>NC_060122.1:131657370-134279870 GCF_021461395.2 Schistocerca americana | reverse complement strand
GTGTTGTGAGGGTGACATGGTACTAGAAGGTGGAAAGTGGAACACGAGGCTGAAATGAAAATGAGAATAAATATGAAAAAATATATGGGGAGAGATAAAGGTAAAATTAGAAAGCAAATGGAGATCTGGTGTGAAAAAAGGCGAAAAAGGGTTGGTTAGGGCTGGGCTATGTTGATCCTGTGGCGAACTTGTGTAGGTAGATAATGATGTGCATAAAGGTTAGGTGGTTGTGTTGCCGCCAAAACACGTTAAAGGGTGGAGAAATTCGGGAAAATTTCGAAAAAACTACGTGAGGATGTATTAAAAGGAGTGGTTTGGTGGTGGCAGATTATGGAAATGAAGCTAACAATTGTTTGATGAAGAAATAATGACGTTAAAACCTGTGGGAAGCGGCTAAAAATGATCGGTGATGTGAGAAAAACGGAAATGGAAATAAAGCAAAAGTTATTAAAACTGCCGAAAGGGTTGTTTAATAGCTGAAAGGAACTGTTTGTGGACTGGAAACGGTGGATTTTATAGCAGCAAAGCGGAAAAAAAAATTTTTTTGGTTATGGTTTGGAAGTGATTTACGTATTATTACGTATTATTGAGTGTATATCGATGGGATAAAATTGTATACTGGATTACGGTAAAAAAGGAGAAGGTGAATAGAAAGTGAAACTGCTGGCAAAAACAGAAGGAGGAAATAAGACGACAGAAAAGACTTCGAAATGTAACAGTGACAATAACAATAACGATAACAATAACAAACGTGATTGTTGGCTTCAAATTAATGATATGAATATAATAGAGGGAAACATTCCACGTGGGAAAAATATATCTAAAAAGAAAGATGATGAAACTTACCAAACAAAAGCGCTGGCAGGTCGATAGACACACAAACAAACACAAACATACACACAAAATTCTAGCTTTCGCAACCAATGGTTGCTTCGTCAGGAAAGAGGGAAGGAGAAGGAAAGACAAAAGGATATGGGTTTTAAGGGAGAGGGTAAGGAGTCATTCCAATCCCGGGAGCGGAAAGACTTACCTTAGGGGGAAAAAAGGACAGGTATACACTCGCACACACACACATATCCATCCACACATACACAGACACAAGCAGACATTTGTAAAGGCAAAGGCCTTTACAAATGTCTGCTTGTGTCTGTGTATGTGTGGATGGATATGTGTGTGTGCGAGTGTATACCTGTCCTTTTTTCCCCCTAAGGTAAGTCTTTCCGCTCCCGGGATTGGAATGACTCCTTACCCTCTCCCTTAAAACCCATATCCTTTTGTCTTTCCTTCTCCTTCCCTCTTTCCTGACGAGGCAACCATTGGTTGCGAAAGCTAGAATTTTGTGTGTATGTTTGTGTTTGTTTGTGTGTCTATCGACCTGCCAGCGCTTTTGTTTGGTAAGTTTCATCATCTTTCTTTTTTTATATATATATATATATATATGACACTGAGCAACAATTATCACATAGTCCACTATGATTGTTGTATGTGCCATTTCAGTGTCTTCCAGAGCAAGGCTACTGTTACTGATTTTCTGTAGTATACAACATACTGTGGGGTTTCCGGTTGGTAGAAGTCCAATGATACTAAATCTAAATAATGTGAGGGTGGGAAATTACTTGCACTCGTTTGTTCTATCTAGAGTATTCAGTAAGATGTCGTGGAGATACACTTATATGTACTAATGGTATTGTATTAGATCACCATCTTTTAGATTCATAAGGATACTCTGCGAGTTGCTGTACATTTTATGGCATAGGGTACTTAACTATTTGTAGGTGTTAGGAGGGAGGGGGGATACTGTCTGTATATCTGCATACAGATTCTAATTCTATGCTGTTATAATGCTTATGCAGGATATACAATTGAGGCAGATGGACTTAAATACTGATTCTCTAAACCTACCCCACATCATTTTTTACAAAGAGGCCTTTCTTCTAAAAAATTGACATTTCAGATTATCAAGATTATCTATAACATTTTATATGAGCATAACCACCTATTCAGAAATGTAGCAGCATGCTTTTGAATCTTATCTCATACCTTGACATGCTGAAGATCCTATCCATTTGAGCAGTGCTGCAGAGTAGGTGATACAAGAGTCTTGTATACAGTTTTCTACACTTATCCAAAATTTTATCAATGAAGTTGACATGTGGCTTTCTTACAACTGATTTTTCAAATTTGTCCCACTCTGTATTGTTTCACGACATGAAGTGGTGACCATTCCAAATCCATTCAGGTCCTGTCATCATCCAGAGATTCCACCAGAGTTGGTGGCTGGGACTGTTATGACTTACTGAATGATATAAAGTGTAATGACAAGTACACTGTGAAGGTGAAGGTGTCACTGGAACACTGACTGCTGGTAGTCATTGCTTCAATTGGTTACAATGTTGTGTCCACTGACTTTCTTCAGATGCTAATAAAATACATTTGCTGACAACATTGTTTCAAAATTGCATCTCTAATCCATCCATGAGGATACTCAAACTTGTGTTTCCAGGGGTGGGTACCTGGGCGGAAAAGTGGTCATTGCTGTGGGGCTGCTTTTGCCAGTGGTGAGGAAAGTACATCCACTAGTGACAGCTGGGAGTGCCTGTGTAATATTATGGTAAGGCTGAGTTGAGTAGTAAGTTGCCAGAAAATTGTATGAGGGTGACTTCTTGAAATGTAATCTCCATTGCTTTCTTCGTCTCTGTCTTGAAGTGTCTCAAATTCTAAATTAATTGCAGAATGAAATGGATCATTTGTCAGGTGGTAAATGCTGTTTCTATAACGAAAATTTCAATTTCAGGTGAAACATTGGGCCATTCTCAGTTACTGTAGTACAATTGAGTGCTCATGATTGAAAAGCTCTTTTTCTACGGTGTGTGATGATGGCTGCTCCGGCTATAGTAAATGACAGACTGTAAGTTAGAAATAGTGTTAGCAACCAGGCGCATCATGGTTCCCAAAAACCGCCCACAAAATCTACAAAAACTCATTCCCAAAGGTGCTCTTTGATTGTTGCTAACAAGAAAATCCTACAAAGGCTCTGCAGTGAGTTGCACACCAAAATGATGGTGTTAAGTCCCATCTTAGTCACCTCAGCCCTCTAATTTGATGTTGCAGAAATCATGCACTGACAGTTACAGAAAGCCTGAATGTTACTAGTGTCAACATCATCTTCAGTCCAAAGAGTGATTTTATGCTGCTGTCCACAGTCCCATCTTAGTCACCTCAGCCCTCTAATTTGATGTTGCAGAAATCATGCACTGACGGTTACAGAAAGCCTGAATGTTACTAGTGTCAACATCATCTTCAGTCCAAAGAGTGATTTTATGCTGCTGTCCACAGTACTCTAAACTGTGCAAGCCTCTTTATCTGTGAATAACTATGCAACCTACACTATTTGACCCTGCATGCTGTGATTGTCCTGTGGTCTCCTTGTACAGATTTTGTTGTTAGTCAATTTCCGAAACTGATGATTCCTTCATTTCTCAGGATGTGTTGTATTAAATAATCCCCTTCGTCTAGTCAAGTTTTGTCTCCTCATTAGTTATTCGATCTGTCTATATAATCTGTTGAGCATTCCTCTGTAGCACCACATTTCATAAGCTTCCATTCTCTTGTCTGAGAGCTGTTTGTCAACCACAAGCCCTTTCTGTACAAACCTACTACACTTCTAGCAGATACCTTCACAAAAGATATCTAACACTTAAATTTAAATTAAGTGTTAAGAAATTCCAATTTACATAAATATTTTCATGTTATAGTCGGTCTGAATTTTATATACTGTCTACTTTGTTCATCGTCAGTTATTTTGCTGGCCTACTAGCAAAACTCATCTACTATTTTTGATGCCTCATTTCCTAATCTGATGATTCCTTAAGCATCACCTGATGCAGTTCGACTAGATTCCATTACCTTTGTTTTACTTTTGTTGTTGTTCACCATATGACATCTTTTCAAGACAATATCCATCCACTCAACTGCTCTTCCAAGTTGTTTACTGTCTGTGACAGAATTACAATGTTACCAGCAAACCTTTAAGCTTTTCGTTCTTCTCCCTGAAATTTCTCTCTCTGAATTTCTCCTTGAGTTCCGTTACTGTTTACTCAATAATATTGGGAATGGGCTACAACCCTGTCTCACTCCCTTCCTTTTGTGTCCCTTAACACTTATAGCTGCAGTCTGGCTTCTATACAAATTGTAAGTAACCTTTCAGTATCTTTATTTTATCTCCGCTAGCTTCAAAATTTCAAACAGTGCTTTACAGTTAATGTTGTCAGAAACTTTCTCTAAATGTGCAAATGTTGCAACCATAGATGTGCCTTTCTTCAACCAGTCTTCCTAAAATAAGTTGTAGGGTCAGTATTGCCTCACATGTTCTTACATTTCTCCGCAACCCGTACCAGTCTTCCCTGAGCTCAATCTCTACCAGTGTTTCCATTTGTCTGTAAATAATCTGTGTCAGAATTTTGCAAGCATGATTTATTAAATTGATGGTCACTAGTATTAACATGTGTCTACACGTACTATCTTTGGAATTGGAACTGTTATAGTCTTATTGAAGTATGGGGATATTTGTCTGCCTGGTTAGCCATGCAGTCTAAAATATTTCTTTCCATGTGGGAAGGCGTTCCAGTCCCCGGCACGAATCCGCCTGGCAGATTAGTGTCTAGGTCCGGTGTGCCGGCCAATCTGTGGATGGGTTTTAAGGCATTTTTCCATCTGCCTTGGCGAATGTGGGCTGCACAAACACTGTCTCCACATATGCGTACACCATAACCATGCAAACATTTGGGGACACGTCTGGTGTGAAACATTCCCAGGGGTCCACTTGGGGCCAAACCACACAATAACCATGGGTTCGGTGTAGGGTGGCGGTGGGGTGAGTGGACTGGTGTAGCCTGTTGTGGTTGTGAACCACTGAGGGCTACGGCGGGGATGAAGCCTCTCCGTTGTTTCTAGGTCCCCAATACAATGGGGATATTTTACCCATCTTGTATATCTAGCTTGCCAAGTGGAATAATTTTGTCATGGCTGGCTGTACCAAGGATGTTGCCAATTCTGAGGGAATGTCATCTATTTCAGTTATCTGTCAAATTCTTCTCATAGTAGCATATCTCTCAATTCATCTTTATCTACTTCCTCTTCCTTTTGTATAATATTGCTTTCAAGTTCAGTTACTTTGTATAGTCCTTCCGTTTATTCCTTCCAGCTTTCTGCTTTCCCTCCATGTGTCAGCTTTCACATGTTTGCTTAGTACTGGTTTGAGCTGTTAATATTCATAGAGGTACTTTCTATTTCTCCAGAGGTCTCTAATTTTCCTATAGGCACCACATGTCTTTCCCCTAGTTATGCATGCTCTTACATTGTTGCATTTCTCCTGTAGCTGTTTGTGCTTGGTCATTTTGTGCTTCCTATCGGTCTCATTTTTGAGACATCTGTATTACCTTTTGACCACTTCTTTTGCTGCATTTTTATATTTTGCCCTTCTGTCAATTAGATTCAAATATCTCATGGGTTAGCCAAGGACCCCCCCCCCCCCCCTGCCACGAACTTGATCCTCTGCTGCCCTCACTATGTCTTCTCTTAAGGCTACTCATTCATCTTCTAATGTTTTCCTTAGCTACATTTCAGTGAACTATTGAAACTCTGGACAACCTTTAGTTCTTTCAACTCGTGCAGGTCCCATATATTTAATTTCTGACATTTCTGCAGTTTCTCCAGTTTTAATCTGCATTTCATATCCAATAAATTACAGTCACAGTCCACACATGGCCCTGTAAATGCCTTACAGCGTAAAATATGGTTTTGAAATCTCTATCTTACCATTATGTAATCTATTTGAAACCTCACTGTCTCTCCAGGTCTCTTCTACATGTACAACCGTCTTTCATGATTTATAAACCAAGTGTTAGTGATGACTAAATTATGCTCAGTGCAAAATTCTGCCAGGTGGCTTCCTCTTTCATTCCTTCTCTCAGTCCATATTCTCCTACAATTTTTGCTTCTCTTCCTTTTCCTATTATCGAATTCCAGTTGCCCATTACAATTACATTTTCGCCTCTTTTAATTATTTGAATATATTTCATTGTACATTGTTTCAATCTCGTGATCTTTTGTGACGTTAATGTATAAACTAGTACAGTTGTGGTGAGTGTTGGATTTGTTTTTACTACAATATTCATAGAAGCTTAGCCATCACCTTATTTTCTTATTCATTATTAGACCTACTTACTAGAGAAAATAAATTATTACAGCAAATTTATACTGTGGACTGCTCACATTGCGCACCCTTTAAACCAGCTCCATCAAAAAGGCATGCCATTCATGTGGTGTGATGAATGCCAGAAAACTTTCTCACAACTTAAAAAAAAAAACTACTTCCTGACAGATTGAAACTGTGATAGAGCACATGCCCACAAAAGGTAAAGGTCCCGAGTTCGATTCTCTGTCTGGCACACAGCTTTAATCTGTCAGGGAGTTTCACCCAGTAAGCATTTCATTCTAGCGCCTCGTGCATGACAGTACAAAAAGGAATGAACCTGTTTCATAAACATCCAGTTGGCATTTATTAGATAGAAGAGAAGGTCTTAAAATCATTCATGAAGTCAGGAAATTTGATGTGTGTATCTTTGTCATCAGTGTGAAGTAAAATTTTGGTAGAAACTGCTGTTTTTGGCTCCTAGTGTAGCACCTGCAACATTGTTCCTGATTAATTACAAGTATGAAATAATTACTAGGCCATGACATGACATACAGATATAGATGCTCTATTTCATCTACCTGTGGTAACAGATGAGGAATTTGTCTTACATGAGGCCTCCTGTTTCATGTTCGTTGACAATGTGTGTCATGCCCTGGACAAATTATCCGTTACTGCCCTCAAAGTAGCTACTGCAGGAGTCACCAGAACATCTACCAAAAGAGACAAATGTACCACTCGAGACAATCTTTTTCTGGCATCAACATGTGTATGCCACAGCTGATGTCTTACTCGTGTGAATGGGAGAAGAAAGCTATTGAGATGTGATTCAATTCTCCCTCCACTCTCTTATCCTCCTCTTGCGCTGCATGTTATACTGAAGGATCCTTTCTCTCCTGCATTTTCTGGTGTGATGTACGTTATATTGCAAGATTAATTGTATGCTCTTTCCTATTGTCAGATTATCTTGATTCCCTTTCAGAGATTTTAATTTGTCCTCAATATTGCCCTATATTTAGATGAAATGAAGGCGCAAGCTTGATTCTACGTTTGCTGACCAGGAATTGAGTTGTTGATGTAACACACTGTCCAGGCTTGCCATGCACTGGAAATGAATCAGCCCTCATGTAACATTTCTCTCCATGGCCAAATCTAAGCACCTGTGGGAGAAGATGCCAGTTCCATTCCGAATAGCTGTATGGTTATTAGTAAATTTTCCATATGTAACACGGGTATGAAACACATCACTGACAGCTACAATCTATGCTCTGGCCATGATTTTTTTAAATTTTCTTTCAGTATAATAGTGTAGAAGAAGTCACTGCTGCATTGAATCCTGAGATGGAGTGGTTTCTCAGGATACGGAAATCAGAAAGTCAGGAAACTGGACTATCAACACTTATGGTAGCACTTGCTGCATACCTATCCACCTTCGTCAACAGATGCAACCCACCTGAAATTCTGCATGGTTCAGATCCCATCTGTGTTTGGCACTGTGAACCTACATCACCTGCACACAAGTGCCATTATCATGCTGACTCCCATGTCTGGTCTGGGCTTGCACCTTTGACTGGAACCCATGATGGATGCAGTATGTCATCACCATCCACAGGGGATGCCAGCTTTTTGTATTCGTGACTGGATGGGACGAGCTGATTCATCATAAATATCAGATTCAGCTATGGTGACCAGCACAGAAGGTGCCCATACCCAGGACATTCAGGCACCTGGGCATATTAGTTACCAGAACTTCCCCCCCCCCCCCCCCCCCCCAATCATGCCAGCTGATGTTTACCTGCTCCATAGCTCTACAGTCTGCAATCTGCAGTGGCAGCTGAAGGCCTTCACAGATGATGGTGCCAATGGAGGTAGAACCTCGTCACCGACCATGACATACCCTGTACCCATCACATAGTACAGCTGGTTGCATCACAAATACAATCTAATTAAAATTACTTGATAGTTGACAGTTATGCATTGGAGCTAGTTTCTTCCAATCAGAGCACTCAGTGTCATGCCCAAACCGTTCGCTGGTGCTAGACTGCCACAGCAATTAGTTCACTTCCAATTCATTGTCAAGGTTTCTTTATTGATGTGTTTGGATCCCGAATCCTGGGTTTTGCCCTTTTATTTTGTGTTTCATCACACGTGATTAACCCCCCCCCCCCCTCCCCCCACCACACACACACACACACACACACACACACACACACACACACACACGATGCTAATGAAATACATACATTTTATATACACAGTACTAACGAAACACTATTGAATCATACTGTTGTTACAATCGCAGAGATTGGCCTACATTAGAGAAGCTCTGCTTGACTTTGTGTGAAACTGAATGTTTTAAGGCTGCAATTAATCATTGTGATTGGGACACTAAAGACTTTGATTATTATTTTTATTCAGTTAATAGATTTAAATTTAATTTATTTTGTTTCTAATAATTAGCCACATCATCTTATTGACTTATTCATTAGCTCTTGGTTTTCTTCCCATCATTTTTTTTTTTTCTTTTGAAATCTGCTTGTGTCACCCATAATCTGCAATAAAGTGCCAACCAGGACTGCTCGTTAGTTGGTAGTGTGGCAGCTTATGTAGCCAGTATGATGATAGTTTTAGGTAAACAATGACAACAAAAAATTACAGTTTGCTTTTGGCACTGAAACTGAAGTCTTGACTTTACTCGTGGAGGTTAGCTTTAATCACCGTGAACAAATCAATTGTGATTTTAGTTCTGCTGCAAATTGTTGATCACTGTTTTCTCGTATATTAATACAGAGCATATCATAAGATTGTCGTTAGGTTAGGACACGAGTTTGAAAACAGGGCTACAAAATGCTTCATCTGTCACTGTTCAGTCATTGCTCACTTAAAATCAATTGTCAAGATACATATCCCACTTTCGTTCATCATACCTTGTGGTGGCCGCCTCCCCAATTGTTCCACGTTACACATTAACAGCATTTGTGAAGTGGCCCATCGTGTTTGTGCCGCTTATAACCGAGCGGTAGCAGGCAGCAGTTGTGACAACACTGTAGCAGCAAGTGACAGGTGCCAACTATCAAGTAATTTTAACCAGACTACAGTTACTGCTGGATCTGACAGCAACTAGAAGGAGACAGAGGGTGAGGATGTCAGGTCACGTATGGCCCTGCGTGATGATTAAATATAGAGGTGGGGCTTCGATGATGATGTGACCCCAACATTAACTTGGATGACCAGAAGCAGATATTGTCAGAGTAAGAGCCGACATCTTTTGACCCTCTCTGCACAGGCACATTAGGTGAGTTAGTCAAGTACTGAGTCAGACTTCCAATAAATATTCACATGTGACTCACTAACACTCACTACTCCTGTAACACAACAGTATAGTAGACATGTAATGACCTAGCACTTTCTTTGTGGACTTTCAAATTAGTATTATGAATTTTGGCTTCATTTTATTTTCAGTCTTAGGTTTCTGTGCACTTTGTGAATCTGTACATTAGTTTAACAACCGCCCATATGGGTAAAGAGTTTTGTAGTAGCCTTTTTCAATGAAGAAGTACTTCTGCAACTTTTGCATTTTTGCTGGTACCAACAGTGGCCATGTGCTACGCTGGTTCAATGCACTACATGTTGACCAATGTCTAGCTATACTATTGTGCCCAATAGTATAAACACCACTCCTCGCACAAGCCAATGACATGACATGCATAGGCTTCATGCTTCATGAGGACATGAATACATTATGTGCACTAGAAGCCTTTTTGTACATAAGAAAACACCTCTTATAGACAACCCTTTCTATTTTTTAACAATCAAAAAGATACTTGGTGAAGCATTTAATTTTCAGTTACAGTTGAGAGCCCTTTTTGGAGCTAAAACCCTCTTAATTGTATTGGTATTAATACATCTAAACAGTGTACCCATTCTGTTGGTAGGGTTTTTGTTTGAGGAATTGGATACCATGGTGTTACCAAGAGAGAGACTAGCAAGATGAAAGTTGGTTGATACAGACAGAGCCCAATTAACTGGACAAGCCCAGTGTAACTGGAATACTGCTGCAAATACCCTAGCCTCACAGCATCCTTTTCCAATGGCCCATAACATTCCTTGAGGTTGATATATTTATTTTTACCATCTTCATGATCCAGACAGTTAAGCCTAGATCCCTGTTCCCTGTTACACGTTGTACCACACGGTGATTACTGAAACATGCGCAGACCTTACAAAGAGCACTCATCAGCCCCTGGTTCAGGAACCTTGTATTCACCAAACCAATACCCAGCCAAAACTGGTAGGATTCCCTGAGTTGTTCTCTGTCATCGTGGATGCAGCTAGCATTACCCCCTTTTTGACATACATAATGTTCTTAAATTTACATTTCAGAGATAAGAAAATACTAAAATAGTTGACAGAAAAAACAGTTAAGTGCAAAAAATTGTCATTATCATTTTTTTTTTAAACTGTGCAACTATCTGGAACCTGCATTTTAATTGCCTTCCCTAAATTTGGTCAAGTCTCAGATGGGAGCAGACTTTGTAGCAAAACACTTCTATTGACTACAAGAACATTTATTTCTCACTGAAACTAACTGAAGTACAATGAACTTCTTGAGTCTTACAGCTGTACTTTGGTGAGGGATTGTCTAATGGAGCCTTTTAACTTTATTCCTGTAACTTTATTTAAATGTCGATATGTTTCATACTATTTGTTGACAAACTCAGTCGTGTTGTTCTGCATTTTCTTAATTCCACAGACTATGGAATAACCCATAAAAGAAATGACGTACAGATTTAAATTCTTTTCTTTCATGGATAGTGAAACAGATTTCTGAGATTCATAACAAGAGTATTTAGAGATTATGTCACTAGTGTTCTGCATAATTTCTATCAATGTGAGCCATAAGTAAGGAGAAATGGAGTTAGCTGGCAAATTCGGTAACAAATGTAAATGATCAGTGTTAAGAGTCTTTCTCTGTATGATTCAGCCCTCAAAATGCAGATCAGACCTACTAGATGGGGAATTAGAACTAGCCATGCCTCGAAAGAACAGTCACAGTGACATATTCGCATTTATAAAATAAAGACTACTAAAACATATGTCCTTGATAACTATAGTAAGTGCAGTACTCCTCTGTAATCGTTATAACTGACAAGAAGTGAAAACTTATATTAGTAAATTAAATGAATATTTTTACACTTTTGTTATTTTTCCCTTACACCATAAATACACAGGGGTGAATCAAATATAAAGCGGACTTTTTTTTAAATGTTTTTGTTTAAGCTTCAAAAAAATTCCTGCATAAGACTTATTTTTCTATACAGTCTCCTAAAGGGAAACACATTTTTCCCAGAGGATAAGCAGTTTCTTGATCCCATTTTTGTAAGATGAATGTGGCTGTAACAGCAGCCAGTTGTGCATGAACTCTTTGACAGTGCCATCATCATCAAATCTGTGTTCTCCAACTGCTTCCTATAGTGATCCAAACAAATGAAAGTCACAGGGTGATAAGTCCGGACTATAGGAAGGATATTCTAGAGTGGTCCACAAAAGTTCCTGAATTCTTTGTTGAGTTCAGCTAGCTGTGTGGCATCGAGCATTGTTGGGGATCTTGATCACATCCCGCATTGAAAATGCACGACTTTTCTAATAATATGGATGTTTTGTTTGCGCCAAAAGTTGGCAATGCGGAGAGATAGTTTTCTTGCTTCAATGGGTGCAGATTTGTCCATTTTGTGCCATGAGGGGGACACGCGTACACAACACACACACACACACACACACACACACACACACACACACACACACACACACACACACACACGAATTATTTATTTTCTGGGATGTAGTGCTGTACCCATGTTCCATAGCAGGTCACAGTCCATTGCAAAAAATGTTCCCGTTCAGTTTGGTAGTGTGTTGGTAGCCATTTACACACCTCAGAATGATTAAATTTTTTTTCTGCAGTGAGGAGAAGACTGCCACATGGAGTGGCTGTGCAGTTTGAGGCGCCATGTCACGGATTGCGTGGCCCCTCCCTTTGGAGGTTCGAGTCCTCCCTTGGACATGGGTGTATGTGTTGTTTTTAGCATAAGTTAGTTTAAGTAGTGTGTAAGTCTAGGGACTGATGACCTCAGCAGTTTAGTCCCTTAGGAATTCACACACATTTGAACGTTTAGAAGATGACCCACCATGTGGACACTACATGAAATCTAGGGTTATCATTAATGATTGTTGGGGACTTCCGTAGCTTATGCCAACATCAGTACCAATTTCAGCAACTGTTATTTGGGGATCATCTTCAACAGACCAGCTAACAGTGTGAATATTCGTCTTAGTCATGCAGTCTGTGGGTAACATCCGTGTGCTGCATTCTCAACAATTTCTTGTCATCGTGAAAATTGTTTGTACCGTGCATACATGTGAGTCTTTCTCAGGGTGTTGTACCCGAACTGTGCCGCAAGTCTTTTCAGAATTTCAGGCATTTTTATGCCCTCTGTTGTGAGTAAATTGATTATAATGCAAAACTTGATTATAATACATTGTGCACCAGATGACATTACCTCTTGCTCTGAAATTGTGATTCTGATTAAAGAAATGGCATGATAGTATTTTAGCTACAGGTAAAAATCAGTGGAAATGAAAGCAACAATTAGTAGAGATCATGCCACTCTTCATTTTTAAAAAGGCATGTAAAACAAAAATTGTGTTTTATATTTGATTCACCCTCGTAGTTAGTAAGCAATCCAGTTACTTTGAGAAATAGCATATTGAATTGAAATAGCTGTGTACTTGTTTCTTTGTAGACAGTGATTGTCACACATATTTATACTACTAGTTACAATGGCTCTTACCATATACATTTTGGCAGAATGCCCCAGCCACAATCCAGGCCTACTCCACCACCACCAGATGTTCCAGCTGTGTCACCAACTCCTGGAAGGAAACCTTCTGAGAAGCCACAGTCACGCAGACTCAAAGGAAAGAAAGAAACCCCAAAGTAAGTTACAGTTTTGTACATGTTTAATGAGCACTGAAGTTATTTTTTTAGTAAGTACTGGCTACTGTATTTCCTACAGTATAATTTACGAAAACGGCTGCAGTGTTCTCCAACCAAAATACATAAAAAAGAGTCGTTATTACCTTGTCAAGTAAAGAGAACTGTGCCTGACTCCAGAAAGTGCAAGCTTCAATTAATGAAAATAATACTTGCTATAGTGTTGAACAAAAAGTGTCTAACTTCCTCAGTATATCAAAGTGAACATCAAGAACAACAGTAAAAAATGCATACCTAGCAAAGGACACAGATGTAAAACTTACAAGGAAGTCAGCCTTAGCATCTGACGATGGGCTCAGGCTTGAAACAATTAATGCTATAATAAAATCATTTCAAGAAAATTTGTGACTGGTTGCAGTATTTCTTACAGTAAAATAATATTTTACTCAGCTTGTTGCTGAAGAACTGCTATGTTGTTGACAACTTACTGCAGCCATGGCTAGCTATAATGGGGGCGGAGGGGGGGGGGGGGCAGACATGGACATGTGTCTATGTACGCTGAATGTTTGCTGTTAGAGCGAGCTATTAACATCTCTATGGAATGTTCAGTGCCATCCGGCAACACGGAACTAACCTCGAACTAGAAGACTGGTTCCCAGGAGCATGCCGCTTATAACACTGTCCTGCTGATCTCCATTGGTCAGCGGCCTAGAGGTTCTTCATTGGTCAGCTTATCGTATTATTGGCGATGTTCAAAACGCCACTTGCTCCACCCACAGGGATCTTCGTTTAGGTGCCAGCTCCAGCAGTATCAATTAGCTACAAACCTACAGCGTCAGACCAGTTGGTTGATAAATATCCAAAGTGATATGAAGAAGGTATCCCCTAGTGAAGGTGATGCCTACTAGCTGTGTAGATGGCACCACATAAATAGTAAAGCCAACCGCAAGTAATTGGAAAAGGCATGGACAAAAAAGACTCCAGTAGTATAGTTGCCCAGGACAGCACTGCATTACTAGAGTCATCACCTCACCATCTTAATTATCCACCCTTCAGATCTAGTATCAATAACAAACTGAGGAAAACCAACATCCCTATACAAGAGCATTGTATATTTTACTGTAACACAACACTTCAAACACAGTGTAAACAAAGTTTGACTGTATATACTCCTTGTCATTTTTAACAACTTGGAATCTGCTCTTCTAGTCTATGTAAACGTCAAATTTTCAGGTGACGCTGTGTTGTAAACGTAGTCATCATACATAGACATTAAAAACAAGATGAGGGAGAAAGGAAAATATTCATTAACAAGAAAGTTGGTTTAACACAGTTCATATACAAGGCATGGTCAGAATATGGGTGACCTTTTCTCTCAGCTTAATTAACAAATACAGGTTAAGAAAGTGCAGTTTTATGTGGAATGTTAACCATGGTGCAGCTGTTATTCTTGACACAGTAGAGTTTGTCCAGGCACTATCACAAAGAATTGTTAAAAATCCCAGTGTGCTGCAGGATTTGAACTGAAAACACTGATTTCCAGCCAACTTTTCCATCATCACCTACTAAAGGTTCTGTCTTGTCGCTGCAGTGATTCTTCATTTCTTGCCTTTTCAAGCAACTAATTCTGATTTATTCATCTCAGGTGTAGCTGACAGGTATAATTGACAGACATGATGAATCTATTACTTCTGCTCTCTGATCGTGTCAGAAGTGAGGGCAATTTTGCAGTCCTTAAAGTAATTCGATAATGCTTATTTGGGCAGTTGCTAAAGTTTGAAAGCTGCTGCAAAATATCTGTTGTCAAAGATTAGTTTCAACCACAAGTGAAAAGTACCATTTGCAATGAGTCAGTAAAATAATTCCACTTTTTTCAAAGACAAATCTAATGCTGAAAATTCGTTGCCAGAGGTGTACATACAAACAAATGATTTCAGTTAGGGCACACTGTAACATCTTTTATTATTATTATTATTATGTATTAAAAAACCATTTTATGCTTGATGTCTATACACTGAGGTGGCAAATGTTGCGGGATAATAATATGCACGTACACAGACACTGGTAGTATCACGTACAGAAGGTATAAAAGGGTAGCACATTTACCCAACTGTCATTTGTACTTAGGTGATTTATGTGAATAGGTTTCTGGCATGATAAGGCCACAGAACAGGAATTAACAGACTTAGAACGTGGAATGGTAGTTGGAACTAGACGCATGGCATGATCCATTTATTTATTAGGGATTTCAGTATTCCGAGATCCACAGTGTCGAAGAGTGTGCTGAGAATACAAAATTTCGGGCATTACCTCTTACCATGGACAATGCAGTAGCCGACAGCCTTTACTTAGTGATCGAAAGCAGTGGTGTAAATTTGTCAGTGCTAACAGACAAACAACTCTGCATGAAATAACCACACAAATCAATATGGGAGGTATGATAAACGTATCTGTTAGGACGGTAGGACGGTGCAGCGAATTTTGGTGTTATGGACTATGACAACAGACTGACCAACATTAGTGATTTTGCTAATAGAACGAAATTGCATGCAGCACCTCTCCTGGGCTTGTGACCATATTGGTTGGACTGTAGGTGACAGGAGAACCATGGCCTAGTCAGATGAGTGCAGATTTCAGTTGGTAAGAGCTGGTGGTAGAGTTCGAATGTGGTGCAGACCCAATGAAGCCATGGACCCAAGTGGCATCATGCCTCATTATATCTCTAGAGGACTTCTAAACATGGACCCAAGTGGCATTATGCCTCATTATATCTGGAGAGAACTTCAAACTTCTTGTTGAGTCCATGGCACTTCAGATTGCTGCATTACGGCAGGCTGAAGGAGATCCGACACAATATTAGGACATATCTACATCTACACTTTACAAACAACTGTGAGGTGCATGGCAGAGGGTAAGTGCTATTGTATCAGTTATTAGGGTTTATTCCTGTTTCATTCATGTAGTGAATAGGGGAAGAATCATTGTTTGAATGCCTATTTGTGTGCAGTAATTATTCTGATCTTATCCTCATGATCCTGATGTGAGCGATATGTGGGGGTTGTAGTATTTTCCTAGAGTAATCAATTAAAGCCAGTTCTTGGAACTTTATTAATAGATTTTCTTGGGATAGTTTGCATGTATCTTCAAGAGTCTTCCAGTTCAGTTCCTTCAGTATCTCTGTTGTGACATTCTCCCACAGATTAAACAAACCTGTGACCATTCATGCTGCCCTTCTCTGTATATGTTCAGTATCTCCTGTCAGTCATATTTGTACAGGTCTCACACACTTGAGCAATATTCTAGAATGGGTCACACGAGTGGTTTGTAAGCAATCTCCTTTGTAGACATATTGCACTGTTATACCAATAAACCGAAGTTTACCCACAACTGAGCCTCTGTGATCATTCCATTTCGTATCCCTACAAAGCATTACACCCGAGTATTTGTACAAGTTGGTCGATTCCAATAATGACTCGTTGATATTATGGGAT
This sequence comes from Schistocerca americana, assembly GCF_021461395.2. Lineage (NCBI taxonomy): Eukaryota > Metazoa > Arthropoda > Insecta > Orthoptera > Acrididae > Schistocerca > Schistocerca americana. The sequence goes on along the minus strand of NC_060122.1, from coordinate 134,263,192 downwards.
ACTATGTTTTTGTTTTTTTTGTTTTGTGAAGTACACAATTTTCCATTTCAGAACATTTAAAGCAAATTGTCAGTCTTTGCACCACTTTAAAATCTTATCAAGATGTGACTGCATATTATGCAGCTTCTATGCAGTACTTCACTACAAAGAACTGCATTTGCAAAAAGTGTGAGGTTACTATTAATATTGTCTGTAAGGTTATTACTTTACAACATGAACAGCAAGGGCCTCAACACATTCCCTTAGGGCACAACTGAACATCTGACAATTGTTGGGAATGCTGGAGGGCGGCATAGGTTATCGTCCATCAGAAAGATTCTCAGCAGTTAGTTATAAAATGATATTTATTAAAATGAAGAAATACTCAACTTAAATGATGCTTCTTCTTGAGAAATGTCCAGCATAATTAGATGTTTAAATTGTTACAAGCCCTATGAAATATTAAAGTCCTGTCACTGTGCCTCTGAGTAATGCCTGCAAAGAATCCAAAGTTGGCCTGTAGAGTCTAACTCTTGGAAATGACAGATGAACAATGCAGCTTTTAGACTTGGCAGTACATAACTCGGCGCATTGAACAAAACTGCCCGCCTTAGCTCAGGCGGGCCCATGGCTTGGCAGCTGCAACCCCTGGCAGACCTTGGTATAGTTTGTACTGCAGGCCATACAGCTGCTGCACTACAAGTGTTTTGAGTGTGGCTTATCAGTTGTGGTGCGGTACTCTCTGGAGTTACGTGTACTGTCACCACAATGACGACTCTCCATCCAAGATAACATGCTGCATCCTCCCTACCAAAAAGTCCTCAATCCAGTCACAAATTTCACTTGATACCCATATGATTGGACATTTGACAACAAGTGTAGGTATGGTACTGAGCAAATGCTTTCCGGAAACCAAGAAATACTGCATTTACGTGACTGCCTTGGTCCAAAGCTTTCGGTATGTCGTATGAGAAAAGCGTGAGTTGAGTTTCGCAAGAGTGATGTTCTCACAATCCACACTGGTTGATATTCTGGAGATCATTCTGGTCAAGATAACTCATTATGTTTGAGCTCAGAATATGCTCTAAGATTCTGCAACAAATTGATGAGAAGGATAGTGGACAGTAGTTTTGTGGATCACTTCTACTACCCTTCTTGTAGATGGGTGTGACTTGTGCTTTTTTCCAAGAACTAGGCACAGTTTTTTGTTTCTAAGGATCCACAATAGATTTTAGTTAAAAGAGGGACTAACTCAGCCACAGATTCAGTATAGAATCTATAGGGTTTCCATTGGACCTGGAGCTTCAGTATAGAATCTATAGGGTTTCCATTGGACCTGGAGCTTTGTTCAATTTTAATGATTTCAGCTGTTTCTCAACACCACTGACACCAATACTTATTTCATTCATTTTTTCGTGGTACGAGGATTACATTGGGGCAATTCTCCAGAAGTTTTCTTCTTAAAGCAACATTTAAAAACAAAGTTAAGCATTTCAGCCTTTGTTTTCTTACCCTCAGTTTCAACTGTCTCATTCGCTAGGGACTGGGCACTAACTTTGGTGCTACTAACAGCCTTTACACATGACCAGAATTTCTTAGGGTTTTATGAAGTATCATTTGACAATATTCTGCTACTGTAGTCAGTGAAGGCGTCACACACTGGTCTCTTGGACAGCCAAGCACGTTTCATTCAGCATCTCTCTGCCTCGAGCCCTACACTTTGTTTTACACCTTTCAAGCAGTAATCTCTGTTTCTGTAGAAGTTTCTTCATAGTGACTATATACTGTGGAAGGTCCGTTCCCTTATGAACTGTTGTACTGGCTACATATCTGTCCAGTGCATGGCCAACTTTTCTTTTAAATGTGAGCCATAGTTCCTCTTCATGCCCCTATTCTGTGCTGAAAGTTTCAAGTTCCTCATTGAGGTATGACACTACTGATTTCTTATCTAGTTTACTGAACATATATATCTTTCTGCTTGTTTTATTTGTCTTTTGTACTTTGGCAGTCATTCTTGCCACAACCGCGTCATAGTCACTGGTGCCAGTTTCGATGTGGATATCCTCAAAGAGATAAAGTATATTTCTTGCCATTAGACCCAATATATTTTCATCAGGGGTGGGGTTCCTAGCTATGTGTTCCTGGCAGTTTTCACAGAAGGCAGTTAGTAATGTTTTGCAGGGTGCCTTATTGCGCCCAGCACCAACAAAACTGCAATTTTCCCAATTAATTGCTGGATGATTGAACTGGGTGTATATGTCCCAGGAAAACTGGGAAATCTAAGAAAAACATGGGAATTTTTTAATCCAGGAACAACGTGGGAATTTTTTAGAACTCCAGGAATTTTTTGTTGATTTAGTTTTCAATTAAATTTTTGTAAGTTTGACTGGTAAGAACTGATACTCATAAAAGACTGTTCAGGGTTCCTGCATAATCGTAAATTCTAACGTAAATTTCTTACTCAACTTGAGCAAAGCGAAACAAAAACAAAACTGCACAACCACACTTGCCGGGCAAGCATATCACGTGCACAAATTGCGTGCAATCTATCAGATTGCCAGGGATTTCCATGTGACCAGAAATCAGCAACCAGTTGCTACAACATGCCCCGACATGTGCTACTTATCATGTGATTGGTCACATATGAAGTGGAAGCCGGAGATGCCATTTATATTAAGAAGTAATACAAAATACATCCTTTGATTTTGCAGCGATTTGCAGCATTTGGAGCTTGTACTATAGAAGTAGCAGCAATGGGAAGTTGTTAGTAATAGTCGCAATATAGTGGGCTCCATCTTATGATTTTTGTTATTAAATTTTTTAACTTCTAAAGAGAAATACATACGTAATGTAATGTTAGGAGGACATTTTAATGTAAATGTTAAGAGCAAATCTATTGCATATTGTTTTCAATTTCCTTGTTATTTTATGTAATCTAATTCTCCTTCTTACAATTTATAACAAGAGTTGTTGTACTCGGCAGTGCTACTATTAACATCTGTGTAGAAACATTGAATAAATTGTGTAGTCCTGAAGATTGCAATTAAACAATATGACAAATGAATAAAAAAAAGGAACTGAGGGCTAATAAACCTGAAACGAATTGTATTGGTTTACAGGACCCATTTGTCGTCAGTGGAAAATGTAAGACATCTGTAAAATGACCTACATTTCCCAAGAAAAGCATTTCAAAACAAGTTTAATAACTTGTAATTCTAGTCTATTTTAAATTTATGTTTTGCAAGTATTAGTGGGGATATGGAATCAACTGCAACTGCTGCTAAACATTGCAATTCATTTTCCACAGCAGAACTTGTCGACACAGTGACATTCATAATAATGATTGCAATTGCTTGGGAAATTGCTCATTTGTGGGCTGTTATGATGAGCGACAAATTGCAGGCAATATTTCATGTGATGGATCGCTGCGATCCATTGCTTGTCTGTGGGACTCTTTACAGGTTGCGGGAAGACATTGCAAGTGGTTTCATTTTATACAAGATTAATTATATTAAGTGTGAGAATGTGCGATGAATTTTTTAAATTATGGAGTACTGGAATCTCATTCGGAGCTTAGCTGTGAGGATCAGCCTCTTAGAAAAATTTCAGGCTCAAAAGACCAGACAGTTATGCTGTTACGTAAAATTTTACTGGCACATTTGTGTTCGATATACCTTAAAGAGTAATGCACACTAGAAAGGATCAAGTTTCAGGGTTAATTCTTCATATTTACTTTAATTCTTTCATAGATAATAAATTATGCAACAATGATGGCAAAAAGCATACCTAATTGTTGTTCAAAAAGAAAAAAAGTACCGAGCGAATTCTTGAGCAATTTCTCGTGTAATTGGCATTTCTGTGGAAAAATAAGTGCTTGACTGAACATGTATTCAGCCAGGTAACCCACAAAATGCTTGGTGCACAGCAGTGAAGTTTATAACTGTGCTCGTAAGAAATATTCAGCTGCTGCAGTTTAAACTGTCCCTTAGGATCCTGCTTTTTTTTTGATGACCAGTATTATGTTAAAGCTTATCTTTTCTTGTAGCTGTACTGTATGAATATTAATTTAAACCATTAACTTTCCTTATTTGTGTTTTTACGCTACTTAACAATGATGTTGCTATTGGCTGACTACATCAAGTATTCTATGCTCTAAATATCTGCTGTCATTGCCAGATGAGATGACCTGACCTGAATTGACCTGACCTGTAATGGGCTGACAAAAGCACATCAAAATCTCAGCTTCAATGCTTCGGAAACTGCCATGCTGTATTTGGTGGAATTTGTGTTTATACTTCAGTAATACAAAAATATGCAGTATAAATGTTGCCGCATGTCAAAGATCGTTACAAAACATGTTTTTTTCTTTCTGAGTTTTGTTTCCTAAAGTGTCTGGAAGTTCTATCTGTTACATAAAACCTTCATTATTCAAAGGATTGGTTTTACAACTCCAAGGGAAAGTATACCTAAGTTACTTAACACAGAATAAATGTACTTACATGTGTGAAAAAGTGAATTTTCAAGAGGGAAAAATTGTAATACCCTGTTAAAGTCTCTACCAGTGATTACATTATGATTGGGGAACATGCCTACAAGTGAACTGAGGCTTCCTGTTAAAGTTTTTGGTTACATCAGGAGATGAGCGTGGTGGGTGATAGAAGGATCTAATTATCGTTTTATGACCAACCCTATACTGACTCTTGCCCTAACAATCTCACATGCAGCTTCAGTTTCTATTTCAGTGGATCTGAGTTTCTTGTCTATTGCCACAAATACACCACTTCCATTTCTCATTAGCCTATCCTTTTGATATACATCCAAATTTTCCCCAGGAATCTCACTACCATCTATTTCAGGTTTCAACCAGCTTTCTGTACCTAGTATTATGTGAGCTTCACTACTTTCCAGGAGCGCTTCTAACTCGTGGCACTTCATTGCAAAAGTTTCAGCAGTTGACTACTACGATTTTAATACTCTCACACGTAGGAGGCATTATATTTTCTTACCTTACACTTACGCTTCTGTGTCACCTACAGCTGTTGTTATGAGGATTGGATCCTCCTGCAGGTGTGGGAGTTAAAATAGTCCCGAGGTATTCCTGCCTGTCATAAGAGGCGACTAAAAGGAGTCTCACACGTTTCGGCCTTTATGTGATGGTCTCCTGTCGGGTTTGACCTCCATTTTTCCAAATTTTCCCAAAGAGCGAGCCAATTGGGGAAGGGTGCCTTACATGGTGTATTGTGTCCATCATGCGCTGAAACCCGTCGCATCATTCGTTGAGGTGGATCTGCACTTCTGCTCAGTCTCCAGCTGTTGGGCGAGGTCTCCCTCCTGGGTGTGTTTTCCTCCATCCATTGTGCTGTATCTTTTTCTGCACTGACGATGACAATGGACCTGTTTCCTTTGGTGTACCTGATATCCAGCACGGCAGCCAGTCTGTTGTGGTGGGGCCACCACGTACCCTGTCAGTTGTAGCCCCCTGACCACACAGGGATTGCTCTGCTGATGCCTGCACCGTTAACTCCCCACGTATGGCAAGGAGTAGATGCCTAGCACCCTGGGGCATCGGGACTCCTGGCAATGGCTATCCTGCTAGGTGACCTTTGCTGCGGCTTCGTGGTGCCCATAAGGAGGGCCCCTGGTTAGAGTGGGTGGCATCAGGGCGGATGACACGTGATAAAGTGTACCACATCATCACTTGGTGGTGATCACACACCAGCAGTCTCTAAGCATTCCAAGTGTCAGTACAACTCAAGGAAGTACGACCCCTCCGTGTCCACACCATGGGAGGAGCGCCAGGCTAAGGATGGCAGCAGACCTTTTCACCCCAGTACCTCATATGTATGAGAGCTGATGGGGACTCCTTTGTTTCAGTGAACCCTCAGTTTTTTTGTTAAGCATTAAGAGGGCAAGTTTGGAGAGGTGGAGGGCTTGTCCAAAATGCGGGCAGGGTCAGTCTTGATAAAAAAGGCATCCTCTGCCCAGTCACGGGCATTACTCGCTTGTGTCATGCTGGGGGTTGTTTCCGTTACCATCATGCCGTATAAGAGTTTAAATATGGTCCAGGGTATTATATTCCACAGGGACATTCTTGTGCAGTCTGACGACGACGAGCTATGTGCCAACTTAGAGCACCGTGATGTTCATTTCGTGTGACGCATCCATAGAGGTCTTTGAGGGTGACACGTTGCCCAAGAAAGTTAAAGTGATGGTCTACCACTGTGATGTCAAGCCATGTACCCCTCCCCCAATGCAGTGCTTTTAAGTGGATACTTCCAGCGTCACATATCGAGATTGTGGATGGTCCTTGCATCCCAATATTCCGTGTGCCCTGCCTCCCATCTATGTCAGATGTGGAGAGGATCATTCCCCTTGCTCACCAGACTGCAGGATTTTACAGCAAGAAAGGAAAATCATGAAATATAATCACCTGGACTGACTGACCTACACTGAGGCTAAGAGGAAATTTCAGCATCTCCATCCTGCGGCTATGACCACCTCTTAACGCCACCACTACGAGAACAGTTGTAGCCCTATCAGCTCCACAAATTCCAGTTGGCTCTCAGAGCCGGAAGATTACATCTGCCCCCTTGATGGTGGGGGGCACTTCCCTCCCTGTTGCTCCCATACCACATACCTTGGGAGCACTGCCCCCCAACCATCGGGGATGTCTGTCCCCACTTCTCAGCCGGAGAAGCGAGTTCACAATCATCCTCAGTCCCTGAGACTGAATCAGTGAAGCCCTCCCAGCAAGAAAAACCCAAGGAGCAGTGAGAGAAACCCAAAAAGAAGACACCCAAGACCAAGGGAATTGCGGTGGCACCCACACCACCGCTATGTACAAGCTCTGTGTTTGAGGATGGGGTGGAGATTTTAGCGTCTGCTGAGGACCTAGATCTCGCCGGACCCTCAGACACAATGGATATAGATTGCTCAGGAAAAAAGTCGGTGGCAGCAGGTGACCCTGAGACGTAAAGTGCCTCATTGAATATTCCATGCCTTCCCAGCCTCACGATCTTATTATCCTCTAGTGGAATTGCGGCGGTTTTTTCCACCACCTGGCTGAGCTACAGCAATTGTTAACCTTTACACCTGCGTTCTGTGTTGCCCTCCAGGAAACCTGTTTCCCGGCATTGCGGACCCCTGCTCTTCGCGGCTACAGGGGATATTACAAGAACTGTAGTGAATATAATAAAGTGTGAGATGGAGTTTGCGTCTGTATCCTGAACTCTGTATGTAGTGAGCCTCTGCCCCTTCAAACCCCTCTTGAAGCTGTGGTTGTCAGGATATGGATGACACAGGAAATAACTGTCTGCAATGTATATGTTCCTTCAGATTGTGCAGTACCCCTGGACACATTGGCTCACTGATTGCTCAACTCCATAAAACTTTCCTACTTTTGGGAGATTTTAATGCTCATAACCCCTTGTGGGGTGGTACCGTGCTTACTGGCCGAGGCAGAGATGTCGAAACTTTACTGTCTCAGTTCGCCCTCTGACTCTTAAATACTGGGGCCGCCACACATTTCAGTGTGGCTCATGGTAGTTACTCGGCCATTGATTTATCATTTTGCAGCCCAGGACTTCTCCCTCTATCCACTGGAGAGCACCTGACGACCTGTGTGGTAGTGACCACTTTCCCATCTTCCTGTCACTCCCCCGGCGTTATACCCGCGGGCGCCTACCCAGATGGGCTTTCAACAAAGCAGACTGGGAAGCCTTCACCTCTGCTGCCACCATTGAATCTCCCTTACATGGCGCCATCAATGTTGTGGTTGAGCAGGTAACTATGACGATTGTTTCTGCGGCGAAAAATGCGATCCCTTGTTCTTTTGGGTGCCCCTGGTGAAAGTTGGTGCCTTGGTGGTTGCGGGAAGTCGCTGAGGCAATTAAAGAGTGTCGGCGAGCTCTACAGCGACATAAGCGGCATCCTTCCCTAGAGCACCTAATAGCCTTTAAACGGCTCCGTGCCCGAGTTCGCCAGCTTATCAAAAGTTGGAAACAGGAGTGTTGGGAGAGGTATGTCTCGACCATTGGGTGCCATAGGTCACGTTACCGAGTCTGGATGAAGATCAGCTGTGTTTTTGGGTTCCAGACCCCAACAGGTGTCCCTGGCATTACCATCGATGGCATGTTATCTACCAATACAAACACAATTGCCAAGCACTTTGCTGAGCACTGCGCTCGAGTATCTGCATTGGAGAATTACACCCCAGCTTTTTGCATTCCCAAATGGCAGATGGGAGGGAAAGTCCTCTAGTTCACTACACGCCTCAGTGAACTGTATAACACCCCATTCACAGAATGGGAGCTCCTCAGTGCCTTGCTCATTGCCCTGACCCAGCTCCGGGGTCAGATCGGATCTGCAGTCAGATGCTTAAAACATTTCTCATCTGAAAACAAGCGACATCTCCTCATCGTTCTTCAACCGGATCTGGTGCAATGGTGTCTTTCCATTGCAGTGGCAGGAGAGCACCATCATACCGTTGCTAGAACCTAATAAAAACCTGCTTGATGTGGATAGCTTTTGGCCCATCAGCCTCACCAACATTCTTTGTAAGCTGCTGGAACGTATGGTGTGTTGATGGTTGGGTTGGGTCCTGGAGTCACATGGCCTACTGGCTTCATACCAGGGTGGTTTCCGCTAGGGTCACTCTACCACTGATAATCTTGTGTCCCTCGAGATGCCATCCAGGCAACCATTTCCAGACTCCAACATCTTGTTGCCATATTTTTTGATTTATGAAAAGCGTATGACATGACCTTGTGACATCATATCCTTGCCACGTTATACGAGTGGGGTCTCCAAGGCCCGCTCCCAATTTTTACCCAAAATTTCCTGTCGCTCCTTACTTTCGATGTCCAATTTGGTGCCTCCCATAGTTGCCCCCATATCCAGGAGTATGGGGACCCACAGGGCTCTGTATCGAGTGTATCTGTATTTTTAGTGGCCATTAACGGTCTAACGCCAGCTGTAGGGCCGTCCATCTCACCTTTTCTGTATGCAGACAGCTTCAGCATATCGTACTGCTCCACCAGTACTGGTGTTGCTGAGCGGCACCTACAGGGAGCCATCATGGCTCTAGCCCATGGTTTCCAGTTTTCGGCTGCAAAGACGTGTTTTATGCACTTCTGTCGGTGTCGTACGGTTCATCCGGAACCAGAACTTTACCTTAATGACGATCCACTCACTGTAGTGGAGACGTATCGATTCTTAGGACTGGTTTTCGACACTCAATTGACTTGGCTTCCTCACCTTTGTCAGCTTAAGCGTAAGTGCTGGCAGCATCTATGCCCTCTGCTGCCTGAGTGACACCAACTGGGGTGCAGATCTCTCTACGCTGCTGCCAGCTCTACAGAGCCCTTGTTCAATCCCGCCTTGACTATGGGAGTGTGCTTTATGGTTTGGCAGCACCATCAGCATTGCATTTACTCGACTCAATGCACCACTGTGGCTTTGACTAGCCACAGAGCTTTTAGGACGAGTCTGGTGACCAGTACCCTGGTGGAGGCTGGGGTCCCTCCATTGAAGTTTAGGCGTGCGCAACTGCTCACCAGTTACATAGCACACATTCGTAGTTCTTCTGCACACCTGAATCACCGTCTTCTTTTCCCCCCCACAGCGGTTCATCTCCCGCATCAGCAGCCCAGGTCAGTGCTTACAATTGCAGTTTGCATCCGATCCCTTCTATCTGAATTGGAGTCCTTGCCTTTAGCACCTATACTTGAGGGTCCATTCATGTACACCCAGGCTGCAGCTTCGCCTGGACCTATGACATGGCCCTAAGGACTCAGTTAAACCCACGGCTCTCCGTTGCCACTTCCTGTCGATTCTTGACAAGTATCGAGGCCATGAAGTGGTTTACACTGACGGTTCAATGGTTGATGGTCACGTCGGCTTTGCATATGTCCAAGGAGGACATATTGAACAGCATTCCTTTCCCGATGGCTGCAGTGTTTTTACTGCAGAGTGGGCTATGTCTCGTGCTCTTGAGCACATCCGTTCATGCCCTGGGGAGTTGTTTCTCCTGTGTTCTGAGTCCTTGAGTAGCCTACAAGCTATTGACCAGTGCTGCCCTCATCATCCTTTGGTAGTGACCATCCAGGAATCCATCTATGCCCCGGAACAGTCCGATCATTCAGTGGTGTTTGTCTGGACCCCAGGTCACGTGGGAATCCCAGGCAATGGACTTGGCAACAGGCTGGCCAAACAGGCTACGTGGAAACCAGTTCGGCTTCTCTGAACCTGACCTGCATTATTCTGTCTTACACAGCAGGGTTTTTCGGCTTTGGGAGACAGAATGGCATAACAGTACGCACAACAAACTGTGTGTCATTAAGGAGACTACAAATGTGTGGAAGTACTCCATGCGGGCCTCTCGCAGGGAATCAGTTGTCCTCTGTCGGCTCCTCATTGGCCATACGTGGCTAAGGCATGGTTACCTCCTCCGTTGCGAGGACCCACGTTGGTGTTGCTGTGGGTTACAAATGACGGTCGTCCATCTCTTGCTGGATTTCCCACTTTTACCTGCTCTGCGGCGGACTTTTAACTTTCCCAGCACCCTACCTTCGGTGTTGGGCAACAAAGCCTCAACAGCAGCTTTAGTTTTACATTTTATTCTTAAGGGTGGGTTTTATCATTTGATCTAAGTTTTTGCACGTGTCCTTTGTCCCTCTGTCTCCTCCACCCTAGTGCTTTTAGGGTGGAGGTTTTCATGTGTTGCAGAGTGGCTGGCTTCTCCATTTTATTCCCATGGCCGGCCGGCCACTGTAATCTGCTTTCCTGTTTTTCTCTCTTCTAACTGTTGCTTGTGTGTCTCTCTTGTTTTCTTGTCTTCTTTTGTTCCTTTTAGTGTTTGTTTCCTTTCCTTCGTTCTTGTGGTTTTTTCTTTCTTTCCGTTTTGTGTTGTACGTTTCATTTGTTTTATTCTTTCCCTTGTGGCATTGCTTTATTCGGAAGACAAGACCAATGGCCAAGCAGTTTGGTCCCTTCACCCCTCTTTTACACCATCCAACCAGGATGGATGGAGAGTTGTCTAATTTAAAAAACCCTTGTTTTCATCCCACACATAGTGGTCTACCTGAGTGGCAGCCTCTGATGTGTAGTGCACACCTGATGCTTTTAGTGGGACCCTTCATTTCTCAGCCCTATGGTGCAAGTGCAGGAAGTTGCAGCCTTGCTTGTCACATGACCTTCAAAGTCTCTGGTTCAGTCCCTCCAGTCTACTCAGAAACAAAAGGCCATGATCGGTTCTGGTGACAATTCTGTAGGTTGTGAGCTTTGTTGAAATATCATGCACAGGGCTAGTATTCTGAACCTACTCTGCCAGTCACTGGAATGACCCAACTACGATCTAGGAGCCCAGATGACGGGCACCATTTGTTCTAACGTGTACCACACTGTGCGACAGTCTAGAGAAGGAACTACAGTCCAGTCTTCCTCTGTGAAAAAGCTTTGAAAAAGACATTTAGTATTTCGGCCTTTAGTCTGTCATCCTCTGTTTCAGTACCATTTTGGTCACAGAGTGTCTGGACGTTTTGTTTTGATCCACCTACCGCTTTGACATAAGACCAAAAGGCAGTACCTCAAACTTATTGGGCAGGGGATCGGTACAAAAGCCTGAGTCCTCCCTGGTACCTGCCCATCCTATACAGGACACCTAGGTCCACCTCTGACACGCCACTCACTGTCAAGTGGACAAGTAATGACAGATGTGTTAGATCAGATGGTCAATTTTCGAATAACCGTGCTGGGAGGCAGCCAAACATCTAACACAAAGAGTTTGAATCAACATGAAATTCACATAATGAGAGATAACAACTACTCGCGCGCGCGCACACACACACACACACACACACACACACACACACACACACACACACATATATATATATATATTTCCAATCCCGGGAGCGGAAAGACTTACGTTAGGGGGAAAAAAAAGGACAGGTATACATGCGTACGCGCGCGCGCTCGCGCGCCCACACACACACACACACACACACACACACACACACACACACACACACACATCCATCCGCACATAGACAGACACAAGCAGACATTTGTAAAGGCAAAGAGTTCGGGCAGAGATGTCAGTCGAGGCGGATGACAGTTGACTGACATCTCTGCCCAACCTCTTTGCCTTCACAAATGTCTGCTTGTGTCTGTCTGTGTGTGAATGGATCTGTGTGTGTGTGTGTGTGTGTCTGTGTCTGTGTGTGTGTGTGTGTGTGTGTGTGTGTGTGTGTGTGTGTGTGTGTGTGCAAGTGTATACCTATCCTTTTTTCCCCCTAAGGTAAGTCTTTCCGCTTCCGGGATTGGAATGACTCCTTACCCTCTCCCTTAAAACCCACATCCTTTCGTCTTTCCTGATGAAGCAACCATTGGTTGTGAAAGCTTGAATTTTGTGTGTATGTTTGTGTTTGTTTGTGTGTCTATCAACCTGCCAGCGCTTTCGTTTGGTAAGTCACATCATCTTTGTTTTTATATATATAAATAAAATAGAAAGAAACATTCCACATGGGAAAAATATATTAAAAAACAAAGATTCCATGACTTACCAAACGGGAAAGTGCTGGTAGATAGGCACAATAAAAAAAAATACACGAACACACACGCAAAATTTCAAGCTTTCGCACCCAACGGTTGCTTCGTCAGGAAAGAGGGAAGGAGAGGGAAAGATGAAAGGATGTGAGTTTTAAGGGATTGGGATGACTCCTTACCCTCTCCCTTAAAACCCAGATCCTTTCATCTTTCCCTCTCCTTCCCTCTTTCCTGACGAAGCAACCGTTGGTTGCAAAAGCTTGAAATTTTGTATGTGTGTTTGTGTGTTGTTTTATTGTGCCTATCTACCAGCGCTTTCCCCATATCTACCAGCGCTTTCCCCGTTTGGTAAGTTATATATCCCTCGAGCTGGCACGCCGTTTTCCATAACACGAGCGGGCACGCGGCGCACTTCTTTGTACACCTGAAAAGAATAAGTTTAATAAGTTTCCTTATGTTAACGCTGCTTATTGGATCACTAATTATCTCGTAGACAACTCCCTCAATGTGGGACTATGTTGCTAGTTCGTAACTGGGATCCTTTTTTTTTTAACTGATTGTAAATTTTTTCTTGCCTAGCTTGCTTTGTATTTTATATTACTGCTGCTCACTTGGACATACGACAAGACAGTGTATTGTTGTTACCTGAAGCAGTACTGAAGGAATAGGCATAGGTTTGCAATTGTGAAACATAAATGGAACCACACAAAATCGTTTTATTTTTGGTTTTGCGCACTTTATACACAAGTGCGCCCACTCGAGGGTTAATAGATGTCACTATTAAGTTACACTGACTTCATTAATTTACCTCAAATTTTATGTGGTTGCTTATCACACAGTCCATCCCCTAAATCTTGATGATTAGCAGGATGGAAGAAATTACTGCCTCTTCTTAAGATTGCAGGCAAAAGTCATGCTTGTGAATGAATATAGGCATAATAAATAAAAATATTCTTGTGTCTATGATAACTCTTAGTATATATTATTTTCTTGCATTTTTATCACACATAGCATTCACTACACACATAGCATTTACCACACACATTGTTGTTGCATGAGTAAAAATTACACGTCCTTTTTGTGTGAGATCTAAAACATTAGTACTCTCAGGCGAAAATTAAACAAAAGTTGTTAAAAAATTGAATATTTTCTGGATATTTCTCTTCTGTTATAAAGATAATTTTAAAAACTTATTTTTGCCATCTTCTGTGGCAATGTACTTATTACTAGTGAGGAAAAGAAAACATTCATATAAATTAATAACAAGAGAAAAAGAAAAGAAAAAAGCTTAATATTGGGAACTAGTTATTAAGGTATTACACAGATTCTGTACTTCCTGCAGAAAATACAGGATCCACAGGAAAGGATAGTATTTGAGGTACCTCTGGTACTGGTATCACAGGCACATGACTCTTGAGAGCTCTTCCAACACACCAATTCGCAGCAGCTGCCAATCGTTTGACAGTAGGCAGGGTGATTCCACCTGTGTATGAATGTCATTCAATTCATCCTGTGTTCGAGAACAGCATTCGCGGTGGGGCTGAATTTTGGCTGGTGCAATGTATTACAGGGCAGTGAACAAATAACTTTAAATTAAGCCCAGACTTTTGTCACCTCATTGTACACCATATAGCTTGGATGCAAAATTAAGGAAAAAAAGTGATAGTTAACAATTAGATGCATAAGATGATTTGCTGCACCTGTTTAAGAATCTTCGGAGAAAAAAGTGATCGTATTTACAAAGAAAAATGAGCATCACAATAAAGGTGTCACAAACCATTTGCCCATTTTCGAAATTGCGATATCATGTCCATTAGTATTCAGTGGTTGCTATTATTTGCTCATTAATTTGGGATGTTTGTAGAATGAATATGAATGTTTATCTGATTTTCTCATGAAATTAATAACTGCTATTCAGTTACAAGTATTAGGGGTACAACAGAATATGGGCATGTCAAAAAGGACAATAACTTGTTCAGGTTTTAAACAGTCTTGCTCTGCAAGGTAGACACACACACACACACACACACACACACACACACACACAAAGCACTAAATAACTTTCTTGAAAGTTTAATAAGTTAGCTTCCAATTCTGTGTGGCTGTCTGATGTTCAGCAACACTTCTTTTGGCAGGCTGTGATACATCCTCTTACTCTCAGTTACTATCTGAACAAATGAGTGGACTTTAATATGAGGTGTGTCCACCCTTTGCCTTTGTCGTGGCTTGAACTCTGCTGATGACACTGTCAGTAAGGTGTCTGTGGAGGAATGGCAGCCCATTCTTCCTCAGGAGTCAACACCAGTGAAGGTAATGATGATGTATGCTGAGGTCTTTAGTGAAATTAGCATTCTGACTCATCACAAGGGTTTTTACTTAGGTTCAGGTTGGGAGTCTGAGCAGTCCAGTCCATTTCTGGAATGTTATTGTCAATGAACCATAACCTCATAGATGCTGTTGTATGACATGGTGCTTTGTCTAATGATATTGAGTCGTCTTCAAACTGTTCCTCTTCTATATACAGAACACATGCTGTAAAATGTGGTTATATCCTTCTGCGTTTTAGTATTTTCCAAAGCGGAATAAGGTGATGTAACTCCATCTTCTCCGTAATTCACTGGTGGCACTACACATAATGGCAGGAAGTGTTCTCCAGACATTCATCAATCCTAAATTCTTTCATGGGATTGCCACAGGATATAGTGTACTTCATCATTCCAAGTCACTCATTTCCATCATTCACCACCCAGTGGCTTCGCTCTTTACATAAATTCAAGTGCCACTTAGCAAGGATTACAGAAATGTGTGTCTTATGGGGACCTTCATGACCATTGTAACCCATTCTTTTTAGCCCCCTAAGCACAATCCTTGTGCTAGCTGGAGTACTGGTAGCATTTTGGAACTAATGAGTGATACCTGAGTTGATGCAAGTTTTCTATAACCACCTTCTGCAATACTTGAAAGTCTCTGTCCCTTTGTACATGAGGTCTACCTGGTGTTAATTTAGCTGTGATTGTTCCTTTGTGTTTCCACTTCACAACCTCATCACCAACAGTTGACTGGGCAGCTTTACAAATATTGAAATAGATTTGTTATTCAGGTGGCATCCAATTAGGAATACACATTCAACGTCACTGAGCTCTCCGGACCATTCCATTCTGCTGTCGAGTCTTCTCAACAGGCATCACAATACTCCCTGTCTCCTGTTATACTATTGGGTCTACCTGTTGTGACACCTAGTGCTCAATTATGCATTACATAGGGTTGTGCAGATACATTTAATCAGATAAAGTATATATTCCACCCTGAATATTCCATTGGTTTGATTAGAATATTTAAAATTTGAAGGTGATTTATTAATTTTTTTACTGTTATTTATTATTTTTGTGTTACTGAAGTTACGTCTTTCAATATTACAGGGTTTCTAGAGGTACAAGTACTACTGAAGATAAAGAATACAAATCTTCCTATACAACAAAAGTTACTGGGCCTAACAGGAGTTTGCCAAAAGGACCAAATGATGATCTTCTCTTGTAAGTGTATTGTATAAGAATTGCATTACTTAACGTATATTTGACAGGCACATTGACAATACAGAAAACATTGCTAAGCTTCCATACAAATCCTTCTTCAGATCTAATAGAATAAACATACACCTTTATGGGTACATTGTCTCAGCTAACTACATTTTACAGTCACTGCAGCCCAAATGGAATGATGAATTGTATTGGATGGATTGACTGCGGGGTTGCCTTGGGTGGATCGGTAGAGGGAAAAAGAAAGGTGGGAAATAAAAGGGAGGGTTGAATGGAAGAGTGGCTAACAACTGGGGTGAAAAGAAAGCATGCATAGAGGATATGCTTGGGTCTTCCACAGGGACAAATGTGGCATAAGGATGAACCAGGATATCTCGTAGACACACACTGGGTAAGGGGGTGAATCACTCATTTTTGGGCACAGTGACAAGTAATCGAAGTTTTGGATAAGGATATATGTAATTTGTTCTAGGCTGAAGTGATATTGGGTGATTTTGGTGTTCTACTTAACATTTGGTTCCTGGTGATGGTCACGGGATTAGGAGCATGTGTGGATATGGTATGGGAATTCTTTTTGCAGGCTAGGTTTGGAGGGTAATTCCTGTCTGTGGAAGCCTTAGAAAGTTCATAAGCATGCTGGAAAGAGATCACTGTAGATGTCCCAGCCATGGGTGGATAGACTTTTGGAAGAGACTTTTTAGTGCAGATCTGATAGCCACTATCAAAACAGAGATACTGTTGATGGTTACTGAACTTTATATGTGCAGAGGTTTTTACAGAGCCATGGGATAAGTTGCTTGCTGGCGTGAGGAGATCCAGAGGAAGCAGATCTACTCAGTGGCTGATCAAGATTCTCAATACAACATACTGTAATTCAGTTGCCATTTCAAGACCCATTCCATCAGGGTCCTTTTCTCCCTATCCCATTCCTCTCCACTTTCTGGACTACACTGATGGGAATAATCTCCACAGCACATCCTTTGAACTATCTAGCCTCAATCTCTGCTATTTCATATCTAACCCTCATCCTGACCCTTGTCCCCATGCCACCCGCTTCAGTAATACTACACCCATGGCTTTCTCTCTGCAGTTTCCATTTTCCTCTGTTCTGTCACCCCCTTTCAGTCCACTCATCCACATCATTTCTCACCACACTCAACTCCTCACTGCCTGTGCCAGAGCAAGCTCACCATTGCTACACTTCTATGCTGTGCACTTTCTGCCTCTCTCTCATAGCTGTCAGCCACACTTACCTCCAACTCTTATCTTGCACTCCCAGCCACCTTTTTCCCATCACCCAGTCCTCCCAATGCATCTCCTCACCCTAATCAAGTAACAGTGTTGGTAGAATGTAATTGGCTGGGACAGTGTATCCATGCAAGTGTTCACTCACGCGTGTGCGTGGGCTCGCAGTCACGTGTGTGTGTGTTGGCTCACAGTGGCACGTGGGAGTGGGCTCGTGGTCTCGCAAGTGTGTGTGTGTGTGTGTGCGTGTGTGTGCGTGTGTGTGTGTGTGTGTGTGTGTGTGTGTGCGCGCGCGTTATTAGATTCTGCAGTGGAAGTACAATTAAGTATTTGATGACAATTTTAATGTTTATTTACTCTCTAATAACTTTGATATTAATAGAAAATGAAAAGCTTTTGAAGGAAAATAAAAGATAAATGCAGGTTAGTCTTAATTGACTCATATGAGCTTAATGGTTTTGGTAAACCTAGTTCACTTGCAGTACTTCTGAGACATGAATATCAAAGAAAAAAAACTGAGCATCCAGTTCTTATTACTACGGTTTAGACCTTTTCCTCACCATAAAATGACATTTGTCTATGATGATTTGTATAGATCTTGAATAACTATGCTGTTGCAAGAACCAAGAGTTGACGAGTTAAAATAAGTGCTCCTGTACTTGATATTGTGAGTAGTCTTCCATTGGTAAAGATTAGTTTGTTGTTTTGTTGTGGTCTTCAGTCCTGAGACTGGTTTGATGCAGCTCTCCATGCTACTCTATCCTGTGCAAGCTTTTTCATCTCCCAGTACCTACTGCAACCTACATCCTTCTGAATCTGCTTACTGTATTCATCTCTTGGTCTCACTCTACGATTTTTACCCTCCACGCTGCCCTCCAATATTAAATTGGTGATCCCTTGATGCCTCAGAACATGTCCTACCAACCGATCCCTTCTTCTGGTCAAGTTGTGCCACAAACTTCTCTTCTCCCCAATCCTATTCAATACTTCCTCATTAGTTATGTGATCTACCCATCTAATCTTCAGCATTCTTCTGTAGCACCACATTTCGAAAGCTTCTATTCTCTTCTTGTCCAAACTATTTATCGTCCATGTTTCACTTCCATACATGGCTACACTCCATACGAATACTTTCAGAAATGACTTCCTGACACTTAAATCAATACTGGATGTTAACAAATTTCTCTTCTTCAGAAACGCTTTCCTTGCCATTGCCAGCCTACATTTTATATCCTCTCTACTTCGACCATCATCAGTTATTTTGCTCCCCAAATAGCAAAACTCCTTTACTACTTTAAGTGTCTCATTTCCTAATCTAATTCCCTCAGCATCACCCAACTTAATTAGACTACATTCCATTATCCTTGTTTTGCTTTTGTTGATGTTCATCTTATATCCTCCTTTCAAGACACTGTCCATTCCATTCAACTGCTCTTGCAAGTCCTTTGCTGTCTCTGACAGAATTACAATGTCATCGGCGAACCTCAAAGTTTTTATTTCTTCTCCATGAATTTTAATACCTACTCCGAATTTTTCTTTTGTTTCCTTTACTGCTTGCTCAATATACAGATTGAACAACATCGGGGAGAGGCTACAACCCTGTCTTACTCCCTTCCCAACCACTGCTTCCCTTTCATGTCCCTCGACTCTTATAACTGCCATCTGGTTTCTGTACAAATTGTAAATAGCCTTTCGCTCCCTCTATTTTACCCCTGCCACCTTTAGAATTTGAAAGAGAGTATTCCAGTCAACATTATCAAAAGCTTTCTCTAAGTCTACAAATGCTAGAAACGTAGGTTTGCCTTTCCTTAATCTTTCTTCTAAGATAAGTCGTAAGGTCATTATTGCCTCACGTGTTCCAGTGTTTCTACGGAATCCAAACTGATCTTCCCTGAGGTTGGCTTCTACTAGTTTTTCCATTCGTCTGTAAAGAATTCGTGTTAGTATTTTGCAGCTGTGACTTATTAAGCTGATAGTTCGGTAATTTTCACATCTGTCAGCACCTGCTTTCTTTGGGATTGGAATTATTATATTCTTCTTGAAGTCTGAGGGTATTTCGCCTGTTTCATACATCTTGCTCACCAGATGGTAGAGTTTTGTCAGGACTGGCTCTCCCACGGCCGTCAGTAGTTCCAATGGAATATTGTCTACTCCGGGGGCCTTGTTTCGACTCAGGTCTTTCAGTGCTCTGTCAAACTCTTCACGCAGTATCATATCTCCCATTTCATCTTCATCTACATCCTCTTCCATTTCCATAATATTGTCCTCAAGTACATCGCCCTTGTATAGACCCTCTATATACTCCTTCCACCTTTCTGCTTTCCCTTCTTTGCTTAGAACTGGGTTTCCATCTGAGCTCTTGATATTCATACAAGTTGTTCTCTTATCTCCAAAGGTCTCTTTAATTTTCCTGTAGGCGGTATCTATCTTATCCCTAGTGAGATAGGCCTCTACATCCTTACATTTGTCCTCTAGCCATCCCTGCTTAGCCATTTTGCACTTCCTGTCGATCTCATTTTTGAGACGTTTGTATTCCTTTTTGCCTGTTTCACTTACTGCATTTTTATATTTTCTCCTTTCATCAATTAAATTCAAAATTTCTTCTGTTACCCAAGGATTTCTACTAGCCCTCGTCTTTTTACCTACTTGATCGTCTGCTGCTTTCACTACTTCATCCCTCAAAGCTACCCATTCTTCTTCTACTGTATTTATTTCCCCCATTCCTGTCAATTGCTCCCTTATGCTCTCCCTGAATCTCTGTACAACCTCTGGTTCGTTTAGTTTATCCAGGTCCCATCTCCTTAAATTCCCACCTTTTTGCAGTTTCTTCAGTTTTAATATACAGGTCATAACCAATAGATTGTGGTCAGAGTCCACATCTGCCCCTGGAAATGTCTTACAATTTAAAACCTGGTTCCTAAATCTCTGTCTTACCATTATATAATCTATCTGAAACCTTTTAGTATCTCCAGGGTTCTTCCATGTATACAACCTTCTTTCATGATTCTTAAACCAAGTGTTAGTTATGATTATGTTGTGCTCTGTGCAAAATTCGACCAGGCGGCTTCCTCTTTCATTTCTGTCCCCCAATCCATATTCACCTACTATGTTTCCTTCTCTCCCTTTTGCTACACTCGAATTCCAGTCACCCATGACTATTAAATTTTCGTCTCCCTTCACAATCTGAATAATTTCTTTTATTTCATCATACATTTCTTCAATTTCTTCTTCATCTGCAGAGCTAGTTGGCATATAAACTTGTACTACTGTAGTAGGCGTGGGCTTCGTATCTATCTTGGCCAGAATAATTCGTTCACTATGCTGTTTGTAGTAGCTTACCCGCATTCCTATTTTCCTATTCATTATTAAACCTACTCCTGCATTACCCCTATTTGATTTTGTGTTTATAACCCTGTAGTCACCTGACCAGAAGTCTTGTTCCTCCTGCCACCGAACTTCACTAATTCCCACTATATCTAACTTCAACCTATCCATTTCCCTTTTTAAATTTTCTAACCTACCTGCCCGATTAAGGGATCTGACATTCCACGCTCCGATCCGTAGAACGCCAGTTTTCTTTCTCCTGATAACGACGTCCTCTTGAGTAGTCCCCGCCCGGAGATCCGAATGGGAGACTATTTTACCTCCGGAATATTTTACCCAAGAGTACGCCATCATCATGTAATCATACAGTAAAGCTGCATGCCCTCGGGAAAAATTACGGCTGTAGTTTCCCCTTGCTTTCAGCCGTTCGCAGTACCAGCACAGCAAGGCCGTTTTGGTTATTGTTACAAGGCCAGATCAGTCAATCATCCAGACTGTTGCCCTTGCAACTGCTGAAAAGGCTGCTGCCCCTCTTCAGGAACCACACGTTTGTCTGGCCTCTCAACAGATACCCCTCCGTTGTGGTTGCACCTACGGTACGGCTATCTGTATCGCTGCGGCACGCAAGCCTCCCCACCAACGGCAAGGTCCATGGTTCATGGGGGGGAAGATTAGTTTATTCCTCTTTAATTAGATGTATTTTATTGAACATTTATTGAAACTGTCTAGATCTTCAGTAAACTGAAAAACTTCTAAACTGAAAGAGAAATTGCAAGTAACTCATTCAGTCTCAAAATTTGAAATAATTTGTTCCATCGTATTGACCTTTTTCTTGTTGATCAAGTACTTCAGTCCAAGTTAAAATGGGTAAAGTGGTGAGAAATAATTATGTATCATAGTTAATATACTTTCACTGCTTACAGTACTATGTAAGCTACTGAGAAAGCATTTCTCTCTCTCTCTCTCTCTCTCTCTCTCTCTCTATCTCTCTATCTCTCTCTTTCTTTCTTTCTTTCTTTCTCTCTTGGTTTGAACATTGTAAGAATGAACTATATAATTACAGTTGATGTTACTCCTGCCCTTTTCTCTCACTGGGAAACTATTCAAATAATTTCCACTTTGTTCTACTACATATGATCAATATTAATTGCATAAGGAAAGTTTTGTCAAATAAGATTATGGAGAGAGAAAAGCTGTATTTTCAGGATATTATATTTTGGTTTTAATTCCCTATTAAACTCTCAGTCAATACAGAGAAAATATTAAGTTAATGTGATCATGGTCACTTTCTAACACATTGAATCAAAATTTAAACAGTCTTCACAAAAAATAACAATGTAATCATAGAAATTAATGACATGCAGCTACTTGTAATAATTTCTTTTATTGGTGTTTTAGAGATCTGTAGTCTAGAAAATTTTCTGAAGCACTGAAATAATTATCTCTTAAAATATACTTCTTGAGCAAAAGGAATGAAGTATGGTTTATTGTCAAATGAAATGACTGATTAATCAATCATCTCCTGTTTCTAGAACTGATTACATGACATGGAATGGTCCCAATCCAGATATGGTAAAGGGTCCGGATCGTTCACTACTCTCAGAACGAAGTTACATTGCAAGGGGCCCAGATCCTTCATTACGTAAGGGTCCTATATTTGGTCTGGCAAAGGGTAGCTTGTACTCTTGCCGTCGAGCTGCGCAGACTGAGTCTGGGGAGTCTCGTGGAAAATAGCGGCCGCTGTTATGTGGGCTGCTGTAGAACTAACCAGCTAAGTTGTATTTGTCTCATTCTCACAGCAGTGCCATGCTGAGACGGAAATGAACCTGCAGGTGACACCTTTCAAACATGTATTGGTTGGATCTATAGTGTGTAAGAAACAATTATCGTATTTTTCTGTAGATTGCAGTGATTTAACCAGTAGCCTTGTCACCTGATACTAACAAAACATAGTTGTTTCTATGTAGTGATTGTTGGTCACCCATCACTGTGCAAATTTGTTTTCCTGGTAAACTGGTGTGGACTTGTTACTCCACAGAGCTATGTGTGTGCTGTAAGTGATATTAATGTTGAAGTATGTGCAATATGGGCTGAAATGTGTTTGTCATACTTGTATTATTAGTTTTAGGTGAGCCTGTGTGTAGGAGCTACAGCAACTTAAAAGGTCACAACATATCTTCTGTGGCTGGTACTGTCTTATTTTATTGTAATATTTAGGACTATCTAAAGAAAAATGTTCCACAAAGTGTGTGTACTAAACAACACATATAGTTACTGTAAGCTTCTATCATTGGAATTATTCTTCAGTTTGAGTGTGTGTTTTGCAAGAAAATACAGCTCTCTCACATTTTTCCTGTAAGAGATATGGGGACTCTTTACCTTCTTCAAGCAAACCTGAACACAGACATTTGCCATTGATCCATTTTAATTCTGTGGAAATTTAGGTCTTCCATGGGTAAGTCCGTAAGACAGCTGCCTCAACATTTCCTTTAAAAAGGAAAAGACCAATTCCCTTTCCGATCCCAGCATGTCTGTGTCTCTATTGAACTTGTTGCTGATGGGACATTAAACTCTAATCTCCCATCCTTTTGAGTTTCATTCTAGGCAGCACTACAGGGCCTTTTAATGTGACTTTCAAAAATTAATTTCGAGAAATGTCAGTATTTGAGGCTGTGGAGGATTTTTAATGTCACATGATGTGTGACATCTGTGTACATAGACTTTGCACATAATAATTCCTTCAACCTTAAGATCTTTTTACCTCCCAGCCTTAATCTAATTTCGGCATTTAATTTTTACCTGTGTGATTTGTGTGATTTATGAACCGTTGAGGGTCTCTGCATTGTGGTAAGACTGCATTAGCTATTCGTTGAAATAGCCAGCTTGAATTGTGCTGCCAGAACTTTTTTTATGTTTCCCATAAATTTGATAGAGAGAGAGGTGGGGGGGGGGGGGGGGGGGGGGCAAGGTTAAATTTCCTGATAATCTGATTATTCACCAGTATTATGGGCACTGTTTGCATGCACTGTGTATTGTCAGGTCAAGTCAAGACACTGATGGCAGTGATCTGGTTTCAGAATTGCTGTATTAGACTGGACAGTTCCTTGTTGTTTTTCAAGAGGGAACATCTGCACTACTGTTATGTTGCACATTTCTCTTCCCTTCTTTTTATTCTAAACAAGTACATTACAGATACAACAGTATACACTCAAATATTCATCATAGTCAATCACATGTTTCAGTTACTTATTATACTTAATACAGCTATAAGTATAACTGAATATCTCACAGTTTGGTTGGAAGTCATCATGATTCACATTACAAGAAGATACTGTTGGGCTTTGTCAAAATATTGTGTGGTTAATAGAACCAGTTACGTGGCTGGTCACTTGAAGTTTACCTTTATTGCACTCAGTTTGGGTAGTGCATCTGATATCAATATTATTCCCACTATTGCAATTTGCTAAGGTCAGCCTCAATTCGTAATTCTGAAAAATCATTTATCATAGTATATTATTGCTTTCTTTATAGAAATTTTACTGTCCTCCAATTTTGTGTTTGTTAGCCAGTTTAGCAACTAACTGTCAATTCTTTTGCCTGTCATTCCGCACGTACAAGGTCAGAGTATCTACTCTAGAGTCTTCATCTGGTAACATTACAGTTATGGATAATTATGGTTCTCCCCAGACATTAGTTGCAATACACAGTAACTTCCACTGTTCTGTCAAATGTACTTTGCAGTTACATGTATTATCAGAATGACATTTTCTACCCCCTTTAGTTGCCTCACTAAAAATGTCACGAAAAGTTTTAATGAATTAGGATTTTTAAAATGACTGTCTCATTTATAAATTAAAATTTTTTAGTAACACCCTATCTCCATGAACTGACACTATTATGATAAAGAATTAATGACATTATACCTGCCATTAGAAAAAGAATTGCCACTGTGTAATTATATATTTCATTCAAACCTATACCTATGATGTCTGACTTCCGGCCGACATATCAATTATGACTTTCCTTTTCAAATTTATGAACTATGGCAGTGCTGGATACAGCTTCCTTATCGAAGATCCTATTATTTAATGATAAGCAAACATAATATTTGTTTTCTCAGGTTTGCCCAGGCCATCAAAATTATGTATCCTTTTTTAATTTTATTGATTGTAAGCCTGCTTTGCCCTTAATAAAACACTGTACAGAGTACTGTAGGCTAGCAGTTGTTATGTTGTGAGAGTGTATTTATTGTCTCCTCACATTTCCCCTAGCTACAGCACTTTCGTTAGCATCTTGAATGCCTTTATGAAATATTCATGGAAACTTTCTAGAAAGACTGGGACTCAGTCTCAATGGTACCAGTTTTAATCAGTCAAGAAGTTTGTTTTGTCTTTTCTATTTTGTACAATTTGTATTTCATCGTTTCTTGATTTAAGTGTTAGTGTATGTTTCTCAATTCTGTACATGACATTTTCTCTGTTATTAAAAGACATTATTCTTCATTCTTTAATACATTCTCTTGTTATTTGTAACAATCTGAGAACACATGATAATGGAAGCTGACATCATGACTCTCTCTCTCTCTCTCTCTCTCTCTCTCTCTCTCTCTCTCTCTCTCTCTCTCTCTCTCTCTCTCTCTCACACACACACACACACACACACACACTGTTGTATCTCAGTTTTTTGAATCTCATTTGCTATCAGATTTTTGTTGTTAATTTCATACCTGTTGACCAGCTGTACATATCTCTCTAGCTTTGATCTCAGTATAACCATTGTATCATACCATTCCCTCTAACTTGTCCATCTCTTTCACCGATTGAAAGAAACTTCGGCTTCAGAAGCTTAGGTCTTTTTCAGCTTTTGTTCATGTATGTGCCTAAGCAAGCAGATTTTCCAATTTTCTTGTTTATGGATAATTATATGTCAATTTTTTACTTCAGTTGCACACTCCTAAGCAATTAATAATAAAAGCTGCTGTGACCCTAATGCTATTGTGGAGTACGTAATGGCCTTTTAAATTTCAAAGGCTACAGGGGAGTAATAAAAATTATGTTTGTGACTTCTGTCATGGCTGTGGACACAAAAGATGATTGAAAGAGATTTCTGTTGCTTGTTACAAACACAGTATATTTTGTGAAACTAGAGTGTAAATATCCCAAGTGTCTTGCAAACATCAGCTGTAGGATGTTCATTGCTTGTTCCTCTAAAATAGAAACTCTCAGGTTTAGCGACATTTTTGTCAGAGAATTACTCAATAGGATTGCAGTGAATGAAAATTTGCAAAGTATGATGACAGGTTAATTAGTAATTGAGGTTTTCAGATATCAGTATTCTATAGAATGCAAAAATGAGACCCAGCATTTCACTTTCACATGAGAGTGGCAGTGATACTTTTTGAACCAAGCTGTAGCTACAATTGACAGCCCTAGTTAATTAAGACATGTTTCATCAGCAGGTGTGGTTTAACTGGGAATGGTAGAAGAGTGGTAAAATGGGGACATTTGACTGCCTGTTTTCTTATAGGGGCCAAAGGGATCAGCTGTTATGATAGTTAAGACTCTTCCTGTTGATCTCTACCAAACTCATTGTCTGTTTTGCATAATATAACCTAGCAGAAAGATGTATGTAACATATTTTACTACAGCAACAATAATGTATTATAAACTGTCAATTTGCATTTATTTTATAAAAATTCATATAAAATTTGTGCATAAAGAAGTTATTTCTCTATCCGGATGCAGTAACTGTAAAACTTCTGTAGTAGTAGAGTCTAATTTGAGCACCAATACATTAGTATTATGAAACTGGTAACGTTTTAATAAATTGGCATTTTGTTTAGCATCAAGTTTGCAAATTCATTGACTAAAACTTTTAGGAATTTGGGTCAAAATATTAAGGATTGTCTAGAGCTGTGAATTTGGATTTAGGTAAGGCATTTTATGTTAGTGGTACTAATTGCAAATGTTTACAGGAAGACCACCATTTGAAATTTTGGCATGTGCAGAAGTGACAAAATAGTGTCATCTCATTGAAATCATAGAGAAGAGGGTGAACTGAATAAAATTCAGCCACTACCTGCCTTAAATTTTTGCTTGGAAATGTTATGTTTGTCGTGAAGCATATTGTGTATTATGTATCATTTATGTACAAAAGTGAGACCCAATTAATAAAATGATATTTCCTGAAAACTTGTCTTACAAGTTACTTCTGATATCCCATCAGTTATCTCTGTCATTTTCTAATTTGTGCTTGATAAATCAAATGATCAACTGTTTCCGTGATCATATAGTCTATAACCAGTACCCAATTCATTGAACAGTAAATTCATTAATGTTCTCAATCCAAGATAATGGTGTTATGTGTGGTTTAAATATCTTTCATCTTTACTAAATCTTACATGGCTCTTCATGTAATAGTGAAGTAACTAGACTTGAAATTCACTTATTCTACATAAATACACTAAATTATACACCTGAATAATCACAAAAATTTAATGTGCAGGTAGTTGCTAATATGTTTGTGATATATAGTTGATGTCACTGTGAGGTCACACACACAAATTTTTACAAACTGTTTGGCTTTTTGGAATTAGCCTTCATGGCCGAGATCACTAAGCAGTGGCAATATAAGGATGGTTTGATATGTCTGATAAATTTCCATGAATGAATGGAACATTTTTGTTGTGCCTTCATGCTTGGTAAACTTGATTATGCCAAAGATTATATAAATAATTTCAACAATGTACAGCATACAGTTCACCATTAACAGCCATCTGGGTTAGTCAATGTGTTGACAATGATTAAAATTGGAGAAAATAGAATTTCATGGTGTTACTAAACATTTTCATTTGAAGGGTTGGGCTGTCACACAAGTCGAAGCAGAATTGAAGTAAGTTCGTGCAGACTACGCACCATCACAGAAGACGATTACTTTTGGATTAATGAATTTCAACATGGTCAGACAAGTACCAAAGTCGAAGTGTGCTCTGGTTGTTCCAATAGAGGTCACCGTAAAGGAAACCATTGACAAAATCCATGATACGGCAATGCAAGACAACCAAATAAAAATTCATGGGTTTGCTGAGACTGTAACACATTCATAATATCCTGCATGGAGAATTGGCTATGGATACGCTGTGTGCGAGGAGGGTGTTGCGATTGCTCACATTCAAACGAAAGCACATCCAGCACAACATTTCAGCACAAAAGTCTGTACAAGACTTTTTGTGCTGATTTTTGACTATTGATGAAACCTGGATCCATCATTACACACCAGAGTCAAAATGGCTGTCAAAACCTTGGACAAAGACTGGTGTAAGTGCGATGAAGAAGGTGAAGACCATTTTGTCAGCTGGTAAGGTGCTGGCCTAAAACGGTAACTAGACCCTAATATGCTTAATTAGTAGATCATTTGAAATTTACGTTGGCTGATAAGAGACCAAAGTTGGCACAAAAAAAAGTTCTCTTTCACAAGACTAATGCACCATCCCACATGTCAGTGATAGCGAAAGTGCATGAACTGGGCTTTGAATTGGTTCCTAATCCTTCCTATTCACCAGACAGCCCCGGTTGACTTCTTCCTGTTCTGTAACTTGAAACTTTGGCTTCCAGGGAAGAAATTTTCGTCAAATGAAGAAATGATAGTTGCAGTGAACAAGTATTTCGCAGAGTTTGATAGAATATATTTTACCGATGAGATGAAAAAGCTGAAGGATTGCTGGATATCTCTCTAAGGAGACTTACGTCAAGAAGTAAGGCGAATTGTTTATGAAACAAACATTTTATCTTACATTTTTAGCACACTTATCAAAACACCCCTGTATAGCGAGAGGGGCTGAGGATCAGTTGACTTTTGTCCTGTTTATGAGAAGGGACTATGAGTATTTAAGTGAAAAGAATAGAGAGAGATGATGATGTAGAATTTCTAATAACTGTCTACCATGGACTAAGTTTCAAACCATTCTACACTCACAAGGGACACCTTTGACCTTGAATGCTCGGAACCACATGAAACCATGCTTACACTAACACTTTATCATAAAAACAACAATGGTCTGTAACATCTCCATGCAAAACTCTGCACTTGTCTGCTAGTGCCGTATTGTAGCTGCACCAGCAGGTGCTCTAGTTGCATGAATGGTATACCAGCAGTACAAGTATGTCTTTTGGACTATTCACATGTGTCAACTTTGTACAGTTGTATCACAAAGAGAATTAATCCTACGAATGTTATCCAAATATTAGGGACAAAGTAGTGACGTGCTGAATATGGAAATGAAATCAAAGTTGAGGATAGTGTGTTCACAGATATATAACATAATAATTCACAAATATAATGGAGATGACACAGAAATACATGAAATCATGCTGGATAGAAATACTGATTTTGAAGGACAGGAATAACCTATCCTGTAGATGGCTGTTCTAGCAGTACACTGTGTTCATCTTCAGAAAAACAGGAACAGTTCAGTCAAAATAAGTACGAACTATCTCCACCCAAACTGTTGTAGCCCAGTGTATTAGAAGATGTTAATGACAGTGTCCTAGAGAATATTTGTAAAGACTGTTACAGTTGTGGCCTCGATTCCTAAAGCAACCCAATGAGAAGCTATAAGTGTATTAAAAAAGTAAATCAAATTGCAGATTAATTCTAAATTGTGTGTCTAGCAAAAGGCGTTCAGGAGCTCTTGCAATTACAAACTACAATTAAATACCACAATTTGATAGAGGAAGGCCATGTGGATCTACAGTTCGTTAATGTCATCTGCAATCGTTGACACTAGAGACGTCTAAAATGGTTGGCTTGGACAATTTCAAAGCTTTGATTTGTTTTATTGATAACATTAAGGCTGACTATGGCATTTCATCCACGCATATTACTACATTTGTCACATGTAAGAACATAGAGGATGAGTAGTGTACGTCAGAAGGCACAATAGTTTGTGGAGAAAGTGAAAATGTTTGTGACAGAGCAGGATGTGGAGATGGGAAATGTTTGGAACACTGACCAGAGTCAGTTCCAGTGTGAAGTGTCTTCATCATCAACACTGTCTCACAGAGAAGAGAAAATTATAGCTAGTGTGTTCCAATCTGTAAGTAGCTCTACCCACAGCTACACATTTGATGTTGCTTTATCAGTGACAGACAGACTAGCAAACAAGTTGTACATTTTCAGAATGAGATTTTCACTCTGCAGCGGAGTGTGCACTGATATGAAACTTCCTGGCAGCTTAAAACTGTGTTGCAGACCGAGACCCGAACTCGCGACCTTTGCCTTTCGCAGGCAAGTGCTCTACCAACTGAGCTACCCAAGCATGACTCACGCCCCGTTCTCACAGCTTTACTTCTGACAGTACCTCGTCCCCTACCTTCCAAACTTTACAGAAGCTCTCCTGCAGAGTGAAAATCTCGTTCTGGAAACATTTGTTTTCAAAAGTCACAAGGCACTTTCAGTCCAAATATTTTGAGAAACTTGAAACAACCTGCCCACGAAACATTCATGTGGAAGCAAGCAAACATGGAAAAATGACTAAAGAACACACACAACGTTTTCTGACTTCAGTCCTACACAAACATGTATTAAGTGAAAAGGGCCTATTATTGATTTTGTAGGAGCACAATGTGCCAAACCACAAATAAAGATACATGGTCATTATTTCATCTTAAAGCTTCACTCTGTGACTTACAATCAATTTTCTTCACCAAGGTATATGCCTATGTTACAATATGCTTGGCAAAAGGGAGTTTATAACATTGACATAGCCATATCATCATGTGAAAATGTGAGTAGTGTGGCTTTTGATATTAAACTGCTTGAATAAGAAAGTGATCTTGAATGTAAAAAATGTGGTTTTACTGAGGTTTGCACATTGTTCTTTTCCATCTTTTTTTAACCACTTCATCGAAGTCTCACATCTGCACTATGAGGACTAATATAAGTGGGTCTGGTTTGTAGAATGTGTGTGTCTTGAGTTGTTATAATTACTCTAAGCAGAGGGTCTTTGGCTCTGTTGATTGAAAATGTAATGATACACTTAGTCATTGAGTTACCTATAACACTGTTCTAAAATAAATAAATAAATACATTGTGATCCTAGTTGTACTTTGAGTGCTGAATTCAAAACTGTTTTTAGTTTTTTTTTTTCTGTCAGGGATAGTTTATGAGTAATCGCAATTTTATTTCTTTTCTGTTTCTGATATAGTGCAGGGAACATGAGGTGAAATTTGATAAACAAGTTCATGTATTTGCGATGTTATAAGTTCATCGCATTAATGGAGGGTGAGATCTAAAATGTAATACAGTAGTCTTTGTGTATACACTTTGTAGCATTTATTTGACGTGAGAAATTACAGAAAATTGACAAAAAAATGAGCCACTGTATTGTAATGCTCGTCACTTTTTTCTCTTGTATTGTGAATCTTTCTTATCTTGAATGATATTCCATCAATAATCTGGTAACATAGGAGGTATCCATTTCCCTTCATAACACCTTTCTATGGTAGAAATGTCTTTATGGAATCTTTTGCCATTTTCATCTGATACATCACTACAACTCTCTGTGAGGTAGCCCAGAAGAGACCATCATATGTACCTTCAAAGACATATTGCACCCCAGATGTTGATATGCTTTGATCATTTCATTCACCCTTGCTTTGTAGTTAGTAGCTCTTCTTCCTCCGAGGAAGTTTTCTGACACCTTCTTCAAACAGTCCCATGCTGTCTGTCCTTTATCAGTTAAATGTGCTTCAAAATTTGATCTTTCTGCAGCTCCTTGATTTGTGGGCCAATAAATACCTTCCTTTATTTTTGCAGCTGAAAGATGGGGGAATCTGGTAGCTAGGTATGCAAATCCACCCCTTGTTGGATCCATGGCCTTTATGAATTGTTTCATTAGGTCAAGTTTGATGTGAAGTGATGGTGGTAGTATTTCTTCAGGAGCTACCAGACTTTCACATTGTACATTCTTTTTGCCCACTTTCCATCTTCGCCTAGGCCATTTCTTTCTCACGTAGTGAGAATTTCTGTCTCTACTATCCCACTCGCAAAGAAAACAGGCACAATTCCTGTAGCTGTTGCATTCGCAATACTGTAGCAATTACTTTGAAATCTGCACATATTTTCCAATTGTTTCAAATAAAATGCCTTTTTTGCATGCTGCACATCAAAATTTTTATTTTTATTTATGCACCCAGATGTGTTTCGCCTTTTTACAAGGCATCTTCAGTGGGTGTCTTGAAATATTACATGATTTGTCCATTTTTACACATAGGTTATGGTTTCACATCTAGGTTATAGATTTAAAAACAGTTCCTTAACGTTTTTTTATGAAATGGAAAGGTACTTACAGGTAACTTCTAATTCATTGCATCCAAACAAAGTGCTTTTTGTCATCTGGCAACCAGGTGGACATCTTACACTTTCAGTTCACCGTTTACGTTACACATCACTGTAACTGCCATCTTTTTAATACAGAGTTTCATTTCTTTTTCTAAGTGTTACTAACATTCTCAGTTTTCTGCATTCGACTGTTTTGTGAACGTGTGTGTGTGTTTGTGTGTGTGTGTGTGTGTGTGTGTGTGTGTGTGTGTGTGTGTTAGAGAGGGGGGAGACATTTTTTTAATAAAATAAAAATTATTTATTTTATTTTTATTCATTTATTTATTCTTAAATAATAATAATAATAAACATAGCATTCAAAATAGACAATTCAATCCAAAAATAACAAAAATGC
The DNA here is from genome assembly GCF_021461395.2 of Schistocerca americana. Classification (NCBI taxonomy): domain Eukaryota; kingdom Metazoa; phylum Arthropoda; class Insecta; order Orthoptera; family Acrididae; genus Schistocerca; species Schistocerca americana. The sequence goes on along the minus strand of NC_060122.1, from coordinate 134,230,828 downwards.
AGATATCTATCAAAAAGCTGGAATATACCAACTACAGTGCAAGACATGTGATGGAAGGTATATAGGACAAACCAGCAGAACATTTGACACCCGGTGCAAAGAACATATCAGAGCATGGAAATATGGAACGAGCCACTCAACTTTTGCAGAATATTTGAGAGAAAATAACTACAAACCTACTACAAGAGAAAATGATATGAAAATAATTAAAATAAATAATGGAAGACATCTCCTAACATGACAGGAAAATTATCATATTTACAAAACAAAGGCTGAAAAGAAACAACCACTAAATGACCAAGTAAATATGACTAACAACTCACTATTTACACTGATTGATCATATAATAGACAGAAATCCCAACAAATGACTACACATCTGATTCCTCTCATAAGTATATACAGGAAAATATAATAATAATAATAATTATTATTATTGTTATTATTATTATTTAAGAATAAATAAATGAATAAAAATAGTAATAAAAATTAATAATTTTTATGTTATTAAAAAAATGTCTCCCCCTCTCTAAAACACACACACACACACACACACACACACACACACACACACACACACACACACATTCACAAAACAGTGGAACGCAGAAAACTGAGAATGTTGGTGACAGAAAAAGAAATGAAACTCTGTATTAAATATTAAAAAGATGGCAGTTACAATTATGTGTAACGTAAACAGTGAACTGAAAGTGTAAGATGTCCACCTGGTTGCCAGGTGAGAAAAAGTAGTTTGCTTAGATGCAATGATTTAGAAGTTACCTGTAAGTACCTTTCCATTTCATAAAAAACATTAAGGAACTGTTTTTAAATCTATAACCGAGATGTGAAATCATAACCTATGTGTAAAAATGGTCAAATCATATAACATTTCAAGACACCCATTGAAGATGCCTTGTAAAAAAGGTGAAATGCATCTGAGTGCATAAATAAATACAAAAATTTTGATGTGCAGCATGCAAAAAATGCATTTTTGAAGCAACTGCAATTTATCTACAGCTGCTGCGAAAAAGGCCACTACAAGAAATGTGTTTCCATTTGTATTCATTGTATTGTAATGAATTTGGCGTCCTTTGTACGATTTCGCAATTCTCTGTGGTCAAACTGGTGTAAGCTACTGGAACGGAGGGTGGAGCAAAACATCCTTGAGACTTGTTTTCAGTGCATCTATGAAAAGTCTCCACTCCTGTGAAAGATAGGTGAAGTTCAGCACCTTCATTGGGCCAGCAACGTCATTACAAAATGTCAGTGCTCTGTCAGTTGCAAAATAGGAAATAAAGGCATGTTCTGTGTGCCTAAATACACTGATTTTAGTACTTTGGTGGAGTAGATTATACTCTTGTAATCTTAAAACAAGCAGCTGTGCCTTTTGTTTACTTAGTCCTAGATCACATATTAAATTATTTAAATCTGCTTATGTTTACAAATGTGGTGATGACTCACTTGTGCAGTGATACAAAGGATCATCATCTGTTATTTCTTCAGTAGTACATACGTCACTGTCACTCTGAATTTGACCTGGAGTTCTTGAAGGTACTGGAAGGCTGCCAGAATGCTGCACTGGCATTCTCGCTGAAGGCAGATCTGGGTAAGCAATGTGCCTCTTCGATTTTTTGTTTGTAAGTACTTGAATTTTTATTAGACAGAAATAACAATCAGTAAAGTGGTCCTTGGGCTCTCTCCACACCATGGGCACAACGAACACCACCACATTTTCTCTACCTTTCCACTACTGAATTAGTTTGCAGTAACATGTAACACAAAAGAAATATGGTGCCCATTCTTTATGTTGGTCTCCTACCCCTACTCCAAAGTAAGGTTTATAAGCTTTTTTTATGACTTTTGAAATTTTCTTCCTATTTCTGACAAAGATGAACTTCCCACAGATATAGCAGAAGTTGCCTGGCTTATATCGACATCCATGATGACGTGGCATTACCTGAAAATTTAGAAATACCAGTAATACACCTTTACTACATTAATACTAGAGAAGTAGAGAAACACCGATATGTAAAAACAAGCAGTCAGTTTACCATCAGCACCAGGCTAAATCAGTTTAAACACAGGAACTTATAAGTTCAACTGTGCTTGGAAATATGACAGAGACAGTTACTTGTCAGCCTAAACACCTACTCGTTAAGATTGACACAAATTACGGCTAACACCACTGTTGTAAACTCGGTGCACCTGCCCCTGGGAAGAATGAAAGTTTACTGCTGATGCAGTGACTGGCTGTTGCTGTTTGAGTTAATGAGCTATTGCAGGTGGTCTTAGTGACATAGGTGTGACTGGGGATAACCCAGTGATGCCTGATTCTTCCTACCTGCTGTTGAACAAGAAGTTGTTATGTTCCATCACGACTGAATGTGACAACAAACCCGTCTTTCTCTATAATGTATGGTCACTTTTCAAGCAAATAAGAGCGAGGACATGTTTGTATGCATATTCAGAGCTTCATTGAGAAGATACTACAAGCCTTATACTACAAGGTACAATCACATATTTTTCGAAAAATTAGTAATATCAAATTGCACAAATCTATTATGAACAGTGTTGCGCCTCAGCTGCTTTGCTTGGCTCAATTAGTATTAAGACACCACCCAAAGGGGTAATGCAAGAACAACATGGAAGCTGCTCAGATGGGGGCTGGCGAAGAGGTCTTCCATGAACAGACTGCTGATGCCACAAGGGAAGGTGCCACACATTCAGGCCCCAATGGCAAAACCAGAGCCATAATATCATAGATACAGTGGAAGGACAGAAGCCACTGTGGCATCGGTGACCTGATTGCCACACAATCTCACACCATGACTCTTGAGGCTTACATGATGGGAAACCATGTGTTGGCAAGGAATGAGGAACCACAGTTGTATAAATACTGCCCATTTCAGATCGACAAAATCAGTCACCGCTCCAGCCAGCTTTGAGAGGAAGTGTGTGTGTCACCCTGAAATGAATTGTCAACTGTTGCTGCTAGATGCTGCATTCTCTAAACTGTAGGTCTGCCTGCTGTCCCTATGTCTGGATGCCCGTGGGAGTTGAACTTCCAGCTAGAAAGAGACCTGCCAGATAACTTCTGCCATCTTTAGGTCACAAACCTGGTGTCCCTGATTCATGCCTAGCCTAAGTAATTGCCTTGTGCAACCAAACCCTACTACAGCTGATTCGCTCTGTGTGAGCACACTTTACCTCTGCCAGCCTCTGTCACTGCTGCCCACACTAGAATCCACATTTTGACTCTGCATCCTTTGGCGCGCCCCTGAAGTGTGGCCGATGTCGGCAAGCAGAGGTGTCAATCCCACAGGCCACTGCAACCGCCTGCCGCCAGGGCCGGAGGCCAGATGCGGCAGTTTCTCCCCACTGTGTTGCAGAGGGGACGTGCTGCTGCTATGGCCTGCTCATACTGCAGATTGGCTGCACCAGCTAGGTCTGCCTGCTGAACTGAGGACTCCAGACGTACACCAGGCACCTGTCAGAGGCACAGTGCTGTAAATTGTTGAATAAACATATGAAACTGCTTTCCTCTTGATTTATATGAAGACATCCTTCTAGTTCCTACCACCTCCTCACTGCCATCACACCAAGGATGGAGATTAGAACACCATCCTGACAACCAGAGGAATATCTCTTTCACCCACATTAGAGCCAAAACACCCCAGACTTCTATCAGTGATGTCTGAAGCATTGTAGCATCCGCATTTGATAACAGAAGTGGCCACTGGAATGGGGATGTCTACATTTATCATTGGAAGCGTTCCTGCCAAGGAAACAGCTGGATTGATGGTGGCATTGGCAGCTGTGACATGCAGCATAAGAACAAGTAGGGCGAGTGAAGAAACTATTTTTTGTTACTTTTCTGCAGTGGAGAGTCAGTCAGTCTCCTACCAGGTTTACTGTTTTTGGTTTGCATGTGCAGTGTGTAAGCAAGGAGTATAACTCATTGTTTTGAAGAGTATAAAGTCATGCGCAGCTACCTGGACAGAAAAATTCAGTTATATATAGCAGTGCTATGGTAGCGTTACATTTAAGTGCCATTCTTGTCATCCTATTTCCTTCTCCTGTTGTAATTTTTTGTGGTGTGGATAGAGGCTCCACAATGACTTGAGTCAAAAACACAGAGGTTACCACACAAAAGACAATGTGATGCTTGTTAGAGCAGATAGCTAACAAGGGTACGGTGCCTACTCATCGTCATCTATTTCATCCACATTTGTGGTATTGTAGCGCTTGCCCAGAAATAAAAGTGACAGGAGTGCGAGCACCAGATGGCCAAGTGCTTAGAAAAAATAACATTTTCGGCATGGATCAAGTAGATATAAGGCATTTATGTTAACGTAGTTTCCAGACAGCAGCTGCTGATCTAGAGCAGCTCTGTCTTTCTACAAGAAAGAATACAAATGGTAATACAAGGGTTGTGGGGTCAGATCGGTATGCAGAATTCTTTTCTTCCTTTTTTATTTTCAATTTTTACATTACTTACACTGAAAATAAACTGAAGTAATGTTCAGTATGTTCCATTTATTAATATTTTCATAAAAGGCATGAAAAAGAAAGCCAAAGGAAAATTTGGTATTGCCAATAAATTTCCAGGGTGAGATTGTCAGGCATACACAAAATAAACTTCATTGACAAAATTAGATACTTTTATTATTTCACAGTTGATGATTTACATGTGTTGGGCTATGTTCATCGTAAAAACAGGGAAAATAGTAATTTTCTCAACACCTTGCACACATTATCGATGCCACATTTATACAATTACATGGTTATTTTAATGTTGGTGTAGAAAAACAAACTTTGCTTACATTTACAAATGATTCTCTCTCATTGCAGTTTGGTAGCAAACCACACACAACACATCATGTTGCTAAGTGTTGGAGAGGATAGCTGGTGATGCACAATGGAATGTATATTGATGCAAGCTTCTTGGGATGTCATTTCCTTTCCGGTTTTGTAGTGTTTTGATCAGAATCTTTACCTGACTGTAGAAGCAGACATCCCAAATTTTCTCTTTTTGAAAATATTAATAAATATAATATACTGATCATTACTGCAGTTTATTTGAGGTGTAAGTAATGTAATAATTGAAAACAAAAATAAAAGCTTCCCCAGAGAGATCCAAGCCCATGACCTTCAGATTACTTTTCTGTACACTTCTCCCTGCACCAGCTACTGTCGGGGAAACTGCATAAGCATAAATGGCTCGTGCATCTCCCAACTTGTGCATAAAATACTATTTTTTCGAAACATTTGGGCACCTGGAGTTCCCATGTCTGTCACTTTCATTTCTGGCTAACCCCTGCATATTCCATAAATCTGGATGAAATCGGTGATGACGAGGTGGTGCAGTCCCCCTTGTCAGTTAGAAGCAGGTAATATGGAGATCCATAGACAGTTGAATGGTGTTCTTGTCTGACTACTCTGTGATTAGATTCAGCCACTAGCTTTGTTAGATCTGTTTCTGGCAAAGCAACAGGAGATGAACTAACTTTTGTGGATAACCTCTTATCAGCGGTACATACGTTTCCAGGCAAATGATTTTTGTGAAGAACCTAACGGTGTTCTGAAAAGATACGCTAAACACGGTTGGGGGGTGTCGTCGTGTTTGTTGCTGTCAGAAGTAGTTTAACTTCTCGCGAAATTGAAGTAGATTCTTCCTGTGAGTTAGTATGGGCAGAGGTCACTGTTGGCAACCGGAATAAAATAATAATTGGATCCTTTTACCGACCTCCCAGTTCAGATGATACAGTTGCTGAAAGGTTGAAAGAAAACTTGAGTTTGATTTCAAACACACACCCGACTCATACGATAATAGTTGGTGGTGACTTTAATTTACCCTCGGTATGTTGGCGAAAATACATGTTTAATTCCGGAGGTAGGCATAAAATAACATCCGAAATTGTGCTAAACGCATTCTCTAAAAAGTATTTCGAGCAGTTAGTTCATGAGCCCACGCGAATAGTAAACGGTTGTGAAAACACACTTGACCTCTTAGCAACAATAGTTAATAACCAGCATCAAAACCGGTATAGGGATTAGTGAACACAGGGTTGTCGTAGCGAGATTGAATATTGTAATCCCCAAATCCTCGAAAAATATACCTATTCAAAAAAGCAGATAAAAATTCACTTGACACCTTCCTGAGAGACAATCTCCACTCATTCAAAATTAATAATATACGGTAAGTGTGGACCACATGTGGCTTAAATTCAAAGAAATAGTATCGGCAGCAATTGAGAGGTTTATACCAAATAAACTAACAAACGACGGAGCTGATCCGCCTTGGTACACAAAACGAGTTAGAACACTGTTGCAGAAACAACGAAACAAACATGCCAAATTTAAACAGACGCAAAATCCCCAAGATTGGCGATCCTTTTCAGAAGCTCGAAATTTAGTGCGGAGTTCAATGCGAGACACCTATAACAGTTTCCACAAGGAAAATTTTTTTGTAACCTGGCAGAAAATCCAGACAGATTCTGGTAGTATGTGAAGTATGTTAGCGGCAAGAAACAATCTATACCTTCTCTGTGCAATAACAATGGAGATATTACCGAAGACAGTGCTGCCAAAGCAGATTTACTAAACACAGTCTTCCGAAATGCCTTCTCAAAAGAAGACGAAGTAAATATTCTAGGATTTGAATCGAGAACAGCTGCCAACATGAGTAACGTAGAAGTAAATATCCTCGGAGTAGTGAAGCAACTCAAATCAGTTAATAAAAGCAAGTCTTCAGGTCCAGACTGTATACCAATTAGGTTCCTTTCGTAGTATGCTGATGCATTAGGTCCATACTTAAAATTATATACAACCGTTCGCTCGACGAAATATCCCTCCCCAAAGACTGGAAAGTTGCACAGGTCACACCAATATTCAAGAAAGGTAGTAGGAGTAATCCACTAAATTACAGGCCCATATCATTAACGTCGATATGCAGCAGGATTTTAGAACGTCTGTTGTGTTCGAACATTATGAATTACCTCGAAGAAAACGGTCTATTGACACACAGTCAACATGGGTTTAGAAAACATCATCCCTGTGAAACACAACTGGCTCTTTATTCACATGAAGTGCTGAGTGCTATTGACAAGGGATTTCAGATAGATTCCGTATTCCTGGATTTCCGGAAGGCTTTTGACACTGTACCACACAAGCAGCTCGTAGTAAAATTGCGTGCTTATGGAATATCATCTCAGTTATGTGACTGGATCTGCGATTTCTTGTCAGAGAGGTCACAGTTCGTAGTAATTGACGGAAAGTCATCAAGTAAAACAGAAGTGATTTCAGGCGTTCCCCAAGGTAGTGTTATAGGCCTTTTGTTGTTCCTTATCTATATAAACGATTTGGGAGATAATCTGAGCAGCCGTCTTCGGTTGTTTGCAGATGACGCTGTCGTTTATCGACTAATAAAGTCATCAGAAGATCAAAACAAACTGCAAAACGATCTAGAAGAAATATCTGAATGATGCGAAAAGTGGCAGTTGACCCTAAATAACGAAAAGTGTGAGGTCATCCACATGAGTGCTCAAAGGAACTCATTAAACTTCGGTTACACGATAAATCAGTCTGCTCTAAAAGCCATAAATTCAACTAAATATCTAGGTATTACAATTACGAACAACTTAAATTGGAAGAAACACATAGAAAATGTTGTGGCGAAGGCTAACCAAAGAGTGCGTTTTATTGGCAGGACACTTAGAAAATGTAACAGACCTGCTAAGGAGACTGCATACACTATGCTTGTCCATCCTCTTTTAGAATACTGCTGGGCAGTGTGGGATCCTTACCAGATAGGACTGACGGAGTACTTTGAAAAAGTTCAAAGAAAGGCAGCACGTTTTGTATTATCGCGGAATATGGGAGTGAGTATCACAGAAATGATACAGGATTTGGGCAGGAAATCATTAAAAGAAAGGCGTTTTTCGTTGCGACGGAATCTTCTCATGAAATTCCAATCACCAACTTTCTCCTCTGAATGGGAAAATATTTTGTTGACACCGACCTACATAGGGTGGAACGATCACCACGATAAAATAAGGGAAATCAGAGCTCGTATGGAAAGATATAGGTGTTCATTCTTTCCACACACCATACGAGATTGGAATAATAGAGAATTGTGAAGGTGGTTCAATGAACCCTCTGCCAGGCACTTAAATGTGATTTGTAGAGTATCCATGTAGATGTAGATCAGTTGTTACAAATGTCCAGGTTAAGCTTGGCGAGAGAAGCAAAGAGTATGATGTGTATCACAACACTTTGAGGAATGCACTGACAAGCCAAACTGGCCTGTGGAAAATTTTGTGGATAGAATACGAAATATTGGTGATTGTACCCATGAACTGACATGAAGTGCCAAAGAGAATAGAATTCAAATGCAGGAAGCAGAACATAGGGCATTACATGGGTTCCTAAGGAGACTGCAACATGATGTGTTAAGAAGGGTGCAAGCAGAATTCCTGAAGGACTTGGCTAGTGCCAAGATAAGTGAATTACATACATGTGGCCATGGAATTCGAGGCTAGAGGCGTAGCAACAAAAGGAGGAACATCATCTCTACCGACATAAGGTGTTATCAGTGTGGATGTTTGTGTCACATTGAAAGGGAGTGTCACCAGCCTCAGTGGAAGAAATGCCGAAAAGTGGAACACTGAGCAGGACTGCAGGAGTATGGGTGTTAATAGTAGGGGGTAAAGTGCAAATAATCAACCATTAAACAGCAGTGAGAACTCATCATCTGCCAGATAGTATTTCCAAAAGTTTTGACACTACAAAGAATTATACATGGGCAGAGTGTTACTTAATAACTGGCATAGTAGATGCTGGAGAGCATAGATTTTTTTTGTTAGTAACAGGAACTCATGTGTCTGAGGCAAGTCTGAACCTTATAGGAAATAGGCAATTAAACCCTCCACGATAAAAGTTACTTGGAGTAGGGGATAGTGACATGCAATAGCTAGGTTTGGGATGTTAAGGTTTTGGTTGATAACAGAATGATTTTGGGAGAGTATGGAAGTTTTGCCCCATGTAGGTGAAGGGTACTGCACAGTCCTAATGTTACATATCCCATAAAAGTAGCATAAAAAGATTGGCATTTGCAGATGCACAGTGCAACTCTAGGGGACATTGTGCTAACTGGGAAAGTGTTATCATTGACATACTTGGGGTTGTTTTGGGGAAGGAGACCAGACAGCGAGGTCATCGGTCTCATCGGATTAGGGAAGGACGGGGAAGGAAGTCGGCCGTGTTCTTTGAAAGGAACCACCCCAGCATTTGCCTGGAGCGATTTAGGGAAATCACGGAAAACCTAAATCAGGATGGCCGGACGCAGGATTGAACCGTCATCCTCCCGAACGCGAGTCCAGTGTGCTATCCACTGCACCACCTCGCTCGGTCATTGACATACTGCCACAAAGTTCATCACTCGTGAAGGATGAACCAGTTAAATTATGTGCAAAGTCAGTAAGACTCAGGTCACATGATAAAGTGGTGCAAGGCACAAGGATGCTACTTTCAGTGTACCTAGGTTTGGAACTAACTGTAAATGAGTTGCGTGTGGTAGAACTACTGGAGGAAAATGAGGAATTATATAGAGAGATGTTTTGTATGCAGGGATGTTGTATGCGTAAAAGAAATAGACAGTGAATGAGTCATAATGGATAATTTAGATGCTGATGATGTAAGTGTCTCAGAGGAATTGTTGATTGCCAGTTTACAAGTTCTAAGTCAGGATGACGTAGATAGGTCAAGCCTTAGCCATAAGCGAACTGCCAGTATGACCGCATTGCATGCAAAAGTGGAACATTTTGAAGGAGTGGAAAGAGTAGCAATGGAAAAGCTATGGTGGGATGCCAAGACCTATTTAACCCTTGTAGCCCACTGTAAGCAACCCCGGTAACACAACAAAGGACGCCAGTTGGAGGCCAATCACCTGTGTATTGTAAGCCTTATAAGATACCTCAATAATGGGAGAATTCAGTGATGGCATCATTGAGGCAAGTATTAGTCTGTGGAATGCAGCTGTTGTCATAGTGCCAAATCAATCTTCAGACAAATATAGATTGTGTTGTGATTGTCATCACATAAACAGTAGGATGACTACAGATGCATATCTGATACCAAATATGGCGCAAACCCCAGGTAATGTGGGAGATAACATTGGATGGTGTAGATACTTTTCCACAATAGACCTGAAAAGTGGATATCATTAATTAAAGGTAGCACCAGAGGACTGACCAAAGACTGCATTTACAGTTCCTAGGCATCATTACCAGTATCAGTGGATGCCGTTTAGTTTGAAAAGTGTACCAGCACCATTTCAGTGGTTGTCAGATGGCATTTTAAGAGGTTTGAATCAGAGGCAATATATGGTGTTTCTTGATGAAGTTATTTAATTTGATAGATGAAAAATCTACTCACCAAGCAGTGGCAGAACACACACATGAAAGACGGTTGTAATTGGAAAGCTTTCAGAGCCAGTGGCTCCTTCTTCAGGCAGAGAAGAAGGAGCCACTGGCTCTGAAAGCTTGCCAATTACAACCGTCTTTCATGCGTGTGTTCTGCCGCCACTTGGTGAATAGATTTTTTATCTATACAATTAAATAATTTTGATGAATTTATTGTATTTGTAAAATGAATGGAAGAACATGTATGAGAGTTGAAAGAAGTTTTTAAGATCCTATGTTTCCAAGCCTGATACTAAGCATTGAAAAATGTCATTTTGTGCTAAGTTAAGTAATTACGTACATGTGATTAGCCAGGATGGGGTGTAAACAGGTCTGAGATTAGTACACACATTGTGAAGTTTCCCACCACCATAGAGGAGGAAATAATTGCAGTTATTTTTAGGAATATCTAATTGCTATAGGAAATTCATAATGGGATTTGAGGATATGGTACGAGAACTCACTTATTTGTTGAAGGAGGGCGACAAGTTCCAATGGACAGTTCAAAAATTTCCTTTTGATGAGTTTTACCATTTTGATTCGTAGCTGTAAATAGTGTATTGGGTGATGCTAGCAATCATGCGGTATGTTGTGTTCTGAGTCAGGAGGTGCACGGTAAGCAGCATTCAGTCACTCACGTGTCATGACAGTTGAACAAGGCAGAACAATTACTCTACCACCTTGAAAGGCATGTTCAGCATGATATAGGATGTCATGTCATAGCAAATATTTATTAGATATGAAAGATCCGTCAAGTAGATTAAAACGACAAGCATTGAAACTGAGTGACTTTGACTTCAAAGTGGTTCAGAAATGTGGTAATGCAGATGGGCTTAGCAGGAAAATTGGTGTGATACAAACACTGGATTGTTCTTTTGCTGAGTGGCAGAGGGTGCAGCCTACTAACATGGGTTGCACAGCCCAGTTCGCTATTCACAGTGCTGTATTAGGTAGGACAAGACTGTGGCTGTATGTGGCATTTCCAGCCATGTTGCAGTAGGAAGTATTAAAGAAAGTGCATGACCGTGTATTATCTGAGCCTGGAAGTCATAGTCAGACAGACAGGACGGTAGGTGAGTGTTATTTGTGGAGAACATGGAAACAAGATTTAGATCAGAATGTAAAAAAAACTACGCCGTGCGTGGAACTTGTGGACGTAAATCATCAACATGTGCAATGACATAAGGACGCCAGAGGCGTAGAGACCTTTGAAATGATTGAAATGGGTATCTTAATGACCTTTTAGCCAGGCACCAGTGAGAAACCTCAATGTTCTGACTGCTGTAGGTCATTTATCGCAGACAATGATCACGGGTCAGGCCACCAAGCAGTTGTCATTTATTAAGGCAGATATCCAGCGATCACAGGCCCTGCAGACCACACGCTGCTTCCACAAACTGCCTCCGTTCCTTCCTGTATCGTGCCCGGTTCCTCCAGGTGTGTCTTCAATCCCCAGGGCTGCTAGGTCCTTCGCCAGGTCGTGTATCCAGCACTGCCTTGGTCATCCAATGGGGCGTTTGGTGTTTGGTTTCCCCTCTAGTGCCATCTTCGCTTGTTTTCTATCTGGCATACGGGCTACATGGCCCATCCATTGTATTATTTTGCTCTTTATCTTCTGTAGGATAGTTGGTTGTCACGACAGAAGGTAGATTTCCTCGTTTTTCCTCCTGCTCCATACCATCCTCATTACTCTTCTTTCAAATATTAATAGTTTTACTTTTTCTCGCTTAGTCATGCTCCATGTTTCTGAACCGTACATACATTACTGCTGGGCATATCGCTATGTTGTAGATTTTCATCTTAGTGTTCATTGAGATCGATTTAGAGCCGAGCGTCTCTCTGTGGGAATGCTTGCATTTCATTCCCACTGCTATTCTTTCCTTGATGTCCATTTTTATGTTGTTCATGGTAAACCAAGAGTCCAAGTATTTGAACTGGTGTACTCTCTTGAACCTCTTTCCATCTATCTCAAGAAATTCTTCCTGCTCTTAGCATTCACTGCATTTTGCGCAAGAGCTACTCTGTGCAGAACCAGCAACGTTAGGGAACGTCATGCAGGTGGTTACTTGGACAGTCAATTATTGTTTGAGATTCCATGGCTTGACACACGTAGTTCGCTGACTTACTGAAAAGATTTTTTTCTGCTGATAATGCCAGTAATTCAGTTTTAAAGGACAAACAAAAGAAGGCATGGCTGCACATTAGAAGATGCAGAGTGGGCTGCCGACCTGCCATTTTTAGTGCGTATTTCGGGGTATGTGAATGCTTTGAACACTAGCTTGCAAGGTGAAAGTCAACTAATTTGTGAAATGACTGTAAAAGTGCAAGCTAACGTGCTGCAGGAAAGACAAGTTTCATCACAACGTGTGCATTTCCCTATTATGTCTTTGCCCACGAAAAGAATTACAAGGGGAACATTTCTCCATTCACTACAATAAAAGAGAAATTGTTTTCGAGACTATGTGCTACTTATGTGATAATACTCCTCACAGTTTGCAAATGGAATTAATAGATCTACAGTGTAATTCTCGTCTGAGAGACAAATTCTTTCTGGCAATAAGTTTAATAGAATTTAATCAAAACTGTTACGGCAAATTGAAAGAGAGAGAGAGAGAGAGGGGGGGGGGGGGGGAGGGTACTATAGGCGTGCGTATGATAAACCCCTTCCCTCGAAAATTTCTCTCCTTCGTATCTCCTCTGTGTAACCACAGATGACGTGTCAGTGAACTCATTGTACTAAGATTGCAGCACACGCGAGGTGCCTATTTGCTTGCACCGCCCTGAGCGGAATACATAAATTCTAACAAATGTTCACCAAGCTGCAGTCTTCTATAGTTGTCCCAAGCGCAGAAAACAGCACGTAGGTCGTGAATCCGTTATCTTGAGGCTGTAATAAATTAACGAGGAACTGATATTTTAGAAATAATTAAATTTCCAATTAGTTTCTTTCTACTGGATGTCATTCGCTTTTTAATAGCAGAACACGAGAAACTGCCCAATTACATTCTACTTTAGAGTCCCAAATAATTTCCATTCTTCGACAAAATAATGAACTGCGTTTCTCCGTAATTACTATCACACTGTTCTCAACAACATGACCAAATAACCAGAAATCGCTAATAAAGTTTTAACTGGCATCGACCGCGGCAGACAACATGTCCGTCCTCCGACTCCGGCGAACTAGCTCTGATCTTACAGCTTAACCACTTCGATCACCGAAGTGCTTCGTCTGCCTTTTCGTTTAGCAGTTGTTTATTATTCTGGTTGTTATTAATACTTGTGAATAATGAAATGATAGCATGGTATTCAGAGATAAATTAATATGAAATATAAGTAAATACGCTGTTTAGTTTTCGTAATATTAATAACAAAAGGTTCAAATGGCTCTGAGCACTATGGGACTTAACTTCTGAGGTCATCAGTCCCCTAGAACTTAGAACTACTTAAACCTAACTAACCTAAGGACATCACACACATCCATGCCCGAGGCAGGATTCGAACCTGCGACCGTAGCGGTCGCGCGGTTCCAGATTGTAGCGCCTAGAACCGCTTGGCCACCCGGGCGGCCTATTAATAAGAGAAGGCTGCCATTTGGCGCACAACTGCCGAACGCAGCAGCCAGTCGCGGTGAAGGACCACAATTTAGGTGGGTCTTTCTCATGATTCCCATACCGAAGGAACCATCTGTCATCGTTGCCTGACACCACATTACATCGTCTTGCCAGTGCTACCTTCTCAACTGCTCTAAGAAGAGCTTCTTGTAGCCGGATATGATGACTGCAAAGCCAGAAGTATTACACTTTCCACAGCAAGCGTCTCCTCGTCTTCATCGTGAAACTGCGAAAGTAACATTAATGTTTGGCTCGACATAAGTTTGTGAGAAATTTTTTTCTTTTATGAAAATTAATAAATCACAGTGAAAAGCAAACATCAGTGACGAAAGTTTACATGACTTCTTGCGTTTATCTGTATGTAGAAATTTTTACAGGACATTAACCTCATTGTCAACGAGTCGTCCGTTGGCGTCATGCGGCCAACTATTGGGCAAATGCCACTGGCACCTCATTTCTGTTGTGCGTGGTACCACTGTGGTGCCGTAGTCAAAGCTATCGAACGAACGCCATTGTTGCGTGTGTTCTTTGCCAAGGAACAATAAGGTACAGACATATTAGCACGTTGTGCCCTTTTATAATAGGAAACGAAGGAGAAGACGAGACTATACGTGATGAATGCGCGGGCGGGTTGATATTCCAATGAAATCTGAGACCTGGGAAGAAACAGAAGACGTCACATCGCCACATAAACAGAGCGAAGCAGAATCTTCAGATGACTGAAATATGTTCACGAAGAATTCGGCAAACACTACTGTTGCCTAGTGATACGGAAGAATCAGACGAAGGTCACAGGGTTGAGTGGTCAGATGTCGATTTACCGAGGACCAATAATGAATATGAAGGATCCCCAGGTCGTAACGTATTTTCCAGACATACATAGAACGTCAAGGATGTTGTTGAATTATTTATAGAGAACGATTTGTTTGAACTTACTAGCACCGGAACGAATAGGTGTTACAATCAGAATTCAAACAGGAGCAAGCCAGAGAAAAAGTGCCAAATTTGTCGACGTTAAGGCAGCCGAACTTAGAAAATGGATTGGGCTAGTTATTCGTATGTGAATCATAAAAAAATCAAGGGCGGACCATTGTTGGTCGACGAGTCCGGAACACCAATATTTCGCAAAACGATGCCTCGTTATAGATTTTGACAAATATTATCGTTTTTACATTTTTCTGGTGGCAGTAGTATTATGCCGACCGACTCTTCAATGTGCAAATTATAATAGATTATTCCTCTAAAAAGTTTCAAGAAAATTTTAATCTTGGTCAAAATATTTCCATCGGTGCAGAAATGATACCATAACGTGGTCTTTTACGTGTTAAAGTGTATAACCCATCGAAAATCACAAAATATGGGATACATCTGGATGCCGTGCGATTCAATAACGGGATATATTTCCTCTTTCAAAATATACTCTGACATTGGACAGCCTTTAAAGGATACGGTGATGCTACTATTGACACTTGTTTGTGGAAAATGGCGTCATCTATTCATGGATAATTAGTGCAGCAGTGTAGATCTTGTGGAGCATTTGCTTACAACGAAATTGCGGAAAAACAGAGGATTACTGGCAAAATTAAAGAACGCAAAACTAAATGTATTTGAAACTAAATATCAACGAAAAGGTCAAGTACTCGCCCAGTTATGGAAAGGATCGAAGACTAAAACGATATGAATAATTTATACCATACATAATGCCAATTTAGTTGACAAAACAAATGTGGAAAAACCAACAGCACTGTTCAGCGTCTATTGAAAGTTGTATGTTTCGTAGACTCAATATTTTAAATAACCAAAATGAAGAAAAGTGTTCAAAATGTGGAAATCTTAACGTCTACAGCGGAGGAAAATGTGTTGTGTGTGATCTAGTCTCGAAATTAAGTGAAAGAAACTCAACAAATGCAAAAACAATATGCACTGTGAAGCATCAACATCGTTTCTCAAGGAAACGGCCGAAAGGACGATAGCAAAACAGTGCTATTGCAAGAAAAAGCGCCCTACTAAAGGTGTTATGTGCATTAAATGTAAGTCAGTGCACCACTACAGCTGCGTGAATGTGGAATGCAAAAAAAAAATCTGGATTTGCTCGGAATGTGGCGATGAAAATTAAGGCCTAAAACTTTGCAACACGGGCGACAAATCTGAAATTATATCTGTGTTAATTCAAGAAATACATAATTTAAAGCATCAGTGTGAATTATTATTACAACAGAAAAGACAAAACACACCTGAAGAACAAAGAGAATGCCTCAACAGGCAAAATACTAGAATTAGCAATCGCAGTCCTAAACAAAACAGAGAACTTGGTGCGAAAAAAGCGGTAAATAATGTAAGCAAAATTATAGTGTTGGCAGACAGTCACGGTCATGAACTAGCGGATATTCTTAATCAGTGTAAATAGCTAAAGGCAACCAGTTTTATTATCGGCTTTGGCTTAAACTTCCACTACGTAATAAAAGAGGAAGCTATTCAGATGAGCCAGGTAGAGCAATAAGAAGAGTAAATGAAAGAAGCTGTTCTGTTTAAAATCCAGGTTTAAACAAACAGACTGGGATGAAGTAATCACAGAAGCTATGAAAGTTAATGACTCAACCATTAAATTTCTAGGTGTAGCAGTTAAAATATTTGAAGAAACCTGGCTTAAACAGTACCAAGAATAACACCCACCACAAAACCAAAAGTATGAAAGAATGGTGCATACCACAATTAAACAATTTAAGAACAGTTATGCTCATGTATCGTGATGGGTCTCACCATAGTGAAGCAGATAAAAGTATGTACAGGGCTATTACAAATGATTGAAGCGATTTCATAAATTCGCTGTAGCTCCATTCATTGACATATGGTCACGACACACTACAGATATGTAGAAAAACTCATAAAGTTTTGTTCGGCTGAAGCCGCACTTCAGGTTTTTGCCGCCAGAGCGCTCGAGAGCGCAATGAGACAAAATGGCGACAAGAGCCGAGAAAGCGTATGTCGTGCTTGAAATGCACACACATCAGTCAGTCATAACAGTGCAATGACACTTCAGGACGAAGTTCATCAAAGATCCACCAACTGCTAACTCCATCCGTCGATGGTATGCGCAGTTTAAAGCTTCTGGATGCCTCTGTAAGGGGAAATCAACGGGTCGGCCTGCAGTGAGCGAAGAAACGGTTGAACGCGTGCGGGCAAGTTTCACGCGTAGCCCGCGGAAGTCGACGAATAAAGCAAGCAGGGAGCTAAACGTACCACAGCCGACCGTTTGGAAAATCTTACAGAAAAGGCTAAAGCAGAAGCCTTACCATTTACAATTGCTATAAGCCCTGACACCCGATGACAAAGTCGAACGCTTTGAATTTTCGGCGCGGTTGCATCAGCTCATGGAAGAGGATGCGTTCAGTGCGAAACTTGTTTTTAGTGATGAAACAACATTTTTTCTTAATGGTGAAGTGAACAGACACAGTGTGCGAATCTGGGCGGTAGAGAATCCTCATGCATTCGTGCAGCAAATTCGCAATTCACCAAAAGTTAACGCGTTTTGTGCAATCTCACGATTTAAAGTTTACGGCCCCTTTTTCTTCTGCGAAAAAAACGTTACAGGACATGTGTATCTGGACATGCTGGAAAATTGGCTCATGCCACAACTGGAGACCGACAGCGCCGACTTCATCTTTCAACAGGATGGTGCTCCACCGCACTTCCATCATGATGTTCGGCATTTCTTAAACAGGAGGTTGGAAAACCAATGGAACGGTCGTGGTGGAGATCATGATCAGCAATTCACGTCATGGCCTCCACGCTCTCCCGACTTAACCCCATGCGATTTCTTTCTGTGGGGTTATGTGAAAGATTCAGTGTTTGAACCTCCTCTACCAAGAAACGTGTCAGAACTGCGAGCTCGCATCAACGATGCTTTCGAACTCATTGAAACATGCTGCCCCGAGCTTGGGAGGAACTTGATTATCGGCTTGATGTCTGCCGAATCACTAAAGGGACACATATCGAACATTTGTGAATGCCTAAAAAAACTTTTTGAGTTTTTGTATGTGTGTACAAAGCATTGTGAAAATATCTCAAATAATAAAGTTATTGTAGAGCTGTGAAATCGCTTCAATCATTTGTAATAACCCTGTACACACTAGCCAGAAACCACTATAGGCCTGAAATCAAGATGGCAAAATGCAAAGCCAATGACGCATTCATACTCAATTCCACAAATAAATGCAAACCAGCATGGAAAATCATTAAAACAGAAATAAACTGCCAAAAGGAAGAAAACAATTTACAAATTCCTCTACATATATTAAATACATATATTGCCAATCCTGCCTCTGACATTAAGACAGAGGAAGATGTGAGAAAGGCAGAAGCACTGCTACCTGAAATACACAGAAAACTGAGTGATAAATGTGAATGGTCAGCAGTAACTCCTAGACAGGTCAGTGAATCAATAGCCAAGCTCAGTAACTCCAGAGCTGAAGACTATTATGGTTTATCTAATTATGTTATAAAAATATAAGAGAAGAAATAATAATCTTGTTAACAAGGGTAATAAATAAGATGTTAAGCAGGCCGGAGCAGTTAAAGGCGCTACAGTCTGGAACCGCACGACCGCTACGGTCGCAGGTTCGAATCCTGCCTCGGGCATGGATGTGTGTGATGTCCTTAGGTTAGTTAGGTTTAAGTAGTTCTAAGTTCTAGGGGACTTATGACCACAGCAGTTGAGTCCCATAGTGCTCAGAGCCATTTGAACCATTTGAATAAGATGTTAAATGAAGGTGTTTACCCAGATTGTTTAAAAATTTCTGTTATCGTACCTCTATATAAGAAAAGTGACAAAGATTTGCCTGACAATTAACGACAGCTCTCGCTAGTTCTCATAATTTCAAAAATAATAGAGTACTCTATCCACTAGCAAATGAGCCAGTATTTTGAATTGAATGTTCCACACACTATGGGTTCAGAACTGGTCTCTCAACTGTGAAAGCAGCAGAGAGTGTTGTCACTAGAGTAAACGACTCCTTTGAGAATAAATCCATAATTAATGCAAGACTGTTGGACCTTAAGAAAGCATTCGATACTGTATCCTACAAAATTATAAGAAAACTACAGTATTACAGAGTAGGGGAGAGTGCTCTCCAACTATTACAATCTTACTTATTCAATAGAAAACAAACAATGGCTATAAATGGAAAAAGATCTAGTTTCATGCCAGTTACCAAAGGAGTACCACAGGGCTCTATACTTGGACCTTTTCTTTTTGTAGTCTACATAAATGATTTGCCTTCTTCATTACCCTGTGACACAGCACTGTATGCAGATGATACAACGCTAGTTACTCAGGGAAACAACTTTGACAAATTAAAGAATAATGTAACAATAGCAATGGACAGATGCACCAGCTGGTTTCAGACAAATTCATTACAGATAAATAATAATAATAAGACAGAAGATATTTTATTTAATTTGAGTGTCTCCAATCATGAAAACAAATCTGTAAAACTACAAGGGTTCCATATCGACCAAAAACTTAACTGGGAAACTCACACAGACATGCTATGCAAAAAACTCTCGCTGTAATTTTCTTGTTACATAAACTTTGAGGCTCTGTTAGTAGAATATGCCTACTATAAGCATACTTTGCCTTCTTCCACTCTCATCTCACTTATGGGATTATACTATGGGGAAACTGCCCAATTTCAAAAACTGTGTTTAAATGGCAAAAAAAAAAAGCAATTTGATGCCTTGTAGGACTACCACCCAGAGACTCATGCAGGCAGCATTTTAAAGAATTAAATAAAATGACACTTGTATATTTATAGTTGCCTGATATATGCCAGAGAAAATTTGACCTTAGGATGGCAGTGCATCCACATATACAAAAAATGGACATACAACTGACATCCTGTTTATCAAAGATTCACTGCAGTTATAAGTATCTAGCACCCACATTTTTTTAACAAATTACCCAAAAGTGCACATTCCATGCCCATGGATAAATTTGAAGTAAAAGATGCAAAATGGATAAAAAGTAAAGTATTTTATACAGTTCAAGAATTTGAAGAGAGTGAAATAAATGATATTGCATTTTGATGTTACATTTTGTGAAAGGAGTATATATTACAAAATTGGAAATAAAATATTGTGCAGGCAATCTGTCTTGTCAAGTATACGTATATATAGATGTATACAATGTATCGGTAACTTTTATTATATGACACCGATTACATGTAAAATGTTTAAAGGTGTTTGATTATAATAAACACTTGAAGGGAGTGGATTGGACAGACCAATTCCTTAGTTACTACCCTATATACAGGAAAGCTATAGAATGGTCGAATAAAGTCGTGTTATACCTGTTTAATTACGCTTTGTGTAATGCGCTCACACTGTATCAACAATTCAATGCAGGATGCAAGAGTCTCCGCTTTCATGATCTTTTATTGAAAAAACGCGTATCTTGGGTCAAGGATCATTTTACCTTCTACTGAAGAGAATTTAGAGGTCGCTACTACATCGTGTGATTCCAGTTGTGATTCAATCAACAGACTTTGCAGGCAGCTGAAGCTACAGGAGCTAACACATATTTCCCAAACCGACCAGCGGAAACGACGAAGTAGCCATGTATGTTACAAAAACAAAAAAATTAGGACAACATGGTTAATGTGTGGGGTCGCGTTACACCGTGGAGATTGTTTTGCATCCTATCTTTTACAGGACAAATTCTAAGTACTCAAGAAAATATCAATTAAAATATATAAAACAAAAAATTTTGCATTTAGTTATGTACAATCAAACATGTTTTGTGTGGTAGACTGGGATCGTGTAAACGACAATCGATAAGAAAACTATTCAGAAACTATATAAATAGTTACAAAAAATAATTGTTGACAACATAGTAAAGGAATTTGTTATGCGCTGGAGAGAGACTGCATAAAAAATTGCTCAAAATAAATAGCGTGAAAACTTGCACAGAAAAGGACCGCTCAAAAACGTATTTGACTGTATATGCTCCAAATTTCGGGAAAACAGAGGGACAGGATTGAGAGCTCATGGGAACGAAAAATGACATCAGTAAAAGTTGAGGATGTATGATCGCTCGAGGACCTCGACAACCCGGCGAGGAGAAGTGACATGATTGGAGTCAGTTATACCGGCGCCATACAAAAGAATTCCGGTTAGACATGCGGACTGCATAGTGTTAAATAAAATGGACCGTAAGTAATACTATTCGAAAGCAAGATGTATTTTCAGGTGTCCCATTTAATCACGCTCCCTCATCCAATAATGAAAGCTACATAATAAAAAAAAATTAACGCATTACAGAGGAAGAAAGTGAGGAATTGTGGGGGAAGAGCGTGTGTGTGTGGGGGGAGGGGGGGGGGGGGAGGGGGGGGGGGTGTTTGAGAAACTGGCGGTTGGCCTTCTGTCCTGCATGCACTTCACACAAGCACGATTCCTGCCAGCCCCTGCTCTAAATGTTTGTCATGCAACGATGGAGGGCACATTACTAGAATGGCTCCGATACACTACTTGTATTTGAGACGCCACATGCGCAAGTCAATATCCCATCCATGACATCACAAGCCACGCCCCAATCTGAGATGTAATCATCATGAGGTGACAAACCATACCCCTGTGTGTGGTGTAGTAATTGTGATATCCTGGCGGGAAATTCAAAAAATACCAACAAAACATGACTTAAGCGCAGAATTACAGGACCTATTGAAGGGAATGAACTGTCTAATGAGTGCAGAATATGGGTTGAGAGTTAACCAAAGAAAGACGACAGTAATGAGAAGTAACAGGATTACGAAGTAGACGAAGTTCAGGAATTACGCTACCTAAGCAGCAAAGTAACCCATGATGGACGGAACAAGGAGGACGTAAAAACAGACTAGCAAAAGGGCATTCCTTGCTAAGAGAAATCTGCTAATATCATATACAGGCCTTCATTTGAAGAAGAAATTTCTGAGAACATACGTGGCATTGTATGTTAACAAAACAGAGATTGTCGGAAAACCGGAACAGAGGTAAGACGAAGGATTTGAGGTATGGTGCTACAGAAGAATGCTGAAAATTAGGTGGACTGATAAGGTAAGGAATGAAGAGCTTTACCGCAGACTCGGCGAGGAAAGGAATACATGGAAAACACTGACAAGAAGAAGCGACAGGATGATAGGGCACTCGTTAAGACATCAGGGAATAACATCCATGGTACTAGAGGGAGCTGTAGACGATAAAAACTGTAGAGGAAGACACACATTGGAATACATCCAGTAAATAGAGGACGTAGGTTGAAGGTGCTATTCTGAGATGAAAAGGTTGACACAAGAGAGGAATTTTTGGTGGTGTGCATCAATCCAGTCTGAAGTCTGATGACTCAAAAATAAATAAGTAATAAAACAGCTAATCAGTATGTTACCATCATGTTCAGACATACGCGAACGATCTGACTTTCTTTTCTTCTTTGCAGCATGTTCAAAAGTTATTATTTGTCATAAATAGGTAAGCTGAACCTGAATTTTGCGTAAATCAGCATTATGTTCCAAAGTATGTGGATGATCAGAATTTTATGCCATCTTCAAAAGTATCCGAACAACCTATATCTGGAAGGCTAAAGAGAAAAGCTTCTGTGAAAGACCTTGTCTACGGTCTATGGTCGTTTTGGTGGTCCAGGTGCTACAGTGTGGGGAAACACAATGTTGCACAGGCGTTCTGACCTCCATATCTTTGAGCACGCTACATTCACCAGTTAACATTATTGTGACACTGTATTCTTCCCCCACATGCGTATTTTCAGTGGTGCATTCGTCCCTGACTTAATTTTTACGGATGAAAATCCGCGACCACATCGAACACCACATGTGAAGGAGCTCTTGTAACAAGAGAACATTCGATGAACGGACAGGTCTGCACATTCCAAATTAAATCCCATAGAACACATGTCGGATGCATCGGGGGGACCTACTGAAGCACGTCTACATGCATCAACGACCATTCACAGTTGTGAAATGTGCTGATGGAGGAATTGGACCCCTACCACAAGAACCGCCTACCAGCCTTGTGACCAGAATGGAAGCACGTTGCAGAGTATGCACTGCCATTCGCGGTGATCACACACCCTATTAACAACTATGTCCCGCCTTTCCTAATGTTCAGGGGACCATCACGATTCGCGGTGACTCAGTATAATTATTCTCTTTGAATAAAAGTGTCATTTCTGTTCATCTCATTGTGTATTTCTTTCAATTACCTTTTGTACTATACTGTAGTAGTTCTTTCTATGTGTGGTCCAAGTTTATTTGAGCTATGTTATTTGGCAGTGACACATCATGTGAAAGTTACTTTTATATTTAAGTTTTTCACGCCACTGTATTATAGATGTTAAATTAATTGCACGAAATACGTTCTATTCAAGTTTTCACACGACTGCTTTCAGATTTTATGTTTCTCTAAATTGTAATATGTTGTATGTTATATTAAAGCGAAGTACTAAGTACTGATGTTAACAAATTATTATTATTATTATTGTTATTGTTATTCAATAAAATCTTCATGGGTTTTTGCCACATAAGATCGTAGTGTCAACGTACCGTTTCGGGAAGGCTACACACACACACACACACACACACGCTCTCTCTCTCTCTCTCTCTCTCTCTCTCTCTCTCTCTGTTTCTCTCTCTCTCGCTTTCTCTTTCTTTTCCTATGTCCTGGCGGAGCGCCTGTGTGTCACAGTCTCTCTCCACATGGGTATCAGCGGAGGCATTAAAATCTCGTAGTGGGCGCTCCACAAAAGTCAGGAGCGGCCTGACAGATTTTTTAACCAACTCACATCCGTTGTCCTCTACTGTTATATCGGGTTCAGATTGCTGCTCTTCCGCCTTCTTCCTTCACAGCTGGATGTTAAGTTGTGCTGAGGGCAAAACCCGTGTATCGATTAATACGTTTCATCGACACTCGTATCTTGATTGTCTCCTTAATATTGTCCCAGAAGACATTAGCTGAGGAGACGACGGACGTTTCTCCAAAACCAGATTTGTGTTTCCCCCTTAAATTTTGCCTGTGCAGCGCAACGTAGAGAATGGCACACTATTTTCGCGCGATATAAGATTTTTTTATTTGCAAGTAGTGTGATAGATCTCATGTGCACAAAGTCCGAGGTTATCTTTCGTGTTGCCCAGAAGGTTAGTCATCTTTCGTAAGTGGTCGAAATGGTTCAAATGGCTCTGAGCACTATGGGACTTAACATCTGAGGTCATCAGTCCCCTAGAACTTAGAACTACGAGGGTTGTTTTTTTAAGTAAGGGCCGTTTTTATTTTTAAAAAAAGATACAAATACTTTTGTAAAAAAACTTTTATTTTCTGATTCTACACACTTTTACCTATTTTTCCACATAGTTGCCTTGTTTATTTAAGCACTTGTCATACCGTACAACATAGTTTTTAATTCCCTCTTCAAAGAATTCGGCCGCCTGCTCCGACAGCCAAGAGTTAACGGCCGCTTTCACTTCATCGTCGTCATTGAAGCGCTGCCCGCCAAGATGGTGGTACAGGCACCGGAAAAGGTGAAAATCGCTAGGAGCAAGGTCGGGGCTGTATGGTGCATGGTCCAAAACTTCCCAGCCAAAAGAATCAATCAAATCCCGAGTCTTTTGAGAGGTGTGAGGCCTAGCGTTATCGTGCAGGAGCAAAACTCCTTTTGTCAGCATGCCGCGCCTTTTGTTTTGAATTGCTCTGCGGAGCTTCTTTAGAGTTGCACAGTAGGCATCTGAGTTGATTGTCGTTCCTCGTGGCATAAAGTCCACTAACAAAACACTGCGCCGGTCCCAGAACACAGTTGCCATAATCTTGCGCTTTGACAGCGTCTGTTTGGCTTTGACCTTGACGGGTGAGGTTGTGTGTCGCCATTCCATCGATTGTCGCTTGCTTTCGGGAGTGATATGGGATACCCATGTTTCATCTACAGTGACAATTTGACTCAACATGTCATCCCCTTCTTCCTCGTAACGAATCAAAAAGTCCAATGAAGTGGCAAATCTATTCCCTTTGTGGTCCTCTGTGAGGAGTCTGGGTACCCACCGAGAACACAGTTTCTTAAACTTTAGGTTTTCAGACAAAATTTTGTACAAAACCGATCTTGAAACTTGTGGAAATTCCAAAGAAAGAGTGGAAATTGTGAATCTTCTGTCCTCATGAATCTTTGTTTCGACTGCAGCCACCAAATCATCAGTGATCGCAGAGGGCCGGCCTGAGCGTTCTTCGTCATGGACGTTTTGACGGCCATTTTTAAACTCTAACCAATTGACTCACTTTACCTTCACTCATTGCATTCAAGCCATAAACTTCTGTTAACTGACGATGAATTTCTGCAGCTGATAGGCTTCTCGCGGTCAAAAAACGTATCTCTGACCGTATCTCACACGCGGCGGGCGATTCAATAATCGTAAACATTATAAAGTAGCACAGCGATGCGTACACGTCAGCTACAGAGCTGCAACTTGCATCAGTGTGAACGGGAAGGATGCCGGCAAGTGGCGCGGTGGCTTGTTGCAGCGTCCGCGCGAACTACGGGACTATACGCGCGAACGGCCCTTACTTAAAAAACAACCCTCGTACTTAAACCTAACTAACCTAAGGACATCACACACACCCATGCCCGAGGCAGGATTCGAACCTGCGACCGTAGCGGTCGCACGGTTCCAGACTGAAGCGCCTAGAACCGCTCGGCCACTCCGGCCGGCGGTCGAAATATGGGCTTAATATTTTTCTTAGAGAGACTTCGGCGAATTCTGCACTAACATTTTGCGGGAACACAGATTTCTGAGATTTCTGTTCTCTTCATTGTTTCCTTTTTCTTTGCTCTGGTCTGTATGTGCCCAGAGCTTTCTCA
Organism: Schistocerca americana; assembly: GCF_021461395.2. NCBI lineage: Eukaryota > Metazoa > Arthropoda > Insecta > Orthoptera > Acrididae > Schistocerca > Schistocerca americana. The sequence continues at coordinate 134,204,874 of NC_060122.1, read as the reverse complement.
ATTTCTTCATTTCTGTGGCTGTTATAAGAAAGCCTTTCTAGGCGATCCAGATCCATCGGTAAGTTGCCATCATCATAATGGTCTTCTCTCGGTGTACCAGGATCACCAGACAGGATTATCGCTCTGCATGGAGACAGCTAGTCGCTGGAAGATGCAGGTCCTTGTAGGCGGGTTTCCTTTATACTCCATATTCCATTTGTCACTTGCTGAACTGCACCAACTATGTGTACAACAGCCGCACAACCTGTGTAAAGCTCTCATCGGTTGAAGGCATCTGATTGATCCTCAGGTAGCAGGTGACGGAAACTTCGCTGCCGACAAAACACGAGACGAAACGGAGTTTTGGAGGCATCTCTGTGAGAACTTAAGTGGTGAGCCAATTTATGTGGTGCCTCCTAGAAACATGCAGGTGCTAGGTCGCAGGAAGGGGACGATTGCTGCTAGAACCTCCTTCCAGACAAATGGACCGTCGTCGCAAGCCGCAGTCCCCAGCTAATGCATTTGGCAAGATGTTGGTACCTTGCGTAATTGTCCTGGCTTTCAGCCCCCACCAATGTATTGTTGCAGGATACATATCTCTATGGCCGACTATGTCTTTGCGCCACCAACGCTGGTTTCCATTCATTGCTTGCCTGACTAAGTGTGGACAGTAACTGTTCCTTGAACTTCTTTTGTAATTCAGGGAACGAGCTAAAATTTGGCTGCAAATGTCCACCCATTCCATAACGCTACTCCAGGCGGGTGTAAAATGAACGTGTGCAACGGAAAATAATGAACGCTAAAATGATGATTTGGCCCTGTCTGACTATCCCCCTGAAGCATATTTTAGGATCTCTCAATGCTCTTTTTTAACATGTAAATTACATTCTAAACATAAATGAATGATGAAGGCAACTAATACTACTAAATGATAAACATTGTTGTTCAGTATATACACTCCTGGAAATGGAAAAAAGAACACATTGATACCGGTGTGTCAGACCCACCATACTTGCTCCGGACACTGCGAGAGGGCTGTACAAGCAATGATCACACGCACGGCACAGCGGACACACCAGGAACCGCGGTGTTGGCCGTCGAATGGCGCTAGCTGCGCAGCATTTGTGCACCGCCGCCGTCAGTGTCAGCCAGTTTGCCGTGGCATACGGAGCTCCATCGCAGTCTTTAACACTGGTAGCATGCCGCGACAGCGTGGACGTGAACCGTATGTGCAGTTGACGGACTTTGAGCGAGGGCGTATAGTGGGCATGCGGGAGGCCGGGTGGACGTACCGCCGAATTGCTCAACACGTGGGGCGTGAGGTCTCCACAGTACATCGATGTTGTCGCCAGTGGTCGGCGGAAGGTGCACGTGCCCGTCGACCTGGGACCGGACCGCAGCGACGCACGGATGCACGCCAAGACCGTAGGATCCTACGCAGTGCCGTAGGGGACCTCACCGCCACTTCCCAGCAAATTAGGGACACTGTTGCTCCTGGGGTGTCGGCGAGGACCATTCGCAACCGTCTCCATGAAGCTGGGCTACGGTCCCGCTCACCGTTAGGCCGTCGTCCGCTCACGCCCCAACATCGTGCAGCCCGCCTCCAGTGGTGTCGCGACAGGCGTGAATGGAGGGACGAATGGAGACGTGTCGTCTTCAGCGATGAGAGTCGCTTCTGCCCTGTGTTTGGCGCCGTGCAGGTGAGCGCCACAATCAGGACTGCATACGACCGAGGCACACAGGGCCAACACCCGGCATCATGGTGTGGGGAGCGATCTCCTACACTGACCGTAGACCACTGGTGATCGTCGAGGGGACACTGAATAGTGCACGGTACATCCAAACCGTCATCGAACCCATCGTTCTACCATTCCTAGACCGGCAAGGGAACTTGCTGTTCCAACAGGACAATGCACGTCCGCATGTATCCCGTGCCACCCAACGTGCTCTAGAAGGTGTAAGTCAACTACCCTGGCCAGCAAGATCTCCAGATCTGTCCCCCATTGAGCATGTGTGGGACTGGATGAAGCGTCGTCTCACGCGGTTTGCACGTCCAGCACGAACGCTGGTCCAACTGAGGCGCCAGGTGGAAATGGCATGGCAAGCCGTTCCACAGGACTACATCCAGCATCTCTACGATCGTCTCCATGGGAGAATAGCAGCCTGCATTGCTGCGAAAGGTGGATATACACTGTACTAGTGCCGACATTGTGCATGCTCTGTTGCCTGTGTCTATGTGCCTGTGGTTCTGTCAGTGTGATCATGTGATGTGTCTGAACCCAGGAATGTGTCAATAAAGTTTCCCCTTCCTGGGACAATGAATTCACGGTGTTCTTATTTCAATTTCTAGGAGTGTATTTATTATAGATTAAAATCAACCCTTTAAAGCACAATTGTCTATATTTCCTAACTAAAGTTATTAATCAATTACCCAACTCTGCCCCTTATTATGACTGCGCGAACTAATATCAATAACGCAAAATGACTGACATCATCTACATACCAAACACTAGAAGACACTACTTTCAAAGAGGATCTACAGTGGTGTGGAACCTCAGTGGAAATACACTAACGTGATCACAGCTGTTTAGCTTTATAGCACTAATAAGCCGAAGCAATGTGCGATATCACCCTATGTACTGCATCCGGTGCATCGAAGTAATGGTTCTTGTACTCTTCTGTGACAATGGAAGAACTCCGGCCACAAATAAACTGTTTCAAACACTAGGACGGCAGAAGGCGGTCCTCTGACTAATATACTCTAATACTGTCTTCTCCTCTCTGTGTTCTACAGGCGAGAAACGCGAACTCCCAGCCACAAGGACAGAGTTCAGATAACGTCTCAACGTAAGTATAGCCAGAAGAAGTGCTCTCAATTTCTGAATGATGCATACTCAACGACGACTTCCAACCCGGAGATAAAGTCCAGAATCGTATAGGTTCGCAACAGTGCAGTGCCTAACTATTCTAACTATAAACTCCCCTGAGAGCAAAGACAGCAAAGTCCGTCTGTACCAACAAAGCTGATACCGAGCGACCGTCACACACGGGCGCTCACAATGGAAGACCTCGTCTCTCCACCGCTGGCCTCCCACCAAAGCTCGGCTCCCCACCCTCGTAATTCCGAAAACGAATCGTATTCCTGAACCTACGGAATATTCTTCCTCTCTCCAGATTCTTCCGAACGCCGACCAACCATATTTTAGTGTTTCGTCGTCCAGCGCGAAAAGTTTGCGAGGAAAACCTATACTCGTACAATGGTACGCTTCTGAGTAAAAATCCTTGGAAATAACACAGCCTGCGTTGTTTCCAAGGTGCCGTTTCTTCGTTCCTCTCACCTGTATCCAAGATTTGCAGAGTTTGGAAGTATTATCCGGTTATCCTTCCGGCCCTACTACAATAGCGGCCGGCCGCCCCTGTATTGTGTCTTCGTGCCCAGATGTCCAGACTGTCCGTCTTGGCACTTTCTGTGTGCAGCTGAACCACCACACCTGTGTGGGCCTTCCACCCAGGGCTTGAGTTCCGCCTGCCATTTCATTTCCACTGTCGTTCCAACCTCTACTAGTGTAGTCAATAATTCATTACGCTGTTCTGATAATAAAGACAGTCCGTTACCTTTCATGCAATAAGCATTAACAATTACTTACAAGGTTTACATGACAATGTGAGTCTCCTTTATACACTCCTGGAAATTGAAATAAGAACACCGTGAATTCGTTGTCCCAGGAAGGGGAAACTTTATTGACACATTCCTGGGGTCAGATACATCACATGATCACACTGACAGAACCACAGGCACATAGACACAGGCAACAGAGCATGCACAATGTCGGCACTAGTACAGTGTATATCCACCTTTCGCAGCAATGCAGGCTGCTATTCTCCCATGGAGACGATCGTAGAGATGCTGGATGTAGTCCTGTGGAACGGCTTGCCATGCCATTTCCACCTGGCGCCTCAGTTGGACCAGCGTTCGTGCTGGACGTGCAGACCGCGTGAGACGACACTTCATCCAGTCCCAAACATGCTCAATGGGGGACAGATCCGGAGATCTTGCTGGCCAGGGTAGTTGACTTACACCTTCTAGAGCACGTTGGGTGGCACGGGATACATGCGGACGTGCATTGTCCTGTTGGAACAGCAAGTTCCCTTGCCGGTCTAGGAATGGTAGAACGATGGGTTCGATGACGGTTTGGATGTACCGTGCACTATTCAGTGTCCCCTCGACGATCACCAGTGGTGTACGGCCAGTGTAGCAGATCGCTCCCCACACCATGATGCCGGGTGTTGGCCCTGTGTGCCTCGGTCGTATGCAGTCCTGATTGTGGCGCTCACCTGCACGGCGCCAAACACGCATACGACCATCATTGGCACCAAGGCAGAAGCGACTCTCATCGCTGAAGACGACACGTCTCCATTCGTCCCTCCATTCACGCCTGTCGCGACACCACTGGAGGCGGGCTGCACGATGTTGGGGCGTGAGCGGAAGACGGCCTAACGGTGTGCGGGACCGTAGCCCAGCTTCATGGAGACGGTTGCGAATGGTCCTCGCCCATACCCCAGAAGCAACAGTGTCCCTAATTTGCTGGGAAGTGGCGGTGCGGTCCCCTATGGCACTGCGTAGGATCCTACGGTCTTGGCGTGCATCCGTGCGTCGCTGCGGTCCGGTCCCAGGTCGACGGGCACGTGCACCTTCTGCCGACCACTGGCGACAACATCGATGTACTGTGGAGACCTCACGCCCCACGTGTTGAGCAATTCGGCGGTACGTCCACCCGGCTTCCCGCATGCCCACTATACGCCCTCGCTCGAAGTCCGTCAACTGCACATACGGTTCACGTCCACGCTGTCGCGGCATGCTACCAGTGTTAAAGACTGCGATGGAGCTCCGTATGCCACGGCAAACTGGCTGACACTGACGGCGGCGGTGCACAAATGCTGCGCAGCTAGCGCCATTCGACGGCCAACACCGCGGTTCCTGGTGTGTCCGCTGTGCCGTGCGTGTGATCATTGCTTGTACAGCCCTCTCACAGTGTCCGGAGCAAGTATGGTGGGTCTGACACACCGGTGTCAATGTGTTCTTTTTTCCATTTCCAGGAGTGTATATACATATATATGATGTACAACCTATCACATGATACCTAATTGTGTTTGTAGATCACGGCGAAGTATGTGGATGAGTGCTTGTAAGGTGCGAAATTATAGGCGCCTTACACTATTAATTTTTCCTCTCCCACAACATTCTGAAACACCCATCTAACGAAGTCCAGATCACTGTAACTGTCGACCTTGTACAAATCATTGAACTCATTTAGAAATTGTACTGCAATTTATCATACAGCCTTAATTCCCAGCGTTGGTACTGAAGTGTGTCATGCAGTTACTGTTTTCAACTCCAGCTTGTGATGTTTTACTCCTTGGGACTTTATCTGCTCCTAGTGCTCTTTCAGCATTTTTTATCCTCTCATCTTCCTTTTCGAAATCTGCTTGGTTTTTGCGGACAGGTTATTAATTTTTAAGGACATTTCGTCTCTGATTTCCATAAATAGAACATGGCATTTTTCTGTCCCCTGTAGTATATAGAGGCCGACAGAAAAACGTATACACTCTTTGTCAGACTCTATTGTGATATCGAAAATATCATTCGATTTGAGTTACGAGTGTGTTGTAGTATGGTCTTTGGCTCAACAGATGTTAGTACTTTTATCTCGGTATTGAGAAAACAAGATGGCTGGAGCACGCTTGACATTCGAGCAACGAAAATATCAGTCTCAGTAGCGTAGTGAGTAAAGTGTTTGATTTGCAACCAACTTATTACATTATTGAGAGTATGCATTTAAAGAAGTTTGTTTTGTTTGCAGATGATACAAACATTGCAATATGTAGCAAGTCAAGTACAGATTTATAAATAGCTGCTAATCAAATTTTCACTGACGTTAACAAGTGGTTTGAAGCTAACTCACTGTCAGTAAACTTTGAGAAGACCCAGTATATGCAGTTCAGAACCTGTAAGAGATTTCCTTCCAACACGTGTATAACATGCTGACTGAAGAGGTTGACAGTGTTAAATTTCTGGGATTACAGCTCGATAATATATTCAGCTGGGAAGTGCATACCACAGAATAGCTTAAGGGCTAAACAAGTCTATATTTTCTGTGAGAATGATGTCAGATGTAAGAGATATAAATATAAAAAACTTGCATACTTTGCTTACTGTCATTCTTTTATGCCTTATGGGATTATATTCTGGGACAACTCATCAAACCGAGCAAAAGTTTTTAGGGTGCAAAAGCGTGTGATAAGAATCATTTGTGGTCTAAATTCAAGAACATATTGCAGAAACCTGTTCAAGGAACTTTGTATTCTAATCATTTCTTCTCAGTATATTTATTCCTCAATGAAATTTGTTGCAAGTAATACATCTCTATTTCCAACCAATAGCTCAATACGTAGTATCAATACTAGGAATAAGAACAATCTACATAAAGACCTAAAATCACTTACCTTGGTCCAAAAAGGGATCCAGTATTCAGGAACGCACATTTTCAATAAATTGCCAGCAACCATTAAAAACTTGGTTTAAGATAAAGCACGGTTTAAACAGAGTTTGAAAGACTTTTTGATTGGCAACTTCTTCTACTCCATAGATGAATATCTTAACAGAGACTGTTAAGCCAGCTTAAGTAAAGGATCGGTTAGATTTAAGTTTTGACAACACTTGGTCACAACAGTCAAGATTAGGTATTTTCTGTGTGATAAATTTATTAACAGTGCATAACAGAGTCTCATTCTGACAGCGAATTAATTCTGTAAATATTAGCCGTTCCAGTTTACTGCATTGTATTAACCTGTTTCGACTATCTCCTGACAAATGATTAGGGTAGTAAGCATTACATTAAAATGTTTTATGAATTTGAGTTACACTTTCTGACATGTTCCACACCCACGAAAATCATCTCATTTTTTGGGTCTATGGAATTAAAACTGAAGCTAATCTAATCTATTGTGAAGTGGTTTTTCAAGTTTGATAACGCCGTTGAAGTGCAACGTCAGTGGAGACGGGGGTTTGAAACAGAACCACCAACCTGCCAGACAATTAAACACATCATCGACAAGTTTGAATTGCATGGAATGCATGGAACGATTTAAGATATTCACAAAGGAAGACAGCGTAAGCTACAAGTCCTGCTTCGTCAGCTCTCGTGTTGGAAACGTTTGTTAATTATCCACAGGAGTCTGCTAGGTAATGCGCATGTGAAGTGGGGGTTAGCAGTACAGGTGTACGAAGAATTCTGAAAGCTGCAAAATGGAAAGTTTACAATCCACCATTACTGCACGTGATTAATGATGACAATCCTGATTGCCAAATGAAATTTTGCGAATGGTATCAGCAAATGGTAACTGCTGAGGGACAATTTGTGACGAAGGAAATGTGTAATGTGGAGTGACGAGGCACAATTTGAACTTTGACAGGAGATTACATGTGCAGCGAACTCAACAGTAACATTGGCTGACATAGTTGTGGCGACCGCTCGTCGTTCTGTTATGTGTACAGTCACCGACACTGAACATATTGAACATTTAAAGTAACCATGTGCTAAACTGAATGTTTTGCAACATGTGTTATCAATTATTAAATGTAAAATAAACACGTAGGTAATACTTTTCGTTCCTTAAAGTGTGTATACATTTTTCTGACGGACTCTGTATGTTTCTTTTTTTCTCCTTCCTTTCCACAGTCTCTCTATTCTCATACCTTCCCCCTCTCTCTTAATTCTCTTTCTCTTTTTCTACTCTTTCCATCTCCTTTTCTTTATTTCCAATTCTACTTTCTTCTGCTTTTGCTCATTTTGAAACATTATGGTTCTGCTGTAATGAATCTCACTGATTATCGTCCATCACTCTAGCCTCAATTTAAAATACCCACTACAAAAAAAAAAAAAAAAAAAAAACCGAAACGACACCACAGAAGAACACATACACAGCACAATCTACATGTGACACGAAGTCTCATTTTATTGCAAGCTGCGCTAAGCTATTGAGTGTACCTTCAGATGACAGCTTCCAACGTAGTTGTTGCTGGATTTTGTAACATTGGCAGTGATGTAGATCTTGCACAGGTTATTTCCAAGCCTGGCAGGGTCACCAGTTAAAATGTTCCTTTCACCCAAACATCAGAGTTTCTGTGGCATCACATGAAGTCATACCAGGGCTGTGGCCAGAATCTTTGCACTCTTGAATATGAGCAATGCATGAAATAAATTACGCGATATATTGCTCTGCAATTTTAAACAGGGATATTTATTGGCACATGCAGATTGATACTCTGTGGAACTAAGCTATAAATGGTTATATATAAAAGTTGACAACTGCGTATCAGAGTGCGAGGCAGTGTTACTCATTACCCTGTCAATAATCAAAGCTCTGTAACAATCTAGCCACTTTCACAAAGATTCCAATATCAGACCACGGAATAGAATTTACACTGCTAACAGTTCAGCTAGCTCCAAGTAACTTCCACAACAATCTCCACATCAATAAACTTGAGCTTCAAAATAGGATTTGAACTTATCTTTGATTTCTGCATATGACAGTATTATTGGGGCAAGTCTAGTTCTGAGCCACTCAGCATTGTTGCCAGACGTATCCAAGAGGTTGTCGATCCAAGATATTGGTGTGTAGACTTGGCAACAGCACATGACATCATTCAAAATGGCGGCCGCAACAAGATGGCAAATTTTGGCGGGAATATAGGTCAATTGGGTTACCTCCACTAACCTAGCCCCCCTCCCCTCCCCCAGAAAAATGGCGGGAAAATCAAATTCCAACAGGATAATGCATCAGACCATGGCGAGAAAATAGTTCACTTTGGCTACCTCCACTAACCTAAGTCATCTGACCGCCACCTCGTCATAGAAACTGGTGCCAAGTTTGGATTTTGGCGGGAAGACAGATCAACTGGTGTATCTCTACTAACCTAAGAAAATGACGAGAAAGGAATGTCACCTCCACTGACCTATATCACACAACCGCTGCCTCCTCCTAGGGATTCGCAGGAAAAGGACTTGACCTGTGCTGGACATAAGTCTTTATTATTTAGCATGCACTATTTATTTAAGCAATATGATGCAGTAAACCCATCCAGTGTGTTCACCATGAGGTCCAGACTCCAACTGACGTAGTACACAGTATTGCCACCAGAGGGCACTGTCGTCCAAGATGGCAGTCATGGCTTCTGCTGATCACGGGAGTACCGTTATCCAAGATAGTGGGAAACAGTGTGATCGCCACGAGGTCCAAGTGGTCTAGTACCAAGTACAATGACCAGAGAGCCCTATCATCCCCCTCATCTGACAGCTTTCTCTCTCCTGCGATTCTAACATGACGCAACTGACATACCTAGCCTGCGTGCATGCATAGTGACGTCACAGCATATAGCCCGCATGTGCATACTGACATCACATGTCTATTTAAATAAGCCCCAAGTCGTCGTCTGCGCCGGGTGTGTGCGTGTTCACCACTGCTCATGTCATTCCCCTCTCTACCTGCAGTTCAGCGAAGACCTATTTGCAGATCGACTCGCCCTCGCAGACGCTATAGAAAAACTGTTCCACCGGTCATGACATATGTGTGTGACATGCATACTGCACATACTGCTATAGAATTTCACTCCACCACTCATGATTCTAACGGTACTCATGCGATATTTGTAACCCATGCCCAAATAGTGACTTCACAGCATATAGACCGCACGCATGTACTGACATCCGCTGCGCCCTGTCCACTAGACCACACAGGAGACTACCGACAGCCCTGCATAGTGATGCAGTCAGCAACTGTCAAACCACACACAGGTACCTGTTCGGGTCCCACACACATGAGGCAGCAACATCCCTTTCATACTTGGTACCTGAGAAATTCCTCTCAAAATACTTGTTCACCTACGCACCATTGCTGACATGACCGGACAGGAGTGAAGAAGCCGCTGTGAGCCTCTGCCTGATGCAAGCCAGCGCGACACATTGCTCTCTCACCACTGCCGACAATATGTGAAAGTTTACCATTCCTGACATGATGACGCATAGCTGCAGTGTGGGTCCAGTGGGAGCACTGTTCGCAATTGTTTTCTGCAGACAAGACTTTCGGCGGTAACATTATTTTGCACAGATCACTAAATTGCACTGACAGTTAAACCCACAAAAGTTGTCTACGGATCATCAAATACACACAAGACTCACAGGAATATTCCAAGCCAAGAACATATTTACCAGTGTAACTACAATTAAATATTACGATTGCTGCTACAGTCTGACACCGATCGATGTACAGGCAATGTCTCCTGTGATGTCTGTGGTTCTGGAACGAATCTCAGTATCTATAGCGCACATAATTTTTCACGTAAAAAATCGCTCTCATACTCTTGTGGTTATCAATGTGCTGAATCTATATTTCCCTCACAATAGGACACATACTCATCTTCTCTGGTCATACCACCACATAAGCTACAGTAACTTTACAATGCAATACATACACATTATAAACAAACATTGCAGTTATCTTTTATACAGTATTTGTACAGGACCTGGAAAAATTGTGGTATACCTACACTCACACTGACATATGTCTCGATTCTCCTCAGTCCTAGAAAATTATCTGACAAAGTCTTACAATCAGCGCTCCTGGAAGATGCTGCATCCTGCCAAGATTCTGTCAAACAAATGTTTTGAAGGACAGGCATCAGGCACTATGTGTGATAATGAATACTGTACCCACAGACGTAATGCTTGGAAAGACTGAGCGACGCGGGCTGGTGACTCTAATCATCATCACTAACGATAGAACAACAAGAAAAATGCAAATTCCTTCTCCCTCGCTGTCCTAACTTAGCACCCCATCCATCGTGTGTTACCCTTCCTGCTTTCAACATACACAGACGTTCTTACCGCTATGTAGAGACTCTTATAACCCAGCAAAATGGATGTCTTGCGAATGAATGTGGGATTATGATTGGCTCTTATCGAATTTACCCACTGAATTACTGATGCTGTCGGTGTGGAAGCACCATCCGCTTTTTCTTTTCCTTTCAGCAAATGAGACTTTCAGTGGCAAAAAAAAATATTTTACACTGATTGACGTATTGCACTGACAACTATACCGGGCAGTGTGTCATACATATCGTCAAATATGGAAAGACTCTACTCAATTACACTGCCCTTCCACTGAGGACAGGAGCTTGAATATTAGAGTGTGAAACAGATCCCCAACCCAGCAATATAGTAAACATACCAGTTGTATCCTACACCATACAAAAATCGCCCCTTTTATATCATTTGTACATATACCGCAAAGACAGACAGCACTGTAGATATTCTTGTGGCACTAGATATCTCTGTGTGAGGTCGGCGGTCATCCACTCTCGACAGGTGACCAGAGCACCCTACGTGGGCCGAAGTCAATCTCAGAATTGTTCTACAAATTCGGGCTCATTCCCCCCTACACAAACGCTGAAATGCGGGGAAGTTGAGGAAGTACTTGCGTGGCTTCTGCTTGGTGCAGAAGAATTTGAACATGGGGGTAAGTATGCAACAGCAAGAGGAATCCAGGAAATGTCGACACAGAAGTGAATTAAAGCAAGGAGATAGTCACTTTTTCTTCCATTGAGGTGGCATCCAACTGTACATCTATTGAGTTAACAGTGATACATGCGAGTTGACTACAATATTTGATGCTTTTCAGGAAGACAAGAGAATCATCTGCCTTTAAACTTACTTGCAGCTGCATTAAAGGATAACAGCGAATGGACGGGGTGGTCGATTGAGATGGAACTGTAATGCGGTATGGTTTAATGGCAGACTGATGATGCATTTTAAAGGGGGATGGATATGTTGGTCCAGGTCATCTGACCATTTTTTCCACTGATCTCTCAGGATGCATCAATCACATGACGTAGCCGGCGTTTGACTCGAGTACAACCGCTTTTTCTGTGTGGGTCTTAGAGCACTGTCTACTTGCGATCGTTAACAGTAAACCTCTCAGTCCTCAGAGGACTTCTAGGTCACGTGCGATGAACCATGAAACATTCCTCTAAACAAATGAAGCTTTATGCGATCTACTCCATTCCCCTGTCGCATGATAAGTGTAAAATCGATACTTCAGTTTCATAACTAAGTTAGCGATAGGTGTTTGTGAGACACTGCAATTCCCGTGTATACATTTGCTTGACAGATGTGCGGTTTACAGAGTTAGTGGTGGCAAGACTTGTAATTTCACATGTCGGACACCGCTGCTGTGCGTTTATCTGTTTTCTTGTAAGAGGTATTCTCAGTTATTAATTATCATTTTATATAGAACTGACGTGGGCATAGTATAATTTCTGAACCGAGATCGGATGTGGACAGTGGACGGTATACATGTCTGGAAAGCTATATGGTCCATGTATCACACAGAGCCAGTGTTTTACAGTTTGTTACCATAGTTTATCATAGAGAAACCTGCAAGAAGGATGTGTGTCATGCGCTGGAATTATGTTTCTTACATTGGAATATTAACAGTGCTGCATTCCACATGACTGATAGGTTGGAAACTCAAGCGATCTAACATTATAGCGTGATTTAAGATCGGAACGTTGTAGCCTTAGGAATGTAAGTGTTTATGTTCTCTCTTACCAATACCTTCCAGGTACTGATCTTCGACTCTAGAACCCATACATTAGAGTAGATAGCGTAGTTGCTTTGCGTAAAATGCTTCGAACTCCATCTGTCTGGAGCTCCATCATACATAAAAGTCACCTGTTTCTTGTTCTTACTAACCCTGTGCTATTTCATCACAACACTTTCAAATCTGTTACTATACACCGATAAGGGGTGCTAATCTCCTCGACATGGGTGCATCTGGAGAAATCGTGTGGTCTTGGACGGATGAGGACTCAGCAAGCTCCATTCATTCACGAGATGTGGAATGTGGCAGTCTATTTCTGGTCAGTTGCAGATTAAGTCAGTAATAATGTTGCAGGGTGGTCTGGTCAAAGACAGTGTGGGGAGGAACTTCAGTTTCTAATTTGATCCTAAGACTGCAAGAATTCTCTATGACTCCCATATGCATAGAGGTAGATCATAAATTATGCACTATGTTCGAGGTGTTAGAAATATGTAGAGTGCTGTCTGGTATACTTTGATGATTTATGTGTTCGAGTATCAACAATTAGTGGATGTACTGCACCATCATCTATCTACATTCGCAATGATACTCGCAAAGTAGAGAAGAGGCGGTTTACCTATGATACTGAATTGGGGAAACATGCTGTCACATCGATGGCAGGTGTTGTAATTACTGTAAAACTGCTAAAATTGTTCGCACTATCAACTGTGATGCTTATTATTACATTACATCGGCTGTTGGTTACCACATAATGATTGACTGACAGCGCTTGTTTGAGTTGGGGAAAGAGTTTTGTGGATGGCTGACACCTTCTGGGGGTTGCTTGCACCGAAACAGTGATGGTGTACATGAGTGCAATATGAGAAATAAGTCGAAATGGAACGCAGAGCCATCATCTATTCCATCACTGTGACAGACGAGTTTAAATGTAGAGGTACCCCAGTTGACCCATCTTCCCTCCAAAATTCAAACTTCCCGCCAGGGGAGCTGGCCTGGGTGTGGCACTTCGCCGCTATCTTGGGTAATGGTACTCGCATCATCAGCTGACGTCACAGAGGCCATCTTGAATGACCTCAATCGTGTCACAATGCAACATCTTGGATAACTGTACTTTGGGGTGATGTCCTTGTTGTCGTGGATCAGAACGTCTTAATGTCAGTTTAGAACCTGACACAGACCTTGAAATCGTGGCATAAAAATAAAATATTTGGAAGTGTACAAGGCATGTTAGAAAATAATGTTTCAAACAATGAGACAGGGCCACAGGGGGGCATCTCTTGCGACTTTCAGTATAGTCCGCAGGATATGATCACCCTCCTAGAGTATTGGTGATGGAACTTTAAACTGGTCTGTGCAGTTGATCAACACCAGCTTTTATAGCTCATAATTTTCTCTGACGGATGGTACATAATAACGAAGAGAGTGCGTTAGGGAGATAGATGTGAATGAACATGTGTCTTTAGTATTCGTATGTAGTTTGGAGAAGCACCACAATGCAGTAATAAAATCCATGTCCTTCCCCCAGTTCCAGTACTGTCTTTTATACTACTTTGTGTTGAAGACCAGGCTTCGTTTCCATCAAATGTTCAAAACACAGTTCTGTCGCAGTAACTTAGCTTCACCTGTTTGTGCATGGATTGCAAGAGGTGGTAGATATAGTTTCCTCTGAACCCTTCTCAGTTCTGACTTACACTGGAACGATCACTTGCGCAAAGGTGCAGGGATGGTAGTGTAGAGTCTGAGAAGGCATTTGCAGGATGCATAGGGGCTACCTAAAACGAGGCAGTAATTTTACTGTAGCAGATAGATTTGAGAAAGGTGACTCGTTTCGAGATATGAGAGCGCCAGAAATATGATTCACTAGTGGCGGTAATCATTAATGGACTTCTCCATAGGATCCAACGCAAGTATGTGTTTGAATGGAAAGACTTGATTCCAAATCCCAGACAGCGTTTCTAGCAGATAGCGTGGCATTAGAGAGCTGAAAAGTTTGTGTACATTTCCTACGATTTCAATCATCTCACCATCTACTACTGTACGTGATCCTTCTCAATCAACAATTGCCTATAGCCCAGTGGATATATTACCACCCCTCTGACATTGCATGGAGACGGAATGTGTTATAGATAGTATAGAAATATCTAGCTAGGGCAGTGTGAGGGAGTTGTAAGTACCACTTACATACCATGTTCCTTAGCTGAATCACTTTCAAAATCCGGTAATTTTATCATGAGGTTGCATCATGGGCTATGTGCAACCAGAGGTCTGGTCTGATACTATACACTCCTATGATCACCGTCTAGGTATTTGTCCGGAAAAAACCACCTCATTCAGAGGTAATGTCGTACCTCGATTTATAAAACCAGTATAGTATTATACTTGGTAGTAGCAGGGCCTGCATGATAGGTTCACCTTGAGCATCACGCTTATAAAGTATGTGTTTGTGGTCCAAAATATGCAAAGAGAAAAGTATGTCAAGTCATAAGAAAGGTACAGATATTTCTATTTCCAGAGCCACAGCCATCAGCAGGATGTATTTCTGATACTTCGCTCATTGTGGAATGTCGTTCAACTGAAACTGCAATCGTAACATTTAAATGTTAGTATAACAATCAAATATATATGTGACCGATTTTGTAGGATGATTCTGTGTATGAGTGGCCTGTGGTGGGAATGATTTACGTTTCCAGCTAACAACAGATCCGTCTGAATGGAGACACCTGAATAGCGAACTAATACTTAGGTTGTGTTGGATAGCTTAGTTATCACATGGAAACTTGAGAAGATTGAATGTGGAGGCGTGTTTGTGCTGGACCCTTATTCCCTCCCATGTAAATTGTTTGGTTGACTGCTTCCACACATTTCCCGTCTTTATTTAGTTGAGAGAATATCGATTGTGGTGTGTACATCTAGCAGGTGGAAGATATGTTTGCTGGTTCTCTAGACATGAGAAACACCTTAGTTGAGTATGTAAATTATAGGGATGATTTGGAATGTATTACATCACCGGTATCGGTATTCACGAGTGGGAACATCCGTTTTCTCTATTCGGTTCTAGTTACTCAGTGGTCTAGAGCAAGCTCCACGTAGCTAAAGTTTTGAATTTGTTGAGAAATAATTACCAGTCAGCATCTTCAGAATTATGTTGCATGAGCAGTTGGTAGGATACTGCTGTGTGCAAACCATGCGAAAATATATTTGTTCTTGTAATCCCAGAGTCTGGAGATGGGTGTAGAAAAAAGCGAGCAGGGAAGCACGTCTGGACCAGAACCACTAACGCTTTTGTGTCAGGGGGAACGAGCCCGAATTTATAGAACAGGTCTGATAGTGCCTTCGGACCACTGAGGGCGCTCTGGTCACCTGTCGTGAGTGGATGACCACTGACCTCGCAGGGAGATACCTAATGCCACGAGTATATCTACAGTGCTGTCTGTCTTCGCGGTATATGTACGAATTTTATAAAAGGGTAGATTTTTGTAAGGCATAGGATACTACTTGTATGTTTACTACATCGACACCATACGCAGTGTTATATTGCTGGATGGAGATCTGTTTCAGTGAGAGGGCAGTGTAATTGATTAAGAGTCTTTCCGTATTTGACGATATGTGTGGCACATTGCCCAGTATAGTTGTCAGTGCGATATGGCGATCAGTGTAATATAGTTTTTGCCACTGAAAGTCTCATCTACTGAAAGGAAAAGAAAAGGCGCACGATGCTTCCACACCGACAGCATCAGTATTTCTGTGGGTAAATTCGATAAGAGCTAGTCATAATCCCACCTTCATTCACAAGACACTCGTTGTACTGGGATATATACGTGTCTCTACATAGCAGTGAGAATGTCTGCATATGTTGAAAGCAGGAAGGGCAACACGTGATGGACGGGGTGCTATGTCAGGACTGCGAGGAAGAACGAATTTGCATCTTCTTTGTTGTTCTATTGATAGTGATGATGATTACAGTACACCAACCAGTGTCGGAGATGTCTTTCCAAGCATTACGTCCACGCATGTGGTATTCATTATCACACATAGTGCCTGACGCCTGTGCTTCAAAACATTTGTTTAACAGAATCTTGGCAGGATGCAGCACGTTCCAGGAGCGCTGATTGTAAGACTTTGTCAGATAAGTTCCTAGGACTGAGGAGAATCGAGACATATAGCCAGTGTGAGTGTAGGTATACCATAATTTTTTCGGGTCCTGTACAAATATAAAAATAACTGCACTGTTTGTGTATCATGTGTATATATTGCATTGTAAAGTTACTGTGGCTTATGTTGTGGCATGACCAGAGAAGATGAGTGTGTGTCCTATCGTGAGGGACGTAAAGATTCAGCACATTGATAACCACGAGGGTTTACGTGGAAACTATTGTGCACTATAGATACTGAGATTCGTTCCAGAACCACAGACATCAGAGGAGACATTGCCTGTACACCGATCGGTGTCAGACTGTAGCAGCAATCGTAATATTTAATTGTAGTTACACTAGTAAATATGTTCTTGGCTTGCAATATTCCTGTGAGTCTTGTGTGTATTTGATGATCCGTAGACAACTTTTGTGGGTTTAACTGTCAGTGCAATTTAGTGATCTGTGCAAAATAATGTTACCGCCGAAAGTCTTGTCTGCAGAAAACAATTGTGAACGGTGCTCCCACTGGACCCACACTGCAGCTATATGTCATCATGCCAGGAACGGTAAGCTTTCACATATTGTCGGCAATGGTGAGAGAGTAATGGGTTGCCCATGCTTACATCTGGCAGAGGTTCGCAGCGCGTCTTCACTCCCATCGAGTCGCGTTGCCAAGGGTGCCGAAGTGAACACGTATTTTGAGAGGAATTACTCAGGTACCAAGTATGAAAGGGATGTCGCTGTCTCATGTGAGTGGGACCTGAACAGGTACATGTGTGTGGTTTGACAGTTGCTGGCTGCGTCACTTTGCAGGGCTGTTGGTAGTCTCCTGTGCAGTCTAGTGGACAGGGGGCAGCGGACGTCATTATGCGCCTGCAGGTTACGTGCTGTGACATCACTAAATGTGCGTGGGCTACATACGTCGCACGAGTACTGTTAGAATCGCAAGAGGTGGAGTGGAATTTTATTGCATGACCTGTGACATTAGAATGCATGTCACACACATATGTCACGAGTGGTGGAACATATTTTCTATAGTGTCTGCAAGGGTGAGTCGCTCTGCAAATAGGTCTTCACTGGACTGCAGGTAGAGAGGGGAATGACGTCAGCAGCGGTGAACACGCAGGCGCGAAGCCTAGAGAATGATTTGGCCCTTATTTAGATAGAGATGTGATGACAATATGCACATGCGGGCTATATGCTGTGACGTCACTATGCATGCACACAGGCTAGATATGTCAGGCATGACCTGTTAGAACTGCAGGAGAGAGAAAGTGGTCGAACAGATGAGAGGGATGTAGCGCTCTCTGGTGGTGGTGCTGTGTACTAGATCACTTGGACCTCATGGTGAACAAACTGTTTCCCGCCATCTTGGATAACGGTACTTGTGTGATCAACCAATGTCATGACTGCCATCTTGGATGACAGCACTGTCAGGTGGCAGTACTGTGTACTAAGTCAGTTGGAGTCTGGACCTCGTGGTGAAAAAGCTAGATGGGTGTACTGCATCACATGGTTAAAATAAATACTGCATGCAAAATAATAAAGACTTACGTTCAGCACAGGTCGAGTCTTTTTCCTGCGAATCCCTAGGAGGAGGTGGCGGTCGGGTGACTTAGGTTAGTGGAGGTGACCTTTCTTTCTTGTCATTTTCTTAGGTTAGTAGAGATACATCAATTGATCTATCTTCCCGCCAAAATTCTAACTTCTCACCAGTTCCTAGGACGAGATGGTAGTCGAATGACTTCGGTTAGTGGAGATAGCCCAAGTGACCTATCTTCCTGCTTACATTAACCTGCGATCTTGCACTGTCAATACTTAAATAAGTTACACCGACAAATGTGTTCCCAAAATTTCATTACTCTACAACAATTATTTTATTAGGTTAGTAGTGATAACTGTGGGGTGATGCATTATCCTGTTGGAATTTGAACTTCTTGCAATTTTTCTGGGGGAGGTAGCCCAATTGACGTTTCTTCCCACCAAAATGTGCCATCTTGTATGACGTCATAGTCGCCATCTCGGATTATGTCATGCACTGTTGCCAAGTCTTCATGCCGCCATTTTGGATGACGTTATCACCGCCATCTTGGATACATCTGGCAACAATGCCAAGTGGCTCAGAATAGGCCTTGCCCCAATACTGACATTGTCACCAAATCTACTTCAGGACAGGTCTTTTAATTTAATTTAAGAATTTCGATGCCAGCATTAGCAAGAAGATAAGCTATACAGTCAGGATCTCGCGATAAATTGTGCTTGATACATGTTGCTCCAATATTGATGTGCAGTTTGACCAAGGTTCCTTCTTCAGGTCGAAAGTCGGAAATGGTGGTGGTGGCATCTTGAAATTTGCTCAAACATCTGTCTTTGCTGTTTCTGATTTTTATAACCTTGCCGCCAAAAGACCTTATGTCGTAGAGAGTTGATGTAACAATGCCAGTATGGGTCACAGTAAGTCTGGTTGAGTCATTTCTGAAAAGTAAAAGTCTGAAGAATATATTAAGTTCTGAGATACCTTCCCAAATAAGAAATGGGGATAGCAGACAACAGAATATGCGGAATGCTACACTTTAGCAATTATAGCCCACCCAACATATTTTCAGGATAGTTTCACTTTCGTTTTTTTCTTTGTTTTCTCGCTAGTCCTTCCCTTACACTTTTGTACTCATAACCAGGTTTTTAAATATTGCTTTTTTCTCAATACCAGATTTTTAGTGTTTTTTCCTTGTTTCCAGGTTTTTATGTTCTTTTTACCAAATATGCTTAGTGTCAAAACAGAAATAGTTAGCAGGAAGAGAACACCTTACTACGAAAAGTAGTTGCTTTTATGAGGTGGCTTGTTTTCATGCAGCAGCTGTACATAATCGCCACAGATTCCAATAGGTTCGGCAGTAACTAACGGCAGAAAACATAAGGAACACAATTAGCAAAAATTTATAATAATTTATTAATAGAAATTATACATCAGTTAACTGCAGTAGGATGATGGTGTGTAGTAACGTCATCAGTGCTCACTTGCACTGGTCTGTCCTTAGCCTAGTCCTGAGTCCAGTGAACTATAGCTAAAGTCACTTCTACAACGTCCAGTTTGTCGCTTCTTGGCGGTGAATACAGACACACTCTACATTCCTGAGGCACTGTTGATGCTCCTGATACTGTGTTGACACTGTCTCTAAGTGACGAATGGAGCTGTGTGTCTGTTTATATCCGTGTTTGGGAGATAGATGTGCGGTTGGGAACTGTTTGAATGACAAATGGTGGATGTGTAAAGTATTCCTTGTCTTGCGTGCTCTCTGTTGGATGCTAGCCTTAACTCACTTGCACCTGAGTGCCAAACAGCATGGTTCTCTTGTATGCATGCTGAGTTCCGTATCTTTCGGAGGACACGGCAGTTGAAATGTTCTGCTAATATGTTCGGTATGCTGCTGTAAATTGGCAGTCCAAAAAGTGCTATAATACAGTGTCACTTGCTTACATAAATTGCTGGGAAGTATAACTGTAGTATTTCCTTTTAAAATTTGTGTGGATGACATTGCGCTTAATGTCAACCTGATAATTTATTTAATGATACCAGTATTTACTTTTTTAGACACTGACCGAAAAAAATCGCAACATCAAGAACCAGTCGTGCGACATAAACGAAAGTTGGTAGGCTGCAGAAAGATGATGTCTATTCATATTTCACGACAGTCGCATAAGAGTGGCTTAGGTAGCGCCACTAGGAGGATGCATATCAGGTTTGCTTTAAATACATGCTGTAGCGATCGTGAGCGTTAGTTACGTTTGAGATTGGACATGGTGAGCTGATGTTAGACAAAAATGCCTTTAAGGCGACAAAGATGTCACCATCAACACCTCATTGAGTTTGAACGAGGTCGTGTAATAGGGCTACGATAAACTGGATGTTCCACCTGCGATACTGCAGAAAGACTTGGCAGGATTGTAACTACTGTACATGACTGCTGGCAGCGGTTGTCACAGGAACGTACGGTCGCAAGGAGACTGGCATCTGGACGGCCATTGCGGCACTACCGAGAGGGAAGACCCTCGTGTTCGGTGTATGCCTCTGATGCATCTGCAGGAGCAATTAGAGCAGCAGTTGGCAGAACAGTGACAAAACGAACTGTTACAAATCGGTTACTTCAAGGACAGCTCAGAGCCAGACGCCTTGTAGCGTGCAACCCACTGATCCCAAACCGCCTCCATTTGCGACTTGACTGGTGTCAAGCGAAAGCTCACTGGAGGGCAGGATGGAGGTCTGTTGTGTTTTCTGATGAATGCTGGTTCCGCCTCGGTGCCAGAGACGGACCTCTGTTAGTTAGGAGGTGGTGAGTTGAGAGCTGCGACCTACTTGTCCGTGTGATAGAGACACTGGACCTACACTTGGAGTTATGGTCCGGGGTGCTATTTCGCATGACAGCAGGAGACTCTCGAAATTATCCCACGCACCCTGACTGCAAATTCGTAGGTCAGTCTGGTGACTCGACTTGTTGTGCTGCCATTCATAAACAGCATTTCAGGGGATGTTTTCCGACCGGATAAGGTTCGCCGACATACCGCTGTTGTAACCTAACATGCTATACAGAACGTCGACATGTTGCCGAGGCCCACTCGATCACCAGATCTGTTCCAGTTGTGATATATGCGATATCATCGGACGACAACTCCAGTGTCATCCACAAACAGTATTAATCGCCCCTGTATTGACTGGCCAAGTGCAACAGGCAACCCCACAAACTGACATCTGGCACCCATACAACACAATGCATTCACGTTTGCTTCTTGCATTCAACATTCTGGCGGTCACACAGGTTATTAATACACCAGCGTTTCATATCTGCAATGGATTATCTCGCCCTTACATTAACCTGCGATCTTGCACTCTCAATACTTAAATAAGTTACACCGACAAATGTGTTCCCGAAATTTCATTACTCTACAACAATTATTTTTTGGCGTTGCAATTTTTTCCCGTCAGTGTATATTTTCGGACCCTGCGACACGTCCGAGTACGTCAAAATCATGGGACACAGAGTACCAGAACACACTGTACACTTTCGTGTGGTTGCAGAGAATACTTAATCTTGTCGGCATAGTTCAGGTGGAGTGTCGTGATTACTGAGTTCCGCTACCTGAGTATCTGCGACTGCAAGTTGCAATGAGGATCAGCATGCAGAGATAATCAAAGAGGAAAGTGTCGAACTTATGGCGCTTTTCGTAGTAACATAAAAAAGGTTTCTTTCCAAACTACCTATGCAAATAAAGTTGGAGGTCTCAGAGTGATGAGTGGGTCAAAATATCGCATAATAGCTTCCCGTTTCGTAAGATAATCTATCCAGTGTACTCCTGGTCCTACCAAAGAATCCAAATTGAAAACACCTTTCTTTTCACTTCTTTATATGACAGAAATCAGTAAGTCACAAACGACCTCTGAAAGAATTACAAGCACAGTCAGCGAAATGTAAGTCATCCACTATCACTGGAGACACCACCCACCACGTGCCTCTATAGCTTGGTGTCAAGAGCATCTCCGAGACGGAAAATACCAGCTAGACCCATCGTCACGTAGCAGCCGCAGCAGTTAGCATGGAGAGTTACAGTGGAATGGACGGAGAACTACCGTATATTTTTCTTCTCCAACTTTCGTTTGCAGGACATAGGTTGTAGATGGTGTTTTCATCGTAACTGGAGATCAGTATTTTTGAAGCCAGAGGGATTGGTGAACTTGGCATAATTCTGTGGCAATTCCAGCGAGTCCTGTTTGCAACCAGTAAGGTGCTAGCAGTGCAGCCTATTAGGGCTCAGTGCGCCAAATGCTGAGTCAATATGTGCTAGACAGTGTACCAAGTCGAAGTGCCTCATGGTGACACCTAAGGTGGAAGCTAGCATTCTATAATTTTGAACGGGATTGCCCTGGTGTTGTTCTTTTATTATACTTGGTTGTTTACTGGGGAGGAAAGGTTTCGAAATGACGAGTCCAGGACGTCACCTATTCCATTGGTGGAGTCAGCTGTCACTAATTTGGTTACGCATTTTTCAGGAAAGACAGCTGAGGATGTACAGAATCATCCTTCCAAGATGATCTGGAGCCAATGTCAAAGTTTGGGTTTGATCATATGATCACCTGTTATAAATAGCTCAGTTGTGATTGACAAGGGAGACCAAAGCATTTGTGAGGTATAATGGAGAATTGACGAACGCACTGATGTTCGAGCAGTTTGGACAAGGGCTCAACCAACGCTATAGGAAACAGAACAGCGTGACCTCCCGCTTGATATGTCAAGGAGGTTTCGGTAGGAACCCCAAAAGACTTAAATGCTGCTGTTAAAATAGATATGAAGCAGGGCGAGATAGATGCACCGACAGAGGTGTACAATAGGCGAGGTATTTTATCTGATGACATAACCTGTTACAGGTGTGGCGTGCAGTGGACATCCAGAGGCAGTGCCGTCAGCCACAGTGTGAGAGTTGGACTGTTCAGGCATTAAATGGAAACAGGAACACCAAGCTTGCCCGGTGACATACCCATAAATTTCAGTGCCGGAGTAAGAAGCATAAATTTTTGTTGGTCACAGGCACATGTTTAAGTGGCAAGTTCGAACTTCATGTGAAGGAAACAGTTAAACCGACCATGCTATTCAATTACACAATAGTACTTAATATGTGGATGAAAGATGAGTGAGTGTGTTTTGTGTGTTTTCCTTTCCTAATCCCAAATAATTGGTACTGACCTACCTCCTAAATATTATTCTACTTATTTGTTGTGGCTTGCACTGACACCCATAAATATTATAGGTTTACTGATATTTGTGTATTTGTAATAGTTAATATGACAATTATGTGATATCATTTGTGTGTTTATTATAATTTGTATGTTTAGTGTAAGAGCATTGATAATAATTTTGTAAAAGCAATTGTGTGTGCATTCAAACTGTTGTTCGTGCTTACACCTATTATCATTGATGGGTGCCACTTGGAAATGTTTAATTTCTGCTGATGAACTGTTTAATTATTGCTGGTGAATATCATGGACTGTTACCTGCACTTGTTCAACATTGCTGGGTGCCACTGTTGGAACTGCTCAACCACTGATGAGATGTCACTTGTTGGTGTCTGCACCTCCTCGCCATTGGTGGGAAAAATGGAACTGCTACTATTGATGTGATGACACTCATTCCTGGCTGCACCTGCTCGCCATTACTGGGTGCCACTGTTGAAACTGGTGCTATTGAAATGTGTCACTTGTTGCTGTCTGCACCTGTTCAACATTGCTGGGTGACACTGTTGGAACTGCTCAACCACTGATGAGATGTCACTTGTTGCTGTCTGCACCTGCTCGCCATTGCTGGGTGCCACTATTAGAGCTGTTCAAATACTGCTGATGAAATGTTATGGGACTGCTATTTGCACCTGTTGACAATTGCTGGGTGCTACTGTTGGAACTGTCAACTACTCTGATGAGTGCTACTTGTTTATTGAACTATTGAAAAGATTTTATGTGAATATTTGTGTAAACTGATTTATTGTGTATTTACTGTTTATGAAATGTTATGAGACTCTTATCTGCACCTATTCGTCATTGCTGGTGCCATTGATTGAACTATTTAACTACTCTGAGAAATGATGCTTGCGTTAAGTATTATGTAAAATCACATGTATGCAAGCATTTGTATTCCTTACTGTATTTTTATATATTAGGTTATTGAAGGGTCAGTGCAAAGCCAAAATTTATTCAGTTATGTGATATTTACTTATTAATATCATCTTTTATTCTTGTCTGTGTTTTTTGAACGAATTTGGTGGTATTTTCATCACCAATGCTGGCAAAAATACCACCAAATTCTAGCCCGTGGAGGAGGGGCATATGAAAGGTGGCTACACTGAGTCACAGCGCCAGAGATTGCGACAAAGATTATTATTCCGCCGCCTCCACTGGCAGTAGTAGTTCAGAGGATGTCGAGGGCAGTTGTTCTGTTGGGCGAGAGAGTAGATGCTGTTCGGTTGGTGTAATGTATAGATGGAAGAAGTTGCAATTGTCAGAATGTATTTGAGAAAGGAGATGGGTTTTTGATTTTGATGCTGGTGTAATGGAAAATTTTCGTCAATATATAATGAGGTAAAAAGGTATTACAGTTTTCTTTAATGACAATGCCTCTTGCTCACAGGTACAGTCAACAAGGCATCTGGCTCGTGTTCATTTATTAGACTTGTAATTCTGGTTTCTATGTGCAATTACAGTATTTCTGGTTTTTCAATTAGTTCATTGTAAATGGTGTTTAAAATATTTTGTCGTATTGAGAAAGAACCGAGCCAGATACATGTACGTTGAGTCACACTACCACACACCGAACAGTTACACTTGTGCTTTGTTGTTTCGTAGCTTTTATAGTTG
Organism: Schistocerca americana; assembly: GCF_021461395.2. Lineage (NCBI taxonomy): Eukaryota > Metazoa > Arthropoda > Insecta > Orthoptera > Acrididae > Schistocerca > Schistocerca americana. The sequence goes on along the minus strand of NC_060122.1, from coordinate 134,179,710 downwards.
CAGGGGACTTAATTAATCAATTGTGTTAATGGAAATTCCTTGTCATTCTTTATTTTTATTTTATGCAGTCAGATTGCATGCTAATAATATTCAGGGCCAACCGGTTACACAGCTAGTAAAATTATTTCATTTGTTCATTAATATTCTTCTTCTTTTTTTAATTAAGCCCCCATGCAAGCGTTCATTATTTTCTATAAAAACCGATTGCACAACAGTACATGATATAGCAGGTATCTTGGCAGGATAGGTGAAGCTTCAGGACTTTGTTGTAAGCGACTGGAGCTGCGAAGGCGTGGAAGAAGACCGGAAGAAGAATGTCATACTCCTTCCTGACAACATACGAGCAATTACTGTGAGTCCATCCAACTGCAGCAGGAAAATGTTCTCTTCTCGCTGCTAACGCGTCTGGATGGAGTCAGCTTTGAGCATGTATGTGTATCCTCAAAAACCTGTTTCAGCCCAAATACCGACTATTACAGGAGATATTGCAGGGTGTGGATGGTGTGACATACCTGACATTCAGTGAGAGTAGTAATATCCCTCCACCAGAAAAAGTAAAACCAAACACACTGTTATTGTTTGACGATGTTGCTGTGGAAAACGTAGATCAAATTCGGCGATATTTCTGCTTCGGTAGGCATATGGGTGATGATAGATCTGACATATTCCCGACTACCAAAACAGCTGGTGAGGGATAATGCAAACCTAATTATAATATTCAAACAGGACAATCTGAATTTAAAACACATTTACAAGGCTAATGTAGGAACCGATATATCATTCAATGGTTTTGTAAAGATATGTGCAAATTGCTGGAATCACCCACAGTATGGGTTTCTCGTTATTGAGAAAACAAGAAAACTGAATGGTGACAGGTATAGACGGAATTTCCAGGAGTTCCTATATAAACGAGGATTAGAACTTTAATAGTGGCAACTATTTATTTACAGCTCATACAAAATGGCTACGTGGTTCAAAGTTTTTCTGGCCTTCAAAGTAGTCACCAGCATTGCGTATAACGCGTTGCCAGCGATGTGGAAGTCGTAGGATACTCCTAGCAGTGTCAGTTGTGTTGACAGTTCGAGCGGCGCCCTCTATTGCCCGACGAAGCGAATGCCGTGAAGTGTTTCCTTCAGTTTAGAAATCGAGCTGAACTTGCGAGGGCTAAATTCAGGGGAGTTCAGTCGGTGGAATAGCACTTAGCAGCCCCATCAATTAAACAAATCAGTAAAAGCTTGCACTGTACGTGCCTGAGCATTGACCTGCAAAATGATGGCCATGTCATGCAGAAAGTGTCAAACACAACCTACGACCAGCTTAGAGACAGAAGTGATGACACTTTCTGCAGGACCTGACCATCATCTTGCAGGACAATGCTCAATGTTACTGATTTGTTTGACTGATGGGTCTGCTAAGTGCTATACCACCTACTGCACTCCCCTGAATTAAGCCTTCGTGAGTTCAACTCGATTTCTGGAAGAGGTGAGTGTATCAATATACTCATTACCATGGATAAATTCGCACGTATGCTGGGAGCTCAGTCTAATAGGATGGGTGGGCATAGAAAAAAACATTTGCTTGTACATTGACGTGAAAATTCAAACTCTCGAACGTAAAGTTGGAGGCGTACGCAAGGAACTAGAGATGTATTGTCACACGTCTCTGAGACAGAACAACACACTGATTGGTCAGGTTAACGTAGTAGAAAGGAAAGTAAACGATTTTACTGATGGAGAAATAGCTGTTACTGAGAAGGGGACATTGTATGAACAGGTTAACGCAACTAAAACGAATGGGAAACAGCTGTTACCGAGAAGGAGGAGCAGCATGAGAAGAAGAAGAGCAGATATATAAAACCTCACGCAGCACAAAAGTCCGATTAGTATGCAACGAGATGTTGACTAAGCATAACACCATCGAGGTACGGAAGGCCATTCGAGGGGAGATACAGTTGCTGAGGTTAGGACATTGGAAGGAGGAGCAGACACTGCAAGAAACCTTTAAACAAGTTACTCAATCTCTCGATGAATTCTGACCGAGATTCCACAACGACGACGATGACGTTATTGACGATTTCATTAAGCGTCACAGCGACACTAGAGTACAGAAAACATTGTGTTCGTGGTGAAAATGGTTCAAATGGCTCTGAGCACTATGGGACTTAACTTCTAAGGTCATCAGTCCTCTAGAACTTAGAACTAATTAAACCCAACTAACCTAAGGACATCACACACATCCATGCCCGAGGCAGGATTCGAACCTGCGACCGTAGCGGTCGGACGGTTCCAGACTGTAGCGCCTAGAACCGCTCGGCCACCTCGACCGGCCGTGGTGAAAAACCATGCACGTTGGGGATGCACCCTATAACTTTAAACGAAGAAAACAATACAGTTCGCTGATAGACTGTTTCAAAGAATACCTGGTCTCCTGAACCTTATTTTTCCTAAGACCTACAAAAACTGTAAATTATTCACCTAAAGACCTGGAAATGTATCGTGAAACATAGGATTTGTTTGAGCTGCATAAGAATGTAAAAATCTGAAGCAATGTGAAATATTATACAAATCTGTTATAAAACCTATACTGGATGGTGAAAAAATAGCAGAGGTGGTGGCAATGACATTCAGCATAAAAGAGTGAGCAATCGACTCCCGCAATATACAGTGTGTTACAAAAAGGTACGGCCAAACTTTCAGGAAACATTCCTCACACACAAAGAAAGAAAATATATAATGTGGACATGTGTCTGGAATTGCTTACTTTCCATGTTAGAGCTCATTTTATTACTTCTCTTCAAATCACATTAATCATGGAATGGAAACACGCAGCAACAGAACGTCAAACACTTTGTTACAGGAAATGTTCAAAATGTCCTCCGTTAGTGAGGTGCATGGTACATGGTACAGAAGTGCATGGTACATGCATCCACCCTCCGTCGCATGGAATCCCTGATGCGCTGATGCAGCCCTGGAGAATGGCGTACTGTATCACAGCCGTCCACAATACGAGCACGAAGAGTCTCTACATTTGGTACCGGGGTTGCGTAGACAAGAGCTTTCAAATGCCCCCATAAATGAAAGTCAAGATGGTTGAGGTCAGGAGAGCGTGGAGGCCACGGAATTGGTCCGCCTCTACCAATCCATCGGTCACCGAATCTGTTGTTGAGAAGCGTACGAACACTTCGACTGAAATGTGCAGGAGCTCCATCGTGCATGAACCACATGTTGTGTCGTACTTGTAAAGGCACATGTTCTAGCAGCACAGGTAGAGTATCCCGTATGAAATCATGGCGGTGAATCGAGGAAGTACAGTACATACTGACGAAACTAAAATGAGCTCTAGCATGGAAATTAAGCGTTTCCGGACACATGTCCACATAACATCTTTTCTTTATTTGTGTGTGAGGAATGTTTCCTGAAAGTTTGGCCGTACCTTTTTGTAACACCCTGTATGTATATTTCGACGACCTCAATGAGCTAACAGTTTGGCTACGAGTGCTCATGGCATCTGCTGCGCTTGTAATACAGCTCATTCGAATGAAGTTGTTTCAATAAGAGAGAGAGAGAGATACCATCGGATAAGTAGTTCGAGAACCATCGAAGATATGTTATGATTAAAGGTTTGGATGACCTGTGTCAGGCGGATCTTGTCGACATGAGGGAATATTCACGTATGAATAACGGTTTCAAATATATTTTAATGGCCGTTGATATGCATTCTTAAGTTTACCTGGACATTACCCGTGAAAGCGAAAACAGGGAAGGATTTTCCGCAAGTGTTTGAGCGATTGCTTCATACGGGGATGAATCGAAGCCCAGACGATCTTCAAACACATCATGGTGGCGAGTTTTACAGTAGATATTTCAAGACTGTGATGGAGCAGTATGAAATACATCACTACTCGACGTTCACCCACCTGAAGGCGAGCACCGTGGATTGTCTGAACAGAACAGTGAAAGCCCAAATGTGGATGCGATTCAATCTCCGTGGCTCACACAAATGGACCAATATCCTCCTGCAAATAATTGCACAGTATAATCGAACCAAACGTGGCACAATAAGAATGAGACCAATCGGTGTTCATGATAACAGACTTCTTGATACAGTATGCAATCGTATTAAAATGCTAGAGCCATGCAAATAGCCATTTGATGTAGGTGATTTAGTACTTATTTCAAAACAGAAACATTTTAGAGGTCATAAATGCCAAATTGTTCAACCGAGATATTCACAGTTTCCAAAGTGCAGAGAACGTATCCTAGAATCTACCTCTAAAAGGACAGCAGTGGCACCGGAATTGCAGGATGCTTTAACACAGAAGAGTTACACAAGAGCTCAGAACCAGGTGTGTATCTCATAGAGAAGGTAATACGGCGTCGAGGGAATAGAGTATTAGTTAAATGGCTTCGTTTTCCCGCATCACAGGACAGCTACTGTAACGCTGCGCTATTGCACACGATACTCTCTAAAGCCTGTACTATGGTAAGTTGACGGGCTTCACCTTAAGAGAAAGGATTTTTGTGTAGATTTTGACCGCGTGTACCTGAATGGAGGCAAATCAGACGTACACCCACTCAGTAATAACAATGATACGTCAAGCAATTCCGGAGTGCAACCACACGTTGGGACGGACAAGAAACAACACAGCAGATGCTACCAAGTTGTTAATAATACGGTCGCCAGCCTAATTAGGCATTAACTGAGTTTCTTCCCTGTACAAGGTGATGTACGTTCATGCAAAACAACACGTAATAACACTGCATAATATGGTAAATTTTAGAACCAGAAAATCTACTGAACTAATAATTTCATTTTCTGTACTAATATGGACAAGCCATAAATACACAACAATACACTATAATGTTTACTACAAACTTCGTACTGTCTATTGATCTGATTAAAATCGGGCATAGGTTACCCCAGAAATAGCACTTTCGAAACACACATACAATGTCAATTTTGAAAAAGGTAAAACACCGATAAATTTAGGTTTTTGTATTGGCTTTAACTTTACTGGTCAAATCAGTTCAGTACACTTCAGAATTCAAATGAATAAGAAAGAGGGGGTGGGGGGGGGGACCCTGAAACTGTTATGATCACTGTATTGAAACTTTTGATTATTGAAATCATTAAGTGCTCAAGATTTCCAATATATGAATTGCTACTCTTTTTAGCTTATTTCCTGCTCATTTAATTATCATTATATCTGCCTCAAAATAATTAAACTTCATTACTGAATCAATTTCAAAATTGTCTTCCAACTTTGTCATTACTTAGTTATTTACCTATAGATTCATTAACAACAAAGTTCTTTAAACATCATTCTAACATAGCTAGGTCTGCAGGTAATTATTATTAACATAAACTTTAAATCTTCATTTCGGGACACTCGGATTGCACAACTTGTGGGAAGGACCCTGTCTAGGTTAGTTGTGAGGATAATTAACTGATAGGACAGTTCTGGTAAAATTTAAGTTGTTATTGAACAGTATGGAATAAAAGTACCACTGCTCCATACGAATACAGTACTAAAAAGTTCAACCTGTTCGTATCGATGCGTCGGTCGGAAGGCAGCGAGATGGCGAGGCACAGGGCACACATACAATCACAGCAATGGCTCTTGATGTATCGGCACTTTGCTTCTTCTTAGCGTCGCAATTCTTTTCCATTTAGTGCCTATGGAATTTTGCCATGCTGTATAGGCGTCGGGACGGCACATCCGAGGCTCAACAAAATCACGTTTTCCAGGAGAGCCTCCTCGATCCAGATCGTGTTGCTCAGATCAATGCCTAACTCCGACTACTACTGCTGAGCCCGTTATGCCATGCCGCGCCCGTGTGCATTTTCCCGCGCTCGCCTGCCATCCACCTTTTACCGCTCCCCTACAGACAGGGTATTCACCCGAGGTTTTGCATTCCACATATCCTAATACATTGCCTACGTATGGACCAGGCGCACAATTACAACTTTAACATCTTACAACAGTTTCAACATTTCTTACATTTCAATTTTGTTATAACATTGCTTGAAGTTTGACATAAATATTAATATTCACATCGAAAGTTGTTTATAGTTTCTTTAACGCAATGGCAAGAAAAGAAAAAGAAATGAAATCAGATCATCGATTACACTAATTTATCGAAAATCAGAAGAAAAATTTATTATATGTACAATAGTATAGCGTTGGTGTTGTTACACTACATCGACGCTGACGATTTGCTGTATAAGAGTGTGCGCTGACTACAACCACCTCAGTAGCATAACATGCATGATAAGAGACGCATTAGAGTAGGAGGAGGAGGAGGCGGTGTTCTCGACAAACTACCACTCGAATTACACATTCCTGGATATAACTAATGTGGACCTAGAACAAAACTTCAAAACCAACTGGCACGCAGTGATAAGGGGATAACTTTGTATATCTGTGTATATGGAATACGACACTGCATACGCAGCAGATAAAGGTCATCACACTGCCAATCGAATTTTAACTGATAAAGCTAAGGCAATACGTGCGAGAAGGGATATTGATGTAGGTTAACATATTACAGTATTTTCACTTGAAAAACAATGTGGCAAAGTTGGGCTTAGGTGTGAAGAAGTCCTGAGCGCTGCACGTAAGGCGTTAAGGAAGAAGGTGAGAACCTAAGGCTGCCTGAAAGAGTGCATCCTGACAGCGATATACGCAGCTAAAAGCGCTCTGAAGCAGAAAATAGCGAGAAAAATAAGATGGATTTAACTACCCAGAGTTCTGCCATTGCCCAAGACGTCAGGTGGAATTGTTCCCTTCCTCGTTCCTGCCCTAGCCGGTCTCTCAGGGGTGGGTTCACTGGCTGAGAGTGGTGCAGCTATTGCCTGAACAGTAAAGAACCCACAAAACTCTGAGGAGCAACTGCAGAAGGCACGAAGCCGTAATGGCTCGATGGAAGCAGCAGCCATCGGAAAAGGGCTATATCTGAAACCATACAAGAAAGGACTCGGTCTCTTTATAAAGAAAAAAATGCCCCCTAACGGTCCTACTAGACAGGGCTCTAACAAATACAGATCTGCTTAAGTTTGTTAAGAAGAAATTCAACATTCCGAGGTTCCGAGGTGCACTTACGTGGAATACATTATCGAAGACTATGTGGAAATCAGGAGATGCGGAATTGTGAATCTGGATGTAGCAGGAGGACCTGGAACTCACTGGGCAGGAATACAAATAACGTCTACTCATTTGGCGACCAACCTGTAGAAGAATTACATCGATACTTCAGGGACAGAAGTGTTCTGCAATTTTCGACGTTTCCAAGACTTTAGTGCATTTCTGTGTGGGTTACCGTCGCATCATGTTCCTCCTGACGTTTACGAATGATGTATAACGACGGGTATTAAGCACCCATTCACCAATTGATGTTTAGATGCAATGTCGGACACTCCGACTTTAAAGGAACGATCGTCTGTATTACGTGCGAATTACTTCTCAAAATTGATTTAAGGAGATTGGATAATCAAGCTGATTGGACTGGGGATGTACAACATCATTCCAAATATCACAGAGGCTAACGATAAACTGCATCTGGACATTAATGGTAAAAACAAAATTGTGGAAATTGAACCTGGTGACTATGACGTTGATGATTTAAACGAAGTTTAAAAACAGTCTGCAAAAATGATTGAGCTCCTTGCAAACTTCAGTACAGTTAAATCTGAAATAAGCACGGTGAAGGTACCGGTTGACTTTAAGCAGGAATGTTCAATAGGCCCACAACTGGTTTTCACAAATGGACAGGCTTTGAAGACGGATCCCAGTAAATTTTACAAATTTGATCAATGGATATTCTCCCTTTCAGTACAATTGGTTTTGAGTGTTGCATTGCAACGAACTCATATCTCAACGACAAGCTGATTCATTCAATATACGGATTCTTTCTATCAGTTGAAACAGGGTATAAGATTGTTAAGACTTCTACCAACGCTATATATCTTCCAAGATGCTACTCCAGGCGAGTCTAAAATGAATGTGCGCAACGGAAAAATAATAAACGCTAAAACGAAGATTTGGCCCTGTCTGACTACCCCCTGAAGCAGAACATAGGATTTCTTAATTCTATAAATTACAATCTAAACATAAATGAATTGTTGTTGTTGTTGTGGTGGTCTTCAGTCCTGAGACTGGTTTGATGCAGCTCTCCATGCTACTCTATCCTATGCAAGCTTATTCATCTCCCAGTACCTACTGCAACCTACATCCTTCTGAATCTGTTTAGTGTATTCATCTCTTGGTCTCCCTCTACGATTTTTACCCTCCACGCTGCCTTCCAATCCTAAATTGGTCATCCCTTGATGCCTCAGAACATGTCCTACCAACCGATCCCTTCTTCTAGTCAAGTTGTGCCACAAACTTCTCTTCTCCCCAATTCTATTCAATACCTCCTCATTAGTTATATGATCTACCCATCTAATCTTCAGCATTCTTCTGTAGCACCACATTTCTAAAGCTTCTATTCTCTTCTTGTCTAAACTAGATATCGTCCATGTTTCACTTCCATACATGGCTACGCTCAATACAAATTCTTTCAGAAACGACTTCCTGACATTTAAATCTATACTCGATGTTAACAAATTTATCTTCTTCAGAAATGCTTTCCTTGCCATTGCCAGTCTCCATTTTATATCCTCTCTACTTCGACCATCATCAGTTATTTTGCTCCCCAAATAGCAAAACTCCTTTACTACTTTAAGTGTCTCATTTCCTAATCTAATTCCCTCAGCATCACCCGACTTACATTCCATTATCCTCGTTTTGCTTTTGTTGATGTTCATCTTATATCCTCCTTTCAAGACACTATCCATTCCGTTCAACTGCTCTGTCTCTGACAGAATTACAAAGTCATCGGCGAACTTCAAAGTTTTTATTTCTTCTCCATGGATTTTAATACCTACTCCGAATTTTTCTTTTGTTTCCTTTACTGTTTGCTCAATATACACATTTAATAACATCTGGGAGAGGCTAGAGCCCCGTCTCACTTCCTTCCCAACCTCTACTCCCGTTTCATGTCCCTCGACTCTGATACCTGCCACCTGGTTTCTGTACAAATTGTAAATAGTCTTTCGCTCCCTATTTTTTATCCCTGCCACCTCCAGAATTTGAAAGAGAGTATTCCAGTCAACATTGTCAAAAGCTTTCTCTAAGTCTACAAATGCTAGAAACGTAGGTTTGGCTTTCCTTAAACTATTTTCTAAGATAAGTCGTAGAGTCAGTATTGCCTCACGTGTTCCAACATTTCTACGGAATCCAAACTGATCTTCCCCGAGGTCGGCTTCAACCAGTTTTTCCATTCGTCTGTAAAGAATTCGCGTTAGTATTTTCCAGCTGTGATTTATTAAACGGATTGTTCGGTAATTTTCACATCTGTCAGCACCTGCTTTCTTTGGGATTGGAATTATTATGTTCTTCTTGAAGTCTGAGGGTATTTCGCCTGTCTCATACATCTTGCTCACTAGGTGGTAGAGTTTTGTCAGGACTGGTTCTCCCAAGGCTGTCAGTAGTTCTTATGGAATGTTGTCTACTCCTGGGGCTTTGTTTCGACTCAGGTCTTTCAGTGCTCTGTTAAACTCCTCACGCAGTATCGTATCTCCCATTTCATCTTCATCTACATCCTCTTCCATTTCCATAATATTGTTCTCAAGTACATTGCCCTTGTGTAGACCCTCTATATACTCCTTCCACCTTTCTGCTTTCCCTTCTTTGCTTAGAACTGGGTTTCCATCTGAGCTCTTGATATTCATACAAGTGGTTCTCTTTTCTCCAAAGGTCTCTTTAATTTTCCTGTAGGCAGTATCTGTTTTACACCTAGTGAGATAAGCCTCTACATCCTTACATTTGCTCTCTAGCCATTCCTGCTTAGCCATTTTGCACTTCCTGTCGATCTCATGGTTAAATAAATGAATTATGAAATGATAAATGTTTTCCTGCTTATATAATTATTGTAGATTTGAAAAAACCTTTATATTACAAAGTTTACATTTCCTAAGTAAAATTACTAATCAATTGCCCAACTCTGCCCCTTATTATGACTGTGCGATCTAATATCAATAACGCGAAATGACTGACATCATCTACGTACCAAACACTAGAAGACACTACTTTCAAAGATTATCTACAGTGGTGCGTAACCTCAGTGGAAATACACTAAAGTGATCGCATCTGTGTAGTTTTATAGCCCTAATAAGCCCAAGCAATTTACGATATCACCGTATGGTTCGTCGGCGTGCTGGTTCTCGTACTCGTCTGCGTCGATGGAAGAACGCCACCCACAAACTAAAAACTCTTTCAAGCACTAGGACGTCAAAAGGCGGTCCTCTGACTAATATACTCTAATATTGTCTTCTCCTCTCTGTGTTCTACAGACGAGAAACGCGAACTCCCAGCCACAAGGACGGAGTTCAGATAACGTCTCAACGTAAGTATAGGCAGAGGAAGTGCTCTCAATTACTGAACGTTGCGTACTCAACGACGACTTCCAGCCTGGAGGTGAAGTCCAGAATCGTATAGGTTCGCAACAGTATGGTCTCTGAGCTGATAGTCCATGCTGCTGCAACGGTCGTCGAAATGTTCACGCAGATGGTTGTTGTCTTGCAAACGTCCCCATCTGTTGACTCAGGGATCGAGACGTGGCTGCACGATCCGTTACGGCCACGCGGATAAGATGTCTGTCATCTCGACTGCTAGTGATACGAGGCCGTTGGGATCCAGCACGGCGTTCCGTATTACGCTCCTGAACCCACCGATTCCGTATTCTGCTAACAGTCATTGGATCTCGTTCCAACGCGAGAAGCAATGTCGCGATACGATAAATCGGAATCGCGATAGGCTACAATCCGACCATTATCAAAGTCGGAAACGTGATGGTACGCATTTCTCCTCCTTATACGAGGCATCACAACAACGTTTCACCAGGCAACGCCGGTCAACTGCAGTTTGTGTATGAGAAATCGGTTGGAAACTTTCCTCATGTCAGCACGTCGTAGGTGTCGCCACCGGCGCCAACCTTGTGTGAATGCTCTGAAAAGCTAATCATTTGCAGATCACAGCATCTTCTTCCTGTCGGTTAAATTTCGCGTCTGTAGCACGTCATATTCGTGGTGTAGCAATTTTAATGGCCACTAGTGTATTTTCCTGCGAATATTCTTCCATAAGGCAGACCAAATGTTAGAAAGTAAAAAACTGTTTGCCTTTTATTATATCGTCTCTGGACAAATGAAAAGCTTGCGCTGTGTACATGCAAGAAAGCAAGTATACCACAGTTTTTTAATGGAGATTGTTTCAACAGCGAAAACGTCAGCTCTGTGGCTGTATATCCTACATGGCAAAGGTCATAAATTTTAAATGGTTCAAATGGTTCTGAGCACTAGGGGACTTAACAGCTGAGGTCATCAGTCCCCTAGAACTTAGAACTACTTAAACCTAACTAAGGACATCACACACATCCATGCCCGAGGCAGGATTCGAACCTGCGACCGTAGCGGTCGCGTGGTTCCAGACTGAAGCGCCTAGCATCGCGCGGCCACACAGGCGGGTCATAAATTTTAAGGTAAAGTAAAAACTAGTCGGCTCTGTTGAAGGAGAGAAATAGTTTCGAATGATATTTTACAGTAGCAAAGAAAACGAGACACAAAGGATAAGTTAAATGCACTCTGTAATACCTTCTACATATTATGTGATTTTTTCTGTGTGCTTATTTTCTCAATAAACGGCGATTTTTTGTAGCGTTTGGACGACAGTTTTCCCATTTTTTTTCATTTGTAGCAGTGTAGGGGGCTAACCATACACCTTTGTCAAGAACATCCTCTACGAATTTGACTTGGCTGTTAATAAATTGTAATATCCTTGCTAGTTACTTAATTGTTATGTTATTACATTGCAACGTTTTGTCAGGAAAGTTCCTCATAAGCTTATTTTCACAGTAGACAGCAGTCAAAACACACGCAATTTTTTGCGCCGAAGTGTTAACAAAATTGATCCCTCAGTACAGGACAAAACGACAGAGGCTCTGTAGGAGACACACGTGAAACGGGTAGCCAATTGAAACAAGAATGTCGCTCGTGTAAAAGGGCGTTCTGCACCTGCATTCGTACTCTGCTAACACTTGGAAGTGCGCGGTGGACCGAACATGTCGTTGTACCAGTTCCGAAATCCACGTATGGAGGGTGCGAGAAACAATAACTTAACCCCCCTTGTGAGCGGTGTAACTAAATCAATCTTGTCTTCACAGTTCCTGCGGGAGCGATACGTAGCGAGTTGTAGTGCATTCCTAGAATCGTCACGGAAAGCTGGTTCTCGAATCTTTGTACAGATTGTTAAGTAAGAGCGTCGTCAGCTTTACACACAAATGGTAAAATATATACCATTAGTTCTTTCACAGGCCAAGAGAGGGAGCCTTTGTCCTTCATGAAATGTCCATAAAGTATTAGCTTACATTGAATTCTTGACTGAGATACGCAAGAGAAGACGTGAGTGCAGCGCATTGTCACAGTCATCCAAGTTTTTAACGAATTTATAGCGTGTTACTCACTTTTGAACAAATTACTTTGATTTCCCCATATGTTTAGACGCCGCAGCATGACCCATTTTCGGATCTTTGGAGTGGGCACAGAGGAACACAGCCTCAAAACGCGACGCGTGAACTGCTCTCACGTCTCTTCTAGTGTGTCTCAGTCAAGAATTCAAAGTAAACTAATGCTCTGTGGACACTGCGTGAAGGACAAAGATTCCCTCTATTGGGCTGTGAAAGAACTAAGGCAGTATCTCTTATCGTCTGCGTGTAAGGCCGATCACGCACTTACTTAATACACTATAAGCCACTGTAAGTAGGCTTTCACGGCATACTTAGCATCTGTCAGTTCTGTTTTTTTTTTTTTTTTTCACGTCCTACTTTGCGTCTGCCAATTCTGTTTTTTGTTCTTCGACCAGGTACAACTGGGCTGCTACATTCAACATCCCCTGTTACTGCTTCCTTGAATGGGTTCCACACACACACATCAAAAATTTTTCAGTATGCGACGCACGAGTGTTTTGTAGGCAATCTCCTTTGTGGACTTCTTGCCTTTCTCTGCTATTCTACCAATGGACCGAAGTTTACCGCCTACGTCACCTACAACTGAGGCTATACAACAGTTGCGTTTCATATCTCAAAATATGTTACACCCAGGTATTTGTATGTTTTGACCGATTCTAGTTGTGACTCATTGATATTTTAGTCGTAGGTTATTACGTTTTTCCGGTTTCAGCTGCACAGTTTTACGTTACTAGACATTTAAAGCAAGTTAACGATATTTGCACCACTTTGAAATCTTACCAGGATCTGCCCAAATATTTACGAAGCTTTTTGCCGTCAGTATTTCATCAGAGAAAGCTGTAACATCAGCGAAAAGTCTGAGGATACTACTATTATTATTGTCTGACGTATCATTAATATATAACATGGATAAACTCTTTGCGGGACATCCACAACTGTTGCTGAAAATCTATGTTTCCTGATAAATAAACCCGCTCCAGCTGTACTTGACTAATCCTTTGTTGTTGTTGTGGTCTTTGGTTTGATGCAGCTCTCCATGCTACTCTATCCTGTGCAAGCTGCTTCATCTCCCAGTACCTACTGCAACCTACATCCTTCTGAATCTGCTTAGTGTATTCATCTCTTGCTCTCCATCTACGCTTTTTACGCTTTTTACCCTCCACGCTGCCCTCCAATACTAAATTGGTGATCTCTTGATGCGTCAAAAAATGCCCTACCAACTGATCCTTTGTTCTGGTCAAGTTGTGCCACAAATTCCTCTTCTCTCCAATTCTGTTCAGTACCTCCTCATCAGTTACGTGATCTACCCACCTAATCTTCAGCATTCTTCTGTAGCACCACATTTCGAAAACTTCTACTTTCATCTTGTCTAAACTATTTATCCGCCATGTTTCACATCCATACATGGCTACACTACATACAAATACTTTTAGAAAAGACTTCCTTGCGCTTAAATCTATACTCGATGTTAACAAATTCTCTTCTTCAGAAACTCTTTTCTTGCGATTGCCAGTCTACATTTTTATCCTCTCTACTTCGACCATCATCAGTTATTTTGCTCCCCAAATAGCAAAACTCCTTTACTACTTTAAGTGTCTCATTTCCTAATCTAATTCCCTCAGCATCACCCGGTTTAATTCGAGTACGTTCCATTATTCTCGTTTTGCTTTTGTTGATGTTCATCTTATATCCTCCTTTCAAGGCACTGTCCATTCCGTTCAACTGCTCTTCCAGGTCCTCTGCTCTCTCTGACAGAATTACAATGTCATCGTCAAACCTCAAAGTTTTTATTTCTTCACAGCTTGCTCAATATACGGATTGAATAATACTGAGATAGGCAACCCTGTATCACTCCCTTCTCAACCTTTGCTTCCCTTTCACGCCCCTCGACTCATATAACTGCCATATGGTTTCTGTACAAATTGTAAATAGCCTTTCGCTCCCTGTATTTGACCCCTGCCACCTTCAGAATTTGAAAGACAGTATTCCAGTCGACATTGTCAAAATCTTTCTATAAGTCTACAAGTGCTAGAAATGTACGTTCGTCTTTCCTTAATCTATCTATAAGCTATAGGGTCAGTATTGACTCACGTGTTCCAACATTTCTACGGAATCCAAACGGATCTTCCCCGAGATCGGTTTCTACCAGTTTTTGCATTCGTCAGTAAAGACTACGTGTTAGTAACTTGCAAGTGACTTATTAAACTGATAGTTCGGTAATTTTCACACCTGTCAACACCTGCTTTCTTTGGGATTGGAATTACTATATTCTTCTTGAAGTCTGAGGGTATTTCGCCTGTCTCATGCATCTTGGTCACCAGATGGTATAATTTTGTCAGGGCTGGCTCTCCCAAGGCTATCTGTAGTTCTAATGGAATGTTGTCTACTCCCTACTGCCTTGTTTCAACTTAGGTCTTTCAGTGCTCTGTCAAATTCTTCACGTAGGATCATATCTCCCATACACTCAGTATCATATCTCCCATACAGATCCTTTATTTGGGTAAAATCGTACACACGACCTTCGTTTCAGATTGCAAATCCCGTCTTCAGGCGCTAAAAAAAGAAATTCAAAACCAAGAGATATTCTTCATAAAATTAATTAACATTAAAATGGCTCATACAAATGTTAACATTAGGTTATACCTTGGTTAAGTACGAGAAAGTCGTTCCAGTCATGTAAAAAGTCCACCAAGTTTATCAAGTAGCATGCGAGGTCACATGCGATTAAGGTATGAAAATGTTCTCTTAGTCAACCAGGCAAACGAGGCCTAAACGAAAAAAAAAAAGAAAAACTGAATGTAACAGCAAATAAGCACAAGATAAGTCATATTGTCAGTCTAATGTAACCTATGAACGAACTGCAAACGACTAGACATTTGGCATTGGCTTAAGAAATTAAAATGAAGGCACACAAGGCGAAGAATGCCAATTTGTGTACCTCAAAAGCAATTTACCTCGTAAGTGCCCAGCCTGCCGTACGTCGTGGCAAGACCGGTCAACACACGGCCACGTGAACCGCAATGAGACTCCTGTTTACACATATACGTCACAAAGTGGCCGCCACCGAGACTAAAAATAATGTTAATTAATTTTAAGAGGAATCCCTCCTACTTTTCCTTGTTTTTCGTTGCGGCTGAATGTGGGATTTACAACCTGAAATTCGGGTCGTAACATTTGTACAGGTTCTTTTCTTACACCGCGTGCAAACTCTAGGGATTGATCGATGAGAGGTCACCGAACAAGAAAGGTCTAATGAACCACAGTCCGGTAATACATGGTTTTCATGCTAGAGACCATTTATTCAGTCATACTTTGTTACAAAGACTGCGGTCTAATACTCACTGTGTCATGCAGCCACAGTTACATTATGCCTGGTTTCCTCCTATAGGGTGGTACTGTTCCTCATACGTCATGCCCTAACGCCCTCTTCTGCCATAGTCATTGGTAATGTTGTGTTCGTTTCACTTCTCTTGCTGATTCACCTTGTAGTGGATGTGATATAGCATTGTGCACAATGGTTTCGTATTCGAATCGAGAGCTTGCCGACGTGGTGTTTACTTACGGAAAGGCAAGTGGCAATAGGCGGCTTGTAGCGAGATTGTATCGGGAGACCTGTCCCCGCTGACAACAGCCACAGTATTCAATGTTTGCAACAGTGTTTCGCCGTTTGTCTGAGACAGTGACGTTTCAGGAAGCAGGAAATCGTGAAGTACGTACTCGAAGTGTTCGGACACCAGACTTAAGAGGACAACCTGATTAACACTTGGAAGGCGACGGCCGTGTCAGTGCCAGGCAGGTGGCCTGCCAGTACAGGCTAAGCCAGGCGACAGTGTGGAACATTCGCCATGACAATTGTTACTATCCTTATCGCTTATCACGTGTGCAGGGCTTACTAGCGACAGACTTTCCACATCGGGAGCAGTTTTATCACTGGTTTCTTCAGCAGGCAAGGACGATTCCGGGATTTGTGTCATCCATCTATTCACAGATGAGGCCACTTTTACGCGGAGTGGTTGTTGTGACTTGGCAAGACAGCCAAGCCACTAGGAGATAGCCGAAAGGCACGCGTTTAAGCTCACGCAGGCTGGCGTGAGGTCTGGAACAGTTAAGGGGCTCCGGAAAGGCTCAAAAATCATGAAAACTTCAATTTTTACTTTTTTGCGTTTTCTGAATCTGCAGACTATTACTTTTTAATAGATATATAATTTATTCAATTCCGAAGACTACAACTATTTTTAAATTTTTTTTGCAATGTGTTCTACATGGGCGTGACCCACTGTGGCGCTGTTAAACTGCTGTCAAATGGTGTTATTATTAACGTCCGTGTTCATCAGGTACATTTTAGTGATGTGAGATAAAGTATGTGTTGTGGCTAACCTGTGATGGTTCAATATATATCGCTGGTGTGATTGTCGATTGTTTCATGTTTATTTACTCTGTCGTTATCTCGAAAATATTCGTAATTAATTCTGTTTCTTGAGTCTCTGTTTTGTTGAAGTATAATAATGAGTAAAAGTAAAGTTATTAGAAATCCTCTGAAGGCTTTTAAGAAAAGGAGAAATGTTGGAAAGCCAAAGGTATGTGTTATTACTGTAAACAATAAAGACGATAACCAAGTGAGTGGACCTAACCTCTCAAGTACACCTGCCCATAGCAGTCAAAGTGGGAAAGAAAATACTTCACAGAAGAAGCTTGGTTCAATGAGTTAAAACTATGAATGTTTTATGGGCGAATCGGATGTGAATGAAATATTTGATATGTCGGTTCTCAAAGGAATTTTTTCAAACTGTGTAAGATGTATTCATTGTAGTGACGTTGGTCTGGAAGTCTCCATAATGAAGCACGTAGGACTTACTAGTGAAATACAACTGAAATGTGATAAGTGTTCATACATGACCACCTTTTGGAACAGTGTTGCAGTAATTGCAACTGAAGAAAATGGTAGCAAAATCTACGAACACAACAACGAGCGATGCTTGCTTTAGACAAGGAACGCCTTCGGGCTGCAGACAGGGCTGTAACGAGTCTAGAAATACAAGCAAGAGTAAACAGGAGGAGGAACAAGAGGAAGCTGGAGGAGGAGTTTGCAGAGGATGAAGATAATCCATCCTATGGACCTGGAATGCACTGAAAAGTTAATCCAATCTTTGTCGCTCGATTCCCAAAACTTTTATTTTCTCATACTAATTACATGTTTTCTAAGGATCTTCCAAACATATTTGTTTCAAACTTTCAGTAAATGTTACACAGTACCTTCTGCATAATTTAACACAGCCTTTTTCCAAAAAACTGTATATTTTTGAATATATAAATAAAAAATTGCAAAAAAATGTTGTGAATTTTCATTACAATTGAAAAAAAATCATCTTTAATAACTGAACTAAAATTATGTAAAATCCCTGTGTTAAGTTGTAGCCCATATTCCAATAAATAATCTGTAAAAAATTTCAACTTCCTACCTCAAATACTTTGTGAGGAAAGATGTAATTTATAAGCGTTATTTTAACATTGCAAGTATAGGGCGTTCCGGAGCCCCTTAAAGGAATTGAGTCTAGCAAAAAAGGTACGTAGCTTCTGGGATACTTAACTTTAATCCATAATTGGTGAACATCGTTCTGACGGTACATGCATCACAAGATAAATAGCAAATGATAATGGCGTCTTGCTAGGTCGTAGCAAATGACGTAGCTCGGCAAATGAGACCGTAATTTGTCAGTGAACCATCGCTAGCAAAGTCGGCTGTACAACTGGGGCGAGTGCTAGGAAGTCTCTCTGCCGTGTGGCGGCGCTCGGTCTGCAACCACCTACAGTGGCGACACGCGGGTCCGACGTATACTACCGGACCGCGGCCGATTTAAAGGCTACCACCTAACAAGTGTGGTGTCTGGCGGTGACACCACAGTGGTATCTTCAACTTTCATAACAGTCATCTGTTGGATAGTATGCCGAACTCCCGTGGAATGGTGACAGCGAATCGTCAGCATCGGTGCAGCTGGAATGTGTGTGCCTGGATAATTGGCGACCGTAATTTGGGACCAGTCTTCCCTCCACGTCGCCTAACAGGCCGGTACCATCGGCGTTTCTTTCGGGTCACTTTGTCTCTCCTTCTGGAAGAATTGCCACCGACGATTCGAAGGTTCAAAAATGGTTCAAATGGCTCTGAGCACTATGGGACACAACTGCTGTGGTCATAAGTCCCCTAGAACTTAGAACTACTTAAACCTAACTAACCTAAGGACAGCACACAATACCCAGCCATCACGAGGCAGAGAAAATCCCTTACCCCGCCGGGAATCGAACCCGGGAACCCGGGGATTCGAAGGATTATGTGCCTGGTACACCATAATCCTCCACCCCACTTCGACGTTAACGTTCGGACACATCGCAGTCGTGTTTTCCCTGGTCAGTGGATCGGTCGAGGTGGTCCAGTTGCATGGCCTGCTCCTTCACCGCATCACAACCCGTGCGTTTTCTGGTTACGTCTCAGAAGTATCGTGTATGCAGAGCCCATTCCAGATGTGGAGATACTGGAGCAGCGTTTCCACGCTGCCTTTGACACGGTTCGGGTGAAGCCTGGTCGATGTGAACATGTGGGGCGGAATATGCTACTGCGCGTACACCCATGCGTTGAGGCACGTGGAAACTATTTTCAGTAGGCACTGTAACTCTGACTGCATGGTACAGAGCTGCATGGTACACGGCAGACTCTGTAACAATGTTGTTGTTGTTGAGGTCTTCAGTCATGAGACTGGTTTGGTGCAGCTCTCCATGCTACTCTATCCTGTGCAAGGTTCTTCATCTCCCAGTACCCGCTGCAACCTACATCCTTCTGAATCTGTTTAGTGTATTCATCTCTTGGTCTCCCTCTACGATTTTTACCCTCCACGCTGCCCTCATACTAAACTGGTGAGCCCTTGATGCCTCAGAATATGCCCCACCAACCGATCCCTTCTCCTAGTCAAGTTGTGCCACAAATTTCTCTTCTCTCCAATTCTATTCAATACCTCCTCATTAGTTATGTGATCTACCCATCTAATCTTCAGCATTCTTCTGTAGCACCACATTTCGAAAGCTTCTATTCTCTTCTTGTCTAAACTATTTATCGTCCACGTTTCACTTCCATACGTGGCTACACGCCATACAAATACTTTCAGAAACGAATTCCTGACACTTAAATCTATGCTCTATGTTAACAAATTTCTGTTCTTCACAAATGCTTTCCTTGCCATGTACAATGTATGATTGGATAAATGGTCTCTACCACGGAAACCAAGCAATTCCGGACATAAGATCATTAGAGCTTTTTTGTTCCGTATTTTCTTATCGTTGCGTCCCTAGAGTTTGTCACGGTAGAAAACATATAACACGGAGGCCAAAGGTCAGCCGGCCGGGGTGACCGAGCGGCTCTATGCGCTACAGTCTGGAACCGCGCGACCGCTACGGGCGCAGGTTCGAATCCTGCACCGGGCGTGGATGTGTGTGATGTCATTAGGTTAGTTAAGTTTAAGTAGCTCTAAGTTTTAGGGAACTGATGACCTCAGAAGTTAAATCCCATAGTGTTCAGAGCCATTTGAACCATTTGAGCCACAGGTCACAGCACACTTCCCTGGGACACATCTGAAGTTACTGTCGACGATTCTCCGTCCAAGATAACATACTGCGTCGCTCCTACCAAGAAACACTCAATAGTGTCAAATTTTGTTTGCCAACCCGTACGATCGCACTCTCAGCAACAAGCGCAGGAGTGATACTGAATCAAATGCTTTGCGGAAGTGACAAAGTACTGCTTCTACCTGGCTACCATAGCATTCAGGACGTCACGTGGGAAAAGTGCGAATTGGTTTTCACGTGATCGATGTCTTCGATGCCGGACGGTTTGGAGGAGGTCAGTCTGTTCGAGATACCTCGTTACGTCTGAGCTCAGGCGTCGACGACGCAGATGCCGCCCACGTTCTGCTCCAGCTCGCGAGTCGCGCGCAAATTTGTGTCCTCGCCCGCTGGCCTCGAGAAGCGAACGCAACGGCCGGCAACACGTGTGTCCCGACGCCGCGTCGCAGCTAAGGACGCGCCGCCCGCCACCTGTTGCTGCTGCTCCGCGACTCAAGACGCCGGCCGTGACGTCACCCGGCGCGCCGGCCAATGGGCGGGCGCCGCGGCGCGCGGTGGGGGGCGAGGCGCCATCTCAAGGCGGCCGCCCGGCGACCTCCTCCAGTCCGCGACCGGCGGCCCATGGCGTTGTCTGTTGTGCGCGGAAGATTTGCCGCACGCTATTCGCGAGTGCTCTAGTGTCGACGGAGATCGCGTGTGCGTCGTCATGGCGGCGGCTCGCGGATTTGCGCTGCTGGCGGTCACCGCGGCGGCGCTGCTGGGGCTGACGCGCGCCCGCACCGAGGAAAGAGGTGAGCGTCCCCCAGACAAGACGGCGCACGTGCTCGCCTTTCCGGCAACAGTGTCCTGGCTGTGCTGTGGTGGCCTGGTCTTACGGTGTTTGTGGTCGGTGGTCGACGCGACAGTAAATCTGTTTACTGAGTGTTATCCTTTCGCGATTTATAGATTAAAAAGGAGCTTCCATTTCTTTATTTGGACTCCCAAAAGAAATGCGCCCAGTCGACAAAATATGTACACGTATCTTTGGTGCAAATAAACCTCAGAGCGGCCTCTACAGGACGGCTGACTGTTCATCGGGGAAAGAAAATACGGACTGCTATATCACACATCCACATGCAAGATTACACTGACGTGACAAAAGTCATTGGATACCTCGTAAAATCGTGTCGTACTTCCCGGTGTAGTGTAGCAACTCGATCTGGCATCCAATCAACAAGTCAATGGAAGTTTCTTGCAAGAATACTGAGCCATGATGCTTCTACAGCAATCCACAATTGCGCAAGGGTCGCCGGTGCGGGATATTGTGCGCGAACTGACATTTCGGTTATGTCCCATAGAAGTTCGGCGGGATTCTTGCGGATCGATTTGGATGGCCAAATTATTCTCTCGAATTGTCCAGAATGTTCTTCACACCAATAGCCAATAACTGCACCCCAGTGACATAGCGCATTGTCATCCGTAAGAATTCCATTGTTGTTTGGGTACTTGAAGTCCTTGAATGACTGTAAATGGTCACCAAGTAGCCGAACATAATAAGTAGACCATAGAACCCAGTCAATTCCCCGTAAACACAGCCCACACCACTGTGGAGCCACCACACTCGGACCCTACCATCGCCTCTTTCCAACTGAAATCGGGACTCATCTGATGCGATCACGGTTCAGTCGTTTAGGCCACAAGCCCAGGATAGGCGTTTCAAGTGAATGCTGTGTTGTTAGCAAAGGCACTCGCTTCGGCCGTCTGCAGCCATGGCCCATTAACGCCAAATTTCGTCGTACATTGATTTATGGGGTTATTTCACGAAGTGTTGCTTGTACTGAAGACTCTATGCAAACGCCGTTTATCTCGGTTATTAAGTGAAGGCAGGCAGCCACTGGCTTGTGGTGAGAGATAATGCTTGAAATTTGGTATTCTCGGCACACTCTTGACACTGTGGATCTCGGAATATTAAATTCCCTAACGATTTCCGAAATGGAATGACCCACGTGTCTAGCTCCGACTACCATTCCGCGTTCAAGTCTGGTAACTCCCGTGGTCCGGTTATAATCACATGAATCGACTGAGAACAAATTAGAGCTCCGCCAGTGTATTGCCCTTTTTGTACCTTGCGCACGCGGTACTACCGCCGTGTGTACACATACGTGTCGCTGTCCCATGACTTTTATCACCTCAGTGAATAATATGCTTTGGTGCAAATTAGCCTGAGATTGACCTGTGCTGGGCGCCTGATTCTTCATCGTGGAAAAAAAATACTGGTTGTTATACAATACTTCCACTTGCAGTATTTCTCTAAACTACAACTCTTCGACTCTTTAAACAACAATCAAAGACGTCCTTTAACACAGCGCAACTGGACTGAGATTCTTTACGAGGTTGACAGACATTAGATTCGTTTAGACGAATTTGTCAATTTCTGTATAGCTACTAGAGAGACGTAGAAGTGACACTGGAAACCAACCAGAGTGGATGGAAGTTCAGTTCCCCGTCTAGGCGTCCCGATTCAGGTTTTCTGTGATTTCCTTATCTCGCAAAAGGCGAATGCCATAATGGATCTTTTAAAAGAGCACGGCAGATTTCTTTCCCTGTTCAACCTTGTTCTCTGTCTCTAATTATATCGTCATCGGCGGATGCGTTCAACCCCAACCTTCGAAACGCATGAGAATCAGGACGCGACGTAACTGCCTAAGAGAAATGTGCACAGCAAACGTTTTGACACAAAACTCGACTAAAAGATCGTAGCGTATAATGAGAACACGTTTTGTTCGCCCCATTGGCTTTGCTCAAGTGCCGTGATTCTCGTACGCTACTACTGGCAGATGAGCTTCGTTTAGATAGCCCGGTTTCAGGTATCAAGCGATACTATTATTTTCTCTCCTTCGGAGCTATTCACATACTCGACATGACACAACGCAGAGCTGGGATGAATGGTTAACGCTTATTATCACGTCGCGGGTTATTTTAATTGGGGTGTTACTGTAAGATGGGAGAAGGAAATCGGTCTTGTTCGTCTAGAAGAAATAACAGCAGTATTCACTTTTATGAAGACGAGGCACAGCTTGATATGACATTGTCTCCATCGTCTGTGACGTATATGAAGCGTGTCAGATCGGTGTATATTAAGACCAGCGCTCTCTTTTAACTGTTCAGAAAGGGCTGTTCTGAGCGAAGAAGCGCTCGCTAGAGGACACAAGCAGGCAGCGGCATTTTGCTGGCCTCTTTTGACCTCCGGAAAACGCCTTGAGGGTGCTCCCGCGGGAATAATAAACACTGCTTTTTCTTTTTGTGTGTGGTACGTTCCGGGTTTCCACCGACCTGAAAACTGCACTGGTAGGCATTTTCGGAAGCTGCATTTCTCACATACACAAAAGGTGGCAGAGATTAAAGTCTTGTTAAATGCCGAAAAAATTCGTACTACTTATAAAGCACCGGATTTAAAATCTTTGGTAAATAATAACCTACAAAAGAAGTTTTAAATAACGCCCCGAGTGCTTCTTCATTGTCCGTTTATGATGATAAGCAGCAAGGAACTATGCGGTTAATGTGTGATGAAAAGATTATAATTCAATTCCTCGTTCGCCATATTTTTCTCTATTTACGTGGAATAGTGCCAAATGTTAAGCATTTCCAGTACTGGACAGCTGGTTCCACAATGACACACAATAAATTGTCGCAATCATCAACAACACCAGAAATGTCTTGCACTGTACTGTGTTTATGTACAGAGTGAAAGAACTTTCTGCTAGAGATCCTACCTACCTTCCGCTATTATCTTTAATCCGCTGTACCCACGAATATTGTAACGAGTAACTCTCAGGTGTCACGCTGAGGTAAGGGTGGGTACGCAGCCCTCGCTGCTCTACATCAAGTAAGACGGTATTTTAGCTCCGTAGTCCGCTCCAAATGAGGATGCATCTGCGGGCAGTCCCCTGCGTGTGTGTGTGTGTGTGTGTGTGAGATCACTGATATTGCGGTCCCTACAGAGGCAGTGTCTGTGGCGACAGAAATGTGGGAAAAGGCGCAGCTGCGGCGTTTTGCGGTGACATGGAAGTCCCCGTTAGGCACTCTCGTTAAGGCGCGCGGGGAACAATCCTGTCTCGGACGCGGACTGAATCCCGATTTCCGCGTCCGTCGTCGATGTGGCGATCTTTGTTAAGTACTCAGCTATAGCGTTCGCCATGTTTCCACGACAACAAAGCATCGTGTTAGTGTTTTCGGATTCCAGTTGCGGAAGTAAATAGAACAAGTACAGCCAGTAATCTCGGACGAGGGTGCGATGCTAATGTCATATAAATGTCTCTGGAGCCAGCGGTCGGATGTGCATGACACATTTTTTGATGTCAACGTACATCAGAAGCCTGGTCACGTGATCTCAGGTCGCCGTGGTTTGTCCATACAGCGCCTTGAGCATTTACAATGCCATAGCGCATAAATCACTATTACAGACAGATTCTTTCCGCAGGTGCCGTGGATTTGGCATAGACATTTCGTAAACGTCGTAACAATCTGTATATGATACTTGGAATAAGCCGAACTCTTAGCTTTGAAGAGGTCCTTTGCGACAAGTATCGCAGCTCAGAAGCAGCCATTTTTTGATTTCTGGGTCAGCCGCCGCAATTTTTCGGTGTTACGCGGCACTCAACCTTGTTGCCGAGTCTGTTGTAGATCTTAGCTGCGTTAGTATTATAGTCAAAGAAAGTGTCCGAAAAACACCGAATTTGCCGCATATTAGCAATTATAACATCTGCTTCTTCGTCGTTTTTTCTGCAGTTCTTGTGTATCAATTTTCCTCTTTCTTGTAGCCTAGCGCAGTTTTGCTTACTGCTAACACTTTGATGTTTTAGCGAATTTTATATACATGCTCCCACTACACTACAGACTAAAGAAGTGAATAAAAATACGATCGCTTCTTAAATGCACTATAAAGCTAGACGAATCCCAAATATTACAAATATACATGACACGTTGTACTCTCCTCTCATCTCCCCCCCCCCCCCCCCCCTCACAAACAACACACAGAATATTACATGAACTTATAATACAGTTGCTCCTGTAATGTTTATTTTAGCTCTTCAGTGTCGGACCATTTAACAGCATCAAGGGAATTGGACGACACAAATAGAGAAAATGGCTCTGAGCACTATGGGACGTAACTTCTGAGGTCATCAGAACATAACTAACCTAAGGACACAACACACATCTATGCCCGAGGCAGGATTCGAACCTGCGACCGTAGCGGTCGCGCGGTTCCAGACTGTAGCACCTAGAATCGCACGGCCATTACGGCAGGCCACAAATGGAGAAGTTTCATGACATCTTGTGTACGTACTTTGGTTACTCCGTGTGTCTTTTTTATCTGTTTTTTTTTCATTATTATGAACCACATTCAGTCAATTGATTTCTTATTGACTTACTTCCAAAGCAGAAAATACGACCTAGGCGTGAGATTACCGTTGTTGCGATAAAATAAACAAAGCAATTGTTCTGTACCAGATCTGTACAGCAAATGTATTTTTAAGATAAATGATATTTCACTAAATGCAACGTGTCGCATTTTCCACCTTTTGTGTACTTCAGAGATCTTCATTTCATGTTCCTGTTAGCAAATATTTAACTTTTTATTTACTTTCAAGTTTTTGTACTCAAAAACGATGTTACCCTCTCTCTCTCTCTCTCTCTCTCTCTCTCTCTCACTCTCTCTCTCCCTCTCTCTCCCTCTCCCTCCCTCCCTCCCCCTCCTTTCACACACACACACACACACACACACACACACACACATTCAGGTTTCCTTATCTATTGTGCAAAACATCCTCTCTGACCAAGAGTGGAATATTTTACGAACATTTTGCTTTGAAATGCAACAACAAAACTGTTTCTTGATGTTACATAGTACAACAAGGGAAGTGTATTTCAGTTTAAAACAAAAAAGGGACAATAAATTACGCAGGTGTGAGCTGTCATAAATGTATAAGGAGGAAAAGAAAACTAACTTCTGCCCCTTTTTTGAGGTTCACCACTGTTAAGAGAAATGGCCATTTTTCGAGTTGTTGATTTAATCTGGCTTTTGTGTATGTCAGTGTCAAGAAATGACTGCTGCAGATGACCAAAGACTTTGTCCAAAGTCCTGAACATTCTGCACAAACAATAATATGCTTAAAACATTTATTCAAAATGCAGCCAAAGCAGCACAACTTTTTCAAAAAATGGTTCAAATGGCTCTGAGCACTATGCGACTTAACTTCTGAGGTCATCAGTCGCCTAGAACTTAGAACTAATTAAACCTAACTAACCTAAGGACATCACACACATCCATGCCCGAGGCAGGATTCGAACCTGCGACCGTAGCGGTCACGCGGTTCCAGACTGAAGCGCCTTTAACCGCACGGCCACACCGGCCGGCGCACAACTTTTTCTCCTTCGACGTCCTTTTCTTTGCGCCTGTACTCACAACCGTAATTCACCATTACTATTACGAATAAACAAGTGGTGAAAACACAACAAATAAATGTGATATTATAGGTTTCGAACTCTATAGAAAGCTTGATAAAAACGGCGGTATCCCTAGATCACGTGACAGTTCTTCCTCTGAAAGGGACTGCTACTTCTTTGAGCATAACTAGATACTTTTCTTTGCGCCCATTTACAACCTTACTCCAGTGTAAAGGCGGCCCTTGTGTCGTCATTCTGCTTCTGCGAAACAAGTTAACAACGCCTGCTTTTCAGGAAGCGTATGCAAAGGAAAAGAGCTTCGCTAGTGCGAAATAAATTTTCTGAGAAATTTCCTTACTGGCAATCTTTCGCTGACATCATGAGCTTGTAAAGGTTAATGTGCGTACAGAGTTTTAAACGACAGGCTGAAGTGTGTCTGATTTAACCTATGCCTGCCGGCAGATTTGCACGCCCATTACACCTCCGTCCTGGCGCTCAAGCAGTTCCCAGTTAGCAGACGGCGCATCTCTGCGGAAGTTATTACCACTGCCGAGGTCTTCTGGTGCCTCACCCTAGACAACAACTACGACATATGGAGAGTATGAGAAGTTCAGCCGGTAAACTGCATGTATTATAGTCTTCAGTCGCGCAATCAGATACGACACGGTAAACACAACAGTTGAGCTATATTCCAAACTTCTTCACATTTCCAGAATGAGATTTTCACTCTGCAGCGGAGTGTATATGAAACTTCCTGGCAGATTAAAACTGTGTGCCGGACCGAGACTCGAACTCAAGACCTTTGTCTTTCGCGGGCAAGTGCTCTACCAATTCTGGAAACATCCCCTTTTTTCTTTCTTTTTCATTTTTTTCTTTTTTTCATTTTGTTCGTTGTTGATCGTTGTGTTTGGTAGTTGCGGACGTCACCTGACATCTGTTCAAGTTCGTTGTTGATCCTTTCACTCAGTTTCTTATTACAGAGGCGAACCAGCTCTCTGACCGAACACGCCGAGCTACCGTGCCGGCAATTTTTTTCGTTCGTTGTATCTGCTCGGGGCGGACGTGGCAAGACACCCGTGTCAGTTCGTCGTTGATCCATTAACTCAGTGTTTTTTTTATTACAGAGAGCAGCTAACCCCCTGACCGAACACACTGAGTTACCGTGCCGGCTAATATCCTTTCTTTCAGGAGTGTTAGTTCTGCAAGGTTGGCAGGAGAGCTTCTGTAAAGTTTGGAAGGTAGGAGACGAGGTACTGGCAGAAGTGAAGCTGTAAGGACGGTGCCTGAGTCGTGCTTGGGTAGCTCAGATGGTAGAGCACTTGCCCGCGAAAGGCAAACGTCCCGAGTTCGAGTCTCGGTCAGGGACACAGTTTTAATCTGCCAGGAAGTTTCTTCTCCACATTGTCTTGTGGGGTAAAGGTGTACGCCGTTACTGATGGTGTGACCCGTGCGTCGGATGCTTGTGTTGTGTCTGAAAGTGCAGTAACGTATTTGGAAAGGAATTGGTTACGTGCCGGCACTGAGTCTCACATTTTTCCATTCATTAGATTTTGTTGTTGTCTTCTCTCCGATGGCTGGTTAAATGTAGCTCTTGCACACTTACTTTCCTGATAAAAACAGCGTTCTGAGTAGTCCTCGGCCAGAGACCCGAAAGGGGGACTGTATTACCTCCGGAATATTTTACCCAAGAAGATGTCATCGTCATCCAATCATAAAATAAAGCTGCCCACGGGAAGTGTTAAGGATGTTGTTTCCCCTTGTTATCAGCTGTCCGCAGTAGCAACTTAGCAAGGACAAGATGTCTATGATACAATGCCAGACCAGATAAATATCGATACTGTTGCCCCTACAGCTACTGGAAAGGCTTCTGCCCCTCATCAGGAACCACGGGTTAGTCTGGCCACTCCGCAAACATACCTCCAGTGTAACTGCAGCTACGGTACGACTATCTTCATCATAGAGGCACACAACCACACCTACGCAGCAAGTAGGGGGTTTCATTACATATTTTTTCACAACAGTGCAGATGAAACATCAAAGTGGTAGATGTATTCATTATAGTTACCAAAAGAAGAACGACTTCGGTGACAATTCACGTCTACTAGCATAACGATGACAGTTCCCGAGTTGTCCTCAGCTCAGTCACATGTCTTACCTGGGTTTTCGGTGTTGGCACCATCTTGAGATACTTCTGCACGTTATTATGCAGCCACGATGCTATCATACCTAGGTACCTCACATTTTGTATGTATTCGTTTCGCATCGCGGAAAATAAAGCAAGCTTGAACGTCCCGTCGACAACGAAGTCATTAGAGACGGAGCATAAGCTCAGCATGTTTCAAGGATCGGAAGGATATCAGACATGTCCTTTTTAGAGAAATCATCCCTGTATTTACCCGGAGAGATTTCGGGGAATCACGGAAAACCCAAATCTTGATGGCCGGGCGTGGATTTGAACCGTCCTCCTCCAGAATGGCCGGCAGTTGTGGCCGAGCGGTTCTAGGCGCTTCAGTCCGGAACCACGCTGCTGCTACGGTCGCAGTTTCGAATCCTGCCTCGGTTATGGATGTGTGTGATGTCCTTAGGTAAGTTAGGTTTAACTAGTTCTAAGTCTAGGGGACTGATGACGTCAGATGTTGAGTCCCATAGTGCTCAGAGCCATTTGAACCATTTGAATCCTCCAGAATGCGAGTGGGGTGTGCTAACCACTGAGCCATCTCCCTCAGTAAATTACAGGTAGCGAAATTTAAATTATGGCCGCTGGCAGCAAAGTGGTAAAAGAGGGACGAAAAAAGGCAAATGTTACGTCACATGTAAGAAAGATGGAGAGGTGGAATTCGAATAACTAACTGAGAAATGAAAAGAGAGAGAAGCGAAACTTGGCGAATGTGGGAGCGACTGCTTTACTGTTTGACAGACGGGTACACGTGACTTTTGGGGGAAAAGTTACCAGGTTGACAGACCGAAGGTTTCAACTTTTCCGTAAATGTGGCTGGGCATTGAACTGAACGAACTGCGCGCCGACTCCAGGGCAGCTTGTTCCAGTGGCGGACAACAATACGGAGAAGGAGTTCAGGAAAGATTCTGGTTTTCCCTCGATCACCTCAGTCGAATCTTCATCTAGATCTGCTCTTCGCGAGCCACCCTGTGGCGTGTGGCGGAGGTTCTTTGTGCACCACTGTCATTTTCCTGTTCCGGTCGTCGCTGGTTCGCCTGAAGAACGATTGCTGGTAAGCCTTCGTGTAATCTCGAACGGTTTTTCGCGACATTTATGCGTAGGTGGAAGCAATATATTGGTTGATTGTCCTACCAAGGTACGCCCGTGGAATTTCAGCAGCAAGCCATGCCATGATGCAGGACGCCTCTCTTGTATCGTCTGCCACCGGAGTCCGCTGAGCGTCTGCCTGCCAAACGAGCCTGCAACGAAACGCGCTGCTCTTCTTTGGATCTTCTCTACTTTCTCTACCAATTCTATCTGGTACGGTTTCCCAGGCTGACGAGCAATATTCAGGTATTTGTCGAAGGAGGGTTTTTGTAAGCTACCGCCTTTGTGGGTGGACTATATTTTCCGAAGATTCTTCCAACGAATCGTAGTCTGGTATCTGCGATTATTTTTAAGTAGTCGTTCAAGTTTCAGTTACTCTGCAGGTATATTTCCAGTTGTTTAACGAATGTCAATCCTTCTATCGGTGGTTCTGATACCGTGTAATCGTACAATAATGGCTGTTTCCTCCTTTTTATGCACAATACTTAACATTTGTTTATATCTCTGTATTGCAATGGACGCTGCAGCACTTAACGTTCAGTGATCTGTCTTCGAAGCAGACGTCGATCGCTATTTTAAAGTAAGCTACATCGAATCCCTCATCCACATCTAGAGTTATAAAATACCCTGAAGTGAGAATAGTCGTGGGACACCTCCTAATATCGTGTCGGACTTCCTTTTGCCCGGCGGAGTAAAGCAACTCGACGTGGCATGGACTCAACACTTTGTTCGAAGCCCCATGTAGACATATTGAGCCATGCTCCCTGTATCGCCCGTCTGTACTTGAGAAAGTGTTGCCGCCGCAAGATTTTGTACACGAACTGACCTCTCGATTATGACCGTATCGGGCGATCTGGTTGGCCAAATCATTCGCTCCAGTTGTAAGGGCGCAACTGCGGCCTGGTGACGTAGCGCATCGTCATTCATAAAAATTCCATCATTGTTTCGTGGCCGGCCGGGGTGGACGAGCGGTTCTAGGCGCTACAGTCTGGAACCGCGCAACCGCTACGGTTGCAGTTTCGAATCCTCTCGATTATGACCGAATCGGGCGATGTGGTTGGCCAAATCATTCGCTCCAGTTGTAAGGGCGCAACTGCGGCCTGGTGACGTAGCGCATCGTCATTCATAAAAATTCCATCATTGTTTCGTGGCCGACCGGGGTGGCCGTGCGGTTCTAGGCGCTACAGTCTGGAACCGCGCGACCGCCACGGTTGCAGGTTCGAATCCTCTCGATTATGACCGAATCGGGCGATCTGGTTGGCCAAATCATTCGCTCCAGTTGTAAGGGCGCAACTGCGGCCTGGTGACGTAGCGCATCGTCATTCATAAAAATTCCATCATTGTTTCGTGGCCGGCCGGGGTGGCCGAGCGGTTCTAGGCGCTACAGTCTGGAACCGCGCGACCGCCACGGTTGCAGGTTCAAATCCTCTCGATTATGACCGAATCGGGCGATGTGGTTGGCCAAATCATTCGCTCCAGTTGTAAGGGCGCAACTGCGGCCTGGTGACGTAGCGCTTCGTCATTCATAAAAATTCCATCATTGTTTCGTGGCCGGCCGGGATGGCCGAGCGGTTCTAGGCGCTACAGTCTGGAACCGCGCGACCGCTACGGTCACAGGTTCGAATCCTGCTTCGGGCAGGGATATTTATGATATCCTTAGGTTAGTTAGGTTTAAGTAGTTCTAAGTTGTAGGGGACTGATGACCTCAGACGTTAAGTTCCATAGTGCTCAGAGCCATTTGAACCATTGTTTCGTGGCTTCGTGGGATCCGCGCCACACACTCTAACCCTACCGTCAGCTGTCACCAACTGAAAACGGGGCTTATCTGACCATTCTACGGTTTTCCAGTCGTCTAGGGTCCAACCAATATAGTCAAGAGACCGGAAGAAACGCTGTAGGCGATCGCGTGCTGTTAGCAAGGGCCTCTGCTGTCCTAACGGATACATTCGTCGAACGTCCCGCATTGATTTCTGGGGTTATTACACGCTGTGTTGCTTTCCTGTTAGCGCTGCCAGCTCTACACAAAGAGCATGGTGAAGGATAATCCCTGAAATTTGATATTCTCAGTACGCTCTTGACAATGTAGATTTCGGAATATTGCATTCCCTAACGATTTCGGAAATGGAATGTTCCATGTGTCTAACTACTATTCCGCATTCAGAATGCGTTGAATCCCGTCGCGCGGCCATAAATCGCCGAAGTACAAACGAGAGCTCCGCCAATTCATTGCCCCTTGTGATCGCGGTACTATCGCCGTCTATATGTGTCCATATCGCTATCTCATGACTTTTGTCAACTCGTGTAATTAATAAAACGAATTTACAGAAATTTAAATTCTTGTACATTAATTAATATATGAATAATATGGGAAAGCAGAAAGGTGGAAGGAGTATATAGAGGGTCTATACAAGGAGGATGTACTTGAGTACAATATTATGGAAATGGAAGAGGATGTATATGAAGGTGAAATGTGGGATATGATACTGTGTGAAGAGTTTGACACAGCACTGAAAGACCTAAGCCGAAACAAAGCCCCGGGAGTAGACAACATTCCATTAGAACTACTGACAGCCTTGGGAGAGCCATTCCTGACAAAAGTCTACCATCTTGTGAGCAAGATGTATGAGACAGGCGAAATACCCTCAGACTTCATAAGAATATAATAATTCCAGTCCCAAAAATGGTTCAAATGGCTCTGAGCACTATGGAACTTAACTGCTGTGGTCATCAGTCCGCTAGAACTTAGAACTACTTAAACCTAACTAACCTAAGGACATCACACACATCCATGCCCAAGGCAGGATTCGAACCTGCGACCAATCCCAAAGAAAGCAGATGTTGACTGGTCTAAAAATTAACGAACTGTCAGTTTAATAAGACACAGCTGCAAAATACTATCGCGAATTGTTTACAGACGAATGGAAAAACTGGTAAAGCCGACCTCGGGGAAGATCAGTTTGGATTCCGTAGAAATATTGGAACATGTGAGGCAATACTGACCCTACAGCTTATCTTAGAAGATAGATTAAGGAAAGGCAAACCCGCGTTTCTGGCATTTGTAGACTTAGAGAAAGCTTTTGACTATGTTGACTGGAATACTCTCTTTCAAATTCTGAAGGTGTCAGGGGTATAATACAAGGAGCGAAAGACTATTTACAATTTGTACAGAAACCAGATGGCAGTTATCAGAGTAGAGGGACATGAAAGGGGAGTAGGGGTTGGGAAGGGAGTGAGACAGGATTGTAGCCTCTTCCAGATGTTATTCAATGTGTATATTGAGCAAACAGTAAAGGAAACAAAAGAAAAATTCGGAGTAGGTATTAAAATCCATGGAGAAGAAATAAAAACCTTGAAGTTCGCCGATGACTTTGTAATTCTGGCAGAGACAGCAAAGGACTTGGAAGAGCAGCTGAACGGAATGGACAGTGTCTTGAAAGGAGGATATAAGATGAACATCAACAAAAGCAAAACGAGGTTAATGGGATGTAGTCGAATTAAATCGGGCGATGCTGAGGGAATTAGTTTAGGAAATGAGACACTTAAAGTAGTAAATGAGTTTTTCTATTTGGGGAACAAAATAACTGATGATGGTCGAAGTAGAGAAGTGTCAGGAAGTCGTTCCTGAAAGTATTTGTATGGAGTGTAGCCATGTATGGAAGTGAAACATGGACGATAAATAGTTTGGACAAGAAGAGAATAGAAGCTTTCGGAATGTGGTGCTACAGAAGAATGCTGAAGATTAGATGGGTACATCATATAGCTTAGGAGGAGGTATTGAATAGAATTGGGGAGAAGAGGAGTTTGTGGTACAACTTGACTAGAAGAAGGGATCGGTAGGTAGGACATGTTCTGAGGCATCAAGGGATCACAAATTTAGTAGTGGAGGGCAACGTGGAGGGTAATAATCGTAGAGAGAGAACAAGAAATGAACACTAAGCAGATTCTGAAGGATGTAGGCTTCAGTACGTACTGAGAGATGAAGCAGCTTGCACACGATAGAGTAGCGTGGAGAGCTGCATCAAACCAGTCTCAGGAATGAAGACCACAACAACAACATGAATAATATGAATATTTAGATATGAAACAACTACTTTTTATGAATACGTGAGCATACGACATTATACGTATCCAACTGATGATATCGGTACCCACTGGTATCGTTCGTGTCTTAGACCGTTATAGATTTGACTGCGATACATTATACAACACCACCAACTTGGAAAAGGCCTCGTGAAACTTACGACGGATACCACGTTTTAGAGCGTCCTCTCTGTGTTGCGGCACTGGTTGCGATGGCGGTAGACGCTGGTTT
Organism: Schistocerca americana; assembly: GCF_021461395.2. Lineage (NCBI taxonomy): Eukaryota > Metazoa > Arthropoda > Insecta > Orthoptera > Acrididae > Schistocerca > Schistocerca americana. The sequence goes on along the minus strand of NC_060122.1, from coordinate 134,145,539 downwards.
CCTTCGGACGCAGGGAGACGCGCCTGCGACATTTGGCGGTACGCCGGGCCGGTTCCGCGGCGGCCGCTGCATAATTCATGCGGCGCCGGGCGCCTCCTCGCCTTGTGTCCCACGGGCTGCGCCTCGCCTCGCTTCGTCTCGTCTTGGACGTGCTCTGCACGGGAACCGAGTCCGCCTGCCCGCAGCAGAGCCTGTCCGCGCCTCCGTACCTGTGTCGCGCTCCACTCGTGTTCAAAAATGGCTCTGAGCACTAAGGGACTTAACTTCTAAGATCATCAGTCCCCCTAGAACTTAGAACTACTTAAATCTAACTAACCTAGGGATATCATATACATCCATGCCCGAGGCAGGATTCGAACCTGCGACCGTAGCGGTCGCGCGGTTCTAGACTGAAGCGCCTAGAACGGGTCGGCCACACCGGTCGGCTAGATTAAGTAGAGTGTAAGCCTAGGGACCGATGACCTTAGCAGCTTGGTCCCATAGGAACTTACCACATTGAATGTCTCTTCGGGTTTGCTGCCGGATCCTAAAATCAGCTTGACTCAATATTTCGGCGATCCAACTGGTCGCCATCTTCAGGAAAATGCTGCTTCTGCTGATGAGTCCCTCCGAGAACTGACGCCAGGCTGCAAATCGACGTCCTATATGGGCCACCGTTAAGTACACGGCGCATGCTCATCACGGTTGCTGCCCTCCAAGACAGGGAGGTGGCACCGCCCTTAGTGAAACACTGCTGGTAACGATATATCGCATTTAGGGCCGCACCGAAGAACGTTCACTTTTGATGCGAGATAATACAGGATTCCACGTCTTGCTAAGAGGAAACCCATTGTCTCTGTTGATTAAATTATTAGCCTACCTAATTTCAACCGCCTCTTTATAGACACTGTTCCAAAAACCGGAAATGTTGGCAACTAACACAATTTCATCAAATTTCATACTTGTCCCTTATTTAAGCAGTGTTCTGCTACAGCCGATTTTTCCGGCTGTTGTAGCCTCGTATGACGGCGATGTTCCACACACCTGTCATGCACTGTGCGAATCGAACGGCCAATGTAAGCTTTCCCACATTGACACGGAATTTTGTACACCCCGGGTTTCAAAAACCCCAAATCACCTTTCACAGAGCCGAGCAGTGCCCTAATCTTAGAAGGTGGAGTCAAGTTGATTTTAGGATCCGGCAGCAAACCCGAAGAGACTTTCAAGACTTATTACGCCCGGAAAGCCTACGTAATCATAAGAACTTACCACAAATGTCCACTTGGTCGGTCAAAATGCTGTTTGTAGCTGAAACTCGAGTTGTCGTCCGAGGATGCCCCATATGTGCTCGACTGGAGACAGATCTTGTGATCGATTAGGTCAAGCCAATATTTTGACACTCTGCAAAGCATGTTGGGTTACAACAGTGGTACACAGGCGCCGACTCCATGGGGCCTGAGGGGGGCTGACCACCCTCAAAAATTCGTTTGGGGGGGGGGGGCGAAACCCCCCAATAATTTAAGAAAATTATTCGTTATATTATGCTTTGTAAAATAAGAAAATTATGTTGCAATTTTTTATTTTCCTCGTTTGACGATAGTAACCTTTTAAAATACATTCAGTAATGGGTTAAAACAAATAATTATTATGGTAGTAACCAGGTTAACTGAAAACGAGTGGTGTGAATCATGACAGTGTTACGGTGCTGCGGGCACACTTAGAATTTGTCGCGCTGCGCGAACTTTCGGGTGAAGTATGGCGCCGGCGGGCCAGCGCTGCGGCCGCGGCGACATCAAAAGGACTGGAGCAGAAGCGCCTGGAACCCCCGCCTCGCGACGCCTTGACGCTTCGAGACATTACGACGTCGCGGCTATCCCACCGTGCTGTCGCAGTCATTCAGTGTGGATAGTTTCGTTCAGTGCATGTTGGAGACGTGTTTAGTGTTCCGACTTTAGTGTCTAGTGGACTATTTTATACGACTATATTTTATTCGTTTACTTTAGTCTCTTAGTGTATTGTGAATTGCAATGGATAAATTTTTTACCAAAAAGGAGCGCATGGAAGTTGATGATACTGCAAGTCAACCTCCAACAATTGCTTCGTCGTCTTCAGGCGAGAACCGTTCATATCCGAAACCTGGACAATCCAGTAAGGGAAGATCATTTCAGAAGTCTTGGATGATCAAATATACATGGCTAGAATGTGATTTACTTCCGTAGGGTTTTCTAACTGGAAAAAGGCTTTGGAAAATATTTTGTGTTGAGAAAGGTATTGGCTTCAGTCAAGAAGACTGAACATTTTTGTATCATGGTTTACGAAACAAGTGATTCTTCGATTCACGAACAAGTGTTATTTTGTATTCGTACTGTCAATGATTCCTTAATCATCAATGAAGACTTTATTGGGTTATGTGAGATCCCCAACACTGAATCACAAACTCTGTTTAGTATTTTAAAAGACGCTTTTGCTCGTCTTGATTTGTCAATGGATAACTTAAGAGGACAATGCTATGATTGTGCCTCCAATGTGAGAGGTAAGTTCAAAGGACTAAAAAAGTTAGTTTTGCATATACAACCAAAAGCACGTTATGTGCACTGCACTGCTCACAGTTAATCTTGGCAGTTGTAGATAATCCCCACCACCTTATGTCTATGAGGAATATTATGGCTTTAGCCAAGGACTTAATAAACACCATAAGGGAATCCAACAAAAGGATGGAACTTTCCAGAAGCATACACTGTGACAGCAACAACGACGAAGCTGGTCTACGACCCCTTTGCCAGACTCGATGGGCTGTGCGAGGTCTGATCAGGTTGAAAGGTGGATTCAGCTCCACAGTCGTTTCTTTACGAGGTACGATCCTACTGGAGGGAGGTTTTCCATTGCCTTCCTCCCACCTTCTAAGTGATTTACCCAGTCACTTATAAGGGGATTACGAATCAAGTTGCAACTTTGAAATATTTCACGTCAAGATGAAAGAGGTGATAAAACGACGTAAAAAAATCCTAGGGCCGCTCAAGGATCTACCACTTGAGCACAGAACTACCGAGCCACATTATAGTCTTGATTTAAAACAAAATTATAGCGTCTCCTGTACGAGATTATATCGTTCCCGCAATCCCTCTCGCGTAAGTTAACGTTAGTTTCAGTGCCATTTGCGGCTCGATATTTTGTTTCCGCTCTTTTCTATATATCGCGTTCTTAGAAATCTTAGGACGTTGTTTCCTGATCACCACCATATAAAGCCGAAAACTGTTTTACAAAATGCAAAAAAACTGCAGTAGGACATTCATAGTACTTCGGTGTTCATTCTCAGATATGAAACTGTATTCAGTAGAAGTATGTAATTATCTCATTTCATAAAAAAAACTTTACCACTCGGTGAGGAAGCAAGATCACGCTTTGTCCAGTAAGTAAATGATTTGATGATTTATATCACTGCTAGAGAATACTACACGCTCATCGCAAAATTTAACAGAATATACAACTGAAACTTCCTGGCAGATTAAAGCTGTGTGCCGGACCAAAACTCGAACTCGGGACCTTTGCCTTTCGCGGGCAAGTGCTCTACCAACTGAGATACCCAAGCACCACTCACGCCCCGTCCTCACGGCTTTACTTCTGCCAGTACCACGTCTCCTACCTTCCAAACTTTACAGAAACTCTCCTGCGAACCTTGCAGAACTAGCACTCCCGAAAGAAAGGATATTGCGGAGACATGGCTTAGCCACAGCCTTGGGGATGTTTCCAGAATGAGATTTTCACTCTGCAGCGGAGTGTGCGCTGATATGAAACTTCCTGGCAGATTAAAACTGTGTGCCGGACCGAGACTCGAACTCTGGACCTTTGCCTTTCGCGGGCAAGTGCTTCTCTGTCTGGCACACAGTTTTAATCTGCCAGGAAGTTTCATATCAGCGCACACCCCGCTGCAGAGTGAAAATCTCATTCTAGAATATACGACTGCGCTATCTTCGTTTGGCATAGAAAACTGAATACAGTTTAGCTTGCATGTTTACTGAATTACTAGATGAAATGGAGAACTACGTGGTACGCTCTTCAAAGAGAATATTTTGACGAATGACGTCGGCATTATTTGTGATGCTAGCCGAGTGCATTCCTTTTTAAACGCAGCAGGCACGAATGTTCTGAGAATAGTGACGCGTGGTTTTTTACTACAGTAAAAAAGACAGACTACGTTTTGGCGTCCTGTATGTGAGTTACAGCTCAGCAGTCAGCGTAGGTGGCTGCCCTGTGGAGGACCCAGTTTCGATTCCCGGTACTGCTAAGGACTTTTTTCCGTAGTGAGAGACCTGGTACCAACTGAGGAACCTGCTCGATCGAACGGTGGCGGCTCCACGGTCTGGGACGTCTGCAAAACGGCCGGAGAGCTCTATGCTGGGTGCACGCCCCTCCATACACCATCAGCGTGGCAGAGGATGACACGGCGGTCGGTAGGCGTCCCCTGGGCCTTCACGGTCTGGCGAGAAGCTCGCTTTTTATAAGGCGAGATTATCAGAGATGGAGCTCTAGCTCATACTAGAGCCAGATAGCCCAGAGGTACCCGGTCGCGCTCTTTTCATAGGAGCCATAGCTGCATTCACAATGAGGCAAAGCACGAAAAATGTCTGTCTTCGTGAGTGTATTATGACTCGATCCACGAACCTCCTGTGTGCTGAGCACGCTCCATCTCTGTCGCCTTGTTTTCCACGTTGCTAGTTACGTAGGAGCACTACTGCTCAGCAAGTCTTCCGGTAATGGGTCTCTTGTATGTTCGCTACAAGCGGAGAATACTTGATTGCCTTCAAACGACTGTTGCTCGCCTCCTTTCTTTCCGTGACTGCGCGCACCTCTTGTTTGTGTGTGTAGGCGGACGCGTACGTGCGTCCGCTGCATTCACTTAAGATGTCAAGGAACTCTGTGGAGCGCGGTATTTTGTAGTCGCCGAGCACGCTACGGCGACGGGTGCCAAGCGAGGAGAATGCACACACCCAGCGTTTCCAGAATCCAGGCAGGCGAAGACCGCAAGTGGAATTATGATCTTCAAAGACAGGCGGAGAACCGGCTAAAATAGCCGGCCTGTGTGGACGAGCGGTTCTAGGCGCTACAGTCTGGAACCGCGCGACCGCTACGGCCGCAGGTTCGCATCCTGCCTCGGACATGGATGTGTGTGATGTCCTTAGGTTAGTTAGGTTTAAGTAGTTCTAAGTTCTAGCGGACTGATGACCTCAGAAGTTAACTCCCATAGTGTTCAGAGCCATTTGAACCGACTAAAATAAGCTGCCGAAATGGAGAACACGAGTTTCCGGAATTATAGAGGCTCGAGTATCGCTTGCCGCCTTGTAGGAGAATCTGTATCTTTATTGAAGCAAGGTGTGTGTAACGAGTCAAAGTAGTAACTGCCCCTAGATGCGAGCAGCTCGTCCGTCCATATTTGCTTTTCCTTGGCTACCGGCTCTTCGAGAAAAATTGTTCAGGTCTGACCCGAAGCAGGGGCATCAATGTGATGTAAATAAGGCATTGTTATATCGCAAGTCACACATCAATCCATTAACTTAAATGGAAAGATTTTAGTTGCAGTAGGCACAGCAGCCACCAAAAATTGCCTGATTGATAAAATTCTGCTCAACGGTCTGCCATAGGTTCGACTGAAGTCTTCTTCTTCTCTTCTTCTTCTTCATCTGCACTTGCGTTATTAGCCTCGTCTTTCCCAGATTTCTTCGTATTACAATATCTTTGAGTAAAGAATTAACTGTCAAACTTGATTTCTACAACTGTCATATAGTAAAAAAGTATTATAACTTGCGTGCAACAGCAAATTACCGAACAACGTTAAGACGTTTCTGAAAAAAAATGTTACATCTAGCAATTACAGAGAGCAATAATAATAGTTTACTCAAAGTTGACATATGTCCATCTAAAACGCCAGGACATGTACTGATGAAGGAAATAAAGCCGAAATAAGTTTATATACTAAAATAAAATATCAAGCAACATACTGTCTTCCAGTTTGAACCCGGGTCTCCTGCTCAATAGGCAGATGCGCTAACCACTATGCCACCATGGCGCCTCTGCATAGTGAGCAGGAGACGTGGGTTTCAGCGCTAGGGTGGCCTAGTGGTTAGCGCATCCACTTAGAGAGCAGGAGACCAGGGTTTGAATGCTAGGTTTGCTACAAATTTTCATTCATCGCATCATTGTGCATATATGCATCTGAATTCCTTTTTCCTAGTAATTAGCTTTGTGTGTTAAGGTTGTGACATCGTCTGCATATGAAACACAATTGAGTTGTCTCTTTGTCTAAAACCTGCATGAAACTGGGCTTTCCATCCACGCAGGAAATGCTAGTTCTGAAAGATGCTGCCATGTACATTTAACGTGATTTTTGACAGAGTTCAGTGGAACAAGCTGATGGATATTTTGAAGGTGGAAAGGAGTAGATTGGAAAGAGAGGTGGGTACAGGATCTATATTTACACCAGAAAGTAAGGATAAGGATAGGAAATGAAATGTCAGAAGGAAGCAGCATTGGACGAGGTGTTAGACAAGGTTGTTGTCTTTCCACACTGTTGTTTAACGTATACCTTGACGTGATTATTGCGAAAGGCTTAGATGGGAAAAGAGGAATATTTATTGGTGGAAAGAGAATAGAATGTATAAGATTTGCTGATGACATGATGTTAGTGGCAGAAAGTGAGCGGACAGTGAATAACATGCTGAAAGATCTGAATGAAGCTTGTGTGGAATATGGGATGCAAATAATCACAGCAAAAACAAAGGTATGGTCATCAGTACAAGACGCAGACTGTCCAATATGAAAATAGGACAATCTACCATTAGCCAAGTAAGTGTATTTAAATATCTTGGAAGCACAATAACTGAAGACTTGAGATGTCACCAGGAGGTGAAAACTCGAATTGCCGTAGCGAAGGAGGCATTCAACAGAAAGAGGAGACTCTTATGTGGCAAATTAGATAAAGGACTGAGGAAAAGGCTTGGCAAATGTTTTGTCTGGGGTGTGGCACTATATGGGGCAGAAACATGGACGCTGAGACGAGAGGATGATAAAAGGTTAGAAGCATTTGAGATGTGGATGTGGAGGAGGATGGAGAGATTAAGCTGGATGGAAAGAGTGAGTAATGAAAGAGTACTGGAAAGGGTTGATGAGAGAAGATGTCTGCTGAAGGTTGTAAGAGAAAGGAAAAAGAACTGGTTGGGACATTTATTGAGAAGGGAGTGCTTGCTAGCAGATGCTTTGGAAAGATTGGTTTGTGGGAGAAGACTGAGAAGAAGAAGGAGATACAAGATGATAGACGACATAAAGGGAAGAGGAAATTATACAGACCTGAAGAGGATGGCAGAAGACCGGACAGCCTGGAGAACTAGCATGTGAAAACCTGCCTTTTGGCAGAACACTGATGATGATGTGTTTCCGTATGGCCTTCTTAAGGTGTTTGCTAAATGTAGTGACTAATCTCTTTTTTTCCTTTGGCTTCACAGCCTTTTTCTTATTTTTGCTTCAGGTAACAGTTCACATCTAAAGTAGTGGATCTGGGATAGGTCGAGTGGTCGTAGTCGAGCTCTGTTTTATGTACAGCGCGGCGACTTCAGTAGAATTATATCACAGGCTGTCCGTTTTCTATTAGGCCTTGCGGGGTTTTCCCATACGATTTCAGACTAAAATCTGGGAGGTTCATTGATTGAAGCCACGATCGAGTGCTGACTCCACCCTCGTAGAATTTCGTTTCCAGTGACCTCGGCGCCGAGGTCAAGCCGTAACGAAAGTGGAGCACGGAATCTCGAGAGGGCACAGCGAGACTGCAGTTTTTTGGACGGTGTGGCCAACTGCCCGCTGGACAAAAGCGCGCCGCTTTCTTGCTGGACAGCAGAGGAGAGCGTGGGTCACGCGTCCGCCGGCCGGCAGCTGGTCCCCACCTCCCGCTGTGCCACGTACGTGTCCTCTTCACTCGCGGTCCACCGTAGCTCGAAGAGAGCACCGGCGGGCGCAGTCGAGGATATAGTCACAAACTCAGCTTGGGCTCGCAGCAGAAGTGAAGGAACCACAGGAACACAGACAAGTCGTGCAAGTGCCTGCGCGCTCGTCTTCGTGAAGGCAGCAGAGGGAGGCAGTTTACGCTGAGGTGACGTGTCGGACCTCCTTTTGGGGACTCATCAAGTCATTGGAAGTCCACTCCGGAATTACTGAGCCATGCTGTCTCTATAGCCGTCCACATTTCCGAAAGTGTTACTGGTGCAGGCTTTCGTGCACGAACTGACCTCTCGATTACGTCCCAAAATTGTTCTATGGAATTCGTGTCGGGCGATCTGGATGGCCGAATGATTCGCTCGAAATGTCCAGAATTCTTCAAACCAATCGCGAACAGTAGTGGTCCGGTGACATGACCCTGTTGTTTGGGAACATAAAGTCCACGAATGGCTGTAAATGGCCTCCAAGTAGTCGAAGATAACCATCTCCAGTCAATGATCGGCTCAGTTCGACCAGAGGACTCAGTCCATTGGATGTAAACTCAGCTCGCACCATTATAGAGCGACCACCAGCTTGAAAAGTGTCTTGTCGACAACGTGGGTCCATGACTTCGTGCAGTCTGCGCTCAATTCTTACCAAGTGAAATCGGGACTGATGTGACCAGACCACGGTTTTCCAGTCGTCTAACGTCCAGCCGATATGGTCACGAGCCCAGGAGAAGTGCTGCAGACGATGTCGTACTATTAGAAAGGCACTCGCGTCGATCGTCTGCTGCCATAGCCCATTAAAGCCAAATTTCGCCGCACTTTCCTAACGGATACGGTAGTCGTACGCCACACATTAATTTATACGGTTATTACTCGTAGTGTTGCTTCTCTGTTAGCACTAACAACTCTACGCAAAAGCCGCTGCTCTCGGTCGTTACAAGAACGCCTTCAGCGACTCCATTGTTTGTCGTGAGAGGTAATACATGAAAGTTGGTATTCGTAGCACACTTTTGGCACTGCGGATCCCGAAATATTTAATTCCCTAGCGATTTCCGAAATAGAATGTCCGATGCGTCTAGCTCCAACTACCATTCCATGTTCAAAGTCTCTTCATTCCTGTCGTGCTTCGTTTACTCGATACTACCGCCATCTGTATAGGTTCATATCTCTATCCCACGACTTTTGTCACCTCACTGTATAATAAAGCTGGGCGGGGTGTGACACAGTGTGTAACGCGGTTGAAGACTGTGGCCTTGGAGGACCAAATGATTCCTGTGAAGGAGACAAATTTTGCTGGTATATTTAAAAAAAAAAAAGTTTGTGGAGTTGATTGGCGGTTGAAACGCTTGTTGTGCTGTTTCTGTGTGGCCTGTAGTTCAAAGACTGGTCTGGTGCAACCCTCCACGCTAACCTATCCTGTACAAGCCTCTTCATCTACTGCTACCAGCATGCGTCAACCTACTTACTGTACTCCTCCTTTGGTCTCCCTCTACAGTTATTACCGTCCACACTTCTCTCCATCATCACACTGATGATGCCTTAATTTCACAGGATGCGTGCTGTCAACTGACCGTTTCTTTCAGTCAAGTTCTACCATAAACTTCTCTTATTCCCAGTTCGATTCCGTACCTCCTCATTAGTAATTTGATTTACTCACGTAATTTTCACCATTCCTCTATGGTTAAAAACCTTATCGACTCGGATAATTTAACAAATACTTTCTATAATTTTGTCTAACCGCGGCTGTAAGGAAATGGTTAGCGTCGCTACTTTCGGTGCAGAAGAACTCGGGTTTGATACCTGGTACCTCCTCAGATTTGTTCTGAGGTAGGGATCCCTCGAAGTCCAATGATGGTCCTAAGGCTAAATGAGGAGCTGCTTGAATAAAGAAGCGATGGCATCATCAGGATCCGTCTATTGGCAATAACGGCTGGATGTATTGCCGACATACAGAACATGGATCGCTCCCCGTTCTGCCTTGGAGGCAGCACTCGGCTAGTCGGAACATTCAGCGTCTAATCCGTGTGTGGTGCTTACTTTAGTTTATCCGTGAATCTCTTCTTGTTTTATCAAGAACACCATTTTTAGCTTCTTAATAACCCCGAAATCATTTTGCATTAGCTCAGTGGTAATGTGCCCAGACGACAATTGCGAAGGTCATGGTTTCGATCACTGGTCAGTCCTAAGATTTTTATCAGTCACTTCTCACTTCTCATATGTTTCACCTGTTGTAATGACTTGCGTACGTCAGAAATTTTGAGAAGCACACTAATTCGGAGTCAACTTGGAACTGTAGATCCCCTCTATAAATGGCTGGGTACTTCAGTTCGAAGGTCGGAGGAAGGCAATGGTATCTGTTCTTCAATAGAACCACGCCTAGCAAAGTACTGTTGTGTCGAAATGTGCTGAAGGAAATTTAAGGGTGGAATGAGATTAGAAAGCTATCTACTCAGTTGTAATCTCAATACACTAAGCTACGCCTCAAAAGAGAATTCAGTGACGTTTATTTGCATACAGTACATTGAAAACGCAAAATAAAGAAGAAATCGAAGGTATCCGATTACAAGCTTAGCGGTAACCTCCTGGAGCCTGTCACTTGTTTAAATATGTGTGTGATGTGGAACGATCATGAGAGTAGGGGAGGCGAATAAAAAGCTTATATTTACTGCGAGGATCTTGGGAAACTATGCTGCACACGTTAAGAAAATTTCATGCAGTACCCTTCTCCGAGTCATTCTTGAGCACTGCTCCAAGGTTTTCAGGTCTCGTTAAGTAGGTCTGACACCGTTAACATTTTAACAGCGGTAGCCCGTAACTCATACGGAAGTGTACTGAAGATGCTCGTGGAAATTTGAAGGAAATAGTTGGACGAAAGGCGACGAAACCTTTTTCTGGATAAATAGAGAATATTGGCATTCGTGGTAGATTGCCCAACAGTTCTAAAGGTCCATCCTACATTTTGCGTAGTCCAGTCAAGGTAGTCCCACCCTCAGTGAATGAGCGTAGGGTAGAAAATGCAGGAATCATGCATCGCCGTTCTACCCGAGACCGTAGTGGAAGTGGTTTGCCATTGCCTTCAAAAATGGTTCAAATGGCTCTGAGCACTATGGGACTTAACTTCTGGGGTCATCAGTCCCCTAGAACTTATAACTACTTAAACCTAACTAAGGACAAACATCAAATCCCGAGGCAGGATTCGAACCTGCGACCGTAGCGGTCGCGCGGTTCCAGACTGTAGCGCCTAGAACCGCTCCGCCACCCCGGCCGGCGCCATTGCCTTCCTCCGATTTGTTACGAAGCGTCAAATGTGAATGACTGTGGTGAGTGCTTGTGCAGCGTTGTGCTGAGGCTGTGTTGTTACGGACGAATGGAAGCCAGCACAGATCTCTAGAACAGCACCGGGGGATGACAGCTTGATGTCCCCATCCCACGGACGGATCACCAACAGCGGTACACAGGCTACCCTCATTTCATGAGACACTGCGTAAAGGACTGGAATTGAGTTCTGAACATTGGTTATCAAGAATTTTACGCCACCATCTTTCCCCCCTCCGCCGGCTGAATCCTGGCAGTGAAAATTTTACACCACTAAGACTCGAAGCGGTATACCTCAAAGTCGAGAGCCACCGCACAAGGATGCGTTAGCGACGTCGGCTGAGGAGGCGGGTATTTTGCGTGGGGACCATGAGAATAAGACGAGAGAATTCAAGGCTCCTACATACACGTAAAACAGTTTCTGCCACGTCGTAGAGAATGGAGTAGGAAAGAGAATGTCTGCTATCGATGAAGTATTCTCGGGCTATAAACCGAGTCAAGACGTCTTTCTGCGGCAACGTTTCGACAAATTTGGTACTCGTCATCTTCAGGCAAAATGCAATAAATATCTACTATTGTTACAAAGATCCTTCACCATCCAGGGAATAGTGGAATATGGTCTCTCTCTCTCTCTCTCTCACACACACACACACACACACACACACACACACACACACACACACACACTTTCAAAATACGTGACAGAAGCGAGCATTTACACGAATTCGACGAATTCAAAAGCGGTTAAAGCCGCATAAATGCATGAATTACTGTCGAAGATGAATCAACAGCGTGCGAAATATGTGGTCTATTCCTAGCTGAGAGTCGTTTCGCAGTGCCTACGGCATAATTCGAGCAGATGAAACAGACACCTGGACACCGCGATGCTTCCATGGCGTCAGGTATTTCGCGGTAGTTCTGGGAATTTGCACGGTCCGACCTGTGACGCAAGGCGCCAGCGCTCCATTTCAGGGTATCTTTTTCTCCCGAGACAATGAGAGGTGAGTCACGCAGCCGTTCTGAACCGCAGCCGGCAGCCAGATCTTACCCTCACTACTGAACGCTAACATCATGCCTCGTCGTGCCTCCTTCTCCAATCGTACCGGCTCTCCTCATTCGGCTCTTCGTTCATATCGCACACTAGGGAATTTCAAACCAACAGGGACATACATTTGTTTGCAGTCTCATACGCAGCAGAACCTATGCTCTTCACACGCAATAGTCTTGTGTGTTGGCGCACGCTTGCACGTTCTTTTCTGTGTGTGTGTGTGTGTGTGTGTGTTTTATCCCTCAAAGGTACTCGCAGATGGCGGCTGTAAACAGGGATATGTGCCAGTAGCTCGATTAACGATTGGGTAAACAAATGTCGTGAGCAGCGCTACGGATAAGATAACTCCGTGCACATCTTCCTGATCGGCGTCATCGCTTTCTTGGTGTGTTTGGAAGTTTATACTATGAGAAAAATTTCATGTATGTTTGAGATGAAACAATAATCCAGAGAGTCTTGACTAAGAAAACGTCCATCTGAAAAAAAAAAACAAAAGGACAAAACCTTTGAGATAAAGTAGCGTAAAGAAACTTCTGTGGTATCTACTTAGACTAATTCCCATTTTCATTTCAGTGTCGCATCACTGCTGACAGAGTGCTAGTGTCTCTTACTGATCAGGTATCGAAATTTAACACTGGTAAACATGCAAAACGCAGTTTATTTTTGTCTTATTAATAGGTGGCGAATTGGTTTTCTCACCTCCTCATAAAGAAACGAAATAACGATACCGAAACGCCCTAGTCTGACACGAGAAGACTAACTGTTTACAAGTACTTGGTTCCATTTTGATCTTTTTCCATTTGGTCATTTTTATGTCTGTTGTTTATTCTGTAGGACCCGAAAGCCATGAGAAATAGCATAAATGAGAACAGCGAGAAACTTAACATTGGGATTGGTGATCACGAAGTAGATGAAGTTGAGGAATTCTGCTACCTAGGCAGCTAAATAACCTACGACGGACTGTGCAAGAAAGACATAAAAAGCGGACTATCATTGGCAAAATTACATTCCTGGCCAAGAGAAGTCTACTAATATCAAACATAGGCCTTAATGTGAGGAAGAAATTTCTGAGAATGTACATTTGGGGCACAGCATTGTATGGTAGTGGAACATGGACTGTGGGAAAATCGGAACAGAAGAGAATCTAAGCATTTGAGGTGTGGTGTACAGAAGAATGTTGAGAATTAAGTGGACTGATAAAGTATGCAGGGGACCCGCCAGGGTAGCCGAGAGTGCTAACGCGCTGCTTCCTGGACTCGGGTAGGTGCGCCGGCCGCGGATGGAATCCGCACGGCGGATTAACGACGAGGGCCGGTGTGCCGGCCTGCCTGGATGTGGTTTTTAGGCGGTTTTCCACATACCGCTAGGTGAATGCTGGGCTGGTCCCCACGTTCCGCCTCAGTTAGACACGTCGGAGACATTTGAAACACGTCCGCACTATTTCCCGATTTACACTAGACGCAGACAGTTGGGGTACACTGATCCTGTCCTGGGGGGGTATGGGGTGGCGGCAGGAAGGGCATCCGGCCATCCCTAACACTAACATTGCCAAATCCGTTGTAACCAAGCCGACCCTGCGATCGCTGTGGGACTATGACGAGGAAAGGACTATATGGAAAACACTGATAAGAAGAAGGGGCAGGATGGATGGACATCTGTTAAGATACCACGGGATAATTTGCGTGGTACTAGAGGAAGCTGTAGAGAAGACAGAGACTGGAATACGTCCATTAAATAACTGATGACATAGGCTGTAAGTGCTACTCTGAGACAAAGAGTTTGGCACAGGAGAGGAATTCGTGGTGGGCCGCATCAAGCCATTCAGAAATGAAACAACAGAGTCATTATAACGTTGCCACATTGTAAAGGAGCATGATGTTTCTGCGGATAATATTTACACTTAACAATGATAATGATATTGTCGAATGAGAAGGTATAAATTGTTTACTGTGGCCATTGAGAAAGGAAAGAGCTTGTAGGTTATGTGTAATAATATACACAGGGTACTGGGAAAATATGGTTTTTCATGTTGCTCGAAGTTCTTCCAAGATCAGTTACGAGAATAATTCGGAGAATTTTAGCTAACTCGTCGGGTTAAACCACTGTCGTTCCAGCCACAGAGATTTCTCAGTTCCTAGTGGAAATAACCGGACCCTGGCGGTGGATTCGCCGACGTGTCATTAAGAAGCGCCGTTGTTGAGCAACTCGGCAGGCCGTACGTACTTCAGCGGAACCCCTCACGGGAGTCTGTTAACAGGCCGTAATAACGTGGCAGTCGCTAACTCGGTGACGGAATGTTTCGCACATCACCGCTCTGAATGAGATCACAGTGACGTCAGAGTGTGGCGATCGGAAGTTCCTTACCAGAGGGCACTACCGTTTGATACGTCACCTCAAAAAAATTTATGAATTACTGTGCTGATAAACCTCTTACTTTATTTGATTTTCAAACAGCTGAGCAGAACTGAACGTACTCAGACATTTCTCTCTTTACTTATTCTGATCAACACTAAACTGACACACAATATTTTAGCGCAAGGCAATCTGACTTTCAATAATCCCTACAAAAGAATGGCCCTGACTAACAATAACCTATACCTTTCATGAATCACTTACCTCACAAAAATCTTAGTTACTAGAACTACTGCAATACAGCGAGCGCCAATACTATCAGCTAAATAAAAGATTCTAACTACTGATAGGCATACTTAGCTAACGAAAGATTTTGATAGAGAACAAACAATGTATTTACCTTAATAATGTTCAAAAGTCATCATATACAGGGTTATTACAAATGATTGAAGCGATTTCACAGCTCTACAATAACTTTATTATTTGAGATATTTTCACAATGCTTTGCACACACATACAAAAACTCAAAAAGTTTTTTTAGGCATTCACAAATGTTCGATATGTGCCCCTTTAGTGATTCGGCAGACATCAAGCCGATAATCAAGTTCCTCCCACACTCGGCGCAGCATGTCCCCATCAATAAGTTCGAAAGCATCGTTGATGCGAGCTCGCAGTTCTGGCACGTTTCTTGGTAGAAGAGGTTTAAACACTGAATCTTTCACATAACCCCACAGAAAGAAATCGCATGCGGTTAAGTCGGGAGAGCGTGGAGGCCATGACATGAATTGCTGATCATGATCTCCACCACGACCGATCCATCGGTTTTCCAATCTCCTGTTTAAGAAATGCCGAACATCATGATGGAAGTGCTGTGGAGCACCATCCTGTTGAAAGATGAAGTCGGCGCTGTCGGTCTCCAGTCGTGGCATGAGCCAATTTTCCAGCATGTCCAGATACACGTGTCCTGTAACGTTTTTTTCGCAGAAGAAAAAGGGGCCGTAAACTTTAAACTGTGAGATTGCACAAAACACGTTAACTTTTGGTGAATTGCGAATTTGCTGCACGAATGCGTGAGGATTCTCTACCGCCCAGATTCGCACATTGTGTCTGTTCACTTCAGCATTAAGAAAAAATGTTGCTTCATCACTGAAAACAAGTTTCGCACTGAACGCATCCTCTTCCATGAGCTGTTGCAACCGCGCCGAAAATTCAAAGCGTTTGACTTTGTCATCGGGTGTCAGGGCTTGTAGCAATTGTAAACGGTAAGGCTTCTGCTTTAGCCTTTTCCGTAAGATTTTCCAAACCGTCGGCTGTGGTACGTTTAGCTCCCTGCTTGCTTTATTCGTCGACTTCCGCGGGCTACGCGTGAAACTTGCCCGCACGCGTTCAACCGTTTCTTCGCTCACTGCAGGCCGACCCGTTGATTTCCCCTTACGCAGGCATCCAGAAGCTTTAAACTGCGCATACCATCGCTGAATGGAGTTAGCAGTTGGTGGATCTTTGTTGAACTTCGTCCTGAAGTGTCGTTGCACTGTTATGACTGACTGATGTGAGTGCATTTCAAGCACGACATACGCTTTCTCGGCTCCTGTCGCCATTTTGTCTCACTGCGCTCTTGAGCGCTCTGGCGGCAGAAACCTGAAGTGCGGCTTCAGCCGAACAAAACTTTATGAGTTTTTCTACGTATCTGTAGTGTGGCGTGACCATACGTCAATGAATGGAGCTACAGTGAATTTATGAAATCGCTTCAATCATTTGTAATAGCCCTGTATATATCAATTCATGATATCCAGTATTACAAATTTACTCTTTCTGGTGGAAACACGTCCAGATCGTCCGCTCTCAAAATTATGCCATCTCTCTCCCCACATCCTCCACTGCTGGCAGCTCACATCCAACTGCGCAACGCTACGCGCTGTTCACATCCAGCTGCCCAACACTATAACAGCGAATATTCCAACAATGCCAACCAGCCACAGAATGCACACAGCACAGACAGTGATTTTCATACAGAGCGCTACGTGACGTTACCAACATAAAAACCTAAACAGCCTACTTACACGTTTAACTGCCGCCCCCTCAACCGAGCATTATTAACTGTTACTCCTTTTTCGTAGAGGAGGTGTATTAGCAATACAAAGAACGTTCTATATGGAACTGTCCAGCTCAGATCTCACCAAATGCGACATCCTCGGTTCGATACGGCCCCTGCACTAAACAGAGGAAACATCTACTGAAAGTCATCACAGACTCGTTTACTTTTTGTAGATAATGTTATGTGTAGATAAATAGTAGCAAACTGTTAGCGAGAAATACACTGACAGCAAGTGTCATGGGATTGGCACCTAATATCGCGTGGGCCAGCGGACTGCACTGAGACGCAGTGGAAATGAGTCTATAAAAAAATGGTTCAAATGGCTCTGAGCACTATGGGACTTGTTATGTGTAGATAAATAGTAGCAAACTGTTAGCGAGAAATACACTGACAGCAAGTGTCATGGGATTGGCACCTAATATCGCGTGGGCCAGCGGACTGCACTGAGACGCAGTGGAAATGAGTCTATAAAAAAATGGTTCAAATGGCTCTGAGCACTATGGGACTTAACATCTGAGGTCATCAGTCCCGCAGAACGTAGAACTACTTAAACCTAACCTAAGGACATCACACACATCCATGCCCGGGGCAACCGTAGCGGTCGAGTGGTTCAAGACTGAAGCGCCTAGAACCGCTCGGCCACGACGGCCTGGCAATGAGTCTGCAAGTCCCTGGAACTCCCCTGGAAGGAGCTGACAGCAGCTCGTTTGCTGGGCGGTAGCCAGCTGTGGTCTGTTCATGCGTGCAGGATCCGTGGCACGGGGCCTCTGTTCCGTGACGTGCTAGATATGCTCAATGGGGTTCAAATCTGGGCTTCTGGGTTCACATCTCAGTGTTTGGATCACAGGAATTCCAAACTGCATCAGGATCCACTGCAAGTGCTATGGCAGTTAGGCGGGAGGTGAGAAAACTTGGATTTCATGGTCGAGCGGCTGCTAATTAGCCACACATCACGCTGGTAAATGCCGAGCGACGCCTCGCTTGGTGTAAGAAATGTAAACATTGGACGATTGAACAGTGTAAAAACGTTATTTGGAGTGACGAATCACGGTACACAACATGGCGAATCGACTGCAGGGTGTAGGTACGGCGAATGCTCGGTGAACGTCATCTGCCAGCGTGTGTAGTGTCTACTACAAAATTCGGAGGAGGTGGTGTTATGGTGTGGTCGTGCTTTTCATGGAAGGGGCTTGCACCCCTTATTGTTTTGCGTAGCATTATCACAGCACAAGCCTACATTGGTTTTAAGCACCTTCTTGCTTCCCACCGTTAAAGAGCAATTCGGGGATGGTGATTGCATCTTTCAACACGATCGAGCACCTGTTAATAATGCACGGCCTGTGGTGGAGTGGTTACACGACAATAGCATCCCTGTAATGGACTGCCTGCACAGAGTCCTAACCTGAATCCTATAGAACACCTTTGGGGGGCCGGCTGGTTTGGCCGTGCGGTTGTAGGCGCTTCAGTCTGGAACCGCGTGACCGCTACGGTCGCAGGTTCGAATCCTGCCTCGGGCATGGATGTGTGTGATGTCCTTAGGTTAGTTAGGTTTAATTAGTTCTAAGTTCTAGGCGACTGATGACCTCAGAAGTTAAGTCGCATAGTGCTCAGAACCATTTGAACCATTTTAACCTTTGGGATGTTTTGAAACGCCGACTTCGTGCCAGGCCTCACCGACCGACATCGATACCTCTCCCCAGTGCAGCACTCCGTGAAGAATGGGTTGCCATTTCCCAAGAAACCTACCAGCAGCTGACTGAACGTATGCCTGCGAGAGTGGAAGGTGTCATAAAGGTTAAGGGTGGCCAACACCATACTGAATTCCAGTATTACCGATGGAGGAAGCCACGAACTTGTAAGTCATTTTCAGCCAGGTGTCTGGATACTTTTGATCATATTGTGTATTTACATCACCAGAACTATTTTGGCTACAAATGGAGAGGAAGCGACGTTTTAGTCCCGACTACTTGACTGTGAACCGATGTCGGACGCTACATATCATACAGGTGTAAGGTGAAGTCAGGCACATATCCAGGATTGGCTTCTTATTTTCTCCACCTCCCACATACTGTAAATTGCTTGCGCTCCTACTTTTAACTTCCCACAGTTGCAGTAAAAACAGCATAATGGTTCAAATGGCTCTGAGCACTATGGGACTTAACTTCTAAGGTCATCAGTTCCCTAGAACTTAGAACTACTTAAACCCAGCTAACCTAAGGACATCACACACATCCATGCCCGAGGCAGGATTCTAACCTGCGGCCGTAGCGGTCGCGCGGTTCCAGATTGTAGCGCCTAGAACCGCTCGGCCACACCGGCCGGCTAACAACAGCATATATAAAATTATTTTAATATGGTAAATATTAACTTGCTTTACGTTAGTCATTAGTACATCGCTTTAGCATAAATTGCAAGAATAACAGCTTATTATGAAATAAAATTGAAGTATTCCTTCACCAGAAGTCTCCTACGTTAAGCAAAGCTTGTAATTTTATAGAATTCCTCCCCATTTATATAATGTCTTCGTGTTACTTCATTTTACGAAAATTATCTAAGAAATCCGGATATTTACGTACGCAAAATTATAAATTCTCTTAGCAAAATATCGTTCAGGGGACTGATGACAGCGTGACACGCACCGTTCTTGTTCCACTTCTGGCTCTGCACTTACGAAGCGAGGAGTGCCACGCAGTTGACGTTTGTCCATTCTTCGATAGGAGACGTTAAGATTAGCGGCCTCCTTAGCGTTATTCGAAGGACCAGACTTCACTTCTCCGTGACAGCACGCGTACACAGTGGCACCTCAGATGGGACGGTTTAGGTTTCTCACTCGCCGTAACTGATGCATTGTCGACAGTGGCAGCTCGTTTCCAGTAGGGACGACCTTACGGGCGAGTAGTTCTCCCCTTGACGGCCAGTGCTTCCAGCATCGGCCGCAGTCAAAGATTGTACAGTCCTGGCATGAGGCGGTGTGTTACAAGAAGCGCTGTAAGCAGGGACTGGAGCTGGCGAAATCGATTAGTCAGGCGGGAACTGCCGTGGGGCACAGTCTGCGGCGGAGATGAAGTCCGGAATAGCTGATCCTTCGTGATCTACCGAGTTACTTAGAGCGAGACAAATTCGAAGTTCGTTTCTGGGCGCGCGCGAGGAATTCTGCTGAGTCACTCTCCTGTTTACTAGGTGTAGAAGTATGAAACCGGAATTTCCCTATAGATGGTGCTAGCCGTCAGTGTGAGCCCCGTGAGACCGCCTCTGCAGCGCCGTCTGCTTTCTATAACGGCTGACGACGAATGTCAACACATATTGAATTGACTTAGCCAGCCAGTTACAGTAGGACCTGCAGTTTAACATCGACTCCGAACCACCATACAACTTGGGTACTTTTCACATTGATCCTTTCGCTGCTGTGGGCGTACACACGTCCGGTTACGCCATTGCCCAAGTGTTGTGGACGTGCAAACGCGCGGTTACTGGATTTTCCTACAGTGACGTCCGAATGCATCCTGAACGGCCGCCCTCTCACTGCTGCGGACGAGTGACTTCCGTATCTCTGCGAATTAAAAACGTTTCGAGTATTGATCACCGTAGCGTGATAAAACTTGCAAAAAACCTCGATCCGATATCTCGAATCGTCTATGAGATATGACGATTGTTATGGCTACACGGTGTGCGATGAGGACGTGAAACGGCTCGTCGCACGCGACCGTCGGTCAGACATAAAACCCAATAACTCGAGAACGAAATGAGATACGTTCTAGTCTCAATTTTAAATAAAGTTTCCGTATGTTATCTACATTTCAACCACTATAGTTTTTCAGCTAAACTCGACCATACGCAAATTTTATGAATTGCGTTTTTACCAATACAAGTCTAACAAAATATTGCGTTTTATTGGCAGGACACTTAGAAAATGTAACAGATCTACTAAGGAGACTGCCTGCACTACGCTTGTTCGTCCTCTTTTAGAATACTGTTGCGCTGTGTGGTACCCTTACCAGACAGGGCTGACGAAGTACATCGAAAATGTTTAAAGAAGGGCAGCACGTTTTGTATTGTCGCGAAATATGGGAGAGAGTGTCACAGAAATGATACAGGATTTGGGATGGATATCATTAAAAGAAAGACGTTTCTCGTTGCGACGGAATCTTCTCACGAAATTCCAATCACCAACTTTCTCCTCCGAATGCGAAAATATTTTGTTGACACCGACCTACATAAGCAGGAACGATCACCTCGATAAAATAAGGGAAATCAGAGCTCGAACGGAAAGATATAGGTGTTCGTTCTTTCCGCGCGCTATACGAGATTGGAATAATAGAGAATTGTGAAGGTGGTTCAAATGGCTCTGAGCACTATCTAAGGTCATCAGTCCCCTAGAACTTAGAACTACTTAAACTTAACTAACCTAAGGAGATCACCCACTTCCATGCCCAAGGCAGGATTCGAACCTGCGACCCCGAGGTTCCAGACTGTAGCGCCCAGAACCGCTCAGCCACACCGGCCGGCTGTGAAGGTGGTTCGATGAACCCTCTGCCAGGCACTTGAATGGGATTTGAAGAGTATCCATGTAGATGTAGATGAAACTCTTTAGAATTTCGGATAAAGGTTTTACTTAATTTGATACAGCGCGAAAATGAATTCAGTTCATTATAGAGTGAAGGTATCAGGAATCAGATGCGAAAAAAAACCTGATCTTTTCTCCTAATAGATCTCGAGAAGTCGGGTAATAAGTTTTTCATACCGGTCGGAAGAAACCAATCTCTGCACAGGCACCAGCTTTTATGGAGCAGTACAGCCATATCAAAAACCGCCTCAGCACGGAATGCAAAGAGCTCCTCTGTAGGAGCGAAAGGGCTGACAACGACTGCCAGAGGTGAAGCAAGTAGACAATGTCAAATAGAAACACATGGCTGACAACACATGTTTGAATCTATAGTCTGACAATCATTCAGTCACTGTTACGACGCAGCACACTAAAAACCTCGACAAAAAGCCACTCGTGTTGAAACTGTTTTTTCATGGTTGGCCTGCGTAATCATTTGCTAGACCATGCGCAGCACTTACACCCGCTACAGCAGTGCTGGTGATGTGGTGGCAGCGCCCGGCGGTGACCGCGTGCCCCTCCCCCCCCCCCTCCCCACCCTCTCCACCGTCAACAGACGACGCAGTGTTACGGCCGACGACCCCGCCGACGCTCTCTCTATCTACGGCACAGTCTGTTCAGAATTACTCGAGCACTGACGGCCAGCGCATTCCGACAATGCAGCGACACCTGTAGCCTCGGCAGGTGCTCTCTGTTGCGAGACCACCACCGCAATCGCCCTTACACTTCCAGCTTCGAGTGTACTACTGCCGTTTCCCGCGGTTTATTGTTCCTGTAGAATCATTCGCCCCACTCTGAGAGTTTGTTTATTTCCGTTTCCTACAGTTGCGGGGTTAGTATTGTATCTGCTGCTACTATTCTTTGTTCTGTGCAATGTGACATTGAACAATGTCAGAAGAAAGCTTTGCAAATACTACTAGTCGAAAAGTTCCAATTGCTCTCTCGGCCGGGGCACTAACGTCGAGAGAAATGATTCGCACGGTAAATGCCTACACTGTCAACAATAGTTCACGACAATGGTCCCCACCATTGTGTTGTTATTGACAAGAAGCCCAGCACGTCAGAAGTGAAAGACGAGATGACTAGCTTCAGCGTCGAACATCAAAATAAGTGATAAAATTTAAAAACGTGAATCTTATGAATCTACTATCTCCCCATGATCCACTATTTCCCAAACACGACGTATACGAGGTGGCAAAATATAATTAGAAGCACCTTGTCACTGCCATCTCTCCTAATACACTTGATGGGGACTCAAATTAAAGGATACGTTGCCAGCTACAAATAATAATAATAATAATAATAACAGTAATAAAACTTACCTGCAATCGAGGCACTCAACAACAAACCTCTTAACAAAGTTAAATCCAAGCGGTTCTAGGCGCTTCAGTCCGGAACCGCGCGACTGCTACGGTCGGAGGTTCGAATCCTGCCTCGGACATGGGTGTGTGGTGTCCTTAGGTTAGTTAGGTTTTAAGCAATTCTAAGTTCTAGGGGACTGATGACCTCAGATGCTCAGAGCCATTTTTGAACAAAGTTAAGTCTGAAGACTGGCAGAAAGTTTTTAGTCATCTTACGCAGCACGTTATGGAAAACGCGTGGCAGAATTAAAGTAGTGTTTTTCAGAAAATTCATTGTAGGAAATGACGCGTCAGTAAACAACAACAAACTTTAGTGCATCACTAGCTTGAAGTAGCATTGTAAATCTCCAATTCAGATACAACTCAAAACTTCGTTCTTAAAGGTATTGTCATTACTCATTGCAATGAACAGGCTGTTACAGGAGGAACAGTAACTATTTTAGAAGGTGTAATGCTAATAAAACATATTGGTTGACAATTAACTATATGAAAAAAACGTAAATTAGTTACAAACTACGGCGCGCACACACTCAACATGTAAACGTCACTACAGATATTTCGATTTATGTTATGTCATGTTCGATACATCTGATACCGTTGGTTGTGATGTGGCGCAGACGAATAGCGAAAGTCTGCATGACCTTCTGAAGTGTCGGGACATCGGTGCTGTTAATCACCTCCTGAATGGCTGTTTTCATCTCAGCAATGGTTTTGCGGTTATTGCTGTACACCTTGTCTTTAATATAGCTCCACAAAAAGGAGTCTCATGTGTTCAGATCCGGAGAATATGGCGGCCAATCGAGGCCCATGCCAATGGCCTCTGGGTACCCCAGAGCCAGAATGCTGTCCCCAAAGCGCTGCTGCAGGACACCAAACACTCTCTCGCTTCGATGGGATCGAGCTCCGTGTTGCATCAACCATATCTTGTCGAAATCAGGTTCACTTTGGATAAAGGGGATGAAATCATCTTCCAAACCCTTCGTGTTCCGTTCGGCAGTCACCGTGCCATCAAGGAATATCGCACCGATTAGTTCGTCACTGGACATTGCACACCACGTAGTCACCTGAGCGCGGTGAAGAGACTTCTCCATCGCGAAATGCGAACTCTCAGTCCCCTGAATATGCCGAATTTGCTAACTGACGAACCCTTCCAAATGAAAGTGTGCTTCGTCGCTAAAGCAAACCATACTCAAATGGTTCAAATGGCTCTGAGCACTATGGGACTTAACTTGTGAAGTCATCAGTGCCCTGGAACTTAGAACTATTTAAACCTAACTAACCTAAGGACATCACACACATCCATTCCCGAGGCAGGATTCAAACCCGTGGCCGTAGCGGTTGCGCTGTTCCAGACATGAAGCGCCTAGAACCGCTCGCCCACTCAGCCGGCCAAACCATACTCAATCCCATCATGCCATGCGGGTAGCCGTGCAGTTTGAACGTCCTAACGCAAACCGTTCAGAAGTTATAACGATGTTATTTCATATAGCTCAATAATTGTCACCCTGTACTATACAACATGTATCCAACTTGTACTAGTTAATGTGATCCATGTCATAGAATGTAACGCAAATAAATGCCCCCGGAAGATATTAAGCAACGGCGAATGATTGAATTGGAATTTGATTTTCGAAATCTGTTGACAACAGCACGTGTAGCTAACGAGGACACCGCTATTCATAATTCGAACAATTGTTTCATCTCCTGTGTTCACTTTTTCTCACAATTATGAATCCTTGTAGCATTTCTCTTTAGACAGAAGTGCGAAGCCTCGCACGCGTCGTGGCGCCAGATACCCGTACTGCCACTTGCAGCCCGTACGGACGCAGTATGCGCCGCGAAAGGCAGGTATCCTAGGTCACGTACGGTGTGTAGCAGGTGCTCGGAGGGAGCAAACGTTAATAGTCTATGTGGCTGCTCCCCCTTCCACTCACCTACTGGCAACCACTGTGGGAAGAACGGCGAAACCGACATGACAGTCTGTGCGATGCGACATTCGCCATTTTGGTTTCGTGGCGGTTGACATTTTTGTATAATAACTTTAAGGATGCTTTTTCAAGGGAATGTCGCATTCAAGATTTATCACACACGTCACCGTTGGTAAGATTTCTGGTACTCAAATGACAATTAATGACGCATTGGCAGTAAAAGCCTTCGGGTTATAGTAATACCAATACTTAGTACTCCGTCTTCAGGCCACGAGTGGCCTACCGGGACCAACCGACCGCCGTGTCATCCTCAGGGGAGGATACGGACAGGAGGGGCGTGGGGTCAGCACACCGCTCTCCCAGTCGTTATGATGGTATTCTTGACCGAAGCCGCTACTATTCGGTCGAGTAGCTCCTCACTTGGCATCTCGAGGCTGAGTGCACCCCGAAAAATGGCAACAGCGCATGACAGCCTGGATGGTCACCCATCCAAGTGCCGACCACGCCCGACAGCGCTTAACTTCGGTGATCTCACGGGAACCGGTGTATCCACTGCGGCAAGGCCGTTGCCTATAGTAAGATCAATAATCATGTTAACTGTTTGACTTGCTCACCGTGGCAGTGTGGATAATGACGTCGAGTTACGGTACAGATTCGCGTTCACCTGTACGCTAACATTTTTTCTTCATCTTCATCTTTTGTAACAGATTCTGGGACAAACAGTAACACTGTTTGCATCCTTGTGCGAAGGTAACGTGCCGTATTTTGTGCTTTCCCTTTTTATTACGTGCGTATTAGAAAATTCGCAGTTTTGGTGATATACCGCATTAAACATTTCTCGAAAACGCGTCATTTTTTAGTACGGTTTGTTCTGCTGAAGTGACGTGAAATGTACGTTAGAGAGATATATGTGGAGGTAGTTCACTGAGCATTGGAATGAACTTATCATTGAATATATGTAGGTTCACCCTTTTTGCTGAATTCTTATTACAACTCAGGAGGAAATTTAAAATCAGAGCAGTAATTACTGGCCATCGTTGTAATCTTAGGAAAGACTAGCATTCTTAGCAACCGGAGACATTTACATTAGTCCAGAATGAGATTTTCAATCTGCAGCGGAGTGTGCGCTAATATGAAACTTCCTGGCAGATTAAAACTGTGTGCCGGACCGAGACTCGAACACGGGACTTTTGCCTTTCGCGGGCAAGTGCTCTACCACCTGAGCTACCCAAGCACAAGTCATGCCAGTACCTCGTCTCCTACCTTCCAAACGTTACAGAAGCTCTCCTGCGAAACTTGCAGAACTAGCACTTCTGAAAGAAAGGATATTGCGGAGACATGGCTTATCCGCAGCCCAGAGGATGTTTTCAGAATGATATTTTCACTCTGGAAACATCCTCCAGGCCGTGGCTAAGCCATGTCTCCGTAATATCCTTTCGTTCAGAAGCGCTAGTTCTGCAAGGTTCGCCGGAAAGCTTCTGTAAAGTTTGGCAGGTAGGAGACGAGGTACTGGCATGAGTCGTGTTTGGGTAGCTCAGGGTGTAGAGCACTTGCCTGTGAAAGGCAAAGGTCCCGAGTTCGAGTCTCGGTCCGGCACACAGTTTTAATCTGCCAGGAAGTTTCATATCAGCGCACACTCCGCTGCAGAGCGAAAATCTCATTCTGGAAACATCCCCCAGGCTGTGGCTAAGCGATGTCTCCGCAATATACTTTCTTTCAGGAGTGCTAGTTCTGCAAGGTTCGCAGGAGAGCTTCTGTAAAGTTTGGCAGGTAGGAGACGAGGTACTGGCAGAAGTAAAGCTGTGAGGACGGTGCGTGAGCCGTGCTTGGGTAGCTCAGATGGTAGAGCACTTGCCCGCGAAAGGCAAAGGTCCCGGGTTCGAGTCTCGTTCGGGCACACAGATTTAATCTGCCAGGAAGTTTCATTTACGTTAGCGATTGTTTCAGTATCACGCTCAGCTTACTCCAGATTCGCTCCTGGACACTTTTTTTCTATTTTTTTTTCACTAGCTGCTTATATTTTATGACCCACCGTCTAATTTCTTATGGTGGGTCGTATGTTGCCACTTAGCCGCTGTGACTGGGTCCGGGGTCCGGAGTGACTGAAAGTAACACCACCCCGGCTCCCGTCCCCACTCACACCGTTGCCCGTGTCCCGCCACGTGGAGGCGGACTCTATTTGTTTACATCCATTTGATATCTTTTTTTTGTGCAGCATTAGAAAAACTTATAACTAATACAAAATCAAGTGAGATATTAATAAACAAAACGAAATTAAATATTTAGAAAGAAGGAAGGAAGAGAATTGAATAGAGAAGGGATAGGTATAATATTGCCCGTCACCTGGTTGTGGGCGGCGGTCCGGGTCTTGGAATGACCCTCAAGATGCTGGCCGTCGCTCCTGGACAGGTACATGTCAGTTTGGCGCCACTTCTGGGCTCCGGAGCCGCGCTGGCCTGAAGCTGATGCCTAGTAGGAGGTGGCGTTGCTGCGCGAGTACCGAGCAGTGTCACCGGGGGTTCCCCCCGGGCCCGCCGCCCTCTGCGCCTGCGCATCGCAGCCCGCGCGCGCCCGGCGGGGCCCGGCTCCCGGCTCGCCGTCCCGAATCTCAGGCGCTTCGCCGCCGCTGCCGTCGCCGTCGCCGCCGCCGTCGGCCGGGCGCGTCACGGCGGCAATTCCGCCACTTAAGCCTGTTAGCAGCGCCTGCCCCCTCCAGCGCCGGCTCCTTGCGCACGCTGTTTACCGGCCGCGGGCTCCTTCCGTCAGGGGCAGCGGGACGGACGAGCAGTCCAGTTCTAGAGGGCGACACGTATCGTGGAAATACAGACTGACGAGGTAAAGCGTTTTGCCCGTCTCTCAAATAGCGGGTTGCTCCAACTTTTGGAATGCAATGCAGCAGCGTTTCTGTGTGCCGTGGGTTCGACAAGTTCTCGGTAGGTTTCCAGGGGTCTACGGATAGGCCGTAAATTACGGACTGGTGGTTTGTGAGCGCAAAGTGGGCTCCCGATACCGTCCCAGATGCGTTCCACCGGTTTCGGATCAGCCGAACTTGATGGCCGAGACTTCGGCATGACTATCGTGCTTCCAAAACCACTGTAGCTCGGTTGCTGCCTTGTGACACAGACAGCTATTCTGGGGGAAGACGTGAGCGCCCTCGGGGAAAATATTAAGCACGAAGGAATGCAGGAGCTCCTCAATAACGTTCACGTAGTCCACAGCTGCTACAGTGATGGTCCAAATGGCTCTGAGCACTATGGGACTTAACATCTGAGGTCATCAGTCCCCTAGAACTCAGTACTTAAACCTAACTAACCTAAGGACATCACACACAGCCATGCCCGAGGGAGGATTCGAACCTGCGACCGTAGCAGTCGCTCGGTTCCGGACTGAAGCGCCTAGAACCGCAAGGCCACCGCGGCCGGCCACAGTTATCGAAATGAAATGCACCCGCAATTTTGTTGCTGTATCATACCAACCTCCAACGATGTGAATGTGACACTGTCAACTTCATCTAAAAAGTCATGCCGGGGATATGCGTTTGCATTTACACGAATACTTTCGGACTATTTCTCACCGAGCGAGGTGGTGCAGTGGTTAGCACACTGGACTCACGTTCGGGAGGACGACAGTTCAAACCCGCGTCCGGCCGTCCTCGTTTAGGCTTACCGTGATTACCCTAAATCGCTTTAGAATAATGCTGGGATGGTTCCTTTGAAAGGGCACGGCCGACTTCCTTCCTAATCCTCGCTGTTTGGTCCCTTCCCCCAAATCAACCAACCAACCAACCAACCATTTCTCAACCGTTCCACTCCCGAACAGCGTGTAGGAAAACGAACCCTGAAATCTTCCCGTGCGATCTCTGATTTCCCTTGTTTTATTGCGACGATCACTTTTCCCTATGTAGGTAGGCGTCAACAAAATATTTTCACATTCGTAGGAGAAAGCTGGTGATTGAAATTTCCTGAGAAGACCTCTCCGCAGCGAAAAACGTCTTTGTTTTAATGACTGCCACCTCAACCTGTGTGTCATGTCTGTGGCACTCTCTCCCCTGTTTTGCGACAATACAAAACGAGCTGCCCTTCTATGAACTTTTTCAATGCCCTCCGTTAGCTTTATCTGGCAAGAACCACTAATCGACGAAACTGGAGATCTAATCTGTGGAGACAGTGTTCACGACTCCAGAGAGTACCACCATCGATAAGCCGCAGCAGCTGTATGAGCTATACTGAGGTCTGGCAGGGGCCGCAGCTGCCAGCCACGGGCATCACGTGTGTGGATAGCGATTGTTCGATGCCTCGCTAAATACCGCAGCACTGAGCTACGGCCAGTGCGCCGAAGCGTGTGCAGTCTCCAGCCACCGCCGAGTCTACAAGCTACAGTGTTCGTCCGTCGTCTCCGCGACTTAGGCTCCGTAAGCATCGTAGGTCAGCTCTGGACTCCACAAGGCATCACTCGAAGGCTCAGTGACAGGACTTTAATATTTTAGAGGATTTGTAATTATTGTGCTGGACATTACACAAGAAGAAGCAGCACTTAACCTGAGTATTTCTTCATATTTAATAACTGTCATTTTATTATTAATTTTTACTATAAAAAACAGTCTTGATCACAATTTATTTATTACGGTGACACTAAATCACTAGTGATTTACCACCAGAAGGAGCTTCTTACTCATTGGTCTGAAGATGACCACAGTAGTGGTCGAAACTGGTGACCGTAATAAATAAATTGTGATCAAGACTCTTTTCGATAGTAAATATTTGTAGCACTTTGATCACTGTTCACTCCCACGATGTATTAAAAATTAATTATTACTAATTGTTAGAAATATTTCTGATTGAAGATAACCTACGTCCTCCTCATGCATTCCCAACACAATCAAGCTATTGAGAACATTGTGATGAGGAGTAATGATTAACAAAATTTAGTACTTTCGACAAAAATTGAAGATTTCGATTGTTTTTTGAAAATATATCAATTGCTAAGTCTACCACATTCATCTCATATAATTATACTCCGTCTATTCGAAAATATTATACATAATAAATAATACTAGTTTCGTGAACAATTGAACCCGCGCATAATGAAGTCAGAATTTCGATTAGACAATTTCATTGAATATAAGTATTTCGTAGGTCTGAGAACAAGTCATAGAACAGCAATCTGTTTCAGACTGAGGTTATCTGTTATTGCGGTTGGTTGGATGACTCAGCATCTGTAAGCATTGTGCTTCTACGAAATGCTATACCCAGATAGCTGTTTAATCACTTGTGTGCTGTATTCCAGCATTGAATGAAATGGTGTCTTTGAAATCCAAAGGTAATAAGAACAAAATGCAAAGTGCGAAGAGAAGTTGCTGAGAGGGTTTTAGCCTGTCTCACCCCCCCCCCCCTCCTCCGGTTGTACATTGAGCAAGCAGTAAAGAAGATCAAGTAGAAATATACAAAAGGAATCAGAGTTCAGGGAACAGAAATGAAAACTTGGCAGCTTGCCGATAACGTTATAATTGAATGAGACTCGGCAGTGGACTTGCAAGAGCAGTTGAACGGAATGGACAGTTACTTGGAAACAAGTTATAAAACGAATATGAACGAAAGTAAAATAAAGGTAATGAAATTTAGTCCAACTAAAACAGGTGATGATGAGGGAATTGTATTAGGAAATGAGATACTAAAATAAGTAGACGAATAATGCTATTTGGGCAGCAAAATAACTAACGACAGCCGAAGTAGAGACCATATAAAATGCGGAATGGCGACAGCCTGAAAAGCATTTTTGAAAAAAGAGAACTTTCGGAATGAGATATTCGCTCTGCAGCGGAGTGTGCGCTGATGTCAAACTTCCTGGCGGATTAAAACCGTGTGCCGGACCGAGACACGAACTCGGAACCTTTGCCTTTCGCGGGCAAGTGCTCTACCAACTTAGCTACCCAAGCACGATTCACGCCCCGTCCTCACAGCTTTACTTCCGTCAGTACCTCGTCTCCTACTTTCCAAACGGCACACAGTTTTAATCCGCCAGGAAGTTTCAAAGAGAACTTTGTTTACATCTAATATATATTGAAGTGAGAGGAAGACTTTTCTGAAGATTTTTGTGTGAATTGTAGGCTTGCACTGCAGTGAAAAGTGAACGGTAACCAGTTTGGACAAGAAGAAAATAAAAGCTTTTGATATGTGGTGGAATAGAAGAATTGTGAAGATTAAAAGGGTGGACTGAGTTACTGATGGTGAGGTATCGAACAGAACTGAGGAAAAAAAGAAATTTATGGCAAAACTTGAGTAAAAAAAAAAGGGATCGGTGATAGGAAACATCCTGAGACGCCAATGACTAGTCAGTTCGCTAATGGAAGGAAATGAGGGGCGCGGAGGTAAGAATGGCAGTGTGAGACCGTGGCTTGAGTACAGGCTCTGAGCACTATGGGACATAACTTCTGAGGTCATCAGTCCCCTAGAACTTAGAACTGCTTAAACCTAACTAACTTAAGGACATCACACACAACCATGCCCTAGGCAGGATTCGAACCTGCGACCGTAGCGGTCGCGCGGCTCCAGACTGTAGCGCCGAGAACCGCTCGGCCACTCTGACCGGCGCTTGAGTACAGTATGCAGCTCCAAAAAAAGCAGGTTGCATTAGCTACGCCGTATTAAAGAGGCTTGCAAAGAGAAAGACAAGCGTGAAGAGCCGCGGCAAAGCAATGTTGGACTGAAGACCACGCCAATATGTTCAAATGTGTGTGGAATCTTATGGGACTTAACTGCTAAGGTCATCAGTCCCTAAGCTTACACACTACTTAATCTAAATTATCCTAAGGACAAACACACACACCCATGCCCGAGGGAGGACTCGAACCTCCAGCCGGCCAGTGTAGCCGAGCGGTTCTAGGCGCTTCAGTCTGGAAACGCGCGACCGCTACGGTCGCAGGTTCGAATCCTGCCTCGGGCATGGATGTGTGTTACGTCCTTAGGTTAGTTAGGTTTAAGTAGTTCTAAGTTCTAGGGGACTGATGACCTCAGA
Source organism: Schistocerca americana (assembly GCF_021461395.2). Taxonomy (NCBI): domain Eukaryota; kingdom Metazoa; phylum Arthropoda; class Insecta; order Orthoptera; family Acrididae; genus Schistocerca; species Schistocerca americana. Next base: position 134,113,874 of record NC_060122.1, on the reverse strand, counting down.
TGTTAAGTCCCATAGTGCTCAGAGCCAACTCGAACCTCCGCCGGGACCAGCCGCACAGTTCATGACTGCAACGCCTAAGGCGGCTCGGCTAATCCCGCGCGGCACAACGACAATACGTACACATACGTGGGTGACACTTTTGTCTTACAGCGTCGTTGACTGAGGGACTATGGCAGGCGGGCTCCAACATCCTCCTACCTCCCACCCTCCCGTAATGGGTGCCGATGTGCTCAGCTAACGTGGGGAAATGTTTCCTATTTCAAGGAAATAGGAGGAGGAGCTGAAGAGAGACAGATAAAACTGAAAATAGTTAGAAGCGTCGGGTGTGGAGTGGTGCAGGGACGTGCGCCACGCGGGAGTGTTTGCAGCACGCAGCGCCTCTCCGTGTTGCGCCTGCGGCTGGGCCTGCAATCCGACGCCTCGGACACGCTCCGTTGCCCCCACGGCTGCCAACCTGCGCACCGACACCTACTAAACACACGCACGCCTCTCGAGGTCCGAGTCCCCTGGGCAAGATGCGGGTGCAGATCCTTTCCTCTCTCAGCAACACACCGACCCCTAGTGTAATGACGCGTTTCATGAATTTTCGTGTAGGGAATAGCGCTGTACATGGAGGTGGCCGAGCGGTTCTATGCGTTACAGTCTGGATCCACGCGACCGCTACAGTCGCAGGTTCGAATCCTGCCTCGGGCATGCATGTGTGTGATGTCCTTAGTTAGGGTTAAGTACTTCTAATACTTTGAGTTTTGCCGATGACATTGTAATTCTGTCAGAGACAGCAAAGGACTTGGAAGACCAGCTGAACGGAATGGACAGTGTCTTGAAAGGAGGAAATAAGATGAACATCAACAGAAGCAAAACGAGGATAATGGAATGTAGTCGAATTAACTCCGCTGATGCTGACGGAATTAGATTAGGAAATGCGACACTTAAAGTAGTAAACGAGTTTTGCTATTTGGGGAGCAAAATAACTGATGATGGTCGAAGTAGAGAGGATATAAAATGTAGACTGGCAATGGCAAGGAAAGCGTTTCTGAAGAAGAGAAATTTGTTAACATCGAGTATAGATTTAAGTGTCAGTAATTCGTTTCTGAAAATATCTGTGTGGAGTGTAGCCATGTATGGAAGTGAAACATGGACGATAACTAGTTTGCACAAGAAGAGAATAGAAGCTTTCGAAATGTGGTGCTGGAGAAGAATGCTGAAGATTAGATGGGTAGATCATATAGCTAAGGGGAAGGTATTGAATAGAATTGGGGAGAAGAGGAGTTTGTGGCACAACTTGACAAGAAGAAGGGACCGGTTGGTAGGACATGTGCTGAGGCATCAGGGGATCACAAATTTAGCATTGGAGGGCAGCATGGAGGGTATAAATCGTAGAGGGAGACCAAGAGATGAATACACTAAGCAGATTCAAAAGGATGTAGGTTGTAGTAAGTACTGGGAGATGAAGAAGCTTGCACAGGATAGAGTAGCATGGTGAGCAGCATCAAACCAGTCTCAGGACTGAAGACCACAACAACAACAAGTTCTAGGGGACTGATGACCTCAGAAGTTAAGTCCCATAGTGCTCAGAGCCATTTGAACCATTTGAGTATAGCGTACACAGGACAACATGATGTTTTTTGGTGAGTACTTCAGTCTAGCGACTGATTTTAGCACCGCATGAAGGAATGCGTACACAGACCGCCATAGGCAGCCATCGGAATGTTCTACAGTTTCTGTTCTTGTCATTGGCGGACACAGAAAAATATCAAGGAGGGGGCGTTACAGATATCTTGAGCTACCTTTACTTTTCCCGTAATAAAAATTGATCAATGATCTTAATATTTCTGCATCTGAAGGTAAACTAGCTTCCTATTCGGCCAATAGTCCGTATTTACACTACTGGCCATTAAAATTGCTACACCACGAAGATGACGTGCTACAGACGCGAAATTTAACCTACAGGAAGAAGATGCTGTGATATGCAAATGGTTAGCTTTTCAGAGCATTCACACAAGGTTGGCACCGGTGGCGACACCTACAACGTACTGACATGAGGAAAGTTTCCAACCGATTTCTCATACACAAAAAGCAGTTGACCGGCGTTGCCCGGTGGAACATTGTTGTGATGCCTCGTGTAAGGAGGAGAAATGCGTACCATCACGTTTCCGACTTCCATAAAGGTCGGATTGTAGCCTTTCGCGATTGCGGTTTATCGTATAGCGACATTGCTGCTCGCGTTGGTCGAGATCCAATGACTGTTAGCAGAATATGGAACCGGTGGGTACAGGAGGGTAATACGGAACGCCTTGCTGGATCCCAACGGCCTCGTATCACTTATCCGCATGGCTGTAACGGATCGTGCAGCCACGTCGCGATCCCTGAGTCAACAGTTGGGGATGTTTGCAAGACAACAATCATCTGCACGAACAGTTCGACCACGTTTGCAGCAGCATAGACGCGCATGTTAGATCTTGTTAGACATGAGTTTGTGTTTAGTGCGGCATTTGTAAATATTTCGAGTTCTACACATTTAAGCGCTGTCTAACATACTATTGTTATTTCTTTAGATACAGGTTTCTGTTGCAAGTAAAATTCTACATATTTTTAAAACTAGTTATGTAACTTGTGTACACTTAAACCATGCTTCGTCGGTCGTCCACTGTCTTGTACCTTGAAACAGAAGATCTTTTACCAGGGAAAAAGTAATATTTGTAATTTCACTGAGTTTCTCTATCAATTTTGCCTATCTTGAAAATGGAAATTTGTGGGTTTCCAATAGCTTCTATTTCAAACAGTTTTTAACTTGTAACTTGTTTTCGATAGCACTTCTACTTAATATGATTTCACTTACTGATTATTGGTATGTATCAGAGTAATAGTATAGCAGACAGACAGATTAACACAGTATTGACAAGATTTTCTCGATTGCAAGGCTTTTAACTTTCAGTAGACGTTCGTTCCTAGGTGCATGGGCGTGTTTATTTTCACATTTGGAAAAATATTTAACAAGTTGCTATTTGAGGCGAAAAACTTCCTGCTGGCGATGACTGGTGCTGAACAGTTATACGTCATTGACAACATTGGGCTAAACTATAAAATGCTGCCTCAAAAACCCCTGCCTTCAAAGCATGAAACAACCAAAGGCACAATACTAGCACGGCACAGCTTAACCATTGCAAGATGCAGCAGTACAAGTGGTGACGATAAATTGATATCTGTAATCGTCAGTTCTAAGAAACCAAGAGCCTTCGAAAACATAAAAATGTCAGCATGTACTGTTCATTACAAAGCTAAAAAAAATCCTTGGGTGAATGGTGACTTCTTTAAGGAACTGTTGATGATGCATTTGTTCCAGCTGTTAAAAAATACTCGACATCCAAAAACCGATCACCTCGTGCAGTTGTATCGCTAGATAATGCCCCAAGCCACCCTGTAAATCTGAACTTCAACAAGGCAACATAAAAGCTAGGTCCCCCCTCCCTCCGCTTAAGTGTAAATTTTTACGTAATTTTGATTTATTACATCGGTTTGAACTCTGTGACCTGTCCACCCTCTGGTCCCAGAAATCACGTTTAATCGAGGTTCTACTGTACAAGCTGCAACGTCCCCTTAGAACAATTTATGCATGACTGTGCTTAAAGTGTCACACAATATTTTTAGCGCAACGCAATCTGACTTTCAATAATCCCTACAAAAGAATGGCCCTGACTAACATTAACCTATACCTTTCACAAATCACTTACCTCACAAAAATCTTCGTTACTCGAACTACTGCAATACAGCGAGCGCCACTACTGCCAGCTAAATAAAAGATTCAAACTACGGAAGGCACTAACTACTGATAGGCATAGTTAGCAAATGAAAGATTTTGATAGAGAACGAACAGTGTATTTACCTTAATAGTGTTGAAAAATCATAATATACATAGCAGTTCATGACATCCAGTCTTACAAATTTCAAAACTCCGCCATTTCTCTCCCCACATCCACCACTGCTGGCGGCTCACCTCCAACTGCGCAACGCTACGCGCTGTTCACATCCAGCTGCCCAACACTACAATGGCAGACAACAATGCAAACTAGCCACATACTGCACACAGCACAGCCAGTGATTTTCATACAGAGCGCTACGTAACGTTGCCAATAAGAAAACATAAACAGCCTATTGTACAAGCATTATGCTCAGATTTTTTGTTTGTTTCTAGTTGTGTGGGAATTTGGTAGTGTGAACAATTACGTTCTTCTCGAGTTAGTTAGTTAGTTAGTTACGTGTTCCATTGATCAATAGCACGGAAAAACCGTTATGATGTGGAACGTGTCAAATGCACAAGAAATGCGCACAGGGAACAAGGTGTTTTTCTTTTTGCATTATAATGTTATACCTAAATATTTATATTATCTATCCCATTCCCTTAAATGGCACTAAATGCACGTATTATATCTCCAGATTTATTTACTCATTTTCAAGAAGTCACCTATGGTTTAGAAGGAGTTGTCAAGGGGGTATCATTTCAATTTGTTTTTGAAACTGTCACTGCTGTCTGTCAGACATTTTATTTCATCTGGTAATTTATCAAGAAGTGTTATAGCAGCATATTTTACCCCTTTCTGTGCCAAAGATAGGTTAAGTAAAGGATATTGTCCAACTGCATTTACTTGTGACGAGGATTTACTGCCAGCATCCCAGTGCGTCCTCTTTCATACACCAGAGACACTCAGCGTCAATTATGAGACCGGTACGTTACGAGCCGGTCAGACCTCGGGGCCCGCAGAGGCCTGCATTGGAGCGCACCGGCGGACTTCCGGGTGGCCACCCGGCAGGCGCGCCGGCCGCCCCCACCACCGCCCCCGTTGCAGCCATGGGAAGCCTACAGTTCACAAGACTTTGTGCAAACGTGACATCATTTTGGCGTCACACGCTTGCGGGGGGGGGGGGGGGGGGAAAGCAGCATTCAGTCCAGTAACGTATATATTTCACAGTTAAGGTGTCTCAACAAAACAAGTTTATTTTTAGAATCTCTGTAAACTAGTTTCAGGAATTGGTCTCTAATTTGAAATTCGAAAGGGTGGGTAGCCATTCTGGCAGACTAATTACACAGCAGCAGCTCACTTATATTATATACAATGAATAAATGCTTTTTCAAAACACCGACGCGTTGAGGATCTCTCAAAACACGTCAGTATTGGCAAAATTTCTTGTAACAAAATTACGAAAAATATAGTATTTTGTGGTTAAAGGTGTTTCTTCGGAAAAAGAAGTTTCTTAAGAGAACTAGCTCGTAATTTGTGTTTTATACACTATAGATGGCTTGAGACTAAGTTATGATTTAAATTTTTGCAAATGTGTCAGTCTTTTTTGTGCTTCTTAGAGAGAGAGCACTCTTACACATACGTAACACTGAATATTACAAAACAAAAGAAAAATTCGGAGCAGGAATTAAAATCCATGGAGAACAAATAAAAACTTTGAGGTTCGCCGATGACATTGTAATTCTGTCAGAGACAGCAAAGGACTTGGAAGGGCAGTTGAACGGAATGGACAGTGTCTTGAAAGGAGAATATAAGATATCAACAAAAGCAAAACGAGGATAATGGAATGTAGTCGAATTAAGTCGGGTGATGCTGAGGGAATTAGATTAGGAAATGAGACACTTAAAGTAATAAATGAGTTTTGCTATTTGGGGAGCAAAATAACTGATGATGGTCGACGAAGAGAGGATATAAAATGTAGACTGGCAATGGCAAGGAAAGCGTTTCTGAAGAAGAGAAATTTGTTTACATAGAGTATAGATTTAAGTGTCAGGAACTCGTTTGTGAAAGTATTTGTATGGAGTGTAGCCATGTATGGAAGTGAAAGATGGACGATAAATAGTTTGGACAAGAAGAGAATAGAAGCTTTCGAAATGTGGTGCTACAGAAGAATGCTGAAGATTAGATGGGTAGATCACTTAACTAATGAGGAGGTACTGAATAGGATTGGGGATAAGAGAAGTTTGTGGCACAACTTGACTAGAAGAAAGGACCCGTTGGTAGGACATGTTCTGAGGCATCAAGGCATCACAAATTTAGCATTGGAGAGCAGCGTGGAGGGTACAAATCGTAGAGGGAGACTAAGAGATGAATACACTAAGCAGATTCAGAAGGATGTAGGTTGCAGTAGGTACTGGGAGACGAAGAAGCTTGCACAGTATAGGGTACCATGGAGAGCTGCATCAAACCAGTCTCAGGACTGAAGACCACAACAGCAACAGCTTCTTTGAAATTAATACAGAAGTACCAGAACCTTTTAGAAACGCTTATGAGAAAGAAATTCGGTGACGGCAGACGTGAACCAGCTACGTAATTATAAAGCACTGCATAACTCCACACTTATAACCACTACACCACGATGAACCGGTGAAATTGCGGCCTTTCTCCTGTAAGTCATTATGCGACGTTTAATTATAACAACTATAGCAAGACCGTTGTCTTTCAATAAATCTTGGATGCGCCGTTGCTTTGAAACGGTATACTTTTATATACGTAATTTACGATAAGGAATCCGATATGGGGTCTCCTATCGAAGGCTAACGAATGCCGATAGCAATTACTGCGGTCTTCGATAACTGCGGGTGACGTCAAAGTGACGTCACGTTTGCGGGGAGTGTGGTGAACTGCAGGTCACCACTGCAGCCACAGACACGGGCTCCGCGGCCCCTGCCTAGCGGCGCAACGCTCACGGGGCGCGCCTGCCGTGTTGCGTCCCACCTCTGCCATCCCCTTCTTTGAGACAACGCTCATGGGAAACCAGCCAAGCTTGGGGTAGTACACTACCAAAACAACGTAATGTATTCTTGGCGGTGAACGACAAAAGACGTTTATTTTTCGGCATGTCCGAAATACTTGGTGTTAGAAAAGTAAGTACAAGGTAAATGAGAATGAAGGCAATATTATAGAAACGGAACAAGAAGTAAATAAAGATGACATTTGAGATACGATACTGCGAAAAGAATTTTGAGAAAACACTCAAATACCTAAGTGGAAACAAGGTCCCTGCAGTAGACAACAATCTCTCAGAAGAGAGTCAGCCATCACTAAGCCATTCCGTCTTGTGCGCAGGATATGTCAGACAAGCGAAATACCCAGGCTTCAAGGAGGATGCAATACTTCCAGTTCTAAAGTGCGGTATCGGACGCTATCCGGTCGGCCGCCGCCAGTTACGCCGCCGCGTTTCCTACAGCCACCATGACGGCACAAGGGCGCTGCCACGAACTATGACGCCGTTGGCAATGAGATGCAACGACATCGCTCGACTAGACTGGTCAGCGTGTTCTCCAGACATGAACCCTACCGAACATGTCTGGGATGGATTGAAAAGGGCTGTTTATGGACGACGTGACCCACCGACCACTCTGAGGGAGCTACGCCGAATCGCCGTTGAGGAGTGGGACAATCTGGACCAACAGTGCCTTGATGACCTTCTGGATAGTACGCCACGACGAATACAGGCATGCATCAATGCAAGAGGACGTGCTACTGGGTATCAGAGATGTGTACAGCAATCTGGACCACCACCTCTGAAGGTCTTGCTATGTGGCGGTACAACATGCAATGTGTAGTTTTCATGAGCAGTGAAAAGGGCGTAAATGATGTTTATCTTAATCTCTATTCCAATTTTCTGTACAGGTACCGGAACTCTCGCAACCGAGGTGATGGAAAACCTTTTTCGATGTGTGTAAACAGGCTGTGTCTACCACAGCGTTTAATTTGACCTTGTGGCACCTATTGTCGGCCGGCCGAAGTGGCCGCGCGGTTCTGGCGCTGCAGTCTGGAACCGCGAGACCGATACGGTCGCAGGTTCGAATCCTGTCTCGGGCATGGATGTGTGTGATGTCCTTAGGTTAGTTAGGTTTAACTAGTTCTAAGTTCTAGGGGACTAATGACCTCAGCAGTTGAGTCCCATAGTGCTCAGAGCCATTTTTTGAACCACTTATTGTCCGTTCCTCGTCTCGGAAAGGTACCAAAAGTCGCAACACCTGTTACAACGATATGGTGAAAGTAACAATAATGACAATAATGATACAGTAATTATTATCATTATTATCATTATTATTTGTTGTGCATTTTAACAGGTCCACGGATGTTGCTTATGTCTTTCTGAATTTTGCTTCGTTACTCATCACATGATGCTGAATTTTTCTGTTTAAATGATCTGGAAACTAAGCTACGATACGAGGATGAAATATCTGATAAGCTTTAGATGTGTTACCGAAGAAAAGTGGAACCTGGAAAACGAACACGTAAGGATATGATTTGACGAGAGAGATAATAGTACATTGCCCCATTAGGGCTATACGCTTTTTATTAAATTACTCTACTGTTTGATATAAGTGTGTGGTTTTCCTGTCCGCTTATTGCTGGGAACGGCTTTAGATGTGATGTGAATGCTATGCACATGCGTTTGGGAGCGTTAATGTTGAAGCGAGCAGCTTTTTCAGTAACGCTCAATGTCTACCTAGTTCTAGATTGAGGTAAAATCTTGAAGAGTGTAGACTGGATCATAGCAACACATCTGTGGCCGCGGTACTACGTCAGACAACGGCGTCTGATGCAAACAGCCGCAGCTCTCTTTCCCAGCAAGTTCCTAACTCGCTTTTTCCCACTTGCTTTCGGCCACACTGGAGAGCCTTTGTACCAACAATAATAGCTCCAGATTGCCTGAAGTCGAAATTTGTGGACACAATAATTCATATTCAACATACTGAATATATAGTTTATGTAGTAATTTGATTATTATAGAATATGATCACCTGAACGAAGCACATATTATAATATACAAAGTTCTACTTTACATCTTCCATTCACGACACAGCACATAGCATCTAAAAAAAAAAAAAAAAAAAAAAAGTTCAAATTTGTGTGAAATCTTATGGGACTTAACTGCTAAGGCTATCAGTCCGTAAGCTTACACACTACTTAACCTAAATTATCCTAAGGACAAACACACACACCCATGCCCGAGGGAGGACTCGAACCTCCACCGGGACCAGCCGCACAGTCGATGACTGCTGCGCCTTAAACCGCTCGGCTAATCCCGTGCGGCATAGCATCTCAAGGAAACGAGAAAAATCTGTTGCTATAAGTTTTGGCACTAGGCTCGGCCTCATTTTTGTGAACGGTATAAGAACAGAATTGGAAGTTGGTTTTCCTCCCTCGCTACGTTAGAGGATACTACAGAATTTTCCAGAAACCTACAACCCGGTTGTGATACAGACGAAGCAAACGCATTATACTAGAAACGTCAACTGAAACATTCTTGATGTTGAAAGTGTTTGGTTAAATTCCTCAAAAGGCGGTAGAAGAACAGGATAACCGTTTTACCTTTGTATTTACTCGACGTGTATATTCCGGCTCCTCTAGCCCCTAGGTACTTCTTTAAGAAACGATTTATCTCCCTGTTGTCTTCCGTTTGCTGTCTTTTCAGTTCTACGTTCATCCTGAAAAGTAGCCGAGATGCTTGTTGTTTACCTGTATGTTTCTCCGATGGTTTCAAGGTATTGAGATTCCCTCCCTTGATTTCAGTCCCACGTTATCACACTTTCTCCCGACTTGTGGTTCTTTGCAAGTGCCATTCTTGTGAAGCAGCTAGCATTTATTGTCTGGGGTCAGCCTGACTTACTCAAGTTCAGAGAGTACAGGCTTGAGGCGATGGCCGAAGGAATGTAAACGTCAGACAGGCTGGCCACAGAGAGGTACATTACATATCAGACACGCAGTATAACCCTTGAATCCGCATCATCACTCTACGATAAACTTCATAATAGCCGTCGCTGTTTATTTTAGAGCTGAATATTAAACAAAAATGTCAGTTTTCTCTGGTTGCAACCTGATGTTAAAATTTCATAGTTTCTTCGGAACTCTTTTTGACGAACACTTAGAAAAGCTGTATTTGCTGTCGGTTCACAGTCTTCATGACCACAATTGATTGTACGTTTAGTACGTTTAGGAAAATGTTATGAGGTCTTTACGTAGCAATCTGCTTTCGAAAAATACCTCCTGTTGCCGAACTGCTTGGTGCATATCATTTTGAAGTAAGTTCGTTATTAACATTCTCCTTTTGTCTAATCGTTCCGGAGGGAGATAAGGTTCTTAATCATCTGTCTAAAGACTACGGGTAAAATAAAGCTGTAACTAAAGACTTACGTCAACTTTATGTCTAACGAATTTTATTTTTTTATTTTTGCAGGTATGTAAAGAGCGACTGAAAGAACCAAAATGCTTCTGTCATAATATTATCACGAGGTCAGACGAATCATTGAGAAAATGAGGTAAGTTTTGCATGGATGATATGTTGTAGTTCATGGGTAATATGTTTTAGTTATGACTACTGTAGAAAGGGGATACGTGCCCCACATGCTGTTTCGCGAATAGTCTTGTGTTGTGTTGCTTCGTATATGAGGAATGCAGATCAGATGACTAAAAAGTGATCACACACTTTGTTTTTTACGAAGCTTCTAAATGTGAAGAATTACGGGTTCAATATGTGAGGATATCGAATACACACTTTCTCGCTGAGTTACGAAATTTGTTTGCTTGCCTTATATACGCATTGCACTGCACTAAACACCTTTCTGGTCCCGAATGTGGCAAAGAACTGATCAGATGAAAATCAACATTTCCAGTAGGAATCTTTCACTGTGCGGCGAGTGCACAATGTTACGAAACTTCGTAACAGTTGAAAACATCTACGTTTGCCTTTCACTGGCAAGGACAGAAGCATTGGCAGACTGAAGCTTTGAGCTGCATTGAGAAGTGCGGGTAGGTAGCTCACATGGTAAGAGCAAACTGCCACACAGTTGCCGCCAGCTATGATGTTACAAGACATTAACTGTTCTCCGTAGTTCCGTGCCAGGTGCTATCACTCGATTACGAACAATACAGAAATATTTTTTATGGCCGCAGTGAAAGCAAGATAAGTATCTTATCTGTCTCTGCACCAGATAACGCATGACAGAAATATTATCACCAGCTTAGTTAAGTCACGTAGTTTCATTCAGACCAGAGTCTGGAGAAATCGACCGACACAGGAAGAGTTCGCTCTTTCACCGTTAGGTCTGGTTTCATTTTTGCCATTGTTTCGGACTCAAGTGGATTACATCTACTAAGTGCACTGCAGCTAGAAACCGTGTTCGAAATGTGATTTAACTGCCTCGGGTGTCTGTCATTATTCTCTGAAAAGACATGGCCGCCACCCTAATCACAGCTCCATAGTTCACCTTACGGTGTGTGGCGGAGGTTACATGCGGTAGCACTATCTTCCTCATCCCCCCTTTTTTTCCCGTTCGGAGATGGGTGCACGGAAAGAACGACTGCCGCCGATGAAGCTCCGTATGCGGTCATTTCGCGAGATACAAGTGGGACGGAGTAGTACGTGAGCCGACCCTTCGCCTCTTGCACTGTGCGCTCACTGAACTTCAGCAGAAAACCTGTCCGCTGTGCACCACGCCTCTCTTGTAGCGTTTACTACTGGACTTTGTTTAGCATCCCGGTAATGCTCGATCACATAGTAAACAATCCCGTGACATAACGCGGCGTTATTCATCTAACCTGATAAGGCTCCGATACTGATAACTTGATGAGCAAAACCCAAGAATTGCTGTACAAGTAAGCCACTTCGCGGGACTAACTGATAAATACCTGGAAACGAATCAAATGAATTAGTTGGCGTACTGTTCTGAATTAACAATACCTTTTTTCATACGCGTGTATAAAATATGTCAGGAGACGTGCAAGGTTCTCACGTGAGTTTACAGAAAGAGCGCAACAAAAGTACGCTACTGGCCATTAAAATTGCTACACCACGAAGATGACGTGGTACAGATGCGAAATTTAACCGACAGGAAGAAGATGCTGTGATATGCAAATGATTAGCTTTTCAGAGCATTCACACAAGGTTGGCGCCGGTGGCGACACCTACAACGTGCTGGCATGAGGAAGGTTTCCAACCGATTTCTCATACACAAACAGCATTTGACCTGAGTTGCCTGGTGAAACGTTGTTGTGATGCCTCGTGTAAGGAGGAGAAATGCGTACCATCACGTTTCCGTCTTTGATAAAGGTCGGATTGTAGCCTATCGCGATTGCGGTTTATCGTATAGCGACATTGCTGCTCGCGTTGGTCGAGATCCAATGACTGTAAGCAGAATATGGAATCGGTGGGTTCAGAAGGGCAATACGGAACGCCGTGCATGATCCAAACGGCCTCGTATCACTAGCAGTCGAGATGACAGGCACCTTATCCGCAAGGCTGTAACGGATCGTGCAGCCCCGTCTCGATCCCTGAGTCAACAGATGGGGACGAACAGTTCGATGACGTGTGCAGCAGCATGGACTATCAGCTCCTGTACGGGCCTTTCTGGATACAGAAAATGTTTGACTGCTGCCCTGGCCAGCACATTCTCCATATCTCTCACCAATTGAATGGTGGCCGAACAACTGGCTCGTCACAATACGCCAGTCACTACTCTTGATGAACTGTGGTATCGTGTTGAAGCTGCATGGGCAGCTGTACCTGTACACGCCATCCAAGCTCTGTTTCACTCAATGCCCAAGCGTATCAAGGCCATTATTACGGCCAGAGGTGGTGGTTCTGGGTACTGATTTCTCGGGATCTATGCACCCAAATTGCTTGAAAATGTAATCAGATGTCACTTCTAGTATAATATATTTGTCCAATGAATACCCGTTTATCATCTGCATTTCTTCTTGGTGTAGCATTTTTAATGGCCAGTAGTGTGTTGCGTTGTGTCGCAGGGTGCGCTAGAGCAGTTCCGTGAGGGCGACCAGACCGCTGATGTCCAGAGATCGAATCTAAATCCTTTATTTTCTTATGAAAGGCTATTTCAGGTTTTCGGAGTTTGAGTAGAATGCATCTTCTGTTTGTCCAGTTTGTTTACCATTTGGACTTATTCGTGTGTCGAATAATAAAAGTTCTAGAAAGTGGATAAACCACTCCGTGGCAGTGCTCCAACCACAAATGATGCACGTACGGCGTTGGCGAGAGAACTTCTGAGTGGGTGCTAAATAGAGCAGAAATGGCTAATCACCCCCGTCTGCGAGGCGTACTCAAGTCGCTTGTTGGTAAACCACTGTATTTCGTATCATGTCAAAGAGCTGCGAACTTTATTTTTTGTAGAGATGTATAACGCCAAAATAAAATGTTGATTGCCGTTTAAAAACCTGTTGGAGTAGAAACCTGTTCTAAAAATTAAAAGAGGTTGCTGACCTCCCCACATGTTCTGCTTAAATAGCTGAGACGTTATAGAATGAAAAAGGATGTAGATGGAAGTCAATAATTGGTTCAAATGGCTCTGAGCACTATGGGACTTAACATCTGTGGTCATCACTCCCCTAGAACTTAGAACTACTTAAACCTAACTAACCTAAGGACATCACACACATCCATGCCCGAGGCAGGATTCGAACCTGCGACCGTAGCGGTCGCGCGGTTCCAGACTGAAGCGCCTAGAACCGCACGGCCACACCGGCCGGGCGAAGTCTATAATTCACTTGCACGTTTGCTTTCCTCAACTAAAGACATGTAGCCTTTACAAAAAATGGTTCAAATGGCTCTGAGCACTATGGGACTCAACTGCTGTGGTCATCAGTCCCCTAGAACTTAGAACTACTTAAACCTAACTAACCTAAGGACATCACACACATCCATGCCCGAGGCAGGATGCGAACCTGCGACCGTAGCAGTCGCACGGTTCCGGACTGCGCGCCTAGAACCGCGAGACCACCGCGGCCGGCGGTAGCCTTTACACTGAGGTAACAAAGTCAGGGGACAGTAATATGCACATATACGCACGGGAATAATATCGCGTACGCCAGGTATAAACGAGTAGTGCATTGGCGGAGTTGTCATTTGTTCTCAGGTGATTCACGTGGAAAGCTCGCCCACGTGGTTATGGCCGGACAACGGGAATTAACAGACTTTGAACACGGAATGGTTGTTGGAGCTAGACGCATGGGACATTCCAATTCGGAAAGCATTAGCGAATTCAGTATTCCGAGAACCACAGTGTCAAGAGTGTGCCGAGAATATCAAATTTCAGGCATTACCTGTTACCACAGGAAACGCAGTGTCTGACAGCCTTCACTTAACGACCGAGATCAGCGGCGTTTACGTGGAGCTGTCGGTGCTAACAGACAAGCAACATAAGTAAAGTCATCAGAAAGTCAAAACAAATTGAAAAATGTTGTAGAAAAGATATCTGTTTGCTGCAAAAATTGGCAATTGACCCTAAATAAAGAAAACTGTTAGGTCATTCATATGAGTGCTAAAAGAAATCCTTTACTCTTCGGTTACACGACAAATCGGTCACGTATAAAGGCCGTACATTGAACTAAATACCTAGGAATTACAATTACGAACAACTTAAATTGGAAGGAACACACAAAAACTATTGTTGGGAAGGCTAAACAAAGACTGCGTTTTATTGGCAGGACTCTTAGACACTTACGCAGAGCGCTTAGAAAATGTAACAGATCTATTAAAGAGACTGCCTACACTACGCTTGTCCGTCCTCTTGTGATATATATATATATATATATATATATATATATATATATATATATATATATATATATATACAGGGCTATTACAAATGATTGAAGCGATTTCATAAATTCACTGTAGCTCCATTCATTGACATATGGTCACGAGACACTACAGATACGTAGAAAAACTCATAAAGTTTTGTTCGCCTGAAGCCGCACTTCAGGTTTCTGCCGCCAGAGCGCTCGAGAGCGCAGTGAGACAAAATGGCGACAGGAGCCGAGAAAGCGTATGTCGTGCTTGAAATGCACTCACATCAGTCAGTCATAACAGTGCAACGACACTTCAGGATGAAGTTCAACAAAGATCCACCAACTGCTAACTCCATTCGGCAATGGTATGCGCAGTTTAAAGCTTCTGGATGCCTGTGTAAGGGGAAATCAACGGGTCGGCCTGCTGTGAGCGAAGAAACGATTGAACGCGTGCGGGCAAGTTTCACGCGTAGCCCGCGGAAGTCGACGAATAAAGCAAGCAGGGAGCTAAACGTACCATAGCCGACGGTTTGGAAAATCTTACGGAAAAGGCTAAAGCAGAAGCCTTACCGTTTACAATTGCTACAAGCCTTGACACCCGATGACGAAGTCGAACGCTTTGAATTTTCGGCGCGGTTGCAACAGCTCATGGAAGAGGATGCGTTTAGTGCGAAACTTGTTTTCAGTGATGAAGCAACATTTTTTCTTAATGGTGAAGTGAACAGACACAATGTGCGAATCTGGGCGGTAGAGAATCCTCACGCATTCGCGCAGCAAATTCGCAATTCACCAAAAGTTAACGTGTTTTGTGCAATCTCACGGTTTAAAGTTTACGGCCCCTTTTTTCTGCGAAAAAAACGTTACAGGACACGTGTATCTGGACATGCTGGAAAATTGGCTCATGCAACTGGAGACCGACAGCGCCGACTTCATCTTTCAACAGGATGGTGCTCCACCGCACTTCCATCATGATGTTCGGCATTTCTTAAACAGGAGATTGGAAAACCGATGGATCGGTTGTGGTGGAGATCATGATCACCAATTCATGTCATGGCCTCCACGCTCTCCCGACTTAACCCCATGCGATTTCTTTCTGTGGGGTTACGTGAAAGATTCAGTGTTTAAACCTCCTCTACCAAGAAACGTGCCAGAACTGCGAGCTCGCATCAACGATGCTTTCGAACTCATTGATGGGGACATGCTGCGCCGAGTGTGGGAGGAACTTGATTATCGGCTTGATATCTGCCGAATCACTAAAGGGGCACATATCGAACATTTGTGAAGGCCTAAAAAACTTTTTGAGTTTTTGTATGTGTGTACAAACCATTGTGAAAATATCTCAAATAATAAAGTTATTGGAGAGCTGTGAAATCGCTTCAATCATTTGTAATAAATGTGTGTGTGTGTGTGTGTGTGTTGTTCAATGGAATGTGGGGTCTTATTATTTTATTTTATTTAATTTTGGTTTCACTGCAAAGATATGCGAAGGCACGGATCGTTCTTAGATTTTACTTATACAAAAATGTAGCGAGGGGTACTGTATAATGATTGAACTTACTTAGACGAATTCGTACTCAAAAGCGGATAATCATTGTAGGGTATATACACACAGAAAGAAGTATTTCACCATTTTCAATACGTAGGACCTACGTATGATTTAATTTCGTCTTAGTGCAGGCCAAGTCTGTGTCCTATTGCACGTAACATAAATCGTCTGAATAAATCGTTAAGTACTTTGAAAATATCAATTTCGTATAGATCATAAATGAAGGAAATAATATCGCCGATCTCTAGCGTCGCCTGTGGAAAGAACGGGATAATGATTACGATAATTTGAAATTGCCGCGGAATGGCGGCCAATTGTCGCCGTGCAACGATATTCTTTTAAAAATTATGGGACAAACAAGTGGGATATGTGGTGCAGTTTACAGTTACAAATAACAACAGCATTACTTTAGATATATATTGGAGCTCACTGCTCAAGTAATAAAACATGTACATAGCTTATTATGTAGATTGCGCACAACGGAGTCATATCAGCACAAGACAAAGCAAAAGAGAGCCCGGCGCTTTTTGTTTCATGACGATACCAAAAAGAACAAAGATAATACTAATGCTTATGTTACAAATAATAGTTTTTCTTTATAATCGCATTATTCCTTGACTTTCAGTAGTTTCTTTTACATACGACAAATATAGTTGCTTAATATCGTGGAAAATGTGTTTAATAATTTATAGTTCTCATAATCTGGGCCATAGAACGTCATACTCTTGAAGACTGCTGCCGCGCGGTGTGGGATCCTTACGAGATTGGATTGACGAAGTACATCGAGGAAGTTCGAAGAAGGCCAGCACGGTCTGTATTATCGCGAAATATGGGAGAGAGTGTCACTGAAATGATGCAGGACTTGGGATGGACATCAGTAAAACAAAGCCGTTTTTCGTTGCGGCAGAATCTTCTCACGAAATTTCAATCACCAATTTTCTCCTCCGAATGCGAAAATAGTTTGTTGACGACAATCTACATAGGGAGAAACAATCATTATAATAAAATAAAGAAAATCAGAGCTCGCACGGGAAGACAGAGGTGTTCGCTTTGTCCACGCGCTATATGAGACTGTAATAATAGAGAATTATTGTGAAGATGGTTCGAGGAACCGTCCACCAGGTACTTATATGTGATTTGCTGAGTATCCGTGTAGATGTAGACGTAGACTGCGTGAAATAACCGTAGAAGTCAATGTGGAACGTAGGGTGAACGTTTTCGTCAGGACAGTGGGCTATGGCAGCAGACAGTCGATGGCAGTCCTTGTGTTAACGTGCGGTAGCAAGAACTAGGCAATAAACAGATCAGATAAGAGGAAATTAATGTTTCGCGACGGCAGGCTGCTCACTTCTACATGAATTAGAAAGCAATGATATGCGGATGTACTGGAAATTTCCAGTACAACTAACAGAATACTGGAGAATAAACAGGAATTGCGGAGAATATGGAACAAATGGGCCGCGCGGAGTGGCCGTGCGGTTTAGGGCGCCATGTCACGGATTGCGCGGACCCTCCCGCCGGAGGTTCGACTCCTCCCTCGGGCATGGATGTGTGTGTTGTTCTTAGCATAAGTTAGTTTAAGAAGTGTGTAAGTAAGTCTAGAGACCGATGACCTCCGAAGTTTGGTCCCGTAGGAATTCACACACATTTGAACATTTGGAACGAATGATCAGAAACAGAATTCCGAAGATTTTGCTAAATTAAGGGGAACGACGGAATGTAGGAATACACATCACCAGGTGAGGAGAAACAGATCTAAACGGAAAAGTTGTTAATGGTGATGTTGTTGACGTCTAATGATAGGTAGTAAACTGCAGTCTATCTACATCCATACTCCGCAAGCCACCTGACGGTGTGTGGCGGAGGGGTATCTTGAGTACCTCTATCGGTTCTCCCTTCTATTCCAGTCTCGTATTGTTCGTGGAAAGAAATATTGTCGGTATGGCTCTGTGTGGGCTCTAATCTCTCTGATTTTATCTTCATGGTCTCTTCGCGAGATATACGTACGAGGGAGCAATATACTGCTTGACTCCTCGGTGAAGGTATGTTCTCGAAACTTCAACAAAAGCCTGTACCGAGCTACTGAGCGTCTCTCCTGCAGAGTCTTCCACTGGAATGTATCTGTCATCTCCGTAACGCTTTCACGATTACTAAATTATCCTGTAACGAAGTGCGCTGCTCTCCGTTGGATCTTCTCTATATCTTCTATCAACCCTATCTGGTACGGATTCCACACTGGTGAGCAGTATTCAAGCAGCGGGCGAACAAGCGTACTGTAACCTACTTCCTTATTCGTTAGTTTGCCTCTCCCCAGAATGAAAGTGCTTAGCTTAGATTCCAAGTAGGAAGTCGCTACGTTTCCTAACCTACTTCCTTCGCTCTAGTTTTATTCCAGTTTCTTTTCAGCCGGGGAGAGCTTTATTAATGAGTGTAAAGGTGTTCTCCTTCGGGATGAGCAAGTTGTTGCACTCTCGGTTTTGCGAGGGGAGCTTTGTTGTGCCGGCTGGGGTAGCAGTTACGCAGCTTGTGCATTGGTTAGCGCTGGCGGATGGCTTCCAGAAGGCGGTAGGAAGCGGCGGCGGCGGCGGCGGCAGCTGGGAGGAAGGAACACCCGCGCCCGAGTTTTTGAGCCTGCGCGACGCAGCGCAGTGCAGGGCGACCCACTTCCCACCGCTGGCCCCGGCAGCGGCTCCCAGCTTCCCACACCGTCAATCTGTGGACCCGCTCACTACGCTAGCGTGTGAGCTCCTCTAAATGTGGTTTTCGAACTTTGAAGCGTCGCTTCCTACAGGGAGGTAATCTGCGATGTTCCTTCCAACCTCGGGAACAGGTATTGCCCCGATGGAATACAACGTGAGGATTTCCTAGAGCGAACGATACCAACTCGGGCACTACTTGATTTGTTACGAAGCGCTCGTTATTGACGGTACCCGCCTTCAGAGCAGACACGGTCGCCATTACAGCCAATGAACACTGAACTGGGCCAGATGAAGCTCAGTGTGACAGCCTGTCCAGAGGTGCAGAATGTTTCAAGTATCTTTCCGTGACGTTTTCTCATCAGTCACAAGCGATTCTGAAATCTATTTGTTGTACCTGACATACGAAAGATGACGTTCGATTCCAACTATGTATGAAAACTGACTGCGTGTGAGTGTTGAGACTGGTTGAAGGAAATTGATACTAAATCCTCAAGCAACAAATACGACCCACGTGATATTTATGTTGTAGCCAATAACCTAGAAAATTTTAAGAACAAGCTTCAAGATTCATTTTTGAACATCGACCTTGGTTTTTTACCTGGAAATGTGGGTGATGTAATTAAGGAAAAAAATGTGAGCTCTTTCATCAAGACATCGAAATGATGGAAAGACGGTATCAGGGCTGCTGGAATACCAAATGACTAGAGATGTTTGTCACTTCAGCTAAAAGTCCGCCTCCGGTAAGTGAGCGGTCAGCGTGACAGAATGTCAATCGTAAGGGCCTGGGTTCGCTTCCCGGCTGCGTCGGAGATTTTCTCCGCTCAGGGACTGGGTGTTGTCCTAATCATCTTCATTTCATCCCCATCGACGCGCAAGTCGCCGAAGTGGCATCAAATCGAAAGACTTGCACCCGCCGAACAGTCTACCCGACGGAAGGCCCTAATAACACTTCAGATATATATATATATATATATATATATATATATATATATATATATATATATATATATATATATAATAAAGGTTCAAATGGCTCTGAGCACTATGAGACTTAACATCCGAGGTCATCAGTCCCCTAGAACTTAGAACTACTTAAACCTAACTAACCTAAGGACATCACACACATCCATGCCCGAGGCAGGATTCGAACCTGCGACCGTAGAAGCCGCGTGGTTCCGGACAGAAGCGCCTAGAACCGCTCGGCCACAGCGGCCGGCGTCACTACAGCGAGACTCGCAAAAAGCAGTTTCTCGTGGCGATATGCTGAGATCTGAAGAGAACTGATCTTAGGCCCAGAAAGCGACGAAGAACATTCTGCTTCTCTGTTACAAAGATGGCCCTGATGAAGTTTACCAACTTAAATGCCTCGGTTGAATAGATTGTAGAGGGTTGGAAGTTTTGGAAAATGACTTAGCCTCTCAGAAACAAAAAGTAGAAGAAGGAAAATTAGTATTTTTACGCGATTTTATCCATCCTACTGAAGCTCGCAACTTTGATACCGGATCCTGTTGGTAGGATCATAAAACGGAACAGAATGCCATACCGGCCGCATGTGCCTTCAGAGTCTAGGCAGGAAGTAAGCGGCGAAGGGCGTTTCTGTCCCATTCGGATAATTCCTTCGTGGTGCGTCGTTGTCTTCTTCTGTCTTAGAGTGTATACTACGGGCCAGTCGTAATTTGGCCATCCTGTACTTGCAGAATGAAGGGATATGAGAGATGTGTCACAGTCAGACCTGTTGAGAACCGAAGAGTGAGATGTTAGATCTTTTCCGTGGCTGGTGCCTCGCGCTCGTGTGGAGAGAGGGCAGCCGGGACCAGCAGGTGGGAGTGCATCGGCCCGAGTGCGGCCGCGGCCGAGTTGCGCGTAAACAGTGGCAAGTCGGCCGCGTGTACTCCGCGGCGCCACGGCGTCGTCCGTGGGCGCGGCGCAAGTGGCTAACTGGCGGCCGGCACGCGCTTCGCTACGCGCGCGCTATTACCGGATTTACGAGCACTGATTCTCCCCGGCAGTCGGCCAGCCGCCACTGGCCGCGACCGTCTCGTGCAATTTATGGGGAATACTTCCTCGTTGCTGACGCACATTCCTGCGAGCGCGCTCGAACCAGAGGCGGCGGGTTCGATTCTTGGTGATGCAAGAAATTGGGGTCATCAGTATTTGGACTTCATCAGGAGCAGAGTTATTGTCGTGACGACCGTTACCCCCAGGCTGTGATCCAACGTCAAGTGTGTAAGGTGCCTCTTCTACATCTACATCTACATTTATACTCCGCAAGCCACCCAACGGTGTGTGGCGGAGGGCACTTTACGTGCCACTGTCATTACCTCCCTTTCCTGTTCCAGTCGCGTATGGTTCGCGGGAAGAACGACTGTCTGAAAGCCTCCGTGCGCGCTCTAATCTCTCTAATTTTACATTCGTGATCTCCTCGGGAGGTATAAGTAGGGGGAAGCAATATATTCGATACCTCATCCAGAAACGCACCCTCTCGAAACCTGGCGAGCAAGCTACACCGCGATGCAGAGCGCCTCTCTTGCAGAGTCTGCCACTTGAGTTTGTTAAACATCTCCGTAACGCTATCACGGTTACCAAATAACCCTGTGACTAAACGCGCCGCTCTTCTTTGGATCTTCTCTATCTCCTCCGTCAACCCGATCTGGTACGGATCCCACACTGATGAGCAATACTCAAGTATAGGTCGAACGAGTGTTTTGTAAGCCACTTCCTTTGTTGATGGACTACATTTTCTAAGGACTCTCCCAATGAATCTCAATCTGGTACCCGTCTTACCAACAATTAATTTTATATGATCATTCCACTTCAAATCGTTTCGCACGCATACTCCCAGATATTTTACAGAAGTAACTGCTACCAGTGTTTGTTCCGCTATCATATAATCATACAATAAAGGATCCTTCTTTCTATGTATTCGCAATACATTACATTTGTCTATGTTAAGGGACAGTTGCCACTCCCTGCACCAAGTGCCTATCCGCTGCAGATCTTCCTGCATTTCGCTACAATTTTCTAATGCTGCAACTTCTCTGTATACTACAGCATCATCCGCGAAAAGCCGCATGGAACTTCCGACACTATCTACTAGGTCATTTATATATATTGTGAAAAGCAATGGTCCCATAACACTCCCCTGTGGCACGCCAGAGGTTACTTTAACGTCTGTAGACGTCTCTCCATTGATAACAACATGCTGTGTTCTGTTTGCTAAAAACTCTTCAATCCAGCCACACAGCTGGTCTGATATTCCGTAGGCTCTTACTTTGTTTATCAGGCGACAGTGCGGAACTGTATCGAACGCCTTCCGGAAGTCAAGAAAAATAGCATCTACCTGGGAGCCTGTATCTAATATTTTCTGGGTCTCATGAACAAATGAAGCGAGTTGGGTCTCACACGATCGCTGTTTCCGGAATCCATGTTGATTCCTACATAGTAGATTCTGGGTTTCCAAAAACGACATGATACTCGAGCAAAAAACATGTTCTGAAATTCTACAACAGATCGACGTCAGAGATATAGGTCTGTAGTTTTGCGCATCTGCTCGACGACTCTTCTTGAAGACTGGGACTACCTGTGCTCTTTTCCAATCATTTGGAACCTTCCGTTCCTCTAGAGACTTGCGGTACACGGCTGTTAGAAGGGGGGCAAGTTCTTTCGCGTACTCTGTGTAGAATCGAATTGGTATCCCGTCAGGTCCAGTGGACTTTCCTTTGTTGAGTGATTCCAGTTGCTTTTCTATTCCTTTGACACTTATTTCGATGTCAGCCATTTTTTCGTTTGTGCGAGGATTTAGAGAAGGAACTGCAGTGCGGTCTTCCTCTGTGAAACAGCTTTGGGAAAAGGTGTTTAGTATTTCAGCTTTACGCGTGTCATCCTCTGTTTCAATGCCATCATCATCCCGGAGTGTCTGGTTATGCTGTTTCGAGCCACTTACTGATTTAACGTAAGACCAGAACTTCCTAGGATTTTCTGTCCTCTTACGTGAGGGAGACAATTTTACCAGTTTTAATAATTTGTTGTCTCTTATCGATGTATTCACGATAGTTAGGAAGTGCTGCAGTCCATGGCCGGCAATGAATCGGAGAGCATTTCCCACGCTGGCTGGCTGGCTGGCTGGCTGGCTGGCTGGCTGGCTGGCTAGATGACGAAGCGATATGTCGCGCGTAGTGAGGTGATTCTCGGCGCTGGACCGTAGCAACAAGCGTCAGCCTGTGAAATTTACATGGCGGGAAGTACCGCCATCTTGGCGCCAAAGTCACCGATTTTGTTTATTTATATTTAATAATTAAAGTCATTTATGACAACAAGAATACTAGGAGGAGCTTCTGCATGTTTAAAACTATTTATCATAATTTTGCCTCGTTAAAATTCAGACCCGTTCATTAACAAAAGCATATCTTAGTAAGTACGAACTTGATCGGAAATCCACGAACCGTGATGAAACTAGTTAGAGATACGGACTGCGCGCCAAAGTCGGCAGTCGACGTTAAGAGCTCTTCCTGTCTTGTTCGATTATAGCCATGCTCTCGGTTACGAGTAGTTTGTGACATGAGTGTTTCATTATTGATGTAATAGAAATAAAAGTGGTATTACGGCATTCTGAATGTTAATTTCGAGTAAATAGAAACCCCAAAGTTGATCGACAGCAATTTCAGATAATTAGCTTCCGCCGACAGAAACATCCAAGGCCCCAATGAAGAATCTGCACGGGATGACATTTACGAGAGCTGCACCGCGCACAGGTAGGAGGAAATCAGACGACACGACCCACCAAGGCGGATCAAGGAAGGTCCGACTTACACTCGCAAATTCCGGGTGGAAATACTGACCAGTTATACTGTACGTCACATATGCCACCCTCTACGGACTCGCGGCTAAGCTGAGTAATAACAGTATCACTTTAGAAGCGAGGGGATCTTGCAAGTGCTACGGCCTTAACGTGTCCGTGGGGTCCTGGAGACGGAGCACGTGACACTGTTCATGATCGTGCTTTACATATTTCTGACATTGCCAGTCTGGGGGTGATACCTGAAGAAAACTTCGCAAGCTTAGATCGCTAAAAAAGCAATTTACTGGATGACCGGTTTCGACAGAACTATGCTGTCATCATCGTATCCGCACGAGGAAGAACAGAAGTTGGTGGGAAAATTTTTGCGGGCGTGACATTATAACTTGATGAACTGTCTTTCTACAAAACCTATGCAATTATAACTCACTTAATGGTTTAAAATTTTTATAGCTTATTGTCCATCAGCGTCGCAAGTTGCTTCACACTGCGTACGCATTCCCGCTATCATGAAGACCACTACACGTCAGTATGCCAAATATTAAAAGTATTATGTACAAACATAACTATGTCGTACCGATAAAAGTGTTGACGCCTGAAGAATCTCTTTTTAAACTCCTTTCTACAGTTAGCATACTGCGTGTTTAGTGCCATACAATATATTTTGGATAAACGGCAGCATCGGTAGTAAATATTGAAATACTCAATTTTACAGATCGAGTTTGGTCACCTTGTAACTATTTTCAGTGCTAAAATGCGTAAGAATCATCAGACATGAGGATTTAACACAAATATGTCCCTATTTATAACCACCATAAAAAATGCGGAAACAGAAAAATATGTACAAATAAACATAGTCTTGTACCTACCGAATTAATGGAACCTTTTAGGCTCACATCATAATATCATAACATTTCCTATGAGGCGTGACATGTACTGTGATTGTTACTTCCAACGACTTGCAAAATGATTTAGATAAGATATCAGTATGGTGCGAAAAGTGACAATTGATTCCGAATAAGGAAAAGTTTGAAGTAATCCACATGAGTACTGAAAGAAATCAGCTAAATTCCGATTACGCGATAAGTCACACAAATCTGAAGACTGGAAATTCAACTAAATACTTAGGGATTACAATTACAAATAACCTAAATTGAAACGCTCACATAGATCCTATTGTTGATAATTCTTCCGGGTTATATGGCCGTGGTCCATGGAATACTTCTATTCCTAACGTTTCGTCCAATACTACGTTGGATATCCTCAGAGGTATGGCTGGTCCTGTTGAGTCCTGCCGAGTTGGCAGGACAACAGGACCAGCCATACCTCTGAGGATATCCAACGTAGTATTGGACGAAACGTTAGGAATAGAAGTATTCCATGGACCACGGCCATATAGCCCGGAAGAATTATCAACACCTGTACCATCCGGTCGTGAAAACCTTCATTGTATGCTCACATAGATAATATTGTGGGTAGAACAAACCAAACACTGCGATTCGTTGGCAGAACACTTAAAAGGTGTAACAGGTCTACTAGAGAGACTGCTTACAGCACGCTTGTCCGCCGTATTCTGGAGTATTACTGTGCATTGTGGGATCCGCATCAAGTGGGACTGACGGATGACATCGAAAAAGTACAAAGTTTTGTATTATCGCGAAATAGGGAAGATAGTGTCACAGACATGATACGTGAACTGGAGTGGCAACCATTAAAACGAAGGCGTATTTCTTTGCGACGGGATCTTCTCATGAAATTCCAATCACCAGTTTTCTCCTCCGATTGCGAAAATATTCTGTTGGCACCCACCTACATAGGGACAAATGATCATCACGATAAAATAAGAGAAATCAGGGCTCGCACAGAAAAATTTAAGTGCTCGTTTTTCCCGCGTGCCGTTCGAGAGTGGAACGGTAGAAAGACAGCTTGAAGGTGGTTCATTGAACCCTCTGCCAGGCACTTTATTGTGAGTAGCAATCACGTAGATGTAGATTTACATTCTCCTCAGAATTTTGAATATTTTGAGGAGACGATGGGCAAAAAATGTGTCGTCGCTGCTATCTTTGCTGGTAAGAATAGACTTATCTGGCGAAGCAGTTGACAGAAATATGTTGACAACGCCATCTTTGCTGGTATGCCGGGTGATTAAAAAGTCAGTATAAATTTGAAAACTGAATAAATCACGGATAATGTAGATAGAGAGGTACAAATTGACACACATGCTTGGAATGACATGGGGTTTTATTAGAACCAAAAAAATACAAAGTTCAAAAAGTGCCCGACAAATAGCGCTTCATCTGGTCAGAATAACAATAATTAGCATAACGAAGTAAGACAAAGAAAAGATGATGTTCTTTACAGTAAATGCTCAATATTTCCACCATCATTCCTCAACAATAGCTGTAGTCGAGGAATAATGTTGTGAGCAGCACTGTAAAACATGTCCGGAGTTATGGTGAGGCATTGGCGTCGGATGTTGTCTTTCAGCATCCCTAGAGACGTCGGTCGATCACGATACACTTGCGACTTCAGGTAACCCCAAAGCCAATAATCCCACGGACTGGGGTCTGGGGACATGGGAGGCCAAGCATGACGAAAGTGGCGGCTGAGCACACGTTCATCACCAAACGACGCGCTCAAGAGATCTTTCACGCGTCTGGCAATATGGGGTGGTTCTAATAAAACCCCATGTAATTCCAAGCATGTGTGTCAATTTTTACCTCTCTATCTACGTTATTCCGTGGTTTATTAAGTTTCCAAATTTATACTGACTTTTTGATCAACCGGTATATGTTCTTTCGGGGCACACACACACACACACACACACACACACACACACACACACACACACACACAGTAGTATGGTGGTGACGACCTGATCCTCTCTTTCATTGCAGATGCACACCATGCACGATCTCTTACGGAAATCAGGAATCGCGGGTTCACGGGCAGGTGACCCTGCCCCAGTAGTGTAAGTCTGGAATTTGGGTCGGAGGGGGACTTGCTCGAATGGCCGAGGCGGTTAAGTCGACCGTTCTCGTTAAGCGGTCCCAGTCCGGCGCAAATTTTCACATGTTACCGCTGATTTTTCTGGAGACTAGAAATCTACTCTTAAAGAATCTCATGGGTTTCGAAAAAGACCATCGTGTGAAACCCAGCTCGCGCTATTCGTCCACGAGACTCAGAGGGCCATAGAAATGGGTTCCCAGGTAGATGTCGTGTTTCTTGACTTCCGCAAGGCGTTCGATACAGTTCCCCACAGTCGTTTAATGAACAAAGTAAGAGCATATGGACGATCAGACCAATTGTGTGATTGGATTGAAGAGTTCCTAGATAACAGAACGCAGCATGTCATCCTTAATGGAGAGAAGTCTTCCGAAGTAAGAGTGATTTCAGCTGTGCCGTAGGGGAGTGTCGTAGGACCGTTGCTATTCACAATATGCATAAATGACATTGTGGATGACATCGGAAGTTCACTGAGGCTTTTTGCGGATGATGCTGTGGTATATCGAGAGGTTGTAACAATGGAAAATTGTACTGAAATGCAGGAGGATCTGCAGCGAATTGACGCATGGTGAAGGGAATGGCAATTGAATCTCAATGTAGACAAGTGTAATATGCTGCGAATACATAGAAAGAAAGATCCCTTATCACTTAGCTACAATATAGCAGGTCAGCAACTGGAAGCAGTTAATTCCATAAATTATCTGGAAGTAGGCATTAGGAGTAATTTAAAATGGAATGACTACATAAAGTTGTTCGTCGGTAAAGCAAATGCCAGACTGAGATTCATTGGAAGAATCCTAAGGAAATGCAATCCGAAAACAAAGGAAGTAGGTTACAGTACACTTGATCCCCCACTGATTGAATACTGCTCACCAGTGTGGGATCCGTACCAAATAGGGTTGATAGAAGAGATAGAGAAGATCCAAGGGAGAGCAGCGCTCTTCGTTACAGGATCATTTAGTAATCGCGAAAGCGTTACGGAGATGATAGATAAACTCCAGTGGAAGACTCTGCAGGACAGACGCTCAGTAGTTCGGTGCGGGCTTTTGTTCAAATTTCGAGAACAATACCTTCACCGAGGAGTCAAGCAGTATACTGCTCCCTCCTACGTATATCTCGCGAAGAGACCATGATGATAAAATCAGAGAGATTAGAGCCCACACAGAGGCATACCGACAATCCTTCTTTCCACGAGCGAGACTGGAATAGAAGGGAGAACCGATAAAGGTACTCAAGGTATCCTCCGCCACACACCGTCAGGTGGCTTGCGGAGTATGGATGTAGATGTAGATGATTCGTTTCAATGCTCAAGTGCAGCTAACATCATAAAAAACCTTTGAAAACAATAGACTTGTCTGTCCAAATTGTTGACAGAATTGCAGGTAAGAACAGACTTATTCTGTCCAAGCTGTTGCAGCAGCGTCGTTCCCCGAAACATCAGTTCGCTCTCTGGCGGCAGACAAAGGACGAACACCTTGCCAAAAGCGGACAGCGCTCGTAGATCGGAGATTGCGCTGGCATCCCACTCAATAGCGCACGCCGCCAGTAGAGGCGTGGAAGAAAAGGGCCCCAGGTCGGACAGAAGCAGCGTCGCCCGGCCGCGAGGGACAAGAAGCTGCTGGGAAACAGGGAACACGGCGACGTGTCTCCTGGTGTCCGAATAGCGCGGCGTTCCCGCTGCGTTCAGCGGATCAAAAGCCGAGTCACCTTCCGAGAGAGCAAAAAAGCTGGCTCTTCTCTCATCTGCTATGTGAAAGACACCGGACCTTTAGACAGATGACGCTGGAGATTAGCGATGGCTGTGTTCAATGAATTTGTTGTTCCAGTTCTAAAAATACCACCACTTGCAAACTAGGTTAGAAATCAGATTAATAATGTTGCTCACACAGCATATGTTCGCTTTATTGGGCAACAACAAAGTTATTGACTGTGGATGGTATCGTCATAATGGAAATAATGAAGTCACTGTAAAAAAAGTCATCAATTTTGGCACTTATCTTGAATGGATTCCCACGTAGATTTCGTCGAAGTTGTTATGGCTAATCTAGTTGATTCTAGGGTGATTCCACTTTGAGTGCTAGAAGGTCCAGATCTGTATTTTAGCAATATTTGAAGACCTAACAAATGTGTTTTTCAGGAAATTCTTAATGATCAAACAATCTCAGATCACAACAACGGTATGGTAGAAATAATTTTTGACTTCGTTTCGTATCAGTTTCGTATCAATCTTCATATATTTAATTTCCACTTTAACCGAACACTAGAACTGACTGTTCTTTCACAAAGCGAAATAACAACTTAACTTCTGCAAAGTGGAACAAAGACTGCTCTGTGTCATTCGCGCCAAAACGGTTACAAGTAAGTCAAGGATTATGGCAGTCTCACAGAAATGAATGCACACAAGAACCATATCACTGTAATATATCGATACCTATACATTAATAAAACCAAACGTGGATATTGTCACAAAAATATGTCTGTTACTTCGCAGAAAAGTAGTACGATATTACTGGTATCGAGAGCTGGGGTTGGAGTGCCGTAATGGTCACGTAAATAAAGAAACATTACACAGCGAAACTATCATTTCTGAACGATCGTAGAAAAATGCAGATAACTTGTAAATGTAATAAATGCTGGCTGTCTTTAAATTTTGATAAATACAAGATAGCGCCTCGATAGTATCCGATTACAAGATTGTTGGTAAATATCTTGAGCATGAATATTTAGGGATAATATTAATAAAATAAGATCATCACAGAAAACTAGTATTAGAGATGGTGAATCGAAGGCATAGAAAAAGAACCCTGGGAAAGCAGAGTGCATCTGTAAAGGAGACTGCAAAAACAGGCTACAGCGACCAATAGTACTGTTCCAGTGTTTCGAGTCCTCCTTGTCAAGCAGACATGACAACAGGCATCAAAAACAATTTGTAGACTCGTGCTAGCATTTGCAGTTTGGGATTTCTGTGTGATGGTCTGCATATATGTCCGCCTATTACACATTACAACCCTCTTCAAATATCGGCGGGTCCGCAGCTCGTGGTCGTGCGGTAGCGTTCTCTCTTCCCGCGCCCGGGTTCCCGGGTTCGATTCGCGGCGGGGTCAAGGATTTTCTCTGCCTCGTGATGACTGGGTGTTGTGTGATCTCCTTAGGTTAGTTAGGTTTAAGTAGTTGTAAGTTCTAGGGGACTGGTGACCATAGATGTTAAGTCCCATAGTGCTCACAGCCATTTGAACCATTTTGAACTGTCGGCGGTGTCAGTCAACAGACGAGGTCGGCCTGTGCGCTTTGTGCTGTATGTGTCCCTCCACGTTTCCACTTCACTATCTCGTCCGAAACAGCGGACTTAGGGATGTTTAGGACTGTGGTAACCTCGCGAACTGAAGCACGACACAAGTGACACCCAATCACGTGACCACGTTCGAAGTCCGTGAGTTCCGCGGAGCGCCCCATTCTGCTCTCTCACGATGTTTAATGACTACTGAGGTCGTCGATATGGCGTACCTGGCAGTTGGTGGCAGTATAATGCACCTAACATGAAAAACATATAATTTTTGGGGGTGTCCGGATCACGTAGTGTAAGTAACTGCTCACTGATGACAGAAGCCACAAAAACAGTGAATGATATATAGAACATAATCAAATTGAATTTACTTCCACCACAGCCACTAAAAAAAGAAAAATACGATTCCCTCCACTTGAAACTCCCCTTTTATTCGAGAGCAATTCGCACTGCGCTCAATAACACACGAATACCCGGAACAAACAAATGAATACCAAACCGCACACAGACGCGACAGCCGGCCGAAGTGGCCGAGCAGTTCTAGGCGCTTCAATCTGTAACCGCGCGACCGCTACGGTTGCTGGTTCGAATCCTGCCTCGGGCATGGATGTGTGCGATGTCCTTAGGTTGGTTAGGTATAAGTAGTTGTAGGTTCTAGGAGACTGATGACCTCCGATGTTAAGACCCATAGCGCTCAGAGCCATTTGAACCACAGACGCGACAGTTGAAATAAACTAAGAACGAAAACACGTAGCGACAGTTGGCAACGCCGTACACAGTAGACACACACAATTAACACACAGTTAAAGCGTGAAAGTAAAGTGTTCAATTGAAATGTGGTCGAAAACGCCGAAAAACTGACATTCTGATGTACGCAGGCCATTTAAGTGCAGCCAAAGGACTACAAACCAGATCAAATTAGCGTAAGAAGAACCAAACAGTAATTCAACCTTACGCTCCAAAAAGCAGTTTCTTAACTAACAAGAGAATAACGATCAAATGTAATATTAGAACTTATCTGGAATATAATAACACAGTTATTATATACACACAACAAAGTTTTATTACAAGCCACTGTAGAAGCCCCATAAATAAAAAGAAGCGAAACGCTTATGACAGAAAAAAAAACAAAAAAAAAACGGGGTTCCATTTAGTTGCATAGACGGATATATCTCAAAGAGTAATAGTGTCACTGGTAAGGAAGTTAATGGGCCCACTTTGCATGCATTTATGTCTGTTAGTCACCATATTTGGCCGGCCAGGGTGGCCGAGCGGCTCTAGGCTCTACCGTCTGGAACCGCGCGATCGCTACGGTCGCAGGTTCGAATTCTGCCTCGGGCATGGATGTATGTGATGTCCTTAGGTTAGTTAGGTTTAAGTAGTTCTAAGCTCTAGGGGACTTATGACCTCAGATGTTAAGTCCCATAGTGCTCAGAGCCATCACCATATTTGTGTGTCTCATTGAGGATTATACAAATCCTGTGAAGGGACTAGCTCCCCAACATGTCTCATACGTAGTCAAGATGGTAGCACCTGCCGTACACAATTTCCCGGTCTTGAGGCACAGTGCGTGTCAGGCCCTCGAATAGCGACGAAATGCACCGTGCCGCGACCCGGCGCACACCGACAGAAACGGCGGACGTTTGGGTCGGAGCGGAGTTTGCGCGGCCGTCGCCGTCGCCGGAGTGTGACCTCTCTCTGTTCTTCGCTCCGCTCCGCGGATTCTCACGGAGAGTCCTTGAGAACGCGCCGCCGGATGTCCTCGGCCGCTGGAACTGCGTCACAGCCCGCGCTGTGCGAAGCGAGCTCGCTCTCACACCAGTCCACGCTTGTCATTTCGTCTGTAGGCTGTGCTCGCCAAAGCTGTCCGGGTCTAACTGCAGGGTATTCACATTAGTGAGTGCAGCAGCCACCTGCAATTCCAAAATTACAGCTCTCTGTGCCGTGGTCGATACCACAAATGAGACGGTACTGTCATTTCTTAGATATTGTAATTAAAATTAAGCGAAACTAACCGAAAAGTTGGTTTGAAATGGCTCTAAGCACTATGGGATAGCTCCACTTCCGCCGGTACCTCGACTCCTAACTTCCAAACTTCACAGGATCTTTCTTGTGAAATTTGCAGAACTAGCACACCTGGAAGGAAGGCAGAGCACTTACCCACGAGTTGCAAAGATCCCGAGTTCGAGTTCCGGTCCGGCACACAGTTTCAGTCTGCTAGGAAGTTTCATATCAGCGCACACTTCGAAGCAGAGTGTAAGTTCATTGTGGAAATCGAATGAAGTTTCCAAAAACGACACATAGGAGCATACCGTTTAAAAAAGATTAGAAAGATATTGACAAAAGTACTAAGGACTATCGTTTCGAAACTTGGAGAGAATTTCCACCTCGTCGAAGAATAATTTCAAATGGCTCTAAGGACTATGGGACTTAACATCTGAGGTCATCAGTCTCCTAGACTTAGAACTACTTAAAACTAACTAAGGGAAAGACATCACACACATCCATGCCAGAGGCAGGATTCGAACTTGCGACCGTAGCAGCCGCGTGGTTCCGGACTGAAGAGCCTAGAACCGCTCGGCCACAACGGCCGGCTTTGGGTTGAACAACACAGTGCTCTAGTGGGCACGCTTCTATTGGTGGTGGTATGCCACAACCTTCCTTCAACCATTGTGCAGTCCCAGTTATAGGGGAACCTATACAATTTAACGTGGACGCCCAATCACTTTAACTCGGGACATTTCACACGCACAGATTCTTACCAGAGGTGAAAGAAGTGATAAATAACACGTAGAAATCCTAGGATCAAAAGCATTTTAATTCATAGAGCTAAATATACCTCTTCTTAATTTCCATTATTGTAAAGAAACAGTAACACACGAGCTAACAGCAAAATGTGTGTGTAAAGTGACGTACACATTGGGCTTGAACCGTGTTTTAAAAACGTTTACAGCTACTGTGTGTGTTGTGTACGACTTTGTTCACAACAGTAAGGAGAGGTAGGTTACAGGGTGATGCAGTAACTGTCGTTGCAGGAAATCTGGACAGGATCAGAAATGATTAGTGAACAGTAAACAGAAGATTTACTTAACTCTTATATCTCTGAGCGTACGAAGACTCGTCACAAATAAAGCGGCAAGAAAGAAGTCCAGCTATTACGGTAGTACCAAGGATGAGGCTCTCCGTACTAAAACAGGATCGACGAAATCGGAGCCGCGACTAGGCGACATATGCGTAATGTCAGGTAGTGAAGAGGCTCCGAGTGTGAGTGGGTTGTCCAGCTGCCTTCAGCCGTTCTACACTCCTGGAAATTGAAATAAGAACACCGTGAATTCATTGTCCCAGGAAGGGGAAACTTTATTGACACATTCCTGGGGTCAGATACATCACATGATCACACTGACAGAACCACAGGCACATAGACACAGGCAACAGAGCATGCACAATGTCGGCACTAGTACAGTGTATATCCACCTTTCGCAGCAATGCAGGCTGCTGTTCTCCCATGGAGACGATCGTAGAGATGCTGGATGTAGTCCTGTGGAACGGCTTGCCATGCCATTTCCACCTGGCGCCTCAGTTGGACCAGCGTTCGTGCTGGACGTGCAGACCGCGTGAGACGACGCTTCATCCAGTCCCAAACATGCTCAATGGGGGACAGATCCGGAGATCTTGCTGGCCAGGGTAGTTGACTTACACCTTCTAGAGCACGTTGGGTGGCACGGGATACATGCGGACGTGCATTGTCCTGTTGGAACAGCAAGTTCCCTTGCCGGTCTAGGAATGGTAGAACGATGGGTTCGATGACGGTTTGGATGTACCGTGCACTATCCAGTGTCCCCTCGACGATCACCAGTGGTGTACGACCAGTGTAGGAGATCGCTCCCCACACCATGATGCCGGGTGTTGGCCCTGTGTGCCTCGGTCGTATGCAGTCCTGATTGTGGCGCTCACCTGCACGGCGCCAAACACGCATACGACCATCATTGGCACCAAGGCAGAAGCGACTCTCATCGCTGAAGACGACACGTCTTCATTCATCCCTCCATTCACGCCTGTCGCGACACCACTGGAGGCGGGCTGCACGATGTTGGGGCGTGAGCGGAAGACGGCCTAACGGTGTGCGGGACCGTAGCCCAGCTTCATGGAGACGGTTGCGAATG
Organism: Schistocerca americana; assembly: GCF_021461395.2. Classification (NCBI taxonomy): domain Eukaryota; kingdom Metazoa; phylum Arthropoda; class Insecta; order Orthoptera; family Acrididae; genus Schistocerca; species Schistocerca americana. The sequence goes on along the minus strand of NC_060122.1, from coordinate 134,079,824 downwards.
GTCCTCGCCGATACCCCAGGAGCAACAGTGTCCCTAATTTGCTGGGAAGTGGCGGTGCGGTCCCCTACGGCACTGCGTAGGATCCTACGGTCTTGGCGTGCATCCGTGCGTCGCTGCGGTCCGGTCCCAGGTCGACGGGCACGTGCACCTTCCGCCGACCACTGGCGACAACATCGATGTACTGTGGAGACCTCACGCCCCACGTGTTGAGCAATTCGGCGGTACGTCCACCCGGCCTCCCGCATGCCCACTATACGCCCTCGCTCAAAGTCCGTCAACTGCACATACGGTTCACGTCCACGCTGTCGCGGCATGCTACCAGTGTTAAAGACTGCGATGGAGCTCCGTATGCCACGGCAAACTGGCTGACTCTGACGGCGGCGGTGCACAAATGCTGCGCAGCTAGCGCCATTCGACGGCCAACACCGCGGTTCCTGGTGTGTCCGCTGTGCCGTGCGTGTGATCATTGCTTGTACAGCCCTCTCGCAGTGTCCGGAGCAAGTATGGTGGGTCTGACACACCGGTGTCAATGTGTTCTTTTTTCCATTTCCAGGAGTGTATATTCCAGCGGCAGAGCGCTCTCGTGGTATGGAGTCGCTGGAGGGGTGGCGCAGCGGGCGCGCACCATTGGGTTCGCCAGATCCTGCACTACCACTATCGACGTCTGACGGAAACTTCAGATTACGTTGCCAACTTTCACGCCTGTGGGGGTGGTATCGATATGTAGTACCACAATGTGTGAACATCATTTGGAAAAACCTTTCAAAACATGTTCTGAAGCACGGAAACAGCGATGCTCGGGAGCATCAGTACAGATCAAAGCAAACAATGCTTCAGGCCATCTACAACGTGTCACTGTTGCACGGCGCTAGTGCATATTTATACGTCGAGTTGTGTTGTCTGTTGTATAGAGTTGTTAGGTGTTGTGTTTTCGCTTGCTGTATCAAGTTTTTTGGCGGAAAATGGAATGTACGAGGCAGCAGATTGTCGAGTTCTTACCACTATGCCAGGCTGAGGACTGCTTGTGAAATATACGAAGTACTCAGTATAAGAACGGCAATAAAGAGACAAATCTTTCTGCAGAGAATTGATGCTAAATTTAGGAAAATACTTACAAATACTGCATAAAAATAAAAAGAAGTCGCTTGTCACAGCTTACTTCGAAATGTCAAATAAATGTTCGAGGCATTGAAATGAATCTTCAAGAAACGCGGAGTAACAGCATGTCTGTGCTTGACTATTTGCTGTCCAGAAATTTGTACCTTATTTTTAAACAAATAGTGCTACCATATTTACCAGAAATTCAAAATCGGTAGGTGGCATAGGCCTTACGAGTGAACCTTCATATTCAGCAAATTCTTCCCGCCAGTTCTATAGCATGTTTTCGGTCACCAACAGCGACACCTTTCAGTTTGTTTGCGTGAACCTTCGAGTATTAATAATGCAGCACCACATATCATTACAGTTTCATCGTCTTAGACAAGACTATACGTAAACAGTACGACAAATAGCGCTGCAGACGATAGGAATACACTACCAGAACTGTTTGCCACCATCATGGACACTAACAGACACAAGAAACAAAGTGGAAACATGCGAAACACCTCAGGAAACATGTTTCGAACAGAAACGTGTTTCCAGTGGCAATGGTACGCGTCTCAGTAGCTTAATAGTTGTAACAGCGATAGTGAACAAAGTAACGCCTAATACGACAGTAAACAGGACGACAAAACCAGAAACTTTGACAAGTTGTGTAAAGTGTGTTACATGTGGCAGTAACAGCATAAAAAACAGATAGCTTTATGTGAAGCAGAATAATAATAACAAAAAGCATGGAAGAAAGCACATAAAATGCCGAAACATTAATAACTAAATGAAACTGGGACAAAGACGAATGAACACGCTGCACGAGTAGTGTGTAACATCCTTGTCTCAGTGTTGAGTGTAACCTGTGGTGCGCTCGGTCACTTGTTGCTTGTGCAGCACTGTTGCATTCTTATTTGAGACATAGTAGCACGCAGCTGAGTTTTTAGAGCAGATTTCATGTTTGTGAATCCGAGAGGAATTATATGGAATACCTTATTATGATGGTGAAAACTTGTTAAAAATATGTTACTGATTCTAACGATGGAGAAGATTTTTTGTGGGGGAATTTTTCAAAGTAACCAATGCATGCGCAAGAATGTAATGAATATTTGTCAGAACTAGTAACTGAAGAAGATCTTTGTCCCTCAGATACCTAAAAACATTCACGACTAGTGTTAATTTGAGCTCTTTGTTTTCATTATGTCACAAATAACGCAACTGGTCAGAGTGTCTGTAATTTTTGTATTGATAGAATTTCGCGTAATTTTTGTGTTGATAGAATTTCGTATTTGTTAGTGTCTTCATATGTTGTATAGTCTTTTTTGACAATAACCAGATTTTTCAAGAACGGCTTCCTCTGAAGTAGAACCCTGCTACATCATTTTCAGTAAACTTCTGAATATTTTGTCGCGTATGCATTGCACCTTACGCCACGCGAAACCGCAGACTGCTTCTGGCAAAGCAGAAAACAAATTTTGTAGTGAATAGTTTATGTTTTCTGTAGCTGATGACTTCTATTTGCTTTCGAGACCGTTAGCAAGGCAGACACAAAACAACATCCTGAACACGAGGTAAGTTACTTTTATTTCAGGGCAGGTCTCATTTAGCATTCTTATGAGGAAACAGTTCGTGGTCAGCATTATCAGCTGTTGTTCTAAGCAAGCACATTAATTTACAGTGAACAGTAAAGGTAATCTCAGATAGTTATTTTTTCTTCAGAATAGAGCAGTGTTTTATTTCTGGGGACGTTTCGCGTCAGGAACTGCACTCCATGTCATGCAACTTTAATATGTACTTCGGACTCGAGTTTGAGTTAAATAGTTTTCAATGAGGTTCAAATCAAATGGCTCTGAGCACTGTGGGGCTTAAATTCTGAGAGCTCATCAGTCCCCTAGAACTTAGTACTACTGTAACCTAACTAACCTAAGGAGATCACACACATCCATGCCCGAGGCAGGATTCGAACCTGCGACCGTAGCGGTACGCGGTTCCAGACTGTAGCGCCTAGAACCGCTCGGCCACAGCGGCCGGCTTACAGGTTTCTTTCGGGACACTGTTTACAGGTGCAAGAAAGGGCCAACAGACAGTCACTCTTGCTCAGCAGTTGAATACATATCTAAAGCCCAAGTTGCCCAGTCTGGAACCGCGTGATCGCTACGGTCGCAGGTTCGAATCCTGCCTCGGGCATGGATGTGTGTGATGTCCTTAGGTTAGTTAGGTATAAGTAGTTCTAAGGTCTAGGGGACTGATGACCTCAGATGTTAAGTCCCATAGTTCTCAGAGCCATTTGAACCATTTTTGATGTGGCGGCCCGATCGCCTGCTGCGGTGGGCCGGCCCGCTGTGGGCTTTTTGTAGCGAGCGGCGCCTGGGAAGGCCGTGGGAAGAGGCGCGCCTCGCCTGTAGCCCAGCGCCATAAGGCACGCCGCGCCGCGCCGCCCCCGCACCTGGCGGGGCAGCTGCGGCTGCCCCCTCTGCCTGTGCGTCTCACCAGGGTCTGCGTCTCAGTCCTTCCCCCTCCTTCATCTTCCGTGTTCCTCTGTGCTGGCCCTATCTCTGGACGTCGTCACAGTCGAACGAACATTCCCGTTATGCACACAACTCAACTTTTCCACGTTTAGCTTCGGACCATTAAAAGGATGCGAGCAACGACTGCAGCGGATTATCACCATCTGCCTGTTATTACACTACTGGCCATTAAAATTGCTACACCACGAAGACGACGTGCTACAGACGCGAAATTTAACCGACAGGAAGAAGATGGTCTGATACGCAAATGATTAGCTTTTCAGAGCATTCACATAAGGTTGGCGCCGGTGGCGACACCTACAACGTGCTGACACGAGGAAAGTTTCCAACCGGTTTCTCATACACAAACAGCAGTTGACCGGCGTTGCCTGGTGAAACGTTGTTGTGATGCCTCGTGTAAGGAGAAGAAATGCGTACCATCATGTTTCCGATTTTGATAAACGTCGGATTGTAGCCTATCGCGAGTGCGGTTTATCGTATCGCGACATTGCTGCTCAAGTTGGTCGAGATCCAATGACAGTTAGTAGAATATGAAATCGGTGGGTTCAGGAGGGTAATACGGAACGCCGTGCTGGATCCCAACGGCCTCGTATCACTGACACTCGAGATGACAGGCACCTTATCCGAATGGCTGTAACGGATCGTGCAGCCACGTCTCGTTCCGTGAGTCAACAGATGAGGACGTTTGCAAGACAACAACCATCTGCACGAACAGATCGACGACGTTTGCAGCAGCGTGGACTATCAGCTCGGAGACCTTGGCTGCGGTTACCCTTGACGCTACATCACAGACAGGAGCGCCTTCGATGGTGTACTCAACGACGAACCTGGGCGCACGAATGGCAAAACATCATTATTTCGGAAGAATCCAGGTTCTGTTTACAGCAACATGATGGTCACATCGGTGTTTGGCGACATCGTGGTGAACACACATTGGAAGCGTGTATTCGTCATCACCATACTGCTGTATCACCCGGCGTGATGGTATGGGGTGCCATTGGTGACACGTCACGGTCACCTCTTGTTCGTAATGACAGCACTTTGAACAGTGGACGTTACATTTCAGATGTGTTACGACCTGTGGCTCTACCCTTCATTCGATCCCAGCGAAACCCTACATTTCAGCAGGATAATGCACGACCGCATGTTGCAGGTCCTGTACGGGCCTTTCTGGATACAGAAAATGTTCGACTGCTGCCCTGGCCAGCACATTCTCCAGATCTCTCACCAATTGAATCCGTCTGGTCAATGGTGGCCGAACAACTGACTCGTCACAATACGCCAGTCACTACTCTTGATGAACTTTGGTATCGTGTTGAAGCTGCATGGGCAGCTGTACCTGTACACGCCATCCAAGATCTGTTTGACTCAATGCCCAGGCGTATCAAGGCCGTTATTACAGCCAGAGGTGGTTGTTCTGGGTACTGATTTCTCAGGATCTATGCAGCCAAATTGTGTGAAAATAAAATCACATGTCAGTTCTAGTGTAATATATTTGTCCAATGAATACCCGTTTATCATCTTCATTGCTTCTTGGTGTAGCAATTTTAATGGCCAGTAGTGTATCACCATCTGCCTGTTATTACATATACATCTACATACATACTCTGCAAGCCACCATGCATCGCAGGGTACCACTGCTAGTCGTTCCTATTGCTCTCGCAAATGCATCGACAGAAAAGCTACTACTATATAGTGATGTGACAAAAATTATCGGGTACTTCCTAGTGTTGTGTCGGGCCTGTTTTTCCCAGCCCATTGCAGCAACTCGAGGTGGCTTGGACGCAACAATTCGTTGGAAGTCCCCTGTAGAAATATTGAACCATGTTGCCTCTACACCCGTCCATAATTGCGCAAAGTGTTGCTGGTTCAGGATTTTGTGCACGAACTGACGTCTCTATTATGTCTTATAAATGTGCGATGGGATTCATATCGGGCGATCTGGGCGGCCAAATCACTCTTTCGAACTGTCCAGAATGTTCTTCAAACCAATTGCGAACAACTGTTGTCTTTGGTGACCAGGGGCATTGTCACCCATAAAAATTCCATTTTTGATTGGAAAATGAAGTCCATGAACGGCTGCAAATGGTTTCCAAGTAGACGAGCATAACCATTTCCAGTCAATGGTCGCTTCAGTTGGACTAGAGTATCCAGACCATTCCGTGTAAACACAGCCGACTCCATTATGGGGCCACCAGCGGGTTGCACAGTGCCTTGTTTACAACTTGTGTCCACGGTTTTGTGGGGTCTGCGTCACACTCGAACCCTACTATTAGCTCTTACCAACTCATATCGGCAGTTACCTGACCAGGCCACAATTTTCCAGTCATCAACGGTCCAACCGATTCCAGGAGAGATGAACTGTCGGGCAGACCGTTCGCCGGGTGCAAGTCTTTTTCAATTTGACGCCACGTCGATGAGGATGATAGGATGATGATGAGGACAGCACAACACCCAGGCCCTGGGCGGAGAATAGTCCCCGACCCAGCCGGGAATCGAACCCGGCCCCAGAGGATTGTCAATCCGTCACGCTGACCATTCAGCTACCGGGGGCGGACTTTCATTTGATAATCTCCTTGTAATAACAACATTACTTTTAGCTTTGGTGGAATGTACGATATCTGCCCCAAATACTTCTTGAATAAAAGTACATTTACTATGTTCTCTATTGATGTAAATATCGAAGGACGGACTTAACTGTTTCCAGATGTCCTGCCTGCATCAATTTAAGCACAATTATTTAAGAATTAAGTATCAATGGTTCCAGGTATGACTAGTAGTGTTTCTTCATTTCATCGTGTTAGTACTTTTACTTTAATTGTGACTTCACGTGTTACTGATATGTTCCATATCATAAATTTCTTCTTCCTGTTATATTTCGGGGGTCTACATTTAAAATTTCAGTATTGAGTGTACTTTCCCGTGCTGTACGTACATGCCACTGAGAAGGGCCGGCCGTTGTGACCGAGCGGTTCTAGGCTCTTCAGTCTGGAACCGCGCTGCTGCTGCGGTCGCAGGTTCGAATCCTGCCTCGGGCATGGATGTGTGTGATGTCCTTAGGTTAGTTAGGTTTAAGTAGTTCTAAGTTCTAGGGGACTGATGACCTCAGATGTTAAGTCCCATAGTGCTCAGTGCCATTTGAACCTATCACACTTCCGTGTGGTACTTCGGATATTGCCTTTACATCCGTCGATTTTGTTCCGTTAAGAGCGACGTGTTGAGTTCTATATGCAAGAAATTCTTGAATCCAATCGCTGGCCTGCTCCGACACACCGTAAGCTCGTATTGTATTCATTAAGCGGCAATGCGGGACGGTGTCAAATGCCTCACTGAAATCAAGGAACACGGCATCAACCTGAGCGCCGTTGTCCACTGCGCTGTGGATCTCAGAGAGCTGAGTTTCGCAGGATCTCTGTTTGGGGAATCCATGTTGATTTTTTTTTAGGGAAGATGTTTATTTTCCAAGAACGTCTTAATTCCTGAGTATAAAGCATGTTCCATAATTGTACAAGAGACTGACGTCAACGATATAGGTCTATAAATGTGTGAATCTGTTTTACGGCCTGTCTTAAAACCGGAAATGACCTGCGGTTTTTTCCAGTCGTTAGGTACCTTTCATTGGTCAAGCGATCTACCATAAATTTTTTAATGTCTTTCGTTTTCGGTTCAACTTTGACTCTGTTCAATTGAAATTTAAATTACGTTCGTTTTATTCAATGGAAGCGGTAAAGTCGTACAATAAATGAATAACAACTGCCAGGTGTACCTGTTTAAGGGATTTAAAAAGAAATTGTTATTTGTTATTGAGCGATAATTCTGAAATAGATAATGTATTTCTCTTTAACAAAAAGTGCAGATGGTCACCTTTGTTTGAGAATCTGGACTGACATCCCAACCGAGATCTGCAGAGTTGGGTGGGCCATGGTTTGCCTGAACCACTTTAAGCGAATACCAGACCAAGGCGACTAGTTTGAGGAGATCGCTGTTCATTCCTCGCGTCATTTTTTGTGCTCATACTGTAACGAGCTCCTCAACAGGATGCCAAACTGTGACCTTCCTATTATCTTTAAAAAAAAACCTTGTATTTAGAGATGGAGAAAAAAGTAAAAGATAATAATGTAAAGAATCAGAGCTGCTATAGGACCGTTAGATCCCCTCTCGTTGTAGCAAATAAGAAAGGAGAACACAGCCAAAGTGGGGTGGGAATTCTTTACGACATTACCAAAAAAGGATAAGGAAAGACAGCGGAGCAGCAGACGAACACTAACACAGACCGTTTGCGATCCTACTCGGACCGTAAACTCTGACAGAGAATCTGGTCTGACTGCCTGCTTGGCAGACGTGTTAAGACGGCAGTGCGGGTGGCGGGTGTTGGGCCGCGTTACGGTTTGTACGCGAGTTGCCGCCGGCCACACCTTTGCCGGGAGCGAGGCTCGAACAGACGGCTCGGCCCAGCGGGAATCAAATGGCGGGATCAGCCGCTGCGTCTGCCCTGCTCGCTCATCAGGAGCTGCCCCCTCCTCTATCCGTCCGCCTGCGTTGCATTCTGCTCCCTCCAGATAAAGAACCGCCCACGTGCGCTTACTGCAGCAGAAGCTGACGTCCGCCACATTCCTCGCACCGGAAAGCTGAAACAGAAGGAACGTTTTCTTCCCTAGGTACAGGTGAGCGTCTGTAAAAAAATATCATCTAGCATTAATAAGTCGATTACTGAAGGCAGTCTCGGTTTGAAGTTTTATTTTTTTGCTGTTGAAACATCAAGCACTGGAGCAAGGACAAATGCCGAAGCTGTAAAGTGACTATCTTGATGGGTACCTTTCTTTTAATTCTATGATTCAGCCTCAGTTCGCTTAAACAGTATCACTCCTGGCTTAGAACTTATTACCAGGTCACTGTCAGGTGATACATTTAAAAAGAAAGAACAAGGAGAGCGTAAAATACAAGGAAACTAAATTACAGGTCAGACGAACTTATATACACAAATAGGAAGATGGTATCTGTTCTTTCGGACAGATACCATCTTCATATAGTTAAGGCTAACCAGCCATTGACCTCCTTCTTCTGTGCTGGATGCACACGCATTGCCCGATCTCTTACGGGACTCGGTAAGATTGTCTGCCGCGAGTAATGACTGTAGTGGGCAGGGGCACTACGAATGTAGTGTGTGGACATTATGTTGGGAATGTGGGTCTCACGGGGAGCGTGCAAGGGATAAATCCCTGCAGTCGCACTGTCCTTTGTGCCCTCGGTGGCTCAGAGGGATACAGAGTCTGCCATGTAAGCAGGAGATCACAGGTTCGAGTCCCCCTCGAGGCACACATTTTCAACTGTCCCCGTTGATGTATATCAACGCCTGTCGACAGCTTAGGGTCATGATTTAATTACCGTTTCATTTTATATACACAAATGAACGCACTGTACAGTACGTACGTTACCATGTACGTTCGCCTGTGGAGGCGCTCGTAATGTAATCGTATTTGCACTCTGATTGTTAAAACTAAAGGCTACAGCTGACTACGAAACAACATAAAGATTATAACTCTTACATCGCAAATGTAAGACTAAAAACTATCCTTAGTGTACAAGGGCCGGCCGGAGTGGCCGAGTGGTTCTAGGCGCTTCACTCTGGAACCGCGCGACAGCTACGGTCGCAGGTTCGAATCCTGCCTCGGGCATGGATGTGTGTCATGTCCTTAGGTTAGTTAGGTTTAAGTAGTTCTAAGTTCTAGGGGACTGATGACCTCAGATGTTAAGTCCCATAGTGCTCTAGTGCTCAGAGCCATTTGAAGCATTTTTTTAATGTACAAGGTATTCAGAGAAAGTGTTCTCAAAGTGAAAACTAGTAATAAAATACTCAACTACTGGTGCAATAAGCTTGACGAAGAGTAGAAGCAAGGTAGATGACGCTAAATGGCTGGGACGAATCCACTGGCAACTCACATTACTATAAGACAATTGCAGGCCAGCGTAACAGGAGAAAGCATCAAACAGGGAGCACAGCCGTGAAAAAAGAGCGGAAACTACTTGTTTCATTTGTTAACAACTGTTGTGTATATTTTTAATTAGTGGAAATTTGAAACTCTTCCGAGGAGCATAATGACATATCAGGATGATGATCTATGCGTCCTACTTTATGTCCGCATATTTTAAAATGAGATCCAGGAGCTGTTGCGATATTCTCCTAAACTGAAATTAGAAGGTAAGTCCATTTGTTCTATATTTAACCGCCCAAGCATTCCATATTGGGATCCCGTCACCCCACCAACAGGCTCCCAGGTATTTGGCTGACAAGAGGTGTTAACAAAGGTTCTCAGATATGTGAGCTGTTCGAGGACTTCTTAAGTACGTTGTCGTGGACGGCGAGTTGTCCCAGACGATGGTATCGTCAGGAATGCTTAAGGAAAGTGTGGCAGGACCTCTCTTGTTCTCTACACACGAGGGAAATTCAAAAAGTAGAGGGACTTTCGTAATTTCTCGCCGTGGAGTTTGGTAACACTGTCAGTATCCAGGGCTCAGTACTGTCTTCTGCAACGACTTTATACAACATACCACTCTTATTCCCGCATTAGTCGTTTTACTGTAGCAGACCGTGAAATTTGGCAGCTCCAATGTCGATCTGCACCAAGGAGGAAATGAAGACAGTGATTCCCTTTTTGTTTGCGGAAGGTGTTAAACCAGCAGAAATTATTCGTCGAGTGCATGCGCATTGCGGTGACAGCTGTTACCTGCGAAACAAGATCTACCAATGGATAGGAAGAACTTCTCCATGTGATGAGGAAAGATCGGGCAGGCCATCGATGTCAACAACTGAGGACAATTTGGAAGTCGTTGAGAGTATGATGATGAGAAAGAGACGAATCACAGCGGATGAAGTCGCGAATACTTTACCTATCAGTCACGGCATAGCGTATTCCATCTTACAGAACAGGCTAAATTTTCGGGAAGTGTGCGCAAGGTGGATATGGAAAGAATTGTCAGCGCAGCATAAGGGCCGGCTGAAGTGGCCGTGCGGTTAAAGGCGCTGCAGTCTGGAACCGCAAGACCGCTACGGTCGCAGGTTCGAATCCTGCCTCGGGCATGGATGTTTGTGATGTCCTTAGGTTAGTTAGGTTTAACTAGTTCTAAGTTCTAGGGGAATAATGACCTCAGCAGTTGAGTCCCATAGTGCTCAGAGCCATTTTTGCAGCATAAGGCGCGAAGATGGACATTTCTTGTAAACGTTTGGCCCTTTATCATTGCGGGGAGGCGGATTTTTACAGCAAATCGTTACTGTAGTCGAAACATGGGTGCATCGTCACGAACCGGAAGTAAGGTTGCGAGCACGGTTGGAAACACTCGTCACTCCCAGAAGTTAAGAAATTTAAACGTCAATCTTCAGCTGGTAAGATTATGCTAACCCTATTCTGGGACATGGAAGGTGTGGTAGGCGAAACTCTGAACAGTGAGAACTACTTTGCTGTGTTGTGAACTAAACTGAAACCTGCGATCAAATCCAAACGTCGCGGGAAACTTCGAAAAGGATAACGCCCGTCCACATCCTTACAAACGGACCGCCGAAACACTAAAGGAGTTGGGATTCGAACTGCTGGAACACCGCCATACACTCCGGACCTGACTCCAAGAGAGTACCGTATGTCTGGACCATTGAAGGAAGCGCCTGGGGGAAGAAGATTAGCAACCGATGCAGAAGTCATCGATGAGGTGCGGAACTGGTTACAGGTGCAACTAAAAAACATTTTTCCGATGGAATCAAAAAACTTGTGAAACGTTGGACAAAGTGAGATTATGTAGAAAATAATGTATGTTTCAGTTTTCGGTCATTAGAATAAATATTCCTTTTCTCAAAAGCCCTTTTACTTTTTGACTTACCCTTGTACATAAACGATCTGTAGGCAATCTCCGACTATTTGCTGGTGATGCTGAAATGTCCGTGACAGCAGCCATTTCTGTGACTGTAGGAGAAAACAGCGCGACTTGGGCAGAATTTTGTATCAGATGTGACGAACAGCAACTTGCTCAATCTATGGAGAGACGTAAGTTAACGCACATGGCTGGGAAAAACAATCCTACAATTTTTGAATAGAGTAATATGGGCGTGTTACTTGAGACAGCGACGTCGACTATATATCTAGGCCTAAAGTTACATTGCGACACGAAATGGAACGAACACGTAAGGTGAGCTGTAAGTGAACGGTCAGCTCGAGTTTACTGGGATAATTCTAGGATTTTTTAAAAAATTTTATTTATTTTTTTCGAGTCCAGGACATAAAATAATTACAAAAACTAATAAGTATTGAGTCACATAACAAATTTGCAAAATTAAATATGTACAGTAGTATGTATGACACATATTCAATAATATTTAAAAACAAGCAGCAGATAAAAACAAGCAGCAGGATGATTATATTTTTTGACGGGCCCAGTATTCGACGGTTATCACAGCAGTTTCGCTGGCTGCAGCAAGATCACAGATAGTGCATGCAGCCAGTAGGTTCCTGCAGATTAGCAGATGTTGCTCGTCCTGTAAGTCACCACACTGACAAGTTTCCTCCTCATTACTGAAGCCCCACTCCCTGAGGTTGGCTTTGCACCTTGACACCCCAACTCGCAGTCTCTTCAAAGTCTTCCAGGTCACGTATGTCACCTGTGAACCTTCGGCTATTTCCTCCTTGACCGTCAAGTGATTGTCTTCAGCTAGAGAGTCGAGACTCTCGCCAAAGCTCCTCTCTGCGAGTTCTGGGAGATGAACGAATTGCCATAGTTTTCTGTAGGAAGCTTTTTCTTGACCTCAGTCTTGGCTGTTAAGGGTCATCTCCGGACAAAGGTTGTCTAGGGTCGATTTCTTGTTTTTTCTTCTCCACTTCTGTTGTAGCTTGCCTTCGAATATGTGGCGGCGCAGTTTCTTGACAGGAGTAGGTCGTAAGCAGCCTGTAACTATGCGTCCTGTCTCGTCCAGGGCTGTATCGTTTAGCATGTGCAGAGTTTTGCCAGACGGATGCTGCGTATTCTGCGGCGGAGAAACATAGTGCCAAGGCAGATGTTCTAAGCACCTTTCGCTGGGCACACCAGGTGGTTCCTGTAAGTCTGCGGATGATGTTGTTCCGCGCTTTTACTTTGAGGCTCGTTTCTTCACAGTGGGCTTTGAATGTGAGGGAACGGTCAATCTTCACCCCGAGATATTTAGGAGTTTCGCAGTGGAGTAGTTGTTCTCCTCTCCAAGTTTCCTTTTAGCTTCCCTATTTCTAAGATGGAATTGCCTCACTTGGGTCTTTCCAGGGTTCGGTTTCAGTTGGTTTTCAACGTAACACTTGGCCAAATTTTCAAGAGCTGTTGTCAGTTTCACCTCTACTTCCTCAAAGGTCTCACCGTGGACAGCGAGTGCTGTATCATCAGCGTATATCAATGCCTTAGTTGAAGAGTTAATTGGCTGGCCATTCTAGGAAGGGATGCCGCATCTATAAAAGAGAATACGTACATAACGCTTTTGCAAGTCATTATCGAGTGCTGGTCGACTCTTTAGATCCTCACTAGGTCGGATTAAACGAAGAAGTCGAAGCAGTTCGCATACAGACAGTCGTTTTTCCAGTGTTACATTTGAGAGTGGGAAAGAAAGGGAATGAGCAGCAGTAGTACAAGGTAGCCTCCCCAATACACGGTACGATCGTTTGCAGAATAGATGTACACTACTGGCCATTAAAATTGTTACACCAAGAAGAAATGCAGATAATAAACAAGTTATCATTGGATAAATATATTATACTGGAACTGACATGTGATTATATTTTCACGCTGTTTGGGTGCATAGATCCTGAGAAATCAGTACCCAGAACAACCACCTCTTGCCGTAATAACGGCCGTGATACGCCTGGGCATTGAGTCAAACAGAGCTTGGATGGCGTGTACAGGTGCAGCTGTCCATGCAACTTCAACACGATATCACAGTTCACGAAGAGAAGTGACGGGCGTATTGTGACGAGCCAGTTGCTCGGCCACCATTGACCAGACGTTTTCAGTTGGTAAGATATCTGGAAAATATGCTCGCCAGGGGAGCAGTCGAACATTTGCTGTATCCAGAAAGGCCGTACAGCACCTGCAACATGCGGTCGTGCATTGTCCTGCTGAAATGTAGGGTTTCACAGGGATCGAATGAAGGGTAGAGCCACAGGTCGTGACACATCTGAAATGTAACGTCCACTGTTCAAAGCGCCGTCAATACGAACAAGAAGTGACCGAGACGTGTAACCAATGGCACCCCATACCATCACGCCGGGTGATACGCCAGTATGGCGGTGACGAATACACGCTTCCAATGTGCGTTCACTGCGATGTCGCCAAACACCGACGCGACCATCACGATGCTGTAAACAGAACCTGAATTCATCCGAAAAAATGACGTTTTGCCATTCGTGCACCCAGGTTCGTCGTTGAGTACACCATCGCAGGCGCTCCTGTCTGTGATGCAGAGTCATGGGTAGCCCCAGCCACGGTCCCCGAGCTGATAGTCCATGCTGCTGCAAACGTCGTCGAACTGTTCGTGCAGATGATTGTTGTCTTGCAAACGTCCCCATCTGTTGACTCAGGGATCGAGACGTGGCTGCACGATCCGTTGTAGCCATTCGGATAAGATGCCTGTCATCTCGACTGCTAGTGATACGAGGCCGTTGGGATCCAGCACGGCGTTCCGTATTACCCTCCTGAACCCACCGATTCCATATTCTGCTAACAGTCATTGGATCTCGACCAACGCGAGCAGCAATGTCGCGATACGATAAACCGCAATCGCGATAGGCTACAATCCGACCTTTATCGAAGTCGGAAACATGATGGTACGCATTTCTTCTCATAACACGAGGCATCACAACAACGTTTCACCAGGCAACGCTGGTCAACTGCTGTTTGTGTATGAGAAATCGATTGGAAACTTTCCTCATGTCACCACGTTGTAGGTGGTGTCACTGGCGCCAACCTTGTGTGAATACTCTGAAAAGCTAATCATTTGCATATCATAGCATCTTCTTCCCGTCGGTTAAATTTCACGTCTGTAGCACATCTTCGTGGTGTAGCCATCTTTATGGCCAGTAGTGTAGATACGCCTTACTTACGAGTCACTCGGGTAATGAACAGCTCGCTCCATCCTTCGGGGCAGAGAATGACAATTATACTTAGAATGCACCCCGAGTCGACAATGGAGCCATCAGAGTATCGATTTGAACTAGCGATTCCGCGTGCGAGTTTCCGTACGGTGTGTGCGAGAGAGCAGCAGTCGAAACGCCGTCGGTGTAGTGGGCGGAGCGATAGTCCGTGGGCGTGGACGCGGGTGCGCTGCGCAGTGGCGCTGCGTGCAGCGGGTCCTTGGGGCGCGAGCGCACATGCTGGCGACATGTGAGCCCGGCCGGTTTTTGCCGCCGCTTGCTCAGCGGGAGCGCCGCGGACCCTTGGGAAAGGCGGCCGGCGGCAGCGGCAACAGGCGCGCCCCGCTCTGGCTGTGGTCCAGCCAGCCAGCGTCCGTCACTGCAGGTAGTCTCCCGAAACCCAACTGCGCAGACATCTAATATGGAGGAAGAACATTTACCACACAGGCTGCCTTCACAATGATACACTGAAGAACCAAAACAACTGGTACACCTGCCTAATACCGCCACCGGCAGCTGACAGAATGTCAATCCCAAGGGCCCGGGTTCGATTCCCGGCTGGGTCGGAGATTTTCTCCGCTCAGGGACTGGGTGTTGCCCTAAAACTTCCTGGCAGATTAAAACTATGTGCCGGACCGAGACTCGAACCTCGAACTCGGGACCTTTGCCTTTCGCGGGCAAATGCTCTACCAACTGAGCTACCCAAGCACGACTCACGCCCCGTCCTCACAGCTTGGAAGATAGGAGACGAGGTACTGGCGGAAGTAAAGCTGTGAGGACGGGGCGTGAGTCGTGCTTGGGTAGCTCAGTTGGTAGAGCACTTGCCCGCGAAAGGCAAAGATCCCGAGTTCGAGTCTAGGTCCGGCACACAGTTTTAATCTGCCAGGATGTTTCATATCAGCGCACACTCCGCTGCAGAGTGAAAATCCCATTCCGGAAACATCCCCTGAGCTGTGGTTAAGCCATGTCTCCGCAATATCCTTTCTTTCAGGTGTGCTAGTCCTGTATGGTTCGCAGGAGAGCTTCTGTGAAGTTTGGAAGGTAGGAGACGAGGTACTGGCGGAAGTAAAGCTCTGAGGACGGGGCGTGAGTCGTGCTTGGGTAGCTCTGTTGGTAGAGCACTTGCCCGCGAAAGGCAAAGGTCCCGAGTTCGAGTCTCGGTCCGGCACACAGTTTTAATCTGCCAGGAAGTTTCAACCGTCTTTTTAATTAGGCGGATCGTTAAACCAATTTCCTAGACAGTAGATTTTGTTAGCTTCTTTCGTTATCTTGAAGTCCAATTCTGCGCGACTTCTTTTTTTAATTTCCTTATATTCTGAATCGTAAGTCGTCATCTTCGGAGATTCCGTGGCGTCGCACAAAAGTTATCAGCATTCCAACACCAAAAATGAATGCCTTGTAGCAGCAATCTAACTTCACGCAGAAGCCACGACCTGGTACGAAAATTGTGGATACTGATCACTCGCACATTCATTAAATCGCTACAGTTGCCTAAAGAACTGGAAAATGGCTATCATAATTGTGGTGTCACCTCCAGACACCACACTTGCTAGGTGGTAGCTTTAAATCGGCCGCGGTCCATTAGTACATATCGGACCCGCGTGTCGCCACTGTCAGTGATCGCAGACCGAGCGCCACCACACGGCAGGTCTAGAGAGACGTACTAGCACTCGCCCCCGTTGTACGGACGACGTCGCTAGCTATGCACACTGACGAAGCCTCGCTCATTTGCAGAGCAGATAGTTAGTATAGCCTTCAGCTAAGTCAATGGCTACGACCTAGCAAGGCGCCATTAGTAACATTGCATGTATCTACAGAGTCTCACTTGTATCGTCAAGAGCGATGTACAACAATGATGGATTAAAGTTAAGTATTCCAGCAGCTACGTACTTTTCTTTATAGCATTCATTACGTATCCTGTTTCAGACCTATCTCTAGCCTGCGTGGGTTAACGCGTGCATATCGGCTTCCTCACTCAGGTAGTGTTCGTAGTGTTGGCTAACTGCTAACACTACAATAATTCTCGCCCCTGCAAGAGAATCTACATGCGTTTTGTTCTAAGCTGTCCATACAGATAGCTTCATCGGACACTGCGGATCTTAAACTCTCAATTCCGAAATCCTGAACAACCTTAAACATCACCCAGCCTCACTGGGACTAAGGTATAATTTGTGGAGTTTTTCATTGGTCAGTGTCATTAACGATGACGTGCCATTTGGATTCCACGTTGTGCACGCTTCTCCAGACGATATTCCGTTTCGACCGAGGATATTTTTCTTCAGTCTGGTTACAGACTTCGTAAATTCCAGCCATCTTTGTTTAAAATTTTCTCTCAGCCTCAGGAACAAAATGGAGACATTTCCATTCGCCACCCTGTACTCCCGCTATTAGCACACCTCTGGGAAGTGCAGCTTTTTACATAAAATACTTTCAACTGAAAATGTGTTGTAAAACTACACCTGCTGTCATGAGAAAGTCTCCTGCACTTAACCCAGCCCAGCAGGCTCCAACGACAACACACTTTTTACATAGCTCAGGGAAAAAAACCGATCCATCAGATCTCGCGGGCAGCGAAAAATTCCGCCGGGTTCGTTCCCGATAGCCAGGGTCATGTCCTCACGGCGCGACCGTCTGTCGTGTCAGCATGGTTTTCAGTGCGTTAATTAAACACAGAATCGATAATTTTTTTCTTCAATCCTCTTCTCGAAAGATCCGAGAATTATATGTCACTATAATTTATATTTAACGAAATTTTCGGCTAATACAGCATTGAGTCACCAGTGGAATACGTGTTATAAGAATTTTGCTTATTCTCCCTTTGGAGGAGATACTTCAACAGAAATACCTCCTTACGTAACTGCACACCACCTACTTACCTAATTTGATCGTTTCGCAACCCCGTTCCGCAGTCATCTCTGTGGGAACTGCCACTCTTTCTTACTTCGCGGCATGACGGCAGTGGAAAATCGCCTCGCCTGTTGCGAAGACGTTTTCCGCATTTCAAGCTTGCGCTGCGAGTAATAACTCGCCAAGTTTCGAATTGGAAAGTGGCCATTTCGAGTCGCATGACCAAGGTACAGACGGGATTGTATTTTGTCGGATACAACTATCTTGTTGAGAAACAAGAAGTCGGTTTGATGCTCATTAAAGCTCGGAGTATACGATTACCGAGCGAACGGAAGCCTGATCAGTCCTCATTACCGGCGTACAAACTTGCCAAGAACTGAGCGGAAGTCCATAACCCATTTCATCAAAACTATTTTCGTTAAATCATTAAACTGCGATGAACGAGGAAGACGCATAAACGGATCTTACCAGGGCGAAGTTAGATTGGCAGATGTCATTTGTTTGTTTGCTTTGGATCTGGAAGAA
Source organism: Schistocerca americana (assembly GCF_021461395.2). Classification (NCBI taxonomy): domain Eukaryota; kingdom Metazoa; phylum Arthropoda; class Insecta; order Orthoptera; family Acrididae; genus Schistocerca; species Schistocerca americana. The sequence goes on along the minus strand of NC_060122.1, from coordinate 134,061,706 downwards.
TTTCAGCAAAGTATGCTGGAAGGGAACAGACCGTGTGTGATTGTAGGCTTGACGACTAACTACACTAAGACCAAAATAATGCGCAGTCAGTACCTTTCGTAGGAAAGCAACAAAAATTAATGATGAAATGTTAGAAATAGTTGGCAAAATTGAATATTTAGAGCAACTGAAGACAACAAGCGAGTGGACCCTCAAAAAAATAAATAAATAAATAAAATAAAATAAACAGGAGAAAATGGTGCACCATTTCCACTGCAGTGAACAGCAGTTAATAGTTGCTTGTTTGGTGTTTTCAGTCTGTCCTGCGGCTTCAGATGCACGCAGGGCACAGCACCAGTGGGGATTGTCCGCTGGGGTGCGTGCATTTGCAACCTAAGGATTGACTGAAAACGCCAAAGAAGAGACCATTAGCAGTGTCCACTACAGTAGACACGAAGCACCACAGGGCTGACTTCATTTGGAAAACTGAATACTGTATTCATCGTAAACTGAGAGCAAGTAAACAATGTATACTGGCAGTATTAATTTACGGAATTGAAATACGGACATTAAATGAGCGAACAATTAAAACTAGAATTTCGTGTGACATTATAATTGTGTGCTACAGGGACTCGAACCTAGGAACCTTTCGTAAGCAAGTGCTCTTCCGACCTATTTTTCGATGCGTTTCTTAACCGTTTTTTCTTTAGTGGTTCTTTGCGGATGTCGCATGGCACCTTTCAGAATTAATGACTGAGAACTCCACTTTTTTACTATTACAGATGGAGGCTAGTCCCCTGATCTTAATCGCTGTGCTACCCAAGCACGACTCACGACCAGCCCTCACAGCTGCGCTTCCTCCAATGCCTTCTCTCGTCCTCCACTGCAGGGCTTACTCTCGGTGTTATGATGCGAGTTGGTAACCGTTATGTTCCGAGGAGCCGAATGTTATATCTTCGTTGTTAATGATAAACGGGTCGAAGGTGGCCAAATGGATCTGTCGCCGTAGGAATCTGGACAGACAAGCAAAAGATTAGTTGACGTAAGTGCACTGTATGTTAACCGGAGACCTAGAAACGACGGAGAGGCTCCGTCCCCGCCGAAGCCGCAGTGGTCCACAGCCCCACGACGACTACCGCAGTCCACTTCACCCCTCCGCCGCCCCACACCGAACCCAGGTTTACTGTGCGGTTTGGCCTCCGGTGGACCCCCCAGGAAACGTCTTACACCAGACCAGTGTAACCCCTATGTTTGCGTGGTACAGCAATGGTGGTGTACGCGTACGTGGAGAACTTGTTTGCGCAGCAATCGCCGACATAGTGTAACTGAGGCGGAATAAGGGGAACCAGCCCGCATTCGCCGAGGCAGATGGAAAACCGGCTAAAAACCATCCACAGACTGGCCGGCTCATCGGTCCTCGACACAAATCCGCCGGGTGGATTCGTGCCGGGGACCAGGCGCTCCTTCCCGCCCGGAAAGCCGTGCGTTAGGCCGCCCAGGCGGGCAAGTGCACTTTAGATAAATATATTTTACTCAAATTGTTGATGAAGAACTGCTTCACTATTTGCAACTTGGGACAGTCGTGGTTAGCTATAAGCATAGGTCCGACACGGGCATACATCTATGTACACTAATTATTTGCCGGTAGAGCGGACCCACCGAGCCAGGTGGCGCAGTGGTTAGCACACTGGACTCGCATTCGGGAGGACGACGGTTCAATCCCGCGTCCGGCCATCCTGATTTAGGTTTTCCGTGATTTCCCTAAATCGCTATAGGCAAATGCCGGAATGGTTTCTTTGAAAGGGCACAGCCGACTTCCTTCCCCGTCCTTCCCTAATCCGATGAGACCGATGACCTCGCTGTTTGGTCTCTTCCCCCAAACAACCCAACCTAACCGGTAGAGCGGGTTATCAACACGTCGGTGTAGCGTTCAACAGCAACTAGCAACACGGGACTAGTCTCGATGTAGAAGACTGGTGCCCAGATGCCTGCCGCTTATGACACCGCCCTGGCGGACTTCATCGGTCGGCGGCCTCGAGGTTGTTCGTCCGTCAGGTCATCCTATTGGTGGCGATGTTACAACGAAGCTCGCAGGGCGCGCAGAAATCTTCATCGACGCACCGGCTCTGGTAGTATGAATAAGCTACGACACCACAATCTGCTATATCCCTTCTTCCTGAAGTGCAAGTCCCGAAAGGCGAGCGGGATAACTTCGGAGACGTTTTGGTGTTAGGAAAGAAGGTACTGGTGGAAGTGCAGCTGCGTGGGCAGGTAGTGAGTCGCGCTTGGACAGCTAGGTGGTAGAGCCCTTGACCGCAAGAGGCAATGGTTGCAGGTTCGAGTCCCGAGCATGAACACAGTTGTACTCTGAGAGGAACTTTAAAATGAGCCACGTTCGACTGCAGAGCGAAAATTCATTGTAGGTAGCCCAGCGTGCAGTGCAAAGGTGGATGTTTCGCTTCACAAGAAGAGAACGAGAATAACAAACAAATGGAGAAAAAGCAGCAGTTGACGTGACAGCGAGTGGTAAGAAACTGAAATGGGGGTGGGCGGGGAACAGAAGAGATGAAACGGTGGGAGATGGACAAAGGAAATTCTCTACCGGATTTGTCTTGATAAGAAAAGACGTAGAGGACGATATATACACTACTGGCCATTAAAATCGCTACACCAAGAAGAAATGCAGATGATAAACGGGTATTCATTGGACAAATATATTATACTAGAACTGACATGTGATTACATTTTCGCGCAATTTGGGTGCATAGATCTTGAGAAATCAGTACCCAGAACAACCATATCTGGCCGTAATAACGGCCTTGATACGCCTGAACATGGAGTCAAACAGAGCTGGGATGGCGTGTACAGGTACGGCTGCCCATGCACCTTCAAAACGATACCATAGTTCACCAAGAGTAGTGACTAGCGTATTGTGACGAGCCAGTTGCTCGGCCACTATTGACCAAACGTTTACAATTGGTGAGAGATCTGGAGAATGTGCTGGCCAGGGCAGCAGTCGAACATTGTCTGTGTCCAGAAAGGCCCGTATACGACCTGCAACATGCGGTCGTGCATTATCCTGCTGAAATGTAGGGTTTCGCAGGGTTCGAATGAAGGGTTGAGCCACGGGTCGTAACACATCTGAAATGTAACGTCCACTGTTCAAAGTGCCGTCAGTGCGAACAAGAGGTGACCGAGATGTGTAACCAATGGCACCCCGTACCATCACCGGGGGGTACGCCAGTATGGCGATGAAGAATACACACTTCCATTGTGCATTCACCGCGATATCGCCAAACACGGAACGACCATCATGATGCTGTAAACAGAACCTGGATTCACCCGAAAAAATGACGTTTTGCCATTCGTGCACCCAGGTTCGTCGTTGAGTACACCATCGCAGGCGCTCCTGTCTGTGATGCAGCGTCAAGGGTAACCGCAGCCACGATCTCCGAGCTGATAGTCCATTGCTGCTGCAAAAGTCGTCGTATCGTTCGTGCAGATGGATGTTGTCTGGCAAACGTCCCCATCTGTTGACTCAGGGATCGAGACGTGGCTGCACGATCCGTTGTTGCCATGCGGATAAGACGCCTGTCATCTCGACTGCTAGTGATACCAGGCCGTTGGCATCCTCCTGAACCCACCGATTGCATATTTTGGTAACAGTGATTGGGTCTCGAGCAACGCGAGTAGCAATGTCGCCATACGATAAACCGCAATCGCGATAGGATACAATCTTTTATGAAAGTCGGAAAGGTGATGGTACGCATTTCTCCTCCTTACACGAGGCATCACAACAACGTTTCACCAGGCAACGCCGGTCAACTGGTGTTTGTGTATGAGAAATCGGTTGGAAACTTTCCTCGTGTCAGCACGTTGTTGGTGTCACCACCGGCGCCAACCTTGTGTGAATGCTCTGAAAAGCTAATCATTTGCATATCACAGCATCTTCTACCCGTCGGTTAAACTTCCCGTCTGTAGCATGTCATCTTCGTGGTGTAGCAATTTTAATGGCCAGTAGTGTAGGAATATGGGTGCACGAGGCGGAGAAACGAGGAGAACAAAGTTGTATGCAAATAACTGAAGGTCATAATAGTCTGGGAGGGACTTGGGTCCAGCAGTAGATGACAACTGGTTGATGGTGGTGGTGGTCAGTTTACATGCCGTACAGTGACGCGGTCCGCGCGTCGGTTCGTTTATCGCACGTTTCCGGCTTAATGCTCTGGAATCACATCCTCGAGTCACGAGTCGGCCCTTCCTGTAAACCGGGTGCGAGACGTGACGAGGCTCGGACATGTCGAGGTGCGGGGCCGAGGAATTAAGAGAGGAGCTGAATGGCGGCAGCTGGGGGCGGCCACCTGGCTAATCCTGGCGATCCCCGTGGGACGCGCGCTGCTGCTGCTGGCCAACCCTTGCCGGCGCGCCGGCTCTTCCTTCCGGCTTCCGGTGAGCGGCGGCCCCAGCGCCCAGCTTCCGCCTCGCCACGTGGCCCGCAGCCGCGCCGCGGATCTGCAGCGCACGCGGAATGTGCGCCGCGCCACGCCGGAAGCTGCGGGTCGCCGGAAGGTGCGGGGGGCGCCCCTCCGCTACTCCGGCTGGGCCTGCGACTCTCGTTGTAGAGCTGTCGACAGTCGCAAAGTGCTGGCACGTACTGTAGAGGGGACGGGGTACCCACGTCCCTCGATACTTTGTAGCCATGCGGATAAGATGCCTGCAGCCTTTAGCATAATTTGGCGCAATGTTTTAAAGACGGCGATATCTCATTCGCCCAGGTACAGACACTCGGGCAAAAACTACGAGGTGCAGTCAAGTTATACAGGGTGTCACAAAAAGGTACGGCCAAACTTTCAGGAAACATTCCTCACACACAAATAAAGAAAAGACGTTATGTGGACATGTGTCCGGAAACGATTAATTTCCATGTTAGAGCGCATTTTAGTTTCGTCAGTATGTACTGCACTTCCTCGGTTCACCGCCAGTTGTCCCAATTGAAGGAAGGTAATGTTGACATCGGTGCTCGTGTTGATATGCGACTCATTGCTCTACAGTACTAGCATCGAGCACATCAGTACGTAGCATCAACAGGTTAGTGTTCATCACGAACGTGGTTTTGCAGTCAGTGCAATGTTTCCAATTGCGGAGTTGGCAGATGCCCATTTGAGTATGGATTAGCACGGGGCAATAGCCGTGGCGCTGTGCGTTTGTATCGAGACAGATTTCCAGAACGAAGGTGTCCCGACAGGAAGACGTTCGAAGCAATTGATCAGCGTCTTAGGGAGCACGGAACATTCCAGTCCATGACTCGCGACTGGGGAAGACCTAGAAAGACGAGGACACCTGCAATGGACGACGCAATTCTTCGTGCAGTTGACGATAACCCTAATGTCAGCGTCAGAGAAGTTGCTGCTGTACAAGGTAACGTTGACCACGTCACTGTATGGAGAGTGCTACGGGAGAACCAGTTGTTTCCGTACCGTGTACAGCGTGTGCAGGCACTATCAGCAGCTGATTGGCCTCCACGGGTACACTTCTGCGAATGGTTCATCCAACAATGTGTCAATCCTCATTTCAGTGCAAATGTTCTCTTTACGGATGACGCTTCATTTCAACGTGATCAAATTGTAAATTTTCACAGTCAACATATGTGGGCTGACGAGAATCCGCACGCAATTGTGCGATCACGTCATCAACACAGATTTTCTGTGAACGTTTGGGCAGGCATTGTTGATGATGTCTCGATTGCGCCCCATGTTCTTCCACCTACGCTCAATGGAGCACGTTACCATGATTTCATGCGGGATACTCTACCTGTGCTGCTAGGACATGTCCGTTTACAAGTACGACACAACATGTCGTTCATGCACGATGGAGCTCCTGCACATTTCAGTCGAAGTGTTCGTACGCTTCTCAACAACAGATTCGGTGACCGATGGATTGGTAGAGGCGGACCAATTCCATGGCCTCCACGCTCTCCTGACCTCAACCCTATTGACTTTCATTTATGGGGGCATTTGAAAGCTCTTGTCTACGCAATCCCGGTACCAAATGTAGAGACTCTTCGTGCTCATATTGTGGACGGCTGTGATACAATACGCTATTCTCCAGGGCTGCATCAGTGCATCAGGGATTCCGTGCGACAGAGGGTGGATGCATGTATCCTCGCTAACGGAGGAAATTTTGAACATTTCCTGTAACAAATTGTTTGAAGCCACGCTGGTACGTTCTGATGCTGTGTGTTTCCATTCCATGATTAATGTGATTTGCAGAGAAGTAATAAAATGAGCTCTAACATGGAAAGTAAGCGTTTCCGGACACATGTCCACGTAACATCTTTTCTTTATTTGTGTGTGAGGAATGTTTCCTGAAAGTTTGGCCGTACCTTTTTGTAACACCCTGTATAGGGCGCCAGACACGAGCGATGAGGCTCAGCTATCCGCCGCCTGCGATGTCTCCCGCAGCTGGTCGCCGGCCACTGTGGCCGAGCGGTTCTAGGCGGTGGTCTAACTCCTCTCTGTCATTTACGGCTGATAACCATTGAAACTGCAGCATCACCAAGTCGGCACGAAGTGTAGATTTGCTCGCATTTGCAGGTGATTATATCATTTCAATGAAAAGGCACAAATTAGGTAGGAATAACGCAATGTACACTGTGTATGAAAGCAGCGGCTTTCTCACTCAGAAATCGAACTCGAATGTTGGTTGCTTGTGAAAAGATCGTGTGGGCCTCCAGTAAAAAGAGGCACATTTGCCAACACGTGTCGGAATTAGTCAGCTGCAGGATACTGGCCTTTACACACTGCGGTTCTCCGGTTCATCGCCCTACGGTATTGATACTCGCGTTGGTCCATATCCTACCACTGCAATGCAAATATGGAATCGACCGGTTTAGGAGAGCCATACGCCGCACCACCTAGGATCCCTACGGCCCTACAGGACGAGACGACCGGCCGTCCTAGATCGTACAGCCAAGTCGCTTACCTCGAGTCAGGAAATGGACTTGTTTCTAGTCAGACAATTGTACGACGATGTCTAAGACACCTCGGCGATCATTATTCTAGTGGCCGAGCGGTTCTAGGAGCGTCAGTCCGGAGCCGCGCTGCTGCTGCGGTCTCAGGTTCGAATCCTGCCTCGGGCATGGATGTGTGTGATGTCCTCAGGTTAGTTATGTATAAGTAGTTCTAAGTTCTAGGGGACTGATGACCTCAGATGTTAAGCCCCATAGTGCTCAGAGCCGTTTGAACCATTTTCAAGGCTGCAAGCAACGCACCGGACGAAAGCGACGCTGCAGTTTCTTCGTGATAACAGGTTTTAAGTGACTTCTCATTCTCCCTATTCACCTGACCTTGTTCGTAGCGACTTTTTTTATGGCCTGATCCTAGAGCTCACTATGCTGTACTAAAAATGGTCCGTCAACTTGTACTTTGACATAAAAATCATCTCAGTATTTGTACATATCTTTGGCTATTTATAACTGATTATTTTATTGAGTTATTGTCACTTTTATAATTCATTTTGCCTACAGTCACGACAAATGAAGTTTTAAGGGTGTTAAGTTAATGAGGTGGGAAACTGTGTTTTCCATTCCATTTCATACGAGCCATCTGTCTGTAGTTTATTGGTAAAATAGCAACCCGGTCATAACAGTTAAGATGCGTCTCTTGCACGTAGATAGACGCATTAAATGTCACGCTGTTCAACTCAATTCTGTCGAGGAATTTTGTTTCTCTACGTGGATAAGCCCTCTGATATTATGTAACATGTGGAACATGCAGCGACAAATAGTTTCGTATCGGCGGAGCGATCTCGACCATTCGGAACAGAGCGGAGTGCCGCTCTCGTTATTTGGGAGAGCCAGGTGGCTGTGCTTCCGTGTTGCCTGCGCAGAGGTCGGCGTTGCCGCTTGGCCGCCAGTGACGTCACAGCAGGTCAGCGGCAGGTCGCTGACGTAGCGGCCTGGCGGAGCCTGGCCCGTGGAGTACAAGGGCCTGTGGAGCACGGCGCGCGCGGGGGAACTGTGCAGAACAGCTCCGACACTCACACACACACTGGAAGCTGGGCGTCCAGAAACGCTCCAGTACCGACCAGTTGCCGTCCGTCTCTTTCAAAGAAGAGTTCTGCGTAAAGGATGTTCGGAAAACTTTTACGTGGAAAAGAGAGAACAGATCTTTTTCAGATGACGCTCTGTCGTTTCGAACTCGCGCAAGCCTTGGTGTTAGCTACCTTTCCCACACGGCTTCGGTGCGGACCCACCCACCATCTCCCTCCTTCCCCATCCGTCATCCACTTGCGTTGACAGATGCGGAGCTACACAAGAAGGCCGTAATCCGACACGCCCGCGTGCCTTCATGGATTCTGGACTTTGCTTCCATCAGAAGCTCCTGACAGGCACAGGCGGGTCGACTGCAAATTATGCAGTATTTGCACAGGTAACGCTTTCTGCGCCTGCATCGATAGCTTGACTGCCGCTATGACCAATTCGAGTCAGATTGTATTTATCCTCTAAACTTCCTAGTTCTCGCCTTCTAAGACTCGAAAAAAGATGAAGCGCAGAGCGTGAAGGACATACGCGGTTAGGCTCGAAATATTGTTGAATATATTTATCTCAATTCAACTCAATTATTCAATCTGTATATTGAGCAAGCAGTAAAGGAAACAAAAGAAAAATTCGGAGAAGGATTTAAAATCCATGGAGAAGAAATAAAAACTTTGAGGTTCGCCGATGACATTGTAATTCTGTCAGAGACAGCAAAGGACTTGGAAGAGCAGTTGAACGGAATGGACGGTGTCTTGAAAGGAGGATATAAGATGAACATCAACAAAAGCAAAATGAGGATAATGGAATGAAGTCGAATGAAGTCGGGTGATGTTGAGGGTATTAGATTAGGAAATGCGACACTTAAAGTGGTAAAGGAGTTTTGCTATTTGGGGAGCAAAATAACTGATGATGGTCGAAGTAGAGAGTATATAAAATGTAGACTGAAGAAGAGAAATTTGTTACGATTGAATATCGATTTAAGTGTCAGGAAGTAGTTTCTGAAAGTATTTGTATGGAGTGTAGCCATGTATGGAAGTGAAACATGGCCGATAAATAGTTTGGACAAGAAGAAAATAGAAGCTTTCGAAATGTGGTGCTACAGAAGAATGCTGAAGATTAGATGGGTAGATCACATAACTAATATGGAGGTATTGAATAGAATTGGGGAAAAGAGGAGATTGTGGCACAACTTGACTAGAAGGAGGGGTCGGTAGGTAGGAAATGTTCTGAGACATCGAGGGATCACCAATTTAGTATTGGAGGGCAGCGTGGAGGGTAGAAATAGTAGAGGAAGACCAAGAGATGAATACACTAAGCAGAAAATGGCTCTGAGCACTATGGGACTCAACTGCTGAGGTCATTAGTCCCCTAGAACTTAGAACTAGTTAAACCTAACTAACCTAAGGACATCACAAACATCCATGCCCGAGGCAGGATTCGAACCTGCGACCGTAGCGGTCTTGCGGTTCCAGACTGCAGCGCCTTTAACCGCACGGCCACTTCGGCCGGCTACACTAAGCAGATTCAGAATGATGTAGGTAGCAGTAGGTACTGGGAGATGAAGAAACTTTAACAGGATAGTGTAGCATGGAGACCTGCATCAAACCAGTCTCTGGACTGAAGACCACAACAACAACAACAACAACAACAACAACAACAATTATTTCAAAGGTGGAAATTCGTCTGACAGGCTTGGGACGTATTCGCTACGGACACATTTCCAACGATGCTGCCGTAGAGGAAAGCGGTTGAAATCTTAGTGCAGCAATCTAGGTACATGTTTCCACGTATTCCTTAATAACGTGAGGCGAATGCCATGGTGATTTTTTTAAAACGGCCACTTCTGATTTCCTATCCCTTCTTGCCAAAGAAATCAAGTCTCCGTCTCCAATAACCACGCTTCCGAAGAGGCGTTAAACTGTGGACCTTCCTTCCATCTCCTACTGTTATCAGTGCTCCAGTTATCATTTGACTCGAGTACTAGAACTGCACCGCCGCTTTCTCCTCGTAGCAGAAGACCACACGGTGTTATCTTCTGTGATTGATCGAGCTGTTGTAGCACATCCAATGTTTATATTACTATTATGAGATACTAGTGCATGTCAAGGTATATGCTCCTTTTTCATAAATGAGTCAGCGTGGTAACTGAAGCTCTTGGTTCAGGATGAATGAGAATCTTATCCAGCGTTGTTGGCAGTACGAGATATTTTGTTCGCCTGTATTGGTCGGTGGAGTTTGACTCTTCTGCGACACCTGTTGCAGCTGTCTACTGAGGTACTTTAAATTCCTTTTTCTTAAGCTGTACCCGTCCGTTTGGTATGTGGTAGAGACAATCTATTTTATTCCACGAACTATGTACATTGATCCGGGCGGGAAGGAACGCCGGTCCCCGGCACAAATCCGCCCGGCGAACTTGTGTTGAGGTCCGTTGAGCCGGCCAGTCTGTGTATTGTTTTTAGGCGGTTTTCCATCTGCCTTGGCGAATGCGGGCTGGTTCCCCTTATTCCCCCTCAGTTACACTATGTCGGCGATTGCTACGCAAACAGGTTCTCCACGTACGCGTGCACCACCATTATTCTACCACGCAAACATAGGTGTTACACTCGTCTGGTGTGAGACGTTTCCTTGCGGGGGGGGGGGGGGGGGGGGGGAAGTCTACCGGGAACCGAAACGCACAGTAACCCTGGGTTCGGTGTGGGGTGGCGGAGGGGACTGCGGTAGTCGTGGTGGGGTTGTGGACCACACCTGCTGTGGCGGGGACGGAGCCTCCCCGTCGTTTCTAGGTCCCCGGTTAACATAACATAACATGTACATTGAAGCATTTTTGTTCAGTTTTTCTGATTTTTCCGCACCTCGCAGTCTGCTGCGTGACTGCTTAGGTGAAAGCAGACGGTGTTGACGGTCGCGGCGGGTCTTCTGCACCCGGCGGCGCCGGAAAGGACCCGTTGCTACGCTCCGCAGCATTCGCCAGGGGGCCTTCCGGCCGTTTCCAGGCTAGCAGGACCGCTACTCGTGCGCGCTCGCCCGTGTACGCCAAACACTGACACTGGGTGCGCGGCGGCGGCATGCTGGCAGTATTCTTTGTGTATCTAAACACCAGTTCTCGGGCACTACTATGCAGTTATGTTTTCGAGCGATATCTCGTCTGCTGGATCAGGCAGAATCGGGAAGCACTATCGGAGGGAATCGCGGTTACCACAGCTCTCTGTTGACACTGTGTGGACCCCGTTTCACAAGAAAAAACGCGACAATACTGGTGATCGACTTCTGAAAGTACTTGTGGTATTCACGCTCAATTACTTCGGGGGAATAGAGGCGGTCAGCTTTTGCGTTTCGGCACAATAAAAATAGTCTGCTTCGTAGCCATTCCAATTCATGTGATTAAGTGCAGTGATAGTGTTGGACTGCCGCTCTGGAGAAGTTGATGTAAGACACCAAGCCTTCGAGCTTTCGTAACAGTAAATAATGTTATATGTTTTCAATTCGCAGGGTAGTTTTACGTGTAATGGACGCAGCGTACTTCAAAATCGTTGGTGAAGTACGGTGGGTCAGACTGTGAGAAACATTACTGTTCGTTGAAAGAACTTCTTGAAGAAACTTCCTGGCAAACTGAGTGCCGGACCGAGACTCGATCTCGGGACCTTTGCCTTTCGCGGGCAAGTGATCTACCAAGTGAGCTACCCAAGCACGACTCACGCCCCCTCCTCACAGCTTTACTTCCGCCAGTACCTCGTCTACTACCTTCCAAACTTCACAGAAGCTCTCCTGCGAACCTAGCAAAAATAACACTCCTGGAAGAAAGGATTTTAATGGCCAGTAGTGTAATTTACGTAATACGCAAAATAAATTTTTAGGTGGTAATGAATAACACGATTTTTCATATTACTTCAAAGTGAGCATCATAAAAGAAGGAAAAGCACGATTTAAATGTTAAAACACTTAGCAGCATTTTAATATGCATATGTAAGAGGGCACATCGTAGCACGTCACGTCGACCCTCCTTCCGGCAGCAGGGCGTTTACCAGGCGGTCTTTTGCGTGACGGCGCAGCACCTCGCTGCCTGTACCAACCAACTGCAGCAGAAGTAAACCGCAGCACCTGGGTCAAGCGAGCAGCACCGTACCCACAGCGGTTGAAGGGGACTTTCGGACATGTGGCTCATAGGGAGCGCTTCTTGCGGACCAAGTCTTTCCGGGGTGCCGGTCGGCTGTAAACTAGTCGGCGGAAACACAGGGCGCAAAAGTCTCAGATTTTTGTATAAACGCAAATTTCAAGTATCTGTATTTCACAGGTAAGCCCGCGTTGACGAGAGTTGGAGAGCGCGGCTGTGGAAACGTGGAGCAGCCTGTTACCCGCCACCCAATGCAGGCGCCGCGCGCACAAATCTGTTTCCGGGAATGCGCCCGAGGGCAGCGGACCGGTCCTGGATAGCGCAGAGTGTAGGGTGGGGGGCGGGGGGCAGGGGGGCTGCAGGCCGGCCTGAATGGCGCTGCCGGCCGCGCCGCCAGGTTCATTCACCCGCGCCTCAATGGACGCCGACACGTGGGAACGCCGGCGCTGCCATCTGCTGCTCGCTAGCTAGATACCTATCGAAGTCACATCTCGCCCGCCGTCCGAGTTTTTGTCATCCATAGCTGTTCCACTTAGCATTTCTTTTTCTTAGATCGAATCTTTCAGCGGTAGCTACTAGACAGTGCCGCTGTTCATTCATTAAGCCCCACGCCTCGGTACCCAACACGAACGACCTATGTTTATGTTCTCAGCTCTCTGCACTGTCACACGTTTTTAGTCTCTGGGATGAGATGGAGCTACGGATATAATCTCCATACTAAAGAACGAGCAGAATGAGTGCCCTTTCCCAGAACAACTCTACAGTGACACTAAGGATCAGTTTCCTGTCTATTACAATACTGGCCATTAAAATTGCTGCACCAAGAAGCAATGAAGATGATAAACGGCTATTCATCGGACAAATATATTATACTAGAACTGACGTGTGATTACATTTTCACGCAATTTGGGTGCATAGATCCTGAGAAATCAGTACCCAGAACAACCACCTCTGGCCGTGATAACGGCCTTGATACGCCTGGACATTGAGTCAAACAGAGCTTCGATGGCGTTTACAGGTACAGCTGCCCATGCAGCTTCAACACGATACTAGAGTTCATCAAGAGTAGTGACTCGCGTATTTTGACGAGCCAGTTTCTCGGCCACCATTGACCAGACGTTTTCAATTGGTGAGAGATCTGGAGAATGTGCTGGACAGCGCAGCAGTCGAACATTTTCTGTATCCAGAAAGGCCCGTACAGGACCTGCAACATGCGGTCGTGCATTATCCTGGTGAAATGTAGGGTTTCGCAGGGATCGAATGAAGGGTAGAGCCACGGGTCGTAACACATCTGAAATGTAACGTCCACTGTTCAAAGTGCCGTCAATGCGAACAAGAGGTGACCGAGACGTGTAACCAATGACACCGCATACCATCACGCCGGGTGATACGACAGTATGGCGATGACGAATACACGCTTCTAATGTGAGTTCACCGCGATGTCGCCAAACACGGATGCGACCATCATTATGCTGTAAACAGAACCTGGATTCATTCGAAAAAATGACGTTTTGCCATTCTTGCACCCAGGTTCGTCGTTGAGTACACCATCGCAGGCGCTCCTGTCTGTAATGCAGCGTCAAGGGTAACCGCAACCATGGTCTCCGAGCTGATAGGTCTGGTGAGGTTGGCGGATGAGGAAGATACTCAAAATGCAGGTCTGTGATTGTTGCAACTGCTGTACGGGCAGTGTGGGGCCTTGCATTGTCATGTTTGAAAAGGACGCCTGCTGACAGCAATCCACGTCGCTTTGATTTGATTGCAGGCCGCAGATGATTTTTGAGGAGTCTGTGTATGATGCACTGGTGACAGTGGTCCCTCTAGGCATCTAATGCCCCAAAAGGACTCCTTTCTCGTCTCAAAAGAGAGGCAGCATAACCTTCCTTGCTGATCTGTTAGAAACTTCTTTGGTTTTGGTGATGAGGAATGGCGCCATTCCTTGCTCGGTCTCTTCATTTACGATTGGTAGATGTGAACCCAGGTTTCGTCCCTAGTAACGATTCTTGCAAGAAAACCATCAACTTCTCGTTCAAAGCGCCCAAAAAGTTCTTCACAAACATCAACACGTCGTTCTCTCATTTCAGGAGTCAGCTGCCGTGACAGCCATCTTGCAGACACTTTGTGAAACTGGAGCACATCATGCACAATGTGGTGTGCTGACCCATGACTAATCTGTAAGCCGGCCGAAGTGGCCGTGCGGTTAAAGGCGCTGCAGTCTGGAACCGCAAGACCGCTACGGTCGCAGGTTCGAATCCTGCCTCGGGCATGGATGTTTGTGGTGTTCTTAGGTTAGTTAGGTTTAACTAGTTCTAAGTTCTAGGGGACTAATGACCTCAGCAGTTGAGTCCCATAGTGCTCAGAGCCATTTGAACTAATCTGTAAACATGCCGCAATGTCAGTGTCACTCGTCGGGTTTCCTTCACTACAGCTTCAACTGCTGCAATGTTCTGTGGAGTCACAACTCGTTGTGCCTGACCGGGACGAGGAGCATCTTCCACTGAAGTCACACCATTTGCGAACCTCCTACTCCATTCGTAGACTTGCTGCTGCGACAAACATGCGTCACCGTACTGAACCTTCATTCGTCGATGAACTTCAATAGGTTTCACACCTTCACTACGCAAAAACCTAATATCAGAACGCTGTTCTTCCCCGGTGGAAGTCGCAATTGGAGCGGCCATCTTTATACTGATACTGCGACGGTATGTGTGCATCTGCACTATGTTGCCACCTGCAGGCCATTCTGCACGCTGTTTGTAGCAAGCTTACCAATTTAAAGTATAACGGCGTCAAATTTCGATTTGTTATTACAAACTTAAGGTTTTCATTTGACTCGCCCTCGTAAATTGAAACTCCGTCCTCCCAAAAGCGAGTGTAGTACTTCACCCCTGCGCTTGATACGTTGTTATTGCAGGCACTGAAGAAAAGAAGCACGTAAACATGAAATGAGGCCGCGTAAATCTTCTGAGGGAAAGAAAACTAGCTGTGAAATGTCGAGCGTGACGGGAGAGGGTCGGGTGCTGCAGAACTGGATGGTGGGCTAGTTGTGGGCGAACGCAAGTGCGACATGTGTGTGAGGGAGTCAGGTGGTCTGCTGGGCGGCGAGGGGCGGGGCAGGCCGCATCCGCAGCTCGCGCTGGCCGGCTTTCTCTCGCGGACCGCGACCAGCCCGCAGCCGTGGCTAGAGGGCTGCCGCCGCCGCAGCAGCACTCGGCAGCTCGTATCAGTTGTGTTACCTGATAGGGCTGCCTCGTGACACGGTTCTGTACCACAGTCACTATGTTTACATTAAAGTCAATAGACACGGAAAGGAAGCAGTAGTTGAAAACAGAGTGAAGATGGGTTCTAGTCGATGTCTTTGGTATCCAATCTGTACATTGAGCAAGCAGTGAAGGAAACGAAGAAGAAATATGGAAAGGGAATTAAAATTCAGGGACAAGAAATAAAAACTTCGAGGCTTACCGATCACACTGCAGTGACTTGAAAACGCTGTTGAGCTGACTGAACTGAGTCTCGAAAAAGGTTATACGACGAGTATCAAAAAATGGTTCAAATGGCTCTGAGAGCTATGCGACTTAACTTCTGAGGTCATCAGTCGCCTAGAACTTAGAACTAATTAAACCTAACTAACCTAATGACATCACACACATCCATGCCCGAGGCAGGATTCGAACCTGCGACCGTAGCGGTCACGCGGTTCCAGACTGAAGCGCCTTTAACCGCACGGCCACACCGGCCGGCTACGACGAGTATCGACAAACGTGAAACAAAGGTAATGGAATATGGCTCGAATTAAATCACACAATGCTGATAGAGGTTGATTAGGAAACGAGACACTAAAAGAAGTGGATGAACTTTGCTACTTGAGCAGCAAAGTAACTGACGTTTAACTGTTTACCATTCACTGTTTACCACTTACCGCTCAACAGTTACCGTTCACTACTTACTGTATATCGTATACCGCTCACCAAAGAAGAAAAAGTACACTACAGGCATATAGTACAATTTGTATTTATCTCATCTTTGGGGACATTAATACATGGAGAGTAGACGAGCTGGCCGCGGTGGCCCAGAGCTCCGGAACCGCGCGACTGCTACGGTCGCAGGTTCGAATCCTGCCTCCGGCATGGATGTGTGTGATGTCCTTAGGTTATTTAGGTTTAAGTAGTTCTAAGTTCTAGGGGACTGATGACCTCAGATGTTGCATCCCATAGTGCTCAGAGCCATTTGAACCATTTTTAGAATAGACGTGGACAGGGAGCGGTAAATAGAGCGAATGCTGAAGAGTGAACGGTGTACGTTAACTCGTGAATGGTAAATGGTGTTCTATTTCCGTATCGCTTGTCACTGACATGATAAGTTGATGAAGTGAAATGACCATAAGATACTGATGCCGGGGCGTGTCCATCCGGGTAAGTACGACCGCCGAGTTGCAAGCCTTTTCAGTTGACGCCACATTGGGCGACTTACGTGTCGATGATGACGAGTACAACAAAACACCCAGACCCCGAGCGAAGAAACTCTCCGACCCAGCCGGGAAAAGAACCCCGGCCCTTCGCATGGTCTTGCAGCGCTGTCCTCTCAACTATGGAAGCGGACGCCACTTGTTGACGATGACAAGCAACAGGGGCTTAAACCAGCAGTTGATTGTGGAATAGTGTATAAAGTAAAACTCACATTCAACAACTACAATTACCAGTTTGTTAATTACTTCGCATAAGCAAATGTTGGTTGTTAACTATTTATGTGTAGTATGTTGCATACTCGTTCTCGTATTGCAATTATGTGTAGCTTCCAGTGAAATTTACCGATGTGATGTTTTGAAGTAGGTAATGAAAATATAGTAGACAGCATTTTCGTCATTTCATGCAATTCAAATACTTTTTCAAGCGTGTGACATATTTTTGATAAATAATTCAGGTCATTTGGGCACTTCTGAGCACAGCCTTGATAGGGCTACATTGTAATCGAGTCTTTCGTTTTAATGACGGCTAAGATACTAGGCTGTGATTGAAGGAGGCGGAGGTGGTGCATTACGCTGTGTGTGTTGTCCGTGTTTGTGTGTTTGTGTATGCTTATGTAGTATCTTTGCCATTTTACATGAACTTGTCATTTTTATGCATCATTTTATTACTACACTTTAGTTGGCTGGAGAGGTGGAGGGGGAAAGGGGCGTGCGTTGTTGTTCTTTTTCTTTTAATTTTCGCATTAGTAAAATTGGTCTACTTCCACTATCTTGAATTTTCAATGTTTCATTTTAATGCTACAATGTGACTGGCTGGTAGGGGGGTGGGAAGCGAAAAGAGGAAGAGTGGTGAAGGCGACAGGCCTTGATGGTGTCATCATAGTGTCTAGAAGCGCTATGGTGTCATAGATAAGGCCCATGGCTTCTTATATCATGAAGGAGAGGTCAATGATGTGGGTCATGTTTTTTATAGGAAAGGGGGCTAGAAGATACAATATAAACAAAGTGTGCTAGAGTTCTCATAGCTACACAACTTAAAGTGCCAAGAAACAAATGCAGTAAGTCGAAATGTGGGTGTCTAAAAGCCAGCAAAAAGCGGTTTGTGAAAATTAAATCAACTCTTTTTTTAGCCAGTCTCTGCTGCAAACACTTTTTATGTGCAAAATATGTAAAAAGACGGAATCGACAGTAGTTACCATCATGATGCTTTGTCAATAAAAGTGAAACCTAACTGGTATAAAATTCTATTAAATACGATTTTCTTAAAACAAAAAGAAACAAAATAATTAGGAGAGAATGTAGCAGTTGCTGTGGAAACCGGCATCCAAACAATTTTACTTCCGTTTGTGCTTTTCCTGTGCCCTTTTACGCTACTGGCCATTAAAATTGCTACACCAAGAAAAAATGCAGATATTAACGGGTATTCATTGGACAGATATATTATACTAGAACTGACATGTGATTACATTTTCACGCAGTTTGGGTGCATAGATCCTGAGAAATCAGTACCCAGAACAACCACCTCTCGCCATAATACCGGCCTTGATACGCCTGGGCATTGAGTCAAACAGAGCTTGGATGGCGTGTACAGGCACAACTGCCCATACAACTTCAACACGATACCACAGTTCATCAAGAGTAGTGACTGGCGTATTGTGACGAGCCAGTTTCTCGGCCAGCATTGACCATACGTTTTCAGTTGTTGAGAGATCTGGATAATGGCCAGGGCAGCAGTCGAACATTTTCTGCATCCAGAAAGGCCCGTAGACGACCTGCAACATGCGGCCGTGCATTATCCTGCTGAAATGTAGGGATTCGCAGGGTAGAGCCACGGGTCGTAACACATCGTTATGTAACGTCCACTGCTCAAAGTGCCGTCAACGCGAACAAGAGGTGACCGAGACGTGTAACCAATGGCACCCCATACCATCACGCTGGGTGATACACCAATATGGCGATGACGAATGACGTTTCCAATGTGCGTTCAATGTGCGTTCACCGCGATGTCGCCAAACACGGATGCAACCATCATGATGCTGTAAACAGAACCTGGATTCATCCGAAAAAATGAGATTTTGCCATTCGTGCGCCCAGGTTAGTCGTTGAGTACACCATCGCTGGCGCTCCTGTCTGTGACGCAGCGTCAAGCGTAACAGCAGCCATGGTCTCCCACCTGATAGTCCACGCTGCTGCAAACGTCGTCGAACTGTTCGTGCAGATGGTTGTTGTCTTGCAAACGTCCCCATCTGTTGACTCAGGGATCGAGACGTGGCTGCACGATCCGTTACAGCCATGCGGATAAGATGCCTGTCATGTCGACTGCTAGTGATACGAGGCTCTTGGGATCCAGCACGGCGTTCTGTACCCTCCTGAACCCACCGATTCCATATTCTGCTAACAGTCATTGGATCTTGACCAACGCGAGCAGCAATGTCGCGATACGATAAACCGCAATCGCGATAGGCTACAGTCCGATCTTTATCAAAGTCAGAAACGTGATGGTACGCATTTCTCCTCCTTACACGAGGCATGACAACAACGTTTCACCAGGCAACGCCGGTCAACTGCTGTTTGTGTATGTGAAATCGGTTGGAAACTTTCCTCATGTCAGCGCGTTGTATGTGTCGACACTGGCGCCAACCTTGTGTGAATGCTCTGAAAAGCTAATCATTTGCATATCGCAGAATCTTCTTCCTGTCGATTAAATTTCGCGTCTGTAGCTGGTCGTCTTCGTGGGTTGAAATTTTAGTTGCCAGTAGTGTAGTTGAGAGAACTATTTACACATAATGGTTTTAGTTTCATTTGGTGTTTTGGACGAAGACGCTTTACCGGATACGCTGATATAATCTGGAGGGGGGGGGGGGGGTGGGGGAGGAAGGAACAAATTTTGCCTCATTGCACGTCTTGTTATTAAGTGATGGTTCTACTAGACAATCGACTTCCATTTTCAGAAGTTTCTGCGTGTGAGACCTGCACTTTCAGGGCGGAGACGCAAGAGATGCTGTTCTAGAGATGGCAGAAGTCCCTTCCTGCACTTTCCAGCCGCTTCCTGCTCCCTGCACTCTTTAACTTAATTTGTGACGTCCAGCTCCCCCGGTGTGTGGCGACAGGCGCAGACACAGAGGCAAGCAGTAGGCTGAGGTCAGGATTTCCCGGGCAGCTCCGGCGCAGCGTGCTCGCCGCTCCCTGCGGCCTCCGGGAAATTGCCGACTTCCTCCCAGGTGCCTGCAGGCGTGCCAACACAGCGGCGCTACCTGCCACCTGGGCGCGCTCGCCGCCGCGGCTCGGAGGTTGGCAGCAGCGCCGGCCATGCCGCCTCGGGGCTCGCCTTTTTCTGAGTCCAGATTGCGAGGCACAAGGCTGCCGGATGTCGGAGGCATTACATGCAAAATGTGTGCCTGCTTTCTTCTTGCCTTTTTTTTTCTTCTTATTTTGCGTGCGACAACGGAGACTTGCAACAGCGGAAGCGCGCGTTATTTGTCTTACGAGCGCACAGTACGCGTGGGCGCAAACCTACGTAATATACTGTATACAGTGACTCACATAATTATTCGGACAGACATAGTGTATTATATTTCCCTTCGTATTAGTGATTTCAGCAATAATAAAGCAATGGTATAAAGTAAATAAAAGTTCCTGTAAGGAATGTAAAAACGCAATGTCCATCGTACCTAAAAAGAATACTGCAAGTCAAACGTAAGAATTAGCAAACACAATCAAAAACAAAAACAATGCTGCTCAAAAGTATTCATGTGCATTTCCTTCTACTTATGGTCCAAAATTTCAGTAACTAGTAAGCATTCCTTTCATCTTAATTATTTCTCTGAGACGACTTGGAATGCTCTCCGCTAATTTTCGTGTGTACTAAAATATAGGGAGATATTTTCGGCAGTTCTTCTTATGGTCTGTTTCTTCAGCTTATCTCTATATGTGATTAGTGCTTTCCTCATTTCTTTATCAAGTTTGTCCCAAAGATTCTCAGTCACATTCAAGTCTGGAAATAGGGGGGGGGGGGGGGAGAGGGGGGGGAGGGTGGATGGAGCACCTTTCAACAGTGAAACAATAACTACATCCTCACATTCCAGGACGTATGTTTTGTGTCATTATCTTGATAAAACTCAAAATGTACCCCATTCCCCATGTTTTCGGCGCTCTTTTGCAAAAAACCCGCGCAGTATTCTGGCATAATGAAATTGGTCCATTTCACCCTCAATAAAAACCAATTCACTAACTCCATTCGCCGACATTTACCCCCGCACCATTCCAAGTCAATCGCCATACTGCACAACTGCATTGAGATTTTCCTCTTCAAGCTCAGTATTGAGCATTTACCAAACCGCCACCATCAGATTGAAATGTGTTAAATTTACTCTTGTCAGCAAGTATAACGTCATTCTACCACATATTGTGCTCTTCGGCAAACAGTATTCTCTTCCTTTGATTCATTTCACTTATGAAATGCTTCCCTCTTGCAATACGGTCGTGAAAGTTACCTCTTCTGAGCACCCTACGTTTCGTTTTGGAATGCACTTCCTTTCCGATGTCTTTGGTAATCTCAGTAGTGAGTTTTGGAGCAATAAACTTGGTTTCTTTCCGTTTCTCTGATGATATACTCTTCTCGCACAGAAAACGTTCTTTGACAGCGTTCTTGGACATCCCGTATGCGGTGGATTGTCAATCCTGTCTTCCTCCCGGAATCTTCTGATTATACCCGAAACTGTGTCCGCCCCGATAGTTGAATGGTCAGCCTGAAGGACTGCTGTTCAAATGGCTCTGAGCACTATGGACTTAACATCTAAGGTCCTCAGTCCCCTAGAACTCAGAACTACTTAAACCTAACTAACCTAAGGACATCACACACATCCATGTGCGAGGCAGGATTCGAACCTGCGACCGTAGCGGTAGCGCGGTTCCAGACTGAAGAGCATAGAACCGCTCGGCCACAACGGCCGGCACGGACTGCTGTCCTAAGGGGCCCGGGTTCGATTCCCGGCTGGGTCGGGGATTTTCTCCGCTCAGAGACTGGGTGTTGTGTTGCCTTCATCATCATTTCATCCCCATCCGGAGCGCAGGTCGCCCAATGTGGCGTCGAATGTAATAAGACATGCACCAAGGCGGCCGGACCTGCCCCGTAAGGAGCCTCCCGGCCAATGACCCCAAACGCTCATTTCCTTTTTTTACCCGAAACTGTTTTTTTTTTTTCATTTGTAACATTCAGCAGTTTTACGACAACTCTTGCCTTTGGCATGGTGATAAATAACTAGCTGCCGTTATTCGAATGTGCTCTCTCTTACTCCGCGGGCCATCGCTACCACAGTTGTACAGAGCACAATACCTAGCTGGACGTTTACGTTCACACTGTCCGTGGTTGCTCTACGTCTGTACATGACCTCTGCAGAACGACTGGCCGTCTCCGGATAACTTCGTCGACGAGCGTCACTAATTCTCCCCTGTTTTTAAACATAAACATTTTACCGTGGCGTTGACTCTGTCGAACTGTGATATTGACAACCAGTTTTCGTGTACACTATTTTCTTTGAACCTTAGAGTCAATGTGTTGCAAAGACTGTTTATTAATGAGTGTCCGAATAATTATGTGAGTCACTGTACATCTACGTTCTCAAAATTTACCATCGCTATCATTAGGCGATACGTGTTTTTGAAAGTTTTTCTTGGCTCACTGAAACGTGTGACCATGAAAATTTTAGTCTACGGCTCTCCGTAGTGTACGTACAACACCGTAACCTAGTGACGTGGTACAGTGGTAAGACAAAGGCCTCGGCTCCACTCCTCCACTCCCAATCACCACCCGTACTTTCTTCGTTCACATAAATCCCATACAGCAAGTGCAAGTGTAGTTCTGTGAAAATGGAACCGGCGGATTTGCTTCTTGTTGTTCCCAGTCTACTTCTACCCCCCCCCCCCCCTTACACACACACACACACACACACACACACACACACACACACACACACACACAAACACACACATAAGCGCGCGCACTAGGCAAACCACAGTGAGGCGCGTGATGGAGGGAACTTAGCAGTGTATCGCATGTAATTACCATACATACATTTATTACATAATAAATGTATGAGACTTATTGGAACACCCAGTTGTAATTTTACAACCAATAACGCCCTTTTGCCCCTAACTTGATAAGAAACTTTCCTGCAGTAACCTTCTACGGACATGGGTGGACAAACGAATAAAATAAAATAAAAAAGAATAATCAGGTTATCAGGTTTCGAAAACGGAGCGCAAAACTGACATGTCGCTACGCTAATCACTGTGCCACCATTTTCGTTGAGATTATCGCCCGCGAGAAGGCATCTACACTACGTTAAAAACTTTTGCTGTCGGCTTCCCAAAACGGTTGAGTATCTACTGATAATCCGAGATACGTGTTCGCTTATTTTGACGGCTCTTCCACTGAGCGAAGTTTCTCGGAATTGGGGTTATGGCACTTGGCGGGTTCTTCTAGTTAGTGACGCTCTCAGCCCCTTACTTCTTCGGGCTCTGAAGCTGGCGCCGTGACGCCACTGAGGAGGTACTACGCTGCAACGACGGCGAACGTCTGGTCTTCTGGTTTCCTTTGGTCACTGCGCAGCGACATGTCGCGGACGAATCCCCGACTCTTTATCATTCCGGCTCACACAGTTCGACTCACGTCACGTCTGCGCCGCGATATTCATTTAAATCAGGTAGCTCACTTTTCGTCGTTTCCACCACAACGAATACGAAACTTAGGAACCAGTGAGGAAGTAGATGGGCGGAGACTGAACTGATGGTTTGGCGAAGGCATCGCGGCGGCAGCAGCTGGTGGTGGGGGAGGGAAGCAGCAGTGGCGGCGCGTCGCGCAGGAAGCGGCGCGGCCTTCTCAGGGTGACTGCCGCACTCCGCACTCGGCACGCAGCACGACGCATGTGCGTCACGCGCCGTGTTAACAGCGCCGCAGCCGGCCGGCCGCGTGGCGCATACCCCACGCTACGCACGTACGTGTGGCCGCGCTCAGCCGTGCCCGCTGCGAGCGTCGTCGCTTACTGCAGCGCCCCTAGTGGAGAAAACAGGCCCTCTGTACATCAACTTGAGCAAGTTTCACGCCGGGTACAGGCCCAGGCACCAACAATGAGCGGCGGCAGAATGAACGTTTCCATAGCTCCTGTGGAGTTTATTCAGTTTTACGCTCTGTACACAACTGGCCATTAAAATTGCTACACCAAGAAGAAATGCAGATGATAAACGGGTATTCATTGGAACTGACATGTGATTACATTTTCACGCAATTTGGGTGCATAGATCCTGAGAAATCAGTACCCAGAACAACCACCTCGGGCCGTAATAACGGCCTTGATACGCATGGGCATTCAGTGTAACAGAGCTTGGATGGCGTGTGCAGGTACAGCTGCCCATGCAGCTTCAACACGATACCACAGTTCATCAACAGTAGTGACTGGCGTATTGTGACGAGCCACCATTGACCAGACGTTTTCAATTGGTGAGAGATCTGGAGAATGTGCTGGCCAGGGCAGCAGTCGAACATTTTCTGTATCCAGAAAGGCCCGTACAGGACCTGCAACATGCGGTCGTGCATTATTCTACTGAAATGTAGTGTTTCGCAGGGATCGAATGAAGGGTAGAGCCACGGCTCGTAACATATCTGAAATGTAACGTCCACTGTTCAAAGTACCGTCAATGCGAACAACAGGAGACCGAGACGTGTAACCAATGGCACCCCATACCATCACGCCGGGTGATACGCCAGTATGGCGATGACGAATTCACGCTTCCAATGTGCATTCACCGCGATGTCGCCAAAGACGGATGCGACCATCATTATGCCGTACACAGAACCTGGATTCATCCGAAAAAATGACGTTTTGCCATTCGTGTACCCACGTTCGTCGTTGAGTACACCATCCCAGTCGCCCCTGTCTGTGATGCAGCGTCAAGGGCAACCGCAGCCGTGGTTTCCGAGCTGATAGTCCATGCTGCTGCAAACATCGTCGAACTGTTCGTGCAGATGGTTGTTGTCTTGCGAACATCCCCATCTGTTGACTCAGGGATCGAGACGTGGCTGCACGATCCGTTACAGCCATGCGGATAAGATGCCTGTCATCTCGACTGGTAGTGATACGAGGCCGTTGGGACCCTGTACGGCGTTCTGTATTACCCTCCTGAACCCGCAGATTCCATATTCTGCTAACAACCATTGGATCTCGACAAACGCGAGCAGCAATGTCGCGATACGATAAACCACACTCGCGATAGGCTACAATCCGACCTTTATCAAAGTCGGAAACGTGATGGTACGCATTTCTCCTCCTTACACGAGGCATCGCAACAACGTTTCACCAGGCAACTCAGGTCAACTGCTGTTTGTGTATGAGAAATCGGTTGGAAACTTTCCTCATGTTAGCACGTTGTAGGTGTCGCCACCGGCGCCAACCTTGTGTGAATGCTCTGAAAAGCTAATTATTTGCATCTCACAGCATCTTCTTCCTGTCGGTTAAATGCTGTGTCTGTAGCATGTCATCTTCGTGGTGTAGATAAACCTATCTGTGCCAATAACCGTCGGCCAGTAGACGAAGTGACCAACACAGACAAGTGACGTTGCATTGACTTAGAAGCTGCAGGGCCGAAACCTGATAGTGAAAAACATTTTTTGCTACTTGCGTTAGGACGTAAGAAGAGGGGAGTTGGTGGAGTGAAGTGTCTGATCGGCAGCTACATTCCATCGTTCTGCCTTACATTCCAAATACCTCCACTGCTCTACCATTATTGACATTAAAATGTGCCTATGGCATAATTGGCCGCGATTCCCCTACTGCGCAGTTCGACCGCCTGGTGAAAGTCACTCTGTTTGCCGCCACTTCAGCGACTTGTGCTTCAGGATGATAAAATGCTGATGACCACACACACACACACACACACACACACACACACACACTTACACACAAAACACATACACAGTCCCGAGTGGAGAAAGTCTCCGACCCAGCCGGGAATCGAACCTGGTGAGAGTCAGCGACCCACACCACAACACCACGAACTAATGACTACTATTGCTAGCAGACAGTAGCAACAACAAGACTTACAGGTTGTTGTTGTTGTGGTCTTCAGTACAGAGACTGGTTTGATGTAGCTCTCCATGCTACTCTATCCTTTGCAAGGGTCTTCATTTCCCATTACGTACTGCAACGTACATCCTTCCGAATCTGTTTAGTGTATTCATCTCTTGGTCTCCCTCTACGATTTTTACCCTCCACGCTGCTTTCCAATACTAAATTGGTGATCCCTTGATGCCTCAGAATATGGCCTACCAACCGATCCCTTCTTCTACTCAAGTTGTGCCACAAATTTCTCATCTCTCCAATTGTATTCAATACCTCCTCATTAGTTATGTGATGAATCCATCTAAATGTTCAGCATTCTTCTGCAGCAGCACATTTCGAAAACTTCTATTCTCTTCTTATCCAAACTATTTATCGTCCACGTTTCACTTCCATACATGGCTACACTCCATACAAATACTTTCAGAAACGCTTTCCTTGCCATTGCCAGTCTACGTTTAATATTCTCTCTACTTCGACCAGATACTTTAACCAAATTTCTTTCTTTCTTTTTTCGGATGAATCCAAGTTCTGTTTACAGCATCATGATGGTCGCATCCGTGTTTGGAGACATCGCGGTGAACGCACATTGGAAGTGTGTATTCGTCATCGAACAGACATACTGGCGCGTCACCCGGCGTGATGGTATGGGGTGCCACTGGTTACACGTCTCGGTCACCTCTTGTTCGCATTGACGGCACCTTGAACAGTGGACGTTACATTTCACATGTGTTACGACCCGTAGCTCTACTCTTCAATCGATCCCTGCGAAACACTACATTTCAGCAGGATAAAGCATGACCGCATGTTGCAGGTCCTGTACGGGCCTTTCTGGATACAGAAAATGTTCGACTGCAGCCCTGGCCAGCACATTCTCCAGATCTCTCACCAATTGAAAACGTGTGGTCAATGGTGGCCGAGCAACTGATTCGTCACAACACGCCAGTCACTACTCTTGATGAACTGTGGTATCGTGTGGAATCTGCATGGGCAGCTGTAGCTCTACACGCCATCCAAGCTCTGTTTGACTCAATGCTCAGGCGTATCAAGGCCGTTATTAAGGCCAGAGGTGGTTGTTCTGGGTACTGATGTCTCAGGATCTATGCACCCAAATTGCGTGAAAATATAATCACATGTCAGTTCTAGTATAATATATCTGTCCAATGAATACCCGTTTATCATCTGCATTTCTTCTTGGTGTAGCAATTTTAATGGCCGGTAGTGTAGGAGGCAAAAACTGTAGAGGAAGACAGAGATTGGAATACGTCAAGCAAATAATTGAGGATGTAGGTTGCAAGTGCTACTGTGAGATGAAGAGGTTAGCACAGGAAAGGAATTCGTGGCGGGCCGCATCAAACCAGTCAGTAGACTGATGACAAAAAAAAGAAAAAAAAGTGTAGGAGGCATCCCATCAATTTTGTGACATCAGTATATATCTATACTCCTTAAGCCACCTTATGGTGGTGGAAGGTACTTCCTGCCCTCTCTCCCTTCTTCCCCTTTCCTGTCCCAGTCGCTAATGGAGTGAGATAAGAACGACCGTTAGCAGAGCCCCATATCAGCTCGAACATCTCTCACCTTGACCTGCTTGATCTTATCGCAAGCTGTATGTAGTAGGAATCAAAATTTTGGTTGACTCTTATGGGTTTCCATGTGACCTTCGGTGGTAATCTAAGGCATCGTGACAGCAGTGGACTATGCGGACATCACTGCATCCTGTTGTGTACTGCTTCGTACACAGTGGTAAGAAGAGGTGGGCTGCAGACTGGTGCAGGAGCTGTCGTCGTGGGGAAGCTGGACAGGAGCAGAAATGATTAGTGAACACATAAATGCAGTAAACGGACCTTTTACTCAAATTTTCCATGTGTTGCCAAGAAATTGTATAAAAGAGCAAACAACAACAAAGTAACGGTATTACAAGACGCAAATGAAAGAGAATCGTGAAGTGTGAGGCTTGCACTACTAATGCACGAGCTAATGTCGAAGGCTGAGTAAGACAGAATACTGCAAATGAGACTGGGCCGTGTAGCTGCCGCCGGCCTCCTGTATCGCGGTGGCAGAGGGCACTTAGAGCCACTGAAGACGTACGAGGGATATTCAGAACGTATTGTATGGTATGTTAACTGGGGGCCTAGAAACGACGGAGAGGCTCCATCCCCGCCGCAGCCGCAGTGGTCCACAACCCCACGACGACGACTGCAGTTCACTTCACCCCTCCACCGTCCCACACCGAACCGCGAACCACTCTTTCAGGGTTATTGTGCGGTTCGGTCCCCCCAGTGGACCCCCCGAGGGACGTCTCACACCAGACTTGTGTAACCCCTATGTTTGTGTGGTAGAGCAATGGTGGTGTACGCGTACGTCGAAAACTTGTTTGTGCAACAATCGCCGACACACTGCAGCTTAGGCGGAATAAGGGGAACCAGCCGGCATTCGCCGAGGCAGATGGAAAACCACCTAAAAAGCATCCACAGACTGGCCGGCTCACCGCACATCGACACAAGTCCGCCGGGCGGATACGTCCCGGAGACCAGTCTCTCCTTCCCAATCCGGAAAGCCGTGCGTTAGACCTCACGGCTAATCGGGCGGGCTTCGGAAAGTAAGTTCCGATCGGTCAAGAAATGGAAACCACTGTGAAAATGTAATAAAGCTTTGCACATATGAGTTCGACAGTGTCTCTAGTATCCCTGTCAGTTGCATCACTTCCCTGTTTTCAGTTCTGAGCGCATGGTGAGCACATAAAGATACGTAGAAAATAGTGTCTCCCGCTAAGTATGAGGTGCTGGTGAGGGATTTCGCCTGATGTTATGCAGCCCACATTACAGAACTGTCATACGGTTTCTACTTCGTGGACAATTCTCTGTCGCAATCTGCAGGGGCAATGAAAATGCTCCTGCAGCTTTTTCGAAGGGAAGTGTTTGATCATCCGTACTACAGCTGGTAATTGGCTCCCTCTGTGTTTCATCTCTGCTCACATTAACTACTGGCTACGAAGACAAAATTTTCGCACAGACAACGCGCTATAGATGAGCGTAGAGAATTGGCGGGAAGCACAGGCGGCTGCCTTCTATGACGAGGGTATTGGTATAATGGTGCGACAGATGTCCTAGCTGGAGCGGCGACTATATAGAGAAGAAGATGGAACGTGGAGTCAACTGTCGCAAATAAAACATATCTGATTTTCAATGTAGTTTCCATATCGCGACTAATCGGAACTCACTTTGCGGACAAGCCTTGTAGCTTAGCAGGCACGCTTCGCTAGATCCGCAGGGTGCCCGCGAGACCGCTGCCGCCGTCTGTCGGTGCCTGCGTTTCCGATGCGAACTGTGACAGCGCCGCTGGGGATGGCATCGCTTCGTGCTTGATGACTTTCCTGCCAGGGATGGCATCTTAAAGCTGGATAACTCTCCATATCACAAGGTCAGAAGCGTACTACGTTGGTTTCAGGGGCATGATAGTGAACTCACGGTGATGGCTGGGCCGCCGAATTCGCTGGATCTGGGACGCTTTCGGGCACGGGCTTCGTGCCCACAAACCTCCGGCACGCCATTTACGGGAATTGCGCGACCTGTGCGTAGACACCCGTGCGATATTCCTACCTGTGGCTTGTCGAAGCCGTGCCATGCAGAATCGCTGTTGTGTCGCATTCCAAAGGTGGAGCTACGCGCCACTAAGCAGGTGGGCATAATGTCGTGGCTCATCAGTTTAGATATTGTCCGCCTCCGTAGCGTAGCGGTAACGTTACCGACTACCACGTAGGGGGCCCGGGTTCGATTGCCGGCAGGGGACTGGGTGTTGTGTGTCCTTCATCATCGTTTTCATCATCATTGACTCGCAAGTCGCCGATGTGGCGTCACCTAAAGAGGACTTGCAATACGGCGGCCGAACTTCCCCGAATGGGGCCTCCGGCCAACAATGCCATACGATCATTTCATTTCATTTAGTGTAGATATTAATGTGTGATGAATGCAAGCGAGTTGGAAGAACCTTCAAAACTGAGATGCCGTGCGGTTTAAAAGATAAATATCAATTAACGAGAAAGGAAAGTATAGTACCCGAAATGGACGACGTCTTTGTCGAGTGCCGGGCTTCGTGCGTGCTGACGCCACGTGTGGAGGTATGCGGGCGCATTGCGCAGCCAGCCGTGGGAACCGACTGGGCCGCTTCACGCATGCAAACGACCGCTGGTGGCCGCGGTCGCGTCTTAACGACCACACGGCGCGTCGCCGTCGTGGCTGACAGGTTGTTACGAAAGCAGGACGGCCAAATGTAAGCGACTGATGGAACTTTAACCTTCCACACCACGGAATATACGGTAGTTTAGTCGCCCTGAAGAGGGTCACTTCACACAAGGTCGAAACGCCGGTGGTAAAAGTGTTTCGGCGTTTATAATCACAAATTCTTATGATTTTATTAAAATTGACACCAGCTGGGAGAATACAAACTATAATATTTTCTGAATGATTAGAAACTACAGGATAACTTCGTGAGACGTTTATCAACGCTGAAAGTAGAGTTCATTGCTGAAGATACCTACTTGAGTTAAAAAATAAAAGAAAACAGAACCAAAAAAATAAATATCAGAAGCGCCGTCTAGAAGCAAGTACACTACTGGCCATTAAAATTGCTGCACCACGAAGATGACGTGCCGCGATATTTAACTGACAGGAAGAAGACGCTGTGATATGCAAATGATTAGCTTTTCAGAACATTCACACATGGTTGGCGCTGGTGGCGACTTCTTCAACGTGCTGACATGAGGAAAGTTTCCAACCGATTTCTCATACACAAACAGCAATTGACCGGCGTTGCCTGGTGAAACGTTGTTGCGATGCCTCGTGTAAGGAGGAGAAATGCGTACCAGCACGTTTCCGACTTTGATAAAGGTCCGCTTGTAGCCTATTGCGATTGCGGTTTATCGTATCGCGACATTGCTGCACGCGTTGGTCGAGATCCAATGACTGTTACCAAAATATGCAATCGGTGGGTTCATGAGGGTAATACGGAACGCCGTGCTGGATCCCAACGGCCTCGTATCACTAGAAGTCGAGATGACAGGCATCTTATCCGCATGGCTGTAACGGATCGTACAGCCACGTCTCGATCCCTGAGTCAACAGATGGGGACGTTTGCAAGACAACCACCATCTGCACGAAAAGTTCGACGACGTTTGCAGCAGCATG
This sequence comes from Schistocerca americana, assembly GCF_021461395.2. NCBI lineage: Eukaryota > Metazoa > Arthropoda > Insecta > Orthoptera > Acrididae > Schistocerca > Schistocerca americana. The sequence goes on along the minus strand of NC_060122.1, from coordinate 134,030,820 downwards.
GACTATCAGCTCGGAGACCATGGCTGCGGTTACCCTTGACGCTGCATCACAGACACGATGATGTACTCAACGTCGAACCTGAGTGCACGAATGGCAAAACGTCATTTTTTCGGATGAATCCAGGTTCTGTTTACAGCATCGTGATGGTCGTATCCGTGTTTGGCGACATCGCAGTGAACGCACATTGGAAGCGTGTATTCCTCATCGCCATACTGGCGTATCAGCTGGTGTGAAGGTATGGGGTGCCATTGGTTACATGTCTCGGTCACCTCTTGTTCGCATTGACGGCACTTTGAACTGTGGACGTTACATTTCACATGTGTTACGACCCGTGGCTCTACCCTTCATTCGATCCCAGCGAAACCCTACATTTCAACAGGATAATGCACGACCGCGTGTTGCAGGTCCTGTACGGGCCTTTCTGGATGCAGAAAATGTTCGACTGCTGCCCTGGCCAGCACATTCTCCAGATCTCTCACCAACTGAAAACGTCTGGTGAATGGTGGGCAAGCAACTGGCTCGTCACAATACGCCAGTCACTACTCTTGATGAAGCTGCATGGGCAGCTGTACCTGTACATGCCATCCAAGTTCTGTTTGACTCAATGCCCAGGCGTATCAAGGCCGTTATTACGGCCAGAGGTGGTTGTTCTGGGTACTGATTTCTCAGGATCTATGCACCCAAATTGCGTGAAAATGTAGTCACATGTCATTTCTAGTATAATATATTTGTCCAATGAATACCCGTTTATCACCCACATTTCTTCTTGGTGTAGCAATTTTAATGGCCAGTAGCGTACATTTTGACATTATTTTATGGTTGCGATACTGGTTATTCTTAAAAATCTAAGATAGGGAAATTAATGAAACGGTAAGTTCATCACCGCCGTCATCTGCTTCCAAGGGTTACGTGTTGCTGCCACCTGTTCCCGTCTCGTCACCAGTCCCTCCCGCTCTTACGAGGTCCGCCTAGTTCACTCGTTCCAGCTTGTCATTAACTGAAAAGATTTTTAAATCTGATCTTATTGTTACATTTTATTGCAGCCTCAATACATAGCTCCCGAACTTCATCTCTGCTGCCTGTATACATGATTTTTTTGGTTTCTGTCCACGATTATGAACCATATATTTGAGTAGGTAGAGCCGTAAATTTATAGAATTTCATTTAGTGTTTCCTTCCTCATTTTTCTTTCCAAAGTTTTTCCAGTTGTTCCGGAGATAGCTTAATATTTGTGAACCTTCTTCTTAGTGTCTTTGTCATACTTAAAATCGCATCCTAGATAACTGAAGTGGGATACTCGTTATAAAATTTTCTCATTTATTATTGTTTTAGATCTGACTGGATTAGTTTCTTTCAATGCCATTATCTTTGTCTTATTTGCAGATATAATTAAGTTGTGAAATGGCCGTTTCCGTAAGAGCGCGCCAAAATTGGACAAAGAGGATGTTCCACTGAACAATTTGAGGTAGGGAATCCGGGATGGGAGAAACCAGCTTAAGGAGATAATAGGAATAAAACCACATTATCGTGAACTCTTTTATTTACATTAGTTAACTGCAAATACGTGATTCACATAATGAACATACCATTTATACTGTGTGTGAAACTAACGGCCATCAACCTCATTGCAAGACATCAGCCAACAAGATTCTGACGCACCCTGACAAATATCCCTGGTGTGTTTCGAATAATATCACGGGCAGCTACAATTCTCGCAACTAGTTCCATCACTGTACCCACTGGGGTCTCACACACAAGTGACTTTAGATATCCCACAAAGAAAATAATCAAGGGGATTCAGGTCAGGTGATCTCGCAGGCCATGGAATAGGACCTCCTCTTCCAATCCAGCGACCAGGAAATACTGTACCGGTACTGCTCCATTGTATTGTATTGTACGTCTCTGAATAGCACTGAGTAATGAATAGGCCTGTCGGTGAATCATAGCACTTTCTATCATAGGACAATGTAAATATGATACGACTGAACCAAGTAAAGTAAACAAAACATGCGTCACGAATTTCTGATAATCAGCCTCGTCCTCCTTGTTTCCTTGCAGGAAATAAGGAATGCATATTTAAATAAACAGCACGGTACGTGTAAATAAGTACGTATGTTAGTTGTAAATAAGCTAGAAAAGAGTAATGCTAGACAAAACGGTAGATAAGTTTACTTCCATAGATGCATAAGCTGGCTTCTCCGACTCCAGGGCCCCTACGTCAAATTGTTCAGTGGAGCATTCTCTATGTCCTGTTACATTTTTACACGCTCTTACTGAAACCCTTTATATCGCGTTTTGGCTCAATCTGTACACTTTGTAAATTGTCTTCTGTTTCCTGTATAATTATCTGATCATCAGCATATAACACAGAATTTAATGGTATGCTGGACCCTGTTATAACTCCTATCTCTATTTCACCTTTACACTTCAGGTCGTCAATATACAAATTAAAGTGGGTGACAGACTGTGCCGTTGTCGAACACCTTGATTTATTGCAATTTCATCTGACGTTTTCGAACCTGAACTCGTAACTATTTGTGGTGTTAATAAGGTATTTAGGAAAACCTTTTATTTGCAATAGTTTCGACTAAAGGAGTCTTCTAACCTTATCAAATTGTTTCTCATAGTCAGTAAATGCTAAATGCATTTCTAAGTCCACAGATCTCCAGCTGACTGTTGGGAGCATCTTCACCACCATGCTGACGTGATGTAAACGACTATCTGTAATGTGGTAGTTCCATTTTAAATGGGGAAGGTGTGTAGAGTCATACAGAAAAATAAACTTGTATTATAGTTAATACATAAAACAAAATACACTGATAAATCCAAACGGTCTGGAGTAAATAAAATCACTTTCCTGAAATGCTACTCTTTCGGCAACAGGAAAATTCGTGTATAGAGCGATGTTGGTTCAAATGGCTCTGAGCACTATGGGACTTAACTTCTGAGGTCATCAGTCCCCTAGAACTTAGAACTACTTAAACCTAACTAACCTAAGGACATCACACACATCCATGCCCGAGGCAGGATTCGAACCTGCGACCGTAGCGGTCGCGCGGTTCCAGACTGAAGCGCTTAGAACCGATTGGCCACTCCGGCCGGCTAGAGCGATGTTCTTTGAATTTATAATCCCATATTAATAAACAGTGTATAACAGTAAATTAACGTACCGAATGAATCAACATATAATTCCTAGGCATGTGACGAGTTAAAATATTTCCCCCTCTCTTCCCATATTTTTTAAACGTCCCCTTAGAAAAATTATCGAATTACTGTGCTGACAAAACTCTTACGTTATTTGATTTTCAAACAGCTGAGCAGAACTGAACGTACTCAGACATTTCGCTCTTTACCTATTCTGATCAACACTAAACTGACAAACAATATTTTTAACGCAACGCAGTCTGACTTTCAATAATCCTACAAAAGAATGGCCCTGACTAACATTAACCTATACTTTTCACAAATCACTTACCTCACAAAAATCTTCGTTACTCTAACTACTGCAATACAGCGAGCGCCACTACTGCTAGCTATATAAAAGATTCAAACTACTGAAGGCACTAACTACTGATAGGCATAGTTAGCAAATGAAAGATTTTGATAGAGAACAAACAGTGTATTTACCTTAATAGTGTTCAAAAGTCATAATATATATATAGCAGTTCATGGCATCCAGTCTTACAAATTTACTGTCTCTGATGGACACACGTCCAGATCATCCGCTCTCAAAACTCCGCCGTCTCACTTCCCCACATCCACCACTGCTGGCGGCTCATCTCCAACTACGCAACGCTACGCGCTGTTAACAGCCAAGTGCCCAACACTACAATAGCGAATGTTACAACAATGCTAAACAGCCACAGACTGCACACAGCACAGCCAGTGATTTTCATACAGAGCGCTACGTGGCGTTACCAATATAAAAACCTAAACAGCCTACTTACATTTTGTAACACTATTTATACCTATACTGTCGTTTAAATTAGCGCCTCGCAGATACGTTTTACATCGTCTTGACACCAAAGTAAGTGTCACTCAAGAGTCGGTTGAAGCATTGATTTAAAATATACTTTGATGAATAAAATATGAATTATAAGAGAGTCAACGGTGCTGGCTGTATAGATTTACAAACAACTCTTCAGATTTCTCCGTTCTCTGGAACTGATTGACCCCCTCCGTCTAATAGGCGCTGCTCATGGATGGTTGTTTACATTTTTGGGCGGGTTTAGTGACATCTCCGAACAGTCAAAGGGACTGTGTCTGTGATACGATATCCACAGTCAACGAGCATCTTCAGGAGTTCTGCCGGCCGCGGTGGCCGTGCGGTTCTAGACGCTTCAGTCCGGAACCGCGGGACTGCTACGGTCGCACGTTCGAATCCTGCCTCGGGCATGGATGTGTGTGATGTCCTTAGGGTAGTTAGGTTTAAGTAGTTCTAAGTTCTAGGGGACTGATGACCTAAGATGTTAAGTCCCATAGTGCTCAGAGCCATTTGAACCATTTTTTCAGGAGTTTTGGGAACTGGGGTGATGCAAAACTTTTTTTGATGTGTGTATTTACACTCCTGGAAATGGAAAAAAGAACACATTGACACCGGTGTGTCAGACCCACCATACTTGCTCCGGACACTGCGAGAGGGCTGTACAAGCAATGATCACACGCACGGCACAGCGGACACACCAGGAACCGCGGTGTTGGCCGTCGAATGGCGCTAGCTGCGCAGCATTTGTGCACCGCCGCCGTCAGTGTCAGCCAGTTTGCCGTGGCATACGGAGCTCCATCGCAGTCTTTAACACTGGTAGCATGCCGCGACAGCGTGGACGTGAACCGTATGTGCAGTTGACGGACTTTGAGCGAGGGCGTATAGTGGGCATGCGGGAGGCCGGGTGGACGTACCGCCGAATTGCTCAACACGTGGGGCGTGAGGTCTCCACAGTACATCGATGTTGTCGCCAGTGGTCGGCGGAAGGTGCACGTGCCCGTCGACCTGGGACCGGACCACAGCGACGCACGGATGCACGCCAAGACCGTAGGATCCTACGCAGTGCCGTAGGGGACCGCACCGCCACTCCCCAGCAAATTAGGGACACTGTTGCTCCTGGGGTATCGGCGAGGACCATTCGCAACCGTCTCCATGAAGCTGGGCTACGGTCCCGCACACCGTTAGGCAGTCTTCCGCTCACGCCCCAACATCGTGCAGCCCGCCCCCAGTGGTGTCGCGACAGGCCTGAATGGAGGGACGAATGGAGACGTGTCGTCTTCAGCGATGAGAGTTGCTTCTGCCTTGGTGCCAATGATGGTCGTATGCGTGTTTGGCGCCGTGCAGGTGAGCGCCACAATCAGGACTGCATACGACCGAGGCACACAGGGCCAACACCCGGCATCATGGTGGGGGAGCGATCTTCTACACTGGCCGTACACCACTGGTGATCGTCGAGGGGACACTGAATAGTGCACGGTACATCCAAACCGTCATCGAACCCATCGTTCTACCATTCCTAGACCGGCAAGGGAACTTGCTGTTCCAACAGGACAATGCACGTCCGCATGTATCCCGTGCCACCCAACGTGCTCTAGAAGGTGTAAGTCAACTACCCTGGCCAGCAAGATCTCCGGATCTGTCCCCGATTGAGCATGTTTGGGACTGGATGAAGCGTCGTCTCACGCGGTCTGCACGTCCAGCACGAACGCTGGTCCAACTGAGGCGCCAGGTGGAAATGGCATGGCAAGCCGTTCCACAGGACTACATCCAGCATCTCTACGATCGTCTCCATGGGAGAATAGCAGCCTGCATTGCTGCGAAAGGTGGATATACACTGTACTAGTGCCGACATTGTGCATGCTCTGTTGCCTGTGTCTATGTGCCTGTGGTTCTGTCAGTGTGATCATGTGATGTATCTGACCCCAGGAATGTGTCAATAAAGTTTCCCCTTCCTGGGACAATGAATTCACGGTGTTCTTATTTCAATTTCCAGGAGTGTAGAAACTTGTTTTGGGTAATGCTGAACAGAAAACCGTTCAAACGCAGGTGGCTGTGATGCGGTGCGTCAGTGTGTCTCAGTAACGGGCAGTGGTGGCCGCAGAGTGGAGAGTAGAGACTGCGGGCGACGTACGCCTGGGGAGGCTCGCTGGCGCGCGTGCGCAGTGCGTGTCGCGTGACGCGCAGCCGCCGTGACGCCGGAGGACGTCTCGTGTGGCAGTCGGCTGCAGCGCACACGGCGCGCCGGTTTCACTTTCTGCCGCCACAACGAGGGGGTGCAATACATTAACAGCAGCGCTTCTCTCACTACAGAAAGCCGTACGTTAAGTAACACGGTAACGTAAATCAGGAAAAAAAAAAAAATGAAAATGAGCGTATGGCATCGTTGGCCGGGAGGCCCCTATTTGGGGAAGTTCGGCCGCCAAGTGCAAGTCTTATTTCATTCGGCGCCACATTGGGCGACTTGCGCGCCTGTGATGGGGATGAAATGATGATGACACCAAAACACCCACTCCCCGAGCGGAGAAAATCTCCCACCCGACCGGGAATCGAACCCGGGCCCGCTTGCATGGGAGGCGAGCACGTTACCACCCAGCTAATTTTTTTTCTTTATTGTATTTTTTTTCTCTCTTATTTTAACGCCCCTTTGGAAAATGGAACTACGAAAAAAAAGTAAGTGCCACCGAGACTTTTCATCCTATAACAAAAAAATCTGGTCCACGTCAATCTAATCAGGCGGACACGTAAATCAGAATGTCAGTGGAAAGAAGAAGGACGTGCTGTAAGTAAGATACGCATTCTAGCACTAACAAGGAGCGTCCAGACCATGCGACCGACCGATTTCGACAAGCATATTAGGCGTGCGCGAGATCCTTTGCGGATCAGGTGCAATAGTCAGAACACTAGAAAATAGGAAAAGTCTTACTATACTTATCACGCTCTAAACCTAATAGTTTCCGAGAAATCAAAGAATTAATGACATACATCCGTTGCAGATGTACACTGAGGTGACATGGGATACCACCCAAGTATCGACACATAAAAACCCTATAGACAGTCCTCTTTTCAACACCGGATTGGAAGAACATGATTCGAAATTTCGAATCGGAGTTGGGCTTGGAAGAGGTTGACAGCCAATTGCGTCACAAATTGTAGAAGAAGTTACTGTTGCCATGACTGAGAACACTGGACGCAAAATCCGATCTTCAAGTAGTGTACGAGCGGTGTCGCGATGGTTGAAAATTCCATGGCACGCCTTTCGCAAAGTGTTGCGAACAATTGTGGAATGGTATTTGTAATACGGTTCCAGGTTATCGTGGATCCAGATGGTCATCAAATGAAGCTACTTTTGTGACCTGGAACGTAAAGATGGCACAGACTAACAAATATTACTCTCTCGTGTGGAAATTAAAATGAGATTCTTTCAATGGTTTATTCATCATCACTCCTAACAAAATTTCCACGAAGTTTTGTTGTGCCATGATCACTCAAGTAGCGAAGCCACCAGTGTGTATTATTAAGCAAGAAGGATTCAACAGAATGAGATTTTCACTCTGCAACGGAGTGTGCGTTGATACGAAACATCCTGGCAGATTAAAACTGTGTGCCGGACCGAGACTCGAACTCGGGACCTTTGCCTTCCGCGGGCAAGTGCTCTACCATCTGAGCTACCCAAGCACGACTCACGCCCCGTCCCCGTCCTTACTGGCGGAAGTAAAGCTGTGAGGAAGGGGGCTTGAGTCGTGCTTGGGTAGCTCAGATGGTAGAGCACTTGCCCGCGGAAGGCAAAGGTCCCGAGTTCGAGTCTCGGTCCAGCACACAGTTTTAATCTGCCAGAAAGATTCAACCTTTGCCTAATATGTAGTAACAGAAAACCATCCACATGATGTAGATTCTCAAGGTTTATACTCTGTTAAGAAAAGCAGAAAGATCACCCTACTGGAAATGCTCGAAATCAATTAACATATGACACAGAATGCCAGTGGTAAATGACCAAATTCAGTATCGTTTCCCCTCTGTCAAACTAACTTCGTTATAAAAACATTTGATAAAAATTGTAGATTCAACTTCATTCTCCATCTGTTGTTAAATGTATATGCAAATAAAAGAACTATATTTCTCACTTTTTAGCTAAGTGTAACTATTTCTGTATGACGTAAAAATGTGATCCTTTCCTACGCAAACACTCTACTCGTCACTATGTTTATATCTTTTGTATAAATCGTGTCTGTATAAGTCACACCACGTTTTATCCGTGTTAGTGACTTTTAGTTGTCATCTGATGATTGGCTATGATGGCGGCAGCCGATTCGTGAGTGATATTAGGTTTGCAGAACTCTAGAAAATGTTTCCTATCTAATATACAAAAATGAACGTTTCTTTCATATGCCATTTATGCAGCGGCGATGAAACTTTGGCGGGTTGGTGTGCGCACGCCTGCGAAGGTTTCTGTCGGAGTAAGAGCCTCCTACATCCCATAGGGGTGGGGGCAGGGGTGAAAAGGGGATAACATTGTAGCGTAGCTCAAGAATGTGTGGAGCAGTTTTAATTAAGTTTTGTAAACACATGATTCATTATTTGTATAATTATTTATATAGTACACTGCTACTACTCGTCTTTGAGAGTGTGGGGGTGAGAATTCGTGACACGTAAAAATATTCGATAGCGACCGGCATTGGGTCGAATCCATAGTTTTCGGGGTCGCTAAGCGCGTTGCTGACAGTCCCGATAAATTTGCAGCCCTAGGAGTGGGTATGTACGGGGTATGGGGTACATCGTATCTATGTCACGACTGAAGTAATTTCTACCAACCCTGGTACACATATCAGTGGAAAAAATTTCTGCGATGGTTAGACACCCCTAACATCCGAATGGCCAGGAGTACAGATGAAAAGGGGTGACGTGAAACCATAACTAAGGAACGTTAAGAGCAATTTTGGCCACAATAGTTATATACGTGAATCATTATTTGCATAAAAATACTGTAGGAATGAGATATCGCTAGAGGTGGTGTGGGAATCAGAAGGAGCGAGATGTGAGAATGTTCGAGAATGACCTCTTGGTATTTCTTTCTTGTGTTTAGTTGATGTGGAACACTTTAAAAGTGTCGTTCAAAGAGACAGTAACATGTTGCTTCCTCGATTAAATTCTAGAACTGTCAGTTCTGACACAGACTACGTTTCATACTCACCGCTAAGTTGAACGTAGTGCCATAATCAGCTGAAAGGACGGCTACATAAATCGAGCGATATACGAGTGAACCGTGTGATAAGTCATGACAGCTAGAAACGTACCACAATATCTCGTACTGCAGAGCGCTTGCTTTACGTTTTAGACATGGATGGAAATGAAATTTGGCGCGCGCCTCTAAATGCTGTCTGTTGCCTGTGATGTCTGACTGCTGCTTGCAGCTTGAACTGCCATGTTGTAGCCCCGCACTGTGTCTGAAGCGGCCTCTGTTTGTGTGTTGCAGGTGAGTGGGAGCCAGCCAGCCTGCCGCAGTGGAGCACGTCTTCTTCTGCCTCTGCCAGCATTACGTTCTACTGAGTGGGCGGAGACAAAGGCGAGGGTTTAATTGCCCTCTGATATTCATTTATTTTTACACGTTCTTTTACACAGAAATGTACGGGAAACAGCCCGTTTCTAAAACTGTAGTATGTGATTTCCATCATTTTGTTGGCGAAGACAAAGCTGTTGTTGTTTCACCGTGCAAGTCTTTCATAGACGCTTAGCATAAACATGTCACTTCCCAGAACCAGGTCGCCACTATCTGAAACGCAAAGTGACCGCGGGCACCTACACAATTGGCTATAAGAGGTAACGTTATGCTATAATACACTTGGATTGAACGTCAGTCACTTGGAATTTAAATAGAAGAAACAGAAGAGAAGACGTGGAAATGTAATTGAAAATGGAACAGGAAAGAAGATAGAGCAGTGACTTTTTCAAATAATTTTTATCATCAAATACATTAGTAAATGGAGAGAATGGCGGTTAATTGAAGACGAGCGAAGTAATGGTAAAACCAATTTATTTATTTTGTTATTTATTTCGGCAGAATTAGAGCCATGTGTTCTTCTCTCTGTCCAACTACTCAGTCTTCATATTTTGCCATTACGTTCATTTGATACATGACTTAGCTAAGGTCTTACACTTAGTATCGAATCTATCGCTTAGAAATAAGACGACTGAAGCAGTAAAACAGGCGTGGCTATGTAGGGGGAAAGGGTTTCATTGGTTTATAGAAAGAAGAATAACAGATGTTCAAATGTGTGTGAACTCCTAACGGACCAAACTGCTGAGGTCATCGGACACGGAGTAATACAGATAACTTACACGCTGTAGGTTTACACTGCGGGCAGTAGCATCAATGAATGTGGTAGAAAAGGTGAGAGAGACGAGAAAGAGGAAGCTGAGGAAGTGGTGGGACGCATGCAATAAAGAGCCAAGGGGGAAAATAATATGACACTATAGAATAAAAACTAAAAGAAGCTTATTTGAAAAAAAGGGAGCATTTCCTACAACAGTATTTGATTCGGAATTTGATAGACACAAATGACCATACGTGTTAATTGTGTTTTGGAGAAATTTATGAGGATAACAGAAAGAAGTGTTTCAGTTTTCTCTTCATTACAAAAGAGTACCGAATCGTGCGTGGAGAACCGAACGCTTGTTCCAAAGACGGACGGTAGGATTTGAGGAGCAGTTGGATAATGTTATTGTTATATGGATGAGTACAGCAGGAAATTTAGGTAAGTGAAGCCGTGTGTTGCGATTATAGTGAAATGAAGTGCTGAGGGGTGCACACATTTGAGAAGCCGGTCAGACGAACGTGAAAAGACGATGTGGTCCGACCTGGCCTCTGTGATTCCCGTCTTTGATAATTCGAATGCTTGCAGCTTTTCCAAAGCTGTTTCACAGAGGAAGACCGCACTGCAGTTCCTTCTCTAAATCATCGCACGAACGAAAAAATGGCTGACATCGAAATAAGTGTCCAAGGAATAGAAAAGCAACTGAAATCACTCAACAGAGGAAAGTCCACTGGACCTGACGAGATACCAGTTCGATTCTACACAGAGTACGCGAAAGAATTTGCCCCCTTTCTAACAGCGGTGTGCCACAAGTCTCTAGAGGAACGGAAGGTTCCAAATGATTGGGCAAGAGCACAGGTAGGCCCAGTCTTCAACAAGGGTCGTCGAGCAGATGCGCAAAACTATAGACCTATATCTCTGACATCGGTCTGTTGTAGAATTTTAGAACATGTTTTTTGCTCGCGTATCATGTCATTTCTGGATAAACCCAGAATCTACTCTGTAGGAATCAACATGGATTCCGGAAACAGCGGTCGTGTGAGACCCAACTCGTTTTAATTGTTCATGAGACCCAGAAAATATTAGATACAGGCTCCCAGGTAGATGCAATTTTCCTTGACTTCCGGAAGGCGTTCGATACAGTTCCGCACTGTCGCCTGATAAACAAAGTAAGAGCCTACGGAATATCAGACCAGCTGTGTGGCTGGATTGAAGAGTTTTTAGCAAACAGAACACAGCATGATGTTCTCAATGGAGAGACGTTAAAGTAACCTCTGGCGTGCCACAGGGAAGTGTTATGGGGCCATTGCTTTTCATAATATATATAAATGACCTAGTAGATAGTGTCGGAAGTTCCATGCGGCTTTTCGCTGATGATGCTGTAGTATACAGAGAATTTGCAGCATTAGAAAATTGCAGCGAAATACAGGAAGATCTGCAGCGGATAGGTACTTGGTGCAGGGAGTGGCAACTGACCCTTAAGATAGACAAATGTAATGTATTGCGAATACATAGAAAGAAGGATCCTTTATTGTATGATTATATGATAGTGGAACAAACACTGGTAGCAGTTACTTCTGTAAAATATCTGGGAGTATGCGTGCGAAACGATTTGAAGTGGAATGATCATATAAAATTAATTGTTGGTAAGGCGGGTACCAGGTTGAGATTCATTGGGAGAGTCCTTAGAAAATGTAGTCCATCAACAAAGGAGGTGGCTTACAAAACACTCGTTCGACCTATACTTTATTGCTCATCAGTGTGGGATCCGTACCAGATCGGGTTGACGGAGGAGATAGAAAAGATCCAAAGAAGAGCGGCACGTTCGTCACAGGGTTATTTGGTAACCGTGATAGCGTTACGGAGATGTTTAGCAAACTCAAGTGGCAGACTCTGCAAGAGAGGCGCACTGCATTGCGGTGTAGCTTGCTGTCCAGGTTTCGAGAGGGTGCGTTTCTGGATGAGGTATAGAATATATTGCTTCCCCCTACTTATACCTCCCGAGGAGATCACGAATGTAAAGTTAGAGAGATTCGAGCGCGCACGGAGGCTTTCCGGCAGTCGTTCTTGGCTTGCGAAGTATAAATGTAGATGTAGATGTACTAAACCTATCGTGAATCGAGTTTTCTAAGAATGGGTGGTTGTGCTTAAGCAGCGTTGACATCAATGTACGTAGTTAGGAACTAACAAGTAATAATTTGATTATGGAGTCTCGGAAGCGGGTAATTGGCTATGGCCTTCACCACGGCAGCTTGCCGATATTTGGATGAGACGTGATTTAGGAGGCCGCGGGAAATGTAATTGTGGGTGTCCGGTCGTGGATCTGAATCCCATACGGGCGCTGTCAGCCACAGGCCGCCGCTACGCGCTGCCCAGACTTCTCACGGGCGGGGAGCGGCCGCTGTGCCGGCTGGCTGCCAAGTAGGGGCAGGCGGCGAGCCGCGAGCCGGCCCGCTCTCCGCTCTCGCCCATAAAACAACCGCAGCGCCGCCGTCGTCGCCTTCCTGTTGTTACAAACGGGTAGCGCGAGCCGCTGCCCCGGGAAACGGCCGCCCGTTTACCCGCCTGCGCCCGCTCCTGTCACACTGCCGCGAGCCCGCCGTTACGGATTTTCTCTCACACCGACCGGCATCTATCTCGTTTGGGATTCCAATTCGGTTTTACAGAGAGTACTCTACTGCATTGGCTCCTTACTTAGCTTGCATTTATCGCGAATCTCTTGCCCAACGTAAAGTCCCGAGCGACTGGAAAAAAGCGCAGGTGACGCCTGTATATAAGAAGGGTAGAAGGACGGATCCTCAGAATTACACACCAATATCCTTAACATCGGTTTGTTGCAGGATTCTCGAACATGTTCTCAGTTCGAATATAATTAATTTCCTTGAGACAGAGAAGTTGCTGTCCATGCCTCAGCACGGATTTAGAAAACATCGCTCCTGCGAAACGCAACTCGCCCTTTTTTCACATGATATCTTGCTAACCATGGATGAAGGGTATCAGACGGATGGCATATTCTTTGACTTCCGGAAAGCGTTTGACTCGGTGCCCCACTGCAGACTGCTAACTAAGGTACGAGCATATGGGATTGGTTCCCAAGTATGTGAGTGGCTCAAAGACTTCTTAAGTAATAGAACCCAGTACGTTGTCCTCGACGGTGAATGTTCATCGGAGGTGAGGGTATCATATGGAGTGCCCCAGGTAAGTGTGGTAGGTCCGCTGTTGTTTTCTATCTACATAAACGATCTTTACGATAGGGTGGATAGCAATGTGCGGCTGTTTGCTGATGATGTTGTGGTGTACGGGAAGGTGTCGTCGTTGAGTGACTGTAGGAGGATACAAGATGACTTGGATAGGATTTGTGATTGATGTAAAGAATGGCAGCTAACTCTAAATATAGATAAAAGCAAATTAATGCAGATGAATAGGAAAAAGAATCGTGTAATGTTTGAATACTCCATTAGTAGTGTAGCGCTTGACACAGTCACGTCGATTAAATATTTGAGCGTAACATTGCAGAGCGATATGAAGTGGGACAAGCATGTAATAGCAGTTGTGGGGAAGGCGGATAGTCGTCTTCGGTTCATTGATAGAATTTTGGGAAGATGTGGTTCATCTGTAAAGGAGACCGCTTATAAAACACTAATACGACCTATTCTTGAGTACTGCTCGAGCGTTTGGGATCCCTATCAGGTCGGATTGAGGGAGGACATAGAAGCGATTCAGAGGGGGGCTGCTAGATTTGTTACTGGTAGGTTTGATCATCACGCGAGTATTACGTAAATGCTTCAGGAACTCGGGTGGGACTCTCTAGAGGAAAGGAGGCGTTCTTTTCGTCAATCGTATACTGAGGAAATTTAGAGAACCAGCATTTGAGGCTGACTGCAGTACAATTTTACTGCCGCCAACTTACGTTTCGTGGAAAGACCACAAAGATAAGATAAGAGAGATTAGGGCTCGTACAGAGGCATATAGGCGGTCGTTTTTCCCTCGTTCTGTTTGGGAGTGGAACGGGGAGAGAAGATGCTAGTTGTGGTACGAGGTACCCTCCGCCACGCACCATATGGTGGATTGCGGAGTATGTATGTGAGGTAGATATAGATATATTTCGCTTACGTGTCGTAATTCTGTTTACGACTACGACGGGCGTCGCCGCGAGTATGCGGTGGTCTCAGTACTTGATTAGATCAACGTCTCAGGTGTACTCCGTCCCGCAGTTTTTCTATGTATACTCCAAGAAAAAAGAAAAAAAAAGTACGATGCACCGCTAGGGAAGTATCCGAATGGAAAGGAAATCGGTATATATGGTGTACACGCACAGACGAACACGTGACTACAATTTCTCAAAAACTGGATAACTTATTCAAGAGAATTGTAGCCTATCCCCGATGTTATTCAATCTGTATATTGAGCAAGCAGTAATGGAAACAAAAGAAAAATTCGGAGTTCAAATTAAAATCCGTGGAGAAGAAATAAAAACTTTGAGGTTCGCCGATGACATTGTAATTCTGTCAGAGACAGCGAAGGACCTGGAAGAGCAACTAAACGGAATGGACAGTGTCTTGAAAGGAGGATATAAGATGAACATCAACAAAAGCAAAACGAGGATAATGGAATGTAGTCGAATTACGTCGGATGAAACGAGACACTTAAAGTAGTAAAGGAGTTTTGCTATTTGGGGAGCAAAATAACTGATGATGGTCGAAGTAGAGAGGATGTAAAATGTAGACTGGCAATGGGAAGGAAAGCGTTTCTGAATAAGAGAAATTTGTTAAGACTGAGTATAGATTTAAGTGTCAGCAAGTCGTTTCTGAAAGTATTTGTATGCAGTGTAGCCATGTACGGAAGTGAAACGTGGACGATAAATAGTTTGGACAAGAAGAGAACAGAAGCTTTCAAAATGTGGCGCTTCAGAATGATGCTGAAGATTAGATGGGTAGATCACGTAACTAATGAGGAGATATTGAATAGAACTGGAGAGAAGAGAAATTTGTGGCACAACTTGACTAGAAGAAGGGATCGGTTGGTAGGGCATATTCTGAGGCATCAAGGGATCACCAATTTGGTATTGGAGGGCAGCGTGGGGGGTAAAAATCGTAGAGGGAGACCAAGAGATGAATACACTAAGCAGATTCAGAAGGATGTAGGTAGCAGTAGATACTGGGAGATGAAGAAGCTTGCACAGGATACAGTAGCATGGAGAGCTGCATCAAACCAGTCTCTGGAATCAAGACCACAACAACAACATTCAAGAAAAAGAGCTTCAGAAACTGAGGGAGTCAATAACGCGTTGGCCCACCTCTGGCCCCTATGGAAGCAGTTATTCGCCTTGGCCAGTTGTTCGATTCCCTCCTGAGGGACATTGTGCCGAATTCTGTCCAATTGCTGCGTTTCATCGTCAAAATCCCGAGCTGGTTGGAGGGCGCTGCCCTGGCGATGACGCTCCAAACGTTCTCAATTGGCGAGGGATCCGGCGACATTTCCGGCCGAGGTAGGGCTTAGCAAGACCAAGACACGCAGGAGAAACTCTCACCGCCTGCAAGCGAGGGTTATCTTGGTGAAGTCTAAGCCCAAGATGGCTTACCATGAAGGGCAACAAAGCGGGCCGTAGAACATGGCTGCGTACTGCTCTGCTGGAAGTGTACAGCGGATGGCTACCAGGGGGTCCCTCTTATGGAACCCCAGATCATCAGTCTTGATCATCGGGCCGCGTGGGGAGAGACAGTCAGGTTGATAACCTACCGCTGTCCGGGGCGTCTCTGGACACGTCTTCGGCCTGGAATCTCATTGACTGGAGTAGAATTGTCTTCAGTAATGACAACCGCTCCGAATTGAGCCCCGATCACAAGCGACGTGTCTCGAGACGCCCGAGACAGCTGTCGGATACCAACATGAATGTCACCCGCCATATGACCCCATAACGAGGAGCCTGGGGTGCCATTTCTTTTCACAGCAACATCTCTTTGGTTGTCATCCGCAGCACCCTTACTGCACGGCGGTGTGTTGACAATATTCTACGCCCCGATTTCTTCATGACAAGCCATCCTCCACTTACAATTCAGTCCGCCCCGACAGCGAAGTGGTGCACCGGCACGGTAGCTCAGCGTGTTCGGACAGAGGGCTGATTGTCCTCTGTAATAAAAAAAAACTGAGTAAAGGAATCAACGATCAAATTGAACGGACGCTATGTAACGTCCGCACAGACCAAACGCAACGAACTATACTGAACAAAATGAAAAAAAAAAGTGGTCAGCGTGACGAATTGCCGTCCTGCGGGCCCGGGTTCGATTCCCTGCTGTGTCTGGGATTTTCTTCTCTCAGGATCTGGGTGTTGTGTTGTCTTCATCATCATTTCATCCCCATTCGGCGCGCAGGTCGCCCAATGTGGCGTCGATGTACTAAGACCTGCACCAAGGCGACCGGACCTGCCCCGTAAGGGGGTTCCCGGCCAATGACGCCAAACGCTCATTTCCATTTTTTTACTTACATTTCAGCACTATAATGCCTGTCCGCACACGCGGGGAGTTTCTACAGCTTGTCTTCGTGCTTGAAAAAAGCAAGGTTACCGGATATTTTTTTTCGTGAATAAATTTTCCTCTTTTTCTGAAATTGTGATCATTTGTTTGTCTGTGCATGTACGAGTACATCACATCTATCGATTTCCGTCCCATTCGCATAATTCCTTCGTGGTGCGTCTTTTCTTTTTTTAGTTTGTAAATGTATTTACAAAAACCATCGCATGTATCTACTTTCAACATTTTCTTCTAAACCACTGAATCGATTTCAACCAAATTTGTTACACATATGGAAAGAATTTCAATCAAATTTTTCTTATATTATTTACATAGAAATACTGTCCCGGTTACGCACCCTACCAGTTCTTCAGCTCGGGTGAGGGTGAGAAGTCATTACATAGCAAAAAATATTCGATATCGACCGATATTAGTCGGATGACATTTCACCCCTAGGGCAAGGGGGTGTTGCAAAGACAGTGGCGTGTCTGTGTAAAAATACTGTGGGAGACACCGCCAGGGGAGGCGGTGAGAAGGGGTGGAATGTAAAAAAAAAGTTAGAAAACTGAAATGTAAAAATGTAAGAAAACGACCTGTTAGTATTTATTTCCTGGAATACTTTCACTGGAATAGTTTTACGGTATGAAATGCAACCTCTCTAATATTGGCTTTGTTCGGTGCGTCGACCAGGTTGCGAGAATGAACATTGCAGCGACAGAATAATTTTGTCTTGGTCAGAGATAATGCCACACAGCTAAATACCAAAGATAACTTGAACATCCTCTCTGTAGTCGCATCGTGTAAAACAGTGAAACAAGAGACGGTTGCCAGCGATAGCCTTTCTTCTGTAAATGACAATCAGTAATCGTCGTCAATGTGCCTCATACGAAAGTAAAGTCTATCGCTCAAGTTCAGTGGAAGGAACAAAAAGCTAATCCACTGCGAAGAAATGAAACAAGATTATCGACGGTACCATCGACTTCGAGCTATGCGGGAACGAGTCACCGCAATGCATTTCCCTTTTCAAACGCCTTCGAATGCCGTTAAAAACAGTCTATCGGCCCGTTAAAAATAACGCCTGCTTGAGTATCTCGGTTGTTACAAGACTAAAAAGAATTAACTACACAACAAAATCACCTCTGCGTACTGTCATTTACCGAAAACCTCGTTTTGATATTTTGAACCGTTCACGAAATGAAAGGGGTACTTCGTCTTACGTGACTCAAGCTGTATATCTGTACAGTGCTTTCTTTGTATGCCTTCAGTATACGTAGGTTATAGCTTTGCGAAATAAATGGAACAGCCACAGGTTGATGGTGCAGCATTTATTGCCCGGCGTTACGGCAGCTGCTTACAGCGATGCTTGGCAACCTTTACGACGAGCCGTCAGTAATTTGTAGCGCATACCCCCACCGTCGTTATTGCCCCCGTCGGGCAACTAGACTCCTGTCGCTACCGGAAGGAGCTTACACGCTAGCCGCCAGCACTCTGATGTTTTTTTGTTCCAATTTCCGGCCTGTAATTGTCGCTATGCCAATGAAGGCGATGCCTGAGGGTAGCGAGAGCGATAGGGCGCTGCCTTTATTATCCAGCCGTCATTGAACTGCCCTCCACAGACTATTGCACGCCGGCGATGCTCGATCAGTGCTCAACGTAACACCTCGTGCTACCGTCTCCGTAGAGAGGCGCGGCCGACGTACAACTTGGTACAACTTCAAGTCAAATGAAAATTTCAGATTCGCACTGTATGTCGGAACACCGTGGTTAACATACGGAATTTGAATTCGGATAGGGCCAAAATGTTCCTCCGGTACTGTGAAGGAGCTTTATGGTGATTTTTCTAAATTACGGCAGAGGAACGACGAGACAGTTCTATCAAGTGCAATGGTCAAAACTTCCTCCACTACAAAATCCAACATTTCACAACCAGCAGTGTGGATGGATTGAAGAGTTTTTAGCAAACAGGACACAGCATGTTGTTCTCAATGGAGAGACGTCTACAGATGTTAGAGTGACCTCTGGCGTGCCACAGGGGAGTGTTATGGGACCATTGCTTCTCACAATATATATATATGAGACCTAGTAGATAGTGTAGGAAGTTCATGCGGCTTTTCGCGGATGATGCTGTAGTATACAAAGAAGTTGCAGCATTAAAAAATTGCAGCGAAATGGAGGAAGATCTGCAGCGGATAGACACTTGGTGCAGGGAGTGGCTACTGACCCTTAACATAGACAAATGTAATGTATTGCGAATACATAGAAAGAAGGATCCTTTATTGTATGATTATATGATAGCAGAAGAAACACTGGTAGCAGTTACTTCTGTAAAATATCTGGGAGTATGCGTGCGGAACGATTTGAAGTGGAATGATCATATAAAATTAATTGTTGGTAAGGCGGGTACCAGGTTGAGATTCATTGGGAGAGTCCTTAGAAAATGTAGTCCATCAACAAAGGAGGTGGCTTACAAAACACTCGTTCGACCTATACTTGAGTATTGCTCATCAGTGTGGGATCCGTACTAGGTCGGGTTGACAGAGGAGATAGAGAAGACCCAAAGAAGAGCGGCGCGTTTCGTCACAGGGTTATTTGGTAAGCGTGATAGCGTTACGGAGATGTTAAGCAAGCTCAAGTGACAGACTCTGCAAGAGAGGCGCTCTGCATCGCGGGGTAGCTAACTGTCCAGGTTGGTGCGTTTCTGGATGAGGTATCGAATATATTGCTTCCCCCCACTTATACCTCCCGAGGAGATCACGAATGTAAAATTAGAGAGATCCGAGCGCGCACGGAAGCTTTCCGGCAGTCGTTCTTCCCGCTGTCCATACGCGACTGGAACAGGGAGGTAATGACACTGGCACGTAAAGTGCCCTCCGCCACACACCGTTGGGTGGCTTGCGGAGTATAAATGTAGATTTTTTTTGTATGAGTTGGAGACTATCATAGAGTCAAGGAAAAATGACCTACATATACATTTGTTATGGATAAAAGAATAACATGAAGTTTTCCATGACGAGATAATAGAGAAAGGTCGAGAAATAGCAAAGAGGAGCGTTGCAGAATATCTCTTCCATCCAATACCAATCCCTCATACTGATTTCAAACCTACGATCAAGAAATATTCTTAAGTATGATTGGAAGCGTTAACGGCATCAATCTCAGCAGCATAAATGCAGATATCTACCGGCCGGACAACCAAATGTTTGAACTCGGCCGTGGTTCGACTATGTGAAGCTTAAAAAATTAAGATTTTATATTTGTATAAGAGATTCGAACTTTCTTAAATAAGACATCCACTTGAAATCGTTTAAGAATAGCCAAGACTGTAAGTAACTATCCTTAGTATATGGTAGTATCCACAACTTTGAGCTTGTTCTGTCAGTTAAATTTAACTCAAAGTTTCATGTTGACTGTATAAAATTATAACTATTGCTGTTGCTTAAATTCAAAGCAAACAAATGAAAAAAAAAACCCTTCCTTGTTCTTACCCAGCTCAGCTGTACTTCTTGTATAGGGACCTCGATTTTGGCGAGACCAAGTCTAATTTCCCTTCGAAATCTCAAGTTTCCAGTAAAACTCTGATATACAGCACTTCTAAGTTGACAGGGACCTAAAGAAACCTTTGTTATGCAGTGTAAGGTGTAGATGCTCAAGGTCGGTCACAGTAGGAATGTGAAAATGGCTGTTGCAATCGGAACCTACATCTACAGGAACGCTGTTTTGTTGCTCAGGATTCGTGCAGTGAAAATGGCTCTGATAAAATTAGTGCATGAAATACATATATTGAATAGAAGGAATTATGTTTGCTAATGCCGCAGAAGTTGGAACGTAGCTTGCTCTCGTCCGAGGTCAGCCGTGTCGAGCTTAGCATAATTTCTTCAGTTTTTGTTAGTTCTTTGTTCGCTCCATGGACCGCTATGAAGCACATACTGTCAATTTATTGTGAAGTGACTACGTAAAAGGAGACTCGTAAGAGTCTTTCTATAGCAAAGTCCTGCCAATTTCCTTGCTTGCTTTGAGGTTAATTTATTTTGTGATATGATTAAGTGATCCTAATCACGGGGCTACTGTTGTGCAAAACACACACTATTATACCTATATGCGGAATATGGTGATATGACTAGCTATTATATGAAATACAAGACATTGTCAAACAAATAGTGGTTTAATATGTTTTGAAAATTGTCTGTTATTTTACGTCTGTTAGAGTACTCATTTCACTGAGTAAGTGAGTAAAGATTCTGACAGCTGCTTATCGAGCTTAGAGAATATGTGAGTAGCTGAAGCAGTATGGACGGACAAGCAGCGAGTGAGAACGAACCGGGCGCAGGTAACCAGAAGTGCTGGTCATGACTCAGCACACCTCTTTATGAATGATGTGTATCACTTTAGCGAGGCACTCGTCGGTACTACTTCAGGTACATTTTGAAATGAATGATGATGTGTGGCCGCTTGTGGAGAATACCGAACGAGAGCGAGTGGTCATCTGTTGTACCACCTTCTCCATTTTTGACACGTCGGGACAGCTATTCTTCGAAGTACGTTTCTTTCCAAGGCATCTAGCGTTCCAATTTCTTTTCATGTTAATGATAAAGTATTCACTGTCACACGTCATATAAAAAGGGCCTTGAAGAAAATAATGTTTTAATGCAAAATAAGCTCTGTTGGTCGCTATTAATCTCTGTTTAATTTTGTATGGGGTGTCATTTGAGTGGGCATCTGTCGATCCCAGATATTTAAACAACTCAACTGTCTCAGATATATAAATGGCATATTCTCCTTACGTGCTTTTCTAGCAGCCACATATTTTTTCTGTTGGTATATTCAGTAACATTTTCCTACTGGCCTCCTCCATTGCTCAGTGTGTCTGAGAATACTGTCGGAATTCCAGAGGGACAGGATTTCACACAGAATAATTGGTGCCGCGACTGCTACTTTGAGGGAAGCACGAGGGTCGCGCAGTGTGCACGCAACGCAGGGGTGGCTGGCGGGAATGCGCCCCTTTGTGCACAGTGGTCGCACCTGCGGAACGCAGGGCAACGGGAGTGTTGTCAGCCAGCGCAGACATTTATACAGCTGCGCGTAATGTGCGCTTATATCTTCCGATGAGCATCCTCCGTCTATTGCTTTTATACACAGTAAGTTCCGCGACTACTGTAAAATAAAATAGCGCATTGCCTATTGGCTTTCGTGTCACATCTCACTTGCTTCGATTCCCTTCTTTTCCGGTTTGATCAGAGTCGTCGATTCGTTTCCGTAAAATGCAGTGTGCAAAACATACCGGGTGATCAAACAGTCAGTATAAATTTGAAAACTTAATAAACCAAGGAATAATGTAGATAGAGAGGTAGAAATTGACACACATGCTTGGAATGACGTGGGGTTTTATTAGAACAAAAAAAAAAACATCAAGTATTGCTAGACGCGTGAAAGATCTCTTGCGTGCGTCGTTTGGTGATGATCGCGTGCTCAGCCGCCACTTTCGTCATGCTTGGCCTCCCAGGTCCTCAGACGTCAGTCCGTGCGATTATTGGCCTTGGGGTTACCTGAAGTCGCAAGTGTATTGTGATCGACCGACATCTCTAGGGATGCTGAAAGACAACATCCGACGTCAATGCCTCACCATAACTCCGGACATGTTTTACAGTGCTGTTCACAACATTATTCCTCGACTACAGCTATTGTTGAGGAATGATGATGGAAATATTGAGCATTTACCGTAAAGAATATCATCTTTCCTTTGTCTTACTTTGTTATGTTAATTATTGACCTCCCTATCTACATTATTCCGTGATTTATTCAGTTTTCAAATTTATACTGTCTTTTTGCTCACCCAGTACATTCTCAGAAATATGTTCTTCAAAATACCAGTAAGGCCTATGTCTGATAATAGCAGACTTCTTGGTCTGTGCTGATATGCTTATTACGGCGTTTCCTATAGCGAAAGTGATCTGATCTAACAGGTGTTCCACCTGTCAGGAGCCTAAATAACGACCTTTTGTAGCGCGGGCCGCTGCGAGGCGTACAGGAAGAGAGTGGGTGAGGTTTTGGAAGGCACTGACAGGGATGTGGAGCCGCGCCGACTCCAGCCCCGCGGCCAGCTGCGCCAGCTTTCTCTGTTGTGGATTCAGTGCGCGGACGGTCAGATCGAGCTGGTCCCGTAGACTGTCGATTGTGTTTCAATCCGGGGAGTTTGTTGGCTGGGGGAAGTGTAAGTATGGCAGACTCATCCAAGGGTGACACTGCGATCTGTGTGACACATTGCATTATCTTGCTGGTAGATGGCATCGTTCTGAGCAGAAACAAACTGCATATACGGGTGGACATGGTCCCCCAAGGATAAATGTGTCGACCCATTGCGTCTTCCAGAATGACGAGATCATCGAGGGAATGCCACGAAAACATTCCTCCGGCCCGACCCCTTCCGACAATTGTTGCAGGCTGTTTGCCATCTGTCCGATGGAGCACAAAATGTGATTCATATGAAAAGGCCACCTGTCGCCAGTCAATGAGCGTCCAGTAGTGGTGCTGGCGTGCAAATTCCAGCCTTCGTCGCCGATAAACTGCAGTCAGCATGGGTGCATGAACCATGCGTCTTCTGCGGAGGCCCATACGCAGCAGTGTTCGGTGACGGTCATCGAGCAGAAACTGTCGGTGTCCCCTCGGTTCTTCTGGGCCGTCTGTCGCTAAAAGTTGCCCGCACACTTCTCCGCAGCCTTGGTTCAAAATGGTTCAAATGGCTCTGAGCAGTATGGGACTTAACTGCGGAGGTCATCTGTCCCCTAGAACTTAGAACTACTTAAACCCAACTAACCTAAGGACATCACACACATCCATGCCCGAGGCAGAATTCGAACCTGTGACCGTAGCGGTCGGTTTCAGACTGTAGCGCCTAGAACCGCTCGGCCACTTCGGCCGGCGCAGCCTTGGTTCTGCCCTGTCATTTATTGCCCGAGGTGCACCACAGTTGGATCGGGGCCGGTTTTGGGAGGCGCCATTTTGCTGTGTATGATATGCTTTAACCACGGCAGCACGCGAACAGTTTGCAACTCAGCCTTTTCCGAAAAGCTTACACTCTTGACCTTAAAGCCTATGGTTATGCCCTTTGGACGTCCGTTTCCGCATAACCACGACGACTGCACTGTTTTCCATGTCCCTCCGACACGCTTTATCTAGCCTCTACTGGTAGTGCTGGCAGCTGTCATCTGTGAATGGTTATTGCACTTTGACATCGAACATAGCGAGTTGTCACATTAAAGTTACAGAACCGTGTGCTTTTCTGTATAATATTTTAATGTAGAGGCTACTGCAGCTATAACTTGGCACGTTGGCTCTACAAGATCACTAACGCCTCCCGTCCGCTTGTCTGAGTACCACTCGTGGTTTATCTGCAGGCTCTCGCAGCCTCCCTGAGGAGCCCCGCGCGGATCGCGCCCCGCTCTGCTCGTGATTCATCCGGCCGGCCCCGTAATGCCACTTGCGGCACTAATTACGACAGCCACTCAGCCTCCCGTTTCTTCTGCACCAGTTTCGACTGGCGCTGCCTTCCTGCACTCGGCGGAATGCCTACGATTTCTCAAATCCGCAAAGTTCTCTAACTCCTCTCTGTCATTTACGGCTGATAACCATTGAAGTTGCAGCAACACCAAATCGGCACGAAGTGTACGACTTGCTCGCATTTGCAGGTGATTATATCATTTCAGTGAAAAGGCACAAAATAGGTAGGAATAACGCGATGTAGACTGTGTATGAAAGGAAACATTACGCAGCGGGTTTCTCACTCAGAAATCGAATTCGAATGTTGGTTGCTTGTGAAAAGATCGTGTGGGCCTCCAGTAAAAAGAGGCACATTTGCCAACACGTGTCGGAATTAGTCAGCTGCAGGATACTGGCCTTTACACACCCCGGTTCATCGCCTCACGGTATTGATACTCGCGTGAGTCCGTATCCCACCACTGCAATGCAAATATGGAATCGACCGGTTTAGGAGAGCCATACGCCGCACCACCTAGGATCCCTACGGCCCTACAGGACGAGACGACCGGCCGTCCTAGATCGTACAGCCAAATCGCTTACCTCGAGTCAGGAAATGGACTTGCTCGTAGTTAGACAATTGTACACACAGACTGTACGATGATGTCTAAGACAGCTCGGCGATCATTATTCTAATGGCCGAGCGGTTCTCGGCGCGTCAGTCCGGAACCGCGCTGCTGCTGCGGTCGCAGGTTCGAATCCTGCTTCGGGCATGGATGTGTGTGATGTCCTTAGGTTAGTTAGTTTTAAGTAGTTCTAAGTCTAGGGGACTGATGACCTCACATGTTATGTCCCATAGTACTCAGAGCCATTTAAACGATTTTTTTCGTTATTCTATCTTCCCTACATCCCTTCATTCGCCTTAAGCTATTTAGAAAAATCGCTGGTAACCTAAATTTGGATGGCCACTGGGGACTTGAACGGTAGTCCTCCCGAATACGAGGACTATCTTCAAGCATCTCCAGAGTATTTACGGTCGTAATTGCCCCGTTGAGATGCTTTACAAAATGTTTGGTAAAACCTGAGACCTCGAGACAGATTGAAACTGTGTGGCAGATCGGGATTATGTCTTTGGATTGCGATTGTGGTACTATACCAATAAGCGATACGAAATGGTCTTGTGGATCGACTTTTCGCGTGAACCATTTTCTGTAACGACGGAAATTAAATGCGGAAAGCATCACTACGAAACGCGGTGCTTATTTCCACTTGCTTAATTTTTGAGGGTTCTTTTAGGAAAAGTGGTGTATTTCTGAACGTAAATTTCTTTTTGTAAGGAGCAGTCAAATGAAGACCGAACTCCCGTCAAAAGGGACGATGGAGTGGTTCCATTCAAAAGTAATCACAAGACGCGTTAAGTAATTTATTCCACTGGCAAACGAGAGGATCAATTCTTGTCCCATAGAACGCGGTCGGCCGCTGACGAATCCACAGCCGTACCTATCTTTCACTTCCTCGTCCAACTGAAAACGATGTCTACGCGTGTATTTCTTCAGGTCACTAAAGATGTGAAAATCACACGGTAAATGATCCAGGCGGTATTGAGGATGTTGCAGTGTTTCCCAACCAAGTCACTGAAGCGTAACCTTCGTCCGGACCGTCAGCGTCAGTATGTGGGCGGGCGTTATCGTGCAATAGGAGCCTTGCTCTACTCGTCAAGTTCCTCTAGCGTGGAACCACAACCATTGCGCATCGCTATGAAGACACAGCAGAAACTGTGACGCGGCGTATAGTCTAAACGCCAGGAATGTTGTCGGACTGAATCATATTCTTGCATACCACACTGTTAATCTGACGAAGGCTAAAATTGAGCGTGTTGGTTGGGAAACACTGCAACACCCTCCCTACAGCCTGGATCTTTCAGCGTGTGATTTTTCACAGGTCTGACCACCTGAAGAAAGAAGTGCGTGGACGTCGGTTTCAGTCGGACGAGGAACCGCAAGAATGGGTGCAGTTGAGGATCCGTCAGCGGCCGGCGGCGTTGTTCGAAACAGGGATTGGTTGTCTCGTCTCCCAGGGGGACAAACGTCTTAACGCGTCTGGTGATTACTTGTGAGTGGAACCATTCCATCGTCCCGGTGTGGCGGCTATTCGGTTTTCATTTGACTGCCCCTCATACTTAACGCTCCCGCAGTATGCTACAGTTTACAACGCACTCTTGTTTTTCTAGACGTTGACGGAGGGTGCCATGTACCAATATCATTTGTTCCTCACGGTATTGCCGGTCGGTGTGGCCGTGCCGTTCTAGGCGCTTCAGTCTGGAACCGCGTGACCGCTACGGTCGCAGGTTCGAATCCTACCTCGGGCATGGATGTGTGTGATGTCCTTAGGTTAGTTAGGTTTAAGCAGTTCTAAGTTCTAGGCGACTGATGACCTCAGAAGTTAAGTCCCATAGTGCTCAGAGCCATTTGAAGCATTTTGAACCTCACGGTATTGAATTGACCAGTCCTGTATTTCAAAATCATTTGCTATGGACTCTCATTTCGTCATTTTTAGCCTTTCACCATACATAGTAAGAATAATACACCGATAATTTCGCAGGTTTTTGTGAAGACAGGTTAATTCAGGTTTAAGATCAGTCCACCGTTTGACATCGGGCTCCCTTTTCGTAGTGTCCCCACCACACGTTGTTGGTCATCTTTGTAAGTTCCCTCTCTGTTCATAGACGCCTATCAAGAATAGACTGGAAGTCGTTTTCCGCTTCTCCACAATACTACAGACTCAGAAACGGCTCTCACGGCCTGCCTGTTGCAAACTTCTCAGATTAGCCGCGTCTCTTTGGAAATAACCTGATAAAACTAAACTCCCGTTTTTCCTCCTCGCCGTCAGCTTTCATCTATACCGCTGTAAATGATCACGAACAGATACGTAGCAGCGACTCGCATGATAACGTCTGCCGCAGCGCTCGCACAAGACGGCGCATTTGATTCTCCCATGAGCATTTGCTTACTCAGCGACGACTGCGGAGATAAATTTCTATTATTATGCATCTTAGGCGCGTACTATGTTGTCCTCTCTATTACCAAGACAGTTTTCTTTACACAGGAGAATCTTCAATTTCGCTATATTGTTACTAACAAATTTATACGCAGCCAAAAATTGCAGGATCAAATTCGCGATATACTTTTTCTGTTTTTCGATATTAGAGTTAATCTTCCTTTCAACCGTGATTTTGTCGACCGTGGAGTTTATATCCTTAGTGGTGTCAATGCTATACAGGAAAGCGTTATTTAATAACATGTTCATCGACCGATGAGACAATACATAAAGCTTACAGAATTATGGAGAGAACTAGCGCTTGCAGTTTCGGAATCACAAGAACACTTGGCATTGTTTGGTCTACTGAATGAATTGCTGCAATGACTGAGACACGTAGACACGTTTTGGACAGAAGCGGGGTTCAGACTCTCACACGACCAGCTTGTCGGTGGTTTCTCTTTGTCTCACTGATGTGAATGGCGGTATGGTTTGTTAACCATGTGAATAGTCATTATTTTACCTACCCTTGTTCAATACGAGTTATTGTTTTGTCTGTAATGCCCTCCACATTTAAGAGTCACAAGTCTGCGTGCACATTTTGCAAAAATTGAAGCGTACCTCAAGTCCAAACGGTCAGGAATGCTGACGGACGGTATTATTCTGTAGTAGGATAATGCCCGCTCTTGCCAAGATTGTTCCGAGTATTATGTAAACGTTTCGCTGGGAAGCCAATACACATGTTTCATTCAGTTCCGATGTCTCCCCGTGCGATTTCCATATTTTTGGACTTGACGAAAGACTTCGTTTTGCTTCGGGCGAAAAACTGTACGCCGGGCTACAATCGTGGTGTCGTAGGCAATCGCAAAGACTTTTCCACGGAGACATTGAGCGTCTTGTCTCGCAGTGGAATAAATGTATTGACGGCTATTGCGATTAGTTTTAAATAATAACAGTTCACTTACTATGTAAATTCAAAGTGGAAGGGGGACAAAAGAAAGGAATGGAAAGGAACTTAATGCGAAACCAGTGGCAACGAATGGAAATGTGTGCCTCACCGGGATTCGAACCCCGGATGTATCGCTTTTTTTTCTGATCTCATTTTGATCGTTAATGTTCGTTGCATCTGTCCGGCGTGGACGTCCCATGACACCTGCTCAAGCTCGTCGTTGATCTACATCTACATCGATACTCTGCAGAGGGTCCATAGAACCACCTTCACAAATCTGTATTATTCCAATCTCGTATAGCGCGGGGAAAGAACGAACACCTATATCTTTCCGAACGAGCTCTGATTTCCCTTATTTTATCGTGGTGATCGTTCCTTCCTATGTAGGTGGGTGTCAACAAAATATTTTCGCATTCGGAGGAGAAAGTTGGTGATTGTAATTTCGTGAGAAGATTCCGTCGTAACGAAAAACGCCTTTTTAAAAAAATGGTATCCTGCCCAAATCCTGTATCACTTCAGTGACACTCTCTCCCATATTTGGCGATAATGCAAAACGTGCTGCCCATCTTTGAACTTTTTCGATGTACTCCGTCAGTCCTATATGGTAAGGATCCCACACCGCGCAGTAGTATTCTAAAAGAGGACGGACATGCGTAGTGTAGGCAGTCTCCTTAGTAGATCTGTTACATTTTCTAAGTGTCCTGCCAATAAAACGCAGTCTTTGGTTAGCCTTCCCCACATTTTCTATGTGTGTCTTCCAATTTAAGTTGTTCGTAATTGTAATTCCTAGGTATTTAGTTGAATTTACGGCATTTATGTTTGACTGATTTATCGTGTAAGCGAAGTTTAACGAATTCCTTTTAGCACTCATGTGGATGACCTTACACTTTTCATTATTTAGGGTCAACTTCCAATTTCCGCCCCATTCAGATATCTTTTGTAAATCGTTTTGCAATTTGTTTTGATCTTCTGGTGACTTTCTTAGTCGATAAACGACAGCGTCATCTGAAAACAACCGAAGACGGCTGCTCAAATTGTCTCCCAAATCGTTTATATAGATAAGGAACAGCAAAGGGTCCATAACACTACCTTAGGGAACGCTAGAAATCACTTCTGTTTTACTCGATGTCTTTCTGTCAATTACTACGAACTGTGACATGTGACCTCTCTGACAGGAAGTCACAGTATCCAGTCACATAACTGAGACGATATTCCATAAGCACGCAATTTCACTATAAGCCGCTTGTGTGGTACAGTGTCAAAAGCTTTGTGGAAATCCAGAAATACGGAATCGATCTGAAATCCCTTGTCAATATCACTCAACACTTCATGCCAATGAAGAGCTAGTTGTGTTTCACAAGAACGGTGTTTTCTAAACCCATGTTGACTTTGGGGTCAATAGACCGTTTTCTTCGAGGTAAGTCATAATGTTCGAGCACAATATATGTTGCAAAATCCTGCTGCATATCGACGTTAACGATATGGGCCTGTAATTTAGTGGATTACTCCTACTACCTTTCTTGAATATTGGTGTGACCTGTGCAACTTTCCAGTCTTTTGGGTACGGATCTTTCGTTGTATGTGATTGTCAAGTAGGGAGCTAATGCATCAGCATACTCTGAAAGGAACCTAATTGGTATACAGTCTGGACCAGAAGACTTGCTTTTATTAAGTGATTTAAGTTGCTTCACTGCTCCGAGGATATTTACTTCTACGTTATTCTTGTTGGCAGGTGTTCTCGATTCGAATTCTGGAATATTTACTTCTTCTTTTGTAAATGCATTTCGGAAGGCTGTGTTTAGCGACTCTGCTTTTTCAGCACTGTCTTCGATAGTATCTCCATTGCTATCGCGCAGAGAAGGCATTGATTGTTTCTTGCCGCTAACATACTTCACATACGACAGGAATCTCTTTGGATTTTATGCCAGGTTTCGAGACAATGTTTCGTTGTGGAAGCTGTTATAAGCACCTCCGTTCACTCAGTTTTTATTGCAGAGCAGCTGACCCTCCTACCGAACAAGCTGAGGTAGCGTGCCGGCGCCTATTAGGCAGCTGTGTTAACGACTGCGCCCCTCGAACACAGTGATTACCGTGATTGCGCGGACTGTCTGGGCACGTTCTCATCTAGCGTCACCTATCCGCAGATCAGACGTAATTGCGCATCCGCACCTAAGATTTGCGTAATATGTATCACAACAGCTGATTCTGCAAGGTGTCTGTTCTTTCGGACATGTCCGAAAGAACAGACACCATGAATTCATAAAGTTTAATCACTTTTTCCCATCTGTCTCGTTTTCATTAGACTGTCCCTTATGCGTGTGACATAGTTCTCAAGTAGCTACGGTCAAGGAACGTTGCCTGCGAGATTTAGTGATAATTGTAGCGAAACGGATGATAATCTGAACCCGTCTTTTCCCAGTTACAATATATTAACCACTGCGTCCCTCGAAGTGTTAGAAGGATGTTGTGTGGGATGCAGTCACATTGCAGGATGTAAGACACTGAATACCACTCCATGGGTATGAACATCTTTCCTGTCAATTTGGAAGGTCCCCTTTGGAAAATTATTAATGACTGTGCTGATAAAACCTCTTACGTCATTTGACTTTCAAACAGCTGAGCAAAAATGAATGTACTCAGACATTTCTCTCTTTACTTATTCTGATCATCACTAAACTGACACACAATATTTTTAGCGCAACGCAATCTGACTTTCAATAATCCCTACAAAAGAATGGCCCTGACTAACAGTAACCTATACCTTTCATGAATCTATTACCTCACAAAAATCTTCGTTACTCGAACTACTGCAATACAGCGAGCGCCAATACTGCCAGCTAAATAAAAGATTCTAACTACTGAAGGCACTAACTACTGATAGGCATAGTTAGCAAATGAAAGATTTTGATGGAGAACAAACAATGTATTTACCTCAATAATGTTCAAAAGTCATCATCGTGTGTCCGCCAGAAAAAGGAAATTTGTAAAGATGTCATGAATATATATATATGAATTCATGACACCCATCCTTAAAAAAATCCTTTTTCTGGCGGACACACGATGATGACTTTTGAACATTATTAAGGTAAATACATTGATTGTTCTCTATCAATATATATATATATATATATATATATATATATATATATATATATCTATTCTAGATAGATATAGATCAGAAAAAGAAAATTATATATATATGACATCCATCTTTACAAATTTCCTTTTTCTGGAGGACACACGTCCAGCTCGTCCGCTCTGAAAATTCTGCCATCTCTCTAACCAAATCCACCACTGCTGTCTCTCTCCCCACATCCACCACTGCTGGCGGCTCACCTCCAACTGCCCAACGCTACGCGCTGTTCACATCCAACTGCCCAACACTACAATAGCAAATATTCCAACAATGAAAATCAGCCACAGACTGCACACAGCACAGTCAATGATTTTCATACAGAGCGCTACGTGGCGTTACCGACATAAAAACCTAAACAGCCTACTTACAATTTGAATGGTGTCTAAGTTTTAGGTGGTAGCCACCAAATGCGGAAGCCCCCCGCTGGCAAACCCCGGCGAAGGGACTGCTGGGTTGGGCAGCTCTGAGGGCAACCTCCAGCGGTTGGTTGCGGGAGTATGAGCAGGGAGCAGGTTGGGCGCGTTAATTATCATCTCATTAGCCGCACGCCGCAGCGCAGATAAACAGGCTGTCAGCGCACGGGGCGTGCAAGTACGGAGTACCGCGACAAACCGGCCCCAATTACCTTCTCACCTCGCCTTATCGGTTAAACGCACCCGGCCCTGCTTATTGCTGCCGCGTCACAGTTTACGCTACCGGAAAAATAATTTCCTCACTGCCTCATTTCTTGTTTTAATTTTTTCTTCGTACCCATCGACCAGGCAAAAACAGCCTGGTATGACTACATAGATAATAGTTTTTGAGATTTCCTGCTTGATGGCGTTTCTCGACACTGAAGCTGACAATGAAAGGCACAATTTGTTGCCCAGTTCGGCTGTAAAAAGAACGTTACTTCACTGACGGAAAAAACTCGCAGCACCCAAAAGTAATTGAGGTAGAGCAATGAAATTTTGGGAGTACACTTGTATAGGTAACATATATAAGTGACTGATATTGCAGGATCACAGAGTAATGTAAGCGCGAGATAAGCCACTGCAAATGTAAAATGCTTGTACATCAATAACCAATGTAACCGCCATAACGTTGAATGCAAGCAGGCAAACAGCATGTGTTGTGCTTTGCATTTACATCTACGTCGATACTCCGCAATCCACCTAACGGCACGTAGCGGAGGGTACTCCGCACCGCTACTAGTCATTTCCTTTCGGCCGGCCGCAGTGGTCTCGCGGTTCTAGGCGCTCAGTCCGGAACCGCGGGACTGCTACGGTCGCAGGTTCGAATCCTGCCTCGGGCATGGATGTGTGTGATGTCCTTAGGTTAGTTAGGTTTAAGTAGTTCTAAGTTCTAGGGGACTGATGACCACAGATGTTAAGTCCCATAGTGCTCAGAGCCATTTGAACCATTTGAACCATTTCCTTTCCTGTTCCACTCGAAAATATGCCTCCGTATGAGCCCAAATTTCTCGTATCTTCGAGGTACTTATGCGTAATGTATGTTAGAGGCGACGGAATCGTTCTGCAGCCACCTTCAAATGCCGATTCTCTAAATTTTCTCAATAGTGTTCCTCGAAAAGAATGTCCCCTTCCCTACAGGGATTCCTATTTGAGTTCCCGAAGCACTTCCATAACACGCACGGTTTGTTCAAACCTACCAGTAACGAATCTAGCAGCCCGTCTCTGAATTGCATCGATGGCTTCCTTTAATCTCTCCTGGTACGGATCGCAAACACTGGAGCAGTGCTCAAAATTAGGCCGCACTATCGTTGTTCATGCAGTCTCCTCTACCGATCAACCACTCTTCCCTAAAATTCTCCCAATAAACCGAAGTCGACCATTCACCTTCCCTACCACAATCCCCACATGCTCGTTGTGGTGTCACCGCCAGACACCACACTTGCTAGGTGGTAGCCTTTAAATCGACCGCGGTCCATTAGTACATGTCGGACCCGCGTGTCGCCACTGTCAGTGATTGCAGACCGAGCGCCGCCACAAGCCAGGTCTAAAGAGACTTCCTAGCACTCGCCCCAGTTGTACAGACGAATTTGCTAGCGATGCTACACTGACAAATACGCTCTCATTTGCCGAGACGATAGTTAGCATAGCCTTCAGCTACGTCATTTGCTACGACCTAGCAAGGCGCCATTACCAGTTATATTGAGATTGTAATTATGTATCAACAAGAGCGATGTTCTCTAATTATGGATTAAAGTTAAGTATTACATCAACTACGTACTATTTTTGGCTACTATAATTCCTTGTCATTTTCCAGACCTCACGCCAGCCTGCGTGAGCTTAAACGCGTGCCTTTCGGCTTCCTCCAAACTCCGTGAATTGGCTCCTGCCAATTCACAACACTCGTTCCATTCCATATCGTTTTGCAGCGCTACGCGCAGATATTTAAACGACGTGACTGCGTCGAGCAGGACTCCACTGGCAAGTATCCGAACATTACAGGTTTGTTTTCCCTACTCATCCGCAATTTTGTCCTAGTTATCTTGTATCCTCCTACAGACACTCAACTTCAATACCTTACTGTACACCACAGCATCATCAGCAGACAACCACAGACTGCTGCACACTCTGTCCGCCTAGTCATTTATGTATATAGAGAATAACAACGGACCTATCACACTTCCTTGGGGCTCTCTTGTCTCTGATGAACACTCGCCTTCAAGGACAATATATCGGGTTCTATTACTTAACAAGTTTTCGAGTCACTCACATATTTGTAAACCTACTCCATATGCTCATACCTGCAATGGGGCACCGTGTCAAATGCTTCCTGGAAATCTGGAAATATGGAATCTGCCGTAGTCCTTCATGCATAGTTCGCAAAATTTCATGCGAGAAAGACACTAGCTGACTTTCGCACGAGCGATGTTTTCTAAAACCATGCTGATTCGTGGACATAAGCTTCTCGGTCTCAAGAAAATTTATAATATTCAAGCTGAGAATGTGTTCAAGGATTCTGCAGCAAACCAATGTTAGGGATGTTGGTTTATAATTTTGCAGGTCCGTTCTTTTGCCCTTCTTGTACACAGGAGTCACC
This sequence comes from Schistocerca americana, assembly GCF_021461395.2. Taxonomy (NCBI): domain Eukaryota; kingdom Metazoa; phylum Arthropoda; class Insecta; order Orthoptera; family Acrididae; genus Schistocerca; species Schistocerca americana. Next base: position 133,996,379 of record NC_060122.1, on the reverse strand, counting down.
TGCGCTTTTTTCCCGTCGCTTGGGATTTTTCGCTGGGCGAGAGATTCACGATAAATGCAAGGTAAGGGGGCAATGCCATAGAGTATCCTTTGAAAACCCAAATTAGGATTCCATCCGGACCTGGTGACTTATTTGTTTTCAACCCTGTCAGTTGTTCTCGACGCCAGGGATGCTTATTACTGTGTCGGCCGTCCGAGTGACTGTTCGCATTTTCTGTCTCTCCGCCAGATGGTTTGCTAATGTATTACGGTGGTAGTTTTCACAGATGCTCGAATCTCTACTAACTTTTGCTTGTCATCATTTGCGCGTTCTCTTTTTTACCGAGAGTGCAATAGCGTCTGCTTCCTCAGCGGTTTCTGAATCTCGTTATTAAACCATGCTGAGTCTTTTCCGTCCTTAATCCTCGTACTAGGCACATGATTCTCCAGACCACGATTTATAATCTTTCTAAACTTTGCCCATAATTCCTCTACGTCCATCTTACTGGAGCTAAGTGATGTCAGCTGCCGGACGCCCGTTTTTGGGATGAGATTCCATGCCGGTTTCATTTGGTCGGTCAATACAGCAACGGTTAATGCTGTTTGTGGATGACACTGGAATTGTCATCCGATGACTTCACTTATGTGCTCGACTGGAGACAGATCTGGTGATCAAGCAGGCCGAGGCAACATGTCGACTGGAATAGAAGGGAGAACCGATAGAGGTACTCAAGGTACCCTCCGCCACATACCGCCAGGTGGCTTGCGGCGTATGGATATAGATGTAGATGTAGAGCATTCCGGGTTGCAACAGTGGTATGTGGGAGACCATTGTTCTGTTGGAAATCACCCCCCTGGAATGCTGTTGATGAATGGCAGCACAACGGGTCAGATTACCAGATTGACGCATAAAATTGCAGTCAGGGTGCATGGGATAACCGTGAGAGCGCTCCTGCTGCCATTCGAAACCACATCCCAGGCCATAATCCAGGTGTAGGTCCAGTGCGTCTAGCACACGGACAAGATGGCTGCAGGCCCTCAGCGGCCTCCTTCTAACCAACACACGGCCATAACTTGCACAGAGGCAGAACCAGTTTTCATCAGAAAACACAACAGACTTCTACCCTGCCCTCCGATGAGCTTTCGTTTGACATGGCGTTGGTTTGGTCTCATTGGAATGCACACTGTGGGGAGTCTGGCTCGGAGCTGCCTTTGAAGTAATCGATTTGTAACAGTTTGTTGTGTCACTGAGGTGCCGACGACTGTTCAGATTGGTACTGCAGATGCAGTACGATGCGCCAGAGCCATAGGCTGAACACGATGGTCTTCCTTCTATATAGTGCCAGGTGACCGTCCGGAGCGCGGTCTTCTTGCGATCATACATTCTCGTGACCGTCGTTGCCAGCAATCATGTACAGTGATTAAATTGGTGCCAAGCCTCTGTGTAGTATCGCAGGAGTAACATCCACCTTCTCGTAGCCTATTTACACGGCATCGTTAAAACTCAGCGGGGTGTTGATAGTGGCGTCTTTGTCGCCTGGATGGCATTCTTGACTGACATCAACTCACCACGTCCAGTCAGAACGCTCACGACTGTTATAGTGGTTAAAGCAAACTTGATCTGCATCCTCACAGTGACGTTGCTAGCGCGAAATTTGAACTGACATCATCTTTTACATGTAGAAACTAGCCTGCTATCTTTCATTTACGTCACACAACTCCTGCCTGGTTTTGCGATTTTTTCTGCGTCAATGTACCAGCACGCACAAGTGCATTTACAAAGATATTCCTGACGCGCTTCATACGCGAATGGAACGGGGATGAACGCTAAGAGGAGGTGCAATGTGAAGTACACGCTGCCATGGACTTGGTGCTTTCAGAGTAAAGTATTTTCAACATTTCGCGGCTCTGTCAGCAACTGTATAAATATTAATTTTAATTTTAATAACCAACAGCCTCAGTTGCACCGTTTACCTAGAATTTACCTAGGTTTCAGTCGGGATAACCCAACCTTCTTCAGAATAACAGTAACTACCGTTTGTCTATAGATGACATCTTCAAGCTAAAACTACAAATCGATAAATTATCGTCAGACTGTAAAAACTTATCTGAAACTGCCTCGGCCCCACTTCGCGACCGCGATGCGGCAGCCACGAGTGCTGTAGTGGAACTGACCGTAGCGTCATGAGGCCCGCCTAGGCCGAAACAATACCTTGCACCTGCGCATAAACTGTGTGTTAGTTACTTGTTGGGACAAGACGCGAACCTAACTCCTGAGCTTGAATTTACTAGTAAAGTGAAATAATAGGTATAGCTGAGGAAAAGGGCGTATATGTTATCCTGTGCAGAACGAACTTAGATCGCCGGCCGTGGTGGCCGAGCGGTTCTAGGAGCTACAGTCTAGAACCACGCGACCGCTACGGTCTCAGGTTCGAATCCTGCCTCGGGCTTGGATGTTTGTGATGTCCTTAGGTTAGTTAGGTTTAAGGAGTTCTAAGTTCTAGGGGACTGATGACCTTAGAAGCTAAGTGCCATAGTGATCAGAGCCATTTGAACCATTTTTTTCGTATTTAGATCAACTGTCTTAACATTTATGAAGTATTCGTTGGTCATGATATGAGGAAGACATTACGTGCTCACAACGTAAGGCCTGTCTAGGAAAGCTTCGTGCTTAAGCGCGAAGTTTCATCACCTAAAAAGAACTTGGGAGTGGGAAGGATGATATAAAGCCAACATCGTCATTATTATGACTAGGTCTAGAAATTTTTAAGACGTAATTGTTAAGCACTTGCTTAGCTATGGTTACAACGCATGAACATCCTATTGACTTAGCACACAAATGGTCATGATTCAACTTATGAACAAGTCTACATCTAATCTGTAACTGAATTATGATGGCAGTGGTCAGTCTGGAACCGCGTGACCACTACGGTCGCAGGTTCGAATCCTGCCTCGGGCATGGATGTGTGTGATGTCCTTAGGTTAGTTAGGTTTAAGTAGTTCTAAGTTCTAGGGGGCGGATGACCTCAGATGTTAAGTCCCATAGTGCTCAGAGCCATTTGAACCAACCATGATGGCAGTGGTCCACACACTCTTTTTACAGTATGTGTGTGGATCACCTCCATGAAGGCAAATTGAGTACCCCATTGCTGCCACATTATCCCCTACTTCAGTGTTTTCTGCAACTCATAACCATAACTTCGTCAAAAAGCTCAATCAGGCACGTGCATTAGTTTTTGATTTGATTCTAGACTATTTCAGGTCAAATATACTAATTTTGAATAATGACCATCTATTTTATGTGGCCCGTATTATCGGATGTTTGTATTGTCTCCGCCTAGTCGGGCCTCTTGACGCTACGGTCAGTTCCAGTACAGCACTCCTGGCTGCCGCATCGCAGTCGCGAAGTGGGGCCGAGGCAGTTTCAGATAAGTTTTTATAGTCTGACGATAATTTATGGGTTTGTAGTTTTAGCTTGACGATGTCCACTATGGACAAACGGTAGTTACTGTTATTCTGAAGAAGGTTGGGTTATCCCGACTGAAACTTAGGTAAATTCTAGGTAAACCGTGCAACTGAGTCTGTTGGTTATTAAAATTAAAATTAACTTTCAGAGTAAGCATGTAGATTTGGATGTGGATGTATGGAGAGCCGACAGCGCGCAGAGCCCGGCATTTGTGGCAGCAGCCTCGCAGCTATCAGGGAGGGTGCGCTGCAGACCAGGTGGCTATGCTCAGCCGGCAGGGATTCCAGATTCCCATGCCAGAGGCCACATCGCTCCCCCTCCCCCTCGCCCTCCCACGCCTTTATCCAGCCGTGACGCGACGCAGACCTCGCCTGCTCTGAGCGCTGCGCTGCACACCCTACCGATCTCGTCAGAGGTCGCTTCTCCGCTTCTGTGTGAAAGCTTTTCCCTGCTGAAAGAGTGAGCTTTCCATACCATTACAGTGATTCTCGTCATCACAGTCCCCTTCACTCAGAAGTCACAATTTACTTCGCAGTTTTTGTCCATTGCCTATGGACATTGAGGTGATACGAAGCGAACCAGTCTACGCTGATCAGCCAGAACATTATGGACGCACTTGTAGAGGGCAAATGAGCATGTGTTCGCTATCTACGAGGCGTGTTTTTTTAAGTAAGTACCGTTTTGAAATTAAAAAAAGACGTGCTAAGATATCTCAATAATTTTATTTTTACGTGAAAGCCTGTACCTTAATCTACGGACTGACGCCATTTCAGTCTCATTCTTCCTTGTTTACGTTGCGTACTGAGTGTTTAAGATGCCTCCGATAATCGTGAATCCTGCCGACTGTGAAGTAGGGACTGTTATAAGATTTCTTAGTGCTAAAGGCCTAAAAGCGATCGATATTCATCATGAGATCTGTGAAGTTTACGGAGAAAACATTATGAGTGATGGAATGGTAAGAAAGTAGGTGAGAGCATTTAAAGATGGCCGCACAAATGTGCTTGATGAACAACGGACTGGGCGTCCTTCGGTCGTTAATGAAAGTTTGGTGCAGGAAGTGGACAATGAGGTGAGAAAAAACGGACGCTTTACGATTTCCTCCTTGCGGGATGAGTTTCCTAATGTTTCTCTTAGTGTTTTGTATGGCATTTTGACCGAGCACTTGAATTACCGAAAGTTGTGCGCACGTTGGGTACCGAAAATGTTGACGGATGTGCACAAAACCGAACGTTTAGACAGTGCATTGACTTTCCCTGAGCGGTACCACAACGACGGTGACGATTTATTAAGCCAATTTGTTACGGGCGATGAAACATGGGTGGCCTACGTCAGACCAGACTCAAAGCAACAGTCCATGGAAGTTGAGCAAGGGCATCGTTTTGCTGCAAGGCAATGCCCGTCTGCATGTGGCGAATCAGACCAAAGATCTCATCACATCTTTTCGATGGAAAACACTAGATCACCCTCCGTACAGCCCCGATCTTGCGCGCAGTGACTACCATCTGTTCCTGCACTTGAAGAAACACCTGGGCGGTCAGCGTCTTCAAGACGATGACGAAGTCAAAAAGTGGTGATGCAATAGTTAACAAGTCAGGCGGCAGACTTCTATGAGGAGGGCATTCAAAAACTGGTACAACGTTATGACATGTTCCTCAATATTGACGGAAATTATGTAGGAAAGTAGATTAAAGTACATGCTTTCATGTAAAAATAAAATTATTGTGATATCTTGACACGTCTTTTTTAAATTTCAAAACGGTACTCACTTAAAAAACAGGCCTCGTAAATGGCACTTATCACCGTAATTTTTTGCTAATTTTTTGCTTTTGCCATAAGGCCATACACCAATTTACCACAGTTCGTCAGGTACGTGGAGAGAGCAGAGAATGGTCACTCTGAAGAAGAGAAATTTGTATTGGCCCAGTAGCTGGAAACGATTATCGGGTAACTCCAAGCGTCGTCGGATGTTTACTGGCACCGGCGTAAGCATACGTCGGAAGTGGACGAATGCGAGCGAAACCAGAGGTAGACAGTGATGCGTTGGACACACACGCGTAAACCAAGAGCTCCGACGTGGAGGCGCCAACGCACTGTAAAGCAAAGCAATGGTCCCAATCATTGAAGACGGAGCTCCGGCTCAGCTAGGAAAACGAAGTGGTTGGAGGCACAATCCCGCCACTCGCCTGGAGTGTTTTTGGGCTTTCACAGAATCGCGAAGTATGCATTACGTGCGGCGTCTGCTCCCCGATCCTCCTAAGCGCGAAGTCAACGTTTTAATCATTCCGACATCTTGCTCTATCGCAGACGAAGGAAATGAGACTATTAGCTACCGAATTAATACTTCTATCACTGCAGTCACGCAATTTTGATCAGCATTCGGGCGACTGTTTGTCTGCCAGACATACAAATGGTTCAAATGGCCCTGCCCGCATCTCGTGGTCGTGCGGTAGCGTTCTCGCTTCCCACGCCCGGGTTCCCGGGTTCGATTCCCGGCGGGGTCAGGGATTTTCTCTGCCTCGTGATGGCTGGGTGTTGTGTGCTGTCCTTAGGTTAGTTAGGTTTAAGTAGTTCTAAGTTCTAGGGGACTTATGACCACAGCAGTTGAGTCCCATAGTGCTCAGAGCCATTTGAACCATTTTTTCAAATGGCTCTGAGCACTATGGGACTTAACATCTGTGGTCATCAGTCCCCTAGAACTTAGAACTAGTTAAACCTAACCAACCTAAGGACATCACACACATCCATGACCGAGGCAGGATTCGAACCTGCGACCGTAGCAGTCGCCCGGTTCCGAACTGAGCGCCTAGAACCGCTCGGCCACCGCGGCCGGCCCAGACACACAATTTAATAATCATCCAAACTGGGAGACACAACAGGAACTGGCTACAGAATGCAGTCGTATCTGCAATACGCTTAGAACTCCTCGTATACGGCAGGAATACTGTTTGCGGATGGTGGGGAGCGCCCACCTTCTGAGCAAACAACTGCTTTTATTCTCTTTTATGGGCCTTAATACTCTTATCTCGCTTTTGCGACCTAGAAGGCACTAAAACGTTGCCACAGCAACTCTGACGTACCTCATGAAATCCTGATCTTGCCAACATTTCCACTTAACACTTTCAGAATAAAATACGTCTTTTCTCATATTTGGTTTCATATTTTCTTACCGTGTGCTCACCATTTTAAAGACGAAATCACCTTATGAACAGATCACAAGAAAATAGTGTTCATGGCTTGTTATGACTGAGCAGTGGCTTCTACAGTTCTACGTCTACATTCTTTACGGTATGTGACGGTGGGTACTTTTGTACCAGTATCTGTTCCCTAGCCCTTTTTCCTGTTCCATTCACAGATGGGGCACGGTCAGAATGATTGTCGGTAAACCTCCGTAACAGCTCATATTTATCGCATTTTCTCGTTGTGGTCATTCTGCGACTCCTATGTGGGAGGAAGTAATGTGTTTCCCGACTATTCCCGGAGTGTACCCTCTCGAAGTTTCCATAGCAAGTGTCTCCGTGATGCACGCGACCTCTGTTGTAGCGTCTGCCATTGGAGTCTGTTGAGCATCTCCGTCCGCAACGCGGCACAGCTTGTATGAAATCAAGTGACAGAACACAACTTGAGGCTTCAATCAGTATTACAAACACTTGAAATAAACAGACATTCAGCTCAAAATCCCTAGCTGGGTATACTGTATATGATATTAGAGCTGAGCACATCTCCACACCACGTGACGCTATCAGCTGGCCACATACCCAAAACCGCCACAATGACACATACTGCTACACATAATTGACACATAACAGACTTTCCTATTTCTTACCCCACGAACTTCAACAATATAACTTGTAGGACTCTCATACTATATGTTTTAACCATGGACTACGTTCGCCGGCCGGAGTGGCCGGGCGGTTCTAGGCGCTACAGTCTGGAGCCGAGCTACCGCTGCGGTCGCAGGTTCGAATCCTGCCTCGGGCATGGATGTGTGTAATGTCTTTAGGTTAGTTAGGTTTAATTAGTTCTAAGTTCTAGGCGACTGATGACCTCAGAAGTTAAGTCGCATAGTGCTCAGAGCCATTTGAACCATGGACTACGTTCAGTATTGCCCATTGCCTAAAAATGTTATTTACAATATAACACGTATTTGTTTCTCAATATAAATTGCTAGTGCCAACTTATGGCATTATAACCATATATCCTGTAATAATGTAAGACTATGTATTCTAATTATTGTGTATAATGCTGTCCATTGTCTAGAGTTTAGTTTACAATGTAGAAAAAAAGTCGATTTATTCTGTAGTATTGTCCAGATTAATTATTTATGGTGCTTAACATTATCCACTGTGTAAAGCATAATTTCAACATCAAGAAACAAGTTTGACGCACAACATACTATGCATGTGATTGCATCGTCGCCTATTATGTTTGATAACGTAAGAACCGATGTCCCTTCCAGACGCTAGTCAGTTGTTTCCTGAAGATGGCTTAATAAGCCGAGAACTAGTTCGAAATAAACAAAGGTCAGTAAAAAAAAAAACAGTGTACTTGTTATTCAGTCTTTAAAAAAAGTACGTAACAACGTAATATGGAGAGAAGTAAGGGGGACAAAAACTGGAGAGGAAAGCCAGGCTGGAGAAAGAAGCTTGAGGTTGATGTAAGCGGCAGTAGTTATGCATAGATAAACAAACATGCACGGAACATACTAGCGTTGAGAGCTACATCAACCAGCGTTTGGAGTGGAGGCTGCAACACCACAACTATACGGTACACTAAGGCTTTTTTTCGTGCAAAATACACTACTTGGCTGATTTTTACCAACTTTTCACTGCCAGACCTAGGCGCAGGATGTCTGCACGCTGACCAATCGCACCGGTGTACATATGGACCGACCTAAGGTACCAGGAGTAGAGTGGCGCTGAAAGCAGGAGAAGCGGGGGAGGGAGGCAGGAGGGGGGGGGGGGGGAGATGCGCGCGCTCGCCGAGATGCTGCGCCTGCGCCTGCCGCTCTTCCTCCTATGCAGCCTCCGGCGCTGTTGCCACTGCGGGGGCGGCCATCTGGCCGGTGGATCGGCTTTCGGGCCTGGGAACGTCGCGCCTACCTGCCCCCCCCCCCCTCCCCCTTCCCCACCGCTGCGCGTAATGCGGGCCCCGTAGCTGCGGGGAAGGGGTGGGGGGGGTGAGCTGCGCATCACTGCTTGCCCCTCATCGCAGCCCTATACCTCCACTGCCAGGCCCACCACGTCCCCGTCAGGCGAACTGATAATCTCGTGTAAGCTGATTTCTTGATTCCTTCCGGATACCAGGCCAACCAGCATCCAGCTATTCATCCTCTGGCTGCTCTGACAACGATAATAATGCGCATATCGAATGAAAACCTTGATAATAGAGCTTTGGCTCGAGGGACGTATCGGTATGTCTTCCACTGTGACACGTGAAAGCGTTATGCACAGCACTCCGTCTTCAGGCCACACGTGGCCCATCGGGACCATTCGACCGCCGTGTCACCCTCAGTTGAGGATGCAGATAGGAGGGGTGTGTGGTCAGCACAGCGCTCTCCCGGCACCTTGCAAGCTGGTGGAGGCAACATAATGGAGTCGACAGTATTTGCACGGAATGGACTGGTCCAGCTGAACAGATTATAGACCGGAAATGGTTACGCTCGGCTCCTTGGAGGTCATTTGCAGCTAATCGTGGACTTCACGTTCCCAAACAAGGAAGCAGTTTTTATGAATGGCAGTGCCCCCCATGTCACTGAGCCAGAATTGTTTGCGATTGGTTTGAAGAACATTCTGGACAATTCGACCGAATGATCTGGTAACTCATCGCACATTTATGGAACGAAATCGAGAGGTCAGATGGTTCAAATGTCTCTGAGCACTATGGGACTTAACATCTGAGGTCATCAGTCCCCTAGAACTTACAGCTACTTAAACCTAACGAACTTAAGGACATCACACACATCCATGCCGGAGGCAGGATTCGAACGTGCGACCGTAGCTCACGCGCGGTTCCAGACTGAAGCGCCTAGAACCGCTCGTCCACTCCGGACGGCAATCGAGAGGTCAGTTCTTGCACAAAATCCTCCACCGGCAACACTCTCGCAATTATGAGCGTTTAGAAGCAACACGGCTGAATATTTCTACAGAGGACTTGCAACATATTGAGTTCATGAAACACGAAACATGGCACCAGTGCCGTTTCATTTCGAGTCCCCAAGGTCAACCGGGTCCCCAGGGTCACATGGCGGCTGTCAATGTGACGCTGAGATAATGGTCCGTTTAGGACCTTATCTGGGCAAGCACCCATGCCGCGTGTATAATTTTTCGTTTTTGAGCGCCATGCAGTTACATTTTGGTTTTGTTACATATATAAAAGCACAAAAGTCCATTAATTTTATTCACTCAGCATAATGTCGTGGTTAAATGAGCATATAAGTACGGGCCAACATAGTTCTATCCGGTACGAAGGAGGAGCTTTATATCCTGGACCTGTGGACAATATTGAAATGGCGGATAGGGGAAACGCGTTTAATGTGAATAGAAGCAATAGTATACGGACAGTTGGTAGACAAGATGCTGCAAACGAAATTAGATATGGCGAAAATCCTGCATATGATGATTTAGATGAAGAATTCGTCGAATTTGAATTGGAGCTGTTGCAGTAAGCCAGGAAAATGAACCTCGGGCACGATATTACGTGTTATCCGATGGAATAGGACTGGAAATTAGTAATGCTTGTACGGAGTACCCTCCGCCATGCACCGAACAGTGGCTTGCGCAGATGTAGATTGACGAAGAAAAAGAGGGTACGATAGTTAGTAGGAGCCGGTCACGGGAACTGGGAGATAAAGCCGACTGGCAGTGCTCGCGGAAGGTTCCCAGGCCGCTGCGTCTGCGGCGGGCACACCTTTTGAGCGGCTCGCCGCCGGTGCCGGGGCAGCCCTTGAGGCAGAGCAGACGGGCCAGCGGGGGCGGGCCGTTTATCTCGCCTTTCTGCTGCGAGGGGCCGCCAGGCGGACGGCTCGCCCGCGCTGCGCCGCCCCACGTGGAAGGCAATCCTCCGCAGCACCTCTCCTCTCTACCCTGCACCAGTCACGCCTCTCACACCACTGACACCAGATGTATGCACTTTTGCACTGCTCTGAATACAGCAGTCTCCCATAGAACCATAATCCCGATAAACGTACGTTTTAACAGTCACCTCGAAAAAATATACTTACACTACTGGCCATTAAAATTGCTACACCAAGAAGAAATGCAGATGATAAACGGGTATTCATTGGACAAATATATTATTCTCGAACTGACGTGTGATTACATTTTCACGCAATTTGCGTGCATACATCCTGAGAAATCAATACCCAGAACAACCAGCTCTGGCCGTAATAACGGCCTTGATACGCCTGGGCATTGAGTCAAACAGAGATTGGATGGCCATGCAGCTTCAACACGATACTACAGTTCATCAAGAGTAGTGACTGGCGTATTGTCACGAGCAAGTTGCTCGGGTACCATTGACCAGACGTTTTCAGTTGGTGAGAGATCTGGACAATGTGCTGGCCAGGGCATCAGTCGAACATTTTCTGTATCCAGATGCGGTCGTGCATCATCCTGCTGAAGTGTAGGGTTTCAAAGGTATCGAATGAAGGGTAGAGCCACGGGTCGTAACACATCTGAAATCTAACGTCCACTGTTCAACGGGCCGTCAATGCGAGCAAGAGGTGACCGAGACGTGTAACCATTGGCACCCCATACCATCACGCCGGGTGATACGCCAGTATGGCGATGACGAATACATGCTTCCAATGTGCGTTCACCGCGATGTTACCAAACACGGATGCGACCATGATGATGCTGTAAACATACCTAGATTCATCCGAAAAAATGACGTTTTGTTATTCGTGTAACCAGGTTCGTCGTTGAGTACACCATCGCAGGCACTCCTGTCTGTGATGCAGCGTCAAGTGTAACCGCAGCCATAATCTCGAGCTGATAGTCCATGCTGCTGCAAACGTCGTCGAAATTTTCGTGCAGATGGTTGTTGACTTGCAAACGTCCCCATCTGTTGACTCAGGGAATGAGACGTGGCTGCACGATCCGTTACAGCCATGCGGATAAGATGCCTGTCATCTCGACCTCTAGTGATACGAGGCCGTTGGGATGCAGCACGGCGTTCCGTATTACCCGCCTGAACCCACCGACTCCATATTCTGCTAACAGTCATTGGATCTCGACCAATGCGAGCAGCAATGTCGCGATACGATAAACCGCAATCTCGATAGGCTACAATCCGACCTTTACCAAAGTCGGAAACGTGATGGTACGCATTTCTCCTCCTTACACGAGGCATCACAACAATGTTTCACCAGGCACCGCCCGTCAACTGCTGTTTGTGTATGAGGAATCGGTTGGAAACTTTCCTCATGTCAGCACGTTGTAAGTGTCGCCACCGGCACCAACCTTCTGTGAATGCTCTGAAAAGCTAATCATTTGCGTATCACAGCATTTTCTAATTAACCGTTTTCCTTCATATTGCTGATAACCATGGCGTTGAGTGCCCTGAAGTCAGTATCATCACGACCATTTTGATTTGACTTATACAGCGTCCTGCTATGGTGCTGTGCCGCAGGAATTTCAGTGTGTGCCTCTACTGCAGACGTGTATCTGCGAACAACAAAAAATTAATTACGTAACAATATCTTTTGGAGTGGTAATTAAAACTTTATTGCTACCCCTCGTACATCGTTGTTCGACCGCTCTTCGTGATCTCCAGTTACTGCAGCCAGGACGAAAGTTCCACTCTGCAATGCAGTGCAAACTGTTAGGAAACATTCTGGCAGAGTGAACTCCGTCCTGGTCCGTATCACGGCATTGGTTAGACATATATAAAAGAACTCGTCGCGAAAGGCAACAAAATAAAATGTTCAAATGGCTCTGAGCACTATCGGACTTAACTTCTGAGGTCGTCAGTCCCCTAGAACTTAGAACTACTTAAACCTAACTAACCTAAGGACATCACACACATCCATGCCCGAGGCAGGATTCGAACCTGCGACCGTAGCGGTGGCGCGGTTCCAGGCTGTAGCGCCTAGAACCGCTCGGCCACACCGGCCGGCAAAAGGCAACATTCAGCTTAAAATTCCATTCCGGTACTCATTATCATGGATGCATGCAGTACGAAATAAAATGAAAGACATTTTTCTGTCACTATACTTCTTTCTCCTACTCCTCTCCCTTTTGCACTTGACAAGATTCGTATTCGCGATGGCGGCGGTTTTGATACCCGTCTGGACATCCTGCTACAAGTTAACTGTGGTTTGCCTAGGTGGCTTAAGGTTTGTTTGAAAAGGACGCGGTGGATTTCTTTCCCCAGAGCGAGATCCTGTTTCGTCTCCAGTGACCTGAAGCTTTGAGCTCCCCGCATTCCTTCCTTCCTCCATAGGCGTCCACAAGGGGCGGTATTTTCCCCACTTGGAATCTGGGTACAGGCTTGTTATTCACCACAGAATTCTCTGTAGTTTGAAGTAATGATTGCGACGCCACTGAAATTTAGATTAACACTGCCTGTGACTTTAGCAATGATAACTTGTCGTGGTGCAGTGGCAGTTTGAGCATGTTTCTGCACTCAACATGTATGCGAACCCGAACAACGCAGAAATAGTGTCACCAATTTTTTCTCTGTCTCCTCCTCGCACAGTCCTTTTCGAGGTGAGAACCATCCAGTTCCCCGCAGCACGGATTCCAGTACAACGTAAGCACGGCAACAGAACTGTGCCTGCCATCCGTCGCCAGCTTCTTCAAAAACGCTTCTTCCCCTCGCTGAACAACGGAATCTCGACAGTACGTTTCTGTTTTTCTGTGGACAAACAAGACTTGTGACAGCTTGCAAATTCTACATTCAGTTTCAGACGGCTGAGCTATTGCATTAGCCCCTCAATAACACAGCCGGCTGTAATCTATGAGCCCCAATGCTTCAGTGGAAAGAGTCGAAAAAAATGTGAAATTTCAAAGTCAAAAAGGAATTGGAACATTTCGCAGATCCATGGGTGTAACCAAGCGCCACATGCAGTCGTACAACTACGAATACAGCAGTCGAGTTGGTATGGCTGCACAATGATGTGACATACTGGAGAGACGAGGACTGAGTTGGTTTAGTCTTACGCTGTCAAAAGCCTGTTCTGCCGGACAATTTGAGGCTGGTTTTGCAAGATTTCTCACGTTTATTGAACCGGTTAAAGGTCGTAGGTTATAGTTTACACAACGATGCTAAAAAAATTTAATTTCAAAACATATTTTGTTCAGTTTTACTTATGTAAGTCAATACACACACAAAATAATACCATAAGCACATTACCGCGATCAGAAAAGTTTTGTAAGTAAAGAAAGAGTTGTAGAAGATTGATATCACGTCTAATAAGACTTTTTTCAAAGTTTACAGTCTGTTCCTCCACAGCCAACAGTATTAATATTGGTTACATTTTTGATATTGCAAAGAGTTTTTCTCTATCGTTCTGACTTTTTTGTGTTTCAGATTTTTATTTTTCGTTTGGAACCGCATGCTATGGCGATACAAATATTTTTATAAAAATTTTCTAGTGCTATTTATTGTTAGATGTGCTAGATTTAATCGTGTGAGGATGATATTTTAGATCGCTGAATCAAAAATGTGGCAGCCTTATTCATAACACAAAAACATGTAGACCCATTTCCTATATATTTGCAATTGAATATGCGTACCGTTTCGACACCAAAGTTATAGTGTTAGAAATACTTATTGGGTAACTATCATTCGTTTGAGGCAAAAATAAGTTTTACGTACTCCTTGTCAAATTTCGTTCCTGGAGCACGACAGGTTTTTGAACTCACAGAATCAGTTACATCAAAAATGGTTTTAGAATTTTGCACGTCTTGCAAAAAAATTCTCCGTGCCTTCCTCCCTGCCTCACGCTGCCGGTGAGATGTTTAACTATTTCTGAATTCAAAACAACGATGTCTTCCTAATTTAGAGTTACAGTTATGGCTATACAGATGCTTATAGATGCTTACGATGATCTGTATTAAGCTTCACTATTAGGCATTATTCTTTGTCGTTCTTATTTTTGTTTAACGGACGACTGCACATCCAGATATAAATGAAACTATGTTTATTTCATAACTTTCTGTATGAGCAGCGACCATCATATTTATACATTACAGCATGAGAAATTCCATTTAATTCTTGATGTCGAGATTATGAAAGGTCCTAAAACGGTCATTTATTTTTTTCTGCGAAGTTCACAGCTCGTGGTGTAGTAGTTAGCGTTGCTGCCTCCAGATGTCAGAATCCCGAGTTCGATTCTCAGCCGCGTGGGAGATTTTCTTCGCCGTTGGACTGGGTATTTCTGTTGCCTAATTTGTAGTAATCATTTCATCTCGTCAGTATCACTACCAGGAAGCGAAAGTCATAGAAGAGGCATCAGACAGAAAGACTTACAGCACGTGGTCGAGCAACCCCAACTCCCTATCAATAATCCCATAGGATCATTTCTTTTTATGTGTAACGCACTTTTACGCAAAATAAAAGGAAAGTTGGTTGGGAATTCTCCTAATAGGGATTTCAAATTGGAAACATATTGTACGAAAAAAAAAATCGAAGTAAGAAGAAAGTGTATGTGACGTACCAGTGTTATTTGAAAGACGTCCAATCAAAGCAGACTGCATAGTTTTGAAGCTGGATGTATGAACTAATTTTCAACTAGTCTGACTAGAAGCATTGAGACGTCACCCGACCATGGAGTCCTATTTCCCTTTTTAGTTCTTTAGTGAACCAGGAGACCGGCCGGCACAAACGGTATGATGTAAGGAGGAGGAGGAGGAACACGCAGCACACATACGGCGCCCCCACCTGGCGACCGGCGCGCCGCGTGACGTAGCGCTCTCTCGTGTGGGTGCGGCAGGTGCGCGCAGGGACAATGGCCGACCCTCAAGCTGCACGCAGCGGCCCTCACCTGCGCACGAGAACGTCACCAGCGCACAGGCCAAGAGTCTGCGAAGGGAAGGATGCCGAGTCGTCATCATCACATCATCCAGCGACCACAAGCCCTGAAGAGCTGGCACTGCTTCAGCAATTTGCCCTCCGTTCCGTCGATCTGGTGTCTCCTTCGTCTGGTCTCCCAAAGTACTTCATATCTGCACCAACTTCCGTACTCTGCAAACGTCACTTAAGGGGGGTAGGACGTCGAACGGGCCGACTTGGAGCAGGAGAGGCATCTCAGGACATTTTCATTTCCAGTATCTATACTTTTACAAACAAATTCATAAAACTTTGTCAGCATCACCAGGAACGATTCAGGATTCACACTCATTGCAGTGGAAGTTCGAAAACATCACAAAACAATTTTTTTTACGTGAGAAATTTCGTCATTTTCTCACTTACTAATGGCTGCATTTGTTGCTATAGGTACACTTTTCTTCATACGTTAGAGAGATTCTTCGATGTATTTTGCACACCATACAAACCATACTTACAGGTGTATTACACTGTAGAATTTGTTTAATTTATGAAAAAACGAATGAGCTGTTACATTTTAAACTTCATGTTTAGAAAAAACACAAATTTTCTAGTTAATTACCTCAATTTTTACCACAGTTTTTAATAGATTTGTAAAATCCTAGAATTTCATACACCTTCGAGTATGGTTTGTATATAGTGCAAAATTCATCGAAGAATCTCTCTTACTTATGAAGAAAAGTGTACCTATAGCAACAAATGCTGCCATTAGCAAGTGAAAAAAATGATGAAATTTCACATGTAAAAAAAAATTATTTTGCTATGTTTTCGAACTTCCACTGCTGTGAGTGTAAATTCTGAATCCTTCCCGGTCATGCTGGCAAAGTTTTATGAATTTATTTGTAAAAGTATACACAGTGGAAATTAAAATGTCCTGTGGTGCCTCTCCTGCTCCAAGTCGGCCCGTTTGACGTCCTACCCCCCTTAAGTGTAAGACAGAGGGTCCTTCCCACTGTGCGACGTATAGCATTCCTTCCCGATCCATTCGCGTATGCGACGCTGGAAGACGACTGCTTTAGTGCGCTTTGTGATCAGAATTATCTTGTCTTCGTAATCCCTGGGGGAGCAGTACCTAGGGGGTTTAGTATATTCCTAAATTTCTCATTTAATACTGGTTCTTAAACACAGTTGGTAGTGATACACTTGTGCCTCCCTATCCTCAACTTTCTCAACCAGTTATAAAGGGACCAACAATTTATCCTGGAATCCGACCAAAACACAGTTTGGAAATTTTCGTATACATACACCTTAGCTAAGGTGAAAGTCAGCACAGGCACACGAACCTTTATTTGTGTTGTCTGTGCCACTAATCCACACCAATAAAAGATATTTCAAATGGTTCAAATGGCTCTGAGCACTATGGGACTTAACATCTGAGGTCATCAGTCCCCTAGAGCTTAGAACCACTCAAACCTAACTAACGTAAGGACATCACACACATCCATGCCCGAGGCAGGATTCGAACTTGCGACCGTAGCGGTCGCGCGGTTCCAGACTAAAGCGCCTAGAACCGCTCGGCCACACCGGCCGGCAAAGATATTTCATACTAGAAATTTGAAAGTCATGCGTGTGGTTGGCTCAGTAGTAAAGTGTCAGACTACAAATGCAAGTGCCACTTGCACGGTCCTCAGCACGGTGTCTACCAGTCATTTATCGCTTCTTTTACCTCTGGTATATATAGTGTTTGTTAATTTTAAAAATGCCTAGAAACACCTCGTTTCGGAGTCCACGTTACACTGTGGATCCCCCTTCAACTGGCGCTGTCAGTCAGTTCTGATGTCGGCGAAACGCAACAGCGTACAGGAGCGTGTCAAGCAAAGCACGGTGTTGCTCAAAGCAACCTCTGGGCTGATGCCAGCTTAACCTTTTTCCTGCTTCATTCATTAGTGTCTCTACTCCAATTAAATGAGTATGAGGAGAGTTATACAAAGTTGCTAGAACCCCGCCCTCATGACGTAGACTTACTGCACAACTGTTTTTTAGTAGCATTTTACCGAATTTCAGTTTCAGACATTTAGCTTCGAATAATTTGATTAAGCTACACGATAAATGAGAGCACGCAACGCGAGCTGCTATTTGGTCAGGGCCGGAGTTGCTCAAGGCGGCGTTGGCAAAGCTGGCTGGCGGTGGTGTGGGGTCGCTCGGCAGCGAGAGCCAGGTAGGAGCTGTACAAAGGCGACCGCGGCCCCCCGCGAGGGAGGAGTTCATCATGTGGAGGACTGCCCGGCACCCAGGGCCGCTGCGTGCCGAACCGACGGGCGCGCCAACACCGCCACAGTACCAAAGTATCTCCAGTAGCCCGTGGTTAAAGGTTATGTCACGACGATCTCGTCTATCACACGGATTACATTTTCCCACTATTCCTTCGTGTTCCAATTCACTTATTGTGCTGTTTACTTTCACAGGGTCTTATATAACTGTCTCAACCACGGACGTCCTCAGTAGTCGTTGCGCTCTCACCGAAAACCACTGCTCAGTCCAAAATTTTAGTTTGCTTTTACAGGGTTATACAGAAAAACGGGAATATCTCTACAATCCAATAAAACTACACTACTAGCCATTAAAATTGCTGCACCAAGAAGTAATGGGTGGTTGGTTGGTTTGGGGAAGGAGACCAGACAGCGTGGTCATCGGTCTCATCGGATTAGGGAAGGATGGGGAAGGAAGTCGGCCGTGCCCTTTCAGAGGAACCATCCCGGCATTTGCCTGGAGTGATTTAGGGAAATCACGGAAAACCTAAATCAGGATGGCCAGACGCGGGATTGAACCGTCGTCCTCCCGAATGCGAGTCCAGTGTCTAACCACTGCGCCACCTCGCTCGGTCAAGAAGTAATGCAGATGATAAACGGGTATTCATTGGACAAATATATTATACTAGAACTGATATGTGATTACATTTTCACGCAATTTGGGTGCATAGATCCTGAGAAATCAGTACCCAGAACAACCACCTCTGGCCGTAATAACGGCCTCGATACGTCTGGGCCCGTATAGGACCTGCAACATGCGGTCGTGCATTATCCTGCTGAAATGTAGGGTTTCGCAGGCGTCGAATGAAGGGTAGAGCCACAGGTCGTAACACATCTGAAATGTAACGTCCACTGTTCAAAGTGCTGTCATTACGAACAAGAGGTGACCGAGACGTGTAACCAATGGCACCCCATACCATCACGCCGGGTGATACGCCAGTATGGCGATGACGAAAACACGCTTCCTATGTGTGTTCACCGCGATGTCGCCAAACACGGACGCGACTATCGTGATGCTGAAAACAGAACCTAGATTCATCCGAAAAAATGACGTTTTGCCATTCGTGCACCCAGGTTCGTCGTTGAGTACACCATCGCAGGCGCTCCTGTGCATGATGCAGCGTCAAGAGTAACCGCAGCCACGGTCTCCGAGCTGATAGTCCATGCTGCTGCAAACGTCGTCGAACTGTTCGTGCAGGTGGTTATTTGTTTTGCAAACGTCCACATCTGTTGACTCAGGGATCGAGACGTGGCTGCACGATCCGTTACAGCCATGCGGATAAGACGCCCGTCATCTCGACTGCTAGTGATACGAAGGTGTTTGGTTCCAGAACGGCGTTCCGTATTACCCTCCTGAACCCACCGATTCCATATTCTGGTAACAGTGATTGGATCTCGACCAACGTGAGCAGCAATGTCGCGATACGATAAACCGCAATCGCGATAGGCTACAATCCGACGTTTATCAAAAGTCAGAAACGTGATGGTACGCATTTCTCCTCCTCACACGAGGCATCACAACAACGTTTCACCAGGCAACTCAGGTCAACTGCTGTTTGTGTTTGAGAAATCGGTTGGAAACTTTCCTCATGTCAGCACGTTGTAGGTGTCGCCACCGGCGCCAACCTTGTGTGAATGCTCTGAAAAACTAATCATTTGCGTATCACAGCATCTTCTTCATGTCGGTTAAATTTCGCGTCTGTAGCACGCCATCTTCGTGGTGTAGCAATTTTAATGGCCAGTGGTGTAGAAGTGATGAAGGAAAGAAATTGCATTCATAGTAATTGAAACCTTACAGCGTTGCCATTTACGAAACATTGATGACATTTATCATTTTTTAAAAATTACGTCCTTCAGATGGCGTCCTCCTATAAGAATACATTCGTGAAATCTGCTGTTAGATTCCTCATTGACTTGTGCAGTATTTGAGCTAGGATACTGTAAATTGAATCCCGAATTCTCTGTCTTAACTGGTCCAGAGTTCTTGGTCGAGTCGTGTAGATTTTGCTCTAGAGGTAGCCCCACAAGAAAAAATCACAAACGGGTAAATCTAGCGATCAGGAGACCAGGGAATGTTACCGAATTGGACATCACACGGTTGCCAAACAATTCTCGCACATGTGCCACTGATTGCCGTGCAGTGTGTGATTTCGCTCCGTCCTGTTGAAACCACGCTTCTTGAACGTTTGCAAAGTTATTCAATGCAGGTGTAACGAAAGTTCGTAACATCTCGACGTTACGATTGGCATTGACAGTTATTGTGTTTCCCTGTTCATTTGAGAAAAAATACGGTGTGATAATCCCATGTGATGAAACACCACACCTTACTGTCACTTTACTAGCGTGTAAAGGGCGCTCATGAATCTCATTAGGATTTCTGTTTGCCCAATAACGGCGGTTCTGTTTATTCACATAACCTGTGAGATGAAAATGAGCCTTATCTGACATCCACAACTTGTTTAGAAATTGATCGTCATCGTTTATTTTTGTTATCATTTGTTGACAGAATCCTAATCTTAACCGGTAATCGTTGACCTTCAGTTGTTGCACCATCTGTAATTTTAAATCAGGATGAAGAATTCTGCGAACACTCTCCCGGGACATTCCGACCACTCTGCTTGCTTACGAATTGAACACCGTGGGCTCCGTAAGACAGACTCGCGTACAACATCAATGTTCGCTGGAGAGGGCACACTTCTTGGTCGTCCTGTTGGTTTCTTGTTGAGGGCAGATCCAGTCTCTTCGAAGTTATTAATCCAACATTTTATCGCGTGTTTCGATGGAACGGCATCATGACGTCCTAAATTATAAAAACGTCGAAACTACCTCTGCGCCGCTACCAAACCATCATTGCTTTAATAAAACATTTTTATGGCTAACGCACGCTGTTGTCCGTTCCACTGATCCATGACTACTGAAATGGCGGACTGTAACTGTTCAAATGGCTCTGAGCACTATGGGACTCAACATCTAAGGTCACCAGTCCCCTAGAACCCAGAACTACTTAAACCTAAGGACATCACACACATCTATGCCCGAGGCAGGATTCGAACCTGCGACCGTAGCGGTCGCGCAGTTCCAGACTGAAGCGCCTAGAACCGCTCGGCCACAACGGCCGGCGGACTGTAACTGTCACGAACCCGCAGTGTGCCATCTGCCCATGGCTGCCACTACTCATTTCAAATATTCCCGTTATTCTGTGTCACGCTGTACATCGAAATGTCTGTCTCCTTAGTCATAAATAGGCTCTGTAGCTTTTCTCTACTTTACATCGCGACTGATAATTTGTTTATGGAATATGCCATAGAAGTCTCACAGAGGAGGAAAGAATTCTTTTACAAGCACTATTACTACTTTTTTGTAGTGTCGATGACGATGTAACCGTACACCTGACAACTCGTACATGAACATTTACAAATGGTGTTCGGAAATTCCCGTTACAGCTTCTAGGACTTTACTCCAGAGCAGTTTGATTTATAGTTTTTTCTGCTGCATGCGAATACAAAACTAATGAATGTTAACTTACCTGTATTAAGGAACAGACCAATTCGTTGCTTTATTTAAGGGCAGTTTTACAGTGTCACATCAGCTGAATATGCATGGTAGTTTCATATGTCACAAATGATTGGCCGCAGCCTTCAGCGGCTGGGTGCCTATTAGTCGGTCCGTATTGAACGCTTTGTTCTTTGAGCAGCGCGCAATTTACGCGATTTGAATACAATGTTGCGTTCTGCTGGGAGGAGGAAGCTGTGTCGCACCTCATACAGTCTCGGATTAACAGACGAAACCATTTCCTGGGGGGGTTCCAGTGGGGGGGGGGGGGTATAAGAAGATAGGAAGAAGGCACTGGGCCGCCATTGTGCGGTAACGAGGCGTGGGAGACTGCCATGGGAAGCTGTGTAGAGGGCGGCGGCGGGCGCCCGTTTTATGCAGAGATCAAACAAACAGAAGCCGCTTGTTTGTTCATCGAACGACGTGGCTTGTTTTTACACGTCCTTCAGTAGATAGTGACTCAAAATTTTTATTTTTAACTTTTTTACCTCTTAATCATCGGACCTAGTGGTTTTAGTGGGCTTTAAAGGTCTTATTAGGATATTTGTTAACATGGAGTGAATATTAAAGTATTTGTTTCGCTTGTAGCCTTGTGTGGAAGGGAAACGTTCACGATAAACAGCACAGGCAAGAGAAGAACAGAGGCTTTTGCAGTGTATACCGAAGATCAGCAGGGCAGAGAGACTAACTAATTAAGAGGCCCTCCAACGAACTGGAGGGGGGAGGGCAGAGATTTGTGGCACGAGTAGACCAGAAGAAGGGATCGACTGACAGGACACGTCCTAGGGCATCAAGGACTCGTGAGTTTGGTAATGGAAGAAAGTGACGCGGATAAAAATTGTAGAGGAAGGCTAAGTAAGCAGTAAGCAGGTTCAGGCGGATGTAAGTTGCTGTAATTAAGCGGAGATCGAGAGCCTTGTACAAGGTTAGTGTCAAGAGCTGCATCTTACCAGTTTTCGAACCAAAGAACAGAAAAACAACAGCTGGGTTAAATAACTCAGCACGCTTTCGTGGCCATCGTCACTGTCGGTGAAATGTGAATCGTTGAGCCGCGTCGTATTTCTCTTTCGACTTTTGCAGTAACTTGCGATCCGTGTACTTGGATCGTTTTCAGAATTCCACTCGTGTCCCTGAACAATGTTCAGGCAACGTAGTCCTAATGAAGTTTGAATACGAGTAAACAGTTAGGTCCTAGGGCAATCTGAAGTATTTTCAGCACTGTGATATTGTACACTATCGCAAGTACACTCCATTAATCACTTGCAGTGATATATCACATGGGTTGCGGTGCAGAAGTGTTTCAAGATGAAACCTTAGTTGCTTCGACATCGATTACGAACAAATTAAGACAGTGAACGCAGATGAAAAAGAAGAAAGGTACGACGTATGAGAATAGCCTTTACTCTCAATAAGAAAAAAAGTAGCTGCAGACTCTCTCTACTTGACGGTACATCGAGGTGACAGAAGTAATGGGGTAGCGATGGCACGTGTACAGGCAGCGAGCAGCGGTAGTACCGCGTGCATAAGGCCGGTATTACACTATCAAATTTCTTTGTCAAAGATTTGATCAAAGATGTGATCAAATATTCCATCAAATATATTTGGCAAAGATCTTTGACGTAGCGCTAGAAGAAGTATGACACTGTCATCATATTTTTCATCAAAGTTCAAGATGACCGACAACAACAACCGCAGCAGTTGCATGTACCACAATTGCACTGTGTGCACATGTTAAAGAGAAGCGGGGGAAAGAAAGGAAACACATATGGGTGAAGCCGTGGGTTTTACGACGACACGATAAACGCATTCAACAGAACTTGTTACTTGAGCTTATAGTGGAGGACGTCAAGTCGTACATCAATTACTTAAGAATGGATGAGCATACATTTCTATATGTGCTCAGTGAAGTGTACCTCACGTTGTAAAGCGCCTCATCAGCTTCATACATCTCTATTAATTTTGTAGTTGTCGGCACACACCAATTGTATTTACCGGCAATGCTGCGCGGGATTAGCCAAGCGGTCTAGGGCGCTGCAGTCATGGACTGTGCGGATGGTCCCGGCGGAGGTTCGAGTCCTCCCTCGGGCATGGGTGTGTGTGTTTGTCCTTAGGATAATTTAGGTTAAGTAGTGTGTAAGCTTAGGGACTGATGACCTTAGCAGTTAAGTCCCATAACGTTTCACACACACATTTACCGGCAATGTTTATAAAAACGCTACAGACGACATAACGCTGCAGCTATGCTAGCGCTCCATGTGGCAACATGTCACATTGCAGTGAACAGAAGACAAGCGACTTCTTTGATCAAATCTACAGCGAGGCCCTAGATTTGATCAAATATTGGACGACATTTGACAAAGTTCCCTATTACACTATCAAATATCTTTGACAAAGATTTTTGACAAAGATATTTGACAAAGAAATTTGATAGTGTAATACCGGCCTAAGGTATAGAAGGTCAGTGCACTGGCAGAGCTGCCGTTTGCACTATGGTGATTCTTGTGAAAAGGTTTCCGACGTGGTTGTGACCGCACTTGTAAATTCAATGTTCCGACATCCATAGCGCGAAGGGTGTGCTGAGAATACGAAATTTCACGCATTATCTCTCATCACGGACAATGCATTGACCGACAGCTTTCACTTAACAACCGAGGGCAACGGCGTTTGCGTAGAGTTGTCAGTGCTAACAGACAAGCAACACTGCGTGAGATAACCGTAGAAATCAGTGTGGGACGTACGATGAAAGTATTCTCTACGACAGAGTGGCGAAATCTGATTAATGGGCTATGACAGCAGACGACCGAGTGAGTGCTTTTGGCATCGCCTCTTCAGGGCTGGTGACCATATCGATCGGACCATAGACCACTGCAAACCTGTGGCCTGGTAAGACGAGTCCCGATTTTGGCTGGTAAGAGCTGATGGTGGGTTTCCAGTGCGTTATCAATAAGACACTGTGCAAGTTGGAGGTGGCTCCATAATGGTGTAGGCTCTGTTTACAGGGAATGGATTGAGTCCTCTGATCCAACTGAACCGACCACTGACTGAAAATGGGTCTATTCGGCTACTTGGAGACCATTTGCAGCCCTTCATGGACTTCACGTCCCCAAACAAACGATTTCATGTCACCAGACCACAATTGTTCGCCATTGGTTGAAAGAACATTCTGTACAATTGGAGCAAAAGATTTTGCCACCCAGGTCGCCTGACATGAATCCCATCCAACATTTTATGGGACATAATCTAGAGGTCAGTTCGTGCAAAATATCCTTCACCGGCAACACTTTCGCAGTTATGGAGGGCTGTAGAGACAGAATGGCTCAGTATTCCTGCAGGGAACTCCCAACGACTTGTTGAACCCTTACCACGTCGGGTTGCTGCACTATGCCGAGCGAAAGGAGGTCCGACACGATATTAGGAGGTATCCCAGTATTTTTGTCACGTCTGTGTAGGTCGAGTTTTCATAGGTACTATGTGTCCATCTGTCACGTTACGTCAACGATTCATATGTTTTGTGTGTCCTTCTATCACGTTACATGTGACTGTTTGATAGTTTAGTTACAACTCACACAGACCCATCGATCAGGTAGTTACGGTAATTCACCTACACTACTGTCCATAAAAATTGCTACACCAGGAAGAAATGAAGATGACAAACGGGTATTCATTGCACAAATATATTATACTAGAACTGACATGAGATTACATTTTCACGCAGTTTGGGTGCATAGATCCTAAGAAATCAGTACCCAGAACAACAACCTCTGGCCGTAATAACGGCCTTGATATGCCTGGGCATTGAGTTAAACAGAGCTTAGATGGCGTGTACAGGTGCAGCTGCCCATGCAGCTTCAACACGATACCACAGTTCATCAAGAGTAGTGACTGGCGTATTGTGACGAGGCAGTTGCTCGACCACCACTGACCAGACGTTTTCAGTTGGTGAGAGATCTGGTGAATGTGCTGGCCAGGGCTACAGTCGATCATTTTCTGCATCCAGAAAGGCCCGCACAGGACCTGCAACATGCGGTCGTGCATTATCCTGCTGAAATGTAGGGTTTCGCAGGGGTCGAATGAAGGGTACAGCCACGGGTCGTAACACATGTGAAATGTAACGTCCACTGTTCAAAGTGCCGTCAATGCGAACAAGAGGTGACCGGGACGTGTAACTAATGGCACCCCATACCATCACGCCGGGTGATACGCCAATATGGCGATGACGAATACACGCTTCCAATGTGCGTTCACGGCGATGTCGCCAAACACGGACGCGACCATCATGATGCTGTAAACAGAACCTGGATTCATCCGAAAAATTGACGTTTTGCCATTCGTGCACCCAGGTTCGTCGCTGAGTAGACTATCGCAGGCGCTCCTGTCTGTGATGCAGCGTCAAGGGTAACTGCAGCCATGGTCTCCGTGCTGATAGTCCATGCTGCTGAGAACGTCTTCGAACTGTTCGTGCAGATGGTTGTTGTCTTGCAAACGTCCCCATCTGTTTACTCAGGGATCGAGACGTGGCTGCACGATCCGTTACAGCCATGCGGATAAGATGCCAGTCATCTCGACTGCTAGTGATACGAGGCCGTTGGGATCCAGGACGGCGTTCCGTATTACCGTCCTGAACCCACCGATTCCATATTCTTCTAACAGTCATTGGATCTCGTTTCAACGCGAGAAGAAATGTTGCGATACGATGAATCGCAATCGCGATAGGCTACAATCCGACCGTTATCAAAGTCGGAAACGTGATGGTACGCATTTCTCCTCCTTACACAAGGTAGTTTCACCAGGCAACTCCGGTCAACTGCTGTTTGTGTATGAGAAATCGATTTCAAGCTTTCGCCATGTCAGCACGTTGTAGGTGTCGCCACCGGCGCCAGCCTTGTGTGAATGCTCTGAAAAGCTAATCATTTGCATATCACAGCATCATCTTCCTGTCGGTTAAATTTCGCGTCTGTAGCACGTCATATTCGTGGTGTAGCAATTTTAGTGGCCAGTAGTGTAAATATGAGTTTGTTCATCTTCAGCGTACAAATGAGGCGCACTTACTACCTTGGTGACCACGGTATCAGTTGGCTTTGACCCTGTCGTTCCATGATAAGATTCTTGGCCTCCAGATTGTGGTGGTGTGGATTCTGAATAGTGGTGCCTGCGTGTCGATTCAGCGGTTCCGGCGAGTGGCTAATGCGCCACAGGCTCTGAGGCGGCTGCGGCGTCAGCGCCAGCAGCAGGTAGCGTAGTGTGGTACGCTGCGGTTTGCTGGCCACGGCAGAGATAAGCGCCGGGCAGACGGGCCGCCGCTATCTCCGCGGCGCACGTGCTGCGCCAGGCTACTCCGGGGCACTGCCCTCCCACGCAACACTAGGCACACCTGCAGCCGCGAGAGCTGACAAACAACAGCGTCTTTTGTCACAGGTATCTATCCAAGCCTATCTCATCTCCACTAGAAAATCTCTCTCCCGTCAGACAGCACAGTGGACGAAAAAATTCTTATACGATAACAGCGCTTCCTAGAAAGTAACGACTGCTGAAACGTCGTTAGTCGAGATAAAGTGTCGGGGATCCATTTATGCATCTTCTGATATCCCATAAATGTGTGAATCTGTCATAGTCGTCTGTGTGCGTCGCAATTAAAATCATTCACTGGGGATGGTGCCGGCCGGAGTGGCCGTGCGGTTCTAGGCGCTACAGTCTGGAGCCGAGTGACCGCTATGGTCGCAGGTTCGAATCCTGCCTCGGGCATGGATGTGTGTGATGTCCTTAGGTTAGTTAGGTTTAATTAGTTCTA
Organism: Schistocerca americana; assembly: GCF_021461395.2. NCBI lineage: Eukaryota > Metazoa > Arthropoda > Insecta > Orthoptera > Acrididae > Schistocerca > Schistocerca americana. The sequence goes on along the minus strand of NC_060122.1, from coordinate 133,969,298 downwards.
AGTTCTAGGCGACTGATGACCTCAGAAGTTAAGTCGCATAGTGCTCAGAGCCATTTGAACCACTGGGGATGGTAAGGGCGGGAGGCGTATCGTGGCCAGGCCCGCACCGCAAAAGCTAAATAAGTCAAAAAGAAATTATTTGTTTTAGTACTGAAATGAGGATACGTCCTTGCCGTAGTGCATACACCGGTTCCCGTGAGATAACCGAAGTTAAGCGCTGTCGGGCGTTGCCGGCACTTGGATGGGTGACCATCAGGGCCGCCACTCGCTGTTGCCATTTTTCGGGGTGCACTCAACTTCGTGATGCCAGTTGAGGAGCTACTCGATCGAATAGTAGCGGCTTCGGTCAAGAATACCATCATAACGGCCGGGAGAACGGTGTGCTGACCCCACACCCCTCCTAACTGCATCCTCCACTGAAGAAGACACGGCGGTCGGATGGTCCCGGTAGGCCACTCGTGGCCTGAAGACGGAGTGCTGATGAGTACTGAGATGAGGATACCCCTATAAACGTAAAAGACGCATGCATAATTACAGCGTAGGATAGAATTACTTTTTACTGAGGACTTACGAGTCTCGACTTGATCTTCGATAAGCATAGCAGCTGAAGTAATGAATTAAAATTTGTGCCACGGCCAGGACTTGAACCTGCGTCTCCTGCTTACTGCGCAGGTGTGCTAGCGACTACGCCACTGAAATACTTTGTAACGGCTTAGCAGGCTGAATTTTTCAGTGGACTGTTTGTAGGAATTAAGTCAGCAGTTACATCTCAAAACTAGCTCTCCTTCATTTCTGATTTCCAGTGGCATCCGGTCAGATGCGCATGCGGCGGTTCGACTGGCAAAATCGTCAACACTTTAGAGAATGGTTAGCAGAACGAAGCGCTTGATATGTGGTTTTGTAGAAGGATGTTGAAAATGAAGTGGTCTAGTAAGACGAGAAACGAGGAGCTTCTCGGTAGAATCGTGGAAAACACTGTGAAGAGGAAGGGACAGGATGATAGGACATTTGTTAAAGCATCGAGGAATACTAATAGTACTATAGGGAACCGTAGAGGTTAGGGCAATAACTGTAGGGAAAGACATATCCAACAAGTAACTTGCTGGGTGCAAGTGCTACTTTGATTTGATGCAGCCCATCAATACCTCTCTTCATCTCAGTCAGGAGTCAGATGACCCAAAAGAAGTGATGGAAAGTGTACTGTGTACCGTCTGAAGACTTCGAACACTTGTCAATTTCATTGATCCAATAATAAAGAAAAAAGACAGTAATTATGGAAATGAAGTATGTTCTAAGAAAGAATGACAGTAAAACTGCGGTGTTTGGATTCTTTACAAGTTTGATGCATCTCTTCAAAGTAGCCAAGTAAAGCTACTCAATGGTCGTTTCTTGGGAATGTGCTAAAAAAATATGTATGTTCTTTATTTCAGATTTATTTCTCATCAGTAGAACATAGGAGTCCAAATTATTTACGAATTCCCGCAAAGAGCCACAACACTAGTCTGGAAGGATACGCTGTAGTCCTTGAAATGGCGGCTAGGCTACGTGAAGCGGAGAGTATAGAGGCGAAGCGGCAGAGCTGATGCGGAATTGTACTGTTCAGGATTGTGCTCAGGCATGCGATCAGCATCGTGTTTTTTACTTTTTATAAGGTAATCATTATATTTCGGAATTCCCAAATCCGGTTATTCGCAGCACAGATCTATCAAGTTTTATGTTTTCTGATCACTGCACACGAAACTCATTTTGAAATAGAATGTAAATTAATTTACACACCTCCTGTCGGTATACTACCGTCTCTTTCTCGCTCAGTAGCGAGATACGCCCCCTCCCCCCCCCCCCCCCCCCTCCACGACAAAACAATGAGAACGAGAACCGATTCCCTGGATGTACCGACACTGGCGCAAAACTGGTTTGTTGTTGCTCAACAACGCGCAGTGTTGCGCGATTTGCTGTCCGCACTGGACGCCCCTTTTCTTGGTTTTGCGTGGCGCGGCCGGTGGGTCTCGGCTGAGGTGACACAACGGCTCCGTTATCCGGCGTCCGCTCTCTAATGCGGAAGTCGTGTCTAGCGCTGCCCCGCGCGTTTCGAGGTGGTTGCTGCTCCGACAGGGAATCCACGTTATGGTAGCACTCAGCAAGCTTCCTGCGCTGCTGGTCCCTTTTTTATGGACGCACGAAAAGAAAAGCGCAAAAGCAGCTGAAAAACATTTTGGGTAACCCTCATTCATTAGTACACCGAGAGTAGCTTTAAACGTTAACGTCAAGATGTCAACCAAATCTTTTCTACCATCTGGCTACGAAATTAAGATGATTCCATGATTGCCCTATGCTTCAGTTGGTGGATGAAGGTTGTCGATGCAGCTGTCTTGGCAGCTCTTTGGTTTCCTCTATCAATCCAGTATCTGAGTATCATGTTCATCATTAGCGAAATACTGTATGTTCATGTTCAAAGCTTGTGCTGCAGGTGTAATTGACGGTGCAGAGATACCCGTGTGTAATACACCGATTGGCCAGGACAGACCTGATACGTGTTACAAACCGGACACAATAGAAAGGACCAGGCCGATTTGCTTTTTCTTTTATCACTCGTTTATCACTACAGAGAAATAAACATTTTAAGGCAAAATTTAACTACATGAAATATTGCTCCCAGTAAAGGTTAACATAAGCAGTGAAATATTGCTCCCAGTAAAGGTTAACATAAGCAGTGACAAACTTTGTTCTCTTAAGGGTTTATGCTGGCAACAAATTTTAAGGAGGCAATGTAAGGTTTATATCAAATCAATTTAGCACAAACACTTAGCTAATGACTGAATCACGACGTAGCCACTTTAACAATTTCGGCAACAATTAAATAGCGTGAATTTGTACTCACAGTAACCAACCAATCAACAGCCTTGCCATTGAATAAGTAGTAGGCCATTTGGAACGAATTAGCAACACCCAGCAACTAGGGGAGTTAATACCAAGAGTCTTTAAATGTCTTGCTCCCCATTAAATAAACATACTCACAGTAATTAAATGAATAACAAATCAAACACACTACGCTCCACTCAAACTCTTCAGTGGAAGCCAACCCAAAATGAAGATTCCATTAACTGACTAGCACTGAAGTACACTAAAGCTCATCTCTTTGTTCCCTGACACACATGGGGCAAACTTAAACAAGACAAGATTTTGAAGGGAGCACATCAGTAAGACTGGTAGTGGAGCTAACTCGTGCCACTGAAAATTAAGGTACTAGACCGAGGCACAAGGTGGTATACAATGAGGTTGCCTTAGTGGTATACTGCGCTCCAAAATATTAATTTAAATGGCCAATTCAAAATTAAGTACACATAAACCAGCATTAATTAACGAGGAGTGACACCAGGTCGCTCGAAGGGATGACAACACTTAATTGAAAAGACGAATGCCGGATCTGGCAGTAACATCAAACACCTTCTCTGAGTTTTAAGCAGGAGTCACTTCCCGCTAAGTAAACATTTAACCAAGCACAAGGAAGGAACCCCAAAGAGAAAATTCAAATAAAACCCCCAAAAGATTATAAAGGCCAGGGAACCCCATCTATTTACATTTAAAAGAATTAGCTCTCCCCAAAGGCAGTGTAAACGCTAAGGGCACACTTAAAGAGGCCACCAAAATTGGTTACAAAAGTCTTATACATTTGCTCCTTTTCGTTAAAAGAAATACAAGTCTGCTTAACTTCTGCTGGACGTCCGGTATGGTTCGTGTAGGATACACCAGGCAGTAACCCAAGCTAGGCGGTCGCAAGGCACGGCGAGAAAAATCAGGAGAGCAGACAGGCAGGCAGCCAACACATATCCTCCATCCTGAACCGGCAGACCGCGTACAACCAACTCCACATATACGTGGTTGCTTCCCACCTCGTACCTCGCGGCGTCTCAACACGTAGCCCGAGCAAACGTCAACTGCCACTCGCCCCGCTAATGCGGAAAACAACAAGGCAAGCAAAGATGAGAAACATCGAAGGATCGATAATGGACTTCCAAGAGACTGGCGCGCCAGTAACGAGCGTCACGGCTCAAGACCTACTGTCGATATAAACCCGTCCAGGCGACAGCAGCGTCACCTGCGAGGAATGGCTTCCAGTCAGATTCACACGCGGTGCATGTAGTACAGTGAGCGCGCTGCCCGTGTGTAGAATGCGGAAGGCGTCCGATCTATCTGAGTTTGACCGGTGGCAGATTGTGATGGCTCGGCACGAGCATTTCCGAAACTTCACGAGATACCCTTGTCAGGTGTTCGAGGAGTACTGCGGTGAGTGTCTTCAACACGTGGCAAAACCAAGGTGACACCACGTTCAGGACGTCGTAGGCTGGGCAGACTGGTGAAACAGGATAGGCGGCGAACTGTGGTGGAACAAACATGAGACTTTAATGCTGGGCAGAGTACAACTGTTGCGGTCACGAAAACTGACAACGGCTGGGAGAGCAGTATGCTGACCACATGCACCTCCAGATTCGCATCCAGTGATGCCTGTGGGCTGAGGGTGACACGGCGGCCGGTCGGTACCGTTGGGCCTTCATGGCCTGTTCGGAAGGAGTTTAGTTTTTAGAGTACAACTGTGTCTGAACACACAGTGCACTCAACACTCCTAATGATGGGCCTCCACAGCCGACGTCCCATGCATGTCCCATTGTTAACAACAAAAATGGTTCAAATGGCTCTGAGCACTATGGGACTCAACTGCTGAGGTCATTAGTCCCCTAGAACTTAGAACTAGTTAAACCTAACTAACCTAAGGACATCACAAACATCATTGCCCGAGGCAGGATTCGAACCTGCGACCGTAGCGGTCTTGCGGTTCCAGACTGCAGCGTCTTTAACCGCACGGCTACTTCGGCCGGCTGTTAACAACACTACATCGGACTGAAATGAGGACGTGACCATCGGGACTGGATGTTGCGCAGTGTCAGAGCGTTGCATGGTCTGACGAATCCTGATACCGATGGTGCAAATCCGTCGTCTTCCAGGGAACAGCTCCTTGACACGTGTACTGCGAGACGGAGTCAAACTGGCGGCGCATCCATTCTGCTTTGGGGAAGATTCACGTGGGCAACCATGGGTCCAGCGGAGCTCGTGCAAGGCACCATGACGGCCGAGCAGTATCGTACGCAGGTTGCACACTACGTACACCCTATCATGACGATCATGTTTACCGACAGCAATGTCATTTCAAGAAGGTAATCTGCCATGTCACAAAGCCAGGAGTGTGATGGAGTGGCGTCAGTGCCCCATCGCTCCTCTCCCCAGAATTTACGGGAATCAGATGATTTCCGTGTGCAGATGTGATGCCAACTCCCTCCAGCAATCTACCAAGGCCTCTTTGCTTCCATGGCATGACATACCGCGGCTGTTATCCGTGCCGAAGGTGGACATACCGGCTATTAGGTAGTTAGTCATAATGTTCTGGCTGATCAGCATATACCAGCAGTACTCGAGTTATACATCAAGGAAACATACAATAACGCCAACGATGTTCGATGTGCGACTTTCCAGGATAAATGAAAAAGGTGTAGATCGAAAGTGCCTAATGAGATTCACATGTCCGCAGCTCGTGGTCGTGGGATAGCGTTCTCGCTTCCCACGCCCGGGTTCCCGGGTTCGATTCCCAGCTGGGTCAGGGATTTTCTCTGCCTCGTGATGACTGGGTGTTGTGTGATGTCCTTAGGTTAGTTAGGTTTAAGTAGTTCTAAGTTCTAGGGGACTGATGACCATAGATGTTAAGTCCCATAGTGCTCAGAGCCATTTTTTTTTTTTTTTGAGATTCACATGTACATTTCTTTCCCATTTTTCTACATTTATCATCAAAGGCTTTCCATACCGAGGGTCCACCTCAGTTTAAAACTTCTGAATCGAACGTTGTAGCCTCGATTTCAGGCAGTCCCTTTCAGGAGTTGACCGATTGCTTGAAGAGAAGAAAGAAGCACAATCACTGGACGCGAGGTCGATATAAAGGGGAGCCCTAAAAGTTGCCACATGAATTTCCTACACTTTTGAGTTGTGTGGATCTGGGCGTGCGTTGTGTTGAATGGAGATAGTTCCATATCTCAGCTTCAACCGCAGTCAGTTTTAAATTCTACGCCTTAGTTTCTAAATTATTTAATCATTCATCTTAGTTGTTACTGATGTATGCGGCTTCTTGCAGGAAATTCTTGTCAGAAAACACAGTTGCCTTGGTTACTCGTGCAGATTGTATTTGCTTTAGCTCCTTTGGCTTTGGTGAATATGACTGATGTGACAGCATGGATTGCTTTTTAGATTTCACATTAATGGAAGAAAGTGATGTTTTGTCACTAGTCACGATCGAGAAGTAACTACTTGTTCATCCCTCCGGCACTGGTAATGCATACGCAGGCGATATTTCTCGTATTAATAGTGATTTTTACGTTGGTGTAAAGAGGAGGTATCAGGAAGTTTTGGTTGCTTCCAGAAAGACCCACTGCATCCTGCTGCACAAGCGCAAGCCGCTCTCTGCAGACAGCCACACACTAACCATCTTGTGAATGTTGCGGTTCATCTTATTGTCGTGCTTGCTAAGAAAATTGGGGAGGAATTCACCCTTATGCAACACATTTTTCTAGTTTTGTTTTCACCTATTCATGTGACGGAGGCAAAAACTCTGTGCTTGACGAAAAATATCGTAGGAAATGCATGTATATCGACAAAAGCGCATAAATAAGCGTGCTGCCTCGACACAAACAAAGTAAAAACCATCGCAACACCAAAAAGTTTCACATGCTGTAGGTTCTGTAGTAGATATGGAGTTATTGGCATAAACATCTAATAGCTTCACGAGAGAACAAACAAATAAACACTCTCAAAATAGCATAGAAATTGCTGAAACATGTCTGGGTGAAAACAAAACTGCAAAGGTGTCTTGCATAAGGCGAAATTCCTCCCCAACCGACCACACACTATATTTTGGCCTTTTCGGATTCTTTTCTGACGCACTTTGTTAACGGCCCTCGGTACCATCGTTCTGCCGTTTGTATTTTCTATTTACAGTCTTTAATTTACTTACAACGGCGCAAAAATAGGTAGACGCCCTCTATCGCCAATAATCGACATCATCAAACTTACATTCGTATTCAAAATGCTTGTTTTTCTATTCACTATTTTCTGTATCAGTTAGGAAGGACTGTTCTGGAGCATGATCCGTATTACGCTAAGAGCGGTTCTAATCGTGCTACGAGAAAATATGTTTATTCGGTGGAAACCAAATAGTCAGTCGATCGTCATCCACTGTGGAGGGATCATTGTTTCAGTTTTCCTATATATTCGCCGTAATAAGTGGGAGAGACGTGTGTGTGTTGATGCATCCCCGCAAGTAAACGGTGAGCGGTAACTGGCTCTACACCCGGCCTGGCCTGTGTACCTGCTGGCCAAACATTGACTCGGGCGCCGTGTTTGCCTGTGGCCAGCCGGCCATTGTTGCGTGTCGCTGGAGTGGCCCTCCACCTGCCTCCACTCAACAAGCACTTGCCAGTTGCTGGACACACTCCAGCCAAAGTGCGAGACCACGTCTTCATATTTAGTTTCTGCCTAGTACCCTCGTGCCATCTGTGACAGAGAGGGGCACATAGGATGTCCGTTTACAAGCCGGGAGAGTGAAACGGGATCCAGTACTCTTAGCTCTAAGAAGTGGTGTCGTAATGGGCGTCTTGCGTAACGTGTCGGTAATATGCAGTTGCCCGGCCTTTAACTTTGTACGTTGAATGTAATTCTGTGGTGACTTAAGTGGGTATTAAACGACGGTCCGTCGCGAAAGATAATGGACTAGCGCGACAGCCATCTAGCGGTAGAAAGGGTGAAACTACGAAAAAATGAAATGAAATGTTGTGTGGCGAGGGCCTCCCGTCGGGTAGACCGATCGCCTGGTGTAAGTCTCTTTAGTTGACGCCACTTCGGCAACTTGCGTGTCGATGGGGCTGATATGATGATGAAGACAGCACAACACCCATTCCCTGCGCCAAGAAAATCTCTGACGCAGTCGGGAATCGAACCCGGGCCCCTTTGCACAGCATCCGGCCGCGCTGACCATTTTTTTCTCTTTTTCTTTTTTTTGTAATCTCATTTTGTTCGTTATAGTTCGTGGCAGACGTCCTCTGATGCCCGCAGAAGTTCATTATTGATGCATTCACTCAGTTTTTTTTATTTTTTTATTACAGAGGGCACCCAATCCTCTGATGACCGAGCACGCTGAGCTACTCTGCCGGCGTCCATTCAGCTATCGAGGCGGACGAAACTACGAACATTAGCAGACACATTATCCGCGCGCCAGAATAGAGAGCAATTCTAAACTGCCGTCAATTAGCGCATCCCCACTAGGCAGCGATAACTCGCGCACGCGCACTTTACAGAAGCTCTCCTGCGAACCTTGCAGGACTAGCACTCCTGAAGGAAAGGATATTGCGGAGACATGGCTTAGCCACAGCCTTGGGCATGTTTCCAGAATGAGATTTTCACTCTGCAGCGGAGTGTGCGCTGATATGAAACTTCCTTTCTTTCAGGAGTGCTGGTTCTGCAAGGTTCGCAGAAGATCTTCTGTAATCTTTGGAAGGTAGCAGAGGAGGTACTGGCTGAAGTAAAGCTGGAAACATCCCCCAGGCTGTGGCTAAGCCATGTCTCCGCAATATCCTTTCTTTCTGGAGTGCTAGTCCTGCAAGATTCGCAGGAGAGCTTCTGTAAAGTTTGGAAGGTAGGAGACGAGGTACTGGCAGAAGTAAAGCTGTGAGGACGGTGCGTGAGTCGTGCTTGGGTAGCTCAGTTGGTAGAGCACTTGCCCGCGAAAAGCAAAGGTCCCGAGTTCGAGTCTCGGTCCGGCACACAGTTTTAATCTGCCAGGACGTTTCATATCAGCGCACGCTCCGCTGCAGAGTGAAAATCTCATTCTGGAAAGTTATTCATGTTAATCGTAACCGCACGTAAGTAGTAATTAGCGTTCAGTAGTTTTTCCACAACGATTCGAGAAAATACCGTACGAACTTTCTGGCATTCTGTGAACATCCGCGCGCATGCCGAAGAACACGCACCTGAAATCGCTGCCACCGCAGTTCTCACTGGAGGTCGCAGGTAGATTCTCTGTACGTAGCAGAACCCAGTCGCGACTGCACTTTCGATTTCTCTCAAACTGAGTGAGGCACCCCGTAGCTGTTGTTTAAACGTTCATTGTTCAACCGATATTTTGTTATGTTTTCGATGGAAACTTGGAGTCAAACTCTAGGTACTTTTGCGTTGTTGAATTTATAAAACAGCTCATCTGCTATTTGAGGTAGTAACCATGATATCTCACCAAATTACATCCAGTGGTAGAACGGAGTGTTTTGCCTCGTGAGATAGATTGTTCATTTAAGAGTCATTAAAAATAAACGTAATATTTACGAGGTTCGCTGTGTTCACATTTCCTTAATCACAACCAGTCCATTCGTAGTTTGTGTGTAGCTATTCCGACCTGTCTTGCTACTGTGGAACTGATCCGCGGTCACAGTATTGCTGTCCAACCTTAAGAGTGCGGTGGAACCGATGCCCTTGATGCAGAACTTGCTTGTAAGTAATTTTTCGATTAAAGTGAGGAGGTTTTCTCGCTGAGAATTCTTCGAGTAAAGTTAATCTGGCGAGCTTATATCAGCCACTTATCTCAATGAGTCACATATACACAGTCGGTTGGCGTATTTAATGAAGATAAAGCTTTTAATTATTCTCGGTCGGAGACCTACGTACACAATTTTATACTGATATCACACACGTCAGTTTGTAATAAATGAGTGCCAGATTTCTAAGACGCGGTCTCAGAGGATAACGCGCGAAGATAGAAACTTGGTTAATACTGACCGACACCATTCGGAAAAACCCGTTTGCAGGAAGTTGAGAGATTTTGAAATTTTTACAGCGTACACTGCTCTCTCTGTCCTCCATCGGCCTAGTTTTTGCTAAATTATTCGTGCTTCAACCCTCCAGACCGCCCCCAACTGCAGCTTCGAAAACGTCAGAGGATCCTCAGTCCAGATACGTGCTGGATGCCGCCTTGTGTAAGGACAGAAAGGGACTGCCCTACCCCGGCCTTTGTTGGCGCACATAAAGGAGGGCCCGTCGTTCCGCCCTCGAATGCTTCCCACTCCTCATCACAATCTCAGCTCGGAAGATCCAGCCAGGGGCATCTGCTGTGACCCCGTGCCCGTAATCTCAGCTCCTTCTTGCACTGGACTCTTCACAGTCCAAAGGCAAGGTGCATCTCTGCTGCTGTTCTAAAACGTGCTTTAGGCTTGTGTTCCGCAGTAACAGAACAAAGATGTTTGTGAAAGATCTTATAACATTTCTTTGACCAAAGGACCTTACTGGTACCGCTACATCCACGTCAAATATTTACAACAGGCACAACATTTCTGACGTGTTAAGCCATTGACTTTGCCCTGTATTCGAGTTTTCATTGACACTTGCAGTAAATTATATAATTTTTAATATGTTATGTTTAAGTATCGTGTGGAAACGTATGTGCGAGCCTTTAGCCGTTGGCCATGTCCAGGAACTTAAACGTGTGTTGGATCACTATTTTTCCTTGTTATTTGTTCGCTGAATACACAGTGCTTGAAACAAAGCTTTTTATCAATTTGTTCAACCGAAGTTTGTAATTTTCCGTATTCCCATCCACAGCTCCGATGCTCACAATTACAAACGTTGGTGACAAATTACCCTACTTTCTCCGCATGAATGGATATCTTTCATTACAGTGCAGAGCACACACGGTTTCTGGTGCGCAAATCAGTTGTTAGGGGCACTGGACGAGGTGCAGCTTCTAGTAAAAAAACGTTTCAGAGCGTAATTTACGGTCATGAAGCTTTCTGACACAGATCAGGGCATATAAAGCGTGATTCAGCTGTCCCTACCGCTGTCGTTTTATACAACCTGCAATGTTATATCTGGCCTTCAAAAACCACGCGCGAGATTTTCATATTCATTCGCTGGCCACGCGCAAATTATTAGTTCTACAGGAAAAAAAAATGAACAGGACCTTTCTGTAGAAAAATTTAACGTAGTTAGATTTTGTACAGGGATACGTTTTCACTAAGCCGTAGTTTACTAGTCATTCAAGAAAAACGGACAATAGTGACCTTCAAACACACCTCCACAAGTCATCCGTCACAAGTCAAAATTACTTGTATGTTGTTCGTGCCGCTGCCTCCCACCACTGTACAAACATTTCCAACTACACAAACTACTCTCGACATTCGACCTCTTTCGGTCTCTGTTGATTGGGCCATTACGCCACCAGCATAGTCGGCTATTTGGTTAGTATCATTGATTTAAACGTGCCCGCGAGGATAATGAAAGAAAAATGACTTTTGTAAACTTATTATAAAACTAATTACGTTGACAGTTCGATCCAAACTTAAACCCCACAAGCCAGGACTTTCGTAGCCAGAAAGCCTGACCAATACAACACTTTACCTTTTTATTTTATGTTGTTAAAATTCACAAAATTGTTTGGTAAAATTTACAGGAACGTCAGTTTTACAATTTGTAAGTGTTCGACTAAGCCGCTGGCGTAATAAGGCCAGTCAGCGAAGATCGAAAAAGGTCGAATGTGGGAATTAATTCGTGAGTCGCCAAATTTTGTGCAGTAGTAGGAGGGAGTGTCACGAGCAACATAGTAGGTATCCAGACCGGTGCGGGCTGAGTGAGGGAGTGGGGTTGTTTTCGAAGGTCACGTACGCACGTTTTTCTTGAATGACACGAAAACTACGGCTTCTAGCGAAAACGTATCCCAACAAAATGTAACTACACTAATTTTCCTACAAAAAGGTCTTGTACATTTTTTTTCTGTAGGACTAACATCCTGCGCGTAGCGAGCGAGAGAATATGAAAATCTCGCTCGTGGTTTATGAGGGCCAGATATAACATTGCGAGTGACATAAAACGACATTAATAAAGAAAGTGATCTGTGAAGTTATACAAGCTGATTCAGCGGCCGTACCAATGTTTTAGGAATTTTTAGTAACTTGCATTACAATCCAGGGTTGTCTTAACGTCCACTGCATTTGATAACTTTCATAGCATTCACTTTACTTCAAGATACCTTTCAGCTTTCAACAAAATAACACAAGATTAGGTGTTGCATCTGTTGTCTTCTCATCTGCCTGCATGCAGGGGTGTCCGGCTATTACTGCAGCCAGCATATTCTACACATCTCACTAGCAACACGTTACCGCCACAACTCTCTCACCAGCCACTAGAGCTGACAAACTGGCGTGGAGCTGAAGCAGGATAAAAGGAGAATACGTGCGGGCCATACAAACTCAGTTCGCCTCGATGTACAGCCAGGCTATAGCCTTTTTGCTGTGTTCTAAATTTGGCACATTGTATAGCTCCAAATCTCGTAAAAATTTAATCGTGTATTCTTTCTACACTGAAGAGCCAAAGAAACGTACAGCTGTCTAATATCGTGTAGGATCCGCGCAAGCACGCCGAAATGCAGCAACACGATGTAGCATGGACTCGACTAATGTCTGGAGAAGTGCTGGAGAGAACTGACACCATGAATCCTGCAGGGCTCTCCATAAATCTGTAGGAGTATGAGGAGGTGGAGTCTCCTCTGAACAACACGTTGCAAGGCATCCCATATATGCTCAATAATGTTCATGCCTGGGGAGTATGGTGCCCAGCGGAAGTGTTTAAACTCAGAAGAGTGTTCCTGGAGCAACTCTGTAGCAATTGGGAAGGTGTGGGGTGTCGCATTGTCCTGATGGAATTGTCCAAGTCCGTCGGAATGCATAACGGACATGAAAGGAGGCAGGTGATCACACAGGACGCTTACGTACGTGTCAGCTGTCAGAGTCGTATCTAGGCGTACAGCGGTCCCAATCACTCCAACTGCACACGCCTCACAACATTTACAGAGCCTCCACCAGCTTGAACAGTCACCTGCTGACATGCAGGGTCCATGGATTCACGAGGTTGTCTCCATATCCTTACACGTCCATCCGCTGCATACAATTTGAAACGAGACTTGTCCGACCACGCAACATATTTCCTGTCATCAAGAGTGCAATGTCGGTGTTGACGGACCCAGGAGAGGCTTAAAGCTTTGTGTTGTGCAGTCATCAAGGGTCCGGTGTGGCCGAGCGGTTCTAGGCGCTTCAGTCTGGAACCGCGCGACCGCTACGGTCGCAGGTTCGAATCCTGCCTCGGGCATGGATGTGTGTGATGTCCTTAGGTTAGTTAGGTTTAAGTAGTTCTAAGTTCAAGGGGACTGATGACCTCATATGTTAAGTCCCATAGTGCTCAGAGCCATTTGAATCATTTGAATCACCAAGGGTACACGATGTGTTTCCGTTGAATGGTTGGCACACTGAGACTTGTTGATGGCCCAGCACTGAAACCTGCAGCAGTTTTGCGCAAGGATTGAACTTCTTTCACGTTGAACGATTCTCATCAGTCATTGGTCCCGTTCTTACAGGATCTTTTTCCGGCCGCAGCGATGTCGGAGATTTGATGCTTTACCTGATTCCTGATATCACGGTACATCTGTGAAATGGTCGTACAGGTAAATCCCCACTTCATCGCTACCTCGGAGATGCTGTGTCCCATCGCTCACGCGCAACATCACGTTCAGACTGACTTAAATCTTGATAACCTCTATAGTACCAGCAGTAACCGATCCAGCAACTGCACCAGACACTTGCTGTTTTATATAGGCATTTCCGACAGCAGCACCGTATTCTGCTTGTTCACATATCTCTGTATTTGACTAACCATGCCTATACCAGTTTCTTTGGCGCTTCAGTGTGTAAGGAGTATGCTTCGCCGGCGATGGGCGAAGCATGACAGAATCTCTGACCAGAGAGTAGTTTATTGTTAGTTGTTGCTTGTCGCTAGTCTACGCGAGTCGGCAGTAGTAGTCGGCCGGATACAGTAGCGAGTGGACAGCAGTAGTCTGCGGGAGTCGGCATGCATCGGCTGTGTGCTCTGCGCGCGACTCTGGTCAGGGCTCTGGAGGATGAGTATTGTTGTAGAAGGTAAAGAAGCAGCCATGAGCATAATCAATAATGTATGTTAATTGTAATTTGATTTGTTCAGAAAAAATGCCCCAATAATAATTTTTATAATATAAAGTAACTCTTTTAAAGAAAAGCATTCATTTCAATCTCCAATGCATTATCATTACTTCCAAGAATCAAAAAATATATATACGCCAGCATTGCAGGAAGCTGTGTCGAAGAATGTATAACTAAGAGCAGTTATATTTGCAGTCTTTTATTGAGGTAAGAATTTTTGTTTTTTTATTCAGAATACAGGGCCGAAGGTCAGCGCTGCCGTCCTTGTAAAGTTTACCAGATATTATTATTTCTGTTAGGAGGTTACGCTTGGCTCCATTTTTCATTATTATTTAACATTTTTTGTGTGAGGAGGTTACACTTGGGTCCATTTCCACTTATCAATTACTGCGGGGAAGTTACAAGTGTATAACACTATATACGCACAAGTGAAATTTCATTTCCTATCCTGCATTGTGTTGTAATGTTAACGGGCAGCAGTTTAACTACGATGGGCAGTCTTTTACCTTCAAGTCTGTGTAGGTCCTTTCTTTCCCACGAAGTCATAGCGTATTAACTCCGAACACCCGTAGTTCCTCCCGGTTCTCACGATGTTGTAACGACTACCTGCTCGCTAGACCGGCCTCCTACGTCGAACATTCTCGCGTGTAGTACAGACAACATGTTCATTCGCCCCCACTCTTCACCAGCGTGCTCACCAAAGTAATGTTCCGTACCCCATATAAATTGGAGCAGCAGTTAGTCTAATTCAGTTTATCTAGTTTCTCAGCTGTGCTGCACAGGGTCTCATCTGCATAAGGAATTTACATCTACATTCACACGCTGCAAACCGAGAGGCAAGAAATGAATGGCGGAGGGTACTTTCCATTGTACCAGTTATTAGGACTTTTTCTGTTCCGTTTGCATATCTGTATGGAGTGCGGGAAGCGTGACTACTGGAAAATATCTGGGCACGTCGTAATTAGTCTGCTCCAAATGAATCTAACTGCAAATCTGGTTCCAGTATAGTCTCCTGAGTCGAAACAAGACCCCGGGAGTAGACAACATTCCATTAGAACTACTGACGGCCTTGGGAGAGCCAGTCCTGACAAAACTCTACCATCTGGTGAGCAAGATGTATGAGTCAGGCGCAATACCCTCAGACTTCAAGAAGAATATAATAATTCCAATCCCCAAGAAAGCAGGTGTTGATAGATGTGAAAATTACCGAACTATCAGTTTAATAAGTCACAGCTGCAAAATACTAACGCGAATTCTTTACAGACGAATGGAAAAACCGGTAGAAGCGGACCTTGGGGAAGATCAGTTTGGATTCCGTAGAAATGTTGGAACACGTGAGGCAATACTGACCTTACGACTTATCTTAGAAGAAAGATTAAGGAAACGCAAACCTATGTTTCTAGCATTTGTAGACTTAGAGAGAGCTTTTGACAATGTTGACTGGAATACTCTCTTTCAAATTCTAAAGGTGGCAGGGGTAAAATACAGGGAGTGAAAGGCTATTTACAATTTGTACAGAAACCAGATGGCAGTTATAAGAGTCGAGGGGCACGAAAGAGAAGCAGTGGTTGGGAAGGGAGTGAGACAGGGCTGTAGCCTCTCCCCGATGTTATTCAATCTGTATATTGAGCAAGCAGTAAAGGAAACAAAAGAAAAATTCGGAGTAGGTATTAAAATCCATGGAAAAGAAATGAAAACTTTGAGCTTCGCCGATGACATTGTAATTCTGTCAGAGACAGCAATGTCCTGGAAGAGCAGTTGAACGAAATGGACAGTGTCTTGAAAGGAGGATATAAGATGACCATTAACAAAAGCAAAACGAGGATAATGGAATGTAGTCGAATTAAGTCGGGTGATGCTGCGGGAATAAGATTAGGAAATGAGACACTTAAAGTAGTAAATGAGTTTTGCTATTTGGGGAGCAAAAAATTGATGATGGTCGAAGTAGAGAGGATATAAAATGTAGACTGGTAATGGCAAGGAAAGCGTTTGTGAAGAAGAGAAATTTGTTAACGTCGAGTATAGATTTAAGTGTTAGTAAATCATTTCTGAAAGTATTTGTATGGAGTGTAGCCATGTATGGAAGTGAAACGTGGACGATAGACAAGAAGAGAATAGAAGCTTTCGAAATGTGGTGCGGCAGAAGAATGCTGAAGATTAGATGGGTAGATGACATAACTAATGAGGAGGTATTGAATAGAATTGGGGAGAAGAGGAGTTTGTGGCACAACTTGACTAGAAGAAGGGACCGGTTGGTAGGACTTGTTCTGAGGCATCAAGGGATCACAAATTCAACATTGAAGGGCAGCGTGGAGGGTAAAAATCGTAGAGGGAGACCAAGAGATGACTACACTAAGCAGATTCAGAAGAATGTAGGTTGCAGTAAGTACTGGGAGATGAAGAAGCTTGCACAGGATGGAGTAGCATGGAGAGCTGCATCAAACCAGTCTCAAGACTGAAGACGACAACAACAACATAGTCTCGAGTCCTATACAAATTTTATCGTGAAATCATCCTACTACCCTGGAAACGTACAATAAATAAAAATTCCGTTACGGTGTACTGATAATTTTTACTTTTTGGACCGTATGGCACGAAAATTGTGTTTCATTAAGTTGTAGTCAGACAGTCCAAAAAGTAAAAATTATCAATATACCGTAGTATTAGACGCAACTGAGGAGGACAGGAGTACAAAATCTGAAAATCTCCGTATTTGCCGTCGTGCCCGGTGAAGGTCACTAGTGTTCAACGGCACTAAAGTCCCAGTAGGTGTCCATGTTTCCTTTCTCTGCGAACTAGGCCCCAGTTGTTGGGGCGCGGTGGAAGTGTTTTCGGTAACAAGTGTGAGCGCGGGTGTGTGCACGTCGTGGACGTGCGGCGTGTCGCGGCGGCAACACCGCCAGTGCGTGCTGCGTGTTGCGTGCTGCGTGCCGAGCTGCGGGCCGGGCGGTTTCGTATTCCGGCGGCGGCCCGCGGCCGGCTGGCTGGCTGGTGGCTCGCGGGCGGCGCATTCCTGGGGCCGCCGGCGGCAGCGGCTGCGCATGCGCGGCGCTCGGTGTGGCTGGCGTCCACAGGTACATCGTTCCAGCATTACCGCTCGTCTTTCCTATCCAATCCGCGCACTGAGCGAGGGGAAAAAATGCCAGCAACAAAGAGAAAGAACGCTGTGTATCCAATTACAATATTAGTGGTGAACGTGGTGAGCACTTCATATCGGGTAATACTAAGAAGCGATATGAAATGGAACACACAGGTCAGGTCAGTGTTGGCGAAAGAGAATGGGAGATTTTTGGAAGGTTTATGGGAAACTGCGGTGTATGTGTAAAGTAAATAGCGTGGAAGAAGCCAGTGCGACCAGCTTTTGGAGGTACACTGTCTCATCAAAAACGTCTGGACACCAATTAGTGTACACTAATATGTGATGCGTCCACCTGTCGGGCTCTGCTGGGAACTCTTTCATCGACAGTCTGGATGTCTGTGGAGGAATGGCAGCCCATTCTTCCTCGAGAGGCGAATCCAGAGAACGTAGCGATGCTGGACGCTCGGATGTGGAGCGAATCAGCTTTTTATCTCATCCTGAAGGTGTTCCATTGCCCTGAGGTCGGGACTCTGGAGTTGCCAGTCCATTTCTGGAATGTTGTTGTCCACAAAATCTTACGGCTTCCCGGGCGTGGCAACCATAATTTGGATATGGAGTAGGACGTGACCAGCTTGTGACTAAAATCTGGTGGCAGGAAAACGATTAGTGACAAATTAGCGCCAGCTAGTATAAAACAGTTACTTAGCTTTATTGACAGCGAAGAGTGTACCGTAGATACAGTTCCCAGTTCCAGTTAGTGTCCAAAGAATATTCCTGATTCGTGGCCTAAGTCGTTATACAATACTGATTCACACAGCTAGGTAGCTAACCAGACAACGAACGACGGCACTGACGACTTCAACGAGCTGTCTGCCAGACTCCCTGACTCGGGGCCAGCGCTCCCGTTACATCGTGTAGCCAGAGGGCGCTGTAGGCCCCATCAGCGTCTTCGGTCGGCGGCAACGCCATGGTCGCCGGCGGTCACGACGGGAAACTGCGGCAAGCGATCCGACGGCAGGGCGCTATTCGGTTGGGTCCGCGGATACAACACAAAACATTACCTCAGAGATGGTTCTTTACGACGGGGTTGATTGTGGTGCTGACACGAACGGTCGTCATCTGAACTGTTCCTCTACTGTACGCAGCACACGGTTGTGTAAAAGGTGTACGTATATTTCCGCATTTACCTTTTTCTGAACCTCAATAAGAGGATCACATCCTACTCACGAAAAACATCTTAGCACCGTCTCTTCCACACTTCTCCGTTGGCATTACACATGAAGACAGGTAAAGTTCTGTGGGCATTCGCCGCACCAAAACACTTCCGTCGGACTGCCACGTGATGTAGAGTGATTTTTCACTTCAGATCACTAGTTTCCAGTTATCCACTGTCCAACGACGTCACTGTTTACACCAACTCAAGCGTCGCTTAGCACTGACCATCACCTCATACGTCGCTTAGCATTCACTACAGAGATGTGTAGCTTAGGAGGAAATGCTCTACAATTCTCCGATTCTTTTTCGTTACCCGCGCACAGGTTGGGTTTTTTGGGGAAGGGGACCAGACAGCGAGGTCATCGGTCTCTTCGGATTAGGAAAGGATGGGGAAGGAAGTGGGCCGTGCCCTTTCAGAGAAACCATCCCGGCATTTGCCTGGAGTGATTCAGGGAAATCACGGAAAACCTAAATCAGGATGGCCGGACGCGGGATTGAACCGTCGTCCTCCCGAATGCGAGTCCAGTGTCTAACCACTGCGCCGCCTCGCTCGGTACCTGCGCACAGTCATTGTGCTAGTAGACTGCTCGCAGCGCTTTCGAGCTCACGAAAGATTCCCTCCACTAATTTCGTGAGATTTTTACAGCTCCCCCCTCCCCAGTGCTCGATGTACGTAGTCTCGGTTTAGCAGTTGTTCTTCCTTTGCGTTTCCACTTCAGAATCACATCACCGACAGTGGACTTGGGCTGCTTAAGAGGGGTTGAACCGCCTTCGACGGATGTCTTACTCAGGTGACATTCGATTACAACTCCACGTTCAAGTTCAGTGAGCTCTCTCGACCGACCTATTTCGCTTCACCCCTTCCTACTCACCACTCCCCGCGTCCTTTTCTGCTCTCGGGTACGCCTCTCGTGTCGTCCAGTGATCAGTTCCGCAGTACATTTGTGTGCCCGGATACTTTTGATGAGATAGTATATGACAATTGATATCAAAGGAATTCAGAAACATGGTAAATTGTAAGAGGCCGGCGTAGCCCACATGAAAGAGTAATTGAGAGGCCCGGCAAACGTAACTGGGAATCCTTTGCAAGGAATCCCACGTAGTTCTCACGAAAATTTCGAGAAACAGTATTCGAGTGAGACCGTGCGATCATTCTGCTGTCATTTTTTGTCACGTGTAGGCATTATGAGAACAAGGTCAGAAAGATTAGGTCGCGGATAGAGAGATATAGAGACTACCGTTTTTTCCGTTACTCAGTACGCGATTGGAAATGGAAAGAAAATCAATATTGGTACGATAAACCCTCCTCTATGCACTGTACAGTGGTTTCGGAGTGTGTATATGGCTGTCCCTGTTAAATGAACAGTCCCGTCACTCTACTTCTCTGGTACAGGTAGAGAAGACTCGCACTCGGGTTTTCCGTGCTCGGCATTGGCCGTTAGAGATGGGTAGTTCGCTAACGAACGTGTGCAAAGGAACGGTTCACCCAGATGAACGAAAGGACCGAGGAACGAATTCCAAGGAACGATCGGTTCATAGTTCACTTCGGTCGCGGCGGTCTACTTATAGTTCCCGGGAAATAGGAACGATCGGTTCATAGTTCACTAGTTCACTTCGGTCGCGGCGGTCACTTCGGTAGTTCTCGTTCCAGCCTCGGTCGCGTGCTCGTCTCAGTCTCGGTCTCCCTCGGCCGCACTCGTCGTTCTTCGCATGACCGCCTGTCTCAGTTCCACTGCCGACTGCTCCTAGTTGTTCAGTATCCAGTTGTTCGTTTCGTTCACTGCGCTCGCCCATTTTACATGTGTCCCAAACTGTTCTTGCACTTGGTTCTGGCTATTCAGCGTCCACGACCGGTAATCAAAAAGTATTTTATAGTTACATAAATTACATAAAAATTACGTCGTATGTAATAGGTATGTCTTTTCAGGTAACAAAAGGGTGTATCAGATCACTTCATTATATCGATGAACAGCAGAAGACATACTTATAACAAGGCAAGTTTTTTTTTGTTATTCATATATTTTTTGGTTCATCGACTTGATTTAGCAGCTAACTTTCAATAATTTGCTTAATTTTTAGTGTAAGAAAATTCATATAAAACCATTTTTGTGTATCTTTCATATACAAAACATTACATTTAGGAAGGCTCTAATTACTTTTAAGTTTGGTTGTTTCCAATTTGCATTACCTGCTAGTTTGGTTTCTTTGAAAAAAAAAAAAAAAGAAAAAAGAAAGTGGGTTGTGGGTCATTTTGGCTCAGTAGGAAAAGCGGTGCCTCTCCATTTGAAAAGACAGAGATTGCCAAAAATTGTATTTACTTATTATCTCAAAAACATTTGTTCAGAAGGAGCTTTCAAACCAAAAACTTTACTACTGCGAACTTAATTATTATTATTATTGCTGCATTAACTTTAATAATGCAAAATAAAAACTTAATTTTTACTAATCGTGTGACGCAAGTATGAGAAAACCACATTTTATTTTATGCTTCCATAAAGTCTCTACTTCGCCTACGAACTCAGAGACAACGTGAAGTATATATAGGGTGTAAACGATTATTGTTTACAACGTAGCATAGCTATGTAGTGCAAGTCGAAACGAAGAATTTTATACAAGACACTTGTGGTCTATTAAGTTGGGAAACAGCCACCAACAGGTTTACAAGACTACATGAGCTATAGCCCATGCGCGTCGCGTGAGATTTTCATGTTCTCTTCTCCAGCTCCCTACACATCGTCATCGATTGTTTCACAATTTTTGCTTGCATTAGATTGTTATTTCTTCACTGCCTAATTATTACATGTTTGTCTGTTTCTTGTACCTGCTCGTAACGGGCAACACATCGTCCGTAATTGGCGAGCAGCCTGTATTCGGGGCCGGTTTTCCGTGCGTCACCCTGTGTTATTTCCCTGCGATCAGCCACACAAGGCTACGGTTGGCTAAACGAGAGGTTCTGCAGAATCACAGAAATTACTTCTAAAAGTGTGTAAGAAATCTGCCCTCCATCTTTCAGTCACCTGCACTACTAGTTTTTAGTTTTTCATAAGAACCGTATACCAAGCACAAATGAACGGTGAACGAATAAAAAATGAACGGCTCACAAAAAAAAAAAAACGATCAGCAGTGAACTAGTTCCCAAGGATGAAAGAGTTTGCCCATCTCTACTGGTCGTACACTTCCGAGACTGGTAAAGGGACGGCGTGTGCAGGTACCGGCTGTGAGGCGGGCAGCCCCAGCTCGCCGGCCGCCCCGTTTTTATTGCCCACCAATTCCTCCGCCATTGACCTCCGACCGGCGCCGGGACGAGTCCCCTCCTGCCTGCTTCCCAGCGGCTGCCTCTGCCTCCCTGTCTGCCTGCTCCCGTACAACGACACTTCGCACTTCACTGAACGCGCACCGTCGTATCAGTTATACTCCTGTCTCCCATTGTTATGACCACACGAAAGTACTTTCGTCCGGTCATGAGTGTTTGATTGCTCTGGGAGATGGCTGATTGGAACTACGACATATGAAATACGAGGCGTGTTGTTTTAAGTAAGTACCGTTTTGAAATTAAAAAAAGACGTGCTAAGATAACTCAATAATTTTATTTTTTCATGAAAGCCTGTACCTTAATCTACTTTTCTACATAATTTCCGTCAATATTGAGGCACTTGTCATAACGCTGTACCAGTTTTTGAATACACTCCTCATAGAAGTCTGCCGCCTGACTTGTTAACCACTGCATCACCACTGTTTTCAAATGGCTCTGAGCACCATGGGACTTAACATCTATGGTCATCAGTCCCCTAGAACTTAGAACTACTTAAACCTAACTAACCTAAGGACATCACACAACACCTAGCCATCACGAGGCAGAGAAAATCCATGACCCCACCGGGAATCGAACCCGGGCGTGGGAAGCGAGAACGCTACCGCACGACCACGAGATGCGGGCACCACTGTTTTCACTTCGTCATCGTCTTGAAGACGCTGACCGCCCAGGTGCTTCTTCAAGTGCAGGAACAGATGGTAGTCAGTGGACGCAAGGTCGGGGCTGTACGGAGGATAATCTAGAGTTTCCCATCGAAAAGATGTGATGAGATCTTTGGTCTGATTCGCCACATGCGGACGGGCACTGTATTGCAGCAAAACGATGCCCTTGCTCAACTTCCATGGACTGTTGCTTTGATTCTGGTGTGACGTAGGCTACCCATCGCCCGTAACAATTTGGCTTAAGAAATCATCACCTTCGTTGTGGTACCGCTCAAGGAAGGTCAATGCACTGTCCAAACGTTTGGTTTTGTGCACATCCGTCAGCATTTTCGGCACCCAACGTGCGCACAATTTTCGGTACTTCAAGTGCTCGGTCGCAATGCCATACAAAACACCACCAGAAACATTAGGAAAGTCATCCCGCAAGGAATAAATCGTAAAGCGTCTGTTTTCTCTCACTTTATTATCCACTTCCTGCACCACTTTCATTAACGACCGAAGGACGCCCACTCCGTTATTCGTCATGCAGATTTGTGCAGCCATCTTTAAATGCTCTCACCCACTTTCTTACCATTCCATCACTCGTAATGTGTTCTCCATAAACTGCACAGATCTCACGATGAATATCAATCTTATAACAGCCCGTACTTCACAGTCGGCGGGACTCTCGATTATCGGAGGCATCTTAAACACTCAGTACACAACGTAAACAAGGAAGAATCAGACTGTAATGGCGTCAGTGCGTAGATTAAGGTACAGGCTTTCATGTAAAACTAAAATTATTATCTTAGCACGTCTTTTTTTAATTTCAAAACGGTACTTATTTAAAAAATACGCCTCGTATTAGTTCACCTTATTGCACGAATGATAAAAATATTTACTTTGTCGTGTACGACGTAGCAGACAGCAGTGAGGAGAGGTGTGCTACAGCGGCGTGCGACAACTGGAAAACTGGACAGGAGCGGAAACGATTAGTAAAGAAGTTAATATAGTAAACACAAGATTTACTTAACTTGTATTTCTCCAAGTGTACGAAGACTCATTACGAATAATACAGCAAGAAATAGAGGCCAACTATTAGAATAGAGACGAGGATGAGGCTCTCTGAAGCACGAATCGCGGTGTCGGAGGCGCCGACTAGGCGGTGTCTGCGTATCGCCACGTACCGAAGTGGCTTCGAGCGCGAGTGTACTGTGCGGCTGCTGCCGGCCCTCCTGTATTGTCGCAGCAGAGGCCTCTCGTAGTCCAGAGCCGCTGGGGGCCCGGCACAGTGGGCACGGGGCATTGGGTTCGTCAGAACCTGCGCGACCACAATCGGCGTTTGCTGGAAAATTGCAACTCTGGTGCCAATTTCGAGACGCTTGTGTGCGTGAAATCTTATGGGACTTAACTGCTAAGGTCATCAGTCCCTAAGCTTATACACTACTTAACCTAAATTATCCTAAGGACAAACACACACACACCCATGCCCGAGGGTGGACTCGAACCTCCGCCGGGACCAGCCGCACAGTCCATAACTGCAGCGCCCTAGACCGCTCGGCTAATCCCGCGCGGCTCCAGACGCCTGTGGGATGGTATCGATACATGGTATTACATACGTAACTGTATACAATCAATTGCCATAGGAGTGTGTCGAATATTTACAGCCGTCTTTGAAGAGTAAAGCATCTCTCGATGTGGCCGAGCGGTTCTAGGCGCTACAGTCTGGAAACGCGCGACCGCTACTGTCGCAGGTTCGAATCCTTCCTCGGGCATGGATGTGTGTGACGTCCTTAGGTTGGTTAGGTTTAAGTACTTCTAAGTTCTAGGGGACTGACGACCTCAGATGTTGAGTCCCATAGTGCTCAGAGCCATTTGAACCATTTTGAACCATCTCTCGATGCACACCATTACAAACTCTTCTCTCGAAGTAACGATTCAACATTTACAAAAGTACAGTTCCATCAGAGACTTGAGCAATAGTGCTGTCGTAAACAGGTGAAGTTCATTGGTTCATCGGATGTCACGAGCTGGGGCAGAGCGAGTCTGTGTTCGGCTCTATGTCGACCTGCGTATGAAGACTCTGCAGTGCTGAGAGACAGTCTATATCGACCTCCCTGTGATGACGCTGCAGTGCTGAGATAGAGGTTCGTCTCGAGAAATGCCTCACATTCGTCTTTGCGGATTCCAGCGAGACATCGCTAATGTCTGTGGTACCGACGCGATTTGCCGACTCTGGAGTGGCACCACGATATGTGGACGATACCACACTCGTGACGGAGGAATTAAGAAAAGCGCCTGCTAACCAGGTCTAGACTAATAAGACACGTGTGCCCCCTTGTCAACCAGAAACCTTCGTTCACCAAGCCTAATAAACAGCATTCCGTCTGTGCACCTACAACCGCATTACCCGATTTCACTAGGACCATCCTTCGACGGTTGAAGCAATCGTGTTCTCGCCACTTTAAATGACAAGTAAGAAGATCACACAGAAAAAAGACCTAAGATCGGGGTTTAACGTCCCATCGAGGACGAGGCTAGCAGACACGAGCAAGAGGTCGCATTACGTAGGGACGTCAGCCTTGTGCTTTCGAGGCGACCGTCTCGCAATGTACATGGAGCGAAATACTGGAAAACCTGAATGTGGTTAGCTGGGCGGGGATTTGAACCAGCATCCTAATGATTACGGGTCCAGCGTCGTAGGAAAACATCGCTCAGTAACAAATCAGGTGGTCTCGTGTGTCATCTTCCTGAGGTTAGAAGCTGTAGTCGCTATTTTTACGTAATTGTGAATTAACTTTTGTTTCTAAGAAACTCCATCTTTCTTAGTGTTTATCCATACATGTCTCAACATATGTGCCACCTATTGTGCGTCTGGTTTTCATCTCTGTGAAAATATCGTACAAACTGCTGATTTTTTTCTGTTTTAGACCTAAAAGTGTAATAAGTTTCTCTGTTCCGTTTCCTTGCTCACCTGATGCTGCATCTCTTCATTTAATCCATAACAGCCGACCGTGCTCGAAAACCCAAGTTTTAAATGATGCTTCAGCTGAGTAATCAAAGCAGAACAGGTGCACACGCTGTAGGCTTAGCATAGAAAATCAGTCACAATGTTGTGACAGCCACCAACGCTGAACTGCTTAGTACCAACATAAATGATGCAATCCGGCTGCAGCGAGAAGGATGTGCCTCCTCTCCCTGAGAGATACGAGTGTGCGAATCAGCGTGACGCCCCAGAAGTTTTGCTTCTCTTCCAGAGCTGTCGCAATCTTGTCGGGCGCTGCCTCGAACCATAGTCCGCAGCCTTCCTGATACGCCTTTATCAGCGACGAGGCTGTGCGCGCTTCATACCGAATTCATTGTTCGCTCAGTAATAACTGTGAATTTTTCTTTAGCTTGCCACTTGAAGTGAACAGTTTCGCCCTCCTGACCGTCACTTGACCAATAAGTATAGGTTTAATTCAGTCAGAGTATTTCCGCATTAGCAGGAGTACTTTACGTGTGCTATTGATACCGATGTTTTAACTAGAGATAGTTTCTCTCATGACCCGTGCGATTACTTTTATATGGTAACTGCATTCTTCAATAGCCCAAGTGCAACATGGATAGTGATAATTGTTCAGGAGTCTCCACCTCTCCGCACAGTTCCACGAATTGGAAATGCTGATTTTACAAGCCGGTCGTGGTGGCCGTGCGGTTCGAGGCGCTTCAGTCCGGAACCGCGTGACTGCTACGGTCGCAGGTTCGAATCCTGCCTCGGGCATGGATGTGTGTGATGCCCTTAGGTTAGTTAGGTTTACGTATTTCTAAGTCTAGGGGACTGATGACCTCCCATGTCCCATAGTGCCTAGAGCCACAAATGTCTCTGCAGAAATAACAAGAGTTACGTGCGCTATTATAACCGTTGTGTTAAGGCTACTGTTTTGACTCACTCGTAGTATGCTTTTCAGTCTAGAGTGACCAATTTGAGACCATTGCGGTAAAAGCGTAGATCAAAAAAACAACGCACAAGTTGATTTCACAGGACGCATATCATCTGATTTTTGGAAAGTTACGATATTGCTGAGACAACGGGAGAGAATTGCCAGCAGTGAGAAATGATAGAGGAACGTGTTATCTGGAAATTATATCAAAATGAAATTCGACGAAAAAATACTTCCATGCCTAATGAATGACCTAACTTCCGTTCAAATCGTTCAAATGGCTCTGACTACTATGGGACTTAACATCTGAGGTTATCTGTCCCCTAGAACTTAGAACTACTTAAACCTAACTATCCTAAGGACATTACACACATCCATGCCCGAGGCAGGATTCGAACCTGCGACCGTAGCGGTCGCGCGGAACCAGACTGAAGCGCCTAGAACCGCTCGGCCACCCCGACCGACCCTAACTTCCGTATCTCTCTCGTTCCGAGAAGACATGGAAAATCGTTATTCAAATTTTGGTCCTTGTTAATTTATAACCTATTCGATATATAAACTACCACAGTTGATTTGAATTACGCCTCTATGTGAAACGTTCGCTTCGTTTCTCTGCTGCCGTAATTCGCGCACTCTCGGCGCGACAGGCAAATCACGCGACGTATTGCTCCGAAGATTAATGGAAAATGTTTTTTAGCGAACCTGGATCACTTTTCTGTATCGCTGTACTTACAAAATAGCTTCGATGAGTGTTGGCATGACATCTGTCAAGATCTGATCGCTGCGTGGGAAACGTGCACCACTCACAGTCGATACACAGCCTCCGGCTGTTTCCCGACCAACTTCCACCAACAGGCTGCACCGACGCAAAGCAGGGCAACATTGCAAAGTCAGTAGGTCAGGCGTCACACAGAAACACCATACTTCTGCCTACTGATCTTGTACACACACACAACTTTAGCCGTTGCTGTTGTTGTGGTTTTCAATGCGAAGACTGCCTTGATGCAGCTCTCCGCGCTATTGTATCCTGTGCAAGCCTATTCATCTCTGGAGTGGGAAGAGGAACTCCGCCTTATGCAACACACCTTTTTTCTGTTTTGTTTCACTCAAACACGTTTCAGCACATTTTGTGCTATCTTCCGTGGGTTGTTTTTTATTTTCTAACTGGAAAATTGTTGTTACATATTAACACTTAGCGAAACTTTTGGTACACAATATTTAAAATTGTGAATGAATAATTGTTGTAAAATATTATAAATCATTTGTTCATAGTTCACAGTTGAGATATTTATTAACGACCTGATGCGCTATGTGTTGTTTATAACATTATGGCACTGTTCTATTTATAGCTAATTGGCAAAAGGGTGGAGGTATGCATTAGTTTACATACCTTACATGATACTATTGGACACTTATTTTGGTAGCTATTCCGCTGCACAATCTGCAACTTGTGATCTGCAAACAGCAAAACGGAGTACTATTGTAACAACGTACATCCACAACTTCTGTACTCTCCAAGAAAATCGGAAAATGACTAACCAGAATTTCACGTCCGCCCAAGGGAACGCATATTCAAATTCTTTTAGGCTTGATTTTCTTGGTCACTAAGGATTCCTAACTACCGATTCTTCGATCCTGCGGGCTACCAATAAGAGTTGAAAAACTTTAAACAATCTAGTCTTTCAGCCAGTCAGCATTACGAGCAGAACTGAGACATTCTCATTCACCATTTCCTTCTACAGCTAACAGTAGGTCTTTGAAAAGTGCTGCTCCCTGCCAATACTTCTGGCAGGTTTATTTCCCATAGCTGCTGAGAATACCTTCCGCCATGCTACAGTAGCTGCAACCTAAGCCAGTATAGTGGGCCCCAACCACAAAGTACTTTAGAAGCTTTACGGGAAGATCTAACAATCAGCTGTAGGCTGAGCGACGTAGAGCTCCACTGAACGCAGCGTGCTGCCTTCTTCGTCGATAACATCGATAAGGAAGACTCAACCTGTGGTGTCACCGCCAGACACCACACTTGCTAGGTGGTAGCTTTAAATCGGCCGCGGTCCTTTAGTACATGTCGGACCCGCGTGTCGCCACTGTGTGATCGCAGACCGAGCGCCACCACAAGGCAGGTCTCGAGATACGGACTAGCACTCGCCCCAGTTGTACGGACGACGTAGCTAGCGACTATACTGACGAAGCCTCGCTCCTTTGCCGAGCAGATAGTTAGAATAGCCTTCAGCTAAGTCCATGGCTACGACCTAGCAAGGCGCCATTAGTAACATTGCATGTATCTAAAGAGTCTCACTTGTATCGCCACAATCTCCAGATGTACCAAAAGGATGGATTAAAGTTAAGTATTCCAGAAGCTACGTACTTTTCTTTATAGCATTCATTACGTATCCTGTTTCAGACCTCACGCCATCCTGCTTTAACTTAGCGCGTGCCTTTCGGCTTCCTCTCATTGTGTCTAGACTGTCTTGTCTAGACACAACACAACCTATGCCAGGGAATGATACGGTACATCTCCATTGTGGCCATGCATTTACGTGAAAGCCTCCACTCCTTTGGGTACGACACTATTCTTCACTTTCGTTGATTTATATAGTTTCATAGTCATCTACTGTCGTAACTGAAATTTTGTTGATCACCATCTTGTGTAAAAGGAGCACGTGCCTGAGGAAACTGAATGAATGCCAAACAAATTAACGTAACTGACGAAGGAAAATTGTAGACAATTACGATCTTACGGATACCAGAGTTGGCTTAGGCGAAGCATACAGGAAGAAGCGCGGACAGGTAACCAGATCGGCCATTATAGAGACCGAGCAGGAATTCCTAAGCTGATTAGAACGAGTTGTTTGGAGGAATTACTCCGTTCTTAGTAGTCGCAATTTGGTACGGCTCTCCCTACTTTTCCGTGAATGGCCTGAGCGTTGCGTCGTTAATATTCATGGCTGGTAATTGCCGTGTACCGCCGTCCCACCATTTGAATAATGTTGTAGCGAGGCTGGGCGTGCGTCCCGGGAAAATAACGGAGGCAGCCCCTACATCAAGAGCCGCCGCTTCCCGAGAAAACTGTAGGGTAAAAAAAAAAAAAAACACGTCACAGTGCTCCCTTCTCATTGCAGCCCAGTGGCTGCAGTTTCGAAACGCTCTTTACGATGACCTACTTGCATTCTCATTCATGGATCCGCCTCTCCATAAACACTGAAAACGATTTTGCAATTTCTGGTCCAATGAAGGTGTAATCCGGCATCAAAATAGTACTCGAAGCCTTCTTCGCATACTGAGTTGCCGTCGTGTTGACACAGAAATTATTTAGAGCTGCTTTCCCTTGCTAGTAACAAATTCAATTTCTCGGCATTTTATATACGAGGCATTATACAGGGTGATTCAAAAAGAATATCACAACTTTAAAAATGTGTATTTAATGAAAGAAACATAATATAACCTTCTGTTATACATCATTACAAAGATTATTTAAAAATGTTTTTTTCACTCAAAAACAAGTTCAGAGATGTTCAATATGGCCCCCTCCAGACACTCGAGCAATATCAACCCGATACTCCAACTCGTTCCACACTCTCTATAGCATATCAGGCGTAACAGTTTGGATAGCTGCTGTTATTTCTCGTTTCAAATCATCAATGGTGGCTGGGTGAGGTGGCCGAAACACCATATCCTTAACATACCCCCCATAAGAAAAAATCGCAGGGGGTAAGATCAAGGCTTCTTGGAGGCCAGTGATGAAGTGCTCTGTCACGGGCTGCCTGGCGGCTGATCCATCGCCTCGGGTAGTAGGACTCTCCATACAGTTGATTGTGGAATTTGCAGCTCTCTGCTAGCTCTGC
This sequence comes from Schistocerca americana, assembly GCF_021461395.2. NCBI lineage: Eukaryota > Metazoa > Arthropoda > Insecta > Orthoptera > Acrididae > Schistocerca > Schistocerca americana. The sequence continues at coordinate 133,939,201 of NC_060122.1, read as the reverse complement.
GAGTCGATTTTCCTGGGCTGCGAACAAATGCTTACTGGATGCGTGCTACATTTTCATCACTCGTTCTCGGCCATCCAGAACTTTTCCCTTTGCACAAACACCCATTCTCTGTAAACTGTTTATACCAACGTTTAATACACCACCTATCAGGAGGTTTAACACCATACTTCGTTCGAAATGCACGCTGAACAACTGTCGTCGATTCACTTCTGCCGTACTCAATAACACAAAAAGCTTTCTGTTGAGCGGTCGTCATCTTAGCATCAACTGACGCTGACGCCTAGTCAACAGCGCCTCAAGAGAACAAATGTACAACTAAATGAAACTTTATAGCTCCCTTAATTCGCCGACAGATAGTGCTTAGCTCTGCCTTTTGTCGTTGCAGAGTTTTAAATTCCTAAAGTTGTGGTATTCTTTTTGAATCACCCTGTATTTAAGGACGCACAACGTGTATTTCAGTCACTTAACAAGAACAGTATTTTTCCAAACTGCAACTATACTGAAGCGCCGTAGAAACTGGTGTAGGCATGCGTATTCAAATACAGATGTATGGAAACAAGCAGAATACGGTGATGCGGTTGGGAACGCCAAACAAGACAAGTGTCTGGCGTAGTTGTTAGGTCGACTACTGCTGCCACAATGGCAGATTATCAAAATTTAATTGTTTGAACGTGGTGGTATAGTCGACGTACGACCGATGGGACACAGAATCTCCGAGGTAGCGATGGAGTGGGGATTTTCCCATTCGACCATTTCACGAGTGTACCGTGAATATCAGGAATCCGGTAAAACATCAAATCTCCGACATCGCCGCGGCCAGAAAAAGATCATGCAAGAAGGAGGCCAACGACGACAGAAGAGAATCGCTCAAAGTGACAGAAGTGCAAATTGCTGCAGATTTCAATGCTGGACCATCAATAGGTGTCAGCGTACGAACCATTCAACGATACATCATCGACATGGGCTTTCGGAGCCGAAGGACCGCTGTGTACCCTTGATGACTGCACGACACAAAGCTTTACGCCTCGCCTGGGCACGTAAACACCGACACTGGACTGTTGATGACTGGAAACATGTTGCCTGGTCGGACGAGTTTCGTTTTAAATTGTATCAAGTGGATGGACGTGTGCGGATTTGGAGACAACCTCGTGTATCCAAGGACCGTGCCTGTCTATCGAAGATCATTAACTGCGAGATCACTGCGGCGGAAACAAGCGTCTATTGGTGGCTTTGGTGAACTGAAATGGAGTACTGCACAAACGTGGCGGTTGAGCGTGTGCGGTTATCTTCTTTAACTAAACACAATATGTGTGACACGCGCCGCTCCCTCGCACATGGCATCGCATTGTACTTCCCTCCTCACGTTATTTATTCTGCAGATTTACTGTGTTGTATACAGTGTTTGAGAACATGACGCTGCAAACTCAACGAATGTCTTTACGTCTGTAAATGTTTACACGTGTTGTCTGCTACGTAAGTTGTGTTGTAATATCCGAGAAAAAAGAATACTCATTCATGCCGCGATGTTCTTAGAACTTGTTATGTCATCTTTACGAACTCTTTGGACAAACAAAAAAGAAAAAAACAAAGAAAGAAAGAAGTGCGCCAGTAGTGTAAATGATGCGAGAACTGTATTCCACTGAAAGTAATTGTAATCTCTCACGGAGAAGGATTTCCGAGGCGTTGACCTCTCGCTTTAGGAGCATTAATCAAATCAAAGCCTGGGGATGAATCGAAACTATGTTGGTTAGTAAAACAATACAGGTTTTACACCTACGTTTGTACTTAGTCACCTTATGGTGTGTGGCGGACTCATGGTATTTCTACATTACTTCCCCCTTCATTATTCATTAGCGTTTTCTCTAATATCCCTAAATCCCGTAGCGCAGATGCCGGGATGGTACGTTTTAAGAGCACAGCCTATTATTTGTCACATTCTTCCCTAATCCGAGCCTGTCCTACGTCGCTAACGACCTCGTTGTCGACGGGTCGTTAAGCTCTAATGTTTCTTCCTTCCTTTGTTTCATTCGCGAACGGTGCGTGAGAACACCGACTGCAGGTAAGCCTCTTGACTTTCTCGTCGTGGTCACTTCGCGAAATGTAAATAGGAGAACTTAATACACTCCTGGAAATGGAAAAAAGAACACATTGACACCGGTGTGTCAGACCCACCATACTTGCTCCGGACACTGCGAGAGGGCTGTACAAGCAATGATCACACGCACGGCACAGCGGACACACCAGGAACCGCGGTGTTGGCCGTCGAATGGCGCTAGCTGCGCAGAATTTGTGCACCGCCGCCGTCAGTGTCCGTATAGTGGGCATGTGGGAGGCCGGGTGGACGTACCGCCGAATTGCTCAACACGTGGGGCGTGAGGTCTCCACAGTACATCGATGTTGCCGCCAGTGGTCGGCGGAAGGTGCACGTGCCCGTCGACCTGGGACCGGACCGCAGCGACGCACGGATGCACGCCAAGACCGTAGGATCCTACGCAGTGCCGTAGGGGACCGCACCGCCACTTCCCAGCAAATTAGGGACACTGTTGCTCCTGGGGTATCGGCGAGGACCATTCGCAACCGTCTCCATGAAGCTGCGCTACGGTCCCGCACACCGTTAGGCCGTCTTCCGCTCACGCCCCAACATCGTGCAGCCCGCCTCCAGTGGTGTCGCGACAGGCGTGAATGGAGGGACGAATGGAGACGTGTCGTCTTCAGCGATGAGAGTCGCTTCTGCCCTGGTGCCAATGATGGTCGTATGCGTGTTTGGCGCCGTGCAGGTGAGCGCCACAATCAGGACTGCATACGACCGAGGCACACAGGGCCAACACCCGGCATCATGGTGTGGGGAGCGATCTCCTACACTGGCCGTACACCACTGGTGATCGTCGAGGGGACACTGAATAGTGCACGGTACATCCAAACCGTCATCGAACCCATCGTTCTACCATTCCTAGACCGGCAAGGGAACTTGCTGTTCCAACAGGACAATGCACGTCCGCATGTATCCCGTGCCACCCAACGTGCTCTAGAAGGTGTAAGTCAACTACCCTGGCCAGCAAGATCTCCGGATCTGTCCCCCATTGAGCATGTTTGGGACTGGATGAAGCGTCGTCTCACGCGGTCTGCACGTCCAGCACGAACGCTGGTCCAACTGAGGCGCCAGGTGGAAATGGCATGGCAAGCCGTTCCACAGGACTACATCCAGCATCTTTACGATCGTCTCCATGGGAGAATAGCAGCCTGCATTGCTGCGAAAGGTGGATATACACTGTACTAGTGCCGACATTGTGCATGCTCTGTTGCCTGTGTCTATGTGCCTGTGGTTCTGTCAGTGTGATCATGTGATGTATCTGACCCCAGGAATGTGTCAATAAAGTTTCCCCTTCCTGGGACAATGAATTCACGGTGTTCTTATTTCAATTTCCAGGAGTGTATGTTGCCCTGGCTTCTTAGAACCTCAGAAATCTCAATAGTAAACTTCCCAGTGATACACAATGCATGTGCTGTATCTTCTGCCACTACGTTTATCGAGCACCTACATAACATTGTCGCGCTTGTTGAATGATTCACCTTATCTGGTTACGCTTTGCTACGGCTTGATAATGGTTTGTTGATCGAAATCGGTAGCATTGAGCGTAAAAGTAAACAGCCGATGGTCATCGAGAATGAAGTTTCACAATTATCTGACAGCTGTAAAGCCCCACCTCATCACAAATCTGTATTATCTGGTTACAGGTAAGCACTATAACGCATGACCAGATATGACGAAACGCAGATCTTGCCAAGACAGACGAATAACTAAAAAAGTCCACTGTAGATGGCTTGACCACCTCAAATAACTCTTTGTCCATAATGCTTTTTAGCTACAAGCGAGACGTTAACCATTATGAATATTTTTCTGATAACTTAGTTCGTCACGAAGCTATGAACAGCAGTACGTCTTTTTTTAAATAGGACCCTATGTTTTTAATGGGTACTGTAATTCCTCTCTTCAAGACCTGTTCAGAAACGTATCACAGTGTATCGTTCACGCAAGCATGACGTTATTAAAACGTAACACTCGATTAACTTTCACTCTCATGTACTAGCAGACAGCACAGTTAGACGGGGTGACGTAACTCGTCAACTTTGGTGGAGTGACAGTAAGCGAAAGGAAACACAAGGAAAATGCGTAACGCCGGCCGGAGTGGCCGAGCGGTTAAAGGCGCTACAGTCTGGAACCGCACAACCGCTACGGTCACAGGTTCGAATCCTGCCTCGGGCATGGATGTGAGTGATGTCCTTAAGTTAGTTAGGTTTAAGTAGTTCTAAGTTCTAGGGGACTTATGACCACAGCAGTTGAGTCCCATAGTGCTCAGAGCCATTTGAACCATTTTTTTGAAAATGCGTAACGGTCATTCAATGAGCCGTCCTCAGTTGATGGTTTGCGTGAGTGCAGCCTACACCGACGAAGAGAAAGTAGGATTTTTACTCATCTATAGGTGGTGTAAGACTGCGGAACAGAAACTGCAATAACGTTTCCTTATTTAAAGTGCCGGTAGACTACATACAAAAAATTTTCTATTACACTGTGGCACGGTGCTGCAGCAACCAGTTTCGAATTATTTCAGCATAAAAACAGTCTTGGTTGAGTGGTTATTTAATCTCAGTAAGGCGTTCCACCCTTTTGAGGCTTCATCAGATTGTGTAAAAGTAGCTGGATATGTAACGCATCCGACATAAAGCCATTTGAAACGGAAAATGAACGTAAAAGTAACTGGGTATGTAATCCATATGTCATAAAGACATATTAAACGTAAAAAATAAATGCAGTATGAGTCATTACCATCCCAATGTCCATTATTTTGTAAGCGTGGCCGTATTTTGTGCTGCTATGGCGGAGTTAGCTTGTGTGCTCCAGGGCTACTTCACATTTTATATGTTTTTATGACGCACGGGTTACATATCCAGGTACTTTTGCGATCAATTTCGTATGGCTTTATGACGGATGTGTTAAATATCCAGGTGCCTTTGCACAATCTGATGATGCCTCAAAAACGTGGAACGCGTTATTGAGATTAAATAACTTCTCAACGGGTACTTCTTGTACAGTACTGTAGTACTTTTGAAACGATATATTGCATTTCTACCATCTCGTCGTTGGAGTATATTCTAGTGACTCAAACCTTCAACTGAAGGCTGAGTGATCAGCAGGCTTTTTTTTACAACTCCAGCAAATGAACGAGTTCGTACCTGCACTATGTACTAGTGCAGGAGAATCGAAGTCAGTTTCTTTTACGTTTTAATAATTCCATTGTAAGTAGGCTGTTTATGTTTTCTCTATGTAAGTAGGCTGTTTGTTTTCTTATTGGCAACGTTACGTAGCGCTCAAAATGAAATCACTGGCTGTGCTGTGTGCAGTCTGTGGCTAGTTTGTATTGTTGTCTGCCATTGTAGTGTTGGGCAGCGGCAGCTGGATGTGAACAGCGCGTAGCGTTGCGCAGTTGGAGGTGAGCCGCCAGCAGTGGTGGATGTGGGGAGAGAGATGGCGGAGTTTTGAAATTTGTCATGAACTGCTATATTTATATATGATGATATCAAGGTAAATACATTGTTTGTTCTCTATTAATATCTTTCATTTGCTAACTATCCCTATCAGTAGTTAGTGCCTTCAGTAGTTTGAATCTTTTATTTAGCTGGCAGTAGTGGCGCTCGCTGTATTGCAGTAGCTTGAGCAGCGAAGATTTTTGTGAGGTAAGTGATTTGTGAAAGGTATAGTTTAATGTTTGTCAGGGCCATTCTTTAGTAGGAAATTTTGAAAGTCAGATTGCGTTGCGCTAAAAATATTGTGTGTCAGGTTAAGCACAGTCCTGTATAAATTTTTCTAAGGGGACGTTTCATATGTCGACCCTTAGCCGAGGATACCTCACTGGAATCTTCTGATTTTTTCTTGTAGTTTGTGTAATTAGTGTAGCTATTGTTTATTGCTAGCGCGTAATTGTAGAGAAAATCTCCTTTGTAGTTGCAGTCTTTCATTGTTGTACAGTAAAACAGTTTTGGCATGCATGTAGATTTGCACCAAGTATTTCGCAGCTGCAATTAACTAGATATTATTTTCAGTGCTATTTTAATGTGTTCTCTTATTTTTGATCTTCAAATTGTGCTTTTCTTTGTTATCGTGTGAAATACTGTGACAATAATGGCGTGTGAAAAACGTAACACTAGGCTCCAAACTAAACTGAGAAATAATAGTGATGACGAGCGTAGCTTATCAGCGCCGCCGAGTAATGAATTTACTGATGTTCAAAGTAGTAATTTGGTAACTGTGCACAGGGAAATGGAGCGGGCGTCAAACAATGGCGTGGACAGTGAAACAATTAGTGAAGAGGGAAGCATTATCGATCGATCGGTCGGCAATAGCTCGCCTCAGGAAGCCGAAATGACACGACACGATCTCGCAAATACTGTAGATTCAGGTTTTGGATCCTCACCGTTTTCTCAAATAAGTCAAGACACATTTTCTGCTTGTCAAAATGTGAATGTTTCCGGTGTAAATTCACTGCCGAAAAGCACTGAGGAACATGTTTCAGACACCAATGCATTGTTGTTACAATTAATACAACAAATGGGACAAACACAGCAAAAGCTTCAAAAGTTAGACACAATGGAACAAAATCAGAGACAAACACAGCAAAAGTTAGACACAGTGGAACAAAATCTTCAAAAGTTAGACACAATGGAACAACACCAGAGACAAACACAGCAACAGTTAGACGCAATGGAACAAAATCTTCACACCACGCTTGAACAAACACGTGAAGATTTAACTACTGAGTTACATAACATTGAATCGAAATGTCAAAAAGTCTGTAATGACGTAAAAACACAAATTTGTGAGCATTTTCAACCTATTTTTTCGCGGCATGAAAATGCATTACAGAATCACGAAGCAGCCATAAAAGAACTGCAAGCCATTGTTCATGAAAATCATGAGACCTTGTGGGCTAAAATTGACTCAGTTGCATCTACCGATTCGGTTACGCAACTTGCAATAACTCAGGAAAACTTAAAGGATACAGTAGATACGATTTCAACACAAATGGACACTCTGAAACTTGGTTCAGAAAAACACACTGAGGAAATAAGTACACTATCGGATAAAGTAGCCGAACTTTCAGATCAGTTCACTAACTTATCTACAAAGGTAGATGATGATCTGAATGACACAACACCTGTAGCCTTCACTGACACAGAAGAGTATGAACAAATTAGGAAATTCAAACAAAATCAGAATCGAATTAATACGCAACACCAAAGAGAAATCCGGGAAGTACAAGATCAGCTGACACAGTTAATACAAGAATTACGTATTTCAGAGGATACTCGCGCCCCAATACGGGAAGAGGGACTTAGAAATACGGAACAACCACAAAATAATAACACAGGACACTTCGGAAGTTATGAAAGAAATTGGCAAGGTGCACCGAATTTTGAAATGGAACCGCCGAAACGACATAACAATGACCGATATGCGACTCGCCGACATGATGACTTTGACTATAAGCTGTTCATTACTACACGTAAATTCAAAACATTTAAGAATTCTGGGAACGACATTCATCCACAAGCATGGCTCCATCAATTCTCTCATTGTTTTCCTCCCAACTGGTCATTAGAGCACAGATTAGAATTTATGTGTGGCTACTTAGAGAATGAACCAGCTGTAAGAATGCGGTCGGTCATTCACGATTGCCACAGTGAAGGAGAATTTTACCATGCCTTCTTCTCAGCATATTGGTCTCAAGCCACACAAGACCGGGTAAAACATGGTATCATAATGATGAAACATTTCGAACAATCTGAATTCTCCAGTCTTGTGAAATATTTTGAAGACATGTTGCACAAGAATCAGTACCTGTCAAACCCATACAGCCCCTCAGAACTCATCCGCATTTGCTTAATCAAATTACCTGAACATTTACGACATATTATTTTGGCAGGACGTTGCAAAGACGACATTGAAGCTTTTCAGGGACTGTTACAAGAATTGGAAATTGACACTGACAATCGCGGAATGCGGAAAGAGGAACACAACAATTACAGGTCACATCCGTCGCAATTCCGCGATGAAAGAAGTAATAACTGGACACGACAAGGCTATTCTCACAACACATATCGTGACCAAAACAGACACCACCCGTATGACAAGCGTTGGCAGAGTAGTAATAATTACAGGGAAAGATCACCTCTCCGTGGTAATGACTATCACAGAGACAATAAGAGAAACAGACAATATGGGAACCAGAATAATTATTATCAAGGGAGGCAGAATAAATTCAGGCGCAACAGTTCGACGCACAGTTACGATTCAGGGAGAAATTCTCCACCACGTGACCGACACGAAAGAAACTGTGTAAACTACCGACAAAACGACAGACCTGAATTCCATCAGAACTGGCGAGCTTTAAACAGAGCTGGGCCCTCTCGGCAAGGCGAATTTGTGGAAGTTAGGTCTCCAAATCCCAATAACGACGCGCGCCAACAAAGAGACAATAGGCAATGACTCACACCACTGGCAGCCACAAAACATACTTATGAAACTGACGACGCAGCTGCCGTAGCTAGTAATTACGTAAAAATGGAAGACATTAGGGACATCTTACTCCAGGAACACGACATAAAACATAACAACATTGCATATCCTGTGATTCACATTACAGTAAATGACATAAAATTTACGGCAGTACTTGACTCTGGCAGTCCCATTTCAGTAATCAGTGAAACAGCCTTTAGCAAATGCAACAAATCGAACTATTGCCCCACACTTCCGTTACATAAGATTAAATTACAAGGTGCAATCTTTGGAAAAAGTGTAGATGTACGCCAACAAACCAACTTAGAATTCTTTTGTCAAAGCCACAGCTTCTCTATGAGCTTTCTTATTGTTCCATTATTGTCGACGGAAATTATACTGGGAGTATAATTACATTAATCCTCAGGGGGGTACATGCTTACTTTGTGTACCATGTGTGTGGCAACCACAAGGAACCCTAGCTAATATGGTATTTGCTTATACAACTTTACACATCGGTACCATATTTCTCTAACACACAAATTACACAGCTATCTGATCATTTAACTGAGAGAGATAAACATTTATTTTTACTACATCAGTGACAGATGTTTACGCAATTACACCGTTGGATAACTTCACACTTATGAAACTGTATTTTGTCTGTACTTTGTAAACTGTTCATATTTTTTCGGAATCATTGTGATACTATGAGAGCTTTGAATGATGTATTTGGTATGAGATCATGATTTTTAAAGTACGTTTGAGGCAGCTGACACTTTTGACATGAGCAGAGAATTTTTTTAGGCTTGGAAATTATTGGAGGAAGTTACGACGATTTTGAGATTTGACTGAGGTGTTATGATGTTATTATTACGACGACGATGTGTATTATGTTGTTGAGGAATGTTTATTATGCTACGTATTTCTCATGATGAAATATTGAAGAAGTGTCGACGAATATGTTTATGTATAATGAGGTAAGGAATAATGAGTAGTGTTTAGGGACTCTGATTTGTGGAAAAGGATGTTGGAAACCAAGAATCGTACTTTAAGAGTTATGACATGTGTGAATCATGTGTGAATGTATCACAATGCCACTGAACATTTTTTGGACACTGTTATATTCATAGGATTTTGTTTCTACACATTTGCAAAGTAAATTCTCGACCTGTGAAATTTTGTATATATGACTGTCACTGTAGCGGTAAATATTTCCGTACGAAAGTTAAGTGACCACCTGCACGTAATGCGTCGCGGGCACCCAGCTGTGTCAGACGCCTGGAGAAAAAGCCATTATTGCGAGCCCTTTTCAGCGGCTCAGGTAGCACAAAAAAAAAAAGGGGAGGCCATTATCCTTGGAAATATTCTTACATCTGCAAACCTGATAATGACAAGTGTCTTTCTATGAGAGTTGAGAGCTACTGACTTACGAAATGCCACATGACTATTGAATGATGTTTTTATGCTTTGGTTTGCGTAATTGCTTATTTCACTTGATATCTGGTTTCCAGCTGTGTTGCAGCATTGCTTTTATAAAATAAAATGCATTTGCTAATGTGAACACTTTCTGTCAACAGATCTATTAAATAATTATTTTATGATCCACATTCTTTAAAAAAGGAGCACTTGGAAAGGAAAGAACAGTAAGAAGGAACTAGTAACTGCATACATAATATTCTTTTCAAGTACATGGTAATATTTCTTTTACAATAAGTTGTTGTGGTGCACCACTTTAATTACATAGACATTAAGATGTGAATATACATTTCCCTTATCTGCATTGTTGTTTTTACTGTAATATTTTTTCTTCTTGAGCTATGTCATGTTTAGATATAAGCTGCTGTTTGCCAGGCATAGTGCTACTGAACTTTAATTTGTGTTACTCTGCTAAGCCAATTTTACTACTCATTGATTTTTCATGTTGCTGCACATTGGCTCATATTAGTTGTAATTTTGCATTTTATCTGTTAATTTAGATTTACGGTAGCTTGCTTTGCAATTTTCCAGTTTTTTGGTAATTGCTGTTTATATTAATTGTTATGTGATGCTGCATTGCCTCGTCCCTTAGTTTAGCATCTGAGCTCAGTAGATTTAAGTTAGCTTAAGAGGGGGTAACCTCTAAGAGAATGAGTTGCGATGAATTGGAAGAAATGCATTGAGAAAACAGGTTTAGGTAGGATTTTCTTGGAAATAAATGTTGAGGTAAGAAATGTGTGAACATATAAATACAGAAAGCATGCTTAGATAGAATTTTTTTGGTGGAAACAAAGGATGAAATAAGAGGAAAGATATATGAAGTTTTGGGTTGGACTGCAGTACCAAATGTTACACTGAAAACGAACCCTGTCCTTTCCTATTGGTGTTATCCCACTATGTGTTTGTGTACCCTTGAGTATTTGTTTTCTTCCTGTCTCTGTGTACTGTTTCATAGAATTTTTTCTCTCTTCTAATACTAAGCTATATTCACTATGAGGAGGAATACTGTTATCCTCAAATATAAGTTGCATTAATAATATGTTATTTTCTTTGTAAAGTTGTTTACAATTCTGTTCTGTTTCAATGTTCATGTGTGAAATTAATGTTTCGAAAACTATTCTCATTATTTTATGTATGTACTTATGTCACTATTTTTGTAACACTCATGTATATGTTTATTTCTATTCTTTTGTAAAGCCTGTACTACAAATGTTATCTGTATTATTATGTTTTTAATGATGTATTTTGTACCTTTGTAATTGTATTCTTATGTTATAAAATTGTAATTGTCACCAGTTCATGACATTATTAACTTGTTAGTTACATTTCACTGCACACGTTTCTGTTGGTCATAGTATGTTGACAATATGTGAGAAGTAGGGACTGTTAGTGTTTGCACGTGTGTTAATAACTCAGCAAGGGACTGGATAACAGCATTGCTGGTTCTAAGGACAATTTCAAAAACTTTGTGAGTGCACAAGTGGTGGTTTATGGACTTGCTATATTATCCGCAAGACTCTTCAATGGTGATTGTGCACCTGCACAGTCACAACAGATGGCTGCTGGCCATCTCTTCAAGGACTACAGTGGGTCTACATCTTTGATGATCCATCAATACCATTACTTCTACAAGGACTGCAGTGGGTCTGCACCTCTGGTGGCCCACCAATACCGTAATCTCTACCAGGACTACAGTGGGTCTGCTCTGTGATGACTTACCTACCAATACTCTTCAAAACTTCGAATGACTCTGCTGTGGGTTTGCTCCATTGTGGCCCATTACCTGTCAGCATGTCAAGAGCCAGCACTGTCTTTCCGTTGGAAGGACAACACTACTTCTTCAAGACTGCATGGAAATCCACTACTTCTGTGTGCATTTTCTTTTACTGCTCAGACTTTGAGAAAAACACTGCAATTTTACTGTGATGAATCAGGACTGTCTTTATGGACTGTGAGAAATTTTTAGCTTTTGACCAACATTGTATCAATAAGTGTGTGCATTTGATTTCTTTGTTATTGTAATTATGAAAAAAAATTTTTCAAATCTGTATTGGCCACTGCCCAATCCCATTTGTAAAAATTTTTTGTGGGGAGCATGGGGGCTATGTAAGTAGGCTGTTTATGTTTTCTCTATGTAAGTAGGCTGTTTGTTTTCTTATTGGCAACGTTACGTAGCGCTCAAAATGAAATCACTGGCTGTGCTGTGTGCAGTCTGTGGCTAGTTTGTATTGTTGTCTGCCATTGTAGTGTTGGGCAGCGGCAGCTGGATGTGAACAGCGCGTAGCGTTGCGCAGTTGGAGGTGAGCCGCCAGCAGTGGTGGATGTGGGGAGAGAGATGGCGGAGTTTTGAAATTTGTCATGAACTGCTATATTTATATATGATGATATCAAGGTAAATACATTGTTTGTTCTCTATTAATATCTTTCATTTGCTAACTATCCCTATCAGTAGTTAGTGCCTTCAGTAGTTTGAATCTTTTATTTAGCTGGCAGTAGTGGCGCTCGCTGTATTGCAGTAGCTTGAGCAGCGAAGATTTTTGTGAGGTAAGTGATTTGTGAAAGGTATAGTTTAATGTTTGTCAGGGCCATTCTTTAGTAGGAAATTTTGAAAGTCAGATTGCGTTGCGCTAAAAATATTGTGTGTCAGGTTAAGCACAGTCCTGTATAAATTTTTCTAAGGGGACGTTTCACCATATGTAAGTTAATCGTACACGGCGATAAGTCTTTGTGCAGGATTTGAGGAGGAAGTGGAGTATCGAATAAAAAAAATTGACTGGTATTTTAAACATGACGTACTGCTGTTTACACTTTCGTAAACAACAAAGTTAAAAGAAAAATATTCCTACTGGTTAATGTCCCCCTGGTAGCTAAAGGACAATTGCTCAATACGTTTTTTATTTTGCTTCTGGCCGAAAAGTTTTACGAGGTGATCGAGATACTGTACTAAAGGCGTAGCGCGTCTGAAACATAAATAAATATTACGAGGGTGGTTCGGAAAGTTCTCGGAACGGAACAGAAAAAAAGTAGTTACATCACTGAAACTTTTTTTATTTTTCAATGTAGTCTCCTTGTAGATTGATGCACTTAGTCCAACGATGTCCAGTGCCTTTGTCCCATCTCGAAAATGAGTTTCCTCCAGGCCTGCAAAATAGTTGTCAACTCCGGCTATCAGTTCTTCGTTTAAAGTGAATCTTCGTCCACCAAGAAAAATTTGCAGTTTTGGGAAGAGATGGAAGTCTGACGGAGCCATATCAGCTAAATAAGATGGGTCTGGAAACAATTCATACTTTTATTCACGTAATTTTTCCATGGCGACGGCACATGTGTGCGAGCGCACATTATCTTTTCGCGGCACCCATCTTGCAGGTAATTTTTTCATTTCTAATTCTTCAGTTAATATGTGATATATCCTTTCAGATGACATCTGGCAAGCATGCGTAATTTCAAGCACTTTCTATCGGCAATCCTGTATGACCATTTTCTGCACTTTTGCAATGATTTCAGGAGTAGTGACACATCTTGGCCGACCACTGCGCGGATCACCATCTAAGCTCTCCCGACCAAATTTAAATTCATTTGTCCACTTGGCAACAGTTGAATATGGAGGAGGAGAGTCCCCCAGTGCATTCTGGAAATGGGGATGAATGTCCCTTGCTTTCATACCTTTCTTTACGAAGTACTTAATCACTGCTCGAATCTCGATTTTTTCCATCTTCGCCGCGCGGAGTAGCCGCGCGGTCTAGGGCGTCTTGCCACGGTTCGCGCTGCTTCCCCCGTCGGAGGTTCGAGTCCTCCCTCGGGTATACCGTGTGTGTCTGTTGTCCTTAGCGTAAGTTAGTTTAAGTTAGATTAAGTAGTGTGTAGCCTAGGGACCGATGACCTCAGCTGTTTGGTCCCATAGGAACTTACTACAAATTTCCAAATTTTTTCCATCTTCGCAAATCACCACGCGGGAACAACAACAGAGCCACGTCACCGCCCATCTCTCTTCCAAGAGCACGTGTTTACGAGCAACAGTCCTATGAATATCACGTGAACAACTCGTTGCGCTAGCGCTGATCTCTCGTGGTGATTCTTATATTGCAGAAGGAGAAAGGCGGTTGAAACCAGAAAACGAATATTTATATGAAACATCCCCTTAGAAAAATTAGTGAATTACTGTGCTGATAAACCTCTTACGTTATTTGATTCTCAAACAGCTGAGCAAAACTGAACGTACTCAGACATTTCTCTCTTTACTTATTCTGATCAACACTAAACTGACACACAATATTTTTGGAGCAGCGCAATCTGACTTTCAATAATCCCTACAAAAGAATGGCCCTGACTAACAATAACCTATACCTTTCATGAATCACTTACTTCACAAAGATCTTCGTTACTCGAACTACTGCAATGCAGCGAGCGGCAACACTGTCAGCTAAATAAAAGATTCTAACTACTGAAGGCACTAACTACTGATAGGCACAGTTAGCAAATGAAAGATTTTGATAGAGAACAATGTATTTATGTTAATAATATTCAAAAATCATCATATATATATATATATATATATATATATATATATATATATATATATATATATATATCAGTTCATGATATACAGTATTACAAATTTACTCTTTCTGATGGACACACGTCCAGATCGTCCGCTCTCAAAATTCTGCCATCTCTCTCCCCACATCCACCACTGCTGGGCCCGCAGCTCGTGGTCGTGCGGTAGCGCTCTCGCTTCCTACGCTCGGGTTCCCGGGTTCGATTCCCGGCGGGGTCAGGGATTTTCTCTGCCTCGTGATGGCTGGGTGTTGTGTGATGTCCTTAGGTTAGTTAGGTTTAAGTAGTTCTAAGTTCTAGGGGACTGATGACCATAGATGTTAAGTCCCATAGTGCTCAGAGCCATCTGAGCCATCTGAACCACTGCTGGCGGCTCGCCTCCAACTGCCCAACGCTACGCGCTATTCACATCGAACTGCCCAACACTACAATAGCGAATATTCCAACAATGCCAACCAACCACAGACTGCAAACAGCACAGTCAGTGATTTTCATACAGAGCGCTACGTGGCGTTACCAACATAAAAACCTAAACAGCCTACTTACATATGTACTTCTTGAGAAAAATTCAACACCATCAAATTTGTTATTGACTGCCGTGTTTGCTTCTCACCGCTGGTCGCTCTACTTAGAGGACTTACGAGACTCCGTACCAGCTGAAACAGAGAGGTCGTGGGGGAGGCGGATCAGCCGGGCAGCTGGCGGATAGCGTTCGTGGCGCCGCCCACGGGCCAGAACAAAGGCTCCCGCCGCCGTGCTGTGCCGTGCTGGCCTGAGGCTCGCGAGTTCGCTGAACCGGCGCTCCGCCCCTGCCTGCTGAAAAAGCGGCGGCCCGCGCGCGGTCGCGAACCCGGCACCGCAGAGCAGCCGGCCTGCCCGACAGCCACGGCGCGCCTCTGCCCGGCCGCAGCTCTCGTGCGAGGCCGCCGGTCGACAGTAGCCGCGGCGGCGCTCCTCATAGACCCTCACTGCAGCTGTGCCATTACAGTGGCTCGTGGGCGATGCAGTAAACCCAACAGTCTCCAACTTACACCTGTTTACTCGCACTGTGTTAAAAACTCGACATCCACGTATGCTACACAGAAAATAGTTGCATCTCTCCACAGAGAGGATCATTCTGAGACAAGTAATTTAATACAAGACGGACGGGGCCGCAGATGCCTGGAAATACCCCCGACATCGATGATAATACGTCACCGGATGACGTACCCCGCCGCACGTGCCGCGGTGGAGCTTATCGCCCTGTCGCACCTGTTCATCCCAATCCAAAAGAATTCACGTCGGTGTGGCTCCAGGCCTACGTTCGTGACTCTAGAGCTTGTGGCTCAGGGTTCGAGTCTTGTGTCTGGCAGGCAGCGACGAGGAATCGTGGTCCCCGTCAACTCCTTCCTCGTCCGAGCAGCGAGATACGAAGGAAAAGCGCATTTATTCTGACGCGAATCAAGTAATCTCGCTCAGTAAATATATGCTAACGAAAGTCGCTTTTTCCAGTGCATATCTACATCTACATCCATGCTCCTCAAGCCACCTGACGGTGTGTGGCGGAGGGTACCTTGAGGACCTCTATCGGTTCTCCCTTCTAGTCCAGTCTCGTATTGTTCGTGGAAAGAAGGATTGTCGGTATGCCTCTGTGTGGGCTCTAATCTCTCTGATTTTATCCGCATGGTCTCTTCGCGAGATATACGTAGGAGGGAGCAATATACTGCTCGACTCCTCGCTGAAGGTATGTTCTCAGGGATCCGACACTGCTGAGCAGTATTCAAGCAGTAGGCGAATAAGCGTAGTGTAACCTATTTTCTTTGTTTTCGGAATGCATTTCCTTAGGATTCTTCCAATGAATCTCAGTCTGGCATCTGCTTTACCGACGATCAACTTTATATGATCATTCCATTTTAAATCACTCCTAATGCCTACTCCCAGATAATTTATGGAATTAACTGCTTCCAGTTGCTGACCTGCTATATTGTAGCTAAATGATAAGGGATCTTTCTTTCTATGTATTCGCAGCATATTACACTTGTCTACATTGAGATTCAGTTGCCATTCCCTGCACCATGCGTCAATTCGCTGCAGATCCTCCTGCATATCGGTACAATTTTCCGTTGTTACGACCTCTCGATGTACCACAGCATCATCCGCAAAAAGCCTCAGTGAACTTCCGATGTCACCCACAAGGTCATTTATGTATATTGTGAACAGCAACGGTCCTGCGACACTCCTCTGCGGCACACATGAAATCACTCCTACTTCGGAAGACTTCTTTCCATTGAGAATGACATGCTGCGTTCTGTTATCTAGGAACTCTTCAATCGAATCACACACTTGGTCTGATAGTCCATACGCTCTTACTTTGTTCATTAAACGACTGTGGGGAACTGTATCGAACGCCTTTCGGAAGTCAAGAAACATATATTAGGAAAACTCATAAGTAGTTTCTTACAACAATATTAGAACGCCAGAAATCGATCATTTTAATAAATAAATGAATAACATTTAAGCTAACGTAAATGTACGAAGGACTACCAAATATCGCGAATGCAAGTACGAGGTACAGGCTGCGCCAGACGCCGACAGCATACCTTCCGATCTCGTTCTGTAGTAAGCCCACGCTCTCAGACTGTCGTTAGTTGTCACTTAATGTTGGCATTATCAGTTTATCGTGTTCAATAAATAACTCCGTCATAATGGCACCCCTTTTGAACGTTACTCCGAATAATACAGCTTTCCGCTTCATCACTTACAATCAGAGGAAGTAGAATCGGACTTTGCAGGGAACACGCAGACCCTGATACTGCTTCTGCGAGGGGCATAAACTTGTAGATCTTTTGGGCGAAACAGGTAGAAATATTCGTACACGACGACTCACCAACATTGTCCGAGGACGGACTGTCTTAATCTCCGCAAAAACTCGGATGGAAAAGCACGGCCAGTCATTCTGTACGCCTGTTATACTCGTACTGTGATCTACGGACTCACTGGCTAAAGTGATACATTTCTGAAGGTGTAAGAGTGGTGGGATTGTTGCGGGCTGCTACGGTAGTGGTGGTGTCGCCCGCCGTGGCCCGGATGCGGCTGGAAGCTGGAGGGCCTCGAGTTGAGCGCCGCCTTCCGGGCTCTCAGCCCACAGAACGCGATGCGGGCGCGGGGATGCGACACGACAGCCGGCGCCCCCCCCCCCCCCCCCCCCCCGTGGCGCGCTCAACAGCCCCTCCCTCCGAGAGCGGTCCTGCAATGAGGGCTGGCCGGCGGATTTCGGCTGTCGAATTTCAGCCCACGTAAACGCTCCACCTCGTTTGAATCGTAATGTGGTTCCCTGGTCGGTACTCGGTTTTTAAACTGTTGTTGAATGTAGACTACGTGTATGGGGCTGGCCGACAGGTTATTCATTTCGTTTATTTAACTGAACAGTAGCGCTTATTATTGTGAGTAGGCTGTTTATGTTTTCTTATTGGCAACGTTACGTAGCGCTCTGTATGAAAATCACTGGCTGTGCTGTGTGCAGTCTGTGGCTAGTTTGCATTGTTGTGTGCCATTGTAGTGTTGGGCAGCGGCAGCTGGATGTTAACAGCGCGTAGCGTTGCGCAGTTGGAGGTGAGCCGCCAGCAGTGGTGGATGTGGGGAGAGAAATGGCGGAGTTTTGAAATTTGTAAGACTGGATGTCAATTATGACTATTAAGGCAAATACATTGTTTGTTCTCTATTAAAATCTTTCATTTGCTAAGTATGCCTATCAGTAGTTAGTGCCTTCCGTAGTTTGAATCTTTTATTTAGCTGGCAGTAGTGGCGCTCGCTGTATTGCAGTAGTTCGAGTAACGAAGATTTTTGGTGAGGTAAGTGATTTGTGAAAGGTATAGGTTAATGTTAGTCAGGGCCATTCTTTTGTAGGGATTTTTGAAAGTCAGATTGCGCTGCGCTAAAAATATTGTGTTTCAGCTTAAACACAGTCTTGTACAATTTTTCTAAGGGGACGTTTCATTATCTTTATTAGATGGTAAGATGCATATCAATGTACCGGGTGATCAAAAACTCAGTATAAATTTGAAAACTGAATAAATCACGGAATAATGTAGATAGAGAGGTACAAATTGACACACATGCTTGGAATGACATGGGGTTTTATTAGAACCAAAAAATACAAAAGTTCAAAAAATGTCCGAGAGATGGCGCTTCATCTGATCAGAATAGCAATAATTAGCCTAACAAAGTAAGACAAAGCAAAGATGATGTTCTGTACAGTAAATGCTCAATATGTCCACCATAATTCCTCAACAATAGCTGTAGTCGAGGAATAATGTTGTGAACAGCACTGTAAAGCATGTCCGGAGTTATGGTGAGACATTGGCGTCGGATGTTGTCTGTCAGCATCCCTGGAGATGTCGGTCGATCACGATACACGTGCGACTTCAGGTAAGGCCAAAGCCAATAATCGTACGGACCGAGGTCTGGGGACCCGGGAGACCAAGAATCACGAAAGTGGCGGCTGAACACACAATCATCACCAAACGACGCGCGCAAGAGATCTTTCACGCATCTAGCAATTTTTTTTTTTTTTTTTTTTTGTTCTAGTAAAACCCCATGTCATTCCAAACATGTGAGTCAATTTCTACCTCTCTATCTACATTGTTCCGTGGTTTATTAAGTTTTCAGATTTATACTGACTTTTTGATCACCCGGTATATCTGCTTAATTAATAAAGTCGATCTGCTTGGCAGAATCAAACACTCTATGTAGTTGCTCATTTTCTAAACTATTACCCTCTCTCTCCCTCTTTTACCTACAGGCTATCTTACACAATCGATGTCTGATCACGAAACTTTCGTTGGTGCTGTGTACTGGAATATGAATGCATCACTACTCATTAAAAAATTCTCTAGATATCCTGAACATCCAATATGGTGCAGCACAATAATGTTCCGTCAGTGATCACCTCGTACTTTTTTCCACAAAGCGCGTGATCTAATTGGGTGTAATAAAACGCTTTCATTCATATACTCTGGCATGCGTCAGATTTTTTAACGGCTCCTCTAGAACAATGTCCTTTTCCTCCCTTTTCTTCTACTTCTCCACCTTCCCCTCTCAAGTTTACTGGCATCGGTATGGTAATTATACTCTCTCTACAGTAAAAAATTCCAAAGGAACCTATAGCCTCACTTCACCTTGCTGACTAAGTCGGAATACTTGTCTTTAAGTGTAACGGAAGCATTACTGTTCTAACATATATATTATAATAAAAAGTACAATCACCATCATTTTTACGTATTCACGTACAGCTATACCATTAATCCAAACATGGACACTTTCATCTGAGTTTATTTTACGTTTATTACGAGTATACAAACTAAAAGCAGTTCGAGATAGTTAATAGGAATTTCGAAAATACTTATTACCTTGTTGAGTAACTTGATAAATACTCCGTCTTCAGGCCACGCTGGCCTACCGAGACCATACGACCGCCGTGTCATCCTCAGAGGAGCATGCGGATAAGAGGGGCGTGGGGTCAGCACCCTGCTCTCCCTGTCATTATGATTCTTGACCGAAGCCGCTACTATTCGGTCGAGTAGCTCGTCAGTTGGCATCACGAGGCTGAGTGCACCCCGGAAAATGGCAACAGCGCATGGCGGCTGGATGGTCACCCATTCAAGTGTCGGCCACGCCCAACAGCGCTTAACTTCGGTGACCTCACGGGAAAACTTGATAAGTGCGATAAGTAATAACATCACGTCCAGAAAAACTCTCCTCGGAGAAGATATCGTCGTCGTTCAAGACATACATTGACAATGTTGAGCTGACTTCTAAATCTGATGAGAAGAAGAATAAAATAACTGTTAAATCTGTGGCTGCTCAAGCTATACTTGATGATCCATAAAGTTTTGTAGGGTGCAATTTGAATTTTAGTTTGGATGTTAATGATACTTGTCATGGTAATGGTTGGTTTACAGTAGCGTTTGTTAGGGGACAGTGTGTAAGTAACATTTCTGGTCTTGAGAGAGTTTCTGAAAGTGATGTTATTCCATATCACACTTATAATTTTGGTGAACAAGCTCTGTAAGGCTCTAGCAAACGAAGCTGTTATCTATAAGAAGACTGCACTGAAATGGAGAAAGACTTGCGGAGGACCGATGGTTCATGGAGGGATTGGTAGTTAGCCACGAGCGTAAATAAATGTAAGACAAATGGTTCAAATGGCTCTGAGCACCTATGGGGCCTAACATCTATGGTCAACAGTCCCCTAGAACTGAGAACTACTTAAACCTAACTAACCTAAGGACATCACACATCACTCAGTCATCACGAGGCAGAGAAAATCCCTGACCCCGCCGGGAATCGAACCCGGGAACCCGGGCGTGGGAAGCGAGAACGCTACCGCACGACCACGAGCTGCGGACAAATGTAAGACATATAGTGTAAAGACGTCCATCACTGATCGATTATTGTGTTGATGAAAAACCACTGGAGACAGAAACAACCCTAAAATAGGCAGGAGCAACTGTCCGGAGCGACCTACACTGCAATGACCTCATCAAACAGACTGTAAGAAAAGCAGATGCCAGGCTGAGATTCGATCGATAAATCTCAAGCAGATGTAATTCATCAAGGAAAGAAGTATCTAACAAAACGCTTCTTCTACCGATTGTTCAGTATTTTTCATCTGTCTGGGATCCTCATCAAGTAGGATAGACAGAACGTGAAATCACGTAGCTATTACATCACGTCACTTTTTTGGCTGTGTGATAACTATACTCTTTCCTTTTGTGAGGCGTGCTTTCATTTATGCTATTACGCGTCCCTAAGATTTTGTATACGGATCGTCTTTGGTTTCTTTAAATGTTTGTAACCTCCCCGCAAAAATGTAAGAGAAAATTATTTTTAAATGACAATATTCATCGTGCTAAGTGTAACCTCCCCGTAATTATTTTTAGATGATATGAATAGAATATAAAAATGCAAATAGTGCCAAATGTTAGCTTCCCACAGTAATAAAAGTTAATGATAATAAAAATGTGCAAAAATGCTAAGTCTCCACAAAATTAACGTTAAGATCAACCTGCTAAATTTTGTAAGGGTAGCTGCGCTAACCTTAAGCCCTGTGCGATAATCTTAAGTCCCTACAAAATTAACGTTAACATTAACCTGATAAATTGATTCTGGGAGGAAAAGCAAAGGAAATATTGTTTCAATTGTAATGATTATTTTCTTAAAAGATTGGTTTGAGAACAAAATTATTATTGGGGCAATTCTTGAACAAATTAGTTACAGTTAATTTACATTACATTATCAAATGTGCGCAATGCTGCTTCATTACCTTATTTAAAAAATATACCTCGTCCTGAACCTTGACCAGAGGGCCATGTCGACGCCCGTCGACTCCTCACACACAACTGCGACTATCTCGCGCGCTACTAGCACGAACCAACTACATGCTCTCGCGACTCGCTACGTACAACAACTTTCTCGCAACTGCACTGCACTCTCGCGCGGTCAAGCGCAGACTAGGAACGATAAATAACTCTCTGGTCAGAGATTCTGTCATGCCTCGCCATCGCTGCTACATAACATACGTGTTTCATGTTTTAAAACGGCAAAATGCTTTCGCATGTTGTTGTTTGTACGTATAGCCGGATAAAATATTTCTGTTCATTTAGACGCAACTAATTTAAAAGAAAATTTGTTTCAGCTGCTGTATTGCAACTGGAGAATCGGGACTTTCGGCTCGGTGGCTCAGTGACAAAGTTTTAGAGTAGTGATGCAAGAAGCCAGTAGTCGAGCTGGGTCACTTGCAGGATTTTTACCTGTCACTTATCACTTGTGCCACTAGCTGCTCCACCGTGGTTCGAAGGCTAAGTGGTATGACTGGCTGGATTAGTCAATTCAGAAGGTCGGAAGAAGGCAATGGCGTGCGACATCCAAAAGGACCGCGCTTTGTAAATATTTTTGTTTTTCCTCTTTTCTGAACCACTTTTAAAGAAAAGCGCCTCAAAACTTTGTTCTCGAATCGGACAAATTCTTATCCGTGCACCATCTGGCAGAAACCGCCTATCCTTCGTGGCTATAGCTGGAACTACAAGTGTGACCGAGATACAAAGTGCAAGAAGAATGAAACGGGTGCAGCGTGTTGTGAGTGAGTGTGGACATTGCGCGTGTAGGGAGAGTAACCAGAGCGCTGAGGCGCAGCTTGGGGCGTGTAGTGGATGGACAGGCGAGGCAGCAGTTTGCAACTGGAGAGCCTCGGCCGGCGTGCGCAGACCGCAGGCCACAGGCCGCAGCCTCCAGCCCCCACCTTGCAGGCTCCAGGCTCCAAGCTCCAGGCCAGCCCTGCGGCCGCAGCTGCCACTGCGTGTGCCGGCGACCCCGGCACGGCGTTCAAGTTTCACCCGCACAGCCCAGCTCAAGGAGATCGGTGGGAGGAGGGGGGGGGGGGGGGGGGGGACGCCAGGAGATGGCGCACACACTCGCAGTGCTCTGTTTCATGACCGTGACACTCCAGCACTCTAGGCCAGAGTAATTTCACATTTAAGCGAAAAAAAAAATGGCTCTAAGCACTATGGGACTTAACATCTGAGGTCATCAGTGCCCTAGAATTTAGAACTACTTGAACCTAACTATCCTAAGGACATCACACACATCCATGCCCGAGGCAGGATTCGAACCTGCCACCGTAGCAGCAGCGCGGTTCCAGACTGAAGTGCCTAGAACCGCTTGGCCACAGCGGCCGGTCGTATAAGCGAGAGAGAAAACGGCGCCCCAAGGAAGTGTAATAGTACCTCTAATTTTGTGAATATGCGGCATGTCTCAACTAATTTTGCCACCTCATAAATTTCCAAAATTAAACAAAATGTGAGAAACGCAATTGACTATGGACCATGGACCTATGTCAGGGCTCACAAGGTGGACAGAAATGCACAATCGCAAGGACACAAACATCAGTTTCAAAAAATGGTTCAAATGGCTCTGAGCACTATGGGACTCAACTGCTGAGGTCATTAGTCCCCTAGAACTTAGAACTAGTTAAACCTAACTAACCTAAGGACATCACAAACATCCATGCCCGAGGCAGGATTCGAACCTGCGACCGTAGTGGTCTTGCGGTTCCAGACTGCAGCGCCTTTAACCGCACGGCCACTTCGGCCGGCACATCAGTTTCAACACAAGGTTACCTTTATAAATGGCACATACATATTTTTTCTTTTTTTCTCTTTGTCTTGAGTCATCAGTCTTCTACATCTACATCTACATCTACATCCACACTCCGCAAGCCACCCAACGGTGTGTGGCGGAGGGCACTTTACTCGCGTATGGTTCGCGGGAAGAAGGACTGCCAGAAAGCCTCCTTACGCGCTCGAATCTAATTTTACATTCGTGATCTCCTCGGGAGATATAAGTAGGGGGAAGCAATATATTCGATACCTCATCCAGACACGCACCCTCTCGAAACCTGGACAGCAAGCTACATCGCGATGCAGAGCGCCTCTCCTGCAGAGTCTGCCACTTGAGTTTGCTAAACATCTCCGTAACGCTATCATACTTACCAAATAACCCTGTGACGAAATGCGCCACTCTTCTTTGGATCTTCTCTATCTCCTCTGTCAACCCGACCTGGTACGGATCCCACACTGATGAGCAATATTCAAGTATAGGTCGAACGAGTGTTTTGTAATTCACCTCCTTTGTTGATGGACTACATTTTCTAAAGACTCTCCTAATGAATCTCAACCTGGCACCCGCCTTTCCAACAATTAATTTTATATGATCATTCCACTTCAAATCGTTCCGTACGCATACTCCCAGATATTTTATAGAAGTAACTGCTGACTGGTTTTATGCGGCCCGCGAGGAATTCATCTCCTGTGTCAACCTCTTCATGAGTAGCAATAGCAACCCACGTCCTTTGTTATTTGCTGGATATATTCCAGTCTCTGTCTTCCTTTATAGTTTCTGTCATCTACAGGTCCCTCTAGTCCCAAGGAAGTCATTTACTGTAGCAGCAGCATTGTGGAGGTTTAACATTTAACCGAGCTATCTGGGATTGGGATGTGTCTAGGTTGATATCCAGCGGGCACACAGTTTTAAGTTATCTAGATCGGTCGAGTTAGCGTTGTTATTCTGTTACTGCCGAAGTTAATATTTTCACTCTGTCAGGTGTTTGGCCATTTTTGGCAAATGCGTTAATTTCTTAGAAAGCGACCTCATCTTAGGGTTTCATTTCTCTGATTCGCATTTTAATTTCCGACACTCCAGTATCAAACCGCAAGTCAACAGGTCATTAACGGAATGCCGGTATTGTCGCTCAGAAGACGGGATGAGCCGTAGTGCTGAGGTGAGTTCCGCACACATTCCGTGGGATCGTTAACAGGAGAAGCGCTTCCTTTCATCGAGTGCCGTTCACCTCTGGCACGGGCAGACAAAGGCGACCGACTGCCGAGGCCCGTGGAGAGGAATAGCTGGCGTGCCGCGCCCGCCATACGGCCTGTGCTGAAGAAGCGCCCCGGAATGCAACCTGCCTCGCGGTTTTTTGCGTGCCTCCAAGTTCCGCGGCCGCGCAGTCTCGTTAAACGCGTGTTGTCGCGGACACCAATGCGGTCGCAGCCCCCGTTCTGGAGGCGTGCTCCAAACACAGCCCCTCACAACACTACGTTTCCTCTTCACGACGATTATTACAAGGCAGCTACGTAACGCGATATCAAAAGACGATCGCATTCTGCGCGCTCGAAACAAAGTGCACAACTTGAATGTGGTTTTACAAATAAAAACACGTAAAACGGAAAATACTGTGTGTCAATGCAGAACAGGCACCGACCGACCGCCGTGTGATTCTCAGCCGATAGGCGACACTGGATGCGGATATGTAGGGGCATGTGATCAGAACAACGCTCATGTCAACGCAGCGCAATTTGTTAAAAAGAACAATCGCTTGAGTCTAGAAGAACGCATGAAATAACGTAGAGGAAAACCTAAAAAAACGTTATAATTGCGTAGGCTTCCGCGGCCAGAGTCAGCCGACATAAAAGTTTTCTGGGTGTGATATCGCGTCATAATGTATAAAACTACTGCTGCAGGAGAGAAACCAACGTTTCGGCCACGGTTGCAGCGGCCTTCTTCTGGGTCTAGTTTTATACACTAACACGCTGTACCATAACTAGAAAACTTTTGTGTCGACTAAAAAGACGTACCAAAAATACGTTTACATATGAGAACTGTTCATCATCTGTTGTTGACTGCGATTGTTATAGTGACCACTGAAGATACTTTCAATAAAGAGAAAAGCGTGTGGTCGAAATAATGCTTTATACAATCGCAAATATGGAATAACTCCCATATTACTTGTAAGATGTGGCTGCGAACGAGAGATCTCAATAAGCAAAAATACGACGTGCGCAAATGAGCAAATTGTTTTCGGCTGTATCGTATACATTACTCTTGTATGTTAGGATTACTATTTTCGTACACTTGCTTGGCCGCGCGGGATTAGCCGAGCGGTTTGAGGCGCTGCAGTCATGGACTGTGCGGCTGGTCCCGGCGGAGGTTCGAGTCCTCCCTCGGGCATGGGTGTGTGTGTGTGTGTGTGTGTGTTTGTCCTTAGGATAATTTAGGTTAAGTAGTGTGTAAGTTTAGGGACTGATGGACTTTAGCAATTAAGTCCCATCAGATTTCACACACATTTTTTTGAACATTTGCACACTTGCTTGAAAAGAATATTTGCCATGCTTTGGCGAAGACGGAGGAACGACAGGGGACTCTCTAAGCGTATAGCATGTCTTCTTCGTCCTTCTGTTCTCGTACTTTTCCGTCTATATCTAACTGCTTACAGCAAAGTCTGTACGTAACGCACATATGAAAAGGTGGTAGGCTGGTGTAACTTGTGGAGAAACGAAGACACTGCAAAACACAGAGGTATACAAGACCGATCATTCTCGACCGCCGAATATGCGCTGGAACGCCGATGCCTGGCTTTCTTTGCCTGTCCTACTGTCAAAGAATCAACCATACAGGCTTCGTAGCCTACTTGAAAGCTTCAAGTTGCTACGCCGCCACACTCACCCCCTTTCAGACCCTGCGAACCCCTAGGCTGCAGGCTTTCATGCGGGATCGTTATAAGGCCGATTAAGTGGACAGTACAAACGCGACCACTTGTGAGCGATGGAGCAGCTCGGTGCGTTGTTAAATGTGGGAAACGGGGATCCTCACCCGCATCTTGCGGCAAGCAGCCCCTCACAGAAACAGCCGCAGTCCGAGGTGGCAGCTCGCGCCCTGTCTCACTCTCATATTCCCTCCTGATTCGTTCAAAGGAGTAATGGCCGAGGATCTAGCAGGTCATTATCGTAATACTCCCTCACCTGGGTACTATTCCAGACTTGCAGTGCGCACGTGTTTGAAACACCGTTACTCTGTACTTAACCTGCTTACTGTACGAGGTGCATTCAAGTTCTAAGGCCTCCGATTTTTTTTTCTAATTAACTACTCACCCGAAATCTATGAAACTGGCGTTACTTCTCGACGTAATCGCCCTGCAGAAGTACACATTTTTCACAACGCTGACGCCATGATTCCATGGCAGCGGCGAAGGCTTCTTTAGGAGTCTGTTTTGACCACTGGAAAATCGCTGAGGCAATAGCAGCATGGCTGGTGAATGTGCGGTCACGGAGAGTGTCTTTCATTGTTCGAAAAAGCCAAAAGTCACTAGGAGCCATGTCAGATGAGTAGGGAGTATGAGGAATCACTTCAAAGTTGTTATCACAAAGAAACTGTTGCGTAACGTTAGCTCGATGTGCGGGTGCGTTGTCTTGGTGAAACAGCACACGCGCAGCCCTTTCCAGACGTTTTTGTTGCAGTGCAGGAAGGAATTTGTGCTTCAAAACATTTTCGTAGGATGCACCTGTTACCGTAGTGCCCTTTGGAACGCAATGGGTAAGGATTACGCCCTCGCTGTCCCAGAACATGGACACCATCATTTTTTCAGCACTGGCGGTTACCCGAAATTTTTTTGGTGGCGGTGAATCTGTGTACTTCCATTGAGCTAACTGGCGCTTTGTTTCTGGATTGAAAAATGGCATCCACGTCTCATCCATTGTCACAACCGACGAAAAGAAAGTCCCATTCGTGCTGTCGTTGCGCGTCAACATTGCTTGGCAACATGCCACACGGGCAGCCGTGTGGTCGTCCGTCAGAATTCGTGGCACCCACCTGGATGACACTTTTCGCATTTTCATGTCGTCATGCAGGATTGTGTGCACAGAACCCACAGAAATGCCAACTCTGGAGGCGATCTGTTCAACAGTCATTCGGCGATCCCCCAAAACAATTCTCTCCACTTTCTCAATCATGTCGTGAGACCGGCTTGTGCGAGCCCGAGGTTGTTTCGGTTTGTTGTCACACGATGTTCTGCCTTCATTAAACTGTCACACCCACAAACGCACTTTCGACGCATCCATAACTCCATCATCGCATGTCTCCTTCAACTGTCGATGAATTTCAATTGGTTTCACACCACACAAATTCAGAAAACGAATGATTGCACGCTGTTCAAGTAAGGAAAACGTCGCCATTTTAAGTATTTAAAACAGTTCTCATTCTCGCCGCTGGCGGTAAAATTCCATCTGCCGTATGGTGCTGCCATCTCTGGGACGTATTGACAATGAACGCGGCCTCATTTTAAAACAATGCTCATGTTTCTATCTCTTTCCAGTCTGGAGAAAAAAAATCGGAGGCCTTAGAACTTGAATGCACCTCGTATTCCTAGCTTTGCCTCAACTAGAGTCTCTGGAAAAGAAGGATAGGAAGTTGGAACTGAAGCGTCTGTAAATGCACAGTACAAATCAAAATTTATTTAATTTTCTGATGCACATAATGCTCGATGGAGTCGCGTACTCGCAAATAGATCAGATAATATCGAAAACTGCACATAAATTAGGAGCAATATTGTAAGTAGGCTGTATAAGTTTTCTTATTGGTATCGCCACGTAGCGCTCTGTATGAAAATCACTGGCTGTGCTGTGTGCAGTCTGTGGCTAGTTTTGCATTGTTGTCTGCCATTGTAGTGTTGGGCAGCTGGATGTTAACAGCGCGTAGCGTTGCGCAGTGGGAGGTGAGCCGCCAGCAGTGGTGGATGTGGGGAAGTGAGATGGCGGAGTTTGGGAGTGTCCATCAGAAACAGTGCACTTGTAAGAATGGATGTCATGAACTGCTATATATATTATGACTTTTGAACACTATTAAGGTCAATACATTGATTGTTCTCTATCAAAATATTTCATTTGCTAACTATGCCTATCAGTAGTTAGTTCCTTCAGTAGTTTGAATCTTTTATTTAGCTGGCAGTAGTGGCGCTCGCTGTATTGCAGTAGTTCGAGTAACGAAGATTTTGTGAGGTAAGTGATTTGTGAAAGGTATAGGTTAATGTTAGTCAGGGCCATTCTTTTGTAGGGATTATTGAAAGTCAGATTGCGTTGCGCTAAAAAATATTGTGTGTCAGTTTAAGCACAGTCATGTATAATTTTTCTAAGGGGACGTTTCGATATGACTACTTAAAAATGAAAAAGGCTTCCACAAGAGACAGTGCAAAAAGGGAAAACAACTGCAAGGCACAGGAGCTGAGTAAGACTCAGTACATACGACTGACAGCGTAGTTCATTAGCACCACGAAGACAAAACAAGCCTGGACAGTTTCAACAAAACGAAATGACATCTTTGATTACAGTCAGTAGGGTGTGACTCAATAGTAAAGTGCCAAGCATGTATCTATTCACAGGTAACGCGTTCGATCTCAATCAGTCCTAGGATTTTTATCTGTCATTTAATGTTTTCGCTTCTAGCAATGTTTGTTGACGTGAAAAATGCCGAGTTGCACAATGGTTCGGAGTCCACGTTAAGCTGCAGTTCCCCCTATAACGAGCTGGGTAAGTCTGTTCAGAGGTAGGAGGAGGACCAAGACATGGCACCTCTAATAGGAGCACAGTTGTATAATAAAGTACAGATAACAATCTTCGGACTGATTCAGCTTTACCTTCGTTTTTGCGCGTATCCAGATAATCGAGATCACAGGCCGGGTGACGACAGAGACAGTGGACAAATGCCTTTCTCGCCGTGGGCCAACGTTTTGCGTCCGTCATCGCTAGCAAAGAACAGTCCCATAAGAGAAAGAAAAAAAAAAATCAAGATTCGCGAGACAAACTTCATGTACATATCATGCGCTTATTTATGAAAAGTCGAAGCGAAAAGTAAATGATTTTCGCCAAAAAGTATCCTCAAATAGGCCTATACCACGTGTGATGTAGAACCATAACACAAGTGACAGTCACTTCAATACAAGAACAAAGACAGGCGATTAATATAGAACGAAAAAAATGGCGGTACGTAAAACAGAGGTTGCCAAAGGGGCTTTGGGGACACCGGGACCTTAGCTGAAAATCTCGACTATTTGGAAAAATGCATGGCTAATGTGAACCCTAAATTCATGTTGTGTATATTCAAATGACGACTAATGCTAACAAGGGAGACTGACGTGGGAAAACTGATGCTTCAGATATGAGATGTTCATAAATAATACTGTTGACAAGTCCTTCCTTTATATACAACCAAATAAAACGTGATTTTGGACCTTGTCTTCACCACAGGGAAGACGGTATGATTTTGTTGTATGAATCGACCATGACTGGATTCCCTGTTGGATATAATAATCAGGAACTCTCCTCCGCAGGCGAGCCCACGGTAGCAATACGAGTATTTTGTTGGTGTTACCATGGTGTAGTGCTTTTCACTTGTTGCCTGCGAGACCCACCATTCTTTGTCGCTCTCTTTTCTTACGACATGCTTTATTTTGTGGATAAATTCTCCCGGTGGTATTTATTGTTTTTTTTCGCGCCAGTTTAACCTAAGTGTTGAAAACGCTAACAATAACCAGTTTCTGAGATAACCAATTTTCGGTTTTTTATTCTTATTATTACCTGTAATAAACGTAGAAATCAAATAAAAACTGAAAAATTTTGACTCTCTCTGTTTCACGATACCGAGGATCAAAATGTTCAAATGTGTGTGAATTGCTAAGGGACCAAACTGCTGAGGTCATCGGTCCCTAGACTTACACAGTACTTAAACTAACTTACACAAACTTAGGCTAACAACAACACACACGCCCACGCCCGAGGCAGGACTCGAACCTCCGGCGGGAGGGACCGCGCCATCCGTGACATGGCGCCTCTAACCGCGCGGCCGCTCCTCACGGCGAGAATAAAATATTAAATTAAATAGGCAAATAAAAGACAACTTAGTACATCTACCGTTCAAAAAATGGCTCTGAGCACTATGGGACTTAACTTCTAAGGTCATCAGTCCCCTAGAACTTAGAACTACTTAAACCTAACTAACCTAGGGACGTCACACACATCCATGCCCGAGGCAGGATTCGAACCTGCGACCGTAGAGGTCGCGCCGTTCCAGACTGTAGCGCCTAGAACCGCTCGGCCACCCCGGCCGGCATCTACCGTCCGCTCGCTGCTATTCTCGACAAGTGGAAAGAGGTTGAATACTACAAAAAAATCACCAATATTCTCCTATTGATTCAAATTATTTGAAACTCTACTCAAAAATCATATTGCAATCGGAATTCATACCAGTATTTGGGCATTACTAACAGTCAGTGCTAATGGGTAAAAACCGAGGTTGAAGAACTCCGTTTATCATATTATGTAAACTGAAGGTGGAGGGAAGGGTGGAGAGAGAAAGTAAAGTGAAGGGACTATTGATGTCAGCTGCATCTGGACTATATGCGGAATCACCAGTGTTTCGCACATGTCCGAAAGAACAGACACCATGCATTCCTATAATCTATTTTTCGTGTTAAATTGTCCGTTTTCAACAGCTACAAGCAGATAAAGGCATATTATATACACACAGGCACCAGACCAGCTACTTTCTGTTTTCATTGTATACTGTGAATGAACTGTTTTCAAGTTTTTAATTTATTATTGTTAGCATAATTTCCTTCTTCTTTTATTATTTCATAGAAATGGCAGACACATCTTTGATCTTATAAAGCAAAGGAAGTGTTACTTATAATTCGTCTTGATTGCGTGACGCAGCATGTGAAAGTTGCTGGATTTGGACGGGTTATTCCTGTAACTGAAATATCTGATCTGAAGATGGTTCTGAATGAACCGAAACCGGTCATTAAAAAAAAATTTTTTTTCACTCAAGACGGATTATAAGTAACATTCTACAATCACTGATTGCTGCTATCCCATCATACATTATGTCTGTTTTTGCAAAAAGCAAAGGAAGCTTTGTAAGTCTACTTCACTGCTGGATTACTTCGTAAAAATATTTCCAGACTACATTTGATGCCACTCTGTAATAGAACTGATATCCGGCGATGACAGCGAAAGCCTGCCGTACAGGCCATGTGGTGGCAAATCTTGCGCACTGCATGTACAGTCGTGCCTTAATACACGACACCCGGCAGCAGCAATACTGTACCAGTTCTTACGCCATGTGCTTGCTGTTGTTTCAGTGGGCATTGTTATTAAAATGGCACTGATCGCTTTTCTTTCATTTTCTGTAATAACGCAATATTTCAAACCAATGCAAATTTTGAGAATGAAAATTACTACTTTTTAAAAAAAGTATATTTAAATACGGAAAATTTTAGCTTTGGCTAATTGATATTTCGGTTTTTTGCTCGGTTGATAGTAAAAATAAAAACACCAGCGAAAGCCAAACAAATGCCGAAAAATGTGTTTGGTTGGCAGCTGGTGCGTGGTTTACCTTGTGGTGCAATTCGCCGACGTTGCGAGACGCTGCACGTATTTCGGGACGCAGCCGAGGTCAGGAAGCGCCCCGTGACGTGAGGTCAGGGTCTGTTGTGTTGGTAAGGGGGGGGGGGGGGGGGGAGCGCCGGCCGCCTGTTGAGCACGCTCTGCTACCGCCACTTGTTGCGCGCCGCGGCGGCTCGTCGGCGGCGTGGGTGGGGCACACACTATACGTGCCGCAGCGTGCCGTGGGCGGCTGACAGCTTCTAACGGTGCCCAGCCGGCCGCACGGACAGCGGCTTCCCCGCACGTCGCCCACCTGTACGAGGTTTGCCACCGGCGTTGATGTTTTGCAAGCAAGTTGTTTGGTCAGGGATGGATCCCAGTAATGTTCCATCGGGTTTGTACCAAGCTTACTTGGTGGCCAACACATCAACCTAACGTCAGTGGCGTGCCCCTCAAACCACTATAGCATGTTTTAGACGTGACACGAAGATGCCGTGACCGCCGGGGAAGAGATCGAGCGTGAAGGGGGGCATATGGTCCGCAATAACGTTCTCGTAGCAGAAGGCGACACAATCACGAATAAAACAAATCAAATGGTTCAAACGGCTCTGAGGACTACGGGGCTTGAAATCTGAGGTCATCAGTCCCCTAGACTTAGAACTACTTAAACGCAACTAACCCAAGGATATCACACACATCCATGCCCGAGGCAGGATTCGAGCCTGCGACCGTAGCAGTAGCGCGGTTCTGGGCTGAAGCGCCTAGAACCGCTCGGCCACTGCGGCCGGCTGTGCGTGGTTCTTCTAAACAATGTTTTCCCTTGCTTAGATGACTCACTGATGACAAATCCAGTGACGTTTGTTCGCACGCTATCGTTCTCATGTCAGTTTGATTGATACTGGTAACTCAGTGTCAATTCATATTACCAGACACTTGACCCCAAACACAGTTACGGTGCGAAACGTGTTTGCCTGTAAAGGGAAACCGGAGTTGGTGCCACCAGTTTCGCGATACAGTTAAAACTGGAAGGAGATATATGGCATGAGGAGAGAGTGTGATGTGAGCAAAGTGATTCACTTCCAGCGCGCCGCGGACGCCTCCTCCAAAAGCAGACGCCGCTGCCTTGACATTTGCTGCCCGCCTCATTCAGAGCGAGGCCGCGCACCAGCCGGCTGTCTTGTTCGCTCCTCACAGGGATGCTCCTCCTGCCTCCGCCTCTCCGAATAGCAGAAATGAGAGCGGACATGTGTTCGTCATTTTATTACGCATTCCTTAGTCTTGACCTAACGTGACGATTATATACGTGCAACGCCAACTGGTCATCTTTGTTTACGTCCAGTATCTTTACGTCACACACTTCAGGAAAATATGAAGATGAGGACTGCACATCAGAAGCATTTTCTTACCTACCGAGTGCCTTTGAACATCACGCATCAAGTGGCATTCCACTTCCCCGGTTCCAGGACAACAATTAATGTTATACGGACTTAATGACAACAGATTGCGTGGACTTATATCGCGACTTCCGGTCTGATATTAATACTTGTCAGTGCTTTCTTCTTCGTCTTGTTCTTCTATATCCTCATTTATATCTACATCCACACTCCGCATGCCACGCAACGGTGTGTGGCGGAGGGCACTTTACGTGCCACTGCCTTGGCCTCCCTTTCCTGTTCCTGTCGCGTATGGTTCGCGGGAAGAACGACTGCCGGAAAGCCTCCGTGCGCCCTCGAATCTCTCTAATTTTACATTCGGGGTCTCCTCGGGAGGTATAAGTAGGGGGAAGCAATATATTCGACACCTCATCCAGAAACGAACCCTCTCGATACCTGGCGAGCAAGCTACACCGCGATGCAGAGTGCCTCTCTTGCAGAGTCTGTCACTTGAGCTTGCTAAACATCACCGTAACGCTATCACGCTTACCAAATAATCCTGTGACGAAACGCGCCGCTCTTCTTTGGATCTTCTCCATCTCCTCTGTCAACCCGACCTGGTACGGATCCCACACTGATGAGCAATACTCAAGTATAGGTCGAACGAATGTTTTGTAAGCCACCTCCTTTGTTGATGGACTACACTTTCTAAGGACTCTCCCAATGAATCTCAACCTGGTACCCGCCTTACCAACAATTAATTTTATATGATCATTCCACTTCAAATCGTTCCGTACGCATACTCCCAGATATTTTACAGAAGTAACTGCTACCAGTGTTTGTTCCGCTATCATATAATCATACACTAAAAGATACTTCTTTCTATGTATTGGCAATACATTACATTTGTCTATGTTAAGGGTCAGTTGCCACTCCCTGGACCAAGTGCCTATCCGCTGCAGATCTTCCTGCATTTCGCTACAATTTTCTAATGCTGCAACTTCTCTGTATACTACAGCATCATCCGTGAAAAGCCGCATGGAACTTCCGACACTATCTACCAGGTTATATATATATACATATACATATATATATATATATATATATATATATATATATATATATATTGTGAAAAGCAATGGTCCCATAACACTCCCCTGTGGCACGCCAGAAGTTACTTTAACGTCTGTAGACTTCTCTCCATTGAGAACAACATCCAGTGTTCTTCTTCTGTTACCACTGTTTCCGTTGCAGGTGGACTGCGAACCTCTCAATTACTATTCAAGGTATCACAATAAGAAACTTGAGTAATACCTTATTCAGGAGAGAGAGAGTACAAGTCTGTCTCATTCATTCTGATTATTTCGATAATGTCAGGATGAGTCTTCCAACAATGTTGTAGGTCATTCACCATCCATTCTCGTCCAAACCGAATGGTCCAGTACTGCGCCTCTTGCTTAGAGTGATATTGAGAGGACGGAAAAGTCTCCAACCCCACTCCATGAAAAAGAGCTTAAAGGTGGTGAAATGTTTCATTTTCCATTGTTTCAGTAAATTTGCCGGTCATATTTTCGCCCTTATTTTAACGCGCGTGAGTTATGAAACTAGGAGCCAAAATAATACATAATACGTAATCATTTATCAACATTTTGCATTGTCATTTGGTATAAGTATTAGCAAAAAAAGAAAAAAAGTCGGACGTTGCTTGTCTTTCGGGAAAACTGCCTACTCTTTTATGTATTATTTTTACCACTTACATGCTAGGCCAGTTTGAAGACGGATTGAGGAAACGTAGGCTGCGTATTGGCTGACTGCGTCAGTCGATGCTTCCTCTCAGCCGATAATGAATGATTGGATAAAACTGACACAGATTAGCCATAAGGAAGAAGGAAAGAAGTGTAGTTTTATCGGAAAAACCGTCTTGTAGAAAACACAATGTTTTCCCCTTTCCTCGTTATCTACCGATACATGTGTCGGCTCTTGCATGTCTCTTACACTTTAGCTCTGATGAGGTAAACTATTTCTGGTAAAAAGTGAATCACAAAGACCGAGAGATGTGATCAAAATGAAGTTTATTCCGCCGATTGGGGATACGAAACTACACAAATGATTTACACTACTGGCCATTAAAACTGCTACACCAAGAAGAAAAGCAGATGATAAACGAGAATTCGCTGGACAAATATATTATACTAGAACTGACATATGATTACATTTTCACGCAATTTGGGTGCATAGATCCTGAGAAATCAGTACCCAGAACAACCACCTCTGTCCGTAATAACGGCTTTGATACGCCTGGGCATTGAGTCAAACAGAGCTTGGATGGCGTGTACAGGTACAGCTGCCCATGCAGCTTCAACATGATACCACAGTTCATCAAGAGTAGTGACTGGCATATTGTGACGAGCCAGTTGCTCGGCCACCATTGACCAGACTTTTTCAGTTGGTAAGAGACCTGGAGAATGTGCTGGCCAGGGCAGCAGTCGAACATTTTCTGTATCCAGAAAGGCCCGTACGGGGCTTGCAACATGCGGTCGTGCATTATCCTGCTGAAATGTAGGGTTTCGCAGGGATCGAATGAAGGGTAAAGCGACGGATCGTAACACATCTGAAATGTAACGTCTATTGTTCAAAGTGCCGTCAATGCGAACAAGATGTGACCGAGACGTGTATCCAATGGCACCCCATACCATCACGCTGGGTGATACGCCAGTATGGCGATGATGAATACACGCTTCCAATGTGCGTTCACCGCGATGTCGCCAAACACGGATGCGACCATCATGATGCTGTCAACAGAACCTGGATTCATCCGACAAAATGACGATTTGCCATTTGTGCACCCAGGTTCGTCGTTGGGTACACCATCAAAGGCGCTCCTGTCCGTGATGCAGCGTGAAGGGTAACCGCAGCTACGGTCTCCGAGCTGATAGTCCATGCTGCTGCAAACGTCGTCGAACTGTTCGTGCAGATGGTTGTTGTCTTGCAAACTCTCCCATCTGTTGACTCAGGGATCGAGACGTGGCTGCACGATCCGTTACAACCATGCGGATAAGATGCCTGTCATCTCGGCTGCTAGTGATAGTATAAGGCCGTTGGGATCCAGCACGGCGTTCCGTATTACCTTCCTGAAACTAACGATTCCATATTCTGCTATCAGTCATTGGATCTCGACTAACGTGAGCAGCAATGTCGCGATACGATAAACCGCAATCGCGACAGGCTACAATCCGACCTTTATCAAAGTCGGAAACGTGATGGTACGCATTTCTCCTCCTAACACGAGGCATCACAACAACGTTTCACCAGGCAACGCCGGTCAACTGCTGTTTGTGTATGAGAAATCGGTTGGAAACTTTCCTAATGTCAGCACGTTGTAGGTGTCGCCACCTGAAAAGCTAATCATTTGCGTATCATAGCATCTTCTTCCTGTCGGTTAAATTTGACGTCTGTAGCACATCTTCGTGGTGTAGCAATTTTAATGGCCAGTAGTGTATATGCGCTACGACTGTGGAAATTCTGTACGGAGCAGCGTCATCACGTGCTGCAGCCAGAGCCACCAAACGCCGTGCCATGGAATCAAAGAGCGCCTGAACACGCTCCTGGGGAATACTCTGCCACCGCGACCACAAAGCATCAACTGGAGCTGGAGGAGGATCTGAACGAACAAGCTGCCGACCGAGAATACCCCAGACATCTCTGGTGAACGCGCAGACCACGGAAGCAGTGGTACCCGTCGTTCTTAGAAAAAGTCTTGCTCATTCCTCGCCATACTCCGTCCCTGGTAGCTGAATGGTCAGCGTGACGGATTGTCAATCCTGTGGGCCCGGGTTCGATTCCCGGCTGGGTCGCGAATTTTCTCCGCCCTGGGACTGGGTGTTGTGCTGTCATTATCATTCTATCATCCTCATCGACTGCAGGTCGCCGAAGTGGCGTCTAATTGAAAGACCGGTACCCAGCCAACGGTCTGGCCGACGGGGGGCCCTAGCCATACGATTAAATAAATAAATTCCTCGCCATATGCGTTCGGGCGGTGTGCTTCTGAAATATGGCATGTGGAACGACCTGCAGGACGGGCAGCTTCTCGCCTGTAAAACCTCCCGACGTAGCGGTAGCTGTCCAGAATGCCCGCGATACTTGGAAGGCGGGATTGCATGCTATAAGCAATCGCGCCCCGAACCTTCTCACTTGGCGTTTGTCCACGGCGGCGACGACCGTGTATCCAGCCACCACTGTAGGACAGGTTGAAGCGGGACTCATTCGAAAACTTTGCATTTTGCGACTCAGCACACCAGTGTCGGCGTTCACGTGCCCTTTGCAATCTGTGGCTTTGGTGGGTTCTGGTCGGTGGAAGCTGATGCAATGGCCTGCGGGCTACTTATCCAGTCCGCAGAACTCGGCGCCGAAACGTCGACGCATCCATGTCCACACTAGGGGTGGAAAAAAACCGACCGGTTAAAACCGATACCGATATTTTACTTCTGAATAAACCGTATTTTTCGGTATTTATTTGGTCTCTGTTGCCGGCCGGGGTGGCCGAGCAGTTCTAGGCGCTACAGTCTGGAACCGCGCGACCGCTACGGTCGTAGGTTCGAATCCTGCATGGGGCATGGGTGTGTGTGATGTCCTTAGGTTAGTTAGGTTTAAGTAGTTCTAGGGGACTGATGACCTTAGAAGTTAAGTCCCATAGTGCTCAGAGCCATTTGAACCATTTTTTTGGTCTCTGTTATAACATGAGTTTTTTTAAATTTTGTACAGTAACCGGGCAGAAAAACCGAAACATCAACTAGCCATAGCAGCAGTGATAATATTTTTCTTTTTTAAGTAAACCTTTTTTTTTTAAAAAACGAGTAATTTTTATTCATAACATATGCATTGCTTTGAAATATTGCGTTTTTATAGAAAAAGGGAAAAGTGATCAGTGCTATTTTGTAGCAATGCCGACAGAAATAAGCAACAAACACATGGCATACGAAATGGTACAGCATTACTGAGACAATAGTATACCTGTTACCATGTGGCGTGGCCTATTCGATGGTACGCGTGTACAAGCCATGCCGCCTCTGGTCTGTGCGTTAGTTTCTCGCTGTCATCGCCGGATATACGTCGTACATCAGAATGGCGCCAGCGCTAGTCTTGAAATTTTTTACGAAGGAACGTAGCTGTGAAGCACAACGATTCTTTTGCTTCAAAAGATTAAACATTTGTCTGCCATTTCCATGAAATAATAAAAGAGGAAGGGAATTATGGTAACAGTAATAAATCAAAACCTTAATAATTCATCATAATTAAAAAAATAGAGAGTAGCTGATTTACTGCCTGTATCTACATAATATGCCTTCATCTGCTTGTAGTCACTGAAAACGGACTAATTAACACGAAAAACAGAGTTCTTCACACTCAGTTTTCACCCTTTAGCACTGACTATTCGTAATGCCTAAATAGTGGTGCGATACCCGATTACATCATTATTTTTAGCAGAATTTCAAAAAATTAGAATCAACAGGAGAATACTAGCGATTTTTTTTGTAGTATTCAATCAATTGTCGCTTTTCGAGAAAAGCAACGGACGTTGGGCTGGCTAAGCTTTCTTCTTTTTGCTTACTAGATTTATATTCTATGTGTCTTGAAACTGCGGGAGTCAAAATTCTTCAATCTTTATTCCATTTATACATTTATTACTGGAAAAACTGGAATACAAAACCGAAAAGTATTTATTTCAGACACCGCTTATTTTAACCGTCCGTTAAACTGCGGCAGGAAACAACAGATATAACTGAAAACCGGTTGTTTCAGTGATACCGCCATCCCTCGTCCACGCCCGCTGCAGTGCTCCAGCCTCGCGCCAGCGCTGTTCTTTCCGTTATGTCCAACATGGCGATGGCCTCGCGCTGTGCTCACGTTGTGTCGTCCAGTATCCTGTCTGCGCTGTGCACGGCCCTCTTGTGTCCACTGGTTATGCATACGCCTCGCTGTTGAATTAGCGTGCCCTGTATGAGCCACAGTGCCACGAAACAATAGCCCTCCTGCCGGAGACGAATCATTCTGCCCCGTTCGAATGCACCCACATGCCGATATTCCACCTTGTGATGTCGGCGAGGCACAGTGCCTCTCGGTTACGCATTTCCACTCCGTATGACGACTCCGCACCCACTGAGCGTCACATCCGGTCACACAAAAGAGGGTGCTGTTGGGGCTACCAGCTCTGCCATTTAAATCACTTATAAAAAGTTTAGACAAGAAGAGAATAGAAGCTTTCGAAATGTGGTGCTACAGAAGAATGCTGAAGATTAGATGTGTAGATCACATAACTAATGATGAAGTATTGAATAGAATTGGGGAGAAGAGGAGTCTGTGGCACAACTTGACTAGAAGAAGGGATCGGTTGGTAGGACATGTTCTGAGACATCGAGGGATCACCTAGTATTGGAGGGCAGCGTGGAGGGTAAAAATCGTCGAGGGAGACCAAGAGATGAATACACTAAGCAGATTCAGAAGGATGCAGGCTGCAGTAGGTACTGGGAAATGAAGAAGCTTGCACAGGATAGAGTAGCATGGAGAGCTGCATCAAACCACTCTCAGGACTGAAGACCACAACAACAACAACATGGTTCCGCTGTTCTACACGTCCTCTTACCGTGGCGTGTTGCAGGCCATTGCTTCTGAGTGTTTCACTTTATAGACACACTAGTATAGTTCCACATGTGGCAGGCAACGTTTTGCTGGCGTGTCTTGTCGATCGTCACCAGTTTTATCTGGCGGAGGATGCGCTGCAGTTGGTGGGGAATTAAAATGGCCTCACGCTGTGACGTAAAGGAAAGTCCCGGCCGTGCGACCGCATGCTGGGATGCGGAGAAGCGCTTCCTCTCACATCGGCGCTCACGAGCTACTCCGGGGTCTGCGCTATCACGTTCACATTCACGTCCGCGTACCGCCAGCTGTCAGGATCGAGCGTGTGGAGCACAGCTTCTCTCCGGCGTCTCGTTACAGGCGCAAAGTTGCTTGCCTGATGGCGTGCGTCGGGTGTTCAATTGCGTTGCTGTTTCCATTGCGTGCACAATATTTGACTTCTAAAGAAATATGTTACGAGATGAAACTTTATATTGAAATATCGCCACAAGAACTCAAAAGTCAGATTAACAGAGACTTCCGACTCTAGCGACCAAACTCTCTTACTGGTCAGGAATACATTCGAGTTCAGTCGGGAACCGCGCGACTGCTACGGTCGCAGGTTCGAATCCTGCCTCGGGCATGAATGTGTGTGATGTCCTTCGGTTAGTTAGGTTTAAGTAGTCCTAAGTTCTAGGGGGCTGATGACGCCAGATGTTAAGTCCCGTGGTGCTCAGAGCCATTTTTGAATACATTCGAAATGCACCATGCTTCTATGGCATTAATTAGCGTGTAAAATTTATAACATGTTGCATTTTGTGAACATCATAAAAATTCGATTAAAGAAAAACAAAATAAATGTGTGCGGACCATACAGTCTACGCAAGCGAAGCAGCGGAAGCTTAAGTAGTCAAGTATAAATAGCGGCGCGAGAACAAGAGTCGTTCGCAATCTAGTTGGGAGTCCGAACAGTACAACTCGCGGCACCCGAAGAAGACCATTGGGTCTGTCGTCGAAATATTGTGTACGAGATGGAAACGGCAACTCAGCTGAACATCCGAAGTACAGCACTGATCAGTTACGTCGACAGCGCCTCAAAGTTCAAAGTTGTTTGACTAGTACCGCCACTGTAGCATCTGTCTGTTGTTTGTGCTTCTTTTCTTCTTTCCGGCATTTTTTTTGTAGCAAGTATTGTTTGTGAATCTACATATCGTTGAAGAAAGAATGCCACGTAACTGAACACATCGAGGTACTTCGTAAACGCAGAAACGCACGCAGCCAGCGTCCATTAACCGTGTGGCGGTAGCAGCGGCAGAGGAGAGGTGTTGGGAACAGACCTCGACCAGCGAGACGTGCCCCGCTGCACGCCGCTCAGCTGATCCCCCCAGCCGCTTAAAGAGGAGCTGCTGCAGCCCAGCGCTAACCAAAAACTCAACAGTTTCGGCAATACAAAAACACTGCGCCCATTATGTGGCATTCTTACACGTTGCACCACCACCACCACATCCGTCACGTGTCCTGACGAATAAGACCAAAGCAGCATGCCATATACGTGCATTTCACCCACTGCTATCACGGGTGAAGAAGGCGATTTATTACAGCTGCCAAAAGTATTGTTACAACGTACGAAGGTTGCCTAGAAAGTAATGCACCGCTTTTTTTTCCTCAGTCGAAAACAATGCTACGAATGCGAAACTTACCTGGTTAACCTCAGTACCTACTTGTCAAGCAGCACACGATATTTGAAACATACAGAATTCAGAAATAAGAGGATCACATTTCGAAAACCAGTGCAACGTGACTGAACTCGCGAAGGCGAGGAACGGTGGTCAGATCCGCATCCGCAGTTAGGCTTTGCTGAATTACATAGTGTGGCCTAGGGGAAGTATTTCATTTTCATTTGGTTATTGTGGGGTTTAGTGTATATTTCCATAAATATAAGTTACAGATAACTGCTCCACACCGGTTGCCGTTCCTGGAAACACATACGCAAGTTTATTTCTGAACAAGAACGTCACAAATGGCTTCCATCACTGGCAATGCATTGCTGAAGACGTTCTAGGAAATTTATTATCACTATTACGGAATCGCGGCAACGGCCTTTCCGCAGTGGTTACACCGGTTCCCGTGAACTCACCGAAGTTAAGCGCTGTCGGCCGTGGTCGGCACTTGGATGGGTGACCATCCAGACCGTCATGCGCTGTTGCCATTTTTCGGGGTGCACTCAGCCTCGTGATGCCAATTGAGGAGCTACTCGATCGAATAGTAGCGGCTTCGGTCGAGAATCATAATGACCGGGAGAGCGGTGTGCTGACCCCACGCCCCTCCTGTCCGCATCCTCCACTGAGGATGACACGGCGGTCGAATGGTCCCGGTAGGCCACTCGTGGCCTGAAGACGGAGTGCTTTTATTATGGAATCGCCGTCAA
The DNA here is from genome assembly GCF_021461395.2 of Schistocerca americana. Lineage (NCBI taxonomy): Eukaryota > Metazoa > Arthropoda > Insecta > Orthoptera > Acrididae > Schistocerca > Schistocerca americana. The sequence continues at coordinate 133,896,460 of NC_060122.1, read as the reverse complement.
AAAACTTGGTTCTTGAGATTACGATACAGAAAGAAATCGGTGGCTGAAATACCAGGTGATGTCGCCGGCCACGAGATATTACCGAATAGCGTGCGTTACCGATGCAGGAAGTGGCGCTTCAGTGTGCTGTTTGAGTTGCAAGCCGTACGGGCTGTGGCCTCCTCTTGCGGAAACCATGTTGCCTTTAAACGGCAATGTTCTGTACCTGTGGAACAAAGAACTGGTTAATCATGACCGCATATCGCTCGGTGTTAACACTCACTGACCGGCCGTTGTTGTCTAAAAAAATATGGCGCAACGATTCTAAAGGACTGTAGAGTAGCACATGAGATGACGACCTTTCTGCTGCCCTGGGCTTTTTCACGAATGATTTGCGGGTTTGTGTCCGAGCCGTATTGGATATTTTCTTCATTGTCGAACCCATTCAAATGAAAGTTCGTCTAAACATCACAAGCTTCATCAGACGTGCATCACATGGTCAATTCTGTACAGTACTGTTGAGCGAAAACTTGAACTACTCACTTTATATCCCGACCGTAACTTTTGAGCTTGTAAGGACTAAACTTTAAATCCTGTTTCACAGTAGTCAGAAAATTAGAAATTTCTGGTGAGGTCTTATGGGACGAAACTGCTGAGTTCATCGGTTCCCAAGCTCACGCACTATTTATTCTAACTTACGCTAAGGACAACACACACACCCATGCCCGAGGGAGGACTCGAACCACCAACAGGGGGAGCCGCCCCGGACCGTGAAAAGACGCCTCTGACCGCGCGGCTACCCCGCGCGGCTCACAGTATCTACAAAGACGTACGAGGGATTTGAAATGTTCTACGGACAGGTCGCTCTGGCTTCGATGTAGAGCCGCACGAACTCGTCGGATATTTTCCGGCGTTCGAACTGTCACTGCAGGTTACCTATACTCCACACTGGTTCCAGAACCCGTTCACGCCATAGCATTATCCACCTGGTCATGTCGTTCTGTGTGGAACACGCAAATTGCTGTCTGTTCCTCGGCGCATTGCTGGTTGGGCAGCAACAATGCTCTGCACACGACAGAACCCCTCCCGATCCTCAGTAGACACTCGCACTGGCCAGCGCTTCATCCTGAACTGAAAGGCACATTAGGTGGGTCTGATGAGACACGTAGGTGGCGCGGGCACAGTTGTGTGGCCGACTGAAAATGTGCCGCTTCCCGTGGGCCACCCCGTACAACAGAAGTACAGTGTCACTCCTTGAAGATTCCAATAAAGACTTTTTCTCCCGTTCTTGATCAACAGAGAAGCCCTCCTTCACTAATAAACTCGCTGTCGGCAGTATATTAACCTGTAATCTTCCTCTGCTCGGGAAGCAGTTTCCGTATTTTTTCAGTTGTTCGGCTGTTTTTCCTACCGTAGTCATTAAGCCAGCATCTGAAACATTATACATGCGTGCATCGTACCCGGATCACGTGCAATTTAATTTCCATAACTATTATCGACGAACCACTTCATACACTCATCAATAGGGACATGTTACATCCTAACAAGGAACATGATAGTTAATTCGCTGCTCCTTCCCGCTCTGCGTCCCCTCTCCCCATCCCCCCTCGCCCTCTCTTTCTCTACTACGTACAGACACAGGGTTTGTGTCTTTGTCTCCCCTCTCCTTCTACATTCTCCCCACACACCGACACTTCTTTGTTTCTTAAAATCTAGTTTTTAGTTTTCTGTAGAAAACGCGAGTATACTTCTCGCTTCCTACCTACACTAGTACCACATAGAAACCGCAGCAAACTACCGTAAACCTCTGTCGTTGTGACGAGCCCTCGTTGGTCGAAGCGAAGACTAGTCAGTACATGAGATGGAGTACCACTAAATTTTCTTAAATCTACTTTCTCTGTTTTCGTGCACTATAGTAGAGAGATATTCATGGTAATAGAGCGAATTTTCGTTTGTTGTTCTTTCTTATTTAATACAATGAAAAAGTTTAGTTTTACCACAGGTCTGTGCGTATCCGAAGGTAAGTGCGCTTAATTATAAAAAAGAATAGTACCTGGTACAACATTTAATGCCAGTAAATCCTGCATGTAGACTATAAACGGGCAAAAATGAGACGATGTAGGATGTGGCCGTTTGTAAACATCACAAATAAAACCCGTGTTGCTATCACTGCTTGCGCAAATCGATTGCTCAACGTAGGAAGCACCCAACCACGCTCCACAACATTTCGAGCAAGCACAGAGGAAGTGTTAGCCTCGAGCACAGCATCAGCCTTTAAAACGGTTTATGTGTCATGAACGTAACAGTAAACCGCCTTTTACACTGCCATACCGAATATGTTTTACCTTTGTTTCGAGGAGTAATGACCGCAGATTAATTTCATTTTTGCAGTAATAGTTAACTGTTGACAAAATTCCATGTTTCCAATTACAACAATCCCGCTTGCAGTCTGTGCTGTGAAGGGAAGTCGGACAAAAATGTCGCCGTAGATCGAGATTTACAGACAGTACACACTAAAACCTGCGAACAAAGTATCGTTAGGGCTTCGCTGTACGTTAGTTCACTCAAACAAGAATGCGACTTATCTGCCCCCCTCTCCTCTCTCTCTCTCTCTCTCCCCTAGCTCCCTTTTGCCCATCTCTGCCACCTGGTTTGTGAGGGGGGGGGGGGGGGGGGAGGAGAGGTATACGTACTGTCACTCGTGCCTTGTGTCTGCTTAGCGTTCCTTTGGTGGATATAAGGCATAATTTCAGGGTTTCCAAACCAAAGAAAATGCAGCTACGGTTAAATCATACGTGATCTTTGCCAAACTGCACCAATTAGAAATGGTTCAAATGGCTCTAAGCACTATAGGACTTAACATCTGAGGTCATCAGAACTACTTAAACCTACGTAACCTAAGGACATCACACACATCCATGCCCGAGGGAGGATTCGAACCTGCGACCGTAGCAGCAGAGCGGTTCCGGACTGAAGCGCCTAGAACCGCTCGGTTGCAGCGGCCGGCTGCACCAGTTAGAAGGTGGCATTGTGAAGTATGAGAGTAGTAGGACTAACCAGCAAGGAAGTACGTACAGACAGGTGAACAGGGCAACGACGCGTCCCGCCTTCCGAGAGTGCGGTCGTTTGCAAACAGCAGGAGGCTGGCTGTGAAAGCGGCTGTTGCGCCCTGCAGGCTACAGCAAGGCCGTCCTGCTGGGGGCTACCAGTCGCAGGGAGAGTGACGGCGCAGACGGCGGCCTCCACGGTCCGCTGCCGCCGTATCTGCTGACGTGCCGGGCCTCAGCTGGAGCGGGGGGTCACGCCCCGCTGGTAAACAACACTTTTCTGGCAATCAGTGACCTTTTTGTATGCATTTCTCTACTGACGAAACACGCTAGCAGAGGTTGCACTCGTCATTGTTTACCAAACGAAATGCGAATCCGTAGAAATGGTTAAAAATGTGTAAGGTTGCGACGGTTTATTTTCTCGCTTGCTTACTCTTGAATCGAGAGTGTGAGGCGAAATGACAAGTTTAATGTCGCAATATTTCTCACCACATTACAGCTTTCCACACAATTTTCAACTCGACAACATGAAAACAGCGCAATGGATAACGCATCTTGCCAACATCAAAAAGTGAAATAAGTTTATACACAAATATTAACTCTCAGAAAGAACATTAATCTTGAGCACAACATTATGAAAGTGTAATTAGAAGTTCCTTTACATTAATTCTAAGCACAATAATATGAAAGTATAATTGGACATTTCTTTACAAAATCGCTCCTATACATACGTTATGATGTTGGTCAGTACTACGAAAATCGTCCGATTCCGGTTCAAAGCTCGGTACTATTTAGGTTAACAATTTGTCCATTTTATTTGGACTGTTGACTTCCGTGACCGTGGATAATGATATTTTACTATAAAAATACAGCGACCAGCCACTTTTTTTAAGGCATTTTATTTATGCCAATATGCGTTTCGGGTTTCCACCCATCTTCAGCTGGCAAATTACATGTATCTTCAGTTTCTACAGTGGTACAATATCGACAGCAGTTTGGATGCTGCAGATGGCATTCTCCTATTTTTTCTAGGCGCCCAGTCCGGAACCACGTGACTGCTACGGTCTCAGGTTCGAATCCTGCCTCGGGCATGGATGTGTGTGATATCCTTAGGTTAGTTAGCTTTAAGTAGTTCTACGTTCTAGGGGACTGATGACCACAGATGTTAAGTCCCATAGTGCTCAGAGCCATTTGAACCATTTTTTTTCTCCTCTTTTTTTGTGTGTGTGTGTAACAGCACAAACACTTTTTGTAATGCATTTTGCACAGGCGCAATGCGTTAACCGCCATGTTGTCGACAACACAAGGAGAGGAGAATGCCAGCTGCAGCATCCAAACTGCTGTCGATATTGTTCCACTGTAGAAACTGAAGATACATGTAATTTGCCAGCTGAAGATGGGTGGAAACCCGAAATGCATATTGGCATAAATAGAACGCGTTAAAAAAAGTGGCTTGTCGCTGTATTTTTATAGTAAAATATTACTATTTAGGATGACAATCAAGTCTGCGGTGGATGGTTAGTCAAGTGACAAATATGAGCGCAAGATTACCCAAGGCCGCTCGAGTTTACAGTGGACGCAAGCTGGTGAACCAATAAAGTTTACGCCTCTGCACGTGGTATTTACCTTAAGCTGCGATTGCTGTCTGCAAGGCTGCCCTCTCCCACTGAAATTCCTACAAAACTAATCTGGCCTTTGCTGAACTTTCCAGCAGAAACATTCCCTATGTTTCTCGTTATGCGAGAAAACATGTACTCAGCCCTAGTCTTATTATGTGGCGATATACACGTGCATGGTTGGAGCAGCGTGCATATTATAGTGTCCTCACAGTTCTCACAAGAACAATTAACTAATTTGGCTGGTTCGTTTCTCCACAGTTGGAGCTAAACGTTGCTACAGCTAATTTTGGCCGGAGTGCAGCTGCTGTGAACGCAGTGTCCACACCAATTTCTTATCTGCGTCGTACGGAGCGTTAAGCGCTCCGTTCTGCACTTAACATCAGTTCAGAGAAGATTCCTTTCTCACAAAATTTCTCTCTTGTCCTACTGATGGCAGAACTACCTCTCTCCACTTGGGTTCCTTTTTCACGTCATAGCTTTTTTCGATCAATAGGAGCGTTCCTCTTATTTTGTAGAAACACCCTCTACCAATCGCAACGTCCCTTCTTTCAAACTGCGTCGAAACTTCAGTATTTTTCTCATTCCTAGTAAGTTTCCGCCAGTCGGACGTTTTATGCCCATTCTAGATGCATGAAGTACATTGACCTTTCCATGCGTCGCACTCGCTGGACGAAAATGCGTCACTCTTTTGTTCGTATCCCATTCGAATTCTGAATCTCAGTTTTCTTAAGCTTCTTCTCTGCTCTTGTACCAATGCCCTCACTACAGGCGGCCCTCCAGCTTGAATCACCTGACCCCGGGGTCGCCGTCCTCTTTCCTGCCACCCCTTTAAGTGGTCGCCGTCATAACCCCCGCAGCGCAGTTTCGCTACGTCGTTGTGGAGCTGGCTTTTCAAAACTAAAAGCGACTCGACTCAATCCCTGTTCTACCTTCCGCTCAAAGACATGCATTGTATAGGAATGGTGTGTTAATTACTGTTGATTGACTGTCATCGCTTTTTGCATTACATATTGATAGGCCAATGTTCTTATAACTGTCGATTTATGTTGGGTGTCATCTTCACCTTCTCATTGCAATTTGTAAAGGTCTCATGTCAGGTGCGAATCTGACCATTTATTCTGCCACCTTACAAACGTGAGTGCGAAAGAGAGAAACGATCGTTCACCTGTCTCTACGTTCCCGCAGCGCTCCTGTCTCATTCCTCTAATTTCCGTGAACCGTCACTGTTAGATACATGCTGTAATTAAGTCAATTTTGAGGGCTCTTTACCGGAAAACAAACATGTAGGACATAGCAGAAAAAGATTGGGACTGCTGTAGAGGACGTCGTTTTCCGTTGAACCGGTGTACTGCCAACAATAACTATTATTCTGCTAATTTTTGCAACACATGTTTCGGTTCTGACGTGTTTCTAGAGTTGCACGCCAGCATAATATCCCCGTCATCTCAGGTCTCTTTAGCGTTGTTACAATGCTGTTTGTGAACTTCTGAACCTCAGCATCAAAATATTAAAATTATAATAAGTCGCCAGGTGACTACAGGCCGATCAGCATACTTCCTGCAATATCTAAAGCCCTAGAACACATCGTCCATGAACAGCTGACGGATTACCTCAAAACTCATAACATCCACGACAAATATCAGTCAGGCTTTCGAAAGCACCATAGTACAGCAACTGCGTTAATCAAAGTAACTGATGACATTAAACATGCTATGGACAGACGTGAAGCTACCGTCCTAACACTGCTTGACTTTAGCAAGGCTTTTGATACAGTTGACTTTGATATATTACTAATTAAAATGAAGCAGCTGAATTTCTCAAACAGCGCAATACACTGGTTCGACAGCTACCTCAAAAACAGAAGTCAACAAGTCATTTGTGGGTCGGAAAAGTCATCATGGAAAAACGTGCGCTCTGGAGTTCCCCAAGGCTCCGTCCTTGGTCCATTACTCTTCTCACTGTACATTAATGATATTTCTTCAGTGATTCACTCCTGCAACTACCATCTATATGCCGACGACATCCAACTGTACATAAGTGCAAGCCCCAAGAACATTGCTGACGCAGTAGCGAGTATGAATGCAGATCTTTGCTCTGTTTCTCGATGGGCACAGAACCTAGGTCTGAAACTAAACCCCAAGAAATCCCAGGTCATACTTATATCCCATCCAAAGTTAATCAGTCGGTACTTTCGCGAAATAGTCCCTCAAATACTCCTCAATGGTACCCAACTACCATACCAAAAAACAGTAAAAAACCTTGGAATAACCTTGGATGAACACCTAAACTGGGAAGAACAAACAGTCACAGCTTGCCGGAAATCGCTCTCCTCCCTACATGCAATTCAAAAATTTAGAAAAATATTTCCAACCCATGTTAAACAAAAATTAGTCCAAACACTGGTCTTGCCTAATCTTTACTACTGTGATGTAGTTCAACATGGCACAAATAATGAAAATTCGAGATGCCTCGAGCTAGTGATGAATGCTTGTGTTAGATACGTATGCAACATACGGTTGTATGATCATATCAGTCCTTCATACTCCCAGCTAGGTTGGATACGCCCACATAAGGCACGCGATCTCCACACGATGTGCTTACTTCATCGATTTCTTAGCAACTGGTGCCCCCAATACTTATCTTCTCACATTAAACACCTATCATCATTCCACAACCGCAATACCAGATCGGATACGTCTAACATCTTGGCTGTACCTTTACATAACACAAAATCTTTCTCCGTGTCATTCTCCATCTCAGCCATACGACTATGGAACGCGCTCCCCTGTGATCTGCGTCTTATCCAAAACCACTCAACATTCAAGAGGGAACTTAAGACTTACATATTAGGGACGGTATAGCCACCATTGTTGTGCCCCCCCTCATCTTTTTCTTTCTCCTCTCCATCATAGCTTCGAATTTTACCATTCTATTTCTCTTCCTCTAACCTATCTACCTCTTCTATATCTCTTTCACCCCATTCCATCGTCTTATGTCTCTGCTTGATGAGAATAGCTCACAAGCTGCAAGAATATAACGAGAAAATTCCCAACTAGCAATAGGACTGACACTCATAAAAGAAAAATATGTTTACTTTCATATACATAGTCATTATTATTATTATTATTATTATTATTATTATTATTATTATTATTATTATTATTATTCTTGATTGTTATAATTATTTTTGATTGCTTTAATTACATTGTACTACTTTTATAATCTCTATTTTTTTTCTTTAACATTAATACTGTATAACATGTTATATGTCCTAATTTTCTGTAGACACTGAAATTTGTTGAATCTGAGTATGCCTGGTTAGGTGTAAGAGAGGGCCTGAAGGCCCTAATCTTGCCAGGTAAAATAAATGCATAAATAAATAAATAAATAAATAATGTTGACGGAGTTGACGAGTTACGCATAGCGAAGCCGGAATGATCTGAAGATGGCAGATGACTACCAAAATCGGTAACTGACTGAATTAATTCGCAAATATGTCTGAAGTAAATAATCTTTGCACACTTCCACGAGTTCCTGCGTCGCTCTGTAGACGGTATGTTTGCTCTTACAACATAGTGCATAGTGCAGAAGAGGGTAAATGACTTGACTATGTCGGCCGCTGTGGCAGAGCGGTTCTAGGCGCTACAGTCCGGAACCGCGCTGCTGCTACGCAGGTTCGAATCCTGGCTCGGGCGTGGATGTGTGTGCTGTCCTTAGGTTAGTTAGGTTTAAGTAGTTCCAAGTTCTACAGGACTGATGACCTCAGATGTTAAGTCCGATAGTGCTCAGAGGCATTTGAGCCGTTGACTATGACTATTACAAAGCGTTTGTGGACTAATAATATTTCTGAAGCAACAAATCTGTAATATACCGCGAAACGTCATACCAAAACACTGCAGTGAACAATCATACGCGCTTGCTAAAAACAAAGAAAGAAAAACGATTGATTTACCTTGACAACACAACAAAAAATATCTGTGCGCCCCAAAGCTTTTCAGAAGATTACGAAATTATCTAAATTGTCCCCCCATAATGTCAGTGTCTTAATTATAGCGAGCAGCTTCCCACCGATGGTACTTAGTAACGTGTTGACAGCAAAACAAGTGACGGTGTGTTAACAGGGCTTTCACCAGTCTACTGAAGCGCTGTGGATGCCCAGACGTGGGAGCTGAGGTCCTACTGAACACACAACATTGGCCACTAGTTCATATGAATAATCCCTCTCTTTCCTTCTTTCCTACCCGCCCCCCTCCCTCTCCTTCCATCGCATTTCTTATCTCTATCTCTCTCACCTTTTTATTTTCAGATTAACACTTCGTCTCTGCCCCTTCGTCGTGCGTGTTCATTTGTAGACGTCCTTGTCTTTCTGTGAGTATTTTCGTGTGTGTGTGTGTGTGTGAGAGAGAGAGAGAGAGAGAGAGAGAGATAGAGAGAGAGAGTGAGAGGAGTGAGAGAGAGGGGAAGGGACATTTTTAACTGTAGGAATTGTAGCTACTAAGGAAAGGAACTTCTCGTTCCGGGAAATTTTTAAGTCTTTCGACCCTGTCAGTCCACAAAATTTCGAGACTGGATTAATAAAAGATAGAGAAATTGTAAGATGGTGGTTTTAATGCTACAAGTGTTCTACACAGTCATCCCCCCCCCCCCCCCCCCCCCCCCCCCCCACTCACACCCCAACCACTTGAGTACAGCGCACAGAATGTTCACAGAACCATATGAAACGGTCAGAAAAGTTCTTATTTGGGACGTTGTTCAATTCGCGTGTTACACTGGCTCGAATGTTGTCTGTGTCATTAAAGCGTTGACCCTTCATCGTGAATTTCTGCGCATTGACGTTTTGTGGTAGATTCGTATTGATAACACCAAGTCTCATCGCCCGTGGCCGAGCGACCGCTACGGTCGCAGGTTCGAATCCTGGCTCGGGCATGGATGTGTGTGATGTCCTTAGGTTCGTTAGGTTTAAGTAGTTCTAAGTCTAGGGGACTGATGACCTCAGATGTTAAGTCCCATAGTGCTCACAGCCATTTCATCACCCGTGGTGATGTTTCGCGGCAGCCATCCAAGCGTAGCTGATTTCGTTCAGGAGTTAAGGTGTCCTCTTCAACCCATTCTACAGGGTAAAAAGTATTTAAACCGACAAACTCTAGGAGGTTGTAGGGGACATCAAAACAAATATTTTTCCCTAATGTCATTTTTTCCTATGAGGATTATTTAAACCGGTGGAGGCCGTATTACGCTCTTCAGTTGTTGGACGCCGTATTACGATCTTCAGTTGTTAGAAGGCGTATTACGCTCTTCAGTTGTAGGCAACTGCTATCCACCGGTGTAGTAGTGCATTGTCTCTGTTTACTGATGAAGCGATACACCTGGAGTGAGTACACTGATATGGTTGGTGCGTACTACGTAGCGCACCACAACGGACGAGCTGCACAGCGTGTTTATCAACAACAATATCCTAATCGCCGTATCCCGCATCATACGACCTTTGATGCTGTGTACCAACGTCTGCGTGAGACCGGGTCATTTAGCGGACTTCCTGGACAGGGACGCGGTCGCACGGTAAGAACGCTGCAATTTGAGGAAGCTGTCTTGCATCATGTGGAGTTGGATCCTTCAATCAGTGCGGTTCTTAGTTAATGTGTGGGTCGGTGTTGTTGGGGACTGTTTAATTGGGCTGTATATGCTACCTAGGCCATTAAAGGGCAGGCACTATTACAATTTTCTCGCCAGAGCATTGCCAGAATTGCTGGAAGACGTCCCGCTCCCTACAAGACAACGGATGTGGTTCCAACATGACGGGGCGCCGGCACATTTCGGTCGTCATGTGCTTCGATCCCTGGACCGACGGTTCCCAGAAACGTGGATTGGCAGAGGTGGTCCTGCACCATGGCTTGCTCGATCCCCAGATACGTCCCCTCTGGACTTTTTTGTGTGGGGTTAGATGCGCAACTCTGTTTACGCAACACCTGTTGCATCAGAAGAGGAACTGAAATTGAGTTGTGTTAATGCGTTGTCTCTTGGTCGTAAAAAAATGGAAAAGTGTTTGTTGGTTTAATTAATTTGCGACCAGAGAAATCCTCCTCTACCGGTTTAAATACTCCTCATAGGAAAAAATAACATTAGGGAAAAGTATTTGTTTTGATGGCCCCTACAACCTCCCAGAGTTTGTCGGTTTAAACACGTTTCACCCTATAGAGAATGTCTCGAACGCTTGATTTAGATATGTTGCCCCATTGCGATTTTGACACAGTACGGCCGCCTGTCCACTACTTGACACTGCTTGCTCATAAATAACTGGCCGGACGCACGTCTGTTGTTGCAGCTGTCAGTTGAAGCTGCAGACGTAGTTACTGCGGTGACATTGCTTGTACGCCAGGACTACAACCAGTCTCTGAGTCTTTTGACGGACGGTGTAGGTAGGACCGCAACGGGTGGGACTAAGGCTTGGTGCAATGCTTGTTTTGTAGGCGGCGATGAAAACGGGCGAAATAAAGAAGGTAATTCCTGCAGCCAGTGAAATGCCCCAAACTGTTCAGAGTCCCAAACGCCTGAGACTGATGCCGGACTCGCCGCCCCTGGTGGTGGTGGTGTGCCTGCTAATGACCAGCGGCAGAGTCCGGTGTGGCCCGTGGCGAGGCGGCGAAGGGCCCCGGAGAGCGCGGCCTCATTAGGGCTCCGCCGAGCAGGCTTCCCACGTCTACCTGTCGCGGCGCTGCTCTCAGGCTACACACCTAGGTGTGCAGCACCAGTGAGCCTATCGATTTCTAAAGCACACGAGGCGTATCACTTCAGAAATAGACTGCGATAATTACTGGACATTAAAATTGCTACACCAAGAAGAAATGCAGATCATAAACGGGTATTCATTGGATAAATATATTATACTAGAACTGACATGTGATTACATTTTCGCGCAATTTGGGTGCATAGATCCTGAGAAATCAGTACCCAGAAGAACCACCTCTGGCCGTAATAACGGCCTTGATACGCCTGGACATTGAGTCAAACAGAGCTTGGATGGCGTGTACAGGTACAGCTACCCATCCAGCTTCAACACGATACCACAGTTCATCAAGAGCAGTGACTGGCGTATTGTGACGAGCCAGTTGCTCGACCACCATTGACCAGACGTTTTCAAGTGGTGAGAGATCTGGAGAATGTACTGTCCAGGACAGCAGTCGAACATTCTCTGTATCCAGAAAGGCCCGTACAGGACCTGCAACATGCGGCCGTGCATTATCCTGCTGAAATGCAGGGTTTTGTGAAACGAACGAAGGGTAGAGCCACGGGTCGTAACACATATAAAATGTAGCGTCCACTGTTCGAAGTGCCGTCAATGCAAACAAGAGGTGACCGAGACGTGTAACCAGTGGCACCCCATACCATCACGCCGGGTGATACGCCAGTGTGCCTGTTCGATGACGAATACACGCTCCAATGTGCATTCACCGCGATGTCGCCAAACACGGATGCGACCATCATGATGCTGTAAACATAAAAAATGGTGTGTTGCCATTCATGCACCCAGGTTCGTCGTTGAGCACACCATCGCAGGCGCTCCTGTCTGTGTTGCAGCGTCAAGGCTAACCGCAACCATGGTCTCCGAGCTGATAGTCGATGCTGCTGCAAACGTCGTCGAACTGTTCGTGCAGATGGTTGTTGTCTTGCAAACGTCCCCATCTGTTGACTCAGGGATCGAGACGTGGCTGCACGGAATGTTACAGCCATGCGGATGAGATGCCTGTCATCTCGACTGCTAGTGATACGAGGCCGTTGGGATCCAGCACGGCGTTCCGTATTTCCCTCCTGAACCCACAGATTCCATATTCTGCTAACAGTCATTGGATCTCGACCAACGCGAGCAGCAATGTCGCGATACGATAAACCGCAATCCGACCTTTATCAAAGTCGGAAACGTGATGGTACGCATTTCTCCTCCTTACACGAGGCATCACAACAACGTTTCACCAGGCAACGCCGGTCAACTGCTGTTTGTGTATGACAAATCGGTTGGAAACTTTCCTCATGTCAGCACGTTGTAAGTGTCGCCATCGGCGCCAACCTTGTGTGAATGCTCTGAAAAGCTAATCATTTGCATATCACAGCATCTTCTTCCTCTCGGTTAAATTTCGCGTTTGTAGCTGGTCATCTTCGTGGTGTAGCAATTTCAATGGCCAATAGTGTATGTTGTAACGTGTTGCCCGAGAAATGAAGGTTTCCGCGGTTTCATCAATTTGTCCAGTAAGGATCACTACATACTCGTATCCTCGTAGCAACCAGAAGTGAAATGAAGAGTCGCATTGTGTGGACACGATTGAAGTGTAAATTAAAAATTGTGTCTACTTCTTCAAAAGTGTGCAATGGATTATAGTTTAGCACCAGGCGACGCCGAGGGACTCAGATAAGAAAATGAGACTCTAAAATCGCTAAATGATTTTAGCTACTTGGGCAGCAATATGACTGACGATGACAGAAGCAAGGAAGACCATAAAATGCAGGCTGATAGCTGCAAGAAAGGCATTTCTGAAAAAGAGGAATTTATTGGCGTCTGATATAAATTTTTAAGTGTTAGGATATCCTTTATGAAGGTAATTGTCTGGCGTGTAGCTTCGCAAGGAACTGAAACGTCGACGGTAAGTAGTTCAGACAAGAATAGAATGGAAGCTTTTGAAATTTGGTATCAGAGGAAAGTGCTGAAGATTGGATGGGTTACGTCCAGTAATTAATGAAGAGCTATTTGATCTTAAGGAGGAAAAAAGGGATTCGTGGTAAAACATGACTAAAAGAAGCGTTCGGTTGATAGAACATACCATGTCTTAACAAGGAATCGTCAGTTTGGTACCAGAAGAAAGTGTAGTTCTAAACACTGTACAGGAAGTCCAAGATTTCACTACAGCAAACAGTTTCGGAAAGATGTTGGTTGTACTGGTCTCGTTCTTTGGTAGCATAGACTAATGTGGAGAGCTGCATCGAACCGGTATTCGGACTGAAGACTACGGCAAGAACTATTATAACAACAACAACATAACCAAGGAGAGGTGGCGTACAACACTACAGGCCATTTGCAATTTTTTACGTGAATGTGCAAACAAAGATCGTCATCGGGCCAGTGAGTATCGTCGTCCTGCATTAGCTACCACAAACGAAAATATTTTTTGCGAGTTACTAACCACAGGTAATCAATGACAGTGTCACGTTGGTAGCACCGGTGACCGAAGTTAAGCAACGTTGGTCCTGGCTACTACTTGGGTGATACCCATAGCCAATCTCACGCAAGAATATCGGCAGAGTGTCACATGCGTTAACTTTTCCCTGCAAACGCAAGTTGTGGAAGTGGAAGTAGAGGTACTGAAACAAGTACAGTTCGTCTCTTTGTCCTGGACGCTCTTCTCTTTTAATGGAAGACTTCAGAGACTTCCATAGCCGCTCAATATTCTGTGTGTGGACACTGGGGTCATCCGAAGACACAGACTCTAGAGAGTGGTTCACGAATTCGTGGTCGAATCCTTCAGCTTTCAGAGTCTTGTACGACTGAAAGCCGTCTGTAATGACTTTAGTACCAGGGAGAATGAAGTGCTTCACCAGCCCCACTAAAGTGACCTTGTCTCTGGACAATACTCTGACGACGAAACACTTCTTCGAGTGTCTTTCTATTCCACCGAATACACAAATGTGATCCATTTCACTTTTTGAAGGTCGTCCTCTCTGTTTCTCCCGTCTAGCTATATGAGATTCGTCAACTTCCACAACTTTACTTGCTCCACCAGTTGGTACATTGTCGTTTGTGACTACCACATAACAGACTTCTCTGCAAAACCCGAAATAGTCACAGGCGGTATTTGCAGATAACTCAGTTTCTGATGCTGTTGCTTGCAAAGTGTAGCCTCGAATCCAGCACGGTAGAAGAATTACTCTGGTCTGGATGGATAACTTGGAAGAGTCGAACGACGTATTCTTCCTGATACTCGTTCGTTTTCCACACCGTCCGCAATGAAGTCGTAACGGTATGTCAGCATCGAAACTCCTCTTACGAAGTTTTACACACTTTGCTGCACCACAGTCAACACAGTCGCTCCTTTCGTCGTCCGGTAGAACATATTTGCGGCAAAAAATTTGAAATGTCCCCTTAGAAAAATTAATGAGTTACTGTGCTGATAAAACTCTTACGTTATTTGATTTTCAAACAGCTGAGCAAAACTGAACGTAGTCAGGCATTACTCTCTTTACTTATTCTGATCAACACTAAACTGACACACAATATTTTTAGCACAACGCAATCTGACTTTCAATAATCCCCACAAAAGAATGGCCCTGACTAACAATAACCTATACCTTTCACGAATCACTTACCTCACAAAAATCTTCGTTACTCGAACTACTGCAATACAGCGATCGCCAATACCGCCAGCTAAATAAAAGATTCAAACTACGGAAGGCACTAACTACTGATAGGCGTAGTTAGCAAATGAAAGGTTTTGATAGAGAACAAACAATGTATTTACCTTAATAGAGTTGAAAAGTCATAATATATTTATCAGTTCATGATATCCAGTCTTACAAATTTACTGTCTCTCTTGGACACACGTCCAGATCATCCGCTCTCAAAACTCCGCCATCTCTCTCCCCACATCCACCACTGCTGGCGGCTCACCTCCAACTGCGCAATGCTACGCCCAACACTACAATAGCGAATATTCCAACAATGCCAACCAGCCACAGACTGCACACAGCACAGCCAGTGATTTTCATACAGAGCGCTACGCGGCGTTACCAATACAAAAACCTGAACAGCCTACTTACAAATCAAACAATTTTCTACGGTGGATATGCATGGAATGAGATTTTTCCATGTGAGAGAATCCGCCGAAGAAACGTAAGGAACACCAGACATAACATTCACTATCCACAGAAACCGTCTGAGTTTCTCTAGATAATCACAGATAATTCACGGAGAAAACAGCAAGTACATTAACGACGGAAAACAGATAAAAATTTCGATCACAAGTAGTTGATCATAACGCCCGCCACGAGACTCGCATGATCGATTTCAAATGCACGTTCGTTATGTGTCGTTTGGACCCCTCGACTTCGATAGGCAGTCATTCTTGGAAATTACCGAAACTTTACTCGGGCTATACGAGCGGTGGTTCTGAAAGCATTTGTCAGGAGCGGCTGCCTGGTGAATGGACGACGCGATAAGAGGCGCGCCGCCTTGCGGTCGCCCGTCTTCCGCAGAGCGGTGGCCCCTTGACTCTTGCGGCGTTTGCACAACCGCCGTGCCCGCGGAGGCCAATTGCGTGAGGTCTGCCACGCAGATTAGGGTCAAATGCGTCTGCATCGGCGCCAATTCCGGCCCGCCTCACCCACCTACACGAGGGCGAAGCGCAGTATCTGCCAGAGCCAGCAGCGTCTACCAGAGGCTCCGCTTTGTCTCTGGAGCAGAACTCTTGACTTATTACGCTCGCGTCTGCCCAGCCGCGCCCCGTGACGTCACTGGTTTCCGCGTGAGCGCTCGCGGCTCGTCCGCCACGCTGTTGCCAGGCAACGCGCAGCTGCAGCCGCAGCCAACTGCTGGCGAAAAACTTCGCCCTCAGTGTGGTCCATAGCAAGCTAAGGATTTAGTACCACCGCACGTACTTCCTTATATTTCGAGGGGGCAACTTCAGCAACTTAAACCGAGACGTGCAGACACGCACTCGAATTAATGTGTGTCTGGCGTGTTCTCTCATTAAGGGGCAGCTCTTCAGCTACTTCATCTACATTTGTGCTCTGCAGCCATCAGTGCGTGCGTTGCGGAGTGTGTGTCATGTATCAGGGTCATCTTCCTTCTTCTTCTTCTTCAATTCATATATAGTACAGGAGAAAATGGACTGGTGCGACCCGTCTTTTAAAGACATGCTACACTACTGGCCATTAAAATTGCTACACCACGAAGATGACGTGCTACAGACGTAAAATTTAACCGACAGGAAGAAGATGCTGTGCAAATGATTAGCTTTTCATAGTATTCACACAAGTTTGGCGCCGGTGGCGACACCTACAACGTGCTGAAATGAGGAAAGTTTCCAACCGATTTCTCATACCCAAACAGTAGTTGACCGGCGTTGCCTGGTGAAACGTTGTTGTGATGCCTCGTGTAAGGAGGAGAAATGCGTACCATCACGTTTCCGACTTTGATGAAGGTCGGATTGTAGCCTATCGCGATTGCGGTTATCGTATCGCGACATTGCTGCTCGCGTTGGTCGAGATCCAATGACTGTTAGAATATGGAATCGGTAGGTTCAGGAGGGTAATACGGAACGCCGTGCTGGATCCCAACGGCCTCGTATCACTAGCAGTCCAGATGACATGCATCTTATCCGCATGGCTGTAACGGATCGTGCAGCCTTGTCTCGATCCCTGAGTCAACTGATGGGGACGGTTGCAAAACAACAACCATGTGCACGAACAGTTCGACGACGTTTGCAGCAGCATGGACTATCAGCTCGGTGACCGTGGCTGCGGTTACCCTTGACGCTGCATCACAGACAGGAGCGCGTGCGATGATGTACTCAACGACGAACCTGGGTGCACGAATGGCAAAACGTCATTTTTTCGGATGAATCCAGGTTCTGTTTACAGCATCATGATGGTCGCATCCGTGTTTGGCGACATCGCGGTGAATGCACATTGGAAGCGTGTATTCGTAAAAAAAAAAAAAAAAAGGCTCTGAGCACTATGGGACTTAACATCTGTGGTAATCAGTCCTCTAGAACTTAGAACTACTTAAACCTAACTAACCTAAGGACATCACACACATCCATGCCCGAGGCAGGATTCGAACCTGCGACCGTAGCGGTCACGCGGTTCCAGGCTGAAGCGCCTAGAACAGCAGGCCACACCTGCCGGCCGTGTATTCGTCATCGCCATACTGGCGTATTACCCGGCGTGATGGTATGGGGTGCCATTGGTTACACGTCTCGGTCACCTCTTGGTCGCATTGATGGCACTTTGAACAGTGCAGGTTACATTTGAGATTTGTTACGACCCGTGGCTCTACTCTTCATTCGATCCCTGCGAAACCCTACATCTCAGCAGGATAATGCACGACCGCATGTTGCAGGTCCTGTACGGGCCTTTCTGGATACAGAAAATGTTCGACTGCTGCCCTGACCAGCACATTCTCCAGATCTATCACCAATTGAAAACGTCTGGTCAATGGTGGCCGTGCAACTGGCTCGTCACAATACGCCAGTCACTACTCTTGATGAACTGTGGTATTGTGTTGAAGCTGCATGGGCAGCTGTACCTGTACACGCTATCCAAGCTCTGACTCAATGCCCAGGCGTGTCAAGGCCGTTATTACGGCCAGTGGTGGTTGTTCTGTGTACTGATTTCTCAGGATCTATGCACCCAAATTGCGCGAAAATTTAATCACATGTCAGTTCTAGTGTAAAATATTTGTCCAATGAATACCAGTTAGTATCTGAATTTCTTCTTGGTGTAGCAATTTTAATGGCCAGTAGTATAGTTTTATCCTCGCCGTATGTAGTCAGAGATTTGCAAAAGTGGAATAGAACGAGGAGCGGGAGACTGAAAACCTGTACAAGGGCCCCTGGTACAGACAAGCGAACGCAAATACCTGCATATAAAGACACTATGGTACGCCGAGAAGTGAGACATGAAACATAAGTTCGCTGGCAAAGGGAAGGAGATGCTTTCAAGTACAGATGCTGCCGACAACATTTCCATAGGAGTCACGTCGTACTGTCATCGTATTGTGACTGTGCGGATGTACAGAACGTACACCACATATAATTTGACTTTCCTAGACACAAAAAAATACTGCTTACGGGGCTGGTTAAAACTGATCAAGTGCTTTCCTCCATTGTGTTGCCAAAGGTGAACATAGACATTTATAAACTGCTTTTCGAATTTGAGATGAATGTCTGGATTTGTTCTGCTTGTTTCAAAATTGCTTTTCTAACTTAAGAGACAGAGGCTTTTGCAGTGTACTTATTGAAGTATCGGGCGGTTATAATGAAGCGCAGCTATTCACAGAGGTCCAGTGTGGACTATAATCATCGTATGACAGCGAAACTCGGTAGATATTCTGAACCGTTAATACAGAACTGATTTACACTGGGAAAAAAATTAGTTCTACTTTTGTCCGCCAGTTGTAAATCTGGCGCTGTGAATGTAAGAAAGACGTATAGGAAGTTTTCCATATGAATGGATTAGGAACAGAACGTCGGCAGAAAAGGTCACACAGGCGACAAAGGCATAGTATTGATTTTATTATTAATCGCTGCTTACACAGTTTGTTCAATATGACCATCGGAGATGTATACCAGACGCTTTACAGCGCCAGACTTACACTAATTCATTAGCATATCTACCAAGTTTAGCTGCCATACGATAATTACCGCCCAAACTGGACCTCCGCGAGTAGCTGCACTTTAATTATAACCACCCAGTATTTTCATTAGTGTCATTGAAATTTGTGTTTTCAGTTTCTCATTAATTTCTAGAGAAGATATATTAATTTATCCAATGGAAGTGTACCCTGACGGCCGCTGTGGCCGAGCGGTTCTAGGCGCTTCAGTGCAGAACCGCGCTGCTGCTGAGGTCGCAGGTTCGAATCCTGCCTCGGGCATGGATGTGTGTGATGTCCTTAGGTTAGTTAGGTTTAAGTAGTTCCAGTCTAGGGGAGTGATGACCTCAGATGTTAAGTCCCATAGCACTTAGAGCCATTTTAATCATTTCTGAAGTATACTCTGTAAGTTTGAGCTCGCTGCTTTGTGTACACAGAGGCCGAAAAAAAAAAATCTGGTGGTGATTAGGCGAAATGTATCTTGGGCGATGTAATCTGATTCTTGATTTCTACTATATCGTGCTGTTTCGGAATTTTACGGGTAAATCTTTCTGCGTCCCACAGTCCCTTGCTTGTAGAGTCTCCCATCGGAATTTGTTGAGAGTTTTAGTAATACACTTTGACTTTTGCAAAGAGTGAAGAATCGCGCAGCTCTTTCTTCAATATTCTCTTTCCTCTTTTCTGGGTGATTCGTGTTTCTTTAGGATCATACCGGTAAATCCTAGCCTGGCATTTGCAGGATCAGTCGTACCACTTTAAGTCGCTCCTAGCAGATACAGTCACATTATTGTCTGTTGTGAGTGATTTCAGTATCTGAGCGCTAAGAGTGTAGTAAAACGCTGTCGCGTCTTATGATGCTTATACACGCCGAGCAAGTTGGCACAGTGGCTAACCCACTGGCTTCGTAGCCGAGAAGGCAGAGGTTCAAATCACTACCCAGCGATCCACATTTATGAAATTTTTAGCCTGGTTGCATTCACCAGCACGCGATCTCTGCACGTTGCATTTTTTTTTTTTTTTTTTTTTTAATACGGTTGGGTCATCATATGGCAACTTGTGATTAGACAACTGTGACACGTTGCTGCGATAACTATTGTATGGTCTGAAGATGAGACAGCATGAAAGGGGCCGCCTTGTAACGACTGAAGCGACCTAGATATATTGAAAGGTATCTATATTTATGTCTTCCTTGGTTTCTCTTCATCGACTGAGACCAATGAAGGGGTGATTCCTTTGAAAAGATCTCGACCGATATCCTTGTCCACTCTTGACCTATCCCCGTTTGCGCTCCTTACCTGATAACCTCGTCGTTGAGAAGCTTCTTCCCTTTGAGTGACCTGGGCAGAAAATTTGAACATATTCGGGACAGCTATGCATCCAGTGCCCTGAATATACTGGGTGATCAAAAAGTCAGTATAAATTTGAAAACTTAATAAACCACGGAATAATGTAGATAGAGAGATAAAAATTGACACACATGCTTAGAATGACGTGAGGTTTTATTAGAACAAGAATAAAAAAAAACAAGGTTCACAAAATGTCCTACACATGGCGCTGGACAGCAAAACTGCTACCGTGACGGGTGAGAGGTACGCCGATATGTTACAGAATCGCATCATCCCCAGCCTGTCTGATAAACACCTGCTGGAACGTACGATGTTTATGCAGGATGGCGCTCCACCCCATATTGCTAGACGCGTGAAAGGTCTCTTGCGCGCGTCGTTTGGTGATGATCGTGTGCTCAGCCGCCACTTTCGTCATGCTTGGTCTCCCAGGTCCCCAGACATCAGTCCTTGCGATTATTGGCTTTGGGGTTACCTCGACTACAGCTATTGTTGAGGAATGATGGTGGACATATTGAGCATTTCGTGTAAAGAACATCATCTTTGCTTTGTCTAACTTTGTTATGCTAATTATTGCTATTCTGATTAAATGACGCGCCATCTGTCGGACATTTTTTGAACGTTTGTATTTTTTTGTTTTTAATAAAACCTCATGTCATTCTAAGCATGTGTGTCAATTTGTACCTCTCTATCTACATTATTCCGTGATTTATTCAGTTTTCAAATTTATACTGACTTTTTGACCACCTGGTGTATGCAAACTTGCAAATACGCGGTAAGTTAGTATATTATTAATTTTCGTCTCATTTAAGAACAAGACCAGCACAGAGAAAGACATTGCCCATTCCTTAGCACTCCTGGAAAGTCTTAGTTTTTCTGACAGCACATTTGTGCTCCCAGACGCTTTGGCGACTCACCTGTATTCTGTCGATACTAAATTGAGATTTACTAGTAATCTCTAACTGTTCTGTAGTCGGTCTGTCGTCTGGCTTCCACCCACTTAGCGGATGTCGTTACGTGTGGCCAGTCTGAGGTGCTGCAACGGATTGGCAAACGCTACGTTCCCAGAAAACCTTTCACGTCTGGCTGGCGCTTGTTTACTGCCTTTCTGGGAAGGCCGGCACAGCTGCACTGTACAAGGCGTTTGTTTGTATGCAATCTGCATCTCGCTTTCTCTCTCTCTCTCTCTCTCACACACACACACACACACACACACACACACACACACACACACACACACACACTCTTTTCCTCTCTTCATATTTTATCGCACGGGGAATAGTCCAAAGTTTTAATTATCGTACGTAATTTAACTTTTTACACGTTTGTTGGTAAATGCCTGCAATCCCAGAGCACACTGAATTTCTCAAGCGACAGTAGCGTAACACGCCGCTTGACAATCCGAAAGAAAACGCAGCTCACTGATCAAGTGGGATTTCATGCGATAGTCAGAGTATATTAATCAGGTGGAAAAAATGAAGTCCTTCTTTTTCTGTGGATTTATCTCCTACGACAAGTATGGACTGGAGACTGCGTCTGTACCTTACCTTGTTCCTAACTTGGTTAATTTGTAATCTCATCCAGCGTTTGAAGTATTATTTGCCCTCATCCCATTCAATCTGTCTTTCGATGACCATTCTTTGCAGGATATTTATTCGCAATGTTTGCTCCAGCTCACTCTTATCATTTCCACTAGCCGTCTTCCGTCTCCCATTGGCAGACGTACAGGGTGATCAAACAGTCAGTATAAATTTGAAAACTTAATAAACCACGGAATAATGTAGATGGAGAGCTAAAAATTGACATACATGCTTGGAATGACAAAGGGTTTTATTAGAACAAAAAAAAAAAAAAAGTTCAC
Source organism: Schistocerca americana (assembly GCF_021461395.2). NCBI lineage: Eukaryota > Metazoa > Arthropoda > Insecta > Orthoptera > Acrididae > Schistocerca > Schistocerca americana. Next base: position 133,874,258 of record NC_060122.1, on the reverse strand, counting down.
AAAATGTCCGACAAATGGCGCGTGAAAGATCTCTTGCGCGCGTCGTTTGGTGATGATCGTGTGCTCAGCCGTCACTTTCGTCATGCTTGGCCGCACAGGTCCCCAGACCTCAGTCCGTGCGATTATTGGCTTTGGGTTTACCTGAAGTCGCAAGTGTATCGTGATTGACTGACATCTCTAGGGATGCTGAAAGACAACATCCGACGCCAATGCCTCACCATAACTCCGGACATGTTTTACAGTGCTGTTCACAACATTATTCCTCGACTACAGCTATTATTGAGGAATGATGGTGGACATATTGAGCATTTACTGTAAAGAACATCATGTTTGCTTTGTCTTACTTTGTTATGCTAATTATTGCTATTCTGATCAGATGAAGCGCCATCTGTCGGACTTTTTTTGAACTTCTATATTTTTTTGGTTCTAATAAAACCCCATGTCATTCCAACCATGTGTGTCAATTTGTACCTCTCTATCTGCATTATTCCGTGATTTATTCAGTTTTCAAATTTATACCGACTTTTTGCTCACCCTGTACTTTCTCATCCGTCATTCTGAGAGACCACTTCGCTGTAGACCGTTGTACAAGGAAATCAGTGTCGCAGAGCCTCACAGGCAGCGCATTCCCTGCTTGTCGCCATAGAACTTCCATTTCGTTGTCGAATGTAGGAATAACTTTCTTTCGCCAGACAATATCAAGAGTGGAGACCGCGCTTCGTTAATAGTATCATATCATCGTATAACATCCGCATCTTTTTTGCAGGTACAGTGTATATTGCTGAGTTTAAGAACTGACGCGCAACAGAGCACTAAATGCTTATCTTTATCTACAAATACTCTCCTATCGTATCAGTTTTGTTCCCTTCCTGTCCTATTCCATTCGCGTATTGAGTGACAGAAAAATGACTGTGCGTGTACCTTCGAATGCTTCGTACTCTCTGTTTATGTTATCCTCGTGTCCGGTAACGGAGGTATACGGTTTTTGCAAGAGAATGGTCTCACAGTCTTCTTAGATTACGGATTCCGCAAATTTAACCAAAAGCGTTTCGAGGGAACTACGTCGTCTTCCTAGCAGGGACTCCTATTTGTATTTCCCGAACATTTCTGCTACACTTCACTAATGTCTGTACCGACCTGCTGCGAACCTAGCAGCACGTCAGTAAATTCGATCCTCGCCTTGTCATGCCTAATTTATGGGAAGGATTCCAAATGTTGGAACAATAATCTAGATTTGGTCCCACAAGCGCATTGTGTTCTGTTTCCTCTAAGGCTGCTCCGCACTTCCCCAGAACCTTTCCAACAAAACTAACACTTCCACATGCCTTACCTAATACACATATCGTGTGATCATCCTAATCTTATCGATTCTCGGTATTATCTTTAATAATTGTACCATTTAACGTGCTCAAAACATTCACAACCAGTCTTTTAATCAAATACTATGGGATTCTTTAAGTTATGGGCACTATCTTACACTTAAACATACTGGATGGTTATAATTAAAGTACAGCTACTCGCGGAGACCCAGCGTGAGTTGTAACTATCATATGACAGCAAAAATTATTACGATAATGCGTTAATGCAGAACCGATTTACGTTGCAAAAAGGATAGTTCCAATTTTGGCTACCAGGTGCAGATCTGGCGCTGTACAGCACCTAGTCGACGTTTCAGATACTCATATTGAACAAACTGTGTAAGTGGCAGCTAATAATAAAATCAACATCAAGTCTTTCTCACTTGTTTGAAATTTTCTGCCACATCGCATTCCTAATTCATTATATATGCAAACATTTCTGTACGTCATAGCACCTAATTTGCACCTGGTGGCCAAAATTGGAACAATTTTTTTCCAAGAGAAATTGGTTCCACATTAACGTGTTAGACTATCTACCAAGTTTCGCTGTGGTACGATAATGGCAGCCCACACTGGGCCTCTGTGAGTAGCTGCATTTTAATTACAACCACCCCGGTACCTTACGTTTTCTCATTACGGGGGTCACTCCAAAAGAAATGCACACTGCTTTTTTTTTAAATCCATCTTTTATTCTACATGTTTGAAAGTTTTACAGTGTGTAGATACATCCTTTAGGAACAATATTTTCATTTCTCCACATAATTTCCATCCCTCTCAACTGCCTTATGCCATCCATCTTGCAACCAGCGCCTGTATACCTGCACGGTAAAATTCTGGACCAACCTGTTGGAGCCACTGTTTGGCAGCGTGCACAAAGGAGTCATCGTCTTCAAACCTTGTTCCACGAAGACAGTCTTTCAGTTTTCCAAAGAGATCGTAGTCACTTGGAGCGAGGTCAGGACTGTAAGGCGGGTGTTTCAGTGTTATCCATCCGAGTTTTGTGATCGCTTCCCTGGTTTCTTGACTGACATGTGGCCGTGGATTGTCGTGCAACAGCAAAACATCCTGTTTTTGCCGATGTGGTCGAAAATGACTCAGTCGAGCTTGAAGTTTCCTCAGTGTCGTCACATATGCATCAGTATTATGGTGGTTCCACTTGGCATGATGTTCACAAGCAAGAGTCCTTCGGAATCGAAAAACACCACAGCCATAACTTTTCCAGCAGAAGGTGTGGTTTTGAATTTTTTTTCTTGGGTGAATTTGCATGATGCCACTCCACTGGGTGCCTCTTCGTCTCTGGTGAAAAATGATGAAGCCATGTTTCATCACCTATCACAATTCTTCCAAGAAATTCATCTCCACCATTCTCGTACTGTTCCAAAAGTTCGCTGCATACCGTTTTTCTTGTTTCTTTGTGAGCCACTGTCATCATCCTGGGAACCCACCGGGCACAAACCTTTTTTAACGCCAACGGTTTCTGTATTCTGCAAACAGTTCCTTCCCCTATCCCAACGTACCGTGACAATTCGTTCACTGTGATGCGACTGTCAGCAGTCACCAATTTGCTAACTCTCTGCACGTTGTCTGGAGTTTGTGCAGTACGAGACCTGCCGCTGCGAGGCCAATCCTCAATGTTGCCGTGCCCGCTTTCATCACGTAACCTGCTTGCCCACCGGCTAACTGTACTGCGATCGACAGAAGCATCTCCATAGACCTTTCTCAACCTCTTATGGATGTTTCCCACTGTCTCGTTTTCGCAGCACAGTAATTCTATGACAGCACGCTGCTTCTGACGAACGTGAAGTGTAGCAGCCATCTTGAAGACATGCTGTGACGGCGCCACTCACGGGAACGGGTTGAACTGAGTTTGAAAACAAGCGGGAAGGAGCTATCTACACACAGTAAAACTTTCACACGTGCAGAATGAAAACTGTATTTTTACAAAAATAGTGTGCATTTCTTTAGGTGCGACCCTCGTATTTGCCTCGTGAGACGTGGTGTGGCACGCTGGTAACCCTCGGTGTTTGTTTGTTGCAGGTGAGTGCCTGTGCCACCGCTGCTACTGGCGCTGCCTGGCGGCGGGTGCGAGAACTAGGCGCCGCCAGCTGACCCCTGCAGACCTGAGGCTCTCCCCCCACTCCTGCCACTTCAACGAGAGCAGCCGTCGCCGGCAATTCCGGGAGGCGAGATAATCTGTCGCCTGCCGCGGGGTCAACCATGATTAACGCCGGCAGCAGCGCCTGCGAGCTACGTCGGCGGCTCGTTGTACGGCTGGGCTGCAACACGGAGGCACCCAGATGTGTGTACTAGAGTCCTGCATGACCGAGTAAGCGAGCACAAAATACGAGGTGGGGCGAGCACACCCTAACTGGATAGGCTACCCGCACTAGTTCATGTGACCGAGCATTGAAGCCGTGACCGAATACGTAGCACATAACTTCGAACACATTACACGTGTTATCCGTGTGACACTGCAGCCAGTACGGGCTTCTTATTTGTGGTGTGTCTCTCTGTAATCATGCAGCGCGAGGAGGCCAGTGTAGTAACACGTAAGATTGAAACCAATGTTTACACATTAAAGAAACGGGAAGGTCTAAGAAGCCAAGTATGGAGTACATTTCTGTTGGTTGTAGATGAAAACATTGCGTCTACTGGATACGTATCGTGCATAAACTGCTCCACTTTATTGTTTTTCCAGTCGGCAACCACTCATTTAAAGAAACACAGCTGCAAGAAACCTCACAAAGATCGTTTCTTCGGCCGTCCTTCCGTTATCTTAATATGCTTGAAATAAGTGAAAAGCAGGAAATTCTTAACAATATGCGACAAATGTGTGCTACGTACGCCGTAATCGTTTTTGCATAGTTAGTGGAAAGTGTATTATAGAGAAACGGGAATGTTGTGACTCGTATAATATTTCATTAACGTAAAACATCTCGTTTTTATGGGAACGGGGGGTCGGGTTGTTTGGGGGGAGAGACCAAACAGCGAGATCATCGGTCTCATACGGCAATGTTTCGATGATTTCCATATCAGCTCTGTATTACTTGTCTCTTTTGTTTATTATCATAGATCCTTAAAGTACTGTGTCATCACCACCCAGAAAGAGAGCTCGTTTCAAGGAATGGAGGAACAACAGATCATCCGCAGCAGATGAAGTAGATCTGTGCATTTTAATGCACCCCGGAGATGATGATGACATCTTAAAGTGGTGCAGCAGACATGAAACGGATCTGCCAGGTTTGGCTGCAGTTGCAAGACGTATTTTATGTATCCCAGCAACAAGCGCACCTAGTGAAAGGTGCTTTAGTAAAGCCGGCATGTTACTAACAAATTGCCGCAGCCAATTAAATCCGGAACGCGTTAGTGATTTCCTGCTGATCAACAATAACTATAATTTTGTTTATGTTGCAAACAATTGAAACGTATGACAAGTTACGTCTGTAAATGTTTAATGTTCTTTGTATGCTTTCTTTATGAAGATGGTTGTCTTCTAGATTACAGGGAAAGCACTTATTTAATGTTTCCTATAAATGAAAGGAAAAATATCTCTTTTGTTTGGAAATGAGACTCGTCTTCTATCCACGATTGTATTGAAATATCATTTTACTTTCCAGGTGCTTTATGAATTTAGCTGTGTTACGTACCCGTTCTTGGAAATGTTACTTTTGTATTAAAAGACAGAGAGAGAGAGAGAGAGAGAGAGAGAGAGAGAGAGAGAGAGAGAGAGAGATAGAGAGAGAGAGAGGCGTTGGATTTGTACAGTACAGTACAGTGCAGCGAGCCGGGGCGAGGCGAGGTGAGACGTCAGCGGTGACCGGTCATGCTCGGTTATCCGCGTGTCCGGATTCCGGACATCAGACATGGGGCGAGTACGTGACCGAGCCGAGTCGTGTGGGGCCGGACACGAGCTGCTCGGTCCCCCCGTCAACAGGCGAGCCGCGACCGGTCAAACACTGAGCGTTGCAGCACTCTAGTGTGTACGTCGCGTCGCCGCCAGCCAGTACCACACCGACATGCAAGTGGTCCTACAGTTTCAGGAGCTCAGTTATTCCTCTATACTTGGGCGCCCCACAGTACACAGTTTTAGGGGAGTATGGGAAGGGGTGCTAAGAAAATTCATTAATCCATTTAAACGGGAAATGGACAAAATTCTGAAATTAAAAACCAAAATGAATATACTGTAGACGTTATTGGCACGATATTTTATAATCTGAGAGTTACAGGAGAACCTCAAATTCCCATTCTGTTAGGCTGTACGTAAAATCTACGTTTTAAATTCATTAAGGTCTTGAGTCCATTTCATTTGGTGATGGGGAATTATAACTGAATAATAAAAGTAAAGATAAGTTTTAGAAAACATCACTGTTGTTGTTGTTGTTGTAGTCTTCAGTCTGGAGACTGGTTTGATGCAGCTCTCCATGCTTCTCTATCCTGTGCTATCTTCTTGATCTCCCAGTACCTACTGCAACCTACATCCTTCTGAATCTGCTTAGTGTATTCATCTCTTGCTCTCCCTCTACGATTTTTACCCTCTACGCTGCCCTCCAATACTAAATTAGTGATCGCTTGATGCCTCAGAACATGTCCTACCAACTGATCCCTTCTTCTAGTCAAATTGTGCCACAAATTTCTCTTCTCCCCAATTCAATTCAATACCTCCTCATTAGCTATGTCATCTACCCATCTAATCTTCAGCATTCTTCTGTAGCACCACATTTCGAAAGCTTCTATTCTCTTCTTGTCCATACAAATTCTTTTACAAACGACTTCCTGACACTTAAATCTATACTCGATGTTAACAAATTTTTCTTCAGAAACGCTTTCCTTGCCATTGCCAGTCTATATTCTATATCCTCTCTACTTCGACCATCATCAGTTATTTTGCTCCCCAAATAGCAAAACTCCTTTACTACTTTAAGTGTCTCATTTCCTAAGCTAATTCCCTAAGCATCACGAGACTTAATTCGACTACACTACATTATTCTCGTTTTGCTTTTATTGCAAGACACTGTCCATTCAGTTCAACTGCTCTTCCAAGTCCTTTGCTATCTCTGACAGAATTACAATGTCGTCGGCGAGCCTCAAAGTTTTTATTTCTTCTCCATGGATTTTAATACCTACTCCGAATTTTTCTTTTGTTTCCTTTACTGCTTGCTCAATATACAGGTTGAATAACATCGGGGATAGGCTACAACCCTGTCTCACTCCCTTCCCAACAACTGCTTCCTTCTTATGCCCCTCGACTCTTATAACTGCCATATGGTTTCTGTGAAAATTGTAAATAGCCTTTCGCTCCCTGTATTTTACCCCTGCCACCTTCAGAATTTGAAAGAGATTATTCCAGTCAACATTGTCAAAAGCATTCTGTGAGTCTAGAAATGCTAGAAACGTAGGTTTGACTTTCCTTAATCTATCTTCTAAGATACGTCGTAGGGTCAGTATTGCCTCACGTGTTCCAATATTTCTACGGAATCCAAACTGATCTTCCCCAGAGTCGGCTTCTACCAGTTTTTCAATTCGTCTGCAAAGAATTCTTGTTAGTATTTTGGAGCCGTGACTTATTAAACTGATAGTTCGATAATTTTCACATCTGTCAACACCTGCTTTCTGGGATTGGAATTTTTATATTCTTCTTGAAGTCTGAGGATATTTCGCCTGTCTCATACATCTTGCTCACCAGATAGTAGAGTTTTGTCAGGGCTGGCTCTGCCAAGGCTGTCAGTAGTTCTAAAGGAATGTTGTCTACTCCCAGGGCCTTGTTTCGACTTAGGTCTTTCAGTGCTCTGTCGAACCCTTGACACAGTGTCATATCACTGTGTTCAGTTAATTGTTTGTGAAAGTATCTGTGTAATTATCGTTTGACACGACAGTGTTCTCCAAAACTTACTTATATCTTTAATTTTGTAGTTCATTTGCAGCTTTGCTTCACTAAAGAAAATAAGCACAAAATTTTAATTAATACCAAGCACAGATTTTATGTAACATCTGATATAACAGATGATATACAATATACGGCACCTCGAATTTACAGGGAATTCAGAAAATCCCGGTACAGACTTCTAGAACTCATAAAGGGGAGTGAGTGGATAATATTTTGAATAGAAACCCATGTTCATAGACGTATCAATTCCGTCCAACGACGGTTTCAGTTCAGATGGGTAATGCGTCCACTTCTGCTGAGGGAAAGAGAAAAGTCTCAGTGTTGCTTGTCCCGGTTTGCAGTACGGTAGAGAGGGTGACGTGTACTACATCAGACTTAACGTGCGCAACGTTTAATTTAAGAGACTCCTGTAGAGACAGTGAAAGATCTGCCTGCACGAGGTCCAACTGCTGCACTAGAAACAAGCGGGACGGGGAGTGTGTACCAGAAAATACGTGAAACAATGCTGGTGGTCGCGGATGGAGCCGCTGTTGTAAGGCGTCAGTACTGTTTTGTGTGTACAGTACGCTGGGTTCTTTTTCGTTCTGGAATAATGTAAAACACATCGTGTTTAATGTTAACACAAACAAATGTTATTAAGTGAGAAAAGGATGTTTCGCAATGTTTTCTTTTGAACTGTTACCTAATAACTGTACTGCGTCAGGCCGTATTAGATTCCTCAAGCAGAAGTGTAAGAGATAAATTTCTGAACTTATACCGTCATAGAACGGAAACGGTACATTTATGGATGTGGGTTTCTATTCAAAATATTATTACACACTCCCTTCTAAAACTCGTACAAGTTTGCAACGGGAATTTCCGAACACCCTGTACGTGTCTCTCTCAGTGGAGAAATGTCTCGCCAAAACTGTTTGATCAACTGTGTGTCACCGCTTTCGGTGGACGTGAGCGAAGTGTAGTGATATCAAGGTCTACGTGGAATAAGTTTATTTTAGTATTCAAGCTCCATTACGAACCTTCCTATACAACGGCATGGTGGAGGATGATGCGGGGGGGGGGAGGGGGGGGAGGGGGTGGTGAAGGTCCTCAAACCATCCTCCCTCCCTACCACCACCATCCACCTCTTGTGGTTTACTGATTACTCCACTACCGTCTATCCAGGTGTCGGTAGTTTCTGCGTCTGGGTGTGCCAAATGTGTGCGACAGACTCACAGCAATATTAGGTCACACAGAAGGAATGTGCAACTTATTTTTATTTTTGAACAATAAGCGGTTTTTCTGCGTTGATTTTCAAAGTCTGCATATTATTAACTATTTATGACGGTAGTATCTGTTCCCGAAAGAACAGTTCCCGTGGATGACCATGCAGCTTTGCTAGAAATGAAATGATAATTAAATAGACACCCTAGCTGCAAGCAGGCGTTGATGCACTTCATTGGGGACATGTTGAAAATGTGTGCCCCGACCGGGACTCGAACCCGGGATCTCCTGCTTACATGGCAGACGCTCTATCCATCTGAGCCACCGCGGGCACAGAGGATAGTGCGTCTGCAGGGACTTATCCCTTGCACGCTCCCCGTGAGATCCACATTCCCAACATGTCCACAACACTACATTCGTAGTGCGCCTAATAGATGTTTGCCCATCATACTCATTACTCGTGGCAGAGTAATCTACCAAGTCCCGTACGAGTTCGGGCATAGCGTGTGCGTTCGCACAAGAAGGTCAAAGGCCGTGAACCCATATTTTTAACTATATATGACGGTAGTATCTGTTCCCGAAAGAACAGTTACCGAACGCACACGCTATGCCCGAACTCGTACGGGACTTGGTAGATTAATCTGCCACGAGTAATGAGTATGATGGGCAAACATCTATTAGGCGCACTACGAATGTAGTGTTGTGGACATGTTGGGAATGTGGATCTCACGGGGAGCGTGCAAGGGATAAGTCCCTGCAGACGCACTATTCTCTGTGCCCGCGGTGGCTCAGATGGATAGAGCGTCTGCCATGTAAGCAGGAGATCCCGGGTTCGAGTACCGGTCGGGGCACACATTTTCAACATGTCCCCAATGAAGTGTATCAATGCCTACTTGCAGCTAGGGTGTCTATTTAATTATCTGCATATTACTTCAGATCTTTTTGAAGTATACGTTGTGCAGTCTGGAGGCGTTCGCTACAGGTGCTGACAGACTGAAAATTTGAGTCGGACCGTAGCGCCAGATCGGAGGCTCAGCTGGTAGACAGACACAGATTCGCATTTCAGTACTGCAATTTTTACCTCTGAGGGAGTGTTTCTTTATGCTTGTGTTTGCAGTTTTCAAAACATATCAGAACAACACCAGTGACTGTTAAGTGAGGGGTGAACAAAGAGTGGGGGTCGTATAATAGTGCCAATGGCGTCGTCTGCTTGAAGTTCTTTAATGTATCTTCTTGTTTTCTGTAAGATCTAGGAGGTGAAGATGAGTAATGAGTTACTTATAGCATAAGGACGTGTACTTTGAAACATTCCCGTTTAAATTCTTTATTGCGTTTTGTGTAATTTACCGAAACCGCCAAACAGTTAATTATTATGATTATATGACCGTGTGCTTAATGGATGAAAGGCTATCGGTTTTCCTGCTGTGCTTTGGGGGTATATCAACCGAGTGCGGCTGTTCTGAGACGGAATAGTTAATGATTGAAAGTTTGTCTATTATTAAGGACCACAAAGGTTGCGATGTACAAACTGATATATATTTCTTACTAACACACAAATTCTGAGGCAGTTGCTACCTTCGCCTTACACGTCTAATTACGGTTATATCTTTTTATTGGTTGCTGATTTTCAGTACTTCGTCACACGCAATGATGATGGTCAACATTCACAACAATCCTCACTGCAATCCATGGTTGTTGCTGGCCGACGCGGTTGACGCGAAACACGTAATTCGGCACTTGTCACTTTCTGTTTCATATCACTCGCGAATCGGTATTAGTGAGGGTCAACCCCACGACGATCAGGGGGACGTGCTCATTCGTCATACTCCGGTGAATTTTACCGTTTACAACTCACTCGACCACCATTCTTGCCCGTCTCTCCCGCACTAATGCGCACTCGACACTCATCTCGCTCGACACTCGTCTCACTGCCTCCTGCAGCGCTCGACAATCGACTCCTGTCTGCTATCGACCTGGGCGTCGGATACTAGCATATATGTTCGTGGGATCTCGGATCCCTTGCAACTTCTAGCTCTTATGACACTGGTCATTTCCACCTAGTTATAAGTCCCACAAAACAAGTCCTACCACACATTTCTGAAATGTTAAAATGATTTAGTTTCTATGGGTTCGTCGAAATCGTTATATTCCATAAATTTTCATGTGGTGCTTGTTGCGCAAGGACACTTGCTGCCGCTCGCTTGCATGCGTTAACATTAAATGCGCAGCTGATTCGTGGATTAGCAGTATTAAAAATTAGGTCAGTTTCCCCTTGCCGCTGATAGCCCAAGCCAACGATAGTGTCTGTATGAGTAAAACGAGCCAAGAAAAGCGTCGTTCTGACTGAAATCAGTGTCACGAAGTGGGAACGAAACTGCTCCAGACCTTACAAAACATTATGACAGAGAAACGGAATCGTTCCGTGTCGGATTCCACATGTGAGCGATCGGCACATCAGCTGTGCTCGCCACACGTGACCTTTCCACAAACAGCCGCATTCTTTTGCAAGTAATGCGGGCACTTAACTCAGCGTGGAAAATAGCCTACCCATTCCAACCTATTTACGTAAATTGAAACGCCACACAGATTGTCGACATCCTTTAAACTCTGGCTGCCGCCGAGTAGAAACGGTTGCTGGAAAACACTGCCAACGCACCCCACACACTACCCTACTGCGTCATACACTACTGGCCATTAAAATTGCTACACCAAGAAGAAATGCAGATGATAAACGGGTATTCATTTGACAAATATATTATACCAGAACTGACATGTGATTACATTTTCACGCAATTTGGGTGCATTGATCCTGAGAAATCAGTACCCAGAACAACCACCTCTGGTCGTTCAACGGCCTTGATACGCCTGGGCATTGAGTCAAACAGAGCTTGGATGGCGTTACAGGTACAGCTGCCCATGCAGCTTCAACACAATACCACAGTTCATCAAGGGTAGTGACTGGCGTATTGTGACGAGCCACTTGCTCGGCCACCATTGACAAGACGTTTTCAGTTGGTGAGAGATCTGGAGAATGTGGTGGTCAGGACCTGCAACATGCAGTCGTGCATTATCCTGCTGAAATGTAGGGTTTCGCAGGGATCGAATGAAGAGTAGAGCCACGGGTCGTAACACATCTGAAATGTAACGTCCACTGTTCAAAGTGCCGTCAATGCGAACAAGAGGTGACGGAGACGTGTAACCAATGGCACCCCATACCATCACTCCGGGTGATACACCAGTATGGCGATGACGAATACAGGTTTCCAATGTGCGTTCACCGCGATGTCGCCAAACACGGATGCGACCATCATGATGCTGTAAACAGAACCTGGATTCATCCGAAAAAATGACGTTTTGCCATTCGTCGTTGAGTACACCATCGCAGGCACTCCTGTCTGTGATGCAGCGTCAAGGGTAACCGCAGCCATGGTCTCCGAGCTGATAGTCCATGCTGCTGCAAACTTCGTCGAACTGTTCGTGCAGATGGTTGTTGTCTTGCAAACGTCCCCATCTTTTGACTCAGGGATCGAGACGTGGCTGCACGATCCGTTACAGCCATGCGGATAAGATGCCTGTCATCTCGACTGGTAGTGATACGAGGCCGTTGGGATGCAACACGGCGTTCCGTATTACCTTCCTGAACCCACCGATTCCATATTCGCCGGCCGGGGTGGCCGAGCGGTTCTAGGTGCTACAGTCTGGAACCGCGCGACCGGTACGGTCGCAGATTCGAATCCTGCCTCGGGCGTGGATGTGTGTGATGTCCTTAGATTAGTTAGGTTTAAGTAGTTCAAAGTTCTAGGGGACTGATGACCGGAGAAGTTTAGTCCCATAGTGCTCAGAGCCATTTGAACCATTTGATTCCATATTCTGCTAACAGTCATTGGATCTCGACCAACGTAAGCAACAATGTCGCTATACGATATACCGCAATCGCGATAGGCTACAATCCGACCTTTATCAAAGTCGGAAACGTGATGGAACGCATTTCTCCTGCTTACACGAGGCATCACAACAACGTTTCACCAGGCAACACCGGTCGACTGCTGTTTGTGTATGAGAAATCGGTTATAAACGTTCCGTATGTCAGCACGTTGTAGGTGTCGCTACCAGCGGCAACCTTGTGTGAATGCCCTGAAAAGCTAATTATTTGCATATCACTGCATCTTCTTCCTGTCGGTTAAATTTCGCGTCTGTAGCACGTTATCTTCGTTGTGTAGCAATTTTAATGGCCAGTAGTGTAGCATGAGGAAGCAACTGCTCGACAGTTGTGTTATGTGGACTGCGTGACACAGGCGAAATCTCTAACCAGGCCCTCATACCTGGCGGTAGACGCTATTCCCTACGCATCTTCACGTGCTCACTGAAATGAGCGACGCCACACGATCGACGGGCATACTGCCCAACGCATCTATGCAAAGCTTTACCGGATTTTCCCAGTGGTTTTCATTTCGCGGCCCATCGGAACTTACTTTCTGGACAACAGATACAACAGAGGATCCAGAATCGAACCTTGTGGTAAATCATGTCTGATTTCTCCAGATACTGAGTACCTACCGTTATGTGACTGATGTGGAACTGATGCGCCTTACTTTCTGTAATGAACAGATAAAAACCGCGAACCAGCAGTGCCTACTATTCCGTAATGTGATCGAAGGCCTTAGCCAAAATATCCCCAGTGCCAGTAACTCCTGATGTACTGATTTTGGCACCTCGTCTGTCACGGCAAGTATTGCCTGTTGAGCTGCCGGTGCTTTTTGACAGGACGTAAGTCGCCGGGCTGAGCAGAGCGGCCGCGGCGGTGACCCCGCGTGTCGCACGTGTCCTTGCACCGGCCGCTGACTCTGCCGGCTTTTGTGCGGACAGATCCGGCGCGAGGAATCGTTAGCGCTAGGATTTCACCCGGAACAAGTCCCGCCCACTCACCCCCACCGGCCACCGGTTCACCCCCGGCACTCACCCCCACCGGCCACCGGTTCACCCCCGGTTTTCCCAGTCTTTGTTCGTGGACTGGGCATCGTTTCAGTTGAGTTGACCCATGTGGTTTCCGCGTTCGGCTGCACGTTGCGGTAGAGCATTGTTCTTTTAGCCGATTTATTTAACATATTTCGCGTGTGAAGTGTTTTGCTTGTTAAAAGTGTTTCATCGTGTATTGCGTGTGAAATAGATTTACAATAGATTATGCAAACAGACATAATGTTCAGACTTTTTGGAGTGAATGTTAAATTAATATCTTCTTAGGTGTTAAATTTTGCCAGATAGTTAGAAGGCATGGTCTCAGCTGTGCCAGCTACTTCCACAGCAAACATAAGAGAAAACAAGTTAGCAATGAATTCTTTAAATACGAGAACTCAGTATTCACATGAACAGCCTATGAACAAACATGCTTCTATGCGAAAAAAAGCACCCAAAACTAAAACTGGAAAACCCTACCCTAAAAGAATAAATTGCTTGGAGAAAGTGGAACCACTCTATACTTGACACTTCAGTTTCAGAACTCAGACAATATATGTGAAACAAGCACCAATGTTCACTATACTTCCAAAGGGCATCAAAATTACTTTGCACCGCATGAAGGACGTTTTACATATGTGAAACACTGCAGCATGTATTTCCTCCATAGCTACTCCGTGACAAACAAACATATCATCATCATTATTATTTGTAAAAATGGTTTGAATGACATTTACGAAATTAATAAATCTATTGGTTAAAATCAGACAGGGCAGAGAATAACGATAGATTATTTTCCTGAAACGTTTTCAACTGCATATAGGACACTAATCACACAGAAACAGCCATAATTCTTTATAACCTTGTTTACAATGCGCAGGGATGGCATTGAAAGAATTTACAAGTTAAAATTCACCCATTACCCATACAAATACTAACGAAATATGACATTTAAGCAAATATCTTACTGCTTTCATTAAGCATATCTACTTTACGGTATTCTTATATTCTTTAATGTTCGTGAGCTACTATGAGGGCCTACATAAACAAAACGACTTTGACTTATATCTGTATAATGTTGATTTTAGACAGTAGAGTTATTCGACTGCTTCCGTGGTTTTACTACCAACATAACAGATTGAAGACCATTGTTTTCGCATCGTATGTTTGCTCTATTGTATCCCTCAAATGAACGTATTATAATAAGTGAGTTAGTTAATGAAAATTTGTCATTATTGCCCTTAAATAACATCACGTTATTTTTTTGTTTTCTCTTGCTGGCGATGCTTTCAATTCTCTATAAATATTTTTATTTCTTTATTAATACACATTCATATTATATTACTATCCAGAAAAACTTCAATTTCTTATCATTACTGAATTTCATCGCAGTCTAACGTGTGTTGGACTGAGACGATAGCAACTTCGCTGTAGCTTCCAGTTCGCGGAACTGGCGGCTGTTTAGGGGAGGGCCTTACACTACGGATAGGCATGGAGGGGGGTGAATGGGCGGGACTTGTTCCGGGTGAAATCCTAGCGCTAAGGGCACGTTCCGGCGCGCGGCTCTCGGCTTAGTTCCGCGCCGCGCACCGCCACGTGCAGCCCGCCCTCAGCAGACAGCCGCGGCCGCTGCCCACAGCACGGCGCCCGAGCGTGCCGGCGTTCATTCATTCGACACCAAGGGGCAAAACGAGCAGCGCCGGACTGAAATTAAATGATTCGTAAGGCGCTGATGGCCGGGAGTCCCCACCTGGGGAAGCTCGGCCGCCGAGTTGCTAGTCTTTTCTAGCTGTCGCCACACTGGGCGGCTTGCGTGTCGAAGATGAGGGAATCGAACCCGGGCCCGCTGCATGTGAGTCAGACGCGCTGAACACTCAGTTAAGGGGAGGACTGCACATTAACGTCGGGCTCTCCAGTGTATCTACATCTACATCTATACTCCGCAAGCCACCTGACGGTGTGTGGCAGAGGGTACCTTGAGTACCTCTATCGGTTCTTCCTTCTATTCCAGTCTCGTATTGTTCGTGGAAAGAAGGATTGTCGGTATGCCACTGTGTGGGCTCTAATCTCTCTGATTTTATACTCATGGTCTCTTCGCGAGACATATGTAGGAGGGAGCAATATACTGCTTGACTCCTCGGTGAAGGTGTGTTCTCGAAACTTCAACAAAAGCCCGTACCGAGCTTCTGAGCGTCTCTCCTGCAGAGTCTTCCACTGGAGTTTATCATCTCCGTAACGCTTTCCCTATTACTAAATGATCCTGTAACGAAACGCGCTGCTCTCCATTGGATCATCTCTATCTCTTCTATCGACCCTATCCGGTACGGATCCCACACTGCTGAGCGGTTTTCAAGGAGTGGGCGAACAAGTGTACTGTAACCTACTTCCTTTGTTTTCGGATTGCATTTCCTTAGGATTCTCCCAATGAATCTGGCATCTGCTTTACCGACGATCTACTTTATATGACCATTCCATTGTAAATCACTCCTAATACCTACTCCCAGATAATTTATGCAATTAACTGCTTCCAGTTGCTGACCTGCTATATTGTAGCTAAATGATAAGAGATCTTTCTTTCTATGTATTCGCAGCACATTACACTTGTCTACATTGAGATTCAATTGCCTTTCCCTGCACCATGCCTCAATTCGTTGCAGCTCCTCCTGCATTTCAGTACAATTTGTTACCTCACGATATACTACAGCATCATCCGCAAAAAGCCTCAGCGAACTTCCAATCTTATGCACAAGGTCATTTATATATATTGTGAATAGCAACGGTCCTACGACACTCCCCTGCGGTACACCTGAAATCACTCTTACTTCGGAAGACTTCTCTCCATTGAGAATGACATGTTGCATTCTGTTATCTAGGAACTCTTCAATCCAGTCACACAATTGGTCTGATAGTCCACAGGCTCTTACTTTGTTCATTAAACGACTGTGGGGAACTGAATCGAATACCTTGCGGAAGTCAAGAAACATGGCATCTACCTGGGAACCCGTGTCTATGGCCCTCTGAGTCTCATGGACGAATAGCGCGAGCTGGGTTTCACACAATCGTCTTTTTAAGTGGAATGACGCTCTAAAGCAGCGGTCCTCAAACATTTTTGCTCAAGAGCCAATACTGACATTGTGGAGCGGCATCGCAGGCCGCATATATGCCGATATTATTAACTGATAATCTAAGTAAATTAGTCTCTTACTAGTCCCCAATAGACTAGCTATAGTATGGGCACGATAGGTCGGCCGCCAGCCCCCGGGATTGGTTGTTAAATGTTGACACCATTCAGAAAAAATTCGCGTCGATTGTTCTCTGTTTCGTATTGCTGCCACCCTCAGCACCTGAGAGATGGGACAATGGTAATTGCTTGACAATCTGTTATATTGTGTGAAAGGATGATTAATTGATTAATAACAGTAAATGGGTTATGCGATACGAGACATGATCACAAATTTTTACTAAATGTTTTGAATTTCGTTTTTCTTCTACTCATTATGTTGTATTACAACACCCTTAATTTAATTTCACATTCTTTGATACAAATAAGTACTGCCTTCGAATAAGTCCGTACCTGTAATGTACGAGGGCTATTCGGAAAGTAAGGAACGATAGGTCGCGAAATGGAAAACACAGTGAAAATCAAAATGGATTTATTTGCAACAGTTAGCTACAACTTACAGCTACTTATCTCTATAGTCGCCGATCCAACATAGACGTCTGTCGTAGCGTTGTACCAACTTTCCAATACCCTAGTTATAGAAGGCAACCGCCAGTGCTTTTCGCCAATCCTCTACGCTGGCCTACAGCTCGTTGTCTGTGCCAAAATGTTGTCTTCATAGCCAGCGGTTCATGTGACCAGAGGTGAAACTCAGAGAGAGACAATTACGGGCTGTACTGTGGGTAATCAAACATTTCCAATTGAAAACGATGCAGGAGCATCTTCATTGCCCCTGCAGAATGCGACTGAGAATCGTCTTGAAGAAGAAAACGCACGGCAGTTATGTAATGTTGGCAGCATAGCTTCAGGCGAAATTTCTCACCACGCCCTCGTACTATTGTTCTAGGTATCTGTATGTGCTCCCTGTGTCCTCAGAACTAAAAAGAACGACGTAACGTGATCGACGGACATACTAGAGACACTGCACAACACACCTGTGCAAAACTACAACGGGTTTTCACCGTGGTTTCCATTTCGTGACTGATCGTTCCTTACTTTCCGAATAACCCTCGTACATTCACGAATCCATGTTATTACTGAGTAAAAATTTCTACCACAGTGGCTGATCGGTACTAATCGCGCACGCCAGTGAACTGTCAGAAGTGGAAGACAAACAGTAAAACATCCCCCTATTACATCCTCCAACCCCTCATTGGCCGCGCTACTTACGCCTCGGCCACCGAGGTAAGCGGCCAGCTTCAACTAGCTCGCGCACGAATTCACCAGCGTCAGTTAAAATTAAGCATATTACTGCCTCTATAAGTATTTTTGTTTGTTACTGAGCACGAAAACCACACACTTAAGAAGCTGCTAACGCTAGCTGACGTCTTAAGGTTCGACTGCTAGTTGCTAGATGCGTATTACTATAAAATACGGCTGAGAAGCGCAGGCACTACGAATATCTGATTTGGCCCGCATACGGATGGCGGGCCGCAGTTTGATGAACACAGCTTAAGTCATTCCACTCAGGGATGCTCCGATGTTGCTGATGTGACTAAATACTGATGCTTTCGTTTTGAAATGTATAGTATTGGCGTCGATACTTAGCCTTCGATAATTTCATAGGTTCGTTAGAAATAGCAGAGTATCCATACTGGAAGTATCGCAAGATGTTGGAGAAAGTAATAACTTTTCCCTGTTAGATTAGTCGGTACTTGTAAGTTGTATATTGAAGTATATAGTATGCAGAAAACAGAACATCACTAGTGGACATCATTTACCATGTGTTACCCAAACGAAACTACAGTCGTCCGCCCATAACCCACAGTTGTTGCTCTGGGTGAAGACTCTCTGGAACTACAATGTATGAAATAATGGTTCACTTTATTACAGCCGGCCGGAGTGGCCGATCGGTTCTAGGCGCAACAGTCTGGAACCGCGCGACCGCTACGGTAGCAGGTTCGAATCCTGCCTCGGGCATGGATGTGTGTGGTGTCCTTAGGTTAGTTAGGTTTAAGTAGTTCTAAGTTCTAGGGGACTGATGACCTCAGAAGTTAAGTCCCATAGTGCTCAGAGCCATTTGAACCATTTTGAACTTTATTACACGAATAAATATAAAGAGTTAGTAAACTTCATACAGTCCTTTGCCAGAGGAGTATTGGAATATTTACAACTGCCATTCGGTATTAAAGGATACCTTGATGAATACATTCACACACTCTTGTTCTGCAGTACAGTGTTCAACATTTACAAAAGTACATTTCCAGCTGTTATTTGAATAAGTCTTCAGTCCTACTCGACGATGTTGAGTGCTTCAGCTGTGGTCACGATCTGCGGCAGCACACTTCTACGCTCGGCTCTATATTGACTTCCGTGCGAGGGCGTTCCTGGGCTGAGAGAGGGGGCGTGTCTTCTTTAGCCTCGCCCATTCGTCACTGCAGATTGCAGCGAGACATCGCTAATATCTTTGGTAGCGATGCACGTTGCCGCCTATTGTGTGTCACCGCGATCATTGGACAATACTACACCATATGCTGTCTCAAAGAGACATTTTAGATTTAAGCATAATCTTTTTTTTTTTTTTTTTTTTTCTATAGTGATGAATTCGAAGAGTGATTGGGAGTAACTAAGTTGGGAGCAGATCTGTCCTGTTCTTGTCCTTCCAACTTCCTATTCATTTTTTCGTAGGTCTCACATTTGACATCCTCCAAAATTTGGTACTTGTACTGTAGTCGTGGCCTGCTTTTTGTTGTTATATACAGAGAGTTGTAGCGAAATGCAGGATGACCCACAGAGGATGGAGACTTGGTGTACGGGTTATTAGTTGACCTGCAACGTAAACGAATGTAACGCATTGTGCATGAAGAAGCTGAAATACCCATTATTGTATGATTTCACGGTTCAGGATGAATATTGATTTCCTTAAATATCTAGGAGTTTACGTACAGCGCGATTTATAAAGTGGAACGACCACATAAAACAAAACGCAAGTAAGTCAGATCACAGACTGATATTCATTTCAAGAATCTTCAGGAAATGTTGTACGTCGACAAATGAGGTAGCTTACAAAATCGTCGTTCGGGCAGTACTTGTCAGTTTGGGTCCCGTACCAGATGGGATTGATAGAGGAAATAGCGAAGATACAAAGAAAAGCAGCACATTTCGTTACAGTTTCATTTAGTAAGCGCGAAGCTGCTTAGAGGCGCTCATTCGACTCCATTTGTGGACGGTGCGAGAGAGATGTTGCGCATCACGGTTAGCTTATTGTTAAAATTTCAAGAGCGAACTTTCCTAGAAGAGTCAGTTGTAGGGTATTGTACCATAATGGAAGCAAAGTAGAGGATGTTGTTAAGGGTGCACACATGAATTAATACGGTTCTTTATTTACGAGAGGCTGCTACTTAACTTGAATGGAATCCATGTTCGTGGTACAAGCTCATCAGCAATAGTCCTCTTGCAGACAATATCCGTAATCTTGCTATTACACTAGTCTGGCCGCTATGCATTGTTGTAGCCCGAGATGAAGTACACCCGCACTGTGATCGAACTGGCAGCCGCCAAACTGGAGAGTGAGTTAGTGACTGAGGCCCTCCGGTCAGCGTCGGCAGCCTCAACACTTGCTGTCGAGAGGGCGTTGGCTGTACGTTGGTTGTCGGCGTGTCTCTGGGTCCTCTCATGATATGCGCACTTGATGCAGCGCCTACTATCCATCTCCCCGCTACATCTTTGCCAACCAGTATGCTGGTGACAGCTTACGCTAGCACATCAATGAATGCGTTGATTTTTCCTGTGAGTATCTCGCGAAAAGCTATGAAGGTGAAATTAGAGCTAACAAGGGGACCCTCCCTACTGTAAATCACGGATTTTGATGCGCTTCAAATATCTTGTAGAGGTACGTAACCCTGATTACCTGGCTATCCGATTTTTTAGCGACGGGTCTTCCTTTTTGAGAAAATCAATTTTGAAGTTCATTGCGGGGTTTGTATATCTGTAACATTATATAGATTTCGAACAAACCAGCGTAGCGCAGCAGGAAAGGATCACGCCTACCGCACTGGAGGTACCGTGTTCGAATCCTGATTGTACACATTTTTTTTTAAATCGACCGAATTGTTCAGTTTTATTTCAAAGAATATCAATAAACAGTGTAAGGTGTGCGAAATTATAAAGATGTATTAAGTTATTAATTTTTTCTAATATTCATTCCGTTTGTGGTTCGCAGTTGGAGTTGCAAATGTTTGTACAACGGTGGCTTCTTGTATTACCTGAAATCGATCTCTACCCATTATCGTCCCCTCTCCAGTGAATACCGTTAGCCGTCACGGGAACCCCAGCTCCTAGGCCAATGAGGATGAGAGTTGCATTCCTTTACGTTCGCATCTAACTACAGCGTCAGTTGCTCGCAAAATGTCTCTCGTGCCGTGTGTTAGAAAAATTCTGTGAAATGGAAGAAGCAAGTGTTTCTGCAGTAGTGCAGCCAGAAGTAGATCCACAAGTAGAAGAGTTGAATGAAGAATCAAAAGGCGAAATCACAAATGCCGTTAAATACGCCGAAAATGAACTCCGCGATTTGAATCTCGTAACGAATACGCCACCTAGAGTTATCTCTGTCAATTCCGTTGCAATTGTCGATCAGATATGTATCGCAATACAGGATCTCTTGCCGAAAGACAGATCATTATTAATGATGAATTGATATATTTCAACGAAGAAGATGAATTGGGAGTATATGATGCGAACGAGAAACGGAATCAATATTTGAAAAAAATTAATAAATGAATATATCTTCATAATTTCGGTCACTTTACACTGTTTGTTGATATTATTTGAAATGAAATTGTAAAATTCGCTCGATTTTTAAAGAAAAAAAGCACACGAGCAGGATTCGAACACAGTACCTCCAGTGCGGTAGCCGTGAACCTTTACCGCTGTGCTACGCTGGCTTGCTCGGAACATATGTAATGTTACAGATATTCCGGGTGATCAAAAAGTCAGTATAAATTTGAAAACTTAATAAACCACCGAATAATGTAGATAGAGAGGAAAAATTGACACATATACTTGGAATGACATGGAGTTTTATTAGAACAAAAAAAAGTTCACAAACTGTCCGACAGGTGGCGCTGGTCAGCAAAACGTCAGTGACTGCGCATCACAGTCTTGTATAAAAGGAGCTGTAATGAGAGAGAGAATCAGATATATTGAGCATTTCCTGTAAAGAACATCATCTTTGCTTTGTCTTACTTTGTTATTCTAATTATTGCTATTCTCAGCAGATGAAGCGCCATCTGTCGGACATTTTTTGAACTTTTGTATTTTTTTGGTTCTAATAAAACCCCATGTCATTCCAATCATGTGTGCCAATTTGTATCTCTCTATCTACATTATTCCGTGATTTATTCAGTTTTCAAATTTATACTGACTTTTTGATCACCCGGTACATATAGCGCATTGAATTTCAAAATCGATTTTCTCAAAAACCAAGTCCCGTCGCTAAAAAACCGGATAGCCAGGTACTCAGGGTAAGTGCCTCTACCACAAATTTGAAGCGCATCAAAATCCGTGATTTACGGTATGGAGGGGTCCCCCTTGTAAGCAGCAATAGACTGCAACAGGAGAGGCGGTAAGTGACGGTGGTACTGTTCGTATCCTCTGGCACACTCCTTAAGGGGGGGTAGGGCGTCAAACGGGCCGACTTGGAGCAGGAGAGGCACCACAGGACATTTTAATTTGCACTGTCTATACTCTTACAAATAAATTCAAAAAACTGTCAGCATGACCAGGAAGGATTCAGAATCCACACTCATAGCAGTGGAAGTTCGAAAACATAACGAAGTAATTTTTTTTTACATGTGAAATTTCATCATTTTTTTTCACTTACTAATGGCAGCATTTGTTCCTGTATGTACACTTTTCTTCATAAGTAAGAGAGATTGTTCGATGAATTTTGCACAGCATACAAACCACACTTAAATGTGTATGAAACTCTAGAATTTTCCAAATCTATTAAAAACTGTGTTAAAAATTGAGGTAATTAACTATAAAATTGGTGTTTTTCCTAAACATGAAGTTTAAAATACAACAGCTCATTCGTTTTTTCATAAATTAAATAAATTCTAGAGTTTCATACACCTGTAAGTATGGTATGTATGCTGCGCAAAATTCATCGAAGAATCTCTCTAACTTGTGAAGAAAAGTGTACCTATAGCAACAAATGCAGCCGGTAGTAAGTGATAATATAATGAAATTTCGCACCTAAAAAAGAAAATTATTTTGTTATGTTTCAGAACTTCCACTGCAATGAGTGTGAATCCTGAATCCTTCCTGGTGATGCTGAGAAAGTTCTATGAACTTATTTGTAAAAGTATAGACACTGGAAATAAAATGTCGTGTGATACCTCTCCTGCTCCAAGTCGGCCTGTTTGACGTCCTACCCCCTTCAAGTGGCTTGCGGAGCATAGACGTAGGTTTACAATGAATTCCGGATGGATGACATGGTTTCCTTCTCTTTTTTTGCGGCAGAGTGTTTGTGAACTGAATAATAACCCGAGTAATACTGGAGTATGAACTGCCAGGCTGAGTAAAGTTGTGTGTTGTGGTGTGCGTACTGTAAGATCTTTGGTACACACACCATCAGATTATTTGACTTGTCGCTCTAACGAATTAGGCGAGTGTCAGCAATATGTCTCGTGGTCTTACCGTGGCGTGTTTATCTTCTGCCGTTAGGTCAGACAATAGATATGCCACTTGCACGCTTAGAGTAGCAGGTTGACGGTGACCAACTTCAAACAGAACTTGAATAATTTTCACACACATTTATTAAAATAATGAAAAGCATAGACATTACGTAACTTGATTCTGGATGCTATTTGCAATTGACAATCTGAAGTTCCTTTGGTCTTGGTACGTTAATGTTATTCTCACATATCTCTGATACTCGACAAAGTGTCTATACATTTATCTTCATGGCTATGTACAGGAATATACTGGTACAGACTGTTGCAGACAAATGCAGGCTGACTAATCGGAGGTCTGTACACTCGTTTATTATCTCGCGCGTTCAGGTATCACTGCGCGAGTGTGATCCGTGAGGAGAAAAGGTTCTACGTTAGCAGCAATCTTATTGGCTGCGTTACATATTAATACGCGGATCGGCGGAAGCAGAATTTGGTCCGTCTCTAAGGCAGCGCCATCTCGTAGTGCGGAGAAGGACGAGCGCTGCGCCTGCGCTGTTGTGCTTAGCGGGGCGCGCTCTAGTGGGAAAGTTGTGTACGCGCTGACTACGCGGAACTATGTACACAACATGCAATAAATCGAGATTGCTTTCCTCGTCTAGGCTGCCCCCATTGCGAAGCGTCGGCCGCGTGCCTGCGGTGTAGCATTATTGGCGGGAGCCGGCGACGGGCTGAGTGGTGGGCTGGGACAGGTAGCGCACACGCCCGTGTTCGCACGGGAGGTCCGGCAGCTGCTGCGCGGCGCAGGAAGGAAACCCGAGACGCGGGGCGGAGCGGAACAGGACGCGGGACACGCCCGCAGCCCGGCCGTTACGACCTTCTGCCGAACCTGTTCGTCCCTCCCTCTTTCTGTCCTCACGCGCCGGACACTAAAGCGAAAACCGACAACAACATTGCATCCACGCGTTTCTCGGTGTAAATTGTGTCGTACACCAAAGGTCTGTAGTAGCAAAGGCGTCGACAAGTTAGACTTGTAAGAAGCTTTCTGTGGTAATGCACTGCACCCACGAAGAAGTCCGCCGGTTCTAAACTACACTACTG
Source organism: Schistocerca americana (assembly GCF_021461395.2). Lineage (NCBI taxonomy): Eukaryota > Metazoa > Arthropoda > Insecta > Orthoptera > Acrididae > Schistocerca > Schistocerca americana. The sequence goes on along the minus strand of NC_060122.1, from coordinate 133,849,928 downwards.
GCCATTAAAGTTGCTACACCACGAAGATGACGTGCTACAGACGCGAAATTTAACCGACAGGAAGGAGATACTGTGATATGCAAATGATTAGCTTTTCAGAGCATTCACACAAGGTTGGTGCCGGTGGCGACACCTACAACGTGCTGACATGAGGAAAGTTTCCAACCCGTTTCTCATGCACAAACGACAGTTGACTGGCGTTGCCTCGTAAAACGTTGTTGTGATGCCTCGTGTAAGGAGGAGAAATGTGTACCATCACGTTTCCGACTTTGATTAAGGTCGGATTGTGGCCTATCGCGATTGCGGTTTATCGTATCGCGACATTGCTGCTCGCGTTTGTCGAGATCCAATGACTGTTAGCAGAATATGGAATCGGTGGGTTCAGGAGGGTAATACGGAACGCCGTACAGGGTCCCAACGGCCTCGTATCACTAGGTCGAGATGACGGGCATCTTATCTGCATGGCTGTAACGGATCGTGCAGCCACGTCTCGATCCCTGAGTCAACAGATGGGGACGTTTGCAAGACAACAACCATCTGCACGAACGGTTCGACGACGTTTGCAGCAGCATGGACTATCAGCTCGGTGACCATGGCTGCGGTTACCCTTGACGCTGCATCACAGACAGGAGCGCTGCGATGGTGTACTCAACGACGAACCTGGGTGCACGAATGGCAAAACGTCATTTTTTCGGATGAATCCAGATTCTGTTTACAGCATCATGATGGTCGCATCTGTGTTTGGCGACATCGCGGTGAACGAACATTGGAAGCGTGTATTCGTCATCGCCATACTTCGTATCACCCGGCCTGATGGTATCGGGTGGCGTTGGTTACACGTCTCGGTCACCTCTTGTTCGCATTGACGGCACTTTGAACAGTCGACGTTACATTTCAGATTTGTTACGACCCGTCGCTCTACCCTTCATTCGATCCTTGCGAAACCCTACATTTCAGCAGGATAATGCACGTCCGCACGTTGTAGGTCCTGTACTGCCCTTTCTGGATATAGAAAATGTTCGACTACTGCCCTGGCCGGCCGTAGTGGCCGAGCGGTTGTAGGCGCAGATTCGAATCCTGCCTGGGGCATGGATACGTGTGGTGTCCTTAGGTTAGTTAGGTTTAAGTAGTTCTAAGTTCTAGGGGACTGGTGACCTCAGCAGTTAAGTCCCATAGTGCTCAGAGCTATTTGAACCATTTTGCTGCCCTGGCCAGCACATTCTCCAGATCTCTCGCCAATTGAAAACGTCTGGTCAACTGTGGCCGAGTAACTGGCTCGTCACAATACGCCAGTGACTACTCTTTATGAACTGTGGTATCGTGTTGAAGCTGCATGGGCAGCTATACATGCCATCCAAGCTCTGTTTGACTCAATGCCCTGGTGAATCAAGGCCGTTATTACGGGCAGAGGTGGTTGTTCTGGATACTGATTTCTCGGGATCTATGCATCCAAATTGCGTGAAAACGTAATCACATGTCAGTTCCAGTATAATACATTTGTCCAATGAATACCCGTTTATCATCTGCATTTCTTCTTGGTGTAGCAAATTTAACGGCCTGTACTGTACCTTTCTTCGGCGATCACAGTTGGTAGCACTGCGCCGCCACAAAGCAGTCGCTGCCGCGGTCACAGCGTGTGGAGGCGAGATTGTGCAGTCTGTCTGAGCTAATCGTGTGGTCAGCTGCCTGTAGCGAGTATGATAGCAAATAGCCTACTACTTGGAACGTAATTTCTCCTCTCCCCTTCCTCACAGCGTGCGCCGAGCGTTCTTTTCTTCAGGTGTGGTCATTACGGAAATTATCGTGGTAGAGACGACGCAGTAGCTTGGCGAATACTTACCTCCACACCTGCCTACTTCTCATCTGCGGTCACGCAATAAGAGAAGAGCTACGGAAGCGGCGGCCAGAAGGCCGCGCGGGCAGTGAGGGCGATTCGAAGCGGGAGATTAACGCGCCCGTCCAGGCGTGGCGGGTTCTGTAAGGAAACCCAGCAGCCAAGGCCGCGGCAGGCAACTGGTCCAGGGCGCGGGAAGGCCCACCTCAACTCGGTGCGTGCGCACCGGTACGCGACTGGGTGGAAAGGGGTAGGCAGAGAGATGTAAGCAGATACACACTACTGGCCATTAAAATTGCTACACCAAGAAGAAATGCAGATGTTAAACGGGTATTCATTGGACAAATATATTATACTAAAACTGACATGTGATTACATTTTCCCGCAATTTGGGTGCATTGATCCTGAGAAATCAGTACCCAGAACAACCACCTCTACCCGTAATAACGGCCTTGATGCGCCTGGGCATTGAGTCAAACAGAGCTTGGATGGCGTGTACGGGTACAGCTGCCCATGCAGCTTCAACACCATACCACAGGTCATCACGAGTAGTGACTGGCTTATTGTGACGAGCCAGTTGCTCGGCCACCATTGACCAGACGTTTTCAATTGGTGAGAGATCTGGAGAATATGCTGGCCAAGGCAGCAGTCGAACATTTTCTGTATCCAGAAAGGCCCGTACGGGACCTGCAACATGCGGTCGTGCATTATCCTGGTGAAATTTAGGGTTTCGCAGGGATCGAATGAGGGGTAGAGCCACGGGTCGTAACACATCTGGAATGTAACGTCCTATGTTCAAAGTGCCGTCAATGGGAACAAGAGGTGACCGAGACGTGTAACCAATGGGACCCCATACCATCACGCCAGGTGATACGCCAGTATGGCGATGACGAATACGTGCTTCCAATGTGCGTTCGCCGCGATGTCGCCAAACACGGATGCGAGCATCATCATGCTGTAAACAGTACACCATCGCAGGCGCTCCTGTCTGTGATACAGCGTCAAGAGTAACCGCAGCCATGGTCTCCGAGCTGACAGTCCATGCTGCTGCAAGCGTCGTTGAACTGTTCGTGCAGATGGTTGTTGTCTTGCAAACGTCTCCATCTGTTTACTGAGGGATCGCGAAGTGGCTGCACGATCCGTTACAGCCATGCGGATAAGATGCCTGTTGTGTCGACTGCTAGTCATACGAGGCCGTTGGGATCCAGCACGGCGTTCCGTATTACCCTCCTGAATCCACCGATTCCATATTCCGCTAACAGTCATTGGATATCGACCAACGCGAGCAGCAATGCCGTGATACGATAAACTGCAATCGCGACAGGCTACAATCCGATCTTTATCAAAGCCGGAAACGTGATGGTAGGCATCACAACAACGTTTCACCAGGCAATGCCGGTCAACTGCTGTTTGTGTGTGAGAAATCGGTTGGAAACTTTCCTCATGTCAGCACTTTGTAGGTGTCGCCACCGGCGCCAACCTTGTGTGAATGCTCTGAAAAGCTAATCATTTGCATATCACAGCATCTCCTTCCTGTCGGTGAAATTTCGCGTCTGTAGCACGTCATCTTCGTGGTGTAGCAATTTTAATCGCCATTAGTGTACGTTTTTCACTTGTGTATGTTTACTAGAGATGCATGGCACTAGCAAATGGCACAACTCTTCCCAAAGATTTCTTCTGGTGGCTCACTAATGAGTCCTCTTATATGATCGAATCTTTTTTCGACTATTTGAGAAAACGCTATTTAATTGAAAAGTGACATGGTGACACCAGTGCTGTTTATATAAATGATGAATTAGTATTCAAAAATACCAGTGGAGTTCAAAATGTTTCAAATGGCTCTGAGCACTATGGGACTTAACTTCTGAGGTCATCAGTCCCATAGAACTTAGAACTACTTAAACCTAACTAACATAAGGACATCACTCACACCCATGTGCGATGCAGGATTCGAACCTGCGACCGTAGCGGTCGCGCGGTTCCAGATTGTAGCGCCTAGAACCTATCGGCCACTGCGTCCGGCGGAGTTCAAGTAATGCAACACTTTTTTCCCCAACCGACTTCGGTTGAAAAAATGAGGAATTTGCTGTGGAACATCTTACAATATTTCCACTTTAGCCCCTGTAGTTTCGTGGAGTTCATATAGGTGGGGTCTGCAACGGAGGTCTGTTCCAAGCAGAGGGCTGACATCGAGTTTCTTTTCGCGGGAAACCAGAGCACCAGAGATGTTCGTAGACGCTTGCAGAATGTCTGCGGAGGCCTGGCAGTAAACAAAAGCCCGGTGAGTGGTTGAGCGAGGCGTCTGTCAGTGAGGACAGACGCACACAGCAGCGACTCCTGCGTGAAAATGTAATCACATTTCAGTGCTAGTATAATATATTTGGCCAATGAATGCATGTTTATGATCTGCATTTCTCCTTGGTGTAGCAATTTTAATCGCCAGTAGTGTAATATCTGAAATTTTTCTGTTTGCTAACTTTGTACACAGTTTCACAGCTCTTAGGAATGCCAGTTGGACGCTTGAAGACTCGGTTAACTACGAAGTAGCCTGTGTGCTTGCATGCGCACGAGGACTGGTGTGCGCCGGTCGCGTGTTCAATGGAGTCCTCGGAGAGACGCGAGGTCGCTGGGCGGCCGGCCCGGAGGCCATCCGGGTCGCGGCGGGAGGCGCACGGCCACCACGGCGATCGGGTCGCGCCTAAGAATAACAATGAGCGCATTGCCGACCTGCCGGCCGATAGGCGCCTGGCGACCCGCGCGTGGGCGGGGCCTGGCTGCTGCTGCTGCCCCCTACCCCCTCCCGTAACGTGCAGCATCTGCATTCAGACGACGCCGTTGGGCCGCGGAGCCGCTGCCACAGTCCTTTGTGGCGTCTCGCGCTCAGGTACCCTGCGATCGCGGCGTGCCCGTCTACTTCGTGGCCGCCGTATGACTCACCGCACTGTTTCATTGCCACTTTTGTTCCTCTTCTTCTTTTGCACTGTGGTCAGACTGACGTGCAGAAGAAGTTTTAATCCGTCCCTTTCACTCTCTTTTGATGTGCGTTTTTCTCGAAGGCCAGTTGTACCTCGTTCTATACCTCACCGATTCGGGACGATATAGAGCAAGACTGTTCACCGATTTGCTCGTTCGAGCTGGCTCGCGCTCACGCCATGGCCGTGGTAACCGGTTGGCTCCAGGTGACTGTTGCTAGGCGAAAGGGAGGGGAGCGAAGGGTAATCGCAGCAAGGCAGCTCGGGACGAGAAACTATTGTCAACGAATCTATTCTGCGACTGCTAATGTTAGTTGTACGGAGATGTATTGATGATGAGGTCCCATACTCCGAGGAGCGTAGGGGACGATGCGGAAGACCCGCACCGCCGCCTAGGCAAGGTCCGACCGTAATGGGGATGAATGATGATGATGAAGACGACACAACAACATCCAGTCATCTCGAGGCAGGAAAAATCCCTGACCCCGCCGGGAATCGAACCCGCGACCCTGTGCGCGGGAAGTGAGAACGCTACCGCAAGACCACGAGCTGCGGACGTCGGAGATGTATAGCTACGCTGTAAATAATTAATGCCTTTAATGGCAGTTTGATTTCCCAAGAGTGCTGCACTGTTGCGAAATTACAATGGAACGAAATTTACATGTCTTTTAATTGAGGAGGCGAGGAACGTGGAACAGTTAAGTGCGAAGTCGGCCGGTGTGGCCGAGCGGTTCTAGGCGCTTCAGTCTGGAACCGCGCGACCGCTACGGTCGCAGGTTCGAATCCTGTCTCGGGCATGGATGTGTGTGATGTCCTTAGGTTAGTTAGGTTTAAGTAGTTCTAAGTTGTAGGTGACTGATGACCTCAGATGTTAAGTCCCATAGTGCTCAGAGCCATTTGAACCAAGCCAAGTTAAGTGGGAAACGATATTTCTTACGACTCTTATAGCCTCATGATGAATGTCGTTTCCGGATGAAGTTAATATTGACATCAGCTTCATTTTAGTGACTATTTTACTCACACGTAAAACATAAAAATATTGGACGCCAATGAACTCTACTCATTTTACTTTTCACCAAAGTATCAGTGTCTGGTACTGCTTTTCCAGCACTGCAAATTCGAAGATAAGCTTTTAAGTTGCAGACTGTGAGCGAGCTTCTGTGGGTAGATTTCATTCTCTCCGCTGGGGAAAAAGTTGTTTGCGTAAGTATGTCGGTCCAAACATCGGCATATGATAGCTGCAGGCTTGTAGGAGACTACAAGACTTGATTTATTACCAAATTTATTACGCAACTGCCTTTGACACTGCACGTCTATAAGTTATAACTGTTGCTATTCATCCTGTAGTGACGTCTTCTGCACTGATGTTTGTGTATCTGACCTTTACTTGAAGTTCGTACTGCTACCATAACGCTGCTTTTCACCGATTTATCAAGAGCTACACTCCACTTTAGGCATAGCACCATAGGCTGGCGTCTAAGGCTACGACAGACGTGGCAGTCGGTCAATCGTCTGAAGAGAGTGCAAGGTTACGCAAGTTCCCCTGCGCTACGTAATGACGTCTGACCGATGCACTTTACCGCACAGCGCACACTACGCTGGCGGCGAGCAAGCGTGAGGACTCGTGGCCGCCTAGCCACTTCGCAGTTTTCTGTGCCTAACGCGTCGTCTCCGTCTGCTGGAGAGATCATTAGACAAAGAGCAGTTTCAAACGAGCTCAGCAAGCCGAACTGTTTACATGCATGCGCGCAACGGTAGGGTCGTGACGTCATCAGATCGCTGTCTAACATCGCGGAGCCGTGTCGACGTCTATTACGAAACTTGAAGTGAGCAAGAGTTGATGTCGTTTGCTTTATTTAGGACTAAAGCTCAAAATTCGTCAAATTTCAGTCCTCCTTCTTTTCCGTTACAGTTGTTTTGTGCTCTTGAATTTCTGTGGCTTTTTTCTATAGCCTAGCGTAGTACTGATTCGATTTTATTCGCTTTATTCAGCACTAAGGCCAGAAATTTGTCAGATTTCAATCCTTCTTCTTTTCCGTTACGGTTATTTTGTGCTTTTGAATTTATATTGCTTTTCTAGGCGTCCTAGTATAGTAATGTTTCGATTTTGATAAAGCCATTATATCAGAGAAACTAATCTGGTGGTTGCCTGGTCCCAGTGCGTGACCTGCTACTGCCGTTTTATCCGAGGTTCCCAGACGACAACTGATCTTGTGTTTCTTCAGTTGGATGTTGCTTTTTTTTCGGGAGAAACGGCTACTCCGACAAACAGATAAATAGAGCAGTACATCCCAAAACATCTGGAGGTTCTTTTGAAAATGAACCCAGATAGGAAAGTTTACATACCGCCTGCACTTGCTACAGCAGGAGTACATAGACTCGCTCGTAGATGCGGGGAGCATCAACTCCTGGCTTAAGGAATACAAAGATACGTGAATGAATCGGCTACCTTGCCTGATTTTGAAACTGCTCTCTGAATGTTCATAATCGCTAACTATGTCTTCAGCATTAGGAGCCGAAACACTGGGTACGGGAACACGCCTCGGACCACTGTATGCGGCCCATAAAATGAAATTCGTCAACGACGCAATTACCGGTCGTGAAAGCTTGCATTCTATCATCTAGAGAGCATTCACAACTTGGAGTGAAGTAAGAAATTTATAAGATTTCGAAGAGGGCTGTGTGATTCACGTGACAGGTTTGCTTAACCCCTCGGAAGACCTACATAATACGCTCGCTGTTTTCCAAAAACAAAAGTACCAAGATGCAACAAGTCACATAATAGCTCCTGCCGCATACATTTCCCGTGCTGACTATGAGGATAAAATTCACTTAATTGAGGAACAACCTATCATCGCACAGGTAGAATGCAGACAAGGAATCCTCTAAAATGTACTACCTATCACTTTCTACGCTGTCATCTAGTAACGTCTCCAGAGTCCTCCTCAGTGGGGCTGATGCCGACGTAATGAAGATAATTGCTCTCGGTATGACTCAGCTGCTTGTACGCGTGGCGTGGCGAAACTCTACTTCAGTTACGCTATCACTCAAATTTCTCATACCGTCTCCTTTCGTATGTCTTAGAAGTCACCTAGAAGAAATAAAATGTTGTGAAATGTAACTTTATACTCGAGGTAAGGTATCTGAATTTGAAAACTTTGCATTGTTGTTGCGGTGCTACACTATTCGTTCCGTTTTAATGAATAAAAGTGTCGGTTTCGTTATGACGTCGTTGTCTTTCTCATAGTGTTGAACTAAAACAAAGCTCTCGCGTTTCCAGCAGACTGAGTTCGTCGAAAAGGCTCGACGTTTCGATGGGTCTCCCATCATCTTATGTCGATTTACGCGCTGAAAGTAACAGGTGAAATCGTTTTACAAATGCTAGTCATTTTTTGAATTTGTACTGCAGTATAATTTTCTTGGATGACCTTAGTGTCATCATAATGGCGTCCTTTTACTGCCAATTTCAATTTGGGGAACAACAAGAAGTCGGTTGGGGCCAAATCCGGCGAATATAGTGGGTGATACAGGGCTGTGATCCATTTGTTGACAAAAAATTCGTGCGCAGTTGAAAGTCGCGAGCTCTATCTTCTTATCTCGTGTTTTCTACTGAAAATCTCGTACTTGTACTCTTTCAACTTTACTATTACAGAGATCGCCTAAACTTTATTATTTTTTTAATTGGCCCTGTGCGCAACAAATAACTTACTTGGTCTTTCTGCTGCCACTGCTTGATATGCTGCATTCCATTATCCAACAAAAACATTAAAAACCCATTATTCATGCTGAGTGCAATGCATGTTCTGTATGGCGGCTCCTGCTGTTGCTGCGGCTGCTTACTACAACTACATATGATTCAAGAGAAAGGGTTTGGTCAAATCTAAAATCGATAAATGATAATCCAAACAAGTAATTCCTTTTTTAAAAAACTATATTCTGAAAGCGATTCTTTCTCATTCAATTAACAAAACGCTAGAAGCTCTTTGAACAATCGCTTCGTATGTAACTCTGCCTCCAGTGGCATTAAAGCAATATTACAAATTAATCAAACTCTTGAGACAGACTGAAATACTTCTCAATTAAATACATAGTGAAACAATTCCCTGACAATTATAAAAGAAATCAATGACAAAAATCAATACTTAATTTATTCGCCTAACAATCGTATCCCTCAAGAATTCAACTCCTATCATTATCAAAATTACCGTCTGCTGCTACACACATACACAAACCCTTTTCTTTAAATTAATAAGCGCTCTGCGAATTATAAGAAATATCAACTCAATACCAAATCCTGTGTCGCTGCTGGCGGACACGGCAGTACGGCAGCTCGGCGGCGACCCCTCGCCAACACACGTGCACACCACAGCAGGCGGGCTCCTACACTGGCTTCCAAACTGCCACTACTTAATCCGTGCGCTGCGAAGAACGACAACAATATCTTAGATTCCAGAGCTTGTGTATGCGCGCTGTAGCCAACCTTTAAATCTTAAGAAAATGGTTCAAATGGCTCTGAGCACTATGGGACTTAACATCTGAGGTCATCAGTCCCCTAGAACTTAGAACTACTTAAACCTGACTAACCTAAGGACATCACACACATCCATACCCGAGGGAGGATTCGAACCTGCGACCGTAGCAGCTCGGCGACGACCCCTCGCCAACACACGTGCACACCACAGCAGGCGGGCTCCTACACTGGCTTCCAAACTGCCACTACTTAATCCGTGCGCTGCGAAGAACGACAACAATATCTTAGATTCCAGAGCTTGTGTATGCGCGCTGTAGCCAACCTTTAAATCTTAAGAAAATGGTTCAAATGGCTCTGAGCACTATGGGACTTAACATCTGTCATCAGTCCCCTAGAACTTAGAACTACTTAAACCTGACTAACCTAAGGACATCACACACATCCATACCCGAGGGAGGATTCGAACCTGCGACCGTAGCGGTCGCGCGGTTCCAGACTGAAGCGCCTACAACCGCTCGGCCGCATCGGTCGGCTAAATCCTAAGAGAGTATAGCCAACTTTCACGGTCTTATCTTTGTGGGTTGGGGTATTGTCGTGGAGGAGCAACCACGAACCTGTTTCATGGTATTCGGGTCGATTTCGACGCATTATCGCCAGCAAACTATGGATAACTCAATAAAGTTGATACTGTGTCACTGCTCCATCGTATCAGACACGCACTGCTACATTCGTCTGCTGTAGCAGTGCTGCGCTTTGAGTTTCTTCACGGCTGGTTTTGCCTGCAGCTTCAAGGACCGTAACGCCGCAGCTTGCCACGAGATAGCATTGCAGTTTGGAATTTCACACAAGCAGTCGTACGGGCCTGGGACACTCTGTGTACAGTTGAGCAGAGGGAACTGGCGCGGGCCCGGGGTGGCCGTGGAGAGGAGGATCTGTTGGCGAGGCGCGGCCTGGCCTCTTGCAGAGCGGCGGGCGGGGTCTGGCGTCGCGGTCCGTTATATTACGCCTCCCGCAGACGACGCTGCGACAGCGGCGGCACATGTGGCGGACACGTGGCGACGCGGCGGCGCTGGTAAAAAGGTGCAGGGGGAGGGGCCGCGGTAAACAGCCACTGAGTCAACGTCGCTCGGTAGCAGGCCTGTCGCCCCGCTTACATCTCCTCCGGTAAACAAGCCGGCCGGCGCTGTCGAAGGCACCGGGGAACTCCACTAACAAGGGAACCTCCCCATCACCCCCCCCCCCCTCGGGTTTAGTTATAAGTTGGCACAGTGGATAGGCCTTGAAAAACTGAACACAGATCAGTCGAGAAAACAGGAAGAAGTTGTGTGGAACTATGAAAAAAATAAGAAAAATATACAAACTGAGTAGTCCATGTGCAAGATATGCAACATCAAGGATAGGGTGAGCTCAGGAGCGCCGTGGTCCCGTGGTTAGCGTGAGCAGCTGCGAAATGAAGGGTCCTCTGTTCAAGTCTCTTTCATGAGGGACCTAAATCCCGCCTCGACTTCTGGACCTATTTACGAACAGCCCATGCAGCTCTCGAAAACACGCCACGTTACCGAACATTATTTGCTAACTATCTTCGAGCGGTCTTTGTTAGACCTCCACTGAGTTGGGGGGTGCCTGGCACAGAGGGCACCCACCCCTCCTCCCCCGGCGGTGTCTGAGTTTCAACCGCCTACGATCTATTCTACTTCTGACCTCCGCGGATGGGAGAGCGCATCGCAGATTGCGCGGATTTTATTTCTTTTTGCTTTTCCTTTTTCCTTTCTTTTTCTTTACCCAGAATTTATATTTCTTTTCTCTTTCGCATATGTGTTCCCATAATTTCATGCTATTAGTGAATATTACAAAAACACATGCAACTAAATAAATAACAACGCCTTCCACTACTGTTGATTCCTGTTTCTCCCACTTCCCTAAGCACCACAGGCTCGGTGGTGGTGAGGGGGGACACTGTGGCCAGGCCTCAGGTTTAGACCCCTGCCCACTTTGCCCCCCGAGCCCCCACCGGTCCACTTTCGAGTGAAAATTTTACTTTCTTTATTTTCGCAAAGTTATGATCTGTCCGTTCGTTCATTGACGGCTCTGTTCAGTGTAATAAGTTTAGTGTCTGTGTTTTACGACCGCACCGCAAAACCGTGCGATTAGTAGACTCTCCAAAGGGAACCGAAAACATTTGATCGCAAAGTCATAGGTCAACCGATTCCTCCAGAGGAAAACACGTCTGATATATTCTATACGACACTGGTGACGGCATGTGCGTCACATGACAGCAATGTGTTGTCGACCCACCTAACTTACACACTTGGCGAATGGGTAAAAAGATTCTTCTACCTTGCCCCATTTAGGTTTTCTTGTGGATGTGGTAATCACTCCCAAAAAAGTCATGAAAACATAAACTGCAACAAATGAATGCAACAGTTTCACAGTCGCACAGTTTTCCCTGTGCTCTGTCAAAACATGTTTTTAACGTTTTCAAATTTTTCCGTGTGGAGACCGTCAAATCCTGCATATGTCCAAGCAAATCTGAACATGTCCTGGAATTTTGGAGAGAGAAGTTGGTTATGCGTGAGTGCCTGAACTTTGATAATTGTCTGAAAATAAAAAATTAAACTTTTCAGTCGAAGGAAGGCTTGAACCGAGGACATCTCGTTCCGCAGCTGCTTACGCTAACCACGGGACCACGGCGCTCCTGAGCTCACACTCCCCTTCATATTGCCTATCTTGCACATTGACTATTCAGTTTGTATATTTTGCTTATTTTTTTCATATTTCCACACAACTTCTTCCTGTTTTCTCGATTGATCTGTGTTCAGTTTTTCAAGGCCTATCCAGTGCGTCAACTTATAACTAAATCTGAGGGAGGTGCGATGGGGAGGTTCCCTTGTGAGCAGCCCTCGGGCGCGACCCGCAGCTAGCGCTTTCAGCGGGCCTCAGTCTGGTCCTGGTGCTGTACCACTGCCCACCTCACCCCCAAATTTTTCGCTATCGGCACGCTGCTTCTCGCTTATTACGTGCGTAATTTATCTACCACTGGCAAATGAATGGTTAAGGGGGTAGGACGTCAAACGGGCCATCTTGGAGCAGGACAGGCACCACAGGACATTTTAATTTCCACTGTCTATACTTTTACAAGTAAATTCATAAAACTTTGTCAGCATGACCAGGAAGGATTCAGGAATCACACTCGTAACAGCGGAAGTTCAAAAACATAACAAAATATTTTTTTTTACATGTGAAATTTCATCATTTTTTCACTTACTATTGGCTGCATTTGTTGCTATAGGTACACTTTTCTTCATAAGTAAGAGAGACTGTTCGAAGAATTTTGCACAACATACAAACGATACTTACAGGCGTCTGAAACTCTAGAATCTATTTAATTTATGAAAAAATTAATGAGTTGTTACGCTTTAAACTTTATGTTTAGAAAAATATCAAATTTTATAGTTAATTGTCTCAATTTTTACCACAGTTTTTAATAGATTTGGAAGATTCTAGAGTTTCATACGCTTGTAAGTATGGTTTGTATGCTGTACAAAATTCATCAAAGAATCTCTCTTACTTGTGAAGAAAAATATACCTATTGCAACAAATGCAGCCAACACTAAATGAAAAAATGATGACATTTCATATCTAAAAAAAAATAAATTATTTTGTTATGTTTTTGCACTTCCACTGCTATGAGTGTGAATCCTGAATACTTCCTGGTCATGCTCACAAAGTTTTATGAATTTACAGACAGTGGAAATTAAAATGTCCTGTGGTGCCTCTCCTGCTCCAAGACGGCCCGTTTGACGTCCTACCCCCCTTAAGTGATTACGACACCAAACGGGTAGTCTAAAGGAATACCGTTGAGATACGTGTCCCACGTCTGTAACATTTGTGGTTTGGACCGATTATGTAAATAACTAAAGGCGAACACCAAGTTATTTGCTTTCTAGTCGATAGATTCTTCACCATTGTCCAGAGCAATAAGTAACCCATATTTGACGGCTTCGAACAGGACATTAAAGTGTACACATTATTCCACTGATACGATTATCTCTGAAGCAACAGTGCATAAATGGATATACAGACACTGTCAGAATTGTTTTGAAACGAAGCAGGCGCCTCACGGAGAACCTAATCCAGTATGCCTGGATTGGGATGCTGAAAAAGCGAGTTCAACTTTAGACGGCTACACGTGTCGCTCTGTAGCGTTTCCTGAAAGTAACGAGGAAGCTGCCACCGCCGAAAAGAGAAGAAACTTCTCGATTCAACAGCATAGAATGTCTAGCTTTTATCGCCGATTCGATGTTGAATCTGGTGACTGTTTACAATCGCGATTCGATGCCAATCTCTAGGATTAAGTAGCAAAGCCGTTTAGTACACTGATGTATTGGAAAGCTGGGAAAGGACTACGGAGACATCAATGTAAATAAACGAGAGCTTTTGCGTCGCTGACTTTTTGCAAGGAGAGAGCTGGTTCGAATCTCAGTGACCACTTTTTAATTTTCCTCTGATGCTGTTGTCTGTAAGGGAGTCTACTGAGCTTTGTGACGGCAAACAGTGAGGCATTTTTAATACGTAAATAGTGATATTGACTTCAAACGCGCGCTCAAACAGAATTATCTTGAAAGACACAAGGAGCATGATACTCTTGTGTAGGGGGCATGGATGTGTGTGATGTCCTTAGGTTAGTTAGGTTTAAGTAGTTCTAAGTTCTACGGGACTGATGACCTCAGATGTTAAGTCCCATAGTGCTCAGAACCATTTTTTCCTTGTGTAGGTATCGCTGTTGTAAATGCGAATTATAGTGGGTTATGTACTGTGGTCATAAACAGGCTGGAAGGCTTCCACAGGTGTTGTGGGGTGCGTTATGCTGCGAAACAATTGTTAAGAGAAAAAAATGTGATCGCTGCGCCGTTTCAAGTTATTTAGCATCAAAGTTTCCCAGTCAGATCGTTGCGCGCAAAAAATTAAGCAGCCTGCCAGAGACCAGTGTCACCAAACGTGTTCTTCGTTTGGTTTCCCCAAACCGAACAAGCGTAGCTTTTGTTCACCTACCTGAAATTTATCGCATCCAAAAAAGGCACATTTTAATTGGTAATGAGCATTTCAACAGGTGGTAACTCATGGGCCCACAGATGCCTGCGTATTACCGCATTTCAGCGCGTGGAATTGCTTGAATTTTCGCCCCACGACCACGTCAATGCTAATTAAATTGAAAAAGGCACAATATATCAATTTTTTCTTAAGCATTATTTCTAAGCACAACGTAACCTGCAACACCCTAACAAGCTTTTGAGACTGTTTCTGACTACCCTCTATAAAACTAGTGATTTTAAAGTAGTGCCAATGATTTGAGCACCCCTATTCCGAATCCGACACCTATCGATATTGCACAAGTAACTACGTGAGCGAATATTTGTTGTGTCTGGATTCAGAGAAAGGAAACAAGAGGCCACTATCACGAGACATTTCCAGAGAAGTTCCTGTGATCCCCTCCTAGTCCTAACCGGCATGGCTTAACGAACGACGTCCTGAAGAAATAGGTTTTGATCGTCCGTGTTACGTAGACGAAACGAGGCGGTCGCGAGAGGCGGGCCCACTGTGCTTCATCAAGCGGAGTAGCCTGAGTAGCAGAGCACGGTGGGGCGCCATCCTGAGGCGCTGGCAGACAGAAAGAGCTGACGTCTATGGGACGAAGAGGAATGCCTGGAATTCGAAAAATAATCGCATATCCATCAGAGAGCGCATTTTGGATTTGTGGCAGGAGAGATGTGGCACCTCTGCCACTGGATGATGGATAAACCGCTTCTTTCCGGATGAAAAGGTACGTTTCTGACAGGATACTGCTCATACCGTGATTACCTACGTCGAATCCAGAAAAATGAGCAACCTAACTGTGATTGTAGAGCCCTAGTTACGCCGTACCGGGCCTTACCGGACTGTCCAGTTAATGAGCGGTTGTTGTCAGGTTAAGGTCACTACCACCTACGACGCCGTGCTTCATAAACAGGTATTTTGGAATCTCGAATCAAATGGCTCCATTCTTTTCACAGACAGCCAAAAGAGAGCATGCAGACGAATTAATGCCTGCCTAGGA
Organism: Schistocerca americana; assembly: GCF_021461395.2. NCBI lineage: Eukaryota > Metazoa > Arthropoda > Insecta > Orthoptera > Acrididae > Schistocerca > Schistocerca americana. Next base: position 133,834,557 of record NC_060122.1, on the reverse strand, counting down.
CACAGTGATCTGGTGTGTCCAGGTGGGGGGGGGGGGGGGGGGGGGGGAAGAGATGGTTCGTTTCCAGGATAGGAATGAAGGATAAAAGGTGTAGTAAACCGTCAGTTGAAAATACTCCAGTACACCGTCGACTAGTTTCTGGATGCACGAGGCGCCTAAATCTTGTGTGAAAAAGGAAACTGCACCCAGAATGCCGTAGCCACTGACACTACTTAAGGCTTGTCGCCTCCTCCATGTTTTTATGTAATATGACAAATATGTTTCTTTCCTTTCCATTGCTGTTCTTCTTTCTGTCTCCCCTCTCCCATTTTCTATTGTTATGAGTTCTTAGTCTTTCCCCCCGTATTGACCAACTAGGTTCGTGTAACAGTTTCAATTCCTCACCTTTCTTTGTTATTCTTTCCTGTTTTCCAGAACTGCCTCATTTTCTGCCCATGTTGTCTTTTCCTTTCCTCTGTCCGTATTCTTCCCGATTTCTTATTTCTTCCGCTTTGAAAGCCTTCAGAGTTGAGTATTTTAATCTTAAAAAGAATTCTTTCTGTATTTTAATCTTAAAAAGAATTCTTTCTGTTAATTCCGATTATTTGACGTTGTTTTTTCTAGTTCTTTCCTTATTTCTGCAATCCGTGCTATTGTGAATTTCTTCTTCTAAAAATACAGGAGTATTTATTTCGGCCGGACGGGGTGCCCGAACGGTTCTAGGCGCTACAGTCTGGAACCGCGCAACCGCTACGGTCGCAGGTTCGAAACCTGCCTCGGGCATGGATGTGGGTGATGTCCTTAGGTTAGTTAGGTTTTCGTAAAGTTCTCGGGGACTCCTGACCTCAGAAGTTAAGTCCCATAGTGCTCAGAGCCATTTATTTATTTCGCTAACCTATTTCCATTCATTCGGTACGTCAAAAACAAATATCTTCGCTTACCCATTACTTCTGATATTTTTGTAGATCTCCTCATTACTTTTAAGTTTCCAGCCTTCTGTAGTTTGTATTGTTCCCGTTGTTCCTCTAGCAATGCATCTTTTAAGTACCTCGCCGGCCGCGGTGGTCTCGCGGTTCTAGGCGCGCAGTCCGGAACCGCACGACTGCTACGGTCGCAGGTTCGAATCCTGCCTCGGGCATGGATGTGTGTGATGTCCTTAGGTTAGTTAGGTTTAAGTAGTTCTAAGTTCTAGGGGACTGATGACCACAGCTGTTAAGTCCCATAGTGCTCAGAGCCATTTTTAAGTACCTCCATTCTGTCCAGCTTATAGTTCATCGTTAGACGTTCACATGCATATAAATATTCTGTAACCAGCAATAAATAAACCAACAGCTGTATTTTCATCTTCGATTCATTCCAGAAAAAACAGGTTTTGGCATTCCATTACGCCATCACAGCCTCTATGGTAACATAGTGGCTGAGCTTGTACTACCGGACAAAATATCATGTAGAAGGAAGCCAGTATCCTTCACCAGCGTACGCAACACGGTTATATAGCTAAACGAGTGTATAGCGGAGTTGCATACGCTGGTGTGGATACTGGGTCGCAGTTACACGATATTTTGCCTGGCAGCCACTATTTTACGATAGAGGCCCTGATGATGGCGTAATAAAACTGGTTGCCTCTAGAATAAATACGAGATGAAAATACAGTGTTGGTTTATTTATTGCTGGTTATATATACATATCAACTGGAGCCCTAGCAAGGATGGATGAAATGAAAATATAAATATTCTGGTCGTACCAATGTGGTATAATGTTTTACTTTTATTTTTCTAGATATGGATTTATTAGTTATTACTATACTTTATTATTGTTATTTCTTTTGTATAGTATTATGTTGAAGATAATTTTAATGGGTATTCGCAATGGATAAAAATTAGTAATACTTAGCTTATAGAAGAAAAAAGTGAATTGTTGTTGATGGGATCGTGAAGTGGAAACGCGGAGAGACAACCGGAGCTAAAGCGAGGCCAGGCAGAGCTCACGTACTGACGGACAGGGACTGCCCAGCATGGCTGAGGGCGGTCGTAAAAAATCGCGTGAAATCAGCGGAAGAAATCAATCGTGAGTTACAAAGAGCTACCCACAGTCCAGGTAACACAGTGTTCACGCGCAGGAAGTTGAAAAGAACGGTCAGTACAGATGAGGTGGTGTTAGGAAGGGGTACTTTAGAGTGCACGACATAAAACACCGGCCCGAGTGTCTGCCACCTGGATGATATCGCAGCCATCTCGCTCAGCAAACTGGAGCCTGGAGTGCTTTGGGTGGTGGCATGCCACAGTGGAGTTCCGCTGCTCACCTTGCATTGATGAATACTAACATCGCTCAGTAACATCCCTGAAACATTCCTGAACCAAATGGAACACTTTTGGGATGAGCTAGAACGTCGTCTTTGCTCCAGATCCCAGCGTCCAACCCGTCTTTGGTTTCTGCTCGTGGGGGAAGCATTCAGACATTTCACTGAAAGTGTTCCCAGAAGAATTCGAGACGCCATAAAAGCGAAGAATGGACACACTCATATTAACGTCTACTAATAGGTGTCCAGTTATACTTGAATAGCGTACGTCGCTTGCCTTCAATGAAGCCAGCCGGAGTGGCAGTGCGGTTCTAGGCGCTACAGTCTGGAACCGCGAGACCGCTACGGTCGCAGGCTCGAATCCTGCCTCGGGCATGGATGTGTGTGATGTTCTTAGGTTGGTTAGGTATAAGTAGTTCTAAGTTCTAGGGGACTGATGACCTCAGAAGTTGAGTCCCATAGTGCTCAGAGCCACTTGAACCAACCTTCAATGAAGATACAACCGATGCTTAAGCATAAATGGAGTTTGTAGGCACGTGAGGTTGGACAGAAAAAGGAAACATCTTAGGAAGGGGTACTTTAGAGTGCACGACATAAAAGACCGGCCCGAGTGTCTGCCACCTAGACGACATCGCAGCCATCTCGCTCAGCAAACTGGAGCCTGGAGTGCTTTGGGTGGTGGCATGCCACAGTGGAGAGGCGCTGCTCATCTTGCATTTATGAGCACAACGCTCTCATTCTCGTGACAGAATCAAGTGACGCAGTGGATAAGACACTGGTCTCGTATCCGGGAGGGAGGAGGTTCAGTCACATTTATGTTTCCATTGGTTTCGCTAAATACACTACTGGCCATTAAAATTGCTACACCAAGAAGAAATGCAGATGATAAACGGGTATTCATTGGACAAATATATTATACTAGAACTGATATGTGATTACATTTTCACGCAAACTGGGTGCATGGATCTGAGAAATCAGTACCCAGAACAACTACCTCTGGCCGTAACAACGGCCTTGATACGCCTGGGCATTGAGTCAAACAGAGCTTGGATGGCGTGTACAGGTACAGCTGCCCATGCAGCTTCCACACGATACCACAGTTCATCAAGAATAGTGACTGGCGTATTGTGACGAGCCAGTTGCTTGGCCACCATTGACCAGACGTTTTCAGTTGGTGAGAGATCTGGAGAATGTGCTGGCCAGGGCAGCAGTCGAACATTTTCTGTATCCAGAAAGGCCCGTACAAGACCTGCAACATACGGTAGTGCATTATCCTGCTGAAATGTAGGGATTTGCAGGGGTCGAATGAAGGGTAGAGTCACTGGTCGTAACACATCTGAAATGTAACGTGCACTGTTCAAAGTGCCGTCAATACGAACAAGAGGTGACCGAGACGTGTAACCAATGGCACCCCCATAACATCACGCCAGGTGATACGCCAGTATGGAGATGACGAATACATGCTTCTAATGTGCGTTCACCGCGATGTCGACAAACACGGATGCGACCACCATGATGCTGTAAACAGAACCTGGATTCATCTGAAAAAATGACGTTTTGCTATTCGTGCACCCAGGTTGATCGTTGAGTACACCATCGCAGGCCCTCCTGTCTGTGATGCAGCGTCACGGGTAACCGCAGCCATGATCTCCGAGCTGATAGTCCATGCTACTGCAAACGTCGTCGAACTGTTCGTGCAGATGGTTGTTGTCTTGCAAACGTCCCTATCTGTTGATTCAGGGATCGAGACGTGGCTGCACGATCCGTTTCAGCCATGCGGATAAGATGCCTGTCATCTCGACTGCTAGTGATTCGAGGCCGTTGGGATGCAGCATGGCGTTCCGTATTACCCGCCTGAACCCACCGACTCCATATTGTGCTAACAGTCATTGGATCTCGACCGACGCGAGCAGCAATGTCGCAATACGATAAACCGCAATCGCGATAGGCTACAATCCGACCTCTATCAAAGTCGGAAACGTGATGGTACGCATTTATCTTCCTTACACGAGGCATCACAACAACGTTTCACCAGGCAACGCCGGTCAACTGCTGTTTGTCTATGAGAAATCGGTTGGAAACTTTCCTCATGTCAGCACGTTGTAGGTGTCGCCACCGGCGCCAACCTTGTATGAATGCTCTGAATAGCTAATTATTTGCATATCATAGCATCTTCTTCCTGTCGGTTAAATTTCGCGTCTGTAGCACGTCATCTTCGTGATGTAGCAATTTTAATGGCCAGTAGTGTATCATCAGTCAAATGGTGAGATGGTTCCTTTGAGAGGACGCGACTTACTTCCTACCCGAATGCAAGCTTGCGCGCCGTCTCTCATGACTACTTGTCGACGGAGGTGAAATCCTAATTTTCCTTCCTTCCTCTCTTCTTTGTCAGGACTACAGTGTCGCGAAAGCAGCAGAGAGGCTTTGCGCCCTGGGCGGCGGAAGTGAGTGGTTGGCCGGCGTCCATATACGTCACGGGGAAGCTCTGCAGTGAAGCGCGCAGCCTCGTCACGTCCATAGCCTCGGGGTAGCCGGGACGTCAGCGGGGCGCGTGGGTCGCCTGGACAGGAAGCCATCAGCAGTCCATCTCTCGCTGACGGCTTAAGTCGTTGCGCAAACGTACTTTTACGACCTCCGTCTGGGCATTCTGCGGATACGGACTTTTTTTTTGCGTGTCACCGGATGTAAACTGCAGAATGCTTCTACAGTTTCACAGTGCGTATCAAACTCCAACCTAGACGGCCAATAAAAGTAGTTTCAGATTTATTACCACGTCTCATACTCGTGTAAAGAAAATTAAAGTGCTAATAGCAACTTTTTGTACGCTTTTAAGTTGGTTCTAATTGGCGGTATACTTTCCACACAGGACTCCATTTGGTGTATCACATCCATACTCTCCCCAAACTTCTTCCTCACTTTAATTATACTAATTACTCGATATTCAGTTTCTTAAAACTCGGGTTTAGAAAGTATTTGCGTTCATAATGCTTTTTCAGTCAACATTGTTTTTATTTTTTACATACTATTAGTTATTCCGATCCACGAACGTTTGTATAAAATTGCGTCACTTGCATACACATTTAAAGACCACATGAGACAAGATCTTTTCAAATCTTGTGGTTCAGAAAAATGTTGAAGGTTAAATGGGTAGATCGAATAGCGAGTGTAGACTCACTGAATGTAACTGAAAAAAAAAAATTGCGGCATAACTTGTCTGAAGCAAGGGTTCACTTGATAGAACACATCCTGAGGCATCAAGGAATCGTCCACTTCTCTGTGGAAGGGCGATGACATAGAGGGAGAGCAAATGAGTACAGTAAACAGCTGTGAAGACATAAAGACACTTATACAGAATAGGCTGTAATGGACAGCTGCATCAAGCCGATCTTCGGACTGAAGACATAACAGCAGCGGCCGCAGCAACGACAACAAGAACAACAGCGCTATTACAGCAGACTGTATTTTAATGGCGAAGCAGCTGACACAGTGTTTCTCTGTGGCTCATCATGACCACTGTGTTTCTATTTCGAAAAAAGATCCCCATTTTACCAAGCGTCGCTGAGACTTCTGGTTTACTGTTTCGACAGTGGACGCATTGCACGGCAGATTACTGCCCGTTGACATTATTTATAAACGAGTGAATGTTATTAATTTATCACTTGTAATCAGTACACGCTATGCTCCGTAGCAGTATAAAACTTTCTTCCTAGTTACCAACCTGTGGCCGTGGACAAACTCCACCCCTATCCCACCTAAATAAAATAAAAAATTCCACCATCCTCCGGAAGTGCTGGCGTCTCGGCGGAGTTTTTGGAAGGTATGGAGAGCAGCAGGTGTCAAGCTGCAGTTGAGAAGTCAAAAGTTTGTAGGAAACTCCCTGGAAGAAGGAGGTCTCAGGTTCGAATCCCGATCCGACATTGTAGTGGCAGTAGAAGATACAAATGTACTTATGGTTAATAAAACGAGAGGTTTTAAGGTATATGGAGTCCGGAGTGTGTTTCTTCTGTGCCGTCCAGACGGGAGCAATAGGTTCGAGAAGAGGTATGAAGTTCTACCTTCGTAGGGCGGAGTGCTTGGAAATCTCTGCGGTAGTGTGCGTGTAGCCAGGATGGTTGTGAGTAAGGTAGTGAAATGGGATTAAAAAAGCGAAATTCACACATATGTCGTATGCAGGCGCTTGTTATAAGCTACAAGCGCCGTGGACGTCTTGAGAAAGACCCTGCGGGATAACATACTGTTAATCAGCAATTGGAAATAAGAACGTTTGTATATGTTTCTTTTCCAGGTCAAAAGGAAAGAGCTTGTTATGTTTTAGTACGGCATGGAGAGACACAGATGATCTCTTCAAAATTGCACCTTATGTCCTCAGCATAATCTAAGTCATTTGTTGCTGAAGGTAAATTGTCCATTTAGGATTAAAGATGGCACGAATTCCCGAAATTTCGGGCTAATCAGATTAAAATGAATAACCAGGAAAGCTTTGGTTTTGCATGCATTGAGGTCAGTACTGACATTCTCGATATGTGTCCTCAAGTCGATTTGTTTTCGACTTACGTGTAGCCGGAGCTCATTAGCATACACGTGGATTTACAGTTGGGCAGAGCAGATAATAAGTTATTGATTCACACACAGTACGGTCAGCGTCAGACCTGACTGTAAAGCTACGAATGTTAACAGCAGAGTGCGTTGGGGCCAGTGGACGGTGCGGAGAGTGGAGGCGGTAGGAACGTGTGGTACAGGGGGCAGCCGGCAGCAGCGGCGCGGCTGGACGCCGGATGGCCGCCGGCAGGGGTCCACGGAGCAGCAGCGGCTGGCGCCGCGGGGCAGGGATGCGGGCGCCTACGTGCCGAGCCCGCACTGGTGTAAACAATAGGCGGCCGACGGTGATCAGAGTTCGGTGTTCTTCGGCTCGTATTCGTTTAAGTTCGTTCAGCTTCCGCTGGCTGGCGGTATTTTAGCGCAACGACGAAGTACGTTTGCGTATTTTCCACTTCGGCGAAAGCGCTGCAGAAAGGTACCGTCTGCTGTCTTGTCTACTTTCGCTATCGGCACGAGTTGCGTTAGCGATGTAGTGGTTGGTAACTATCAACCGTGCACACGCAGGGTGGCGACTCCAGCGAGCGACCAAATGGTGCAAATTGCCCTGAGGATGACCCCATCGCGGGTTGAAACCGGTTGGCGACAAAATAAATAATGCGATTGTGACTGTCAGTTTGAATAATTGACAGTATTTATTTGCTTGAATTTCAAGATTTCTGCACAGCAAGCTTATGTTTCGGCTTGCAGTGCAATTTTCAGGTGCACATCTGGATGCGGCAGATAATCACATGACGTCCAGGGGACAACTGTGAGCTGTTTGTTATAAAATAATATTCTTATAAGCACGTAATTTTTATAATGTGAAACTTTCCATGACAACAGTTTTACACCTATTTGCAGTTGGGTTCCTTAGACGCTGTATGTTTACAGATTTTCCATCTAACCAAGCCAACTGTGAAAGAGGTGTCAATTATCACGAAAAATTTCATATTGTAAAAACTACCTGATTATAGTAATATTATTTCGTAACAGACACCTCACAACTGCCCCCCTGGATGCCACATGTTCGTCAACTCCATGCGTGAACTCCATTTAGATGTGTACTTTAATACTGCATCGCAAGCCTAGGCAAACCTCTTGTGCAGGAATATCCAAATACAAACAAATAACGACTACGTTGTAGCTACTGGAATTGGCTTCTTATAAAGTGTCTTAATGAAAACTGTTTTACTCAGCACTTACATCCGATTATTAGCAAAAGTACTAGTACATGAAGTATCAAACGAAATTTGTTACTGTATGGAGAATTTCTTGGTAGCGGGGTACAGCGTGAGTCAGCGACAGAAATAAAAGTAACTTCAGGCGTACCCTGAGAGAGTGTGTAGGGACCCTTGCTCTTAGTGTTCCTATTAACAGTCCAGCGTAGAGTGCCCTGGTATGAAACTTCCTAGCAGATTAAAACTGTGTGCCGGACCGAGACTCGAGCTCGGCACCTTTGCCTTTCAATACCAACAGTACCCTCAGAATTTTCACAGATGATGCACTTATCTATAATGAATTACTATTTGAAAAAGCTGCCCAAATATTCAGTCAGATATTGATAAAATTTAAAAGCGCTGCAGAGATTGGCAACTTGCATTAAATTTTGAGAAATGTAAAATTTTTCACTTCAGAAAACGAAGGACCCTAATACCTTCTGACTATAATGTTAGTGAGTCACAGTCGGAATCGGTGAACTCGTAAAATGATCTCGGAGCAAAACTTTACATGGATATGAACTGGAACAATCGCATAGCCTCGCTTATAGGTAAAACAGATAGACTTCGGTTCATTGATAGAATGCTAAGGAAATATAATCAGTCTATAGAGGAGTTGCATCTTAAATGAGAAATATTCTGTGTGATATCCTGGCCAGATAGGACTAACAGGTGTTTCTGAACGGAGACAAAGGAAGGTGGCGCGAATGGTCCCAGGAGCTGGAAGAGCGTCATGGAGATGCTGAAGAAACTGAACTGGCAGACTCTCGAAGACACATTCAAACTACCCCGAGAAAGCCTACTTACGAACTTTCAAGGAAACTCTTCAAATGATTACTCTAGGAATATACTACAGCCCCTACGTATCACCCCCATACGGATCGCGAGGAAAAGATTAGACTAATTACAGCTGAAGCAGAGGCATTCAGACAGTCATTCTAGCCGCGCTCCATACGTGAATGGAACGGGAAGAACGCCTGTTAACTGGTACAGTGGGGAACTACCCTCTGCCATGCACTTCACAGTAGTTTCCAGAGCAGGGACGTAGATGTAGATGTAATAGTATTGGAATATGTACTTTTTCTCTGTGGCTTGTTTCAAGCAGTAGTGGTTCTCTGGGGCTATTCGAGAGTGCTTAAATCAATTTCATTCAGAAAGGCCGTTATATTGCACTTAACACGTGCTCCGCGCCGATCGTTCTTATGTATCAAAATTATTGCTGTGTACTTTACAAGGAAAGGGCTGCTCTCGATCGAAATAGTTCAAGAAAATAAGTCTAACAATACCCTCTTTCTGTTCGTGTATTTCTTGCATTGCTAATTTTTCTAGTACCTTGAATAACGTCCCACTGTCTTTTATGTCGCAGATGAATCTGTGAACGCAACATTAGAAAATGTTCACCCTTTGGATGTCGCAACTTTTCTTACTTTTTGTGCTCGAAAAGAAAAATTGGAGGCACTTTCCTCTATTACAAAATACCGTTGCTTACTTTTTAAATAAAGAGAGGGTGCCTTGCATTAAGCTAGGAAATGTGATGAATCTCGCAGCAGCTAGTAAGACTATTACATCTACTGTCGTTCTGATGTTATACAAAAGAGGAAGGAAGGCTCTACTTCACCAGCTTGGGGGCAAGAACAGTATACAGATTTGAAACTTCCTGGCAGATTAAAACTGTGTGCCCGACCGAGACTCGGGACCTTTGCCTTTCGCGGGCAAGTGCTCTACCATCTGAGCTACCCAAGCACGACTCCTGCGAACGGAGAGCTTCTGTAAAGTTTGGAAGGTAGGAGACGAGATACTGGCAGAAGTAAAGCTGTGAGTACGGGGCGTGAGTCGTGCTTCGGTAGCTCAGATGGTAGAGCACTTGCCCGCAAAGGCAAAGGTCCCGAGTTCGAGTCTCGGTCGGGCACACAGTTTTAATCTGCCAGGAAGTTTCATATCAGCGCACACTCCGCTGCAGAGTGAAAATCTCATTCTGGAAGTATACAGGTTTGTTTCAAAATGGTACGAAATTAGGTTAGACTCAGCAATGCATGTGGCTTTTGTACTTTCGTACTAATACTAACTTTCGGACACGTTCAGCAGCAGATGGCCTACATTATTATCGCTGTTCCTACAAACTGCTAGCGACGTAAGCAATCCACAGCTGGTGGCCGTAGTGGGAACTGATGCCGCGATTAAATTTTACTATGCGCGTCTCGGAAGTAAGGTATTGTTGGCTAGAGAAGGAACAGATCAAACTTTAGTTTGAAATTTACACTCTTAATCTTACCGTTAATTTGTATATACTGTCACCATTATTCACCATGCAATCTTCGTACCGGGGACCAAGTTTTTTTGAACTTTCTGTACAGATTTCCGTCGTCTGTGGTTACCAACCGACACTTTGAACACTTTCCGTTCTTGTAGTCATCAGAAGAAACTGATTTTTTGATGTGTAATAAGAAGTTCGTTGATGGTCCTGACAGAACCTGCAGCATTTATATTTCGGTAGTTTGTTTGGTTGGAATCAATTTATTCAGTGACTATAACTTTTATCAAAAATGAAAATAATCGTGAGTAATTAGTATTAAATATCGCCAAAAATTTGTCCTTAAATTAAGATGAAAGTGAAAAAAGCCTCTAGTCAGACTAGAATTTCAACTGTCCGGGCTACGATAACCAATTCAACATGGAATTTTTTGTCAGTTTCAGTTTCTTTCACTGCACTGTCATGTGGAAACCACGTTAAACCCTAGGTCTCCGTAAAATAAGACAGCTTTATCTTTTTTATTAACAGAAATTGTAGTCATTGGATAAAATCTCAGATCTGTGAGTGAGATTTCCGAAACGTTCCCTCCCGGAGCTCCGAAGCGCGTGGACAGGACGGGCGTCAGTGCATGGCCTAGACTGCAGCCATTCAAGACGATGCCTTGTCCGCGTTATTGCCTCTGGACAGGACATCTCTGTCCCGAACGTGTTTGACAGGACACGTCAGATGCTACTGATGTTCCTCGTACCATGAAATCGGCAGGGATAACCTTTCTGGCCCCAGAGCACATTTGGTGGTGATTCTTTTGGCATAGATTGCGTTCCTTTAACCATTTCTTTTTTTTAAGGATTTCTTGAATTCGAATGATGCAATTAGATGGATTATTGTTTAGACTCCAAGAGACATTTATCATTTATTACTAGTCACAGTATCGGAAAAGACAGTGCCTCCGGCTATTCTTCTTGGCTACAGTGTGGCAAGTTTTCCATATGTGAGCTTAACAAGCACTAAACACTGATAAAATGCAGTGTCCCGCTATAAATTCTGTGGGCGAGGGTTATTTAATTGGTCGCTGGGAATACCCAATCTGAGCGTTGTGGCTCCAGTTGCTGTAGCCTTTCAGAGATAACGTTATTTATTCCTTATCCGAGGCCAAAGAGGTCAGTGCGGCGGCTATGTGTCAGTGATTATAAGAAGTGAAGCAGTCGAAGAGGCTGTAATTATACGCAGCGACTCATTCACTAGACATTTTAATAAACAACTTAGTTCAAAGTCTTGAGTGTACTTAGTTATGAAAAACTTCCACGTCTGCCACACATGAAGCAAATTGAAACAAGACTAGTTAAGACGACACGCGTCCAAATATGAGGCGTAGGCAGACTGTATTTTTAAGTTTTATAGAGCACCTGTCGTCTGTCCAGTCCTGCTTGGTTGCAGCACCGAGCCAGCTGCCGCAGTGGCAAGACACCGAACTGGAAAACGAGGAGTTGTGCGGAAGGTGGGATTTTGTAGAAACAAAATTGAATTCGCAATCGTATAAAAACGGCAACAAGAGCTTCTGGCCGCAGAAAAATTGTAAGCGAGACTACCTGATTGCTTACTGAGAGATGTGGCGCAGCGTTCAGGGAGATCTGCAGTGCAGATGCCTGATCGGTCATCCGTTTTTGCGTTTTCCATGATCGCAATAAATCTCTCAAGCCAAATTTCGGGATGCTTCCTTTGAAAAAGGGCATGTTCAGTTTCGTCCGTCATCTCGAGCTTGTGCACTTGCGCACCGTCTGTAATGACCACATCGTCCACGGGACCTTAAGCACTGATATTAGCTCCTTTTACTCCGCCACTTCATTTGCTTCATATTTTAATTACGTGGCGTACGTCTGAGTGAGTAAGTGCCACATTTCAGAAATCGTAGTTGCGTTTTGGACTCAGCCCTCCGTCCCGTCCTAATATTTTTAAATTCATTTTATTCCAGGTGTTCCCGAATTAAAGCTGAAAACTTTTGAAACCTGGTTGGGGGACGGGGTGGGACTTGTCAAAGTTAAATGAACTGAAATGAAGAATGAAGAAATACTTGTAAGAACAGAAGGGGAAATAAAAGTGATGGAAATGATAAGAATGATGAAAATGTCTTGGTCGGGACATATACGTGCGGAAAAAAATCATCGAAGGAAAGATTGGTGGAAAGGGAGGGAGGGGAAGAGAACTTGTGCTCGTAGATTACGTGAAAACAAGGGCAGATTAAAGAAGAAGGACGAGACAAAAGTAAATGGAGGGCGTCCAGACGGTAAGACAGATACACCAAAGAAAACAACTCTGAAAGGTTGGTTGGTTGGTTGTTTTGGGGAAGGAGACCAGACAGCGTGGTCATCGGTCGCATCGGATTAGGGAAGGATGGGGAAGGAAGTCGGCCGTGCCCTTTCAGAGGAACAATCCGGGCATTTGCCTGGAGCGATTTAGGGAAATCACGGAAAAGCTAAATCAGGATGGCCGGACGCGGGATTGAACCGTCGTCCTCCCGAATACGAGTCCAGTGTCTAACCACTGCGCCACTCTGAAAGGTGCATGAGTCACCAAACTGAGAACATTACCCCCTGACCGGAAACCTACGACGCTGTAGAGCAGCGGAAATGTGCTTACTGGCGCGTCGTCTGAGGAAATGGAGTTAATTGCAATCAGGTGAAATGCATAAGCAAGAAACCTTCATACACATTGAACTTTCCTAAGTTGCGATGAGTTTTCCAAAATTAAATATATTAATTTAATATGAATTGAAATAATTACTTCTTAACGAGCTCTTATTTTGCACGACCACCTTGAAAGATGTCCCGTGCGAGCTGATACGCCGATGTCAACGTTTCTGCCATTTCTGAAATGCATTCTCGAACTGTTTCAAACCTTCATCCCTTAAGCTTCCACTAAAGTAAGCCACTTTGACAAAGGGCAGAACGTTGTTTCCCAGTGCCCGGGGACGAACATCTAGGAAGTGTAGAAGCTGGTCGCGTGATCGTGCGCTAGTGTCACGTGCGTCTAATAAAACTGTTTCGTGAACAGTGAAAGCACGGGCAGACAAGGCGTTGGACGTGCGTGGCGTGCTTCATCTCACAACGTGGGGGTCAGAGGCGCGCCCGCCCTCTAAAGAAGGGTAGGCGGCGACCTGCGGACGGGGTACAGAGCCGCTGCAGCCGCGACTATTTCGGAGCACACAGCTCAGCACACATTCTTGAGCGTGGCACTCCGCAGCAGACAATCCCTACCTGTTGCCATATTGAACCGACGACATCATCAGTAACTACTGCAGTGGGCACGGGATGATCGACAGATGATTCAGGATCAATGAAAACGTCTCGCCTTGTCGGATGAACACGTTTTTCTCTACACCAGGCCGATGGGTCCCGTCCGGATATGCCGTCATCCAGACGAACGGATGCTCGATTTACGTACCGCGTCACAAACACCGGTGACTGGCGACAGCATTGAGCTATTAAGGACATTCACCTGGGTTTCCGCGGGACCTATGTGAACCGTGATTTATTTTCAAAGAATACACTTAAGAATTTATTTTATTTACTACCGATTCATCAAGAACATTAATACATTTACTCACACTATGTAAGTATGGAAGTAGTTGCCAGGGAGTAACAGATGAAATCATAACCAAATGCCTTTTAATAAATGGGAATTTTATTCACTTTAATAGTGCCTTAAAGCATTTTCTAAAAGAAACAGATTTAAAATTATAATCAGAAACCACCCTCTAAGTATCAACGTTACAATTTATTCAGAGGCAGAAAGAAACAAGTTTTGACTGTATGAGCTTTTGGGCAGAGAACCTTCCCGCTTCCTTTTGACACGGCCGTAGTTACGACCGCTCACAACAGCCTCTGAAAGACTACACTGGTACAAATCTGCAACACGCCAGATAACTTTAACTAAGAGTTTTAACAATTTACACACGTACACAAACTATGCACCCCCGTAGGAAGGATGGAAATGGTACAAAACACTAACAATTAAAATATTAACCTTGCCACCGAAGGTGCAACTTGATTTTAACTTCTAAGAAAAGTCTTACGGTGAAAGGATGGCAACTTTATATACTAAAATGATCATTTAAATAAAAGCCCATGAAATGCAATCTTATATAAAATTCTACAAGATTGGCCAAACAATAGTTAAGATGCTCTACAGTACACAGATACCGCCTCTCAAGATCATAGGCAATAATATCAAAGTTTCCAAGATCAAAACATATTTCAGGTATTAAGCCGTTGCACTCCAAGCAATAAATTCGTTAACACACCACACCCGACACACATGACAGAGGCAGCTACTAACGTACGGTATATTGATAGAGAGATTGCCGAACAACCCGAACCGCAGGTTGCTCTAACCGGCCCCTACTCCACAAGGGAGAAACGGACCACCCAATTTATAAACAACCACCTTCCCGCGGGTGGGCAAACGAAGAAGAATGGTGGGATGACCCCAAAGCAAAACGGCTGGTGACCTCACCAAGAAAACAAGTAGAATTTAACAAGAGTAAATCAAACAACTTATCACCAATGACTTAACTGCGATTTCTCGAGAAGACCTGGCGCAGCAACCCCCCCCCCCCCCCCCCAAATGGCTCTCCCAAACCACCCGCTGCCAGTCGCTTCAACGGACGCAGGTACGCGCACCGATCTCCCGCCTCACGGCGTCGCAGCTCGCACCGGCCAGCCTGATGTCGTGGGTTGACTCCTGTTGCTCTCGTGTCGGTCGCGAAGCCACTACACCTCGGTATACACCGCGGCCCACTGGACTCACGTGGCGACTTCACATGCGCCGACGCCCAAGACGGACAAGTCTCAGTGCGCGACCGACCAACCGATCGATCCAACCGCCATTGACCATTGCCTGAGCAACTCGAGCAGACTGGCAGCCTAACGCGCAGACTCAGATGCAGCAAGTAAGCCCCGACCGGGCGACCACTCGCAGAGTTCTCTTACTGGCAGAGTGGAAAGACTCTCATTTTGCCGGCTTTAAAGGTTGATCCGAACGACAGACATACTAGCACTCCGAACGACAGACAGACCCTAACTGCCTAACAAATGCGGACGAGAGACAGACTAGCAAGCTGGGGACGAGAGACTGACCCAGACTGACCGACTGGCGAGCTCATAGCGCCCCTTAAATGCACGTGAACAGGCAACCTTTCCCCTTTCCCACCAGAAGGAGACACTAAAGCTGCGATTGCCGCAGCGGCGCCACCGCCAGAAACAGAGGGCGACTGCTTCACACTACGCGCTGCGGCGCGATCTTCAAAACAGCAATTTCTTTTACCACGGCTCACTATGGTAGTAATCGAATGCACGTCAACATTACTGCGAATCACCTGCATCCCTTCACGTTTGTTGCCCTCTGCGACGACGATGGCATCTTCCAGCAGGAGAACTCTCAGTTCACAAGGTGAGAATAGTGTTTGGAGGAGCGTGTTAGTCAGCTATCGTTAATGTCTTTGTGACTAAAGTCGGCTGACCTGAACCGATGGTAAACATCAGGGACGCTATCAGGCGCCAGTTCCGTGCTCTTGTTCGTAATTTACGAAAACTGCGTAACATGTGCGTAAACAGCTGGTGCGACGTATCTCCGAAAACTGGGAAGGACTTGTCGAATCCATGCGACGCATAATTGCAGCTGTAGTGCGTTCCAGAGGCGGCCGTACACTCAATGAAACAGGTGGTTTCATGATGTTTTAGTTCGTCAGTTTATGTACGGTAAGCTCTGAACAAATGCTGCATCGGCCGTAGCACTTGGTAAGTTTTCAGTGTAACCATGTCACATTTTTGCAAACCGTTCTGGAAACGCAAGGAAGCGTCCCTGACTGACAAGGGTAAGGATGGCGCGGACCCACTAGACAAGTGCGACCAGAATTGGTGTCTTGGCGAAGACGCGTTTGCGACGCGCAGAGTTTTGGCGGCGAGGTACGCGGTGGGCGGCGTTCCCAGAGCGGCGCAGCCAGCCGGGATGCGTGGGCGGCGGGACCCGCGCCGTGGCGTGGCCTTCAGGTGGCCTCGGCGCGCCGCAACCGCGGCTTTCTGCGCTCTCGCCTAGCTGGCTGGCAGTGCGCGCCTCTCAGCCTTACTACCTCGACCACCACCACAACTGCTGGCTGCAACTGCGCGCTAACGTCGACCACATTACTCTCAATGGATACGGCAGTATTATAGTGCAACTTCATTCTGTCTTTTTTACGAACTTAAATTTTATATATTACTACACTACTGGCCATTAAAATTGCTACACGAAGAAGAATTGCAGATGATAAACGGGTATTCATTGGACAATTATATTATACTAGAAATGACATGTTATTTCATTTTCACGCAATTTCGGTGCATAGATCCTGAGAAATCAGTACCCAGAACAGCCACCTCTACCCGTAATAATGGCCTTGATACGCCTGGGCATTGAGTCAAACAGAGCTTGGATGGCGTGTACAGGTACCGTTGCCCATGCAGCTTCAACACGATACCACAGTTCAGCAAGAGTAGTGACTGGCGTATTGTGACGAGCCAGTTGCTCGGCCACCATTGACCAGACGTTTTCAATTGGTGAGAGATCTGGAGAATGTGCTGGCCAGGGCAGCAGTCGAACATTTTCTGTATCCAGAAAGGCTCGTACGGGGCTTGCAACATGCGGTCGTACATTATCCTGCTGAAATGTAGGGTTTCGCAGGGATCGAATGAAGGGTAAAGCGACGGATCGTAACACATCTGAAATGTAACGTCTACTGTTCAAAGTGCCGTCAATGCGAACAAGATGTGACCGAGACGTGTATCCAATGGCACCCCATACCATCACGCTGGGTGATACGTCAGTATCACGATGACGAATACACGCTTCCAATGTGCGTTCACCGCGATGTCGCCAAACACGGATGCGACCATCATGATGCTGTCAACAGAACCTGGATTCATCCGACAAAATGACGTTTTGCCATTTGTGCACCCAGGTTCGTCGTTGAGTACACCATCGCAGGCGCTCCTGTCTGTGATGCAGCGTCAAGCGTTACCGCAGCCATGATCTCTGAGCTGATAGTCCATGCTGCTGCAAACTTCGTCGAACTGTTCGTGCAGACGGTTGTTGTCTTGCAAACGTGTCCATCTGTTGACTCAGGGATCGAGACGTGGCTGCACGATCCGTTACAGTCATGCGGATAAGATGCCTGTCATCTCAACTGCTAGTGAAACGAGGCCGTTGGGACCCAGCACGGCGTTCCGTATTACCCTCCTGAACCCACCGATTCCATATTTTGCTAACGGTCGTTGGATCTCGACCAACGCGAACAGCAATGTCGCGTTAGGATAAACCGCAATCGCGATAGGCTACAATCCAACCTTTATCAAAGTCTGAAACGTGATGGTACGCATTTCTCCTCTTACACGAGGCATCACAACAACGTTTCACCAGGCAACGCCGGTCAACTGCTGTTTGTGTATGAGAAATCGGTTGGAAACTTTCCTCATGTTAGTACGTTGTAGGTGTCGCCACCGGCACTTACCTCGTGCGAATGCTCTGAAAAGCTAATCATTTGCATATCACAGCATCTTCTCCCTGTCGGTTAAATTTCGCGTCTGTAGTATGTCGTCTTCGTGGTGAACGTATTAATCTATTTCAAATTTAAAAATACTTGAAACACAAACTACCTCTGAAAATCAAGAAATTGGACCAAGTTTTCAATATCTGCTATGTCCTCTTTTAGCAGCGATCAAATCTTTAATTCTCCTTGGTATATTCGTAATGCATTTCGCAGATATATTGTCGAGTTCAGGTGTCCTGTGCCATCCCTCACACGTTTTCCCAGCAGCAGTGATGTAGTTTGTGGTTATATCTCCCCTTGCAATATCCCTCTTCAGCCCTTGCCAGACATTTTCAATTGGGTTCAAAATTTCATTATTTTTTATTCCATCTCTTCCGAAATTGACTCTGCATCACGACCTTTACCTCGATTTTCTTCGCAACACCGTTGCGTTGTGACCTAAATCATTCCACAGGGCTTACTTTCGAGTAGCTCCCGATTTGTGTGCCGAAGTTCGCCCAAATTGCCAGGTGCTAGGGTTTCCTCTCTTCCGATGAGAATAGTAAAGTAAAATCAGAAACACGGTCCTCTTCTAAGCTGTAATACCACGCAAAACCAGACAAGCATTGAAGTGCTGCAGCTACGTTAATGCAGAGAATATTTAAAGGTCTGCACTATGGGTCTGGAAAACGGCACACGACGATGAAGAATGTCGCCGGAGGAGAAATGTGACGGTGAATGATGGAAACCGAGACCTTCTCTTGTCGGTTTCGTCACTCACTGGAAGCAAAGAGTGATGTCAGCAGCTCACGGAGCTAACGACGTACAATTACGGTCAAGTATCGTTTATTACGGAGGCTATGATCCTCAACTTCTTGGAGAACCGCATGTTACATCGCAAGATCCATTCAGATCACACTCTCACGCAGGCTACCTATCGGAGTTTTACTTTTTATTTTAGTTCCTTAGTTTTGGGACTGATTTTATGTGATCTGCCACGATTCCCTGTCTTGCATCAGCCTCTTCTACTTAGAATAGTGCCTGACCCAACACCCCAGTGAGGGATTACCCTTGAATGTTTTGCCAATGGAGATATCATCATGACTCGTTTTCAGTTAGAAGCCTCAAATTCTGTGGACATACGTTATCTTTCTGAATGCAGCGGTTTCACCGCCTTCTGCATCCTCATACCACTGGTCATTACTGGTTCTTCGGCCTTTAGCAAGAGGCTGTCATGAAACTGTCCACTCCTCTGTAATCTTTGACGAGGCCTTTGGCAGAACGAGGGTGACTCCTTGTATGGGAAGCTTTTGGCTGCCATACTGATTGTTATTCAAAAGTGACCGCGATCGAACGCTGGACTTTTGGATTGTGTCCAAGACGCGACTCCTTAACAACGATGTACTTTATCAAAATCTTCTTATTCATAAATGTTGTAAGCGGTTTACATAATTTCAATGCGAGCCCTCTTACATGGTGAGTGTAACGATCCCATCAAACACGTATGGTTAGTCTTCTACTTTATTTTCACTGACATCACTCGGAAGTATTGTTTCACATTTCGCCCGTTCACGGAATGGATCGGGGAGTAAGATGAGAACATCAACAACAGCACGTAAGGGTAAGAAAATGTGATGAAATTAAGTGAGACTATGCAGAGGGAATTAATTTAGAAAATGAGTCACTAAATGTGGTAGATGAATTTTGCTACTCGTACGCAAAAAAACTGACGATTTGCGGAGTAGAGAGGATATAAAATTCAGACTGACAATAGCAAGGAAAGCCGTTCTGAAAAAAGAGAAAATTGCTAATACCGATCATAAAAGTAAATGCTCGAAAGTCTTGCCTGAAGGTACTTCTTGTCTGGAGTGTGGCCTTGTACGGAAGTGAAAGTAAAGAATAGAAGCTTTTTAATGTGATGTTCCAGAAAAATGCTGAAAATTAGAGAAGTGGATTGAATAACTAATGAAATTTCACTGAATCGAGCTGGGGAAATTTAAATTTATAGCACAACTGGGCTAAAAGAAGGGGTCGGTTGGTAGGACACATTCTGGGACATTAAGGAACTGTGAATTTGCTAATAGAGGAGAGTGTGGGAGGTCAAAACTGTAGAGGGAGGCCTTTGCTTGAATACAGTAACATTGATCAAATGGATGCAAACTGCCGAGATGAAGTGGCTTGCACGGTACAGACCATTGTAGTGAACCTATGGACTGACGTCCACAACAGTAAACGTTCTTTAAATTTTGTCTACTCGGTACAGCGAAATGTACGAAAGCATTCTAAAGTGCACGGATTTGAAGCCAGAAGGTCACATATTGACGTCTCGAAAAATCTCAAAGATCTGCGCAGCCCAGCTGCTCACCTGCTGTGCACCGGGACTGTATTCAGTGTAGGGCGAGCAGCACACAGCTTTGCGGCCCGGCAGCGCCTCACTTTAATTAAGCCCTTATCTGCAGACGCCGTAGAATTGGAGCGGCAGGAGCGGCGCCCGCTTACATAACGTGACTCGCGACCCCGGCCCTCTTAATAAAGCGCTTCTATCAGACGCTTTGGCGAGGCACTGGACGTCCATTACGCGGGTAGTTTTTCAACGTCCTGTCGCGCCATTAATAACGGAGACCGACGCTCTCGGCATTGCTTCATAGACAGCTCTGTGGCTGTCACCGGAAATGTCAGCGCATGGATGGCGGCTGGCTGGCTGGATCCGGATTCGGTTCGTCCGCTGACGCTGGCGCAGCGTATCAGCGTGTCTGCTGACTCTTTTGCACCGATTGCGGCTCACTTTTGTGACGGAATGGGAATAGAGACTTCTTCAACGGTGCCAGGTGCTTGGGTAAAGGGATGTCGGAAGTGTACTATCGACGATACACAACAAATGTCCTGTGATTTGTGTAAGTCACCACACAGGTGCCAGCCCGGTTAGCCGTCAGATCTAACGCATGGCTTTCCGGACTGGGAAGGAGCGCCTGGTCCCCGGCACGAATCCGCCTGGCGGGATGGATTTTAGGTGGTTTTCCATCTGCCTTGGCGAATGCGGGCTGGTTCCCCTTATTCCGCCTCAGCTACACTATGTCGGCGATTGCTGCACAATCAAGTTCTCCACGTACGTGTACACCACCATTACTCTACCACGCAAACATGGGGGTTACACTCGTCTGGTGTGAGACGTTCCCTCGGGGGGGTCCACTGGGGGCTGAACCGCACAATAACCCTGGGTTCGGTGTGGGGCGGCAGAGGGGCGAAGTGGACTGCGGTAGTCGTCTTGGGGGGTTGTGGACCACTGCGGCTGCGGCGGGGACGGAGCCATTGGTGTCCAAATATATGCTTACTATGACTATTTGCGCGTTTTATTGTCCTCTACTAGCACTTTTCGTTTTGTACCTATAATAATCAGACACACCGTATAAGAAAAGAAACAACGCGGCAAGAAGTTAGAGCTGGTGGCAGTCCAACAGAAAAGAAACAAATGTGGCAACAACTGTCATGAAAACTTACAAAGGATGGACAATCAAATACTTCTCACATTAGATTATGAAACGCATGGAATGAGAACCATCGGAATGCCTAGGAAGACACTAGAAATTACTACCTTGTGACGCTTCGTAAGATTCCAGCGGCTAGAGACGATTCGTATTCCTCTCATACGCTACCACGCTTCCACTTCGATTTCCCAAAATAATTCCTTACAGTTTCCACGAGTGTTGATCACGCAGAACTAAAACAGAATCGATTATCAGTGGTCTGAACCGTGCGAGTCCTCGCACTTTTCCCTCTCTTTCCAGTCGCTTATCACTTTGTATGAGGCCCGACACTCCACGATTTTGCAAATTTATTTTTATGTCAACTTTGTGGCAGGGTGGCCTTCCTGTCACCATATTCGTCTGCTAACCTCAGGCAAGTCTTGTGCACCAGATGTCTGTGAATCGTGTAAACTTTGTTTGCGTATTGTACTATATGAAGTGGAGGCGCTGACTCCAGCCCACCATTTGCCTAAACGAGTCAAGCAGTATATTGCTCCCTCCTACGTATATCTCGCGAAGAGACCATGAGGATAAAATCAGAGAGATTAGAGCCCACACAGAGGCATACTGACAATCTTTCTTTCCACGAACAATACGAGGCTGGAATAGAAGGGAGAACCGATAGAGGTACTCAAGGTACCCTCCGCCACACACCGTCAGGTGGCTCGCGGAATATGGATGTAGATGTAGATGTAGAGTGTATAAAACTACCTGAAAACCACCTTCAGGATTGCCAGTTAATCAGAGCAAACGGAGTGTCAAACCGTCGCGTTGATCGCATCCGGATCTGACTGACCACCCTGTTTTGGAAAACAGGGAGAAGTGAGGTTACCTACAGGAGCAGCTCAGATCAGATTCTTATTGAGACCCTACATTGATCCTTCCGTATGCACGGTTAATAATTCCGTTTACGAAATTGTTAATCAATAGATATAACTAAACGTGTGTGTAAAACCTACTTGTCTTACGAATCAGTTCCATTGTGGAATGACAACATTTCCGTTGTAGACAGCAATTATTGTTTATTTTCCATTAATGGCCAATTTCTGCTGTTCTAAAATTCTCGAGTGGTAGTCAAATATGGCTCTGAGCCTCGCGGGATTAGCCGAGCGGTCTAGGGCGCTGCAGTCATGGACTGTGCGGCTGATCCCGGCGGAGGTTCGAGTCCTCCATCGGGCATGGGTGTGTGTGTTTGTCCTTAGGATAATTTAGGTTTAGGAGTGTGTAAGCTTAGGGACTGATGACCTTAGCAGTTAAGTCCCATAAGATTTCACACACATTTGAACATTTGAAATGGCTCTGAACACTATGGGACTTAACATCTGAGGTCATCAGTCACCTAGAACTTAGAACTACTGGAAGCTAACTAAGGACATCTCATTCTGGATCACACACATCCATGCCCGAGGCAGGATTCAAACCTGCGACCGCAGCGGTAGCGCGGTTCCAGACTGAAGCGTCTAGAACCGCTCGGCCACACAGGCCGGCTCGAGTGGTAGTCGGTGCTCCACCAAGGATACGGCGGAACAACGTAAAACTTACGACGAATTCTAATGTGTACATTAAGTACTTAAAACAGCATGCAATACTACTTGTCGTTCTGTGTTAGTGTGCCCTATGCTGGTGGCCGGCAAGTAGTTGGCCTCTTCTGAAGCACGTCAGCGACCACGTGAAAATGTATGAACAGCCGAACCTGACAGGTAGTGGTAAATAAACAATAACCAGGTCGAAAGCGGAATTGTCGTCGTTCCAGAAATTTAGTGCAGATGTGTACCTGAGGTAAGACAAGTAAACAGTTCCATTGTGGCTCAAGGGGAATGAGAAATGAGGCTGTAAGCTCGGATTACAGCTTTATCTGTAAAAGAACAAGGCAAGTTGATTCACATTAGCGGCACAGAAGCGTGGAATGCTGAGAGAGTGGCCGTTATGCAAGGCCGGAACGCCGAGGCGTTTGCTGGCACGTCTCCTTGGGGCCGGCAGTGAATGGTTCGCCTCGCGCTGCGCCCATTCAGAAAGCGGTCCGTGGCCCACGCTCCACCTCCGGGCTGGCTGCCTCTGCAGAAGAGAACAGGTCGGCCGCCGTCAATGGGATCGGCAGGCGGTGCGCGGCAGCCGGGCGGCCAGGGTCGGCCCGTTCTGGCGGGAAAAGCGCGGTCCGCCATTGGCCGGCGCGGCGAAGCTCGGCACGCCATTGGCTGGTTCTCGCGCACCGAACCGTCGCACACCGCGTAGGCCGGACTCTGCCTCAACGCGGCCTCCGTGGAGGTCTCCCAGACCTCCCCGTTGGCAGCGTCTCCTGCATCTGGACCTCGCTCGACATTCCTGTCCCGTTTCCTCTCTCTTTCAGCGCTTACTTCACCTATACAGAGCAAGGCGTCACATCGCTAGGAATTTCTATTCGCTTTAGCGAGGATCGCAGTTCAAATAGCCATCTGGCCAGCTAAATTCAGGTTTCTCTGTGCCTCCCCGGAATCTCTGAAGGCAGATTCCACTGTGACGTCTTTCAAAAGGACAAGGCCGATTTCCTACTCTCTCCTTCCCCAGTCCGAGTTTCTGCTCCATTTATTAAGCTGCTTTTACACAATCGACTTAATTCTCCATTGGAACTACTGACGGCCTTGGGAGAGCCTGTCCTGACAAAACTCTACCATCTGGTGAGGAAGATGTATGAGACAGGCGAAATACCCTCAGACTTAAAGAAGAATATAATAATTCCAATCCCAAAGAAAGCAGGTGTTGACAGATGTGAGAATTACCGAACTATCAGTTTAATAAGTCACGGCTGCAAAATACTAACGCGAATTCTTTACAGACGAATGGAAAAACTGGTAGAAGCCGACCTCTGGGAAGATCAGTTTGGATTCCGTAGAAATATTGGAACACGTGAGGCAATACTGACCCTACGACTTATCTTAGTAGCTAGATTAAGGAAAGGCAAACCTACGTTTCTAGCATTTGTAGACTTAGAGAAAACTTTTGACAGTGCTGACTGGAATACTCTCTTTCATATTCTAAAGGTGGTAGGCAAAAAATACAGGGAGCGAAAGGCTATTTACAATTTGTACAGAAACGAGATGGCAGTTGTAAGAGTTGAGGGGCATGAAAGGGAAGCAGTGGCTGGGAAGGGAGTGAGACAGGGTTGTAGACTCTCCCCGATGTTATCCAATCTGTTTATTGAGCAAGCAGTAAATGAAACGAAAGAAAAATTCGGAATAGGTATTAAAATCCATGGATAAGAAATAAAAATTTTGAGACTTCCTGGCAGATTAAAACTGTGTGCCCGACCGAGACTCGAACTCGGGACCTTTGCCTTTCGCGGGCAAGGTAGGAGACGAGGTACTGGCAGAAGTAAAGCTGTGAGTACCGGGCGTGAGTCGTGCTTCGGTAGCTCAGTTGGTAGAGCACTTGCCCGCGAAAGGCAAAGGTCCCGAGTACGAGTCTCGGTCGGGCACACAGTTTTAATCTGCCAGGAAGTTTCATATCAGCGCACACTCCGCTGCAGAGTGAAAATCTCATTCTGGAAAAATTTTGAGGTTCGCCGATGACATTGTAATTCTGTCAGAGACAGCAAAGGACTTGGAGAGCAGTTGAACGGAATGGACAGTGTCTTCAAAGGAGGATATAAGATGAACATCAACAAAAGCAAAACGAGGATAATGGAATGTAGTCGAATTAAGTCGGTTGATGATGAGGGAATTACATTAGGAATTGAGACACTTAAAGTAGTAAAGGAGTTTTGATATTTGGGGAGCAACATAACTGATGATGGTCGAAGTAGAGAGGATATAAAATGTAGACTGGCAATGGCAAGGAAAGCGTTTCTGAAGAAGAGAAATTTGTTAACCTCGAGTATAGATTTAAGTGTCAGGAAGTCGTTTCTGAAAGTATTTGTATGGAGGGTAGCCATGTATGGAAATGAAACGTGGACGACAAACAGTTTGGACAAGAAGAGAATAGAAGCTTTCGAAATGTCGTGCTACAGAAGAATGCTGAAGATTAGTTGGGTAGATCACATAACTAATGAGGAGGTATTGAATAGAATTGGGGAGAAGAGAAGTTTGTGGCACAACTTGACAAGAAGAAGGGACCGGTTGGTAGGATATGTTCTGAGGCATCAAGGGATCACAAATTTAGCATTGGAGGGCAGCGTGGAGGGTAAAAATCGTAGAGGGAGACAAAGAGATGAATACACTAAGCAGATTCAGAAGGATGTAAGTTGCAGTAGGTACTGGGAGATGAAGAAGCTTGCACAGGATAGAGTAGCATAGGGAGCTGCATCAAACCAGTCTCAGGACTGAAGACCACAACAACAACAACATCTCAAGGGACCACTCATGGCAGTTGAGTCCAATGAAGCTTCCCTGGCGTGTTATTCCTGTGCTGAGACTTCCTCGTGCTCGTTTTTGTTTCGACGCCTGTGTCGTATTCTGAGTGCTGTCTGCTGGGAAAGTGAGGCTATAAAGGAGAATCATTCTCGGAGAGACTTGGGATGTAGTAACACACTGATGGTAGAAACGTCCTGGCAGTTGAAAAGTGTGTGCTGCACCACAACTCCAACCTGAGATCTTTACCTTTTGCGAGCAAGTGCTCTACTTACTGTGCTATCCAAGCACAATTGACGACCCGCCCTCACAGCTTTACAGATAGTAATTCCTCTCCTGCGCCAAACAACTTCACAGAAATTCGTCTGCGTGCAATCCGGACCTAGCATTCATGGAAGAAAATGGTTAAAATGGCCCTGAGCACTATGGGACTTAACTTCTGAGGTCATCAGTCCCCTAGAACTTAGAACTACTTAAACCTAACTAACCTAAGGACATCACACACATCCATGCCCGAGGCAGGATTCGAACCTGCGACCATAGAGGTCGCGCGGTTCCAGATTGTAGCGCCTTGAACTGCTCAGCCACCTCGGCCGGTTCCTGGAAGAAAGAAAGTTGGCGAGAATTGGCTTAATCACAGCTTAGGGAATGGTTTCCTGCTATTGGAGGTGTTTCATGTATCGTTGCCTTCCCTTGATCTAAAAACGGGCTCAAAAATGGCTCTGAGCACTATGGGACTCAACATCTGAAGTCATCAGTCCCCTAGACGTAGAACTATTTAAACCTAAGTACATCACACACATCCATGCCGGAGGCGGGATTCGAACCTGCGACCGTAGCAGCTGCGCGGTTCCGGACTGGAGCGCCTAGAACCGCTCGGCCACCGCGGCCGGCCAAAACGGGCTCTCCCAGCCACTAACGCATCACGACTGGATTCTGTCTGATATTGCAAGCCGCTCCCAGATGTGGAAGAGCCAGAATGAGTATGGTACTGGAGATCTTGAGGGCTAATGTTTTAACGCTGATATTAATCACCATTATTTTAATGTACATTAAGTGACTGCTTTTCATCTCCATCCGTGTATGTTCAACCAGCTCCAAGTAATTCCTAATATCATCGTAGTGCATATCAGTTCTAGTGAAACTGGTTTACATTAAAATCTCTACGGAGGAAGTGTAGGGAGTAATATCTATCACAATTATCCTCATGATGTGCAGCTAACGACTGCTCTCTAAGGCAGCAGCGAAAACCCTGTATTTTCATATACCAAATTCTGTGTTGCAGTAATAGTTGACACCTCCACTCACCAAAAACGTTTGTACTCGTATTGTACATGATGAGAGTTGTATCTCTTTCTTTAACGCACCCTCTCCTACACTTTCTTCCAGTTGTCGGTCGTTCAGAAACAACTAAACCACACTAGTTTAAACGTCTGGTACCCAACAATGAGAACAGAATATTTTCGATGATACGACATTATGATTCTCCCACTCTTCAGTGAAGTAAACTGCAGCCTAATCCAGGCGATAGCACGAAAGGGCACCGTAGTAAATGTACGCAAATTAAACACTGCCAAACCCATTATTCAGTTCCTGAAGGTAATTACGAAAATGTGTTTCGTTGTACACATACACTTGGCGACAGATGAGGATCTTTTTTGTGAGTTTCCTCACGCCTGATCTGCCAGGCTGTAAACCTGTTTCGGCGGCAGCGTGAACTTTACGCGTTGCCTGCGGCCGCGAGGAGAAAGTGCATCCGACGCCAGCAGTAAACTACGATACAAACTGCGCAGCGGGCTGCAGCTGGGCGGCGCCGCCCACGGTTGTGGCGCGAAAGCAGCGCGCCGTCAGTTTCTCAGCGACTGGCGGCTGTTTTGTATTTGTCCGAGTGCTACAGTGCCATGTAGCTCGACTGGCTGTTAGACAATAAGTCCGGGAACTTCAGAGGTCCGGGA
The DNA here is from genome assembly GCF_021461395.2 of Schistocerca americana. NCBI lineage: Eukaryota > Metazoa > Arthropoda > Insecta > Orthoptera > Acrididae > Schistocerca > Schistocerca americana. The sequence continues at coordinate 133,806,871 of NC_060122.1, read as the reverse complement.
AAAGTTCTGAACGTCGTTTGTGTAGGCGAAGAAAGCTGCACTTTCGGCATACAAATGCTCTCGGAAATATTGTTAGGCGATGGCTCGGAAAAGTGCAAGGTTTTGGAATTATTTTCAGAAGAAACTTACGTGGAAATTTTCCTAATGAATTAAACTTACTTTTTTACTACGAAACATAACGCTCTTATATCACCTTTATGTCAACATTCCATCTCTTAACGCCTCACGCCGAATTAACGAATGCGTCTTCCAACACAAGCTGTGCTAATACCTAGCCCTGTCTAACTCTGAAGTACTTGGAGAACGGCTAGAGTTTCAGTGTGGTACGAGACTGCCAGTGCCATGCGATGTAGCGGAAAGTCTGCGTGCGTTACGCAACAGGAAACTGCACCCGCCGGATAGGTAGTGAAAGTCATTAACAGTGGCGGCAAATTTATTACGTAAATTCGCTTGCCTTGACAACTTTTAAAACGTTTTTCATGTTCTTAGACTTTATAATTACTGCATTATTTCACCGTATCTGACTAGGAATCGTAGATACTGGTTGTAGGGCGTGGGTGGACAACTAAAAGACACCTATCTGGAAGCTTCCTTCCAAGAAAAAGTGAACTTTCCTAGTATTTGCTCATGTTAGTTTTCTTCGGTGTCTCACACAAAAATCAACTCGCACAGCGCAGTCGTTAAGATAGAGGATTCGCTTCCGGCCGAATGAAGTAATAATCTCTTCAAATAGAATCCAACAACGTTTCTCCGCTGCCCGCTGTTCCAATAAAACAAGCCGTTTTCTCAATAGCACTTCCAAGTGACTTGTAAGTCGTTAGCTGGAAGTGCTTACACCTGGTGTTTATGGGCACAGAATGCCAGAGAATAAGGGAAAAGCTGTTTGGCTCGCGGAATGATATTTTTACATTTACATAACGCGTTTGTAGAGATGCACGTGATACAGCATCATGAGGTTTATGTTTAACTCTTTGTCTTCGAGAGGCAGTACTAGTAACCCTCCACAATTCTTCAAAGCCCTTTATTCCACGCATAAACAAAATCGGCCTCTTTCGTGCTGGAAGTCGGCTGCTTAGCTGTCTAAAATACTCGTTATCCCACATTCTCGTCATTGAACCATATCCGCAGAAGTTACAGTCAGTAGTGAAAACTGTCCCAGTTTAGATTATGTATTTTTCAAAATACGTCTCTATCTAGCGCTTTTTCTGTTGTCAGCTGATGTACATGTTTACCACCAAAGATAAAGCACGGTTTTCATTTTTTTGTTTTTGTTGTAGTGGTCTTCAGTCCTGAGACTGGTTTGGATGAGCTCTCCATGCTACTCTATCCTGTGCAAGCTTCTTCATCTCCCAGTACCTACTGCAACCTACATCCTTCTGAATCTGCTTAGTGTATTCATCTCTTGGTCTCCCTCTACGACTTTTACCCTTCACACTGCCCTCCAATACTAAATTTGTGATCCCTTGATGCCTCAGAACATGTCCTACCAACCGGTCCCTTCTTCTAGTCAACTTGTGCCACAAACTCCTCTTCTCCCCAATCCTATCCAATACCTCTTCATTAGTTATGTGATCTACCCATCTAATCTTCAGCTTCCTTCTGTAGCACCATATTTCGAAAGCTTCTATTCGCTTCTTGTCCAAACTAGTTATCGTCCATGTTTCACTTCCCTACATGGCTACGGTCCACACAAATACTTTCAGAAACGACTTCCTGACACTTAAATCTATACTCGATGTTAACAAATTTCTCTTCTTCAGAAACGCTTTCCTTGCCATTGCCAGTCTACATTTTATATCCTCTCTACTTCGACCATCATCAGTTATTTTGCTCCCCAAATAGCAAAAATCCTTCACTACATTAAGTGTCTCATTTCACCCTACCTAATTCGACTACATTCCATTATCCTCGTTTTGCTTTTGTTGATGTTCATCTTATATCCTCCTTTCAAGACACTGTCCATTCCGTTCAACTGCCCTTCCAAGTCCTCTGCTGTCTCTGACAGAATTACAATGTCATCGGCGAACCTCAAAGTTTTTATTTCTTCTCCATGGATTTTAATACCTACTCCGAATTTTTCTTTTGTTTAATTACTGCTTGCTCAATATACACATTGAATAACATCGGGGAGAGGCTACAATCCTGTCTCACTCCCTTCCCAACCACCGCATCCCTTTCATGTCCCTCGACTCTTATAACTGCCATCTGGTTTCTGTACAAAGTGTAAATAGCATTTCGCTCCCTGTATTTTACCCCTGCCACCTTCATTTTATATTCCAAGTTTTTATTCAGATTCCTACGTGAAAATTCTTATTGTGGTTTCTAGACACTCATATCTTAGTCCACGAGGTTGTGGAGTTGTTGTGTAATGTATGAATCGGACAAAAAGCCACTAATTGATTCTCACAGAATCACCGATACTGATTGATACAGATATTGATAAGTGTATTACAGTCACTATATTAAGACGAAAGCGCTACAACGTATCACGGTGAAGTGAAAACCAGCGAAAGTTGCAACAACACATTACTGAACCCGAAACTTAACGACGTAAATGAAGTTAGCAAGTGCCAGTCGCTGTTTTATATGCTTGCTTGGCGTGTCTTACTCGTTCCTCAAATAAAGCACCGTTACCTGGCCTTCAGCCGAAATCTGCATCAAGGATGTAGTGTGGCCACTTGGTATAGGGATCGTTTCGAAACACGTCGCCTGTCGCCTGCATTCTCTATGAGTTTCTGCACTCAATCCGCATTTTTCAGGCTACTGTTTCACGCTCTTTTTTTTTCGGCCAGCTTCTGTGCCAATTGTGGCGACACGACGCCTCCTCGCCTTCCACCGACCTTCGCCGTCTGGGACGCGGCCGCGAGCACACGCCAGCGCGCTCACAAAAAAACCATATTAAGGAACAACACGTGGCGACCGCACTGCACAGCGTAAACACGCCGGCCTCCTGGACGCTCATTGCGCGCCGCCAAATCTGACGTCACTGCGAGAGACGCTGCCGCTGAGGAGCACTGTTCACCGATACGTCTCGACTATCACTTGCTATCGAAGCCAGACTTGTTAATCCTCATAAAGTCAGCAAGAGCATTGCCTATTCGATAAGCGCCTCCTATTCATTATTAGTTTCACCTTAAATGTAACTTTTCACAGTTACAATGATTTTTAGCTGTCTACATACAGGCTGATTCACCAGGGTTTAATACCACTTGCAATGCCTTCAGATACTACGCACAAGTTTTTTATATTCTCTCCCTCGTTAAGCGTAAACTACACTACTGGCCACTAAAATTGTACACCCCGAAGATGACGCGCTACAGACGCGAAATTTAACCGACAGGAAGACGATGCTGTGATATGAAAATAATTAGATTTTCAGAGCATTCACACAAGGTTGGCGCCGGTGGCGACACTTACAACGTGCTGACATGAGGAACGTTCCCAACCGATTTCTCATACACAAACAGCAGTTGACCGGCGTTGCCTGGTGAAACGTTGTTGTGATGCCTCTTGTAAGGAGGAGAAATGCGTAGCATAACGTTTCCGACATTGATAAACGTCGGATTGTAGCCTATCGCGATTGCAGTTTATCGTATCGTGACATTGCTGCTCGCGTTGGTCGAGATCCAATGACTGTTAGCAGAATATGGAATCGGTGGGTTCAGGAGTGTAATACGGAACGCCGTGCTGGATCCCAACGGCCTCGTATCACTAGCAGTCGAGATGACAGGCGTCTTATCCGCATGGCTGTAACGGATCGTGCAGCCACGTGTCGATCCCTGAGTCAACAGATGGGGACGTTTGCAAGACAACAACCATCTGCACGAACAGTTCGACGACGTTTGCAGCAGCATGGACTATCAGCACGGAGACCGTGGTTGCGGTTACCTTTGACGCTGCATCACAGACAGGAGCGCGTGCGATGGTGCACTCAGCGACGAACCTGGGTGCACGAATGCCAAAACGTCATTTTTTCGGATGAATCCAGGCTCAGTTTACAGCATCATGATGGTCGCATCCGTGTTTGGCGACATCGCTGTGAACGCACATTGGAAGCGTGTATTCGTCATCGCCATACTGGCGTATCACCCGTGTGCTGCCTGCCTCTGAGCTGGCGGCTGTGACGGCCGCTGAGATTCGGTGGCACGCTGGGACTGACTGCTCCAGTCCGCGGCGGCTGTCTAAATACTGGCGGCTGAGATGGTGTTGGCGGCGCGTTTCCTGCGAGTCTCTTTTTGGCCTCTGTCCATCTTCTTGTAACCTCTATGCCGCATGGTGTGCTGGCGCCATTTTATGCTGGCACATCGCACACGGTTTTTTGAAGGCACTGTGGTTGTCATAAACGCATCAGTGGGAGCAGCTGAATCACCTGTATATCTGCCCATTGCTGCTATAGGGTTGTTAGTATTATTAGTTGAAGGCTAAAACCATTGTTCAGATAGCAATGTAAACGTTACGCCAAATTTAATAATTTTTTAACGTCCACTACAGACCTGTTTTAGTTTCTAAGCCATTTTCGATTGATACTAGCATACAGATGTCGCCAAACACGGTTGCGACTCTCATGATGCTGTAAACAGAACCTGGATTCATAAAAAAAAGACGTTTTGCCATTCGTGCACCTAGGTTCGTCGTTGAGTACACCATAGCAGGCGCTCCTGTCTGTGATGCAGCGTCAAGGGTAACAGCAGCCGTGGTCTCCGAGCTGATAGTCCATGCTGCTGCAAACGTCGTCCAACTGTTCGTGCAGATGGTTGTTGTATTCGAAGCGTCCCCATCTGTTGACTCAGGGATCGAGACGTAGCTGCACGATCCGTTACAGGCATGCGGATAAGATGCCTGTCATCTCGACTGCTAGTGATACGAGGCCGTTGGGATCCAGCACGGCGTTCCGTATTACCTTCCTGGACCCGCCGATTCCATATTCTGCTAACAGTCATTGGATCCCGATCAACGCGAGCAGCAATATCGCGATACGATAAACCGCAATCGCGATAGGCTACAATCCGACCTTTATCAAATTCGGAAACGTGATGGTACGCATTTCTCCTTACACGAGGCATCATAGCAACGTTTCACCAGGCAACGCCGGTCAACTGCTGTTTGAGAAATCGGTTCGAAACTTTCCTTCTGTCAGCACGTTGTAGGTGTCGCCACCGGCGCCAACCTTGTGTCAATGCTCTGAAAAGCTGATCGTTTGCATGTCACAGCATTTACTTCCTGTCGGTTAAATTTCGCGTCTGTAGCACGTCATCTTCGTGGTGTAGCAATTTTAGTGGCCGCTAGTGTATCTATTTCCTAATATAAGGAATGAGCTCTCGTTTTTGGAGTACGGCTCGTATAAGCGTAGAGAACGATCGCGTATGGCATTCAAGAATCGACGAGGGAAATATATGATGGATATCGTAAAGATAGCTGAAGACTGTGAATTGTGTTTCGCAAGTCAAGCCGGGCAGCGGTTGCAACAATGGTCGTGCGTCCCATTGAGTGCGTGGACGGCAGGCCACGCCGGGGAATGCGTCCGCTGCCGCTGCCGGCACTTGAGGCGGCCCGGAGCCGCAGCTACATGTAGCCAGCTGGCGGGCCCGCCATTGTATGCTAATGGGCGCTGCCCTCGCTCTGGGGGAGGGAACGCGGGGAGGCAGTATTTCACGCGTTTGCTCGCGGCCGGGGCGCCGATACAACACTCCGGTCGCGAGTGCTACGCTTCTGGGATCGCTGTAAAGCTGGACCAGTGCACAATGGAACATTGGCGCTTGACGATTTACATAGCACGAGGGTTTACGTGTCGCTTCGCAGTGTTAACATCGGCAGGTCGTGTGGCTGACATTTTCGCGATAAATTGGCCTATTGTAATACTTGTAGAGTCGACTGCTTCCCAGAACACTGTGTGACCAACTGCAATCGCCGTAGTCCGCATCGGTCCTGCCACAGGTGTCGAGATAGTCAGCGGCTTTACTGTGTATACACATAAACAAACCCTGTCCAAAAAAAGTGCAAGGAGTGTTTTTTTTTTTAAGTAAGACCATCTGAACATAAGTACACAACGAAAGGTTATTTCAAAATGGCTCAAATAGGTCTGAAAACAATGGTACTTAACATCTGAGGTCATCAGTCCCCTAGAACTTAGAACTAACCTAAGGATACCACACACATCCATGCCCGAGGCAGGATTCGAACCTGCGACCGTAGCGGTCGCGTGGTTCCAGACTGAAGCGCCTAGAACCGCTCGGCCAGACCGGGCGGCCAGAAAGTACATACTTCACTCTATTTTTCGACATAGTTGCCAAGTTTGTTCAAACACGTATCATACCTCTCAACCAATTTTAAAATAACCTCTTCATAAAAACTAGCCGCCTGCTCCGATAACCAAGAGTTCACTGCCGTTTTCACGTCGTCGTCATCACGGTAACGGCTGCCACTGAGGTGTTGGTTGAGGTGGAGGGACAGGTGGTAATCGCTCGGCGCAAGATCAGGACTGTAGGGTGCGTGATCTAAAACTTCCCAGCCAAAACTGTCCAATAAATCACGGGTCTGACCTGCAGTGTGAGGTCTAGCATTGTCATGGAGAAGGGCAATGCCCTTTGTCAACATGCCGCATCTTTTCTTTTGAGTCGCTCTGCGTAGCTTTCTCAGGGTTTGGTAGTATGCTTCTGCATTGATGATGGTTCCTCGTTGTATGAAGTCGACCAACAAAACACCGTGCCTATCCCAAAACACCGACGCCATGATTTTGCGCTGGGACAGAGTCTGTTTGGCCTTCACCTTTACAGGCGAGTGTGTGTGTGTCTCCATTCCAAGCTCTGTTGCTTCGGTTCTGGCGTGATATGCGAAACCCATATTTCGCCTCCAGTTAAGATCTGACGCAAGAAGCCGTCACCTTCTTCGTGATAACGAGTCAAGAACTTCATCACACACTCAAATCTTTGGTTCTGTGGTCCTCTGTTTGGAGTTTCAGGACCCAACGGGAGCACAGTTTCCTAAACTTTAGGTGTTCAGAAACAATGTTTTAAAGCACTGATCTCGACACGTCTGGAAATTCGTTTGAGAGACCTGTTATTGTGAAGCGCCTGTTCTCACGAATCCTCGCTTCAACTGAAGCCACCAAATCGTCTGTAATCAAAGAAGGGCGGCAGGAGCGGTCCTCATCATGGACGTTGTCACGGCCATCTTTGAATTCTCGTTCCAACTTACACACTTTGCTTTCACTCATAGCAGTATCACCGTACACTTCGAAAATCTGTTGATGAATTTCTGCAGCAGACAGGTTCCTTGCTGACAAAAGCAGTATCACTGAGCGAACCTCATACGCGGCGGTGAGATGATCGTCTTAAACATTTTGAAAGCACAGAACAGAACCGTACAGGTTAGCTACAGAGCTGAAACTGAGCACAGTTGTTCCCGACGCATGTCGGTACACGACGCATGCGTTCGTTGCGGTATGCGGGCGAACTACTAGTGCCTACAACAAAACGGATCTTACTTAAAAAAAACGCGTCTCATAGTTCCCCCCTCCTCCCTGCCGCTTCACCTCATTCTTGCCAAGGTTTTCTGGAGGTTTCCCTTCATTGTTAGCATTGGCGTCAACAAAAATCTAAGAGGGAGGCGCAAGACTCTAAAATTGCCGAACAAACGTAAGTTATACTGGAGTTCCTAAAGGCATAGTAGTGTCTCATTGAGATCAGCAACGTAATGTTACAACATGCTAAAAGGGCGTAGCAGAGTCACGAGAAATCACTTCCAGAAGTGTATGAGAATTCTGTAATCAATAAAAACCCTCTGTACTTCATATTCCAGGGCAGAGGGGTAAGTAACCCCTACTCCCTCCCACATCCCTCCCACATCCCTCCCTCCCCCTACTGGGACTGCCTCAGCCCCACCTCCAGTTCCCTCGTATTTGGCTGAAAAGTTACTGACTGCACATTGTTCAGAAGTCCAGCTGAAAACACTAACAGTACGTTCAGGAGCAGAGTGTAAAACGTATTCAAAAAGTAGACCTGCTTCTCAACGCCTGAGGAAAGAAACAGATGTTCCTGTTCCTTTCTTATTCTGAATCGTGTGTGAATTTTATACAGTTATTACCGCTTGTTTAGCGAACAGGCAGAAACATCACAGCTAGATTGTACATGATCACTGCGCATGACGTATTATGGTGGGGAAGGGAGGGGTGGGGGGGGGGGGACTTTCGAAGTGAATGACAAGTGATAGGGAAGTAGCAACAATGTTTTTAATGACGATATAAAATGTTTCCGGGTATTGGTAACTCGTCGTTCTGGCAGAATCTTCTGATCCGACGTTTGGTCCCTTTTGCTCAGATCTTCTTCTGGAAACTAGAAGCACACTGACAAACTTTCGCTAACGTAAGGGCAGTATTCCCCGTGTTTATCGCCGCAAATGTTCACAAGGAACTAATACGTGTGTCGAATCCTTCTGGAATGTAAGCTTTCGGAATTTTGTAAGTAAGACTGAGACTGTACGCGGAGCACATCGCCTCCCTCTGCAATTAGTTTGAGCATCTCCGTGACTATAGCTGACGAAACGAAACAGTGACGAAACGTGCAGCTCGTCTCTGAATCTTTTGTGTCTGTTCTCTTAACCGAGCTCGGTAAGTGCTTCACATCGAAGAATGTATTATTAAATCTTCCATACGTTGTATTCTCTAAACAAGTACTACGAGAACGTAGCATCCCAGCGAGCAAACAAATTTCCTAGCGTGGTGCTGTGAGGGCTGTTTCAGTTGGGTACAGCTGCACAAACGTCGAGTACTGTTTGCGGCTGGGCCATTACATAACTTCCCTGTTTCTGTGGATGTCCATCAGGATCTGACCCCTTCTGTTCATCACAGTAGTGGATACGGTCACCAGAGCCCTTCAGAAATTAACACTTATGACGCTCCTGTATGCTGCTGAGGCTCTACTGGCTACTGAAAACGAGAACGACCCTCAGCGACGAGTCAAAGCATGGAAGAACCTCCGTGAATAGCCTGGACTACGCCTTAATGTAAAGAGGACTGAATGTTCCGGCGAGGCAGTGCACGAGCATTAACTCACCTGAAGATGGCAGCCAGCTGGTCCGCCGAAATATTGTGTCTGCAAGACAACATGATCCGGCTGCAAACCCGTGAAGAACATCAGCAGCACTGAACACCTGTCAGCAGGCAAAAACAGTACATCTGCCAAAGACAAATATCTTCTAGTATTTTGGCTCAAAAACCACTGTCGATGGATCACTCGTACCCGAAATTACAAACTACGTTGAACAGTAACTGGTGGATATCTTTTATGATGAGAAGATCCCCGACCGACGCAAATAGAAAATATACTGTTCTGCAGTCTGCCCAGTTGCGTTGTATGTTGAAGAATGTTGGCCCGCAATGGAAGAACCAGAGCAACGCTTTGCTGTAATGGAAACCAAAATGCTTCGGTGGACATCAAGTCGGACACTTCACGGTCAAGTGACCAATGACGCAATATGCGGGCGGTACGGAGTGGCACCTATCGTTCAGGAGAAGTGGGAAAGCCGTCTCCAATGGTTTGGACGCGTACTTGGAGCAGACCAAGAGGCAATAGTGAAACGCGTGTTTCCGTTGAAAGCCGATGAACAACCTCTTGGGAGACGGATGAAAGGTCAGCTAGATACTACGTATGTCGACCTCCACCCAGACTCAAAGTCAAGTGGAGACGGAGAGCCAAGGGAACTACCCCTCTGCGCTGATGGAGAAGAAGAGGACACTTACCTTGTCATTGCTGTGATGTGATCACTGTACAGGGTACCAGGGATTAAGTGACAAGACTGGAAAAAAATCACCGGTCTATAGGTGACGTCAAAGCCACAGAAAAGCTACGTTCATGGTTGATGATGTTCTTTCGGGTGTTCAGCCGAGATGTTGTTTTCATTTTGTGTGCGATGTTTCGACGACCGACCCAGTCACCTTCTTCAGGTGTTGCTACCCGTATCATTGTGCATGCTCGCTGCCTGAACTCCAACCAGGCTGTGAAGTATTGTATTGTAAGCAGACCGTCTTCAGGCCACGAGTGGCTTACGGGGAACATCCATCTTCCGGGTCATCCTCCGTGGAGAATGCGGATGGGAGGGGCGTGGGGTCAGCACACCGCTCTCCCTGTCGTTATGATGGTATTCTTGACCGAAGCCGCTACTATTCGGTCGATTAGCTCCTCAATTGGCATCACGAGGCGGAGTGCACCCCGAAAAATGGCAACAGCGCATGGCGGCCTGGATGGTCACCCATCCAAGTGCCGACCACGCCCGACAGCGCCTAACTTCGGTGATCTCACGGGAATCGGTGAATCCACTGCGACAAGGCCGTTGCCCATTGTTACTGTACAGTCATTATTTATAGCAGAGTTCGACTCACGGTGTCCGCTACACCCTTTGATGCCATTTGTTTTTCGGAGCCCGCACAGTTATTCCAAGAAACACACATTATCTCATCATTTCCTAGTGCATTTCTGGTGCATGTGACAGTCGCCAGGATCGTAATAATTTGAGTGCCAGACCTTGAGCTTTATTTAAATGGAAACGTCAGTCCCTGTTTATTAAGTTTTTCGACGCCTTCATTTCGACAGACTACTTCATTGCACTTCCAATATGGCGTTTTCACCACGATGCGGTGCCGTCGTATTTTATTTCGTGGTTACACTCGAGACAGCGCGTCGACAGCTGATTTGCTCGGTTTTCTTCATAGGATGTGTTGTTTATTACACTCCACTTCGGCTGTTCTAGCAGTCTGGCTCAATTAAGACGATGCCGCATTCTGATGGAATGCTGTACACACCTGGCTTTCGGAGACGTAGATCATCTTTAACTTTATAACCAAAACTTTTTCTATTTTTTGATCGGACCTATATTCACTGGGCCGGCCGCTGGTGGCCGAGCGGTTCTAGGCGCTTCAGTCTGGAACTGCGCGACCGCTACGATCGCAGGTTCGAATCCTGCCTCGGGCATGGATGTGTGTGATGTCCTCAGATTAGTTAGGTTTAAGTAGTTCTAAGTTCTAGGGGACTGATGACCTGAGATGTTAAGTCCCATAGTGCTCAGAGCCATTTGAACCATTTGATATTGACTGGATGTCATGTTTCCAAAGAACTCTAACGATCTTCCCGGAGATTTGGCCATACGGCCGATGATTGAGTCTTTGCTTTCCTTTCTCTTTGTCAGTCTCGACCTCTTCCTCAGTCGATGTTGATTTTGACTGGAAGGGCCGCTCGATTTATCGATCTGAGAACCCATTGCTTCGGAACACTGATCGTAAGTGTTGCAGTTCTACGGCGAGGTTCACGTTGCTCGACAGTGTTGATGGCCTGTGCACCAGAGTCTTTAGCACATGTGAGGTCGTCGACGTTGGTACGTTCAGAGCTCTCACTTCCGACCTTTATAGCACGACGGTGTGTGTGTGCTGGCGGCCGACGGAGCTCCACGGTGTTTGTAGACGCTGCCGTGTCGGCAGGCACAGCGGCGCCTGCACGCCAGAAAAACACGCGCCCGATAGTGGCTATCTGGCGCCTCGCCTGGGACACGGACGCACGGACGCGGACAGTCCAACGACCGCTGCGCGCCTACCCCCCAGATAACAGCGCGCAGCGCTCCACACGTGTACACACACGTCCACTCTTTGTTCTTCACGTTCATCCCGTCTGTTCTCACTACTAACCGAGATGTGCTTCCAGAAAGAAAGCCCCGCGAAGTGCGTCAGTGTACGATTCGAAATGTAAGAGCACAGTAAAAGTGCTTTGCGAAGAAACGTGACACCTCACCGTCACTTTAGCTGCATTCAAAACATTTTCGAGGACGCCCGAGGATTAGGCCTTACTAGTTCTAAAAATTATGCGGAAAATATAGAGTAATCTGCTCTTTTGACAGTTGTGGGAAGACGGCGGTTCAGGCCCCCGTCGGGATATCCATGTGAGTCTTGTATGATTTCCCTAAATCGCTTACGACGAATGCGTGGATAATTCCTCTCTAACATGGACGCAGCCAACTTCCTTCTCCAGATTTCCGCAAACCTCCAGTGAAATCATTGTCAAGGCGCTAAGACTTTATGTTCTATTCTTTTTTCGAATACTACAGATTTCTTCTTATTTCTCTTCTCTTCATTGATTGGGCCTATAAGCCGGTTCCGTCTTTACAAATTTCTTCCACATCTTAATTAATCTTCCAGTTTTTCTCTTCCGACATTGTTTATAAACTGAAGTTGCTCTTGGAAGACCTTTTTTTAAATATCTGTCCTCCGTATGTTTTCACGCTAGTTACTGTGACAGTTGTCTACTTTTTTCCCAGTTCACTCCACCTCTAGTTCTTGCCGCATTGCTTCATTTGTTTTAAGTTCCGGCCTAAGGTGACCTCTTTTTCTTTTTAGAAATTTCATTTCAGCTCTCCTTATTCGATGTAATTTCTTTTTTGTCACCAACTTTTGCTGCTATATAAAAGCATTGGAAGGACCATACTTCTGTAGCACTTTATCCTCGTATCTTTCAGGGTTTCGTTTCTGCACTTAATATGGATAATGCCACATTATTGTCAAACGTTTTCAGCTTTCCAGAATGAGATTTTTTCACTCTGCAGCGGAGTGTGCGCTGATATGAAACTTCTTGGCAGATTTAAACTGTGTGCCGGACCGAGACTCGAACTCGGGATCTTTGCCTTTCGCGGGCAAGTGCTCTACCATCTGAGCTACCCAAGGACGACTCACGCCCCGTCCTCACTGCTCTGCTTCCGCCAGTACCTCGTCTCCTACTTTCCAAACTTCATAGAAGCTCTCCTGCGAACCTTGCCCGCGAAAGGCAAAGGTCCCGAGTTCGAGTCTCGGTCCGGTACACAGTTTTAATCTACGAGGAAGTTTCATTTTCAGCTTTATTTCAAGACCTTTATCAGTACCATGTCGAAACTGCGAAGTTGTCGCCCTAAACAGTTCAATAATGAAACTTGCTCCAATACTATGGCATTTAGAACAATGTTACTTCGGACAGGATCTTTGTGAAAGAATGGCATTTAGATTTGTTTCAGGTTTAGAAATTGCAAGATCATTTTCGTTACGTAAGTTGTTTAAGTGCTACCGTCATCCTTATCATTTAGGTTCTAAAGCGTCGTCTACACGTAGTAAAAAAATACAAATTTTTATCGTTTTATGTTACACTATCTACATGAGTGAATATGATCTAGTTACGGTCGATGTCATGCAGATATATGTTGAAAACAGTACTGGGCAATATTCTCCTGAATTTTGAAAATGTCCTGTGTTTTTCGTAATTTTTGTGTGACATCTTCTCGGGACAAGCGAGATGCAATTACCGACTTGTCCGACCTTTCGTGTTCGCTGTAATTCACTTTCTGAGTTGTTACGTTTGTACACGAAAGACCTTTTCGCTAACGCGTCGCTCCTCTTTCTTTGCAGGTGAGTGTGAAGCAGGTGCGCCAGTGTATTCAGAACGGCTCTCCCAACGTGGGTCATCCGTCTCAGCGCGTAAGTACGTCCTCTTGCAAAGCATGATGGCGCCCGCCAGATTCAAAGTCCACTGGTCAAGCTCTCTTCTGTTCTCTGTGCAACCTTTATCCCCCGACAGAAATGTATGCTGGTGTTTTGTAGATTAGGTTTTCTGTGGGAGGATATGAGGTAGCTTGCACGCCATAATCCTTCATACTGTTCTTCGCCGAATCACTTAGAACGAACACTCAGATATAGTGAAGAGTTACAACAGATGTCAACAACATACGATCCTTAGGCCTTGAAGAAGACCGATACGATGATAACTTTCCCTGTGAGTTACACTATTATCTATTAGTGTCTCGATTTTAGGGTCACAGTTGATAGTCTTGTCAGCAAAAATCCCTTTTATTCCATCTGAAAAAGCGAAGTTGATTCCGATATCACTGTATTTAATGAGAGACTATACGTCCATTAGTGATGAGTTTCTCAAACTCCATCGGAGAAAAAACAGAACTACGATATCTTAAGCGGTTCATAAAATGTATGAGGTGAACGGGTTAGCTGACTCACTCCGTATATTAATCAATTTTTCTTTATAGCCTTAATGTTCATAAAGGAATAAAAGTATCTCGTTAGGACCTTCCATGACATAAACACCGTTTAATTTTAATATCGATGTCATCTACATTTGGTAGCCATCAATCAGTTGTTCTTTTGTATTTGCAACTTGTAGCGTTTCTCCGCATTCGTTTGAAATGTACATTACTCGTGACTGTGGAGTTTAGACATGTCTTTTGACAAATCTTTGATAGGTTGCGACAGTTTCGTCTTGTCGAGGCTTATGTTCATGAAAACTAAACGCATTTTCTAAGTTGTCCATTTTTAAACTTTCTCGCGTTTACTTTTACTGTCACTTCTGAATAGTACGCGTAAGAGAAAATGAAAAGTTTCATAAGCAGTCTCTGAAAAAAATGTGAGAAAGTGTTATTAGTCTCGATCCTAGCATCAGTCACCTGATAGAAAGGGCACCAGCCGATACCCGAGGACCACTTGCCAGAGCGACTAAACAAGTGCAGCTTGTCGAAAAAAACCAGAAGGAAAATCCGAAGGTCAGTAACAGCAGATAAAACTTTCGCGGTTTTCTTAAAATACCAAGGTGAAACTAAGATAAATTATCGCTATTTTTAATGTTACTATCATTCTGTATGCGTGAGAAAATAGCTCTTATAAAATCTTCCTTTGTGAAAAGTTGATGTATTCCATGTTCAGACAGTACACCATTATCATCGGCTTTGATAGCTCCTTGTTGAAGAAACATCCGGAAAGACCCTACTGAAGGCGTGCACTCGTTGGGAAAGAGTTTACTATGAAATTGGCTGTCTGTTGTGTCTCCAGCTTGCTAGCCACACGACTGGCGCCTGGGGCCTATGCATCCCGCGTCGCACAAGGCGGTTGCGTGTCAGCCGCCCTTGTTAACGGAGGATTACCACACCACACTTTGCGGTTCCGTACCTCGCGCACTTGCCGTGTCCATGGTCGAATCTCATCTTGGCCAATGCCGCCGAAGATCGTAGCTGCTGCTAGTTTGCTTAAATATTCCCATGAAATTTACACGCACCTTTTCTATGGCCGCAAGACGTAGACTGAGCGTAGTTATCGGGTTTGGTAACAGACTACTCGTCAGAATTGTGAGTTTATGCTCTGTTGAGAATTGAGTTAAAGAGTGGAGAAAAACGGACGATAATGAAGTCTGATCTGGCTAGGGGACGCGTAATCGAGAAAAAATCTCGACATACGAGTGGTCGGAAATGCACCGCTGTGGACATGCGACCGTAAAACGACAACCAGTCAGCGACGAGCGCGCGGAGGTGTGTGCGTTTAAAACAGCTTGTGCCAGCTAATTCCTGTTGTGCTAAACAGCCTAGTTACTCTGATAATTGTTTGCACCTGAATCCTCAAACCTAGGCAAACTTTACATTCATTTCCATGCCTGGTTAAGCTAGACGCGAATTTTCTATTATGTTTACAGGGTAAATCTTGACTGTTAAATGAACTTCGCTAAAAGTACCTAAGTCCCATTATTTTGTTAGGATAAGAAGCCATACTACTTAAACAGCTCTCCCGTAAGATAGACGTCATATGCTATTGTTAGGTGCAGTGTTATTATTAACCTGAGAGCCACGTACTTTCTTTCTTTTGCTTGTGTCATTTTTTCCCGCGGATACGCAGGGTCGGCATGGTTAATCGGATGTGGCAATGTTAGTGGAAGGGATGGCGGGATGCCCTTCCTGCCGCCACCCCGTACCCTCCGGGAAAGAATTAGTGTACCCCAACTATCCGCGACTAGTGTAATCCATGGAATAGTGCGAAAGTGTTCAGATGTTTGCGAGCCGTGGAACTGCGGCGTGACGTGGGGAACAGCCCGGTTTTCATCTAGGGGAATGTGGAAAACCGCCTAAAAACCACACCCAGGCTGGTCGGCACACCGGCCCTCGTCGTTAATCCGCCGGGCGGATTCGATCCGGTTCCGGCGCACCTACCCGAGTCCAGGAAGCAGCGCGTTAGCGCGCTCGGCTAACATGGCGCGTCTGAAAGCCACGTACTTTAGTTCTTGCTAATGTAAATAACCCATGAATTACCTGTTATTCAACCAAGTACGGTAGATGTAAAGTGCTATCTGAGACAAATGTAAAAAAAAAACTGAAATTAAAATTTATACACTTTTTTCTCAGATGACTTGTTTTTAAAGAAAATACTTGAAATTTTTTCCATCCAACAACGCTACGAAATTGACATCGTCGAAGAAATGACTGGCACACCCTCTCGAAAATTCCAAACATGTGCCTAATGAGTGTCACAGTCTCAAAGTTGTTGCGACAACTTCTTCATGGACGCCAATGTTCGAGACATCTCCGCTGATTGGCTGTCATTTGTCCGACAAATGGTTATATGGAAAATTTTGATTAATTCGGTGTCTACCATCCTGCTCTGACGTTATTATCAGTATGTTCCTCTGCATCCTGTCTATTTCTTAATTGCTACCTGGTTTTCATACCGCAAAATTCATTTTTTCTATGAAGCGATATACTGCAATATTGAAACACTGGGGAAATAAGCAGCATCGCCTTCTCCAGTCATTGTGAATGGAGAATTTTGAGAATCCACGGAGTACTTTGTAGAGGAACTCTGGCGATGTATTTGTAAGTACTTAGGCAACTGTCTGCTCCAGTTGATCAACAATCATTCACACGTAGCGAAGCAAACCCTCTGTAGATCGTACCAAAAGCAAAGTGCTATTAGTGATTTGGGTATAGGATGATACAAGGCGGGCGACGGCAGGCAGTCTAGCCTCCAGGAAAATTGGTGTTCAATTTTATAACCTCAATACACATGCTGCACACTGGTTAATACTTTGAATTGGACCTAAAGGAAATGATAACGGCACCGTAATCCTGGAACGTAAGCACTCATAACTTACCTGTATGTGTCGCACCACACTCGCGTCCAGTCGCTCTCACGAACGCTCCACTCTCACAAGTTACTATCACTCCACAATATAAAATACTATTTGCGCTTGATTGAAAAGATTCTCGTAATGGTTACTTCCGACAGTATAGTATCATGAATGATAAATAGCTGTTTCTGTGGTATACTCCATATCCTGTGCCAGGCTGTGTAACGTGCACGTTCGTGGCTTCTGAAGTCTTTGAATACTTCTGCCCGAGATCTTGAGAGGCAACCGCATCCCACGCTGTCTGCTGCTCTACCTGTATCCACCTGCATAGAACGGCAATAGCTTGTGCACTACTGGCCATTAAAATTGCAAAACAAGGAAACGGAATGCAATAAACGTGTTATAAGCTTGGATATGGAAATCATTAGCATCTCAGTACAATCGCAGTATGAAGGCAGGGATGATGGCAGCTGTATTCTCTATATAATGAAAGTTTACATAATGAATTTATCATTGAGAAATAACATTTGAATGTTGTTTGTCTGTGAGAAGATCGTATTCTGCCTCGTTTTAAGAAGAAGACTAGATCGTAGCCTACAGAGAGAGCGGTTTATCGTTCTGCACGGGTTCAGGAGGGCCATACTTAGCGTCGCGCAAACTATCAACGGCTCCAAGTGATTATAGCGGGAGAAGACAGACGTAGTGTTCGCTCGACTGCGCAACGTCGTACAGCCAAAACAAGTACTTACTCATAAAATTGAAATGATCGGGTGGCATTGATGGCCGGGAGGCCCTATCCGGGAAGTTCGGCCGCCGAGTTGCAAGTCTTATTCCAGGTGACCTCAAAAAATATATATATATAAATAAATAAATAAATAAATAAAAAATGGTTCAAATGAATCTAAGCACTATGGGACTTAACATCTGAGGTCATCAGTCACCTAGACCGAGAACTAGTTAAACCCAACTAACCTAAGGACATTACACACATCCATGCCCGAAGCAGGATTCGAACCTGCGACCGTAGCAGCAGCGCGGTTCCGGTCTGAACCGCTTAGAACCGATCGCCCACAGTGGCCTACAGGTGACGTCACATTGGGTGACTTGCGTGTCGGTGATGATGATGATGAGGACAACACAATACCCAATCCACGAGAGAAGAAAATCTTCACCCCGGCTGGGAATCAAACCCGGGCCCGCTGCTTGGTAGGCGAACACGTTACCACTCAGCTAAGCACGCGGACGGTTACTCAGGAAATGAGCTTCGAAGGCTTCTGCGTCCACTGTTATTTTGAATAAAATTATTTTGTGTGTTAGGACGTGCCGTTTTGAAACATTAAAGCAACTAAATTGTGAAGTTTCGATACACATGGAAAGGCAGTGTCTTAGGGTTTTTCATCCTCTCGGGCAAGAAGCGCTTGTACGTACTGCAAGCACCCCTTTTGTTGCGCTGGGAAGTCTGTTGTTTCGTAGCAGAGTTACAGGTGAACCGTCTCACGCAACTTAAGATTTTGAAGTGTGGCCGTTCTCTGATACCTGCAGTAGTGTAAAACAAATATGAAATTACATTTCAGTTGTCTTTGGTGAAGGTTCAACTTCTGGCCCAATCATGCTGCCTTAGATCCAGAGATTTTTGACTAAACAATGTGCATCGTTTCCTTCCCTCCAAACTGCGCAAAATATTTCGCTAGGTCAGGTTGGTTCAAATGGCTCTGAGCACTATGGGACTTAACATCTATGGTCATCAGTCCCCTAGAACTTAGAACTACTTAAACCTAAGTAACCTAAGGACATCACACAACACCCAGTCATCACGCGCTAGGTCAGGGTTAGATGGAAAACTACATAGTATTGGCTATCTAACAAGTGACTTGAGAGCGCTGGTATTGTGTTATTCCTCGTCAATAAGTACAACGATTAAGCACACTTTCTTAGTCACGTTGAAATATACCTTTTAGAAGAGTCTACTGTTACATTGTTGGCACAGTTGAATAGTTAATAACTGCATTAAAACAGTATGATTTTCTAAGCACAGCACGTAAACGACTGTAAACTCACCTCTACAAAACATGTGTGGCTTTAAAAATAGTACTTCACCCATGAATAAACGAACTTGGATTCTTTATTTGTGTAGCCGTGGCGTTCGTAGTCGCTGTATGATTACTTAAGATATTTCAAAACGTACGTTTAGTCTTTAACACGTCAATAAACATAAGCGTGCAATATTTAGTTGTGTTTTTCGTCATCAAACGTATAGTGAAAACGCAAATAAGCCACCCGCAGGAATACCTGCCGAATGTGTCTCTAGAAAAGTCTTCCTGATGTAAGCAGGTTTTTAAACGAATAAGACGGGACGAATATGGTAAAGTAAATACGCATTCATAGTAGTTGCAAATACGGATCAGAAATACCTCAAGTAGGCAAGATACCTGCCTTGAAGGCGATGCGAATCACTAATATGTTCTTGGAAGTGCATAAATATTACAGAATGTTCCAAAAATATTACCGAATGTTTCAAATTTACTCTATTTTGAGTGTAGTAGATCCATTATAGCTTCCCTTGTCAGCACAGAAGTTCCCTGTCTGTACGCATCCACCCGTTTTGTTAACGCAGCCGCAGGACGGCCCGCCCCTGCCAGAGTTTGTATATACTTGCCCGCCGAACGCTTCTGTTATGCCGAGAAGACGAACCACGCGCGTCCCCTTGCACAGTAGCCTGTAATTTAAGGACGAGAGGAGGCATTGAATGAAGTACTCTTTTGTACCTCTTTCTTTAAGAAGTTTGCTTTCTTCACTTCGGTACAAACTAACTACATTACAATAACAATGAAAACTGCTTCACAGAGGGCTTAATTCATCCAGTCAGAGAGATTGGCAGATAGCGCTGTCTTGTTGGAACAAGGGAGTACAGCAACAGTACTGGCTAACAAATATAACGTTCGCGAAAAAGTTTTCATAGGAGTTGTAACAAGTACGTCTTCACACTAGTATACAGAATTACGAGAAAGCATTAAGGTTACTGCAAACTGTGAAGAAACTAGACGGCTTGTCAGTAGATTACATAGGGGGGATTAAATGAAGAATCTCGATGGCTCAGGCGTAGCAGACTTCGGTTCGTTGGTAAGATACTGAGAAAATACGGTCAATTTATAGAGGAGATTGATTACAAGACATTTGTGCTACGCATACTAGAATGATTCTCAAATATCAAATAAGATTTACACGGGATAGTGAACGTATACAAAAGACGACAGCACGATTGGTCACAAGTTTGTTTGATTTACGGAAAAGCGTTGCGGAGATGCTGAGAAATCTCAGCCGAAAGACGATTCAAGATACACACCAATATTTCGCGAAAGGCTAGCCACAAAATTTTCAAAAATCCTTATTAAGTGAACGATCTAGAAAATTAATATACTACAGTCGCCTATTTATCGTCCCCGAAGGGACAGCAAGTCAAGATTAGACTAGTGACAGGGCGACCAGAGACATTTATTAAGTCATTGTCCCTGCGCTTCACACGCGAGCGAAAGGCGAAGAATCACTAACGGTTCGATGCTATCCGACATGTATGACTGCTTTTCTGATCGATAACCATGAAAAGAGATGAGTAGGGCAACACTGAAAAGTCGCCGTTTGATGTAAATTATAAATCAGGCTTTTTGAAGAGAACCTGTTTCATATCGTAATTCAAGATACTACCAAGAACACAGTGAATAGAAATGGCGTAGAGAGTAAGAGAGTGGATATTTAGAGGAAGGTGTGCAGCTTGCAAAGAAAGAACACACTCTGTCAATGGAAGATCTAGTTTATGTAGGTCGCATTCCTTAATATAGAGAAATATAGCACACTATTTCCGTTCTGCTTAAGGTTTAAGGTTTAGGATTAAGGGTCGGGCACCACTCATAGAATGAAGCTCCAGCAGCGATGCCAATAAATCTCAAGAGTCATCTGATTTGTACTCCATGCGCTTGGGTACCTTCACATCCTTTTCTGAAGTTTCAGTGATGATGAACAAGTCTATCAATCCTATTGACAGAACTTCCAACCGTACTTCAATGCACTCGCTTTTCATGATTATCGTTGCAGTTCATTTCGCACGGTTCTCATTTTCGTCAACATGTTCATCGAAATCATCAAAGTGATTGTCAATGTCATTAGACAGCTAGGCACTGCATCCGTTCTTTTTTACCATCTAATGTTTATTGCGGTAGTTTTTTTGTGTCTCTGTAAGAACGCGGAAGATGAGAGTGGATTTTTTTTACAGCTCACGTACACTTGAGACGTGGTAATGGGGTTTACTGTTTCAGTAGAAATTCGTAACGCCTTTGTCGATTATTTACTAAGTCAAACATGATCTTTTTGAGGACAGTGATTAGACTGAAATGAAATCATATGTCTTTAGGTAGCGTGAAATAAGTATACGTCAAATTTATATTTAAACAAAAATTAAATATTTTGCTCATAGCTACACTGGTATCTTCTGTTTACAATTAGGCACGATGGATAAACCGAAAAAATTTAAAAAAATTTGAATCTTTAGAACTATGGAGACGTCCTACAAGCACCGCTATGCTTCCGTAAGCTCTCTTTGCTTTGTGCTTAAGTTGCTTAACCGCTGCAAACTCGAGTAAGGTCAAAGTCAGCAGTGCATTGTCTTTGTGGCGCGCATGCTGCGCACTGCGGGTGGTGCTTTTGAAAGGTCATCGTGCTGCCAACATTAGCAGTGTAAGCCTGCTAGGTGTCAGCAAACTTTACTCTGGCATTTACGTTAAGCCAAGTTCCACCTGCTAAGAACCTTCGTAGCATGGTGCGAGAGACGCCAGAAAACGCTGGGTAAGCCAGAATAAAATAAACGACAAGCAGCTCCCCGAAAGACGCTTGCTTCACATAGGAAAAGAAAGACAGGCTGGCCGTTGTGGCCGAGCGGTTCTAGGCGCTTGAACTTGGAACTCTGCGACTGCTAATGTTAGTTGTACGGAGATGTATTGATGATGAGTTCCCATACTTCGAGGAGCG
The DNA here is from genome assembly GCF_021461395.2 of Schistocerca americana. NCBI lineage: Eukaryota > Metazoa > Arthropoda > Insecta > Orthoptera > Acrididae > Schistocerca > Schistocerca americana. Next base: position 133,784,954 of record NC_060122.1, on the reverse strand, counting down.
TAGGGGACGATGCGGAAGACCCGCACCGCCATACTAGGCAAGGTCCTAGCGGAGGTGGTTTGCCATTGCCTTCCTCCGACCGTAATGGGGTTGAATGATGATGATGAAGACGACACAACAACACCCAGTCATCTCGAGGCAGGGAAAATCCCTGACCCCGCCGGGAATCGAACCCGGGTCCCCGTGCGCGGGAAGTGAGAACGCTACCGCAAGACCACGAGCTGCGGACGTCGGAGATGTATTGCTACGCTGTAAATAATTAATGCCTTTAATGGCAGTTTGATTTCCCAAGAGTGTTGCACTGTTGAGAAATTACAATGGAACGAAATTTACATGTCTTTTAATTGAGGAGGCGAGGAACGTGGAACAGTTAAGTGCAAAGTCGGCCGGTGTGGCCGAGCGGTTCTAGGCGCTTCAGTCTGGAACCGCGCGACCGCTACGGTCGCAGGTTCGAATCCTGCCTCGGGCATGGACGTGTGTGATGTGCTTAGGTTAGTTAAGTTTAAGTAGTTCTAAGTTCTAGGAGACTGATGACCTCAGATGTTAAGTCCCATAGTGCTCAGAGCCATTTGAACACATGTCAGACAGTATACGAGGGTTGGAACTTTAATAGTGGCAGCTATTTATTTACAGCTGGTACAAAATAGATACGTGTTTCAAAGTTTTACTGAGCTTCAAAGTAGTCACCAGCGTTGTGTATAACCCGTTGCCAGCGATGTGGAAGTCGTAGGATACTTCTGTCTCTATGCTGTTCATTTTTTGAACACAACCTACGACCAGCTTAGAGACAGAAGTGATGACACTTTCTGCAGAAACTGACCATCATTTTGCAGGACAATGATCAAGCACGTACAGTGGAAGCTGTTACTGATTTGTTTGACTGATGGGGCTGCTAAGTGCTATACCACCTATTGCACTCCCCTGACTTAAGCCCACGTAAGTTCAACTAGCTTTCTAAACTGAAGGAAACATATCACGACCTTCGCTTCAGAACTGCTTCAAATTCGTCGGGTAATAGACCGCACCGCTCGAACTATTAACACAACTGGGACTGCTAAGAGTATCCTACGACTTCCACATCGCTGGCAACGGGTTATACACAATGCTGGTGACTGCTTTGAAGGTCAGTAAAACTTTGAAACACGTATCTATTTTGTACGAGCTGAAAATAAATAGCTGCCACTATTAAAGTTCCAACCCTCGTATTTATTTAACCTGATATGATAAAGGCCATCAGACTCTCTCTTACATCGGGCCAGGGTTTCACACATACAGTACCTTTTTTTACATAACACTTTGCTAAGACATAACAATTTTAATGTGACAAAAAGTATTAAAATCATTTGAGTGTCTGAAGAGGCAGTGTGAGTAAATAATATTGACTAGGATCTACTAAAATAATGCTCTACTGTACTAATTCACCTGCCACCGCTAATGGTGACAACAGTAATAATAATAATGGTAATAATAATAATGACAGTAATAACAATAACGATAGAGGAAAATTTAAAAATAAATTATAGATGTAGAAAATAGATATTTTCTGATATAGGGAGTTCTGGGACAATGTAATTTAAGAAGACTGCACCAGCTAAGAATACTCCGAAAAGAACAAGATCTGTTTGCAAAGAAGGATGCGCAAGGGTAACGAGGACGTGCAGGGACAATGGAATTTCTTATTCATGCTTCAATAGATATGTCATTAACTGTCTTCGGAAGCTGGAGATGTTATTCAGTTCTCTAATATAATGCAGGAGGCTACTGCAGAGTCTGGTTCCTGTTACTGAGAAGGACTTCGAGAAGGTGGATGAACGATGGAGGGGAACGGAAAGAATTTTGGTCTTATGGGAAAGAGTGTTTCTACCATGTTGATCAGATAAGAGCGTGAAGGTCGAGGAGAGATTTGAAGGAGAGTTTACGTTGATAAGATATTAGAGAAGACAGATGGTATGGAAAACTCTCATCTTGTCTGTACGCAGCCAGGACAGCTGTGCAGATGATAGTGAAATACGATCAAGTAGTCGAACATTACATACACAGAATGGGACAAGTAAATGTGGTCCGAAGTACAGAGTTCCAGGGTACAAAGAAACACAGCAGAGGAAACGACATACAGGACGAACCTGACTATAGTAGATGTTGAAACTGACCATCTTTCATTTTTTGGTACTTTTGGGCCCTGGTCACCAAATTGCCGGAGGTGGATCGAGACTGGACTGCTGGAATTGCTGCAGTCTCATCCGAAACGTTCTGCTGCAGTTCTTGAAGGCTGTGAGAGTTGCTGCGCTACACCTCATACTCGAGGGCTCCCCACACAAAATGATCGCATACTGACAAATCAGGTGACCTGGGTGACCAGCTAGGGCCGCGGCCAGCCTGATCTCCAGGCGTGAAGACTGTGTAAATGTGCTCCAAGGTTTGGCCGGCTGTATGGACAGTTGCTACATCCTGTTGGAAGTAACTGTAGGTCTTTTCCTCCCCCGTTAATGCTCCCACAGATTCACGTCCAATAGTATCCACTCATCCGGGCCACTTGTTTTCCCCACCCCGTGTAACGAACGCAGGCATTCACAAAGAGTTTCAGGCGCTGTGAGATTTCCTCAGAGAGGAGAAAGGCCTCGCAAGATAACAGCGCTTTAATCAGTAACTGGAGTTTGTACATGTTTCTTTTCCAGATCAAGAGGGAATACCTTTTTATCTTTTTGTAGGACGTGGAGAGATGCTGATGCCTTCTTGCACATTGCAATTACGCTCTCCGTCCAATATTACAGTACAGAAAAATTTGGTGATACAAACCACAAAACTCAATAGTACAGTTCATTATTTCCCTACATCTGCTAAGCCGAGATATAATTTAATGCCTTCTCAATAACCCAGAGCGTATTTTGTGTCTCAGATTCTTATAGAAGACAGCACTGGTCAAAATCAGAAACAAGCAATATCAAAATATGACTGGGAACAAATACTTGTTGAGTTATATGTCAGAACCCATTGCTGTCTGTAGCGAAACACGGCGTGATTCCGACTTACATAGAAGTTACAACGCCCCTCGAAGACGTCTTTCAAATAACTCATTCGACAATGACATACAGCCCGTATTATTTCAATAAGTGTGACATGTCCGGCGTATAAGATATATGTTTCACAATCTCGGAAGAGCGTTACGCAATCCTGAAAAAGCTGAGTTAGAAGACGCTCGTACGTTGACATCAACTATCCTGCCAAAGGCTAATTAAGAAGTTTCAAAAATCAGTATTAGCTGAAGAAACTAGGAATCTACTACGTAACGCTCCAGTAGGGACCGCGAAAGGTAATTACAGCTCACACATTGGCGTTTAGCCAGTAAGTCCTCCCGCTCTCCGTACGCGAATACGACGGGTTGAACTCTAATAATTATGTGGTACTACCCCTCTGCCATGCACTTCACAGTAGTGTGCAGAGTATGAATCTAGATGTAGACAACTCTACATTACTACCTCAGTGTGGGTATATTCTATTTTTGCAAATGAAGCGAGAAAACAAATTGACGTCCAAGGCTGTTCGTATATGTTTGCATTACAAAGGTTGAGCGTCGATCGACAATAACGTCTGTGGAATATGCGTTGCGGACATCCTAGGAAAACTGGACTCTTAGGAGACTGCTATCATCAGGATGCAAGTTTAAAAACAAACTATGAAATATGCTGAAACATACTTGGATAACAAGTTCCGAATAAAGCCAGACCCATACACTGCGCTTTTTTTCTGCAGTCACAGTCTAATCTATAGCAAAGAAAAAAGCGTGTATTGAACAGCTAACAGAAACATTCTCATTGGTAGATTTTTTAGGCGCTCGTATGTTCATCACAAATGTTTATCGGATTTATTACGGCGTACGTTAGCTGAAGTTTTGCAGTTTTTCTATAGCACTCTCTCTCGAGCCAAAGAAGTCTTGAACGTCCGGACTCATTGTATTACACCAAAACTTCACTGTTCACCGAACAAGTGTTTTCTGAGCCATGTCTCCAGTAGAAAAACTGCTGTATCCAATTACTCTACCAACAAATCGAAACCCGCTGCTTGAGTTACCTGCAACTGAGCTTATGAGATCGTCACATTTGAGGCCTTCTCGCAATATTACTCTCAGATGTTTTCATGACATAACTGACGCACTTGTGACTCATTAATCGCATAATGAAAGGCTATCGCTTTTTAAGTGCAGTGAAGTCTCTGTGTTAATAGCTAGCTGTCTGTCTTTTCCAGACCGCCGTTTTGTCAAGATCCGTACAAAAAAGTTACAATTTTTGCCTGATAGCGATTGTACCCCTATAGCTGCGTGATAAACAACACGTCTAAGATTGCAGTTAATACTGTCCGCTAAGTCACTACCATGTAATATGCCATTAGAAAAGAGCGTACCCAGAATTCGAGCTAAGGGTGTAAAACGTAGAAAGAGGAGCGGTGGGGGCGACATGGTGAATGGCGGAAAGTAAACATGAATTCCTACAAAATAAGGATGAAAAACATTTAATAACTATGTTAGTTAACCATAAAACATGGCTGTCCAGGGTACTTGCTGCGATCCACTTATTAGGACGGCTGCGATCTATTCATGGGCATGGGCTGGATACATCGTGCGGATAGATATTCTTTAGTATCAGCATGTGCCTGTGTGTAAATTCATCGAAAATTTTTCGATGGTCCTGAAATACTGAGAAACTATATAAGCCGAGGCGACAAACTTTCTCACCTCAAATAACGTTTGACTCGTTAAAGATATTGCCAATCTCTCTTCAACAAAGATTAATGTCTGTTCAAAACGTCATTAACTAACTACTTACAGACATTAATATTGTTTTTTGAGTGGAAACAAGAATAGGAGATCTGTCTGAGACGAATTTAATGACACAAGACTTAGATTTGGCGATAAATTGAGTCCTTAAAACACACTGAACGTTGGGATTTTTGTGCTGTTGGTGCGGCCGTTTGAATGGAGCGCCACTCTCCACGCGTACTAAAGCCACCGAGGCAAGCGATATACTGCGTTCACGCAAGGCTGTACAATCAGTGGAGTAAACTCCCCAGGTGGCCCTCCATTCAAACAGCCACAGCATCACCACAAAAATCCCAACGTTCATTGTTTTAACGACTTAATTTATGGCCAAAACGAAGAGTTATATCATTACATTTGTCTCGTACAGATCTGGTATTCTGGAGGAAAATAATACCATACTTCTGTTTAAAAAACTATGTTAATGTCCATAAATCGTTGTTTAACGAGCGAGTAAAACGGATAATTCTTTGTTTCGTGGTCACAGTTTATTTATTAAGCATGAGGGCCTTTAGGTCTTATCTTACACCTAATCAGGGATCCTTAGTGAACCAACGTTACAACATATGTATAAAATGTTAGTAACAATGGTCGGATTAATAATAATTATGTAATGTATTGCGAATACATAGAAAGAAGGAGCCTTTATTGTATGATTATATGATAGCGGAACAAACACTGGTAGCACTTACTTCTGTAAAATATCTGGGAGTATGCGTGCGGAATGATTTGAAGTGGAATGATCATATAAAATTAATTGTTGGTAAGGCGGGTACCAGGATGAGATTCATTGGGAGAGTCCTAAGAAAATGTAGTCCATCAACAAAGGAGGTGGCTTACAAAACACTTGTTCGACCTATACTTGAGTATTGCTCATCAGTGTGGGATCCGTACCAGATCGGGTTGACGGAGGAGATAGAGAAGATCCAAAGAAGAGCGGCGCGTTTCGTCATAGGGTTATTTGGTAACCGTGATAGCGTTACGGAGATGTTTAGCAAACTCAAGTGGCAGACTCTGCAAGAGAGGCGTTCTGCATCGCGGTGTAGCTTGCTGTCCAGGTTTCAAGAGGGTGCGTTTCTGGATGAGATATCGAATATATTGCGTTCCCCTACTTATACCTCCCGAGGAGATCACGAATGTAAAATTAGAGAGATTAGAGCGCGCACGGAGGCTTTCAGACAGTCGTTCTTCCCGCGAACCATACGCGACTGGAACAGGAAAGGGAGGTAATGACAGTGGCACGTAAAGTGCCCTCCGCCACACACCGTTGGGTGGCTTGCGGAGTATAAATGTAGATGTAGATAATAATAATGTAGTAACGAATATATGGAATGAAAGGAATGTTAGTCTTATTAATATTGTGTCATGCAATTCCTCATTACATCCGTGCACAATGTGAGTAACGACGTTTAACCGTAATGTATGCATCAGTACAGAAGAAATCACGTGTGGGGGAAAAAATTGACAGCTCTGAAGAAGTGCGACATATATTAGGCTCAGATTAGCAGATGAGATGAAAGTACCCAACCAGAAAGCGGCAAGAAGAACATGGTTAACTTACAATGCGATAGAGAAACAAGTTCTTTGTTGGACAGAAGAAACAGCTGGGATACGCCGAGAGGGAAACTACGCTGATGACAACGGATAGAGTTTTAATCTTCTTTTGGATGCAGAGAGGTTTTGGATTAGATGTAGGTTACAGGGCAGTTTCTTCCATAGTCATATGGCTAAAACGGAGGGGGAGTTGGAGAAAGTTTGCGTTAAGCGTACGTGCCACCAAGGTACAGGATGAAAACGATCTGGTACTGCAGGTGTGGAATAATGATAGGCATTGGTGTTGAATTACGTACCGTCGTAAATAATAGTTAGGGCCAAAGTCTACTTGAAAAGAGTAAGTAAATGTCTTTAACGAGTAAAAATACAATTTGAGGTGAAAACATTAGATGTCTCACCCCGAACATCCATGATTCTAAGAGAATAATGTGTGAGAAGATATCGAGTTGGATTTTGCACAGTGAATGTTTTCAGAATCCATGATTACTGTTTCATGTTCTAATTAGTCTGTCGCACAGATGCTGACACACACTATGCTAGTTGAGTATGCCGGACCAGTTCCATCAGATAAGGAGGCAGCAACTTCCAACACACAATTAGCAGGAGCCTATCTCTTCCGCGTCATCTCGCGCTACAAGACGGACGTAGTTCCCGCGCATGCCGATGTGCGGCTCTGGAGTAGTCCTGCAAGCGTCCCCCTCTGGCGGCCATTTCTGGAACTAGGTGGTCCGCCAGCGGCGAGTGCCCCCTCCACCAAAGAAGTCGGATCTCCAGTTCGCCAGGCCTCTCGGGAAAGGCGCTTTACGTAACGGCAGGCAGGTTTGTTGCTTCATGGAAGGCGCGCAGCTCGGTGCAGCGCAAGAAGAAGCTGCACTGCTGCAGCCGGACATGACGAACGCCGATGGCATTTGCTCAGTGCGGGGCTGCATTTGCGGGCGATATGGCAACGCCGCGCTGGCGTTACTTGCCGCCGGTTTCCTTAGGCGTCGCATTCCTCACCCGTTAGCCCAGCAGCCAGTAGCTATGCCGCTGGCAGCCTTCCATCCCTGCTATGCAGCGGTCAACAGCCTCATCCACCCCGCAACGCTTTTCTGTATCCTAGCTCTGCCGGCTAGCGTGTTTCCTGTAGCGTCGCTGTCCAAGTCTTCCTATATTGTGCTGATTTCCTCACCTCTGATCATCTACTCAGCGTAATCAGCTTTCTGCTACATTAGCAGGTGGAAGACAATGAAAGAAGTGCAGGACAGGAATGTAGTATTTCTCCCTCCACTGTTCAGTCGGTACATCTAAGAAAACCAATGATGGAAGTAAAAATTCAAAAGTGGGATTAAAGTTCAGGGTGAAAGGATATCATGGAGAACAAAAAAAAAAAATGGTTCAAATGGCTCTGAGCACTATGGGACTTAACATCTGTGGTCATCAGTCCCCTAGAACTTAGAACTACTTAAACCTAACTAACCTAAGGACATCACACACATCCATGCCCGAGGCAGGATTCGAACCTGCGACCGTAGCAGTCGCGCGTGGAGAACATTCGCCGATGACTTTATTGCCCTATGGGAAAGTGAACGTGCTAAATGGAATGAACAGTCTAATGAGCACAGAGTGTGCATTAACGACAGTAAACGGAAGACAAACAAATATCATGAGTAGCAGAATTGAACTAGTAACAGACTTAACATCAGAACTGGGGACTACGACAGCAGAAAGATAAAGAATTTACCTACATTGGAATTCAAAATCACACATGACGTACGAAACAAGAAGCAGACTAGCACAGCAAAAGAGGGAATTCCTTGCTAAAATAAGTCGACTATTATCAAGTGCCGGCCGGAGTGGCCGAGCGGTTCTAGGCGCTTCAGTCTGGAACCGCGCGACCGCTACGGTCGCAGGTTCGAATCCTGCCTCGGGCATGGATGTGTGTGATGTCCTTAGGTTAGTTTGGTTTAAGTAGTTCTACGTTGTAGGGGACTGATGACCTTAGAAGTTAAGTCCTATAGTGCTCAGAGCCGTTTGAACATTTTTATTGTCAAGTATAGACCTCAGTTTTGGCAAGAAATTTCTGCTGCACAGCGTTGTATGGGTGTCAATCATAAACTATGGAAAACCGGAACAGAACATGTGACGGTACGTCACATAAATATTGACATTTTGATCGGTTGTAGACCATAGTTAACGTATTTTATGAATATAATTAGTATAAAAGATACAGTTAATGTTCTTGAAACAACTGATACGCAGCGATAATTTAAGAGTAGCATCTTTATTTAAAACATATATATGAAAATAAAAAAAGGATCGAAAAAAGACGCCACTGTACGGCCGAGGAGGAAGGACGTACTTAATGGCACTCACACTGTTTTGTTTCGCTATAAGGAAGGCAGCCATTGAGCGGCTACACATATTTTATGTAAGTTATTCGGTATTCGGCTAAAATAAATTAATTATTGTTGTCACAAAATGATTTTCTTTATAATAGTTGTCACCTCAAATGGTCGCAGCGGCTAATTATTTTTAATAAGCATTTTTTTCAGTATGATATTTTCACTCTGCAGCGGAGTTTGGAAGGTAGGAGACGAGGTACTGGCAGAAGTAAAGCTGTGAGGACGGGGCGTGAGTCATGCTTGGGTAGCTCAGTTGATAGAGCACTTGCCCGCGAAAGGCAAAGGCCCCGAGTTCGAGTCTCGGTCCGGCACACAATTTTAATCTGCCAGGAAGTTTCATTTTTTCAGTAATTTGCGCTGCGAGAAGATCATCTTCCAATGCAGCCTCTGGTCGGCCATTACGCGCCGAAGTATTAATTTATTTCTCAAAGTGTTAACAGTAACTGTAAATGCGAGAGATTTCATTGTAAGAACCATTTTAAATTGCAACAGATAATTAAATTACGTTAAAGTTCATTTTTTAAATTATACAGATTCCATGAGTTCGGTAAGTTTTATCTTGGCCGCTCCACGGCAACAATCGAAATTCTCTCGAGCCTTGCTGTGCAATCAATAAACAGAAATTAACAAAATTGCATTCAATTCAGTTAACGCCAACTATATTTTAGTCACCACGTTCAAAATCTAAAGTTGGTACATGAATAACAGCGGCCCTTCAAGAACCCATTTCATATTTACTTATGCACGTAAGTAAAAATGTTAAGAAAAGATAATATCCCTGAGAAAAAGAATCATGCTCTAACAAAAGAAAAACTCCCCTGATAAATTAAAAAAATAAAATATATAACGTAACAAATGGCAACGTAACAAACAGAATTGAAGCATTAGAGATGAACCGTAGACGGTACTTGAAACTTAGGTGAACTGATAAGGTAAGAAATGTGAAGCTTCTTAATATGCAAGAAGCAATATGTAGAAAACACTGACAACAAGAAGGGAGATGGGACATGTGGGAATCAGCGATGACTTCCATGAAACTAGAGGGAAACACACACGGCAAAAACTTTAGGAGAAGGCAGAGACTGGAATACATCTAACAAATAACTGAGAACATTACGTGTAAGAGCTGCTCTGTGATGAAAAGGAGAGGAAATCTTGGCAGGCCGCATCAAACAAGTCAGGTGGTCGATGGAAGCAAAAAAAAGAAATGCTTCTTTGCGTCTCCATTTCTGGCCCATCATCGGTTACTTCTTAATGTGCTGCCGACCAGCACATCATCTATGATCCGAAATCTCTTCCTCCCTTACCTCCTCTTTGCTATATAAGCCCCTGTGCCATTCTTCACCTTTGTTAATTACCCCCAGTAATTGTCTCTGCTCTCTCCCTCCTCAGTACCAGCTCATTTTTCATTGTATCCAACAAACTTATTCCTTTCCGTCTTCCATCACGTCCACATCTCAAAAGCCTCCAGCTTCGCTCCATCCTTCTTCCTCACTGCTCACATTTCAACAGTATACACGAGGACACTCCGTATGAAACGCTTTATAACTCATTTCCTTAAATCTTTGTCCACACTGCTGCGAAAAACTCTTCTATTCTTGTAAAATGCCTCTTTCGCCATTACTGCTGGGTTTAGTTTTTGTGCTGCTCTTCTAATCACCTCCTGTCCTACTTCCTCTGTATTTAAGACTTTTTTCATATTTTGATATTTCTCCGTTCAGTATTGTCTTTACTCTTTTATTTCATCCCAATCCTATTAATTTTGCTTTCTTTGCGTCCATTTTTTTCTGTAGCTCTTTCACTTAGCTTCAGTGACTTATACGATTTTCTGCCACTCATTCTCATCTGTTGTTATGCTTCTTTCTCAACTTTTAACCCCCTGTCATCTGCTGCACTAAACGTTTATCAAAAATTCATTTACAAGTTGTACACGTCGTCGTCCCTATTATTTCTCCCCTCTTCTGCTCTTCTCAACATTAAGCTAACGATTGTGGGACGTCTTACTAGTACCCCAGTAATATGTAACCATTCATTTGTTCGTCGTTAGCCATTTGTTTGAACTATGTCCTCCTGCGCAACTATTAATTTCCTGATGTAAGTTCGTCAACTTTTGCAGCTGGAGTCAATTTCCGTACCATTACGCTAGATTGTAGACCATATCATGTTGTAAAATGATGTAGCAGCAGTTCTACCAGTGCTGGAAAGTGCTCTTCATTAGTGCGCACAATAACATTAGAGCAATATCACTTTTAAGCCTTGTAGTGCGTCTTGTGACACCAAATTTTATAAAGAATTTATTTATGCTCCTTTTAAGCACTTATAGGGGCATTACTGAAGACAGTATACAAGCCCTTAAAGTTACATTCCCCCAGTATTATCACACATTCTGATGAAAGTCACTTGGAATTTTGCCAAAATTTGATTTATTTTACAACGTGATCTTGAAAACCCACTAATATTGTATGGATATTAATGTCCTATATAGGATGAGAGGCGGCAGGGGGAGTTTGGACCTTCATGCAGTCTCAGCTCAGTGGAATGTTCTTCAGACCATTCTCACAAAGCGTGGGATTGATGGGATGCTGCATTCAGTTGAAGGTACAGATCATCTGAGAGGCACTCCAAGTGAACGAGAAGATGCACATACGGGGACAGTAAAGCAGGTACCTCAATCGTTCCGCTGTGACGATATGGCAGGCGCATAAAGGAAACTGTCCCACACTTCCGTAAACATCTGCCACACGAGAAATGTCTTACAGTTGCCTGACCGCTGTCCTGGAGGCAAGTGCAAGTGTGTGGTTTCTGAAGACCTCGTCGCACTGCGCGACCAGTGTGTGCCATTGTATGTCAGAACTAATCGCCCTTTGTGAACTTCATGCGTGCTTCGAGTGGTGTGGGTTTAAAGTTTAATTATTTTTGATTGTCTTCTGTTCCCTGCTGCAAGTAGACTGCTCGCGATCACAAGCGAGATTGTCGGTCACGGCTGATGTCTAGCAATGAAATGGCGAGCGATACTTTGCACTGGTCGCGATTATTCATTGTCACAATCTGCAATAGTCGTCGGTGGCAGCTGTCATCGACTGGTTGTAACCCCCGGTAGGTGATTCTTCCAGAGTGTAGTACACCCGACCAGACGTAACCGCAGTCCGGTCTCAATACAGCATTGCAGGAGGAAGCCCATGGTTGCACCGAGACGGGGTGTACTGAAGGGGCGCAGCTGCAGATACGTGCACTGCTACACCTCGGGGAAAAAAGCGTTCTTGTTGTGTGCACTGGGCAGTTTTCTCGCGTCTTTCCGAAGTACTGGCAGTCTCAGACGACTGACACCTCGCGACCCGCACGCTTTGAGCGTTCTCAATGCTGTCTTCTTACACTACTGGCCATTAAAATTGCTACACCAAGAAGAAATGCAGATGATAAACGGGTATTCATTGGACAAATATATTATACTAGAACTGACATGTGATTACATTTTCACGCAATTTGGGTGCATAGATCCTCAGAAATCAGTACCCAGAAGAACCACCTCTCGCCGTAATAACGGCCTTGATACGCCTGGGCATTGGGTCAAAAAGAGCTTGGATGGTGTGTACAGGTACAGCTGCCCATACAGCTTCAACACGGTACCACAGTTCAAGAGTAGTGACTGGCGTATTGTGACGAGCCAGTTGCTCGGCCACCATTGACCAGACGTTTTCAGTTGGTGAGAGATCTGGAGAATGTGCTGGCCAGGGCAGCAGTCGAACATTTTCTGTATCCAGAAAGGCCCGTACAGGATCTGCAACATGCGATCGTGCATTATCCTGCTGAAATGTAGGGTTTCGCAGGGATCGAATGAAGGGTAGAGCCACGGGTCGTAACACATCTGAAATGTAACGTCCACTGTTCAAAGTGCCGTCAATGCGAACAAGAGGTGACCGAGACGTGTAACCAGTGGCACACCATACCATCACGCCGGGTGATACGCCAGTATGGTGATGACGAATACACGCTTCCAATGTGCGTTCACCGCGATGTCGCCAAACACGGATGCGATCATCATGATGCTGTAAACAGAACCTGGATTCATCCGAAAAAATGACGACTTGCGATACGTGCACCCAGGTTCGTCGTTGAGTACACTATCGCAGGCGCTCCTGCCTGTGATGCAGCGTCAAGGGTAACCGCAGTCGTGGTCTCCGAACTGATAGTCCAGGCTGCTGCAAACGTCGTCGAACTGTTCGTGCAGATGGTTGTTGCCTTGCAAACGTCCCCATCTGTTGAATGAGGGATCGAGACGTGGTTGCACGATCCTTACAGCCAGGCGGATAAGATACCTGTCATCTCGACTGCTAGTGATACGAGGCCGTCGGGATCTAGCACGGCGTTCCGTATTACCCTCCTGAACCCACCGATTCGATATTCTGCTAACAGTCATTGGATCTCGAGCAACGCGAGCAGCAATGTCGCGATACGATAAACCGCAATCGCGATAGGCTACAAACCGACCTTTATCAAAGTCGGAAACGTGATGGTACGCATTTCTCCTCCTTACATGAGGCATGACAACAACGTTTCACCAGGCAACGCCGGTCAACAGCTGTCCGTGTATGGGAAATCGGTTGGAAACTTTCCTCATGCCGACACGTTGTAGGTGTCGCCACTGGCGCCAACCTTGTGTGAATGCTCTGAAAAGCTAATGATTTGCATATCACAGCATCTTCTTCCTGTCAGTTAAATTTCGCGTCTGTAGCATGTCATCTTCGTGGCGTAGCAATTTTAATGGCCAGTGGTGTATTATATACAGCAGCACTGCAGTGTGCGTACACTACAGTTGCATCATAAGTTGTTCGTACTACACTGAACCGCCAAAGAATCTGGCATAGGCATGCGTATTCAAATACAGAGATACGTAAACAGCCAGAATACGGGACATTGCGATCGGCAACGCCTGTATTCAACAACAAGTGTCTGGCGCAGTTATTAGATCAAAACATCAAATCTCCGACATCACTGAGGTCGAAAAAAGATCCTGCAATAAACAACATGATCAGCGACGACTGATGAGAATAATTAGATGTGACACAAGTGTAGCCTTTCCGTAAATTGCTGCAGATTTCAATGCTGAGCCATCAACAAGTGTCAGCGTGCGAACCATACAACGGAACATCATCGATATGGGTTTTCGGAGCCAAAGGGCCTCTCGTATACCCATGATGACTGCACTACAGAAAGCTCGCCTGGGCCCAACAACACCGACAGTGGACTGTTGTTGACTGGAAACATGTTGCGTGGTCGGACGAGTCTCTTTCCAAATTGTATCGAGCGGTTGGACTTGTACGGGTATGGAGACAACCTCTTGAATCAATGGATCCTGCATGTCAGCAGGGGACTGTTCAAGCTGTTGGAGGCTCTGTAATGGTGTGGGGCGTGTACAGTTGGAGTGATATGGGACTCGTGATAGTTCTAGATACGACTCTGACAGGTGACACGTACGTAAGCACCCTGTCTCATCACTTGCATCCATTCATGTCCATTGCGTATTCCCACGGAATTAGGCTATTCCAGCAGGACAATGCGATACACACGTCCAGAATTGCTACAGAGTGACTTAAGGAACACTCTTCTGAGTTTAAAGACTCCCGCTGGCCACCAAACTTCCCAGAGAACCATTATTGAGCATATCTGGGATGCCCTGCAACGTGCTGTTCAGAAGAGATCTCCACCCCCTCGTACTCTTACAGATTTATGGACAGCCGTGCAGGTTTCATGTTGTCCCCTGCAGCACTATTCAGACATTAGTCGAGTCCATGTTACGTCGTGTTGCGGCACTTCTGCGAGCTCGCGGGGGCCCTACACGGTATTAGGCTGGTGTTCCATTTCCTTTTCGCCCTTCAATGTAGGTACGTGTCATTAATGCAATGGCACTAAATTTTTGGCCGAAGAGGCAAACGAAGATAAAAAGCCTCATTAAGAATCGTGTTTAGCGTTTGACTTTGAACATCGATAATTTTTAAATTATTGGTCATACTGATAAACCTGTTCGCAGACTCACCAACTTGTAAGTAGCGCGAGCGGTGCGTTTGAGCGACGCCCCCCCCCCCCCTTCCGCGAGGTGTCCGCCCCCTCTCCCCCCTCCCCGCCCACCAGCGGGCCGACTTGGCGTGCATCGTGCTCTTTGCCGCAGGCCTGACCCCTGCTGCGCTCCACTGTCCCATCTGTGAAACGTCCGGTCACATGACACATTAAACTGCTCTAATTGCGCTCTCTCTCCGACCTCTAACATGTTTACTGTGTATGGGCGAATGCGAATACCTGCCTCAGATGCGTTTCATCGAATTACAAAGTTGTACTGCAATTCGCAGTATAAAAATCTCATAATTGTTCCATCAATACCGCCCAGACGGTTAAAACGAGATATTTAACAATGTCACTTGCTGTTGTGATTTGTCTTTGACGATATATTAGAACCACATTCGAGTCTGTTGGTTGCTTATATTACTTTTCATTTGTCTGTGTTTAAGAAGACGTTGCTTTGCTCGTTATTGGAATTGTAGCACCTGTGGCAGTGGAAGTTGTCTACTTCTGCATTATTGCTCTGCAATTCACACGTAAGTGTTTGGCAGATATGTTGTTAGAACCACTCGCCGGCTATTTCTTGACTGTTCCACTCCCGAACTTCAGGCGGGGGAAATGAATGCCTAAATCTTCCCGTGCGAGTTCTGATGTCTCTTATTTCATAACGGTAGTCATTTCTCCCTATTTAGGTTCGCGACAACAAAATGTTCGCGAAAAGTTCTCCCTGCAACGAAAAATAGCTATGTTTTAATGACTGCCATCCCAACTCGCTTATCATATCCTTTTTCGCGATAATGTAAAACGAGCTGCCCTACTCTGAAACTTCTGGACACCTTTCGTCAGTCATATCTGGTAATGCTGCACAGCAGTACTCCAAGAGAGGACGGACAAGCGAAGTGTGGGCAGTCTCGTCAGCGGTACCTTCTAGCTACCGGTGTGGCCGAGCGGTTCTAGGCGCTTCAGGCTGGAACCGCGCGATCGTTACGGTCGCAGGTTCGAATCCTGCCTCGGGCTTGGGTGTGTGTGATGTCCGTAGGTTAGTTAGGTTTAAGTAGTTCTAAGTTCTAAGGGACTGATGACCTCAGAAGCTAAGTCCCATAGTGCTCAGAGCCATTTTTGAACCCTTAGTAAAATATTCGCTGTTAGCACAGTAAACCTGCCGAATCAGGAACGACATTTTATTTGTCCCTCACTACTAACTGTTTTTCCAGACACTGAGCCGGCCGATATGGCCGAGCGGTTCTGGGCGCTACAGGCTGGAACCGCGCGACCGCTACGGTCGCAGGTTGGAATCCTGCCTCGGGCATGGATGTGTGTGACGTCCTTAGCTTCCTTAGGTTTAAGTGGTTCTAAGTTCTAGGGGATTGATGACCTCAGATGTTAAGTCCCATAGTGCTTAGAACCATTTGAACCAGACATTGTCCATCCATATAGCGTTGAATGGACTTCCAAAATTATTTCATCATACGCCGCAAGGTTAAGAGGACGTGACATCACAAACATAATGTGTGAAAAACTAGCTTTTGCTTAAAACTAAGTGCAAATCGTATACTGACCCAGTGTTTTTATAAAGAGATCATTTAGCGACTTTCAATAAATTTTACGTACAAATCTTCTTGTTGCTTAGATGTTTAATGTCGGATATTTAACACGTTAAGTCATTTGCAAAGTTACCAGAAGTTTGAAGCTGTTTTACACATGGGATTTCGGTCCTTTAAAGAATCGGGAGTTTCAAGATTGCCTCCTTAATCGTTTATATGACTTTTTTCGGGGGTGGGGGGGGAGGGGGAGGGAGAGAGAATGGAGACAGTACAAACTGTAGTGGCCATCCGAGAACCCAGGCTGGGACCAACGACTTGTAGACACATCATACAAGGACAACGGCGGATCCCACGAGGAACAGAGTCCACACAAAGAACTTTTGACGTCACAGTAGTTGTCTTGTCCGCTGTACTTCGCGAAGGCTCGGCTTCGTGCAGCGCCCATGGGAAATCAAAACTTCAGTGAAAAGATACCCACTAAAGGTCTTAATTTTGTCGTCGAGAGCTTGCACGCCATTAAACGGACAGTTAAGAATTATTAAACTCGTCTGAAATAGTTACTCCCTTCCAG
Source organism: Schistocerca americana (assembly GCF_021461395.2). NCBI lineage: Eukaryota > Metazoa > Arthropoda > Insecta > Orthoptera > Acrididae > Schistocerca > Schistocerca americana. Next base: position 133,768,037 of record NC_060122.1, on the reverse strand, counting down.
CTGGAGACGGCTAGTAGCTCTCGTAAGACATGCAGTGTCACACGTGCTTTGACGCACGCACGGGGACTTGTGTTTCTCGTGGGCCTCGGAGCACTGGATCGTAACGTTTCGTGTGTACTGCTCTTTATTCCGTCTCCTTTTAACTGTCTGTCGCAATACGGAGCTTTCATTGCCTGTGGGCCGATATGGACTTGCTCCCTGTTGACCGCTGGCTACCTTGTGTTGAGCCGCTACCATGTCAGCGATGACGCTGAGCACACGCAGTCCGTGTGACGGGGAGGTCGTTGCTGGGACGGGCGACTGGTGGACCAGGCAGCTCAAATGTATGCGCAGAGCGGAGAGAATCTGGAGGAGATGGCCCCCGCATAGCGGCTCGCCGGGAAGAAGCTCTCGCGCGGCCGGCGCTGGCGTGTAGCGGGGCGGCATTCCTCACGTCACCAGGCGGCCCACCACCCGCTCACCTTGGGCGTCCGTCAACCCGCCGCGTTCCACCGTCGGCCGCCAGGCGGCACTGGAGGCGCCGTCGTTCCTGCTGTACTCCACAGGTGGCAGCGCGGGTGAATCTGACTTGGAAATACTGTCTCGTGTCACTGCTCTTATCCGAACGTAAAGGAGGGTATCCGTGCCCCGACAAACCTTAATACATGCCACTGGAGGTAGATACCACCCTCATACGACTAGCGACTACAACGTATTCAAAACATAGTTTCCGTATTATATCACAGACTGACAGTTATTTCCCGAGCAGAAATAGTACACTACTGGCCATTAAAATTGCTACACCAAGAAGAAATGCAGATGATAAACGGGTATTCATTGGACAAATATGTTATACTAGAACTGACATGTGATTACATTTTCACGCAATTTCGGTGCATAGATCCTGCGAACTCAGTACCCAGAACAACCACCTCTGGCCGTAACAACGGCCGTGATACGCATGGGCATTGGGTCAAACAGAGCTTGGATAGCGTGTACAGGTACAGCTGCCATTACAGCTTCAACACGGTACCACAGTTCAAGAGTACTGACTGGCGTATTGTGACGAGCCAGTTGCCCGGCCACCATTGACCAGATGTTTTCAATTGGTGAGAGATCTGGAGAATGTGCTGGCCAGGGCAGCAGTCGAACATTTTCTGTATCCAGAAAGGCCCGTTCAGGACCTGCAACATGCGGTCGTGCATTATCCTGCTGAAATGTAGGGGTTCGCAGGGATCGAATGAAGGGTAGAGCCACGGGTCGTAACACATCTGAAATGTAACGTCCATTGTTCAAAGTGCCGTCAATGCGAACAAGACGTGACCGAGACGTGTAACCGATGACACCCCATACCATCACGCCGGGTGATACGCCAGTATGGCTATGACCAATACACGCTTCCAATGTGCGTTCACCGCGATGTCGCCAGACACGGATGCGACCATCATCTTGCTGTGAACAGAACCTGGAGTCATCCGAAAAGATGACGTTTTGCCATTCGTGAACCCAGTTTCATCGTCGAGAGCACCATCGCAGGCGCTCCTGTCTGTGATGCAGCCAGCGTCAAGGGTGACCGCAGCCATGGTCTGATAGTCCATGCTGCTGCAAACGTCGTCGAACTGTTCGTGCAGATGGTTGTCTTGCAAACGTCCCCATCTGTTGACTGAGGGATCGAGACGTGGTTGCACGATCCGTTACAGCCATACGGATAAGATGCCTGTCATCTCGACTGCTAGTGATACGAGTCCGTTGGGATGCAGCACGACGTTCCGTATTACCCTCCAGAACCCACCGATTCCATATTCTGCTAACAGTCATTGGATCTCGAGCAACGCGAACAGCAATGTCGCGATATGATAAACCGCAATCGCGATAGTATACAATCCGACCTTTATCAAAGTCGGAAACGTGATGGTACGCATTTCTCCTCCTAACACGAGGCATCACAACAACGTTTCACCGGACGACGCCGGTCAACTGCTGTTTGTGTATGAGAAATCGGTTGGAAACTTGCCTCATGCAAGCACGTCGTATGTGTCGCCAGCGGCGCCAACCTTGTGTGAATGCTCAGAAAAGCTAATCATTTGCTTATCACAGCATCTTCTTCTGTCGGTTAAATTTCGCGTCTGTAGCACGTCATCTTCGTGGTGTAGAGATTTTAATGGCCAGTAGTGTACATATCTTTTAAGTCACTCCATATTTAGACCAGTGGCCTAGGCGGGCCAAACTAAATATTCGTGCTGCCCTAAGTTCTGAGCCGTACTTTATAATATTAGCGGAGTTCTCCGCGTAGCCTAGGTATGTATTTATTCCAATCTCCCCCTTTCCCATCTCTCTCCCGCATCTCCTAGTCCACCTCCCCCTCCCCCTATCGGTGTCCATATCCTCATTGCCTCTCCCCATCTTCCCATCTCCTCCTTTCCCCCTTGTCTTTCAACGTTATCAGGTCCACCCAATAGGAGGCTGGTGGTACTTATCCACACAGTATCCTATTCCAGATCGTAACTAATATGTGTACCAAATTTGACTGAAGTCGTTCCAGGGGTTTAGGACGAGCTTTTTACCTAATTTAAAAATATTTCATACCTATATATATATATATATATATATATATATATATATATATATATATATATATATATATATATATTTCTCCTGAATTTATAGGGAATTTGTCCTGTAGTATCATTTTCACACAGTTCGCTACTTATGACGTCGTATCTGCTGTACTATTTTTCGTTTTTTTTTCTTTTTTTTTTGTCATCAGTCTACTGACTGGTTTGATGCAGCCGGCCACGAATTCCTTTCCTGTGCTAACCTCTTCATCTCAGAGTAGCACTTGCAACCTACGTCCTCAATTATTTGCTTGACGTATTCCAATCTCTGTCTTCCTCTACAGTTTTTGCCCTCTACAGCTCCCTCTAGTACCATGGAAGTCATTCCCTCATGTCTTAGCAGGTCCTATCATCCTGTCCCTTCTTCTTATCAGTGTTTTCCACATATTCCTTTCCTCTCCGATTCTGCGTAGAACCTCCTCATTCATTACCTTATCAGTCCAACTAATTTTCAACATTCGTCTATAGCACCACATCTCAAATGCTCCGATTCTCTTCTGTTCCGGTTTTCCCATAGTCCATGTTTCACTACCATACAATGCTGTACTCCAGACGTACATCCTCAGAAATTTCTTCCTCAAATTAAGGCCGGTATTTGATATTAGTAGACTTCTCTTGGCCAGAAATGCCTTTTTTGCCATAGCGAGTCTGCTTTTGATGTCCTCCTTGCTCCGTCCGTCATTGGTTATTTTACTGCCTAGGTAGCAGAATTCCTTAACTTCATTGACTTCGTGACCATCAATATCGCTGTTGTCATTCTACTACTTCTCATTACCTTCGTCTTTCTCCGATTTACTCTCAAACCATACTGTGTATTCATTAGACTGTTCATTCCGTTCAGCAGATCATTTAATTCTTCTTCACTTACACTCAGGATAGCAATGTCATCAGCGAATCGTATCATTGATATCCTTTCACCTTGTATTTTAATTCCGCTCCTGAACCTTTCTTTTATTTCCATCATTGCTTCCTTGATGTACAGATTGAAGAGTAGGGGCGAAAGGCTACAGCCTTGTCTTACACCCTTCTTAATACGAGCACTTCGTTCTTGATCGTCCACTCTTATTATTCCCTCTTGGTTGTTGTACATATTGTATATGACCCGTCTCTCCCTATAGCTTACCCCTACTTTTTTCAGAATCTCGAACAACTTGCACCATTTTATATTGTCGAACGCTTTTTCCAGGTCGACAAATCCTATGAAAGTGTCTTGATTTTTCTTTAGCCTTGCTTCCATTATTAGCCGTAACGTCAGAATTGCCTCTCTGGTCCCTTTACTTTTCCTAAAGCCAAACTGATCGTCACCTAGCGCATTCTCAATTTTCTTTTCCATTCTTCTGTGTATTATTCTTGTAAGCAGCTTCGACGCATGAGCTGTTAAGCTGATTGTCAGCTCTTGCCGTCTTCGGAATTGTGTGGATGATGCTTTTCCGAAAGTCAGATGGTATATCGCCAGACTCATATATTCTCCACACCAACGTGAATAGTCATTTTGTTGCCACTTACTCCAATGATTTTAGAAATTCTGATGGAATGTTATCTATCCCTTCTGCCTTATTTGATCGTAAGTCCTCCAAAGCTCTTTTAAATTCCGATTCTAATACTGGATCCCCTATCTCTTCTAAATCGACTCCTGTTTCTTCTTCTATCACCTCAGACAAATCTTCACCCTCATAGAGGCTTTCACTGTATTCTTTCCACCTATCTGCTCTCTCCTCTGCATTTAACTGTGGAATTCCCGTTGCACTCTTAATGTTACCACCGTTGCTTTTAATGTCACCAAAGGTTGTTTTGACTTTCCTGTATGCTGAGTCTGTCCTTCCGACAACCATATCTTTTTCGATGTCTTCACATTTTTCCTGCAGCCATTTCGTCTTAGCTTCCCTGCACTTCCTATTTATTTCATTCCTCAGCGACTTGTATTTCTGTATTCCCGATTTTCCCGGAACATGTTTGTACTTCCTCCTTTCATCAATCAACTGAAGTATTTCTTCTGTTACCCATGGTTTCTTCGCAGCTACCTTCTTTGTACCTATGTTTTCCTTCCCAACTTCTGTGATGGCCCTTTTTAGAGATGTCCATTCCTCTTCAACTGTACTGCCTACTGCGCTATTCCTTATTGCTGTATCTATAGCGTTAGAGAACTTCAAACGTATCTCGTCATTCCTTAGTACTTCCGTATCCCACTTCTTTGCGTATTGATTCTTCCTGACTAATGTCTTGAACTTCAGCCTACTCTTCATCACTACTATATTGTGATCTGAGTCTATATCTGCTCCTGGGTACGCCTTACAATCCAGTATCTGGTTTCGGAATCTCTGTCTGACCATGATGTAATCTAACTGAAATCTTCCCGTATCTCCCGGCCTTTTCCAAGTATACCTCCTCCTCTTGTGATTCTTGAATAGGGTATTCGCTATTACTAGCTGAAACTTGTTACAGAACTCAATTAGTCTTTCACCTCTTTCATTCCTTGTCCCAAGCCCATATTCTCCTGTAACCTTTTCTTCTACTCCTTCCCCTACAACTGCATTCCAGTCGCCCATGACTATTAGATTTTCGTCCCCCTTTACATCATTACTCTTTCAATATCCTCATACACTTTCTCTATCTGTTCATCTTCAGCTTGCGACGTCGGCATGTATACCTGAACTATCGTTGTCGGTGTTGGTCTGCTGTCGATTCTGATTAGAACAACCCGGTCACTGAACTGTTCACAGTAACACACCCTCTGCCCTACCTTCCTATTCATAACGAATCCTACATCTGTTATACCGTTTTCTGCTGCTGTTGATATTACCCGATACTCATCTGACCAGAAATCCTTGTCTTCCTTCCACTTCACTTCACTGACCCCTACTATATCTAGATTGAGCCTTTGCATTTCCCTTTTCAGATTTTCTAGTTTCCCTACCACGTTCAAGCTTCTGACATTCCACGCCCCGACTCGTGGAACGTTATCCTTTCGTTGATTATTCAATCTTTTTCTCATGGTAACCTCCCCCTTGGCAGTCCCCTCCCGGAGATCCGAATGGGGGACTATTCCGGAATCTTTTGCCAATGGAGAGATCATCATGACACTTCTTCACTTACAGGCCACATGTCCTGTGGATATACGTTACGTGTCATTAATTCAGTGGTTTCCATTGCCTTCTGCATCCTCATGTCGTTGATCATTGCTGATTCTTCCGCCTTTAGGGGCAGTTTCCCACCCCTAGGACAAGAGAGTACCTTGAACCTCTATCCGCTCCTCCGCCCTCTTTGACAAGGCCGTTGGCAGAATGAGGCTGACTTCTTATGCCGGAAGTCTTCGGCCGCCAATGCTGATTATTTATCAAAATTTAGGCAGTGACGGGGATCGAACCCGGGACCGAAGGCGTTTTGATTGTGAATCAAAGACGCTACCCCTAGACCACGGGTTCATACTATTTTTCGTACAATGACTTAATTTTGCCAGTACATCCAGTGGGACAATTGTCTACTGTCTGCGAAATGTGTTGCCAAAGAGTTAATAGCAAAGAAGTAATAAATTTGTTTTATTGCATGAGCGAAAATGTAGTAAGCCATAAAAAGTTTTCCTTTCATCATTTTGTGGTGGTTGTCAGCGGTAAAAGAGATTAGTAATGATTTGGAATTATGTGTAATGTTTGTTATAAGTCACTAAATGCTCTTATTCTCAAAACAGCCGTTGAATAAATAATAAGTATTCGCCAGTCGTGGACAACACTGTTTTTTCACCATCACTCCCACCCCTCTGATAGATAGGTCGTTCTTACCCCCCACAACGATTCTTTCCAGACAGTATGTGATATGTGTTCACGTTTGTCTGAAATCGGTCCAGTAGTTTAGGAGAAGATGTGGAACATACATCCATCCTTTTTTTGTGATATGTATGGATGGATCTAGCAACTAACAGTCGAAACCTAAAACGTCAACTAACGGTAAGAGCTTCTTAAAAGTTTAGTTTTCCTGCCCAGTAACAAACGGAAATACTTACAGAGAAAGTAATATTTTTAAGATGTGCTTGATTTTAGCGGACGTTGGTGTATTTGGCCGTGAGCTGCGTTAAACTGTTAGAGGGAGTGAGAGGAGAAATGTTGCACGGTTTGTCTTCCAGTACTGACAACTCACGAAGGTGCGTGACTCGTACCGATCAGTGTGTAGGTATAAATTTTGATTAACAAGTAACATGGATTCGTGAATGCGCATTATAGAGATGATTATCTTGAAATACGGTACATGTTAGTAGAAGGAATAGGACAATAAATTTAGGCTGTTATAATACAACACAACGAGTAGAAGATAAATTATATCCAAAACGTTTAGTAAAGTGCTATGACTTATTAATCAGTTATTCATCCGTTGAATATTTCGTCACGCAATTACAGCGTAACAACGTTGGAGTTGCTGACGATGGTAGCAGTTTGAAACAGAACAGTCGACTCGAATTATTCCCAATGGTGCTAACTTCCAACGCTCAGTTCTTTAGCTGCTGGCGGCCAACTTATCGGGTCCTTCCTATATTTAGTCCGTTGCGGGGTCGTAACATACTAATTTATGTAGCTTACCAGTTATATCACGGTTCCGTAGGCAACCGCAGACATTTTTTCAATGAAGGCGCTGACCGTCTTGTATCACATTGGGACAAATGTAATAACTGTTATGGCGACTATTTATGAAATCATAAAGAATTTATGTACTGTTTTCCCATCTGTCTCGTTTTCATTTGACTGCCCTTTATACATATGCACAAATGTGCTACAGTTCACCGTATTGTATGTCGCGGAGACTTGTCATTTCCTTTTCTATACCACTCGCAAACGCAGCGAGGGAAAAAAAAGAAAACATCTGTCTATATGTCTCCGTAAGAGCCTTTATTTCTGTTGTATCTTTGCGGTTCTTACTCAAAACGTGCGTTGGTGGCAGTCAACTTCAAATGCCCTTTCTCTAAATTTTCTTAATAGTGTTTCGGGAAAAGAACGTCTACTTTCTTTCAGTGATTCCCACTTGAGTTCACGGAACATCTCTGTAACACGTTTTGATCAGACCTACGCGCAACAAATTATCTAGCATCGCGCCTCTGAGTTACTTCGAGTATTTCCTTTAATCCGACCTGGTGGGAATCCCAGACACTTTTTCAGTACTCAATAATGGGTCGCACAAGAGCTCTATATGCGGTCTTGTTTGTGGACGAGATACACTTTCCTGAAACTGTCCCAATAAACCGCAATCGACCATTCGGCTTCCCTACTACTGCTCTTAAGTGCTCGTTCCATTTCATATCGTTTTGCAACGTTACTCCTAGATACTTAAACTATGTGGCTGTGTCAAGCAACAGTTTACTAATACTGTATTTGAACACTACAGGATTGTTTTTCCTGGTCATCTGCAATAACATACATTTCGCTGCATTTAGAGAAAGCTGTCATTTATAAAACCAAACAGGAATTCTATCTAACTCATTATGTATCCTTCTACATCATTCAACTAGGATACCTTACATTTCGCTTACTGTTCTAAACAGTCCGAAACATTTACTATGGGAGCAATAAGATCGGGCAATTTGGCGAACCAGCTGTGGCGGAAACGGCACCTAAATATTAGTCAAATCAGGAACGAAATGCGTGCAGTCCTGTGAACACGGCTGCTGTCACATCGGTAAATGGCAGTGGTACAAGATAAGTCATACAATGATGTAGCAGAAAGGGCAATAGTTAACCACCCATAATGATTTAATAATCATTCTGGTTGGTTCATGTTCACGGTAAACTGAATGAGTGGGTCCAAGTCACGATACATAAAAGTAACTTGATTGAACTGTGTCCGGTCTGAACCATACACTCATCACACAGAGTTAAATACCTCATTACGTTGTCTGTGCACAGGACACCTTGTACCATTCGAAAAGAGACAATTAGTGACTGGATGGACCATACTATGCGACTACAGTCTGCGTTGTATAGCCCACTGGAGTGCAGCTTTATGTATCGCTCTGAGCAATCGTCTTTTGAGAGGTTTTTTTTTTTTTTTTTTTTGGTCATCAGTCTACTGACTGGTTTGATGCGGCCCGCCACGAATTCCTTTCCTGTGCTAACCTCTTCATCTCAGAGTAGCACTTGCAACCTACGTCCTCAATTATTTGCTTGACGTATTCCAATCTCTGTCTTCCTCTACAGTTTTTGCCCTCTACAGCTCCCTCTAGTACCATGGAAGTCATTCCCTCATGTCTTAGCGGGTCCTATCATCCTGTCCCTTCTTCTTATCAGTGTTTTCCACATATTCCTTTCCTCTCCGATTCTGCGTAGAACCTCCTCATTCCTTACCTTATCAGTCCACCTAATTTTCAACATTCGTCTATAGCACCACATCTCAAATGCTTCGATTTTCTTCTGTTGCGGTTTTCCCACAGTCCATGTTTCACTACCATACAATGCTGTACTCCAGACGTACATCCTCAGAAATTTCATCCTCAAATTAAGGCCGGTATTTGATATTAATAGACTTCTCTTGGCCAGAAATGCCTTTTTTGCCATAGCGAGTCTGCTTTTGATGTCCTCCTTGCTCCGTCCGTCATTGGTTATTTTACTGCCTAGGTAGCAGAATTCCTTAACATCATTGACTTCGTGACCATCAATCCTGATGTTAAGTTTCTCGCTGTTCTCATTTCTACTACTTCTCATTACCTTCGTCTTTCTCCGATTTACTCTCAAACCGTACTGTGTACTCATTAGATTGTTCATTCCGTTCAGCAGATCATTTAATTCTTCTTCACTTTCACTCAGGATAGCAATGTCATCAGAGAATCGTATCATTGATATCCTTTCACCTTGTATTTTAATTCCACTCCTGAACCTTTCTTTTATTTCCATCATTGCTTCCTCAAAAAATGGCTCTGAGCACTATGGGACTTAACATCTGTGGTCATCAGTCCCCTAGAACTTAGAACTACTTAAACCTAACTAACCTAAGGACATCACACACATCCATGCCCGAGGCAGGATTCGAACCTGCGACCGTAGCAGTCGCGCGGTTCCGGACTGCGCGCCTAGAACTGCTAGACCACCGCGGCCGGCATTGCTTCCTCGATGTACAGATTGAGGAGTAGGGGCGAAAGGCTACAGCCTTGTCTTACACCCTTCTTAATACGAGCACTTCGTTCTTGATCGTCCACTCTTATTATTCCCTCTTGGTTGTTGTACATGTTGTATATGACCCGTCTCTCCCTATAGCTTACCCCTACTTTTTTCAGAATCTCGAACAGCTTGCACCATTTTATATTGTCGAACGCTTTTTCCGGGTCGACAAATCCTATGAAAGTGTCTTGATTTTTCTTTAGCCTTGCTTCCATTATTAGCCGTAACGTCAGAATTGCCTCTCTCGTCTCTTTACTTTTCCTAAAGCCAAACTGATCGTCACCTAGCGCATTCTCAATTTTCTTTTCCATTCTTCTGTATATTATTCTTGTAAACAACTTCGATGCATGAGCTGTTAAGCTGATTGTGCGATAATTCTCGCACTTGTCAGCTCTTGCCGTCTTCGGAATTGTGTGGATGATGCTTTTCCAAAAGTCAGATGGTATATCGCCAGACTCATATATTCTCCACACCAACGTGAATAGTCGTTTTGTTGCCACTTCCCCCAATGATTTTAGAAATTCTGATGGAATGTTATCTATCCCTTCTGCTTTATATGACCGTAAGTCCTCGAAAGCTCTTTTAAATTCCAATTATAATACTGGATCCCCTATCTCTTCTAAATCGACTCCTGTTTCTTCTTCTATCACATCAGACAAATCTTCACCCTCATAGAGGCTTTCAATGTATTCTTTGAGAGGTACGCTATTGAAAATGCGCATTGCGCACAGTTCCCATCGCAGTGTTCGCTCGCAAACAGGTTGAGATGAATCTGCATTCACCGACAAGAGCAGTACCTGACGGGTTTGAAACCGGCTGTCACTGACAAGTCTCCAGCCACACTTGCCACCGGTCTCAGACGGTTAGAATCTTTTTCAGTGCACTGTCCGCACGGCGTGTTAAGTTGTTGCGAGTTGTATACCATTCCTTGCAGATACGTTGCGTGTCCGCGTTAACACACCAACAAATCGGGCGACTTTATTCCTGATGTGGTCACGAGCACAGTATCTCCTTTTCGCCATTCCGTCACGTCTCCACATGAATTCATCTTCCTGCGCCGATTCCATACAGATGACTGACACACGCACACCGCCTCACTGCCAAGACTTATTTTATCTACAGAGGGTCACATACTACCAGTTCCACATAGCGCTCACTACCATGACTTATTTCATGGCGGGAGGATCACATGGTATAAGCGCCACATCCGCTAAAGCGCTCCAGAGTAAACAGTGCGCTGTTTAATGGGGTCACTAAGGTTCTCTCCGGTGAGCTTATACAGTGGGTTTCGTTCTGGTCTCAGTTTTCAGAATGAGATTTTCACTCTGCAGCGGAGTGTGCGCTGATATGAAACTTCCTGGCAGATTAAAACTGTGTGCCGGACCGAGACTCGAACTCAGGACCTTTGCCTTTCGCGGGCAAGTGCTCTTGCACTCCTCTGGAGAGTGAAAATCTCATTCTGGAAACATCCCCCAGGCTGTGGCTAAGCCATGTCTCCGCAATATCCTTTCTTTCAGGAGTGCTCGTTCTGCAAGGTTCGCAGGAGAAGTTCTGCGAAGTTTGGAAGGTAGGAGACGAGGTAGTGGCAGAAGTGGAGCTGTGAGGACTTGGGTAGCTCTGTTGGTAGAGGACCTGCCCGCGAAAGGCAAAGGCCGTGAGTTCGAGTCTCGGTCTGGCACACAGTTTTAATCTGCCAGAAAATTTCTGGTCTCAGTTACTAAAATTTCTCATTTTCGCTAGAAGTCTGTGTTCTCGCGGCGACCCTGCCCTTCTGTTTGCGGAAGACCGCCGAGATAGAGGAGGCGGTGCCCGCTCTGCGGTAAATGGCCGCGGCTTTCCGTGCCCAGAAAACGCTCTTTCGTCAACACCACGAACATTCGTCTGCTTTCGCAACGGCTGTTGCAACGAAATCGTCGCTCAACCAGCAGTACCGGGTCGTGTTACGTCAGCCCGTGACCGACTCCCTAGCACTACTCTGCTACTAAATCGCCCAACGTTAGTAAGTTCCTTGATCACACACGCGCTAAAGACCGTCGCGCACTTGAAACAATTCAGCGCCTTTATTCTTTAACAAGAAAAGCGAAGTAGACTGTCTGCCATACTGATTTCGCCAAAGCACGTTAGCGCCGTAAGGCTTGGGGTGTCTCTTACAACCAGCAATGGGACACTGAATAATGGCAAAGCCCGGCACCTTACTTCTGCTGCCAACCTACTATCTTTATCGAGAGTGGACCTTCTATTGTGTGGCTGCTTTCCTTCAACACACCACTCTGCTTGTTTGCCTAACTAATATCTGCTGCACTTGCTCATCATCAGTGGTATCTTCAATACAGGAGACGAATTACGAGCCCCGTTCAATGAGAAATGCAACAAATTTTTTTTCTGAAAGCAGGTTACTTTTATTCATGATTGCAATACCCATATTATTCCCCAATCTTTTGAGTACAAAACAATAAATTTAAGCATAATCTTCGTTCAGTTCGACGGTCTTACGCTACGTTACTGGGAGGGCGTGTATGCCCACATGATACCACTCCACTGATCGATATAGGAGCCAGCAACGTCTTGCTGCATCAAAAACCTCCTATCATGTATGTACTGTTTCCTGCGAAGTACATCCTTCATTGGGTCAAACAGATGGAAGGTGCGAGATCCGCTTGGATGTAGGGAGGATGAGGAAGAACAGCCCAATAAAATTTTATGAGCTCCTCTCTGGTGAGACATTGTGTGGTCATGGAGAAGAAGTTCGATTGCATTTTTTGGCACGGACACGCTGATATCGTTTCTTCATTTTCCTGAGGGTAGCACAATACACTTCTGAGTTGATCATTGCACCGTGACGGAGGACACAAAACTGGATAACTCCGTCAGAGTCCCAGGAAACCATCGCCATGACTTTACCGGCTGAGGGCGCTGCTTTGATATTTCTTCAGAGGAGGTGTGGTGTGAGACTACTCCGTGGATTGCCGTTTTGTTTCCGGTTGCAGTGATGAACATATGTTTCATCGCCTGTGACAATGTTCGATAAAAAAATTCACGATCAGCACAAGCAATTACGCATAGGTGGTCCTTCAATGCTCTTAAAGCTCTCCAGCTAGGCAGCGACGTATCAAATGGGCAAGCACATTTGAGTGGTAGACGATTCTGTGAACACCATCAGCAGAGACGTCCATTTGAGCAGCGGGGCGTTTGATTTTGATCCGTAAATCACCCCGAATGACAGTGACCGCACGTTCCAACACTGCAAGAAACATAGCTGTGTGAGGCCGGCCGACACGTGGGTGATCGGACAGGTTTGCGCGATCTTGTTGCAATGATGACAGACGTCTCGCCCAACGACTCACCGTGCTTTTGTTAACTTCCAGGTGTCCTTAGACACTCCTCAAGCGCCTGTGCTTATCTGCGAAGATGTGGTTTTCCGCCAAAAGAAACTCAATGACAGCTCTCTGTCTGAAATGCATCTCCGTTACAAACGCCATTTTGAAGGCTACGTATGGCGCTGTCACCTATCAGAAATTGATGAAACTACGGGGGCTGAATCAGGAATATTTCACGATGACCCACAATAGATTCTGCATTTTTCAACTGACACTAGCCGAGAAAAAAATGTATTGCATTACTTATTGAATGCCGCTCATGTTATTCAGCACCAACCTGAAAGTGGGGAATATTTGCAACCCTCGTTCATGATAGCGTATACGATATGAAGTGAACTTGAGACAGCAGTAAGGAACGAGCCGTGCTAATCTACACTGACGAGACAAATTTTATGACCATCTACTTAAGAGCGTGATGGTTCATCTCTGCAATGCGAAACAGCAGCGATTCTGAGTGGCATAAACTCCACAAGGCTTATTAGGTTTCCGGAAGTGAATGGCACCAGATGTCCACACACGGGTCAAACAGTTATCGTAAATCATTGGCCGGTGTTTTGAGGACTCCATACTGGCGGCTGATAGTGGCAGAAATGTGCTCCTTCGTGTGCAGATAAAACGAACTTGCTGTCAAAAGATATCAGCACGTATTCATATCATGCTTCTTATTGTAGCACGATTATAACACTGTTCAAACAGGCTCTTCAAATGGCTCTGAGCACTACTGGACTTAACATCTGAGGTCATCAGTCCCCTATAACTTAGAACTACTTAAACCTAACTAACCTAAGGACATCATACACATCCATGACCGAGGCAGGATTCGAACCTGCGACCGTAGCGGTCGCGCGGTTCCAGACTGTAGCGCCTAGAACCGCTCGGCCACCCCGGACGGCTCTATGACACTGTGACAGGACAGTTATCCACGTGGCAGGTACCACTGCATCGGGGAAGACATTAAGCATGTAGGGGTGCAGGTGCTCCGCAATAACGTTGATGGTCTATAACTGTCATGGTGTCGCCGATTACCGTCCCAGGTCCATGGAATTCAAATGGTTCAGATGGCTCTAAGCACTATGGGACTTAACATCTGAGGTCACCAGTCCCCTAGACTTAGAACTACTTAGACCGAACTGACCTAAGGACATCAAACACATCCATGCCCGAGGCAGGATTCGAACCTGCGACCGTAGCAGCAGCGCGGTTCCGGACTGAAGCTCCTATAACCCCACGGTCACAGCGGCCGGCTGCCATTGAAGCCCAGGTGAATGTCCCCATAGCATAATACTGCCCCCACTGGCCTTCATCCGTGGCGCGGAGCACTTTTCGAACAGTCTTTCACCTGGATGACACGACCTTTAACTCATTATAACAAGAAACGACAAAAAATGGTTCAAATGGCTCTGAGCACTATGGGACTTAACATCTATGGTCATCAGTCCCCTAGAACTTAGAACTACTTACACCTAACTGACCTAAGGACAGCACACAACACCCAGTCATCACGAGGCAGAGAAAATCCCTGACTCCGCCGGGAATCGAACCCGGGAACCCGGGCGTGGGAAGCGAGAACAAGAAACGACAAGTGACACGATTCCATGGATACATGGTGCAATCTCGATGACCCACTGCCCACCGCAGTCGTAATTGGCGTTGCTTCTGGGTCAACATGGGAATACGTGAGGATTCTGTGATGTGGACCCCACATTCGGTAACGTGCGCTGAACAGTGTATTCCGAAACATTTGTGTCTGCACCAGCACTTTACTTTGTCGTAAGATCTGCCACAGATGGCTGTCTATCTTGCTCTATATAGCGCGCAAGCTCCAATCTCTATGTTTTATGATGAGGTGTGGATGTCGAACACCTTGTCACATACTCGTGCTTTCACCGTCCATCAACCACCTGCCACCAGTGCTCACGATAGAAGCATGCGACGAGCATCGTACTTTCCGCAACGCTCGTCCCAAGACCTTTGTCGAAGTAGCTTATGTCAGCGTATTTCTCCAATTTTGGATCGCATCGTTGCTAGAATGATACCACACGCGGGACGCGACCAGTTGGTATTATCTGATGATGAGCTACGGGTGATATGGTTTCGGCTTATCAGTGATTAATCGATTCTTCTTAATTTCGAATTGTCCTCCTGGCCTTAAATTATGTACAGGGCGCTGTGGCGGACAAAGGCTGGTGCCCCCACACGCTAGTGTAGCGTGAAGCCTGCCAGTCGGGATTCCTCGCGGCCGCACCGGTTGCCACGCAGCAGACAGCAGACTGCAGGCACGTCCTCAGAGGCGCCTGCTTCCAGTCGGTGCGGCAACCCGCACACCGTGCTAAGCGTGCAGGAGCTCGAAACGCCAGGGGCACCAGCTAGTGTCCTTTCACTTTACCTGTGTCAACAGTTACACTTCTCTTGAGATCGACTAAGCTTCGTGCCAAACAATGTATCGGAGAGCAAGCAGTAAACCGAGGAGATTTTTCGAAAGCGTATTAAGGTTGAAAGAGGACGAATAAAAACTTTCAGTTAATAATCGTGCTATGGTTCAAAGCTCCTGTTGTCGTTCCTTCCGTGTTTACGAATTCTATTTAGGTTTTGTACTATTCCACTATCTATAAAACATAATGTATTTCTTTTTCTATTCGTTACCCAAAGCGTCATCTTCAGTGGGTCTCGTTTTATATCTGTAAAATATTTATTATTTATTTATGTATTTATTTTTTTACGAATAACCGGTTTGGAGAGTTTTGTAAATTAACTTTAGCTGTGCTTCTTTGCCTTTAAGTTTCATTATTCCCAGACTGCCTACACTCCTCGATAACGTGTTCTTCCTACGTGCGCTTCCTTCCATTTGCTGACCTCTTTCTTTCCTGAAATTCTGCCTTTTGTGTTGCTTCTCTAAAAAGCATTTTGTTATCTATTAAGTCGGTTCTAAGACTAGTTCAAATGGTTCAAATGGCTCTGAGCACTATGGGACTCGACTGCTGTGGTCATTAGTCCCCTAGAACTTAGAACTACTTAAACCTAACTAACCTAAGGACATCACACACATCCATGCCCGAGGCAGGATTCGAACCTGCGACCGTAGCAGTCGCACGGTTCCGGACTGCGCGCCTAGAACCGCGAGACCACCGCGGCCGGCTCTAAGACTAGTGTTTTCATTATTTTTATCAGTGAACCACGTGGATTTGGATTTGTAGCTGCTTAGTAATTAGAAGATTTGCTTGGGTAGTGTGTTGCTATCCATTTGGCATGTGTGTGCATAAAACTGTAGTCTTCTTTTCCTCATTCGATTAATTAACTTTTCCACTTTCAAAGAGACCTGCGTGCATGATCTTAATTTGTATTCAGCACTACTATTTTATTCCCAGTAATTCGATTAGGACTGTTCTTTCAAATTTTTCCAGTTATCCATTTGGCATGTGTGTCCATAAGACTGAAGTCTTCTTTTCCTCATTCGATTAATTAGCTTTTACACTTTGAAAGAGACCTGCGCCCTTGGTCTTAATTTCTATTCAGCACTACTATTGCTTTTATTCCCAGTAATTCGCTTAGAACTGTTCTTTTAAATTTTTCCAGTTTTTCAAGATTTCAAAATTTTGCTATAGTGTTTCTGCTGTAAACAGTGTTTCGGGCTTTACCAGTACCTGTTAATGCCTTAGTTTTGTTATTTAGGACAAAGGTTTTTTTTCTTGTACGTAATGCCCTTTCAGTGTTATGTGCTTTGCAGCACAGTATTAAACGAAGATATTGTTTTTATTTCAAGCTTTGGCTATGTTGGCGCCTGCACGGTGCAGGCCTTTAGGCTACAGCCGAGATAGCCTGCGCGTAAATGCGGCCCTATGTGAAAGAGATGCGATATGACCGAGAAATTCCTCTTTGAACGGAGCAGACTGTGGTCTACCAAGCAGAAGAAGAAGAAAAAGAAGATTTTGATGCATTCTCTTTACTAAGTATCAGCGATATTGCCAATAATTAGATACGTTAACAGCCGGTACACAAGGGCGGTGGGGCCAACAAAAGCGTATCACACAGGCGAGGTAGCCCGAGGAATCCAATTAGCGGAGGGAGGGAGTCAGGTTACGGGCGGCCGGGGCCCGCGATGTTATCTGGTGCGCTGTGGCCCGGCCTGGCTCTGCGGCGCGGCCTGCCTCGCTGCCCGCCACCGCCGGCGCAGTCACGTACGTTGCCTAGCAACGTCCTCTCTGCACCCACCAAGGCCGCTGCCCTCCCTCCAGGGCACGCGCACCACTTTAACTCCTCGCCAGAAGAATTCCGTGTAAAAGACTCTCGTTGTTCCGTCCACGACATTTTTGATGCAAGCCCACACACATACACACACACACACACACACACACACACACACACTTATGAGTCATAACATTATTACTGCCAGCCTTATATCTTGTTGGTGCGTCTTTCGAACGCAATGTAGCAACGATTCTGATTGGCACGGATTCGACAAGTTATTGGTAGATTTCTCAAGGTATGTGGCATCAAATATCAACGCACAGATGACACGTAAATTACGGGCTACCTGTTCGTGGTGTGACGTATAATTTTATCAATATATATTTTCGGTGCCTACAGTGTCACGTCTTTCAGTGTCACACAAATTTTTATATTTAAAGGCGATCACTTGAGAATATTTCCATGGGTTCGTCCCTCAAATTTCTCCCTCATATCACAAAATTGTCGTCTGATGTAGCACAAACCGAAAAAAATAAATTCCTTTTAAAGCACAGTTTCGTATATAATTTATATTCAAAACCTTACACCTGTGTCACAGAACAAATTCTACATCGAGAATATTTTACACAAGTTTAAGGGAAGAAATGCTTCCGATAATTATTATAGTATTTAAAGAACATCAAAATATATACAGGCTGAAATGAAAAAACAGTACATGGGACTATGTTAGTCAAATCAACTGTAAAAAACTAAGGAGCTTATTATTAGCAAAATGAGAAATATGCAAAAGTGAAATGCCAAAATGAGCACTTCTCAATTGGGAGTAAATGAAAACAATCAGAATGGCTGAAAGAGAGCACAATAACATGAGCCATAAACGAATAAGAGCTAAGCAAATAAGACAATAGGCAAAAATGAGATGCCAACAAAATGAGCCTGGCCGAACTCCGTCGGCACTTATATACGGTTGCGCTCGTGGCGTCACCTCGCGGACCGTACGCAACACGCGCGCCTGCGATCGCAATGCACTCTTAGCGCTCGCGGCGGCGTCTAGCGGCCCGTACGCAAGTTGTGCGATTGCTGCCGCAGGTCGACCCTTAATCTATGATGTTACAGTGGGTGTAGAGCTGGCGCCCGGTAGCGTCCCAGTCGTGTTCCACGGGTGCACGTCAGGAGAATATGGTGGCCAAGACATCAACGAGAGTTCACCATCACGCTTCCCAAACCACTGTAGCGCCTTTCTGGCCTCGTGGCACGAACAGCTATCGTGGTGGAAGGTGTTGTCACCGTTGGGAAGGACATCAAGTACAATGACAGAAAAAATCCCTACACCAAGAAATAATTAATGTAGAGTAATAAACTTT
This sequence comes from Schistocerca americana, assembly GCF_021461395.2. Lineage (NCBI taxonomy): Eukaryota > Metazoa > Arthropoda > Insecta > Orthoptera > Acrididae > Schistocerca > Schistocerca americana. The sequence continues at coordinate 133,749,384 of NC_060122.1, read as the reverse complement.
CGGGAATACATTTGTCTAGGTAAGATCACAAATTAATGTAAGCGTGAGAAAAGTCTGGAGATGTGAAGTATCGCATATTGTCCCAGAAGAAGCTAAGTAGCACCGTGGTGTAGTGGTTATGATATTAAACTGCTGCATGGAGGGTTCTGAGTTCAAAATTCACCTGGACTGTACAGTTTTAATTTCTATATTCGGTTCGAGTACATTATAGAAGTAGCCACAAATGTGAAGAATCATTGCACTGGAATGTTCTGTAGCTGTATATATACTGTATGTGTTCTGACCGGAGGCAGTTCGCTCCGCGCTCTTGTATGTGCAAGTGCTGAATAAACCTTCGTTAAGTTAGTGTTCTTCATTCAGGTCATTACACCTTCTTCTACGTGACAATATTGATAGCCGATGTAACCCTCGTAATGTCAAATGCAAGCATGCAGACGTGCATGCACCGTGTCGTACAGATGCAGAATGTCAGTTTGTGGGATGGAGTCCCATACCTGTTGCTCTCGGTTGTCAATACATGGAGGTTAATGCTGGTTGTAGTTGAGGCTGTAGTTGCCGTCCGACGATGTCGCTTCCGTGCTCGGTGGAGGAAGATCTGGTATTCGAGCAGGCCATGGCTGCAGAACATGGTAAGCAGCAGTAAGTCATCGAGGATTATCATGTGAGAAAAGGTACTCTCGAGTAGCGTTCAAGAATGGGAGCCTAACAGCTCGAATCACCAGACCGACGTACGCATTTGTAGTGAGGGTACATGGGGTAACCACTGAAGTGCTCCTGTTGTGCAATGTCGCACCCCAGACTGAAACACCAGGCACCCGTGTCTACCACGCAGACAGGTTGTTTGAAAAGTTTTTGCAAAAACAGACATAATGTCTGATAGGATAGCAGCAATCAGTGATTTTACAATGTTACTTATAATCCGTCTTCACTGCAAAATTTTTATTCATATGGCCTGTTTCGGTTCATCTAGAACCATCTTCAGATCTGATATTTCGGTTACAGGAGTAACCCGTCCAAATCCAGCAACTTTCCCATGCAGCGTTTTATGTGAACCGAAACCGGTCATATGAATAAAAATTTTGCAATCAAGACGGATTATATGTAACATTGTAAAGTTGTTTGAAGTCCATGAGCTGGACTCCTTCTAACCAACACCCTACCGTCATTGGCACCGAGGCAGGAACAGCTTTTATCAGCTCTCCAATATGCTCTCCTTTGACAATACCGAAGTCGCAAATGGCTGTGGTTTGCGGCCACTGGAATGCACGCTACCGGGCATCTGGCTCGGAGCTGTTCTTGAAGTATCCAATTTATAACAGTTCGCCATGTCCATTATAATTATCCGGGCTGTTATGCCGTGGTCGACTGATGAATTCTGTGTCAATTCCCAACGTTTCGTCCCCGTCTGCGGAGGACATCTTCAACGGGGTCTGTAGCTCGATGGAAGGTCCAACACACCCACTGGCACGCTACTGACTGCCGTTAAATTCCGTGTCCGCGCGCTCCCGCGCCGAGGCGTGACGTCACGTGCTTTGAAAACGTCAGTGCAATTGGCCGCTGTCCGCTGCCGTCGATCGCCGTTGCCATCACCCAGTAGTGGACGGCTGGTAGACATCTTCTTCAACACCGGCATCCATATAACGTTTAATTTCATGCCCTCCTCCTTTCGATTGAAATTATTAGGGTGTTTGGCGATTTCCATTGCCTCCCTGTAGAGCCTTTCGTAATATCCGCTTGTGGCCGCTAGTACTTGCGTCTCCTCGCAAGCGGCAGTCAGTAGCGAGCCATTGGGTGTGTTGGACCCTCCTTCGACCTACAGACCCCCTTGAAGATGTCCTCCGCAAACGGGGACGAAACGTTGGGAATTGATACAGAATTCATCAACCGACCACGGCAAAACAGCCCGGATAATCATATTGGACACGACATTTCCGGCCGTGAAAGTCTACATTTTAGTATCAGTTCGTGACTGTGGTGCCAACTGCTGCTGAAACTGGTGCTACGGATGCAGTACGATGCGCCAGAGCCATACGCCGAACACGATGGTCTTCCCTCTCGGTAGTGCCACGTGACCATCCGGAGTCCGGTCTTCTTGGAACCTTTATTCCCGGGACCACCGCTGCCAGTAGCCATGTAAAGTGGCTGCAATCCTGACAAGTCTTTCTGCAGTATCACAGATGAAACATCCAGCTTCTTGTAGCCCTATACACGACCCCGTTCAAACTCAGTGAATTGTTGATAATGTCGTCTTTGGCGCCTTAAAGGCATTCTTGAATAATATCAACTCACCACGTCCAATCTTAAAGGTAACTAACCCTCACGGCCGTTACAGCATGTATTTAAAGCAAACATGTTTTGCATAATCATAGTGGCGCTACTAGTGCCACACTTAATGCGACTGGCTCTTTCAGATTTATGAGCATGCCTGCCAACTTACTTTTATCTCGCAGAACTCAGTTATGGTGTTCGGATTTTTTTCCGCCAGTGTATGACGGGATCAGATGGTCCGTAATAATGTTTGCGTAGTCCACAACTATCTTGGTGCCTTGGATTACTACAACAGGTCCCACGGAAACCCAAGTGGTTTTGCGACGACTTTGGACCAACATAGAGACATGTGGAGGTTGTCTGCAGCAGGGCACCATGCTCAGCAATATGCACTGAACGGCGTTCTCCGAAACACTTGTACTTGCACCAGATAACCGCCTATCCTCCTTAACGGAGTGAGCAAGCACTCGAATTTTTTTTTATGCTTCGCACAAGCATATATGAAATAGTCTTCGGTTAATAGCACATTAAATCTGGCAAGGACGTAGGTGGTGTACATTTCTCAGCGACACAGTCATCGTGTTTTTCTGTAACACATTTAAAATTTACCCATTTTGGCTCGTATGCTATGTGAGTGCTCTTAAATTCTTGGAGAACTGCTAGAATACACATTAACCTGTGTTTTCTGACAGCTCAACATTTACAAAAGTGGCCCAGCTTCACGTAAGTAACAAAAACATTATTTTGAAACACGCTAAAGTAGTAAAGGTGTTAAGACGCTGTGTAGAGTACATGGGCACAGTAAAATACACCTTTGCTAGAGCGATGAAATTAATTTAAAGATCGAAAAGAAAATGTTAACTAATACAGATAAATATTAATATGACAATCTACTGCACGGCGAACAGATTTTCTTATCGAACTTTAAATTAATTTCACGCTTTAGCAAAGGAAGAAAGTCTGTAAGAGCCATCTGAAGATGGATTTGTGAGAAATTCGAAACCGCTAGTGATTTGATTTAAATATTTTTTAAAACTTATAGCTATATTTATCTATCGCTGCACCTTAAACTTCTGAGTACTGCCCTGCACAAGAGAAAATCAGCATTATATAGACGAAGAAAATTTTTCATTTAGCATAGATAAAACGACACATACAATGCATACAAAAATGTCTGCAGAGGGAATGGGGTTACCGACACAGACCAAAATTTCCTTCGGAAACGCAACAACAAGAACAGCGACCATTAATAAGATAACGTCCTCCCACGACGATGTCATTACAAACGGAGGGCAATCTTGGATTGTATTGTGCCTTAATAGAGTGAGGAAAACCACTAAAAATCTAAAATTTGATGTGGGTACTGTCTCGGGCCCGACGGCGTGCTGTTCCAGCGTCTTGAACAGCTCACCGTCTCACTCGATGTTCCCTTAAGAAGTCCGCAGCTAGCAGACGTCGTATTTTGCGCAAGTCCGAGGAGGGCTGTGGCAATCTGAGAGGCGGCCAGTTACCAGCTGTGGCCTCCTGTGTTCCCAAGCCGATGCGCCCAGTCACAGTTCAAGCGCTTAACTACAGAACTGCCTGAAGTAGGCGGGAGGACAAGCCGAAAACGGGTTGGGAGGACATCTCTCAGTCTGCAAAATTAAAAAGAAAGTGAAGATATTTTGGGGTCAAGCTTGGAGATAAAGATAGATTCTTCATACTATACGGTACATTTGTACCAGTGCAAACGTGGAAGCGAAGCTGATAGGAATTTGCAGTGCCAGTGATATGGAAGACTCTGATAAACACCTTGCTTTTGTACTGTGTACATCGTAAGCGGCAACCGCCAGAATAGTGACAAGTTTGGTAACTTGGAAAATGTCGAGTGACAGCGTGCTTCAGTGTACACGCTGAACTGTAGGTTCCCCTATAACTGGAAGGGTGAGTCAGTTCAACGGTCGGATGTCGTTTCTGGAAACTCAGAATCTACTCTGTAGGAATCAACATGTGTGGCTGGATTGAAGAGTTTTTAGCAAACAGAACACAGCATGTTGTTCTCAATGGAGGGACGTCTACAGACGTTAAAGTAACTTCTGGCGTGCCACAGGGGAGTGTTATGGGACCATTGCTTTTCACAATATATATAAATGACGTAGTAGATAGTGTTGGAAGTTCCATGCGGCTTTTCGCGGATGATGCTGTAGTATACAGAGAAGTTGCAGCATTAGAAAATTGTAGCGAAATGCAGGAAGATCTGCAGCGGATAGGCACTTGGTGCAGGGAGTGGCAACTGACCCTTAACATAGACAAATGTAATGTATTGCGAATACATAGAAAGAAGGATCCTTTATTGTATGATTATATGATAGCGAAACAAACACTGGTAGAGTTACTTCTGTAAAATATCTAGGAGTATGCGTGCGGAACGATTTGAAGTGGAATGATCATATAAAACTAATTGTTGGTAAGGCGGGTACCAGGTTGAGATGCATTGGGAGAGTCCTTACAAAATGTAGTGGCTTACAAAACACTCCTTCGGCCTATACTTGTGTATTGCTAATCAATGTGGGATCCGTACCAGATCGGGTTGACAGAGGAGATAGAGAAGATCCAAAGAAGAGCGGCGCGTTTCGTCACAGGGTTATTTGGTAAGCGTGATAGCGTTACGGAGATGTTTAGCAAAGCCAAGTGACAGACTCTGCAAGAGAGGCGCTCCGCATCGCGGTGTAGCTTGCTGTCCAGGTTTCGAGAGGGTGCGTTTCTGGATGAGGTATCGAATATATTGCTTCCCCCTACCTATACCTCCCGAGGAGATCACGAATGTAAAATTAGAGAGATTCGAGCGCGCACGGAGGCTTTCCGGCAGTCGTTCTTCCCGCGAACCATACGCGACTGGAACAGAAAAGGGAGGTAATGACAGTGGCACGTAAAGTGCCCTCCGCCACACACCGCTGGGTGGCTTGCGGAGTGTGAATGTAGATGTAGATGTGTTCTAGCCCAGACATTCAGCAAGGGCACGTATCCCGCACACGGACGTTGTACTCGCGCAACGTCTCCGAGAGGACGAGTCGCGCATGTGTCTCAGCCCGAACAAGGTGAACACAGCGGAAGCAGCGACTGTTTCCAGGGAGCGAGAGTTTTGATCAGAATAACTGAGTGATCCGATCAAGGACTCAGATCTTTCAAAACGCATTCGGAATGAATTACTTAAAGACAAAAGGTAAATACAATGTTCTTCGATCTGCAGAGGAAATCACGTGTACCAAAGAAGAAGCTTGGAATTCGGTGCTTAAGTGCATGAGTATGCATCCAGATGTCTCGGGTTCGATGCTAGCATATTTATTTGTCACTTATAACTTGCTTCATTCTGGAAATGTTTGGGAGCGTGGAAAATGTCGAGTCGCAGCGTGGTTCGGTGTATAGGCTGAACTGTAGGTTCCCTGTAACTGGCAGGGTGAGTCTGTTCAAAGGTCGGAAGAAGTCATATGCTTACCATCTCCAACAGGACCGCGCGTACCAAAGCTCTGTAGTTTCGAAACGAATTTTCAGGATGATGAGAGCTTTACCCTTTTTTACAAAAGACAGTGTTGCATGTAGTAAGTTTCTATTTTCATCCACGATGCGGGTCTAGATTGAGAAAAGACATTGTTCTAAGAAATTACATTTGGTGAACAGATGAAGCTGACGGATTATTCAGTGGAGAAAAAGATTTATTTCTAGAAACCAGCAAGTGATGTAACAATGCAAGGGAGAGCCTTCATGTAAACACACTGCTGGCCATTAAAATTGCAACACCACGAAGATGATGTGCTACAGACGCGAAATTTAACCGACAGGAAGAATATGCTGTGATATGCAAATGATTAGCTTTTCAGAGCATTCACACAAGGTTGGCGCCGGTGGCGACACCTACAACGTGCTGACATGAGGAAAGTTTCCAACCGATGTCTCATACACAAACAGCAGTTGACCGGCGTTGCCTGGTGAAACGTTGCTGTGATGCCTCGTATGAGGAGGAGAAATTCGTACCATCACGTTTCCGACTTTGATAAAGGTCGGATTGTAGCCTATTGCGACTGCGGTCTATCGTATCGCGACATTGCTGCTCCCGTTGCTCGAGATCCAATGACTGTTAGCAGAATATGGAATCGGTGGGTTCAGGAGGGTAATACGGAACGCTGTGCTGGATCCCAACGGCCTCGTATCACTAGCGGTCGAGATGGTAAGCATGTTATCCGCATGGCTGTAACGGATCGTGCAGCCACGTCTCGATGCCTGAGTCAACAGATGGGGACGTTTGCAAGACAACAACCATCTGCACGAACAGTTCGACGACGTTTGCAGCAGCATGGACTAACAGCTCGGAGACCATGGCTGCGGTAGCCCTTGACGCTGCATCACAGACAGGAGCGCCTGCGATGGTGCTCTCGACGACGAAACTGGGTTCACGAATGGCAAAACGTCATCTTTACGGATGAATCCAGGTTCTGTTTACAGCATCGTGATGGTCGCATCCGTGTTTGGCGACATCGCGGTGAACGCACATTGGAAGCGTGTATTCGTCATCGCCATACTGCCGTATCACCCGGCGTGATGGTATGGGGTGTCATCGGTTACACGTCTCGGTCACGTCTTGTTCGCATTGACGGCACTTTGAACAATGGACGTTACATTTCAGATGTGTTACGACCCTTGGCTCTACCCTTCATTCGACCTCTGCGAAACCCCACATTTCAGCAGGATAATGCACGACCGCATGTTGCAGGTCCTGTACGAACCTTTCTGGATACAGAAAATGTTCGGCTGCTGCCCTGGCCAACACATTCTCCAGATCTCTCACCAATTAAAAACGTGTGGTCCATGGTGGCAGAGCAACTGGCTCGTCACATTACGCCAGTCACTACTCTTGGTGAACTGTGGTTATCGAGTTGAAGCTGCAATGGCAGCTGTACCTGTACGCGCCATTCAAGCTCTGTTTGACTCAATGCTCAGGCTGTTATTATGGCCAGACGTGGTTGTTCTGGGTACTGATTTCTCAGGATCTATGCACCCAAATTGCGTGGAAATGTAATCACTTGTCAGTTCTAGTATAATATCTTTGTCCAATGAATACCCGTTTATCATCTACATTTCATCTTGGTGTAGCAATTTTAATGGCCAGTAGTGTATAATGAATAATCCCAGATCTCAACCCAGGGTTGGACTCAAGACCCTCAGGACTGGAGTCTAGTCCTCTGCCCGATACGCAGCCATGGCCATGGTGAACGTATGGACCAGACGGATATCCACACCGTTCTGGGGCGTTTGGACTCAGGACCCCCCCAGGACCGTAGCCTAGTTCTCTGGCTGTTAGACCGCCACGGCCGCGGTGGACGTCCGAACTAGATGGAAATCCACGCTGACCAGGGCGTAGCGGGGCAACTAGCGGCTATCCAAACTAGGACTCAGAAACCAACAGACTGGAGCCTATTCCTCTACGCGTTAGACCCCCACGGCCACGGTGAGCATCTGGACTAGACGGAAATCCACGGCGATCTGTGTGTAGCGAGGCAAACGGCGGGCATCCAAAGCAGCGCAGCCCGTTCTGTCGTGTTCTCATTAGGAGGCGCTGGTCGACCTCACTGCAGGGCGCGTTCTCCACGCTCCATACTCGGGCCCGGCAGCCGCATTCAGGTGGCGGCCGAACGGCAAAAAATGATTCTATTTACATGCGCTTGTTCCGCTCATGAATTATGTCAGGCAGGGAGGGGCGGATGCAGCGCAGCGAGTACAAATGAGTGGCGGCCGATGCGGCGAGCATCCCCGCCTGTCGTAATGAGGCGCCTAGGACAGGCGTCGCGGGCAGCCCGCTAGGCGACTGGGGGGACGCGAGATAAGAGCGCGGCAACTTCCGACCGCCGCGCTATCGCCGCTTTCCCAGAACGCTCGCCAATCGCTTCGCCAGACTTCTGCCCTCTCACGAAACGGACGTGTTGCAGTATCCAATCCTAAAGGGTCACATAAAAGCCCGTCACATGTCCGGGAACAGTGGGACTATCTGCTTGTTCGCCGAAGCCAGTGCTGACGTTAGCGAGTTGGGCAATATGAGTTGTTCCAGAGCTCCAACGTCTCGCCGTCACCTAGTTTAGCGAGCTCCTTGGCGCAGTGTTCGGGCACTGGAATACGGGGGTTCAAATACCCGTCCAATCGTCGACATTCGTATTTTCCATATTTCACCTAGAACCGTCGTGCCGATTCAAGTAAAGCAACACTGAAACTAAACACGTTCATTACACGATCGCTCAACATCCATTCGCAGCAGTCTCATCCGTTGGGAGTGTGCGTACGGAGTGATTTAAACGATCAAATCAAAGGTAGATGCCAGACTGAGGTTCAGGGACCGATGACCGTAGCAGTCTGGTCCCTTTAATCCCACAAACCAACCAACCAACCAGACTGAGGTTCCCTGGGAGAATGTCGAAGAAAGTGTAGTCCATCTACGAAGGAGATAACTTGCAGAAGCCTCGTTCGACAGATACTTGAGTACTGGTCTTCAGCCTGGATCTCTTACCAGTTAGAATGGATTCAGGCAATGGAGGAGAGCAGTGCATCTCGTCACGAGTTCGTTTAGGACGCGCCAAAGCGTCACGGAGTTCCTCATACAACCACAGTGTCAGATTTACAATAGAAGCGTTGTGGTTTATTGTTGAAAGCCTAGAGCGTCCATTTCTAGAAGATCCAGCCAATATATATCTCGCGATCCGGCCGGTGTGGCCGAACGGTTTTAGGCGTTTCAGTCAGGAACCGCGCGACCGTTACGGTCGCAGGTTCGAATCCTGCCTCGAGCGCGGATGTGTGTGATGTCCTTAGGTTGGTTAGGTTTAAGTAGTTCTAAGTTCTGGGGGACTGATGACCTCAGCTGTTACGTCCCATAGTGCTCAGAGCCATTTGAACCATTTTATATCTCGCGAAAAGAACGCGAAGGTAAAATTAGAGACGGGATTACTAGCAATCGTTCTTGCCGCGCATCTTTGGCGACAACAAGAGGAAAAGAGGGAAGTGCCGTGATGCACAACGTGCTCTCCGCCACACTATAAAGTGACTGGTGGAGTGTAGATACAGTTAACCGACAGAGATGGCGCAGTGGTCAGCCAGTGGAGTCGCATCTACATTTATGTTTTCCGTCGTTTCCCCAAAGTTGTTGTGGTACTCAACTGAAGCCTCACTGATGTTAAGCTCGTAAATTACCAACAAGTCCCTTTCGGGGAAAGTATGCTACTCTTATGATCACCATAAACGGAATACACCCACTCCTTGTTCTTAGGGGTCCTGCCTGCAACCGGTGTAGGACGCCACACCTGCCTACCGCAGAGGTTGCGTTTCGTAGCCCACAGCAGTTTAAAGTATATCTGTATCTAGCTTCTAGATATGGCTGTGTAGTTCCATGCTGCTTCAACTCTTCGCTTCGTCAATCATAAAGTCTGACGAGTGCTGCCTTATCAGCCTCTCGGCAGACGTTTCCAGTGCATTACATATTTATTGCTCATTATGTCTACATGAATGCTGAGTCTGGTCTTGTCACATCACTTGCCGCTTTCTAGAACCGATTCGTTTTTCTCCTACCAGCACTAGTTTTGGGATTGTACAGCATATGCCGTCAATGCATGACGGATGTGGAAAAACGTGATGGCGTTGGCAATAGTTAAAACACACTCTTTATACCTGTATCCCACGAGCAACGTGGGATCTTACGTTATGTTGTTACACCATAACGTCACGGAGACCTTCCATCATGGAATTGCCTCTCGCTTTAAAATATCATAAATGTGTGGGATGCTGTCCGAAATACTGGCTGGTGAACCACGGGTGATGTTGTTGTGTACTGAGCGCCACTATATATCATCACGTCAAATGCTGGGCCCACATCACGACGAGGAATGCCATCTGGCAACGTTCATTCCCAACACACTTCCTGTCCCACACAACTGCATCCGTCGACGTCGCTTAACGCACCTCTCTCCATTGTCGCGTCAGAACAAGGCACAACGGTCAACACCGAGCTTACAGTGTACCTGGATACTTGTCTTACTGCAAACTAGCCTCTACTCTGGCTCAACATACGCGACGTGGCTGTACGAGCTTCCACGTCTGGGCAACCAATTTATCTGTCCTGCCGAGCCCTAGTTGTGTGGTGATGTCGAGATCCTCAATGGCGTTGAATACGGTCACACGGAGGTCCTTAGCCCATCGCTCCGATATTCACTTAACGGATGTGCGACACCGACCAAGCAACCAGCTTGTGGAGCAATGGCCGCAGTCGCTGCTGGACCGCAATCCGCTCCTGTCAAGTTACGCACCAGCTGGTCGACGTACCTCTTTTGTACAAGAGGCATAACGCGGCCTCCTCACAAACATTCACATGCAACGACAAACCTGCTGCATGATTTCTCCTTACATGCATGATATAGATGCGCTGAGATACTATTCATTTGTGTATCGGAGCATATACAGCGTGATTATAATTAAAGTTAAACTTTCAAACGGCTGTGCAAATAACACCATTGGTCAGAATGACGTCAAATTGCAACGGAATATTATCGGAGAATGGGGAAAACGCATGGCAGAAGAAAAATAAATTGTTACAAAATGTAGCAACCGATGGCACTGTAAGCATCATAATTTAATAGTGGTCGACTACAAATGACTAACAAATCATACAACAATGCCGAAGGTGTACTTTTGAAGTTAAACAAACTGCACTACTCAGTATGCATGTTAGTTACGTAAGCCCATCCACCACGGCAAGGTCATATCACATCAGATGGGGAAAACCGCTTTTTAATTGTCCTGAGGCAAAAAACAGCATAAGAAGCATCACTCACATCGGTTTTTATTTGTCCTGGGGCCAAAAACCTCATAAAAAGGAACAATCAAAATCAAATCGGATTATTAATTTCCGTGTGACTGGCGCAAAACATGTTCAGTATGCTGTCCACCGTTTTCTGCAACAAGTTGAAATCGAGAAACAGCATGTTCCACATCTGATAGAAATGTTTCCGGGGTCACGTTCAGAGTGTGTTGCGCTATGCGTGTCTTCAGTGCAGCTAAATGTGCAATCGGAGCACTGAACACAACGTCTGTCAGATAGCCCCACAGCATGGAGTCACACGGATTAAGATCAGGTGATCGGGACGGCCAGGCTATAGCGAAATGGCGGCTGATAATTCTGGAATTTCGGAAATGGCGCTTCAGCAGCTGCTTAACTGTATTTGAAATGTGCGGAGGTGCGCCATATTGCATCAAAATGACCCCATCCACGCTGCTGGAGAGCTGGAATGACGTAGGTGAGCAAAAGAGACATAGCGCTTACCAGTGATGGTACAGGTAACAGGACCGGTAGTACCTTCGAAAAAATATGGCCCTGCGATAAATGATGCCGTAAACCCGCACCACACAGTGGCCTTTTCAGGATGAAATGGTACTGGCTGATTTGCGTGTGGATTTTCCGTTGCCCAAATTCGACAATTCTGTATATTGACATATCCTGTAAGATGGAAGTGGGCTTCGTCTGTCCACAAAATCTTCCATTGCCAATCATTGTCCACTTCCATGCCAGCAAGAAATTCTAAGGCAAAGGTCTCTCTTGCTGGCAGGTCAACAGAAAGCAACTCATAGGTAATTTTGAATGGATAGCAAAGAAGGATGTTTTGTACGATTTTACGCACCGTGCTCAGGGGTATGTCCAATGTTCGGGCAATTCTCCGTGCACTACACGTTTGCACACCACCACTCGTCTCCTGCACTGCTGTGGCCACTGCTTCCACTGACGTCGAATTAATTCCGTTCCTGCCTCTTCCAGGCTGTAACCCAAAAGAACCCGTCTTTTAGAATTTCGGAATCATTTTCTCCGACCCACGGCAGTCATCGGACCAACGCCTTTTTTCAAATCCTTCAGTGTCCGGAACAGTTATCATTCTTGCAATACAGCTTTACAAACAGAGCGATCCTGCATTGAGACAATCATGGCGAACTTCGCAGACGCGAAAGGAGGAAAATCCGTGTACCCGTCGTGTTTATACCAACTTTAATGCGTCGTGCTCATGACAGGTGTTTTCATTTACGTATTCTGACACATGCAGCGCCATCTATTGCTCAATTTTCACACTAGTTTTTTTCTTCTGCCATACGTTTTCCCCCTTCTCCGATAATATTCCGTTGCAATTTGATGGCAATGATATCAAAAATGAAGTAGGACTCTACAAAATTAAAATATCGAAAAAATCTTTTTTCTAATGAACTTTTCTTAATCATCGAGGGATCTTACCATTCCGAACAGCAAGTTTCTACAGATATGAACACAACTGGAAAGGGCGCCGTGTGTGAAACTGGAACTGTGGGAGTGTATTTTCGGTGACGAGGCAATAATTGAATGGCGTCGTCGTTCATTCGTTTTACTGTTAAATTATTTTCTGATCTGCTGAACAGAAAGTGAGCTGCCCATACGCACAAATTATGAAAACAAGATTTTTTCCCTTTAGTTGCACTTGTTCTTGGTCTTGCTATCTTTACAACCTTCTGCCGTAATCTGTTGGGTTGGTTCAACATTTGCTCTCTCTTACAGGTAAGGCGCTGCAGCACGCGGGCAGTGGATTCCTCACCGGCGTGGCCTTTGGATTCAGGTCTGTATAACGCAACAGCCCCTGTAGCAGCAACTGCGCATCCACAAGCGAGCTCGTAAATGCGTAGTCTGAATACTAAAAATACTGTCCAGCTTTTGTTTCCAACAGTGAATCTGCTAACCACCGTGTTAAGATGAAGCAAAAATGACGTGCATTTTTGTTTTTTGCTTACTGGTGCGTCCACTAACAGTGCGCATCGGTTGACAGTACCACATCTAAATGTGATAATGCGCTCAGAGCAAAAAAAGTTAGCGGTCGAAATTGCCACAGTTGACTGGTCAAATCTCAGATCAAGCAAGTTAAAATATATGGACAGGTGATCCTCGAATGATATGCCGTTCGTATTTTTCGAAATTTATTGACCCTATGGTCAATTGTATAGTTTCTTTGGAGCCCTGAAAACAAAAATGTCGGATACGAGCACGTTTGTAACTTCCACTTCTTCCGTATTCATTGACATAACAACCAGCCTGCGAATCATTTTGTGTTGTTTACTTTTATGGTAATGAACTGAGGAACTTTGATGCTTAATGCATATTTAGACGCGATTTACATTAATCTGTGAATGGTACTTTCTTGCTGATGTGACTTACTTTTTCCGTAACCGAACAGAAATGAGTAAAATGTTCTGGCTCTCTCTCTCTCTCTCTCTCTCTCTCTCTCTCTCTCTCTCTCTCTCTCTCTCTAGCTCTATATATCTACCTATTCTCTTGCGAACTGAGTCAGAAAATCACGTATCATTACAATATTACTACGTCTACCTTCCTTATAAGTAACTGTACTGAGTCACTGCATAATGCTTTTTATCAAAAGGGTGACACAAATATGAGAATTCACGTAGCATTTAGTAGTATATCCATGAGCTGAATCAGTCATACATATAGGTATGACCCAATCGAACTGTCTACTTGGGAAGACAGTCTTGTCTTAATGTTTATGAAATCATATGTTTTGTCTATCAATTATTAGCTCAGAATAGTCATGGAAGCCAAAATTTGAGGCAAAAGATAAATATTGCAGATCATCGACAGAAATATAAAATTGTACTAAGTGTAGACTGAGGAATTTGTTTTAGATCATAAATGTTGCATTGCTGAAAACTGATCTTAAAGTCGTGAAAAGTACGATATTGACTTTTTGGTGAAAGGATATTAAGGTATCTGGTGATGAAAGAAAGCTGTCCAAATGATGTTAACTGATTGGTAAAATGTAGCTGAAGCAGAAAACATTACTTACTTCATGCCAGTTAACTGTGTAATAATACTTCCTTCATTTGATCCGTTATAAATGGCCCAAAGCCTGCGACTATAAAGACAAAGGGTTTATTTACAAAATAACTTTCTTCTGCTGCCAACCACGATTTTATTTTTGTTTGTTTTATGCACGACGCGTTTAGGGAAAGATCCCCCTTACAGAATCGGTAGATGTGTCATTTTTTAGCAAACAACACCAAGTCTCACATAAAAGTGTCAGTTTTTATTTTGGTTTGATGTGACTACCTTTGGTGATGCGTCAAACATTCCACACTCGTTGGAGAAAATCGGGCGTAACTTGTGCAGCGGCAGTGTAGATTCGATTTTTCAGGTCGGTTAAACTGTTTGGCAGGGGAGGAACAGACATACGGTCTGCAATGAAACCGCAGAGAAAGAAATCGAGTGGTGTCAAGCCTGGGGAGCGAGGTGGCTACGCGATTGGCCTTTCACGGCCAATCTACCGACTCGGGAAGCAATTGTTGAGGAAACCTCGAATTTCCGCGAGGAAATGAGGTGGTGCACCATCTTGCTGGTAGTAAACCATCCCATCTCGGTCGTCTTCATCGATCTGTGGAATTAAAAAGCTTTCAAGCAGATCCAGATACACAACACCAGTAACACGCAGATGATATGGTGAGATATCATATCACTGTGAACAGCCCATATCAATAAAGTTCTTGCGCCAAGAGTAAATTGCAGGCCTGCTTGGAGGTTCTTCAGCGTATTCGGTGCGAAATTTACGCCGAACAGTTGTTGCAGAGTTTGTTTCATGAAACCAAAACAGACAGCGGGCACAGTCCACATCAGCGAAAGTCGTCATTTCAACTGTGCACTACTTCAATCAAACTTGAGGTGATTTGCTACAAAAATCACACTACCGATAGCGTATAAGTTATCTCAATAAATTTCTCTATCATTTGACTCACCATGTATTATGCCATTTATGCGTGACTTGTGTAGTATCGGGTTATTTTGTTTTCTTGTTTTCTTTACAGTAATATACAAGGTGACGTAAAAGTCCGTTACCATTTGAAGGCTCAATACTTCACGGAATGGCGTCGGTAGAGAGTCGTGAAACGCCATCCTGCTTAAAAGTCGTCTCTTCCAGCAGGAGTTTATCAGCCAGGCTAGGGGTGATGCCATTCTGCAACATATCGGCGTGCATCGGAACCGTCACGCTGACGGTCTGAAAAGCAGCATCTCGCATTTCCTCAAAGAAAGCGGGTCCTATCACTGCTGATGTGGCAAATCCATACCAGACCGTGAGTTTCTCGTCACGCAGTGGGATCCACGACAGTTCCACGGTTATCAAATGGTTCAAATGGCTCTGAGCACTATGCGACTTAACTTCTGTGGTCATCAGTCGCCTAGAACTTAGAACTAATTAAACGTGACTAACCTAAGGACATCACACACATCCATGCCCAAGGCAGGATTCGAACCTGCGACCGTAGCGGTCGCTCGCCTCCAGACTGTAGCCCCTAGAACCGCACGGCCACTCTCCACGGTTATCGGTAGCTCAGATTCGCAGTTTGGATGTTCTCATGCGGCGTCACTGACGTGTTGCTGTTCAGTGCCATCTGTTGGCCGGTTTTTGCACTCGCTTTTGGTTTCAATAAAACCTCATGTCATGTCAGGCATGTGTGACAAGTTTTACCTCTGTACTTACATTATTCCGTGAATTAGTGAATTTGCGAATGTAAATGAACTTTTGGGTCACCCTGTATAAACGAGCGCAAATTTATAGTGCACGATAAACCTTTATATAGAGTTAACGGTTATAGATCAGTATATAGTACTCTGCGGACGATCTATAGCGTTATCTCTGTGGCCTATATGTAAAAATATTTTTGTGACTGTTGTGTGTATGTGTGTGTGTTTTCTCTTACGTTCACTGATTTCAACGGATACTGTGCGCTGTAAATCGTGTGAGTGGTGCTGGCCATATGTGTTCCTGCATAAAGGACTACAAAAAAATCGCAAGTAAAACTTCTCTGTACTTTCGCTATTAACTCTGTGCAAAGATCGATCTTTAATTACAAAATTGCACATGTTTATGTATTGCAGTAAAGGTAAAATAACTACGCAGCACCTCACACACGTCGCGTAAATGGCGTGGCACATGAGAAAAGCACTTGAAAATGGGAATCATTTCTCTACACGCATCGTGCATGAAATAAATTTTAAGAAATCGTGATTGGTAATAGAAAAAGTTATTTTGTAAATGAGGCCATTATCGGAAGTTCCATGCGGCTTTTCGCGGATGATGCTGTAGTATACAGGTAAGTTGCAGCATTAGAAAGTTGCAGCGAAATGCTGGAAGAGCTGCAGCGGATAGGCACTTGGTGCAGGGAGTGGCAACTGACCCTTAACATAGACAAATGTAATGTATTGCGAATACATACAAAGAAGGATCCATTATTGTATGATTATACGATAGCGGAACAAATACTGGTAGCAGTTACTTCTGTAAAATATCTGGGAGTATGCGTGCGGAACGATTTGAAGTGGAATGATCATATAAAATTAATTGTTGGTAAGGCGGGTACCAGGTTGAGATTCATTGGGAGAGTCCTTACAAAATGTAGCGGCTTACAAAACACTCGTTCGACCTATACTTGTGTATTGCTCATCAGTGTGGGATCCGTACCAGATCGGGTTGACGGAGGAGATAGACAAGATCCAAAGAAGAGCGGCGCGTTTCGCCACAGGGATATTTGGTAAGCGTGATAGCGTTACGGAGATGTTTAGCAAACTCAAGTGACAGACTCTGCAAGAGAGGCGCTCCGCATCGCGGTGTAGCTTGCTGTCCAGGTTTCGAGAGGGTGCGTTTCTGGATGAGGTATCGAATATATTGCTTCCCCCTACTTATGCCTCCCGAGGAGATCACGAATGTAAAATTAGAGAGATACGAGCGCGCACGGAGGCTTTCCGGCAGTCGTTCTTCCCGCGAACCATACGCGACTGGAATAGAAAATGGAGGTAATGATAGTGGCACGTAAAGTGCCCTCCGCCACACACCGTTGGGTGGCTTGCGGCGTATAAATGTAGATGTAGATTTAAAAATGAGGTGGATTTGTGTCGTTTTCGGACCCACGCAATGGATGAAAAAAAAAAAGATTTCAAAAAATTGTAAATACCTGTGCGTGTCATAAAATTTATGCCTCCGAGAAGAATAAGTTGTAGCTGCCCCATAGTGATATTTGGCCGTTATCGGCTACTGGACACTGGCTGGTTGTGCGCTAGGCACTCCATGCGGTAGGCAGGCTGGCCGCGGCGCCTAGCGAAGCGTCCGCTGTAACCGGCCGCCGGTCCGCCGCGGCAGTCAGGGGAGCGAGCCCGGCTAATAGCGCCGATCCGCAGGCTGCAAGCCAGAGGCGCGGAAAAACGCGGCGAGTCCAGGAATCCGGCGCCGCTTCCTGCGCTCTCGCCACTCCGGTGTGCAGGCCGCGCCGTCCGCGTCCTGGCGCCCCATTCTTGGGACTCCACGCACACACAAACATGCCACTAGTTACTGCAGAGTGCGAGCTAAGGGTGACATGTTGCCGATCTTTATGCCTCCCATTTGGATTTCGAGTTACGGAAGGGTTATCTCAATGGTGGCGCACTTCCCTAGCATTAAACAGGGTCTCTCTTCTAAACAGTCGTTAGGCATATTTTCTCTGTTGCCTCAGAACATGTTTTCAGTTTAGCTTTTCCAATGTTTGATCGAATGGTCCCAAATTAGTCTAGCGCGATGTTTGTTTTAACTATCTGCTGTAAGAGACACAGGAAAATAGGAAGAATAACCAGTATTCCGGCAGCCACAACACTGGCTCGGCCCGCTCTCACTGCTACCGCCGAGCATCTACATCTGCATCTGCATGGATACTCCGCAAATCACATTCAAGTGCCTGGCAGAGGGTTCATCGATCCATCTTCACAATTCTCTATTATTCCAGTCTCCTATAGCGAGCGATAAGAACGAACACCTATATCTTTCCGTACGAGCTTTGATTTCCCTTATTTTATAGTGGTGATCGTTCCTCCCTATGTAGGTCGGTGTCGACAAAATATTTTCGCATTCGGAGGAGAAAGTTGGTGATTGGAATTTCGTGAGAAGATTCCGTCGCAACGAAAAACGCCTTTCTTTTAATGATTTCCAGCCGAAATCCTGCATCATTTCTGTGACACTCTCTCCCATGTTGTTGTTGTGGTCTTCAGTCCTCAGACTGGTTTGATACAGCTCTCCATGCTACTCTATCCTGTGCAAGCTTCTTCATCTCCCAGTACCTACTGCAGCCTACATCCTTCTGAATCTGCTTAGTGCATTTATCTCTTGGTCTCCCTCTTCGATTTTTACCCTCCACGCTGCCCTCCAATACTAAATTGGTGGTCCCTCGATGTCTCAGAACTTGTCCTACCAATCGGTCCCTTCTTCTAGTCAAGTTGTGCTACAAGCTCCTCTTCACCCCAATTCTATTCAATACCTCCTCAACAGTTATGTGATCTACCGATCTAATCTTCAGCATTCTTCTGTAGCACCACATTTCGAAAGCTTCTATTCTCTTCTTGTCTAAACTATTTATCGTCCACGTTTCACTTCCATACATGGCTACACTCCATACAAATACTTTCAGAAACGAGTTCCTGACATTTAAATCTATACTCGATGTTAACAAATTTCTCTTCTTCAGAAACGCTTTCCTTGCCACTGCCAGTCTACATTTTATATCCTCTCTACTTCGACTGTCATCAGTTATTTTGCTCCCCAAATAGCAAAACTCCTTTACTACTTTAAGTGTCTCATTTCCTAATCTAATTCCCTCTGCATCACCCGACTTAATTCGACTACATTCCATTATCCTCGTTTTGCTTTTGTTGATGTTCATCTTATACCCTCCTTTCAAGTCACTGTCCATTCCGTTCAACTGCTCTTCCAAGTCCTTTGCTGTCTCTGACAGAATTACAATGTCATCGGCGAACCTCAAAGTTTTTATTTCTTCTCCATGGATTTTAATACCTACTCCGAACATTTCTTTTGTTTCCTTTACTGCTGGCTCTCCCATATTTCGCGATGATACAAATCGTGCTGCCTTTCTTTGAACTTTTTCGATGTACTCCGTCAGTCCTCCTACCTGGTAAGGATCCCACACCGCGCAGCAGTATTCTAAAAGAGGACAGACAAGCGTAGTGTAGGCAGTCTCCTTAGTAGGTCTGTTACATTTTCTAAGTGTCCTGCCAATAAAACGCACTCTTTGGTTAGCCTTCCACACAACAGTGGTTGGTCGGTTCTTTGGGGAAGGAGACCAGACAGCGTGGTCATCGGTCTCATCGGATTAGGGAAGGATGGGGAAGGAAGTCGGCCGTGCCCTTTCAGAGGAACCATCCCGGTATTTGCCTGGTCCCCACAGCATTTTCTGTGTTTTCCTTCCAATTTATGTTGCTCGTAATTGTAATACCTAGGTATTTAGTTGAATTAACGGCTTTTAGATTAGACCGACTTATCGTGTAACCTAAGTTTAACGAGTTCCTTTTAACACTCATGTTGATGACCTCACACCTTTCGTTATTTAGGGTCAACTGTCACTTTTCGCACCATTGAGATATCTTTTCTAAATCGTTTTGCAGTTTGTTTTGATCTTCTGATGACTTTATTAGTCGATAAATGACACCGTTATCTGCAAACAACCTAAGACGGCTGCTCACATTGTCTCCCATATCGTTTATATAGATAAAGAACAGCAAAGGGTCTATAACACCACCTTGGGGAACGCCAGAAATCACTTCTCATTTACTCGATGACTTTCCGTCAACTACTACGAACTGTGACCTCTCTGACAGGAAATCACAAATCCAGTCGCATAACTGAGACGGTATTCCATAAGCACGCAATTTCACTACGAGCCGCTTGTGTGGTACAGTGTCAAGCATGCAGCGCTACTGAGCCGCTGTCGGACTGGTGCTTATACTTCGTGTTTCACTGTCCCTTTCAATACACATCGGTGAAACGAACTTGGCACTAGACTAATCTGGGACTTTTCTAAGGAACGGGCACGTTAAATTCCGCTGCTTTAAAAATCGTATTGTTACTGACGGGAAACAAACGGACGCTTTCCGTCGACGTTCCGCGTCGCACAAAAGACGTTATGAGCGCTGTTTGTTTGCTCACTTCAGCTACACAACGCAAAAATGAAACTGCAAAATCTGCTGAAACACTAGAGAAAATACGCCTGATCACTCTTAGGAGGGGCAGCCTGTATAATATAGGGAGCAAAACGTTCCCTACAGCTTGTACAGGAACCAGTCCGCAATCGAAAAATGTGGAACGGAAGGAGTGGTTCAGAAAAGGCCGAGACAGGTTTATAGCCAAACGCCCTTGTTATTCAGTCTGAACATTCAGCGAGCAGTAAAGGAAACCAAGGAGAAATTTAGAGTTGGAATTAAAGATCAGAGAGATGTAATTAAAACTTTCGACGTTTCCGTGTCACATTCTAATTCTGTAAGAGTCGACGAAGGACTTGGAAAAACTGGTAAACGAGATCCGTATGTGGCTGAAAAGAAGTTACCAGATCAACAGCGACAAAAGTAAAACGAAGGCAATGGAGTATAATCCAATTAAATTACGCGTGCCGAGGGTACTGGAGTACGAAATGAGACCCTGAAAGTAGTGGACTCTTTCTGTAGAGAAACAATTGACGATGGCCTAAGTACAGAACACATAAAATGTTCACTAGCAAGGAAAGCTTTTCTGGACGACAGAAATTTGTTAACACGGAATATACATTTAATATAGGAAGTCTTGTCTGAAGATATATGAGTATAGCCTTGTACGGAAGCGACATGTGGACAATAAATAGTTCAAACAAGATGACAAGTTACAAGGGAATGCTCAAGATAATATGGCTAGATCAGATAATGAACGAGAAGGTACTGGACAGAGAAAAGAAATCTATTGCGGAATTAGATTAAAAGATCGCCTGATAGAACACATCCTGATGCGTGAAGGAATTTCAGTTTGTTAGTGGAAGGAACTGTGTGTATGTGGGAAGGGGATCAGTAAAAATTGTAGAGAGAGACCCAAGCTTGACTAAAATAAACAGACTGAAATCGGTGTATGCTGCAGTAGTTATTTGGATATGAAGAAGTTTGCGCACTATGGATTAACGTGGAGTGCTGCCGGAACCATCCTTCGCACTGAAGATTACAACAACGACGTATGAAATACAAGCAGGAGAAACTCTTCAGCTTTGGGACAAAAAAATGTAGGAATGTGGATACCACAATAAATGATAATACAGTGTATTCATTACGATTTGTAGACCAACAACTGATTTTAGCCCAGTATTACAAGAGGATTTACGAGGTATGACCAGAAGATTGACCCAAGACTGTAAATATTAGAGTCTACAAGTAAATATCAGTAAAACGAAACATGTGACCATTGTTGGAATACAAATGGTTCAAATGGCTCTAAGCACTATGGGACTTAAAATCTGAGGTCATCAGTCCCCTAGACTTAGAACTACTTGAACCTAACTAACCTAAGAACATCATACACATCCATGCCCTAGGCAGGATTCGAACCTGGCCGAGCGGTTCTAGACGCTTCAGTCCGGAACCGCGCTGCTGCTACGGTCGCAGGTTCGAATCCTGCCTCGGGAATGGATGTGTGTGATGTCCTTAGATTAGTTAGGTTGAAGAAGTTCTATGTCTAGGGGACTGATGACCTCAGATGTTAAGTCCCACAGTGCTTAGAGCCATTTGAACCATTTGATTCGAAACTGCGACCGTAGCAGCCGCGTGGTTCCGGACTGAAGCGCCTAAAACCGCTCGACCTCAGCGGCTGGCGGTGGAATACAAACTGACTATTGGAAGAAGGGATGCGAGCAATAGCAACTACTGATTAATGTAGGTTTCTGGATATGAAAATTACAAATGTTGAGAAACAAGGTAAATGAATTAGGTACGGAATATATTGAGAAAAGATGAATATGTTTTATAAAAAGGAATTTTTTGAGATCAGCAAAAGACAATTAACAGAAAGACAAGAATGTTTAAAATAATGTTTAGGTGCATTACTGCATATGTTTAAGAAATTTAGATAGTGAACTGCGAGCTAAATTAAAAAAAAAAAAACTACTAACAGGACAGATGGACTTTTGTAGAAGCTAACATTAATAGCATGAAAAGTTTAAAAAAGGAAAAAAGGTACCCCATGTTATCAAAGACGCAATAAATGTTCAGAATTCAGTTACTGGATTTATTCAGCGGAAACGTGCACGTACAATAGCCATATCAACACGTCAAAAGTATGCAAACAGTAAGAGTTCAGTAGTGTTGAGTATAATGCACTGGACTCCAAATGGAAGAAGAAAAGGTAGAATTAGTGTGCAGGGAATTCAGTTGTTAATGGAGGAGGTGAACATTCGTCATTGGTTAAGGAGGAACAGAAACAGACAGGAAAAATAATTAGTGACACAACTGTAACTTTAGGTGCCGGTAAAATATGTAATTATGGTTAAACAGGAAATAATGATATTCTTCCCTTTGCTGTTTAGCTCGCGAATATTCGTTCGCTAGTCTCTCCTACATGGTGGAGACAGTACCCTCGTTTTTCAGCCTGTCTCGAATATTGGTTTTTTAAACAAGCCGAACAGCATTTCGTGAACAGAGCATCGTCTTTATTTATTATGTTTCTGAATCACCGAATTCGCACTGACTCAGCCGGCTGGTTGCACTCCCATCAACACGCCTCTGGACGTGGATTTCCGTCCTCGATGCGTCTTGTCAGAATCCCATACTATCGTCTGTAAGCCGGACGGTGTGGCTGTGCGGTTCTAGGCGCTTCAGTCTGGAACCGCGTGACCGCTACGGTCGCAGGTTCGAATCCTGCCTCGGGCATGGATGTGTGTGATGTCCTTAGGTTAGTTAGGTTTAAGTAGTTCTAAGTTATAGGGGACTGATGACCATAGATGTTAAGTCCCATAGTGCTCAGAGCCATTTGAACCATTTTTGTACTGTTTGTAACTTCCTGACGGCCTAATCTGTCCACCGGAGCGTTACTCGAATACGCACCTTGCCTTTCGGGGACAGAACTCTAAGCACCTGAACCATCAAGTCCCATCTCACATCAACCAGTACCTCAAACCCTACCCTCGGGCGGGCAGGCATTGCAGTGACAGCCGTACTTTACAGATCTCGCTTCTTCTGCCGTCACCAGCAGCCGTAATAGCCGAGGAAAGGGCCGAAACCGGTTGCTAACAAACAGAAAATCTGAAAACGCGATAGAGACTGTTTTTATTGATTTTTAGCATTGCAGAATAGCTGAGCTGGTAGAAAAATTGCCCGAGAGAGGTGAGTATCCCAGTACTGATCCGGTTGACAATGGTGAACCGTCAGGAGATGTCACTCACCGAGGAGTGGAAGAATCATTCCAAAACGACTTTCATTTAACGAAAATCACTTAAGAAGTCAGAGAGTTACATGAACATTTTCATGTGTAGTTATTCACTCAGTAGGTCCCATTCATTTCTCTTCCCATATAACAAATTATCTCTCTGTATTGGTGGTCGGGCATCCGAGAACTTCCTGGACAACACTGCAGCAAAATAAACTCTATAAACGACACTATTTACAGCTGGAAACGGAAAGTTATAACTGTGTACAGGTGTTACGCCATCTCATATAGTGCGTAGCGGGATGTAGAGGAAGCTACAGCTCGTTTGAAGTTGGTGGATGCGCAGTTGTGGTAAGTCTGCAGCCGCAGCCAGCTCTGCACCGCCTGCCTATGTGTGTGTGTGTGTGTGTGTGAGTTGTGTCGTGTCCATATTATGCTTTGTACCGTAATTATTAAGAGTAACATGTAGACAAAATATAATGTTCCTGTCACTTTGTTTGAGTGTAGCTTATGTTTATAATTTTGTACGTTGTAACTCTATCCGCCTTTTAATCACCCATTCATTCCTGTGGGACTATGATGGCTCCATTTAAGCAGGCTTTCCCCGTTCACTGCTTTTACGATTTACCTGCCAACTGTTACGTTACGCAGAAGAGTCAAGAAAGAGTAACTAAAATGAAAGTTATTTGCATCTGTTCAAGACACTGCAAATTATCTACGTAGTTATGCTTACTTTTCATAGAAAGGGGCAGCATACAAAAAGGTGAAAATCCTCATTATTTGTGTCAAAAAAGTTGTGGTGTTTCAGTAACTGACCGCTTTCGCTTGACCTGCCCGTCACGGCAGTAGTTGTGGTTGTCATTGTTTGAGAAATATTCATTGTATTATTGATGTGCTTGGGTCGGTGGTTCAGAGGATATTTGTTGGCCATGAAGCCTGGGATAAAGGCCTAGTTGGTCCTAGGAATTTCTTTGTGTCATTTATCGCATTTTCCGCCTCTGGCAACCGTCTTTGTTTGTGAAAAATTCCGTATGGTTCTGTGTCCACGTTAATCACTAGATCCCCCTGAGTAAGCCATTTCAGAGGTCAGATGGAGTCTACGACGTACCATCTCCTACAGGACCATGCTTCGTGAAGCAATATCCCGTTAAAACCACCCTTGGGTCGACAACAGCTTTATTATTGATCTACCTAGAGCTATTTGTTGTTCCATTGTTGTATCACACGATTTGTCTGCTGTTCTTCCGCCGAGTACATGTGTCCCACGTGCTTTTCATTCATCGCTTATATTCTGTAGCACTCCAGCATCACAGAGGTTCCATACATTCTGTCTGACAGTGTTACTGGTTTTCATATCCTGCAACGAATCCCTAAAAGACCAACAGAGTTGATGTAATTTTTGTTGCTTCACTTTAGGCAATACCTTCACTCGCAGTGGTATGTAACTCGCGTCTTTGGTGTACTAGCGGTATTCGCTAAGCCTTACAAAATAGAAGCTCTAATAGTCTTTCCTTTACTGCAAAATTCCCTTAGCTTATGGATACCTTCTGAATGTCAATAACTCTTTCGTAACATTTCATCCCTGTTTTGTAGCAGTGTCGTAATTAATTTTCTCTCTGCACTGTGTAGTAATTTTATCTTAGAACTCTCTCTTGTGAATGGTTTTCCCGCCCTTCTTGGCCTGCTAAGTGTCACTCTCTATGACACGGGCCAGTTACGTAAGTAGCCACGCCTCGTACTGCTGCTCGAGACGTCTGGACTTCTCGCCTGTGTCATAGTATCATCAATGAGGGCTGTGGGCCGCTATAGCGGCAGCTGCGGTTAGCGGATCACCTGACACGCTTACCTCTACACGTATAGCTCTTGACGTGTGATAGTTTTTCCTCTGCCTTTCTTCTGTTTTTTCTTACTTCAAAGTACAGTTATGACGCCAGGAATGCGGGCGCGAGACTCCACATATTCATTCTCCCACAGCTAAACAGACACATCGTACATGGAAGGGAAGAAAAAGTGAGAAATTTGTCATCTACGTTGCAGACTTTTATCCGTTCTGCGTAAAAAAGGCGCACTACGCCATGTTCGGATCCTTAGCTGAGTTCGGGCAGTACCATTTGAGTATTTCATAGGGTCAAGATACGACTCCGACTTCGGCTCTGAACGCGGCTGCAGTCTCTAGTGGTGGTAGCCTGTGTGTGCTAATATTACGAAGTAGGCTTGTGTTCGGTTTGCATGATGAACTTGAACACGCCCTCTCTTGTCAGAAGCAGCTGGACTAGTCGCCTCAGTACTTCGAAGGACTAAAACAGCAGACCAGCAGCAGCAGGATCACACAGAAAAGCAGTGTCTGGGCGACACGAATTTCAGTTTCTTGACTCCTTTAACTTACGTTACGGTCAAGAATACGAGGCAGGTATAGGGTCCTCTCTACGAAACCTCGATTTTATTATGTCAAGGGTAACAAGTTCCCTATGTTGGCTTCAGAAACATTTCTGACCTTGCGAGCTGTCTATTTTTGTGCAGAAACGTCACCTAGCTCAGAATACTGTTCTGACCTCGCGTCTTGATTGATGGTGCGCCGCCGATGGATGCCGTTGCCTGTAAGGGTACTTACTTGGAGCTGACATTCATGAAAATAATGTAAGAGATTAGCCATGTAGTGAGCGGGAATCCAGAGAAGTTACTCGAGCACTTATATATGAAGAGCTTGTAGCATTTCGTCATTCTTAGCCACCAAAAAATCGGACTGGGTTCCCGCCAAAAGGTGACTTGGTGCCTTGAGCCACATATATTTCCGCGCCCTAACCTACGTATGTCAAAATCCTGCCGCACCTTGGTATAAAGATACATCCTGAGTCCTTTGGCGCCAGCGATAACTCTCCTTTATGCTACAGAGTGTGCCCAGGCAATGAAACGTGAAACAAACACTTTACAAAAAGAGAAACTGCGCTTAGGACGGACACCTTTCAACCTACACTACTGGCCATTAAAATTGCTAGACCACAAAGATGACGTGCTACAGACGAGAAATTTAACAGACAGGAAGAAGATGCTGTGATATTCAAATGATTAGCTTTTCAGAGCATTCACACAAAGTTGGCGGCGGTGGCGACACCTACAACGTGCTGACATGAGGAAAGTTTGCAACCGATTTCTCATACACAAACAGCAGTTGACCGGCGATGCCTGGTGAAACGTTGTTGTGATGCCTCGTGTAAGGAGGAGAAGCGCGTACCATCACGTTTCTGACTTTGATAAAGGTCGGATTGTAGCCTATCGCGATTGTGGTTTATAGTATCACGACACTGCTGCTCGCGCTGGTCGAGATCCAATGACTGTTAGCAGAAAATGGAATGGGTGGGTTCAGGAGGGTAATACGGAACGCCGTGCTGGATCCCGACGACCTCGTATCACTAGCAGTGGAGATGACAGGGATCTTATCCTCATGGCTGTAACGGATCGTGCAGCCACGTCTCGATCCCTGAGTCAACAGATGGGAACGTTTGCGAGACAACAACCATCTTCACGAACAGTTCGACGACGTTTGCAGCAGCATGGACTACCAGCTCGGAGACCATGGCTGCAGTTACCCTTGACGCTGCATCGCGGACAGGAGCGCCTGCGATGGTGTACTCAACGACGAACCTGGGTGCACGAATGGCAAGTGGTCATTTTTTCGGATGAATCCAGGTTCCGTTTACATCATCATGATGGACGCATCGGTGTTAGGCGACATCGCGGTGAACGCACATTGGAAGCGTGTATTCGTCACTGCCATACTGGCGTATCAGCCGGCGTGATGGTATGGGGTGCTATTGGCTACACGTCCTGGCCACCTCTTGTTCGCATTGACGGTACTTTGAACAGTGGACGTTACATTTCAGATGTGTTACGACCCGTGGCTCTATCCTTCATTCGGTCCCTGCGAAACTCTACATTTCCGCAGGATAATGCACGACTGCATGTTGCAGGTCCCGTACGGGCCTTTCTGGATACAGCAAATGTTCGACTGCTGCCCTGGCCAGCACATTCTTCAGATCTCTCTCCAATTGAAAACGTCTGGTCAATGGTGGCCGAGCAACTGGGTCGTTACAATACGCCAGTCACTACTCTTGATGAACTTTGGTATCGTGTTGAAGCTGCATGGGCAGCTGTACTTGTACACGCCATCCAAGCTCTGACTCAATGCCCAGGCGTATCAGGGCCGTTATTACGGCCAGAGGTGGTTGTTCTGGGTACTAATTCTCAGGATCTATGCACCCAAATTGCGTGAAAACTTAATCACATGCCAGCTCTAGTAGAATATATTTGTCTTATGAGTACCCGTTTATCATCTGCATTCCTTCTTGGTGAAGCATTTTAATGGCCAGTAGTGTATATTGTACTACTAATGAAAAGCGAAACTGGACAACGTTAGTTCGTTCGCGAACAGTGCGAGGAGTGTTTCGGGAATACAGGACGTATAAGAGTAAACGTGCCACTCTGGAATGGTGCGTTTGTTGGGACGGAGTTTGGAGGAGAGCAATCAGAAAGCGCTGGAAGGCGCAGGGGTCCTCGTTTAGGGAGCTCGCTTAGCCTGCATTTGAGACAGCGGCAGGCCTACCTGTGCGCGGCGCCTATCGGCGTGTAATGGCCGCAGCCCCCGGCACGGCGCTCCCACGGCCCGCATTAACATTCCGGAACACCCAGCAACCCCGCGCTGCTCCGCTATCCGGCCACGCGGATACGGCCCAGAGGGCTCTCCGGCCTTCTGTCCTGAGTGGCGCGTCCGCATCAGCCCCATTCCATCTCTCAAACACTTCTCACAAAGCGTCGCATTAACGACTGATAACAAAGGAATAACACCATAGTAGGGGACGAAGTCTCTCAAGCCTCACTGCTCGTTCCTCAGTTCTTATTGACCCCGGGACTCTGGGAGAATTTCCAAATACTGTAAAGGATGCTGTTGGTATATGTGTGCGGGCAAAGGATTCAGCCACAACCATATTCAAAGTCTCAAGCAATTCCAAACAAAAAAAATTACTTACAGGTACCAGAAGACATCAGTGGGACACATTCAATAAGACTCTACGTGTAAAGTTCTTGGGCGTAAACTGAGAATAAGTCGGCGAAAAACCCTGATTTGTACTTAGAAATCTAAGACGAAATTGCTAGTATATTTTGCATACTTTGACTCAGTGCTGTCCTATGGCATAGTATTCTGCGCCAATGCAGTAAAGCTCAAAAACGTATGTGTCCTGGAGAAGCGCGCAATAAGAATATTTGTAGACATGGTTATTAATTTCTTCAGATTTCTTGGTTCCCCACATTATCTTCCCCATTAAACTGTTGCTTGGTCGAGAAGGTAGTTACAGCAGCACACATCCGGCGACGGACACATCCCACCGCCGAAAACCTTCGCTCCTCTTATCGTCTCGTCATATACGTTTCCCTCTTGAGAAAGTCTCGTCAGTATGGTTGATCCTATGAAGATTAGGCACGCGGTGAAATCAAGACGAACCTTCTACCCTAAACGCACGTGCCTTGGTAACTCACGGCTTACCACGTTCAGAAAGCGAGTCTTGACTTGAGAGGTTAACTGAGATGTAAGATTCAACCAAAATCCCACCCGTGTTGACATGCATGTGGGCGCAGTGGCACGGTAAGAAAATGACTCACTTTCGCGAACATTTCTGTTCGATTAACGGTGCAGTTACGAGTATTCAGCCGAGTTATTGTTTCCATTTTGTACGCGACTGACCCATTCTTCTCCAGATCTGCGAGTTGTGCTGTTATGTGTACTCGCTGCTTCCAACTAGACTGTGAACTGTTGCTGGACTCACTTCGCTATTTAGACCTGATAGTGAGTTCTATCGCTACCCGCCAGGGTAGCCGAGAGCGCTAACGCGCTTCTTCCTGGACTCGGGTAGGCGCGCCGGCCCACGATGGAATCCGCCCGGCGGATTGACGACGAGAGCCGGTGTGCCGGCCAGCCTGGATGTGGTTTTTAGGCGGATTTCCACATCCGTTTAGGTGAATACCGGGCTGATCCCCACGTTCCGCCTCAGTTACACAGCTCGCAGACATCTGAACACATTCACACTATTTCATGGATTCCAGTAGACACATACAGTTGGGGTACACTAATTCCGTCCTGGGGGGTACGGGGTGGCGGCAGGAAGGGCATCCGGCCACCCCTTAAACTTAACATGCCAAATCCGATTAACCATGGCCGACCCTGCGTAGCCGCGGTACAACGCGCAAGGGGTAGGTGGATAGACAGTGAGTTCTGTCGCTGATGCCTACTGTGCCCTTTGGTACTCTTCTGTTTTCCAGAGTCCGCGACGATATTTCGTGAACGCACATTCTCTCAGTTTATCTCGGTTCTCGTGGATGGGATGGCTGGAGATAAATTGAGTGTCGGACTCAATGTTTTGTTTAAATTGAAGCCTCCGTCCCTGTTTATTATGTTTTCCGACATATCTATTTCGATAGAGTCCTTAATTACGCTGTTCTAGAAACATGAGGTTTGCACTACGATACTACAGTCGTCATATTTTGATAACTGTGCTCGAGCCAGTGCTCGGCGACAGGTGGTTTGCTCGGCTGATTTGGTCGGATCTGTCGCTGGCATTCCTTGAATCACTCCTCAGCTAGTGTGCTAGTCTGCCGCACACGAGACACGCCACATTCGCATGGAACGCACTTCACATCCGCCTTTCGGAGACCTAGATCGTCTTTAACATTACAGAGGAGTCTTTCTCTCTGTAGCAGTTTACACCAGATATCACGATTCATGTCTTTAGGGATAGTGGGCCATCACCTGATACGTTTCGATTACTGGCCTCTCCTTCCTTGCCCCAGTTCCACCCTTGTCTCAGGTCTTTCTTGATTTTGACTGCGTCGCCCACTCAGTCTGACGATCTGAGTACCCATTACTTCAGAACACTATTCGTAGGTGTAATTCTTCGGCGCCCTGTGGACCAGAGTCATTATTCATCCTTAGCAACGAATTTCTTTGTGCCGGATGTTGATGGATCGAGGTGTGGAGGTCAGTGTGCGTGAGTTTTATGCTGTGTGCTGTGGCCTTCTCCACTAGACATCACGACGCCTAGAGTATCAGCAACCAAACTGACAGCCTGCAGCCGTGGGTTACCCGCTTCGCAGGCACACCGAAGCACTACACAGCCGACAGGCAATATTGATGAACGGCCATAACAACAACAATAACAACACAGCAAAGACACCAGCGGCCACCAGGGGCCACTACTGGCCCACATAAACATAAGGAAGAGGTCGCTGCAGATCCCGGAACTATTTTCACACATCAAACCACGTGATGGAAAATAGTTCCGAGGTACTCATCCGCCGAAGCGCTATATAGGCCGGCGCTCTCTCGCTGATCTCTGGATTAGGCTTGGTATATCGGAGAAGTCTCTGGCGGAGACTAGTAGGAAAGTATTTCAGTTGTTTTCTATATTATTCTTGTATGTAGTTGTGATTCGAAGACAGATCACCGTTTCGTGTTGGTGTTATGCTTGGAGAATTTGTATTGGTTAATTGAACAGTCCAATAAATTGTTCGCGGACTTTGATCGTTAGTTTCTTCTGCTTACGCAGGCATATCACTGTGACCAATCCCTAGATACACAAAATGGAAACAGCAACCCGAAAGTACACCGTCACCTAATCAGGACGGGAAAACGTGAGAGATCACATTTCGTCTGGACCTTCGAGACGGAACGACGCCAAAAGAAATTTTGGTGCACATAGGACTGGGTGACGTACGGTGCAAAGTGAGGGAGGGAGTGTGGCACAGACCAGGCGGGAACAGCGGTGTTTGGCGCGCTGCGCAGTTGTGGGGGCCCGCCTTATCTCGGCTGTGAACACAAAGGACGCGGGTTTAAGGCCGCGATAAGCCGCGGCTCGGGCCCCAGCCTGGCACCACATTCCGCCAGCCTCCCGCTCTGCATCCAGCGGGGTCCCGCCGGTGGCCCTGCCAGCCACATGGACACGCTGAACGGGGACCTCTCGAACCCACCACTGTAAAAATGGTTAGCTCAACAAACTCCCGGTTTCGAAGAAAATCGTGGTAGTATTGCGACACAGGATACGTATCTGATCGAGTAGAATTATTAGAACAATCCAAATAAGAAAATTCTGTGAATCGCCCAGGTTTTTGCAGCCAGCGTCGGTTGGGTAAGCTACCGCGTTATACCGCGGGCAATGTAGCGGTGGTGATCCTTTCGCTGTACTGGTGTCCTTCATTATCCGGGGCGTATTACAGACCGAAATTGTTATGATCATCTGCTTAATAGCGTTTTGGTACAGCTTTGGAAGGCAGTACAGCAGCTGTTCTGCGTGGCGTGGATTCGACAAGTACATTGTGCGTTTCCGGAGGTATGTGAGACTGGACATTGGTCGTACAGTTCCCGTAAACTACGATCAGCTGATTTGTGGGCGCGGTCCTGCGATCCGATAGCGTACTAGATATGTTATGTCGGGTACAAATCAGATGAATTTGGTAGCAGACACATCAGCGAGAGTTCGCTGTCACGGTCCTGCAGCAGGTTTGTGACCTTGTGACACAGACAGCTGTCCTGCTGGGAGATGCCATCGCTATGGAGGTTAGCCTGCAGTCGCGTTCAGCTGGTCCATAGCACTCACGGCGACTTCGATTGCTACATGTCCAATGGAAACACAAAAGGTCCCTCGTAGCATAATACTGACTCCCCCCCGTCCCCCCCCCCCCCTCGACGGCTTCCGTCCATAACGCGGTACACGTTTTCGGTGCCAGCGAATCCGGACGCTGCTACCGAACTGGTGTATGAGGAAACGTGATACATCCGTCCAGGCGACTACCTCTGAAGGTATGGCTGTATGGTGGTATAACATGCGATGTGTGGTTTTCATGAACAATAAGAAGGGCGGAAAAGATGTTGATATCTATTCCAATTTTCTGTACAGGTTCCGACGGTTCAGGAATCTGTACAGAAAACTGGAATAGATATCAACATCTTTACCGCCCTTCTTATTGTTCATGAAAACCACACATTGCATGTTGTACCACCATACAGCCAGATCTTTAGAGGTGGTGGTCCACATTGCTGTACACACCGGTACCTGTTGCATTCATGCATGCCTGTATTCGTCGTGGTATGCTATCCACAAGTTTATCAAGGCACTGTTGGTCCAGACTGTCCCAGCCCTCAATGGCGATATCAAAAAGTACGCATGACGCGTTTCGGAATTATCTCCATCTTCGGAAATTTAAAAGAGAAATATATCAAACGAATTGTTATAATACGTAATGACTTTCTAGGTAGTAATAACTAAACAACATTAAGTAAAAGTACAAACACAATCCATTCCTACCTATCCAAGTGCAAAGGTAGCATAAAGACAAGAGCGTTACCAGCTGTGCACGTAACATGACATGGCAAACTATTAAGCGAGTTGTCGCAAAACCCATTTTGCTGAGGGGTTCCGCCTCATTTCCATGCAGTCCACATAACTGTCACGAGTGACAACAGAGTGCGGCATTTCTGTAGGAGCTTTGAAGCAGGGCGTACAAGCGTTCACGAAGCAGGTGGCCAGGGAAGGAACCGAGGGGCAGCTGATGATCTCGTTCAACGATTCGAGAAAATCGTCTACGAAAGACAATTTAGAACAAGCGGAGAGCAATGTTTCATTAGGCATTGTCTTTCTTCGTGGCAATGCTCGGTCGCACACTGCAACTGCAAGAAAGGCGCTCCTGCAGCGTTTTGGATGAGAAGTGTTTAATCACCCATCGTACGACTCGGGCTTGGCTCCCAATGATTTTTCATCTCTTTGCTCACTTGAAACGTCGGCTGTGAAGACATATTTCGCACACACAGCCAGCTGTACCCCGGCACAGAGCATTTGTGGAAAGCTCAGGCGACTGCATTCGATGACGAGGGTATTGGACAGTTGGTACCACGCTACGAGAAGTGTATAAGTCGGAGCGGCGAGTATGTAGATCCGTAGTTGGAAGGTGTAGCTAAATGTTGGAAGTACAGCATTTTCCATTTTCGCTGAGGTTTCCATTTTCCAACCGATAGGACCTTGAAAAAAGAAACAGTCCTCGTACACTACTGGCCATTAAAATTGCTACACCACGAAGATGACGTGCTACAGACGCGAAATTTAACCGACAGGAAGAACATGCTGTGATATGCAAACGATTAGCTTTCCAGAGCATTCACACAAGGTTGGCGCCGATGGCGACACCTACAACGTGCTGATATGAGGAAAGTTTCCAACCGATTTCTCATACACAAACAGCAGTCGACCGGCGCTGCCTGGTGAAACTTTGTTGTGATGCATCGTGTAAGGAGGAGAAATTCGTACCATCACGTTTCCGACTTTGATAAACGTCAGAGTGTTGCCTATCGCGATTGCGGTTTATCGTATCGCGACACTGCTGCTCGCGTTGGTCGAGATACAATGACTGTTAGCAGAATATGGAATCGGTGGGTACAGGAGGGTAATAGGGAACGCCGTGCTGGATCCCAACGGCCTCGTATCACTAGCAGTCGAGATGCCACGCATCTTATCCGCATGGGTGTAACGGATCCTGCAGCCACGTTTCTATCCCTGAGGCAACAGATGGGGACGTTTGCAAGACAACAACCATCTGCACGAACAGTTCGACGACGTTTGCAGCAGCATGGACTATCAGCTCGGAGACCATGGCTGCGGTTACCCTTGAGGCTGCATCGCGGACAGGAGCGCCTGCTATGGTGTACTCAACGACGAACCTGGGTGCACGAATGGCAAAATGTCATTTTTTCGGATGAATCCAGGTTTTGTTTACAGCATCATGATGATCGCTTCCGTGATTGGCGACATCGCGGTGAACGCACATTGGAAGCGTGTATTCGTCATCGCCATACTGGCGTATCATCCGGCGTGATGGTATGGGGTGCCATTGGTTACACGTCTCGGCCACCTCTTGTTCGCATTGACGGCACTTTGAACTGTGGACGATACATTTCAGATGTGTTACGACCCGTGGCTCTACCCTTCATTCGATCCCTGCGAAACCCTACATGTCAGCAGCATAATGCACGGCCGCATGTTGCAGGTCCTGTACTGGCCTTTCTGGACACAGAAAATGTTCGACTGCCGCCCTGGCCAGCACATTCTCCAGATCTCTCACCAACTGAAAACGTCTGGTCAATGCTGGCCGAGCAACTGGCTCGTCACAATACGTCAATCACTACTCTTGATGAACTGTGGTATTGTGTTGAAGCTGCATGGGCAGCTGTACCTGTACACGCTATCCAAGCTCTGTTTGACTCAATGCCCAGGCGTATCAAGGCCGTTATTACGGCCAGTGGTGGTTGTTCTGGGTTCTGATTTCTCGGGATCAATGCACCCAAATTGCGTGAAAATGTAATCACATGTCAGTTCTAGTATAATATATTTGTTCAATGAATACCCGTTTAGCATATGTATTTCTTCTTGGTGTACCAATTTTAATGGCCAGTAGTGTATTTTCGATATGAGTCGGTCCGGTATCTTCTTATTACAAAGCGTTGTCCGGCAGCTAAGCCCTGCATTGTTTACGTCAGTTGTGATTTCGGGAACGGCTGAAGCGTCAGCTTCGTTTTGTGAGCCAAGGTGTCGTAAGATATTTGTCTTTGGCAGATATACGCCGGCAATCATGATGGTGCCCATTTTATTTGCATCTGATGGCAGATATTCGGTCTTTGTATTGGCATAGTGAGGACATGTCGAACCTGCTAAGCCACTATGAAATTCGCTGTTGCTAATTAGAGTTTCTAAATTTTGATGGACTTAGTGACGATGCACAGCACTGTATTTCGATTGTCGGGTAGAGAGTAGCCCCTTTTAAACGGTAGTAACAGTTAAAATTGTGAGCGTGAAAAGTTCTTTAGAACAATCTTCTTCAAAGGACTGAAAGAAAACTCGTAAGAGGAAAGATGTGCCACCTCACTGAATCCACGCTACTATTCCTTAGAATTAGCAGTATTATCTCGGAGTGCAACTTCAGGGTCAGGCCACAAAGTGCTGAGTGGAATCTGCAAGAAAACGACTTACAGAGAGGCAGATTGCCCAAAGCCCTTTCTGTAGCACGCATTACACAGTTTTGTGTACGAATAACCTCTGGAAACAGTTTATTTCAACAACAGGTACTTGTCCTTTCCACTCTTAATATTATAGTTCGATTTTTTTACCATCATTGATGAGATTTATTGCTCATATCACAATAATATGTCTTCTCCTTGAAATGGGAAACCTACATATCAGTTCATTTGCCCCTCAATATGACGCTCGGTGTAGATAACTGACTTTGAGAAGGCAAGGTTCCAAGTCGGCAGTGTCAACAGTTGTTCAAATCCTTGTAAGTCTCACATTTCTACACTCAGTTATGACTTCGCTAGAAGTCTCCGTTCCAGATCTCCTTCACAAACATCTTACTGTTGGGTTTTCGGATGACTCATCTTCTCGATGTTATTCCATTATAATACACACCATATATATTTACACTGTTATTCTCGACACGTTTAAACTGAAAATATTTCGTGTAAAGTAACACCATTAGATTTTCATCGGTATTGTACAAGTAAAATGTATGTGGAAGCATTAAGGATTGATAATATCTTGTGCGTAGCAGAATACTTAGGTGGCGCACACAGTAATGTGAAGTAAAGATAAGCTTTTAGGACCAGTCTACGGGCGGTGTAAGCTCTAACTGAAGTAAGCCTGCTGACTGCTTTTCACAGGAGCCTCATTCTTCCCATCACCCGTCCCTTTCACACTCGCGGCTCCCGTCGCTTCTTTTCTTCCCAGATGTACCACTCCTCTCCCCCCTCCCTTTCTACTAATACATGAGATTTCTTGTTTCATGTTGGAGAATTAAGCAGTGAGGGAGAACAACTAGAAAACAGGACAAAAAGGCGGAGTGTTGTGAATATGAGGCCCCCCACAGAACGTGCTATCATGAGTAGGTCAAGAAAGTCCTCGAGAGAATGAGTAGGGGGGAATGACAGTCTATTGCAAAGGGAGGATACTGTCGCGAAACTGACGGTGACGTTACTGCCCACATGAGAATTGTTCCACGGGCCAGTGTAGTGGGGGAGAATGTCTGCCTAGTGGACAGTCTTGAAAAGAGACGACTCTCTGCATAGGACACAGTTTGGCCTCTCCTTCAAAGTGTTTCTGATGGAGACGAATTCGCTCCACAAGGCAGTGTAGTGTTCCAGACCAAGTTTACGCCTTGAAGATACGTGCAAACTCATCGGCTTCCCGCCTGGGAACGATGTTTCTGGAGTATGGAACCCGGCTGAGAAACCGGACGTGATGCCTGCAGCAGCGCCGCCGACCATCCACTGCAAAGGTAAGAAACTTCAAAACACTGTGTCATGTCGCTTGTGCTAATCTTAACTGAATTACGTACTTGTCTCTTGTGATGTTCTCTCATTTGTACCACATGCACACAATGAGGATGCAATACCTTATCTTTTAAATAGCTGGAGGCAATGGGAGCATATAATTAGAAGATATATCAAATTAGTAAATGCACGTTCATTATATTTATACTGCAGGCTAAATAGTGAGAGTATAACAAGCCATACTCTCGCCAGAAAAATCCAATCATCCGAATCAGAGAGCAAAAAAGAAAGCTAGTACAAATGATGATTTTACAAAACAGTGCCTGAAATCCTGACCGCCTATTCTGTCAGCATGACGAAGAAATACTTGTAAAACTTATTCTCCAAAAGAACATAAAATGAGTATATTTTATACTGTTCTTTATCAGCGAACATACACAGGAGGGTATGTAGGCTCTAGAAGGTTTATTTTTTCTGTTTTACGTAATGGACAAGATTGTTACTAAGTTTGCCGATCTAAATAGGTGGCTGTTCGACTGAATAAATTTTGGAAGGAACAAAAACCAATGGAAGCAACAAGCTGAACAGGCAACTCTGCTCATTGCCCGATATTGTCAGACCCAGGAAGTCTCCATACAGTGAGAGCATGCCCCGAAGATTACTTGCCCACAACGCGGCTCTGTCGCATCAAAGATCTTAGCAAGCCAGTGGTCAATATGCTCAAGTGTAAGAAGAAAAAGAAACCAACAAACGGAAAACTTATGTACGTGACGGAAGGACGTGAGACAGGATGAGAGTACATGACACATACATATTTCAACTGTATTCCCATATTCTGAGATAAACATTCGCTCGCCGGCTCCCTTACGTACCTTCTTAACTGGACGATGACAACTTAAGAACGTCGTAATTGGAATGGAGCATAATTACGAGCCTAGTAAGCGTTAATCGATGTTGCATTAATATACATCCCGCTAATCACCCTCGAGGGCTCGCATACAGTCGTTAGCGTTTCCGTTTAAATGGATAAATTATTCCTAATTACACGGCGGAAAGAAGACGTATTACACAATCGTAGACTATCTTCGTTAAGGCTCTCAGATGGTGAGATTCTATTGCCAGAAGCAATTACGTATAATTAGTTTGTTAATGATCGGCCAGATGTCACAATTACGAGGGGACGTTACACACTGGCCGTTTCCGATTTTCGTGCCACTTAATGTATCTGAAGGTCAGTACCCGACAAGTTTCCTGAAGCACTAAGATACACTTCTCAAGAACTCTCGGGGAAAAATTCGAATTTGAAGATTTTCGAGCATTGTTAAGTACGAAACATTTCGTGTAATTTGACGGAGTCATTACAAAAGAAGAAAAGTATTGCAGTCGCTAGGCTAGTGGTTCGATATTCGCTAGGTGCATTTTTTTTATTTTTATTAGAATTCTATATTTACTCTCAAGTATAAATGGTATTTATAATATTATATCACTGTTATTTAGTAAAAAAAATCTTTATTTTTAATTACTAATCATATTAAAGTGCAATTAATAATAATAAATTAAAATTTGTACGAAAATGCGAAACATCAGACAGAAAAAAAAATACTTTTTATTTCTGCAGATTACGAATAAATACAAACATAATATTACAGAAAGTGTTATTGGTGATTGCAGGCTTTCTCGGCGTATTTCAGCTGTGAAATCTTCTCTGGTTATCAACTGCATGGTGTCGTCGTCTTGGCGCAACGTTTCAATGGACACCGTGTCCATCATCTTCGCCTGAACGTGGGGGATACACAATCAAAAAAATGGTTCAAATGGCTCTGAGCACTATGGGACTTAACATCTCAGGTCATCAGTCCCCTAGAACTTAGAACTACTTAAACCTAACTAACCTAAGGACATCACACACATCCGTGCCCGAGGCAGGACTCGAACCTGCGACCGTAGCGGTCAGGCGGTTCCGGACTGAAGCGCCTAGAACCGCACGGCCACACCGGCCGGCCCAGTGTTTTTATAAAGATATCATTTAGCGACTTTCAGTAAATGTTACGTACAAATTTCCTTGTTCGGCCACATCGGCCGGCCGATACACAATCCTTTGAAAGGTTGCGACGAGATGACGACGCCCACTTGGCTGATAACCAGAGAAGATGTCACAAATAGTACACTACTGGCCATTAAAATTGCTACACCACGAAGATGACGTGCTGCAGACGCGAAATTTAACCGACAGGAAGAAGATGCTGTGATATGCAAATGATTAGCTTTTAAGAGCATTCACACAAGGTTGACGCCGGGCGCGACACCTACAACGTGCTGACATGAGGAAAGTTTCCAACCGATTTCTCATAGACAAACAGCAGTTGACCGGCGTTGCCTGGTGAAACATTGTTGTGATGCCTCGTGTAAGGAGGAGAAATGTGTACCATCACGTTTCCGACTTTGATTAAGGTCGGATTGTAGCCTATCGCGATTGCGGTTTATCGTATCGCGACATTGCTGCTCGCGTTTGTCGAGATCCAATGACTGTTAGCAGAATATGGAATCGGTGGGTTCAGGAGGGTAATACGGAACGCCGTACAGGGTTCCAACGGCCTCGTATCACTACCAGTCGAGATGACGGGCATCTTATCCGCATGGCTGTATCGGATCGTGCAGCCACGTCTCGATCCCTGAGTCGACAGTTGGAGACCTTTGCAAGACAACAACCATCTGCACGAACAGTTCGACGACGTTTGCAGCAGCATGGACTATCAGCTCAGAGACCATGGCTGCGGTTACCCTTGCGCTTCATCACAGACTGGAGCGCCTGCGATGGTGTACTCAACGACGAACCTGGGCGCACGAATGGCAAAACATCATTTTTTCGGATGAATCGAGGTTTTGTTTACAGCATCATGGTGGACGCATCGGTGTTAGGCGACATCGCGGTGAACGCACATTGGAAGCGTGTATTCGTCACTGCGATACTGGCGTATCAGCCGGCGTGATGGTATGGGGTGCTATTGGCTACACGTCCTGGCCACCTCTTGTTCGCATTGACGGCACTTTGAACAGTGGACGTTACATTTCAGATGTGTTACGACCCGTGGCTCTATCCTTCATTCGGTCCCTGCGAAACTCTACATTTCAGCAGGATAATGCACGACTGCATGTTGCAGGTCCCGTACGGGCGTTTCTGGATACAGCAAATGTTCGACTGCTGCCCTGGCCAGCACATTCTCCAGATCTCTCACCAGCTGAAAACGTCTGGTCAATGGTGGCCGAGTAACTGGCTCGTCACAATACGCCACTCACTACTCTTGATGAACTGTGGTATCGTGTTGAAGCTGCATGGGCATCTGTACCTGTACACACCATCCATACTCTATTTGACTCAATGACCAGGCGTATGAAAGCCGTTATTACGGCCAGAGGTGGTTGTTCTGGGAACTGATTTCTCTGGATCTATGCACCCAAATTGTGTGAAAATGTAATCACATGTCAGCTCTAGTATAATATCTTTGTCCAGTGAATACCCGTTTATCATCTGCATTCCTTCTTGGTGTAGCAATCTTAATGGTCAGTAGTGTATTATTGAGCTACACAAGTTATTATGTAACAACAAGACATTTTGGAATTTAATGCGACTAGTAATTAAAAACAAAAGATATTATTTTTATTAGAGAAACATCGTTCAGTATTTGTTACTTGACATTTGCACTTGGTTATGAATGCAGAACTGAAATAAAAATTTAAAAAAAAGACATCATTTAACGAGAATCGAACTTGCAAGATTGCGATTACAAGATGATAACGCTGCACATTCTGAAATTTTCTGTTCTTAGCAGCGCTCGAAAATCAAAGTTGATTTTTCCGATTATTTTTTGGAGAATGCATCGTACTGCTTTAGGAAACTGGTATCGGGACAACTGAGCTTCAGACGCTATAGCACTCCGTCATCAGGCCACAAGTGGCCCATCGGGACCGTCCGACCGCCGTGTCATCCTCAGATGAGGATGGGGATAGGAGGGGCGTGTGGTCAGCAAACCGCTCTCCCGGTCGTTATGACGTTTTTCTTTGACCGGAGCCGCTACTATTCGGTCGAGTAGCTCCTCAGGCTGAACGCACCCCGAAAGATGGCAACAGCACATGGCGCCCCGGATGGTCACCCATCCAAGTGCCGGCCACGCCCGACAGCGCTTACTTCGGTGATGTGACGGGAACCGGTGTATCCACTGCGGCAAGGCTGTTGCCTCAGACGCTATAAGCCTGCAGAAAATGGGAGACGCCTTGTCAGTAGCGCGGAGCTGTCTCGCCCCGTGTGACGTGCGCCTCCGCGGCCGCGAGCCCGCTATCAGGCGACGCCCGCCCAGCGGCAGACTGCACAAAGCGGCCTCTCTGGAGTCCAGGTGGGCCGCGGGAGCAGGGCTGAGGCGGCGGCGGCGGCGGCTGCGCCCGATTCGCACAGACGGACCGCTGTCGCCGCTGTTTGCAGCCGGCGCTGCCTTATCTGTCCCCACAAAGGGGACTCCTTGTGCCTTTTAGCGAAACTCGGCGCCGTCTGCCTATCTTCGCTACTGGCGTATTTTTGAATCACCTGCCACCGCGGCGTCTCATAGCGCGGTGTTCCTATTCCGAAGCTACCCTCCACCTTTCCCACGATTCTACCAACACCGACTCAAAGGAAGGCCTCGGCGCTTGTTCGTGACGTCACGTCAGCTAGGCACGGCGAACGCCAGGTCTGTTGCAGGCATACTCATAATGGTGGTGTCTCCCATCAACGAATGGTGCAATTCATTACACTTCTCAACAAATAGTGTACTCCTGAACTAAAATTTCCACCTGTTTTTAGGATTAACATACAAAAACAACTTCA
This sequence comes from Schistocerca americana, assembly GCF_021461395.2. NCBI lineage: Eukaryota > Metazoa > Arthropoda > Insecta > Orthoptera > Acrididae > Schistocerca > Schistocerca americana. The sequence continues at coordinate 133,707,629 of NC_060122.1, read as the reverse complement.
TGGTCCAGCAGCAACAGAATTCGTGCTTCTTTACCTTATTTGTAAATCTGAGGAAGTTACGTTTGTACTGGGTTGCTTTTACAAGAAACTATGAACATATTGGTGCTCTTCTTTAGGTATCTTGGTCGACCATGGGGTGAGGAGCACTGAATGTAAATGAAATATCTTGCGATTGTACACGTTGGGGGAGGGGGTGGGGGACAGAAGAAGAGGCAAAAGAGGGATACTTGTTTCATCAAATAAATTTTTTTATCTTACAAAGTTTCTCTTTTCCGTTACAAGAGGCGAATATTTATCTTTTCTAATGTGCATGTTTAAAAAAGTTTAAGCTCAGCAGTATTTTCGATGTATGAAGCTATTTTGTTTCCTGTTTAGAATTCCTTTCATTGAAAACGACTGTAATCTAATGACTGGCAACAGTTGGACATTTACACATGTAAATTAGTTCACATTTCCAGTGACGATGTCAAACGAAAATAAATAAATAAATGAAAGAAACGAGTTAATTGTAAGGGGGTTGGGGTAAGTTTCGATAACAAAATGGATCAAGCAAATATAGTTACTTGAACGTAAAATTTCCGAAGCTTCCAATGGGGCAAAGCATCTTCTCATATTGATCTACGTTTGTTTCGACAGGATTCAGTAATACAGAACTATGATCTTCATTTGTAGCTTTACGATAGTAAGAAAATCTTTCATCTAAATAAAACTGCAGAATCCAAAACAATGCCAAACATTTTGTCCAAACATAAGAGGTTCATAGTGATAAGCCCGCCCAGGCGTTTCTGCCTGCAACAGACCTGGCGTTCGCTGTGCCTAGCTGACGTGACGTCACCAACAAGTGCCGAGGCCTTCCTTTGAATCGGTGTTCATTCTACCCGGTAGAAACTTCAGTCCGGTTTGCTCGTTTTTTTTTTTTTTTAATAGCTCTTTGCCTGATCTCTGTGCGGTATTATGAGGGCAATTCGGAAAGTAAGGAACGATCGATTGCCAAATGAAACGACAGTGAAAGTCAAAACTTTTATTTGCAACAGTTAGCTACATCTTCCGTCTACTTCTCTACATAATCGCCGCCCCGACTTGGACATCTGTAGTAGCGTTGTACCAATTTTCCAATTGAGTCACCGTAGGAGGCAGCCTCCTGTCCTTTCAGACAATTTTCTACTCTGGACTCCGTCTCGTTGTCTTTGCCGAAGTATAGTGTTTATAGCCAGCGGTTCATCCGAGGTTAGATGAAAATACGGGCTGTATGGTGGATGATCAAACACTTCCTATCGAAAACGCTGCAGGAACGTCCTCGTTGCCCCTGAAGTGTGCGATGGGGAACTGTCACGAAGAAGGAAATGCATGACATTTGCTTTATTCGGGGTTCCACGAATTCAAGCTAAATCTCTCGGTAGGCGCACACTTTGTGGGAAACACTATTTTATAGGCATCTTTACAGGCTCATTGTGTACTTGGAACTGAGAAGAGCGACTGACGCTATCCAAAGGATTGGAAAAGGGCACAGGTCATCCCCGTTTTCAAGAAGGGACGTCGAACAGATGTGCAGAACTGTACACCTATATCTTTAACGTCGATCAGTTGTAGAATTTTGGAAAACGTATTATATTCGAGTATAAGGGCTTTTCTGGAGACTAGAAATCTACTCTGTAGGAATCAGCATGGGTTTCGACAAAGACGATCGTGTGAAACCCAGCTCGCGCTATTTGTCCACGAGACTCAGAGGGCTATAGACACGGGTTCCCAGGTAGATGCCGTGTTTCTTGACTTCTGCAAGTCGTTTAATGAAGAAAGTAAGAGCATATGGAGTATCAGACCAACTGTGTGATTGAAGAGTTCCTAGATAACAGAACGCAGCATGTCATTCTCAATGGAAAGAAGTCTTCCGAAGTAAGAGTGATTTCAGCTGTGCCGCAGGGGTGAGTCGTAGGACCATTGCTATTCACAATATACATAAATGACCTTGTGGATAACATCGGAAGTTCACTGAGGCTTTTTGCGAATGATGCTGAAGTATATCGAGAGACTGTAACAATGGAAAATTGTACTGAAATGCAGGAGGATCTGCAACGAATTGACGCATGGTCCAGGGAATGGCAATTGAATCTAAATGTAGACAAGTGTAATGTGCTGCGAATACATAGAAAGAAAGATCCTTTATCATTTAGCTACAATATAGAAGGTCAGCAACTGGAAGCAGTTAATTCCATAAATTATCTGGCAGTAGGCATTAGGAGTGATTTAAAATGGAATGATCATATAAAGTTGATGGTCGGTAAAGCAGATGCCAGACTGAGATTCATTGGAAGAATCCTAAGGAAATGTAATCCCAAAACAAAGGAAGTAGGTTACAGTACAATTGTTCGCCCACTGCTTCAATACTGCTCACCGGTGTGGGATCCCTACCAGATAGGGTTGATAGAGGAGATAGAGAAGATCCAACGGAGAGCAGCGCGCTTCGTTACAGGATCATTTAGTAATCGGGAAAGCGTTACTCCAGGGGAAGACTCTGCTGGAGAGACGCTCAGTAGCTCCGTACGGGCTTTTGTTGAAGTTTCGAGAACATACCTTCACCGAGGAGTCAAGCAGTATATTGCTTCCTCCTGCGTATATCTCGCGAAGAGACCATGAGGATAAAATCAGAGAGATTAGATCCCACACAGAGGCATACCGACAATCTTTCTTTCCACGAACGATACGAGACTTGAATAGAAGGGAGAACCGATAGAGCTACCCAAAATACTCTCCGCCACACACCGTCAGGTGGCTTGCGGAGTATGGATGTAGATGTAGATATACTAGAAGCACTGCCCACATACCTGTGCCAACCTTCACCGGCCGCTGTGGCCGTGCGGTTCTAGGCGCTTCAGTCCGGAACTACGAGACTGCTACGGTAGCAGGTTCGAATCCTGCCTTGGGCATGGATGTGTGTGATGTCCTTAGGTTAGTTAGGTTTAAGTAGTTCTAAGTTCTAGGGGACTGATGACCTCAGATGTTAAGTCGCATAGTGCTCAGAGCCATTTGAACCATTTTTGTGCCAACCTTCATCCGATTCTCACCGTGGTTGCCATTTAGCGACTGATCGTCCCTGCTTTCCGAATAACCGTCGTATGTTTAGCAGTGGTCTTTCGTAAGAGATCCCGTACAATCGCTTCCGCAAAAACTTGCGTGTAGCAAGTGTTAACGTCCGCAACCCTCGGCAACCTCGCCACACTCACTTCGTCAGCCTCCTTAGGGAAAAACTTGCACAAGTTTTGTCAACTGTATTAACACTATTCCTCCTCCTTGATTGCGGCTAGACTTCTTGCCACTAAATTATTAATATCTCCCTCTCAGACTGACGTCCCAGAAGGTGCACGATAAATGTGACCGTCTAAATTCTCGTCGAATCGCCCAAGTGTTTTGTCAACTGTAATAACACTATTCCTCCTCCTTGGTTACGGCTGGACTTCTTGCCACTAAATTATTGGTATCTCCCTCACAGACTGACATCCCAGAAGGTGCACGACAAATATAACCGCCTAAATTGTCGTCGAATCGCCCCAGTGTTGTCTCATCGCGACTTACGTCCCAGTACACTGAAAATGCAATCTGACATAAACCTCGAATCTTCCTAGTCTGTCTTTGATATACTGTGAAAATGGCAGTGCAGCAACTCTGCAAGTGTCTCTTTTACGTCAGCGACATAATAATTTGTGGAAGTCTAAACCTTAAAAAATTGGCCAGGTGCGTCAAGGACTCGCGCACTGAGCGTTCCGTAGGAACGTAATTACGTGTATAGACAGTTCATCCACTCCGGGAATCGACATGTGTACTGGCAAGATATCGGTCCCAGGGATTACAAGGGTTTCGAAAATGTGTTAGTTTCAAGTTTGACGTCGGATAACAGATGACAAAAGAAATATTTTTCGTGTGATTTAATTACAAATTAACAATTTTTGGATTTTTTCCTTTAATTGTACTGTGAAACTTTGCCTCGCTTCAAATTTCATCGTTATAGGTCACCAGGAACCACCGTATACGTTATGATGAGTGAGTTTGTGACTGTCAAAATATGTGAAATGGCTTTTTGTATCCCGCCTGGATTGGCGGTGCGTGATCTGTGTCTAGACAAGACAGCCTAGACACAATGAGAGGAAGCCGAAAGGCACGCGCTAAGTTAAAGCAGGATGGCGTGAGGTCTGAAACAGGATACGTAATGAATGCTATAAAGAAAAGTACGTAGCTTCTGGAATACTTAACTTTAATCCATCCTTTTGGTACATCTGGAGATTGTGGCGATACAAGTGAGACTCTTTAGATACATGCAATGTTACTAATGGCGCCTTGCTAGGTCGTAGCCATTGACTTAGCTGAAGGCTATTCTAACTATTGGCTCGGCTAATGAGCAATGCTTCGTCCATGTAGTCGCTAGCAAAGTCGTCCGTACAACTGGGGCGAGTGCTAGTCCGTATCTCGAGACCTGCCTTGTGGTGGCGCTCGGTCTGCGATCACACAGTGGCGACACGCGGGTCCGACATGTACTAATGGACCGCGGCCGATTTAAAACTACCACCTAGCAAGTGTGGTGTCTGGCGGTGACACCACAATCTGCTCCTGTGAACTGCTTCTGTAATATAGGCCGAGAGTGGAGGAAGCGAGTAGGAGCAGGAGAGGTGAAGCACTTCGGTATTCGGTACTGCATGTAACTTTTAATAGAGCCAAAAACACAAGTAAATATCAAATGCTTACATAACTTTGGTTAGGATGAGCACGTAGGTGTGAAGCCGTAGTCCATGTCTAATCCTGTGAAGTTAGGATGAGTGTTCCGTATAATCTCAAAACTAACAAATACTCGTTGCTGTCCAAACTTTAACTGAACGTACTAATACAAAGTCTCAATAGCAAGCTAGCGCACTCGCTAGTAGAAGCGATATTTCCAGGCCGTCTGCTCTTGATGAAATGGAGAGAAATGAAGACGGCACTCGCTGAGCTCCACAGCGTCGGCCAGAGGGCGCTGTGGTAGGCGTAGTTAAGTCTTCTCTCGGTGGCATCGTAACTACCGACGCCACATGGTCGTACCTTTTGATTTCATTAACTTAGAAGCTTCAATTTTTTATATCGCCGAGGGACCGTAGGTTTTACGACGTGATATGAATTTCAACTTCATGCGTCTACCCGTTCTCGAGAGAAAATTGCTCCTAACAGTCGGACAATCAGATGGGCAGCAATAAAGTTCCGTTTTTACTGACTGAGGTACGGAACCCTAAAAATGAAAATTCGCACTACACATTCGAAAGCGGAGGAGGTGTGCTCTGAAAGGTTCCCTGTTCCCAGCTTTGCACCGAAAGAATAAAACCAGCGTTTTGAGAGAACACGTTTATTCAACATAAACACCCCTACTCCAGACGGATCCACTAGTTACGTCGTTGTTACAACTTTTCTAAATCACCCGATGATTGGTCACACCAGCTCCCAGCAGGACGTTTGGCGTCTTAAACAAGGACAGGATTTCACTGGAGGGAAAGTATCCTAACAATCTTCATATACTCGCTAGTGATGCCCAGTCGTCTCTACTTGGCGAAGTCAGTCTTTCCTAGTTCTGTCTATAATGTGAGACATTCCAAATAACTGCCTGATACTACGGTTGCATGCATGATCAAAGCTTTGGCAGTTTTGTTGACATGGAGCTATTGCCCAGCGCTAATACGGCCGATTTCGCTCCCCAAATGAAGCTTGTAATATCTCTAATCCCCTCTTCGTCGGTGGGATGTTAAATCATTCTTCGCATTACATTTAAAATCTCTGATAAGAATCCAGCACTCAGTAGCCTATATTTGTACTAACTACAACAACAAAACGAAGAGCCAAAGTATTTTCCACTGTTCCAAGAGAACGAGAAACATATTAAGGGGCGAGAAAAGACTCTTAGGGCGCAATGGGCCTTTCACTGTCCCCGACAACACCTCGGCGGCACACAATTCTCCAGAAATTCAAACCTGAAGCCCCTTCATTATTCTCAGCTAATCTCACATTTTTAATATCTCTGGAGTTTGTGCGACCGCAGAGTTGTCAAATGGATGTACAATCCACGGTACCTCCAAACTGCCAGAAAGTTGAGGTCATGTCAGTGCGTAGATTCTGCGGAGGAGATGAGGGGATTAGGTCATCGCCGTAACACTGCGTCTGCACTAATCAGCAGTTTCCGCACGTGGCGAGCAGGTGGCAGCATTAGTCACGTCACTTTGCTAACCAACCACAAGCAGCTGCAGCATGCAGAAATCAAGAGCAGGACGCTTGCGTCACAGCTACAGCTGTAGTAATATTCCGTCAAAGTGTCTTAAGTTTGAGAACCGCGTAATCTTGTCAGATGATAGACGCATAACAGGCAGTACTTCGTGCATACACTGGAAAAACGCTTTTTTAAAATCATGAACTCTGTTACATTCTTGCAGTCTGACTCGTGTTACAATATCTCACACAGTGAAACGAAAAGCTGCCACTCAAGGAAAGAACTGCCGTGGCTTAGCAACGAAAAACAGTTCCAACTTGTAGAGTAGACAATGTTGTAACGCTATACGAAAATCTAGTGGTTGCTCTACCTCCTTTTTAGTTTTAGAAACGGAAATCTGGATGTTTAAACCTGTGTGGTAGTCCGGTGTAAAAATGCGAAATAATTAAATCGTACTTCTTATTACATTGAAATATTAGCTAACTGAAACCTTTCAGTGGAACAAATAACTAACTAATAGAAACAAATCACGGCATAAAACAAAAATGCAGTTTACATTCTACATCAGATGGCGTAATCTGACTTTAATAAGACATTCTTTCAGAAATGTTTTTTTTTTTTCATTACAAATACGTTTACGTTTTCTAACAGCTACTAAATAACACTAGCGATTTCGTCAGTGTGCAGCTGTGTTATATGAGTTATTTTCCCACAATCTTTCGGACACTGAACATGAATTCAACATTCTTGGCACAAACATACACTATGTGATCTAAAGTATCTGGACATCCACAAAACATACGTTTTTCACATTACGCGCATTGTGCTGCCACCTACTGCCAGGTATTCCATATCAGCGACCTCAGTAGTCATTAGGCATCGTGAGAGAGCAGAATGGGGCGCTCCGCGGCACTCAGGGACTTCGAACATGGTCAGGTGATTGGGTGTCACTTGTATCATACTTTTGTACGCGAGATTTTCACACTGTTAAAGATCCCTAGGTCCACTGTTCCTGATGTGGTAGTGAAGTGGAAGCGTGAAGGGACACGTACAGCACAAAAGCGTACAGGGCGACATAGTCTGTTGACTGACAGAGACCGCCGACAGTTGAACGGGGTCGTCAAGTGTAATAGGCATACATCTATCCATACCATCACACAGGAATTCCAAACAGCATCAGGATCCACTGCAACTACTATGACAGGTAGGCGGGAGGTGAGAAAACTTGGATTTCTTGGTCGAGCGGCTGCTCATAAGCCACACATCACGCCAGTAAATACCAAACGACGCCTCGCTTGGTGTAAGGAGTGTAAACATTGGACGATTGAACAGCGGAAAAACGTTATGTGGAGTTACGAATCACAGTACACAATGTGACGATCCGATAGCAGATTGTGGGTGTGGGGAATGGCCGGTAAACGTCGTCTGCCAGCGTGTGTAATGCCAACAATAAAATTCGGAGGCGGTGGTGTTATGGTACAAAGGGTTTAAATGGTTCAAAAGGCTCTGAGCAGTATGGGACTTAAGATCTGAGGTCATCAGTCCCCTAGAACTTAGAACTACTTAAACCTAACTAACCTAAGGACAGCACACACGTCCATGCCCGAGGCAGGATTCGAACCTGCGACCGTAGCGGTCACGCGGTTTCAGACTGTAGCGCCTAGAACCGCTCGTCCACAACGGCCGGCGGTGGTGTTATGGTGTGGTGGTGTTTTTCATGGAGGGGGCTTGCACCCCTTGTAGTTTCGCGTGGCACTATCACAGCACAGTCCTACATTGATGTTTTAAGCTCCTTCTTGGTTCCAACTGTTGAAGAGCAATTCGGGAATGACGATTGCATCTTTCAACACGATTGGATTCGAACTCGGGACCTCCTGCTTACTAGGCAGGGGCGTTAACCACTGCGTCATCCGGGACACAGTGTTATCAGAATTGCGCGGACTATATCGCCACGCCTCACGGCCGAACAACACTTCCACTGAGCGCCATCTATCCCCAGCCCCTGTCCATTGTACTCCCGTCCGCTGCTCTGAGATTCCCATCGGAGGTCGGATGTATTTGTGCATCCAGACTGAAGAAGGTGGATCCAACACCCAGCTAGGCACATCAATTATATGAATGCGTGGTGTCTGTTCTTTCGGACATGTCCGTGAGGCTCTTGGCGGGCGATACTGTTGTCTATAAGGAGACTGGAACGGCAGAAGGTTATCGAAATGCTCGAAGACCTGCGGAAGATGAGCGAGTGGTACTCTTGACTCTGAACGTAGAGAAATGCGGCGTATCGCTTGTGAATATGCGAAGATAACCATTACTGTTCGATTACGATGTGAGCGATAAATCACAGAAAACAGTAGCAATCGTAGAACACCTGGGACTGAATAGATGATATAAAACAAGAATAAGATGCCACGGTGAGAGTCATTGAAAGAATCTCAAGGAAATGTAATTCACCCACGAAAGAAGTAGCTTGCAAAACACTCGTTCTTGAATACTGCTCACAGTCAGGGGTCCTTATCAGGCTGCATTAATAGACAAGATCGGCGCGTTTCGTCTAGACTTTCGAAATCACGTAGAGAGCGCGAGATCGTTACGAAGACGCTCAACAAACTCCACTAACAGACGCTAAGGAGAGGCGTTGAGCATCACAGAGAAGTTTATTGTTGCATTTCCGATACTTTATGTTCCAAGAAGTGTCGGGCAATGCGCGACTTCATCCTAAGTACATTAATGTACGCGGTTACTCTTTCGGAGAAATCGTTGAGTAATATTAACCCATCGGTGGGCGCGCTTGCGGCAGATAGCCGCAAGATTTAGTTTTCTGTTAGTATCACAGATAGCGATACAATTACGTCCACGTCTAGATACGGATTTCTTGTTCTCAACGGATGTCACCACTTGCTACATTCGCACGATTCATGCTTTCCTCAGTTTGGTCGCTATTGTTGTTTGAAACGTGAGTGTTGCGTTTGCGGTGTGTTTGCTGCTACGCGCCTTGTGATGTAGGTATTTTCTATACTTGTGTTTTTCTTTCGCCTCAAGGCAATCTTTCTTTTATATTAGTATATAATGAATATTCGAATCGAATCAGAGTTCCTATATGCAATTTTCATTACATTTTACAGTCTTGGATATTGATTTGCTACAATATATTACTTTTACAAAAACATGTGTTTCATTAGATCTCACAAAAACGTGGAATTGGAGAAAAAGAAGGCATTTGACAGGCACCGTCTAGCTGTGCGTCCTGAAGACTATGAGAAAGTATTGCGAGAAATGTCAGAAGAAGAATTACAAGAATTGTAAGATTCATGTGAATGTGAGTCGGAAGAGGACATTATTGGAGAAGAAAACCACAGCAGTGACTCCGAACAATCAACAGAGGAAACGTGATCACCTGGTTGAAGAGGGGAGACAAGAACCAGAGGATTACCGATTTTACGTAGGGAAAGATGAAACTATTTCGATAAGTGAGCCGCTTCCTTCTTCTTCTAAAACCAAGGCCAAGAACATCCTAAAAGTTTTGCCAGGTCCAAAAGCAAGTGCTGAAATTACGGATAAAGAAATTGATGCATTTTACCTATCTATTACTGATGGGATGATTATTTTTCCTTAGGTTAAAAATGTAAAACTAATTGCGGTGCAAAAGCCGCAACGCATCCACTCATGGAAGCATGAAAGGGGCGCCCACCGAAGGGTTAATCTGGTGACTATATTTTTACTCAATTATTTCAACTGGCCATATAGGCAAAATCAGTGGAAATAATCAATTAGCCGTGAGAAATTAATTAACCTCCACCAGAGATGGACACGGGCCAGACCTATAACATCAGCAGTTTACAAAGTATAGAAACCTGACGAAGGCGCACGAAATTGCGTCAGTGACGGGCCGGAAATGACTGGTAAAAGGTCTTGTTAGGGAGTGACTTCATGCAAAGTGTTACTCTGAAAGGCAGCTTAGAAGCTGAAAAAAGACCAAATAAGTCCTTGAGTATACTCGAGTCATCCCTACAATGCACACTGAATGGCAGTTGCTCCGAGGTGGGACGTCTGAATGGGTGAGGTCAAACGTTCTGGCGATGGCGAAATCGTCAGCCACGCTCCTGTCGTTGGACTTGCTTCTGTGATTCTCACAGCTTGGTCTGATAGATGCAGCTCTAGGAGACAATAATGATATTTGCATGTGGCTCAACGGACAAGTGCGAGTCCGTCAACCGGACGCCAGTTCGGCAACTTGCGCTTCCGTAGTCTACGCAGTTGTCTGAGCGGAGAAAGGAGGCGAACACTTTAACGTGGAATCCGAAGCACGTATTTTTCCCGGCGACTCTTCACATCATTGCGATCTGAAGGCTAGATTAAAAGCAGGTGAACGTTTCTACGGTCCGACCAGAATTTGATGCCTACGACCTGTCGGTTTCAAGCACTCGCTTTATCCCTCGAGCGCCAGGCTCCGAGATGATGAGCGTGTTGTCGTTGATGATACTGTGGTCTTTAGTCCGAAGATTGGTTTAATGCATCTCTCCGTGCTAGTCTACCCTGAGCAAGCCTCTTCCTCTCAGAATAACTACTGCAACCTTCATCGTCCTGAATCTGCTTACTGTATTCATCTCTTGTTCTCCCTCTACGACTTTTACGCCCCACATTTCCCTCCAGTACGAAAGTGCTGATCCCTTGATGTCTCAGAATGTGTCCAATCAATCGATCTCTTCTTGTAGTCCGGTTGCGCCACAATTTTTTTTCTCCCCATTTTTATTCAGTACCTCCTCATTAGTGGCGTGATATACCCATCTAATCTTCAGCATTCTTCTGTACCAACACATTCCAAAAGCTTCCATTCTCTTCTTGTCTGAACTGTTTATCGTCCATGTCCCGTTTCTATATATGCCTCCACTCCAGACTATTACCTTCAGAATAGAATTAAGACTATATTCGGTGTTAGCAAATTTCTCTTCTTCAGAAACGCCTCTGTTGCCATTCCCAGTGTACATTTTACATCGTCTCTAATTCGACCATCATCAGTTATTTTACTTCCCAAATAGTAAAACTCACCTGCTACTTTAAGTGTCTCATTTTCTAATCTGATTCCCTCAGCATCACCTGATATAATTCGACTACATTCCATTATCCTCGTTTTGCTTTTGTTGATGTTCATCTTATATCCTCTCTTGAATACACTGTCAATTCCGTTTAACTGATCAAAGTCTTTTGCTGTCTCTGAGGAATTACGTCATCGGCAAACCTCAAAGTTTTTATTTCTTCTTCCTGGACTTTAATTCCTACTCCAAATTTTTCTTTAGTTACTTCACTACTCGTTCAAGTTACAGGTGCATTAATCTGGAGGATAAGCCACAACCCTATTCGGGAGGACGACGGTTCAAACCCGCGACCGGCCATCCTGAATTAGGTTTTCCGTGATTTCTCTAAATCGTTTCAGGCAAAGACCTTGATGGTTCCTCTGAAAGAGCACTGCCGACTTCCTTCCCTAATCCGATGGAACCGATGACCTCGCTGTTTGGTCCCCTCTCCCAAACTAACTATCCAGCTACAACCCTGTCTCATTCCATTCTCAGCCACTGCTTCACTTTCATGCTCCTAGACTCTTACAACTGTCGTCTGGTCTCTGTAAAAATTGTAAATAGCCTTCCGCTGCTTTTATTTTACTCTTGCTACTTTCAGAATTTCAAAGAGAATGTTCCAGTCAACATTGTCAAAAGCTCTAAGTCTACAAACGCTGTAAACATACGTTTGCCTTTCCATAATCTACCCTCTAAGAGAAGTTGTAAGGTCAGTGCTGCCTTCCAGATACGTGACTGGCTCGATGCCTTCTTAAGTAATAGAACCCAGTATGTTCTCCTCGAGGGCGAGAGTTCATCGGAGACAGGAGTAACATCAGGAGTGCCCCAGGGAAGTGTGATAGGACCGTTTCTATATACATAAATGATCTGGCAGACAGGACGGGCACCAATCTGAGGTTATTCACTGGTGATACTGTGGTGTACAGGAAGGTGTCGAAGATAAGTGACTGTGGCTTGATACAAGATGAGCTAGACAAAATTTCTTGTTGATGTGATGAATGGCAGCTGGCTCTTGACATAGGAAAATGTAAGTTAATATGGGTGAATAGGAAAAACAAACCTGTAATGTTCCGATACAGCATTAGTAGTGTTGTGCTTGACACAGTCACTTCGTTTAAACATCTGGGCGAAGCGAAATGGAACGAGTATGTGAGGATTGTGGCAGGGAAGGCGAATGGAAGACTTCGGTTTATTAGGAGAATTTCAGGGAAGTGTAGTTAATCTGTAAAGGAGACCGCATGTAGGACGCTTGTGTGACGTATTCTTGACTCCTGCTCAAGTAGTTGGGATCCGCAGGAGGCCGAATTGAAAGAAGACATCGAAGCATTTCAGAGGCGACCTGTTACAGTTGTTACTGGTAGATTCGGTAAGTATGCAAGTGTTACGGATATGGTTCGGGAGCTCAAGTGCGAATCCCTCGAAGGAAGAAGACACTCATTTCGAAGAACACTACTGAGAAAGTTTAGAGAACCGGAATTTGAAGCTGACTGCCACCAACATACATTTCGTTTAGAGACCACGAAGATAAGAGACGAGAAATTAGTTCTCGTACAGAGACGCATAGTTGTTTTCCCTCGTTCTGTGTGCGAGTGGAACAGAGTATCCTCCGCAAAGCACCGTATGGCGGCTTCCAGACTGTATTTGTAGATATGTAGATATATGAGGGTCACTCCAAAAGAAATGTACGCTATTTTTTTAAAATCCATCTTTTATTCTACATGTTTGAAAGTTTTACAGTGTGTAGATACATCCTTTAGGAACAATATTTTCATTTCTCCACATAATTTCCATCCCTCTCAAATGCCTTACGCCGTCTTGTAACAGGCGCCTGTATACCCGCACGGTAAAATTCTGGACCAACCTGTTGGAGCCACTGTTTGGCAGCGTGCACAAGGGAGTCATCATCTTCAAACCTTGTTCCACGAAGAAAGTCTTTCAGTTTCGCAAAGAGCCAGGAGCCATGGAGCCAGGTCAGGAGTGTAAGGCGGGTGTTTCAGTGCTGTCCATCCGAGTTTTGTGATCGCTTCAATGATTTTTGACTGACATGTGGCTGTGCATTGTGGTGCTACAGCAAAACATTCTGCTTTTGGCGATGTGGTCGAACATGACTCAGTCGAGCTTGAAGTTTCTTCAGTGTCGTCACATATGCATCAGAATTTATGGTGGTTCCACTTGGCATGATGTCCACAAGCAAGAGTCCTTCGGAATCGAAAAATACCGTAGCCATAACTTTTCCAGCAGAAGGTGTGGTTTTGAATTTTTTTTCCTAGGGTGAATTTGCATGATGCCACACCATTGATTGCCTCTTCGTTTCTGGGCAAAAATGATGGAGCCATGGTTCATCACCTGTCACAATTCTTCCAAGAAATTCATCTCCACCATTCTTCTACTGTTCCAAAAGTTCGCTGCCTATCGTTTTTCTTGTATCTTTGTGAGCCACTGTCAACATCCTGGAAACACACCTGGCACAAACCTTTTTTAACGCCAACACTTTCAGTATTCTGCAAACACTTCCTTCCCCTATCCCAACGTAGCGTGACAATTCGTTCACTGTGATTCGTCCGTCAGCAGTCACCAATTCGTTAACTCTCTGCACATTGTCAGGAGTGTGTGCAGTGCGAGGCCTGCCACTGCGAGGACAATCCTCAGTATTTTCGTGCCCGCTTTCATCACGTAACCTGCTTGCCCACCGACTAACTGTACTGCGATCGACAGCAGCATCTCCATACACCTTTCTCAACCTCTTTTTATGTTTCCCAATGTCTCGTTTTCACAGCACAGGAATTCTATGACAGCACGTTGCTTCTGACGAACGTCAATTTTCTTTTTCTTCTTTATTGTGATTTCATTCCCCTGCCCCATATGGGCAGGGGAGGGCTGTCAGCGGCACAAGCCGCCGCTCTTCATCCGAGTGACACGACAACTAAAACAAGAGTAAAATGATACATACATAAGGCGATAAAAAAGGGGAACATAAAACAGAGTAAGGGGAGATAATGGAGGTAAAAATACACTGACATGGAGACGTTCATGGGAGACAGTTAAAAAGGTCACCAGAAAGTTTTAAAAAAAAACACACACACACACACACAGTTGACGATTCTTATAACACAGAGAAGACACTGAATGCGCATGCACAGGTTAAAAGTCAGCCACAGTATTAAAAACACTCCGGAACAACACCTTTAAAACTCACTTGGAGCACACACGATGAAGAATAAAATTGCCAGGTGGGACCTGCGAGGGAAAGATCAGAGAGGATGGAAAAGGAGTGGAGAGCTAGGGGCAGCAGGGGAAGCGGCAGGGTGAAGAGAGCAGGGGCGTCACCGGGTACACGAAGAGGCAGGAGACACATGGGGCAGGAGATGAAGTGGGAAGACAAGGCAGGAGGAAGTGCAGAGACACTGAAAGGGGACACAAGAGAGGGGGGGGGAGAATAGGAGGGGGAAGTCGCTCAGGAGAAGGGAGGGGGAGCCCTGAAGAAGAGGCAGGAATATGGGGTTAGAGTTGGTAGGACGGGTAGATGTCAGGGCGAAGCTCATCATCTGGGAGGGTGGAAGCTGCGTTGGGAAAGAAGGTTGAGGGTGTGGAGATGGAGAGAGGGTGGGACACAACGTTAAGGAGCGGCAACGGGATGGGGGTGGAAAGGGAGACAACAGGGGGTGAGTGGGATCAATGCGGCGGACAATATATAGTGTGTGGCTGTGTTCGAGGAGAAGGAGAAGGTGGGGGAAGGGGATGAGGTCGTAGAGGATGCGCGTCGGGGTTGGAAGGTGGATGCAGAAGGCGAGGCGGAGCGCATGGCGTTCGAGGATTTGGAGGGCTTTATAGACCTGAGGAGGGGCAGAAATCCAAGCTACGCTGGCATAACAGAGGATGGGGCGGATCAACGATTTGTAAGTGTGAAGGATGGTGGAAGGATGCAGACCCCACGTCTGGCCGGACAAGAGTTTCAGGAGGCGGAGGCGGTTGTGAGCTTTGTGTTGGATGGTAAGGAGATGGGGAGTCCAGGAGAGGTGGCGGTCGAGTGTGAGGCCAAGGTATTTGAGGGTAGGAGTGAGGTGGATAGGACGACCATAAATGATGAGGTAGAAATCGTGGAGGCGAAAGGAGCGGGTGGTGCGGCCTATGATGATCGCCTGACGAACGTCAAGTGTAGCAGCCATCTTGAAGACATGCTGTGACGGCGCCACTCACGGGAACGGGTTGAACTAAGTTTGAAAACAAGCGGATGTATCTACACAGTGTAAAACTTTCACACATGCAGAATGAAAACCGTATTTTTAGAAAAATAGTGCGCATTTTTTTGAAGTGACCCTAGCAGAATCGAAACTGATGAGCGGGTACGCATTTCGATTACCTGCGAGCTATGAGAGAAGCGCGTGTTTGACGTAGCTGGCGGGACACGGCTACCACAGGCTGTCGCGGCAGGAGCGAGGCGGCGCGGCCGTGGCACGTGTGCGCAGATTGGAGTGTGTCTGGCGGCTCGTAATAAAGTTGGGACCGGCCAAGCGCAGCGCTGGCCGGCCGATAGCGCGGGCTCTGCAGCGGCGGCTGCGGCTGCAGTAAAAACGCCACGCAGCCTTCCCCCCCTCCCCCTCCCCGCGCCAACCCTCAGCACCGCAGGCCTTTACGAGCGCAGCGGCGGGCAGCGCGCAGCCCAAAACGAGCAACGCCGCGACGCCGTCTCCCGCTCAGCCACACAGCCCGCCATCATCTTAACACCGCGCAGTCTTAAAGTCCGTCTCCGCCAAACCTCTCAGGCAACGTGGCGATTTGCCTGAAAAAAAAAAGTTGGTGCGTAATTCTTCGCTTAGGCATTCTTGCGTAAACGTTTAGCGGGTTTCTTGGCGCATCGGATTCGTTTCCGTACTTACGGACTGCCCTGCCTCCTTCGATTGTCTTCACAATTCCAGGATTTGAATGTCAGAGCCTTTCTAAAGCACTACGACACGATTCTAGGAGGGTAATCCTAAAAGTAAGGTCTCCTATTTTTTTTATAAGTACATAGACCTGTTTATTTCTACAATGGTTTACATCAGTTTACAGCTTCGACATAATCACCATTTCTGTCGGTGCATTTTTGAAGACACTGTGGCAGTTTTTGTATGCCCATGTCATATCAGCTCGCCGCCATGCTATTCAGAAAGTTATGAACCTCTTCTTTCACCTCGTCGTTGGAGATTAATCGCTGGGAGCGACTGGAAAAAAGCGCAGGTGACGGCTGTATATAAGAAGGGCAGAAGGTTGGCTTGGTTCAAATGGCTCTGAGCACTATGCGACTTAACTTCTGAGGTCATCAGTCACCTAGAACTTAGAACTAATTAAACCTAACTAACCTAAGGACATCACACACATCCATGCCCGAGGGAGGATTCGAACCTGCGACCATAGCGGTCACGCGGTTCCAGACTGAAGCGCCTAGAACCGCACGGCCACACAGGCCGGCTAAGGGTACAAGGACGGATCCTCAAAATTACAGACCAATACCCTTAACATCGGTTTGTTGCAGGATTCTCGAACATATTCTCAGTTCGAATATAATGAATTTCCTTGAGACAGAGAAGTTGCTGTCCATGCATCAGCACGGCTTTAGAAAGCATCGCTCCTGCGAAACACAACTCGCCCTTTTTTCACATGATATCTTGCGAACCATGGATGAAGGGTATCAGACGGGTGCCATATTCCTTGACTTCCGGAAAGCGTTTGACTCGGTGCCCCACTGCAGACTCCTAACTAAGGTACGAGCATGTGGGATTGGTTCCCAGATATGTGAGAGATTCGAAGGCTTCTTAACTGATAGAACCCAATACGTTTTCCTCGATGGTGAGTGTTCATCGGAGGTGAGGGTATCATCTGGAGTGCCCCAGGGAAGTGTGGTAGGTCCGCTGTTGTTTTCTATCTACATAAATGATCATTTGGATAGGGTGGATAGCAATGTGCGGCTGTTTGCTGATGATGCTGTGATGTACGGGAAGGTGTCGTCGTTGAGTGACTGTAGGAGGATACAAGATGACTTGGACAGGATTTGTGATTGGTGTAAAGAATGGCAGCTAACTCTAAATATAGATAAGTGTAAATTAATGCAGATGAATAGGAAAGAGACTCCTGTAATGTTTGAATACTCCATTAATAGTGTAGCGCTTGACACAGTCGCGTTGATTAAATGTTTGGGCGTGACACTACAGAGCGATATGAAGTGGGACAAGCATGTAATGGCAGTTGTGGGGAAGGCAGTTCAATGGTAGAATTTTGGGAAGATGTGCTTCATCTGTAAAGGAGACCGCTTATAAAATAATACGACCTATTCTTGAGTACTGCTCGAGCGTTTGGGATCCCTATCAGGTCGTATTGAGGGAGGACATGGAAGCAATTCAGAGGCGGGCTGCCAGATTTGTTACTGGTAGGTTTGATCATCACGCGAGTGTTACGTCAATGCTTCAGGAACTCGGGTGGGAGTCTATGGAGGAAAGGAGGCGTTCTTTTCGTGAATCGAAACTGAGGAAATTTAGAGAACCATCATTTGAGGCTGACTGCAGAACAGATTTACTGCTGCCAACTTATATTTCGCGGAAAGACCACAAAGATAAGATAAGAGAGATTAAGGCTCGTACAGAGGCATATAGGCAGTCATTTTTCCCTCATTCTGTTTGGGAGTGGAACAGGGAGAGAAGATGCTAGTTGTGGTACGAGGTACCCTCCGCCACGCACCGTATGGTGGATTGCAGAGTATTTATGTAGATGTAGATGTAGAATTATCGCTGCCAGGTACTGTGAGACTCTGAAAAAACTCAAACGGGCAGTTCGGAACCGGAGAAGAGGGATGTTGAGCAAGGGCGTACACATTCTCCATGACAAAGCTCGCCCACACATTGCTCGGCAAACTGTTGCTTTCCTGCAACAGTTTCAGTGTAACATAATCACCCACCCACCCACCGTACAGTCCTGACTTGGCGCCCAGTGACTATCATCTGTTTCCTAGGTTAAAAGAACATTTGGCCGCACCTTAGGTTTTAACCTCGTAAATTTAAAAAAAAAAGAAGAAAAGCTCGAAAATATCGCATTTTAGGATGAGAAGATTCTCGAACTCTGTGGATTGGTCGGTTGATTCGCGGGAGGGGACGGACAGAGAGGTCATTGATCCCATCGGATTACGGAAGGGTAGGGAAGGAAGTCGGCCGTATCCTTTCAAAGGAACCATCCCGTCATTTGCCTGAAGCGATTTAGGGAAATCACGGAAAACCTACATCAAAATTGTCGAACGCGGGTTTGAACCGTCGTCCTCCACAATGCGAGACCAACATGCGCCGCCTCGCTCGGTCGAATCGTGTGGACTGCAGAGCATTTCGAACTTATTAGCTAAGTGCGTAGCGTGGAAGTACAGTAGTGATGAAATCGCTGGTTCGCATCTCATTAGTGGCAACACTTTTTTAACTGTCCTTTAAATTCCGTATTTATAAAAAAATGGAAATATTAACAAACCTTCAGTAATAGTATTTGATAAAATTCGGATCTTTGTATCTTGAATTGCTGGTTTTATGAAAATAAATTAAATTTTGGTACAGATAATGAAAACACCTTATTGTGAAAAATGATAAAAACATGATTTAGTACTGTCCAATATGCAGATATAAAAACTATTTTATTTTCTATTTGGTATTTCGCATTTTTGTACTAAATTTTAATTTACTGTCTATTCTCGCCTGTTAAAAACACAAATACAGCATTTTTGTTGAAAAATTACGATTCAGTACTTGTTAATTAAGATTTACATTAGATTATAAACATAAAATTTAAATAAAAGTGAAAAGAAATGTTGCTACTAGTGTAGTTAGAACGAACGACTTTACGGCTACAAGGCCTCAAGGCTACACACTTTCATCTGTCAACAAAGACTTTATTGACTCTTTATTTTGCCTACTAAATAGTTATATCTAAAAATACAGTACAGTGAAACAAAAAGTAATTTAAATGCACTAAATGCAAGATAAGCACAATCCAAATCAAATTCAGGGTTTTCAGTCATCAACAGTTCAGTATCGGCCTTGAAGGGAGCAGGCGAGGCGCGAAGCTTTGTGTCGTGCAGTCATCAAAGCTACACAATGGGCTTTCGACTCCGGAAGCCCTTGTCGATGATGTGGCTCGCACGCTGACACTTGTTGATGGCCCAGCACTGAAGTCTGGAGCAATTTGCAGAAAGGTTGTACTTCTGTCACATTGAACCACTCTCTTCAGTCGCCGTTGACCCCTTTCTTGCAGGATCTTTTTCTTGTCGCGGCGCTGTCGGTCATTTGATGTTTTACCGGATTCCTGATATTCACGGTGCACTCGTGAAATGGTCATACGGGAAAATCCCCACTCCATTGTTACCTCGGAGATGCTATGGCCCATGCCTCGTGCGCCGACTGTAACACCATGCTCAACCTCACAATCGTGATAACCTGGCATTGTAGCAGCAGTAACCGATCTAACAAATCAGACACTTGTTGACTGCTACAGGCGTTGCTGATCGCAACCTCGTATTCTACTTGTTTACGTATCTCTGTATTTGAAAACGCATGCCTATACGAGTTTCTTTGGCGCTTTAGTATATATACATGCTTCGCATAGGCCGGTATTAATCAAATTTCTTTGTCAAAGAAATTAGATGGTGTAATAGGGAACTTTGTCAAATGTCGTCAAACATTTGATCAAATCTAGGACCTCGCTGTAGATTTGATCAATGAAGTCGCTTGTCTTCTGTTCACTGCATGTTTAAAATACTGCAATGTGAAATGTTACCACGTGGAGCGCTAGCATCGCTGCAGCGTTCTGTCATCTGTAGTGTTTTTATAAACATTGCCGGTAAACACAATAGGTGTGTGGCGACAACTACAAAATTAATAGAAATGTTTGAAGCTGATGAGGCGCTTTACAACGTGAGGCACCCTGAATACAAAAATAGACTAAGAAGATTGGAGACCTAACCTAGCTTAACTATCTCCTGTAGCAAGGAATCGGAGTGTTACACTGAGTCTGTCTTCTGCAGATATAGCAGTTCTTAAGTGAATGTTGTACTTTGTGCTTTCTGATGTGAAGATATACTTCATTGAGCACATACAGAAATGCTTGCTCATTCATTCTTAAGTAGTTGATGTACGACTTGCCGGCCGGAGTGGCCGAGTGGTTCTAGGCGCTTCAGTCTGGAACCGCGCGACCGCTACGGTCGCAGGTTCGAATCCTGCCTCGGGCACGGATGTGTGTGATGTCTTTAGGTTAGTTAGGTTTAAGTAGTTCTAAGTTCTAGGGGACTGATGACCTCCGATGTTAAGTCCCATAGTGCTCAGAGCCATTTTTTTGATGTAAGACTTGACGTCCTCCACTATAAGCTCACGTAACAAGTTTTGTTGAATGCTCTTATCGTGTCGTCGTAAAACCCACGGTTTCACCCAGGTACGTTTCCTTTTTTCCCCCGCTTCTCTTCCGCATGTGCACACAGTGCAATTGTGGTACATGCAACTGCTACGGTTAATAACAGGTTATTGTTGTCAGCCATCTTGAACTTTGATTAAAAATATGATGACAGTGTAATACCCCTTCTAGCGCTACGTCAAAGACCTTTGTCAAATATATTTGACGGAATATTTAATCACATCTTTGATCAAATCTTTGACAAAGAAATTTGATAGTGTAATACCGGCCATAGAGCGTAAAGACGAAGGCTCTGCTGTTTGCCCTCCGTCACGTGAGTTAGCTGATGGTCGGAATCGTTGACGTGGCAGAGACGGGGGCGGGTACAGTCAATGCGCAAGCGAGTGAGGTCAACACCACCTCAAAGCAAGGCCTCGGCGCTTGTTCGTGACGTCACGTCAGCTAGGCACAGCGAACGCCAGGTCTGTTGCAGGCATACTCATAATCGTGGTGTCTCCCATCAATGAATGGTGCAATTCATTACACTTCTCAACAAATAGTGTACTCCTGAACTAAAATTTCCACCTGTTTTAAGGATTGACATACAAAAACAACTTCATGGTCCAGCAGCAACAGAATTCGTGCTTCTTTACCTTATTTGTAAATCTGAAGGAGTTACGTTTGTACTGGGTTGCTTTTACAAGAAACTATGAACATATTGGTGCTCTTCTTTAGGTATCTTGGTCGACCATGTGGTGAGGAGCACTGAATGTAAATGAAATATCTTGCGATTGTACATGTTGGGGGAGGGGGTGGGGGACAGAAGAAGAGGCAAAAGAGGGATACTTGTTTCATCAAATAAATTTTTTTATCTTACAAAGTTTCTCTTTTCCGTTGCAAGAGGCGAATATTTATCTTTTCTAATGTGCATGTTTAAAAAAGTTTAAGCTCAGCAGTATTTTCGATGTAAGAAGCTATTTTGTTTCTTGTTTAGAATTCCTTTCGTTGAAAACGACTGTAATGTAATGACTGGCAACAGTAGGACATTTACACATGTAAATTAGTTCACATTTCCAGTGACGATGTCAAACGAAAATAAATAAATAAATAAAAGAAACGAGTTAATTGTAAGGGGGTTGGGGTAATTTTCGATAACAAAATGGATCAAGTTAATATAGTTACTTGAATGTAAAATTTCCGAAGCTAGCAATGGGGCAAAGCATCTTCTCATATTGATCTACGTTTGTTTCGACAGGATTCAGTAATACAGAACTATGATCTTCATTTGTCGCTTTACGATAGTAAGAAAATCTTTCATCTAAATAAAACTGCAGAATCCAAAACAATGCCAAACATTTTGTCCAAACATAAGAGGTTCATAGTGATAAGCCCGCCCAGGCGTTTCAGCCTGCAACAGACCTGGCGTTCGCTGTGCCTAGCTGACGTGACGTCACGAACGAGCGCCGAGGCCTTCCTTTGAGTCGGTGTTAGTGAGGTACGGTGTGAGCTTGTTCCAGCGGAAGCCCGGAGCCGTGTGGAGCCGGGCACAGGTGCGGCGGCGCAGCACGCATGCGCCGCAGACTCCAGACGGAGACGGAGACGGCGACGCAGACGCACGCGCGCGCCTTTGTCCGCGCCGTTTTTGCCCCGGCGTGGCCCGGCCGGCCCGGCGCGGCCATTGTTCTCGGCAGAAGACACCGGCGGCAGCGAGCCGCTCGGCGCACCAGCTTCCGTCCGCCGGCCGGCAGCGCGGCTCACACACAGTAGGGCCGAAATTAACGAGCTCTTTTAATTGTCTCCCGTGTGGGGAGAGAAAGAACGAATGTGTGCCGCATTGTGGCAGCCAGGATCCCTCACGTCCTACGCCACTGCCTCAGCCACTAACCTGCTCTAAGGACACTGTCGCCCCTGCGGCTGTGCTCCCTGTTCCGTTCTGATGTTCTGTCGTAGTCTGTCTGGAAACTTTGGAGCTAACAGCGCTCACGTGTCTACATCTACGTGGATACTCTGCAAATCACATTAAAGTGCCTGGCAGAGGGTTCATCGAACCACCTTCACAATTCTCTATTATTACAATTACAATTATTACAATCTATTATTACAATTACATTTGTAGACTTAGAGAAAGCTTTTGACAATGTTGATTGGAACACTCTCTTTCAAATTCTGAAGGTGGCGGGGGTAAAATACAGGGAGCGAAAGGCTATTTACAATTGTACAGAAACCAGGTGGCAGTTATAAGATTCGAGGGGCATGAAAGCGAAGCAATGGTTCGGAAGGGAGTGAGACAGGGTTGTAGCCTCTCCCCGATATTATTCAAAATGGTTCAAATGGCTCTGAGCACTATGCGACTTAACTTCTGAGGTCATCAGTCGCCTAGAACTTAGAACTAATTAAACCTAAGGACATCACACACATCCATGCCCGAGGCAGGATTCGAACCTGCGACCGTAGCGTTCGCTCGGCTCCAGACTGCAGCGCCTAGAACCGCACGGCCACTCCGGCCGCCCCCGATGTTATTCAATCTGTATATTGAGCAAGCAGTAAAGGAAACAAAACAAAAATTCGGAGTAGGTATTAAAATCCGTCGAGAAGAAATAAAAACTTTGAGGTTCGCCGATGACATTGTAATTCTGTCAGAGACAGCAAAGGACCTGGAAGAGCAGTTGAACGGAATGGACAGTGACTTGAAAGGAGGGTATAAGATGAACATCAACAAAAGCAAAACGAGGATAATGGAATGTAGTCGAATTAAGTCGGGTGATGCAGAGGGAATTAGATTAGGAAATGAGACACTTAAAGTAGTAAAGGAGTTTTGCTATTTGGGGAGCAACATAACTGATGATGATCGGAGAAGATATAAAATCTAGACTGGCAATGGCAAGGAAAGCGTTTCTGAAGAAGAGAAATTTGTTAACATCGACTATAGATTTAAGTGTCAGGAAGTCGTTTCTGAAAGTATTTGTTGGAGTGTAGCCATGTATGGAAGAAAAACATGGACGATAAATAGTTTGGACAAGAAGAGAATAGAAGCTTTCGAAATGTGGTGCTACAGAAGAATGCTGAAGATTAGATGGGTAGATCACATAACTAATGAGGAAGTATTGAATAGAATTGGGGAGGAGCTTGTGGCACAACTTGACTAGAAGAAGGGATCGGTTGGTAGCACATGTTCTGAGGCATCAAGAGATCACAAATTTAGCATTGGAGGCCAGCGTGGAGGGTATAAATCGTAGAGGGAGACCAAGGTTGAATACACTAAGCAGATTCAGAAGGATGTTGGTTGCAGTAAGTATAGGGAGATGAAGAAGCTTACACAGGATAGGGTAGCATGGAGAGCTGCATCAAACCAGTCTCAGGACTGAAGACCAGAACAACAACAACAACAATCTCGTATAGAGCGCGGAAAGAACGAACACCTATATCTTTCCGTACGAGCTCTGATTTCCTTTATTTTATCGTGGTGATCGTTTCTCCCTCTGTAGGTCGGTGTCAACAAAATATTTTCGCATTCGGAGGAGAAAGTTCGTGATTGGAATTTCGTGAGAAGATTCCGTCGCAACGAAAAACACCTTGCTTTTAATGGTGTCCAGCCCAAATCCTGTATCATGATTGTGACACTCTCTCCCATATTTCGCGATAATACAAAGCGTGCTGCCCTTCTTTGAACTTTTTCGATGTACTCCGTCAGTGCTATCTGATAAGGACCCATCACCACGCAGCAGTATTCTAAAAGAGGACGGACAAGCGTAGTGCACGCAGTCTCCTTAGTAAGTCTGTTACATTTTGTAAGTGTCCTGCCAATAAAACGCAGTCTTTAGTTAGCCTTCCCCACAACATTTTCTGTGTGTTCCTTCCAATTTAAATTGTTCGTAATTGTAATACCTAGGTATGTAGTTGAATTTACGGCTTTTAGATTAGACTGATTTATCGTGTAACCGAAGTTTAAAGAGTTCCTTTTAGCACTCATGTGGATGACCTCACACTTTCCGTTACTTAAGGTCAACTGCCACTTTTCGCGCCATTCCGACATTTCTTCTAAATCGTTTTGCAGTTACTTTTGATCTTCTGATGATTTTATTAGTCGATAAACGACAACGTCATCAGCAAACAACGGAAGACGGCTGCTCAGATGGTCTCCCAAATCGTTTATATAGATAAGGAACAACAAAGGGCCTATAACATTACCTTGGGGAACGCCAGAAATCACTTCTGTTTTACTCGATGAATTTCCGTCAATTACTACGACCTGTGACCTTTGTGACAGGAAGTCACAGATCCAGTCACATAACTGAGACGATATTCCATAAGCACGCAATTTCACTACGAGCAGCTTGTATGGTACAGTGTCAAAAGCCTTCCGGAAACCCAGGAATGACAAATGGCAAATGTTCTTTCCTGGAAGTGCTCTACAACGCTCGTACTCGATGACGTCTCCTTTTCCGTAGCGTCTATCCCGTGTCGTACGGGGTCTGCTTTTCCAGGATTTGGCTACGTCTTTGTTATTTAATCCTTCCTGAACCTACAGCCAGCAGAGGTAGGTAAGTCCGGCGTACCAGCCCACGATCATTAACCCGCCGCGCGGGTTCGGTCTGGGTCTGGATGTCCTCCCTAACTCAGAAGCTACCGCCCTGCACGTCACCCTATATAATCTGGTCGTACGGCATGACTAAGAATCAGTTCTCCATTTAGCGCAGTGCAGAAGGCAATTATCGAATTATCGACGTGGTTTTCCTGATGAAATACAGCAACCGACCACTTTTAATGTAGCTTTATGTCAAGATGCGTTTATGCCACTCACCCAACTTCCATAGTACAAGCATATTTTCATCTATAAAGCGTTTTTACTGAATGTATTTTGAGCATTGTATTGATAAACATACACAAGTGCTATGCGAAGTAGGTGAAAGCCCGAAACGAGTTCTGGCATAGATATAGCTACACAGAAAGTGACTTGTAGCGGTACTTCTTCTTGTAATTGAATCGACAGTTACAAAGCTGAGCCTCAAATTATGACGGATAAATGGATATCCTTCCATGCGCTTAGCTTGTATTAGTTATACTATTTGCTACTAGTGAACGGAATCTATTTCACTGATGTGAAACATTTGCTACTTATGGAACACAGAGCGTTGTCTATAAATTCGAGATAGACGCTCCAGCAGCAGCTCTGTAGACCCAGGCAGAGAAAAAGTCATTTTACACAAACCGGTTTGAAGATGTTTGGTTTGTGGGGCGCTCAACTACGCGTCATGAGCTCCCACACAAAGACCCAGTTTTTACGCAGTCCTATTTTTTTTACACAGTCCAATCTAGCCACTGTCACGAATGATGATGATGATGATGATGAAGACAACACAAACACCCAGTCCCCGGGCAGAGAAAATCCCCAGCCCGGCCGGGAATCGAACCCGGGACCCAAACCGGATGCTAGCTCACTAAGTTACCTTCCGTAATATGCGCCGTGGCGTAATTGCACTAGAGGAATGCGTGTCAGAACATGTAAGCAAATTATGTGCTCCGTATTTTCACATCGCAGCAGTTTACGCCTGAAGATACACAACCCAATGAACAGATTTCCAAACCAGGGCGGTCTCACCTTTCCGACCAATTCGTATCAGGGGCTTCAGTGAATTTCACAGACGTATTGACCTCTGCTGGATGACAAATGGTGCCCGTACTGAAAACCTGTAGTGTGACTTAAAAACTATTGAAGATACTCTGTCCAGTGAGATGTGTTTATTTTATGTGTCTCTTGTAGTTTTTACATAGCCATCTTCTGAAACCCCGGAAATAGTTATGAATAACCCTGTAACCCTAATTTTCTTTTTGTTACTGCTTATCATCATCACAAATGAATTCTATAGATGGTGACCGGTTTCAGTCTGTAATGACCATCTTCAGATCTTTTTTACACCATGTCCTAAAGTGATACGACCATAATGGCATCGTCAAAACATACAAATATAATCAGCATAGTCACATAGATTTAAAATGATGGTGATGATGATGATGAAATGATGAGGACAACACCAACAACCAGTCCCAGGGCAGAGAAAATCCCCAACCCGATCTATGTGACGATGCTATGCTGATTATACGTTTTGCCGATGCCATTATGGCCGTATCACTTTAGAACATGGAGTGGAAAAGATCTGAAGATGGTCATTACAAACTGAAACCGGTCATTATCTAAAGAATTCATTTGTGATCAGAGACTGGAATAAAAAAGCATTTTACAGTATTGGATCACTGTTTGTACACGCGATTATGTCGCAGTTGGGGGAACAATGTCATAACAAACCTACTTGCTGATTTGTTGATATGTGCGCATACTGTGTGTGTTTGGAAATTCTTGCGCAGATTAAATCAATATGTTGAAAATCAAAATTTTACAATAGTTTTGCGGTCCAATTCGTGTATCTCGAATGGTATACCGGCACGGAATCTTTCTTTTCCTTTTATATCACTCCAGAAACTGCCGCAGAAGGCGGCGTGCAATGTCCAGATAGCCACGTGTGCGTTTATTGCCGTGGACCGGTCGTGTTTTCGAGTTACTGGTGCGTGGCAGCTCCGTCCCGAGAATACGGCCGGCCGCGCGCTGATGTCTGGCGGCTGCGCATTGTTACTGCCGGGATTTACGGCCGCTTTAATTGCGCCTCCCCCTCCCCCGCCCCACTTCCCTGCCGACCACCCCTCCCCCTCCTTCTACGACTCGAAAAGCCGCGGCGTGGCGCTGGTGCACCTGTCGTAGCGTGCAGTGTCGGCGCGCCGGCCGCCGTGTTATGACTACAAATTAGGGACCCGGAGCAGACCAGGGCAGCAGCAGCGGCGGAAGAGGGCGCCGTCCCCAGGGACTCGACAGCTGCCGAGGGAGCCACACATGAAGGTCCGCCACTGCTGTCGCATCTGCTGAAGGCAGGCGGCTGCGAAACCAAATGAGTTCCATCAACCGCCTGTTTATTTTCTTGCTTTCAGGCAAAACCCATGAAGCACCTTTTATATACAGGGTGTTACAAAAAGGTACGGCCAAACTTTCAGGAAACATTCCTCACACACAAATAAAGAAAATATGTTATGTGGACATGTGTCCGGAAACGCTTAATTTCCATGTCAGAGCTCATTTTAGTTTCGTCAGTATCTACTGTACTTCCTCGATTCACCGCCAGTTGGCCCAATTGAAGGAAGGTAATGTTGACTTCGGTGCTTGTGTTGTCATGCGACTCATTGCTCTACAGTACTAGCATCAAGCACATCAGTACGTAGCATCAACAGGTTAGTGTTCATCACGAACGTGGTTTTGCAGCCAGTGCAATGTTTACAAATGCGGAGTTGGCAGATGCCCATTTGATGTATGGATTAGCACGGGGCAATAGCCGTGGCCCGGTACGTTTGTATCGAGACAGATTTCCAGAACGAAGGTGTCCCGACAGGAAGACGTTCGAAGTAATTGATCAGCGTCTTAGGGAGCACGGAACATTCCAGCCTATGACTCGCGACTGGGGAAGACCTAGAACGACGAGGACACCTGCAATGGACGAGGCAATTCTTCGTTCAGTTGACGATAACCCTAATGTCAGCGTCAGAGAAGTTGCTGCTGTACAATGTAACGTTGACCACGTCACTGTATGGAGAGTGCTACGGGAGAACCGGTTGTTTCCGTACCATGTACAGCGTGTGCAGGCACTATTAACAGCTGATTGGACTCCACGGGTACACTTCTGCGAGTGGTTCATCCAACAATGTGTCAATCCTCATTTCAGTGCAAATGTTCTCTTTACGGATGAGGCTTCATTCCAACGTGATCAAATTGTAAATTTTCACAATCAACATGTGTGGGCTGATAAGAATCCGCACGCAATTGTGCAATCACGTCATCAACACAGAGTCTCTGTGAACGTTTGGGCAGGCATTGTTGGTGATGTCTTGATTGGGCCCCATGTTCTTCACCTACGCTCAATGGAGCACGTTAGCATGATTTAATACGGGATACTCTACCTGTGCTGCTAGAACAACTACCTTTACAAGTACGACACAACATGTGGTTCATGCACGATGGAGTTCCTGCACATTTCAGTCGAAGTTTTCGCACGCTTTTCAACAACAGATTCGGTGAACGATGGATTGGTAGAGGCGGACCAATTCCATGGCCTCCACGCTCTCCTGACCTCAACCCTCTTGTCTTTCATTTATGGGGGCATTTGAAAGCTCTTGTCTACGCAACCCCAGTGCCAAATGAAGAGAGTCTTCGTGCTCGTATTGTGGACGGCTGTGATACAATACGCCATTCTCCAGGGCTGCATCAGCGCATCAGGGATTCTATGCGACGGAGGGTGGATGCATGTATCCTCGCTAACGGAGGACATTTTGAACATTTCCTGTAACAAAGTGTTTGCAGTCACGCTGGTACGTTCTGTCGCTGTGTGTTTCCATTCCATGATTAATGTGATTTGAAGAGAAGTAATAAAATGAGCTCTAACATGGAAAGTAAGCGATTCCGGACACATGTCCACATAACATATTTTCTTTCTTTGTGTATGAGGAATGTTTCCTGAAAGTTTGGCCGTACCTTTTTGTAACACCCTGTATACAGGGTATAACGCGTCCAGATATTTTTATTAGTGACTAAGGGTGGTGTGCTTGACAACATTACATCAGTATTTACGTCATTTGCAGAGTAACAATTGTATCTATTACAAGTCGTACTTCCAAGTACATGTGGCAAGAGTAAGTCATTAATGTTTATTTTCACACGGGCAGCAAGTCATGTCTTGCAGTATGGATGCGTGGACGCAAAGCAGCTAGTCTATACTGACTGGCATAGTCCACTTAGCGGTGCAGCTATGACCGTACATGAAACATCAGGTCGTAAAGTGTGGCATGTTTGTGGGAAGAATGTTTGATGCAGAGAAAAAAGAATCAACACACCGATGTGCGTACATTTTAAGGTACCACATATAAAAATATCAGTTCAAATGGTTCAAATGGCTCTGAGCACTATGGGACTTAACATCTATGGTCATCAGTCCCCCAGAACTTAGAAATACTTTAACCTAACAAACCTAAGGACATCACACAACACCCAGTCATCACGAGGCAAAATATCAGTACTTAGAACCAGTTGCACCCTATATATAATGAGAAGCGTTTAAAAGTTTCCCAAATTTAAAAAAAATGGCTCTGAGCACTATGGGACTTCTGAGGTCATCAGTCCCCTAGAAGTTAGAACTACTTAAACCTACCTGACCCAAGGAGATCACACACATCCATGCCCGAGGCAGGATTCGAACCTGCGACCACAACGGTCGCGCAGGTCCAGACTGTAGCGCCTAGAACCGCTCGGCCACAACGGTCGTCCCAAATTTTAAAACTCTCGCTTACAAACACATATGAAATGGCAATGGCAAATATGTTTCGCAACGGATCTATCTGTTAAGAGCTACCCTACGAGAAAAATAGTCGTTAATATTCAAAATATTGTTTTGGGATGATTATATTTATCGGATTCTAGTATACGTACAATGCCCTTGTCAATGAGACGAAATGAAATCTTGTGTCTCGTTTTATTACTATTCATGTGACGTACTCTTAGTTTCTTAATAGTAATGGTTCGAATGGCTCTAAGCACTCTGGAACTTGAATTCTGAGGTCATCGTCCCCCTAGCCCGCATCTCGTGGTCGTGCGGTAGCGTTCTCGCTTCCCACGCCCGGGTTCTCGGGTTCGATTCCCGGCGGGGTCAAGGATTTTCTCTGCCTCGTGATGGCTGGGTGTTGTGTGCTGTCCTTAGGTTAGTTAGGTTTAAGTAGTTCTAAGTTCTAGGGGACTGATGACCATAGATGTTAAGTCCCATAGTGCTCAGAGCCATTTATTTTTCATCGTCCCCTAGAACTTAGAACTACCTAAACCTAACGAACCTAAGGACATCACACACACCCATGCCCGAGGCAGGATTCCAACCTGTGACCGTAGCGGACGCGCCTACAACCGCTCGGCCATCCCGGCCGGCTCTTAATAGTAATAATTTATTTTATAATGACTGCTGGAACCCCAAATACTGTGTGCCTTTTATGTCCACGTCAACTAAAAATCTCCATCTGTTTTTGCTTGGCTGGCGGGTGTACAATGAAAATCACTGTATGTCGGGCCATGTCATGTCGGTGGGAAGTAGCGGGGCACCGGTTTCATCAATTGACCTGCACGTTCGTTGCTCCTAATAGCAATATATTCCGGTATCCAGTGCCGGGAATAACCTCACACCACTCCTTTGATGTAGTTAGACTTCTCAGTGTACGGTGTGCCAAATGTTTTACGGTTTTGCCTTCGGCTGGTCTCATAAGAGACTGTAGGGCTCTCTCCGAGTCGGTACACGTTAAGGCTTTCTCGACTTGTAAGCCGACTATGTACAGAACAACTGATGAATATGGCATATGGCTCCGCAGTTAACATCGTCGCTTCTATTGAAAGTTTGTCCGCATCCTGGGAGTTCAACGCCTTTGTCTCTGTCACCAACCACCACAGCCATTGCCACTACAATCACTTCCTCGCTATCACAGCGGAAAAAATCAGAACGGATTCTTTTGGAACGCAGTTTGTTTCTCTGTAAAAGATATGTTGCAAACGGAAGATGCAGGTCAACTGCGGGATTCCGTCCTCCTTTATCTCCGAAAGGCGTGCAACACGGCTGCGGAAACGTCGACTTCTGATGAGGATTATCTCACGGGCATCTGACTGGCGCGTAGAATATTTGACTAAAAGAAAGCACCAGTTTAATCGGCACGGCGAATGTTCCACAGAAACGAAAGTAACAGAGGGTGTGCCCCAGACAAAAGCAATACCACTTCTAATCTCCGTATACATAAACAAGTGTTACTCGTTCGAGTCAGAAAGCAAATCAATACATGGTAATGGCATTATAAACAAATGAAAGACTTGTGAACGTACATTACTCTTGACCTCAATGTTGCATCTTCAATTGCATTCATTGTCGCAAGCGGAAGATCTTTTTCACTGAGAGATGCAGGGCATAGTTTACAGTTCAGTGGCTGCGCTATGGTTTTGGTTCTCCGCAGTCGCAGTTGGTGGTATCCACAAGTAAGTAGTATTTATGAAGATTACTTCCGGATCTTCCAACGCCAAAACGAAGAAGCGCCGGAGACCTCCGCACGACCCAGTCCCATTCGTGCCAAAGTGGAAGGGTTCCAGAAGAGGGACAGGCATTTCTGAACATTGTATTGAGAGTTCTTTATTTTTACGATCGACAGAACTAGTATACTTGTTGCACTGCGAGTCACTTAGTTCACGGATTTCCACAGGAGTGTCTTAGACAAAATAACCGTTTATGTTTTATAATTTTTACTTAACACAGTACAGGTACCGAAACAGTATGAAGATTACAAGCATGATATATTAGAAAAGGGTTGGCGAGAGGGAAAAACTCTTGTACTCAGTTAGATATTAACTTTCTATCGTCTAGAAATCTTCGTCATTCATCGAGTTTTAGATCTGAGGACTATTTTTACGAGACTGATATTATCGTACAATTAGTAGTATTTGTTGTTGTGGTCTTCAGTCCTGAAACACGGTCGCAGGTTCGAATCCTGCCTCTGGCATGGATGTGTGTGATGTCCTTAGGTTATTTACGTTTAAGTATTTCTAGGTTCTAGGGGACTGATGACCTCAGAAGTTGAGTCACATAGTGCTCGGAGCCATTTGAACCATTTAGTCCTGAGACTGGTTTGATGCAGCTCTCCATGCTACTCTATCCTGTGCAAGCTGCTTCATCTCCCAGTACGTACTGCAGCCTACATCCTTCTGAATCTTCTTAGTGTATTCATCTCTTGGTCGCCCTCTACGATTTTTACCCTCCACACTGCCCTCCAATACTAAAGTGATGATCCCTTGATGCCTCAGAACATGTCCTACCAACCGATCCCTTCTTCTAGTCATGTTGTGCCAGAAACTCCTCCCCAATTCTATTCAATACGTCCTCAATAGTTATGTGATCTACCCATCTAATCTTCAGCATTCTTCTGCAGCACCACATTTCGAAAGCTTATATTCTCTTCTTGTCGAAACTATTTATCGTCCATGTTTCACTTCCATACATGGCTACACTCCATATAAATACTTTCAGAAACGACTTCCTGACACTTAAATCTATACTCGATGTTAACAAATTTCTCTTCTTCAGAAACGCTTTCCTTGCCATTGCCAGTCTACATTTTATATCTTCTCTACTTCGACCATCATCAGTTATTTTGCTCCCCAAATAGCAAAACTGCTTTACTACTTTAAGTTTCTCATTTCCTTATCTAATTCCATCAGCATCACCCGAGTTAACTCGACTACATTCCATTATCCTCGGTTCTGCTTTTGTTGATGTTCATCTTATATCCTCCTTTCAAGACACTGTCCATTGCGTTCAACTGCTCAAATAATTACTCCCAAACAGTAGATCATTCGCGTCTGCTTTGTAACGAAATCACTCTTTTGCTTCAGCCCATAAATTGACCTAGTTACTCTGGAAAAGTATGTTCACAAGTGTTTTTCTGTTTTTAAAACAGCTTCACCTGTGTAACGAAATATTACTTCCTTTCACTTACAACCGAATGCTGCACAAGATTTCGCCATTGGAATAAAGAAAGCTTGCCCGAAAATGTTACGATTTGGATAAACTGAACAGCATTCCAGAAGTCGCCTGCAGATGGGTCAGCTGGCGGAGATGTCGGTTTCAGTGTAACGACGTCGTGCGCGGCGTTTGTGATCTACGGTGTAGTCCGCAGTGTGTTCCTGAAAGCTGTGAGGTGAGGGGCGGCGTTTCGTGGGCCGCCCGCCGCCCGCCGCCGCTCGTGAGGTGATGTGAGGCCGGCGCGAGATTCACCAACCGGTTCCCGCCCGCCTCCCGCGGGCCCTGCGGGGGCTCTGCAGGGGAACGCCGGCCACGGGGAAGGGCGCCTGCACACCTCACTAAGGTCGCCGCTGGCTCCTCTTCCCTCCCTCTGCCTCGTGCGCGCTGTCAGTGTGACGAACTCAGAGTTGTGGAAGCTGAACGTCAAAGCGAGAAACAGAAGAAACAGCGCATTGGTTAAGTCCTACAAAAGATAAAATCAGCACCCACTCAGTATTGCTAAGTACCACAAACAACCAGCGACGTCACTGCAGTTTATCGTCAGCACCGTAGTTTCCTACCATGTTAGCACCCGGCCGGTGTGGCCGTGCGGTTCTAGGCGCTTCAGTCTGGAATCGCGAAATGCTACAATCCGACGTTTACCAACGCCGGAAACGTGATGGTACGCATTTCTCCTCCTTACACGAGGCACCACAACAACGTTTCACCAGGCAACGCCGGTGAACTGCTGTTTGTGTATGACAAATTGGCTGGAAACCTTCCTCATGTCAGCACGTTGTAGGTGTCGCCAGCGGCGCCAACCTAGTGTGAATGCTCTGAAAGCCAATCATTTGCATATGACAGTATCTTCTTCCCGTCGGTTAAATTTTGCGTCTGTAGCACCTCATATTCGTGGTGTAGCAATTTTTATGGCCAGTTTTGGAGATGCAGAAGATTGTAGACCATCTTCCTCGCCGAACTGACGTCATTATGATGGCAAGAGTGGTTCTTTTCTCCGCTGTGCTGATGCGTTATTTGGGTGTAGTCTGTTTTCGCCGCAGTTTCCTCCCTGCGGCCTTCCGCAGTGCCTGTTAGCTTCAGCTAGACAGTGGAGGTTTCGGTTGCTGCCCTAGGCAGGCGGCCGTGCCGAAAGCACTGAGCACCGCGCATTCCTGCGGCGCGGTCAGCGGCCGGCCGGCGCTGGCGCACTCAGCGCGCGCCACTCGGCGCGGTGTTTCCTCAGCTGCGCAAACACTCAGCCCCGCGCCGCTGCCCGCTGCTGGTCCTCCGGTGCGCCCGGAATCACCAATCGCGCTCCGCGCTCGTCTCGCGAGCACAGGTGAGCCACCGCGAGGTCTGCATGCCAGTCCGCTCAAGTAGCTGCCGCTACCGCCAAGCAGCTTTGCTAAAGCGGTATTTCTCTGAGACACGGAACATCAAGTTTAAGCGCCCTTAAAAAAAGGTGTCGTCACCCCGAATGCGTTAATCATAAGTAGAGTGTAGTTAATGTAGTTTTATTTCACCCATTATAAAATGCTTGTTTCAAACCCTACTACGCTTTTGACCACAATGTATTAGCTCCGCAAAAACTCTTCGCTACCACTGTTTTGTTGAACCTCATTCCATTGCAGGTGCATTGAAGATCGCGATACTGTCTTCCTCGTCCAGTATCATCATATATACAGGGTCGTCCATTGATCGTGACCGGGCCAAATATCTCACGAAATAAGCGTCAAACGAAAAAACTACAAAGAACGAAACTTGTCTAGCTTGAGGGGGGAAACCAATTGGCGCTATGGTTGGTCCGCTAGATGGGGCTGCCAAAGGTCAAACGGATATCAACTGCGTATTTTTAAATAGGAACCACCATTTTTTATTTCATATTCGTGTAGTACGTAAATATATATGAATGTTGTAGTTGCACTACTTTTTTCGCTTTGTGATAGATGGCGCAGTAATAGCCACAAACATATGGGCCGGCCGAAGTGGCCGTGCGGTTAAAGGCGCTGCAGTCTGGCACCGCAAGACCGCAACGGTCGCAGGTTCGAATCCTGCCTCGGGCATGGATGTTTGTGATGTCGTTAGGTTTAACTAGTTCTAAGTTCTAGGGGACTAATGACCTCAGCAGTTGAGTCCCATAGTGCTCAGAGCCATTTGAACCATTTTTTTTGAACAAACATATGGCTCACAATTTAGACGAACCGTTGATAAGAAGTAGGTTTTTTAAATTAAAATACAGAACGTAGTACGTTTGAACATTTCATTTCGGTTGTTCCAGTGTGGTACATGTACCTATGTGAACTTATCATTTCTGAGAACGCATGCTGTTACAGTGTGATTACCTGTAAATACCACATTAATGCAATAAATGCTCAAAATGATGTTCGTCAACCTCAATGCACTTGGCAATCAACAGCAAGTAGTTCGCCTTCCGTAATGTTCGCACATGCATTGACAACGCGCTGACGCATGTTGTCAGGCGTTGACGATTCATCACGATAGCAAATATCCAACTTTCCACACAGAAAGAAATCCGGAGAAGTCAGATCCGGTGAACGTGCGGGCCATGGTACGGTGCTTAGACGACCAATCCACCTGTCATGGAATATGCTATTCAATACCGCTACAACCACACGCGAGCTATGTGCCGGACATCCATCATGTTGGAAGTGCATCGCCATTCTGTCATGCAGTGAAACATCTTGCAGCAACATTGGTAGAACATTACGTAGGAAATCAGCATACATTGGACCATTTAGATTGCCATCGATAAAATGGGGGCCAATTATCCTTCCTCCCATAATGCCGCATCATACATTAACCCGCCAAGGTCGCTGATGTTCCACTTGTCGCAGCCATCGAAGATTTTCCGATGCCCAATACTGCATATTATGACGGTTTACGTTACTGCTGTTGGTGAATGACGCTTCGTCACTAAATAGGACGCGTGAAAAAAGTCTGTCTTCGTCCCGTAATTTCTCTTGTGCCCAACGGCAGAACTGTACACGACGTTCAAAGTCGTCACCGTGCAATTCCTGGTGCATAGAAATATAGTACGGGTGCAATCGATGTTGATGTAGCATTGTCAACACCGACGTTTTTGAGATTCCCGATTCTCGCGCAGTTTGTCTGCTACTGATGTGCGGATTAGCCGCGACAGCAGCTAAAACACCTACTTGCACATCATCACTTGTTGCAGGTCGTGGTTGACGTTTCAAATGTGGCTGAACAATTCCTGTTTCCTTAAATAACGAACGGTCCGGACACTTGGATGATGTCGTCCAGGATACCGAGCAGCTTACATAGCACACGCCCGTTTAGCATTTTGATCACAATAGCCATACATCAACACGATATCGACCTTTTCCGCAGTTGGTAAACGGTCCATTTTAACACGGATAATGTATGACGAAGCAAATACCGTCCGCACTGGCGGAATGTTACGTGATAGCACGTACTTATACCTTTGTGACTATTACAGCACCATCTATCACAAAGCGAAAAAAGTGGTCCAACTAAAACATTCATATTTCTTTACGTACTACATAAATATGTAATACAAATGGGTGTTCCTATTTTTAAAAAATCGCAGTTCATATCTGTTTGACCTATGGCAGCACCATCTAGCGGGCCAACCATAGCGCCAACCGGTTTTACCCTTCGAGGTAGACGAGTTTCGTTCTTTGTAGGTATGTCGTTTGATGCTTATTTCGTGAGATATTTGGCCCTGTCACTATAAATGGACCACCCTGTGTAAGTGGTGTTGTGGGGGCAGACTTAAATGTAACGTAGCCGACGTTCATGTCATGTTGCGAGCTGATAGATTGTCCGTTGCCAACGAATGTTACGGCAATCATTTCTTCTATGTAGTTACATTCACGTCTCGTATCAAAATCCCTATTTTCCACACTGTGGTCTCGTATTTTCAACACGTTTGAAGGTGTTCGCCACAAGAACATCCCCGGCCAAAACTCCCATGTTCCCTATACCTTGATAATTAAACCACGATTCATTGTATCGGGCCATAGTCGCCTAACGTATTGATAGTGCCACTGGTGTAGCGATTATAACGTATTCTAAAGTACCTCCTTGTCATGCACAAACTACGAAACTATTAAATTCTTCATTTGTGTCGCCGTAATGTCCGTAGTTGCTTTCACTTATTGAAATCACTTAAAATCCATCTTTGGAACTACTAGAAAAATTCGTGTTTATTTTAGCATACTCGTTTCGTTTTATTGATTAAAATATCGTCAGTGGTAGCATTTTTGTCTGATTTTCGCTTACATCAGTACGTGCGGCCTGCTTACAGGTTTTCTAGGTAACTCCGTATTTGGCGCTGATGTTTATGGCGCAATTTCACGTTGTTTTGTAGCAGCACACACTTCTTGACGTGAAATACAACAAAATATAGCTTCAGTCCGGAACCGCGCTGCTGCTACGTTCGCAGGTTCGAATCCTGCCTCGTGCATGGATGTGTATGATGTTGTTAGGTTATTTAGGTTTAACTAGTTCTAAGTCTAGGGGACTGATGACCTCAGATGTTAAACCCTATAGTGCTCATTTTGAAAATATAGCGCCACTAGTCTTCGTTTAGCCAAGAGAACATAAACAACATGCTACCGCATGTTGTATTATAACGAAATACGAATGTTGTAATAAATTCGCAATTTTTAATAGTTCAAAGACGTATTTTAAATAACTTTAATAGCAGAAACTATTATACAGCACACTCGCATTGTAATAGCTTGCAGTAGAGGCTTTGGATTTTTATCTGCTTCAGTTTCGTGTCTCTGTTCAATGAGTAAAAAGCGTCTTGATGCGCCTTTGGTACTCTTCTATACCTTTGAACCTATATATGACACTATTATTACTTACAATCCTTCCAAATTCTGACGAAGCGACAGAGCGACGAGGTGTACTTTCTAAAGCTCTGCACTGTTTTTCGTTAAGACTAAGACTCTTATTCCCCTGTCAGCTGTATGATTTCGTTTTCCGAATCTTTCCCCTATTAGCTGGAGGCGATGCCAGAATGTTTTCTTCGGTAAATTCACGACCAATTTTCTATGCGTCGTACAACGATACAGTTTTGCAGGTACATTGAGCTGTATCCTTGGATACTGTCTGCAAAATGTATTGTAAATAGATTTTGAAGTAAAGAAGTGACGAATTAAAACGTCATGCCTAATGCATGCTGCAGTTTCACTGCATTAACAACGAATATGTATTAAGTGATAAACTGTTTTTCTTCTCGACATTTTGTGGGGAAGGGAATGGGGTATCAAGGAGAAGATATTTTGTGAAAGTTTGAAGTAATGTGTAAAGTTTGTTGGAAGCCGCTAAGTGCTCTCATTCCCAAATATTGGATGAATGTAGTCTGGATAATTTTCGCGCCCTGAGTCACGCTGTCACAAGGCACACACTTAGTTTCTAACTGTAGTACTTTTGTCAAACATTTAACATAATATTATAACTCTAAATGAGTAGATTATGACAGAATTTTAAAATTTTAATTATGGTCAATAACCGTATGAAATTTAAAAAAATTCAATTTTTTATGCCCCTGGAACATTTTAGTCAACCCGTGCCGCGGGTTATCCATTGTGTAATATAGGCGTCTAATCGCTTCTTGTCGATTGCGCATTAACCTGTTTCTTCCTGCATGACGATGCGGCAAATTATTTGTGCATAGCAATGTTTCTAAAAATAGCTGCTATGAAAATCTGGCGATGAGTGTAAAGACACCTACGTTATGAGGTTACCTTTCCCCATATTACTTGCGTCATTGTTTGCAAACTTCGATAGAAATTTTTTATGCAGTCCTTATTCGCCAACTCTTGAGTTATATTGTTTCAGATCAGGTAAAAAAAAATAGCGTTTCGTGAGTACTGCGTTTTCTCACTTTGGGTGCTGATGATACATTTTTGATCTTTTACCAAATCTTAGTAAGGTTTTTTTTTTTTTAAACGGTGGCGTGTTTTAAGATCCTATTTTCTCTCTGCGAATGAATACCCCATATTGAGTGTGTGTGTGTGGTTGCGCAAGCTTTGATCTGTTCTTCCGAAATCGTTTAACTGGTTGTTTTATGTTGTCAGAAAATCATCAGTTCCTTCTGAGTACAAGTCAGTAACATGTACACCAAATAACGTCATAGACACCTGGTTCTAAAAGTACACTCCTGGAAATGGAAAAAAGAACACATTGACCCCGGTGTGTCAGACACACCATACTTGCTCCGGACACTGCGAGAGGGCTGTACAAGCAATGATTACACGCACGGCACAGCGGACACACCAGGAACCGCGGTGTTGGCCGTCGAATGGCGCTAGCTGCGCAGCATTTGTGCACCGCCGCCGTCAGTGTCAGCCAGTTTGCCGTGGCATACGGAGCTCCATCGCAGTCTTTAACACTGGTAGCATGTCGCGACAGCGTGGACGTGAACCGTATGTGCAGTTGACGGACTTTGAGCGAGGGCGTATAGTGGGCATGCGGGAGGCCGGGTGGACGTACCGCCGAATTGCTCAACACGTGGGGCGTGAGGTCTCCACAGTACATCGATGTTGTCGCCAGTGGTCGGCGGAAGGTGCACGTGCCCGTCGACCTGGGACCGGACCGCAGCGACGCACGGATGCACGCCAAGACCGTAGGATCCTACGCAGTGCCGTAGGGGACCGCACCGCCACTTCCCAGCAAATTAGGGACACTGTTGCTCCTGGGGTATCGGCGAGGACTATTCGCAACCGTCTCCATGAAGCTGGGCTACGGTCCCGCACACCGTTAGGCCGTCTTCCGCTCACGCCCCAACATCGTGCAGCCCGCCTCCAATGGTGTCGCGACAGGCGTGAATGGAGGGACGAATGGAGACGTGTCGTCTTCAGCGATGAGAGTCGCTTCTGCCTTGGTGCCAATGATGGTCGTATGCGTGTTTGGCGCCGTGCAGGTGAGCGCCACAATCAGGACTGCATACGACCGAGGCACACAGGGCCAACACCCGGCATCATGGTGTGGGGAGCGATCTCCTACACTGGCCGTACACCACTGGTGATCGTCGAGGGGACACTGAATAGTGCACGGTACATCCAAACCGTCATCGAACCCATCGTTCTACCATTCCTAGACCGGCAAGGGAACTTGCTGTTCCAACTGGACAATGCACCTCCGCATGTATCCCGTGCCACCCAACGTGCTTTAGAAGGTGTAAGTCAGCTACCCTGGCCAGCAAGATCTCCGGATCTGTCCCCCATTGAGCATGTTTGGGACTGGATGAAGCGTCGTCTCACGCGGTCTGCACGTCCAGCACGAACGCTGGTCCAACTGAGGCTCCAGGTGGAAATGGCATGGCAAGCCGTTCCACAGGACTACATCCAGCATCTCTACGATCGTCTCCATGGGAGAATAGCAGCCTGCATTGCTGCGAAAGGTGGATATACACTGTACTAGTGCCGACATTGTGCATGCTCTGTTGCCTGTGTCTATGTGCCTGTGGTTCTGTCAGTGTGATCATGTGATGTATCTGACCCCAGGAATGTGTCAATAAAGTTTCCCCTTCCTGGGACAATGAATTCACGGTGTTCTTATTTCAATTTCCAGGAGTGTATATCATCTTTGCAGTGAATTACACGTAGTATTTTTCTGTAATTTTTTTGTTCGAAATAATCTGTTATCATAATGGTCATGCTATTGAGGCGTTAATCAGATATTTCTACCGAGAAAAAGCAATTATCACTAATTTCAGTGTGACAGCACCTTCGAAATCCTAGCGGTTAGAGTGCAAGGAAATCAGATTATAGGTGAAAAATACGTCGTTTGCTGGGGGAAGTAGATATAAAGGCACTGCAAATTAGGTACTGCAATGCTTCGTCAACCTACAGTAATCTATAGCATGCACATTTCTGGCATTTAGTCTTTTAAAAAAATGGTTCAAATGGCTCTGAGCACTATGGGACTTAACTTCTGAGGTCATTAGTCTCCTAGACCTAGCCACTCCGGCCGGCTAGTCTTTTAAGCTCGGTTTCATCACTCGCGACAAATAAACTTTTAACTTTCTTTCCAAGGTAGTGTAGACGCCGGGCTACAGTCCACATCGGTTTGCGACCACGATCAAGACTTCATGATAACATTCGATTTCGTATTTGCTTTCGTTAGCCTCTCCAACTCTCAACGAAACTCTAACGTAGAACTCGAGATACGCCACAAATTATTCTATCCCACAAGGAAGATTTCATATTTCAACACATAATAATCAATAACTGCTTCCGGACAACAAGTGCAAAAAATATTATACGTGTATCGCGAAGGAAACGTCAATTTAAGGCTAATGTAGAACTATTTTCCGTCATGTGAACGTCATCAGGTTAAAAGATCGTCGCTGGCTAACCCGTACTGTCTTCGCACTGCTTGTCTCCGATATGACATGGTGACGCATTACCACCATCTGAGCCATGCCGTGCTCTATCACATGCATCTACGGTCTTTGGTAAGCTACAATTACTTGCTTACGCCACACGCTGTCACCCGCAGCAGAGTACTCCGGTTCGGCAGACGGTGCAGAGTTTTCTTTCAGCTCGTCAGAAAGTCCTGGCGTAAGTGCGTCGTTTTTAAACGCAGATAACTGCGTATGCAACAAGACCAGTGGCAAGCTAGCGTATGGCGGAGCTCGTTTTACCGACGCCGCAAGACGTACAACACAAATATAACGCAGTCGTTTTAATTTTCGTAGAGCACATGCCACATTTATAACGCCAAGTCTATATCAGGTGACAAAATTGTAAAACATTTAGATTGTGTCACTGTGCATAGCGTCTTTGGAGCAGGAATAGCGAAGTATAATATCACATAACAAGACAAATTCCCGACATTGTTCTTGAATAGAAAAGGCCGCAAAGTCGCATCTGACGGAAGAAGGCTGTTCTCAAATGCATGTTACCGCAAGCTGCCTTTCAGATGTTGTAAAACCATTATTATTAATTATTAATGTATTTTTTAATTTATTGAACGCAAAGTACTACAAAGTGTCACTTGACATTTATTTTCATTCTTTGTATTTTATAACCACTCAGCTGGGCGGGATGTTGAAGAAAAAAACTTTGCTCTTTTGAGCCAAATGCCCCAATAGGCTGGCGGTGAGGCATAGCGATCCGCAGTTGGGATTATTTGGGAAAGGAATTCTACTTTTGGCATTCCCCCGAAAACCTCAGTCGAAACCGTGCTATTGGAGCTCCTTCAGTTAATTGAAAGACTTGCACTGTCAAATTTGACGTAATGTGAGTTGGAACTGTTGTCGAATGTTGCCTTTCGTCAAATTTATTTGATCAGATCTACCGCATCGCCTCAGATCTGATCAAAGAAAGCGACCGTCTTCTATTTACTGCAAGTGGCTACGTGTATAAACACTCAGTGAAACTTTTGTGCGTTATGTATATGCAATGGAGAAGCTCATTCAAAACGCGAACCAGATCGTATTTCGGAACCTAATGTGGCGTTGTAATAAGACGTTTTATAGCCTGGTATGAAATAAAATGTTTTAGCTTTTTAGGCAGCGAGACGGAAAACCACTCTTTTTCTTCAAAGAAAATTATAATTCTCTGCACTGACAGATTTGTATTAGAAGTCAAAACCCGGAAAGTTGTAAGGCAAGTTCACTGTCACCACTTACGTACGTCTGTTCGTTGAAGATGGAATTTAAGGAACGCTATTGTTATTCAAAAACAGAAAAATAGCACAATGCGATACACTAATGATGCAGAAGTGGTAGCTAAAAGAGAATAGGAATTGAGTTTTGTGCTAAACGTAATGGAACATGTAATTGCTATTCGTTAAAATACGCACATGAAGGTTCAAATGGTTCAAATGGCTCTGAGCACTATGGGACTTAACTTCTGAGGTCATCAGTCCCCTAGAACTTAGAACTACTTAAACCTAACTAACCTAAGGACATCACACACATCCATGCCCGAGGCAGGATTCGAACCTGCGACCGTAGCAGTCGCGCGGTTCCGGACTGCGCTCCTAGAACCGCTAGACCACCGCGGCCGGCGCACATGAAGGAGTAGGTCGGGAAAGAGAAACGTGATAAATAACTGAAGAGCATAGAAGCAAGACAAGGCCAAAAGGTCTTTTATAAGAATAAATAGCAGCTAATGTCCAAGAATGCAAAAATTGTGCCTAGTTTTGAACGTATGAAAATGAGTGTGAACTCTTTAAGCCTATAACGCTAAAGGGGGGAAAATGTTACTAGCAACCAAATCATAGTAAATCGTACTACTCCAGACTTGTTCAAAGTAAATCATAATTTATAGGTGATACATTGATTGATTACAATTATTAGGTCCGCGGTGGTATGTTACGTACAAAATCAAGTACAAAATGTTCTGTTTTATATCCTACTGCAGTCGTAAATTTTGCTTCGGTTCAATAATCTATAAAGAAATTCGCGAATCGAACTGCAATCGACGGAATACATGAGAAAGTACTTGGCAAGCACGCGGATATACTCACAATCAGGTCCTTTTGAACCAAAACCCACAAAAAAAAGGTTCAGATGGCTCTAAGCACTAGGGGACTTAACATATGAGGTCATCAGTCTCCTAGTCTTAGAACTACTTAACCTAACCAACCTAAGGACATCACACGCAGCCATGCCCGGGGAAGGGTTCGAACTTGCGACCGTAGCAGCAGCGCGGTTCCGGACTGAAGCGCATAGAACCGCTCGGCCACCGCGACCGGCAATCTTTTGACAAACAGGCGAATATTCATCTTTTCTCCCCTCCGATAGGATCATTTTTCCGCTGCCCACATGAAAAGAATTTTATGTGTTAGTAAAA
Source organism: Schistocerca americana (assembly GCF_021461395.2). Classification (NCBI taxonomy): domain Eukaryota; kingdom Metazoa; phylum Arthropoda; class Insecta; order Orthoptera; family Acrididae; genus Schistocerca; species Schistocerca americana. The sequence continues at coordinate 133,663,522 of NC_060122.1, read as the reverse complement.
TTGTGAGAGTTTACTTTCGTGAAATTGAAATAACCTAAAACTTATTTCACACCTCAGGCAAGATTATACATGAAAAAAAAATGCGTATGATTCAGTACTATAACGTGAGGTTCGTGCAGTTTCCAGATGCTAAAGGAGACACTTTACACATATTTCTCCGAGCTACATCACTTTATAAACCACCTTTTCCCCTCACACCAGATACTACGTCCGTCTTTTACCTGTACAAGTAGGAAAGTAGGGTAACTTTGAACCTCTGTACCTCGGAAACGGATAAAGATATTGAGAAAATTTTTTACGTTGTTGGAAATCGGGATGCTGTGCAAAACCATTTGCGTAAGCTGGAGGAAGTGCGTAATATTCAAACTCTGACAGTGTGCTGCTGGATAGTTACAGTAAGACAAGCCTTCTGTTAGATATACAAATGGTCGATAGCCCAGGGGCGAGCCTAGGAAAAATCCCACTTTTAACCGCAGCGTTTTGTAGCGACGTAGCAACTTCTCGTTTGATATCGCGAGGTTGAGTAGACTCTACTCCACAACAACCTACCCCAGAAACATCACGAATTGAACCCGCCGATGCTAATAGTTTACTACGTAGGCGCCATGATAAATGCACAGCACGGAATTTTTAACATGGTGTAGAAAGTGGATGTACACGTTTTTCTCAAACTGTCCATTTTGTTCGGAAACCACAGATGTATCAGATACCGTGGACATGATGCAATCGCACTATTCTGAGGGGGTCAGGTTTCATCATCATGCTTTAGGTCTCCCTTCTTTCAAAGCGCTCCTTCAATTCTCGAAACCTTGTTCAGTCCGAGATCGTACACTACTGGCCATTAAAATTGGTACACCAAGAAGAAATGCAGATGATAAAAGGGTCTTCATTGGAAAAATATATTGTACTAGAACTGACATGTGAGTACATTTTCACGCAATTTGGGTGCATACATCCTGAGAAATCAGTACCCAGAACAACCACCTCTGGCCGTAATAACGGCCTTGAGACGCCTGGGCATTGAGTCAAACAGAGCTTGGATGGCGTGTGCAGGTACAGCTGTCCATGCAGTTTCAACACGATACCACAGTTCATCAAGAGTAGTGACTGGCTTATTGTGACGAGCCAGTCGCTCGGCCACCTGGATCAGACGTTTTCAATTGATGAGAGATCTGGAGAATGTGCTGGCCAGGGCTGCAGTAGGACATTTTCTGTATCCAGAAAGGCCCGTAGAGGACCTGCAACATGCGGTCGTGCATTATCCTGCTGAAATGTAGGGTTTCGCAGGGATCGGATGAAGGGTAGAGCCACGGGTCGTAACACGTATGAAATGTAACGTCCACTGTTCAAAGCGCCGTCAATGCGAACAAGAGGTGACCGGGACGTGTAACCAATGGCACCCCATACCATCACGCCGGGTGATACATCAGTATGGCGATGACGAATACACGCTTCCAATGTGCCTTCACGCGATGTCGCCAAACACGGATGTGACCATCATGATGCTGTAAACAGAACCAGGATTCATCCGAAAAAACGACGTATTGCCATTCGTGCAGGTTCGTCGTTGAGTACACCATCGCAGGCGCTCCTGTCTGTGATGCAGCGTCAAGGGTAACCGCAGCCATGGTCTCCGAGCTGATAGTCCATGCTGCTGCAAACGTCGTCGAACTGTTCGTGCAGATGGTTGTTGTCCTGCATACGTCCCCATCTGTTGACTCAGGGATCGAGACGTGGCTGCACAATCCGTTACAGCCACTGCTAGTGATACGAGGCCATTGGGATACAGCACGGCGTTCCGTATTACCCTCCTGAACCCACCGATTCCATATTCTGCTAACAGTCATTGGATATCGACCAACGCGAGCAGCAATGTCGCGATACGATAAACCGCAATCGCGATAGACTAAAATCCGACCTTTATCAAAGTCGGAAACGTGATGGTACGCATTTCTCCTGCTTACATGAGGCATCACAATAACGTTTCACCAGGCAACGCCGGTCAACTGCTGCTTGTGTATGAGAAATCGGTTGATAACTTTCCTCATGTCAGCACGTTGTAGGTGTCGCCACCGGCGCCAACCATGTGTGAATGCTCTGAAAAGCTAATCATTTGCATATCACAGCATCTTCTTCCCGTCGGTTAAATTTCGAGTCTGTAGCAATTTGAATGGCCAGTAGTGTATTACGTTTCTACTGACCTCCTCGTCGACGGAAGCGACAACAACCTTCTCCTCCATCTCCCCCCTCTTCCCCATACACCCCCTCTCTCACTCTCTCAATTCCTGAGTCTTACGTTCTATTCGGTGCGCGCGCTGTCTCAGGGAGAGGAACACTTTGGCTGGCTGCTCAGCCCTCATCGCGCTACCGCCGAACGGCCGCTCACCGCGTGACGTCAGGTGCAGCGCGGCCCCACGCGACGCCACAGCCGGCGCACGCTATTGTCACGTTCGTGAATGTAGCGCGCGCTAAGCTGATCACACTTGTTGTGTCTGCACGACGAATGCTCCATTGTGTTTAACTGCTGAACTGCATCTACATATGAACCGCGAAAGCCGTTGTACAGTGCGTGGCTGACGGCGTTTCGCGCCATTACAGTTGCTTTTCTGCTTCAACAGTAGGCAAAGGTTTCTACCTTCGTAGCTCATTACACTTCGCGACACCTTCTGTTCTTCTGGCCCTCGTGTGCAGTATGCAGTGCAGACAGTACAAATGGTAAACTTTATCCGAAATGCTCATTTTTTAAACTTACCGATCGCCAGCACCTACCCAAATGCTTCGGTTAAACCCCAAACCGCTCCGTTCTGGGTGATGGATTGCGCTTCACGAAGAAAAAATAGCTGAACGTCGCGGAAAATAAACTATTACCCTGTCAGTCCAAAAAGTTCCGACTCTGGATTAATAAAAAATACAGAAAACTTAAGATTACTGTTTTAATGCCTTAGATGTTCTATATAGCTCCCACCACACACACGAGCACAACGCACAACCGTTAAAACATTGGGATGTTGTTCAATTTTCGCGTCATATGGGTTTCATGTCGCTCAAATTTTCAAAACGGTGGCCCTTCATGTGAATTTCTGCGCCTGCAGGGCGGCCGAGCGGTTCTAGGCACTACAGTCTGGAACCGCGCGACCGCTATGGTCGCTGATTCGAATCCTGCCTCGGGCACGGATGTATGTGATGTCCTTAGGTTAGTTAGGTTTAAGTAGTTATAAGTGACTGATGACCTCAGAAGTTAAGTCCCATAGTGCTCAGAGCCATTAGAATCATTTTTTGAATTTCTGCATTTTGTTGTTTTATGGTAGGTTCTTACTGATAACACAACCTCGTCACCAGTGCGGAGCGAACTTTGCATACACTTTTCTTTCCTTCAAAACATTCTGGAGAGTGTCTCGAACACTTTGTTTAGAGATATTGCTCCAATGCGATTTGTGACGCAACGACGTTGGAAAACTGCACCCGCACCTCCACTGCGTAACGCTCCCTGCTCTCAACTGACTTACCGAATGCACGTTGTTGTTCACAGTCCTTAGTTCAAAATGTTACTGCAGTGACGTCACTTCTACGCCAGAATAAATCCAGTCTCAGAAGTATTTGGACGGATTGTGTACTTCTGAGAGTTTCCGTTTGGAAGGCGGAACCAGAACGACGATTTTAGTGCTGTATAAAATATTTTTCTGCTCTATTGCGACTGCTGTTGTACACATTCTACCTCTCCCAGTGCATCATAACCGCACAGACGTTTGAACATTCGGTCATTTCCCTTGAGGTACCTACCTACCAACAGTTTCTGTGAACATTTATCCGACGACTCCCATGCCTGTAGTTGGAAAACGGCATACCGTTTCACATCATCAGGTGTGCGGAGGGACTTCCCCGAGGGTTTCCCAGGTAATATCCTTCTGCTTCTACGTCACTCAGTTCATCATAACTGCACAGATGTTTGAACATTCGGTCATTTCCCTTGAGGTACCTATCTACCACCAGTTTCTGTGAACATTTATCCGATGACTCCCATGCCTGTAGTTGGAAAACGGCATACCGTTTCACATCATCAGGTGTGCGGAGGGACTTCCCGAGGTAATGTCCTTCTGCTTCTGCTGTTTCTCCGTTTTTGCTGGGGGTGAACAAAAAGGGATGGAGTGGCCAGTTATGAGATGGGTTTGAAAATTAAGCACCGTCTATTTACCTTTAAATATTGATAGCTCAAACAATGTTGAACAAATGCAGTGTTTACAAACATACACAAATCATAGTTTTGTTCAGTAGTCGTTTGGCTGTGGGTGAAAACAGAAAATAGTAGCTGCGAAAATCGTAGGCCCACCTAATGCGAAGGGCTTTCAACTTGATTTCTGACTGCGAAAGAATCTACGACTGTTCAGATGTATCAGAATTTGTGCCTAGTTTAAGGAACTGTGGTAACGAGTGTAGGAAAGGTCCAGCAGGTCCAGCATTCAGACCGATGAAATCGAGCAGAAAGTGGTCTAAAAACTGCGATCTGAAATAGCATTGATCTGTTTGCCGAATTTCCCCATTTACGCGACTGTCGCAGAAAATCTCGGATATTACCGATCGTGTACAAGGTGTGCATCGAAGAAACTTTTATACAAACGGATTGATGAATCTACTGGAAAGTTATGAAAATTGCTAAGAGCTGAACGAAGATTACGTGAAAAGTGGCTTTTTACTGAACTAAAGCTACCAACGAAAGCTTTTCGTAACGACTGTATTTTTTACATGACTGAAAGGTCATTGTTGGGAATTCTGGGAGATACGAGGCATATTCGAAATGTATATAAAAAAGTATTCGTTAGAAAAAGCTATTATTTGTGTCCTAAATTTCTCGAAATAAGTTCCAATGTTTCGAGAAATTTAGAGGGACAAATCCGTCACTTGCTGTACAGCCAGAGGAAACCTCTTAAAACTTGGCCGCAACTGTATACGGCGTGAATCGTGGTCTCCGAGTGTAATTTCTTTCGGGCTGTGTCGATTCGCTTTGGCGAGTGTCGCTTAGCAGTTGTGCTATCCTTCTAGTGTCCTCTCCTGCCCCCTCCCCACCAACACACACGTGCCCATCTAGAAATGTACTTAAGCGTCCAGCGAATGTGTTCATACGACCACACGAGTGTGAGGAGGTTTATATATTGCGTATGACTCTCACGGATGTGTGCGCAGCGTGAGTTTCGCTGTTAGGTTAAGAAAAAAAAAAAAAAGACGTAGACACAACACCTCATGACGGCAGTGCGCGAACCACGGGATGCCACGTGCTCTTTTAGGAAGATAGACGGTGTAAGGCAAGCTGTCGTCCTGGCGCGACAAATTTGCGGAGCATCAAGAACTATTTACTTGACACATATTCAAGATACACCGAAAAGGTGTATTTGAAACGTATATGCAGATATTTCGTTTGGTACGGACGAGCTTAACAAGTAAAGACTTTTACGAATTCTTTCGAAGTAGTACTTGAGACTCGCTTGCTCTTGGGTTAGCAGCCGGCCGGTGTGACCGAGCGGTTCTAGGCACTACAGTCTGGATCCGCGCGACCGCTACGGTCGCAAGTTCGAATCCTGCCTCGGGCATGGATGTGTGTCATGTCCTTAGGTTAGTTAGGTTTAAGTAGTTCTAAGTTCTAGGGGAATGATGACCTCAGATGTTAAGTCCCATAGTGCTCAGAGCCGGTTAATTGGATTAGCAGCTTCGCCGTAATCCTATTCAGCGCCGGAGAGATTGTGTACTAAGAACTATGAAGTATCGTCAGCGAAAACTCCGTGAGCTTTGAGCGGGTAACAACGGGGTTATTGCCTGTAAGTTCCTCTAACATATGGCCCACTATTTAGACTGGATGAGAGGTTTCAATAAGAGTGTTACTGAGCGCTTTGGACGTGGAACGTGGAGGAGGCTTAGAAGGGGAAAAGTTACGTCGCACGGTGAAGAAACGTCCTAGAGCAGGTGGCGCGTCGCGTTAGCTGCAACCTGTCGCACGCGTTTTACGGGAAAGGCGTGCGGCTGGCGACCGTGCAATAGCTCCTGCTCACGGTAGAGGACGGCCTGCGACGCCCCGTGCGCCATGTTGGGGCAGCGCGGGGATTCAATGCTAATACCGCCCCGAGGCCCAGGCGGCGGAGCACATCGCGTGGCTGTCTGGGGCAGGCAGGCAGGGCCACCGAGGCAAGGCGCACTCGGCGCTGGTCCCGGCGCGCGTTTGCCGTTCGTATCAGCGCAGAACACTTGGATGATGTCATCCAGGATACCGAGCAGCATACATAGCACACGCCCGGTGGGCGTTTTGATCACAATAGCCATACATCAACACGATATCGACCTTTTCCGCAATTGGCAAACGGTCCATTTTAACACGGATAATGTATCACGAAGATAATACCGTCCGCACTGGCGGAACGTTGCGTGATACCACGTACTTATACGTTTGCGACCTTTATCAAAGTCGGAAACGTGACGGTACGCATTTCTCCTCCTTACACGAGGCATCACAACAACGTTTCACCATGGCAACGCCTGTCAAGACCGCTGTTTGTGTACGAGAAATCGGTTGGAAACTTTCCTCATGTCAGCGCGTTTAAGGTGTCGCCACTGGCGCCAACCTTGTGTGAATGCACTGAAAAGCTAATCATTTGCATATCACAGCATCTTCTTCCTGTCGGTTAAATTTAGCCTCTGTAGCACGTCACCTTCGTGGTGTAGCAATTTTAATGGCCAGTAGTGTAACAAAATAACATCAGAACGACGGCTGCAGGCGTTTGATTTTATTACCCGAGTCATGGATAAAAGTGAAATAATAAATTCGAGAGAAGCGGCTACGTTGGTGCAGGCATGTCATGCGCTCTGAGCCTGCCGAAACGTCGAGAAACTGGAGTGGACACAAAAGAACCGAAAAGAGGCCGTGGACGCCCGTCAAATTCGTGGTCTTCGACCTGGAAACGATGGCTCTTTACCCTCCAATGACGTTCAGAATGGTGTAACAAGACCTGAGAGTGCCACCGTGGGAGACATGCAAAATAAAGCACGGAAGAAGATGAAGATCGTTCCGCAGTCTGAGCTTGTGCTCCGCCTCTGATGACATCGACGTAAAAGGGGCGTTAAACCCTAGTCTGGAGAATGTGACAACTCAGGCTCACTCGCAAGTTCATGATGAAAGCCGGCCGGTGTGGCCGTGCGGTTCTAGGCGCTTCAGTCTGGAACCGCGTGACCGCTCCGGTCGCAGGTTCGAATTCTGCCTCGGGCATGGATGTGTGTGTTGTCCTTAGGTTAGTTAGGTTTAACTAGTTCTAAGTTCTAGGGGACTAATGACCTCAGCAGTTGAGTCCCATAGTGCTCAGAGCCATTTGAACCATTTTTTTTTTCATGATGAAACAATGTTTATCTTATGCGGAGAGGTATTCCAAATTTGTACCGCACTGTTTATAATGGAACTTTTATAAGCCTGTGTCCTTATTGATTGGACATGGTACTTTCCTTTTCGAGGACGACGGAGGAAATGTGCGTTTTAATAGAGCTAACGTGGGAATTTTACACGCGCCCTTTGAGTAAACAGTGTAATTTACGAGCTAGAAACATCCCTCAACTGCCGCTGGAGTGCGTTGCGATCGCGTATACCACGTTGGGCCCCACGTACCGTATGCACAAGTCTCATCGTTCCTGAGCGTTTAGCAGCACGTTGAACTTGGTAACCTCAACGTTAACGTTCGACAGCACGGTCCGTGTGCCGACGGCTGTAGTATAGTCCTGATTATGTATGGTGATTCAGTTACCCTTGTTGCTGGGTTTTATGCAGCCCGCGACGTCTTCAAATACCACGCACAAGACTCTCTCGCTAGCTACCTGCCAACTATTAGTCCAACAGAAAAAAATGAACAGGACCTTTTTGTAGGAAATTTAATGAAGTCATTTTTTTTTTACTTAGATATGTTTTCGCTGGAGGTCACCGTATTCGAGTTATTAAGGAAAAATGCGTTTGGACGTCACGCCTGGATTTTTTCTCGAATAATTCGAAAACTACGGCCTCTAGCAGTGCAGTGCGCCGATGGCCGCGGCGTGGCGCGGCAGCCCAGTGAGAACGGGACGGTGACGCTGCAGAGCGGGGCAGTAATTGCTGCCTTATGCGGCAGGGGGTGGGGGTGGGGGTGGGGGCGGCATTTGCATCGGAGGCGCAGGCGGCCCGCGGCTGTTCAGTGTCCGGCTCGGCTGCTCCTTTGTAGCCGCGCGACGTGAGCGGGCCTAATGGGCCTCGAACGAGGGACCGCCGGCAGCGCGGGGACACGCGCACTTTGTACCAATATTCCCCTTAAACGGAGCTCGGAAATGAGTGCGTGTTGCGGCCGCCGATTGTCCGTCGCGAGTCGCCGCCGACGGGCTGTCCTTGGATCCGCAGCGGCAGCCCGCAGCTCTGACGTAAATCAGCGATGCGCCGGCGAAGCGCTGTGCCCGAGCGCACGAGCGACGAGACCTGGCCCGGCCCGAGCTGAGGGTAATCTGATTTGTGGCGGCGCCCGCCAACAGCCGCTCCACTCTTTGTTCTTCTTGTTCGGCGAACCGCCAGCCACCGCTCACGCTAGTAAATAAAGCTGGCTCTCACCGCACTCCCCACAATACTGGGTTACCCTGTGCCTTGTGGTAGCTCAGTGCTAAACTGTCGGACTGCGAGTCGACAGATGACCAGTTTATATCTGCCACTTATCGCTTTTTTCAACTCTGACAATGTTTCTTCACGTGAAGGATTCTACATCTACATCTACATCTACATCTACATTTATACTCCGCAAACCACCCAACGGTGTGTGGCGGAGGGCACTTTACGTGCCACTGTCATTACCTCCCTTTCCTGTTCCAGTCGCGTATGGTTCGCGGGAAGAACGACTGCCGGAAAGCCTCCGTGCGCGCTCGAATCTCTCTAATTTTACATTCGTGATCTTATCGGGAGGCATAAGTAGGGGGAAGCAATATATTCGATACCTCATCCAGAAACGCACCCTCTCGAAACCTGGACAGCAAGCTACACCGCGATGCAGAGTGCCTCTCTTGCAGAGTCTGTCACTTGAGCTTGCTAAACATCTCCGTAACGCTATCACGCTTACCAAATAATCCTGTGACGAAACGCGCCGCTCTTCTTTGGATCTTCTCTATCTCCTCTGTCAACCCGACCTGGTACGGATCCCACATTGATGAGCAATACTCAAGTATAGGTCGAACGAGTGTTTTGTAAGCCACCTTCTTTGTTGATGGACTACGTTTTCTAAGGACTCTCCCAATGAATCTCAACCTGGCACCCGCCTTACCAACAATTAATTTTATATGATCATTCCACTTCAAATCGTTCCGCACGCATACTCCCAGATATTTTACAGAAGTAACTGCTACCAGTGTTTGTTCCGCTATCATATAATCATACAATAAATGATCCTTCTTTCTATGTATTCGCAATACATTACATCTGTCTATGTTGAGGGTCAGTTGCCACTCCATACACCAAATGCCTATCCGCTGCAGATCTTCCTGCATTTCGCTGCAATTTTCTAATGCTGCAACTTCTCTGTATACTACAGCATCATCCACGAAAAGCCGCATGGAACTTGCGACACTATCTACTGCGTCATTTATATATACTGTGAAAAGCAATGGACCCATAACACTCCCCTGTGGCAGGCCAGAGGTTACTTTAACGTCTGTAGACGTCTCTCCATTGAGAACAACAAGCTGTGTTCTGTTTGCTAAAAACACACAGCTGGTCTGATATTCCGTAGGCTCTTACTTTGTTTATCAGGCGACAGTCCGGAACTGTATCGAATGCCTTCCAGAAGTCAAGGAAAATGGCGTCTACCTGGGAGCCTGTATCTAATATTTTTTGGGTCTCATGAACAAATAAAGCGAGTTGGGTCTCATACGATCGCTGTTTCCGGAATTCATGTTGATTCCGACTTTCTCTGTGATTTGGAGTTCACATTAACTGTAAGTCATCCTATAACTATAAAGCCGGCCAGTGTGGCCGAGCGGTTCTAGGCGCTTCAGTCTGGAACCGCTCGACCGCTACGGTCGCAGGTTCGAATCCTGCCTCGGGCATGGATGCGTGTGGTGTCCTTAGGTTAGTTAGGTTTAAGTAGTTCTAAGATCTAGGGGACTGATGACCTCAGATGTTAAGTCCCATAACGCTCAGAGCCATTTTTTATAACTATAAAGGCATGAACCATGGACCCCCCCATGAACCATGCATGGACCTTGCCGTTGGTGGGGAGGCTTGCGTGCCTCAGCGATACAGATAGCCGTACCGTAGGTACAACCACAACGGAGGGGTATCTGTTGAGAGGCCAGACAAACGTGTGGTTCCTGAAGAGGGGCAGCAGCCTTTTCAGTAGTTGCAAGGGCAACAGTCTGGATGATTGACTGATCTGGCCTTGTAACAATAACCAAAACGGCCTTGCTGTGCTGGTCCTGCGAACGGCTGAAAGCAAGGGGAAACTACAGCCGTAATTTTTCCCGAGGGCATGCAGCTTTACTGTATGATTACATGATGATGGCGTCCTCTTGGGTAAAATATTCCGGAGGTAAAATAGTCCCCCATTCGGATCTCCGGGCGGGGACTACTCAAGAGGATGTCGTTATCAGGAGAAAGAAAACTGGCGTTCTACGGATCGGAGCGTGGAATGTCAGATCCCTTAATCGGGCAGGTAGGTTAAAAAATTTAAAAAGGGAAATGGATAGGTTAAAGTTAGATATTGTGGGAATTAGTGAAGTTCGGTGGCAGGAGGAACAAGACTTCTGGTCAGGTGACTACAGGGTTATAAACACAAAGTCAAATAGGGGTAATGCAGGAGTAGGTTTAATAATGAATAGGAAAATAGGAATTCGGGTAAGCTACTACAAACAGCATAGTGAACCCATTATTGTGGCCAAGATAGATACGAAGCCCACACCTTCTACAGTAGTACAAGTTTATATGCCAACTAGCTCTGCAGATGACGCAGAAATTGAAGAAATGTATGATGAAATAAAAGAAATTATTCAGATAGTGAAGGGAGACGAAAATTTAATAGTCATGGGTGACTGGAATTCGAGTGTAGGAAAAGGGAGAGAAGGAAACGTAGTAGGTGAATATGGATTGGGGCTAAGAAATGAAAGAGGAAGCCGCCTGATAGAATTTTGCACAGAGCACAACTTAATCATAGCTAACACTTGGTTTAAGAATCATGATAGAAGGTTGTATACATGGAAGAACCCTGGAGATACTAAAAGGTATCAGATAGATTATATAATGGTAAGACAGAGATTTAGGAACCAGGTTTTGAATTGTAAGACATTTCCAGGGGCAGATGTGGACTCTGACCACAATCTATTGGTTATGACCTGTAGATTAAAACTGAAGAAACTGCAAAAAGGTGGAAATTTAAGGAGATGGGACCTGGATAAACTGACTAAACCAGAGGTTGTACAGAGTTTCAGGGAGAGCATAAGGGAACAATTGAAAGGAATGGGGGAAATAAATACAGTAGAAGAAGAATGGGTAGCTCTGAGGGATGAAGTAGTGAAGGCAGCAGACGATCAAGTAGGTAAAAAGAAGAGGGTTAGTAGAAATCCTTGGGTAACAGAAGAAATATTGAATTTAATTGATGAAAGGAGAAAATATAAAAATGCAGTAAATGAAGCAGGCAAAAAGGAATACAAACGTCTCAAAAATGAGATCGACAGGAAGTGCAAAATGGCTAAGCAGCGATGGCTAGAGGACAAATGTAAGGATGTAGAGGCTTCTCTCACTAGGGGTAAGATAGATACTGCCTACAGGAAAATTAAAGAGACCTTTGGAGATAAGAGAACCACATGTACGAACATCAAGAGCTCAGATGGAAACCCAGTTCTAAGCAAAGAAGGGAAAGCAGAAAGGTGGAAGGAGTATATAGAGGGTCTATACAAGGGCGATGCACTTGAGGACAATATTATGGAAATGGAAGAGGATGTAGATGAAGATGAAATGGGAGATACGATACTGCGTGAAGAGTTTGACAGAGCACTGAAGGACCTGATTCGAAACAAGGCCCCCGGAGTAGACAACATTCCATTGGAACTACTGACGGCCTTGGGAGAGCCAGTCCTGACAAAACTCTACCATCTGGTGAGCAAGATGTATGAAACAGGCGAAATACCCTCAGACTTCAAGAAGAATATAATAATTCCAATCCCAAAGAAAGCAGGTGTTGACAGATGTGAAAATTACCGAACAATCAGTTTAATAAGCCACAGCTGCAAAGTACTAACACGAATTCTTTACAGACGAATGGAAAAACTAGTAGAAGCTGACCTCGGGGAAGATCAGTTTGGATTCCGTAGAAATACTGGAACACGTGAGGCAATACTGACCTTACGACTTATCTTAGAAGAAAGATTAAGGAAAGGCAAACCTACGTTTCTAGCATTTGTGGACTTAGAGAAAGCTTTTGACAATGTTGACTGGAATACTCTCTTTCAAATTCTAAAGGTGGCAGGGGTAAAATACAGGGAGCGAAAGGCTATTTACAACTTGTACAGAAACCAGATGGCAGTTATAAGAGTTGAGGGACATGAAAGGGAAGCAGTGGTTGGGAAGGGAGTAAGACAGGGTTGTAGCCTCTGCCCGATGTTATTCAATCTCTATATTGAGCAAGCAGTAAAGGAAACAAAAGAAAAATTTGGAGTAGGTATTAAAATCCACGGAGAAGAAATAAAAACTTTGAGGTTCGCCGATGACATTGTAATTCTGTCTGAGACAGCAAAGGACTTGGAAGAGCAGTTGAACGGAATGGATGGTGTCTTGAAGGGAGGATATAAGATGAACATCAACAAAAGCTAAACGAAGATAATGGAATGTAGTCGAGTTAAGTCGGGTGATGCTGAGGGTATTAGATTAGGAAATGAGACACTTAAAGTAGTAAAGGAGTTTTGCTATTTGGGGAGCAAAATAACTGATGATGGACGAAGTAGAGAGGATATAAAATGTAGACTGGCAATGGCAAGGAAAGCGTTTCTGAAGAAGAGAAATTTGTTAACATCGAGTATAGATTTAAGTGTCAGGAAGTTATTTCTGAAAGTATTTGTATGGAGTGTAGCCATGTATGGAAGTGAAACATGGACGGTAAATAGTTTGGACAAGAAGAGAATAGAAGCTTTTGAAATGTGGTGCTACAGAAGAATGCTGAAGATTAGATGGGTAGATCACATAACTAATGAGGAAGTATTGAATAGGATTGGGGAGAAGAGAAGTTTGTGGCACAACTTGACCAGAAGAAGGGATCGGTTGGTAGGACATGTTCTGAGGCATCAAGGGATCACCAATTTAGTATTTGAGGGCAGCGTGGAGGATAAAAATCATAGGGGGAGACCAAGAGATGAATACACTAAGCAGATTCAGAAGGATGTAGGTTGCAGTAGGTACTGGGAGATGAAGAAGCTTGCACAGGATAGAGTAGCATGGAGAGCTGCATCAAACCAGTCTCAGGACTGAAGACCACAACAACAACAAAGGCAAAGTGAGTCATTTCAAACTAATCTGCATGCGTACCGATTTCAGTTCAGAAAAAAAACCTGCGAGCGCTACCAATTCATTAGTCCAATAAACAGCCTTGCGGGTTATGCAACATTCCATTAGTAATATGGCCACTGTGCTCAACGGTAACACCATTACACTCAAACAACTGCTTAGTATAGTCCGGATTATGCATGGTGATTCAGTGCGAAATTCTGTGAAGTGTGGCTCATAAATGGGAATCTATATTACAATATCAAACGTTTATTCAAATTCATCTTTAAAAACAAAAAGAAAATTATGGGATTTTGATTCATGTCGTTAGTAAGACGAGAAGAAGAAAAATCAGTTCCTCATCTGCGCAACTCGTGTTTTCACGTAAACAATAATGAACTCCGCATCCAAGATAACTGCGAGCTGTTCAGATTACGGACTCTGAAATATGAAACTAACACCTCATGCTATTAGCAAAAAGCGACACTGGCATCTTCAAAAAGCACAATCAGCACCGGAGGACAGCCAGGAAGCGAATGATGGTGGACAAAGGACGACTCGCAGGGAACGATTTATAAGAACGGCAAGTTCCACGCTTAGGTGGGGATGGCAGCCAGCCTGTAGTAAATGTCACGGATGTAAATGCGCCGAGAAGCGTGAAAATAGAGGGGAACACTGCAAACGTTCCCCTGCTATGGTGGGGGGAACGATTTATAAGAACGGCAAGTTCCACGCTTAGGTGGGGATGGCAGCCAGCCTGTAGTAAATGTCACGGATGTAAATGCGCCGAGAAGCGTGAAAATAGAGGGGAACACTGCAAACGTTCCCCTGCTATGGTGTACAAATGCGCATAGACAATTTTTAGTGCTGGTATCGAGTTCAAATATTTTTCTATTGGTTGACATAGCATACGTAGTGTCTAGAAGGTGAGACAGTACACAAGATTGGCTGAACAGAAAATGTTGTTGAGAAGATGCTAAATTTCTAGTGTTTTATGGGAACGGAATGGCAGGATACTTGCCGTCTCCATCCTGAACAGATAATTGCTACATCTCGATTGGGTACTTGGGGGCTGTGGCAGCACTGCGGCTGCAAGTCTTCGATGAACAAGCCCTGGAAACACCCCACAATTGCCACGCAACTTCCTCTGCTACAGATTAGTGAATCGATATGAACTAGTTATGTTACACAGTTTAGTTGTCGTAGCAAGTCAACGTCTTATCTCCTCCAATAGGACCGTGCCTAGTAAAGCACTGTGGTATTCAAACCAACTTTCGGCTTGGAGAGAGCTGTAGTACCGTTTCTGTTGGAGTGCGACTACGATCATTGAGAAAGAGACGACTTATTACTCGGATACGGTAACCAGCCACTTTCAGCTTTCAACAATCTTCAGCTTGCGTAATTCACTAAAAAAAAAGGGGGGGGGGGAGAATTCAGCAGAAGTGATGTACATGTCAAAAAAAATGATTAGAATATCAGAAAAATTAGAAAATTAGGATGATTTATTCATGAGAGAGAGCTTCACGAATTGGACAAGTCAATGACTCTTTGTTCCGCCTCTGCCGCTGAGCTGCCGGCCGGTGTGGCCGAGCGGTTCTAGGCGCTTAAGTCTGGAACCGCGCGACCGCTACGGTCGCAGGTTCGAATCCTGCCTCGGGCATGGATGTGTGTGATGTCCTTAGGTTAGTTAGGTTTAAGTAGTTCTAAGTTCTAGGGGACTGATGACCTCAGAAGTTAAGTCCCATAGTCCTCAGAACCATCTGAACCAGTTGAGCTACCCAAGCACTACTCACGACCCATCCTCACAGCTTTACTTCTGCCGTACTGGGTAGCTCAGTTGGTAGAGCACTTACCCGCCAGATGCAAAGGTCCCGAGCTCGAGTCTCGGTCCGGCACAAAGTTTTAATCTGCCAGGAAGTTTCATGTCACACTCTGCTACAGAGTGAAAATCTCATTCTGGGAACCAGCGAAGATGTTCCGGACAGCGGTGGGACCCTCGTCCGTCTTACTGCCCGACAAGAATCACTCATCCGCAACACTCACCGATGTAAACACGAAAGTGCCTGAGCAGAATTTCACACCCGCGACAAGGAACGCGCTTCTGATTCCCTCTGTCTTGCGCAGTGCACTAATTAACTCGTTCGATCACGGAGAATCAGCTACGTCCGATTTCAGAAACACACAACGTGTGCCTGCGGAGCTCACGTCTTCTACTCCTCACGAAGGCTGCCGACCGGCTCTCTCATCTGCTCCATGAAATTACTTAACCTACAGGGCTTCCAGCCAATCAGAATGAGGAGCAGAACAGCCATTCTCGCAGATCATTTCGTGCTGCTGCCTACGTCGCTTGCGAAAGGCGCTCCCTTCTCACAGAACTCTTTTTGAAACGGATGCTGGGAACACCGACCGTCACGGCGAAATTATCCTACCCGTAAGCTAATCGTAAAGGCTCCGAACGCAACCCATTTAGGAGGATTAGGGGAATACTGGCGCACCAGTTCCCGGCTGAAGAACACCTTGTTTTACCAGGTACTAGCACAGGTGGACACAATGCCCACCTGAAGAGCACACATTAGTGCCCAGGAAAAGATTATGTATATATATCGGATTTACAAACCTGTACCTGAAAAGTGACCTCGGGAAAGATCAGTTTGGATTCCGTAGAAATGTTGGAACACGTGAGGCAACACTGACCCAACGACTTATCTCAGAAGAAAGATTAAGGAAAGGCAAACCTACGTTTCTAGCATTTGTAGACTTAGAGAAAGCTTTTGACAATGTTGATTGGAATACTCCCTTTCAAATTCTAAAGGTGGCAGGGGTAAAATACAGGGAGCGAAAGGCTATTTACAATTTGTACAGAAACCAGATGGCAGTTATAAGAGTCGAGGGGCATGAAAGGGAAACAGTGGTTAGAAAGGGAGTGAGACAGAGCTGTAGCCTATCCCCGATGTTATTCAATCTGTATATTGAGCAAGCAATAAAGGAAACAAAAGACAAAATTCAGAATAGGTATTAAAATCCATGGAGAAGAAATAAAAACTTTGATGTTCGCCGATGACATTGTAATTCTGTCAGAGACAGCAAAGGACTTGGAAGATATGTTGAACGGAACGGACAGTGTCTTGAAAGGAGGATATATGATGAACATCAACAAAAGCAAAACGGGGATAATGGAATGTAGTCGAATTAAATCGGGTGATGCTGAGGGAATCAGATTAGGAAGTGAGACACTTAAAGTATTAAATGAGTTTTGCTATTTGGGGAGCAAAATAACTGATGATGGTCGAAGTAGAGAGGATATAAAATGTAGACTCGCAATGGAAAGGAAAACGTTTCTGAAGAAGAGAAATTTGTTAACATCGAGTATAGATTTAAGTGTCAGGAAGTCGTTTCTGAAAGTATTTGTATGGAGTGTAGCCATGTATGGAAGTGAAAGATGGATTATAAATACTTTGGCAAGAAGAGAATAGAAGCTTTCGAAATGTGGTGCTACAGAAGAATGCTGAAGATTAGATAGGTAGATCACATAACTAATGAGGAGGTATTGAATAGAATTGGGGAGAAGAGGAGTTCGTGGCACAACTTGACAAGAAGAAGGGACCGGTTGGTAGGACATGTTCTGAGGCATCCAGGGATCACAAATTTAGCTTTGGAGGGCAGCGAGGAGGGTAAAAATCGTAGAGGGAGACCAAGAGATGAATACACTAAGCAGATTCAGAAGGATGTAGGTTGCGGTAAGTACTGGGAGATGAAGAAGCTTGCACAGGATAGAGTAGCATGGAGAGCTGCATCAAACCAGTCTCAGGACTGAAGACCACAGCAACAACAACCTGAAAACAAACAAAAACTTAACTACGTAACTATTTTTCGACGTGATAATTACAACTTTGACTTTCCATCGTTGATGGCATATACGAATCAGTTGATCTGTTTCGATTAGAAGCTGATAGTGCGTGGCTTTATACCTGTACGTACCTCGTAAGTAGAAATACCGACGGAATGCATAGCGGAGCGGGCATTTGTGTGAGCTTGTAAGGACGTGATGAAGGCGAGTAGGCCAGCGGCGCGCCAGGACACGCCGTCGGCGGCCGAGGGCGGACAAAAAGTATGGGAGCCGGAGCTGGGCCGCGCGGCGCCGTATCGGAACAGCCGGCGGGCTCGCAGCTGACCATTAATCCTGCGCTGAGCGCGGCAAGGTGGGGGTGTGGGAGCGGCCGCGGCCGCGCTCTGCCGGCCCGCAGCCTGCAGCCTCGTCAGTGCTGCGGACAGGTGCCCTGGGGCGACCGCCCCGCCGCCGCCGCCGCCGTCTCCGGCCCGGTACGTACAAGCCTCGCGATCTGTCTCCCATCCTGCTCACAGGCTGCGCTCCTTGTGAAGAAGCTGCCCAGGGGACTGAAAAGCGGGAATCGTAGGGCACGTGTACATACATCTGTTCCCCGCAAGCCGCCACGCGGTGTTTGCCGGACGGTACTTCTAATACCGCCGTCATTACTACTCTTCATTATTTCATCCCCGAATGGTGCGAGGGAAGAAGTGTGACGTAGTATTACTTCTTGGCCGAGCACTTGCGCTAGCCCTTTTCGCCGTTTTAGTCGTGTCGGCCAGGTCTCGGCAACAGGGTGAACAGGGTTTTTGTGCGGCGTGAAAATGATGGGCAAGCCTTTCACAAATCTTTCTGGTCGGAGGGGACTGGGCTATTTCCAAAGGCGAGAGATTTCCACAGGACGGGCGGTGCTTCGTAAGATCCTATCGGAAATGAACTTGGGAGTAACTGGCTGGTAGCACACCTGTACTGGGTTCTATTGGGCGGAAATGGAAATAGCCAATGAATGTGCTCGAATTTGTTTCCTGACAGTCATTGGCCGAAATTCCTAAATCATAAATACACTACTGGCCATTAAAATTTATACACCGCGAAGATGACGTGCTACAGACGCCAAACTTAACCGACAGGAAGAAGATGCTGTGATATGCAAATGATTAGCTTTACAGAGCATTTACACAAGCTTGGCGCCGGTGACGACACCTACAACATGTTGACATGAGGAAAGTTTCCAACCGATTTATCATACACAAACAGCAGTAGACCAGCGTTGCCTGGTGAAACGTTGTTGTGATGCCTCGTGTAAGGAGGAGAAATGCGTACCATCACGTTTCCGACTTTGATAAACGTCGGATTGTAGCCTAACACAATTGCGTTTTATCGTATCGCGACATTGCTTCTCGCGTTGATCGAGATCCAATTACTGTTAAGCAGAATATCGAATCGGTGGGTTCAGCAGGGTGATACGGAACGCCGTGCTGGATCCCAACGGCCTCGTATCACTAGCAGTCGAGATGACAGGCATCTTATCCGCATGGCTGTAACGGATCGAGCAGCCACGTCTCGATCCCTGACTCAACAGATGGGGACGTTTGCAAGACAACAACCACCTGCACCAACAGTTCGACGACGTTTGCAGCAGCACGGACTATCAGCTCGGAGACCATGGCTCCCGTTACCCTTGACGCTGCATCACAGACAGGAGCACCTGCGATGGTGTACTCGACGACGAACCTGGGTGCACGAATGACAAAACGTCATTTTTTCGGATGAATCCAGGTTCTGTTTAGCCGGCCGGTGTGGCCGTGCGGTTCTAGGCGCTTCAGTCTGGAACCGCGCGACTGCTACGGTCGCAGGTTCAAATCCTGCCTCGGGCATGGATGTGTGTGATGTCCTTAGGTTAGTTAGGTTTAAGTAGTTCTAAGTTCTAGGGTACTGATGACCTCACATGTTAAGTCGCATAGTGCTCAGAGCCATTTGAACCATTTTGAACCAGGTTCTGTTTACAGCATCATGGTGGTCGCATCCGTGTTTGGCGACATCGCGGTGAACGCACATTGGAAGCGTGTATTCGTCTTCGCCTTACTAGCGTATCACGCGGCATGATGGAATGGGGTGCCATTGGTTACACGTCTCGATCACCTCTTGTTCGCATTGACGGCACTTTGAACAGTGGACATTACATTTCAGATGTGCTATGACCCGTGGCTATACCCTTCATTAGATCCCTGCGCAACCCTACACTTCAGCAGGATAATGCACGACCGCATGTTGCAGGTCCTGTACAGGCCTTTCTGGATACAGAAAATGTTCGACTGATGCCCTGGCCAGTACATTCTGCAGATCTCTCACCAATTGTAAACGTCTGGTCAATGGTGGCCGAGCAACTGTCTCATCACAATACGCCAGTCAGTACGCTTGATGAACTGTGGTATCGTGTTGAAGCTGCATGGGCATCTGTACCTGTACACACCATCCAAACTCTATTTGACTCAATGACCAGGCGTATGAAAGCCGTTATTACGGCGAGAGGTGGTTGTTCTGGTTACCGATTTCTCAGGATCTATGCACCCAAATTGCGTGATAATGTACTCACGTGTCAGTTCTTGTATAATATATTTGTCCAATTAATACCCGTTTATCATCTGCATTTCTTCTTGGCGTAGCAATTTTAATGTCCAGTAGTGTAATTTCAGGGATCGATCTAGAGCCAGCGAAGTCGAGGATTCGGCCGGTAGTCTTAGTGTGGTAGAGGTGGCATGCGGTGGCTCTGGGACGGAGTTTGTGTCGTACAGCGGTTATCATTCTAAAAGTGTGGCCTGTATGCCCTCATCGTCCACAGGGCCAACGGCTTGCTGGATCAATAGCCTCCCCATCATTCACGTAGTGCTTTCCACAGAGTGCATACTTCATTGGGTCAAATACGAGGATGAGTCACATGAAACCCTTAAATATTTTTTAAAATTATTATAATTTTGCAGAAGTGGTACAAAGCTGTATCAATTTTCAACATAATCTTCCCCGCGCTCAATGCAAGTCCTCCAACGCTTGCAAAGTGCATAAAATCCTTTAGAAAAAAATTCTTTTGGTAGTCCGCGCAACCACTCATGCACCAAGTGGTGTACATCTTCATCAGAACGGAACTTCTTTCCTCCTATTGCGTCTTTGAATGGTCCAAACATATGGAAATCACTTGGGGCAAGGTCTGGTGAGTATGGTGGATGAGGAAGACACTCAAAATGCAGGTCTGTGATTGTTGAAACTGTTGTACGGGCAGTGTGGGGCCTTGCATTGTCATGTTGCAAAAGGTCACCTGCTGACAGCAATCGACGTCGTTTTGATTTGATTGCAGGCCGCAGATGATTTTTTAGGAGATCTGTGTATGATGCACCGGCGACAGTCGTCCCTCTAGACATGTAATGCTCCAACATGACGCCTTTTTCGTCCCAAAAGAGAGTCAGCATAACCTTCCCTGTTGATGGTTGTGTTCGAAACTTCTTTGGTTTTGGTGATGAGGAATGGCGCCATTCCTTGCTCTCTCTCTTCGTTTCCGCTTGGTAGAAGTGATCATAGGTTTCGTCCCCAGTAACGATTCTTGCACGGAAGCCATCACTTTCTCGTTCAAAGCGCCGAAGAAGTTCTTCGCAAGTAACACGTCGTTCTCTCATTTCAGGAGTCAGCTGCCGTGGCACCCATCGTGCAGACACTTTGTGAAACTGGAGCACATCATGCACAATGTGGTGTGCTCACGCATGACTAATCTGTAATCATCCTACAATGTCATTCAGTGTCAGTCGGCGGTTTTCCTTCAGTATGGCTTCAACAGCTGCAATGTTCTGTGGAGTCACAACTCGTTGTGCCTGAGCTGGACGAGGAGCATCTTCCACTAAAGTCACACCATTTGCGAACTTCCTACTCCATTCGTAGACTCGCTCCTGTGACAGACATGCATCATCGTACTGAACCTTCATTCGTCGATGAATTTCAATAGGTTTCACACCTTCACTACGCAAAAACCGAAAAACAGAGCGCTGTTCTTTCCTGGTGCAAGTCGCAAGTGGGGCGGCCATCTTTATACTGGTACTGCGGCTGTATGTGTGCGTCTGCACTATGCTGCCACCTACAGGCCATTCTGCACGCTGTTTGTAGCACGCTTACCAACTTACAGGATCACGGCGCGAAATTTCGATTTCTTATTACAAATTTAAGGTTTTCATTTGACTCACCCTCGTAAATGGCGGCCGCGAGGTGCGAGATCTGGGCTGTAGTGTGGTTGAGGAAGAACTGCGTAATGAAGTTTTGTTGAGTACCTCTCTGGTGCGCAAGCTTGCGTGACGCCTTACTTTGTCACGGAGAAGGAGAAGTTTGTTGTTGCATTTTTGTGGCGACGAACACGCTGAAGTCGTTTCTTCAATTTCTTCAGGGTAGCACATTACATTACAGAGTTGATCGTTACTCCATGACGGAGGGCATCAAACAAAATTCGCCTTGATTTTACTGGCTGAGCGAGAGGTGGTGGGGCGCCACTCCATGGATTGCTGTATTGTTTCCTGTTAGAAGTGATGAATCCATGTTTCATCGTCTCTGACAAAAGAGTTGTCGCAATCAGCCCCGTAACGTGCAAGTAATTCCGAACAGATTATCCATCGTTCCTCTTTATGGTGAGTGTAAGGTGTCTCATACGCGAGGAAGACATTTTTACCAGTTTTAATAAATTATTGTCTCTTATTGATGTATTCACAATAGTTAGGAAGTGCTGTAGTCCGTAGTCGGCCATGAGTCGGAGAGCATTCCCCACGCTGGCTGGCTAGGTGACGAAGCGACCGTATGTCGCGCATAGTGGGGTGGGGCTCGGCGCTGGACCATAGCAACAAGCGTCAGCCTGGGAAATATACATGACGGAAGTACCGCCATCTTGGCGCCAAAGACACCGATTTTTTATTTATATTTAATAATTAAAGTCATTTATGATAACATGAATACTAGGAGGAGCCTCTGGATGCTTAAAACTATTTATCATAATTTTGCCTCGTTAAAATTCACACCCGTTCATTAACAAATGCATGTCTTAGTAAGTACGAAGTTGATCGGAAATCCACGAACTGTGACGATACGAACTGCGCGCCAAAGAAGGCAGTCGGCGTTAAGAGCTCTTCCTGTCTTGTTCAATGGTAGCCATGCTCTCGGTTACGAGTAGTGTGTGACATGAGTGTTTCATTATTGATCTAATAGGAATAAAAGTGATATTACGGCATTCTGAATGTTAATTTCGAGTAAATAGATACCCCAAAGTTGACCGACAGCAATTTCAGATAATTAGCTTCCACCGATAGGGACAGCCAATGCGCCAATGAAGAATCTGCACGGGACGACATTTACGAGAGCTGCACCGCGCACAGGTAGGAGGAAAATCGACGACATGACCCACCAAGGCGGATCAAGGAACGACTTGCACTCCCAAATTCCGGGTGGAAATGCTGACCAGTTATACTGTACGTCACATATACCACCCTCTACGGACTGGCGGCTAAGCTGAGTAATAACAGTACCAGTTTAGAAGCGAGGGGATCTTGCACGAGAAACACAGCGGGCGCACTAACTGGTGGAAGAGTGTGTCAGCATTCCCGACAGAGACGTTCAGTTGAGTAGCAAAGTGTTTGATTGTGAGGCGTCGATCATCTCGAGTAAGAGTGTGCACACGTTCCAACATTGCAGGAGTCACGGCTGGGTGCTGCCGGTTGTCACGCCGAAGATCGGACAGGTTTTTGCAACTTGTTGCGATGATGCCTCGTCAAACGATTCGCCGTGCGTTTGTTCAGTGCCAGATCTCCGTAAAAATTCTGAAAGCGCCTACGTATATCTGCTATGCTCTGATATCCGCCAAAAGAAACTCCATGACAGCTCTTTGCTTGGAACGCAACTCCGTTACAGACGCCATTCTGAATGCTCCGTGTAGCACCACCACATATCGGAATTTCACGGAACGATAAGGGCTGAATTGGGATTACTCTGGGAATATTCTGAGAAGTAAAGCTGTGAGGACCGGGCGTGAGTCGTGCTTCGGTAGCTCAGATGGTAGAGCACTTGCCCGCGAAAGGCAAAGGTCCCGAGTTCGAGTCTCGGTAGGGCACACAGTTTTAATCTGCCAGGAAGTTTCATATCAGCGCACACTCCGCTGCAGAGTGAAAATCTCATTCTGGAAACATCCCCCAGGCTGTGGCTAAGCCATGTCTCCGCAGTATGCTTTCTTTCAGGAGTGCCAGTTCTGCAAGGTTCGCAGAAGAGCTTCTGTAAAGTTTGGAAGGAAGGAGACGAGATGCTGGCAGAAGTAAAGCTGTGAGGACCGGGCGTGAGTCGTGCTTCGGTAGCTCAGATGGTAGAGCACTTGCCCGCGAAAGGCAAAGGTCCCGAGTTCGAGTCTCGGTCGGGCACACAGTTTTAATCTGCCAGGAAGTTTCATATCAGCGCACACTCCGCTGCAGAGTGAAAATCTCATTCTGGAAACATCCCCCAGGCTGTGGCTAAGCCATGTCTCCGCAGTATGCTTTCTTTCAGGAGTGCCAGTTCTGCAAGGTTCGCAGAAGAGCTTCTGTAAAGTTTGGAAGGTAGGAGACGAGATACTGGCAGAAGTAAAGCTGTGAGGACCGGGCGTGAGTCGTGCTTCGGTAGCTCAGATGGTAGAGCACTTGCCCACGAAAGGCAAAGGTCCCGAGTTCGAGTCTCGGTCGGGCACACAGTTTTAATCTGCCAGGAAGTTTCATATCAGCGCACACTCCGCTGCAGAGTGAAAGTCTCGTTCTGGAAGCATCCCCCAGGCTGTGGCTAAGCCATGTCTCCGCAGTATCCTTTCTTTCAGGAGTGCCAGTTCTGCAAGGTTCGCAGAAGAGCTTCTGTGAAGTTTGGAAGGTAGGAGACGAGATACTGGCAGAAGTAAAGCTGTGAGGACCGGGCGTGAGTCGTGCTTCGGTAGCTCAGATGGTAGAGCACTTGCCCGCGAAAGGCAAAGGTCCCGAGTTCGAGTCTCGGTCGGGCACACAGTTTTAATCTGCCAGGAAGTTTCATATCAGCGCACACTCCGCTGCAGAGTGAAAATCTCATTCTGGAAACATCCCCCAGGCTGTGGCTAAGCCATGTCTCCGCAGTATGCTTTCTTTCAGGAGTGCCAGTTCTGCAAGGTTCGCAGAAGAGCTTCTGTAAAGTTTGGAAGGAAGGAGACGAGATGCTGGCAGAAGTAAAGCTGTGAGGACCGGGCGTGAGTCGTGCTTCGGTAGCTCAGATGGTAGAGCACTTGCCCGCGAAAGGCAAAGGTCCCGAGTTCGAGTCTCGGTCGGGCACACAGTTTTAATCTGCCAGGAAGTTTCATATCAGCGCACACTCCGCTGCAGAGTGAAAATCTCATTCTGGAAACATCCCCCAGGCTGTGGCTAAGCCATGTCTCCGCAGTATGCTTTCTTTCAGGAGTGCCAGTTCTGCAAGGTTCGCAGAAGAGCTTCTGTAAAGTTTGGAAGGTAGGAGACGAGATACTGGCAGAAGTAAAGCTGTGAGGACCGGGCGTGAGTCGTGCTTCGGTAGCTCAGATGGTAGAGCACTTGCCCGCGAAAGGCAAAGGTCCCGAGTTCGAGTCTCGGTCGGGCACACAGTTTTAATCTGCCAGGAAGTTTCATATCAGCGCACACTCCGCTGCAGAGTGAAAGTCTCGTTCTGGAAGCATCCCCCAGGCTGTGGCTAAGCCATGTCTCCGCAGTATCCTTTCTTTCAGGAGTGCCAGTTCTGCAAGGTTCGCAGAAGAGCTTCTGTGAAGTTTGGAAGGTAGGAGACGAGATACTGGCAGAAGTAAAGCTGTGAAGACCGGGCGTGAGTCGTGCTTCGGTAGCTCAGATGGTAGAGCACTTGCCCGCGAAAGGCAAAGGTCCCGAGTTCGAGTCTCGGTCGGGCACACAGTTTTAATCTGCCAGGAAGTTTCATATCAGCGCACACTCCGCTGCAGAGTGAAAATCTCATTCTGGAAACTTCGTACATTGTTACTTCCTCACCACCTCATCGCCGGCCGTTGTGGCCGAGCGGTTCTAGGTGCTTCAGTCTGGAACCGCGCTACTGCTGCGGTCGCAGGTTCGAATCCTGCCTCGGGCGTGGATGTGTGTGATGTCCTTAGGTTAGTTAGGTTTAGGTAGTTCTAAGTTCTAGGGGACTGATGACCTCAGGTGTTAAGCCCCATAGTGCTCAGAGCCTTACCACCTTATCGTGTGTGAGGGGCTACTTCAGGGTCGCTACCACGTACCACCTTCCCTGTTCCATTCGGCAGTGTTGCGGTTGTCAGTAAGGGTTCGTATCGGCTCTAATTTCTCGTCGCGACCTTTTCGCGAGATTTATGTCGGAGGCAGTATTACGTTCCCCGACTCTTCCTGCAATGTAAGCGCTCGGAATTTCAAAAGTTAACCTCTCCGTGATTCACAACGCCTGCTCTCGTAGTTCGTTCAGCGTCTCTGAGACCTGTCGAACCTACTGAACGATCCCATGTTGAGGCGTGACGCTCTTCGTGGATTCTTTCCTTTTCTTCCATTAATGCATCCAGGTCAGAGTTCCAGACAGAGGAGCAGTGCTCAAGAACGAGTGTTTTGCAAAGCATTTCTCTCGTTGATAAATTACACATTTCAATGAATCTCAGCCTGGCATCTCTTTTTACTACAAGTAATTTTACATAATAACACTGTTGTAGATCGTTCCGAACAGTTAGTCGCGGGTTTTTTTACAAATTTTACTGTTTCAGTCATTTATCGCCTCTAGTGCTGTAGAACGCTAATGGGTCTCTTCACCTATTTGTGCACAAAGTGGATAATTTGCTTTATGTTCAGGCTCATCCTTGCGAGTGAAGTAGAGATAACAAAGATGCAATGTTACAGGCGTAATGGTGGTGATAGGTGGGAAACGCTTTCGCTTCAGGAACGCATAAAACGAACCATTACAGCTGGGGAACATAACTAGTCACAGGTAAGGGATTCACAGTGCCTGCCGCGGTGGCCGAACGGTTCTAGGCGCTTCAGTGCAGAACCGCGCGGTTGCTTCGGTCGCAGGCTCGAATCCTGCCTCGGGCATGGATGTGTTTGATGTCCTTAGTTAAGTTTAAGTAGTTCTAAGTCTAGGGGACTGATGACCTCAGCTGTTAAGTCTCATAGTGCTTAGAGCAATTTGCAGGATTCACAGTATTCGTCTCTCCCAGCGTGGAAAGTGCACTGTTTGCCGTTCCTTACCGCTGCCTTCTCACTCTCTACTAACTGCATCCACTCGTGACGCACGTAAACGGAGCGACACAGTGCAGCACGGTTGAACCCGGAGGTCATTTCGCCCAACGAAGCGTCACCGCCCGCATCTCGTGGTCGTGCGGTAGCGTTCTCACTTCCCACGCCCGGGTTCCCGGGTTCGACTCCCGGCGGGGTCAGGGATTTTCTCTGCCTCGTGATGGCTGGGTGTTGTGTGCTGTCCTTAGGTTAGTTAGGTTTAAGTAGTTCTAAGTTCTAGGGGACTTATGACTACAGCAGTTGAGTCCCATAGTGCTCAGAGCCATTTGAACCATTTTTGAAGCGTCACCACAAGGTAACTCTACTCCGCAGTCTCTCCGTACTAATTCACTACAGCCAAAACCAGACGTTATTTTCGTCAACGCAAGGTGGACAATAAGGAATGGGTCACGGACCGGATACAGAAAATCGCCTGGCAAAACTAGCGGCATGAGCTTTTAAGCACCACAGGTTGCGATCTTTTTTTGCCGCTTCCTGTAGCTTCAACTGCGTCTCGTAAACTGACAAACGGCCGGGAGAGCAGTGTGCTGACCACATGCCCCTCCATATCCGCACCCAGTGATGCCTGTGGGCTGAGGGTGACACGGCGGCCGGTCGGTGCCGTTCGGCATTCATGGCCTGTTCGGGCAGAGTTGTAGTATAACTTCAACAGGGAAGTGATACAGTTCTTCACTCGGGAGGAGCGATCGTTCTGCTTTGTAGAGCACTCCTCGCTGCTGCGCAACTACATAAAAATTGCTGCAGGCATTGCAGACAAGGCTTAGTCGCAACGCGCTGCGAGCAATAATATTCTCGAGCAGGACTGAGAATGGGTCGAGGGAGGGTGGGGAAGGGGGGAGAGAGAGAGGAGAACAGGCAGGGAGTCGTGTAACCGTGTAACAAGAGTAAAACATGTCCAGTCATCGGAAAACTTGATGGAGAGCCGCTTTCAACGGTCATTAAAGTTTGCACAGTCGACGGGTACGCAAGTCGAGAGGGCACTTGAAGTAGTTGTTGAATAGTTTCGACGGCGGAGCAGCTGCATCCGTCTCGTCGACCTGGATGACCTTCTGCCAGAGGAGGGAGCGCAGACGTCGCGTTCTGTTCTCTCTTAACCGCTGTGTGTACGCTGTTCACAGAACAAAGCTGATTTGTGTCGCGACGCAAAACCCGTGAGAAACAATGCGCGCGGCTTACAGCAATATGAAAGCCGCCTCGCAACACAGATGACAGCGGGATCTTAAAGCTTAGGTCTCGTCACACACAGAATCCTTCACAATCGGGAGCACTATAAGGAAATGCGTGTGCTGTAATAACAACATTATGGATTTCACCATCTCCAATTAAAGATCCAGGCTGTCCTAATCTTATCCGTACCAGCAAAACTATAATAATAAACGCTCAGCAATAGCTCCACAGTTATATTTACGAATACGGTGGTCGTGGCACGATTACGACCATCAGCACCTTACTGGAGTATTTTGCGACGAATATGATGAAAATATTCAAAACTATACAAAGAGGTAAAATACTAAATTGCGATCGGATCTGTTCTGCCCCTACTCTCGCTCACACATACATTTACACAAAAGCGCACTATACATTAAAATTACTCTATTGTTAATGTATTGCCGGCCGGAGTGGCCGAGCGGTTCTAGGCGCTACAGTTTGGAACCGCGCGACCGCTACGGTTGCAGGTTCGAATCCTGCCTCGGGTATGGATGTGTATGATGTCCTTAGTTTCTAGGGGACTGATGACCACAGAAGTTAAGTCCCATAGTCCTCAGAGCCATTTGAACCATTTTGTTAATGTATTTTAGTGTATAAAATCCGTTGTTAAAATACTAGTAAAATAAAAACAACATTCGCTACGATACTCTACCAGCTACAAAACAGGAAATCAAGAGCTTCAGATTGTTTATCCATGAACATTCGGCTTCTCTAGTCGCAAGAGGTGAGTCACAGCGCTTGAACTGCACCCAGCAGCAAAAATGTGCAACGCTACATGTAATTTTCTCACTGCCGGAATAGCTTTTGTTAGGTGGATATAGGTATGCTTAATTATACCTCATACTTCCATTAATAACAAATTGAAGCAACTTCACGATATTCTAGTGTGGAATGGTATTTCTTTTAGTAATTAACTGCGAGTTCCCACGAGAAGCACATTCGATGCTCTGTGCTGCATGTACATATATTTGGCCACTCCGTATTCATTTCCTCTTCTTTTCTAAATCTCTTTCTCCGGATCATCCCGGAGTAACTTTTCTACAAGATGTTGTCCAGGGACAACTGCGTCTCTGGTCCATTCTTTTGCAGCACATTTACCGTCAACGCTGATGTCTACCTGGACTGTTACACGAGTTTTCAGTGCCAGAACTGGAGAACCTCCCAGCTGACCTCGCTGGATGGAACACAACGTCACTGGTCTCAAGATCTCCAATTTATGTTTCAAAAGTTTCTGGACACATGGACGGGAAGAGGTGGCCCGTTTCGGTGGCCCCCACGCTCGACTGACCTCACAGCACTAGTTCTCCTCCTATGAGTCTTTGCAAAGGAAGTTAAACACTCAAGTACTGCGCTACGGACAGAAATAAACCAGCAGTTTAAATTCATTTGGCTCCGCTGCTTGCACACGTTTTGTTCGATGGGACAGTAGTTGCTACTCAGCCAATACTTTCCACGCTGTTCTCTTCATTGTCTACATTTCACGGGCAAGTTGACGGGAGCTTATCGATCAGCTTTCTCCCTCAAGATCCCCACACTGGGGAAAGAAATCGTCATTGTTACTTAAAAAGATATAATTTGCCTTAAGCGATTTACGGAAACCGAGGAAAATCTAAATTGGGATTGCAGAACTAGGATTAGAAGCTCCGTTTCCCGAATGCGAAGCCAGTGTCTTACCACTAAGACAGCTCGCGCGAGAACGTAATGCATTTCTATAAAACAACTTGCAGGTTTAATACTAAGATCGTTGTCAAAAACCAGTATTCTTTGCCAAATTTTCAGACAGTTAATAATAACCTTTTGAAAGTGAAAAAGAAAGTGCTTTGCCATGATTGATGAAGTGAAATAAAACTGTGTTTTATTTTATCCTTTCACTAGCATTGGGACGAATGTGTTCCACGATAGGTCATCAAAGAACCAGCTGGCATTTGCTGCGTGCTATTGCTACGTAAATGGAGAAACCGAACCCTGCTAATACTTGCAGAATTCTTGTAATTACAGGTTACACCTGCAGAGTGTGCTGTCTCTTAAGTTTCATTATTAATCCTCCGCTCCAAATCGCTTCCTACTACCACATCGAATAAGTTCGCGCCTGCATAAAGGCAACCAAATGAATATATTTGGAAAGCAGGACTGTCGCGTCTTCCCAGACAGTTTGCGTCACTGAACTACACGCACGTACTGACGTATGTGCATCACATGCGATCCTGGATTGTTTAGAACTGTCTACTGATTTATGTCTCGTTTCTGTATGCTTTGTGCTTTCTGTACAGTGGTGTTCTGAAAGCATGCACGTACTTACGAATAAACCTGTATGTCCCAAACCGCGTTGGAAAGGGCGGGAAATATACTTTTCATGTAGTTGCTTATGACTATGACATTAATAATTAAAATAAATGATGTGTTTCTGTCTTTCACTCCGAAAACAAGTTGTCAGAGGAAACGTTAACGTGGAATATACATACCACTTAAAAAAAAAAAAAAACACATAAAAAACAAAAAAGACCAACAAAACCAGAAGATATCGTAACACTAATTTATTAGAGCTAAATATGCAAAACTGCAAATTACAGTTGGGTACTTAAATTTCTTTTAATGTTAGTGTAAGCAGACGCTTAAGGAACTTTTGAGGTATTTACTTCCCCTGCACAACTGGAAAAGTCATTTTCCTGAGGTCTTCCGTGGTTGCTCGGCATTAGTGGAAGAGTACGCTGAGATTTTTCGTCAATTAAGCCCACAGTAGAGTTCATTCTCCTCCCTTTTTTCCATTCTGCATTTTGTTCCGTCTTTGATGGTTACTACGTCGACGACGTCTTAATGTTCTGCTATCTGTACTGTATAGTTTTAAACAGGTAAATGTAGCCCCGGGCTTTTACTCAAGGGAAGTGAAGGCTCAAATCCCTTCAAATGGCTCTGAGCACTATGGGACTTAACATCTGAGTTCATCAGTCCCCTAGAACTTAGAACTACTTAAACCTAACTAACCTAAGGACATCACACACATCCATGCCCGAGGCAAGATTCGAACCTGCGACCGTAGCAGTCCCGCGGTTCCGGA
Organism: Schistocerca americana; assembly: GCF_021461395.2. Taxonomy (NCBI): domain Eukaryota; kingdom Metazoa; phylum Arthropoda; class Insecta; order Orthoptera; family Acrididae; genus Schistocerca; species Schistocerca americana. Next base: position 133,632,635 of record NC_060122.1, on the reverse strand, counting down.
CTGCAGCGCCTAGAACCGCACGGCCACCGCGGCCGGCGCTCAAATCCCTTCCCACGCACACAATTTGAGGTGTTTCGTGGTTTCCCGAGATCAGTTCCTACGAAATCCGGAATAGTTCTTCCCTACCACATCCTCGTCCAATTCAGACCTGTTCCGTCTCAGACGATTTCAGTGTGAACGGAATATGGATACTAACCTTGCATCCTTTCTCTTTCTTTATATGCACTTCGCAGATGAGAAATTCGTTAACGTAACCCACTGCGCATAAATTGTCGGAAAGGCCCGTTGCTGAACAACCACGTAAATAATCTCATCCATTAAATATTCGTGGATATGCGTGTGGAGCAACTGAAAGTGGAAGGGTCGGATAAAACTAGCAGTCGGACGGGCAGATACCGAAGTGAGATTTAGTGGAAGAGTCTTTAGGAAATTTAGTTCACCCAGGCAGCTTACAAAGCTCTCTGTGCACCGATACTTGAGAAATGCTTCTCAGTCTAGACTACCAGGTAGCATTAATAGAGCAAAGAAAAGAATGTCCAAGGAAGAACATCGCGTTTCGTGACGGTTTCGTTTAGCAAACATGAAAGCGTCGGCGATGCTAATCGAACTCCAATGGCAGACCCACACAAGAGGGGCATTGTTCATAATGGAGAGATTTTCCGTTAAAATTTCGAAAGTGTACTTTTCTGCAAGAGTCAATCGACGAATTACTTCGTCCTGCACGCATGTGGTGAAAAGCCGAAGAATTTATAAGGAATGATCAAAAAGTTTCCGTTCTATGATCGTACTGACCCCTCGTGTACATGTCAGCTCTTACACACTCGCTTCGCACTCGCGCGTGGTTGCGTATATGCTACAGCAACGTCCTCGCCCCTTATAAAATTAGAGAGTATTGAACTCCAGCTGCCGGCCGAAGTGGCCGTGCTGTTAAAGGCGCTGCAGTCTGGAACCGCAAGACCGCTACGGTCGCAGGTTCGAATCCTGCCTCGGGCATGGATGTTTGTGATGTCCTTAGGTTAGTTAGGTTTAACTAGTTCTAAGTTCTAGGGGACTAATGACCTCAGCAGTTGAGTCCCATAGTGCTCAGAGCCATTTGAACCATTTGAACTCAAGCCGGCCGTTGCGGCCGAGCGGTTTTAGGCGCTTCAGTCCGAAACCGCGCGACCGCTACGGTCGCAGGTTCGAATCCTGCCTCGGGTATGGATGTGTGTGATGTCCTTAGGTTAGTTAGGTTTAAGTAGTTCTAAGTTCTAGGGGACTGATGAACTCAGATGTTAAGCCCCACAGTGCTCAGAGCCATTTGAACCATATTGAACTCAGACGGAGGCTTACCAAGCATACATGTGCAGTTGCAGATGTTTTTTTCCCAGTTATTTTAGCCCAAGGACTGGTTTGAACATCACAGAGGATGTATGTTCTTACCTTCCTCACATCTCTGAGAAGGCTTCCCCAGCCCACAGTTCAGCCAGGGGTCCGAACAACGGTTATTTATTTTCAAAAACTGAAATAATGTATCATGACGGGCTGCACGTCTAACGCCGGAGGTCTGAGTGGATGATAGAATGGTGAAGACAATAGGCGGGGGGGGGGGGGGAGGTAAAGTTTCCCACCGTGAGGATCAAGTTACTTCAGCGTCCCGCCCTTGTGATCAGTGTCTGAGCAGCTCACTCTGGACGGAACGCTAATCGCAAACTAACGGCTGATAGAAGAGAGTCTCTGGGACTCCCTCGGTGTACGAGTGTGGCTCGCGGCCGGGCAGCAACAGGTGGAGGGACGGACAGGTACCGACGGCGGCGCGCCTGTCCAGTGAAGTCACGCAGCCGTCGAGTTGACACAGAGCGAGCGGTAATGGACGTCCCGACGCAAATATTTGGCCAGCTCTGAGCAGGTGACGTCCCAGGCAGACGGCGCGACGCGGTGCCACGCGGCCACAGCTGCTGGCCAATCCTGTTGCAGGACGCTAGCAAGTGCGCATTAAAAAAAAAAAAAAAAAACTGTATCCGGGAGCTGGTGACGCTGCTGTCGTCAGTGAATGCGGAGAAGGATTACAGGACCTGTTTATTGAACGCACAAATTACAGTGAGAGTAAACCAAAGGAGAGACGAAGGCAATGAGGGGTAGGAGACTTGAGACTAGTGTTTTTATTTTAACAATGAACAGCCTCAGTTGCACCGTTTACCTAGAAATTTACCTAGGTGTTGTGTACATAGTTCCGCGTAGTCAGCGCGTACACAACTTTCCCACTAGAGCGCGCCCCGCTAAGCACAACAGCGCATTCGCAGCGCTCGTCCGTCTCCGCTCTACGAGATGGTGCTTCCATAAAGACGGACCAAATTCTGCTTCCGCCGATCCGCGTATTAATATGTAACGCAGCCAATGAGATTGCTGCTAACGTAGAACCTTTTCTCCTCGCGGATCACACTCGCGCAGTGATACCTGAACGCGCGAGGGATTGTAACGAGTGTACAGATCTCCGATTAGTCAGTCTGCATTAGTCTATAGTCAAGTTTCAGTCTGCGCCTAATGAGATTATCATATTCCTGTACATAGCCATGAAGATAAATGAATAGACACTTTGTCAAGTATCAGAGATACGTGAGAATAAGATTAACGTACCAAGACCAAAGGAACTTCAGATTGTCAATTGTAAACAGCATCCAGAATCAAGTTAAGTAATTTCTATGCTTTTTATTTTTTAATAAATGTGTGTGAAAATTAATCAAGTTCTGTTTAAAGTCGGTCACCGTCAATCTGCTACTCTAAGCGTGCAAGTGGCATTTCTATCGTCTGACCTAACGGCAGATGATAAACACGCCACGATAAGACCACGAGACATATTGCTGACACTCGCCTACTTCGCTAGAGCGACAAGTCAAAGAATCGGTGTGTGTACCGAAGGTCTTACAGTACACACACTACACTAGGTTTCAGTCCGGATAACCCAACCTTCTTCAGAATAACAGCATCTATTGTTTGTCCATAGTAGACATCGTCAAGCTAAAACTACAAATCCATAAATTATCGTCAGAATGTAAAATTTATCTGGCATTGCCTCGACCCCACTTCGCGAGCGCGATGCGACAGCTACGAGTGCTGTACTGGAACTGACCGTAGTGTCATGAGACCCGCTTGGGCAGACACAATAAACGCGAATATTTGACTTCCAATAGCGGTAAATAGAGGATATAAAATGTAGAATGGCAATGGCAAGGATAGCGTTTCTGAAGAAGAAAAATTTGTTATCATCGAGTATAGATTTAAATGTCAGGAAGTCGTTTCTGAAAGTATTTGTATGGAAGTGAAAAGTGGACGACGATAAATAGTTTAGACAAGAAGAGAACAGAAGCTTTCAAAATGTGGTGTTACAGAAGAATGCTGAAGTTTAGATGGGTAAATCGCATAACTAATGAGGAGGTATTGAATAGAATTGGGGAGAAGAGGAGCTTGTGGCATAATTTGACTAGAAGAAGGGATCGGTTGGTAGGACATGTTCTGAGACATTCAGGGATCACCAATTTAGTATTGGATGGCAGCGTGGAGGGTAAAAATCATAGAGGGAGACCAAGAGATGAATGAATACACTAAGCAGATTCAGAAGGATGTAGGTTGCAGTAGGTACTGGGAGATGAAGAAGCTTGCACAGGATAGAGTAGCATGGAGAGCTGCATCAAACCAGTCTCTGGACTGAAGACGACGACAACAACAACAACAACAGCGGTAAAATACAAAGTTACTTTATTTACATGCGGTGTAATGTAAGGTAATAAAGAGAGACTGAAGTAGTAAATCATGGAATAAAAACTTGAGTAGATAACGGATGACAAAAAATAGGCAGCAGCGCAGCAACGGCGTAGTCAGGCCACAGGCAACTTTCACTCGGCGGGTGGCAGGGCGGGGGTGGGGTCAGCCTCCCACCGCCACGCACCGCCTGCGGCAGCCTCTGTGAGGTGCTCGCCGTCTGGACCGCCGCTGCACTGCCTTCCACCGCCTACTCTACAATTGCCAGCACAGAGCTGATAGTTCACGCCAAAGATCCTCCATGTGCGGTAAATTATGTCACCTACATGTTGAAAATGTTAAAGATTGACGTCTTGGCAAACAGAACACAGCATCAGAATGAATCTTTCACTCTGCACCGAACTTTGCGCTCTTTTGAAACTTGAGGGCAGTTTATAACTGTGAGCCGGGCTGAGACTCGAATTCTAAAACTTGCAGGTCCGTACACATAAACGCTGCTTATTGCGCATATACCGGCTGGAAACAGTCCCGTAGACTGTAGCTAAGCCATTACTCCGCAATGTCCTTTCTTTTAGGAGTGCAGGTCACAGAAGAAATGCAGGAAAACTTCAGTGAAGTTTGGAAAGAGGGGAGAGGTACTACTACAAAAAAAAAATGAAACTATGACAGCAGGTTGTGTGTCACGCCTCGTACCTCAGTAATTAGGAACATTTTACGTGAAAGGCAAGGTTCCGGATCCGAAAGCTGGTGCGGTACACCGTTTTAATCTGCCAGCTAGTTTCAAAACACCGCACAATCTATTGTAGCATGAAAGATTCATTCTGAATGTCATTTTCTAGTAGCGAGGGTCTCAGCCTTCAATATTGTCAACACTGAGGTAAATTTATTTATATAAAATGACGAAGCTCTCGAATAAGCTTAAATTGGAATACGAACTTTTTCTCAACTTGACGTCTTCATATATGCGAAGTCTGAAAGTTGTATAAACTGCCAGAAAAATGATGCTATCGGCTATTTTGTATCTTCTGGCGTTAGAATAACTTCCGTTGTAGACCAATGGAGTCCTGTAGGTCTATTACTGTTCACAACACGTAGGAATGGTATATTGCCTAATGTAGGAAGCCCCATGAGGATGTTCGCGGATGATGTAGTTGTACGTAGAAAAGTCGTTACTTTAGAAAACTGCAGAGGAATGCATTAACACTGTAGGGGACCGATGCTTGCCACAAGGACTGGCATCTGATCCTCCATATTAACAAATGTATCGTGTTACGCATAAGTAAACTGGAAGACCCGTTACTGTATCATTGCCGGCTGGGGAGGCCGAGCGGTTCTAGGCGCTACAGTCTGGAACCGCGCGACCGCTACGGTCGCAGGTTCGAATCGTACCTCGGGCATAGATGTGTGTGATGTCCTTAGGTTAGTTAGGTTTAAGTAGTTCTAAGTTCTAGGGGACTGATGATCTCAGAAGTTAAGTCTCATAGTGCTCAGAGCCATTTTTTTACTGTTTGGTTACACGATTGTCGGGTAACCGCTGGCAACTGTCCAGTCCCAAGAAAAAAATTTAGTAAGCAGTACTTGTCAGATCAAATGAAAGGAGACTGCACTAAGAGGCACAAGCCCTGATGCTAAGGGAAGCTTTCCGGTATACGTAAGTGGTGAAATCGAGTGGAAACGTATAAGAGAAATCAAACATTAAAGAGTTTTTGTGTCGAAGGAGCCAGCTGATAGAAATATCCCGAACGCCTATTGTAGAAGGTCAGCCTCGCCTTAGGACGGTATATAAGCAAAAGGTTCTGAGAGAGGAGGCACTGTGTAGCTACGGCAGGCAGCAGCAGCAGAAGTGTGCAGAAGTAATATTCTCAGCGAGAAGTCGGTGATCAGATCCGGTGACACGCACATCACCTGCAAGATAACTAATCATTATCTATTCTGGGGAATAGCTTTGAACATAGGCGATTTGTCTTTGTCTCAAGGAATAGATAGCATTTGTAGTTTCGTAATTAACAAGAACAATTTACGGAATAAAATTGTCTCTTGTAAGCTTAGGCGAGTGGCCTGTTGATAAGAATAAATCGAGTCTGACATGTATTAAAGAAGGGGTTAGAAAGTGGCACCTCTTTTGTAACTTATCAAAAAGATAATAAATGAACTACTTAAATAAATACTGAACTCTTCAGCATGCCCTTCCTGCCATTAATCCTAAAAGATTACCACTGCAACCAATAACCACCCAGTTCTACCTCGGAGAGCTTTCTCCCTCTCAACTCCGACAACAAAGGTGGACACCCCAACAACCCTCAGATTGTCGTCAACGTTCCTGTTGCACTACAGAACGGTGCTGGGACGCGACAAAACAGTCACATCGATTATATTTCTGAGAGTGATTTAAAGTGGAACGGATGCATAAAACTTGCCGTAGTGAAGGCAGATGCCAGGCTGACATTCGTTGGAAGAATCTTAAGGAAGCTTTGTCCAACCACGAAGGAGGTAGCGTACAAAATCCTTGCTAGACCGATACGTGAGTATTGCTCCTCAATGTGGGACCCTTACAAGGGATTATCGATAGAATAAATATTGAAGATCCAAAGAAGAGTTTCGTCATTGATTCGTTTTAAAGTAAGCGCAACTCCAGTGGCAGATGTTATGAGGTAGGGGCCATACGGTACGGTGTGCTTAATTGTACATTCCTTTCTCATACATAATCGCGGTAGCAGTAAGACTGCAATGGGAATTCCTCTGTTAGGCGGATAGAGCAGATAGGTGGAATGAATACATTCAAAGCCTCTGTGAGGGAGAGGGGGGGGGGGAGGGGGAGGAGGACTTGCCCGATGATATCCTAAAAGAACATACAGGAGACGATAGGGAAGAGGGGATCCAGTATTAGAATTGGCAACAAAGCGACTATTCATGTTGGCTTGTAGAATGTATGAGACTGGAGATATACCATGTGACTTTCGGAAAAATATCATCCACACAATCCCGCAAACAGCAAGAATCGAGAATTATCGCACGATCAGCTTCATAGCCCATGCATCCAAGTTGCTGACAAAAATAAAATACAGAAAAATGGAAAAGAAAATTGAGGTTCTGTTAGATGAGAATCAGTGAGGAAGGGTATAAAAGGCATCAGACAGGCAGTTCTGACGTAGCGGTTGATGATGGAAACAAGACCGAAGAAAAATCAAGGCAATTTCATAGGATTTATCGACCTGAAGATAAGCGCTCGACAGTGTCAAATGGTGTAAGATTGTAGAAATTCTGGGAAAAGTAGAGAGGTAAGCTACAGGGAAAGACGAGTAATATGCAATATGTTGAAAGTGCCTAATCAGTTTTTGTTACATGGTAATGTATAGTTATATTAACAGGTACTTTGTCTGTGTGGTAATGTGAAGTTGAACTCGTGATTAGAGAAACAGGTATGATCATCAATGCAAAAGTTATTCATAAATGCAACATTAAACTGTATACTGCAACGCTCGTGACAAGAGTACAGTCTGTTCTGTTAAATGCAAGAAAACTTTACTATTAGTTATAATCACCACGTTTTTGGAATCAAAAATTTGTACAGTTTCTGACAATGTATGGCTTTGTGCAACTGAATTCAGAAAAACGTATTTTCCATGTTTTAACAGATGACGCCGATGTGGGAGATCGGCAGTGGTTGGGGGTCGCTCGTAGTGCTGTAGGGGAAACGCCGAGTGCTGGAGGGAAAGTGCCACTCTAAACTGAAACCTACACCCCCTTTTTTTTTTTTTTGGTAAATATTAAGTGGGGCCCCTCCACGCCCACACTTGCATGATTACAGTTCAAAAATATATACTGTCACCTGTGCTTTCGTTAGTTTCTAAAGCAATTCTGCCGAAAAAGCAGCGATATATTTTCGCCTGGCTTGTTAAACCATTTGAAACTTTCAGAGAAGCGTCAAGAGTAGCGAATTTTGAGTAAAACCTGCACATTTCTCTGGTTGTCATGTCAAGATTTGCTTCTTTTCCCAAAACACTGCAGAGTTCACACTGTGTCACCCCGCCAAAACGTTATGCAGGCACGTCTGCGAGAGAATTATGAAACAGTGGTGTATTAAATTTGTTAAGTGGGGAACTGAGGAAAAGTAAAGTCAGTATATGAAAAAGCACACCCTCGGTACAGAAAAAAGTGTCATGTCTTCACACTTGTTCCAAACCCATAGCATTTCTCATTACACCAGTAATCGATGACCCTTAAAAATTAATTCTTTCACCGAAAAACTCTGTAGTAATTGAAATAGCACGTTAGATAATGAAGTTTTACGTAATAACGCTATGGTACAATACTCTCCTCTTTGCGTGCTATCGTTTGCCAAAATTTCATTTCAATATCTGAAACCAATTATAAAATATGAGAAATGTTGATATTTCACTCTGGCTTTATAGCTGGCGCGACGTGATCGCAAATGAGTATGCTACATCAGATCTTTTTTCTAGAGATTGGTGACAGATGGATACCTCTAGCGAAGTCTAAAAAAAATTAGCTAAATTTCATACGCAACAACATATTATGTAATATGCACCAAACGCAAAATCGTAGCGACGTCAATTTTTCATCGCACACAATTCCGAATTTCGCGAAGTGTCTGGATTTTACGTAAATATCACAATAACTATGACCATCAACGAAATGATGGGCACATCATCATGGACTTGACATATGGAGCTATAAGTAAAGCAAAACTGAAATGCTTTTACCGATTAGTTTCTGTAAAATCGTCTGAGAAAGACTGTAGGGTGCGCTTCTCGATTCTAACAATGCTGACCGGCCGAAAAATGAAAAGCAATTATCGGGCTGCCCTTCTGAACACACGAATGAAAACGCCCAGCGCTTTGGACGAAAACTGATCATTGTGCATCGACCACCGTATCTTGCGCGAGCTATAGTGACAGGATGGTCTGTTAAGACATCAGGGAATGACTTCCATGCTACTAGAGGGAGTTGCAGAAGTTAAAAAGTGTAGAAAAAGAGAGACATTTGAATTCATTTAGCAAATAATTGAAGACGTATAACTGTAGACGTAATTGAAGAAGTTTTTTACTAGTTGCAAATGTTACTCTGAGATGAAAAGATTGGCACAGGAAAGAATTTGTAGCGGGCCATATCAAATCAGTCAAAGACTGATGGCACAAAAAAAAAGCCCTCACGAAAAGTCCATGAAGTTAAAATTTAGAGAGATTCTAGGACATAGAAGGTTACCAGCAGTAGTTCTTTTCGCACACCACGCGGTCCTGTAACCGGAAAGGGGGGGGGGGGGTAAGGAGGGGGCAATGACAGTGGCGCAGGAAGTGCCCTCCGTCACACACCGTAAGGTGGCAATTGAAGTATAGATGTAGATTAAGCAACGTCGCTAGCAACTCCATCTGAGGGGAACTTTTTCTCTCGCTAATGACTCCTGTGTTGTCAGAACATTACGCATGAATAAGAAGAGGGAATTATCTTCCGTGGCGAGAAGTATGTTTTCTCGTAACGTTTCATTAACATCGTTCCCACATGGTTATAGGCCCCACGGCAGTTTTCAGTTCAACAGTTCATTTACAGCACCAGTGGCTTAATACTAATACCTCTATTATGTTACTTTCTTAACTATATTCTCCTTCTTTCTCTTCCAGACAATATGGGGAAAGCCTCATGCAGTGACGTTAAATTGACAAGCTTGTAAGATTTTCGCAACTCTCGTATTGTTCCATTGCGAACAGAGATCTTCCTTTTCTTCTAGGGCGCATTCGAAAGACATAAATCAAATTCTAAGTGCGACGTGCAAGACGCCATGGGAGTGACGCAAGTTGAATAGGAGTTTTCACCATTCAGATATTTGGGAAACGAGCAACGTTCGAAATTGACAGATGAGTCCATCTGAAAGAGGCGCGATTATAGGCGCTCACAGATTGTGTACGTCCTTCTGTTAGATTTAGAACGAGTATCTGACATATGTCAAACAGTGGATGAGCTACAAATTCGCTTCTTAGCCCTTGGAGGACAGAAATACAGGGTGGGAAAAACGAAACTGGACAGGAATTTTTTCATGTCATCCTTCTGCGACTGGTTTGACGCGGCGCGTCACGAATTCCTCTCCTATGCCAACCTTTTCATGCCAGAGTAGCGCTTGCAACCTACGTCCTCAATTATTTGCAGATGTATTCCAATCTCTGTCCTCATCTACAGCTCACATAAAACTTAGGCCAAGCGATCGACAAAACATCGCAGTTATGCTTTTGGAGACACAGAATAGCTTTATGCGTTGGACGCTTGTCATGGTGAAGATTGTGTGTCTGAATTCAATCTTTTCCTCTCTGCGATCCATTTTCAAAAATTTGTCTTTCTGATGCTCATCTGCCCTTCATATGTACTTTTTCTTAAAAGTACTTGCCTTTGTTATGGTCAGATAAATTATTGAACGTCATCCCATTCATATGTGCTATGGGAATAAAATAAATGGAGATACAATAATGCGAAATAATACATGTGGAAACCGTTCACATTCGCTGAACTTTCAATGCAATGCCTGTGTAGTGGCAAGTTAAAATTTGTGCCCGATAATTTTGAGTTGTCACTGTATACTCCTAAGTATTTTATCTTCTTATTTTTTAAAATTTTTTCTTTAATTGGATAGCAGTGTGCCAATTTTCAAAGACGCTTTTAAAATGTAATGGTAATGCTCTGAAATCAGTATGAAAATAAATAATATTTGGTAGCTGCGTAACGATTTTTTCCCCTTATACAATCTATGTCTGCTGGGACAAAAATCAGCTAGGAAGGGACGCATCTGGTCGTATTTTGACATGGAACGACAAGCGACGTGATGTAACAGGAAACGTGATATAGCTGACCAAACTACAGGTTTCCATTGTTTCATGGTCCAATCACGGTGTTCCCAGGCGCACTACAATCGTACCTGGCGGTGTCGTTGGGTCAGCCGGGTCGCACACAAGGCACACTTTCGGTAGAGCCCCAGGTGCAAACGCTTTTGCTTTCCACAGCACGTTTCCACGCTCCATGTACCACAGACTGCTATTTATTGTGCTTTACGTTGTTAACACAACTATAGAATTCGTATTCTGCAAACGTTGCATATACCTTACGTTTGTTGCATATTTCAATCTGGCTCTGTAGCTTACTGGGTGAGTTGCAGACAACAGTGACACCGTTCGACATTAGATCAGTGCTTGGCATTACTACTACAATTACTTTTTATTAAATCAGGATCGCTCATTTTCATAAAATGTTCACGTGATTGGTTTCGGCGTGCCATTACCATCCACAGGTGTTGGCGTGAGTACACACAAGAAGTTTCTCAAGAACTGAGGAAAGTATATGTGTGTACCTGATCGTAGACTGTGATGAATACGATTTTACGAAAATACGTGTACATTTTACCAGGTATTCTGGCGGTCGGTCAGAACATCTCAAAGAATGTGGAAGAACTAGCTGCAGCGTCATATTGCATTAACTGGAGAATTCTAGTTGTCAGAGGAATTCTCGTTCTCACGGCAGCTTGTGAAACTGCTAGTCCCTATTTGGAGTTCTTCGAAACGACGCCAATGTCCAGGACTTGATAGTGCTTTTGCGTCCATAGAAATAGATCATTTAGAACATTGTGAAACAAATTTAATTTTTAACCAGTAACCACCTGCAAATTTGTGTTATAGATTTCTTCAAACATACATGGTAACGGTTTCGATCTCCCAAAAAGGTCTCCATAGATTTTTACAAGCCTGTCTGATGAAGACAGCAACTGTACGGCAGATACATTGTAGAGCTACTGAGACTTAAAGGAATTAGCCATTGTAGAGCTATTAAAACTTAAAGTAATTAGCCACTTTAGATGTGTCGTTTATGTATCAGTAACGTGTAGCACGCTCCTGAATGAAGAAATCGTTGTATGTGAACATCATAGAGTTGTTTAACTAATCCCTCCGTGTGTACTGGTATCACTTTTGTAGAGGAGTGCACTTAAAAAAAAAAGTAGCAAACACACATTATATAGTACAAACGAGCGATTTTCACCCATGACAATTTCGTCATCCAGGAACACATTCTACGTAGATGTTACGTCAACATCTCATAAGAAGCGTAAAACTAACTACGTTAGGTTGTATCAGACAAGTGCATAATAAAACATCTGTAAAAGAATTTTCCAAATTCGAAGCCAGTCAAGCTGCCCTTTTAACTAAAGATTTCAAACGTTTCTAGATTGTTCTTTTTATAGTAAAATTTACTTTACATATCCATACAACCGAATTTCTCTACAGGTTGCGTTATGATAAATTAACATTTCCGATGGGTCCGTGTCAGACCAGAAGCCAGAGATCGAAGTTTCAATCCGCGCTCGATCTCAATGATTATCCTGTTATTGTCTTTCACTTCTGGGGATGATTTGTGTATGTCAACGATGAGATGCACCATTGTTAGAGCCCAGGTTAAATTTTGCATGTGAAGAACCATCCTAGAAAGTTTATCATCATTTTGGTAAATCTTGTGTAGTAATGGACACGAATCAGACTCGTAGCAGTGATGCCGTTTTAATAGCTTATTGGCCGCAATTCGGACGCGTTTGCATCATGATGTTATTGACACTTCGGATCTTATGAAAAATGTTTAAATTCTGTATATTGAATTGTGTTGTCTAGTTTGTGTTTTGACTTAATGAAGTGCGGGATGAAACGTCAAATGTGTATCCACACTTATATAGCGACTGAAAAACTTTTTGTGTCTGATGACGATAAGTAACACCGTAATTGATAGCAATAATAAGTTTTCATATGCAGATAGCCAATTAAGCACGTTTGAGATTCTCTACAGAAAAACGAAATTTATAGCTAACATAAAGAATGCACCAAACTTTTTCCGTGTAGCCATTGCTCAAACAGAGAGTCACAAAGTTGAAGCATGTAGAAGAGTTAATAGAAGAAAATGGCTTCACATAAATGAAAGGATACACAAAACAGAAAGAAAATACTGAATAACACAAATATTTACAATGAGAAGTACATATCAAGTAGTTCGAAAATAAATACAAATGCGATAGTGAAAGCAGAATACCACTACGCTAGTGCCCAGTGCCCAGCATTAAATTATACATAACACATATCACAAATATTGCAGAGAAAAAGCGTGAGGTAAATTTTAGATCCATTAGGAAGCAGAGAAGCCTGGATATTAAGAAAGAACGATGAAATATATCAAAATATAGAATTATATGTTCTTGGACATTTATACAGGATAATGACAATGGACTGACGAGCCAAATCTTCAAGTATATCTAGGAAAAATAAATTAAGAGCAAATTGATCCGAGAAGCTAAATAAAATTTATCTAAAGAACGCCACCATGGAACCACCAAAAGCTGGTGTAACATATAATATTTTCAATAAAAATTTTCTGTTTGTGACCGCATTGTCAATATACCGGGTGATCAAAAAGTCAGTATAAATTTGGAAACTGAATAAATCACGGAATAATGTAGATAGAGAGGTACAAATTGACACACATGCTTGAAATGACATGGAGATTTATTAGAACCAAAAAAATACAGAAGTTCAAAAAAGTCAGACAGATGGCGCTTCATCTGATCAGAATAGCAATAATTAACATAACAAAGTAAGACAAAGCAAAGATGATGTTCTTTACAGGAAATGCTCAATATGTCCACCATCATTCCTCAACAATAGCTGTAGTCGAGGGATATTGTTGTGAACAGCATTGTAAAGCATGTCTAGAGTTATGGTGAGGCATTCACGTCGAATCTTGTCTTTCAGCATCCCTAGAGATGTCGGTCGATCACGATACACTTGAGACTTCAGGTAACCCCAAAGCCAATAATAACACGGACTGAGGTCTGGGGACCTGGGAGGCCAAGCATGACGAAAGTGGCGGCTGAGCACACGATCATCACCAAACGACGCGCGCGAGATATCTTTCACGCGTCTAGCAATATGGGGTGGAGCGCCATCCTGCATAAACATCGTACGTTCCAGCAGGTGTTTATCAGCCGGGCTGGGGATGATGCGATTCTGTAACGTATCGGCGTGCCCCTCACCCGTCACTGTAGCATTTACAAAACCAGAATCACGCAGTTCCTCGAAGAAAAAAGGCCCGATAACGGTAGATTTGGTAAATCCAACCCATACCGTGACTTTCTCGTCGCGCAATGGAGTTTCCACGACAGTTCTAGGATTTTCGGTAGCCCAAATTCTGTAGGCGTGGGCGTTGACAGACCCTCGGAGCGCGAAATGAGTTTCGTCGGTCCACAACACGTTACTCAACCAGTCGTGATCTTCCGCCTTCTTTTGAAACGCCAACACCGCAAATGCCCTCCGCTTCACTAAATCACCAGGTAACAGTTCATGATGCCGACGGATTTTGTACGGGTAGCATCGGAGGGTACGCCTAAGTGCCAACCAGACAGTAGTGTATGGAATGCCGGTGCGACGTGCGACTGCACGAGCGCTGACTTTCCCGTGCATAGACGAACCCACTACATTCTCCATTTCTTCCTGAACTGCCTCAGCAGCATTACGCCTTGTGCTCGGTCGGCCACTAAGGGGTCTATCGTCTAAACAACCCGTGGTTTAGAACTTCGGAATCATTCTCGCCATAGCTGCATTTGTCAACGGACCTTTACCCGTTCGAATCCCCTTCCTATGGTGATAGGTTCGTAACGCTGAACCAGCAGATTCCCCATTCTGATAATACAGCTTCACTAAAAGCGCCTTTTCAGGTAACGTCAACATGCTGCGACTGCTGGCGCATCTGATTCTCTCTCTCATTACAGCTCCTTTTATACACGATTGTCACGCGCAGTCACTGACGTTTTGCTGTCCAGCGCCATCTGTCGGACATTTTGTGAACTTTTTTTCTGTTCTAATAAAACCCCATGTCACTCCAAGCATGTGTGTCAATTTTTACCTCTCTATCTACATTATTCCGTGGTTCATTAAGTTTTCAAATTTATCCTGACTTTTTGATCACTCGGTATATCAAACTACCGACGTTTCGGTCTCTGTTGCAAGGTACCTTCTTCAATCTGCTTTGGTTTATTGTCAAATGGTCATCTTCAACTCACGCAATAATATTATGTCACATAGGAGAAACGTAGATTGGCGTCAATGTGTTATTGTTTTCAGTTACAGGATACGTTTGGAAAATGTATAAAATAATATATGCATATAAATATGAGAAAATATATTAAGAAATATATATATATATATATATATATATATATATATATATATATATATATATATATATATAGGCTTGTATATGTGACATGCTGCAACTGAAAACCGTTATGTATCTGACGGCAAAGAAGCTTCCTTTAATTTAATGTAATGTTACGCTGCTTTGGCTGAAGAGGGTCCCTTGACTGAAACACGTTGTCGGTTTGTCTGCTAAGGAACACACTTTGCAGCAGCTTTTGGTGGTACCGCGACATCATTCTTTAAATATATTGATGCTGTGCAGCATCACTTAGAGGAAATATTTTTTTAAAAAATAGTTTATGAATACGCAACATAAAAGCAGAAGAAGCAGCAACAAATTTAAAATAATTCTAAGGTAGGCGGAGTAAGAGAGCAAGTTTGAATATTGTCCGAAGAAAGGAAATAAAAAGACACGGAGAGAAGAGGAACAAATATTGCAGGAAAAGAAAAGAACGAAAGAGTTGTTGTTGTTGTGGTCTTCAGTCCTGAGACTGGTTTGATGCAGCTCTCCATGCTACCCTATCCTGTGCAAGATTCTTCATCTCCCAGTACTTACTACAACGTACATCCTTCTGAATCAGTGTATTCATCTCTTGGTCTCCCTCTACGATTTTTGCCCTCCACGCTGCCCTCCAATGCTAAATTTGTGATCTCTTGATGCCTCAGAACATGTCCTACTAACCAGTCCCTTCTTTTTGTCAAGTTGTGCCACAAACTCCTCTTCTCCCCAATTCTATTCAATACTTCATCATTAGTTATGTTATCTACCCATCTAATCTTCAGCATTATTCTGTAGCACCACATTTTGAAAGCGTCTGTTCTCTTCTTGTCTAAACTATTTATAGTGCATGTTCCACTGCCATACATGGCTACACTCCATACAAATACTTTCAGAAACGACTTCCTGACACTTAAATCTATACTCGATGTTAACAAATTTCTCTTCTTCAGAAACGCTTTCCTTGCCATTGCCAGTCTAGATTTTATATCTTCTCCGATCATCATCAGTTATGTTGCTCCCCAAATAGCAAAACTCCTTTACTACTTTACGTGTCTCATTTCCTAATCTAATTCGCTCAGCATCACCCGACTTAATTCGACCACATTCCATTATCCTCGTTTTGCTTTTGTTGATGTTCATCTTATATCTTCCTTTCAAGACACTGTCCGTTCCGTTCAACTGCCCTTCCAAGTCCTTTGCAGTCTCTGACAGAATTACAATGTCATCGGCGAACCTCAAAGTTTTTATTTCGTCTCCATGGACTTTAATACCTACTCCGAATTTTATCTTTCGTTTCCTTTACTGCTTGCTCAATATACAGATTGAATAACATCGGGGATAGGCTACAGCTCTGCCTCACTCCCTTTCTAACCACTGTTTCCCTTTCATGCCCCTCGACTCTTATAACTGCCATCTGGTTTCTGTACAAATTGTAAATAGCCTTTCGCTCCCTGTATTTTACCCCTACCACCTTTAGAAATTGAAAGATAGTATTCCAGTCAACATTGTCAAAAGCTTTCTCTAAGTCTACAAATGCTAGAAACGTAGGTTTGCCTTTCCTTAATCTTCCTTCTAAGATAAGTCGTAAGGTCAGTATTGCCTCACGTGTTCCCATATTGCTACGGAATCCAAACTGATCCTCCCCGAGATCAGCTTCTACCAGTTTTTCCATTCGTATGTAAAGAATTCGTGTTGGTAATTTGCAGCTGTCACTTATTAAACTGATAGTTCGGTAATGTTCACAGTTGCTTTCTTTGGGATTGGAATTATTATATTCTTCTTGAAGTCTGAGGGTACTTCACCTGTCTCATACATCTTGCTCACTAGATGGTAGAGTTTTGTCAGGACTGGCTCTCCCAAGGCCGTCAGTAGTTCTAATGGAGTGGAGAGAGAATCGAAATTGTCACGTGGCGCCTAGTTGTCCGAGACGGGAGTCATAAAAAAGTAGTGATTGGTGTCGGTACCATGTGATGTTAGTAAGGAGCGTGAGCTGGCGCTGCTGCTGTTACTCCCCTAGCGCTGGCCACGCGACATCCTGACAGGGCGACCCCTGCCTGTCCTGCTACCGGCTGCCGGCTGCGTGCCTCAGCGGGCTGCAAGCGGCACTTCCGGCAATTAGGGGCCGCCTTCCGGCGCTGCACACCTCTGCACCCCTCCCAGCTACCGCTGGCCCACTTACGGCCGCGCCGCGCTCCGCTTACCGCGTTTTTATTTCCAACCGTCTCAGTGTCATCACTCCTTCGGTAGGAATGTTTCTACTATAAAGTACGGCGTCATGAGGGATGAATATAAATAAATCAGTTAATGAGTCAGTCACTAATTCTGTTTTCCTTATGTATCTTCACCTTTGACTGTCATCTTACGCCACATTTCTTTCCGTGCTCAGTCCCCCCACCATAGTGCTATTCTGTTGAAAGTCCTCAGAGCTAAGGCTGCATCGTATCGTAGACAACATTCTTCTCGTCATTTATCATCATCATCAACAGCAGCATCTTCTTCTTGTTCTTCAGTCCCGGGTCCGGCTCTTCTAGTCCTGTTAGGCCGTATCTGCGTCGCTTCAGGATGCAGTCAAACCGTTCATCAGGATCCAAGTCAATGTAAGCAGTGGCCGTCTTATGGGCTCTTTTATGTCTAGTACTGTTCTGGTTATACGGCTGCACTCACAGCGCACGATACACCCA
The DNA here is from genome assembly GCF_021461395.2 of Schistocerca americana. NCBI lineage: Eukaryota > Metazoa > Arthropoda > Insecta > Orthoptera > Acrididae > Schistocerca > Schistocerca americana. The sequence continues at coordinate 133,614,987 of NC_060122.1, read as the reverse complement.
TACCACCGTAGGCTTTCAGCTACCTCACACGTGACTGGGAAGTGGTCTTTCTTATCCTGTCTTTATTTACGTATTTATTTAACAGTTGCTGCTTCTACATATGGCCGGCCGCGGTGGTCTCGCGGTTCTAGGCGCTCAGTCTGGAGCCGCGTGACTGCTACGGTCGCAGGTTCGAACCCTGCCTCGGGCATGGATGTGTGTGATGTCCTTAGGTTAGCTAGGTTTAAGTAGTTCTAAGTTCTAGGGGACTGATGACCTCAGATGTTAAGTCCCATAGTGCTCAGAGCCATTTTTCTACATATGACCTGCATCCTGGAAGGAACATCGGGCCGTGTTTGCAGTTATTATTATTGTTGTTACCGTGGTACATTAATAAAATTGTTTCCTTCTTTCAGAATAGGTAACTGTACAGTCCCGAGACCCCTTACTAGTTAACTACTTAAAAAGAATAAAACAATAGAAAATCCAGAACGGAATAACGACAATATTATGACAAGGATTGATTGCTACTCACCAAGGGCAGATGTTGAGTCGCTCACAGACGCGACAAAAAGGCTGATAAACGCATAAGCTTTCAACCACAAGTCCTCGTTCCAAAATAGACAACATACACAAGCAAACACGGCCGTGTACACCTCTGCACCCCTCGTAAGCAGTGCGTTCCTTCATCAATTAGAACTTAATTAGTACTTTCGATCGAGACATTCTATCACTACATGTTCAAGTGTTGTTATTTCTCCACAAGCGCATCTGTCGTTGCTTCTTATATTGAATCTATGGAGATAATTTAGACAAGATCCGTGTCCCATCAGCATGTGAATCAACCCCCATCAAAGGAATTAGGTGACTCAAATTTGCATGCTCCCTGAGGTTCAAATGGTTCAAATGGCTCTGAGCACTATGGGACTTAACATCAGAGATCATCAGTCCCCTAGAACTTAGAACTACTTAAACCTAACTAACCTAAGGACATCACACACATCCATGCCCGAGGCAGGATTCGAACCTGCGACCGTAGAGGTCGCCCGGATCCAGACTGAAGCGCCTAGAACCGCTCGGCCACACCGGCCGGCATGCTCCCTGAGGTCTGACGGAATATCATCGACTGTTCTTCCTGATTGGTGACATTATCCATCGCCTCACATTCTCATCTGATGACTTAGTACAGGCATGGGCTATTGTAAGACCAATTACTTAGATCAGTTAGTTAGAAATGAGCGTTACATGAGGGTCGTTCTGTGGTTGTACGATAGTCTGCGGATGAGCATTATGATTGCATAATATTATGGGATTTGTTTTTTGACTCTCCACATTCCTTGCAACTCGTTATAAGTCAATAAAGTTCGTTTAAGACGTAAATATCTTGTATTTGCACTAGTCTGCGAGCCATCGTTAGCGTTATTCGCTATTTTTATTAGCGCTGCATTTCAATGTAATGGTGCTCATAACCGTAAGTTGCATACACTGTAGTTCCAAGAACAGTATTACCTTACACCAGTGAACCCTTAGAGTTTCTCTGCTGATGGTCCGTCATTCGCAGAATCCTTGAAATTTGTTCTGTTCGTTATTTGTTTAGCTTACAATTAATATTTTGGAAATGGCGCCCTTAGTTTGATTTTCACTGTCTACAAGCGAAGGCTGTCATTCGGGCTAAGTGAAATGACGCTACGTTGCATCTAATGTGAACACACCTGCAGTGGGCTGTGACATTGCCTTCTGTCTATTGTGAATATTCTTTAAAACAAATTCCGGCCGTTGTGACCCAGCGGTTCTAGGCGCTTCAGTCTGGAACCGGGCGACCGCTACGGCCGCAGGTTCGAATCCTGCCTCGTGCATGGATGTGAGTGATGTCCTTAGGTTAGTTAGGTTTAAGTAGTTCTAAGTTCTAGGTGGCTGATGACCTCAGATGTTGTCCCATAGTGCTCAGAGCCATTTGAACCATTTGATTTTAAGACAAATGCCGGGACGGTACCGGTGAAAGGGCGCGGGCGATTTCCTCGCATATTCTTTCCCAATCCCAGCTCGTTGTCCCTCACTGACACCCCGTCGTCGACGTGCCGCAAATCGCCGAGCTTCCTTCCTCGCCCGCCGACTGTCCGGCTCGCTCGGCGTGCGCAGTTGGGCGGTCAGATGTAAACAAACGGGGCGTTCAGCGGCGCAGGGGCGGGAGCGAGCGGCACTGGCCGGCGCGGTGCGCGCTGCCTCCAGTTCCCCCCCTGCTCCGGCGTATTTACCTGAGCCGCCCGAGGCGCTGGCGCACCTTGAGTGGCCCGCCCGGTGTCCGGTCTTACCTGCGCCGGCAGTCTGCGCCGAGCTCACGGCCGGGGCATGCGAGCGGCGGCTGTGTGCGTGCGGGCGGTGCGTGCTGCGTTTGCGTCTGCGTCAGGACACGCGCCACGTGCGACAAAGGAACTGCACACCGTCCGATACTAGCCACTCCGTGCTGCCATCTGACATTAAACATACCGTAACACTCGTGTTTGTGTGAGAGGTTTGCCTCAAACGTTTCGTGTGAAAGTGACTTGACTGTAGCGGTGGAGAACTTTCATCGAAGCGAGCCAGCTGTTTACCGCTTTTATCAGTCCCAGACGGTTCGCTCGCTTCAGAAATATACATTACTGCCCCCTACACCTTTCAGGACGAGCTCCCCAACCTCTCGGTGAAGCTGTACTGAACTTCAAACGTGGCCAATGTTGCTGGCGTCGCACTAGCCGCGCCGGCGCTCAGGTAAGCAAACAGCAGGCGGCATTCCGATACTGCTGCTCGCCAGCCGACGGCCGGGAACATCGCTTTCGCTGATCCCCACCACCTTTTCTGTCGCTCTGTTTTGTTGTTCTGATTGCGTCACGTAGACAAGAGCAGCTCCTATACTCTTTCGGTATTCTTGTTCATATTGCAGTTCAAGATATTTCTCTTGCACCCGACTGGATCGGACTATCTTGATTCACACAGTGCACACCAGCGTGTTGCGTATTATTGCGATCGTATAATAAAAAAGATGTATTAATGCCGTTAATTGTTCGTCAGACAAATGAAGGTGCAAGAGTTGTAAGGATAATCGGAAGTACTGGGCTGAGGAGGCAGAAAACTGCTCACCTCTTAAACGAAGGTGCAGGTTGCCTGATCGGAAGAGAACTGCCGCACCGAACTTTGCTTAGACTTCGAATTTTGAACTCTTCTTAAGAGCAGAGAATTTAAACACACAGAGACACAGGCCCGTTGCTATAACGTGACTCATCATGCGTAATTTCTCTACAAAATCATAACAGCACTAGTCTAATAGCTGTTCAGCTTCCAGTCAGAAAATAATGTAAATAGAAGTTGCATCTGTAGTTATTAAATTAATTTAGTACGATCAGACGAAATAAGATACGAGGGTCTTCTCGTTTCATTAAGAAAATCTGCAGTATGCGTTGACAAGAATTGTTGTAGCTTATCGCGCATTCTTTCCTTTAAATGTACACTCGATACTGCTCATTTCTCTACAGTTCGCCGCGAAGTATACGTATGGTGATTGCCCGTCAAACACTCGGCATAAACATTTCTCTTATCTGGCACACACAAGTGCTTGTCACTGTCCTGCTTCTCAGAAAATACCCCTGAAATAATGTTCTCGAGAACTACCCTTTGAGCAAAATACAATACCGATACCGTATCTGCCCATTTTTTCCCCTCTTCTTTCGTGACTCGGTGATGTTACGTCTTCATCAGTGGATTTCCTTTTATTGTCCAGTCAGGCAATAAGTATATATTAGTTGAGAACACAGTTAAGTTGGAACTGTCATGGCCGGCCGGTGTGGCCGAGCGGTTCTAGGTGCTTCAGTCTGGAACCACGCGACCGCCACGTCGCAGGTTCGAATCCTGCCTTGGGCATGGGTGTGTGTGATGTCCTTAGGTTAGTTAGGTTTAATTAGTTCTAAGTTCTAATGGATTGATGACCTCAGGTGTTAAGTCACATATTGCTCAGAGCCATTTGAACCATTCTGGAACTGTCATGATATTAAAAATAGCGTTTATCAAAAATACTTATCTTAACAGTACATGACGTCGTCGATGTGGACGTCAGTTTCCGTCATTACCGCTGTATTGAAATATCAGCTGTACGACAACAGACGGCGACACAGAAAAAAAGATAAAGTTGTTTTGCTCAAGGTAGAATCTTTAAAAAATGTACCTCTCGTTAAAACAAACGCGGACAGAAATTGTGAGGTTTCATAAAGAAAACATCAGCTCCAAATGAATACTCACACAAACACAGCGAAGTCTCGGCCTGGAGGCAGTGTAACAATATTGTTTTATAATACGACAGAAGGAACAAGTACATGTGGTTTCCACATACAAGGACCAGTTGGAACTGGAAGAAGTGAAGGCAGTGTTGGTGTTGCCTGTGCCTGGCACGGTTCCCGCCGCGCCGCGCCACACTGCCAGCCTGCACTGTACTACACTACACGTCAGCTCTTCCCCCGCGGAAGCCGCTACCCACCGCCTCCTCTGCCCTCCCACTCTGTCATACCCACTTCGGCGCTGGCACGTGCCGCATAAACATGTTTATCGCTGCAACTACGGTGAACAAATATGACCCGTCAGTCAAAAATATTTTCTTTCTTTAACCAGAACACGTTTCGCCGTCTTCGCTTCAACTTCAGGACACACAATCAGGTGCAACCCTACCTTCTCTCGAGTCTGTCAACTAAAATGAATTTTGCACCTGCATATACACTCCGCAATCCAGTGTACAGTGCATATCAGAGGCTAGTAAGTAAAATTATTACTCACCGCCTGTCCTATCCCAATCCTGTATGGAGTGAAAGGAAAAATTACGAGATGTACGTCTCCGTGCGCATTATAGAACCTTATCCGGACAGAGCCACGTTTATGAGAATTGTAGATGTAGAAAAGGCCTTTGGTAATGTTGACTGAATACATTCGTTTGTAATCGGTGACAAATAAAGGGGGCAGAAGCTTATCAACAACTTGTACAGGAACTGGTCTGCTATTATGAGAGCTGAAGAAGATGGAATAGGAGAAGTAGTTGGGAGACGAGTCCCGACTATCTATGTCGTGTGCTCAGTACATTTTATATCGAATCGCTGTATTAGCTTAAGACATCTGAACTCTGCATCGGGTTCCATGAATTTAACACTTATTGTAATCGAATACCATACACTCCTTTTTGTTGTGGCATTGGTTTTTCTATTTATCTTCAGTGCAAAGCAGCCATAGGCACCCAACAGTACTACAGTGCTGCTTGTTACTAACTGAAAAATAGTTGATATATACTGAGAATATCAGCGATTAAGCTGAGCTGTCTTCGAGGGCTTACGGTGAGAATACTTTCGATTCTGTTGCATATACACGGCTGCGTACTGTGTAGTCCCGGCTTTTCTGAGTGTTAATCCCTAACCCTAGATTACCAAACCCTCGTAAAATTTACGGTTGCAGTTCGTACTAATTTGCGGTACCCGCCAATCTGGTATTGTCAATACAGGGTGTAAAATAGGACATTTTGTACGTGATGTTACAGTGCAGCCCTTAGAACTGTAATTAACCAGTGCATAAACTACAAATTATAACATCCTTTGAATAAAATATGTGGTGAAATTTAAGATGGATTAGTAACAATGTAAAATTTTCCTGCCTTTAGTGTTCTAGGGGTAATAAGGGCCAGAATGTACAGTTATCTTGTGTCTAACAGACAAAACTTATTTAGGCCAATTAAACGTGTTAGAAGGTGCCCGTATAACCGTATCTTGGTTATCAGTTAACGATATAGTGTATTCAACAACTTTCAGAAATATTACACTGAATCTGCATGTTTAGCTGCATCTACGATACACAAGATATCATGTTGCAAGGGAGTCGTGTTTTCTATGAACGTTTCTTGAAACCACGCTGGTTCGTTCAATAGCTTCTTCTCCAGGAATGTCATACTGTTTGAGATAATAGTACAGCCAACAACCCACATTGTAGCTAGGAATGGCACTGTGAATTCATCAGTTACTTCAATAAATACTGGCGCAGATCGATGGTATGGCCACAAGAATACAATTTCCGAGTAGCCAACATAACTATGTTATCATGGGAACCACGTAAAAATTTATATCAGTGTGAGAGTATGGGAAATAGGACCCAAACACCACTAAAATGTTTGTTTTTATTTACTTCCTTAATCATTGTAAACTTTAAGGGTACGGTGGGTACAGAATGTTTTAAGAAAATGTCGTGCGGTAATGTGTACAGCGTGTACACTATCTCACCACATAAAAATTATTCTCAACATAATTAAGTTTGACTATAGACTGCTCACAACGTGTAGTTTTCCGCTAAGAAGGTTGTTGCGATCCAACTAAATGGAAAAAAAATTCAAAATTGTCAAAGGATGTTAATAATGAAAACTTCCGTAATGCCAAAGACATTAACTACTAAGTTTATTGCCAAAATATGTCCCTGCAGCGTAGAAAAAAGATTCTCAGCGAACAAGAATACTAAATTATTATTATTTATGTGATGTCACAAATCATAATTTAGCTGAGAGGCAGTTACGAATTTCAGTCATTATTCGAGTATGTGTAATGCCGGCTGCTCTCAGCAAAGGCCCCGTCGTCAGTGCTTGTTTTAATGTCGGAGGTCGGACCTGCGGCGGAATGCAGTTGGGTACAAGGCTGCGCTAACGGCACCATGTTCTTGATGGTAGAAAATGCTTCTAGCCAACATAAATACCCGGCTAGCTGGTGCACTTACGGCTTTGTTCTGTGTAGTCCAGGGTATTAAGAGATCAGAAGAAGAGAGAGAGTATACAGTTTGCTTGCGTCGTGCGACACACAATAAAAGGAGAGCGTATAATCTGACGAGGCAGCAACATTGTATATTTTTACTTAGATATTCGTGTTGACTGCATTGTTATGTAGGTACAGAAATGTTTCTCAAGTAAATAAAACGGCAGATAGAAAGAGCTGATACTGAGTATACCAGAAACGGCGATTTAATTTATACATACTTCTTTTTGCAGAATACTATAGTTAACTTATATAAAAACTCAGCTCTCAATTATTCGTAGAATCGCCGAACAAATCACCGTAAGGCTACCACTGTTTCACCTATATAGTTACTCTTTACCCCGTATTCATTCTGCATAGAATTTCACACTTAAGATTGTTGAACATTGTGACGCACTGGTCGCTTAAAAAGAAAAAAAAAAATTAAACGCTCTAAACGATGATACCGCTGATCGCACTAAACCCTCGCTATGCCCTAACGCTATTCTGATCGTAACTGCTGAAGTTTTTAGGAAATTAAGATCATCTGACTAAGGCTTCAAGTGCTACATCACACTATTGCCGTTAATGATAACTGCTCATCAGTGCCCATTATTAACCGGCTTAAGAATACCGTAGCGACGAAATAGGTGTCGAATCACGTGCGGAACAATTAAGATAAACGATAGTGAACCAAGAAGCAAGCTTTTTATCTGATTGTTTCTTCGGGTCCATGTTGTAACTGTGGTCAGCAACGATTACCTTCATCGATCAGTGCTATGTTTTGGATCACAGCATTCTGGTTGCATCAATATGCAGCATATTCGTGTACAAAGACGTACAGATTCCCAGACCCTTCAGATTTATTTTCTCCTCTTCTCCGTCCACAATAGCCGTGTGTTTCTGCGCTGGCAGGTTTGGTCTGAACTACACTTCTGTTACAAAGTGCACCCTTGAAGTTCTTCCTCCTGTGGGCCTACACATGAGGCATTCTGCCGTGTTATAAAGGTCTTCCGATAAAAAAAAAAGAAGAGGTATGACAGACTGCTCCTTTCTTTAAATAAGATACATAATTTTGGCAGTATTGTTCAGATAAATATATGTGGTGAGAGAAAATTATTTTCTTAGTTTTCCCAGCTGCCGTTCTGTGTGAAATTTGGAAGCATGTACGAAAGTTAACTGTCTCTAAACAATAATAGGGTTTGATATTTAAGTAGTGTGGACAAGATGCTATGTGGCAGCAGTTAACTATCACTTTTTCCGTGTTTTTATGTCCTGGACCCCCTCCCCTTACAGAGGAAACTTAATTCTAAATGGTAAGAGGGACAAATCAGCGCAACATTGTATTGAAATAGGATAAAACAGTTTCATAGCTGATTTAGAACTGTTGTTTAAAATTTAAATCTGTTCAGTGTAAAATGATCAGTGGAATACGTAATTTTCCAGTGAAACGGGTGAAAAAAGTGTCATTAAACTAACGGCTACTCTGGTCGGTGTTCCGTCACGTTATTGAGTATGCAGCATCCAAAACAACTGACAGCACATTTAAGACTAAGTATACGTATAAAAGGAAAGTAGTGTAACGGAAAATTGGAAGCTGTTAGCCGTTTACTGTTGCAGATTTAGGGAAGGACTTAATGGCTCCCAATACCCATCCAAAGAAGACGTGCAGATCCACAGGATGAAAAACAGAAGTCAGTTAGACACTTTTTCTTTTAATTTGACTTTCTTTATTTCTACAAAATTTCCTTCTACAGCGGTTAAATTTCGTGAGCGAATATATTTCTCTGGAAACACGCACAATGGCGACAGGAATCAGGGTAATTAAAGTGGATGAATTAACTGAGCCTTTTCTTCTTTTTCCCCTCGACTCACTTGCATTTTGAGGCTGCCAGAGGGCTCAGGTGTACCGCCACAGGTTGGGTCGGCAGAGAGCGCGGGGGCTGCACCAGGTTGTTTTCGCTACCTGCGAGGGCCCGGGCGCTGTCCCAACCGCGCATTGAAGTCTCCGGCGCGCACGCGCCGCTTCGTTCGGTTCTTTGTCCGGCGCTCAGCTGGTGGCTCGTGGTTGGTCGCTTGTGCGACCCACGCGCAGCGCCGCTCGGTCGACAAACACAGCCGCCTGCCTGCGCGCCACTCTACATGCTTTCGACATCACTCGCTACAAGACCCGAACAGCAGTTTCTTCTCGTCACGCGAGATTATATTACGGCAGATAACTCAGGGAGCTTGCCTTGTGAAGCATTACATGTATATGCGCGACTTGAAGCACTGTTTATCCTAGACTTCGCAGCAAAAGTCATGCAGTACTTTACTCTGCACCAGCTGTTTTGAGTTAGGAAATTTACAGAAACTACAACCTTTTTAACGAATTCATTTACTCTAAAAGGCGAAGTAGCGCCAAAATTGTGTCCGATATGCTCATTGCGAAATTCTACACGAAACGGCAATAATTTTCCCGCTAAAACTTTCCACCATCGGTAATCTAATCTCATTTTGTTTTTCGTTTTGCTCTGAGTAATAATATGCAGAACTGTGACAAGCTCGCGCATTTGAAAGTAAAGCACTTCGTGCTTTTGTTATTGTGTACAAGAACAACATAATTAGCGGGAGTTGTCTATAAAACATTCATGGTTATTTTAAAATTGGGTGGCACCCGAGTAAAATATTGGCACATATTGGTCTTTCTCCAGCTAGAAACGATGCAAGAAATCGCTTTTTTGCTATGATTTCCATTGTATAAGGGCAACAGAATCGCCAAAGGTGTTCCCTGGGTCGATTCGTTTGTTAACCAACAGCGTCAATGAAAATCTCGGACGAGAATCAACGGTTGAGTTTGCCTTTAAACATTAATAGGCTACACGTTGGACTTAAAGGACATCGACTATTCAAGACACTAAATAAATTTTCCACGATTTAATGCTCGAACATATTGGGAAGTCATGCAGTGTGGATTTTAACAGCTGTTTCCGCCGAATTTCCACGGTGGAAATTTTCAGAGGGTTGTAGCGTTGCCGGAAGGGCATCGAAAATGTGACTTCAAAAACCTGGCAGTCTTCGTACGACTTAATCATTTTATCGCGACTCTTATCCATAATGCTACTAGTTACTCAGATTATTTGTGTGAATAAGAAGCTGATGCCTGTGTCTGTTCAAACTTTTCTTCTACTAATTTCTTGCTTCAACAGACACGAACCACAAGGAATAATTTTCCCGACATAGTACAGCAACTCAAGAGAAACTAGAAAATGCGCTTTATTTTCTTTCTGCCCTCGCTGTTTTATTATCTCAAAACGACCGGTTTCGGGCGATGACAGACATATTCAGAAGTGTGAAAAGAAGTATAATACTGTCCTTACAGTATTAAAGAACTACATTTTTCTATATATGATACAAACGATGTTCTCAATATTTCTTTTAGTTTCGGAGTTACCAGCCTTAACGGAAACACTATCAATTTTTCTGTCATATAATAAAGGCAAGCTCATATACTGTCGATTTGTACTAAAATTTAAAAGAAATTTGATGAGCACGTTCTAACGGATTTAGAAATACTATATAATTAAACAAAAACATGACACACGATTTATGGGACTGACGACAAATTTTATTATATGGAAATGGTCAAAAGCTGTTTTAATATGAGCCACTAAGAGCAAAGTGGTGTAACTTAACTTTTCCCACTTCCGAGAAATGAAATGTTTCGCTGAATGTAAATTCCAGCTTTACAATAATTCGTGCATCATTTGATGAAATGTAAAATGAAATATTATAATTACGTTTACTACAGGCAGTTTAGTTATTTGTACCTTAAATTCCTTTTCTATAGGCCTTAAAAGTGGGAGCACCACTTTTCCTCTCAGACACTCTCAGATTCCGGTCATTTTAGATAATAATAGAACGATATACTGACGGAAAATATGTGTTATTTTGTAGACCACTTTTGATATATAACGGGAACTATCCGAGGACGACTTCGAAATACTTCCGATGTGATTTCGTCACTCCATATGCGGAAGACATAGGCCCGATCTACTTGTAGCGCGCTTATGAGGGAAGTCGTCTCTTACGTCACGTAATTACGCGACACTGGCGTATAATTTAAGTGATGAGTTGTAGGCGCCCACATAAGAGAGAAGTGGCCCTTCTTCCCACCCACCGTCGCCGCCCGGCGTACCCAAGCGTTCCCCGCGGCCAGCCGGCTGCCAAATTACCGATGTTCCGCGGCCGGCGGCCGACGAATCGCGCGCAGCCTTCACGGTCCGGCTCCGATGAGCGCGCTGTCGGCGGGACCTCAAACCGTGCAGAGGCGGACAAAAAAAGAAAAAATATTCGCGCTAAGAAAAGCCGCCCGCTGACAGGTGCGCTGCTGCTGCTGCTGCTGCCTTTCTTTCGCCCCACGTAAAAATGTTTCCTTGTCTGCCCCCCCTCCAGACGACACAAATCACGGACACATCGACGCGCGGGATGGTGATGTCAGGAGACCATTATAGACGCGTACTTTAGCAGTGCTCAAAACCGCTCTGACGACGCAGTGGCATTTGTGCAAGGAACATAAAAAGTAATCAAATTAGGTCGTGTTTGGGTACGGGCAATTGGTGTCGGCAGCATTTCATTACTCAGCTCGCCTGCCAAGCTAACCGCTGTTTTCTTCTTCGTCAGTAAGCGTCACAGGTTTGACTAAATGCCGCACGAGGTGAATATTTCGAAAAAGAAAGGAGACAGCGAAATAATTAGAGAAGAGGTAGAACTCAGCCGTCGGCTATTGCCTGAATGGGTACAGTAACGTACCAAGGGAACATGTCTAAAAGGTCAGTGACAAGAGTTAGTCATATGACGGAGCCCATCTGTCGTTTTATTCCTGTTTGGCTGCATAACGTCTACAAATGTATCATAATCTCTGTAGTGCTAGAGAACATCCTGTACATTCATTACAGAGTGTTGTTTGCTTCGCATCATTTTTCGCATTTTTTCGATCCTACACTCGAGTAGTGTGTTCAGTATTGGTAAAATACGTACTAGACGTAAAGAGTATATTATGATACTTATTTAAACAGTTAGAAATGAGGGAGTGTCTTGCCGCATTATGGGCTTCTGTTTTTCCACGCAGTTTATCCACGACTTCCCAGACCATCTTTGTCGGTGCTGTATGCGACGACCAAAGTCGTCGGTTCGCCGTCACGTGTGCAGCCACTTTATGAGGCGGTGATGGAAAAAAAGTAATTACTGAAACTGATGTCGAAATGGCGTTTCGTCATCAAAAACTGTCAACTATTGCACAATAGGACACCGAGCAAGATAAATTTAAAGTGGGATAGAACTGCTGTAGGCAGGGACAATATCCAGGGAAGTTCGCGAACTTCAGGAGAAGCATCGCAATCTAACGTCCATCACTATTGTAAAAGGTTCTTTCTAACATTACAGACGATCACAGAGAGAAGCAGGAGGTTAGAATTTAATGTCCCGTCGTTATATATGAAACACTAGCTCATTTGTAAGCGGGTTGAGAATGAAGCAGCATTGATAATTTTAACGAAATAACCAAACTTCAACCGAGGTAATTTAAAGAAACGACGGAAATCAGGATGAGGGGAGAGAAAATTGATGCCTTCCGCTCCCCCAACCTGCTTCGTCAGAACGCCAGTTTATTGTTTTAACCACTACTTCACTTTTAGCTACTTTGCCGGAAAAGAAACAACGTCCTAATACGTTGCAATGGTGTAGGACAAATAATCTTCAAATGGGGATACTGTGCACGGCGTAATCACGCAGTATTGCCACACCTACCTGACACGCATTGCTGGGTCCCCGAAGTCTGAAGAGCAAGCTATCTTCAAGGCAGACAAGGTATTGAATCCCAACCGCAAACAGATTTGGAAACGGATTTTATTTTGAGCAAACAATTTTCTACCATTTCCACCCGTACATGTTCCAGTAATGATTGACCATCATTAGTATATTTCCTTTATTTTTTCTTAAAATTACTTACCGTTGTTCGTGTGCTTCTCTGTCGTCTGCAGCACAGCTTACATTTAGGATAGTTTGTCATATACAGTTTTGTGGTTTCCACGTTGTGAGGACGCCAAGATATTGTACTCGCAAACACACAGTGTATCACTATTTACGAGACACTGATGGCGGAAAAGATACAGCTTGTCAAGGCGAGTACAGTTTCACGGAGCCTCGACAACGTGGAAACGACAAAAAATCAGCTGCAATGCAGAATACGAAAAGCTACGTGAACAACAGTAGGTCCTATTAAGAAAAAATAGAGGGTACATACCGTTGTTGTGGTCTCCATGCTACCCTATCCTGTGCAAGCTGCTTCATCTCCCAGTACGTACTGCAGCCTACATCCTTCTGAATCTGCTTAGTGTATTCATCTCTTGGTCTCCCTCTACGATTTTTACCCTCCACGCTGCCCTCCAATACTAAATTGGTGATCCCTTGATGCCTCAGAACATGTCCTACTAACCAGCCCCTTCTTTTTGTCAAGTTGTGCCACAAACTCCTCTTCTCCCCAATTCTATACAATACTTCATCATTAGTTATGTGATCTACCCATCTAAACTTCAGCATTCTTCTGTAGCACCAGATTTCGAAAGCTTTTATTCTCTTGTCCAAACTATTTATCGTCCATGTTTCACTTCCACACATGGCTACACTCCATACAAATACTTTCAGAAACGACTTCCTGACACTTAAATCTCCTCTCTACTTAGACCATCATCAGTTATTTTGCTCCCCAAATAGCAAAACTGCTTTACTACTTTAAGTTTCTCATTTCCTAATCTAATTCCCTCAGCACCATCCGCGTTAACTCGACTACATTCCATTATTATTGCTTTGCTTTTGTTGATGTTCATCTTATATCCTCGTTTCAAGACACTGCCCCTTCCGTTCAACTGCTCTTCCAAGTCCTTTGCTGTCTCTGACAGAATTACAATGTCATCGGCGAACCTTAAAGTTTTTATTTCTTCTACATGGATTTTAATACCTACTCTGAATTTTATCTTTTGTTTCCTTTATTGCTTGCTCAATATGCAGATTGAATAACATCGGGGAGAGGCTACAACCTTGTCTCACTCCCTTCCCAACCACAGCTTCCCTTTCATGCCCCTCGACTCTTATAACTGCCATCTGGTTTCTGTACAAAATGTAAATATCCTTTCGGTTGCTGTATTTTACCCCTGCCGCCTTAAGAATTTAAAAGAGAGTATTCCAGTCAACATTTTCAAAATCTTTTCTCTAAGTCTACAAATGCTAGAAACGTAGGTCTGCCTTTTCTTAAGCTAGCTTCTAAGATAAGTCGTAGAGTCAGTATTGCCTGATGATAGTGAAACATCACGTCGAAAACAATACCGGGAATTAGGATTGGTAGCTCGATGTGGCAATCGGCTGTAGCACGTTCACTAACTACCACCGTCAATGTCACGTACCCTCATTTTCTGAGCCACTGCAGAGAATGAAACAAAACTGACTTCTACGTGACTGTTTATTAATGTTCATTCGTTGCACGAGAAAGTCAAATCTAGGGACAAATCCGGTGTTTTTCGAGGAGAACGGACCACTTGTTGACACTACATTTCACTCTCATCGTCCCACGAGCCTGCCATTAAAAAAAGAATAAAAATCGCTCGATGCGCACAGTGGACAGGAAAATACGTGACGCCCTTTGTGGAGCTGGGTGAGGCTGTCCGTGTGTTACTACTAGGACGACTACGTTTAGGAATTTTGGCGACTCTAGCGAGGCGGAGATATGCAGGAAGGAGCTGGCGCGCAGGCGCAGGTGCCTCGTCCAACGGCGAATCCACTCTACTCGTGTACCGTAACCTCGTTTCCCGCCGCAGCGCGCCGCGCGCGCCCTGGCAGTGACGTCACACGCCTTTCCTTTCTTCGCCCACGGAGCAGCAGCGGCAGCAGCAGCGGCAGCGGCGAACGGGCGCTTCGCCTCTACAGCTGCTCCTCTGCTGCCAGATGCCTGCAGCTCACGATAAGCCACACAGGCCTCTGTGCTCTGTTATCTCTGTCGCACACCACCTCCGCTGTGCATGTCAGTATTTGGAAAGTCTAATTTTGTAGCAAGTTATGGATAGGTAAAACTGCGCGCCTGTTTCTGCGATACGTATGCACCAATGACAGCAAGTTATTGTTGTTGTTGTTGTTGTGGTCTTCAGTCCTGAGACTGGTTTGATGCAGCTCTCCATGCTACTCTATCCTGTGCAAGCTTCTTCATCTCCCAGTACCTACTGCAGCCTACATCCTTCTGAATCTGCTTAGTGTACACATATCTTGGTCTCCCTCTACGATTTTTACCCTCCACGCTGCCCTCCAGTACTAAATTGGTGATCCCTTGATGCCTCAGGACATGTCCTTCTAGCCAAGTTGTGCCACAAACTCCTCTTCTCCCCAATTCTATTCAATACCTTGTCATTAGTTATGTCATCTACCCATCTAATCTTCAACATTCTTCTGTAGCACCACATTTCGAAAGCTTCTGTTCTCTTCTTGTAATTATTCTCGATTTTATTCTGACACACTCACCGATGTCTCGACTTGACTGTGTCTTTCAGTTCTGTGTAAATTATAAACGAGCGTTAACAGTGCAGGTCAATTCTGAAATTAGATTATGTGATACTGAAGTTACAGCCATCCAACTAAGAGCTGCCATGTATCAGGTACATTTTATCTATCTGGGCAAGTATGTTGCTTAGTTTAATGACTACGATGTTTTCATGCATACTCGTTTCGAACGTACACACACACACACACACACACACACACACACACACACACACACACACACACACACCAAATTGGCGGAAGATAGCTGGGAAAGACGGGTATTGCTTCACAGGTAGCAGCTACTTGACGAAAACTGCCAGCAAATACATCATTTTAAAAATGCTATTTTATCTAAAACTGACATGGTGAGACCGTGACTGTGTAGAATTAATGTAGGTTAATTCTTACAAAGAAGAAAACAGCAACCAGCCACTATTAATACTGCTATTTATTTAGGTAAATAGCGCCGTTACCGGTTTCGAACTGGCAAGTTCATCATAAGACGGCTGTTCACATGATTTTCAAGATACAAGGGCAACAACACACCAAAAATACTTCGCCACAGTGGAATAATAAAAATCGAAAACGGACGATAATGTAAAGTGTATATTGAAAATCATGTGAACAGCCATCTGATGATGAACTTGCCAGTTCGAAACCGGTAACGGCGCTATTTACCTAAATAAATAGCAGTATTAATAGTGGTTGGTTGCTGTTTTCTTCTTTGTAAGAATTTACCTACATTAATTTTAAAAATCCTTCACAGTTAATGGTGCGAAAAGAAATGGTTTCCTACAGGAGACTATCGACACCTCTTGTGAATTTGATTGTAGTACATGCAGTCAGTACTGCTGCACCTGTTCAAAGTTTCTCACTGTATTATGATTACCGCCATATCTGTTGTAAGATTGTGTTATGTTAATACGTCGGTGAGATTTTTCTTCAATAAGCACTCCACAGCAGGTTTGATATAAAAATGAATGGCAACGTTCGAAACTAGTCACCATTATAAAATACACACAACTGTGACACAAGTTTTGAACAAGTAATTATCAAATCTTAAGTTGCTGGTCCTTTACCAACAAAATGTTGGAACTGCGTACAGGTTGAAAGTCTTATTTTAACCAAATTTTACACGATTTGTCAGTGTTATTGATATCAGAGACGAAGCAGAAGCCTCGAACGTTTCCAGTCATTCGTAGAAAAAACCTTTCGTTCATTCCCTGCGTGTAATTCATAATTGTTTTATTCCAAGATGATTTTTAACATTAGCCGTATCTGTCAAAAGAACGAAATAATTTGAGTGTAAATATCTCTGTGAAACATTTTGTAATCATTGCATGACAGCAATGTGACATGGAAAAAATGATGTGTGAATTAATTTCCTTATGGCTTAGTGAATACGTCGAAGGAATATACCAATAAAGGAAGAAAATACTTGGAACAACTCACTGTCATGTAGTCTTTGCGGACAATATCCAGACTATAGCAATAATTTTCAGTATACGTTTATTTACTTATTTATTGTCAGGGCTGTCATAATGTGCGCAGACATTATTTGCGGTGGAGGACGCTGCCCTGATTTTAATCAGAACTCAGCATAGATTTGGTCGTGGCTTGAACAAGTTTGAAAGCTGGTGCAAAGTCTGTCAGGATGAAGCCAGCGTTTATCATGGTGCCACAGCAGTCTTACAGGGTGATCGGCAGAGGTTTAGCGGGCTCGACATGCTTTGACAGGTGTTACGTTGCGTTCAAGTAGGTTTTAAATGTTTACTGTCTTCACACCTACATTCTTTTACACCAGTTTGTACGTCAGGCAAAGCAGGCGGTAAACAGGTCCAATCGAATGTTTACTCGTTCCAGCGACATGTAAAACGAGCTATGAGGTGTCGCGTAATTACTACCTGTAGTGGGAGATTCTGCCGACGAGAGTTGCCGGCGAACAGTTGGAACGCATACGCGCCGTGATAGGCCAGCCTCGTGCGTTCCGCAAACATCCAACGGCCGCGATAAGTTTGAACCGGGAGCTGGCGCAGTCGAGGAGGCTGCGTTGCGGTAGTTGCAGCCGCAGACCATCGCGGCTCTCAAACTATTAGCTTCGTTGGACAGTACACGCCGGCGATAGCTTCAGCTGCTTGATTTGGAGAGGTTGTTCCTTTTTCCGCAACCGGAGTTATTCCTCATGAAGTCTCTCTACAGTGGATTTTTATTGTTTCTTTATTTATTTATTTATTAGTTGCAGTTTTTACATGACCTGCGCTCTAGGTGCTACTGCAGGCTTTGGTTCACATTACAATTATTAAGATAAGTAGTTTATTAATTACTTGTTTCTATCCTTAGCTGAGAAACTCGCCGGCCGAAGTGCCTGTGCGGTTAAAGGCGCTGCAGTCTGGAACCGCAAGACCGCTACGGTCGCAGGTTCGAATCCTACCTCGGGCATGGATGTTTGTGTTGTCCTTAGGTTAGTTAGGTTTAACTAGTTCTAAGTTCTAGGGGACTAATGACCTCAGAAGTTGAGTCCCATAGTGCTCAGAGCCATTTGAGAAACTCGACGTTGCTCGGACATTTATTTATTCCAATCATTTACTAGTTCATCCCTCCCTCTATCTGTCTATGATCCTGTTATCACCCCCACCCCGATGGGACGTTGATAGTTTTTACCTACACAGTATTTCTTTGCAGATAGTAAGTAAAGCGTGTAGCAAGTTCGGTTGAAATCGATCGGGTGCTTAACAGGAGATGTTGAACATATCCGTATGTGACATACTCATATACTTAGCGCACATACATATATCTGGCACTGATGTTTTACGCCATATAACTTAAGAGAAGATGTTAATGTGATGTTCATCCGTGTGGCTTGATCTTGGGCCACGAAACACGTTGCCAAATTTACTGGCTCGCTGCAACGTATCATTTTCGCAATCTGCTTGACACACTGAACATAAGAAATGGGAGAAAAATTGCACACCATTCTTTTAAAAGTATTCAAAGTTAACTAAATACCAACCGTCGATACCGAACATTTTTACTCCACCACTTCTCATCTACCCCCCCCCCCTTATCCCTAGTAGTAGTGCGATACGCATATAATAATTCACGTACCTAACAAATGTGGCTAAAATTGCTCGAGGTGCTTCTGAGTTGCTTCAATACCACCGCTCCCTTTTCATTTCTACCCATGTGACATGTAGGTGGTTCCTAATCCCACAGTGCTACTTTCCAGATACTAAATAGCGAATAAACCACCTTCATACTCGAACTCCTCTGTATAAAACAACTTAAAACTTCTTACTGCTTTACATATGAGTTTATGTCTTAAACATTTGACGTTAAGCATGTAAGTGAGAAAAAGTGGAATTATGTTTAAAGTTCGTTGAAGCGGCTAAGTGTCGAGCGCTGGGTGACTACAGTCTGGTATTTCGCACTACGTTTTCAGAAAATGTAGTTTTTCACGCATCTCAGTGTTCGTGACCTCGTATCTCATACAGTGATATAATTTTGTAGGCACATTGTGTGGTATATGTGTATACTGTCTGCGAAATCTGCTGTGAATAGAATTTGTGGTAAGAAGTAATAGATCAAAGCGTCATCCGTGATGCGTTTTACTGTATGAACATCGAAAAAACGTCGAAAACGTAGTAAGCGGTAAATGCTTTTCCTTTCATCATTTTGTGGAGCCTGTAGCGAGGAAAAGCTTAATAAAGGTTTGAAATTGTGTATAAAGTCCGTAGCATGTCGCTAAGTGCTTTCATTCTGAAACACTGGATGAACCAGAGTAGTCTGGATATTTGCACGCTGTGCGTTGCGCTTTTCTTCCTGTCCATTTCAGAGGTAGGCGGTCCTTATGCGCACAGTGCTACCTTCCAGATAGCAAGTGATATATCGAATAATTTAGGAGGAAATGTTGAACATACATACATACATACATACATAAATACATACCTATAGGGCGTGAACAAAAATAATGGAAACACCAAAACACTACGCACTACCGTGCCTCATAGGGTGTCAAAAACCGTTGGTATTCAAAACACCTTCTAAATACAGGTCTTATATTTCCAGAATGAGAATTTCACTCTACAGCGGAAGGTAGGAGACGAGGTACTGGCGGATGTAAAGCTGTGAGTTAATTTTACGTCTAAAGTTTTATCTCCGTTAAGAATGGTATGCTCTGCTTTGTTCGCTAGGAGCTCTTCAAGCTAATTACAAAGCCGGTCTGATATTCCGTTCACTCGTACTTTGTTCATTAGCTGACTATGCGACTGTACCTAACGCCTTTCGAAAGTAACTGAACACGCCGTCAATATGGGCGCAAGTGTCCACGTCAACAAACAGAGCGAGCTAGAGTTCATACAATCTTCGCGGGGTCCATGTTGATTCCTACAGAGGAGATATCTCCGTATGTACCAACTATTTTAAGACCGGGGCCATGCTGTTGTTTCTGTTTCATTTGATAGACACCACGCCAGAGAACGACGCTGCTGAGTGATCAAAGCTGTGCGAAACGCTGCAGCTTGCTATGCCACGTTACGGCGGCGCCCTCGGCTGCATTCGCCCCTTTTAGTTACAGCAAAAGCCGCACACCTTGAACCGCGCTGCTGCTGTAATGACAGATATGCGTGTCTGCGCTTTCCTGCCTATTATTCGCTTCAATGTCGTTTCGAAGCAGCGCATAGGGCGCCTATTTCCTCGCGCGACTTAATCAATCGCCACTGCGTGACATCGCATTTCACGGGACTCTGCGCGATTTGCGCAGTGCACAACCAGCCGAATCATCTGCAATGGTGAGGTAGTCACGCGTGTCCGAATGTTGGTTGCGGCTGTGAAGGAATGCTCGGAGAAGCTTAGCGGGTAACTGTAAAGTGAATCTTTCGTGTCTACTTTTCTGTGTGTGCTGCGATTGTGAGGAATTACCTGGATTCGCTAGTCACTGAAACGATGTGTTTGAACACAAGACTCACGTTATACAGCAGATGCTGACGGTTTAGTACCAACACATTGGCTGCTTTTGTTTTGTGCTCAACGAGTCGGCGATTTTCACCGTTAAAAACTTTGTTTAAAACATTCTTGACTTGCCTCGTCAAATCTGGATAAAACTTCGATCAGCATCTCCTTTATCTTCTTAGATTTTCGGAACATGGGTCTTGTCCTGCGTCCGGCTAAGGACAGTCTCCGTCTGTGTCCCTAGAATTCAAAAGATTTCTTGTCAGTGCGGAAGCAACTACATGGGCCAGTCTATCCGTTCCTTTATCGACCGAACATTAAATATCGTGAACTTGAGAAATCAGCAGCCGGCCGAGCGGTTCTAGGCGCTACAGTCTGGAACCGCGCAACCGCTACGGTCGCAGGTTCGAATCCTGCCTCCGGCATGGATGTGTGTGATGCCCTTAGTTAGGTTTAAGTAGTTCTAAGTTCTAGGGGACCGATGACGTTAGAAGTTAAGTCCCATAGTGCTCAGAGCCAGTTTTTGCGAAATCAGCAGTTGTTGAGCACAGTCCGTAAAACACAGAATTATGTTTGATGAAACTAAAATCTTGGCCCACGCTTCTGCATACTGGGTTTCTGTTAATAAATAAGCAGGAAAAATTATAATATTACGAGACTGGTTTTAACAGGCACAGCGGCTGTAGTCGTAGAGGTGCGTTGAAACAAACTCTCCACGCGCAGAACTGTTTACGATCCTACGAGAGCAGTGGCGCATGACGTAATGATGACGTGCGCCGTCTATGGCCTATAAATGGTCACAGTACCAGCAGCCGCGTCTTCCTGACGAAGACGATGGAGGATTTCATCTGAAGCTCGAGATTTTACACATATTTCACGCGGCAAGTAAACGAGAATGTTTTACTGAAGGATGTCGTCGCGAGAAACTTCGATCTCCTAGAAACAGTTGTTGGAAAGCAGTGAAAGTTTCAGAACGCACGATTGCAGTTTCTCCAGCATTTCTACAAATGTCGAAATATAGCCCTTAATGTTTCTTTTTGTACAGGTTTTTCTTCACTTAATAAACTCTATGTGAGCGTGTTTACTAAGTTCGGTCGAAAACTGAAATGTGTTTTCAAGAGCTAAGCTAGGAACTACGATCATGATGCAGATAAACGGAATTAGAAGTTAAGAAATAGTAAGAAATTACGTATCTGCAAATTCTGAGACGGTGCTTTACAGCTCATCATAAATTTTCATAAAATTAATAAATTGCTCCCGATACGTATAGAACAAGAAATAATTTCATGTTTGATTTGATGTTCGATACCAGATCCTTGCAGTATTCTTGTGGTGTCACCGCCAGACACCACACTTGCTAGGTGGTAGCCTTTAAATCGGCCGCGGTCCGGTAGTATACGTCGGACCCGCGTGTCGCCACTGTCAGTGATTGCAGACCGAGCGCCGCCACACGGCAGGTCTAGAGAGACTTCCTAGCACTCGCCCCAGTTGTACAGCCGACTTTGCTAGCGATGGTTCACTAACAAATTACGCTCTCATTTGCCGAGACGATAGTTAGCATAGCCTTCAGCTACGTCATTTGCTACGACCTAGCAAGGCGCCATTATCAATTGCTATTTATCTTCTGATGCATGTACCGTCAGACCGATGTTCACCAATTATGGATTAAAGTGAAGTATTCCAACAGCTACGTACTTTATTTGCTAGACTCAAATCCTTTAACTGTTCCAGACCTCACGCCAGCCTGCGTGAGCTTAAACGCGTGCCTTTCGGCTTCACCTCCTAGTGGCCTGGCTGTCTTGCCAAGTCACAACAATTCTTATTGTAGCATAAGAAATAGTTTCATATTTAGGTCGATATTTGTAGTACGTTCTCGCAATACATCTACATCTATACAGATACTTCGCAAGCCACTGCACGGCGCATGGCAGAGGGTACCCTGTACCACTACTAGTCAATTCCTCTCCTGTTGCACTCGCAAACAGAGAGAGAGAAAAATATGACTGTATGCCTTCGTATGAAATCTAATTTCTGGTATGCTAACTTCATGGTCCTTACGCGAAAGTTTTGTTTGATGTCGGCAGTAGAATCATTCGGCTATCAGCTTCAAATGTCGGTTCTCTAAATTCTCTCAGTAGTGTTCCTTAAAAAGAATGTCGCCTTCTCTCCAGGGATTCCTATTTGAGTTCCGTGACTCGTTCGTGTTGTTTGAATCTACCGCTAACATATCTAGCAGCCCGCCTCGGAATTGTTTCGATGCCCTCCTTTAATCCGTCCTAGTACGGATCCCAAACACTTCAGCAGTACTCAAGAATAGGTCGTACGAGCGCCCTATATGCGGTGTTCTTTACAGATGAACTGCTCTTTCTAAAATTCTCCCAATAAACCGAAGTCGACCATTCGCCTTCGATGTCACAATCCTCACACGCTCGTTCCATTTCATATCGCTTTGCAACTCTACGCCCAGATATTTAAACGACTTGACTGTGTCAAGCAGGACACTGGTAATGCTGTATCCGAACATTACGAGAGTCTTTCTCCTAGTCATCCGCATTAAAACATTTTTCTACATTTAGATCTAGCTCCCATTCACCACACCAACTAGAAATTTTGTCTGTCGTATTGTATCTTCCTACAGTCACTCAACTTGCACACCTTACCGTACACCACAGTGTCATCAACAACCAACGGCACATTGCTGCCCACCTTGTCGGCCAAATCATTTATGTACAACAGTGGCCCTGGGGCACTCCTAACGATACCCTTCCCTCTGATGGACACTCGCCGTCGAGGACAACTTACTAAGTTGTATAACTTAAGAAGTATTCGAGCCACTCACATACCTGTGGACGTATTCCATATGGTCGCAACTTCGTTAACAGCCTGCAGTGGAGCAGCCTGTCAAACGCTTCCCGGAAATATAGAAATTCTTAAATTACACGAATTTTAACACACGATTTTAGGTGTTTTAATATACATACTGAACTACTGTTGCGTAAATGTTCTGTTACGTAATAACTTAAGTACTATTTTTTTTTTTCGAAAACTGATCATTACGAAGTTCCAAACGAATTTCGTTATTATCTATGGTTTCGTATAAACAGACCAGTCATAATTTTTATGGATGGAAAAACGTGTCAGAACAACCGACAAACATTTCCGTAGCAAAAGTTACTAAAAAAATGTTCAAATGTGTGTGAAATCGTGTGGGACTTAACTGCTAAGGTTATCAGTCCCTAAGCTTACACACTACTTAACGTAAATTATCCTAAGGACAAATACACACACCCATGCCCGAGAGAGTACTCGAACCTCCACCGGAACCAGCCGCACAGTCCATGACTACAGCGTCCTAGACCGCTCGGCTAATCCCGCGAGGCGCAAAAGTTACTGAGGTGAGTCTTATGCCTGTACTGCAGCAGTCCCCACTGCTATGGACTGGCGTTGTTCGCACTTCTATGCAGTCAGAGGCGTGTATGAAAGAAGTTCCTTTACACACAAAGGAAATGCGTAACACACACCAGCCGCAACTGTATCCAGTATGAAGATAGTGACTAATAGTTCGTGAAGTTACCTGTACAGTCTCGCCTACTCCCCACGACCGCCCAGTTCAGACATGTTCACCGCCACTGGAAAGGAATGACAGAGGCTAGAGCAAATACTGTAATTTAATAACAGCTGTGGGCAAATAATCAGTGCTCGCCTTGAAAGACAAAATTCCTAAATTCGGTAGCTAACAGGTAACGTTATTACCTTAGCGCATCAAATATAGTACGACAGCGTCCTTTCCAACTGTAAGCGCTACAAGAGAGGAGTTGTGTACCTCAGAGAGGTTCACTGCTAAAATTCCGTGTACGTACGTTCCAAGAGGAGTCGGGCAACATGTTGCTTCCTCCTACAGACAACTTGGGAAATGACCGCGAACAAAAAATCGGACCAATTCGGGCTTGGACGGAGGATTACTCACTGCAGTTTTTTCCGCGCACTAGGCACGATTGGAACAAGAGCGGGGGGAATGATAGTGATAGCACAAGTACCCTACGTCACTCTCCGTAAGGTCGCTTGTGGAGAACAGATGTAGATAGTGAAACCTTGGTCCACTGACACAACACTTTTAACATACGCCTAAATGCAGTTGATGATACCATCAGGCGCTACATCATAAGTGACGACATGCTGCTCTGAAAGGAGAATAAACAAGGTGCTAATGGTTTTTAAACGCTGTTAAATGGACGAGTTTACGAGAGATTTCATCACTGGCGTTGAAGTGGCCTTTATGTTCTCGCGCCATATTGCTGCACAATCGCTACACGATGCCGCACACGGTAATTTCGTTTCGTGACAATATTCCCAGAAACGATATCTACACCGTCGTACGAAAATTAGAACTACAAGGCGAACGGCAGAAGCCATAAGGTAATGCCATTAGATACCAGGCAGTCGTTATTTCCAGAGCATATGTGGAATTTCAGATATCACCACGGACTCATCACCATCTGTGAAGCCTTCGTTGTCGTCGTTTGGGTTCTGTGGCGTCATTGAAGTGTTCAACGGTGTCAGACTGTAGCGCCTAGAACCGCTCGGCCACCTCGACCGGACAGATTTCATTGCGACTGCCACTGAAGATTGTTTTACGAGGGGCTTTCAGTAAGTAATGCAACACATTATTTTCTGAGAGCATGTTGGTTTCATTCATGATTCCAATTCACCATATCATTCGCCACTCTTTTAGCTACAAAATTCTATTTTTCAACATAATCTTCTTAGAAGGGCCTTTATGCTCGCATGTTATCACTCTACTGGTCAGCGTCGGAGAGAACGCTTTGCTGCATCAATAACCACCTCACCAACTACATACTGCTTCCCGCAGAGTTCATCATTCACTGGGCCAAACAGGTGGCAGTCGGAAGGTGCGAGATCCGGGCTGTAGGGTGGATGAGGAAGAACAGTCCAATAAAGTTCTATGAGCTGCTCTCGGGTACGCAGGATTGTGTGAGGCCAGTTGCGCAGCGAAATCTTTGATTACAATCCGTTGATCACCTCGAATGAGTGTCCGCACGTTTCAAAGTTGCAGGAGGCGTATTGTATGCTGTCGACCGGGACGCGGGACATCGGAGAGATTTGTGCGACCTTGTTGCGTTGATGACACACCAGCGCCAAACGACTCACCACGTTTTTGTTCAGTCAGGTCTCCGCAGATATTTTGCAAGCGCGTGCGAATATCTGCGACGCTCTGGTTTTCCGCCAAAGAAATTCAGTGACAGGTATCTCCTTGGGACTCTCCTACGTCACAGACACCATTTTGATGGTTACATATAGCGCCACAACGTATCGGAACTTCCCGAAACTATAGGGACTGAGGCGGGAATATTTCACGATATCCGACGGCGAATTCAACGTGTTTTCAACCGAAACTGGCAGGCGAAAGCATGTACTGCATTACGTATTGAACGATCCTCGTATTATGCTGCAGGCCCTACGGAACATAAAATTTTTGTTCGTATTGTCAGTGAGACTCGGGTACTGAATCGTTGTGAGAAGAGATGGTCACTATTTAAATTTATAGTAACTGGAGATGGGCGCTAGCGTTTGGGCACGGGTTTTATTGCAAGTGCCACTGAACATTGGGTTACATGCTCCAAGGTTCGATCTGATTTTGGCAGTAACCGAAACTGCGGTATAAGCGAACTAGACGGCTTTATCCACGTACATCCGCCACGATGGTAAACTCGGTTTATTTCCTTTATTAATATACCTGTTGAGCATGACCGTACGAGTCGAGCTAAGCGCCCCAGTCCAGACTGTGGCAGGACGCAGACGGGACGTCTAAGGCGAGGGCGGCAGACAATGGGAGGCTGTGGCGGGCGGCTAACAATGGGCCGCTATCAGGCCGGGCCTGGCCGGGCCGGGCCGGGCGTGTGGCCCTGATAGCCGAACAGAGGAGCGCCTTGTGGCCACCTGGCCCCTCCCCTGCGCGCCCCAATGCAGCAAGTGGCTGTCGCTGCCGGAGCGTCCGTCTCACTACAAGCAAACCTACATAGTTACCAGCCAATCACAAACTAACACCGTCTTCAACCACAAGTGTTCTTTCATTAAAGTGTGGCACATTTCTGACACTCTACATCCGCCGTCAGATTCTCGTTCACTTACACTCAACAAAAACGTGCCATTGATTACTTGGCGGTAATGCCTCTGGAGTAAAAAGTGCGTCGTAGTAGATGGTTGGATGGGTGGGAAGGGGAGAGGGTTTGTTAGGAGGGGGGGGGGGGGGGGGCGGGCAGGGAGGTGGAGGCCTCGCATCTTCTGGAGGGCGGAGAAGGCGCCAGCAGTGTCCTACTACGGCTACGTATGGCGTACGGCGGCAGAGGCGTGCTTACGCAAGTGTTCACCAGCGCCCGCGGGTACTCTTGGCACAACCTCCGCGTTTCCCGCGTTCGCCAACGGCTGGATACTTAGCTACATTCCCACACGTAATTTCTTGCCACATACTGTCGCAATGTCACCTACTCGCAGTTGTACCGATGACCATCGCAGTGTTACAATTTAACGACACCACTGTCACTTGTGTTTGAACCTCTCGTTCTTCGGGAGCCGTGTCCTGTTTCTCTTAAAGTTACTTGCGGATATCAATTGAACTCTTCATCATAGTTCCGTCTTTTAGAACAAACTGTTGTAGAACGCTGTTGATTTTATACAGTCCCATCAATATAAGACTCGAACTAGAACAACACAGACTGATAATGTTAGAACGAGTACTCGACTGCTAAATCTTTCATCTTACAACCGGGGTACATCTCTCGAAAAACGAAGTATATATATGTATATATATATATATATATACACACACACAGAGTGAGTCAGCTGACGATACCTATGGCTTATATGTAACCTACAACGTCTTCAAAACGACGTGCAAGATTTTCATATTTTCTTGCTCGCTACATACAAACTGTTAGTGCCACAGAAAAAAATGAACAGGACTTTTTTGTAGGAAATTTAATTAAGCTAAATTAGTTACTGGGTTATGTCTTTGATAGAGGTTGTAGTTCTCTAATTATTCGGGAGAAACCCACAAAATTTACCTTTAGATGTATTTTTATTGAATAACTCGAAAAACCGCAGCCTCCAGCGAAAACATATTCCAGTGAAACAATTAACTACTTTAAATCTCCTACAAAGGTTTCTGTTCATATTTTTATGTAGGGCTAACAATTTTTGCGTGTAGTGCGAAAGAATACGAAAATCTAGATGTTAGTTTTCTAAAGCGTTGCAGGTTGCATAAAACCCATAGGTAGGGGCAGCTGAATCACCCCCTAGACACAAAGTGATTTCCCTAAATCGTATCAGGCAAATGCCGGGATGGTTCCTTTGAAAGGGCACGGCCGATTTCCTTCCCAATCCTTCCCTAACCCGAGCTTGCGCTCCGTCTCTAATGACCTCGTTGTCGACGGGACGTTAAACACTAACCACCACCCCCACCCACCCCCACCCACCTCCTAGACACTCGTACGTACGGTACGGCCTCTGATCCGCAGGCGGTCTCGTGAGAGCAAATGGAAAACGTCTGTCAGTACATAGCGATAAGTCGTACAGTGGCGGCACACACAAAGGCCGCCAGCCGCTCGGACTTTCTGGCCTTGGCATTATTACCATTAAAACGTGTAACTATGATTCTTTTAAAATCCCCATATCTCAGTAGTCCTACTGTATACGTAAGAGATACAGAAGAACCAGTTCTAAACAGTTTATGAGTCGAGATACAAGACGAAAGTTCAAGCATTACATTGTATTTCATTTTCTCTCCGATTTTCCTCTAAACGGAGAGTCGTCGCACGACTCTGGTAATTGCACACTCTGCTTTGACTTGTGCAACGCCGGCAGGACTCTTTCAAACGCGCTTCCCCTGCGTAATCCAAGTGAAAGTTTCGTTTTTGTGGATACGCCGTACCGTGAAAGAAGTCTTTCGCCTCTGTTTAAACCCGTATTATCCTCCTCAAGCAATCTTTTTACCGTCACAGGTACTACAGTCTTGCAGAGTCTTCTACAGCGGCACCAACTGGAACGCACTGTGGTTTATCACTTAATAACTTTCCTCTCTCTTCTGCTGAATACTCTACTGAAAATACCAACAGGAAGTTTAAGCTAGTGGGCAACGTCATGATTATTACTGTGATAGAA
The DNA here is from genome assembly GCF_021461395.2 of Schistocerca americana. Taxonomy (NCBI): domain Eukaryota; kingdom Metazoa; phylum Arthropoda; class Insecta; order Orthoptera; family Acrididae; genus Schistocerca; species Schistocerca americana. The sequence continues at coordinate 133,586,542 of NC_060122.1, read as the reverse complement.
CGTCGCTGGTATGTATGCATGCTTCTACATACGTTGTCGCGCTTCGCCGAAATTGAATTCCCCTCGTAAGATGTTCTGCGAAGCCTCATACACTCGTTCTAGTACTCTGCGACAGTCACATTATGCAAGCCGAAGAGAACGTTAAGCAAAAAGGTGCTCTCTTCGTACGAAGGTCTCCGAAATGTCAGTCATATTACGGTCCGTCATTGCCTGTAAAGGGCCTCGTCATACCGGACAATCAGCCACTTTGCAGTCTGGCCCTCGCGGGTGTTGATGAGAGCGAGTTGTGCGTCAGTGTTGCGTAATTTTTTCAAAAAGCCGTGACTAATAGATAATGCCACTAAATCGGAAAATTATGTGGAGGTCTCACTGTCGCTGTACTGAAATGCAAGTGATTCTAAGAAGCTTCAAAGCTGTAAAAATTATCTATTTTCAGCCGATTCCTTTATTTTGAGAACGATTTGTTGTCTCTTAATTACGTCTTATAAAATGAAATACAAAATGCATACTGAGTCAAAAAGAGGCTATTTGTTTGTAACAGAAACTGAACATGTCTTTTCTCAGCTCATGGGCAGGTTAGCTTGAGCTTAGCAACACTATGGAAAAGTCAGTTCCGTTCTTAAGTGCAACTGCTTCCGTTCTTGCTAATTGATCCCTGCGCTTGCCTGGTAAGAACTGAAAGACAGGACACTAAGGCAGTCGTGCTACTACGTGACTATTTTCCCCGTGCTCCTAAGGCAGAAAAGGAGAACCGTTTCGCCACCTCACCTGCACCCGCCTCCGCATTCAAGCCTAGTAACGCATATTAGTATCGTGGCTGTCAGTTCAGTGATAGCAGGCACGAATCCCGTTGCTGAACGATTTTCCTTTACCTCAACAGTGTGGATCGATGTTGCGAAGCACTTCTCCGGAGGTTTTTCGTTAAGGGAAGATCTCTGACAACCTTGGTGGTGGTTCGTCTCTGATGTCAGTTTAGCGTTTTTGATCCCCATGGTCCTATGCGACAGTACTCCTCTTTGGATCTGGACCAAATTTAACGATTTTCTTCCGTCATAGACATTAGAAAACGGTAAAAAGTACAGTTTGTAGGCATAGGAGGTTCAACAGTTTTATTACTATTCTTTTTCTTTTATTTTTTTAAAGTGTATTTCCCAAATGCTGTAGTAATCAAGATGTAGGTTTAGTGTAGTTGGCTACATAGCTTTCCGCGAGTGATAGGGTGATTTGTTGAAAGATCACAAAGACACAATAGTCTACTCACTTGCACTCGAACTCAACCATGCCGGCGTCAGAGAGAAGTCAAATAAACAGTCCTTACTTTTAGTGGGCAACGCTCTAAGCAGTGTTGTGACCGTACTGGAAACTTCAATTTCCTGGTGCAACTATTTTAATTTTCCAAATCTTACACATGCTATCCTAAATCATATAGGGTAAGTAATGTGCTGTCCTGTCTTCTAGGGGTATTAGACAGACGAGCTTTCCATAAAGGATGTGAAGAACTATGAACAGTGTGGGATATCTGCTGGCTGGTTGCAGATTTCAGTAAAAAGAAGTTGGTAGGACACTGTCGGCAGAAAGGAAAGGCCCAGAGACTAATCCCCATGCAGTTTTGCCTGGTATATCAGAATGTTTCGTAACATATTATAGTTCACTGCATAGTGAAATTCTGTGTCTGAGTGTGTACTACACTGAAAAGTCTGATCAACCGATACTCAGAATGAGATTTTCACTCTGCAGTGGAGTGTGTGCTGATATATAACTTCCTGGCAGATTAAAACTGTGTGTAGCCGGCCGGGTTGGCAGAGCGCTTCTAGGCGCTACAGTCTGGAACCGCGCGACCGCTACGGTCGCAGGTTCGAATCCTGCCTCGGGCTTGGGTGTGTGTGTGTGATGTCCTTAGGTTAGTTAGGTTTAAGTAGTTCTAAGTTCTAGGGGATTGATGACCTCAGAAGTTAAGTCCCATAGTGCTCAGAGTCATTTGAACCATTAAAGCTGTGTGCCGGACCGAGACTCGAACTCGGGACCTTTGCCCATCGCGACCAAGTGTTCTACCACCTGAGCTACCCAAGCACGACTCACGCCCCGTCCTCAGAGCTTTACTTCTGCCAGTACCTCGTCTCCTACCTTTCAAAATTAACCGAAGCTCTTCTGCAAACCTCGCAGAACAGTTCTCATTCTGGAAACATGCCCTAGGCTGTGACTAAGTCATGTCTCTACAATAACCTTTCTTTCAGGAGTGCAGTTCTGCAAGGTTTGCAGGAGAGCTTCTGTTAAGTTTGGAAGGTAGGAGACGAGGTACTGGTAGAAGTAAAGCTGTGAGGACAGGGCGTGAATCATGCTTGTGTAGCTCAGATTGTTGAGCACTTGCCCGCGAAAGGCAAAGGTCCCGAGTTCGAGTCTCGGTCCGGCACACGGTTTTAATCTGCCAGGAAGTTTCAACCGATACTCAGTTTGAAAGACGTTTCTAAATATGTGAGCACATTGTCGGCAAACGGTATCTAAATAATTTTGCTGCGAAATGCGACGATTACGGTTTCTGTAATCTGCTCTTGAGCAAAACGGATAACTTTCGAATACTGCAAAACGTGGTGTGTCCTTGCAGCTCGTGTACAGTTACGTTCTCGCTGTATAAAAACCGTTGAATTATGCTTAGTGCTCATTCCCCGCTTGTGGCTGGCCCGAGGTGAACACAGCGCGCTCAGGCCGCCCGGCCGGTCATGGCCAGAAACGATCAGCGCCCCATAAAAATTGATTGTAATCGATAATTGAATTTTTAAATTAGATTTTTTAAAAACAAAATCTTATTGTTATTGTGGCGCCATAAAAGTGATCTCATCAGGGCATTGCTGCTGTTTTTATGGATAATCTGGTACAGTCGCGCCAAAAGCAGCTGCGCATCGTCGTTGCGTTGGCGCTGGCTGCTAAAAGATTTCTTCCGTAAACCAATTGTGCTCTGTTCTCAGTTCACTCAGCCACTCAGTTGGTGCCTTGTTTTACTTTTTATTCCTCCCTCGCCTCTTTCTTCTCTTATTTTGTTTTTGAAGACCATTCCTTATCCTTGCGACCATTCTTTTACGAGTATATTTTGCTCCGCTGTCTGTACTTGCTGTGAATTTTTGCACTTCGCTGCTTCTAGGAATGTTCCACTATTTTATTTCGCCTCCTTTACGGCGCTCATTCTTATTAAGTGAAGTGTGTTTTTAAAAATCCCGCCTCAAACGCGCATGCCACTGTCTGCTCGGTTTCATAAGCTGGTGTTGAGTACATTCCTCGTCTTGCAAAACGATTATTTGAAAGTTTTAATGAATAACGTGACGTAAGTATTTCTTCTGAAAACGTTCTTAAGATGTGGTCTACCAGCACGTGCTACGAACTTACCTGATTTGTGCTTCTGTGCTTTCAGTGAAAGATGAGGCAGAAAACGAATTTCTGAGTTGCTCGTGTTACAATAGCGTAGTTGGTGTATTCGGTGTGCAACTGGCGATCATGTTCCGTGCTTTACCTGTGTACACCGTTGTATGGTGTCACATAGTCCAGTAGTAACTCTGATGCCTGCACATAAAACGATCGTGTACGACATTGCTTTGAGCGTACCAGTAACGGTTCGACAGAGGAAGTGCGCTGCTAAAAAGTAACGATCGAGTCCTGTTAAATCAAACTTCCGCTCATGCGAAGTTAGTAAAGTATGTGGACTGCGCTTGGGAACCAGTCCGGTACTATCTAATGAGACTGCCTCCTAGGCGCTCTCGCCAAAGTATGTCGTGTCACATTCTGTGCCAGAGTCTTCGTGCGACGACAATACTGGGCAGGCACGCCGTAGCACCCTGTTATCTTTCTCGTTAATGTTGACTCTGCAAATGGAGCCAGCTCCTCAGTTATCCTCGCAAGGACGAATGTAACCCATTCTTGTATTAGAAAGCAGGTAGCACCGTTGGCGGCGCTGAGCCCCGATTCCGGTGCCTTCGTAACACGGTCAGGCGCTCAGACTCTTCACCCAACGAGGATAAGAAACAGATCGAGAGAAATCCCACACGCGTTGATTCCGCCCAAGACGATACAACTAATGACGTCTTACTCAAGGTAGGTTAGAGGTGCCGCGGAGATAATCAGGAGCTAAGAAGTATGGAAAACGGAAAGGCGGTACCCTGTTTAATGATCCACCTTCCTTTCACCTCACGTGATTTAGGAACAGAGAAAAAAGGAAGTATCTAATTTTGGATGGTCCGCTTGGGATCTGAATCACATACATCCCGAACACGAGCGTCGAACGCTTCAGAAATGCAATAAAATTTATGGTGAAATGGTATAAGTGATGATATTTGCTGATAACATTGCTATCCTCAGTGAAAGTAAGGTAGAAGTACTGGACTTGTTGAACGGTATAAACAGTCTAATGAGCCCAGAATATGAATTGAGAATAAACTAAAAAAAAATGGTTAAAGTAATAAAGTAGCAGAAATGAAGTTAGAAATAAAAAACTTCAAAGCAAGATACCACGAACTAGATGGAGAGTAGGAATACTGCTATCTTGGAAGCAAAATAACACGGACGAAGCGTAGAGGATACAAGAGGATTATTACAGGCAAAGAGTGCATTCCTCGTCACAGGAACACTATTAGTATCAAACATGGCACTTAATTTCAGGTAGAAATGCTGGGAATGTACGTTTGGAGGATAGTATTGTATGATAGTAAATCATGGACTGCGAGAAAGCCGGAAAAGAATAGAAACGAAGCGTCTGAGATGTGGTGCTGTAGAAGAATGTTGAAAATTTGGTGAAATGATGAGAACTGAAAAGATTCTATGTAGAACTTGCGAGACAAGCACTACGTAAAAAACGTTGGCTAGATGAAGCGACTTTGTTAAGAGACCGAGGAATAATTTCCGTGCTTTTAGAGGAAGCTGTGGAGGGTAAAAATTGTAGGGGAAGGCAGACTGGAATATACCTAAAAAATTGCAGAAGACGTTGTGTGTAATTGCTGTCTGACAAGGAAACGTATTTTAAAAAGCAAAATATCACCCCCAGCACGAAAATTAAGGCCGTAATCGTCTTTAAAACGCAGTTATAACCCTCTGGAAGTACAGCTTGTAAATTTTTTCGCGCTCCGGTTGTTTGTCAGTCACTCCGCCAGTGCTGTCTCCTAATGGTCGAGCTAGAAGTACTTTGCTGGAGTGAGTAAGAGGTTTATGAATTACTGTTTTGACATTCTGTCATAGAGCGCGGTTTCTAACCTGTAACTCGTGTCAGACATTTTTATGTTGCGATTCACAAACGCAATGCTACTGACTGAAACGATTTAATGTGTCAGCAGTGCAGCCCTATTTAATAGTCAACCTTGCAGTTGAATGTTATTTTCTTAGAATTTTAAAGCTGTTACAGTTAAAGTGAAGCACATGTGCAGCAGGAGATGGGCTATTCTTCAACGCGATTGGGATGATTAAGTTGTAAATAAAAAATCATTACCTTGATTTCGTAATAATTCTTCGGTTGCTTAGTGTTATTCATTTTGATTTTAAGGCACATATATACCTGGAGAATATTAAAATAAGAAAATTGTTAAAATAATATTAAACGTAGTATATGTGCGCGGGGTTGACACAATATGTTCTCATATTACTATTTCTAGGGTAGAATAGCATGTGTCCTCGAATCAAATTTCAAAACACGTTGGGCACATGTGTCCGCTTTCGGCCTCATCTTCCCTCGTTTTCAACAATCGCGAATAAGAGGGCTTTGGTTGGCACTTTCCTCTAAAGGTGGTCAGCAACTGGAAGCAGGTAATTCCATAAAATATTTCGGATTAGTCATTAGGAGTGATTTAAAATGGAATGACTATATAAAATTAATCGTCGGTAAAGCAGATGCCAGACTGAGATTCATTGGAAGAATCCTAAGGAAATCCAGTCCGAAAACAAAGTAAATAGGTTACAGTACACTTGTTCGCCCACTGCTTTGAATACTGCTCACCGGTGTGGGATCCGTACCAAATAGGGTTGATAGAAGAGATAGAGAAGATCCAACGGAGAGCAGAGCACTTCGTTACAGGATAATTTAGTAATCGCGAAAGCGTTACGGAGATGATACATAAACTCCAGTGGAAGACTTTGCAAGAGAGACGCTCGGGTGCTCGGTACGGGCTTTTGTTGAAGTTTAGAGAACATACCTTCACCGAGCAGTCAAGCAGTATATTGCTTCCTCCTACGTATGTCTCGCGAAGAGACCATGAACAATACGAGACTGGAATAGAAGAGAGAACCGATAGAGGTACTCAAGGTACCCTTGCGGAGTATGGATGTAGATGTAAAGCACTTCGTGCTCGGGCGTTAGGCGGCTACAGAGGGGAGGAGCAATGACAAATAATACGATGCGCCAAAAAGTTTAAAAGCTGTACTTTCAGAAGGCCGTAACTGCGTACTATCAGCATTGTGTCCCAGTCGCGCGGGTTCGATTGCTGGGGCTGATATCTTACAAGTTTACTTTTTTCTGTTTAAAATATGAAGTCAAGTTGCTGATGTTTCCTTGTGAGATGAAGAAGTTGGCACGGGAGAGGGCCGTGTGGCGATGAGTATCAAACCTGATGACTCATTAAAATGTCGGTGCCGCGTTTGCCTCTTCTACATCTACATCTACATTTATACTCCGCAAGCCACCCAACGGTGTGTGGCGGAGGGCACTTTAGGTGCCACTGCCATTACCTCCCTTTCCTGTTCCAGTCGCGTATGGTTCGCGGGAAGAACGACTGCCGGAAAGCCTCCGTGCGCGCTCGAATATCATTTCACATTCGCGATCTCCTCGGGAGGTATAAATAGGGGGAAGCAATATATTCGATACCTCATCCATAAACGCACCCTCTCCAAACCTGGACAGCAAGCTACACCGCGATGCAGAGCGCCTTTCTTGCAGAGTCTGCCACTTGAGTTTGCTAAACATCTCCGTAACGCTATCACGGTTACCAAATAACCCTGTAACGAAACGCGCCGCTGGTCTTTAGATATTCTCTATCTCCTCCGTCGACCCGACCTGGTACGGATCCCACACTGATGAGCAATACTCAAGTATAGGTCGAACGAGTGTTTTGTAAGCCACCTCCTTTGTTGATGGACTACATTTTCTAAGGACTCTCCCAGTGAATCTCAACCTGGCACCCGCCTTACCAACAATTACTTTTATATGATCATTCCACTTCAAATCGTTCCGTACTCATACTCCCAGATATTTTACAGAAGTAACTGCTGCCAGTGTTTGTTCGGCTATCAAATAATCATACAATACAGGATCCTTCTTTCTATGTATTCGCAATACATTACATATGTCTATGTTAAGGGTCAGTTGCCACTCCCTCTGCACCAAGTGCTTATCCGCTGCAGATCTTCCTGCATTTCGCTGCAATTTTCTAATACTGCACCTTCTCTGTATACTACAGCATGATCCGCGATAAGCCGCATGGAACTTCCGACACTATCTACTAGGTCATTTACATATATTGTGAAAAGCAATGGTCCCATAACACTCCCCTGTGGCACGCCAGAGGTTACTTTAACGTCTGTAGACGTTCTCCATTGAGAACAACATGCTGTGTTCTGTTTGCTAAAAACTCTTCAATCGAGCTGATCTGATATTCCGTAGGCTCTTACTTTATCAGGCGACAGTGCGGAACGGTATCGAACGCCTTCCGGAAGTCAAAGAAAATGGCATCTTCATGGGAGCCTGTATCCATTATTTTCTGGGTCTCATGAACAAATAAAGCGGGTTGGGTCTCACACGATCGCTGTTTCCGGAATCCACGTTGGTTCCTACAGAGTAGATTCTGGGTTTCCTGAAATGACATGATATGTGAGCAAAAAACATGTTCTAAAAATCTACAACAGATCGATGTCAGAGATATAGGCCTATAGTTTTGCGCATCTGCTCGACGACCCTTCTTGAAAACTGGAACTACCTGTGCTCTTTTCCAATTATTTGGAACCTTCCGTTCCTCTAGAGACTTGCGGTACACGGCTGTTAGAAGGGGGGCAATTTCTTTCTCTCCTGTCAGTTCCAGTGGACTTTCCTCTGTTGAGTGATTTCAGTTGCTTTTCTATTCCTTGGACACTTATTTCGATGTCAGCCATTGTTTCGTTCGTGCGAGGATTTAGAGTAGGAACTGCAGTGCGGTCTTCCTCTGTGAAACAGCGTTGGGAAAAGGTGTTTAGTATTAGGTTTACGCGTGTCATCCTCTGTTTCAGTGGCATTATCATCCCAGAGTGTCTGGATATGCCTCTTCATTTCGTACTACAGAACGAAGCAAACTCTCACACCTAGCAAAAATCGACCGCTTAAGGTCTGCATCGAAACAACCCAGGCACGTAAAGTTCAAGGTTAAGCGGACGTCACTGATACAATAAAGAACTGGCACAAAGACTAGAGACCTGACTGTGTGTGTGTGTGTGTGTGTGTGTGTGTGAGAGAGAGAGAGAGAGAGAGAGAGAGAGAGAGAGAGAGAGAGAGAGAGAGTGAGCGGGGGGGGGGGGGGGAGAGGAAGAGGGAGAAAATGCTTAAGTTCATATGTAGTAAGTACCTCGCAGAGGCTCCACCAGCTGGAATGGATAGCCCCTTGTAGGAACGCGGCCTCACACACTCCCTGCTAGGTCGGACACGAGGTGAGGCCCAGAGGGTGGAAAAGCCCAGCATGATGGCGCAAGAATGCGTCCCGGAATTTCTCATTAAACTCCGAAACGGGTCGAGGACTGTCTGCCTGGTCGTTTTCTCGGCGCACAGCGGGAGTCGCTGCCCGCCGTGTCACGTCAGAGTGTAGCCCACTTCGCTTCCCTTCCCTTCCATTTTGTCACACATACGGGAAGTGGACGCTGGAGAGCAGGTTATCACCGGCGTCGCGGCTCGGCACCCCGGCGGCTTTGTCTGTTGAAGTACGCCGCCGCTTATCTGTCGGACAGCCGTTTGCGGTGGAAGTGCGCCGTAAAGTTTTCTGATGCAGCCGCTCGATAAGAGGCTCAAGCCGCGGACGGTTGTGTTTTTCATACGGCTGGGCACATTTAAATAATAAGCTCTACCGCGGCGCGGTCTCCTCAACTTGTTTGTTTCCCATGGCCTTTCCGTGCTATTGCGGGCGAAACACGAGCAACTGCGAGACCAGTACGTCCGATCTGAGGCTAGATAAGTCACTAAAGTAGTTTCCTCCGCGTCTCTTCGAAATAGTTCATGTATGTCTTATCTGTTTAGGGATTGTCCAGTATAATTATCCGGGCTGTTATGCCGTGGTCGGTTGATGAATTCTGTGTCAATTCCCAACGTATCGTCCCCGTCTGCGGAGGACATCTTCAAGGGGGTCTGTAGCTCGATGGAAGCTCCAACACACCCACTGGCTCAGTAGCGAGCCAGTGAGTGTGTTGGACCTTCCATCGAGCTACAGACCCCCTTGAAGACGTCCTCCGCAGACACAGAATTCATCAACCGACCACGGCGTAACAGCCCTGTTAATTATAATGGACATGACATTTCGGGCCGTGAAAGTGTACATTTTAGTATTTGTAGGGATTACTGTACTCTTTGCCACGCCTGTCGGAGTTATGACACTCTGCAGATCAACAATATCCTTTAGTTACTTCCTAAAGGTAAACTCGACAAAGTGTACTATCGTCGCATTTAAATTACCATTTGACAGCGACCTGGAGGGACTGTTCCCGACAGCAAAACTCCAATGAGAGCTGTTCCGGCGTTGTCGACCGTGACAGTTCCCAAGCGCCAAACTGTTCCGGACGCAAAGTTTTTGCCAATTTCTAAAAACCGTAACTACGTTTCCAATTACGATTACGAACAGATATTCGACGTGCTTGGAGATCTTATAATTTTCAGTAACGAACATGAATTACATAACATTATTTTTTGGTGGGAGATAGACTTTGTTGCGAGTTTAGAGTTGACAAAATTTAAAAAAAGGAATGCAACACCGCTTTCCGAAGCTTATACATACTGAATGCAATGCCATGCTAACCTATGGAAAATTTCGTTGCCACGTGAAGTATTTTGCTAATCAAAGAAAACGAAAGTATTTCATTGACGTTTACGTGATAAGCTTGAAATCGTCTTAAGGACGGGAAATTGTTAGCACCTTAAAAATAATTAACGAACTACAGTTCCAATTGAAACTAAGAACAGTTTATGACTTGCTTACAGGCTCCGCTGACGTCCATACCACATATGAGTTTCATTTCTTTTATTTTTTTGTTTTTAAGATGATTTTCTAAAGTCACAGACAGCTAAACGCTCCACGGTAGCTGCCTGCAGAAAGAACTTACCGTGGCATCGTCGCAACTTTGGACCGCAAACGTCATATATGAACGTACTTAAAGTAGACTACGCACACTATCCTCGTAGTCTTCTGTCTCTCCTTCGAGGACGAAGCCTCCACTTAGCGCTCTAACTAGATTAAACGATAGCGTAAGAACTGATTGGCCTTGGACATTCGAGAGAAAATATTCGAAACTTCGCTCGAAATTATTAAGGAAAATAATAGAAAACCTAAATCTGCTTGCTCCGTTGCGTATTGTTGCTTATGATACTTCTTTACCACACTCTCATCTTCAGTGTTCACGTGAAGCAGTACATCGACGGCCCATCAGCTGCTATCTTCGTTAATTGTAAAACTCCCATTCCTTGGTGGATGTGGACCTTTGTTTTTACACTCCTGCCCTGGACATTACGTGATATATGGCTTCGCTCTGTCATCCAGAACTTCTCATTGAATGATGAGTACCATCTCTCTTTACAGGGGCCGTCTAATACCGTCGATCTCGTTAGATAAAAAAGAAAAAGATGAGAGCATAAATGGTACACAAAAATAGCCGCCCCTTTGCATGCTGCCGCTTTGGCAAATGTTAAAAAAATATAAAATAAAAAAGTTAAATCAGAAAACATAAGTGGTCAGTCGTAACATGGAGAAGCCAGATATTTATTTGCCTAAGATATCTGTACTTTTTCAACTACGTTCCGGAGTTCTCGAAGCAAATTCTGGTATTATTTTTAGCGTTCCTTTTCGCAACAGTAAGTGGATAGATCATATGATCACAGCGGTTTGTACATCATGGCTTCAATTCTATTATCAAGTTATAATTGGAAAACAGGGCCTTAGGGCTCGTGTTTAAGAAGCTTCCGGTAGTGGGACAGAAACATCGAGCAGCGAAGAACTTTGAAGTGGAATGTGAGGCGACTTAACGACTCATGAGATTTTACCGTCAACGACAACAGCCACGGAAACCTGCAGACTTACACTGAGGTGACAAAAGTCATGGGATGCCTCCTAATATCGCATCGAACCGTCTTTTTCCCGGCTTGGTACAGTAGCTCGACGTGGCATGGACTCAACAAGTCGTTGGAAATACTGAGCCGTCCACAATAGCAAAAGTGTTGCCGGTGCAGGGCTTTTTGCAGGAACTGATCTCTCGATTATCTCCCGTAAGTAAAACTTTGAACACAGCTGCTGAGGTTCAGTGACCGTGTCAGAATTATATTAGAACAAATAAGCCCTCGGTCACAAATATTAAGTCAAAATTGACCAGGTTTCGACGCTACTATGAGCATTGTCTTCAGAATTAAACTAACTACTCTAAAACATAATAGGTATATAAGACATTAATAAACTAAAGTGTGTACTGACTGGGAACAGATGCAGTACTTACAAGGCACATTCTAAAAAAATCTAAGCTCATAGTAGCGTCGAAACTTGGTCAATTTTGACTTAATATTTGTGACCGAGGACTTATTTGCTCTAGTATAATGTCCCGTAAGTGTTCCATGGCTGGCCAAATCATCCTCTCGAACTGTCCAGAATGTTCTTCAAACCAGTCGCAAACAGTGGCTCGGTGACATGCCGTATTGTCATCCGTCAAAATTCTATGGTCGTTTGGGATTATGAAGTCTGTGAATGGGTGCAGATGGTCTCCAAGTAACAATCATTTACAGTCAACGATCGGTTCCACACCATTACGGCGCTACCAGCATCTAGAACTCGTAGGGTATGCCTTACACTCGAACCCTACAGTCAGCTCTTAGCATCTGGAATCGGGATTCGTCTGACCAGGCCACGGTTTTCCAGTCGTCTAGGGTCCAACCGATATGGTCAGGAGCCCAGGAGAAGCGCTGCAGGAGATGTCGTGCTGTCAGCAAAGGCACTAGCGTCGGTCGGCTGCTGCCGTAGCCCATTAACGCCACATTTCGGCACACTATCTTAACGGATACATTCGTCGTACGCCTCACATCGATTTCTGCGGGCATTTCACTCTGTGTTGCTTGTGTGTTGGCATTGATTACTCTATACAAACGCACCTGATTTCGTTCGTTAACTGAACGTCATCGGTCACTAGGCTCTTGACACTGTGTATCTCGGAACACTGAATTCCGCAAATATTTCTGAAATGGAATGCCCCATGCGTCTAGTTCCAACTACCATTCCGCGTTTAACGTTTGTTACTCCCTGTCGTGCAGCCATAATCACGTCGAAGGTGTTTTCACATGATTCGTCTGAGTTCAAATGACAGCCGGCCGAAGTGGCCGTGCGGTTCTAGGCGCTGTAGTCTGGAACCGCGAGACCGCTACGGTCGCAGGTTCGAATCCTGCCTCGGGCATGGATGTGTGTGATGTCCTTAGGTTAGTTAGGTTTAACTAGTTCTAAATTCTAGGGGACTAATGACCTCAGAAGTTGAGTCCCATAGTGCTCAGAGCCATTTGAACCATTTTTCAAATGACAGCTCCGCCAAAGCACTGTTGTTTTTTAGCTAGTATACTCGATACTAGCGCCATCTGTATGTGTGTATGTCGCTATCTCATGACTGTTGTCACCTCATTGTACCGGGTGATCAAAAAGTCAGTATAAATTTGAAAACTTAATAAACCACGGAATAATGTAGATAGAAAGGTAAAAATTGACACACATGCTTGGAATGACATGAGGTTTTATTAGAACAAAAAAAGTATTGCTAGAAGCGTGAAAGATCTCTTGCGCGCGTCGTTTGGTGATGATCGAGTGCTCAGCCGCCACTTTCGTCATGCTTGGACTCCCAGGTCCCCATTCCTCAGTCCGTGCGATTATTGGCTTTGGGGTTATCTGAAGTCGCAAGTGTATCGTGATCGACCGACATCTGTAGGGATGCCGAAAGACAACATCCGACGCCAATGCCTGACCATGTCTCCGGACATGCTTTACAGTGCTGTTCACAACATTATTCCTCGACTACAGCTATTGTTGAGGAATGATGGTGGACATATTGAGCATTTCCTGTAAAGAACATCATCTTTGCTTTGTCTTACTTTGTTATGCTAATTACTGCTATTCTGATCAGATGAAGCGCCATCTGTCGGACATTTTTTGAACTTTTGTATTTTTTGGTTCTAATAAAACCCCGTGTCATTCCAAGCATGTGTGTCAACTTGTACCTCTCTATCTACATTATTCCGTGATTTATTGTTTTCAAATTTATACTGACTTTTTGATCACCCAGTATATTACCATGGGAACCAAGTAAAAATTTATATCAGTATGAGCGTACGGAGAATCGGACCCAAACACCACTACAATGTTTGTTTTTATTTATTTCCTTAATCATTATAAACTTTAGGGGTACGGTGGGTACAGAATGTTTTAAGAAAATGTTGTGCGGTAATGGCTTCAAATGGCTCTGAGCCCTATGGGACTTAACTTCTGAGGTCATCAGTCCCCTAGAACTTAGAACTACTTAAACCTAACTAACCTAAGGACATCACACACGTCCATGCCCGAGACAGGATTCGAACCTGCGACGTAGCGGTCGCGCGGTTCCAGATTGTAGCACCTGGAACCGCTCGGCCACCCCGGCCGGCGAAATGGAATGCCCCATGCGTGTAGTTCCAACTACCATTCCGCGTTTAGTTGCTTCCCGTCGTGCAGCCGTAATCACGTCGAATATCTTTTCACATGAATCATCTGAGTTCAAATGACAGCTCCGCGAAAACACTGTTCTTTTATAGCTAATATACTCGATACTAGCGCCATCTGTGTGTGTGCATGTCGCTATCTCATGATTGTTGTCACCTCATTGTACATAACTAATAGATTTCTTCTCTTCTCTATGCCGGTCCCTGCACCAATCATCGAATCTCTCATGTCTTCCTGCTATTCGCTATCTTGTACTACTTTATTTAGAGGAAAGACGTGGTGGCTCTGATGCAGCCTAGGTGCTTCGTGTGGAGGAGAGCAGAGGAGGCGGGACAAAGTAGGTGCACCTAGACCTAGCGTGCCGGCACGTAGGCGGAGGCAGGCAGCAGCTAGCCCGCGGCGGGAGCCCCGGCCGTGAGTCAGCCGCAGCAGCAGCCCCAGCAGCTCCGGCCGCGGCCGCAGCGCCCCGAGACTCCCACGGCCGGCCGCGCCAAGGCCGGCTGGCCACGCCGCCGCCGCGCCGCGCCTGCCGCCATATCGGGCCGCCGAGCAGCGCAGCGCCGTGTTTCTCGCTTGCCCGCGCGTCCAAGTCTCCGCGCTTGCACAATGCCGATTTGCTTTCTGATCGTCAGTGGGTGCAGGCCATTTGGAAAAATACGCCTTACCATACTAGTTGCGTAACGCAAAATGTCTACCCATTAAAATGCGCTCCCTGTATGTATTTCTGAGGCTCTCGTCTATAGCGACAGTAATGGGGCGAAGGTCCGAAATCGTGCTCGACGTAATCACGGTACCAATCTTAAGAAGCCAGTCTGCTGTAGATTTGACGTATTGATGTATGTCAGCAATGTTATCTCTTACCTCCACTTTAAAACCCAACAGATAAAAAACTGGAAACAACTGGATGCGCAGAATAAAACCGGCCCGTGAAATATCTACAGTAAGACTCGAGTAATGTTTCCTACTGTTCGAAATCTTTCCGAACGATCACTGTTTGTATTCTCTACCCAACCCGGTTTGCACCATTTTTTCCTTTAATTTTTGCACTGCAGACTTTGTTGCAGGTTTTGCCAAAGAAAAAAACCTTCCAGTGTCAAGCTTTTGCGCAAATAGGTCTGCACATGTTTTTCACGAGTTGTACTTCGCTTAACACTTGACTATGAAAACGCGCTTTTTCATCGTTAGCACCATTTTGGTTTGCACTCAACTGTTCACTAAACATGTCTTCTCTTGTCACTCACTCAAATGTAGTAACACGGCAAAGTACTCGAGGCAGACCATGCGACTGACTGGTGCATCGGAATCACGGTTCCTACCATTATCCACTATGAGCAGTTCTACTGATTAACAAGCGTCAGTTTCCCTTGTCTTATAAATATTTTCCTGGCCACTTTCATTTTGCCTGTTTTCTATATAAGGTAGCTGCATGTTTATGGAAATGTATTTTCTTGTTGTTATGTCGCTCGTATTTGTTGCCATTCCTCCTCGGTTCCTATTTCAGTGCCGTTGCAAATAGAAGAAACTAAATTCCGAAATCAGGATATACTGACCCAGCGACGCCGCCATGCCACAGTGTCATCCTCTGACTGTGGCCACACTGGACGCGGTGTGGAGGGCATGCTGTATTTCGGGTCTTCGTTTCCATTGCCACGGGCTAATAGCTTTCAAAGTGTACAGATAAACCGCCATGCGTCGGATATTACTTTATCTATTTGACTACTTCCGTTAATCTGATGCGAACATCCACAGATATTTATCGTCAGCGCTGGTACCAAGTGGTGGTTTAAACCTTACAGGATCCACTCTTCTTAGCATGGAATTTTTCATCCGTGCACTCTAGGAAAGGCAATTAAATGTCGGAAAGATACTGTAAAACCAATGTGGATCATCGAGTGGAGGCCTAATCTGTGAACACAAATTTAAATGGCACTAGTATTATCTGTAAAATAATAATAGCGATATTTTACACCGTCTATATCTTTTCTCCAAGAACAGCACAACGTTTCAGTATGCTCCATCTTATTAAATATCTTTAATCTTTCACAATTTCAGATCTATTCATAATTAACTTAATCAGTGTTAATGAGTTTCAAATAAATCAGCTTCATTGTGCAGTTCGATACTGTGGCGAGTGTAGACCAACTACTTCTGCTTATCTGTCATTGTAGAACCCAACTATTTCAAAATGGAAACCCACTGTCTTCCTCTACAGAAAGGAAAACGTAAGACGGTATCCATAGATGTACATGTACATTTGATGATGATCTGTGAATTTACTTAATCTCACATCAAGTTTACCCACTGAATTACCGCTTAGCGTTTTATTAACTTCCCACCATGCAAGGCTGATGAGTCATCACTCATCCGAGTAGCGTATATGTGAGGATGCCAGCGTCTGATCAGCTACATCTAGCCGCAAAACTGATGTAATAGCTGAATAATGACCTTAAAATGGTGGGTCTACACATTAATGACATTTGAAACCATATCCCTTGCGGGTTTGTTAACAACTTTGTGTTGGCATCGAAGTAATGCACAAAAAACTGTCTTGTGCCAACTTCATCATGTCAGAGAGGCAGTTGCTTCCTACGTCCTCAACCACCGTACTCGAATGTCTGTGTCTTTCCCCCTGTATAGTTCCGTTTAATACCATGGAAGGGATTCCCTGATGCCTTAACAGATGTCGTCATCGTGCTCCTTCTTCTCAGTTCTTTCCACACGTTTCTTTCCTCGCCGATTCTGCGGAAAACCACTTCATTCCGTATCTTATCAGTCCACCTAATTTTCAAAATGCTTCTATAGCACCGAATCTCAAATTCTCCGGTTCTCTACGTTTCAGGTTTTCCCACCGTCCATGATTCAGAACGATATAATTCTGTGCTCCAAACGTACATTCTCAGATACTTCTTCCTCAATTTAAGGCCAAAGTTTGGTATTAGGTGCCTTCTTTCCCTTTATGTCGTCCTCGCTTCGTCCACCATGTGTTATTTTGTTTCCAAGGTAGCAGAATTCTTTAACTCGGCCTACTTCGTGCTCATCAGTTTAGATATTAAGTTTATCGCTAATCTCAGTTCACCTAATTCTCATTTCTTTCATCTTTCTGCAGTTTACTCTCAGTCAGTGTTCTGTACTAATTACTGTTCATCCCATCCAACAGGTCCTGTAATTCATCTTCACCATCACTGAGAATAGCAGTGTCGTCAACTAATCTCCTTACCTATATTCTTTCATCCTGAATTTTATCCTGTTCACGAATTGTTCTGTTCAAAAATGGTTCAAATGGCTCTGAGCACTATGGGACTTAACATCTGTGGTCATCAGCCCCCTAGAACTTAGAACTACTTAAATCTAACTAGCCTAAGGACATCACACAACACCCAGTCATCACGAGGCAGAGAAAATCCCTGACCCCGCCGGGAATCGAACCCGGGAACCCGGGTGTGGGAAGCGAGAACGCTACCGCACGACCACGAGCTGCGGACAATTGTTCTGTTATTCCCGTCATTTTTTCCTTAATATACATATACTGAACAATAGATGCGAAAGACTGCGTCCCTATCTTTGATCCGAGTGCTTCGTTCTTCGTTTTTCATTCTCATTGTTCGCTCTTGATTCTTGTATATATTGTATGTTACCCATCTTTCCGTATAGCTTACTCCTATAGTTCTCAGAATTTTGAACTTGTAGCACCGTTTTACATTGTCTGACGCTTTCTCCGGGTCAACAAATCCCTATGAAGTATTTTTCTTAAGTCTTTGCAAACAGAGACATAATGTGTGATGGGATAGCCACAGTCAGTGGCTTTACAATGTCACTTATAATCCATCTTGATTGTAAAATGTTTATTCATATGACACGCAGCAACCTTCACATGCTGCGTCACATGCATTTGATGTAACGCAGCATGTGAATGTTGGTGCGTGTGGACGGGTTACTCCTGTAACCGAAATATCAGATCTGAAGATGGTTCTAGAGGAATCGAAACCAGTCATATGAATAAACATTTTGCAATCAAGGCGGATTATAAGTAACATTTCTTAAGTAAAATTTTGTACATGGCTGCACGTTCAGAGACCGTGGATAGTTACAGTTGAAAGAAAAACAGCCCTCGGTCACTATTTGTAACGAATTAAAACCGGGTTTAACACTGCTAGGAGTGCCTTCCTCAGAATTTAAATCAAAGAATGGTCTATATTCTATAACATTCTGTTCTGTGACCATGTTGTAAAATATAGACCATTGTTTGATTTAAATTCTGAGGAAGACACTCCTAACAGTGTTGAAACCCGATTTAAATGGTCTATATTCTATAACATTCTATTCTGTGACCATGTTGTAGAATATAGACCATTTTTTGATTTAAATTCTGAGGAAAACACTTCTAGCAGTGTTGAAACCCGGTTTTAATTCGTAAAAAATAGTGACCGAGGACTGTTTTTCTTTCAATTGTGGCATTTCTTAAGTCTTGCGTCCATTATCAAGCGCAACGCCAGAACTGCCTCTTTGATGCTTTAAAGGTTCAGAAAGAGAAACTGATCGTCGTCTAACAGATAGTCATTTTTCTTTTTCATAGGACTAAAGCATCTTAATCGCTGCTCACTTTATTGTGTCTGACGATGTGGAAAGTTTCTCTAAAGTAGAACTCTCCACGAATAGAAATGTAAATATCGCCGGTACATTAGACATAAATCGCGGAAGAAGTTGCGGCACCGGAGCTGGAGCCGCGAGGGCAGCTGAGGGGGAGGGGGAGGAGCAGCAGCAGCACCGTGCAGAGGCAGAGGGCGGGCGGCACGTTGCACAAGGCGCCGCGGCTGCTGCGTGGGCGGACGGGATGGGCCTCCGCGGACAGCTTCCGGCAACGGCGGCGGCACAGGTGTCGCGCGGGGGCCAACCGTCCTCCCGAGCCGAGCGCTGCTTACCGTTACAAGGGGTGGGCGTCCGGAAATACACTAATGCCCAAATTTCGTTGCGTGGCCTATATCTGTGTCCGCCAACTTCCTAAAAATTTAGGATTTCAGTTGTTGTCAAGTCTTCGTAATACACACTCCACAAAAAATCCACGGAATCCAGAAATTGATGGCTCGCGTTATTCATGCGTCGTATTAAAAAACTAGAAACCCGCCTCGATTGCGAAAAAAGCACCTGGTGTTAACCTAGGTTTCTGCGTAGATAACTACACCTTCTTCAGAACAATAAAACCCACAAGTGCCTAAGAAGAGCTTTGTCAACGATTAAAAGAACACCATAGCTATACATTTATAAACGAATAAAAGGAAAACACAAACAGTACATATGTACAAGGTCAAAACCACTACTTAACTTAATGGTGCACGCTCTTGTGGGTTTTATTGTTCTGAAGAAGGTGTAGTCATCTACGCCGAAACTTAGGTTAACACTAGGTGCTTTTTTCGCAATCGAGGCGGGTTTCTAGTTGTTTAATATATTAACCAACGATTGCTGACGCGCTGCGATGTTGAAGGTTCTTAAATTCATGCATCGATTTATTAATTCTCTCTCCCGTGGAATGCATAGAGGCCTGAAGATCTCATTCATGAGATGCCGAAACAGGCAGTCTGAATAAAATAACTTCTGAAAATATACAGCTGTTTAGTCAAGTTTCTTCCGTATATTGGTTAAAAACAGTCTTGGTTGCGATTTTAGTTTATTTTTTATTTTTCAAAGACGCGTTTCGCCTTATTTAGGCATCTTCAGGTTATCTTTCCTAGATGGACGCGAGAGACACCAAGATCTGCATAACGCGTTCCCGTTCACAGGAGCGAGTAACAGTAAGATGGGGGCTCAGGTATATAAACGAAAACTTGCTACCGTGTTTCACACACCTGAAAGATGATGTCTATTCAGATTTCGCGCCATTCGCGTAAGAATTGCGCTAATAGCGCCACTGTAAGGATGCAAATCAGGTTTGCCCTAGGTACACGCTGTAATAGTCGTGAGCGTTAGTTCCTTATGAGATTGGACGTGGAGAGTTGATCTTAGTCAAGAACTACTTTAATGCGACAAAGACGCCATTATCAACACCTAACTCAGTTTGATAGGCCCACGAGAAGCAGAATGTTCCTTTTGCAATACTGCAGAAATACTTGGCAGGAACGTAGCCACTGTGTATGATTGATGGCGGCAGTGGTCATGACCAGGCTCCGGACGGCCAGGTGGCAGTACCGAGGGGGAAGGCCGTCGAGTTAGGCTTACGGCTTTGGCGCGTCGTACTGCCTCTGCAGCAGCACTTTGAGCTCCGCAGTAACACAACGAAGTGCTACACATCGGTTACTTCAAGGACAGATGCGAGCCAGACGCTTTGTAGCTCCACTGAACCCAAACAACAGCCATTTGCGACTTCAGTGGTGTCAAGCGAGAACTCACTGGAGGGCAGGGCGGAGGTCTGTTGTGTCTTCTGGTGAAAGCCATTTCTGCCTCGGTGCCAGTGATGGCCGTGTGTTCGTCATGAGGCAGACAGCTGGGGGTTTGCAACCTACCTGTCTGCATGCTAGAACCTTAATTTTTTTTTTTTTTTTTTTTTTTGTCATCAGTCTACTGACTGGTTTGATGCCGCCCGCCACGAATTCCTTTCCTGTGCTAACCTCTTCAACCTCTTCATCTCAGAGTAGCACTTGCAACCTACGTCCTCAATTATTTGCTTGACGTATTCCAATCTCTGTCTTCCTCTACAGTTTTTGCCCTCGACAGCTCCCTCTAGTACCATGGAAGTCACTCCCTCATGTCTTAGTAGATGTCCTATCATCCTGTCCCTTCTCCTTATCAGTGTTTTCCACATATTCCTTTCCTCTCCGATTCTGCGTAGAACCTCCTCATTCCTTACCTTATCAGTCCACCTAATTTTCAACATTCGTCTATAGCACCACATCTCAAATGCTTCCATTCTCTTCTGTTCCGGTTTTCCCACAGTCCATGTTTCACTATCATACAATGCTGTACTCCAGACGTACATACTCAGAAATTTTTTCCTCAACTTAAGGCCGGTATTTGATATTAGTAGACTTCTCTTGGCCAGAAATGCCTTTTTTGCCATAGCGAGTCTGCTTTTGATGTCCTCCTTGCTCCGTCCGTCATTGATTATTTTACTGCCTAGGTAGCAGAATTCTTTAACTTCATTGACTTCGTGACCATCAATCCTGATGTTAAGTTTCTCGCTGTTCTCATTTCTACTACTTCTCATTACCTTCGTCTTTCTCCGATTTACTCTCAAACCATACTGAGTACTCATTAGACTGTTCATTACGTTCAGCAGATCATGTAATTCTTCTTCACTTTCACTCAGGATAGCAATGTCATAAGTAAATCGTATCATTGATATCCTTTCACCTAGTATTTTAATTCCACTCCTGAACCTTTCTTTTATTTCCATCATTGCTTCCTCGATGTACAGATTGAAGAGTAGGGGCGAAAGGCTACAGCCTTGTCTTACACCCTTCTTAATACGAGCACTTCGTTCTTGATCGTCCACTCTTATTATTTCCTCTTGGTTGTTGTACGTATTGTATATGACCCGTCTCTCCCTATAGCTTACCCCTACTTTTTTCAGAATCTCGAACAGCTTGCACCATTTTATATTGTCGAACGCTTTTTCCAGGTCGACAAATCCTAAGAAAGTGTCTTGATTTTTCTTTAGCCTTGTTTCCATTATTAGCCGTAACGTCAGAATTGCCTCTCTCGTCCCTTTACTTTTCCTAAAGCCAAACTGATCGTCACCTAGCGCATTCTCAATTTTCTTTTCCATTCTTCTGTATATTATTCTTATAAGTAGCTTCGATGCATGAGCTGTTAAGCTGATTGTGCGATAATTCTCGCACTTGTCAGCTCTTGTCGTCTTCGGAATTGTGTGAATGATGCTTTTCCGAAAGTCAGATGGTATGTCGCCAGGCTCATATATTCTACACACCAACGTGAATAGTCGGTTTGTTGCCACTTCCTCCAATGATTTTAGAAATTCTGATGGAATGTTATCTATCCCTTCTGCCTTATTTGACCGTAAGTCCTCCAAAGCTCTTTTAAATTCCGATTCTAATACTGGATCCCCTATCTCTTCTAAATCGACTCCTGTTTCTTCTTCTATCACATCAGACAAATCTTCACCCTCATAGAAGCTTTCAATGTATTCTTTCCACCTATCTGCTCTCTCCTCTGCATTTAACAGTGGAATTCCCGTTGCACTCTTAATGTTACCACCGTTGCTCTTAATGTCACCAAAGGTTGTTTTGACTTTCCTGTATGCTGAGTCTGTCCTTCCGACAATCATATCTTTTTCGATGTCTTCGGATTTTTTCCTGCAGCCATTTGGTCTTAGCTTCCCTGCACTTTCTATTTATTTCATTCCTCAGCGACTTGTATTTCTGTATTCCTGATTTTCCCGGAACATGTTTGTACTTCCTCCTTTCACCTATCAACTGAAGTATTTCTTCTGTTACCCATAGTTTCTTCGCAGCTTCCTTCTTTGTACCTATGTTTTCCTTCCCAATATCTGTGATGTCCCTTTTTAGAGACGTCCATTCCTCTTCAACTGTACTGCCTACTGCGCTATTCCTTATTGCTGTATCTATAGCGTTAGAGAACTTCAAACGTATCTCGTCATTCCTTAGTACTTCCGTATCCCACTTCTTTGCGTATTGATTCTTCCTGACTAATGTCTTGAACTTCAGCCTACTCTTCATCACTACTATATTGTGATCTGAGTCTATATCTGCTCCTGGGCGACTGGAATGCAGTTGTAGGGGAAGGAGTAGAAGAAAAGGTTACAGGAGAATATGGGCTTGGGGCAAGGAATGAAAGAGGAGAAAGACTAATTGAGTTCTGTAACAAGTTTCTGCTAGTAATAGCAATCCAGTATCTGATTTCGGAATCTCTGTCTGACCATGATGTAATCTAATTGAAATCTTCTCGTATCTCCCGGCCTTTTCCAAGTATACCTCCTCCTCTTGTGATTCTTGAACAGGGTATTCGCTATTACTAGCAGAAACTTGTTACAGAACTCAATTAGTCTTTCTCCTCTTTCATTCCTTGTCCCAAGCCCATATTCTCCTGTAACCTTTTCTTCTACTCCTTCCCCTACAACTGCATTCCAGTCGCCCATGACTATTAGATTTTCGTCCCCTTTTACATACTGCATTACCCTTTCAATATCCTCATACACTTTCTCTATCTGTTCATCTTCAGCTTGCGACGTCGGCATGTATACCTGAACTATCGTTGTCGGTGTTGGTCTGCTGTCGATTCTGATTAGAACAACCCGGTCACTGAACTGTTCACAGTAACACACCCTCTGCCCTACCTTCCTATTCATAACGAATCCTACACCTGTTATACCATTTTCTGCTGCTGTTGATATTACCCGATACTCATCTGACCAGAAATCCTTGTCTTCCTTCCACTTCACTTCACTGACCCCTACTATATCAGCCTTTGCATTTCCCTTTTCAGATTTTCTAGTTTCCCTACCACGTTCAAGCTTCTGACATTCCACGCCCCGACTCGTAGAACGTTATCCTTTCGTTGATTATTCAATCTTTTCTCATGGTAACCTCCCCCTTAGCAGTCCCCTCCCAGAGATCCGAATGGGGGATTATTCCGGAATCTTTTGCCAATGGAGAGATCATCATGACACTTCTTCACTTACAGGCCACATGTCCTGTGGATATACGTTACGTGTCTTTAATTCAGCGGTTTCCATTGCCTTCTGCATCCTCATGTCGTTGATCATTGCTGATTCTTCCGCCTTTAGGGGCAGTTTCCCACCCCTAGGACAAGAGAGTGCCTTGAACCTCTATCCGCTCCTCCATCCTCTTTGACAAGGCCGTTGGCAGAATGAGGCTGACTTCTTATGCCGGAAGTCTTCGGCCGCAAATGCTGATTATTTATCAAAATTTAGGCAGTGGCGGGGATCGAACCCGGGACCGAAGAGTTTTGATTATGAATCAAAGACGCTAGCCCTAGGACCTTAATACACAGCACATAAGAAGATTCGCATTATTTGTCTATGACGTATTATGGCGTGGCATTAATTTTTAAGGAATAGCATGATTATCCATCGCATGGCGGAACTCTCGTATACTTTCTGTATTTCCAGTGAAATCACCCTTGTTTCTTGTCCATAAAATCGTCAGTATTGGTAATACACCCATTTGGTGCAACATCATACAGGATGGCGCACGAAATGTGTTACCATTTTGTTTTTGAATATAAACTTTATTCTCAATACAATCTGAAAGGAACATATACTACAATGAAGAGCCGTCCATGGAGATTTGTTCTAACTCAGCACGTGCTCAATATGTCCACCATTTCGTTTCCTAACTTCCTTCAAATGAACACTGAAGTTAGTGATTACCCTACGGCACATGTCTTCTGTTGTGACTTGGCAACACAGCCAAGCCAGTAGGAGGAAGCCGAAAGGCACGCGTTTAAGCTCACGCAGGCTGGCGTGAGGTCTGGAACAGGTGAAGTAATTATACTAGCGAAAAAGGTACGTAGCTTCTGGAATACTTAACTTTAATCCATGATTGGTGAACATCGGTCTGACGGTACAAGCATCACAAGATAAATAGCAAATGATAATGGCGCCTTGCTAGGTCGTAGCAAATGACGTAGCTGAAGGCTATGCTAACTATCGTCTCGGCAAATGAGAGCGTAATTTGTCAGTGAACCATCGCTAGCAAAGTCGGCTGTACAACTGGGCCGAGTGCTAGGAAGTCTCTCTAGACCTGCTGTGTGGCGGCGCTCGGTCTGCAATCACTGATAGTGGCGACACGCGGGTCCGACGTATACTAACGGACCGCGGCCGATTTAAAGGCTACCACCTTGCAAGTGTGGTGTCTGGCGGTGACACCACATCTTCCGTAATTTCACTGCAAGCTTGAAGAATAAGTCTTCTGAGCTCCATTAAATCACGTGGACCTTTCGGGAAAATTTTTTACCTTTAGGTATCCCCAAAGAAAAAAGTCAAATGGATTGAGGTCTGGACTATTGGGGGGTCAATTTTGTCCGTCACTGGAGCGACCTGGAAACCTGAATAAAATGATCCGCATGTTGAAATGTTCGTGTAAAATCTCCAACACAGTGTTTGCAGTATGTGGCCTTGACCCATCTTGCATGAACCACTGCGTGTTGAAGGGCAAAACTGTGGAATGAAGACATTGCGAAGCATGCTCAAATAACGCTCGCTGTTCACAGTTTCTTCAAAGAAAAAGGGTCCAATAAGTCCGTGACTAGAAATTGCTGCCCACGCTGTAATCCTCGGAGCATAATGTTGTCGTTCATGAAGTACTTGTGGGTTTTCAGTTACCCAAAAGCGTACATTTTGTTTGTTAACCACACCGTCTAAGTGAAAATGCCTCATCTGAAAACCAAACGCCGGCCGCGGTGGTCTCGCGGTTCTAGGCGCGCAGTCCGGAACCGTGCGACTGCTACGGTCGCAGGTTCGAATCCTGCCTCGGGCATGGATGTGTGTGATGTCCTTAGGTTAGTTAGGTTTAAGTAGTTCTAAGTTCTAGGGGACTGATAACCACAGCAGTTGAGTCCCATAGTGCTCAGAGCCATTTTTTTGAAAACCAAACGTTGTTGAGAGTTTCATTCCTATCCTCCGCCCGCTGAGCAAACAGTAGTCTCTGCTGCTTGTGTTCTTCAGTGAGCTTCTGTGCACAGGTCATCTTGTATGGGTACATATGGAGGTCACTATTAAGAATGCGGTGAACGGAGCGTCTGGATATTCCCAGTTGCACTGCTGCCTTTCTACACGATTTCCAGGGACTTCTCTGTACAGCAACTCGTACCGCTTCAATATTCTCCGGCGAACAAACAGGCTTAGGCCGAAGTCGCTTCGCTTCCAATACTGTTCCTTCCTGTACAAGTTTATCGTACAACTTGTGGATGGTCTTCTAGCAAGGGACCCATCGTGTGTTAAACTGTTGTCGAAAACGCCTCTGAGTCACAACAAGGCTTTTCGTTTCATGAAAAAGTAACACAATTGTCGATCGTTGCTGTGTCGTTAGTCTTCCATTGTCAACCATTGCTACTCACTAGTCTCCTAGCGGCAGTATCGTGAATTACACGTCATTTCGTAACTCATTTGTTTTTCCAAGCTCTGCTGGTACTGCTGTATAGATCCCAGCGGGATATCTAATGTGCGTCGTAAACTGTGAAAGAAACAATTGGAAACACATTTCGTGCGCCACCCTGTAGCTGCAGCTGTTCAGATGGCACATGCTCATATTCTTAACAACTCCTTTCAGTGAAAAGGCATTGGACTGTGAAGAACAAACAGCTCAGTCTGCGGATAACCAGTATCGCACACGCAGCATATAAGCTTCTATGAAGCAGAAAGAAATACATGCCTCCCAATGGAAGTGTATTTAGAAGCTGGTTGCACGTGTTTGTCATACGATTGTCAACTAGATAATATTGTGTTGTGTGCTCGAGAGCAAAAGCCGGCGGGCCATTGTTACCTGCTGCGGTATTTTTTGCGCCCTGTTTGTGGAGGGTGAGGGGTGCGGACGGCCAAGGTCACACTCGCCTTGCATAGCTGCGCCGGCGGACTCCATATACGGGAGCTGGAGGCGTCGCTTCGGGCTGCGATCCAACCGCTTCCAGGAAGTTATCTGACGCCATAAAATATGCCACTACGCACAAAGATAGAGATTGCTATTCTCACCACATTTATTTTTGTAATAATAAAGCACATTGCCAATAGATTTTTTCCCCTCTGTGCCGCAGGAAATAAGACTTTTACGAGTGCCCTTAGCGATGTTGAGCAATAAATGATACGTGCCGGCAGTATTATCGCATCAACATCAGTGTAGTGGAAAATCACATTATGTGAGCGCGGATAAATCATACACGGATATGCGGTGTGAATATAGAGTGCGTCGAGTGGTCAGAAATCGCGTAACGCATTCGATATTTCTCCACAGTAACTAGAGAAAAAAATTGCCGCAGCTATTACAATCATCTATCTAGAAAGGAAGACGGAGTAATAAAGAAAAACATATATGGTATGTGCTTCAACACGTTTCAAATGGTTCAAATGGCTCAGAGCACTATGGAACTTAACATCTGAGGTCATCAGTCCCCTATAACTTAGAGCTAGTTAAACCTAACTAACCTAAGGGCATCACACACATCCATGCCCGAGGCAGGGTTCGAACCTGCGACCGTAGCAGTCTCGCGGTTCCGGACTGAAGCGCGCAGAACCGCACGGCCACCGCGACCGACTTTCAACACGTTTAACACCCACGTCTAGAATCAATTCCATCATATGCACACAACAGCAGAGTCGCCTTTTGAGTAACAAGTGGGGCAGTGGTACAACCTCTCATTATTTCTTCTTTAGTTAGCAGGTCCCCATTTTTTTTTTTTTTATTACTTTCCCAGTATAGTTTTATTGGGGAAAACTGAATTAAATCAGTGTAGACAGTTGTTAAGTATAAGATAACTGTTCCTACTTGAATACTCAGTGTAGGATACGCAAAATTAATATCATTTCGCATAATGGAACGGTAGAGTGGTGAAACAGAACCCTGTCTGAAAATGATTGCAGTTTTACGCTGACTTAACAAAAAGAAAATCCTGAATCGTGGGCAAACTGGGTAGCAGTTGCATGATGTATGAGTAATAAAAATAGAAATCACTTCGTGACAAAGTGGTGAACAGTCTGTGTGGACTACCACCTGTAATTCTCAAGCAACTGTACAGTGTATTGTGTAGCAATATTAGCGATTTTCTGCCCTGTTCCATCCGTGTATGGAGTGATGGTAGACTGCCTGTACGATTCGTGACCCGCACAGCTCTCTCTTATCTTATTTTCTCCATCCCTACGCGAAACGCAGGGGAATTGTCGCACTGTTCCTCGAATACCGGCTTACCCAACAGGTTTTCGCGGGAAGAAAATTATCTTTCTTCCAAAACCTGCCGTATAAATTCTGTGAGCACTTGCGCGTTGTATCGACTTGTTACACTCCTGGCAGCGCACCAGTATTATCATTCGAAGAATGAGTATTCGAGAAGAACTGTAACAGACTCTGGAGTTTGCTCGCACTAGCATCTTCTCTGATGTATCATTTACATTTAAACTGCACTGCTACAGAATCCTCGAACAAATTTTGCTCTCAACTGAAACTCTAAGTTGCTATAAGCAACCACATTTATCATTATTTTTAACTGATCATTTCAGAAGTTTATACCTACACCATCAGTCTGCATTATGTCAGCAAATACACTGATCAAAAACACTGGACGTGTAGTAGAAGGCGTTAATAGAGGTCGTGTCCACCATTCACCTTTATACCGGCTTCAGCTCTGCTGGGAACACATTCAGTGAAGTGTCTGAATGTTTGTGAAGCAACGGCAGTGCACTCTTCCTCGAGAACCGAAACCGGATGAGGTGGTGGTTTCGGAGGCTAGTGTTTGAAGCGAAACCGGCATTCTGACTCACCCCAAATGTGCTCCATTGGGTTAAGTCGGGGCTCTGGGGAAGTCAGTCTGTTTCAGGGCTGTTATTGTCCACAAACCATTGCCTCACACAGTGTGCTTTATGATAGGTTGCATTCTGATGCTGATACAGTATTCCTTTCCGAACTGTTCCTGCCGGCCGGGATGGCCGAGCGGTTCTAGGCGCTGCAGTCTGGAATCGCGCAACCTCTACGGTCGCAGGTTCGAATCCTGCCTCGGGCATGGATATGTGTGATGTCCTTAGGTTAGTTAGGTATAAGTAGTTCTAGGGGAATGATGACCTCAGATGTTAAGTCCCATAGAGCTCAGAGTCATTTGAAACATTCGAACTGTTCCTCTTCTACACGCAGTACATAATGTTGAAAATGTATTCTTATCTAACTAGGTAAAACACCCCCATAGCGCAACAAGACTTACTCCATAGTTCACAGGTGCCGCTACACGCGAGGGCAAGTAACGTTCTTCAGGCACCCGCCAAAGTGAAACGCCACCATCGTACTGCTCCAAGTCAGTCGTTTCTAGTCATCCACCGTCCAGTGGCGCTCGATTTTTGCACTACTTCGTGTTACTTAGAGATGTCCAATACTTAATGGTCAATTCCACATTACATAGAGATGTCCGACACCTAGTGGACAATTCCACGTGACTTAGATATGTCTGGATACTTTTCAACAGATACTGTATTGGCTATCAATACATGTTCTGTTATTTCTGTGTATGGTACGTCGCGTAAATAAAACTTTTATCGTTTATGGATGTGGAACTCTGCGACTTTATAATTAAGATTCTCAGAAATAATTGCAACCAGACGCCTTTTTTGATCGTAGAGTACTTATTTTACCACATGGAAAATAAAAAGTCCACAATCAGAAAGGTGACTGGTTGTAGCTATTTCCGAAAACGTGAAGTAAATAAGGCAGGAAATGGAACTTGTGGCTACCGTAAGACAGTACCATAGGTTACCCAAAAGTCATGCGTACAACACACGTATGCTTTATTACGTGACGCAGACCCAACTGATTCATATAAATCGTTGGAAACGCGTAGTGGATAGTATGATAAATGTGACTACAGAACTTTTTGCTTAAACTGACATTCATAACCGTCTTCTGAAATGTCAGTATTTAAATTTTAGGTCTTTGTTCACCTTCCCTAACGCTGAGTTTATGTTTTTGTTACAGTTCGTGGTTTTTCTTAGTTAGGAATCTGACAGCTGCTACAGGAAAAAGTATGCACTTTATTTTTTCCCTGTTATTATATACCGGTAGCTTTCAGTGGACATAACTAATTGTATCTGAGGGGTTTATTTCGTGTATTTTCAGTTGCCTTATCTCCTTTCATGTGTTCCTGTTCATATTTAAGATCGTGTTTAGGAGACAATGAGCTATATATTATAAAAACTACCCACTCCTCGAGACACAGGGTATCCATTCGTAGGACGCATGTAGCATCAGAGGTGCGGCAACGAAAACAGTGACTCGCGCGGAGGTGACGGCAGGAAGATGGGATGTTGCAAGGCGGCGGCGGCGGCGGCGGCGGCGGCGGCCCCTGCTAGAGGAGCTGGCCTGGCGCCGTATAAGGCGCGTCCGTCGCGCCACGTCGGCGGCGGCGGCGAGCCTTCGGCTTGGTTAGCATCGCTCCCTGTATCGCATTTGCGCCTACAGTGAGGAGTGCGTTGCCCTCCACACGCCTGCCTCTCACCTCCACCCAGCGGCGTGTGCTGTCCTCGGCAGAGGGCACATTGAAGTGCCTGCTGAGCTGGTCACCTGCGCAAGGTTTCGCCGGCAGCTTCCGGAATGGTCGTACCTGATGGGGTTGTTGTTGTTGTTGTTGTGGTCTTCAGTCCTGAGAATGGTTTGATGCAGCTCTCCATGCTACTCTATCCTGTGCAAGCTTCTTCATTTCCAAGTACTTACTGCAACCTACATCCTTCTGAATCTGCTTAGTATATTCATCTCTTGGTCTCCCTCTACGATTTTTACCCTCTACGCTGCCCTCCAATGCTCCCTTGATGCCTCAGAACATGTCCTACCAACCGTTCCCTTCTTGTCAATTTGTGCCCCAAACTCCTCTTTTCCCCAATTCTATTCAATACCTCCTCATTAGTTATGTGATCTACCCATCTAATCTTCAGCATTCTTCTGTAGCACCACATTTCGAAAACTTCTATACTCTTCTTGTCTAAATTATTTATCGTCCACGTTTCACTTCCATACAAGGCTACACTCCATACAAATACTTTCAGAAACGACTTCCTGACACTTAAATGATGGGGTAAACAACAGAAATTTTGTATCGAAAAATCAATGTGACAAATAGCTTCGTCAATAAGGACGTCAAACGAATGACATCGGCCGGAAATACTTTTCCTTATCTTGTTACACTTCGGAAAGTGAAGCGTTGCTTTGGATAACAATGTGGCCTCCCTACAGTGTCCGCACGACAGACATTGTGGACTTGTAAACGTGACATTATGTACCCGTCATTTTGTGTCTCATGACTTATGAACTATTCAGATACCTAATGAAGAAACGGAAGTGACAAATTTTACTGTTTGTAACCAGTCTGGAGCTGATCAGTCGAGTCAGCATTCGTGGGTGTATAGTAACCTGCACACGGTGTTACAGGGAAACTGGTGAAATACACGCGGAAACATGATTGCATGTATTTTTAGATAACATAGTTGTGTGGAGATAACCGCAATTAATTTACTTATAATCAATTATTCAAAATGACAGTCACAATCGCATTATTTATTTTGCCGTCAACTGGTTTCAACCCGCGATGGGATCATCTTCAGGGCAATTTACAACATTTAGTCGCTCGCTGGAGTCGTCACCCCGCCTGTGCACGGTTGGTAGTTACCAAGAATAAGCTGCCGCCGGACAATCTTGTAAAGGAATAGCTAGTCCCAGGAAACGAACTGCCCTACCCTCTTTGGAGACCACTCAATTCTCATAGGGTGTGAGGCTACCTCCTCCAAGGCCAACATGCGTCCTGATGTAGACGTGTCCTGGCACTGTGGAACAACACAACATAAGGGCCACCTCCCCTGATATGATCTCTACTGGAAAGATGTTGCACAAAACAGGTCTCGATCGAAGCAAATAACACGGCCATCGAAATTGCTGCGGTTTAGAAATGCTGACTGGACACGGAAATGAAATGAATGAATTAATAAATCGCTTGGAAGAAAATCGTTAAATTTAAATGCAATTAGACAAATTCAAATTACTGGATTAAGGACGTAAACTTGAAACGCCCCCTTAGAAAAATTATGAATTACTGTGCTGGTAAACTACGTTATTTGATACAAAGACAGCTGATTAAAACTGAACGTACTCAGACAGTTCTCTCTTTACTTATTCTGATCATCACTAAACTGACACAGAATATGTTTTAGCGCAACGCAATCTGACTTTCAAAAATCCCTACAAAAGAATGGCCCTGACTAACAATAACCTATACCTTTTATGAATCACTTACCTCACAAAAGTCTTCGTTACTCAAACTACTGCAATACAGCGTGCAGCAATACTGCCAGCTGAATAAAAGATTCTAACAACTGAAGCCACTAACTACTGATAGGCATAGTTAGCAAATGGAAGATTTTGATGGAGAACAAACAGTTTTTACCTTAATAGCGTTCAAAAGTCATTGTATAATTTTGTGACATGCAATTAAACAAATTTTCTTTTTCTGACAGACACACGTCCAGATCGTCCGCTCAAAACTCTGGCATGTCTCTGTCACCACGTCCACCTCTGCTGGCGGTTCACCTCCAACTGCAAAACGCTACGCGCTGTTCACATCCAACTCCTCAAAACTACAATAGCGAATATTCCAACAATGCCAACCACCCACAGACTGCACACAGCACAGTCAGTGATTTTCATACAGAGCGCTATGTGGCGTTACCAACATAAAAACCTAAAAAGCCTACTTACAAACTATACAGAAGCAGAAAGGCAGTTGTCTGTGTAGATCCGCAAGAGGGACTGCCGGATTTCAGGCACTGCACTTGCTTGTTCGGGAAACGCGCCGAAGCTAACGGCGAGAGCCTGAAACAGGTGTATGTTTCTATGGAGCAGTGATTGTTGTAGCCGCCGTCAGAGAGAGACGAACGCCGCTGCCGCTGCCGGTGCCACGCCGCCACGTGGGAAGCACGGCCCCAAATCGAGTGTCTCGCGACAAATCTCGGCGTGAGAACTGCGCGCCGCGGCGCTCACCGTGACGTCGTAAAGTTTTATGCGCGGGGGCAGAACTTGCCAGCGTCATCCGCGTGCGGCATATCTGAGGCGAGGTGGCCCTGCGCCCCGCACGGCCGTCTCTCGTACGTTCTTTCTTCCCGACATCAGAGTCCGCAATTTCCCTGGTCGTGCAGCTTGACACGGCGTCATAACGGATGAAGGTGCTTGTGCGTGCTGCAAGCTGCTCTCTTTATCAAGCCTGGCAGTCTAAGTCATATGTCAGACTACATCGGAAGCTACGACCTAATTCCGTAGTTCAGATGACAAAACCGAAGTTTTCCTTGTCTTAGCTGGAGTAACATATGCAAGATGTCGGATGTAACTGGGCTGTGACACTCTCTCCCATGTTTTGCGATAATATGGTTCAAATGGCTCTGAGAGCTATGGGAATTAACAGCTGTGGTCATCAGTCCCCTAGAACTTAGAACTACTTAAGCCTAACTAACCTAAGGACATCACACACATCCATGCCCGAGGCAGGATTCGAACCTGCGACCGTAGCACGCGATAATACAAAACACGCTGCCTTTCATTGATCTTTTTCGATGTACTCCGTCAGTCCTATGTGGTAAGGATCCCACACCGCGCAGCAGTATTCTAAAAGAGGACGGACAAGCGTAGTGTAGGCGGTATCCTTAGTAGGTCTGTTACACTTTCTAAGTGTCCTGCCAATAAAACGCAGCCTTTGGTTAGCCTTCCCCACCACATTTTCTATGTGTTCTTTCCAATGAACGTTGTTTGTAATTGTAATACCTAGGTATTTAGTTGAATTTACAGCTTTTAGATTAGACTGATTTATCGTGTAGTCGAAGTTTAACGAGTTCCTTTTAGCACTCATGTGGATGACCTCACACTTTTCGTCATTTAGGGTCAATTGCCACTTTTCGCACCATTCAGATATTTTTTCTAAATTGTTTTGCAGTTTGTTTTGATCTTCTGACGACTTTATTAGTCGATAAACGACAGCGTCGTCTGCAAACAACCGGAGACGGCTGCTCAGATTGTCTCCCAAGTAGTTTCTATAGATAAGGAACAGCAAAGGGCCTATAACACTACCTTGGGGAACGCCTGAAATCACTTCTGTTTTCACTTCTGTTTGTGTGATTGTAGGCCTAGATTTTCATTACATAGAAAGTGAAATAAGGAAATGCCTATTAGTTGTAGAAGGCTGACAATGGCTCAAAATGTGTGTTAAAAAACATGTTCCTGTTAAAAACTTTCTGTGAACAGGACGACAATAATTCAAACTTGTATGTGTTGTCATCCAAAAATTTAATTATTATTTCTCGAAAATAATGAAACGTACCGATGATGGTGTAGCATCATGAAGACATGTGTGGGTGCAGAAAGGAAAACAAGAAGTTAGTATCTTTTCCCCAAGGCGCGATGTTCAGAACCTAGTTCACTGAAGACTAGTGGTGTACAAGAACTGGCCCTTTTGGAGACCCTCCGCAGTGACAGCACAAGCAGCGTACGTGCGGCTGAAGCCGTCGTACACACCGGCCATTTTCCACATACTTCTTGATGCAATAATTTACCAAGAGCCGTATGTACTGTTGAAATTTATTTTATTTTATGAACTTCAATGTGCTACCAGTTTCGGCATTACATTGATGTCATCTTCAGGCCCCACTCGTCGTAGTCGTAAAATCGCTATACACGAAAGGAGCCATATAACTGGATCCGTGAATCAAATCGTCCTGCAACAGCTCTTGGTGGCCAGGCGACACAGACTGAGGCGGTTTGCATTGTGCCTCCTTCCGTGTACAGCGATTTTACGACTATGACGAGTGGGGCCTGAAGATGGTATCGATGTAATGCCGAAACTGTAGCACATTTCTACAATACATACGGGTGTTGGTAAATTATTGCATCAAGAAGTTCATGCCAGCCGTCGTCCCACGATCCATAATGGATGAACGAAGATTTTCCACAGTCCGAGCATACCGTAGCTAAGACGCTGCGAGGCGCAGCTCCGGTTTCCCCGCGAGAGCGGCCAGCGCCGCGACGCCGGCTCGGTATGCGGGCGGATGCCGCCGCCGTTCCGTCCGGGGCCCATCACGAGCTCCGTGCAGATCGTATCGGGCGCGCCGATTGTTCCCGCAGTAATAGAAACGCAGCCAGACGAACGCCGCTCCAGGATCTCGCCTGCATTCCAGGCAACCGCCGCTCTCCGTATCCGTCGTGAGCCACCACTAACAATCTTATCCGCAGCGGTCGCACGACCATCCATTATTCTTACATCGAACGGGACATCTCGGAATCGTACAACTCAACTTTCGTTGTTGCATACTGATGCTTGAAGTTCTTCGTCGTTTTCTTCACTGAAAACCCACCACACAATTTACGTGGGAAATAGCGATCGTGTTGCAACATAGCAACAGAAGATATCGCATGCATGCGTACAAAGAATGTTGGACCAAGTATTGAACCTCCAGAGAGCCGATAAAGCGTAGGTGGAAGACAAAGGAAGTGTTGAAAAAGTTCCTACAACCTACTTATCCGTAAAAGTATGCGTGACTAAACTCGAGGTGAATGAGCAAATAAGCTTTTTTATGGGGGGTAGGGGTCGGGTGTAGAATCATCACCCAGAAGACTGATTCGATGCTGCTCTCCATGATTTTTCTCCAGTGCCAATGTCTCAGAGTAGCATTCACACGTAAAATCCTCAATTATTGCCGGCCGGGATGGCCGAGCGGTTCTAGGTGCTACAGCCTGGAACCACGAGACCGCTACGGTCGCAGGTTCGAATCTTGCCTCGGCCATGCATGTATGTGATGTCCTTAGGTTAGTTACGTTTAAGTAGTTCTAAGTTCTACGTGTCTGATGACCTCAGAAGTTAAGTCCCATAGTGCTCAGAGCCATTTGAGCCATCCTCAATTATTTTTTCTTTCGATTTTCTCCTGTAGTTCTAAACCCTCTACAGTTTCCTTTACTAACCTGCAAGTTATGCCCTGGTGTCGTAAACACGTGTACTGTCATCCTGTCACTTCTTCTTGTCACTATTTTGCATGTGCTCTTCTCCTCACGTATTCTGCTGAGAGCTGCCCCATTTGTTACCATGTCACGCCTCTTAATTTTCATCATTCTTCGATACCAGCACATCTTAAATGCTTCGTTCCTTTTATGTTTCTTCACAATCCATGATTCACTCTGATACAATGGTGTATTACTAAAAGTACCTTCTCAGAAACTTTTCCTGCAATTAACGCCTATAGTTGACAATGCTAAAACAGTATCTACAATAAATGACAGTTCAGCACGAAAATTAGTCTGCTTTGCTCGTTTTCAGTCGCTTGTGACATACAGCACTATATTCTGGGATAGCTTTTGCCATTCACGAAGGGTATTTTTGGCTCATAAATGAGCATTTCGAGCAATACGAGGTGTGAGTTCACAAACCTCATATCGACCAGAGTTATAGATTATTGGGATTCTAACAGTGACTGCTCAACATGTACTTTTTTCGTGTTTGTTGTTAACAATATGGGTTTATTCCCAAGAATTAGCAGCTTTCACTCAGCTGATACTAGGCGGAAATCCAGTACATATTTGGATCGCACCTCCTCGACTCTGGTGCATCCATTTTGAGCAAGCTGCCACAAGAATTAAAAAAATCTTAGAAGTAATCCTCGTACTTTCAAGTCTAAATTGAAGAATTTTGTCATTGCTCACTCCTTCTGTTCTGCGGGCAGATCCTGGAAAAAGTTTGGTGCAAATTTTATTTTATTTATTAATTTTTTTGGTGTAATTAGATGTACTGACTCATTCCTCATACTGGCTCAACAGTTTGCTTTTACGGAACTAGACGTGTATAGAAATAAACACTAGATTTCTTTTAGCAAGGAATGCTCTCTTTCGGTCTGCTAGTCTCCTTGCCGGCCAATGTGGCCGTGCGGTTCTAGGCGCTTCAGTTTGGAACCGCGTGACCGCTACGGTCGCAGGTTCGAATCCTGCCTCGGGCATGGATGTGTGTGATGTCCTTAGGTTAGTTAGGTTTAATTAGTTCTAAGTTCTAGGCGACTGATGACCTCAGCAGTTAAGTCGCATAGTGCTCAGAGCCATTTTGCCAGTCTCCTTGTTATAACTTCCTTGCTTCGTCTGCCAGGCGCTATCATGAGACTAAAAAAATAATTTTACTATGAAATAAGAATAACAGAATAACAAAAAAGACTGTTCGAAAGTATCTAGGAGTATGCAAACGGAGCGATTTGAAGTGGAACAAGCACATAAAATTAATCGCAGGTGAGGCAGTGCTAGGCTGAAAAATGGCTCTGAGCACTATGGGACTCAACTGCTGAGGTCATTAGTCCCCTAGAACTTAGAACTAGTTAAACCTAACTAACCTAAGGACATCACAGACATCCATGCCCGAGGCAGGATTCGAACCTGCGACCGTAGCGGTCAGACTGCAGCGCCTTTAACCGCACGGCCACTTCGGCCGGCAGTGCTAGGCTGAGATTCACTGGAAGATTCCTAGGAAATGCAGTTTTATCAACAAAGGAAGTAACTTTGTCCGGGACCCTCGCCAGACAGGTTTAATAGAATGAGATTTTCACTCTGCAGCGGAGTGTGCGCTGCGCTGATATGAAACTTCCTGGCAGATTAAAACTGTGTGCCCGACCGAGACTCGAACTCGGGACCTTCGCAGGAGAGCTTCTGTAAAGTTTGGAAGGTAGGAGACGAGATACTGGCAGAAGTAAAGCTGTGAGTGCCGGGCGTGAGTCGTGCTTCGGTAGCTCAGATGGTAGAGCACTTGCCCGCGAAAGGCAAAGGTCCCGAGTTCGAGTCTCGGTCGGGCACACAGTTTTAATCTGCCAGGAAGTGTCAGGTTTAATAGAGGAAACAGGGAAGATATAAAGACGAACAGCAAGTTTCGTTACGGGGTTATTTAGTAAGCTAAGCGCGAAGGCGTCACGGTGATGCTCGGTCAGCTCCAGTGGCATACTCTACAAGGGAGACGTTCTGCATCACAATGTGATGTACTATTGAAATGAGAGCGAGCGATAAGCGACTGGAACAGGAAAAGGGCGAGAGGGAGGGGGACTGGCAGTGGTACACAACGTGAGGTAGCTTGCGGAGGACTAACGCAGATACAGATGTTAAGAGCACGTTTCACGTTTCTGTATACTCGTGAAGTCAAAACCAGCATGTTGGTAACACGCGGCAGTTTGCAGCTGCGTTCCGTGCCGTGCACGGACGTTCCTGGTCGGGACGTCGCTGCTCACAACGGGACGCCACGACGTTTGGAACGCGGATTTACTGTAAACTTCGTACACTCGTAGTACTCCATGAGGCCAACAAAGTGTGTAAGCAGTAGCGCGTACTTCTCGAGCATTTCTGAGAAAATCGCAAGATAATTTCGGTCATCAAATACATATCTGTGCGTGGCCATTCTTGCCATGAGGCGGCTGCAGCCGACTGGTGCTGGCACGATAGCTCAGCGAACGGATCGACGAACAAACTGAACGGGTGTCATCGGACGTCCGCCCTCAATAAATTCAACGAATAATATAGAACAAAGTGATTTAAAAAAAAAAAAAAGGTTGGCGTTCAAATCGCTGGATCGAGTTCCGTTCGTCAGTTTTTTTTTTTATTTTCAGCACAGTCATTTTCTTTACTATTTATATTACAATCGATATAATGGGACAAATACGTGTAATCGGATGAACTTTTATTAAAATTACAATGTTATTTGGCAGTATACTAATTTTTATTATCACAAATAATATAATATTCATAACTATCGACTAGTAAACGACAAAATGCATAAAGTGAGACTGAAAATGTATGCTTGTCCGTGTCTTCAAAACTGTTCGTATTTAATCGAAAGAGAACGAGAAATTGCTTCTCGGAAGACGCTATTAAAATACACTCGATACTGCATGACCAATTATCAGCGCCGATTCATAAGGAAATACTACGTTATGCATGGTTTGCTTCCATATTATATTCTGAAAGAGAGGTTTTTGAAAATGTTAACGAGGTTTGTTTTTCCACGGAAAACGTCAAAAGACCTTGCGTATGCGGAAACGAAGCATTTAATTCAACGCAGCTGGTGCCGTTTAACTTTATGTTTTCCATGTTCTTGCGAAACATACCATCCTGCAACTTGTACTCGTAATGTCGAAAGCGACGATTAATTGTACATCTTTCTAAAGCCGTCTGTGCCGGTCAAAACTTGGAGGTAACAAGTCGTTTCGGGCTCCTTCCAGGTATAAGGGATTTATCAAATCACGGACAAGCATACATTTTCAGTATCACTTTATGCGTTTGGTCGTTTACTAGTCGATAGTTACGAATATTACATTATTTGTGATAATAAAGCCGGCCGTTGTGGCCGAGCGGTTCTAGGCGCTTCAGTCCGGAACCGCGAGACTGCTACCGTCGCAGGTTCGAATCCTGCCTCGGGTATGGATGTGTGTGATGTCCTTAGGTTGGTTAGGTTTAAGTAGTTCTACGTTCTAGGGGACTGATGACCTCAGATGTTAGGTCCCATAGTGCTCAGAGCCATTTTTTTGTGATAATAAAAATTAG
Source organism: Schistocerca americana (assembly GCF_021461395.2). Classification (NCBI taxonomy): domain Eukaryota; kingdom Metazoa; phylum Arthropoda; class Insecta; order Orthoptera; family Acrididae; genus Schistocerca; species Schistocerca americana. The sequence goes on along the minus strand of NC_060122.1, from coordinate 133,547,373 downwards.
TAGACTGCCTAATAACATTGTAAATTTAATAAAAGTTCATCCGATTACACGTATTTTCCCCATTATATCAATTGTAATATAAATAATGATCATCATCACTTAAGACTGATTATGCCTTTCAGCGTTCAGTCTGGAGCATAGCCCCCCTTATACAGTTCCTCCATGATCCCCTATTCAGTGCTAACATTGGTGCCTCTTCTGATGTTAAACCTATTACTTCAAAATCATTCTTAACCGAATCCAGGTACCTTCTCCTCGGTCTGCCCCGACTCCTCTTACCCTCTACTGCTGAATCCATGAGTCTCTTGGGTAACCTTGCTTCTCCCATGCGTGTAACATGACCCCACCATATAAATAGGAAAGAAAATGACTGTGTTGAAAATGAAAGAAAAAAAAACACAGACGAACGGGACTCGATCCAGTAACTACGGAGCTTAAACGCTAAGCACTCGGCTGCCGCCGCTTGATGGTAAAAATGGCCACGCACAGGTATATATTTGACGACCGAAATTATCTTGCGATTTTCTCAGTAACGCTCGAGAAGTACGCGCTACTGCTTACACACTTTGCTGTCCTCATGGAATACTACGAGTGTACGAAGTTTGCAGTAAATCCGCGTTCCAAACGTCGGGGCCTCCCCTTGTCAGTTGTGTCCCACCCTTCGACAACGGCCCTCCCCATGTCATCCAGATTCCTTGGCTGAGTGGCTGTGAAGGGCTTTCGTGGCCTGACGTAAGACTGGCGGACGCAGTCGGCGCCACGGTTGAGGAGAAGAAGCATGCGCCTGTGTCGAGACGAGGCGACTGTCGCACGTGTGTCGCGCTCCTCCCTGCGAGAGCCGAGTGCGGCGAGGCGGCGGAGTCCGCGCGTGGTTCGGTTTCCCCGGCGTGCCGCCGCGTTGCGGGGTAACCCGAGCCCGGCCGTCTGGCGGCGTTTTCTGGCCGGCTGCGGCCGCGCCGTGGCTACAGTTACCTCGCCACGGCCTCGCTGCTCTGCTCTGCCGTGCTGGGCTCCAGCCGCTCTACACCCGTCGCCTGGCAGCACAGCCTGGACCACTGCCCGCCGGCAATAACTCGTGCGACGTCTGTACGTGGCACACTTTGAATATTTTCAGACGGTAACAGACTTCGTGGCTATTATTGTGAAGCAGTTTGGGACCGTCAAGCGAATTTTTTATTGCGTAAGATACACAGGCGACTGGGAACCGACGAGAAGATTCTGCTACCAAAGTAAGGTAAAAAAGTTTACTACCTGCAGGCCAAGCGCTGCCAACGCTGCATCTCTGACGTTTTCGAGCAGACGCGATCCGGAAACAGGCAGCAGCGTGGCTGTTTTGCGAGAGTTGCTTACTCAGTTCGGCGAACACTAGAGGAGAAGTAATGGTCCAAATGGCTCTGAGCACTATGGGACTTAACTTCTAAGGTCATCACTCCCCTAGAACTTAGAACTAATTAAACGTAACTAACCTAAGGACATCACACACATCGCCCGCATCTCGTGGTCGTGCGGTAGCGTTCTCGCTTCCCACGCCCGGGTTCCCGGATTCGATTCCCGGCGGGGTCAGGGATTTTCTCTGCCTCGTGATGGCTGGGTGTTGTGTGCTGTCCTTAGGTTAGTTAGGTTTAAGTAGTTCTAAGTTCTAGGGGACTGATGACGATAGATGTTAAGTCCCATAGTGCTCAGAGCCATTTGAACCATCACACACATCCATGCCCGAGGCAGGATTCGAACCTGCGACCGTAGCAGTCGCGCGGTTCCAGACTGTAGCGCCTAGAACCGCTCGGCCTCCTCGGACGGCTTGGAATAAGGGACCAGCTGTCTCCGGTAATCGGTAATGCCGATTTCATTCATCCTTTGCAGTCAAACTCGCATTCAGTACTGTACCAGCCACTCTTCCCGTTTGCGACTGGAATAGGCAAGGAGGAAACGAAGGCGGTACAAAAAGTACCCTTCGCGGCACGCTGTAACGTGGCTCGTGCAGATGTATTACTGAAAGTCATTCTCTGAGAAGGCTACCAGATTGGTGCACAAAAGTCATGGATTCCTGCTAATACCGTGTAGAACCTACTTGTGTCCAGCATAGTGCAGCAATCGGAGTGGCATGGACTCAAGTCGTTGGAAGTCCCCTGCAGAAAATATAGAGCACGTTGCCACTAGAGCCGTAGTTGCGAAAGTGTTGCCGGTGCACGATTTTTGTGCACGAACTGGCCTCTCGATTATGTCCCATAAATATTAGATGGGATTCAATTCAGGCGACCGCGGTAGCCAAATCATTCACTCGAATTTGCCAAATCATTCGGTCGAATTGTACAGAATTTTATTCAAACTAATCGCGAACATTTTTGGCCCAGTGACATGGCCCATCATCATCCATTAAATTTCCATTGTTGTTTGGAAACATGAAGTCCATGAAAGGCTGCAAATGGTCTGCAAGTAGCAGAACACAACCAATTTCAGGCAACTATCGGTTCAGTTGGGCCAGAGGACCAAACCATTCAATCCAAACGGAGCCCACACCATTATTGAGCCACTGCCAGCGCGCGCAGTGCCTGATTGACAACCTGCTTCGCCGCGCGGGATTAGCCGAGGGGTCCAAGGCGCTGCAGTCATGGACTGTGCGGCTGGTCCCAGTGGAGGTTCGAGTCCTACCTCGGGCATGGGTGTGGCTGTTTGTCCTTAGGATAATTTAGGTTAAGTAGTGTGGAAGCTTAGGGTCTGATGACCTTGTCCGCAGCTCGTGATCGTGCGGTAGCGGAGTCCTACCTCGGGCATGGGTGTGGCTGTTTGTCCTTAGGATAATTTAGGTTAAGTAGTGTGGAAGCTTAGGGTCTGATGACCTTGTCCGCAGCTCGTGATCGTGCGGTAGCGTTCTCGCTTCCCGCGCCCGGGTTCCCGGGTTCGATTCCCGGCGGGGTCAGGGATTTTCTCTGCCTCGTGAAGAAGACTGGGTGTTGTGTGATGTCCTTCGATTAGTTAGGTTTAAGTAGTTCTAAGTTCTAGGGGACTGATGACCATAGATGTTAACTGCCATAGTGCTCAGAGCCATTTGAACCATTTTTTGAACCCCATAAGATTTCACACACATTTGGATATTTTTGGACAACCTGGTTCCATGGCTTCGTGGTACCTGTGCCACAATGAAATCCTACCATCAGGTTGTACCAAATGAAATCTTGACTCATCTGACCAGGCACGGTTTTCCAGTCGTCTGGGATTCAACCGATATTGTCGACGAGCTCAGGAAAGGCACTGCGGGCGATGTCGTACTGTCAACAAGTCTAGTGCCTCCGCCCAAGAACGCCAAACTTCACCGCACTGCCCCAACGGATATGTTCATCGTACGTCTCACATCGGTTTGTGCGATAATTACACGTAGTGTTGGTTTGCTGGCAGCAGTGACACCTCTACACAAACGCCGCTGCTCACTGTCGTTAAGGGAAGGCCGTCGGTCGCAGCGTTGTCGTAATGAGAGGTAATGTCTGAAATTTGGTGTTCTCGGCACATTCTTGACACTGTGGATCCCGGAATAGTGAAATCTTTGACAATTTTCGAAATGGAATGTCCCATGCGTCTTGCTCCATCTGCCATTTCGCATTCAAAGCCTGTGCGGCTGTAATTACGTCGGAAACCTTTCCACACGAGTCACCTGAGTACGAATGACACCTCCGCCAATGCACTGCTCCTTTACACCTCGTGTACGCCATACTACCAGCATCTGTATACGTCCGTATTACTATCTCACGGCTTGTCAGCTCAGTGTACGCTTTACGTAAGCAGCGAATAGAGAGCGGCGACTGGTCAGCCAGAGAGGGCGCGTTGATGGGGAGTGACGGAGCGTCGCAGCGCGCCGCGTTGCCTGGTAACCGGAGACAACAGGAGCGGCCAGGCCAGACGAGAGCAGCGTGGCTGGCTGTCCGGCCGCAGCACGCGCCCACGGCGAGCCGCTCGCCTTACAGCCGCCTTTGTCCGCCACGGCCACCACTCGTGTTTGTTTGCATTACGTCCGCCTGTATCGAACCTCGGGCCAGCTAGCAGCAGTTTACTCTCTGCCAGCCGACCTATCTGTTTAGCTGCACTTCTGGGGCCGAGGTGAACGGTTCTCTGCGTGGCACAACGCTGGCTCTAATATCGACGAAAATTTGTTTGCATGCGTCTGCCCGTCTAGCAGAATAGATAGTGTCAAATGACAGCTCGATCTGCAAGAGACACTGCCGAAAAAAATTAGAACACCTAGAAAGACGATGTAGATTTTGATACTATGACCGTATACGCCACCTGAAAGATAGTAGATACACAGATAATGGTTTCAGCATCAATGATAATTAATTGAAACCCTCAGCTGCCGACAACTGTTGTTGATAGACCTCGATGGGGGCAGCTGAAAATGTGTATCCCGACCGGGAAGCGCGCCCGGTTGGCCGTGCGGTCCAACGCACGGCTTTCCGGACGGGAAGGAGCGCCTGGTCCCCGGCACGAATCCGGCCGGCGGATTTGTGTCGAGGTCCGGTGAGCCGGCCAGTCTGTGGATGGTTTTTAGCCGGTTTTCCATCTGCCTCGGCGAATGTGGGCTGGTTCCCCTTATTCCGCCTCAGTTACACTACGTCGGCGATTGCTGCGCAAACAAGTTCTCCACGTACGCGTACACCACCATTACTCTACCACGCAAACATAGGGGTTACACTCGTCTGGTGTGAGACCTTCCCTGGGGAGTCCACCGGGGGCCGAACCGCACAATAACCCTGGGTTCGGTGTGGGACGGCGGAGGGGTGAAGTGGACTGCGGTACTCGTCTTGGGGTTGTGCACCACTGCGGCGGGGACGGTGCCTCTCCGTCGTTTCTAGGTCCCCGGTTCACATACAATACAATACAATACAATACAATACAGTACCTCGACCGGGACCCGAACCCGGAATCTCCTGCTTACATGGCAGACGCTCTTTCCATCTGAGCCACCGAGGACACAGACGAATAGCGCGACTGTACGGACTTATCCCTTGCACCCTTCCCGTGAGACCCTCATTCCCAACTGTAATGTACCTAATAGATATTTGTCCATCCACTCATTACTCGCCCACACTAAGGTGACGACTCCCGTAAGAGTTCGGGCAAACTGTGCGTATTCGCACAGACGAAGGTCAATGGCTGGGTAGCCTTTAACTATATATATGAATACAGTAACTCGAATGGTTTTTATTCCAGTCTTTGATCACAATATCAGTTCTTTATACGATGACCGGTTTCAGTCCGTAATGACCATCCTCAGATCTTTTTTACGCCATGCCCTAATTTCAGCTGTCCCAATCGAGTTATATCAACACCACCTGTCGTCAGCTGAGGGTTTCAATTAATTATCATTTATTCTAGAGAAGCTGCACGGTCATCAGTGGTATCTCTTCATTCGAGAACAGTTGATATCTTCATATATATATATATATATATATATATATATATATATATATATATATATATATGCTTTCAACATCGTCCTCCAACAGCGTAGTGGCATAGCTGCGATGTCGTCATTTGTGTTTGTTCTTTAGTAGGGAAGGCTCACAACCAAAAGGCTCAGTGTGCTGCAGACGAATGAAGCAAGCAAGCAACCATTCCAGGGAGATGTACTCGTGCTTCCTACAGCCAACTGAGTGAATTTAAAAGGGGTGAAATTGTGGCCTTCCGAGTGGCGAGATGTCCGCCCCCGGTAGCTGAATGGTCAGCGTGACGGATTGTCATTCCTCTGGCAACCGGGAGTTAGGTCGGGGAATTTTCTGCGCCCAGGGACTGGGTGTTGTGCTGTCCTCACCCTCATCCTATCATCCTCATCGACTGCAGGTCGCCTAAGTGGCGTCAAGCTGAAACACTGGCACCCGGCTAACGACCTGCCCGGCGGGGGGCCCTCCCCATACGATTAAACAAATAAAAACTGGCGAGATGTTGCTTTCAGAGAAGTGGTACACAAGTTGGCGGTGCTGCGTCAGTTCTGCAAGAATGCTGGTGTCAGTGTTCGCGTGAACATTCTCACATCCGTAGACGACCTTCTGGGCACAGCTTATACGCTTGCCAGGATCGTCATACGGTATGGACAGCTGTGACAGACCGTACAGCCATCACAGAACGGACAAGAGGGTTCGAGAACCCAGACTGGCCAACACGGAACTGTTGCGAACCGGTTGTTAGCAGCCCATCTTCCACTCGTGCCACAGCAGCGACGTGCAAAGCCCGACCGGAGCCGTCAGAGAATCACTTGGAAGATGAAATCGCGCGCCGTGGTCTTCGGCGATGAAAGCAGATTCTGCTTGCACGCAAGTGACAGTCGCCTGCGCGTACGACGTAGAGGTGGCGAGCGCCGTCGTGTTGAGTGCATTCCTGCAACACACACACACCTTATGGTCTTGGGTGTGATAAGCTGCGACGCTCGTTTTCCTTCGGTGTTTCTGGTCGTGGCTGGAATGACAAGTGACTCGTGCGACTCGCCAGCCAACAACTTTTACGAAACTATGTGAACACGTCGAACAGGCATGGCACGACATACCCAGGAAGGCTCCCGCCATCTGTACGGTCGACTGGATGACAGAATCAGAGCCTGCATTGCGGCATGTGGACGCTACACTACGTACTAATGTGGATGTTTCAGCGTGGGTCGATCGCTTGTCCTATTGATGTGTGAATATAATCTTTCCTTGTACTCCATATGTACTGTTGCAGCCATAAATCTGGAGTGAATTGGAATCCTCTAAAAAGTATACTATTTTTTTCCGACGGTGTACTTCTGTTTTCTAACGCTGTGGAAAGGAGTAGTGTCAGTACTGTCTCGTTCAAATGCAGAAACTAGACCCTCCCGCCGGAGGTTCGAGTCCTCCCTCGGGGATGGGTGTGTGTGTGTTGGTCTTGGCATAGGTTAGTTTAAGTAGTGTGTAAGTCTAGAGACCGATGACCTAAGCAGTTTGGTCCCTTAGGAATTCACACACACACACACACACACACACACACACACACACACACACACACACACACAGAGAGAGAGAGAGAGAGAGAGAGAGAGAGAGAGAGAGAGAGAGAGAGAGCAATATAATGTTGACTGGTCAAAGATTAAATAAGCTCAGCAGTGCGTATGGATCCTCCGGAGTCACCATCCTGCTGTTTTTGGAATGTTGCTAGCATTCATGTGAACCTCCACGACTGACGTGAGCATGGCAGTGCGGATCTGTATTACTGCCAGTCGAGTGTATGGAACCGACGCGAAGACGTAACAGAACGGCAGGAAGGAGCTATCGTGCTTGAATATGCCCATGGTCACACAGTCAGTGAAGTTGACCAATTTGTTAGTGTTTCAATGCGCACTGTACATCATGTTTACAAGCAGTGATACACCACTTGCAACCATGTAACACGGTTTAAGAACAGTGGGTGTGAAAATATCATAACCGAGGGAGGCAGGAAAAGAACGCCACGCCCCGTCAGTGACTGTCGGTTTCAGACACAGCAGGAGTTTCCGCTGCTTGTGAACTCAGGTTCATCTCAACCAGCTTCACAGCGAATATTGAGAAGGGAATATTTGTGTCATGTCTTTGTATTCTTGGTAATTCAATATTCCTTAATGTTAAGAATTCAGATATCCGAAACACAAAGATAAAAATGTTTTTGATTGCGAGTGCGGTTTACTTATGTAATAAAATGAAGGTATAATGCACTGGCTAGACAAAGCTTTTGACAATGTTGACTGGAGTACTCTCCATGAACTCCTGGAGGTATCAGGGGTAAAATAGAGGAATCGAAAGGATATTTATAACTTGCACAGAAACCATATAACAGTTATTAGCGTCGATGGACATGAAAGGGAAACAGTGGTTGAGAAGCAACTGAGACAGAGTTGTAGCCTATCTTCGATGTTATTCAAGCTGTACATTGAGCAGGCAGTATAGGAAACAAAAGAAAAATTTGGAGTAGGAATAGAAATTCAAGTAGAACTTCGTCCGTGACAAGGACTTGGAAGAGCAATTTAATGGAGTAGACACTGTATTCAAAGAAGGGTATAAGATGAACATCAGTAAAAGCAAAACGAGTATACTGGAATGTAACGCAATTAAATCTGCTGACGCCGCAGTAATTAGATAAGGAAACGAGACACTTAAAGTTGTAGATGAGTTTTGTAATTTGGGCAACAAAGTAACTCATGATGACCGAAGTAGAGAGGAGATAAGGTGGTGAGAAAAGCGTTTCTGAAGAAGAGAAATTTGTTAATATCGAATATGGATTTAAAATGTTGGGAAGTTTTCTCTGAACATATTTTTATGGAGTGCAGTCATGTATGGAAGTGAAAACAGGACGATAAACAGTTCACTTTAGACAAGAAGAGAACAGAAGCTTTTGAAATGTGGTTCTACTGAAGAACACTGAAGATTAGAGGGGTAGACTGCGTAACTAATGGAGAGGTACTGAATAAAACTGGGGAAAAAGGAAATTTGTAGCGCAACCTGACTATAAGACGGAATTGGCTGGTAGGACACATTCTGATATATCAAGGTATCACAATTGGAGTACTGGAGGAAGGTGTTGGCGTGGGGGCAGGCGAGGGGGAGGTAAAAATCTTAGACGGAGACGATGTGATGAATACAGTAAACAGACTCAGAAGGATGTAGGTTGCGTTAGTTACACTGAGATGAAGAAGATTGCACAACATAGAATAGCCTGGAAGGTTGCATCAAACCAGTCTTCGAGCTGAAGACCACAACGCAAAAATAACCACAGTTAAAGTCTTACTGTCATTTTGAAGCAATATGGGCAGAAGCATGTATGAAAAGAATAATCTACTTTAATAGCACCGGCCTCAGCATTACAAAAGTTCCTATTAGTGGTAAATCAAATACGGAATTCCTAAACGATTATTTGACAGCGGATAGAGGCAAATAATAAGTAAACGTTTATTTACGAAATACCGACGGGGGCATAGAGGTAGGAGCAAACAGTTTGAAAGTTAGTCACGCACAATGAAACGTATTCTCCATGAGAAACAAGTCCTTTGTCGATCGCTTGCCAGGTAAGGAGTGGAACGTCAGTTTATCCCATCTGCTCCTGTAGCGACCCCCGCCCGGCCCATTCATGCGTGCGCCGCGACGTGTTCCGTCAACTGTAATGAGAGTGTCGACACAGCCGTAAGATATCGACACGGACGCACAGGTCGATCGTTCGCTGCGAGCATTCCGTGATGCCCGACCTTCTCGGGCCGCGCCATGAATAATGCATCGGCCGGCCGCGAGAGGCGCCACCGCCGACGCTGCTGCTAATGGCCGCCCGTGCCGCCATGTCCGCCACCCGCGCACACAAAAAATGGAAACCGCCGCCGGCTTTTAGCCTAAAAGATAGGCTGTAAAATATCGACCACTAGCTGCCTTTTTTTTTTTCGCCGACGCGCAGGGTTTTAATGCAGGGTTGTCGGGGCTCGGTGGGTGCAGTCCGTTCGCTGTAATTCTTGGTCCAGGTAACAGAAATAATAAAGTGTGTAGTTCGGCCTTTGCCACGTGTTAAACCACTGTTTATACGACTCCAAATTAGCTGTTGCCGACTTCGGCGGCGGGCCGAACGTGTGAAGCTGCTTGCGGCGCTGTTAAGACACCTGGGAGCGCAGCGTAGCTCACCTACTGGGAGACTACTGTGGCAAACCAAACTGGTTTGCTATGGGGCTGGACGATAACTAGAATTGTTTTAGGCTGTTTGGTTCTTCAACGGTTAGTGATCATACTGTGGCAGCCCGTGATTTCATAGCGAAATTTCCTACTGTCATCACAAAATTGAGCTCAACGATGCGAACATAATTCAGGTGAATTGAAACTTCAGTTTACTGCAACCAGTCACAGTTTATTTTTATTTACACTTCGCATTTCTGAGGCTAATCTCATATATACCTTGTGGATAACATCGGAAGTTGATTGGGGCTTTTTGCGGATGATATTGTAGTATATCAGAGCAATGAAAAATTGTACTGAAATGCAGGAGGATCTGCAACGAATTGACGCATGGTGCAGAGAATGGTAATTGAATCACAATGCAGACAAGTGTAATGTGATGCGAACACATAGAAAGAAAGATCCTTTATCATTTAGCTACAATATAGCAGGTCAGCAACTGGAAGCAGTTAATTCCAAAAATTATCTGGGAGTAGCCATTAGGAGTGATTTAAAATGGAATGATCATATAAAGTTGATAGTCGGTAAAGCAGATGCCAGACTGAGATTCATTGGAAGAATTCTAAGGAAATGCTAACCGAAAACAAAGGAAGTAGTTTACGGTACACTTGTTCGCCCACTGCTTGACTATTGCTCACCAGTGTGGGATCCGTACCAAATAGGGTTGATAGAAGAGATAGAGAAGATCCAACGGAGAGCAGCGCGCTTCGTTACAGGATCATTTAGTAATCGCGAAAGCGTTGGGGAGATGACAGATAAATTCCAGTGAAAGACTCTGCAGGAGAGACGCTCAGTAGCTCGGTATTGGCTTTTGTTGAAGTTTCGAGAACGTACCTTCACCGAGGAGTCAAGCAGTACATTGCTCCCTCCTAGTATATCTCGCGAAGAGGCCACGAGGATAAAGTCAGAGAGATTAGAGCCCACACAGAGGCATACCGACTATCTTTCTTTCCGCGAACAATACGAGACTGAAATAGAATGGGGAACCGATAGAGGTAGTCAAAGTACCCTCCGCCACACACCGTCAGGTGGCTTGCGGAGTATGGATGTAGATGTAGACATCAAGTGATGCTAATTATTTAGGCGCTTATGCGTTGTATGTTCGATTTTTGGGAAACATGCCGCACCGTCTTGTAAACACTGTTTAGTAAAAGCCCCAAAGATATGTGATTTGATTGCATAGGCGAAGAGTAACATAAATGTGATCACAAGTGCTAGTAGCTGCGACTGATGTTTAATGACGGCCGCAACAACGTCTAACATAAAATGTTCACATTTAACATTGTTGAGATATTTGCTTCTCCGGAATGCTGTGACATCTTTGGTGAGTTGATAATGTTTACTTGCACAGAAGAACATTGTGTGAGAAACGCACGTCTGGAGATTTAAATTTTATGATGTTATACGCTGTTACTGTGCCTGTGCCGCAATGGATGGCATACTATATGGAGAGAGGCGGCGGAGTAGTTAGACACTGGACTCGCATTCGCGAGGATGATGGTTCAAACCGGCGCCAGGTCATCCTGATTTAGGTTTTCCGCGATTTCCCTAAATCGCTTCTGGCAAATGCCGGGATGGTTCCTTTGAAAGGACAGGGCCGTCTTCCTTCCCCGCCCTTCCACCATCCGAAGGGACCGATGACCTCGCTGTTTGGTCCTCTCCCCCAAATTAATCAAAAAAATCAAATGACTCTGAGCACTATGGTATTAGAACTACTTAAACCTAACCTAAGGACATCACACACATCCATGCCCGAAGCAGGATTCGAACCTGCGACCGTAGCAGCAGTGCGGTTCCGGACTGAAGCGCCTAGAACCACTCGGCCACAACGGCCGGCAGTTTAATAGGGAGTGCTTCATTACCCATATTTTCGTGCGACCGTTAACTGCAGTTAACCCAGCAGCAATGTGAAGTGTAGCGCGCAGCAGTCAAGCTTATATCAAGTGAATTAACTAATTAAGGAGCACAGTTAACTGAAAACTTGTGCTCAGACAGTGTTTACGTAATAGCTTAAGGGCACACCAAAAAAATTGGAAACATAAAAACCATTTATGATGCGTAACACGACAATAAGTGAAAAATGTTTGGTCGAAAATAACAATGAACAATCTTGGTAAAAGAGGGACTTTATTAACTCTAACCTACGTCATGAAAATAGCTGATGTGGCAACTGAGTAAGAATGAAAACAAATATTAACTGTATAACATTCGCTATAATCTTAAAGTAATTTGCTATTCTATTTCTCCTCGGAGTTTTTCTAGACTTTGGTTTCATTCATGCATATTCACGGCTTGATACCTGTACAGAGAAACAGTCATGGGAATATGGTATTGATGGAACTAATAACTCAGTTACAAAACACACACACACACACACACACACACACACACACACACACACACACACACACCGGAGAACAACCCAAGGTTGCATTCGTAGAGTGTCTGAACTTTGACACCCCAGGAATGTAGCTGGTGTGTGATGAAGACGCGTGTTTCCGTTTCAGAGGCCGTCCAGCGCAGCAGGCGTGTTGCAGCGAGGCGAGGTCAGCCGCTCCAGCCGCCGTCGCCGCTACTTGTCGGTGAGTACCAGAGATATCCCTAATGTGGCCCAGATTTTCCGTTTCCTCTCGTCGAGTGAGCGTTCGCAACCAGGCCGTTAGCTAGTGCGCCCGGTCACGGGACGGTAGCGAGCAAGTATCTGCGGCCGCTTTTGTTGAACATGGGAAGACGCTGCGTGGGTCGCGTACTGCCCTCCGGGTACTACCTGAGTACGGCTTCACGTGATTTACTTTGCCGGTCGAGGTAACCGTGGTGTCACGCCTATTGCGTAGCTTCCTTGGAGTATTCCCGCGGAGACTGAAAGCTTTCTCCGTGATCTGCTGCAATCCATTTTCATATTACATACGGTGATTCAGCCGCGCCTACCGATAGATTTTATGCAACCCGCAAGCCTAGAAAAGCCACACATGAGATTTTCCTGTTCTGTCGCTCGCTACGTGCTAGTAAGAAATTTAAGTTAGTTAAATTTTGTAATAAGATACGTTTTCGTTGGAGGCAGCAGTTGTCGAGTTACTCAAGAAAAACTACTTCGAAGGCCAATTTTATATTTTTTTCTTGAATAATTCGAAAACTATGGGCTCTAGTGCAAATATATCTCCATACACAATTTAACTACATTAAATTTCCTACAAAAAGATCCTGTGCATTTTTTTCTGGAGGACTGATAGTCTGCACGTAATGAGGGAGAGAAAATGAAAATATTGCGCGCAGTATTTGAAGGTGTTGTGGGTTGCATAAATCTGTGGGGAGAGCAGGTGATTCACCTTGTATAATGCCATGTAAGATGGACATCAAACAGGCACCTTATCATTACATGTGAATATAAATTTATCTAAATCGTAGCGTAGTGTGGAGATGACACGTTGATGTTAAACAGTTCAGACAACAAGAGAATGTATTTTATGACCATTTGTATCATTATAAATCACTGTTATAATCATTTTAACCGTGAATCATCTCATCCTTTTGAAAGTTAGTGCTACAGAAGAATGCTGAAGACTGCATGGGTACATCGAATATATGATAACGAGGAATGAATCGAACTGTGGGAAAAGCTCGACTAAAAGAAGGGTTCAGTTGATTTGTAGAACATGACCAAGGCTTGAATACAGTAAACAGGCTCAGCTCGATGTTGGTTGCACAGTATAAACTTGAGTTAAGAGCTGCATCAAAGAAGTCTTTGGAGTGAAGACGACAATAACCCACAACAACAGCATGCCTAGTTGTGGCCCTTGGACAGCTCTTATCCTTTTCTCCATTACATACAACTCTGTGTGTAAATAGGCAAGAGAAGAAAGACTGTAACTTCAGATTAAATATGGAAGTCAAATGAACGTATATACAATATAAATGTGTACGCGTTGTGATTGTTCTGATAATAAGGACGTTGTTGAAATTGCTAGGTGGTACATTACGAGTTTTCATGTTTGCCGGATGAGTTTCAGTTTCTCTGCACGATATTTTAACAACCTCATTTAGCTGTCCTCCTCAAGCGCTCGCTGATTGGACACCGACCAAACTGTTAACAAGACACGTTAACGTCTGTTTCGTTATTCGACGGCGCTGCGAAACAGCCTCACATAAATTTAAGACGAACCAAAAGGCCATGCCATCCTGTAAAGATACACTGTGAGTAAGCTAAGGATAATATCGTAAGACAACACCCTTCACCAGAAAGGCTTCTTATAATAGGCACTTATCTGAGTGTGGAGAGTGGACATTGGCATGTTTCCCCGCATGATCTGAACAAGTGTCGGATGCCCACGTTTTTCTCGAACTAATACTTTTATTCTTGTTAATTAAATTTTACGACACTCATAGCCCCCTGACTACGCTGTCGCAGAAGATCGTTTCCCTGCATCACGAATCTGGTGTATTAGCATTTATTTCCCTCTCACAGATTAGGAACTGTTCGGTGACAGGCAACTAAATCAGCTATCGGCTAACAATGGCTCACCTGTGTGAGTGAAATGAAATACGATAAGGTACAGTCGTTGCTACAAAATGCAAGTCTCTGAAACTTTACACCGGGACATGTAAAGAGCCATATTTTCCAAGCACTTTTTTATTTATTTATTTTTAATTTAAGTTTATTGTCTTTCGGATCGTGTCCATTCAGCCATCTCAGTAATGGAAAGACGATACTACAGCGCACTGAAGACTATTTTCTGGCCAGTTATGACGATACCAGGACAACACCAGTCCTCGAGCGGAGGAAATCTCCGACCCAGTCGAGAATCGAAACCAGGCCACTTCGGTTAGTTGTCTGCCGCGCTGACCGCGCAAATCATAACCGAAGCGAACAGTTTCCCAGGACGACGATCCTTTTGCCACAGAACGCTTTGAGAACGTTCTCCGTATTTTTTTCCGTAGCTGGGACCGAGTCTGTCAGCTAGCCACAAAGCGCGCACCGCAGTGACGTGGTAGGGTGTTAGGGCTCGGGGGTTGGCGGAGTGTGTTTGTGCCGGACAGGAGCCCCGGTGGAGTGGGCGCTGCGCCCCAGATTCCGTGCCACGGCGGCGCCGGCGCCCCTCTGCTAACGGCTCCCAGGCGCCAGTCTGCACTCCCCAGCCCCCTGCCAACTGCAACTAGACTAGCGCAACGCTCTGAAAGCGGCGAGCCGCGCCACTGGGATTTAGCCTCCCGTGTTTGGCCTGAAGTTTTGCATCTACACATCTGTCGCCTGCAAACTTCAGCACGACACTATCATTTTTGTGGTTTATTATTAGCTGAAGTAGCGGCCTACGTATACATAAATAATAGTGTCGTGTGACTAGGGCCTCCCGTCGGGTAGACCGTTCGCCGGGTGCAAGTCTTTCGATTTGACGATGAAATGATGGTGATTAGGACACTTTTTTTTCACTGGCTGCTTATTTTTTGTGACCCACCGTCTAATTTCTTATGGTGGGTCGTATGTTGCCACTTAGCCGCTGTGACTGGGTCCGGGGTCCGGAGTGACTGAAAGTAGCACCACTCCGGCTCCCGTCCCCACTCACACCGTTGTCCGTGTCCCGCCACGTGGAGGCGGGCTCTATTTGTTTACATCCATTTGATTTTTTTTGTGCAGCATTAGAAAAACTTATAACTAATACAAAATCAAGTGAGATATTAATAAATAAAACATAATTAAATATTTAGAAAGAAGGAAGGAAGAGAATTGAATAGAGAAGAGATAGGAATAATATTGCCCTTCACTTGGTTGTCGGCGGCGGCCCGGGTCTTGGAATGACCCTCAAGACGCTGGCCATCGCTCACCATGCCTTTAACATCTACCATCCTAAAAACTAACTTAACTAGAGGAGATTAGGGTACGTTAAAGCTAGAAACTAAGACTAAGACCTCCATGTCCAGCGTGCTAAACTATTTACGATATATAATAGAGAGGTAACTGATTTTGTGCGTGGCTCAAGGTTGCTAATGAAAGGGTTCATGTGGTAATAGTAGGACAACACAACACCCAGTCCCCGAGCGGAGAAAAACTCCGACCCACCCGGGAATCGAACCCGAGCCCTTAGGATTGACAGTCTGTCGCGCTGACCACTCAGCTACCGGGGCCGGACTACGTATGCATAAGAGGTATGTTATACGTTCTAAGACAGAAAAAAAACGACGCACCACGAAGGAATTATCTGAATAGGATGGGAATCGGTAGATGCACATGTACACAGAAACAAATAAGTACAATGTCAAGCAATTGGGTGATTTATTCAAGTGAAAAAGAGACACAAATTGAGTAAGTCATTAACGCGTTGGTCCATATGTGGCCCTAACACAAACAGTAACTTCGCTTGCCATTGATTGACAGGGTCATTGGATGTCCTCCTGAGGAACATCGTGCTGAATTCTGTCTACATCTACATCTACATTTATACTCCGCAAGCCACCCAACGACGTGTGGCGGAGGGCACTTTACGTGCCACTGTCATTACCTCCCTTTCCTGTTCCAGTCGCGTATGATTCGCGGGAAGAACGACTGCCGGAAAGCCTCCGTGCGCGCTCGAATCTCTCTAATTTTACATTCGTGATCTCCTCGGGAGGTATAAGTAGGGGGAAGCAATATATTCGATACCTCATCCAGAAACGCACCCTCTCGAAACCTGAACAGCAAGCTACACCCCGATGCAGAGCGCCTCTCTTGCAGAGTCTGCCACTTGAGTTTGCTAAACATCTCCGTAAAGCTATCACGATTACCAAATAACCCAGAGACGAAACGCGCCGTTCTTCTTTGGATCTTTTCTATCTCCTCCGTCAACCCGACCTAGTACGGATCCCACACTGATGAGCAGTACTCAAGTATAGGTCGAACGAGTGTTTTGTAAGCCACCTCCTTTGTTGATGGACTACATTTTCTAAGGACTCTCCCAATGAATCTCAACCTGGCACCCGCCTTACCAGCAATTAATTTTATATGATCATTCCACTTCAAATCGTTCCGTACGCATACTCCCAGATATTTTACAGAAGTAACTGCTACCAGCGTTTGTTCTGCTATCATATGGTCATACAATAAAGGATCCTTCTTTCTATGTATTCGCAATACATTACATTTGTCTATGTTAAGGGTCAGTTGCCACTCCCTGCACCAAGTGCCTATCCGCTGTATATCTTCCTGCATTTCGCTGCAATTTTCTAATGCTGCAACTTCTCTGTATACTACAGCATCATCCGCGAAAAGGTGCATGGAACTTCCGACACTATCTACTAGGTCATTTGTATATAATGTTCCCACATAAATCTCGCGTACGATCGTGTCAATAAATTCCAAGGACTGGAAACCATTTCGACGTACCTCTTCCGTCGTAGCACCGACGAGTTGTCAAGAATGTGGGAAAATTATGCTCGAGCACTACGTTTCCTCCGCTGCGAAGCGTACGGACTTGTACAAATGCAATCACAAAGCGAACACCTGCGCCGAAGGTGGTGGCACAGCGTTAGTGAGACGGAAGAAGGAAGAGGAGCACGCGGGCCAGAGCTGGCTGCTGGCTGGCTCTTCTGTGGGCGTCGCGTCCTTGGCAGCGCGGGTCGCTGATCGCTGTTCTCTTCTCTTCTCTTCTCATCTCATTCTCTACTCTCCTATCCTGTAGTGTCCGGACGGTGACCGCCGCAGCTGCACGGGGGCACCGGGCACAGCTCTGCTCGCGGACCACCGTCGTCTACGTGTCTGCCGGCTCGTCCAACGCACGACAGTAGAAATTAGCCGGACAACTTGAGTACTATAGTTAGTTAAAGATTACATTAGGACTGACTGTTTGAAAACAGTGGAAGATGAAAAATGTGTCTGATTGGGATTCGAACCCGAAAGGTCAAGGTTGTTGGTTCGAGTACCATTTCGTCACACAGTTCTCATCAACCGTGAACTTTCAGATCATTCCACATTCTGCTGCAGAAACAAAATTCATTCTGGATACACTGTTCCTTCGTATATTGCTCCATAATTATTCTCTCTCCCTCTCCTTCTCCGCCTCACTTTCTGCCTGCCTGAGCACGTAGATATGGATCGCTCTACTCCAGAGTATCAGTAGGCAAAATAAATCGGATGTCAACCTTCCTGTTTAGACTTGTGTGTGGCTGGGTAAGGAGTACAAAGACCCTACAGCAGACGATATTGTGACGTCAGCTCCGTTACTGCCCGCGGCAAGCGAGACAGGGCAGGCCTTCGTGGAAGGTGGTGACAGCCAGGCGGCTTCCAGGGAACTGGCCTCGGATGGCGCAGGGAGTTCCTGCGAAGACGCGCCGCATCCCAGACGCACCTGGCGACGCACGGGTCGGCTATGCGCAACATATCGAGGGCCATCAAGCTTCGTATAGAAAAACTAGTCCCTACTAAAGCGGAACATGTTGCTTTGTGGTAAAAAGAAACTTGTAAATTCTTTGAAGCTCTTGTAAGAATGGAGTCTTTTTGTTTCTTTCTACCCTACTAAGTTTCTCCACAGTCGCGGTATCGTCATGATTTGCCACCAGAGCTAGGACGACACTTAGCTGTATGAAGTAACTATGGTATTCGGGATTACCTTTCACGCGAGGGTATCAGAAAACGATGACAGAGCTTTTGGTTCTTGACATCATAGTTATTTATTTATTCAAAAAAATATGATTTTCGTACAAAATACGTTAGTCGGATCGATGGAGATGATTGCTGTCGCTCCATTGTTGCACCCATAATGACGTTTTAAACAACGCCATCCAGCAACACGTTGTTACATTTAGGCGTCGCTCCATTTAAAAGTCGTTACTGGCCCTACGACTTATCTTAGAAGCTAGATTAAGGAAAGGCAAACCTACATTTCTATCATTTGTAGGCTTAGCGAAAGCTTTTGACAATGTTGACTGGAGTCCTTTCAAATTCTGAAGGTGGCAGGGGCAAAATACAGGGAGCGAAAGGCTATTTACAATTTGTACAAAAACTAGATGGCAATTATAAGAGTCGAGGGGCACGAAAGGGAAGCAGTGGTTGGGAAGGGAGTGAGACAAGGTTCTAGCCTCTCCCTGATGTTATTCAATCTGTATACTGAGCAAGCAGTAAAGGAAACAAAAGAAAAAATCGGAGTAGGAATTAAAATCCATGGAGAAGAAATAAAAACTTTGAGGTTCACCGATGACATTGTAAATCTGTCAGAGACAGCAAAGGACTCGGAAGACTAGTTGAATGGAATGGATAGTGTCTTGAAAGGAGGATATAAGATGAACATCAACAAAAGCAAAACGAGGATAATGGAATGTAGTCGAATTAAATCGGGTGATGCTGAGGGCATTAGATTAGGAAATGAGACGCTTAAAGTAGTAAAGGAGTTTTACTATTTGGGGAGCAAAATAACTGATGATGGTCGAAGTAGAGAGAATATATAATGTAGACTGGGCAATGGCAAGGAAAGTGTTTCTGAAGAAGAGAAATTTGTTAACACCAAGTATAGATTTAAGTGTCAGGAAGTCGTTTCTGGAAGTATTTGTATAGAGTGTAGCCATGTATGGAAGTGAAACGCGGACGATACCTAGTTTAGACAAGAAGAGAATAGAAGCTTTCGAAATGTGGTGCTACAGAATAATGCTGAAGATTAGATGGGAAGATCACATAACTAGTGATGAAGTATTGAATAGAATTGGGGAAAACAGGAGTTTGTGGCACAGCTTGACTAGAAGAATGGTTGGTTCAAATGGCTCTGAGCACTATGCGACTTAATTTCTGAGATCATCAGTCGCCAAGAACTTAGAACTAATAACTAATTAAACCTAACTAACCTAAGGACATCACACACATCCATGCCCGAGGCAGGATTGGAACCTGCGACCGTAGCGGTCGCTCGGCTCCAGACTGTAACGCCTAGAACCGCACGGCCACTCCGACCGGCGACTAGAAGAAGGGATCGGTTGGTAGGACATGTTCTGAGGCATCAAGGGATCTCCAATCTAGCATTGGGGGTGCAGCGTGGAGGGTAAAAATCGTAGAGGGAGACCAAGGGTTGAATACACCAAGCAGATTCAGAAAGATGTAAGTTGCAGTAGGTTCTGGGAGATGAAGAAGCTTGCAAAGGAGCCGGCCGGTGTGGCGGTGCGGTTCTAAGCGCGTCAGTTTGGAACCGCGTGACCGCTACGGTCGCAGGTTCGAATCCTGCCTCGGGCATGGATGTGTGTGATGTCCTTAGGTTAGTTAGGTTTAAGTAGTTCTAAGTTCTAGAGGACTGATGACCTCAGTAGTTAAGTCCCATAGTGCTCAGAGCCATTTGAACCATTTTTTTAGCTTTCAAAGGATAGAGTAGCATGGAGAGCTGCATCAAACCAGTCTCTGGACTGAAGGCCATAACAACAAGAACGTTTTCCATTCTTAAATAACGAATAGATAGGAGAAGAAATACCACGCGTCAGAAGAAATCGGTGAGTGGCGTATGAAAACAACTGGCAGCCACATTGGAAAATAACTAGTTACATGGTACACCCGATGCTGCACTTCTTCACTGGCTCAGAGAAAGATAGAGGCGGGGAGGCTCCGATTTACAGGAAACTGCTAGATAAGGAAATCTCTATCGTCGTGATTTTCGTCGGACACCCTCACACAATCTGAAAGAAAGGTTGTGCTGTCTGTTAGTGTGTAAGGACACGACCGTATACGCACACTTTTATTTTCGCGTCTCTGACCCCTACGCTGCCACGACTGAAGCTGCCCTACTACCCCGTTGCCCTGAACCTTCTCCGTTTTGTGAGCCCTGCGAGAATTGCTCTTTCGGCTCCGGCGGTTGCCGTAATTCCGTGGCAATCCTTTTGGGGCGAAGGTATTAAATTCTTGGGCCAAAAATAGCACCAGAGGCGCAGTAAAGCGGCCCCACTCATGGACACGGTGACGAGTGTGCGAAAAGGAACATAGCAGACGGCAGGTTAGGTAATACTCGCCTCACTAAATACAAAAGCAAAGTCTCGTCGAATCTGAGGCAGCACATAAATCGCAAACATGTTTCCTCAGTTTAATAACTGAGAGGCAGCGAAACTGGGAATGTCTGCTTCATGTAAGTGCTTGTGGTTGTTTATCGCAGTTGTGAAACCGATTTCTGAGATGAAGAAGGGGGTGGGGGGGTTTGAACGTGAAAATCTCATTCCTATATGTGGCTCCTTTGTCACTGAATTTGTCGAGGTGTACCACGCTGGATGGTAGAAACCGCACATAGATTATCGTTTGTCTGTTGCACCTGATGTTTCTCGTAAATTCGGCAAACAGTGATTGGAATGTTGGAATATGCGATATTGACGTTCTTCCGTAATACTGAATTATACAATCGATACCTATTTGATGGACGCGTTTAGAGAAGAAAAGATACTCATTAACATGCCGTTGACTTCGAGGCAATTAGAGACAAAGTTCTACCACATTAGAGGAGGACTCAATACGTAGTCGTCCTTGTCCTTCTTGTAGTAACCAATCCGTCATTTGAGTGGCTGATCTAGGGGAACCTCGTAGACCTAAATGAGGATTGCTGGACTGGCTTTTTAAACCCGCTGGCAAATTATTTCGCGTCCAATGCTTTTATCTCTACGACACATGGCTCGTAAGCGCTATTATTGCGAATGTTGTGATACGCACATGTCATTCAAAACAAGTAATTTGTACATGGTATTGCCGGCCCGTGTGGCCGAGCGCTTCTAGGCGCTTCAGTCTGGAACCGCACGACCTCTACGGTCGCAGGTTCGAATCCTGCCTCGGGCATGGATGTGTGTGATGTCCTTAGGTTAGTTAGGTTTAAGTAGTTCTAAGTTATAGGGGGCTGATGACCTCAGTAGTTAAGTCCCATAGTGCTCACAGCCATTTTTTTGTACATGGTATTGAGACGTGTAACTGTTTACAGTCGTAGATTTTACTTCCTTCTATTTCCAACAAAGTGTTTCGTCGTATCTACATAAGGCACTGTTAATTTTCTTTTCTGAACGTACGTATTACGAAATCAGCCGTCTGTAGAAACTGTCTGTTAACTGCTTCAGTGTTGTTACAGGTCTAGGGGTAGATCCCTTTTGATGCAACATAGAAGCCTTTAAGAGCATTTTCACTGACTAGCTGACAAATCCCGATTTGCCCGGATATTCATCTCGCCAATTTTCTATTACAAACTAAATCAAAAAAATGAATTGTGTTTGCAGTGTAATATCGAAAAGTGTCATTAACACGTACTCATGAAATCACCTTTGCAATTATGAAACAGCCGTACAGAGAAATATGCATAATACACAAATGTATAAGTATAGTATTCAAATTAAGAAACATAGATTCTGTACGCTGGAAGCATCTGCTTCGCGTGCCTTCAACAGGATTTTGTAAACTTCTTCGTGGCAACGCCTCTTCGTAGTTTTATAGACGGCTAATGTTTTTGCTTACAGTCGTTTGCGCTTCGGAGTTCAAAGCTGTGAAAAACGCTGCCAGGTTTCAGGGATTTCCTTAAGCTGACTCGACTGTAGGAGAGTCTTGGTAATAAAAAATAAACGTATTAAAACTTCGTGCACGATGCGGCATTTTTTCACGAAGTCCCTTGTTTATGACGTCATAGTTCTTGAACTATGTGTCGTGCAGTGATATATATGTATAGGTACATTCAGCGGCACATGTGAATAATGTCCGCGGTATATGTTGTGAACAGAATTAGTAGCACAGAAGTAATTTTATATATATGGTGGCATGAATCTGGTTGGTGTGAGTATTCGGTGGCTGGTAGCGCATGACATGACGTGTCGGCTGGTAGCGGTGTCCAGGTTGGGACCGGTTTGCCGGGCCGGCGTTCTACATAGCGGCCACCGCGCTGCCGCCGGCTCTCTACGCAGGAAATATAGAGCCACGGAGCTGCGCAAAGTGGGCCGCCACGTCCCTCCAGGCCGAAACGCACCAGCCGGGGGATGTGGGCGAAAATAGCTGGAGAGCTGCCACTCCAGTCGTTACTGACCGGAACATTCGATCCGACCCCGCGGGCAATTTTGTAGCATATCGTTACACATGCTCGCAAGCAGCTATTACACTGTAATTTTTTAAGGAGTATTTGGAAATGACTCTGTGGCGATCAGTGCTAGGAAATGCTGATACCGTCGTGAGAACGATGGTGTTCTTGAAATACTTGTTGGCCCCGTATCTATCGTAAAAGTCTCAGGAAACTCCTCAAAAGATAACGATACAGAAGGTCGCACACTAACATTTAGCAGAAGTTGTTGTGTTGGCACGAGCAAACACAACTAGAAAGCATCGAACATTAAAATTAACTCTATAAACTTCAGTCGCAATCATTACGATGTATCTAAAGTAAGAAGACTGTGAGAGTTCCATCGACGAGTTAAAAAAAAATGAAATACTCGTTTTTCCTGCAAATAATTAGCTGTTTCATTTAGGTTTCCGTCATCATAGCAGATTTTGATCTAGGCAGTTCAAGCACTACCTTATTTATTACGTCACTACACGTTCCAGTATTTAAGAATTACGTTTTTACATTCTTGATGTTAGTACTAAATGTGTAACTACGTAATTCTTCACCTCAAGATAATGGTGCGTCTAGTAGTATAAATAAGTGAGTGACGTAGCTAACCGCCGGCTGGTGTGGCCTTGCGGTTCTAGCGCTTCAGTTTGGAACCGCGTGACCGCTACGGTCGCAGGTTCGAATCCTGCCTCGGGCACGGATGTGTGTGATGTCCTTAGGTTAGTTAGGTTTAATTAGTTCTAAGTTCTAGGCGACTGATGACCTCAGCAGTTAAGTCGCATAGTGCTCAGAGCCATTTGAACCATTTTTTTTTAACGTAGCTAACTGTTTTGTTTGTTTATAATTATTATCAGTCGCAGTCTTCATGAGATGCCTTCCTTTGAAGGCGAAATAATTATAGAATTTTTAGCCGAAAGTTAACGGATCGACGTACATGTTGAGAGTCAAATACTACTGAAATGAGAATTTGTGGCCACGCTGCAAATTTTCGTAGTAAGTGAAATTTCCAAATTTCTGTGCTAGCTGAATAGAGACAATAGCAGCTCCAGGAATTAACTCTTCTCAGATTAGTGCAGAAAAGTTAAACTGTAACGAGAGAATTTTAGGTGCCGCCATTGTATTCGGGAGAAGTGGTTACAGCCTCAAAAATATTATGGCCAATCAGTTGCAGCAAATTATAAAAAAGGATAGGCAATAAAGTCGTTTAGATGAATGGCTAGAGGTAGACAGTTATTAGCTAAAATACTTCATCTATGATGTATGTAGCACAAGCGAAAGTGCTGTAACTTCAGGTTGTAAACGTGTAATCTTTCTAATCCGTTCTTCTTGCAATTACTATCACGTAATAAACGCATATCGGCTGGAATACCCTGCATTTCGCGCTCTCGCCTGTAAATGCAATTATAGTCGTATTTGTGATGTATAAAACAGTGGTGACGCTGCCACAGGTAGGTTGTTCCGTGATATTTGCAGTACAATCTTTCATTCGTCATTTGTTGCTCAGTCGCTCGCGCTTCAGCTGCCGGGTGGTTATAGTTACAGTGCAGCCGGTCACAGAGGTCCTGCGTGATCTGTAATCATCGTATGGCAGCGAAAGTTGGTAGATACCCAAATGCGTTAACGTGGATATACTCTGAAAAAAAAAAAAAAAAAAAAAAAGGTTCCAGTTTTGGCCACCAGGTGCAAATCTGGTGCTGTGAATGCAAGAAAGACGTGTAGAAATGTTTCTGTATGTATTGATTAGGAGGGGGATATGGACAGAAAAGGTTAAACAAGTGAGAAAGGCATAATGTTGATTTTATTATTAACCGCCGCTTACACAATTTGTTTAGTATGATCACTGAAGTTTTCAACTAGATGATTTACAGCGCGAGATTTGCGTCTGCTGGCCAAAATTAGAACTTTTTTTTGTCAATGTAAATCGGTTCCGCGTTAAAGCGTTAGCATACCCCACTAAGTTTCGCTGCCATACGATAATTACATCCCACACTGGACCTCTGTGAGTACCTGAACCGACACACTCTCCTCTCTTCTTGCTCGGGTTGTGGAGGTAAAGATTTAAAAACATGGTATACTGTTATATTGTTTTGCCCATTCCGGGGTGACGAAGAGGACAGGGGATGAATCGCTACAGACTGTCACTTCTCGTTTTGTGCCACTGGATGCTCCCATTGTCCCAGTTCCTTTGTCTGCGGTCCGGTATTCGGCTAGAAATTTGGGTCCAGCCGTTCCAGAGGCTCTCTGAGTGCAGTTTCGTGTAAAGCTTCTAATGGGTCGAGCTTCCCAAACCAGTCGAGACAGAGTATCCTAGCGCTCAGGAAGCTGTTACTCGTATACTTCAAGCTGAGAATCTGACGTAAGCTGTAGAAATAGTAGTGGAAGTGCGAAAAAACTACACAGGTGATAGCTATTTCAAACACTAATTTTCACGTAAGCGGCTCTGCCTCATGAAGATAGTCGGTTACTCATGCTCTTTGAGTCTCTCAACGAGACGAAAACGAAAGAATGGCACCGAATTGTTTATGGCCTCCGAAAGGTAATAGCTGGATAATTATTATTAGTTCTAGAAAATGGATGCAACAGTCTCTTAGTGTGGATCTTATCTCGCTTTCTTAAGCACCACCAGCCTTCCTTTTTCATTTCCTTCTTGTCTTCCTCCTCTTTCAATTGCTTCTTTCCACTTTTCAGTCCAATCTTCTGTTCGCGACAAGAATTTGTGATTTGAAAGTGTGACTGGTGTCTAATCATTTACGGAACTGCTGTAGGAACCATGGAGCCATGGAAAGCTTGACTTCCTGACTCTCGTTGAAACATTGATAAAGCGTGGCCAGAAATAGTCCGAGAAGGTTGTAAGGGTGTGGCAGGGTAGGTTGTGCTGAGAAATAAATTTTAAGCAAAAAAAAACTCGATTCATTGCTGAGTAGCACTGAAGTTAGCTAATCAGGCCGTAGCACGCGCAAAATAAAGCGGGTAGCCAGAGACGAAGACGCCAAACGTGTTCTTCGTTTGGTTTCCTAAAACCGAACAGTAGAGCAGTACAAAAATTGGGCATGGGACGGGGTAGTAAGACTGGAATCCAAGGCAAAGGCTGAGAAAAACTGAAACCGAATCTGACAGGCCACTTGAATTTCCGGGCGCACGGCCTGATTGGTTAACTTCAGTGCTAATTAACTGGGAAATGGCGCAAGAATCGAATTTTTTTCTTAAGTTGTTTCTCAGCGCATCCTATCCTGCAACACACTTACAAGCTTTTCAATGGGTATACGTGCAAATGTTTTTATGTGTGGTACCTTAATGTCTACGTAAATC
This sequence comes from Schistocerca americana, assembly GCF_021461395.2. Classification (NCBI taxonomy): domain Eukaryota; kingdom Metazoa; phylum Arthropoda; class Insecta; order Orthoptera; family Acrididae; genus Schistocerca; species Schistocerca americana. The sequence goes on along the minus strand of NC_060122.1, from coordinate 133,521,389 downwards.
AATGTGTTGGTTATTCTCACTGTCGAACGGTCTTCCCGCAAACACGTCACATAATTTGTTAAGTGATGTTTTCCACGCGGTCAGTATAGATTAATAGTTTTACGCCCATGCGTCATTCTTCGACACCTGACGTGCTGCCCTGGTGATAATGAGCATTAAAGGCTTTCTATAGCCACATGTACTCCGAGGTACTAACCAACCTGAAAACATACTACTCCAAATAGCTATAATTATTAGTCTGCAAACGAAGTAAATACTGATGTGACGTTGTTCAGTACGCTGTGCTCAATCACAAATAGAAATATCTGCACTTATACCCATTACCCCCTATATGTGATCCCATAAGTTGACGGTAACACTTACTTATTACATCCTTAATTGCCACTGGCATGCTACTTCAGCGGTTTCGACTGAGAAATATGCGAGAAGGTAAAGCTCGATAAAATTCAATAAAACAATAAAATGTAGCTAAAGTTAGCTGCAACGAGTCTCATTTTTAGGCTCATCATTAGACGAGGTATGCTGGGGCGAGGCATGCAGAAGTTGCCCACTCGAAAAGGCTTAAAGACTAGTTCATGAGAACAGAAAAACATTCCGTAAGGGACTGGTCGCTGCTATCTTTAATTAGACTTCTTTCCATGTACAGCCATGGGGTTATACTGTAAGTGAGACAGTAAAAGAGATAAAACGGTATATTATGATTACAAACATAAAATCGGCGAAAGGTATTTTGGATTTTGGTTTGCCCATGGAATTCACCTACTTGTAAGAGAAGATAAAATCACGTGCCATGCTCTGCAATGGCTGATTGGCCGTGTGAAAACTTTCTTCATTGTACCGAAAGTTGCTTGATCTAATATGGAAAGGGATAGCAGATCGCACGTCTTAGGCAGAAGCAGTAGTTTAGTGATGACTGTGAAAAGCAACGTGGGAAGAGTTTCGTGTACCCGTGATCAGGTTTTATCAACCTTAAATCTTTCCTAGCGGATAGCTGCAGAAGATATACGAAAATGTGGCTGTTTTCGAAGAGGAGGGCAGAAACTTGATCGATTGCCCAACCGCTGTTGTGAGGCTGAAGGCCGGCGTGCCTCAGCGCTTTCGCAAGCCGTCCACCGCCGTCAGCAAGTACTGAAAATTCTGCCGTGTTAGATCGGCTCGGTATTTTGCTGCTTCTGTCGTTTCAAGCAGTACCTCTGCATGGAAACAACCACCTGAGCGGCAGCAGCCTAGAACAGCATGTTGAAGTCTTCGTAAGGCATTATAGATATCCTGCCTACATACAAGTCCTACAGGATGTTCAGACGTAGCCTTATCTGGCAGGTCAATCTGTCGCTGGCTAAACCCATCAGGAGTCTGCCCATTCCATCTGGAGTCTTCCATTGCGTTACTCATACAACAAAAAAGTTCGAGGGAAACTGTAAAATGGCTGATTAACTTCTCACGTTTGGGGTTCACAGCCTTGAACAACTTTTTTAACTCCGCAGATTCGCCATTGACAGTAGAAATTATTTATTTGTACTATTTCAGTTTCGGCCTTGACATCGTTATCAACTCGTTTGCTGCCCCAGTTGACGTGTTAACAGTGTACAAGAACAGTGGACTTGTGTTAACGATAACGTTGTTACGAGGCTTACGTACGACGATGAGACCTGTGCATTCGGTAGGAGTTTTGAAGTTTGACATGTGCAGAAGCACAGATTTCTACAGTATACTACTCGACAATTGCAGTAGCGAAAAGAAATAATTTCTGGCGAATATGATGTTTTTCAGGAAGTATGAAATTGTGGTGTCACCGCCAGACACCACACTTGCTAGGTGGTAGCCTTTAAATCGGCCGCGGTCCGTTAGTATACGTCGGACCCGCGTGTCGCCACTATCAGTGATTGCAGACCGAGCGCCGCCACACGGCAGGTCTAGTCTAGAGAGACTTCCTAGCACTCGCCCCAGTTGTACAGCCGACTTTGCTAGCGATGGTTCACTGACAAAATACGCTCTCATTTGCCGAGACGATAGTTTAGCATAGCCTTCAGCTACGTCATTTGCTACGACCTAGCAAGGCGCCATTGCCAGTTACTATTGAGATTATGAATAATGTACCCTCAAGAGCGACGTTCACCATTTACGGATTAAAGTTAGGTATTCCAGGCCGGCCGGAGTGGCCGAGCGGTTAAAGGCGCTCAGTCCGGAACCGCACGACCGCTACGGTGGCAGGTTCGAATCCTGCCTCGGGCATGGATGTGTGTGATGTCCTTAGGTTAGTTAGGTTTAAGTAGTTCTAAGTTCTAGGGGACTTATGACTACAGCAGTTGAGTCCCATAGTGCTCAGAGCCATTTGAACCATTTAAGTATTCCACAGCTACGTCCTTTTTTTGGTAGTCTCATTTCCTTGACCTGTTCCAGATCTCACGCCAGCCTGCGTGAGCTAAAAGGCGTGCCTTTCGGCTTCCTCTCATAGTGGGTTGACTTTCTTGCCAATCCACAACAGAAATGATTGTTCACGTTTTGCAATCATTATCGTCATTAGTTCTCTCTGAGCTTAGAATCGCTGTGCATATTTGTACTAAGTGCTGACATAAATTCATCTACGATACATTTCTTGTCTATACACGTGAGTTTATCTTTGACTGCGACCTTGCTGTGTCAGCTATGTCGTCTGGAACGCAAGAGCCTTGAATTTAATAGCATATTGTTGAATCACATGTTACGGTTATGCCTGAAAAACTGATGGGACGCGATACTATGACTATTAATTTTATACTTTAAGAAATCTTTATTTCTGATATGTGTATCACCTCCAAGAGGATCAATAATAAATGTGATTACTATGACAACAGATCGACAATGTTGTGGCTGAATCCGACATCAACGTTCAACCCATTTTCTACGGCAAGAATTATGCCATGTGTGTGTCAGCTACCAGCGGATCTAGATAGATATTATTCAGCTTCTAGGCAGTGCTCTTGATGTTACTTCCATTATTAATATCATTGGAAGATTTCACTCGCCCATTGATTCTCGCTTAGCCCTTGTGGCATGAAGATCAGTCGAAATGCAATGGTTCTGGTCCACCTTATTTTAACGCCGTGTGTTTTCTATGCTGATAGTAGTGAAGCCTTTGGCCTACCGAGGGATTTACCGTCAATTTTAGGCGCTGACGAGACGATAGCAAGAAAATTGTTAACATGTTGCGTGGCGTCAGGGATCGTGCCCAGTTTAATTGGACGAAGCTTTTAACGTTGTTCTGGGTGACTGGCTCATGCTGCTAGTTCCGCGATCGACAACTGGTTTGTTAATACCATTAAAATGTAACAACAAATGGGTCAAATGGCTCTGAGCACTATGGGACTTAACTGCTGAGGTCATCAGTCCCCCTAGAACGTAGAACTACTTTAACCTAACTAACCTAAGGACATCACACACATCCATGGCCGATGCAGGATTCGAACCTGCGACCGTGGCGGTCTCGAGGTTCCAGACTGAAGCGCCTAGACCCGCACGGCCACGCTGGCCGGCCGTTGTATAACAATTATGATCCAAAGTACCTACAATCACAACCAAAGACCCTATTTCTACATCATAAAAGTGTCTCCTGAGCACTGCAGAATTTCCTCCGATGTTACGCTACTTCTTGCTTGCTTAATTCCCAGTGGGATTCATGAGGCTTAAGATCAACACGGCTCTGGCTGTATATTAGACAGAAAGATGACTCACGTTCTCTACAGACCACTGTTGTTCTGTCACTGCCGGCTGGTGTGGCCTAGCGGTTCTAGGCGCTTCGGTCTGGAACCGCGTGACCGCTACGGTCGCAGGTTCGAATCCTGCCTCGGGCATGGATGTATGTGATGTCCTTAGGCTAGTTAGGTTTAAGTAGTTCTACGTTCTAGGGGACTGATGACCTCAGATGTTAAGTCCCATAGTGCTCAGAGCCATTTGAACCTTTTTTTTTCTGTCACTAGCTGCGGCCAGAAGGGAGGAACTATGCATGGGCAGCATTCGATTCATTCAGAAAGAAGTAAGGAATAATGATCACTCCCACCGTGTTCTGACTCACGGCAGACTGACGTCAAGGCACGAGCTGGGTTTCCAGTCCGTCGTGGTCGTCTTTCGGCCGCTATTCTGGCGTAAATTCACTGTGAAAAGAGGCGCCTGCCACTGCTCGTAAGCCTATAGAAGAGAGCGAGGTGATGAGATTGTGAAATCCGTACGTGTTCGCGACAGTCTTTTGCTAAGCCCGAAGTCAGTCACTCCGTCTCACATTTGATGTCGACGGTGTGGCCCAAGTTAAGTCACGAGTAGGCCAGCGCCCTGCTTTACGATCTCGAAGGGAGCTCCGAATTTCGACGTACACTACCCTCCAGTCAGTTTTCACCAGTTTTATATACTCCAGAAAGGCGCCCGAACACACTATTACCTCCGACATTACAGATAACTAATTTTGTCGCAGTAAATGTAGCTTAAACTACACTCCGTGCACATCTACGTCCTTCGGAACGAACCAGGAAACATCGTTTTCAAGTCTTTGACAGGTGAACGACATTCATCGTCCCACGCCTTAGACATTCGTGGACGGCATCGCACCGCTTCGACTGTGGACAGCCAAAATGAGGCCGACTCCAGCGGCCGCGACAGCTCCAGCGGCGACCGCAGTGCGGCGAATCGTAAATCTGTGCGCCGAGTTGTCCGTGAATTATGGTAATGGCGGCGCCGCTATCCACCCGTGCATCTCCAATTATGCTAATGGCGCGGTAATGCGCTGGGCGGCGCGGCCTCCACGTCACAGGCCGGGCTTCGCTGCCGGCCGGCGGCAGCACCCCAGACCCCGGACACTTCGGTCCTAGCTTGTCAGGGCTGCGTCTCGCGTCTCCTGCAGCAGAAAGCTCTCGGGGACTCCTGAATGAAACTAAAGTTCTGTTTATTCTGTAGCTGTCTCATAGGCTGCCCATAACACCTTCTTTTGACATTCGTAAATTTAATACAACTTTCATAGACAATTTAAAAAAAAAAAAAAGCAATAGCAAAGTTAATATTCCACAAAAATTTCCTTCTACCTTTTATCATCTCCCTCACCCAAACACACACACACACACACACACACACACACACACACACACACACACAAGTACGCATGAAACTTCCTGCCAGATTAAAACTGTGTGCATGGCCGAGACTCGAATTAGGGACCTTTGCCTTTCGTGGGCAAGTGCTCTACCAACTGAGCTACCCAAGCACGACTCATATCAGCGCACACTTCGCTGCAGACTGAAAATCTCATTCTGGAAAGATCCCCAAGGCTGTGGCTAAGCCACAGGAGTGTTAGTTCTGCATGGTTCGCAGGAGAACTTCTATGAAGTTTGGAAGGTAGGAGGCGAGATACTGGCAGAAGTAAGGCTGTGAGGACGGGGAGGGAGTCGTGCTTGGGTAGCTCAGTTGGTAGAGCACGCCTGCGAATGGCAAAAGTCCCGACTTCGAGTCTCAGTCCGGCAACAGTTTTAATCTGCCAGGAAGTTTCATATCAGCGCACACTCCGCTGCAGAGTGAAAATCACATTCTGTCAACAGCCCCAAGGCTGTGGCTAAGCCATGTCTCCGCAATATCCTTTCTTTCAAAATGGTTCAAATGGCTCTGAGCACTATGGGACATAACTTCTGAGGTCATCAGCCGTCTAGAACTTAGAACTAATTAAACGTAACCAACCTAAGGACATCACACACATCCATGCCCGATGCAGGATTCGAACCTGCGACTGTAGCGGTCGCGCGGTTCCAGACTGAAGCGCCTAGATACGCTCGGCCACTTCGACCGGCTATCCTTTGTTTCAGTAGTGCTAGTTCTGCATGGTTCGCAGGAGAGCTTCTGTAAAGTTTGGAAGGCAGGAGACGAGGTACTGGCAGAAGTAAAGCTGTGAGGACGGGGCGTGAGTCGTGCTTGTGTATCTCAGTTGGTAGAGCACTTGGCCGCGAAAGGCAAATGTCCCGAGTTTGAGTCTCGGTCTGGCACACAGGTTCAATCTGCCAGGAAGTTTCGTATCAGCGCACACTCCGCTGCAGAGTGAAAATCTCATTCTGGAGAAAAGTACGCATGCTAAAACCTCATTTCATTCGCCAAGCGAATGCTCATTTTATAAATCAGCACGAGTGAATTTCCTCCAGCAGTAATTTCGAGGTCTGTTGTTGTGGTCTTCAGTCCGGAGAGTGGTTTGATGCAGCTCTCCATGCTATTCCATCCTGTGCAAGCTTCTTCATCTTCCAGTACCTACTGCAACCTACATCCTTCTGAATGTGTTTAATGTATTCATCTCTTGGTCTCCTCCTACGATTTTTACCCTCCAAGCTGCCCTCCAATACTAAATTGGTGTTCCCTTGATGCCTCAGAACATGTCCTACCAACCGATCCCTTCTTCTAGTCAAGTTGTGCCACAAATTCTCATCTCCCCAATTTCTGAGGATGTACGTCTGGAGTACAGCATTGTATGGTAGTGAAACATGGAATGTGGGAAAACCGGAACAGAAGAGAATCGAAGCATTTGAGATGTGGTGCTATAGACGAATGTTGAAAATTAGGTGGACTGATAAGGTAAGGAATGAGGAGTTCTACGCAGAATCGGAGAGGAAAGGAATATGTGGAAAACACTGATAAGGAGAAGGGACAGGATGATAGGACATCTGCTAAGACATGAGGGAATGACTTCCATGGTACTAGAGGGAGCTGTAGAGGGCAAAAACTGTAGAGAAAGACAGAGATTGGAATACGTCAAGCAAATAATTGACGACGTAGGTTGCAAGTGCTACTCTGAGATGAAGAGGTTAGCACAGGAAAGGAATTCGTGGCGGGCCGCATCATACCAGTCAGTAGACTGATGACAAAAAAAAAAAAAAAAAAAAAAAAAAAAAAAAAAAAAAAAAAACATCCTCATTAGGTATGTGATCTACCCATCTAATCTTCACATTCTCCTGTAGCACTACATTACTACATTTCGAAAGCTCCTATTCTCTTCTTGTCCAGGCCGAGCGATTCTAGGCGCTACATTCTGCAACCGCGCGACCGCTACGGTCGCAAGTTCGAATCGTGCCTCGGGCACGGATGTGTGTGATGTCCTTAGGTTGGTTATGTTTAAGTAGTTCTAAGTTCTAGGGGACTGATGACCTCAGGTGTTAAGTTCCATAGTGCTCAGAGCCATTTGAACCATTTTTGAACCATGTCTTCCCAATCATCTGTACAGCGTATAGATGGCGGTTATCGCGGAAACAACCGGTTTTCGGTTATACCGATTTTTTCCCAACAGGTTTAACGTGACAGTTATACCGCTCAAAATAATCGGTTTCTGAAGTAAACGATTTTTATTCCTATTACTTCCTGCAATAAACTTATAAATCGAACAAAGATTGAAAAATTTCGACCATCTCAGTTTCAAAATACAGAGAAACAAAATAATAAATCCAGTAGGTAAATATAAATAAATTCCCCGTTATCTGTACCAATGATAAATGGTTGAATAATGCATAACATCACCAGTATTCTCCTTTTGATTCTAATCTATTGAAACCTGCTTAAAAATCATTTTGTGATCGGGGATCATACCATAATGTGGCCATTACAAATAGTTAGCAGTAAAGGATGAAAACTAAGGTTGAAGAACTGTGTTAATTTGTCCGTTTTCGAGGGCTACAAGCAGATAAAGGCATATTATGTTGGGACAGGCAGCAGATCAGGTACTTTCTATATTTGCTGTATATTACGAATTAATTGGAGTTAAATTTTCAATTTATTACTGTTAATTTTCTTCCTCTTTTAATACATCATAGAAATGGCAAACAAATCTTTAATCTTTCAAAACAAATGAAGTATTGTATTTCATTGGTACGGCAGTGCGTAAAAATATTTCCAGTGTCTTGTTAGTGCCAGTCTGCAGTATACCGGATGCCCTGCGAAGACAGCGAAAAACTACAGTACAGACCAAGCGACGCCAAATCCTGCACACTGCTCATACACGCGTACCTTACGCCACGGCGCTCGCCCACGGGGACATTATTGTCTCAGCAATGCTCGACCAATTGTTATGCTATGTGTTTGTTGCTCGTTTTTGTTGGCATTGTTGTTAAAACAGCACTGATCGCTTTTCGCAGTGTCCATAATAAGGTGATATTTCAAAATAATGTCCGCAGCTCGTGGTCTTGCGGTAGCGTTTTCGCTTGCCGCGCACGGGGTCCCGGGTTAGATTCCCGGCGGGGTCTGTCTCGTGATGTCTGGCTGTTGTGTGTCTTTCATCATCATTTCATCATCATTGACTCGCAAGTCAAAGTGGCGTCAGCTAAAAAGGACTTTCAATACGGCGGCCGAACTTCCGCGCATGGGGCCTCCCGGCCAACAATGCCATACGATCATTTCATTTCTTTTTTTTTCAAAATAATGCAAATTTTACGAATGAATCTTACTCCTCTTTAAAAAAAATAAAGGTTTATTTTAAAACGAAAACTTTCAGCAGTACTGCTGTAGCTAACTGAAATTTCGGTTTTTTTACTCGGTTATTAGTAAAAAATAAAAAAAATGCTGCTATAACCGAGACCAAACAAATACCCAAATTGACAGGTCATTCAGAACTGAAATACCGGTATCGGTTTTAACTGGTCAGTTTTCGCATCCCTAGTACAGCGTCCGTTTTTGTTGTTTGTGACCATGGCAACGCTCCCGAGCCGCAAGCCTTAGTGTTGGAACACGCTTTACTGTGATGAGCTGGTACAACGACGAAAAGGTGGCAGCCAAATTGCATCACGGTTCGGACCCCAAGTAGCACGGCAGGTCCACCTACGCCTGGCTCGATAAGGACGGACCAAAGCGAGGGTGCAGCGACCGCGTCCAGTGAAGCACTCCAGCGGTCCGGCCACTTTGGCGCTGCTGAGCGGTCTTCCAGCAGCGGCCGCGGACGCCTACCTGGGGCAGACGCGGGCCGTGTCGAGGTCGGCGCGATACCTGCGCTGATAAGCCGGCGTGTTTACCGGGGATTCCAGGGGCTCGTCCCATCTGGGGCTGGCATCTCAGGCTCAGGGGAGCAAAGTGAAATAAAAGCCCGCTCCAGCGCTACCTGCCGGCCCCAGATAAGCAGCCACGACGACGCGCTACACGCCTGCTGACAACAGGCGCCACCCACGGCTCTCCCCCAGCTATTCTCTCCCACTAGTCTTCTGCTACATTCCGGCCTTTACAGACGAATGGAAAAACTGATACAAGCCAACCTCGGGGAAGATCAATTTGGATTCCATAGAAATGTTGGAACACGTGAGGGAATACTGACCTTACGACTTATCTTAGAAGAAAGATTAAGGAAAGACAAACCTACGTTTCTAGCATTTGTAGACTTAGAGAAAGCTTTTGACAACATTGATTGGAATACTCTCTTTCAAATTCTGAAGGTGGCAGGGGTAAAAAACAGGGAGCGAAAGACTATTTACAATTTGTACAGAAAGCAGATGGCAGTTGTAAGAGTCGAGGGGTATGAAAGGCAAGCAGTCGTTGGGAAGGGAGTGAGACCGGGTTGTAGCCTATCCCCGATGTTATTCAATCCGTATTTTGAGCAAGCAATAAAGGAAACCAAAGAAAAGTTCGGAGTAGGTATTAAAATCCATGGAGAAGAAATAAAAACGTTGAGGTTCGCCGATGACATTGTAATTCTGTCAGAGACAGCAAGGGACTTCGAAGAGCAGTTGAACGGAATGGACAGTGTCTTGAAAGGAGGATATAAGATGAACATCAACAAAAGCAAAACGAGGATTATGGAATGTAGTCAAATTAAGTCGGGTGATGCTGAGGGAATTAGATTAGGAAATGAGAGTAGTAAAGGAGTTTTGCTATTTGGGGAGCAAAATAACTGATGATGGTCGAAGTAGAGAGGATATAAAATGTAGACTGGCAATGGGAAGGAAAGCGTTTCTGAAGAAGGAAAATTTGTTAACATCGAGTATAGATTTAAATGTCAGGAAGTCGTTTTTGAAAGTATTTGTATGGAGTGTAGCCATGCATGGAAGTGAAACGTGGACAATAAATAGTTTAGACAAGAAGAGAATAGAAGCTTTCGAAATGTGGTGCTACAGAAGAATGCTGAAGATTAGATGGGGCCGGCTGGAGTGGCCGAGCGGTTAAAGGCGCTACAGTCTGGAACCGCACGACCGCTACGGTCGCAGGTTCGAATCCTGCCTCGGGCATGGATGTGTGTTATGTCCTTGGGTTAGTTAGGTTTAAGTAGTTCTAAGTTCTAGGGGACTTATGACCACAGCAGTTGAGTCCCATAGTGCTCAGAGCCATTTGAACCATTTGATTAGATGGGTAGATCACATAACTAATGAGGAGGTATTGAATAGAATTGGGGAGAAGAGGAGCTTGTTGCACAACTTGACTAGAAGAAGGGATCGGTTGGTAGGACATGTTCTGAGACATCGAGGGATCACCAATTCAGTATTGGAGGGCAGCATGGAGGCTAAAATTCGTAGAGGGAGACCAAGAGATGAATACACTAAGCAGATTCAGAAGGATGTAGGCTGCAGCAGGTACTGGGAGATGAAGAAGCTTGCACAGGATAGGGTAGCATGGAGAACTGCATCAAACCGGTCTCAGGACTGAAGATCACAACAACAACAACAACAACAAAATGGTTCAAATGGCTCTGAGCACTATGGGACTCAACTGCTGAGGACATTAGTCCCCTAGAACTTAGAACTAGTTAAACCTAACTAACCTAAGGACATCACAAACATCCATGCCCGAGGCAGGATTCGAACCTGCGACCGTATCGGTCTTGCGGTTCCAGACTGCAGCGCCTTTAACCACACGGCCACTTCGGCCGGCAACAACAACAAAGCTGCTTCAAGAGCTAAGCACATTTCCAACTGTTCGAAAATTTGCCTGTGCGGTTAAGACTACACTACGATTTTGGCGAACTTCTGCAGCGTTTGGCGGTGGAGGTAAGGGAGATCTGGGTAAGACTTCCGACAGTGTTGCACTACTCGGGTGTCGAATATTCTCGCTACTTCTCAGCTTGAGAAGGGGAAAGGAATGAAGACAACTGCTGTTGTATTTGGAGCGGTGTGGTTCTACTAGTATTGACAGTGCTACCAGAGTGTTGAAGTATATTACACGGAGAACCTTTCGCAAAAACAGGCGTTTCATGGCTAATATCCGCCCGACGACGATGTGATTAGACACAGCGCTCGAGCTCGGATTAGAGAGAAGATGGGAAAGCGAATCTGTCGTGCCCTTCTAAAGGAACCATCTTGGTATTCGTCGTAAGTGATTTAGGGGAAAATGTAGAGGGTTCAAATGGCTCTGAGCACTATGGGACTTAACATCTGTGGTCATCAGTCCCCTAGAACTTAGAACTCCTTAAACCTAACTAACCTAAGGACATCACACACATCCATGCCCGAGGCAGGATTCGAACCTGCGACCGTAGCAGTCGCGCTGTTCCGGACTGAGCGCCTAGAACCGCGAGACCACCGCGGCCGGCAAAATGTAGAGGGCCAGACGAGGGCTTGAACCGCTATCCAGCTCAATGCGAGACCAATATTCGAACACTAAGCGACCTCTAACAGAAAATTTTTCGCAGGGATTAGTGAAAGGAAAATACGAGAAAACAGGCATTCGTCGCGGATTTTGCTCATCAAATATTTTGTAAGCCGAGCTGCAGTGACGTCTTCAAACATCTTTTAAAATATGTGTGTGAAATCTTATTGGACTTGACTGCGAAGGTCATCAGTCCCTAAGCTTACACACTACTGAATCTAAATTATCCTAAGGACAAACACACACACCCGTGCCCGAGGGAGGACTGGAACCTCCGCCGGGATCAGCCGCACAGTCCACGACTGCAGCGCCAAAGACCGCTCGGCTAATCCGGCGGGGCTTTCAAACAACTGTCAGACAGGTTTTCTCCTTACCATCGTCAGCCGAAGTGCCAAGTTCCTCGCTGTCGTTCGACCAATTCTTGATTATTATTTGTCCGTCAGCAGGGACTCGTACCACGATGGTTGAACTGAAGAAATTCCAGACTGGCCGCGTGGTTAGAGGCGCCATGTCACGAATCGGACGGCCCGTCCCGCCGGAGATGAATCCTCCCTCGGCCATGGGTGTGTGTGTTGTCCTTAGCGTAAGGTAGTTTAAGTTAGTTTAAGTAGTGCGCAAGTCTATGGACCGATGACCTCAGCAATTTGGTCCCATAGGAATTGACACACACCTTTTGACATTGGAGGCCCAGCAGAGAGAAATGACAAAAGTATCTTCAGTCAGCGTGAGAGCGTTAGAGAAATGTTCAAGCAACTCCTATGGTAGACGTCCCAATGAAGGAGTTTCGCTCTGGGAGAGCCTCATTTCCGAACTACCGCGCCTGTCAAGTTACGCCTTTGCTCCAGAAATTGCCACTTGGCGTAATGGTGAGGGTTGTCGTTGTGTCAAGGAAGGACGTTAAACTCCCGTCACGGTAGGACGTTAAACGCCCCCAACCCAAGGCGAAAGCGAAGGGTGCGTGGCACAGGGGGAGCTGTGTCTGAGGGACTAACCATCTGTCCCTCAACTCGCAGAGCACAAGACCAGCTGGTGCTCTGCATGCCAGCGACTTCGTTTGTCGGCGTGGGACCTCGGCGCGAGTCGGCAAGTGTACTTCGCCGCGCCCGTGGGTAACCGGGGCGTGTTCTGCCAAACCCAGGGGGTGGTGACATCGCCTGGGCCAGGTTAGCTGGGTCCAGACCGTCGAACGACTGGGTGACCGGCCCGCCACCTGAGTAGGAGCGGGTCCCCTGGCCTGCAGGTGGGAGCTCGGGCTAGTAGACGGCGAAGGACGAGAAGTGCATCCGCTTCTCCGGAGTGCGGGGTGCACTTGCCGATAAACACTGGGAGAAATCGACGGTGACGAGGCCACTGAAGGAGACCAGGACACTGGCAACGGTGTACTGAACTCGGCGGCTTAGGGATGCCCTTGACCTAGGGACGAGGTTGGTGGGCGAGCTGCATTCTTAGTCCCCCCCATGCCAGAGGAGCCGGTCCGGGGCAAGAGACGTGGCTCCCAATTTTTTCGCTTGTCAATATCGTAATGATGGCTACAGAAGAGACAAGCGAATCGAGTGCGCCTACGAGGGCTTCTATGCTAGCTGATCTCTCGCCACAAGATGGCGTGAATCAAGCGACGGAGGAGAGTACTGTAGATAGATTTATGAGACTAAGCCAGTTTATTGACCACAATGTTAAAAACGGCAAAATCAGTCAGGCAGCCGTCCAAACACTTAAAAATGAGTTGGCGGCATGGTCAATTGTAAATGCCAAGTTAGAGGGCAGGATAGAGGAGTTAGAAAGGGAAAACGAAAGGCTCAGGAAGCAGCCAACGAAATCATGGGCCGGCGTTGTCGCGCAAACGGCAACAAAGGCTCAATCGACTAAAGACACGATCGCGAAAGTGTCAAAAAGACCCGATACAGCGGTCTTTCTGCAACCACTCCCCGGACAGGACATCAAGAAAGTCCAAGAGGTCTTTGCAACCTCTGTAAACCCGGCCAAAGAAAAAATAAAAATCAACAGAGTCAAAGCAACCAAGAACGTAGTTATTGTTCAAATGGCTCTGAGCACTATGCGACTCAACTGCTGAGGTCATCAGTCGCCTAGAACTTAGAACTAATTAAACCTAACTAACCTAAGGACAGCACACAACACCCAGCCATCACGAGGCAGAGAAAATCCCTGACCCCGCCGGGAATCGAACCCGGGAACCCGGGCGCGGGAAGCGAGAACGCTACCGCACGACCACGAGATGCGGGCAGTTATTGTTGACGTTGCCACTGAAGAGGACAAAGACAAGTTACTGGCAAACCAAAAACTTTGTAAATCAGTACGATGTGAGCCCCCACGAAAGAGGAACCCACTGGTCATCCTATATGATGTCCCAGTCTCACTAACAAATGAGGACCTCTGTGATACTCTGTATCAACAGAACCTAGATGATATGGACAGGGAGACTTTTATGAAAGAATTCAGATTAAGATTCAGAACAGGACCGAGGGACCGAGATGTAGTCCACCATGTGGCAGAGGTCTCAGGGGCTCTCTGGAAAAGATTAACAGTAATGGGCAAGGTTTACATAGGCTTTCATGCCATAAACGTTAAAGATTTTTTGGTGGTACCTCGCTGCCATAACTGTGCAGACATCGATCACATACACAAATACTGTACCAGGAAACCGGCATGCTCCAGGTGTGGTTCTGAGGATCATCTTAGGAAAAACTGCAGCCGAACAAACATCTGTGTGCCATGCACACGCAGAGGGAAAAAGTCCTGCGGGGCAACTGGCAGAAACTGTCCAACCTACAAGATGTTGGAACAGCGCTTAATTGCCAGAACCGATTATGGCTGACACAGAAAACCAAACTAGGATAGCTAAGAAAAGAAAATCACCCAGCAAACAAAAAAGAGACGCCGAGAGAGCACGCAAATTCAAATATTTCTTAAATCAAGTCCAAGACATTAAGAAACAAGAAATAACCTTGAGGAGTATAAGCACACAGACAGAACCAGAGGACGAAGTAGACGAACAAAAAGCCCCCATAAAAGACACAACTACGCAGGCCGAACACGTAAATAATGACACTCCAGCTGTTATCTCCACACTCAACCCCGAAGCAGCAAGTTTTGTCGCCCCTTCGGCAACAATAACGAAACTCCCGCCAACACAAAGCACCCACTCGCTAACTTATGATCCAAGATCCCAAGATACAAACATCACAATTCCCACACAAAACGACACTACCAAAGCAATTATACAAGACAGCTCTGTCACAAGCACTACACAACCTGACCCATCATCATCCAAACCCACAGGTGTAGATCCCAGGAGAATCTACCCAAATCTAGAATTTGCGATGCAGCTTTCCCGCCTGGAGCAGCCGGCCATCCTCACCACAGCACTTCGGCACGTCGTACGTGTAGGGCATAAATATGGAAGAAGAGTCACCTTCTCAACAATGGAGGCTGTAGACAGAATACAGCTGAGGTCAATGAACCTCCCCACCGAATTCGGAGCCCTGCGTGACTTACTAAAAAAGGTATTTGAAAGGAGAGGAGAAATTTTTAAGTTAGACGAAATATATGCACAATCCGTTTTGGCAAATGGGCGAATAGCGTCAAACTGGAACAAACCATGGCCCGAATGTAACTTTCACACATATTTTCCATAATGTTACCAAAGGTTGTTATCGGACAACTAAATACCCACAACAGTCGCCTTGTCATGCAGGAGCTGCGAAGGATAGTGGAGGAGATGAGACTGGACGTAATCTGTCTGCAGGAACCATATTCTCGAGCTGGGCAAATCCCTTTCATGTCAACCTCTTGGCAAGTCATCTCCACTGGGGAAGAACCCCAAGCAATTATGATTATTACAAATAAAGCATTAAGAGCAACAACAATAACTCAGCTATCAAATAGTCATTGTAATGTCGTAGAATTACAGACACCTTTCGGCTTGATTTTCATAGTAAATATGTACTTTCAATATGGAGGGAACTTCGAGGACTACTTAAATCATCTTTCGGAAGCGATCACTACATCACAAGGCAAGAAAATAATCATCACGGCAGACATGAACGCGAAATCCCCCCTTTGGCACAGCGGCACCAGAGACGTAAACGGCGGTAAGGCTGAGGAATTCATCATGGCCCAACAGCTTGTCGTGGCAAATAAACCAGGGAATCCCCCCACCTATACAGGTGGAGGTGGACTAGGGACCAACATAGATGTCACCCTGGCCACATCAAACATCAGCAGCAATATCCATAACTGGATAGTTCAAGATCAGGTCACCACAAGCGACCACAATCTGATCACCTTTCAACTTAGCCAGGAAGAGTGCCGCTGGGACCTGGGGTGGGAAACACAGTATAATTTTAATAAAACAAACTGGGAACGCCTGGCTCGAGAGTGTAGTATTCCTCCATTGCCCGAGGGTGACTTGGACGTTGATAGGTACGCCGAAGAACTGGTAGGATCGGTGGTTAGGGCGGTAAAAGCCGCTGTTCCGACTAGGAGAAGGGCTGTAGCGGCCTCCCCATCACCATGGACTGCTGACCTCGAACGTCTGCGCCAGTCTGTCCGACGGGCGAGGAGGTACTACCAGCGAAGTGCTGTCTGGCCGGAAAAGCAATACTGGTTGCAGCAATACAGAGAAGTAAAGGAAGCCTTTCAGGAAGAGCTAAAACAGGTCAGAATGAAAAGCTGGGAGGACTACGTGCTAAGACAACTGGAAACTGACCCATGGGGAGTTCCCTATAAGTTGGTCAGGGAGAAGATAAGGTCCCCAGCAGTCCTGTCTACTCTCAGAGAAGCTGGAAGAACAACAGAGTCCTGGAGGGAGACCGCCGAGGTTCTCCTGAGGACTCTACTCCCAGATGACGAGGAGAATGAAGAAACAGAGATCCAACAGCAAATTCGTAGGGCAGACCAGCAGGAGTACACCAACAACATCCGGGTGTACCCGTTCTCTGAGGAAGAAACTGCTGCACATATAAAATCGTTAAAAAAGGGGAAAGCGCCAGGGCCAGATGGTATAGTAGCGGAGGTGATACAGTTCCTCGCCCCGCAGCTAACAGCGCCTCTCACAAGTTTATACAACGAATGTCTCAGGACCGGCAAATTTCCAAAGATCTGGAAGAGAGCAAATATGGTTATTATCAAGAAGGGCAAGGACAAAGACCCCATGGTGCCAAAGTCCTACAGACCAATATGTCTCCTAGACATTATGGGGAAACTGTTAGAGAAGCTGTTGGCTGACAGACTGACCGCACACAGAACTTTGTGTGGGATGAGCGACAGGCAGTTCGGCTTCCGGCCGGGGAGATCGGCGTCTGACGCAATCGCCCTAGCGGCTGAGGTCTGTGGCTCTGCCCCGTACAAATACGTGATCGGCATCATGGTGGACATCAGTGGCGCTTTCGACAACCTGTGGTGGCCCTCGCTCTTCTCCCGCTTGCGTGAGAAGGAGTGTCCAGAGCCCCTCTATGGTTGTCTTAGGAGCTATTGCATGGACAGGGAGGTCTGGCTATCATCGCCTAGCGACAAAATAAGTAAGACCACTACGAAGGGGTGTCCCCAGGGCTCCGTACTGGGGCCACTCTTATGGGACGTAAATATAGAACCGCTGTTAGAAAGACTACAACACAGCGAGGACGTGCTAGACGTGATAGCCTACGCTGACGACCTCCTCCTGTTGGTCGGCGGCCGTAGCCGTGAAGAACTTGAACCTAAGGTAGAAACAGCAATTAATATATTAGCTGAATGGTGCCAACAAAGCAAAATGAAAATAGCACCGAACAAATCAACTTACCTTCTACTAAAAGGCAGTCTGGTTAGGAACCCAACCGTAAGAATTGATGGAACACCAGTTCTTCGGCGACGCGAAGCGCGATACTTAGGAGTAATCATTGATGAAAAATGGAGCTATACATCACACATCGAAACCATCACATTACGTGCCATAGAAACCTTGAATAACCTCATCAATATTGGACACAAAAGATTTCACTTGCCACCCGCTCTCATAAAATTATATCATAATAGCATCCTGTCATCAGTAGTTGGGTATGCGTGTGGGGTCTGGGCTCACAGGCTCACGAGGGTAATGCCTGCCATGTCCGTGAGAAGGGTGCAAAGAAATATGATAATGCGGTCTGTAGGTGCCTACAGAACAACTCCTGGGGGGGCTCTATTGGTGCTGATGGGTTTATGCCCGTTAGACATAAAGATAAGAGAGCAGGCCGCATGGTACTGGGTCACTAAAGGGAAAATAGATAAGACAAGGGACATTTTGGGGGTTCAAGTAGGAGATAAACCTGCCATTAAAAGAAGGGGGGAAGAGCTTTGGCAAACATCATGGGAGAATGAAGAAGCGGGCAGAAGGGTCTTCCAGTTACTGCCAAACATCAAAGAGCGACTTGGGATGACCTACTTCGAGCCTAGCAGGGGACTGTTGCACTTTCTCACAGGACATGGACCATACCCGACATATCTATGTCGGTTTGGGAAAAGGGCTACACCAGAGTGTGACTGTGGTGCCCTAGACGGAACACCTGAGCACATCATCTATAACTGCCCGTTATATGATGATGTGACGCATGACCTGCGAGCGCAATTACCCGATCATAACACATATGCCCTACTGCGACGTGCCGATACATTCAGCATCATCAATACTCTGGCAAATGAGGTATCTCAAAAAATATTGCGAGAATTCTTAAGAACACGAGACGGACGAATTTGAACCCGGATTTGACCGACATGCACTCGCCATACCGCCGGGCGCGGAGCCGGCCAGTCTCCCCAGACTGGAATCCGCCGCGCCACTGGACCAGGCCAGCGAGTGCATCACCCCCACCGGATATGACAACTGCACTCTTAGACATAGTACCATTAAATTGTAGTATTAGTAGAGTAGAACACTAACAACACTAACAAGTAGGGACTGCAGCGACAACACAGATTTGGCCAGCCCAGTGCCAGGGGCAAGCTCACATGGGTTTAGCTCAGTGAGCAGGCCTGAATAGTAGGCTTATAACACCAACTGGCACACTTGTAATCGCTGCAGAATACATCAGAAAAGTAGAATAGACAATAGACTAACCTTGCCCATAAGATAGCCAGTTGAAATAATGAAATGTAGTTTTTGCAGTCTTCTAGTAGTAGTATAATAAATAGACTCACTAATCATTCAGGTAGTGGGTTATTGATGTATCTTATGTAGTTGTAATGTATTGTGTTTAAATAAACATGTTTCTTTTTTAAAAAAAAACTGTAGCAAAATAAGTAACATTTTTAGGGTCCTGCTGCGATAGTAAAGTTTTTTGGACCAGCCCAGTGTCAGGGGCGTGCCTACGGGGGTTAGCTCTGTGGGCACGGCCATAAAAGAGGGTCTATACTTGTGTTGGCACACCTGTAACGCTGCAGTAGTGTAATGTTGTTGTCGGTGGAGCAAATAACGTGGTAAGCTTGCCTGTTAGAATTAATGAAACACTACTGCATGTGACTTTGTAGCAAATTGTAGGACTCACCAATTAGTTAGGTGGTGGGTTATTGATGCATGATGAACATTATTATGAATGAAAATAAAAAAAAAAACTGTAGCAAAATATCAGTCGTTCTGCAGACGTCTGACAGATAGTATACAATATCAAGAAAATAAAACGAACCTACTAACGACGGTAAAACTTCTCAGAAACGTGTATTGGAAGTAAAGAAGGAAATTGTTTACTAAAAGCTGAAAACTGTTTCCACAGTTTCAGATAAAAAAATTATAGAGAGAAAAGAGAGGAGTACAGACCATACAGGGTAATTTTTTGCTGTTATTTTCAGAAAGCAGAGACAATTCGCTCATAGTTTTTTTGTCAGTTGATGCCGGCCGGGGTGGCCGAGCGGTTCTAGGCGCTACAGTGTGGAACCGCGCGACCGCTACAGTCGCAGGTTCGAATCCTGCCTCGGGCATGGATGTATGTGACGTCCTTAGGTTAGTTAGGTTTAAGTAGTTCTAAGTTCTAGGGGACTGATGACCTCAGCAGTTAATTCCCATAGTGCTGAGAGCCATTTGAACCATTTTTTGCCAATTGATTAGTGTATAGCTATCGTCAGAGCATTGAAGCATTTTCTTTGTATGAAAAATCTTCGATAACGTCCTACGAGGTCCCACTGAACGCTTAAGTCGGAAAAAGCGGCCTCGTGACGGACATCCCGGGTCCTGTCTACAGCACGCAAAGTATACGAACAAGGAAAAGTATGCTACATTCGTTCCAACGCACTCCTGAAATTGCTTTACCAGGCAAGACCGGAGCAAATACGGTGTTCCCGAAGTTTAATACTGAAACCTTTCGTGCATTTGCAATGTGCATTCTTGGTTTTAACGTATAAAAAATGATAATTTTTTGATTCGTCATGGCATTATCTGCAAGTCTTTTGAATTTTCTATGCAACGTTTTAAAAGTCACTCTGAATTTCTTCCCGTCTACCAACCACACGGAGGCTTGTGGAATTCAGATCCATAAATGACTGTTGGGATGATTACTTCAGCCACACGACTCAGGTTTACCTGCCACGTATGACTATCTAATCTTGTAATCGCTCCCTAGTGAGGCGACCTCGGTGATGGGACATTTGTCCGCTCTCAGAACGAAGGGCAGCAAACGCAGTAGAGGTTCGAAATGACACCGTGAGCATCGCAGTTGCCGGTCAACCTGTCGCAGGAGAAGCAGTTTATTGCCGGCGGTAACGGCATCGGCCAGCGTTCGGCGTGTGCATAACAAACCGTAGGCGGGAGCGAGGCGTGGGTTCGCGAGTACGCAGGCGCGGGAAGCTGGTCCGCGCATGCGCGCCGGCGGCTAGCGGTCCCCTCTCCCTGCGCGGACCACTTAGCGCGCCGCCCACGACGGCGCCGAACCGGTCCCGCGGACGCAAATAGAAACGGGACGGAGACGAGAAGCGACGCGGAAACGGCCCCGGCCCCGGCCGCTCCACCTGACACTGCAAGTGGCTCGCGCGCTGCCCGGCGAGCTGGCGCAGCGGCTGACACGCGCCGCTCAGATACCCAACTGGCTTCTCAACAAATCTGGCATCGACACCTGGGTAGTTCCTTCAGAAAGGCCACGGCAGATTCCCACACCGTTCTAGTTTTCTCGTACGAGTTGTAATCCAGGTTAAATTACCTCTGCGACGGCGGGAGCCCTCCGTCCTTCCCTTCTGATCCAGGATGGTCCATTGATAGTGACCTGGCCAAATATCTCACGAAATAAGCATCAAACGAAAAAACTACAAAGAACGAAACTCGTCTAGCTTGAAGGGGGAAACCAGATGGCGCTATGGTTGGCCCACTAGATGGCGCTGCCATAGGTCAAACGGATATCAACTGCGTTTTTTTAAACAGGAACCCCCATTTTTATTACATATTCGTGTAGTACATAATACGTAATAGACATAATACGCGACCCGGAAAGGTGGACTGAACTCAACAAACCAACGGACGAAATCTCGAAAATCCAACAAATAGAACACTTGCGCAACAGACCCTACCGAAGGCAAGTCGGTCCAAACAGACGTCACGATGCCCAGGGGGACACAGATATGATGAGCACCACGGGTGATGAAGAAGAAACAGATACAGACCAGGGCACCAACACAGATATTGAAGCGTCCAGCGTGGATGGTCCATAGTGTCAACCAAGTCAAATTCAAAGAACAGAGTGGAACAACCGACAAGAGGTGCACAAGTCACACACAATCCTAAAAACAGATTGCACTTTATATGTAAATAGTTAACAGCATCTTCATGTCCAATAAGAGCTTAAAGCTAGGTACCTCTTCAAGGGACCTACGCCCCCTGGTAAGAGGCGGCGCACGTCCTGGATGGAAGGATCTTAATTGTGGTTCCTCTCTTTTGAGCCCAACCCGACGGATACCTATGGTAGATCCGTGAAAACCACCGTTCAGGTCGTGTTGTCGGCGGGGCCGGGAGGTGCTTGCGCCTGATGTACTATACTAGGAGCCTTGTAGGCTCAACACAAACCGTTAGCGTCATTACCTTATTACTTTTACGACAAGTACCCTTTCATTAGCGACTTTGAGCCAAGCACAAAATCAGTTACCTCTCTCTTGTATATCGTAAATAGTTTAGCAGGCTGGACATTGAGGTCTTAGTCTTAGTTTCTAGCTTTAACGTACTCTAATCTCTTCTAGTTAAGTTAGTTTTTAGGATGGTAGATGTTAAAGGCATGGTGAGCGACGGCCAGCGTCTTGAGGGTCATTCCAAGACCCGGGCCGCCGGCCGCGGTGGTCTCGCGGTTCTAGGCGCGCAGTCCGGAACCGTGCGACTGCTACGGTTGCAGGTTCGAATTCTGCCTCGGGCATGGATGTGTGTGATGTCCTTAGGTTAGTTAGGTTTAAGTAGTTATAAGTTCTAGGGGACTGATGACCACAGATGTTAAGTCCCATAGTGCTCAGAACCACCAACCAAGACCCGGGCCGCCGCCCACAACCAGGTGACGGGCAATATTATGCCTATCCCTTCTCTATTCAGTTCTCTCCTTCCCTTCTTTCTAAATATTTAATTTCGTTTTGTTTACTAATATCTTACTTGATTTTGTATTAGTTATAAGTTTTTATAATGCTGCACAAAAAAAAGATATCAAATGGATGTAAACAAATAGAGCCCGCCTCCACGTGGCGGGACACGGGCAACGGCGTGAGTGGGGACGGGAGCCGGGGTGGTGTTACTTTCAGTCACTCCGGACCCCGGACCCAGTCACAGCGGCCAAGTGGCAACATACGACCCACCATAAGAAATTAGACGGTGGGTCATAAAATATAAGCAGCTAGTGAAAAAAAAGTACATAAAGAAATATGAATGTTTTAGTTGGACTTATGGCAGCGCCATCTAGTGGGCCAACCATAGCGCCATCTGGTTTCCCCCTTCAAGCTAGACGAGTTTAGTTCTTTGCAGTTTTTTCGTTTGGCGCTTATTTCTGAGACATTTGGCCCGGTCACTATCAATGGACAACCCCGTATACTGACCAATATGATTCTATTCCTATAAAGCGAGCTATCAGACAACTGAATCTTAATCATCTAAAGTTCTGCACCTCTTGATACGGACAAGCCAGGCTCTTCGCTTGAAATTCAGACAATGTGATTGCAGCTCATCGAACCACGAGTACAGGATGGTATAACATATAAATTTATGAGAGAGAAATAATTATGTAATTTTTGTCTCGTGCATCCGCGAGCACTGGCACTTACTAAGGACACCAAAAGTTCCTTGTGTTGCACCATGGAAAATGATCTGTTCTTATTTTTTCATACAGGGTATTCACAAAGTCCCGTTACGAACCTCTAGGAAATTGAGTACATAATATTTTGAATATGAACTTATGTCCAGAAACATACCGTTTCTGTTCTACGGCGGTTCCAGTTCGCTTCTGCTCGAGGAATTAAATAAGACGTGATGCAGTACAATTATTAAGTAACAATTCGAAATATAACAAAACATCTATTTATCACTGAAGCATATTTGTTTGTATTAACATTTAATCATTACGTGTTTGCATCATTCCCCCCGCCCCCCCCCCCACCCAAAAAACAAACAAACTACTGTTTGTACAGAACAGCACTGATGCATTACAACATCAGATGACCGTCTGACTTACTACAGGCCCTGTCCATCCTACTGCTTTCCTAGACAAGCAAAACTGAAACTTTTGTCTTTCCCTCGGCCTACGTGGACGCGTTACACATCTTAACTGAAACTGTCATAGAACGGAAATGGACAAGGGTTACTTTTCAAAATATTATGTTCACTCCCCTCCACAAGTCCTAGAAGTTCGTAACGGGAATTTCCCCGAACACCCTATATACATCTTCGGAAAAAAAGTGTAAGAAGCTCGCGAACTGTGTGGCCGAGCGGTTCTAGGCGCTTCAATCTGGAGCAATAACTTACAGCCTGTGTTCCACTCTTACGCGACTGGTGCGAAATTTGACATCATCTTCCAGATTCAGAAACACGCCTACCAACCTTCGTTTACGTCGCACAGCTCGTTCCCAGTGTTGCAAATTTTTTTTCGTCAGTGTACATAAAAAAAGCAGTGCTAAAGTGCCGAACTCGCAAAGTACGCTAAGTTGTCTTCCATTTGAGATACACTGGATTGCCCAACTTCCTCTTAAGCCGGCCGGAGTGGCCGAGCGGTTCTAAGCGCTACAGTCTGGAACCGCGCGACCGCTACGGTGGCAGGTTCAAATCCTGCCTCGGGCACGGATGTGTGTGATGTCTTTAGGTTAGTTAGGTTGTAAGTTCTAGAGGACTGATGACCTCAGCACTTAAGTCCCTTAGTGCTCAGAGCCATTTGAACCAACCTCCTCTTACAAAGTCGAGTGTGCGTGTCGTACGCCTCTGAACTGTTGTCTGACCAGCCCGCGCTGCACTTTTCGCATCACGGGTGGAAGAAGAATCCCCGTGCAAGTCGCAGAAACACGTGTTGTATTTATGGAAACAGTTGTCTGGCTGAACAGAAGAGCCGAGGACGCGGCAACCGCGTCTGTCCTTGACACCTGCGGCAATAACTCCCGGCAGGCAATTATTTGGCGTTGCGGGCGGCAGTTACTCTGCAACGCGGCAGAGGCAGAGGCAGTGGCGGGCAGCTGTGAGCGCGGCGCGGCGCGACCAGTCCCGCGTCATTAATCACGCCGCCGCGCACAGCCAGCAGGTGCCCGCCACAGCTACCTGAGCAGCCGCCGGCCGATGCTGGCTGGCTCTGTCCTTCTCACGTCGGACTGATCGGCTGCGCGGCCTCGGTAACGACCGAGAAGTAATTTAATTCAGATAATACCTTCTCACAAGGGAACCTCACCATCGCGCCCCCCTCAGATTTAGTTATAAGTTGGCACAGTGGATAGGCCTTGAAAAACTGAACACAGATCGATTGAGAAAACAGGAAGAAGTTATGTGGAACTGTGAAAAAATAAACAAAATATACAAACTGAGTAGTTCATGGGAAGATAGGCAACATCAAGGACACTGGGAACGCAGGAGCGCTGTGGTCTCGTGGTAACGTGAGCAGCTGCGGAAGGAAAGGTTCTTGGTTCAAATCCTCCATCGAGTGAGAAGTTTAACTTTTTATTTTCAGTTTATGTGACAAACTCTTACGTTTTCATCACTTTTTTGGGAGTGATTATCACATCCACAAGAAAACCTAAATCGGGCAAGGTAGAAGAATCTTTTTACCCATTCGCCAAGTATACAAGTTTGGTGGGTCGACAACATATTCCTGTCATGTGACGCACATGCCATCACCAGTGTCGTATAGAATATATCAGATGTTTTTTTACTGTGGAGGAATCGGTTGACCTATGACCTTGCGATCAAATGTTTTCGGTTCCCATTGGAGAGGCACGTCCTTTCGTCTACTAATCGCACGGTTTTGCGATGCGGTCGCAAAACACAGAAACTAAACTTATTACAGTGAACAGAGACGTCAATGAACGAACGGACAGATAATAACCATTCAGGGACCTCTCGTTCTGCAGCTGCTCACGCTACTACCGGACCACGGCGCTCCTGAGCTCACATTCTCCATGATATTGCTTATGTGGCCCATGGACTACTCAGTTTGTATGTTTTGCTTATTTTTTCACAGTTCCACACAACTTCTTCCTGTTTTCTCAATTGATCTGTGTTCAGTTTATCAAGGCCTATCCACTGTGCCAACTTATAACTAAATCTGAGGGGGGTGCGATGGGGAGGTTCCCTTGTCAGTGATAAACTCGTTCGCCAACACAGCAATACCTAGAGTCCGGGTTTGTCCTGTTGTAAAATTGAATTTTCGCTGTATAAACACCGAAGAGCCTAAAAGCTGGTACACCTGCCTAATGTCGTGTACGGTCCACACAGCACGCAGAAGTGCCCGAACACGACGTCGCATGGACTCGACTAATGTCTGAAGTAGTACTGAAGGGAACTGACACCGTGAATCCCGCAGGACAAAGGGAACTGACACCGCAGTACTGTCCATAAATCCGTAAGAGTACGAGGGGGCGGAGATCTCTTCTGAACAGCACGTTGCAAGGCGTCCCAGATACGCTCAATAATGTTCATGTCTGGGGAGTTTGGTGGCCACCGGAAGATTTTAAATCAGAACCTGGAACCAATCTGTAGCAATTCCGGACGTGTATGGTGCACACTGTCTCGCTGGAATTGCCCAGGTCTGTCAGAATGCACAATGGACATCAATGGATGCAGATGAAGAGAAAGGATGCTTACTTCCGTGTCACTTGTCCTAATCGTATCTAGGAGTATCAGGGGTCCCATATCACTCCAACCGCACACACCCCACACCAGAACAGAGTCTCCACCTGCTTCAACAGTCCCCTGCTGACATGCGCCGGCTAGCGTGGCCGAGCAGTTCTAGACGCTACAGTCTGGAACCGCGCGACCGCTACGGTCGCAGGTTTGAATCCTGCCTCGGGCATGGATGTGTGTGATGTCCTTGGGTTCGTTAGGTTTAAGTAGTTCTAAGTTCTAGTCGACTGCTGACCTCAGAAGTTAAGCCTCATAGTGCTCAGAGCCATTTGAACCATTTTTTACAATTTGACACGAGACTTGTCCGACCAGGCAACATGTTTCCTGTCATCAACAGCCCAATGTCAGTGTTGACAGGCCCAGGCGAGGCGTAAAGCTTTCGGCCGTGCAGTCATCAAGAATACACGAGTCCGGCTCCGAAAGCCCATATCGATGATGATGATTCGTTGAATGGTTCGGACGCTGACACTTATTGACGGTCGAACATTCAGATCTGCAGCTATGTGCGAAATGGTTGCACTTCCGTCACGTTGAACGGTTCTCTTGAGGTGCCGTTGGTCCCGTTCTTGCAGGATCTTTTTCCGGCCGTAGCGATGTCCGAGATTTGATGTTTTACCGGATTCCTGATATTCACGGTACACTCGTGAAATGGTCGTACGGGAAAATACCCACTTCATCGGTACCTCGGAGATACTGTGTCAGATCGCGTCGACTATAACACCACGTCCAAACCCACTTAAATCTTGATAATCTGCCACTGTACCAGCAGTAGCCGTTCTAACAAAGGCACCAGACAATTGTTGCCTTATATAGAAGCTGGCGACCTCAGCGCCGTATTCGCCTGTTTGCATATCTCTGTTTTTGAATACGCGTGCCTTATACCAGTTGCTTTGGCGCTTCAGTATATATTGTGGACTGGGAGCGTCCACTTTGATGAAAATCTCGCTGCCGCTGGAAAGTACTAATAAAGGTGTGCTACTAGGAGGACGGATGCGCTGGTTTCTGGTACAGCACACGTACAATGAAAGTTACACGCGATAGTCAATAGTCAAATGTATTACTCAAGTTTGGTAACGCTGATTACCGCAACTACGAGGAGCATTCAAGTTCTAAGGCCTCCGATTTTTTTTTCTAATTAACTACTCACCCGAAATCGATGAAACTGGCGTTACTTCTCGACGTAATCGCCCTGCAGACGTCCACATTTTTCACAACGCTGACGCAGTGAGTC
The DNA here is from genome assembly GCF_021461395.2 of Schistocerca americana. NCBI lineage: Eukaryota > Metazoa > Arthropoda > Insecta > Orthoptera > Acrididae > Schistocerca > Schistocerca americana. The sequence continues at coordinate 133,494,312 of NC_060122.1, read as the reverse complement.
CATGGCAGCGGCGAAGGCTTCTTTAGGAGTCTGTTTTGACCACTGAAAAATCGCTGAGGCAATAGTAGAACGGCTGGTGAATGTGCGGCCACGGAGAGTATCTTTCATTGTTGGAAAAAGCCAAAAGTCGCTAGGAGCCAGGTCAGGTGAGTAGGGAGCACGAGGAATCACTTCAGTTATCACGAAGAAACTGTTGCGTAACGTCAGCTCGATGTGCGGGTGCGTTGTCTTGGTGAAACAGCACACGCGCAGCCCTTCCCAGACGTTTTTGTTGCAGTGCAGGAAGGAATTTGTTCTTCAAAACATTTTCGTAGGATGCACCTGTTACCGTAGTGCCCTTTGGAACGCAATGGGTAAGGATTACGCCCTCGTTGTCCCAGAACATTTTTTCAGCACTGGCGGTTACCCGAAATTTTTTTGGTGGCAGTGAATCTGTGTGCTTCCATTGAGCTGACTGGCACTTTGTTTCTGGATTGAAAAATGGCATCCACGTCTCATCCATTGTCACAACCGACGAAAAGAAAGTCCCATTCATGCTGTTGTTGCGCGTCAACATTGCTTGGCAACATGCCACACGGGCAGCCATGTGGTCGTTCGTCAGAATTCGTGGCACCCACCTGGGTGACACTTTTCGCATTTTCAGGTCGTCATGCAGGATTGTGTGCACAGAACCACAGAAATGCCAACCCTGGAGGCGATCTGTTCAACAGTCATTCGGCGATCCCCCAAAACAATTCTCTCCACTTTCTCGATCATGTCGTCAGACCGGCATGTGCGAGCCCGAGGTTGTTTCGGTTTGTTGTCACACGATGTTCTGCCTTCATTAAACTGTCGCACCCACGAACGCATTTTCGACACATCCATAACTCCATCACCACATGTCTCCTTCAACTGTCGATGAATTTTAATTGGTTTCACACCATGCAAATTCAGAAAACGAATGATTGCACGCTGTTCAAGTAAGGAAAACGTCGCCATTTTAAGTATTTAAAACAGTTCTCATTCTCGCCGCTGGCAGTAAAATTCCATCTGCCGTACGGTGCTGCCATCTCTGGGACGTATTGACAATGAGCGCGGCCTCATTTTAAAACAATGCGCATGTTTCTATCTCTTTACAGTCCGGAGAAAAAAAAATCGGAGGCTTTAGAACTTGAGTGCACCTCGTATATAATGCTCTCCTCTGTTGACTACAGTTACACGAACACAAACTAAATAATGTTCTCTGAACTAAAGTCTGAAGAAGATTAATCTTCTGTCTTGATGTTCTATTCGAGGAACAGTTCCAGACTAACAGTGCTCAGTTAAATCACCAGGCAGGCGGTCTCTGTCCATACACAATTCTATTCAAATGGTTCCAATGGCTTTGAGCACTATGGGACTTAGCTACTGTGGTAATCAGTCCCCTAAAACTTAGAACTACTTAAACCTAACTAACCTAAGGACATCACACACATCCATGCCCGAGGCAGGATTCGAACCTGCGACCGCAGCAGTCGCGCGATTCCGGACTGCGCGCCTAGAACCGCTAGACCACCGCGGCCGGCTAATTATATTCACTGTGCTGTTTCTACTGAAGATTAACCAGTCTCTATCGGCCATTCTATCTCACTCGATGACTTGAAGATGCCACGGACGTCCTGCGAGAACTCCCTGGTAACACCCGGACTGGCTTACAACTTGCAACTGACAGCTTCTGCTCTTGCACGGTCAGCAACGCTACCGCTCCAGGCGCCACGATTCTCGCGGGCAGCGTTACTGGTTTGCGCATTGCGATGTTCCTGCTGCGGGCGGACGTCCGCAGCTTGTGTGGTATCCCAGTACACCACAATATTCATGTCATTCCTGTTTTTATTTCCGAAAAAAGTCATCCATAGCCTGAAACTACATTATCATTGTAAATAGCTTTCTTTACTGTTACTCAGTGGTTTACATCTACATCATACTCCACAGGCACCTAATGGTGTGTGGCGCAGGGTACTTTTTTGTACCACTAACTGAACCCTCCAACCCTGTTCCATTTGCAAATAGCGGGTGGGAAGATCGATTGTCGGTAAGCCTCTGCATTGGCTCTAGTTTCTCGAATTTCCCCTCGTGGTCATTACACGTCTCGTATGTAGGGGGAGGTAATATGATGTCCGACTATTCCCGGAAAGTGGTCTCTCGAAATTTCAGTAGTAAATCACTCTGTGATACACAACGCCTCTCTTTTAACGTCTGCCAGTGGAGTTTGTTTAGCATCTCCGTGACGCTATCGCCCCGGCTACACGATCCCGTGACGAAACGTGCCGCTCTTCTTTGGATCTTCCCTATCTCTCCTATCATCCCCGATAGATGAACAGTACTCAAGAATCGGGCGAACAAGTGCCTTATAAGCCACTTCTTTCGTGGATGAGTTACATTTCCTTAAGATTCTTCCTATGAATCTTGAGTCTGGCATCTGCTTTTCCCACTATTTGTTCTATATCGTCTTTCCACTTAAGGCCGGTCCAGAAAGTTACTCCTAGATATTTTCCGGCAGACACTGTTTCCAGCAGTTTGTCATCAATACTGTAGGTATACAATAGTGGATTTCTTTTCCTATCTATGCTCAATATGTTACATTTATTTACGTTCAGTGGCAACTGCCAGAGCCTGCACCATTCATCAATGCTCTGGAGGCCGTTCTGCAAATCATTACTATCTTCTGGCGTTGCTGCTTTCTTGTAGACAACAGCATCATCTGCGAACAGCCTTAGAGAGCATACGTAATATAACTTAAGAAAGCTACAGGAATTAAGTAGTGCTGTTGTTAGCATTAACCTAGGTACACATATCCACGCTGAGGTACGGCTACTGTACCTGAATACTTTGTATAAGTTTCGATGAAAGTACGCACGAGTTCAATAAGATCAAAAGGCAGACAGTTAATGCACTAATACAAATGAAATATATATTTTCCACTGTGTTTGTTTTCCAAAAATCTGAGTAGCGACATGTCACGCCTCTGAGAATGCTTTTGGAGATAAACATACATCACAAACTTCAGTTCGAAATCCAGCATAGCAGACGCCCACAAAATTATTAAATGTACAGCTATGACAAACGAAAGGAAAAGAAAATGAGTGTTTATTTTTCCTGGTATTGTTTAGTGCAACACACAACAATTATTTACTATTTTATTAATTGGAGTTTTAGATCAACTTCTTTCTCTGACTACTGAGAAGTCTTTGGTGCAATCACTTCTTTATTTTTTTTTATTGGTCACTTCCATCTCGGTGCGTACCGTCCTTACTCATTACTTCGATCGAAGGTTCTAGAAGCTCGAAGCACCAACACGACACAGCCAGTATAGTGACATCGTTATTGTCAGGAAGATATCACTTCTTACTATACAGGGTGAGGCAGCGAAGCTCTAAATGTGTCCATTATGAATAGATATAACCAGATAAGGTGTTCGCAGACGTATAGCGGATGATATGGCTAATTTCCTGGCGTTCGCAAATAATTTTTATTACAACAACAACTACTTTGTTTTTTATCTGATGCAACTATATATTTTTTCTGTGACCTTTGAAAGAACAACAACATAACATGTATGCGACCTGATCAAATAATATCAAACCACCGTCCCACCATCAGGAGAAAAGGTTCCGCAAACTTTTGTCCTGTTGTACTAAATGTAAGCAAACACGCAACTTAGGCGCGGCTCGTTTCGTTATTGTCACGGCCGTCATACCAAGTGTTCGAAATGTTCAGCTGTAAAGTGATTCGGGAGAAACAATATTGCACGTTGAATTTCATCTTTGGTTAACAGTAGCACAGGCTCATGTGCATTTGATGCCTTCGGGTTTCGTTGGTGTTTCCTAATAGACCACGCGTAAAAGTATAGAAGTTTGGTGAGTGTGCGTTTCTTGGACCACCTTTGCAGTGCTCTCCAAATGTTCTCTTAAATGAGTCTGTCTTTAAGTGTGCGGCGTTAGAGGGACATTCGTCCAGGTTGGTCTCACAGTGATTGCACCATGTCCAGTGGGATGTCCTCCAATAGCTGCGGTAGCAGCATGTCTTAAGAACTGCAGATCCCTGAGTGTATTCAGACTCTCATTAGCAAAATTTTCCATAGATATGCCGCATCACTTTGCAGTTTTCCTCGGTAACATTGGGAGAACTGTAACCAATTTTGGAACTCATTGCCATGAAGCTGTAGATGCAGTGAAATGTGAAAGAATGCAAGTGCTCTCAGAACACGCATTTAGTAGACCCCTCTCCTACTTCCGAGGTGTCTCTTAGTGACATCTGCATTGTACGTTACCGCTGTTAAAATGCTATTTCTTTCATCAGTGGCCCCTCTTTTTCCTTGCCATATCATACTCTCCATTCCTTCTGCTTCTACAAAATTTTTATAACGTTCGCAAAGACAGATCGTGAGTGCTTGGCACGATCTGGAAACTCTTTCAGCATACAACCGCTCTTCAGCATACAACCACACCGTTGCTCTAATAGTTTCGCGACATTCGCCGTAAACGATATTAACTTTTTCGACTGCCATATAGTGAATGTCTCAGCAGCCTTACGAGCAAGTTATCTGATTGCTACAACATCAAAACACAGACTGATGGTCATCAAGCTCACAGGTAAACACAAAAACAGTATTTGAGTTACGTGCTTGGTTTCTATCATTGACGTTGGTGGAACCTTTTCTCCTGACAGCGGGACAGCAGTTTACGGCGCTGTTATCTTGATTCAGTGCCGTACATGTTATGCTGTTTAAGTTCTTTTAGAAACTCCTTTCAAATGCCACACAAACTGTATAGTTTCATTAGCAAAAAACAAACCCGGTTGTTGTAATTCGGTGAGCGTCACAAAATTCGCCATATTGTCCGTTATAGCTGGGTGTAAACTGCACCTCGATACATTTATTAATTCTGGATATATTTGGACCGGCCTGTCGTAACTGCCTCACTCTGCATTATGTAAACACCGACGACTGGTTTCGACAATACGAAAGTATAGCTTCCCCCTTTTCTGTACACGAGATCGCTAGCACAGGAGTGCTGAATCCCTATTCAGTTCAGAAATACGTTTTATCGCCGTTGATAGTGAAAGGGATGTGACTCACCAGACTGCGTCTTAAGTCAAATGCCGAACTTCTCTGCAGTCTTTAACGGAGATCAGTCTGTCTATGTTTGGCAGTCTTATTGAGACTAATTCGCGACGAGCACAGTTTCACCAAAAGTCGTATTTTCATTTGAATAACAGTAATTCCTCATCTTCCCCCCCCCCCCCCCCCACACACACACACACTATCGAATGTGAAGATAACATTCCAATTGAATTTCTTCTGGGTCCACATTCGCTATTGTTCGGTTGCCAGGGGGATAATAATACCAGTTATTGGCTAGCTTTTGGGATAATCGCATTTCCTCCTTTTTTAAATGTAATATGTGGTAATGTAAAAAGGACTAATTCGAAAAGCTGAAAGGTACGTGTGACTGGAAGTTGATAGATTGACTCACATTTAGTTTGGAATCGCCTGGAAATAATGGTTGTGTGTTGCCTTTTGTGTGGCGGAGGTGATTACAAGCCGCGGGCCACTTCCAGAGAGGAATGCAGGCAGAGAGCCACTCTGTCCCTGAGCTGAGAGGGTCGCCTCGCCTCCATTAGCCGACCCAGCGCCCTCTCCTGCCCCGCTGCGGTTCCTCCCACCGCCGCGGCGCGCGCTGCTGTCGCGGGAGATTGGTCTCGGCGCGTCACGCCTGGGACAAAAGCCGCCGCCTAAGTGAGTGCTTTGTGGCTGTGGCGCTCAGCTCCGGGCTCCTCACCGGAGGCCTATTACCGCCGTGAGGCGGCGGCGTGGACGCTTCAGAGGCACCCGACAAATGTGAGAGAGGCTCGAACGTGTGAAGAGAAGAGCAACGAGAACGGCCCATGTCACGAGAGCTGGCACAGCCAGAGAAACAGGCATTTGATACTCCGTGGTACAGCAGTACCAACTACTAAACAGTGCTGAGATTTATTGTAAATCTGACAAGGAAATCAATCTGATTTTTCTAATCTTTTTTTATATTTATGGTACCTGAGTCCGCAGCTCGTGGTCTCGCGGTAGCGTCCTCGCTTACCGAGCGCGGGGTCCCGGGTTTGATACTGGCGGCGTCAGGGATTTTCACACGCCTCGTGATGACTGGTTGTTGTTGTGTCGTCTTCATTATCATCATCATCATCATTTATCCCCATTACGGTCGGGGGAGCCGCCCGGAGTGGCCGAGCGGTTCTAGGCGCTACAGTCTGGAACCGCGCGACAGCTACGGTCGCAGGTTCGAATCTTGCCTCGGGCATGGATGTGTGTGATGTCCTTAGGTTGGTTAGGTTTAAGTAGTTCTAAGTTCTATGGCACTGATGACCTGAGATGTTAAGTCCCATAGTGCTCAGAGCCATTTGAAACATTTGAACCAGTAGTTTGAGCATAGCGAACGAGAGAAAATGCGGTTTTTGAAGGCGTTGCGGGTTGCATAAACTCAAAGGCGTCACGTGCCCTCGACGCAAACGGAAGGCATTCAAACTTGCGGTGGGCAGTGGTAACAATGCTTTGTCTCATCTCTGTACATGGAGTTTACAATAACCATGACACACTGTCATACAATGAAGGCTTTCACGACCGGATGGTACTGTTGTTGATAATTCTTCCGGGTTATATGGCCGTGGTCCATGGAATTCTTCTATTCCTAACGTCTCGTCCAATACTACGTTGGACATCCTCGGAGGTATGGCTGGTCCTGCTGAGTCCCGCAAACGTAGTATTGGACGAAACGTTAGGAATAGAAGAATTCCATGGACCACGACCATATAACCCGGAAGAATTATCAACAATATGACACACTGTACTACGAAGGTCCGTATTATGCGATAGATTTCCGAGACAGCGACGTTGCCGGCCGTCCGACACATCCCCGAGCCGATGTGAGAGGCTTTCGTCTGGATTATAGAGAGCTGTTGGCGGGCCGCTTCGAGCCGTGATGGGCAGGTAAGAGAGGCCGGAGAGGCGGCCGCATCGTGTTGTGGTGCGCCGGGACTGTACAGTAATGCGGCCCGGGCGCTGGGCACGGGCAGGTGCCCGCAGCCAGCACGACTCGGCCGCTGCGTGACCGCCGGCCGCCCAGGAATGCAGCCCCGCGCTGCACGCCGCCTGCAGCTCCATCTCCCCCCCCCCCCCCCCCCCCCCCCCCCGCCGCCCTCTCACCGTTCGTAATAAACTCCACAGCCGATAAGGCGCCACTGCTCATCGGGCGCGTCATGTCTGGGAACGGGGCTATAAACTGGCCTCATTCCTTCTACCCGTTCACCTTCCAGTCTAGGATTGGTCTCGGCACAGAAGCAAAGTGTTCGTAGTACATACGCTTCTTTCTGACGTAGCTCAACATTTAGCCCAGCTTCACCCACAGTTTTCCATCACAGAAATGCGAGTCCATGTGAAACAATGTTCGACCGTAACATTTACCTCTACATTTACCCCATTGCCCTTCATTCCACAGTTCAGTATTTGCCAGAGGGAGTACAGAAACATTTTCCAGCTATGAGACAGGCGAAATTCCCTCAGACTTCAAGTAATTCCAATCCCAAACAAAGCAGGTGTTGACAGATGTGATAATTACCGAACTATCAGTTTAATAAGTCACAGCTGCAAAATACTAATGCGAATTCTTTACACACGAATGGAAAAACTGGTAGAAGACGACCTCGTGGAAGATCAGTTTGGATTCCGTAGAAATGTTGGAACACGTAAGGCAATACTGACCCTACGACTTATCTTAGAAGAAAGATTAAGGAAAGGCAAACCTACGTTTCTAGCATTTGTAGACTTAGAGAAAGCTTTTGACAATGTTGACTGGAATACTCTCTTTCAAATTCTGAAGGCGGCAGGGGTAAAATACAGGGAGCGAAAGGCTATTTAAAATGTGTACAGAAACCAGATGGCAGTTATAAGAGTCGAGGGGCATGAAAGGGAAGAAGTGGCTGGGAAGGGAGTGAGACAGGGTTGTAGCCTCTCGCAAATGTTATTGAATCTGTATATTGAGCAAGCAGTAAAGGAAACAAAAGACAAATTCGGAGTAGGTATTAAAATCCATGGAGAAGAAATAAAAACTGTGAGGTTCGCCGATGACATTGTAATTCTGTCAGAGACAGCAAAGGACTTGGAAGAGCAGTTGAACAGAATGGACAGTGTCTTGAAAGGAGGATATAAGATGAACATCAACAAAGCAAAACGAGGAGAATGGAATGTAGTCGAATTAAGTCGGGTGATGCTGAGGGAATTAGATTAGGAAATGAGACACTTAAAGTAGTAAAGAAGTTTTGCTGTTTGGGGAGCAAAATAACTAGTGATCGTCGAAGTAGAGAGGATATAAAATGCATACTGGCAATGGCAAGGAACGCGTTTCTGAAGAAGCTAGTGTCAGGAAGTCGTTTCTGAAAGTATTTGTATGGAGTGTAGCCATGTATGGAAGTGAAACATGGACGATATCTAGTTTGGACAAGAAGAGAGTAGAAGCTTTCGAAATGTGGTGCTACAGAAGAATACTGAAGATTAGATGGGTAGGTCACATACCTGATGATGAGGTATTGAATAGAAAGAGAAATTTGTGGCACAACTTGACTAGAAGAAGGGACCGGTTGGTAGGGCATATTCTGAGGCATCAAGGGATCACCAATTTAGTATTAGAGGGCAGCGTGGGGGTAAAAATCGTAGAGGGAGACAAAGAGATGAATACACTAAACAGATTCAGAAGGATGTAGGCTGCAGTAGGTACTGGGAGATGAAGAAGCTTGCACAGGATAGAGTAGCATGGAGAGCTGCATCAAACCAGTCTGAGGACTGAAGACCACAACAACAACAACATGACATCGTAAACTTTCCCGGCGGAATAAGCCTTGAAAGTCTCTTCGGGTTTGCTTCCGCATCCTAAAATCAACTCGATTCGATATTTCGGCGATCCAACGTTTCGCCATCTTCAGGAGAATGCTGCTTCTGCTGATGAGTCCCGCTGGTATAGCTATGCGTATTCAAATACAGACATGTGTAAACAGGGAGAATACAGCGCAGCGGTCAGCAACGCCTATATAAGGCAGCAAGTATCTGGCGCAGTTTTTTGATCGGTTACTGCTGCTCCTCTGGCCCCGATAACTGAGTGGTCAGCCTGACGGATTGCCGTCCTACGGGCCCGGGTTTGATTCCCGGCTGGGTCGGGGATTTTCTCCGCTCAGGGACTGGGTGTTGCGCTGTCTTCATCATCAACATTTCATCCCCATCCGGCGTGTAGGTCGCCCATTGTGGCGTCGAATGCAATAAGACCTGTACCATGGCGGCCGGACCTGCCCCACAAGGGGCCTCCCGGCCAATGACGCCAACCGCTCTTTTCCATTTCCATGGCACGTTATCTTATAAAGATTTAAGTGAGTTTCAACGTGGTGTTGGAGTCGGCACAGGAGCGCTGGGACACAGCATCATCGAGGTAGCCATGAGGTGGGGATTTTCTCCTACTATGTAAATCAGGAACCCGGTAAAACATAAAGTCGCCGACATCGTTGCAGCCGGAAGAAGATCCTGCAAGAACGGGACCAAAGACGACTGAAGAGATTGCGGCGGATTTTAATGCTGGGCCGTCTGTAAGTGTCAGTGTGCGAACCATTTAACGAAACATCATCGATATCGGAGCCGAAAGTCCACTCGTGTACCCTTGATGACTGCACGACACTATTCTTTACGCCTAGCCTGGGCTCGTCAACTCAGACATTGGATTGTTGATGACTGGAAACATGTTGCCTGGTCGGACGAGTCTTGGTTCAAATTATATCGAGCGGATGGGCATGAACGGGTATGGAGACAACCTTATGAATCCATGTACCCTGCATGTCAGCAGGGGACTGTTCCATCTGCTGGAGGTTCTGTAATGGTGTGGCACGTGTGCAGTTGGAGTGATATGGGGGCCCCTGGTACGTCTAGATACGACTCTGACAGCTGACACGTACGTAAATATAGCGTCTGATTACCTGTATCCGTTGATGTCCACTGTGCATTCCGATATATTTAGGCAATTGCAGCAGGACAGTGCGACACCCCACACGTCAAGAATTGCTACGGAGTGGCTCCAGGAACATTCTTGTGAGATTAAACACTTCCGCTGACCATCAAACTCTCCAGATATGAACATCTCCATCCCTTCGTACTATTACGGATTTTTGGACAGCCCTGCAGGATTCATGGTTTCAGTTCCCTCCAGCACTACTTCGGACATTAGTCGAGTCCAAGCCACGTCGTGATGCGGCACTTCTGCCTGCTGCCGTGGGCCCTACACGTGTCACCTTGTCACGTGTCAGAGTCGTATATAGACGTACAGTGCGTGTACCAGTTTCTTTGGCTGTTCAGTGTACCTAGTAGTCTCAAAATCACTCTTCTGGTGTTATGTACAAAATTTTCTCGGGGTTAACGCTACGTCATACCTGGGTCAAAACTGGAAGCAGACAGACGGGCACTAACGAGAAAAAGTATATATCAATTCACACATTTCATAGTGACTGGCCATCAAAATGGAAGCACACAGATGGACACTAACGGAAAAAAGCTGCCCATACTGTGCAGTAAGTAAAACACTAATTACATCCATATCGACAGATAAACAATAATTATGGCGATATATTAAAGTGTGTTCCATCTTCTTGTCACAGAGATAGCACCCAGCTTATGCTAGAAATAACGTTGTAACCTCCAGAAATCATCTGAAAATGAACCTGAAAAGGTTCGAAAACCTGTTCATGGAATAAAACATAATTATTAAAAAAAGTGACTGGTTGCAGTTTCATGTAACTTGGTCACTATGAAAAAATATATTTTACTCAATGCGGATTCGGTCCCAAAAACACATCCTAGTTTTGTCTTTGTCGATGTTCATCTTGTAACTTCGTTTCAAGATGCTGTCCATTGTATTCAATAGGTCTTCCAAGTCCTTTATGGTCTTTGAAGGAATTACAATGTCATCAGCAATCGCCGGCCGGAGTGGCCGAGCGGTTCTAGGCGCTACAGTCTGGAACCTCGCGACCGCTGCGTTCGCAGGCTCGAATCCTGCCTCGGGCATGGATGTGTGCGATGTCCTTAGGTTAGTTAGGTTTAAGTAGTTCTAGGTTCTAGGGGACTGATGACCTCAGAAGTTAAGTACCATAGTGCTCAGAGCCATTTGAACCATTGCATCAGCAAATATCCGTAATTCCGTTTTCTTTATATAGTACTGTTCTTGATGGATTGACGTCACCTGGCCCGTAATCTGCAAGCGTTCCCATGACCTCCACACCCAGGCCAGAATAAGGGGTGGAAGGAGAGAGGAAAGTGCGTAGAGCAGCATCTCTTTCCCTAGAAGACTTCTTTTTTAATGATCAACCTCTCTGATTTCTAGGGACTGTCCCCAGTCTTCATAAGAGGCAGCTGTCTGTACTAAATTCACTAGTAGACATCCAAATTTCCAAGACTTCTTATATTTGTGTGCCCCAGTAAGCGAAGCTTGAGACATGAGTACCGTACTCGTACCTTCAAAGGGTATTTCGTAAGTTCTTAGTGTGCCTAATTTCCTCTACTCTGCCTCTATACAGCGTTTACGTTCAGTACAGGTCTCTGACAGTGCGCAGGTTATCTTCCTTACGTCATTTTAGCCACGTTCACACGGCGTGCGGAGCGCCTTCAGGAAAACCGTGGAAAATTCCGCAGGACTGCAAGGCAAGGTACGCCAATTCCGCCAGAGCGTCCAGATGTGCCGCGGTGGCAATTGCGCGCGTATTGCGGGTGGCCTGATGGGAAGGGGCCGGCCCGGGCTCGCTATTGGCGGGAGGAGTCGCGTCGCGCCGACCAATGAGAGCGGCGCAAGGCGGCGCCGACGCCGACGCCGCGGCCTGGAGGGGCGTCGGCGCCGCGCACAATGGTGGACGCCTGCGTTCTTTGCCAGTTCTGTATGCGGCGAGAATAAAGCACAGCCTCTAGTCTCTCAAAACCGACGATTTGCGGGTACGGTACCATGTGGGCAAACCTGTAAAGGCCAATGACCTACGATCATCCCTAAATCGTTTGATTGCTACCGAGGCTTTTCTAACATTTCAAGTTGCCTAAACGATTACTCTCGCCAAAACAGTCCATTCGCGAATGAATGTCGAATAAAATCCACTAGAAGAGTGCTACATATTCCGACAATCATCGGGCAGAAGAAACTGCACGCCACTGAACTATTTCGGGATAACATATGATTTTCTCTGTTTAAAAAACGGTCTTTGCCGCTATTTTTTGGCTAACTTTCTCTCTCCTGCTGTGGAAGATATCGTAAGTGAATGCCAGAGAAATCAAAATATAACTTCATAGCATTCAGTTATGCAACATTACGAAACACACCGTGCAAAATATTATGGTTAAGGCCCTGCCCAAATTCCGAAAAAGATTCATCACCTAGGAAATTAAGACCGTCCATAAACTATATGATCATATCATTAATTTCAAGAAACAGGAAGTAGTTCTAAAATATATCGGTCGAAGGTGCTGTCGATACCTCACACCTCAGCTGGCAGTGTAAACCAAACCTAAAAAGGTTCAAATGGCTCTGAGCACTATGGGACTTAATTACTGTGGTCATCAGTCCCCTAGAACTTAGAACTACTTAAACCTAATTAACCTAAGGACATCACACACATCCATGCCCGAGGCAGGATTCGAACCTGCGACCGTAGCAATCGCGCGGATCCGGACTGCGCGCCTAGAACCGCTAGACCACCGCGGCCGGCACCAAACCTAAACATAAGAAATGCTACGAACGCGCTGTGTTGTCAGTACCGTCTCAATATTCGCAATTTTGCTTACGGAGATAATTGCTAGAATCTTGACGGTGGTGTTTCTACTGGAGTCAGGGAAACACTAGCCAGTCTGAATAACTCAAAGCGAGATTACAGTGTAACTCTACTTGCATATTAGTATAGTTAGAGTACTCACTTTGATTATAAAGGAATTTCATGAAGATGGAGACCGTATCTCATTTCACTATTATTTCGACATTAGCTGGAAAAAACTAAATCAGCATAGCTGTCCCGGGATTTTAACCCATATTTTCTCGAATGCGACTACTTTATTAACCACCTTGTCTCCTCACTGATCGTGAGAACGAGAAAAATAATTTTGTCGATAATAGTTGACCCTTTTGTTTTTGATTAGTTACATCATCTCTGGAAAGACTTTGTTAATGTGAGAAATGCAAACTTCCGACGTGGCTTGGAGTCAGCGTTAAAGCATTGGCCGCCCGCTATCTGGCTGAGTAAGTCGGTTCAAACATCTGAGGAAGGCAACGGCGTACCACCTCTAATACAGTGCGATCCATTTAAACCTGAAGTTGAATTATTCATAACTTTTGAACCAATTTGGGAGATGATAAGACACAGTTTCGAGATTACATACATACATACATACAAACACACACACAAAAAGTCCTCACAGCAAATGTTAGAAGTGGGCCGGCTGCTATGGCCGAGCGGTTCTAGGCGCTTTAGTCCGGAACCACGCTGCTGCTACGGTCGCAGGTTCGAATCCTGCCTCGGGCATGGATGTATGTGATGTCCTTAGGTTAGTTAGGTTTAAATAGTTCTAAGTCTATGGGACTGATGACGTCAGATGTTAAGTCCCATAGCCGGCCGAAGTGGCCGTGCGGTTAAAGGCGCTGCAGTCTGGAACCGCAAGACCGCTACGGTCGCAGGTTCGAATCCTGCCTCGGGCATGGATGTTTGTGATGTCTTTAGGTTAGTTAGGTTTAACTAGTTCTAAGTTCTAGGGGACTAATGACCTCAGCAGTTGAGTCCCATAGTGCTCAGAGCCATTTGAACCATTTTTGTTAAGTCCCATAGTGCTTAGAGCCATTTGAACCATTTTTTGTTAGAAGTGTCCTGCACCAGCATCGATGCATAGCTGAACGCGTTTCACCATATTCCGCGGCTTTCTGAGAAATGTATCCTCGCCAATGTTGCTTACGGCGTGTGTAATGGCCTGAAGTAGTTCTGCAGAGGTCATTCTTGTACACTCTGTTTTAAAATACCACCATAAGTAATCCTGAGACGGGGGTGGTTAGATCAGGTGACAGGGGGACCACAACTTGTTTTAGATTATCCGATCACCATAGAAACTGGTTACAAGTTACACGGAACCGTTAACTGTGTGACCCCTCGCTGCTTCTTGCTGGATAACCTGTAAGTTCGATGTCATCCAGATGTTCCACAAATGTTTTGAAGCTGCCCGTATAAGCTGTCGGCCATAGTATCCACGGTCGTATCGAAGAAAATGGGGCAAACAATCCTGGAAGCTGATACCGCATACCACACTTCAACTTTTCCATCATGCTGTGGTGTTCGTGGATGTCATGGTGGGTTCACACTAACCCAGTATCTACTGTTTTGCTTGTTGATGTAACCTGACAGATGGAACCATGCCTCGTCTGTAAACCAAGTTACGGAATGTCTGGACGTTGAATAACAAACCTCTGAAACCATCGATAGTAAAGCATTCATTTCACATGATCGGTATCCTACAGTGCTGTACGGTACTTCTGATTCTCCCAGAGCTACTGAGACTATCAAAACAATTTTCCCATTTCTAAGAGCTTTCTGAAGGCAATTATGACTCATGTGGACCGTCCTGTAGACCCATGCCTAAGTAATTCACTGAGTTACCCAAACCAGCCATCGGGGTGAAAAGAGCTCTACTTAAATTCATTATCCGTGTCGCTTGTGGACCTTTAATTGACAACTGCCCAGAAGCCCTGGTGGAGGTGACCAGCCAGTGTCGGCGGTATTGCGAGGTGAGTGGGGCCGGGCACTTAACGCTCTCGTCCGGACCCGCTGCGTCTATCGAGGCATACTCTGGGGGCTTAAGAGCCCGCGCCGTTTCGGCCGCTGGACCCATCCGTCGTCATTAGCGTCTCGCGTAATCCTAACGTATGGCGACTGCTCGTGTATTCGACTCCCCACTGTTGCTGCCTCCTCTTTCCACGCTTCTCGCTAGCCCAGAAAGCGTCTCGTCTTCTACCACCCGCACGATTTCAGTATATTTCTCTAAGTCGCACTGTGGAACTGACAGGCACTTCAATTTCGCGCATAAGCAAATAAAACAGTGCCTGCCAGTGGTGTTTAATTTTACATCTGCAGAATACACAGGTCCTACTCCATAAGCCACTGTACAGTGCCTGACCAGGGGGGTTTCGTAACAATATTTTCGATTTACTTTCCTATTCCACTCATGTACCGAACGATAGAAAAGTGACCATCTATGTAAGACTGCACGCCCCTAATCTTTCTTATGTTACTCCCATATTCTGTTCGCGAGATGTATGACAGTGTCAGCAGTATCATCGCATTGCCTTCCGCGAACAGTTTTTCTCTAAATTTTCGAGAGAACTACATCTTGTTTCTTCCAGGACTTCCCATTAAAGTTTTCCAAGCATTTCAGCTACATTTTGATCTGGGATTGTATGATCATAGCACTCCTTCTCTGAATTCGATGTCACTCATACTTTATAAGAACTGGAAACGCTAGAACAGTACTTTAGGTTTGCTTTTGTATGCTATTTTCTTTACAGACTGCGTTTTCCGAGACCCTTCTAACAAATCCAAGTACACTGCTGGCCACCGTAAATGCAACACCAAGAAAGACAAGAGGTAGCACAACAAGATTTATTTTGTAGATAACATGTTGACCAAGTATCAAATGATTACGTTTACAGACGTCTGTGACATGTGGTTCCTGCCAGAATCAGTAGCCAGAGTAGCCGCCATTGTTGGAGGTCACCGCTGCCACACGTCTCGGCATTGAGTCAAAGAGACGTTGGATGTGTTCATGGGGTCCAGCAGCCCAAGCAGCTTCCACACGTTGCCAAAGATCATCTGGTGTGGCAGCTGGGGATGTAATCTGGGTCACTCGTTGAGCAACCATGGACCACATGTTTTCTATCGGCGAAAGATCCGGAGAGCGAGCCGGCCAGGGAAGCAATTCAATCTGGTTATTGACGAAGAACCTTTGGACAATGCGTGCCACGTGTGGTCGCGCATTATCGCGTTGAAATATGGCTGTGGCCGAGCCCTGAAGGTAAGGAAGGACAACTGGCTCCAGCACCTCGGATATGTAGCGCCGGCTATTTAAAGTACCGGCAATGCGTACTAGAGGCGTGCGAGAGTAATATCCAATACCGCCCCATACCATAATACCCGGTGCACGACCAGTGTGGCGGTGCATAATGCAGCTGTCCAGCATCCTCTCTCCACGATGTCTCCACACTCGAATCCGACCATCGTGGTGCTGCAGACAGAAGCGTGCCTCGTCAGTAAAGACATTCTGCCGTCCATATCCGTCTGTCATCACACCATTGGCGCGGTTCGAGTCCTCCCTCAGGCATGGATGTGTGTGTGTGTTCTCCTTAGCGTAAGTTAGTTTAAATTAGGTTAAGTAGTGTCTAGGCTTAGGGACCAATGACCTCAGCAGTTTGGTCCCTTAAGAATTCACACACATTTTTTGAGCTCAGGAGAGGCGCTGCGGGCGATGCCGTGGTGCTGTGAGGAAAGACAGTCGCGTCGGTCGTCTGTAACCATAGCCCCTACCGCCAAATTTAGCCGCACTTTCCCAACGGATACGTACGTCGTACGAAAAATGGCTCTGAGCACTATGGGACTGAACATCTGAGGTCATCAGTCCCCTAGAACTTAGAACTACTTAAACCTAACTAACCTAACGACATCACACACATTCATGCCCGAGGCAGGATTCGAACCTGCGAGCGTAGCGGTCGCGCGGTTCCAGACTGTAGCGCCTAGAACCGCTCGGACACTCCGGCCGGCCTTTCGTCGTACGTCCCACTTTGATTTCTGCGGTTATTTCACGTAGTGTTGCTTGTCTGTTAGCACTGACAACTCTGCTACTCTCGCTCGTTAAGTGAAGGCCGTCGGCCACTGTGTGAAATTTGGTAATTTCGGTACACATCTTGACACTGTAGATCTCGGAATACTAAATTCCGTAACGGTATGCGAATTGGAAAGTCCCACGTGTCTAGCTCCAGCTACCGTTCCGCGTTCGAATTCCCGTCGTTCGGTCATAATAACGTCGGAAATTTTATCACCTGAGTGCAGTCCGCCCCCTGTAGCTGAGTGGTCAGCGTGGCAGAGTGTCAACCCTAAGGGCCCCGGTTCAATTCCCGGCTGGGTCGGACATTTTCTCCGCTCAAGGACTGGGTGTTGTGTTGACCTAATCATCATCATTTCATCCCCATCGACGCGCAAGTCGCCGAAGTGGCGTCAAATCCAAAGACTTGCACACGACGAACGGTCTACCCGACGGGACGCCCTTGTCACACGACGTTTACATTTACCTGAGTACAAATGACAGCATCTTGTGATGCACTGCCCTTTTGTACGTGGTGTACGCGATACGAACGCCATCTGTATGTGTATATCGCTTTTCCGTCATTTTAGTATATGCTAGTTTGTTGAGGAAAAAGTCAGGAATTTTTAGAGGAGGATGTGAGCGGCCGTGCTGCTGAGATGCTTTTAGGCAGAAGGCCGCGGTAATGGTTCGGGCCGCATGACTGGCAACATAGCTGGGATAATGGCGCGGCGCAGCGCAGTGCTGGGTGCCCTCGGCGGCCACCGGTGGGGCAGAACCGGCCGATAGCATCGTCGGGCCCGGGCTGGGAACGAACGCGGGCCGCACCGCGGTATTACCCGCGCCCTAATCTCGCCGTGAATCGTAACGCGCAGGGCCGCCAAATAAAAGAGCCGGCAGGCGCTGAGGTGCGTGGCGCGGCAAGGCCGCCGATGGCCGGCGATACCCGCGCCGCAGATAGCATCGCGCCGCGCCCGGCCTGTGTTTCGGCCGTAATAGTACCCGCCGTCTTAATGGCCCACGTGTCACTGAGGAGCCGCGGCTTAATGCATCTCTGCCTCTTGTCACAAGCCGCCAGGCGTCGGGGCGGTTGTCCGCCAGTGTCCGTCTGCCCCTCTCCCCACTGTCTGACAGCCACACAGCTTACAGGGTGAGCATTCATCCTACTGTCACCGATATTGCTCATCTTTCGCACGATTGTACACTACTGGCCATTACAATTGCCACACGAAGGAGAAATGCAGATGATAAACGGGTATTCATTGGACAAATATATTATAGAACTGACATGTGATTACATTTTCACGCGATTTGGGTGCATAGATCCTGAGAAATCAGTGTCCAGAACAACCACCTCTGGCCGTAATAACGGCCTTGATACGCCTGGGCATTGGGTCAAACAGAACTTGGATGGCGTGTACAGGTACAGCTGCCCATGCAGCTTCAACACGATACCACAGTTCATCAAGAGTAGTGACTGGCGTATTGTGCGGAGCCAGTTGCTCGGCCACCATTGACCAGACGTTTTCAATTGGTGAGAGATCTGGAGAATGTGCTGACCAGGGCAGCAGTCGAACATTTTCTGTATCCAGAAAGGCCGGTACAGGACCTGGAACATGCGGTCGTGCATTATACTGCTGAAATGTAGGGTTTCGCAGGGATCGAATGTAGGATAAAGCCACGGGTCGTAACACATCTGAAATGTAACTTCCACTGTTCAAAGTGCCGTCAGTGCGAACAAGAGGTGACCGAGACGTGTAACCAATGGCACCCCATACCATCACGCCGGGTGATACGCCAATATGGCGATGACGAACACACTCCTCCAATGTGCGTTCACCGCGATGTCGCCAAACACGGATGCGACCATCATGATGCTGTAAACAGAACCTGGATTCATCCGAAAAATGACGTTTTGCCATTCGTGCACCCAGGTTAATTGTTGAATACACCATCACAGGCGCTCCTGTCTGTGATGCAGCGTCAGGGGTAACCGCTGCCGTGGTCTCCGAGCTGATTGTCGACGCTGCTCCAAACGTCGTCGAACTGTTCGTGCAGATGGTTGTTGTCTTGCAAACGTCCGCATCTGTTGACTCAGGTGTCGAGACGTGGCTCCACGATCCGTTACAGCCGTGCAGATAAGATGCCTGTCATCTCGACTGCTAGTGATACGAGGCCGTTGGGATCCAACAGGGCGTTCCGTATTACCCTTCTGAAACCACCGATTCCATATTCTGCTAACAGTCATTGGATCTCGACCAACGCGAGCAGGAATGTCGCGGTACGATAAACCGCAATCGCGATAGGCTACAATCCGACCTTTATCAAAGTGTATGAGAAATCAGTTGGAAACTTTCCTCATGTCAAGCATGTTGTAGGTGTCGCCGCCGGCGCCAACCTTGTGTGAATGCTCTGGAAAGGTAATCATTTGCATATCAGAGCATCTTCTTCCTGTCGGTTAAATTTCGCGTCTCTAGCAGGTCATCTTCGTGGTGTAGCAATTTTAATGGCCAGTAGTGTAGTAATACTGTTTCTGGGTGAGGGTCTTAATCCCAATGACCCTTGCTTCTGGACCGGCAGTAGCTTCCAGGTTTTATGTATGGTGGCTGAGACATGGTAGGTAGAGCGAACTACTTGCGGCTGTCGCCTCCCCCAGGCAACGAACACAGAGCTGCGAGTTGGAGGTGTCTGGCCGTGTGAGCAGAGCTGGCCGGCGCAGCGCCACCTGTTGCGAGATTGCTGCATTCCGCGGATTTTCGCTCGGTTGCCAGCTGCCGCCAGTAAGAACAAAATGCGCGGCGCCTGGGCAGGCAGGCAGGCAGGGAGGCCGGTCGTTTTTGCCTTGTTGGGCTGTGTGTGGAGCCGCGCGCCCCAGGCTACGGAGTCTGGAAATATCAGCTCGCGGCGCTGGGAAAGGAGGAATGCCGCGGGCCCCAAGGCCGCGGAGATTAATACCGCGGGCCGAGCGCGGGGCTTGATTAATTCCCCAGAAAGCCCGGCCACTCTCCAGATGGCGAGATACGCCGCCTCTGACTGCTAGCCGTGCTGCGTCCCCACCACAAGTAATGGAGCGAAAACGTTTCACTTCTCAAGCGTCCAGCAAAAAAAGAGAGAGAGGCAGCAAGATGCACGTCCCCGGGACAAAATATCCTACATTGTTTAACTGCGCCGTCGGCGGTAGGGCATTAGAGTCGGACGCGGCTATCAAATATTTGGAGATTACCATCCGCAGTGACTTAAGGTGGAACGACCAAATAAATCAACTTGTCGGGGCTGCATATCCCGGGCTGAAATACACTGGAGGACATATTTACAAATTGTAAAGCGTATGCAAAGGAAGATGTCGACAAAACTCTCGACCGCTGTCTTCTAGAGCACCATTTCTTTACAAGAACTGTGCTCTTTACTAACAGTTTATTTAGCCATCTAGAGATAGTTATCATTCCGTCCGTGTTCTATCGTAGCTTATCGATATTGCCGAAGCCGGTTCCTCGGAGATTACAGCGGGTGTCGCTTTGAACATCGCTACCAATCAACCACCTCCACCCGCCTACCAACAGACACCGCTGGGACGATGTTAGAAGCAGCGGCCACCTGACCAGCTACTACTTTGTCGCTGGCTGGTGCCCAACTTTACACCGAATTGTTGGTAGTTGGCTCTACCGGCAAATATTCAGTGTACTTAAGATACTCGTCCGTGTTGGCCAGCCGGCCGGAGTGGCCGAGCGGTTCTAGGCGCAACAGTCTGGAACCGCACGACCGCTACGGTCGCAGGTTCGAATCCTGCCTCGGGCATGGTTGTGTGTGATGTCCTTAGGTTAATTAGGTTTAAGTAGTTCTAAGTTCTAGGGGACTGATGACATCAGATGTTAAGTCCCATAGTGCTCAGAGCCATTTGAACCATTTGAACGTGTTGGCCTATGCTTCCAGCCAGCCGCGTCTGTCACAAGTTGTCAACAGTATAGCAGCTCTTTGGCACAAGTTGAGTAAATTATATTTAATTAACGTACACTTGTGTCAACTAATCCTTTACGTGCTTGACAGATTCTTGTCAGATTCCTATGACGACAGATCCCTTTGGGCACCTTGCACCCATTCTTCATTGGCAGCTAGGGCGTAACATTTGGTTCCTCAGAACATAACGGTTACCGACTCGGATCATAACAGTCCGACCTGCCACGTTTACCTTTTCCACGATTTCCCTAAATTGCTTGAGGGATTGTCCCTCTGAAAAGGATGCTACTGATTTGTTTCTTCATACCGTGCTCGTGTGTAGTTTCTAACGTCTTCGTCGTCGATGGTACGTTAACACCCTCCCCCCCCCCCCCCTCTCTCTCTCTCTCTCTCTCTCTCTCTCTCTCTGCTTTCTGCATTAACGATCGTCGATGACGACGACGTGATTAGACAGCACAAGCTCGGATTGGGGACGGAAATAGACTGCGCACTTTCAGAGACACAGTCCTGGCATTCGCCTTAAGCTGTTTAGGGAAATGAGGGAGAAGGTAATTCTGAAAGGTCGAATTGGGAGTTGAATCGCCGCGCTCCGGAATACAAGTCCAGAGTAAGAGAGAGAGAGAGAGAGAGAGAGAGAGAGAGAGAGAGAGAGAGGAAGGATGGAAGGAAGGAGAGGAATCGGTTTGGGGAAGGGGTGGCAAAGGTACACTAAAAAAAAAAAAAAAAAAACAATTAAAAAGACGCTGAAAGCTATACATTTTGCACAATGAAAATGATAGTTCGTTAAATTTGGAGAACTGTCCTCAGAGGGGCATCTAGTTACATTTCGCATGAAATGCATGTCATGAAGACCACGAACTGAAAGGTTCATTGTTGTATGGACACTTGCAGATAATCGCTCTCTTGAACACTCATTACACATTTTTAGACTGGGGTGCAGGATATAAATATGACTGAGGCGTACGTCGTCAGACAGGGAGCAGACAATGGTGTTGAAAACAGTAAACCGTTTGTCATGTTTTCCATGCCTTTTTCGTAATACACGTAAGCAGATACACTATGGAACCGGAAACATTGGTCCTAATGTAATATTTGCCTGGTCGGGGTGATGTCGGGTGGGCGTGAGGGTCTTAGGGCGAGCCGGTGATCAGCATTTGAACACGGTCGAATAATTTACTTTAACTTCTATTAAAAATTCGTTACGTACATACTCAGAATCGGTTAGTGTCCTCGCAGCCTACCGATCCGAACGCGACGCGGAAGCCCTGTGTCTGACGACGCAGCAGGGTGTCTGACGACAACTGCCGCCCGGCCGACAGAAAGACCCACTTTTATTCTGCGTTGCCAGCTGACTCGCGCGGGCAGCGACCCGGCAGTGCGGAATCAGCGGTGACGGAAATGTGTGTACCGCGCTGGAGGGTGACCGATCGCTTGCCTGTTTCACCCGTTCCCTTACATATTGTCCCCGTACAGGTGAAATCCCCTTTTTCTCATGAAAAGCAGCTCGTCCAATGAGTAACGTCTGGAAAGAAGGTGGGGGAACTACCTATTTTTTTACTCTACGTAATGACTTACGCAATATGCTATGATAGACCACAGTTTCTATCTAAAATTCTAATTTTAGACAGTTGGAGTAAATTATTGACGACTGTACTCTTAAAAATGTAGCAGAAAATATCATCACTACCACTACATGTCTAACACCATGTCTACTACTATTATGACACATGAACACAGAAGATTGTCTACCCGTTTAACAGCTTTGCGGGGGAGCTTTCTCACAGGCACAGAGCGGCACCCCAGGTCATTAGCTCATTGCCGGCTCTTTGATCGTCGCAAATAACGTTTTGAAGGAATCTTAAATCATTGTCCATTTGAGTTCAGTACTCACATTTCTCCGAATACGAATCGTGGACTTGGCGCTTTTTTCCCACACACGCAAACTAACGCCTAATGTGGCACCCACATGAATTCCCATAACTGTTTTTCCCATTAAGACGCGTGAGGTTCAGAATAAAGACTGATCAGTGGTAGAATGCGCCGGTCTGGGGATTGAAATCTGACGTTAACGGCCGGGAGAGCGATACGCTAGATACGCCCCTAAAACACTGGCTTTCAATAAAGCGTTAGACAAAGGATCAAGCAGCAGCCGTCTAGCATGTACAGCGGCACCATCGAGATACTGTAGATTTACGTTAGCCACTAAAGATAGATGAAACTGTTTGTACGAAACCATTAGGTTTTACGTGCCGGTTTATCTTTAGTGCTTCCACATGACCCTTACGTGAGAACGTAATATCTGCGCAAAGCAGATATTATTCCACGCCTGTCATACTAACGCTCTTTTCTCTGTGACTGCCTTCAAAGATAAAAAGAAAAGTGCGGCGTACCTGCCATTAGGAGTGAAGTCGTTCCAACGTTACCGTGGTCTCGCCGCTCGCAGCTGGGCGCACGGACTTCTCGCGCTGCACTCGGTACGCCGGCCTTGAACTGCGCGTGCTACTGATTGCAAATAAACGAGGAACTGCGAGCGAGGAGCGCGGGATTCCTGCTGGATGAAGCAGCAAGGAGAGCGCCGCGCTCCAAGGACACCTCGCCTCACCTCGCAACGACCTGCTGCGTCTGACGCCGGCCGCCGGCTGCTCGCTGCTACCATTGCGTCGCGTCGCCTGCGGGCACTGCACCACAAAGCAGAAGAATCCGGAGGATCATCTGCCGCTGGTGTATCAGTGGTCCCCAGTTTTCTGACTAGGGCCGACGGAAATCGAGGCAGTACTTAAAAAACTCAGTTCTAAAATATACTTTGAAGGAATAGTTAATTTTGACTAAAGCCCAAAGAAAGCAGGTGTTGACAGATGTGAAAATTACCGGACTATCAGTTTAATAAGTCACAGCTGCAAAATACTAACGCAAATTCTTTACAGACGAATGGAAAAACTGACAGAAGCCGACCTCGGGGAAGAGCAGTTTGGATTCCGTAGATATATCGGAACACGTGAGGCAATACTGACCTTACGACTTATCTTAGAAGAAAGATTAAGAAAAGGCAAACTTACGTTTCTCTAGCATTTGTAGACTTAGAGAAAGCTTTTGACAATGTTGACTGGAATACTCTTTCAAATTCTAAAGGTGGCAGGGGTAAAATACAGGGAGCGAAAGGCTATTTACAATTTGTACAGAAGCCAGATGGCAGGTATAAGAGTCGAGGGCATGAAAGAGAAGCAGTGGTTGGGAAGGGAGTGAGACAAGGTTGTAGCCTCTCCCCGATGTTATTGAATCTATATATTGAGCAAGAAGTAAAAGGAAACAAAAGAAAAATTCGAAGTAGGTATTAAAATCCATGGAAAAGAAATAAAAACTTTGAGGTTCGCCGATGACAATGTAATTCTGTCAGAGGCAGCAAAGGACTTCGAAGAGCAGTTGAACTGAATGGACAGTGTCTTGAAAGGAGGATATAAGATGAACATCAACAAAAGCAAAACGAGGATAATGGAATGTAGTCGAGTTAACTCGGGTGATGCTGAGGGAATTAGATTAGGAAATGAGATACTTAAAGTAGTAAAGAAGTTTTGCTGTTTGCGGAGCAAAATAACTAGTGATCGTCGGAGAGGATATGAAATGCATACTGGCAATGGCAAGGAAAGCGTTTCTGAAGAGGAGAAATTTGTTAACATCGAGTATAGATTTAAGTGTCAGGAAGTCGTTTCCGAAAGTATTTGTATGGAGATAAATAGTTTGGACAAGAAGAAAATAGAAAATAGAAGCTTTCGAAGGGTGGTGCTACAGGAGAATGCTGAAGATTAGATGGGTAGATCACGTAACTAATGAGGAAGTATTGAATAGAATTGGGGAGAAGAGGAGTTTGTGGCACAAGTTGACTAGAAGAAGGGATCGGTTGGTAGGACATGTTCGGAGACATCAAGGGATCATCAATTTAGTATTGGAGGGCAGTGTGGAGGGTAAAAATCGTAGAGGGCGACCAAGAGATGAATACACCAGATTGAGAAGGATGTAGGTTGCCGTAGGTACTGGGAGATGGATAATCTTGCACAGGATAGAGTAGTATGGTGAGCTGCATCAAACCAGTCTCAGGACTGAAGACCACAACAACAACAACAACAACAAAGAAATGAGAAGTGTGGAAATGAAACACTGGTATGATGGCACGCGAATGTCTCTGCGTTAACCTGCAACCCTCCTCCTATTTCCTTGCTCGCCTTTTCCTAGGGACAATAATTGCATTCTGCGGACAGTGTATGATGTGTATAAGGGAGGAAAGAAGTTATATTACAGGTTGCCGTCGATTGTATGGTGGTTACAGACGGACTACTGGCTGTGGTGGACAGGGATGAAACAGTAACCATTCCGACAACCGCACGTAGTGCCACGCATCGCAGTTTGCTTACATAACCCACTGTTTGTGTTTGTGATGCCGCTGTTCTCTTTAACTGAACCGTGACACGAATGACGACGAGCTGCAGTTGAATCCTTAAGAAATGTTTTCCCCGGCGTTTTTCGGTCTAAGTATCCCGGAATACTAATATTCCGTGAGCGCAGCGTTTGGCCGCCTTCTGTTTGGCGTTCCCCTTATGGACGGGATGCAGAAGGTCCGCCGCCGAGGCACGCTCGGCAAACACGGCTCTGCGTTGTCTCGCAGCGCGGGTGGCCCGTGGCTTTGAAGCGCGCCGCCTGCTCAAACACAGGCCCCGTGTGCACCGTCGCTAACTAGCTTCACCTCTCCCAAATGCTAGGTTGCGCTACCATCGTAGCGATGTCTGCTACCACTGAAACACACTCAGGTGACAAAAGTCGTGGGACACGTCCTAATATCGTGTCGGACTTCCTTTCGCACGGTTCAGTGCAGAAGCTCGACGTGGCATGGACTCAACAAGTCGTTGCAACTCCCCGACAGAAAATGTTGGGCCACGCTGCCTCCTTAGCTGTTCAAAATGGCTCTGAGCACTATGGGACTTAACGTCTGAGGTCATCAGTCCCCTAGACTTAGAACTACTTACACCTAACTAACCTAAGGACATCACACACAGCCATGCCCCAGGCAGGATTCGAACCTGCGATCGTAGCAGCAGCGCAGTTCCGGACTGAAGCGCCTAGAACCGCTCGGCCACAGCGGTCTGCTCCTTAGGTGTCCATAATTTCGAAACAGTTGCCGGAGCTGGATTTTGTACACGATCTGACCTCTCAATTATGTACCATAAATGTTCGACGGGATTCATATAGGGTGACCTGGGTGGCCAGATCTGTCGCTTAAATCGTCCAGAATGTTCGTTCGTCAAACTACGAGGGTCACTCCAAAAGAAATGACCACTATTTTTTTTTAAATTCCAGATGCAATTCCGGGACGACACATAAGTAAGAAATAAAAAGATAAAGTAAGGTGAATGAAACAGCAATTTAACTCTACGAAACTTGCGCTCCAAAAAGTTGTTTCTTACCTCACAGTAAGAGAATAAAGCAGAAGCCGTAATATAGTAATATATCTTGAAAGTTATTTACTATATATGAAAAACAAAAACAAAGAATTATTACAGGCCACTGAGGATACTTCGCTAGTAAAAATAATCGAAAAACGTATGGCGTAAAAGCAAATATCATTTTATTTAGTTTCACAGACACAGCACAACTCAAAGAAGACTGCCGCTTTTCAGGAGGAGACTTCAGCAATATGGTCGAAACGCCGGATCCAAGATTCTGGAAAGAATTGCGCTGTACCAATCCCCAATAACTTTTAACGTCAACAGCACTCGCGAAATAATGTGAAATAAAGTGTTGTGAATCGTTCCAGTCTTTTGATGATGAAATCTTCTGCACACTTCACGCAACAAGCATCCTTAGGTCTGCAATGCGTGAAGTGGCACTCTTTAAATGTCTTTGGTGGAGTAAAGATGTAACTATCATATTGTTTTGTTTTAGATAAACAGACGAAATGAAACAGAAATTAGACGTGTGCGTTATGTTGAAGTTTTTTACCGATGCAGAAGATGAATATTTTGAGGCCACGTGAATGTAATCACTAATAACACTTGCTTCGTCCGATAACCTCGTCCGAGTGGTTTTCTCTGATAAAATTCATTCACTGTTGGATAATAAACTAAAACGCGTTGTAGTTAAATGGGGATATAAGACCTTGTGACTGAAGAAGTACTAACAAAACCATTTCTACGCCAGAAGCTACAATCGTAGACAGCCCTACACGAATTGTGTTAATAACGTAAGTACGCAAGTAATATAAATACTAAAATCAATCACAACTGCCTTTACTGTGTGCCTCTCACATATACATGTCACTTTCGTTATAAAATAGCACCCGCACAGAAAATGGTGAGACAGTATAGAAATAATATTAGGTTTTAAGAAACTTTACAACAGGTCGGACTAGCATTTTTCGTTTTGAAATATATTTTACTTCTCCGCAGTTTCTGTGAAGTGGAAAGCAGAGACATCTAACACTGCTATCAACTTCGGAATGGCTTTTCTACGTGACACAGGTGTACTGAAGGGTGCACTGATATTATTATATATCTTAAAAGTCATTTTAACGATCAGATATACAGCATATATTTTATATTTATACCTGCAACTGAACAAACTTCAGTTCCCTTGCCTCCTCTCAAGCACCTAGTATCATGCTGCTGGTATCTCAGAACATACTGTTATGCTGTCGATCTCTTGTTCACGTGTTTGTTGTTAAAACTGCGTTTCAACATTCGCCAAGCGACACTGCTACGAAGCTTTCTTCTTGGTGATCCTAGATGTAGCGTGGGAAGAAAAACTTTTTTGCGTCTTATAACTAATCTAATGCTATTTTCACGACATCTGCGATAGCACTTTGTAGTCCTACGGTTGCAAGCTGTTTCCACGGGTTTTTAGCGCTTTGCGAGAAGCTTTTAACAAAGAAGAGCAAGATTTAAGCTTAACCTCCCGTCCACAGCGATGGGCTACAAGCTCAACCCGAATAAGATAAGATTTCACACAATTGCTCCCGGCCCTACGTGGTGGGACTTCTCCGGTCTAGCCAGCGCCGCCATTGGACGCCTGCCTTAGTTAAGTAGTGGTGTAGGCCATGCCCTCGACCGCCGCGCTCCATCAATCACCAGTAGCATCAGCCGGCTCTCTTTATTAACATTCCTCCCGGTGACTTTTTTTTTTTTTTAGGGACTAATGAGGTTTGGCGCAGACCGCGCGGTTCCGGCCAGTAGGCGATTATCGTCCCAGTGTTGAATTACCGCTCATTGCCGAACTCAGTGTGACGTAGTTACTTGTGTGACATGTCCGTAACGCGCTGACTGGATTTATGAGCACGAGTAGTTTCCACCGCAGGTAATTTTATTAGCAGTTGCGCCACACTAGACAATGCAAGACGGCCCAGATTGCACTCGCTGACTTGTGGCACATTCTGAGCATCGGCAGATCCGTGTCTAAAGACTGCAGAGTTGCACAAGGCACACCCGTACACGACAAAGGCAACGGGAGTGGTCAGCTGAATTACATATCCATATTGCTAACGCAGATTTGCAGTAGGATTTCGGAACATATACTGTGTTCGAACATTGAGCCACTTCGAAGAAAACGATTTACTGACAGACAGCCAGCACGGATTCAGAAAATATCTTTCCTGTGAAACACAGCTAGCTCTTGATTCTCGCAAAGTGTTGAGTGCTGTCGACAGAGGATTTTAATTTGATTCCAAATTTTTAGATTTCCAAAAGGTTTTTCACACCTATTCTCACAAGAGACTTTAATCAAATTGCGTGCTTATCCGTCTCAGTTGTGGGACTGGATTCGTGATCCCCTGCCACGAAGATTACAGTTCGTAGTAACTGACGGAAAGTCATCCAGTACAGCAGTAGTAGTATCTGACATTTCCCAAGGGAGTGTTATAGGGCCCTCTGCTGTTGCTGATCTACATTAACCACACAGGAGATAATTTGAGCAGCCTTCTTAGATTGTTTTCAGATGACGTTGTCATTTACCGTCTCATAAAATCATCAGATGACCAAAAAGGAATTGCAAAATGATTTAGACAACATATCTGCATGGTGTGAAAGTGGAAATTAAATACTAAAAGTGAGAAGTCATCCACATGACTACAAAAAGGAATACGTTAAATTTCAGTTACAAGATTAAACACAAAATTTGAAGGCTGTAAATTCAACTAAATATTTAGGAATTATAGTTGCGAATAACTTAAATTGATACAGCCACACAGATAAAGCTGTTAGGAAAGGAAACCAAAGATTGGGATTTATTGGCAGAACACTTAGAAAATGCAACAGCCCTACTGAAGAGACTGCTTAAACTTCGTGCTTACACTTCGTTTGTCCTCCCTCTTCCGGAGTATAGGTATACGGTGTGAAATCCACAGCAGACAGGTTTGACGGAGGACATCGAAAAAGTTCAAAGAAGGGCAGCTCGTTGTCTTACCGCGAAATAGGGTAGAGAGTACCAAGGATATGATACGCGAATTGGGGTGGCAATCATTAAAACAAAGGCGTTGTTCATTGGGGCAGGGTCTTCTCATGAAATTTCAGTCACCAGCTTTGTCCTCAGAGTGTGGAAATATTTTGTTGGCGCCCACCTGCATAGAGAGGAATGATCGTCATAATAAACTAAGAGAAATCAGATCTCGTACGGAAAGAGTTAAGTGTTCGTTTATCCCGCGAGCTGTTCGAGTGGACTGGTAGAGAAAGAGCTTGAAGGCGGCGCTTTGATGAACCCTCTGCCAGCTACTTAGTTGTCAACTGCAGAGTAATCATGTAGATGCAGATGTTTAACAATAACACCGATGCAATGTAGAAATGTGTGGGACTGATGCATTATTTCTTTCTCACGCATTTTTTCCATCTACTATTGACTGTGAGTAGTTGTATATCTAAAATTAGTATTAAGTTCTTTCCCACTAGTACTTTAGAGCGATGTGAATAGTGACACATTGCCCAAACACAGTTTGGTCTTTGGGGAAGACAGGCGCTTAATGACTCAGATCATTTCGTTTCTTAACATTCTTGTGTCAATGTGAAGTCATTTATCCTGTTTAATTTCTAATAGCATTTAAGTGTTGATGACCCTGTTATGATGTACTGTTTTACGCCATTGATTGTCGCGTCTTGTCAAAAGAGTCGGTTTCAAACCAGACTGGAACTGATCCGCAAGTGAATGCTGGTCCATCTCAACCAGTTTCAAAATGGCTCTGAGCACTATGGAACTTAACTTCTGAGGTCATCAGTCCCCTAGAACTTAGAACTACTTTAACCTAACTAACCTAAGGACATCACACACATCCATACCCGAGGCAGGATTCGAACCTGCGACCGTAGCGGTCTCGCGGTTCCGGACTGTAGCACCTAGAACCGCTTGGCCACTCCGGCCGGCTCAACCAGTTTCCGAGAGCGAGTAACCGAAGGGAACGGTGGACAATGGGCACCTGCAGACGTCTAGCGTGGTCGGACGAGTTGTGATTTTGTCTTCAGGTGCACTGATGGGCCGATGAGGTTGTTAATCCGCAGTGAGTGGAAGGTCTAATAAAGGCCGGAGATAATACTGTAAAGTTCTGGGATTGCGTTTCGATCCGTGCCTTGTGCGCACTCATTTAGTTTGTTGTGAACATGAAACAGGATGTTCATTTCATCATTATCGGCAGTCGAGTGTTGCCCTTCCTCTTGAATCTTCACGGTGACACTCCTTTGTTCCAATATGGCAACAACTGCGTTCACATGAAATCGTCGTCCCCCACATCCTCCTCCAATACACCATCTGACAGCACGTGCGAAGGGGTGCGCTGCGATAAAGAGTTCAAAGGACGCGCGATGTAGCGAAGACGTTTTTGCACGGATATTACTTGAGGGTGACGGCAGAGAACGCTTCGAAGTGAGAACGCTTTCGAAGTATCCGTAGTGCTGGCTGCCTTAAATATACCGCTTAAATCAAGATAGTTGCTATTGGCAGCCTTTCATATCCTCCCCCACAACACCGATAACTTCTGTTGTGGTTCGCCAGCCTCACAATAAAAAGTTCACTCCGTGAGACAAGGGGAATTATCAGAAACGGAAATCATTGGCCCATCTGACGGTCGCGAAAACCCAGCGGCCGTTCATAAGGAGCGCCGAAACGTAGTGAAACCAGTTCAGAGATACAGACACTACATATGAGGACAATATAGCATGACACAAACATTCAGAAGGATGTAGGTTGCTGTTGGTTCTGGGAGATGAAGAAGCTTGCACAGGATAGAGTAGCATGGGGAGATGTATCAAACCAGTATCTGGACTGAAGAGCACAACAACAACAACAACAGGATTCAAAGAGTGAGTGGGTGTGGCATACTTGAGGAAACTTGTGAATCGTCTTCCTCGCTGAATAGAGGGCATTATCAAGCCGAGAGGCGGCGCTACGTGGCAACAACGTGATGTATCCTGAGGGCGAAGAATTTCTTATTTCGTATTCCATTTAGCACCGTACCTGTCGCGGCATTTATGCGTAGTGTTCTCTTCGCGTGGTTCCGCGTCGATCAGCTCTGTTGATCTACATCTACATCTATACTCCGGAAGCCACCTGACGGTGTGTGGCGGAGGGTACCTTGAGTACCTCCATCGGTTCTCCCTTCTAGTCCAGTCTCGTATTGTTCGTGGAAAGAAGCATTGTCGGTATGCCTCTGTGTGGACTCTAATCTCTCTCTGATTTTATCCCCACGGTCTCTTCGCGTGATATACGTAGGAGGGAGCAATATACCGCTTGACTCCTCGGTGAAGGTATGTTCTCGAAACTTCAACAAAAGCCCGTACCGAGCTACTGAGTGTCTCTCCTGCAGAGTCTTCCACTGGAGTTTACCTATCATCTCCCTAACGCTTTCGCGATTACTAAATGATCCTGTTACGTCAGGGAGCCGTGCCTCTTCTATCCCCGGCGAGTAGTGCAGGGGGTGGGGCGTCAGTGGGTGGTGTTCCCTCCCTCCCTCCCGCCAGCGGCGGCGGTGCGAGAGAGCACAGAGCATCGCGGGGCGGCGATCTTTCCGCGCGGGCGGCGCCGGCGCCGGCGCGGCTGCGCGGTGGGCGTGGTCGGGCGCCCGAGCCCGGCCGGCGGCGCTCACGCACTGCCAGATTACAGGAGAGCCGCCGCAGCGTGACCGGCCTGGGAAAGCGCCTCCCCCGTTATCTCACCACCTGCGCCAATATTCACGACAGTATTCCTACCGTAAATAAGACGATTTTTAAAATACACTTTTTTTTTTGGTCATCAGTCTACTGACTGGTTTGATGCGACCCGCCACGAATTCCTTTCCTGTGCTAACCTCTTCATCTCAGAGTAGCACTTACAACCTACATCCTCAATTATTTGCTTGACGTATTCCAGTCTTCCTCTACAGTTTTTGCCCTCTACAGCTCCCTCTAGTACCATGGAAGTCATTCCCTCATGTCTTAGCAGATGTTCTATCATCCTGTCCCTTCTCCTTATCAGTGTTTTCCACATATTCCTTTCCTCTCTGATTCTGCGTAGAACCTCCTCATTCCTTACCTTATCAGTCCACCTAATTTTCAACATTCGTCTATAGCACCACATCTCAAATGCTTCGATTCTCTTCTGTTCCGGTTTTCCCACAGTCCATGTTTCACTACCATACAATGCTGTACTCCAGACGTACGTCTTCAGAAATTTCTTCCTCAAATTAAGGCCGGTATTTGATATTAGTAGACATCTCTTGGCCAGAAATGCCTTTTTTGCCATAGCGAGTCTGCTTTTGATGTCCTCCTTGCTCCGTCCGTTATTGGTTATTTTACTGCCTAGGTAGCAGAATTCCTTAACTTCATTGACTTCGTGACCATCAATCCTGATGTTAAGTTTCTCGCTGTTCTCATTTCTACTACTTCTCATTACCTTCGTCTTTCTCCGATTTATTCTCAAACCATACTGTGTACTCATTAAACTGTTCATTCCGTTCAGCAGATCATTTCATTCTTTTTCACTTTCACTATGGATAGCAATGTCATCAGCGAATCGTATCATTGGTATCCTTTCACCTTGTATTTTAATTCCACTCCTGAACCTTTCTTTTATTTCCATCAATGCTTCCTCGATGTACAGATTGAAGATTAGGGGCGAAAGGCTACAGTCTTGTCTTACACCCTTCTTAATACGAGCACTTCGTTCTTGATCGTCCACTCTTATTATTCCCTCTTGGTTGTTGTACATATTGTATATGACCCGTCTCTCCCTATAGCTTACCCCTACTTTTTTCAGAATCTCGAACAGCTTGCACCGTTTTATAATGTCGAACGCTTTTTCCAGGTCGACAAATCCTGTGAAAGTGTCTTGATTTTTCACTACACTACTGGGCATTATAATTGCTACACCAAGAAGAAATGCAGATGATAAACGGGTACTCATTGGACAAACATATTATATTAGAGCTGACATGTGATTACTTTCTCACGCAATTCGGGCGCATAGATCCTGAGAAATCAGTACCTTCATACGCCTGGGCATTGAGTGAAACAGAGCTTGGATGACGTGTACAGGTACAGCTGCTCATGCAGCTTCAACACGATACCACAGTTCATCAAGAGTAGTGACTGGCGTATTGTGACGAGCCAGTTGCTCGGCCGCCATTGACCAGACGTTTTCAATTGGTGAGCGATTTGGAGAAATTGCTGGCCAGGGCAGCAGTCGAACATTTTCTGTATCCGGAAAGGCCCGTACAGGACCTGCAACATGCGGTCGTGCATTATCCTGCTCAAATGTAGGGTTTCGCAGGGATCGAATGAAGGGTAGAGCCAGGGGTCGTAACACATCTGAAATGTAACGTCCACTGTTCAAAGTGCCGTCAATGCGAACGAGAGGTGACCGAGACGTGTAATCAATGGCACTCCGTACCATCACGCCGGGTCATACGCCAGTATGGCGATGACGAATACGCGCTTCCAATGTGCGTACACCGCGATGTCGCCAAACACGGATGCGACCATCATGATGCTGTAAATAGAACGTGGATTCATCCGAAAAAATGACTTTTTGCCATTCGTGCACCCAGGTTCGTCGTTGAGTACACCATCGCAGGCGCTCCTGTCCGTGATGCAGGGTCAAGGGTAACCGCAGGCACGGCCTCCGAGCTGATAGTCCGTTCTTGCTGCAAATGTCGTCGAACTGATCGTGCAGATGGATGTTGTCTTGCAAACGTCCCCATCTGTTGACTCAGGGATCGAGACGTGGCTGCACGATCCGTTACAGCCATGCGGATGCCTGTCATCTCGACTGTTAGTGATACGAGACCGTTGGGATCCAGCATGGCGTTCCGTATTACCCTCCAGAACCCATCGATTCCATATTCTGCTAACAGTCATTGGATTTCGCCCAACGCGAGCAGCAATGTCCCGATACGATAATCCGCAATCGCGATAGACTACAATCCGACAGTTATCAGAGTCGGAAACGTGATGGTACGCATTTCTCGTCCTTACACGAGGCATCACAACAACGTTTCACCAGGCATCGCCGGTCAACTGCTGTTTGTGTATGAGAAATCGGTTGGAAACTTTCCTCATATTAGCACCTAGTGTGAATGCTCTGGAAAGCTAATCATTTGCATATCTCAGCATCTTCTTCGTCGGTTAAATTTCGCGTCTTTAGCACGTCATCTTCGTGGTG
The DNA here is from genome assembly GCF_021461395.2 of Schistocerca americana. Lineage (NCBI taxonomy): Eukaryota > Metazoa > Arthropoda > Insecta > Orthoptera > Acrididae > Schistocerca > Schistocerca americana. Next base: position 133,459,796 of record NC_060122.1, on the reverse strand, counting down.
TAGCAATTTTAACGGCCAGTAGTGTATTTACACACACGGAAAAGCGTCTTTAGTGCAAGTTTAAAATCTACACTGTCTGATCGAAACCATGTCGACGCAGCTATGTAATGCGCAATGGACCACTAGATGTCACCAGAGCAGAATTGGTTTCTCGGAAGAGCTCCATGTCTTCTAACTTTGATTATTCATTGGATGTCACCTGAGTAACAGATTCATTAGGGTCACTTAAACCCTTGTACAGCTGCCTAAGACAATTACTGGTGTCATGATTCACAAGTGGAAACGCGAAGATACAACCGGAGCTAAACCGAATCCAGTCAGACCTCATCTACTGACGGACAGGAAACGTCGAACGTTTCCGAAGGTGAGTGTAAAGGATCGCGTAAAATCAGCGGAAGCGCTACCAACAGTCCAACTAGCACGGAGACTGCGCCGAGGAAGTGAAAAGAATACGGGACAGTGGATGAGCACCTTAAAAGTCAAATATGCTAAGCGGCACGTGAGGTGGTGTAAAGTAAGGTGGCGTAAAGAGATATGTCTCTGGAAAGCAGATGACTGGAAAGCAGTGCTTTGGTGTGATGAATCGTGCTATACTCTGTGCCAGTCACATAGAACTTAATGACGAAAGTTCTGGTCCAGACTGTATACCAATTAGGTTGCTTTCGAAGTATGCTGATGCATTAGCTCCATACTTAACAATCATATACAACCATTCGCTCGACGAAAGATCCTTACCCAAACACTGGAAAGTTGCGCAGGTCACAACACTATTGAAGAAAGGTAGTAGAAGTAATCCACTAAATTACAGGCCCATATCGTTAACGTCGATATGCAGCAGGATTTTGGACCGCATATTGTGTTCGAACATTATGAATTATCTCGAAGAAAACGGTCTATTGACACACAGTCAACATGGGTTTAGAAAGCAAGGTTCCTGTGAAACACAACTAGCTGTTTATTCACATGTTGAGTGCTATTGACAAGGGACTTCAGATCGATTCCGTATTGCTGGATTTCCGGAGGGCTTTTCACACGATACCGCACAAGAGGCTCGTAGTGAAATTGGGTGCTTATGGAATATCGTCTCAGTTATGTGACTGGATTTGTGATTTCCTGTCAGGGAGGTTACAGTTCGTAGTAACTGACGGAAAGTCATCGAGAAAAACAGAAGTGATTTCAGGTGTTCCCCAAGGTAGTGTTATGGGCCCTTTGCTGTTCCTTATCTATATAAACGATTTGGGAGACAATCTGAGCAGGTGTGTTCGGTTGTTTGCATATGACGCTGTCGGTTATCGACTAATAAAGTCATTAGAAGATCAAAAGAAAGTGCAAAACTATTTAGAAAAAATATCAGAATGGTGGTAAAAGTGGCAGTTGACCGTAAATAACGAAAAATGTGAGATCATACACATGAGTGCTAAAAGGAACTCGTTAAACTTCGGTTACACGATAAATTAGTCTAATGCGGTTACACGATAAATCAGTCTAATGTAAAAGCCGTAAATTGGACTAAATACCTATATATTACAATTACGAACAACTTAGAAAATGTTGTGGGGAGGGCTAACCAAAGACTGCCTTTTATTGGCAGCACACTTAGAAAATGTAACAGACCTACTAAGGAGACTGCCTACACTACCCTTGTTCGTCCTCTTTCAGAATACTGCTGCGCGGTGTGGGATCCTTACCAGATGGGACTGACGGAGTACACCGAAAAAGTTCAAAGAAAGGCAGCACGTTGTGTATTATCGCGAAATATGGGAGAGAGTGTCACAGAAATGATGCAGGATTTGGGCTGGAAATCATTAAAAGGAAGGCGTTTTTCGTTGCGACGGAATCTTCCCACGAAATTCCAATCACCAACTTTCTCCTCCGAATGCGAAAATATTTTGTTGACACCGACCTACATAGGGAGTAACGATCACCACGATAAAATAAGGGAAATCAGAGCTCGTACCGAAAGATATAGGTGTTCATTCTTTCCCCGCGCTATACGAGATTGCCGCGCAGGATTAGCCGAGCGGTCTAAGGGCACGCTGGTCCCGGCGGAGGTTCGAGTCCTCCCTCGGGCATGGGTCTGTGTGTGTGTGTTTGTCCTCAGGATAATTTAGATTAAGTAGTGAGTAAGCTTAGGGACTGATGACCTTAGCAGTTAAGTCCCATAAGATTTCACGCACATTTGTGCTATACGAATTGGAATAATAGAGAATTGTGAAGGTGGTTCGATGAACCCTTTGCCAGGCACTTGAATGTGATTTGCAGAGTATCGATGTAGAACATCTTTTGGGTATATAGAAAAAAGAATACACTGTGTTTTGCAGAAATCCGAGTTTAAAACCCCAAATGTAACTAGTAAACAGAGAATGAAAGTCATAGGAGCATCCAAACCCAAGCGGACGCCTTGCTGCTATGTGCAGAACGGACGAGGAGAAAGGGACTGGAATTTGGGGGAAAATACTAGAGCTTACAGGCAATGAATCACATCTAAGTAAATTTAGAATGCAAAAATATAAGCCAAAAGAAGTAATCTCTAACATGTGAATTTTGCTACAGAATTGTACTGCTGATGATGACGGTGAAATGACGGCTAAGCTGTCGGTGACCTTCTTTCCTATCAGACTGCTCTGTCATTCACTGCCATCCGCGAGCAAGCGGCCTCGGTCTGGAATACCGGTTAGGCGGCGTGCGAGTCTCCTGGTGCGCTCATTTCGCGGTATTAAGAGAGCTTTTAGTCGTCCATTTGTGGCCCGGCGCTCAAGAGCGGGCGGCTTATTACGGCGAGTGAGTTGCGCCCAGGGCTGCAGCCGGCCGGGCTCGTGTTGTGTGGAGGAGCGTCCAGTCCGTAGCTCTGGCAGGCGACTCTCGTCCGTAATCGCGCTGTCGCGAGTCCTGCGGCAGCAGCTGCAGGTTCTGCACGGTAACCGAGCCACTCTTAAGCCGTATTCACACGAAACGTGGCGTTCAGCGAGCAAGCAACGCGGTCTCTCCAACATGCTGCTGACGAATGCCGAGAAAACCTACCGGTTTGTTCACACGGCTACCGTCCCGGGACGAGATCACGTGCGATCCCAGCATACTCCAGAGGCAGTTAGAGAGCATGTTTCCAGAATAACTTTCTTCCAAGAAGTGAACATTTTCAGAGAACACAAATTTAAAAAATCTTCGAATGTTCTGTCTTGAGGCTAATTTTTTGCCCATGGCTCCTCTTTTATGTACTAAATACGGATATAATGGAAAGAAAAATCCTGATCAGACTATGGGTTTTGGAATTAAATCTCTTTGCAGTAAAACCTCTGAATTTTTCTGTGTATTATTACTAAAAATAACTATAATTTTTATCTTCTTCATTTGTCTGTTCATATAATCGGTAGTTGATTTACAATTGCTGAGGGTATTTTCGTCCTTGTAGTTGCAAATACCCTCAGGAATAATTTTTATATGTTGAACGTAAGAGTCAAATACCATTTACAACTTCTGGAGCATTATGTAAACAGCAGATTTAGGGAAAACATATTAGGCTTAAAATATCAAAGAGAAGTGTCTAACTTCGTACAGGAGTTAATAAATCATTATATATGTGGTGACAAATAAACCAACTTGACATGTCAAAACTGAAAAGAAAGCACATTGTTATAAAATGGCTTAGGATTACGTCCAATATTTGTTTGAAAGCTGGTTCAGATCATTAAACCTTTCGTGCTTCAGGCTTCTGCAGAGTAGCTCCACATTAGCTGCAAGAGATGACAAGTTTTTGCCTCGTTTGCCGCGCGGGATTAGCCGAGCGGTCTGAGGCGCTGCAGTCATGGAGTGTGCGGCTGGTCCCGTCGGAGGTTCGAGTCCTCCCTCGGGCATGGGTGTGTGTGTGTTTGTCCTTAGGATAATTTAGGTTAACTAGTGTGTAAGCTTAGGGACTGATGACCTTAGCAGTTAAGTCCCATAAGATTTCACACAGATTTATTTATTTAAAAATGGTTCAAATGGCTCTGAGCACTATGGGACTTAACATCTATGGTCATCAGTCCCCTAGAACTTAGAACTACTTAAACCTAACTAACCTAAGGACAGCATACAACACCCAGCCATCACGAGGCAGAGAAAATCCCTGACCCCGCCGGGAATCGAACCCGGGAACCCGGGCGTGGGAAGCGAGAATGCGGGCTTATTTATTTTGCCTCATTTTAAACTTTTGGACTTACGTATTTCAAGCTAACCAGAATAACGTTCTTTGTAAGAGACCGTCTTCGAGTTCACCCGCATCATTTTCAAGTGGTTCTACTGGCTGCGCCGAAGGAAGACAGCTTCGAAATAAACACAGAAAGGAGATCTGTCACTCTGGAAACAACGCTGATTTTCCGATACCGTTTTCAGCAGTGTAAACGCCACACCGAAAAGAAGAAAAAGAAGTAGCGTGATGGAAAAGGAGGTAGACAATGTTTTGGAACTACAAACTGAATGTTGTGCTGAGATGGAGATAAGTCAGTTTGAAAAGAAGCTTATCGAATGGCCGCTACTGGTAACTTGCGCAAACTACATCTTCACTCCGCTAAAGAACCGGGTAGACACTCCGAGCGCAGTGTTTATTACGGTAGTTTGTGCTTTCGTTGTCGTACGGGTATTGTTTCTCTATAAATGTATCTATGATGACACACAAATCTTCCAGTATCTAGCGATCATGATGCTCTCTTCGTATTGAAACGAGAAGTGACTTGCATGGCGTTATTCCATTTCATTAGTCTGCGTTCAGAATATCTAACGCAGTTGATATTGCCCGGCATGTTCGGAAAGACTCCACCACTTGCGTTTTCCACGCCATGCGTCAGTAACTCCTCACGTCAAACTATGACTTTTCACGACGTTAGATCTAGCAATACTGGTAGGACATTTTGTGGATTCGCTAAACAGACAGGCCGTGACAAGAAATTGATGTTTAAACCGGCGGCGGCAGATAGTTTTCTCTCTGAATCCTATATATATTTCCTGGAGCACGTAGTGAAGTCGATAGCCACTACATAGAACGCGCCGCTCCGCATGTTCCGTACTCTTAAAGATATCAAAGTAACGTCGATTAGGCGCTGTATTCGCTGATCCGAAACATTGCCGTAGTTAAGGTTGAATTACTTATTACGGGGATGGGTCAGCCTGTTTTCTAGCGTGGAGAATCGAAATGGTTCAAATGGCTCTGAGCACTATGGGACTTAACAGCTGTGGTCATCAGTCCCCTAGAACTTAGAACTACTTAAACCTAACTAACCTAAGGACATCACACACATCCATGCCCGAGGCAGGATTCGAACCTGCGACCGTAGCAGTCGCGCGGTTCCGGACTGCGCGTCTAGAACCGCGAGACCACCGCGGCCGGCGTGGAGAATCGTCGACAGGCGTTGAAATAGGTTCCAGTCGGGAAGTATGATGGGACCTTTTGTCTTTCATGTTCTATATGAATGGTGGGGCAGACGATATTAAATGTAACTTCCGATTTTTTTGCAGACGATACTGTTAATGTACAGTGAATTCGCTATGTGGGGAAACCTGCGCTAACATTCAGTGATATCTAGATAGGATCTAAAATGGTGCAAAGATTGGCAACTTGCTTTCAGTGTTCGTAAGTTTAAAACAGCCACATTGATAACACCTCATTATTGAAAATTGACGATCTCATTTAGAGAGGAGCGATAGTTGCAAAGACATTGGACTAACATTCGAGAAGAGCCTTATTAAAAACCCAGCACAGCCAACATAATCTTCTATTTCCCACATTGTTATAAAGTAGAAAGCTGTAAACATTCATCCTTTCGCACTCTTAATACAGTACTTACGAAAATCGAGTAGATTCTGATATTTGCTACAGTAGTTCTCTAGTCTTACTTCAGTAGACATGTTTCAACATAGGCAGTTTCCTAGCTTAACATGTATATTGCCATACGGTAGCCTCAGACATTAACTTCTTCTTTCTCAGCGATTAAAATTACTCCCAAGTTGTGGAAACAGTCTTACGCATAATTTTTCGGACATATCACAGACTGCTGTATCTCTACAAGTAACGGGCAATAAAGCGCTAAGAAGTGGATGTTTCACAGAAGGTGATGAAACGTACACGAGAAAAGTAAAAGGGATAACACAGAATTTCTATACCAACATTTCTCTCTAAGAACGGAATCCCAAAATACGAGTATTTTAGAGATCTAAAAGGCATAGATGGCGGAGCTCAAATAAATGCCATATTTCTTGTTACAGTACCCTATCTGAGTATCTACGATTCACCCCGCTACTGCTGCCCTTTGACGTGTATGTGCTTTTGAAGTTAATGGTACAGTGCAGCGGGTTCCTAAACGTGCATCCGAGGCACAGTGGCTATTTCTGTTTCCCAATCCAACACAGAAAAATACTGAGCGAATGTCTAGACCAATATGGCAAGCGATGTAAACCAAAAATGTCATGCGTGGTCTGCGGTAAACTTTAGTGTTTTTGTAAACCGCAAAACGGAACCTAATAGCTTTAGTTTTGTGCTGAGCCTTAGGCGTAGCCTCCACCAGACAAGCAAAATGATTTTCTTCTGTTTACTTGTATCCCTAATCTTGCAGCATTTGCACTGCATCTCATGAACGTGAAATAAACTTTGCAAATATGGCTGTACACGAGAACGATGTCTCCTTAACGATATGCTGTATACTGATGCACTTTATACTGAATTATCACTGGAGAATGACATTCATGCCGAAATCGTGATTAGGAAATAAATAGAGTAACAGTGCAGGGGAAACATGTCGTTTCTGAAACAAGGCAAATCATTAGAGAAGCACAGGCTGTAATCAGTATTCGTGTCAACAGAGGGCCTCGCAGTCGCGATTCTTCAGTTAGCCTCACCCGGCCTCAGCGACGTTAAAACTGCACGAGCGGAGAACACTGGAATTAGCCTGCCATCAATACGTACCTCAGGCGCACGGTGTTAATTCGCACTAATGTGTCGCCGTAAAGAAACGATGGAACAAATGCTGTTATTTAGCGCCTTTCGCCGAAGCTATTAAGTCATTAAAACGATGTACGTGATGGAAAACAGAGGAAACAAAAGAGATTCTTTACTTGTGCAGTAATCACAGTGTGGAGGCTTCGACAACGACCTCCCACCGTAATTCTTCTCTCGAGCAAGGACCATTAATCCTTCCTGAGACGGAATAAAGAACGGTGCTGCATTCCGGAAAATATAAGGCATCCTTCGAAAGGCGCTAATATGTTCAAATGTGTGTGAATTCCTAAGGGGCCAAACTGCCGTGGCCATCGGCCCCTATACTTGCACACTGCTTAAACTAACTTATGCTAGGAACAACACACACACTCATGCCCGAGGGAGGACTCGAACCTCCGGCGGGAGGGGCCGTGCAATCCGTGACATGGCGCCTCTGACTGCGCGGCCGCTGCGGGCGGCAAGCGCTAACGTGTTTCTAGCGGTTTGTCTCGTCGAAATATGGAAGAAAATGTATGAAGATCCCTGCTACAACGCAGTCATTAGATGGCGTTCGGGTAAGAACAGAGGGATAAACTGATATGAGATGTTCAGGGATCATTTTCTTAGAGTGAAATATTAGAATGGAAACTCTGTGTTATTCTTCTTACTTTTCTCGTGTACGTTTCATCACCTTCTGTGAAACATCCAATTCGTAGCGCTTTATTGTCCGTTACTTGTGCAGAAACAGCGGTCTGTGATATGTCTGAAAAATTATGCGTAAGACTGTTTCCAACAGCTTGGGAGTAATTTTAATCGCTTAGAAACAAGAAGTTAATGTCTGAGGCGACTGTCTGGCAATATACATGTTAAGCTAGGATCCTGCCTATGTTTAAACATGTTTACTCAAGTAAGACTAGAGAACTACTGTAGGAAATATCAGAATCTACTCGATTTTCGTAAGTACTGCATTAAGAGTGCGAAAGGATGGATATTTACAGCTTTCTACTTTATAACAGTAGAAACGTTCTTTCATAGTACTTAAAGTTTTAAAGCGCTAAAGTATGGTGCTTTAGTGTAGCGGCACACCGTGTGATGTGTGTTAGGCTGAGCCGGCCGGAGCGGCCGTGCGGTTCTAGGCGCTACAGTCTGGAACCGAACGACCGCTACGGTCGCAGGTTCGAATCCTGCCTCGGGCACGGATGTGTGCGACGTCCTAAGTTCTAGGCGACTGATGACCTCAGAAATTAAGTCGCATAGTGCTCAGAGCCATTTGAACCATTTTTTGGGCTGAGAACAGGGAGGGCCACGAGCATGTAGCGCCTACTCCCTGGGAAACTTCCACCCGCGGAGAGCACAGAGGTGGTACATGCGCGCTGCATACCACGCCGTCATCACCCCCTATTTCCACGACCGGGTGAGATATAGAGTGCGCTGGGTAAGATGATGGAATCGTACCCTGGAGGATCGGTTGAATCAACCTGTAATAAGACAACTGTCTTTTAGCGCCTGATGTACTGTATTTGCATAGGTAGATCTGTACCACAGAATGAAGTCTGCCCCGATATTTATCCATCCTATCAACTCTTTCTTTCCACCTGTCCTACTCCGCTTCTCTATCCATCTTTCCTCATCTCAACCGCGCCGCACGAATGGCCGAGCGGTTCTAGGCGCTACAGTCTGGAACCGCTCTACCGCTACGGTCGCAGGTTCGAATCCTGCCTCGGGCGTGGATGTGTATGTGATGTCCTTAGGTTAGTTATGTTTAAGTAGTTGGGTTGGGTTGTATGAGGAAGGAGACCAGACAGCGAGGTCATCCGATTAGGGAAGGATGTCGGCCGTGCCCTTTCATGCCATCCCGGCATTTGCCTGGAGCGATTTAGGGAAATCACGAAAAACCTAGATCAGGATGGCCGGACGCGGGATTGAACCGTCGTCCTCCCGAATGCGAGTCCAGTGTGTTAAGTATTTCTAAGTTCTAGGTGACTGATGACCTCAGAAGTTAAGTCCCATAGTGCTCAGAGCCATTTTCTTTTTTTTCATCTCATCCGCTCTTGGTGCTACTACCACGTCCACACACCAAACTAACACCTGCCTTCATCTCTATATAGATACCCCCCCATCGGACCCCAATCTTTATATCCACACCTTAACGTTTGCCCTCCCTAAAACCGTTTTTCCCAGTTCAGGGCCATCATCTTTTTAGTGAAAGTGCAGCGTTCCTGAAACATGTTTTAAATAAATATTTTTGTTTTTATCTTCACATTTTACTCTTCTGATTTTAACTTAAAACAAAAAAAATCAACAGTTTTATGTAAACACAATTAAAATTGCAAAGTTTATATACTTTTAACAGAGTTGCAAAACTTTTTACCTATTAAAATTTTTGTTTTGTCCTTATTTATTGAAGCTTTTGATTGAAGAACAGCACCTTGTACCGCCGGCAAATCAGCTTCCGCCGATATGGGCAATTAATAATAAAGGGAGAGAAAAATACATGTAGTCACTCTGAGGGAGGCAGCCAGTATAATGCGGCCGTACACCCAAAAGAATTTTATGGAAATGAGCATCCGTAATTCACGAAATCAAATGCGTAACACCAGATGTATGCACAGAATAATCCTGCGCATTACAGTGTCCAAATGCTAATGATAATAATGCTGGAAAAGTTGCGTCTACCACCAATATGGTGATGAAATGTGTGGACGTTGATTTTCGTGAAACTGGCAACAGGAGCACCTAGAGACGAAGGGCACGGCCGCGCCGGCGCCTCCATTGTGCGAGCAGAGTAAGAGAAAGGCGGCTGCGGCTGCGTTTTGTGCCGAGCGCGGCGGGAATGCCGCAGGAATGCCGTCGCAGTCATAACGCCAGCTGCCGGCCGTGGCGGATGGCGGCGGCAGCTCGCCCGTTTCCACACGGCGTCGCGCCTGCTCATTTGTCGTGCGCAGAATGCTCATATCCTAAGACAACACTTTATTTTCGTGAGGACAAAAGCATCTTTCTTCACCAACATCTTCTGTGAATGACAATTCCGATTATGTAACAAGTAGTAAACACTTCAGAGGCGGTTGGCTCATTTTCCTAATAGCACTTACAGCCAAGCCTTCCACTCCGATTCTTTAAATGAAATGATAATTAAATGGACACCCTAGCTGCAAGCAGGCGTTGATTCACTTCACTGGGGACATGCTGAAAATGTGTGCCCCGACCGGGACTCGAACCCGGGATCTCCTGCTTACATGGCAGACGCTCTATCCATCTGAGCCACCGCGGGCACAGAGGATAGTGCGTCTGCAGGGACTTATCCCTTGCACGCTCCCCGTGAGATCCACATTCCCAACATGTCCACAACACTACATTCGTAGTGCGCCTAATAGATGTTTGCCCATCATACTCATTACTCGTGGCAGATTAATCTACCAAGTCCTGTACGAGTTCGGGCATAGCGTGTGCGTTCGCACAAGAAGGTCAAAGGCCGGGAACCCATATTTTTAACTATATATGACGGTAGTATCCGTTCCTGAAAGAACAGTTACCGTGGATGACCATGCAGCTTTGCTAGAAATGAAATGATAATTAAATGGACACCCTAGCTGCAAGCAGGCGTTGATTCACTTCATTGGGGAGTCCCAATACATTTATCGCAGTATATTACCTCAGAAATTTTTATAATGGTGCAAGGAGGTTGCATACAGTGTAAAATGAACTGTGCTGCATGGAAACACAACACAAATGGGAAAATCCTACTTTAGCGCGCAAAGTTCCAAGCAGGCAAAAGTAGGACCGTTCCTGTACCTGCAGGACGAGTAAAAACGGCTGTTCACAGATTTAGCCGTAAAAAAACTTCTGCCCGACGAGCAGTACTTTTGTCCGCTTTTAAAATTTGTAAGTTTCCCGCGCTTCACTCGAGCGTGCGACGGCCATATTTCGTGAAGTTCCGGGAGGGATTTGGGTGTGGTCTCGATTAAAGAGGCACGTCGACGGGCGGCGGAATGAATTAGGAAAATTGCAGGGTAAGTAAGAGGCCGCGAAACGAGGCTGAGAGCGCCCTTGAGTGAGGTGCATTCCGCGGCCGGTCGCGGCCGCCTCGAACCCGCGACCACCCGACCGGAACGCCGCACGACGCGCACCTGCGCGCCACAGCACAGCCGCCGCTACAGTTTCATCCTATCACTGGCCTTAAAGAAATGGCCAGGCCGGCTGAGCCTCTATCGCTGGACGATGCCGTGAGCCCACTTTTCGTATCAGTACCTCCAGACCAAACGATGGAAAATAAAACATATCAGTGTAATATTGACGATTTTGATATTTTATTTAAATGTATTCCCTATCGTAGCTGGGGCCTACTGGTCCACTCACTATCGAATGGTTCAAATGGCTCTAAGCACTATGGGACATCTGAGGTCATCAGTCCCCTAGAACGTAGAACTACTTAAACCCAACTAACCTAAGGACATGACACACATCCATGGCCGAGGCAGGGATCGAACCTGCGACCAAAGCAGCAGCGCGGTTCCGGACTGAAGCGCCTAGAACCGTTCGGCCACAGCAGCCGGCTCCACTCACTATCGATCTGAAATAATATGTTGCAGTAGAGACAGACAGCAGTTTCCCTCATTACGCCCTGTTCATCTGGTAATGTTTAGCGACACCACTGCTTCAGCTAAATTCTCAGCTGTATAAACACACACACACACACACACACACACACACACACACACACACACACTAAATGATAACTCAGAAATGAGGCTATCTCCGTTTGAAGTACAGTTGTATATATATATATTTTTTTTTTTTTATTTTATTTATTTTTATTTTTTTTTTTTTTGATGAAACCACGGCTAATGACTTCCTCCTTCCTTTTGTACCTGAGGCTGACATAGTGGTCTGATTCAAGTGACCTCGCTGTTAACGAAACGTTAAACTCTTAACCTTCTCTCCTTTACGAGAACTGTTTTATATATTACCCTTTTGACGAACATGTCACCGTGAGGTGGATTGCGAAGTGTAGATATATAAGCAGATGTCAGATGCGTGTCAATTTCCATCGACAGCTTACTCGTTTTAAAGAAAGAAGTAGGTAGCCACCTTGTTTCCTTTTTCTCACTGCTTAAAGAAAGATCTACACACACACACACACACACACACACACACAAGCGCGCACGCGCGCGCGCGCGCGCGCGCGCACACACACACAGCGTACGCGTGTCTTAGCGTGACAGGTTAGACGTAATGGCAACAGGTACGGCGCTATGTTTTCCAGAAATTCACGCCACATCTCCTGCTCAAATGTCCGGGAAACTACTTGCGGCTAGAAGAATGCTGTCTTGACAGTCCTTGGAGAAACCGGTGTGATAACATCAGAAAGAAGCAGACATCCGAGGCTAATGGAAAGGGACTTCTGGTCGTCTACGGCAGTATTGTAAGTCACTGAGACAAGCTGTCTGGACACTGGATACATTCTACAATATGCAGCAGAGGTTGTGTAGCCTATAGCCAGAATTCTACCCAAAACTTAACTGACACGCTCTTCTCTGCTTCTGTAATTACTTGTTAGTGTCAGGAGACGGAGCGCCCTCTGCGCGTAACACCGAAACATTGATCCAACACTCATTTATTTGGTCCAGTTCTCATTCGTAACTGCCACTAGGAGCGTTAAGACGTGTCGTCGGCAGATTAAGGCGGGTGCCCGAAATAGTGGGAGAGGATCTACAAGTTATGTTCTCGTTATCGTGGAGCATCTAAACATCTATCGTACCGCGTCATAATACAAAATAACTACGCTGGAAAAGCCAGCGTTTCGGCCACAGATTCTCCAGCACAGAGTTTTGTATTATAACGCGGTGCGATACTCATAAAACCCTTACGTCAACTGACACTGGCCTCGGAAGCCTAAGCAGCTGTATTGAAACATCTGTTTATGCTTTTACTTTAAAAACGCGTCTTTGTATTTGTTATACCGTGTGTGCAAAATCAAGCTGCACGAACATAAATAGCTGGCAGGCTGAGGCAGTTGACAAGCTGGAGAAACACAAGAGCAACCCAAGTTCCTGCACAGACGTGCTCAAATAACTGGCGGTATCAGCCATTGTTTCGCCATATATTTATTCCTTAACGAAATTAGTCGTAAATAATATATCACACTTTCAAGTGAACAGCCCTGTTCATGGAATCAATATTAGAATCAAGAAAATTCTACATTAGCATTTAAAATTACTTACTTGGTTTCAGAAGGATGTCCATTATAAAGTAACGCACAGTTTCAACAGCCATAAAAAGTTTAGGTATTAATAAAGTACGATGTACCGGCGACTAAAGGATTTATTGGCGGCCAATCCCACACCACTGATGAATTTCTTAGGACCAGAAAGCGACGTATTGATTATTAAAAATATAAAAATGACAAGAGCCTTACATAAAATCTGTCGTCTGCACGTATTTAGTGCAGTAATGGGATAAAATTAAATAAATGTATTCATCATTTTGATTTGCAGCTCTTTGTGTTGGCCATGTTTGCAGTTAAAATTGTTGGATGTGAGATCCGCCAGTTATGCAAAACATCGTTTTTTCCCAGTACCCATCCTCAGTGGGTTTCCGTTTTTATTTATTCTGTAATATGAACATTTTTGTTAAATTACTAGAAAATTATGTGTATCTTTAGTTCAAACAATAGATCGTTTCTTTTTGTAAATACCTTTACATTTGGTGCGCATAAATTTTCTCGATCACTTGTGTGTTGATTACTACAGGTAGCTTGTCATCTGCAACCAAACGATGTTGATGAGAAAGTTTTTTGCTGGGAGTTAACTTATCTTCTAGAATGTAATTTAGTTTGTCGCGATGTTTTCGCGTCTATATTCTTTTTTAAATTCTAGAAGATAGGTTAACTCCCAGCAAAAAACTTTCTCATCAACATCGTTCGGTTGCAGATGACAAGCTACCTGTAGTAATCAACACACAAGTGATCCAGAAAATTCACGCACACCAAATGTAAAGGTATTTACAAAAAGAAACGATCTATTGTTTGAACTAGAAATGCACATAATTTTATAATCATTTAACAAAAATGTTCACATTACAGAATAAATAAAAACGAAAACCCACTGATGATGCCGGCCGGAGTGGCCGAGCGGTTAAAGGCGCTACTGTCTGGAACCGCACGACCGCTACGGTCGCAGGTTCGAATCCTGCCTCGGGCATGGATGTGTGTGATGTCCTTAGGTTAGTTAGGTTTAAGTAGTTCTAAGTTCTAGGGGACTTATGACCACAGCAGTTGAGTCCCATAGTGCTCAGAGCCATTAAACCATTAACCCACTGATGATGGCACAGTGGTGCCGAAACATGTTTGGGTACTGAGAAAAAACGGTGTTTTGCGTAACTGGCGGACCTCACATCCAACAATTATAAATAAATGTATCTTATACATTTACAGCTTTATGACGATTTTGGTATAATGTCTTTCAGAGTTTTTGATTTATTCAATATGCGACGGGACCGATGTAATGTACATGTTCAAACAAATTACAGTTTAAGAAAAATTGGTTAATTTATTCAAGAGGAAGAGCCTCACAAACTGAGTAAGTCAGTAACGCTTCGGTCCACGTCTAGCCCCTATTCGAGCAGTTATTTGGCTCGGCATTGATTGGCACAGTTGCTGGATGACCCCTTGAGCCCGTGCCACACACTGTCCAGTTGTGTGTTAGGTCGTCAAAAGGCAGCACTGGTTGGACGGTCCTGCCCATAGTGCTCCTGAAGTGCGGAGAGATCCGGCGACTTTGCTGGCCAAGGTGGCGTTTGAGAAGCACGAAGATAAGCAACTGAAACTCCCACCGTGTGTGGGCGTGTGTTATCTTGATGAAATGTGAGCACAGGGCGGCTTGCCGTGAAGGCATGCAAAACGGGATGCAGAGATTTGTCGACGTGCCGCGGTCGTGCTATGAAAAGAAATGGCACCCCAGGTCACCAATCTTGATTGTCGGGTCGTGCGGCGGGCGACAGTCAAGTTGGTATCCGGGGCATCTCCAGACACGGCCTCATTGGTCAATGGAACTGAATTCTAAGCGGGATTCATCATTGAAGACAATTCTACTCCTGTCAATGAGAGTCCAGGCCGCAGACGTGTGAAGACGCCTCGGAGAAATACCAACTTGACTATCGACGGTCATACGGTACAACTGCCAGTAGTGGCGGCCTGTGGTTCAACAAAATGGTTCAAATGGCTCTGAGCACTATGGGACTTAACATCTGTGGTCATCAGTCCCCTAGAACTTAGAACTACTTAAACCGAACTAACCTAAGGACAGCACAACACATCCATACCCGAGGCAGGATTCTAACCTGCGACCGTAGCGGTCACGCGGTTCCAGACTGAAGCGCCTAGAACCGCACGGCCACACCGGCCGGCCTGTGGTGCCTTTTCATTTCATAGCAGGATTCCTTTGGTTGCTAATCGCGGCACTGTTACAGCGACGACGATATTGTGTGCCCCGTTTTGTTGCCCTCATGACAACCCAACCGAGTGTTAAATTTCAGCATGATGATGCCAGCCCGCACACAAGGAGAGTTTCTACTGCTTATCTTTGTGATTGCCAAATCCTACCTCGACCAGGAAGGTCGCCGGGTCTCTCTCCTATTAAGAATTTTTGGGGTATTTCGGGCAGAGCCCTCCAACCAGCTCGAGATTTTCATGATCTATAGGCCAATAGGACAGAATTTGGCACAGTAGCGATGAAAAGGACATTCTAGAACTCTTATCAATCAATGCCAAGTAGAATAACTGCTTGCATAAGGACTTGAGGTAAACCGACACATTGTTGAGTTGTTCAGTTTGTGAAGCTCTCTCTCTCTTACGTAAGTCATCCACTTTTTTCTGACATTGTAATCATCTGTCATTCTGTAGATGTACATCCCACCTACCGGTTTCCGTCCCATTTGGGTGAAGTGTGTGTCGCTGACGGTGGTGTGTTGTTGTTGTGGTGGCGCAGGTGGCGACCGCGGGCGCTGCGATGTGGGCGAGGTAGCGGCGGCGGCCGCGACGCGCCGACATGCGGGCCGCGCGCGCCCTCTGCCTGCTGGCGCTGGCCTGCGCCCTGCCGCTGCCGGTGCCGCTGCCGCTGCCGACCGGCGCACGCGCCGCCCACGCCTCGCACGGCTTCCGCAGCGGCAAGAGTGAGTATCGCCCCAGTTGCACTGCTGGGGGAACACTAGAAAAGTTTTGCACCAATTCCGTGTCTGCGAACGTCGTGGACGTAAGATTCCAGGTGGACAAGCAACGAAAGAATACACCTTGAAACTTCCTGGCAGATCAAAACTGTGTGCCGGACCGAGACTCGAACTCGGGGCCTTTACCTTTCGCGGGCAAGTGGTAGAGCACTTGCCCGTGAGTCTCGGCCCGGCACACAATCTGCCAGGAAGTTTCACATCAGCGCACACTCCGCTGCAGAGTGAAAATCTCATTGTGGATCCCTCTAACAGTAATTTCAAATTTAGACCATACGCGAATTTCACTTCAATGCACGTGGAACTGGCGTACGTCCGGCAGCGACATCATTTGACCACCTTTCCACTGCCGTGAGACAAACCGGCATTGAATATCTGCCTCGTAGTACTCGCTGACTGTTAACAATACGAGGTGATGACTGAGTATGGAGGCGTCCAGGGCATTGCCCGCCTCTGGCCACGAAATCCCGCGGGTACAGCAACGAGGTCTATTAGTAACGTCTTACGTCGATATAACTTATGATGATGGACACCTGTCATCGATGTCGAGGGTAATCTGACACCTGTGCAGTGTTTGCACAGGATGTTATTGTGCATCTGTGCAATCAACATTTCGATGATGGGTTCGCTATCTGCCACGAGCACAGTGCGTCCACCTCGTGAACTCCTCCCTCCAGAAGACAGAAATCAATCAAATTGGGTGAATTTTTAGACAACATAGTTGTATGGAGATAAAAAGCGATTGATTTAGCTATAATCAATTATTCAAAATGACAGTCACAATCGCATTATTTATTTTGCCGCCAACTGGTTTCAACCCACGATGGGGTCATCTTCAGGGCAATTTACACCATTTGGTCGCTCTCTGGAGACGTCACCCTGCGTGTGCACGGTTGGTAAGTTGATAGTTACCAAACGTGCACAGACAGGCAGGGTGACGTCTCCAGCGAGCGACCAAATGGTGTAAATTGCCCTGAAGATGATCCCATCGCGGGTTGAAACCGGTCGCTGGCAAAATAAATAATGCGATTGTGACTGTCATTTCAAATGGTGTGGCCTGCGGTATCTTCGCATGCTCTGGAACGGTTGGAACCCGCATTACGTCGTCGCAGGACCCCCACCCCCTCCCTACACTTCACACAATGGGTGAACTCGAGAGGGCCATTGTTGACGAATGGGAGTGGTTTAAGCAGTAACACTTTGTGAACAGCACGGTAAAGGAGATGTATGTATGTTACAATGCAACGCGGTAGTGAATATTACAGGGAAGCAATTTCTATTTCACATAAATAGTAGGCAAACAACATGACTTGGCTTTTTTCGGGGAATGAAGGAATCGGTGGACGTCGGAAGGCCCCGGACCAGTAAGGAATCTTTTCGGTCGTTACCAAACTTAGCTACTAAACAATGTGACGAGCCGTATAACTGTCGTAGGCACTGCGAATGCAATCCTGGTCCCTATCTGCTTTCCGTCCTGCAAAAAAGAGGCGAAGCTTGTTTGTCCAACAACTCTGCTTCCCCACAGAAGCCCGTAAACTAAGCGGCGATCGCATGCTTAAGCTCCTAACATCCCCCGCATTTTTTGCGAGTTATGCTGTGGTTATAGTAAGAAGATGTGCGTTTTAAAATATTATTGTTTCGCTTTGTTTTTCTTTATTAATTTGACAAGACTTATTCTAGAATGAGATTTTCACTCTGCAGCGGAGTGTGCTCTGATATAAAAACTTTCCTGACAGATTAAAACTGTGTGCCGGACCGAGACTCGAACTCGGGACCATTGCCGTTCGCGGGGAAGTGCTCTACCATCTGAGCTACCCAAGCACGATTCACGCCCCGTCCTCACAGCTTTACTTCTGCCAGTACCTCGTCTCCTACCTTCCAAACTTTACAGAAGCTCTCCTGCGAACCTTGCAGAACTAGCACTCCTGAAAGAAAGGATATTGTGGAGACATGGCTTAGCCACAGTTGGGGGATGTTTGCAGAATGAAATGTTCACTCTACAGCGGAGTGTGCGCTAACATGAAACTTCCTGGCAGATTAAAACTGTGTGCCGGGCCGACAAATCGCGCTCTGTTTAACTGTACTGAGATCATACACTTTTCTCTTACCTCCATTGCGTAGGTGATTGTACGTAACGATTTTCTGGAGTGAAAAGGTCGTCAAGAATTAAATTTCTGATTAGAGAGAAGCAAAATCTTGTCTCTGCTAGGGTGGTGCAAAACTTTTTTCTTTGATCAGTTTGTTTCATGTCTAAAATTTGTCCAGCAATGGCAGAGTTCCTGATGACTGGACTTCATGTCACTATATTGGGCTAAATACTCTGTTCATGTTGACCTCTCCCTGTGACAGAGAGATATTCTGGTACTATTTGGTCACATTTGGATTCTTTGTTGGTTGCTGCACTCCAGTACTTATTAATAGCAGTTTCTGTCGGCTAAGGATAAATACCGGTAGGACTATGCTGAGTGAAAAGTTACAAAAAAATTCAAAGATTAATTTTCATTGTATGTATATTAGTGATAGTTTGCAGGAGCATTATTCCTTTTATTGCTCCGTCAGCAAGCAGCGGCGCAAGGCTTAATGTTGGACACAGTTTGTGAGTGTGTGCGTGTATGTGTGAGAGGCCGGTGCAGAGCTGTCGCGGCGCGGTCCTAGCCAGTATCCAGTAGCGTGCAGCCAGCGGCCACTAGCAATGCCACGCAGGTAGGTGCGCGCAGCCGGCATACAGCTGCTGCTCCTCGTCCGAACAGCCGCCTCGAGACGGATGGCTTCTGCCGTAATGCCTCGTTCGTCACGCCACCCGGCGGCAGGTGAGTTGTGTCCTAAACGCGCCATCCTCCATAAATCTGTTCACCTAAGCAGGTTTTCGTGTCGACCAAAATTTTTCATTCTGTAAGCTACGGCACGTGAATCCTGAATGTACTACATATCCAAAACACGCGGAAATGTCGCCCAGACCTCCAGTCAGTACAGTGTCTGGAGAAAACAGTGAGGGTCTCAGTCTAATCGTGGTGCATCCTGGGAGCTATCGTGACCAGGAAAGCCTGGAAAACTGCAGGGCACAACAAAAGTATACATGCTCTGCTGTATTGTGCTTCAAAATTTCTTTTGGAGTGACCCTCGTATTTATTGCTTGACAGCCGAACTGTTGACATCGTAAACACCAACATTGATTTTATTGACACGTACCTAGGTAGAAATGATCATCATAGTTAAATAAGAGAAATCAGAGCTCGAATGAAAAGATTTAGGTGTTCCTTTTTCCCACGCGCCATCCGAGAGTGGAATGGTAGAGAAGTAGTATGAAAATGATTCGATGAACCCTCTGCCAGGCACTGAAGTGTGAATTGCAGAGTAACCATGTAGATGTAGATTTCCACTCTCTTCCTCTTTGGTTGGTGCCACTGTTACGCTGTATTTATGGAATGACATTTTCACCAGTAGACTGTAGGAAGTATGATTATTTGTCACGCTGTAAATTTCGTCGTACAATCATGTTCAAGTGTTTTCGAAATGCATTAGCACATGTCGTTAACAATCGTCGCTGTATACAGGAATAGCAGGGTAGTGGAATTACCATTAAATACGAGGGTAAAAACCTTAAATTTGTAATAACAAATCGAAATTTGGCGCCGTTATACTGTAAGTTGGTAAGCGTGCTACACACAGCGTGCAGAATGGCCTGTAGGTGGCAGCATAGTGCAGATGCACACATACCGTCGCAGTATCAGTATAAAGATGGCCGCCCCACTTGCGACTTACATCATGGAAGTACAGCGTTCTGTTATTCGGTTTTTGCGTAGTGAAGGTGTGAAACTTATTGAAATTCATCGACGAATGAAGGTTCAGTACAGTGATGCATGTTTGTCACAGGAGCGAGTCTGCGAATGGAGTAGGAAGTTCGCAAATGGTGTGACTTCAGTGGAAGATGCTCCTTGTCCAGGTCAGGCACAACGAGTTGTGACTCTACCGAACACTGCAGCAGTTGAAGCCGTAGTGAAGAAACACCGCTGAGTAACACTGAATGACATTGTAGCATGTTTACAGATTAGTCATGGGTCAGCACACCACAGTGTGCATGATGTGCTCCAGTTTCACAAAGTGTCTGCAAGATGTGTGCCGCGGCAGCTGACTCCTGAAATGAGAGAACGACGTGTTGATGTTTGTGAAGAACTTCTTCGGCGCTTTGAACGCGAAGGTGATGGCTTCCTTGCAAGAATCGTTACTGGGGACGAAACCTGGGTTCACTTCCACCAACCGGCAACGAAGAGAGCGAGCAAGGAATGGCGCCATTCCTCATCACCAAAACCAAAGAAGTTTCGAACAGAACAATCAGAAGGGAAGGTTATGCTGACTCTCTTTTGGGACGAAAAAGACGTCATTTAGGAGTATTACATGCCTAGAGGGACCACTGTCACCAGTGCATCATATAGAGATCTCCTACAAAAGCATCTGCGGCCTGCAATCAAATCAAAGCGACGTGGATTGCTATCAGCAGGTGTCCTTTTGCAACATGACAATGCAAGTCACCCACACTGCCCGTGCAACAGTTGCAACAATCACAAACCTGCATTTTGAGCCTCTTCCTCATCCACCATACTCAACTAGACTTTGCCCCAAGCGATTTCCATTTGTCTGGACCACTCAAAGACGCAATGGGAGGAAAGAAGTTCCGTTCTGATGAAGAGGTACGCCACGCGGTGCATGAGTGGTTGCGCGGACTACCAAAAGAATTTTTTTCTAAAGGAATTTACGCACTTTGCAAGCGCTGGAGGACTTGCATTGAGCATGGGGGAGATTATGCCGCAAATTGATACAAAAAAATGGTTCAAATGGCTCTGAGCACTATGGGACTTAACATCTACGGTCATCAGTCCCCTAGATCGTAGAACTACTTAAACCTATCTAACCTAAGGACAGCACACAACACCCAGCCATCACGAGGCAGAGAAAATCCCTGACCCCGCCGGGAATCGAACCCGGGAAACCGGGCGTGGGAAGCGAGAGAAGCGAGAGAAAATTGATACAGCTTGTACCACTTCTTCACAGTAAATAATATTTAAAAAAATATTTAAGGTTTTCATTTGACTCACCTCGTAGTTACAGACGTACCACCACACGTAACATTGTGTACACTAGTGTCAATCCGTAGGCATCCTTAATTTATGTTGCGTATTCGATGTCGTGAACAACGGTACAATTTTCACCGTATATTACTGGCCAATCGGACAGATCTGTACGCGTCGAAAACATTCCCGACGGTCGCGTTGCCCCACCTTTTTCGTGTCGGTTATACATCCTGTATGAGTCCATTAGCTTGCTGCCGAGTAGGTGGCTGCGAGCTGATTTGCTCCCAGCTGGAGAACAGTTTAACGAGCGGACAGCAGCTCGCCGTGACGTTATGTTGTGAGGCGGCGCGCCGTTTGCGCAGTCGCGTCACGCTCGCGCAGGAGCAGCCGCTGGCGGACTCGCAAGTAGACGGGCAGGCCAGCCGCCCCCGCAGCCGTACACCATTATTTTCGTTTCAGCTCGATGGGGCGTCCTCGAGAGCCTAGCCGCATTTCGCCTCGCTTCATCGACGATTCTGCAAGTACCGTGTGCTCTCTTCGTTCGTCAAATCCAGACGGCAGTAGTCGGCTGTGTCTAGCTTCACGTCGTAATACCTAACTTCCGGAAAGCCTTTGATGTACGATATTACCTGGCAACGCGAACTGAAGATCTGGTAAGGGTGGCAGTACCGGTGTGTTCACGCCCGAGACAAAATGGTTCAAATGCCTCTGAGCACTAACATCTGAGGTCATCAGTTCCCTAGAACTTAGAACTACTTAAACCTAACTAACCTAAGGACATCACACACATCCATGCTCGAGGCAGGATTCGAACCTGCGACAGTAGCAGTCGCGCGGCTCCGGACTGAAGCGCCTAGAACCGCTCGGCCTCCGCGGCCGGCTCGCCCGAGACAGATGGAGGAGAGGTGGTAACAGCGTAGACTTCAAGTGACACCCACCCAAGACGGTTACATGTTAAAGATAAAGATCCTTTGTGTAAAATACTTTAATAGACCAGATTGCAATATTTTAACAATCATTGATTGCTACACTACTGGCCATTAAAACTGCTACACCAAGAAGAAATGCAGATGATAAACGGGTATTCATTGGACAAATATACTAGAACTGACATGTGATTACATTTTCACGCAATTTGGGTGCGTAGATCCTGAGAAATCAGTACCCAGAACAACCACATCTGGCCGTACTAACGGCCTTGATACGACTGGGCATTGAGTAAGAGCTTGGATGACGTGTACAGGTTCAGCTGCCCATGCAGCTTCAACACGATACCACAGTTCATCAAGAGAAGTGACTGGCGTATTGTGGCGAGCCATCATTGACCAGACGTTTTCAGTTGGTGAGAGTTCTGGAGAATGTGCTGGCCAGGGCAGCAGTCGAACATTTTCTGTATCCAGAAAGGCCCGTACAGGACCTGCAACATGCGGTCGTGCATTATCCTGGTGAAATGTGGGGTTTCGTAGGGATCGAATGAAGAGTAGAGCCACGGGTCGTAAACACATCGGAAATCTTACGGTCACTGTTCAAAGTGCCGTCAGTGCGAACAAGAGGTGACCGAGACGTGTAACCAATGGCACCCCATACCATTACGCCGGGTGATACGCCAGTATGGCGATGACGAATACACGCTGCCAATGTGCGTTCACCGCGATGTCGCCAAACCCGGATGCGACCATCATGATGCTGTAAACAGAACCTGGATTCATCCGAAAGAATGACGTTTTGGCATTCGTGCACCCAGGTTCGTCGTTGAGTACACCATCGCAGGCACTCCTGTCTGTGATGCAGCGTCAAGGGTAACCGCAGCCGTGGTCTCGGGAGCTGATAGTCCATGTTGCTGCAAACGTCGTCGAACTGTTCGTGCAGATAGTTGTTGTATTGCAAACGTCCCCATGTGTTGACTCAGGGATCGAGACGTGGCTGCGCGATCCGTTACAGCCATGCAGATAAGATGCCTGATATCTCGACTGCTAGTGGTACGAGGCCGTTGGGATCCTGCACGCCGTTCCGTATTACCCTCCTGAACCCACCGATTCCATATTCTGCTAACAATCATTGGATCTCGACCAACGCGAGCAGCAATGCCGCGATACGATGAACCGCAATCGCGACCGACTACAATCCGACCTTTATCAAAGTCGGACACGTGGTGGTAAGCATTCCTCCTCCTTACAGAACAACGTTTCACCAGGCAACGCCGGTCAACTGCTGTTTTTGTATGAGAAATGGGTTGGAAACTTTCCTCATGTCAGCACGTTGTAGGTGTCGCCACCGGCGCCAACCTTGTGTGAATGCTCTGAAAAGCTAATCATTTGCACATCACAGTATCTTTTTCCTGTCGGTTAAATTTCGCATCTGTAGCATGTCATCTTCGTGGTGTAGCAATTTTAATGGCCAGTAGTGTAGTTTCGGCTGAACAGTCTGCCGATCTGGAATAGTAAAGTAAATTGCACTTAAAAGGGCTAATTGTGTAAAGCATATCGACAAATATAACAATAATTAAATGAAGACAAACACATACCCGTCAATAAAATGAGTGCAGTGTTAAATCGCAAGACTGTGGGTTCCGCACAAACACAGTTACGTTTATAGACATTTCGTTACTCACGGAATCGAGAGTCTCTTGCCTGTTACCTACATTGATGTTGGGAAGATTTTCGAGAATGTTTCAATTTCAAGTTTGATGTCGGATAACAAAGGCAAAGAAATATATTTTTCGAGTGCTATATACCGAGCGACGTGCCACAGTCGTTAACAAAAATGGTTCTGAGCACTATTGGACTTAACTTCTGAGGTTATCAGTCCCATAGAACTTAGAACTACTTAAACCTAACTAACCTAATGACATAACACACATCCACGCCCAGGGCAGGATTCGAACCTGCGACCGTAGCGGTCGTGCGGTTCCAGACTGTAGCGCCTAGAACCGCTCGGCCACCCCGGCTGGCACAGTCGTTAACAAGCCGGATCCGCATTCGGGAGGGCGGCAACTCAAACCCGCATCCGGCCATCCAGACACAGGTGTTCCGTGGTTCTCCTAAAGCGCTCCAGGCAAATGCCGGGAGGGTTCCTTTCAAAGGGCACGGCCGATTTCCTTCCCTACCCTTCACACAATCCGAGCTTGTGCTCCGCTTCTAACGACGTCCATGTCCACGGGACGTTAAACACAACCTTCCTCCCTTCTTCCATTCGAGTTGTATGATTTTACATTTTCCGATTTTTTCCCTTTATTTGTACTCTGAAAGCTTGCTTTTGCCAAATTTCATGATTCTACTTCTTGGGAAGTGGGTTTCAATGATCGAGATTGTATCAAAACATGTGATATAAATTGCTATATCTTTTGATTGTATTGATCGAAGCTTAACTTTTTACACCACCAAAGAAATTTGGACCTCAGTACGTGACGTAAATTTCAACTTGACACTTCTATCCATCCCGAGAAAAAGAGGGCTCCACAGACGTATCGACGTATCGACTTACCGACAAATAACAAATGAAAAAAAATAGTCTCATGTGTTGTAATCACAGATTTACAATATTAGGATATTTTTCCACGTGTATAGTGAAAACTTACTTCTTGCCAAATTCTTTGATTCTAGACCAACTGGAGGCACGCTTATAGTTTGACGAGGGAGTTTTAGAGTATCAAAACATGTGACATAAATGGCCTTTTCTTTTACACCGCCAAAGCACCGTAGACCTTAATCTGTGACATAAATTAAAATGTCTAACAGACAGACAAACAGATAGACGGACGGACGGTTAACAAAGTGATTATGTAAGGATTGCGTTTGTACCTTTTAAGGCACGGAACTCTAATATTAACTGAATACAGTAGTAACAGATAAAACTGTGAAGCAGATAACTTCTTAAATAAAACAGTGAACAAACGTAAGGGCAGTACCACTCGTATTGTATGCAGACAAGATACCAGTACTTGCAACGTAAGTATACTCGTAAATATTTGTGAGCAAATAAAATTTATGACAATATAATTATTTAAAGAAAATTTCTCGTTGAGCATCAACTATAAACAACAAAATGTACCCTCTATAACCAAAAATACAAAACGTAAAGTTGACTTAAACATATGAGTCATCCTAAGATCTGTGCTCTACGTTGTTTCGCCAAGGGAAAGGAACGAAGGCCACGGAGGACGTGTAAATATATCCATACTAGTAAAACAATTGCAATCATCTACACAGTAAATAATAATAATCAATCAATGGACAAATCGTATGTCAGAATCTAGGTCTTTCTTACATAGTGCATTCAGTACGTGATTTGTGGGTATACCGTACACAACAAGTACCCATGTACTTAACGTCATTGATTCAGTAAGGCATACAATATCAATTAACATCTGAATAAGGTCGTTACATCCTTGTAACACTGAAAATCATCGAACGCTGGAGTACAAATCAGTACATCATCATCTTGGGACTGATACATATAAGAATGTATTAGACGCGTAGGGTAGCTATAAAATTGAGAATTATCGTGAGGTATTTAAGTGTGTGTGTGTGGTTTGAGGTTTTCGGGCGCTAAACAGCGTGGTCATCAGCGCCCAAACGCATACAAACAGGAACACATGCGGAGAAGGGACGAAGATGGACAGCGAACAAGGAGAACGGTTAAAAGGTACAGGCCTGACGCAGTTACAAATCCTCACATACAGAGGCAAAACAAGAGGAGAAGAAACGCACTAAAAAGGAAAGGAAACACAAGGAAAAGAGAACAGAAATCGAAGTGAAACAAGTAGGTAATCGTGACTGGCGGACCTCTTACCTAAAGCCTGGGTGAACCAGTCACCCAGCAGCACATTAAAATCCTCTCCCTAAACTCCGAGGCAACAAATTGGACAGGACACAAAACCGTAAGACCTTAACCACAGTCGTTGCGTCGTCTTGCAAAATACAGGGCAAATCCGGTGGCAAGGAAACCACCGCCCTCTGGTCAGAGAATAAAGGACAGTCAAGTAAAATGTGGCGGACAGTAATCTGGACGCCACAAGCACTGCAGATTGGGGGGTCCTCCCGCCGGAGTAAAAATCCGTGCGTTAAGGGACTGTGCCCGATGCGGAGGCGAGTGAGGAGAACCTCATCCCGCCTGCATGACTGGTAGGACGTACGCCATGGCCGCGTGGTGGCCTTTACCAAACGCAGCTTATTTTCACCGACTGCCAGCCACTCCTCTTCCCATTGACGCATAACACGAAAACGCAAAAGGGAGGTAACAGCATGGAGGGGGACGGCACATTCAACAACGTGAGGGAGGGAACATGCATCTTTGGCAGCCACATCCGCCAGTTCGTTTCCCCTAATACCCACGTGTCCCGGCACCCAGCAGAAAGAAACCTCCTTCCCCTGCCGTTGCAGGTGGAGTAGGGCATCGTGGATGTTCTGAACGACCGTTTCCGCTGGGTACAAGTGTTGCATGGTCTGAAGGGCACTCAGGGAGTCAGAACAGATGAGAAACTTAAGACTGGGAACACATCTCATCTGCTCCAATGCCCGCAAGATCGCAAACAATTCGGCATCAAAGATGGTAAACGCCGCAGGAAGCCGTAACTTGACGACTCGATCAGGGAAAACAACAGCACAACCAACAGTCCCCCTGTTTAGAGCCATCCGTAAATACTGGTACATGGTCGGCATGCTGGTTTAAAATATCGTAAAATAAGGAGGTAAAAACAAACGCAGGAGTGCAGCTCCTCCGGTACTCTGACAAGTCTAAAAGGACGCTGGGCCTCTGGAGCAACCAGGGAGGCAGGCGGGTAAAACCCTGGAGTTGGGGTGCCACACGCTCCACACCAAGGGTCTCAAGCAAATGCTTGGCACGAATTCCAAATGGTCTCGTTGCCCTCGGACGACTGGAAAAGAGACGTTCCACAGGCTGTCGGGCCGCGGTAGGGTATGCAGGGGAGGTAGGACAGGCAAGGAATTGACACACCCATCGCACCATGAGGAGTTTCCGCCAGATGGCGAGCGGCGGTTCCCCTGCCTCAGCACACAGGCTGGGGATGGGACTGGTACGGAAGGCACCAGTGGCCAGCCTGATACCCTCATGGTGTACTGCGTCCAGAATGTTCACATACGAAGGCCTCGCTGACCCATACACGGTGCATCCATAGTCAAGACGCGATCGGACGAAAGCCCTATAAAACTGCAGCAGACGCGCCCGATCTGCTCCCCAGCACCGATGGCTCAGACACTTCAAAATATTCAGCGCCTTCAGGGCCCGCACCTTGAGGTCTTTAAGGTGCGGCAACCACGACAACTTGGAATCAAAAGTGAGGCCCAGGAACCTCACAGTGTCTCTAAAAGGAAGAATGGTGTCCCTCAGACGCAATTCAGGGGAGGTAAAAGCACGTCGAGAACGATTAAAATGAACACACACACATTTGTCTGCAGAAAAGGTAAAATCCGTCTTCGCAGTCCATGCCTCTAATCGCTTTATCGTAAGCTGCAGCTGCCGACTAGCAGTGACAAGACTGGAGGAAGAACAGAAAACAGCAAAATCGTCCACAAACAAGGAGCATTAGGCAGGACTCCTGATAGTGGACGCGATACTGTTAATGGCGACGGCAAAGAGGGTGACACTTAAAACGCTTCCCTGAGGAACACCATTCTCCTGCACGTACAAATCAGATAGCACATTACCAACCCGATATCGAAAGAGGCGGCGGGAAAGATAGGACCGAATGAAGATGGGGAGATGGCCACGAAAGCCCCACTGATGGAGTTGATTGAGGATAAGGCGGCGCCAAGTAGTGTCATACGCCTTATTAATGTCAAAGAATACACCTAGACAATGCTGGTTACGTAAGAAGGCCTGCTGGATGGCCGCCTCAAGCAGGGTCAAGTTGTCTATAGTTGAACGACATCTCCGAAAGCCACACTGAGAGTGGCTAAGGAGCTGCCTGGTCTCGAGCAGCCAAACCAGGTGACGGTTGACCATGCGTTCCAATGTCTTCCCGACACAGCTCGTCAAAGCAATACTCCGATAACTACTGGGATGCATTCGGTCCTTTCCCGGTTTGAGGAGGGGAACCAAAATCGCCTCCCTCCACGAGTCAGGGAACGTGCCGGATGACCATATCATATTAAAACAATTCAGGAGTACTTCTTGGATGGCAGCAACAAGTGCTGCAGCATGCTGTACAGGATTTGATCATCACCTGGCGCAGTATCATGAGCCACAGACAGCGCCGAATCCAGTTCCCACATTGTGAAGGGGCAATTGTAGGGTTTAGAATTTGGAGACCGGAAGTCCAAGTGATCCCTCTCGATGGCAGTGCGGTAGAGGCAGAAATCTGGATCACAGTTAATAGTGGCAGTAGATTCGGCAAAATACATGGCCAGTGTCTGGGCAATGTCTCTCGGCGCCGTGAGTAGACTTCCCTGACGCAGCAATGCCGTGACAGGTAGTTGGCTGCGTTTCCCAGAAATCCTCCTGATGGCTTCCCACACTTTTGTAGAACTAGTGGAGCGGGAGATGGAGTTCAGGAACGATTGCCATGACCATCGTTTGCTCTCTTTAATCACTCGCCGTGCCTTGGCCCTTGCCACCCGAAAGGCCGCAAGATTGTCAGCTGAGGGACGGCACTTGAAGCGGGGCAGAGCTGCACGGCGGGCTCGGATGGCTGAGCGGCACTCAGTGGTCCACCAAGGGACAAGGCGCCTCTTGGGATGACTTGAGGACCGTGGGATCGACAATTCAGCAGCATGGGAGATCACGGCTGTAACATGGTCGACCCATTCGTGGACGCTGGCACGGTGTTCCAAAACAGCTAAATGGCTGAAAAGTGTCCAGTCAGCTCTGCAGAGGTGCCACCTGGGCGGCACTGGTAATGCCACAGTCTCATCCAGGAGGCGAATCCAAAGGGGGAAGTGGTCACTAGAATGGAGGTCAGCGGCAACCTCCCACAGAGCAGAATCCGCGAGTGCTGGAGAGCAAAAGGAAAGGTCAATAGCTGACGACGACCCAGAAGCAGTACAGAAATGAGTGGGAGCACCAGAGTTGAGGATGCACAGTTCTTCGGATGCCATGAGGCTTTCCAGAATGCGACCCCTGGGGCAAGTAGTCGTAGAGCCCCATAAGACATTATGAGCATTGAAGTCCCACAGAAGGAGAAATGGGCGGGGGAGTTGGATAATAAGGTCTGTGAGAGCCTCAGAGTCTATTGCGTCCTGAGGCGGTAAGTAAACGGAACAGATTGTGAGCCTCTGCCCCACAAGAAGGTCAACTGCAACTGCCTGCAAGTCCGTAACGAGAGGGAGCTCAGATGAGTGGTGCATGTCATGGACAAAAACCGCAACACCACCCTTTGCCCTTTCCCCCATCAGATCATCTTTTCGATACACGGTATAGCCCCGTAAAGAAGGAGCATAAGTGGCCCGGAAATGTGTCTCTTGGAGACATAAGCACAACGGGCGCTCTCGTACAAGGAGTTGTAATTCGGCCACATGCGTCCTGAACCCATTCAGGTTCCACTGTAATATGGGAGCCAGTGATCAGGGTGGCTGAATTTTCACCCTGCCCCTGTGCTTTGGAGGAGAGCCCGTACTGGCCGGAGATTTATTCCTGGGGCGAGAAGATCGCCCCCAGTCGACATCAATGTCCATCAGCTCCGATGGCGACCCAAGGGAGATGTCAGATAGTACGATGGCATCGTCATCGGACTGACCCTGACTAGTCTCCTCAGGTGGCAAAACCTTCACCTTCGGCGTCTTCGTCTTGGGGGGGCTTAGAATGCAGAACCTTGTCAACAGTTGGAGCTTTACTCGCCTGGACAGAAGGTGCCATATGGGGAGGTGCAGGAAGTACCCCAATGTCAGCAACCACGGCCTTGTCCGACGTTGTGGGGAGAGCTGCAGGTTGCAAAACAACCGCAGCAGCACAAGTGCACTGGCAAATGCAGGTATTAGTGCTGACACTAGCAACCTCCGTTTGTGTAGCAACAGTGGCCAACTGTACCGGTTTCTGCAGAGTGGAAGCGAAAGATGTTGTAAACACAGGAGGCTGCATGGCCTTAAAGAGCTTCTTGGCCTCACCATAGGGGATGCGCTTAGATGTTTTGATCTCCTGTATCTTCCGTTCCTCGAGATAGATGGGGCAGACCCGGCTCCAGACAGGGTGACTCCCAGAGCAATTCACGCTCTTCACAGGCGATGAACAATCGGCTCCTTCATGGGCAGGCTGACCACATTTACCACAAGTGGCTATCCCATTGCACCCCAACGTAGTATGCCCAAAGCGCTGACATTTAAAACAGCGCATTGGGTTGGGGAAATATGGCCGTACTGGCAAACGTAAGAAACCCGCTTTAACATGCTCTGGGAGTCTCGGGCAATTGAACGTGAGAATAAACGAGTCGGATTTGACTAGGTCCCCATCGACTCGTTTCATAATGTGCTGCACGTCGACAATACCTTCGTCAGCCCACTCAGATTTCAACTCGTCCTTGGGGATGTCCACCAAGACCCTACATGTCACAACACCCTTACTATAGTTCAAAGTGGAGTGGAGCTCGGTCTCGATAGCGTACTCTCCGAGACAGGTTGCTTTCCTAAGAGAAGTGACTTGACGGGAACTAGAAGTTTCAACTAACAGAGTCCCATTGCGCAGACGCTTCACAGATTTCAGTGTTCCTGCAATTCCCTCAAGACCCTTGTGGATGTAAATGGGAGAAACTCTCTCAAAGCTACCTTCCTTCCGTTTGACAATCAAAAACACATTCTGGATATCAGCATGTGCTCTGTTACGACAGTCTGATAAATCTCTAGTAACACCAGGAGCTGGAGGACTCGCAGCACGAAGTCGCTTTTTCGATGGGGTGTATTTTTCTACCAGTGGGCCACCCAATCCACTGGTAGGGGGAAATGTAGAGGTCGAAGGGTCCATTGTGGTCCCACGAGCAGCTAGGGAACTAAAGATCCGCTCAGACAGAGCCCCGCGTGCCTGAGTAAGCCTTATACAACTGGGGCGCGGCAGGTGCCCCAGAGGTTGCCCGCTTGCGACTGTTCCACCCCAACAGCCATGCATCTTATAGGCGCGCAGCACACCGTAAGATTGAGGGGTTTTTATAGAGGTTTACCTTCCTCGCAATCCAGGCGGTGAAGCCAAGAATACCATTCCCCGCAGCACACAACATTCCACCGCCGCGCCATGCGGTGGTCGCTGAAGCATGGCCGGGGGTTACGGTGACAGGAGACTGGCGGCGCTGACCAGTCCCCAGCTCAGGACCCCGGGGTCGCCAAGCCCGTACTCAGCAAATGAATGCTGAGCCCCTGGGGGGTGTGAGGTATTTAAGATAGTGCAGTGCACCCACGAAAAAGATTATGTACAACCAGTTTTTGAGTACGTGGGAATCTTTTGTGAGCATGACAGTGTCTCACAAATGTTCGAATTTGTCAAGTTGGAGATGGCTGGCTCTGAGCACTAGGGGACTTAACATCTGAAGCTATCAGTCCCCTAGAACTTAGAACTACTTAAATCTAACTAACCTAAGGACATCACACATATCCAAGCCCGAGGCAGGATTCGAACCTGCGACGTAGCGGTCGCGAGGTTCCGAGTTGGAGATGCTACGCTGTTTGATATAGCGAAGAGAATTTTTCTAAAAATTCAGAGACCCCACGTTCTGTTACAATCCAGCAAAAAACACCTGACGTAATCAATTCCACTGTGAAACAAAGAAATGGGGGCTGTCAGAGAAGGCTGCCTATAATCATCCTCCCAGTAAAACATCTGCGAATAGAATGAGATAACGAATATTTCGGCTAATATATATGTATTGCAACACCCCTATACAACTACTGGTCCAAATCCGTAAGAAATAATGTTAGTATCAGATTTCACGTAAAAGTACTGATCCCTCAAAGCAACACGTGATTTTCCTTTTTTATGCCTTCGTGGCTGGGTGTCCCATTGGGATGTTAAAGGACTTCTTTACCACCAAAAATACCAGGGAACAACTGTCTATCAAAGCCAATTTATCGGTTGTTTTTTCTTTGATATCATTACTCAATAAAGTATGCCTCACATCTTTTGTCATATTTGAGACGTAGGTGAGTCAGTGTACCATGAAATATTCTATGTAGACGATTCAGCAAGAATAACGTTCCTTCCTTCCTTCCTTCCTTCCGCTGAGACGTCACAATTTCGAGCTCTCCAACAAAGGAGAAGGAACGGAGAGCTATATCAGCGTATCCGTGCCTGTAGGAAATGTTACTGACACAAGTTTCTGGGCAAAATTCCAAGCGATGATCATTACACAGCAGAATAAGTTACTATTCATATTAATGACTTTGACGGCGGAACGGACCGGATATCAGCCGCTGCCTTCCCGCCAGTCGCCAGAGAGCGGTTAGCGGGACGCTGGGCCGGCGGATACGCCGCCATGTTGGCGCATGCGCAAGAGCTGCCGGTCCCGTTGGCGGCGAGCGCGCGCGCATTCCAGCGGCCAAGGTTGCCGCAAGGTCGGCGCTCCATCTCCAGCAGCTCTCTGGAGCTGGAGGAGTAGCACACGTGGCCGGACCGGCGCGCAGGTGCGCGGCCAGTGTCCATCACGCCCACAGTCTCTCGGGTGGTCCTCCGGCCGCCCTCCTGCCAGGAGTCCAGAAAGAAGTCTCCAGGCATGACACGCAGCCTGTCAAATGTAGCTTCTCAGCTGAGCACGCCCTCTTCAGCGAGTCCCCAGAAAACAGATACAGGCAGTTTACTACTATCATACACTTTTTCCAAAGACGTATCATCTGCTCATTAGTCTTCAAAACTATTTATTCATAAAACTGCTGAAAATTTCGGCATTGTGGCCAATTTCAAGTGGACTACAGCAGAAGTTTACTGTCATGTTCTTGCGTTGCTAGGCCCTCTGAATACGTGTGGCTTTATGTGATGTTGTGAACAATGGGTTTTTCCAAGTATCGAATGACAGTACATCCAGTTTCCTTCGCAAAGTTCCCTGGTTGGGACGGACCAGTATTCATATCGGGTTTGAAACCGATTGTCATCGACAAAGCGTGACATTCGTCTCCTGCATCTGCGGGTGGGATCTTTTACGTGGTTTTTATTTTATTTTATACCACAGGGGCAATGTTCTCATCTTGACTGTTGTAAGTAGCTTTATGTTTCATGAGCAAGTACACTATACAGTGTTGCACTGACAGTTTAATAGTAAACGCAGCTCGTGTTCTCTCTGTTGTTATACGCATACTCGAACATGACTAGAAGACAGAAACCAGTAATAAACAAAGAATTATTTAATTATCAGCTCTTGGTGATTTTTAAATAAGTTCTGAAACTATTTTCCTATGGAAAAACATTATTGCAGCTGAATACATATGTTATTAGAATGGCAGATTGAACTGCATGAGAATTATTCGTACAGCAAATTTGTTTGAAAAAGTAGATCTTTGCAAAGCTGTGACGTATCCTTCTCCACCCAGTTAAATGACATGAAATCCGCAACATGCGTCCAGATAAGGACCTTCCTATGGTTCTAGAGATTCCTTACCTGAAGACAGAACACACCGTTGTGTATTGCACAAACATTACTGTGCAATATATTGGAAGTATAGTCCTTATGTTATTTTGGACAAAGTGTAGTCCTTCCATTCCATTATTCATACATTCGGCACCTGGGCTTACGGGTCTAACTGAAGCGATGCAAACTGAAGGCCCTTGGCTGACACTGACATGGTTCCTATTCTTTCTTCGAATAAAAATTAAGAAGTTTTTTAGGAGCTTATACACTCAAGGAGTTTTTAAGGAGTCACTGCTTACATGTATATACAGTGTACAGAAAAACCTTAAACACGTAAAACTTCTGCAATTTCTTAAAAAATACAAGAATACCTTATCTCGCTTTTAACACATTTGTACAATGAATATGAAGTTTCTAGCATGAACACCATCGTGCGAAACGACATTTTTAGATGATAGTATGAAAAAATACCACTCAGTTTGGCCACAGATTATATTTAACAATTTACACAAATGTTGAGAAAAATATATGGAACTTTAATCACGTATTCATATAACACTTTATACTTGATTCACGGTGTGATTACGGTGACGCCCAAATATGGTAGCTCTGCTCGTGTCTGTTCATCAACCCATTCCGTTCAGTGAACCTGCTTCTTCACAGCACTTCACTGCCATAGCTTACGACGTGTGTACTGTTTGAAGGGGTAGCTAATATTCCGTCCGGTGAGCGGATATCAGCATATAAGCACGCTAAGTATTTAATGGTGTAGGCATCTTTAGCAGACATGACATTAAACCATTGAAGACGCTCACAGGCTGGTGACATGATTTTGATGTATGCAGAAGTTCCAGCTGATATGGCCTCTCGGTCGAAACTGCAATTGCAGCTTTTATGAATAAACAATGAGTCCATCCCCGCTAAGTACACGAGAACGTTTCTCACTTGCTTGTGGGGATTGGTACGATGTGTAATTGCCTCACTTTAGCTTGACTCTTTCTCGTTATACTAAAGTGTCAGTAATTAGTAATGCATCATGAGGGCTGGCATAAAACCACATTGTGTTGAAACTGTTTTAATGTACACAGAAGCAAGGAGCTAGACACCTGTCACATGTTGAATGAACGTAACCAGTTGTTGCCTAAGCAACGGCGCAAAAGGTATTTTCGTACACTTTTGTATCTTGCCTTTTTTCCATTAGATATTGGGCGTGTCAGGAGGTTTTTCACTATACGAGATACCTCTTAAACCTATTCCCCTCAACCCACGTTATGGTACGTGCGACGGGCACGTCCTGTACTACTTTCATTCCCCCCTTTCCTGTTCCAGCCTCGAATGTTGCGCGGGGACAACGATCGTTGGTAAGCCTCCGTGCGTGCACAGGTCTCTTTAATCTTGCCCTCGTGGCCTTCTCGCGGAACGTAAGTCGGAGGGAACAATATACTGTTCGCTCTTTTAGTTATGTACGCTTTCGAATTTTAAGAGTGAACCCCACCGTGAACTATTCTAGCGTGGCGCATGCCACTGGTGTTTGTTGAAGATATCCGTGACGCTGTCGCTGACTAAATGAACCTGTGCCGAAAACAGCAGCTACTCTTTGTACCTGTTTGCGGTATGATTTCCTATTTGGTAGGATCCCAGACTGATGAGCAATATTTATGGACTGGTGGAACGGGGGTTTTGTAAGCTCCTTTGTGGATGGACTGCACTTCTTGACGATTCTTCCAGTGAATCTTAATCTGATATCTGAGATTAGTTTCATTTGGCCTTTCCACTTTCAATCGCACACTTCGAGGCATTTAATGGAAATGGCTTATCGGTGATTTTTCGTCATTACGCAATAACGGTTCTTCCAATCTATATATGAACAGTATCCTGCAAGCCTCGATTTCGTCTGCATGTCTTCCACTGTAGCATTTTGTTACGATCTTTAAGCGTTGCAACCTCCCTAAATACAATATGGAGTCCAGATGATGTGTGTAAAATCTTATGGGACTTAACTGCTAAGGTCACCAGTCCCTAAGCTTACACACTACTTAACCTAAATTATTCTAAGGACAAACACACACATCCGTGCTCGACGGATGACTCGAATCTCCGCCGGGACCTGTCGCACAATCCATGACTGCAGCGCCTCAGACTGCTCGGCTAATCCCGCGCGGCCATTATGGAGTACCTCGAAGAAAACGATTTATTGACATATAGTCAACACGAATGGAGAAAATATTGAAAGACAAATAGCTCTTTATACTCATGAAGTAATAAGTGCTATCGACAGGGGATGTCAAATTGATTCCATATTTTTAGATTTCCAGAAGGCTTTCGACACCGTCTCTCACAAGCGTCTTCTAATCAAACTGCGTGCCTACGGAGTATCGCCTCAGTTGTGCGACTGGATTCGTGATTTCCTGTCAGAAAGGTCACAGATAGTAGTAATAGACGGGAAGTCATCGAGTAATACAGAAGTAATATCCGGCGTTCCCCAAGGAAGTGTTACAGGCCCTCTATTGTTCCTGATCTATATTAACGACATCGGAGACAATCTGAGTAGCCGTCTTAGATTGTTTGCAGATGATGCTGTCATTTACCGTCTTGTAAAGTCATCAGATGATCAAAACGACTTGCAAAATGATTTAGATAAGATATCTGTATGGTGCGAAAAGTGGCAATTGACCCTGAATAAAGAAAAGTGCGAAGTTATTCACATGAGTACTAAAAGAAATCAGCTCAATTTCGATTGCGCGATAAGTCACACAAATCTGAGGGCTGTAAATTCAACTAAATACTTAGGGAAAAAATTACAGATAACCTAAATTGGAACGATCACATAGATAATATTGTGGGTAGAGCAAACCAAAGATTGCGATTCATTGGCAGAACACTTAGAAGGTGCAACAGGTCTACTAAAGAGACTGCTTACACTATGCTTGTCCGCCCTATTCTGGAGTACTGCTGTGCGGTGTGGGATCCGCATCAGGTGGGATTGACGGATGACATCGAAAAAGTACAAAGAAGGGCAGCTCGTTTTGTATTATTGCGAAATAGGGGAGATAGTGTCACAGACATGATACGTGAATTAGAGGGGCAATCATTAAAACAAAGGCGTTTTTCGTTGCGACGGGATCTTCTCATGAAATTTCAATCACCAGTTTTCTCCTCCGATTGCGAAAACATTCTGTTGGCACCCACCTACATAGGGAGAAATGATCATCACGATAAAATAAGAGAAATCAGGGCTCGCACAGAAAAATGTAAGTGCTCGTTTTTCCCGCGTGCCGTTCGAGAGTGGAACGGTAGAGACACCAGCATGAAGGTGGTTCATTGAACCCTCTGCCAGGCACTTTATTGTGAATAGCAGAGTAATCACGTAGATGTAGATGTAGACAACAGTGTCATCCACTACCAATCTCCCCGAGGAGTCTCCGACACTCTGAGCACTCTACGGCTTCCTATATGTAATCAAACGACATGAGGACTACTTCACTAATCGAATTTGCGGATACACTGCCGTTAACAGCCGGCGGTTTTTAGGTGCCAGTCTTTCGACATCCGACAGCGGCACACCGTGGAAGAATTACAGACCTCGCCGCCGGCAGTGTCGACATCGTCTGCGGCCCTCCAAAGTGCTTTTAGACACCTCTTCTCCTCTCCCCTCCCCCCGCCGTTGCATGCAGCGCGAGCGAGGCGAAGAGAAGCAATCTCCAGCGTAATGCGGCGATGGCCGTTGCCGCCGCGGTATACTATACATTGTGCCGCCGCCTCTCAGATTATAATTGCTTTAATAATGCCGGATCACGATCTCCGGTGATGAAGGCCGAAGCGGGCGAGGAGAGAGGGCCTAAAAAAAGGACCTGCTAAAATGTTGTTCCGAGAAGAAAATAAACGACAACGGTTGAATCTCTCTCTCCCTCCCACCCCCCTCCCTCCCTCTCCCACCCCCTCCCCCTTCCTCTCTCTCTCTCTCTCTCTCTCTCTCTCTCTCTCTCTCTCTCTCTCTCTCATACACACACACACACACACACACACACACACACACACACAGAGAGAGAGAGAGAGAGAGAGAGAGAGAGAGAGAGAGATACACGCGTGATCGCACGTGCACAGAGTTATTACGGCCAGCGAGCGGGCCCGGGCAGCGGAAGGCACATTAACTAAAAGCTTTTCACGCCACACAAATAAACCTTTCTGGCGTGCAGGCATCCGCAGGTCCGCCAACATACCGGCGTCAACTCGAGTCCGTGTAGTCATTCGTCGATCTTAACTGTAACACCGCTTCCGCAGTGTTGTCGACAGGCGATTGTTTTCAAGGTTTGCTGCCATGTTCGCTCAACTACATTCACCTATTCTGTTCAAAAATTGTTGGTCTACTTGGCTATAGTATAGATTGGCTTCACACAATGTCAGTGACATCTCTCAAATTCGATTTAAGTTCTTAATATAGTTCCATCGAAAGCAATGGCATTCGACTACCTTTTTATATCGCGAACTGCTATATATATAGCAATTAAGATGTTGGAAAGAATAGGTACAGTGAAGAGTCGTTGACAGTCGAAGTATACTAAGCATGATGTTTATACGGACACGTGTACAGCTTTTCAGCATTTTAACAAATAATAATACAATGATAAGGTCTTCACCAAAGTAGTCATTAAGTACCCACACCTCTGCGGCCAGCATTTATTTCAGGTTCGACTACGCTTTACTCGTTTTCAAATCATGAATTGTATCTCTGCTTTACCAAAGTGAGTATAGTTTTAATAAAATTGCTTTAACACATTTGCAACCACTGTTCTACGAACTGGCCTTCTTAAACGTAATGTGTGCTACAAGGTCTACAACTTTGCTTCCGCCGTTCTTTCTCGAAGTTCGAGGCTTTATTGTGAAAAACTTACAAAAAATTGACGATTCAAAGTATTGGCCATCGTTGGCCACTGCTTTCTCCTAGCTTTTTGCAGCATACGAATCCCGCAGTGTATAAACTGGGCATCTTTTGAGGGGAGCCATGAATCGATCAAATTTCGCACTTGTTCATATGACTGCAAGTGCTAGTCAGCTAGGTCGTGTGTCATAGATCGAGAAATGTGGCAGTCAGGGGGAGGAGTATCTGGAGAATACAGTGAGTGTGGTAGAACTTCCCATTGCAACGCTACTAAGTCTGTTTTGACGGGATTTTCGACATGGGGTCGTGCTCTGTCATGCTGAATATCATTTTTTTCATGTCTATCGCTGTATTGTGACCGTTTGCCTTTCAGTGCTCGGCTCAAATACTTGCTTTCGATAACGACCTCCTGTGATTGTTCCCGTCGGTTGCAGCAGCATCCAAAGCTTTCTCCCTTTCATAACCATGCCGGTCTTCAACGTCAAAATCATCATTATTGAAGCATGGAAACCATTTTCCGCGTAGCTCTAACAGGGGTCTTATCATAGGTCTTACCCAACTTTTTATGAGCCTCAGCCGCAGATTTCTTCATATGAAAGCAGAAAATTAAAACCTCCCGCAGATGACGAGAATTGGGCTCATAAGTTGACCTATTGAATCGAGGATAACTTAATGATGCAATCAAAAATCGACTGATATTTCGATGGTGTTATGTTCTCAAATGCCAGCCCTTACTGTGTGACACTTACGACGAACGACTTGCACCATTACCTTCCCCTACTACCGTCTTTTGGAAAACGACGGAAGCAAAGTTGTAGACCTAATATACGAAAACGAAAACACTTTATCCTCCCTTTGTCTTCGGCTTGTGCATGCAGCTCGAGATTTCTCTTACTATCATATTGCCAAAGTGTTTCACGTCGTTCTTATGGCGGGTTAAGGGATAATCTCTTCTCACTGTTTCTTTCAGAATGCAGCAATGCTTATGCCTACGTCCCATACCGAACCACGTGGGGCAGTGGTCACACACTGGGCTCGTAATCGTGAGGGTGGCGGTTCATATTCGCGCTCCTTCATGTGGGTTTAGGTTTTCCTTGATGTAGCTACATCGTGTAAGACGAATGCCGGGAAGGTTCCTTTGAAAGCGTACTGCTGATTTTCTTCCTCTGTCCCACCTCTGCGTAGTTGACGGGTCACCAAACCTCAGTCTTCATTTTACACACATCAGCCCGGTTCCCAGAACTCCTGAAGACAGACGTTGACTGTGGATATTCTATCACGGACGCAGTCCCTTTGACTGTTCAGAGATCTCACTAAACTCGCCCAAAAATGTAAACAACCATGCATGAACAGCGCCTATTAGACTGAGGGGGTCCCACAGCCGATCAGTTCCAGTAATTCCACCAAGAAGGAAGTACACGGCTCGTGTTGTCTGTAGTTCAACCATGAGTACACGGTCACTGCAGCGGTTCGATCGCGTCCGCATTGTTACTTTGTGCCAGGAAGGGCTCTCAACAAGGGAAGGGTCCAGGCGTCTCGGAGTGAACCAAAGTGATGTTGTTCGAACGTGGAGGAGAAACAGAGAGAGAGGAACTGTCGATGACATGCCCTGCTCAAGCCGCCCGTGTGGATGACTGCTACCTACGGATTATGGCTCGGAGGAACCCTGACAGCAACGCCACCATGTTGAATAATGCTTTTTGTGCTGACACAGGACGTCGTGTTACGACTATAACTGTGCGCAATAGGCTGCATGGTGCGCAACTTCACTCCCAACGTCCATGGCGAGGTCCATCTTTGCAACCACGACACCATGCAGCGCGGTACAGATGGGCCCAAAAAACATGCCAAATGGACCGCTCCGGATTGGCATCACGTTCTCTTCACCGATGAGTGTCGGATACGCCTTCAACCAGACAATTGACGGAGCCGTGTGTGAAAGCAAGCCGGTCAGACTGAACGCCTTAGACAAACCGTTCAGCGAGTGCAGCAAGGTGGAGATTCCCTGCTGTTTTGAGGTGGCATTATGTGGGACCGACGTACGCCGCTGGTGGTCATGGAAGGCGCTGTAACGGCTGTACGATACATGAATACCATCCCCCGGCCGATAGTGCAACCATATCTGCAACATTCGTCTTCATGGACGACAATTCGCGCCCCCATCGTGCACATCTTGTGAATGACTTCCTTAATTTCATGTAGACTT
Organism: Schistocerca americana; assembly: GCF_021461395.2. Taxonomy (NCBI): domain Eukaryota; kingdom Metazoa; phylum Arthropoda; class Insecta; order Orthoptera; family Acrididae; genus Schistocerca; species Schistocerca americana. The sequence continues at coordinate 133,418,987 of NC_060122.1, read as the reverse complement.
GCACAATACCGGGATTTACAAAATGAATGTCGGACTTTTAATGCTTTGTACCATTTATTACACTCAACTTACAAATATAAATGAGTCATCAAGTGAAAAAGCAAATCAGACAGTTTCTATTTCAAGTGTTTAATGAGAGCACCATTCATCACATGGCACACATCACATGGTTTTTCCCAATCGCTGATCAGTTTGTCTGGAATAATTCGTTGCAACAATGCTGTTCCTAAGTTGGCTAGATCAGCTGGTAGTGGAGGTACATACACATGATCCTCTATGAGCCCCCACAGGTAAAATTCGCATGGCGTCAGGCCGCGTGTGAACGTGGAGATGATGCAAAACAAGCTGTCATTCGTCCCATTGTGGCCAATCCAGCGGTCGGGTACGACTTCACGTAACCAAACTCGTAACGAGTTATGCCAGTATTTAAGCGACGCACCATCTTGATGCCAAGTAAACTTTAGTTTCTTCCCGTTGAGGAAAGAGCCGTAATTCTAGCGCATGAGGATAAGAAACACCAGTCACAGTTGCTTCACTGAAAAGAAAGGCCCATAAACTTTTCGCTGAGATAAAACACAGAAAAAAAAATTAATTTAGGGGAGTCTCGTTGTATCTGTACCATCTCGTGTGCATTTGATGACCCCCACTTGTGCACGTTGTGTGTGATCGCATTTACGAGTAGGTGAAATGTCAATTCATTACTGAAGACGACACATCCAAAAAATCTTCATGGTCATACAGCAAAATTTCGTTTGCAAATTTGGCGTGTAAATCGTAATCTGAAAGCTTTAGAGCATGTAACACGTGCAAACCATGAGGACTTAATTGTAAGCTTCGCCTTAAAAGTCAACACACAGACGCCATTGGAGCTGCTAATTCAAGATTAGCCTTCCGAACCGATTTCTTGGGGCTACGCGTGAAAGAATCTCACTCTTTGAAACCGGCCGGCCGGGGTGGCTGAGCGATTCTAGGCGCTACAGTCTGGAAACGCGCGACCGCTACGGTCGCGGGTTCGAATCCTGCCTCGGGCATGGATGTGTGTGATGTCCTTAGGTGAGTTAGGTTTAAGTAGTTCTAAGTTCTAGGGGACTGATGACCTTGAAGTTAAGTCCCATAGTGTTCAGAGGCATTTGAACTTTTTATTTTTTTTTATTTTTTTTTTGAACCCGCTCCTCAATCACTCTTGGTCGCTCCATACTCTTCCATTTGCGTGCAGATATAAAAAATATTATTACCTGTGTGAAATGAAACAGTGAGATGCATATATTCTATTCTTTTCCAGGGTCTACGTACTCATTATATATGAAGAGCCTCTTCACACATTGGCTTGGATCGTGCTCGGTAGCGCAGTTACAATATTAGCGCATAGCGAGGATCTAGGTGAAATTGTCTTAAAATTTTAATTCGTGCTGATGTGAATTGAAAAGTATTTATGAAATACTTCTCCGCTTCTCTATGGTATCAGTTAACGTTGTGACCTGCTGACCTTCGCTGAGAACAGGAGCCCTTTGTAAACTTTTTTGCTTTCTCACGTACAGCGCTTCGGACTATCTTGCTTTCTCACGTACCAGTCTCCGCATTATCTTATTTCAAGGTCGGAAAGGGGTCTGTCTGCTTACTGACATGACACACTCTCCCTTATCTCTACTTTTTTGGTGAAGGGGAGCCTTTGACTCTTTACAAGGACAGTATTAAGAGCAGATAAGAATCTGAGTGATAAATATTCCCGAATCCTCGGCGTACAACGATTGGTTCAAAGAGCGATGTGGTGATCTTCAAACGGATCGGTGCGCGAACTTCTCTAATATTAATGGCTATAGGTGGTAAGGAGACGTATCACGGTTCACCATTGAACCTTACTAATTTCGTTCGATAACAGCTCCTCAAGTTCCGTAGGCTGTGTGGGGATCAGGATACGTTAAAATACAGTAGTGCCTTAACACTAAGCTGCACTCCCTTGTCATATAATACATTTTGCTGTACTTTGGACCGAACGGATGAAACGAAATCCTAGATGTCTTATCTAATACTCACAAATGGGGAAGTTCCCTGCCACTGCGAAGATCGACACCAGTCTTTCGTGAAATGCTGACTATTGTTAATATGTGCACCGCACATCCCTGCGGTTACTTATGGAAGCATCACGCAATACCGTGTGGCAAAACTTACTCTTTTTCTTTTCCTTTCTTACGGACGAAAAGCAAAGAAATGGCGCGTTGTTCCATTAATATTTGTTTATTACCAACCTATGAAACAGAAATGTGTTTCTAATAAACGAAATGTTAGTGAAACAAACCATTTTCTTTGCTTCTTCACTCCGAAATAAGAAACTGTTCAATCAAGAACTGTCGGAAAAATCCAGCAACATAAATGACTTGTTCTTCAAATACCGTTAGTCCTTCTTATAATATTTTTGTGGCACTGTCGTTGTACAGTCTTAACTAAAACAGCGTTGAAATGAACGTGCACCCTTTAATGTGCGCGACGTTTATAACGTCTTTAAACAACTGAACACCGCTGCGACATTACGGTTTCGGCTTCAGAAGAGTGATTATTCCCGCCTGCAGGTTTGTGCAGCTGTGCCTGTTTCTGTTGTTGGCGTTATGTGCTATGTACTAACTACTTGGAGCTTGCAAAAGCAGATGCCGAGGTTCGCGGGTTTTATAATTGCTTCGTGACTCGCTAGAATTCTGTGCGCTGGCTGCCGCATTAGCCGCCGCTTCTTGGAAGACGGGTTCGCTTATTACAGGAACCCCGCTCTGTCGCCGCCATCTTAGATTCTGCGTCATCTAGGTCACCTTCATCTAGCGCAGATTATTTTCCACGGTGTGTACCTCGATTCCTTCAGCAAGGCTTTCGCCTACAACGTAGCATTTGTCCTAGGCCTGTAAACGTTGATGACAATTTCCTCAACCGTCTCATAAGGTGTGGCTGTGAAAACTGGATACATTAGGCAAAATATTAATGGTAGGTTTCAGGATTTTCTACTCGCTGTATGTTAGGCTTATTCCGGTTAAAAAAAAAAAAAAAAGATTCAACAATGTGCGTCAACCATTTGGAATAATATACAGGGTGATTCAAAAAGAATACCACAACTTTAGGAATTTAAAACTCTGCAACGACAAAAGGCAGAGCTAAGCACTATCTGTCGGCGAATTAAGGGAGCTATAAAGTTTCATTTAGTTGTACATTTGTTCGCTTGAGGCGCTGTTGACTAGGCGTCAGCGTCAGTTGATGCTAAGATGGCGACCGCTCAACATAAAGCTTTTTGTGTTATTGTGTACGGCAGAAGTGAATCGACGACAGTTGTTCAGCGTGCATTTCGAACGAAGTATGGTGTTAAACCTCCTGATAGGTGGTGTATTAAACGTTGGTATAAACAGTTTACAGAGAATGGGTGTTTGTGCAAAGGGAAAAGTTCTGGACGGCCGAGAACCAGTGATGAAAATGTAGCACGCATCCAGCAAGCATTTGTTCGCAGCCCAGGAAAATCGACTCGCAGAGCTAGCAGAGAGCTGCAAATTCCACAATCAACTGTATGGAGAGTCCTACGAAAAAGGTTAGTTATGAAACCTGAACGTCAACTACCCGAGGCGATGGATCGGCCGCCAGGCAGCCCGTGACAGAGCACTTCATCACTGGCCTCCAAGAAGCCCTGATCTTACCCCCTGCGATTTTTTCTTATGGGGGTATGTTAAGGATATGGTGTTTCGGCCACCTCTCCCAGCCACCATTGATGATTTGAAACGAGAAATAACAGCAGCTATCCAAACTGTTACGCCTGATATGCTACAGAGAGTGTGGAACGAGTTGGAGTATCGGGTAGATATTGCTCGAGTGTCTGGAGGGGACCATATTGAACATCTGTGAACTTGTTTTTGAGTGAAAAAAACCTTTTTAAATACTCTTTGTAATGATGTATAACAGAAGGTTATATTATGTTTCCTTCATTAAATACACATTTTTAAAGTTGTGGTATTCTTTTTGAATCACCCTGTACTACGAGCAGGACTTTTCACGTAAAAAGACTTGGAAGAGAAACAAAACTCTCGGATGCAGCCTTGACATCAACACTACGCAAGTTGCTGCAGTTTGTGGGCAGATGATACTTTTCATTCTGGAAGTAGTGAGCCGCCTCGGCTTCGCACGAATACCACAACTTGTTTGCGGCCGGACGACCTGTACACCATACGTTGTGATATACATTAACCTTCCTCGAGAATCAGTCGCCTATTAGCAGAAACCGTGTTTAAATTCCCGATCACAAACGCACATGGCACTTGGTCGGGCACGCTAATTTATAACTACCTGACACAGTCAGCATAGTGACAGCGATCTCTAACTTGAAAGGTGTACATTTTATTAAAACCTTTATTTGGCCAAGATCGCAATGTACCGGTTGGTCATAATCACGCAGGTTCAGTGTGGACTGTTAACATCGTACGTCAGCGAAACTTGGTAAGTATGCTTATGCGTTAATGCGGAACCGATTTAGGCTGAATCTAGATCAAAAATCTAGATAAAAAAGTAAGACACTTAGACCTCCACCTAGACCTCGTAATATCGTGTTGGACCGCCTTTTGCCCGGCGTAGTCTTGCAACTCGACGTGGCATGGACATAACAAATCACTGGAAGTCCCCGCCAGAAATAAAGAGCCACGCTGCCTCTGCTGCCGACAATAATTGCGAAAGTGTTGTCAGTCCAGCATTCTGCGCACGAACTGACTTCTCGATTAGCGAATTGTCCAGGATGTTCTTCAAACCAGTCCAAAACAATTGTGGTCCGCTGACATGACGCATTGTCATCCATAAAAATTTCGTCGTTGTTTGGCTGCAAATGGTATTCACGTAGCCGAACATAACCATTTCGTGTCAGAAAGGTCACAGTTCGTAGTGATAGACGGTAAATCATCGAGTAGAACAGAAGTTCCGCAAGGTAGTGTCATAGGCCCTCTGCTGTTCCTGATTATATAAATGATCTAGGTGATAATCTGAGCAGCCCCCTTAAATTGATTGCAGATGAGGCTGTAATTTACCATCTAGAAAAATCATCAGACGATCAATTCCAATTACAAAATGATCTAGAGAGAATTTCTGTATTGTGCGAAAAGTGGCAATTAGCACTAAACAAAGAAAAGTGCGAGGTCATCCACATGGGTGCTAATAGGAATCCGATAAATTTTGGGTGTACGAATCACACAAATCTAATTCGACTAAATACCTAGGAATTACAGTTACGAGCAACCTAAATTGGAAAGACATCATAGATAATATTGTGGGGAAGGCGAAACAAATACTGCGCTTTGTTGGCAGAACACTTAGAAGATGCGACAAACCCACTAAAGAGACAACCTACATTACACTTGTCCGTCCTCTGCTGGGATATTGCTGTGCGGTATGAGATCCTTACCAGGTAGGAGTGACGGAGGACATCGAAAAAGTGGAAAGAAGGGCAGCCCGTTTCGTGTTATCGCGCAAAAGTGGCGAGAGTGTCACTGATATGACACGCGAGTTGGCGTGGCAGTCACTGAAACAAAGGCGGTTTTCTTTGCGGCGAGATCTATTTACGAAATATCAATCACCAACTTTCTCTTCCGAATGCGTAAATATTTTGTTGACACCCGGGGAGAAATGATCATCATCGTAATAAAAATAAGAGAAATCAGAGCTCGAACGGAAAGATTTAGGTGTTCCTTTTTCCGCACGCTCCATTCGAGAGTGGAACGGTAGAGAATGAAAATGGTTCGATGAACCCTCTGCCAGGTACTTGAGTGTGAATTGCAGAGTAACCATGTAGATTTAGATTTATATGTAGATCAGCTCTCACCAGCTGAAATTGACTCACTTGACCAGGTGACGGTTTTCCAGTCGTGTAGGAGCCAACCGATATGGTCAGGAGCCCAGGAGAGGCGGCAGGCGATGCCATGCTGTTAGCAAAGGCACTCGCCTGTGTCGCCTGCTGCCCCAGCTCATTAACGTCAGATTTTGCCGCACTGTCGTAACGAGTAAGCTCCTCGTACGTCGCACATTGGTTTCTGCGCTTATTTCACGCAGTGTTGCTTGTCTGTTGGACTAGCAGCTCTACGCAAACGCCCTCGTTCTCCGTCGTTAAGTGAAGACTGTCGGCCCCTGCGTTGTCCATGGTGAGAGGTAAAGCCTGAAATTTGGCGTTCTCGCACGATCTTGACACTATGAATCTCGGAATATTGGGTTTCTTAACGATTTCCGAAATGGAATGTACGCTGCGTCTCGCTCCAACTACCACTCGGTGTCGAATGTCTGGTAATTGCCGTCGTGCGGCCATGATCACGTCGGAAACCATTTCACATGAATGACTTAAATACAAACGACTGCCCCGCCAACGTACTCCCTGGTCCGAGCACGGGGCTCACAACCCGAACCACACGCCACTGTTAGGCACTAATGAAGTACTGGGTCCCTTACTTCGATTGCACATAACTCATTAAGGTCAGTCCAACACGTTTATTCCAAATAACATAAATGAAGTTACATTTGAATCTGTCTGACATTAAACAGGAATTTAAAAAAAAATCAATTTCAATATCAGCTAATTTAGTGCGTGAAGCGCGATTTGAGCCAAAACAATTCACCGTAATTCAAAAGGAAGAGAAAAACAAAATTGAATCAATACACGCCACTGACAAAATGGTTCAAATGGCTCTGAGCACTATGCGACTTAACTTCTGAGGTCATCAGTCGCCCAGAACCTAGAACTAATTGAACCTAACTAACCTAAGGACAGCACACCAATCCATGCCCGAGGCAGGATTCGAACCTGCGACCGTAGCGGTCGCTCCGTTCCAGACTGTAGCGCCTAGAACCGCACGGCCACTCCGGCCGGCACACCCCACTGACAAATAACCAAAAAACCTTACAATACTACCCAACAGAATACAATGAAGTGGGGAGCAGTCATTCACCCGACAGAACACTTCAAAATGAGTTCATAATACAGCTGCGTGCCCCAGAAAACTGCAAGACATTAAATACACTTCATGCGACGAATAACAAATACTCATTAACATTACGCCACTCCTGTTTGATCTGCAATGTCCCAAAGAAACAGGCACTTGTTCTGAAAGAACAATTTTTTTATATGTTTAAATTACACCTTTAAGGAATTCCAAGAGATGTCCAATCGAACCACCCCCCCCCCCCCTCCTCCCTTTTCAGTAGAGGCACAAATCTTTCTCCTTTCTAGGCGGAGGCTGAGCCATAAACACAGAATGCCACAAAAGCACAGTTTTGCTGTGAAATCTTATAGGACACCTGGAAGCAGTTACAGACAACGGGTCGGCACCCACAAATAACACAGGCTAAGAGCACATGCTACGAGAACTTGTTCACACTATGCTCACCACAAACTGTAGACATTGCGGCCACACATCCGCTTGCGGAGGCTGCCAGAAGCACGAAGCAACCAACAGGCCCACGCCGTGCTTCTCACACAGGCACCTCAATTTGTACAAACATCTAGGCCAACACCAAGTCCGGACTCCCCTCTCACTGCAAGGCTTGGCAGAGTTTATATGAAATGCCTTCCAGGCAACCAGTAACCGCCGCAGGAGTTTCACGATTAGCAAACAGCCCCAGCGTAACAGACATTACACATCTGCTTACGCCCTAGCCACAACTCCGCCAGTCTAACCGGCCGCCCCAAACCGACTGCCTCTCGCCGTCCCGTGCGCCCCAGCCGAAAACGCAAAGATGCTCATGCCCGGGGACGCGCCAAAGATAACAAGCCCATCGCTGATGATCGACCAGCGATCTGGCTCACTCCCCTTTTACACCATGTGCACGCAATAGTACCGCCATCTGTATATGAGCATATCAGTATCGCATGACTTTTGTCACTTCGGCATATTACGGTCACATCCTCAGCAGATACACTTAAGACATCTTTCTGACGCGTCAAGAAGGGAGGTTGTCTTCGTGAAGTAAGGAAGAACAGCCTTTCCTATCCCTCGGAGTCTCTGTCAGCCGTGCAGTACGATTTTACCTTGTACTTAGCTGGAAGTTCGACTTTACGAACAAAGAGAGGAATTAACAGCCATAGACAGTCACGAGGGAGGTGGTGCAAGACGGCGATCAGCAGGTACAGGCAGTCTCGTGTCTGTGACTGGAATAGGACGTAATACGGGAGACGGCAGCGGCGTGGAGCTGTACAAATATAGAGTTGGTGAGTGAGAGAGTGAGGTAGACCTCCGTCGCGGCTGGCGGCAGTCGGCGCGTGCCACGGGCAGGCCGCGGCTTTTTGCAGGAGGTTCACTGAACCACGGCGGCGCCGGCGCCGGCTCACGTCACGCGTCCCGCACTGCCGAGACCACTGCCTCGGCTGCTGCAGCCGCCTTCCACTGGATAGCGTGGCGTCACATTCAGCTTAGGACGCAAAAACACGAAACTTCCCGGCAGATTAAAACTGTGTGCCAGACCGAGACTCGAACTCGGGACCTTTGCCTGGCGCACAGTTTTAATCTACCAGGAAGTTTCATATCAGCGCACACTCCGCTGCAGAGTGAAAAATCTCATTCTGCAAACATCCCTCAGGCTGTGGCTAAGCCATGTCTCCGCAATATCCTTTCTTCCAGGTGTGCTAGTCCTGCAAGGTTCGCAGGAGAGCTTCTGTAAAGTTTGCAAGGTAGGAGACGAGGTACTGGCAGAAGTAAAGCTGTGAGGACGGGGCGTGAGTCGAGCTTGGGCAGCTCAGGTGGTAGAGCACTTGCCCGCGAAAGGCAAAGGTCCCGAGTTCGAGTCTCGGTCTGGCACACAGTTTTAATCTGCCAGGAAGCTTCATATCAGCGCACACTCCGCTGGAGAGTGACAATCTCATTCTGGACCTAAAAGCACGTTGGACTCATCTATGTTGGCCAGCCAAATACTGCCTGTTTATTTGCTGCCTGTCGACTCGGAGGTAGACGGTCCGAATCTTGCTGACGGAAGAAATTTGCATCGCTTGTGTGTTTCGGTAGTACCGAAAGACCTTGGCCAGCTAGGAGTTCGAGACAAGTGCATCGAAAGTGCACAACATCGCCGTCTATGGAGCAGCACTATGAGGTCGGCGCATGAACTACAGGGTCCTCGATCGCCGACTTGTTGATGATGATGACGTGTGGGTCGGTGGCTGAGTGGTAAAGGTCTGACTTGATGGTGGTGGGGATGACGTGTGGGTCGGTCGCTGAGCGGTAAAAGTCAGACTAGGTATCCAAAGGTCTATCACTTCTCACCTGTTTCACTCCTGGCAATGTGGAAAATGCCGAGCTGCACCGTGCTCGAGAACACACGGTAAATTGTAGGTAATTGAAAACGGAAACCTCGTGTGTACGTGTACCTCACCCCTCATGGTAATGTACATGTGCGTCAGTGAGAAAGACCAATAGAAGGGTGTTAGCATATGGACGTAATGTGCTGTTCCAGTCTCTTCTGTACCTAAGGTCCATCACCGTTCCCTTTGGATCCCTACGAAATTCGGTGCTCTCCGATACACACGATCGAACAGCGAAGGAGTGGTACTCAAGCGTCAACTTTAGGTTACAATATCTCCGGATGTAATTAACATTTTACAATGCAACAAACGGCACTGATTACGTATTTGTTTACATGTTCAGATGTGTTAACAAAACTAACGGGGTTCCATTTAAAAAAACGTAGGTTCGTGTTAAAAACCATACTTCCGTGCATTTTTTATGGTTTGTATTAACCAATTACACTAGCCCCTCTCCTCACGTTCGGTCTGTGGAATCGATTCGTCAGTATTTGATGTGGTTTACGAAATATATCCAGCGGTAACGTTAGGTGACTCACCCTGTATAAGTCCGTGGGCTTTCGTCCGCTTCTGGTAAAATCTTATAAATCGTTAGGCTGCACCAAAATCCTTTGATCTACTCCAATGCTCGACGTTTCGAACACTGCGCTAGGATCATCTTCAGTATTCCACTGGTGTCTGTGGATTGCTGAACACTGTCGAAACCAAGTCTCGCGTTCGCATACGGAATGCTAGTCTGTATACAGAGTGATTCGACCGCGCCCATCCTATGGGTTTTTATGCAACCCACAACACCGTCAAAAACCACGAGTGAGATTTTCATACTGTCTCGCTCGCTGCACGCAGTCTATTAGTCCTATACTAAAAATTAACAGAACCATTCTGAAGGAAGTTTAACGTAGTTAAATTTTGTACTGGTATACATTTTCGCTGGAGGCCACGGCTTTCGAGTTATTCAAGAAAGACGCGTTTCGCGGTGCCATTTTACGTTTTTGTTGAATAAATCGAAAACTAATGCCTCCAGCGAAAACGTATCCCAGTGCAAAAATTAACTAAATTCTATTTCCTACAAAAAAGTCCTGTTCATTTTTTTCTGTAGGAGTGATAGTTTGCGCGTAGCGAACAATATGAAAATCTCGCACACTGTTTTTTAAGGCGCTGTGGGTTACATAAAACCCATAGGTATGGGCAGTTAATAACCTTGTATAATCAGACGTGCCTTAATGTGGTGAACTTAAATCTGCATCTACGGTTAGCGAAGAATGCGGTCCTATGCTGTGTACTAAAGAGAGGGAAACAGCAACACTAAGAAGTACGTAACGAAGTGATGGAATCTTCCAGCGCTCAGGGTAAGAATGCGTTCCTGCACACGCACCAAGTTATTTTCATAAATTAGAGTTATTACACTACTGGCCATTAAAATTGCTACACCAAGATGAAATGCAGATAATAAACGGGTATTCATTGGACAAATAAATTATACTAGAACTGACATGTGATTACACTTTCACGCAATTTGGGTGCATAGATCCTGAGAAATCAGTACCCAGAACAACCACCTCTGGCCCTAATAACGGCCTTGATACGCCTGGACATTGAGTCAAACAGAGCTTGGATGGCGTGTACAGGTACAGCTGCCCATGCAGCTTCAACACGATACCACAGTCCATCAAGAGTAGTGACTGGCGTATTGTGACGAGGCAGTTGATCAGCCACTGTTGACCAGACGTTTTCAATTGGTGAGAGATCAGGAGAATGTGCTGGGCAGGGCAGCAGTCGAACAGTGTCTGTATCCAGAAAGGCCCGTACAGGACTTGCAATATGCGGTCGTGCATTATCCTGCTGAATTGTAGGGTTTCACACGGATCGAATGAAGGGTAGAACCACGGGTCGTAACACATCTGAAATGTAACGTCCGCTGTTGAAAGTGCCGTCAATGCGAACAAGAGGTGACCGAGACGTGTAACCAATGGCACCCCATACCATCACGCCGGGTGATACGCCAGTATGGCGATGACGAATACACGCTTCCAATGTGCGTTCACGCGATGTCGCCAAACACGGATGCGACCATCATGATGCTGTAAACAGAACCTGGATTCATCCGAAAAAATAACGTTTTGCCATTCCTGCACCCTTGCTCATCGTTGAGTACACCATTGCAGGCGCTCCTGTTTGTGACGCAGCGTCAAGGGTAACCGCAGCCACGGTCTCCGAGCTGATAGTCCATGCTGCTGCAAACGTAGTCGAACTGTTCGTGCAGATGGTTGTCGCCTTGCAAACGTGCCCATCTGTTCACTCAGGGACCGAAACGTGGCTGCACGATCCGTTACAGCCATGTGGAAAAGATGCCTGTCGTCTTGAGTGCTAATGATACGAGGCCGTTGGGATCCAGCAGGGCGTTCCGTATTACCTTCCTGAACCCACCGATTCCATATTTGATCTCGACCAACGCGAGCAGCAATGTCGCGATACGATAAACCGCAATCGCGATAGGCTACAATCCGACCTTTATCAAAGACGGAAATGTGATGGTACGCATTTCTCCTCCTTACACGAGGCATCACAACAACATTTCACCAGGCAACACCGGTCAACTGCTGTTTGTTTATGAGAAATCGGTTGGAAACTTTCCTCGTGTCAGCACCTTGTAGGTGTCGCCACCGGCGCCAACCTTGTGTGAATGGTCTGAAAAGCTAATCATTTGCATATGACAGCATCTTCTTCCTGTCGGTTAAATTTCGCGTCTGCAGCACGTCATCTTCGTGGTGCAGTAATTTTAATGGCCAGTAGTGTAATATGGTAACTTTGATTTATTCGTGTAAATTAATGCGTTTAAGACGTAAAAGATAAAAAAAATGGGTCAAATGGCTCTGAGCACTATGGTACTTAACATCTGAGGTCATCAGTCCCCTACAACTTAGAACTACTTAAACCTAACCAACCTAAGGACGTCACACAAATGCGTGCCCAAGGCAGGATTCCAGACTGTAGCGCCTAGAACCGCTCGGCCACTCTGGTCGGCCGTAAATGATAAATAGGGTAATGTTGCAGATAATGTCTTTTATTAAATAACCCATCTTATATCGGGACGGGAGACGTCAGCGATTTTTCGAGGTTCTGTCGAGATGAGGCGAACGCGATTTTGAGCGGCCGCAGAGTGGGGCGGTTTGCGGCAGGCGCTAATTAATTGCCGCTCGGCGTCAGACGAGGCTCCGGCTCCGGACCGCTCATTCCGGCCGCAGCGTAATTTACGAGCCGGCGGGCCGAGATTTTACGTTCCGAAAGCCATTACGCTGGCGGAGTCTCTCCGGCTTCCTTTTTGTGGCGCGGCAGCTGCGCAGACGGCGCCAGCAGGTAACGCCGCGCGGAAAACCGCGGGGCGTCCGGGCGGCGCGTCCCGAGGCTGCAAACACCCGAACGGGCGCCCGATCCCCCCACCTCTGCAGCGCTCGCCTCACAAGACTCGAGTCCTCTGCACAAGTCGACGACAGGCTCCAACGTCCGAAGGCTATGCCGGCGAGAGCCCAACTGTCTATATCTCGATCAAAACAACAGGCCGACACTTGAAAATGAGAGGGGGCACTTTTGTCTTTTCTTGCGGGTTACACGCTGGCCGTTAACGTGCAGTATTGGATTTGCTTAGCAGAGTGATTCTAGTCGTCACTTTTCTTCAGACTTCCGCGACTAGTTTATGACATGCTGTTACTCGAAGTGAAGATGTCGCACAGAAGAACAATGTAAACTACGGTACCTACCGTAGCTGATACGTTACCGACCGTAAGTACCGTGTGCAGCTGACTGTTGCAACTGAAACATGATGTATGACAGCGAAAAGAATAGAAGGCATCGCCGAGCTGATTCGTTGTTGCTGTGTAAGCTGTTCTGTTAACAACTACCTGTTATTTTGCTACTCTGATCCGCGTTACTGCAATATTCGCATGCAGTTGCCAATCTTCTAGAAAAGTGGTTCCCAGCCATTCTGAGACCATTACCCCTACATGTAATCAGATGTTAGTTAGTACCCCACGCGCACAACCACCCCATGCCCCCATCATCGACGTTAGCGCCTAACTAAACTGCAGAATGAAAAAGACCTTTCTTTGAACATTTTTAACGACAAAAGATAAATGATATTTAATTGTTGTAGCTGGGTTGGGTTGTTTGGGGGAAGAGACCGAACACTGAGGTCATCGGTCTCATGGGATTAGGGAAGGACGGGGAAAGAAGTCGGCCGTACCCTTTCGAAAGAACCATCGCGGTATTTGCCTCGAGCGATTTAGGGACATCTCGGAAAACCTAAATCAGGATGGCCAAACGCGGGATTGAACCGTCGTCCTCCCGAATACGAGGCCAGTGTTGTTGTAGGTGTTAAACAACGAACTGATGAGTCAGTGAGACAATAGGTATCGCTTATTCCTAACAACCTATCTTTTGCACAGAATGGTGCAGTTTTCAGCGGATCATGAGAACTGCCTACAACACCTTCTGAGAGAAGAAGGCTAATTATCTTCATTGAGGGTAGGCAACTGTTACTAAACGTGCTTGCTCTGGAGCACTTCTGCCCCTAATGACACTCTTTCATCTCGACCCTGCACTCTCATTGAAAATTAAACAAGTTAAAATGCGGACTCTACGCTTATTGTTGGTAAATCACTTCACTGCTGGCGGAAACTGGAAGACAACAGACTGGCAATCCTTTTGTGTGCAGCAATTGCCACCAATAATAATAATAATAATAATAATAGTAGTAAAAATAATGATAATACAGTGTAGGCTCCCAGAGCAATGTAGCAGCTATTACATACTTCCTGTTTTGTCGCGCTACCAATTACTTATCTGATGTGTTGCTTGAGGCTTTCCCGACGGACATGTTGTATATATGGTTCTCGGGCGAGACATCGGATGTCATAGAGAAAACTCCACAATATTTCATCAGTGCAACTGGCCGACATCTTCAGGTGCGACGAACACCTGTTTTCACTATGACATCCGACGTCTCGCCCGAGAACCATATATGCAATTACTTATCTATTTCGAAGTAAATAATGAAACAACTTCTGATCCATTGCGGGAACTACATATATCTCGGAGAAACCATTTTAACCTGATATTTAAACATACACGATGCGTTTGTCTCAATTTTACTGTCACAGAATGACGATACAAAGTACTGAGTACGTGTGTAGTGGGTGGACTATGTGAAGTTCATACATTAGTTTCCGAAGCTCTAACGTCCACCACATTGTGTCACATATTAATGCTAGTATTTGAAAAACAAACTTAGTTATACGGAATTTATGTATCTAATCATTATTACAGTCTTACCAAAAGTGATTATTACTATTATCTTTTAAAAACAATTTAGTTTCGTGACTGAAACACAACTGAACCCTTTTGTTTTTACTCCTCGGAAAACTTCATTTTACCTCTCAGGGGTAGAACATCTTACATAGTCTGCAATACCATATAACTGAACAGTTACGGGAGGATTCGACAGTTAAATCACTGAGACGAACGCAAGTTTTCTTGGTTAAAACAACTCTTTATACCGCACTCTAAATCCGTTCCAAACCTTTGACAGTTAGTATAATTGCCAAAATGAACTATGGTGTGCAACCATTTTACTGTGACAGTCAAAATCCGAGTACAAGAGTTTGAGCAACGCGAGCTGTCGCTGAACTACTTGAAACTAGCCGGGTCAGCGCCCAACCAGGCGCCGCCCCCCCAGGACAGGCACCTCCCTCTGCGACTCGCCCTCACCTCCACCCTCAGATGGACCACCTGTTCCATCTGCCAACTGCAAGGCGCAGGTAGCAAAAATCCTTAATTTTGCCAGCCAAGTAGTTCGTAGTTGCTGCATAAATGACTTACTGTCTGAGCAACTACCCAAACGAGCTTCTTAGTCACCACTGGTGTTTTTATCTTCAGTGGTGGGAAAACAACACTTCACTCTTCAACATCTAAACATTGTTTGCTTATTAAAGCATAAGTGTCAGAAATTTTATTTAACTATTGCGTTTCATTTGTTTATTTCATAAGCCAACGCTGGGTTGATGCGTTCAATCCAGCTCGGCCGGTAGCAGAGGCGATGGGTGGGTTACAGTATGAAAGACCAGTTGAGGATCAAAAGTAAACGGCTACAGCGACGGAAAGCCAAGCAATACACAACAACGAGTCTTCATTGTAAAAGCTGCATTTGAAATTCGCCGTAACGGGCGACTGCGATGAAATGTGCTTTATAATTCCTTGCTGTCCGTTTCCTCTCAAGCAATCCTTTGGATTGCGGATAAGATATCAATCGTGAAACGTGCTTATCGATGCTCGATGTAAGTCTGCTGTTAGCCGCCCGAAGTGGCCGTGCGGTTAAAGGCGCTGTAGTCTGGAACCGCAAGACCGCTACGGTCGCAGGTTCGAATCCTGCCTCGGGCATGGATGTTTGTGATGTCCTTAGGTTAGTTAGGTTTAACTAGTTCTAAGTTCTAGGGGACTAATGACCTCAGCAGTTGAGTCCCATAGTGCTCAGAGCCATTTGAACCATATCTGCTGTCATAGCCAAAACGGAGATAACGTGCGACCGTAATATACCAATCCAACGACATTCCTCGAAGGGAGGTGGCACAATTTACTACACACTTGAGTTTCAAACCATGGCTGCCTGCACTGATTGGTTTGCATCGCGCGGTAGCACCTGTCGGCTGGTAATTAAAGTGCCTTTGTCTGCTTAATTAAGTTTCTTCACGCCCCTGCTTATATCATGAACGGAACGAATTTACTAAGTGCGGAATACCTCCACCATACACTGCACAAAGTTCAAAGGTGTATCAAAGTAAAAAAAAAAGGGTAAGTCATACTGTAATACGTGACCTAAAAATAACGCGTAACTGATGAAATATCTAAAGAAAGACAAGAAACACAGGAACCCTGTGGTTTATTGGATCATTTTAGGCTGTGTGGAAAATCCGACATCCACTAAAGGTAGGGAATAAAACGTATAAGAATATATCCTCAGCTCCCCGACATAATGTAATTTTACACTACTGGCCATTAAAATTGCTACACCAAGAAGAAATGCAGATGATAAACGAGTATTCATTGGACAAATATATTATACTACAACTGACATGTGATTACATTTTCACGCAATTTGGGTGCGTAGATCCTGAGAAATCAGTACCCAGAACAACCACCTCTGGCCATAATAACGGCCTTGATACGCTTAGGCATTGAGTCAAACAGAGCTTGGAGGGGGTGTACAGGTACAGCTACCCATGCAGCTTCAACACGGTACCACAGTTCATCAAGAGTAGTGACTGGCTTATTGTGCCGAGCCAGTTGCTCGGCCACCATTGACCAGACGTTTTCAATTGCTGAGTATGTACTGGCCAGGGCAGCAGTCGAACATTTTCGGTATCCAGAAAGGCCTGTACAGGACCTACAACATGCGGTCGTGCATCATCCTGCTGAAAAGTAGGGTTTCGCAGGGATCGAATGAAGGGTAGAGCCACGGGTCGTAACACATCTGAAATGTAACGTCCACTTTTCAAAGTGCCGTCAATGCGAACAAGAGGTGACCGAGACGTGTAACCAATGGCACCCCATACCATCACGCTGGGTGATACGCCAGTATGGCGATGACGAATACACGCTTCCAATGTGCGTTCACCGCGATGTCGCCAAACACGGATGCGACCATCATGATGCTGTAAACAGCACCTGGATTCATCCGAGAAAATGACGTTTTGCTATTCGTGCACCCAGGTTCGTAGTTGAGTACACCATCGCAGGCGTTCCTGTCTGTGATGCAGTCTCAAGGGTAACCGCAGCCATCGTCTCCGAGCTGATAGTCCATGCTGCTGCAAACATCGTGAACTGTTCGTGCGGATGGTTGTAGTCTTGCAAACGTCCCCATCTGTTGACTCAGGGATTGAAACGTGGCTGCACGATCCGTTACAGCCATGCAGATAAGATACCTGTCATCTCGACTGCTAGTGATACGAGGCCGTTGGGATCCAGCAGGGCGTTCCGTATTACCCTCCTGAGCCCACCGATTCCATATTCTGCTAACAGTCATTAGATCTCGACCAACGCGAGCAGCAATGTCGCGATACGATAATCCGCAATCGCGATGCGCTACAATCCGACCTTTATCAAAATCGGAAACGTGGTGGTACACATTCCTCCTCCTTACACAACAACGTTTCACCAGGCAACGCCGGTCAACTGCTGTTTGTGTATGAGAAATGGGTTGGAAACTTTCCTCATGTCAGCACGTTGTAGGTGTCGCCACCGGCGCCAACTTTGTGTGAATGGTCTGAAAGGCTAATCATTTGCATATCACAGCATCTTCTTCCTGTCGGTTAAATTTCGCGTCTGTAGCACGTCATCTTCGTGGTGTAGCAATTTTAATGGCCAGTAG
The DNA here is from genome assembly GCF_021461395.2 of Schistocerca americana. NCBI lineage: Eukaryota > Metazoa > Arthropoda > Insecta > Orthoptera > Acrididae > Schistocerca > Schistocerca americana. The sequence goes on along the minus strand of NC_060122.1, from coordinate 133,401,285 downwards.
TGTATTTCAGAGTCTTCGGTACTTACATAGGAAGGTAACTACGTTTTCAGATGGCTAGAATCATCACGTTGCATAGGTGTGGCTGCTCACAGTTCGTCATTTCAGTGCAGGCTCTGGTGTTAACTTCAACTTGTACTCCCGGCTGTAAAGCGGCTTTTACCAAAGAGAGTGTCACCTGGGCTTCAGTTCAGTATTGATATCCCTAACCACTTGTTAGTAATCCTAACTTCCGAGAGCGTACCTCCCAAGAGGAGTCGGGCAAAATATTGCTTCCTCCCGCCTAAGACCACTACGCGAAAATCAGAGAAATCAGAGGTTATACGGAGGCTTACCGGCAGTCGCTCTGCCCGCGCACCATTCGCGAATGGAACAAGAAACGGGGAAATAATAGTGGGAGCAGAAGTATCCCCCCCCCCCCCCCGACCTGCCGAAGGGTGACTTGTGGAGTAAATATTTGGAGGCAGGCAAACCAACTGCCTCACTGTAGGAGGAGCAGAATGACGAGGAGACTTGAAAAAGAAACATAGTGTCTGACGATGAGGCAGTAAACACTGAAATGTAGTGTATAAAGATCAGTCTGTAAGTGAATGTATGCAGCTTAGCAGACCGTCGTCCACAGCCAGTTCTTCAGCACTGTAACACTTCCCCTCGTACCAACGTCTTTCCTCTTTCTCCCAAATTCTTCTGGTGGACTCCACATTTCCTGTTATTTCGTCCATCATCAAGCATATCATGGTGAACCTACCTTAAAAATGTCTGCTCTCAAGGACGATATGACGAGAATAATAGCTTCACCCCCTTTCTCAACCATACGTCTTGGTATCGTTATCCATCAAGCCGCCTATGACAACTGGTGTCATTATGAACGACGTCCCTCCAATCAGTCCACGGTGTTGGTTTCGTCCTCACGTCTTCCAGGATTATTCCGTTTCTTTCTTTGGTGCACCCAATCGACCTGGTTGTCGGTTTTTCTCAACGTCTTTGACATTCTATTCTTCGAGCATTAGAGCTTCTTCTACTGACTTTTATACTGTATATCCAAAGACATTTTTGGCTTTATTTTTACTATTAACAGTCCATAAAACACTCACGATCCTTCTCCAAACCCACATTTCAAAAGAATTGATTTTCTCGCGATCATCGCCCACAACTCTCGTCTGAGCAACGGAGTGCGAAAGATCAAAGTTTCAGCCATTTTTATTTTGGTCGATTGTGACAGTTTGCTTTCTTTTAGCAACTTGTTAAATTTGATTGTAGCGGCTTTTCCAATTCGTAACCTTCTCGTTTTCTCAGTGCAGGATCGCCTTTTGCTAGCGTAGGTTCTAAAAATAGATATTTGTCGACTTTCTATACCTACATCCATACTCAGCAAGCCACCTGACGGTGTGTGGCGGAGCGTACCTTGAGTACCTCTATCGGTTCTCCCTTCTATTCCAGTCTCGTATTATTCGTGGAAAGAAAGATTGTCCGTATGCCTCTATATGGGCTCTAATCTCTCTGGTTTTATCCTCATGTCTCTTCGCGAGATATACGTAGGAGGGAGCAATATACTGCTTGACTACTTGGTGAAGGTATGTTTTCGAAACTTCAGCAAAAGCCCGTACCGAGCTACTGGGCGTCTCTCCTGCAGAGTCTTCCACTGGAGTTTATCTATCATCTCCGTAACGCTTTCGCGATTACTAAATGATCCTGTAACGAAGCGCGCAGCTCTCCGTTGGATCTTCTCTATCTCTTCTATCAACCCTATCTGGTACGGATCCCACACCGGTGAGCAGTATTCAAACAGTGGGCGAACAGGTGTACTGTAACCTACTCCCTTTGTTTTCGGACTGCATTTCTTAAGGATTGTTCCAATGAATCTCAGTCTGGCATCTGCTTTACCGACGATCAGTTTTATATAGTCGTTCCATTTTAAATCACTCCCAGTGCCTGCTCCCAGATGATTTATGGAATTAACTGCTTTCAGTTGCCGACCTGCTATATTGTAGCTAAATGATAAAGGGCCTTTCTTTCTATATATTCGCAGCACATTACACTGTTCTACATTGGGATTCAATTGCCATTCCCTGAACCATGCGACAATTCGTTGCAGATCCTCCTGCATTTCCGTACAATTTTCCATTGTTTCAACCTCTCGATATAATACAGCATCATCCGAAAAAAGCCTCAGTGAACTTGCAATGTTATACACAAGGTCATTTATATATATTGTGAATAGCAACGGTCCTACGACACTCCCCTGCGGCACACCTGAAATCACTCTTACTTCGGAAGACTTCTCTCCATTGAGAATGCCATGCTGCGTTCTGTTATCTAGGAACTCTTCAATCCAATCACACAATTGGTCTGATAGTCCATAAGCTCCTACTTTGTTCATTAAACGACTATGGGGAACTGTATCAAACGCCTTGCGGAAATCAAGAAACACGGCATCTACCTGCGAACCCGTGTCTTACAGAGTAGATTTCTAGTCTCCACAAAAGTCGTTATACTCGAACATAATACGTGATCCAAAATTCTACTACTGATCGACGTTAGAGATATAGGTCTATAGCTCTGCAAATCTGTTCGACGTCCCTTCTTGAAAAGGGGGATAATAATATAATGGCGTGTGACGAGGGCCTTCCGTCAGGGAGACCGTTCGCCTGGTGCAAGTGTTTCGATTTGACGCCACTTCGGCGACTTGCGCGTCGATGGGGATGAAATGATGATGATTAGGACAACACAACACCCAGTTCCTGAGCGGAAAAAATCTCCGACCCAGCCGGGAATGGAACCCGGGCCCTTAGGATTGACAGTCTGTCGCGCTGACCACTCAGCTCTCGAGGGCGGACAAGACGGGGATGACCTGTGCCCTTTTCCAATCTTTTGGAACGCTACGCTCTTCTAGAGACCTACGGTACATCGCTGCAAAAAAGGGGGCAAGTTCCTTCGCGTACTCTGTGTAAAATCGAACTGGTATCCCATCAGGTCCAGCGGCCTTTCCTCTTTTGAGCGATTTTAATTGTTTTTCTATCCCTCTGTCATCTATTTCGATACCTACCATTTTGTCATCTGTGCGACAATTTAGAGAAGGAGCTACAGTGCAGTCTTCCTCTGTGAAACAGCTTTGGAAAAAGGCGTTTAGTATTTCGGCCTTTAGTCTGTGATCCTCTGTTTCAGTACCATTTTGGTCACAGAGTGTCTGGACATTTTGTTTTGATCCACCTACCGTTTTGACATAAGATCAGAATTGATTAGGATTTACTGCCAAGTCAGTAGATAGAACTTTACTTTCGAATTCGTTGAACGCCTCTCGCATAGCCCTCCGCACACTACATTTCGCTTCGTGTAATTTTTGTTTGTCTGCAAGGCTTTGGCTATGTTTCACAATGATCACCACTGACATGGGATATTCGTACGTAAATGGTGGAAATAGAGGCGAGCTGGCGGCCGGCGTTTTTGTCGCAGCGGGCTTTTTGCAGCGCCGCCTCATTACTGTCCGTATAGCTGCAGGCGGTGCCACGGCACGGACGTGCGCCGGGTCAGAGCGCGGCCGGCGCCTCGCCTTCCTTATACAGGGAGAGCCCACACAAAAGGCGAGGCGCACGCTGCCGTCCGCTGGTCGCCGACCCCCCGCGTCTGCAAGTGTACCGCCACACGGCAGGCGCGGCAACAAAGTGTCTCGTCGGGATGAGAGACAGAGCACAAGCTCGGCCCGAGAATGATGGCGAAAGGTTGGGGACAAAGCTTTGGGGGAGCCATCCCGGGGTTGGCATGGACATAGTGATCCCTGGGGTTGTGAAGCACCTGAATGGGTTGAAAATAAATAAATCGCCAGGTCCTGATGGGATTCCAATTCGGTTTTACAGAGAGTACTCTACTGCATTGGCTCCTTTCTTAGCTTGCGTTTATCGCGAATCTCTTGCCCAACGTAAAGTCCCGAGCGACTGGAAAAAAGCGCAGGTGACGCCTGTATATAAGAAGGGTAGAAGGACGGATCCTCAGAATTACACACCAATATACTTAACATCGGTTTGTTGCAGGATTCTCGAACATATTCTCAGTTCGAATATAATTAATTTCCTTGAGACAGACAAGTTGCTGTCCATGCCTCAGCACAGCTTTAGAAAACATCGCTCCTGCGAAACGCAACTCGCCCTTTTTTCACATGATATCTTGCTAACCATGGATGAACGGTATCAGACGGATGGCATATTCTTTGACTTCCGGAAAGCGTTTGACTCGGTGCCCCACTGCAGACTGCTAACTAAGTTACGAGCATATGGGATTGGTTCCCAAGTATGTGAGTGGCTCAAAGACTTCTTAAGTAATAGAATCCAGTACGTTGTCCTCGATGATGAATGTTCATCGGAGGTGAGGGTATCATATGGAGTGCCCCAGGGAAGTGTGGTAGGTCCGCTGTTGTTTTCTATCTACATAAACGATCTTTACGATATGGTGGATAGCAATGTGCGGCTGTTTGCTGATGATGCTGTGGTGTACGGGAAGGTGTCGTTGTTGAGTGACAAGATGACTTGGACAGGATTTGTGATTGATGTAAAGAATGGCAGCTAACTCTAGATATAGATAAATATAAATTAATGCAGATGAATAGGAAAAAGAATCCTATAATGTTTGAATACTCCACTAGTAGCGTAGCGCTTGACACAGTCACGTCGATTAAATATTTGGGTGTAACATTGCACAGCGATATGAAGTGGGACAAGCATGTAATGGCAGTTGTGGGGAAGGCGGATAGTCGTCTTCGGTTCATTGGTAGAATTTTGGGAAGATGTGGTTCATCGGTAAAGGAGACCGCTTATAAAACACTAATACGACCTATTCTTGAGTACTGCTCGAGCGCTTGGGATCCGTATCAGGTCGGATTGAAGGAGGACATAAAAGCAATTCAGAGGCGGGCTGCTAGATTTGTTACTGGTAGGTTTGATCATCACGCGAGTGTTACGGAGATGCTTCAGGAACTCGGGTGGGAGTCTCTAGAGGAAAGGAGGCGTCCTTTCGTGAATCGCTACTGAGGAAATTTAGAGAACCAGCATTTGAGGCTGACTGCAGTACAATTTTACTGCCGCCAACTTACATTTCGCGGAAAGACTACAAAGATAAGATAAGAGAGATTAGGGCTCGTACAGAGGCATATAGGCAGTCATTTTTCCCTCGTTCTGCTTGGGAGTGGAACAGGGAGAGAAGATGCTAGTTGTGGTACGGGGTACCCTCCGCCACGCACCGTATGGTGGATTGCGGAGTATGTATGTCGGTGTAGATGTAGATGATGGGTTGCAACGATTTTGGGAATCCGCAGAATCCTAAATAAGGAAAGTCAGACGGCAATCTGAGCCTTGTCGTCTCAGTCGATACGAGACAGAAAAAAAAACTAACAATCAGCCTTAATAATCATAGGTCACAACTCGAAAAATCACCGTTGCTGTCTTGCGCAAGGTTAGTGAAAATGTTGTGCTGTTGCCTCACTCCGTTTTGTAGATCTCAGCGAGCGCTTACACACACTCGTTCCTTGTTGTTGCTGACCAGAGTGCAGCGACAATGCAGTGGGCGAAATCCGGTGCTGGACTCCAAATTAGTCTTCTTGGGAGGGGTTGGGGGACGGTGAGCGAGGTGGCGCAGTTGTCGGGAGCAGCAGCGTTCATATCCCCGTCGCACGTTCGTCGTTTAATAGATCGGTACTTTCGATAATCACTTCTGGTTAGCGCCGGAGTGAATCCTTTCCCAAGACCACAGCCAATTTCACCTACAAGCATAATCTAACCTATACTGTAATTCCGTGGCTTACGGGGGACTGATGACCACAGATGTTAAGTCCCATAGTGCTCAGAGCCATTTGAACCATTTGTCGCTTACGATTACGTCGGCGGTACGGTGAACTATCGGTGAACTATGGACTCCCCCCCCCCCCCCCCCCCCCATCGATGAGTTAAAAGTTGCAACTGTAACTCTGCTGATCTCCACATCTCTGACAAATTCGTAGATGCGAACTATGGACGGGAAAAATGGATCGCTCACAGCTTGCGTCAGATTTCCAAAAGCTCTTCGCATGTTCTCGGTCAATAGATGAAACAAAATGTTGGTCTCGATATAAACAATTCAAATATGTGAAAGTCAGAAAGACGCGCAAAAAATAAAATTATACGTAATGGCAAGGACGCAATATCATTTACTACAACTTTTAATAAACCTCACCAAACAAGTTTCTTCAAGCAGTAACTCCTTCAGCTAATTATTAGTTCGCTGATCTAATACATATCTTCCGCGTAATAAGTCTCAATTGCTAATCAGCTATGACCACATCAAAACTGAACCCGTGAAATATAGCGCGCGGATAAAGTTGGTGATTGGAATTTCGTGAGAAGATTCCGTCGCAGCGAAAAACGCCTTTCTTTTAAGGGGGTAGGACGTCAAACGGGCCGACTTGGAGCAGGAGAGGCACCACACGACATTTTATTTTCTACTGTCTATACTTTTACAAATAAATTCATAAAATTTTGTCAGCATCACCAGGAAGGATTCAGGATTTACACTCATAGCAGTGGAAGTGTAAAAACATAACAAAATAAATTTTTTTAGATATGATATTTCATCATTTTTTTACTTACTGTTGGCTGGATTTGTTGCTATAGGTACATTTTTCTTCACAAGTAAGAGAGATTCTTTGATGAATTTTGCGCAGCATACAAACCATACTTACAGGTGTATGAAACTCTAGAATTTTCCAAATCTATTAAACACTGTGGTAAAAATTGAGATAATTAACTACAAAATTTGATTTTTTTCTAAACGTAAAGTTTAAAACGTAACAGCTCATTCATTTTTTCATAAACTAAATAGCTTCTAGAGTTTCAGACACCTGTATGTATGGTTTGTATGCTGTGAAAAATTCATCGAACAGTCTCTCTCTTACTTATGAAGGAAAGTGCACCTATAGCAACAAATGCAGCCAATAGTAAGTGAAAAAATGATGAAATTTCACATGTAAAAAAAATCATTTTGTTATGTTTTTGAACTTCCGCTGCTACGAGTGTGAATCCTGAAACCTTCGTGGTCATGCTGACAAAGTCTTATGAATTTATTTGTAAAAGTATAGACAGTGGAAATTAATATGTCCTGTGGTGCCTCCTCTGCTCCAAGTCGGCCCCTTTGACGTCCTACCCCCCTTAATGATGTCCATGCCAAATCCTGTATCATCGCTGTGACACTGTCTTCCATATTTCGCTATAATACAAAACGTGCTGCCTTTCTTTGAATTTTTTCGATGTACTCCGTCAGTCCTATCTGGTAAGGATCCCACACCGCGCAGCAGTATTCTAAAAGAGGACGGACAAGCGTAGTGTACGCAGTCTCCTTAGTAGGTCTGTTACATTTTCTAAGTGTCCTGCCAATAAAACGCAGTCTTTGGTTAGCCTTCCCCACAATATTTTCTGTGTGCTGCTTCCGATTGAAGTTGTTCGTAATTGTAATACCCAGGTATTTAGTTGAATTTACGGCTTTTAGATTTGACTGATTTATCGTGTAACCGAAGTTTGAGTTCCTTTTAGCACTCACGTGGATAACCTCTCACTTTTCGTTGTTTAAGGTCAACTGCCAATTTTCGCACTCTGAGATGAAGAGGCTGGCTGGCACAGGAGAGGAATTCGTGGCCGGCCGCATCAAACTAGTCAGAAGACTGATGACGTACCGAGCGAGGTGGCGCAGTGGTTAGCACACTGGACTCGTATTCGGGAGGACGACGGTTCAGTCCCGCGTCCGGCCATCCTGATTTAGGTTTTCCGTGATTTCCCTAAATCGCTCCAGGCAACTGCCGGGATGGTTCCTTTGAAAGGGCACGGCCGACTTCCTTCCCCGTCCTTCCCTAATCCGGTGAGACCGATGACCTCGCTGTCTGGTCTCCTCCCCCACTACAACCCAACCCAACTGATGACGAAAAAAAAATAAAAAAAAATGAAAAACTTCAGTTTTGCGGACGCTGCCTGAATAGTGCTAACTTGGCCAGACGTGGGAAGTACATACATAAAACAGGATTAAAAACAATAGAAAGAAGATTCTTTGGTACAAATAATAGTAGTAATCATTCTTGACGGTATAAATGTTTGGCGTTGGTTCAGAAACTGTTGTGGAAGAGTGCAGACAAGCAGGCAGCTGCAAGCTCACCGCCTAATGCACGCTGGGAGTGACAAAGCTGCAGGCCCGGTCGGCAGGTGGTGCTCGGGGCACGCGCCGCTGCTCCTCGGGATTCCGCGCGTGCGCCGTCGCAGTCTGAGTCGCGCCGGGTTCTCCGCGTGCCCGCTGTCCAGTCTGCTACGCGGCTCGCGATTCGCTCCGCTGCAAGCGACCAGAGGTCGATTCAGAAGCCGCTATCAGTGCATCTGGATGTCTGAGGCGGCTGCCGGTGCTCTAAATCTCGGCGTGCGCACCTGCCCGTCGACGTCCACTGTTTTATGCTCTGCCAACAGCTTGGCGACGTTCACGGACTCCTGTATAACGTTTCCATAATTTTTTGCCCGCTACACCTACACTTGGTCGTAGAAAGGCAGTCGTTAACGATGATCAGCTATTTATTTTTACAGGCTTCCAGACCAGCAGCCAGTGCGTACGCAAGTCGTTCACATAAATTCATTTTCAAGTCGAATGGTTAGAATGTTACATAATACCAAACTAAATGAAAAAATGCATGTCATCGTATTTGAACTAATTCCAGGAATAACGTGACTTAATCAAATGTAACTCTTCTCTTCTTCGCATATACAGTGCGCCCTGTGAATATTGGTGTTTACGATGTCAACAGTTCGGCTGTCAAGCAATAAATACGAGGTTCACTCCAAAAGAAATGCACACAGTTTTTTTTTCAAAAAAATGTTCAAATGTGTGTGAAATCTTATGGGACTTGCTAAGGTCATCAGTCCCTAAGCTTACACACTACTTAACCTAAATTATCCTAAGGACAAACACATACACCCATGCCCGAAGGAGGACTCGAACCTCCGCCGGGACCAGCCGCACAGTTCACGACTGCAGCGCCTTAGACCGCTCGGCTCACTTTTTTTTTTTAATCCATCTTTTATTCTACATGTTTGAAAGTTTTACAGTGTGCAGATACATCCTTTAGGAACAATATTTTCACCGGCCTAAGTGGACGAGCGGTTCTAGGCGCTTCAGTCTGGAACCGCGCGACCGCTACGGTCGCAGGTTCTAATCCTGTCTCGGGCATGGACGTGACTGATGTCCTTAGGTTAGTTAGGTTTAAGTAGTTCTACGTTCTCAGGCGACGCCTGTATACCCGCACGGTAAAATTCTGGACCAACCTGTTGGAGCCACTGTTTGGCAGCGTGCACAAGGGAGTCATCATTTTCAAACCTTGTTCCACCAAGAGATGATTGTCACATGGAGGCAGGACAGGACTGTAAGAAGGGAGTTTGTGTTGTCCATCCGCGTTTTGTGATCGCTTCCATGGTTTTTTGACTGACATGTGGCCGTGCATTGTCGTGCAACAGCCAAACATCCTGCTTTTGCTCATGTGGTCGAACACGACTCAGTCGAGCTTGAAGTTTCTTCAGTGTCGTCACATATGCATCAGTATTTATGGTGGTTCCACTTGGCATGATGTCCACAAGCAAGAGTCCTTCGGAATCGAAAAACGCCGTAGCCATAACTTTTCCAGCAGAAGGTGTGGTTAAGAATTTTTTTCTTGGTTGAATTTGCATGATGCCACTCCATTGATTGCCTGTTCTTCTCTGGTGAAAAATGATGAAGCCATGTCCCACGCCCGGGTTCCCGGGTTTGATTCCCGGCGGGGTCAGGGATTTTCTCTGCCTCTTGATGACTGGGTGTTGTGTGCTGTCCTTAGGTTAGTTAGGTTTAAGTAGTTCTAAGTTCTAGGGGACTGATGACCATGGAAGTCCCATAGTGCTCAGAGCCATGTGAAGCCATGTTTCATCACCTGTCACAATTCTTCCAAGAAATTCAAAAAAATGGCTCTGAGCACTATGGGACTTAACTGCTGAGGTCATCAGTCCCCTAGAACTTAGAACTATTTAAACTTAAATAACCTAAGGACATCACACACATCCATGCCCAAGGCAGGATTCGAACCTGCGACCGTAGCGGTCGCGCAGTTCCAGACTGTAGCACTTAGACCCGCTCTGCCACCTCGGCCGGCTCATGCAAAAGGAAACGGTAGAAAAATGCTGTTGCAATACAAAAAATAGAAAGTTCACAGTCGATTAAAATTGTATACCGGAACAACTCTCGAATCCCGTCCCTGGCCTTTCTCGAGCTGTGATCTTACCTACTACGCTATCTGGTCATGACTCACGGCGCCAGCCTTCGCAGCTTAAGTTCTGGCATTACCTCTCCCTACTTTCCAAACTCAACAGAAGCCCTCCTTCGTATCTTGTCGGTGTGGCGCTCCGGGGAGAAAGGATACTTTCAGGATTGAAGTTGTCAGCGTGGATCGTAGTCGTGTCTGAACAGCTAAGCCGGTAAAAGCACTGCCAACGAAAGGCAAGGATATTTTATTATGTCAAAAGTTTCGTAACAGCAGACAATCCCAAGCAGACGGAAAGATTCATTACCTACATCAAGGCTGCATGTTGAAAACCTTTTCTCCTTTCATCCTGGCGAATGAAATGTGCTCTGTCGCCATATCTTCTGCCTCGCATGCTCGTTATCCACGAGGTTCTGACTCTCCTTACAGGTTTCCAGATATTCTGCCTCAACTTTATTTCGTAGCTGGGTTGTTATTTTGCTGAGTGGGGAAGGTGAAATAACACCACACTCGTAAAACTCCGAAAGGAGTCTTTTATAATTCCTATGCAAGAGGAAGCTATATTTCTTCCTGATGCCGAGTGGCAAATGTTTCTGGCTTTCTGTAGCTTATCAGCAAGGAAGGAACGTCGGTCTGCAGCAGTGACCTAAAGTGCTGCAGAAAATCGCCTCTGTCCTCAGTTATTCGCTGCGCAGCCGTGTAAGGCGTTAACATCTGCCGGTACGAGGTTTGTGCGCTCACCGTGGCACGCTGGTTATCTTAGCGGCGCAGCTGTGGAGATACAGCCGCTGCTCGTACGTGCCGGGACTCGAAACGAGCGGCGCGTGGTGGAGACGCGTGCCACCACAAACCCCAGGATCTCTTTTCTCTCCGATTTTTATGAGTTACGGGTCCCCATCGCAATTAAATTCTATTTACTTTTCTCTAATAATAAATATAAGCCAGTTTATACAACGCAAGTAAAGTAATTCTGGTATTTGGCCAGCATTAAGTACTCTGATAGAAGATACAAGCGATAGATAACGTCAATAATTGCTTGGGAAAAGAACACTTAACAAATAGATAACCTAATTAACATGTGCAGAAATAAAGAAATAGTTTATTAAAGCTTTTGTGTGGAGTGTTGCAAGCTACGTCTCAGACACACAGAACATGATTGGGGAAAATAAACATATAAACTGGAAAGTGTTGAAAGGCTGCGACGAGTGCTACGAATACTGTGGCTCGACAGTGCGGCAAATGAAGAGGTTTCGGAATAAAGGAGCTTTGCGACAATGATGAAGAAAACGAAACACGACTTCAATGGCCATCTTCTACGCAACAGCTCCTCCGAACAGATACTATTACTGCCAAAGTTGAAAGGAATAGCTCAGGAGGAAAACAAGTGTATCAGTCTCATAAGGAATGTGACGACCTTACCACCAAATTAAGATGATGACTTTCCGGAGGAAGCGTTTGAGAGGATATGTTGCTGCGCATAAATCATAAGGTTGAGAAGAAATAGGTGACATTAGTTCAGTCCGATCCTTACCTGTATTGGGTAACATCTTTCGCATTTCGTCCAAGATGACAACACAGATTTCTTTCGATACATAATTTTTGTTGTACCCACCCTCCTTCTCTTTCATTGATAATGCTTACTTCACGCCGCCTCCATTCTCTCCACGTCCCCAATCTATACGTATATCTTCGTTATAGAGAAAGATATTACGGTACACACACTTAAAATTGTAGTTGGGTTGGGTTGTTGCGGATTAGGAGGCCAGACAGCGAGGTTATCGGCCTCGTCGGATTAGGGAAGGACGGGGAAGGCAGTCGGACGTGCCCTTTCAAAGGAACCATCCCGGCATTTGCCTGGAGCGATTTAGGGAAAACACGGAAAACCTAAATTAGGATGGCCGGACGCGGGATTGAACCGTCGTCCTTCCGAATGCGAGTCCAGTGTGCTAACCACTGGGCCACCTCGCTTTAAAATTGTAATCAAAGTTTGCTTAAGAGTGCCTCGATGAATGTGCGGTTGAGAAATTTAAAGATTTTAGGATAATTCCTCTGTCATTTTTCTTTATGCCAGTGCTTTGTTTGCGCAGAAAAGCCAAGATGCACCGTCGTTCTAATTTTAAAAAGAAGGCGTGGTGGGGTAGGCGTGGCGGCAGAAGATCCGTCTATAATGGTCTACATATACTGGTTTACACTTTGGAGAGGGACAGTGGTATAGAATCGTCGCTATTGTAACATTCTGATATTCTGCTAAAGCTGTATGTACTTGGCATCTTTTCACGTTACATAAAATACAGCGGCGTCTACTAGGAGTTTGGCTCAACTTTCATGTTACCGCAGTATTTACTGGGTGGCGCACGAAATGTGTTATCTTTTTTTAATATAAACTTTATTGTCAATACAATCTGAAAGGAACATATACTACAATGAAGAGCCGTCCATGGAGATTTGTTCTAACTCAGCACATGCTCAATATGTCCACCATTTCGTTTCCTAACTCCCTTCAAACGAACACTGAAGTTAGTGGTTACCCTACGGCACATGTCTTCCGTAATTTTACAGCAAGCTTAAAGAATAAGTGTTCTGAGCTCCATTAAATCACGTGGACGTTTCGGGAAAATTTTTTGCTTTAGGTATGCCTAAAGAAAAAAGTCACATGGATTGAGGTCTGGACTATTGGGGGGGGCCAATTTTGTCCCTCATTGAAGAAAACCTGGAAACCTGAGTGAAATGATCCGCATGTCGAAATGCTCGTGTAAAACCTCCAACACAGTGTTTGCAGTATGTGGCCTTGCCCCATCTTGCATGAACCACTGCGTGTTGTAGGGCAAAGCAGTAGCAAGAAGCTGTGGAATGAAGATATTGCGAAGCATGTTCAAACAACGCTCGCTGTTCACAGTTTCTTCAAAGAAAAAGGGTCCAATAAGTCCCTGACAAGAAATTGCTGCCCACGCTGTAATCCTCTGAGCATAATGTTGTCGTTCATGAAGAACTTGTGGGTTTTCAGTTGCCCAAAAGCGTACATTTTGTTTGTTAACCTCACCGTCTAAGTGAAAATGCCTCATCTGAAAACCAAACGTTGTTGAGAGTTTCTTCTCTATCCTCCACCCACCGAGCAAACAGTAGTCTCTGCTGCTTGTGTTCTTCAGAGAGCTTCTGTGCACAGGTCATCTTGTATGGGTACATATTGAGGTCACTTTTAAGAATTCGTTGAACGGAGCGTCTGGATATTCCCAGTCGCACTGCTGCCTTTCTACATGGTTTCCCGGGACTTCTCTGTACAGCAACTCGTACCGCTTCAATATTCTCCTGCGAACAAACAGGCCTAGGCCGAGGTCGCTTCGCTTCCAATACTGTTCCTTCCTGTACCAATTTATCGTACAACCTGTGGATGGTCTTCTTGCAAGGGACCAATCGTGCGTTAAACTGTTGTCGAAAACGCCTCTGAGTCACAACAAGACTTTTCGTTTCATGAAAAAGTAAAACAATTGCCGATCGTTGCTGTGTCGTCAGTCTTCCATTGTCAGCCATTGCTGCTTACTAGTCTCCTAGTGGCAGCATCGTGAATTACGCGTCATTCCGTAACTCATTTGTTTTTCCAAGCTCTGCTGGTACTGCTGTAGAGATCCCAGCGGGATATCTAATGTGCGTCGTAAATTGTGAATGAAACAATCGGTAACACATTTCGTGCGCCACCCTGTACTTTCGCCGGCATACCAGCAATTATTCCCGTAACGGAAGTTGTATTTGCATTTCGCAATGAGAACAGGTACGTGACGCAGGGGACCCCATTAGTTACAAAGTTTTTTTCTAGGATATTTTTTTTACATACCTGACTCAGTTTTTGTCACTCGGTTTTTGTCATTGATATAGGACATCCTATTTTTTTTATTATTATCCAAGAAGCTGCAGAGTGGAATAGCTCTTAAAAGGTCGGAAGAACTCTGGCCAAAAGAGTGTGGCTTTTACAAACACAGTCGGTACTAGCGAGCTTTCCGTGAAGCGGAGAGCACTGGCGGCGTGTGACGGATGAGGAGCAGTGGGTACACGGCGGAGCCTTGTAAGGTCCAGCAGGCGGGGCGTGCCGCGTGCAGCAGCCGCTGCTCAGCCCAGCCGAGAGTAGCTTTCTCTCGGTGACGTCACGCCGCGTAGGCGGCCCAGCGCTACCAACAGTGGAAAAACAACGGCCATCTCTCCCGACCAGTCGGCGCTGCACCTCTCCCTCCGAAGCTTAGTGCCGATGGCAGATTGCAGGACTTGGTCTGCAGATGCCTGATCGCTCTGGAGAGAAGATTATTATCAAACACAGTTTCAGCACCAACTTTCTCAACGTATTCAACAGGCAATGGTCATTGTAACTCGCCTATAACAGCTCTGAATTGTGGGCATAAGGGTTTATTTCAGTATCTCATACGGAATAGTATTACATGATGGATATGTAAAGGGGTAAGCGGGAGGAAGATAGTTTGAGCTTTCATACGACGGTTGCTGACGAACAAAAACAGCAATGGAGATAAATACAATCGGCAGAAATCTATTTTTATAAATTCAAAAATGGTTCAAATGGCTCTGAGCACTATGGGACTTAACATCTGAGGTCATCTGTCCCCTAACTAATCTAAGGACATCACACACATCCGTGCCCGAGGAAGGATTCGAACCTGCGACCGTAGCTGTCGCGCGGTTCCAGACTGAAGCACCTAAAAACGCTCGGCCACACCGGCCGGCTATTTTTATAAATGATTTTCGAAATGAGAGTAAGTTTGTTTCCTACTAATCGAACCATCAATTGAGACGTAGTCATTTTCTTAACATTCATCATTTCCTATGCCGAAGATTTCCGTGGTTCACCTAATGCAAGGACACTTCCTTACGATCGTTCTCCAACAAATAACCTAGTGTTCCGTTTGCAACACAACTGATTTCCATGAGACTTTAATCGTCTTTCCTTCATTCGAACACTAAGAAGCTGACACTGGCCTCGTATTCGGGAGAACGGCGGTTCAACCCGGTTCGTTCATTCAAATTTAGGTTTTCCTTGATTTCCCTGTATCATTTAAAACGAAAGCTAAGGTACTCTTGAAACGGCACTGCCAATTTCCTTTCCAAATTCACGATTCGCTCCGTTTCTATGACCTCTTAAGTTCTAATTCCCTTCCTCCGCTGAAGAAACTGCAGCCGCCCCCCTCACACACACACACACACACACACACACACACAGACACACACACGCTTACGCGCGTGCGTACAAGTGAGCGAAAAATCAATCTACAACAAAGCAGAGTACATAATCTAGTGGTAATAAATGCAAAAGGCAAGGGATAGCGATTATCGTCCGTGATATGTAGCTTGCAGGGCGAAGAAACAGAGTAGAAAATGAAAGAAAATGCCATAATCCAGATTACAAATTCAAATGGAAGAAATACCCACGCAAAAATTGACAAATGACATAGCTCTTCCGATCAAGGGAAGATTTAGAGCGCTTGCTGAAAAGAATGGGAAGGTTACTTGGCACAGATATTGAGTTACAGATACACATGACATATAAACAGTTAATGAAGTTTAGGAAAAAGTCTAACGGGGTCCAACATCATAACACGCTATAGATTGCACTATTGACGAAGTAACATAATAACGATGTACTGGAAGAATCGTAGCCCAAGACGTCTTAAATATGTAGGTGAAGCCGAATAAAGTTTTGTTCGACAAAAGGGGTTTTTCCAGTTTCAGAAAACATAAGGAACTGACAAATACGCTTCTGACGTAGTTGTCTGGACTAACGTCCAAGCAGACCACGGAAATAATTGGTTGGAGCTGATATACTGCTGCCTTTCTCCGAACTTTGAAATACTCACTCAGTGAGTTATATGAGGACGTACAGACCAACACGGATTCCGAACCACAATGCAACTCCGAATTTTTCAGTTTAACTGACGTTGTCAGACGTGAAAGAGGTGATAAATGAGATAAATGAGAGATGAAGATATTAACACTGTCCGGAGATCGAACCTGGGACCTTTGGATCGTTATTCTGGAGCTTAATCACCAAATTACATTCTTTTCCTTTGATAAAATGTAACTTTCTCTTCAGATCGACGAACATACGATTTACCTTTCGTCTTCACGCAATCAATTCTGAAGACGTTTCGAAAGATTTGTGTCCTTGATCGAATCACTCAGTTATTCCGATCAAAACGCACGCTACCTGGAAACCAGTCGCTGCTTCCGCAGTGTTCACCTTGTTCGGGCTGACACACATACACGTCTCGACGTCTCATTGTCAGAGCAGCGCCAGTTAACTGAAACGATGCGCGAGTACAGCGTCCGTATGTTGAGAAATATCCTAGGACTGACTAGGTACGTAACTTCAGACATTTGGTTTCGGAGCCTGGCAGCTGACCACTGAGCCGCCGCGCCATAGACGTTAAAAATAAAGACGGTAAATAATAGACGAACAACATACGATACAGAAGGTTACGTGCTTGGACATCAGAACTAATTAATTTAATAAATTACTTTTAAATACATTATGGGAGTGACAGTGATCAATGAGTTACAAATATTTACTATTAAAAACAGTCTTGATCACGATTTATTTATTAAGGTGACCGGTTTCGACCACTACTGTGGTCATCTTCAGACCATTGAGTAGGAACCTCTTTCTGCTGGAGAATCACTACTAAAATGGTCTTAAGATGACCACAGTAGTGGTCGAAACCGGTCACCTTAATAAATAAATCGTGATCAAGACTGTTTTTAATAGTAAATTAATTTAATGATGGAAGGAGCAACATGCGGGAGAAACTGTAGATCGCGGCAAATATTAGTGTTTGTATGCCTCTGTTCGAGTTGCTTATTTGTTTAATTTTATCTGCACGAGCTCTGAAAGATGAGTACTTAACGAATTGGAGAATATTCTTAGTTTCTGCCCTGAAAGATGCTCCTTGAAATTCCCCAAGCAGATTATTGACGAGATATGCTGCATCTTTCTACGAGTGTCTCCCAGTTACACACATTTGTTATACATTCTCACGAAGTAAATAAGCCTATGGCGATTCGCACCTCCCTTGTATACGCTCGATACCCAACCTGATAAACCTCCTCTCCCACACACTCAAGCAGTGTCCATTATGGGCAGTACTGGAATTTTGAACGCAATTTCTCTTGCAGACAAACTGCGTTTTTCCCGGTATCTTACCGATTGGCCCTGAGATTATTTTGCTTCATATTTTCACACGTCACTACATCACAAACTATACTTGTGATTTATTAATGCTGTTTTGAAAGGGCATCACACTTCTACGTTCCGTGAGTACAAAGCTTTGCATTTATTTACGTTTAGAGCTAGATGCCAGTCTTTGCACCAGGATGATATTTTATCGAGATCTGTTACCAGACAGCAGCTCCTTATAGATAATTGCATTATCGGCGACAAGTCCGAGGTTGTAACTAAAATTACCCGCGAAGTCTTTAATGCAAGACATGAACAGCGATGGTCCTCCTACATTGCCATGTGACACACCAGATATTATCACAACGTTTGTAGATGGCTTTCTCTCGATCAAGAGAGGTATCGCTGTGGTTAGCATACTAAACACGCATTCAGGAGGACACGGTTTAACTTTCATGTCCGGCCATCCTGATTTACGTTTTCCCTGATTTCCCTAAATTGCTTAAGGCAAATGTCAGGAGGGCTTCTTTTAAAAAAGGCACTACAGATTTCCTGCGCGAGTGCGTCTCTAATGACCTCGTCATCGACGGGACGTTAAGCGTTAACCATTTTCGGTCCTTTTTTGTTTCTATCGAGCATACCGTCAATCGATCAATAGCAAATCTGACTACTGTAGATAGCCAATAGGGACGTACTTTCTTTAGATGCCGATATGGTATTGAATCAAAGTTGAACGAAAGTGTGGACACACCGCATCAACACTGCTTTCTCTGCTTATGGCTCTGACGATATATCGTGTGAACAGCGCCAGCCGACTTTCATTTGCTTGATGTTTCTGGAACCATGCTGGTTTCCAGGCTGCTCGTACTGCTGTTGGTAATCTAAAAAAAATAGCTTACAATGTATCATAACGTAATCCCAACGATGTAGTGATGCCATCTTGGTACAGGATTATTATATCATTCTTATTTAATGCTTATTTAGTCTGACAGATTAGGGCCTTAAGGTTTAAATGGCTCTGAGCACTACTTAGAACTACTTAAACCTAACTAACCTAAGGACATCACACACATCCATGCCCGAGGCAGGATTCGAACCTGCGACCGTAGCGGTCGTGCGGTTCCGGACTGAAGCGCCTAGAACCGCTCGACCACAACGGCCGGCGTGCCTTAAGGCCGTCTCTGACATCTGACCAGTAACAACACACAAACAATATATTACATAAGAACCACAATAATAATAAACTGCGTTATTAATAAAATAATAGTCAATAATAATAATAATTTGCATTGTTAACAAAAGTAATAATTTGCAATAATTATTAGAACAGCACTAATAGTAATAAGAAGGTAATGGAGGCATTAAGAACGCTATTGATTAATTAAGCATTTTTGAAGTCTTATTTGATATTAGAAGAAGTAGAAGAGATAATGAAAGATGTGAGGACTGAAATGAAAGCGACAATGGCTGCTAGCAAAGAAGAGAATTTCAAAAGAGAACTCGGTAGGAGGGGGAGGTTGGGGGGGGGGGGGGGAGTGGGGTATACGAGAGTGAACCGCAAGAAGACACAGCTACTGTGACAGAAGATAGGCCATTAGTTATCCTTTGAACTTTGAAAGGGTTTTAATTTCTCTAATATTTGGAGAAAGATCGCTTCAGAGCCGGCTTCCTGATACATTTGTAGAGACCGCTAATGACCTGGTTGCGAAATGCAATGTGTAGCTTCTAACAACCCTACCACAACAAAGGTCAAAAATTAATTATGATTGTAGTGTTGCTCACGCTTCTAAATATTGCATTTTCGGGCAACAACGACGTTATATTATGTAGCAGTTGTCATTAGAGCACAGTTAATAAAGTCATTTCATGAAATAATGGATAAACTAGGCACTCATCTTTTCCACGCTGGTCTCGTCGTGAACTCATGGCTCAATTGTCGAAAATCTAGGTGGTGGTGATTCCAAGCTCGGATGCAAAGAGGTGTAGGTGTTATTTAGCGATATTCAAAAGTTTTATGGATGTGTTTCATAAACCTTTCTTGAAGATTAAACTTTTGCAATTTAGCACAACGGTGATGTAAAAAAGTAATCAGCACTCCGAATTTAAGTTACACTTCTTGTTTATTACTTTTGTTGCAATATCACGTAACTCACAGAACATCACTTGACAATATGAAACGTACTTGAAAATATCTTCCTCACTGTTAAAGTTCACATTTTATAAACTCACTACAATTTGCGTCTTTTCAACATGACGACCAAGACTTGACACTCTAATAACCTCTCACGCGCCCAGAAATCAGAGTTAAAAGTACGTCGAAGATCATAGTGATAAAAGAAAGAATACACATAAGAATAATATCATTGCAATATAAACATCAATGTATCAAAGTACCTCTACATTAATGAAATCAAATCTGAATGTTGTCACAGAAATATGTTAACTATTCTACAGAAACACAGTAGAATATTGCTGGTATCGAGAGGTTGAGGTGAGGTGCCGTAATGGTTACGTAATTCAAGTACCATTACAAGCTTAACCCCTAAGCACCCACTACGTTTGCCAGATAAAAGCTATGTCGTATTTCAGGAATCTTAGCGTGTGTTACGAGATGTAATGACGAGTTTGCTAGACTGCAAGTTGCTACTACAGCCGGTGTGTGAATCGCCGAGTAGACACGATGATCATAATGCAATGTTTATATGGCAACATTGTATTACTTGAGATGTAGTTGACTGTTCACTCGTTGGTGCGTCGTATAACAGGAGCCGTAGTGAACAAGCGAAAGCACTCTGCAATTCGACGACAGGTTCGTAAAGTACAGGACTGTGGTTCCGAGCAAATCCGGCGATCTTGCTTCAGGAAGCCCGGCTGCCGGCAGACGTTGGCGCAACGTGTTGCGAGAAGCCGAAATTAGCGGGCATCCGGCAAGTGGCTGCCGGCCACCGGTATGTAGCGTTGTTCCCAGGCCGCGTCGGAGCAGCCAGCCGCTGCCAATTCACACCTGTGGCGCCACCGTGCAGGCTTTCAGCCGTACGTTGTACAATAAACGAAATAACTGCCGACCACAGAGGACATTCGCACAGCTTGAGGACTCAACTGAAAATATTCAAAATCTTTTTGTCTCTGTGCTCGTTTGCGGCTTTGAAATTTGGTCGTTAGTGGCCAGTATCAATTTCGAGAGCATCCCAGTTAAACAAAATAAATTTCTACGGGTAGCAATGATGCACCCTGTTGCGTACTGTAGCAGCCCTTTTTCTGTTTTCGCTTTTTCGTCTAATAGGTGAAAATTTGATTTTATTTTTTACACATTGACTGTCATTGAAGGGTTTTACTTTTATTTAATACTGTCCCGGCTAAGTATCAGTTTGATTACTTTTAAAACCCAATGTTAAACGTGGGTCACTACACGTATAGTCTTCTCAACTCTGAGAGAAAAATCTTTAGTAGCTTTACTACCAATGTTTACAGACGACGATACTTTAACCTTTCGTTCAATTATTTTAGTTACGAATCGCTAGTTTGTTCTTGGCATAGATCACGTAACCTTAACGTTTATTAATCTAAGTTAAATTAATGTTCAAGACTTGTATTATGTTTCAAATTAACGACATCAGTTTATTGACAAGAATTATTAATAAATAGGTTCACTCATACGATCTCATTCAAAGAAGTTCTTTAATTAGACGTCTAAGTAGGATTCCCGCTAGCGTCAGAGATGTTAGATAATATCCTGTCACTTTCGGTAAATAAGTTTTTTCTAATATCCGCAAACTGTCATTAACTATGATCACTGGTCGCGTGAAGTTAAAGTTTCCCACTATCACAATTCAAAGTCCGAATCCGGTTAAAATTCTCAATTCAGTAAAGCGTTTAAATATTCACACGAATTGACATTAAAGCCAAAGAGATTACTGTTCACCTTCCCGTTTATCTAATCTGATAAATGTCCAAATTAAAGTCTTGAATTGGCAATCCTCAAAAACAATCTCGTCACGATCTATTCTTGATCCCCGTTTAATAAAATCCCAATTGTTGTTCTCTAAAGCTGTACGTCCTAAATAACTTCCGAACTAGAACAGACTTGAGACTGGAGTATCGTAATTACAACGTATGGCTATTTATACTTTAATAAACACTATCTTTGGTGACCCGGACCTACGTTCTATGACTATGATATTGATTTTCTTACGTTTTGGAATAATTAATATTTTAATATTTTCTACTGCTTTTCCCCCTTCCCATGTTTCTAAAATTTATAATTAATTTTTTCTTTTCTTTTCTTTTGCTTTCTATACTAGATATTTCCCTCTATTTGTTTTTTATTTATTTTTCGTAATTAGTACCTGTGGAGGGACTTGGGTCATTTTGTGAATTGATATTTTAAGGACATGGGAGCTATTTTTGTTTTTTTCAACACCGAGAGGCGCTGTAGGTGTTGCAGTACCCGACAGAATCGTTCTCGCAGACCTCTGAATGCCACAAGTTCACGTAACAAAATGGCAAAAAGCGCAATTTCTCTGCAAAAGTAGAATCTTCGCTCCATCAAATTGTTCTAGAGAGCTTCTGGACAGCAGCGAAATATGTAGAGCGAGCCCAGTCTGTAAGCATACTACTTGCTTTAGAGTACAATTATTTGTTGCGTCCTTCGACTGAAGATTCAAAAAAACTATCCCGCTAGTAACGCCTGTCACAAATTTAAATAATTTTCTCAATCATATTGTGTTATTCAATCATTATAGTACACCACATTCGGCAACACGATAACGATCGTACAGCGTTTGATTTTGAGAACAGTATCAAAGAATTCATAGTGCGAGTTGATGTAATCCCTTGTCACCAGTCACTACAAGATGTAGGACCGACAATTCACCGATTTTTTTTAAAAAATAAAAGCTCTTGTACAACGTGTGTATACCGCATGAAACGAATTGGTGGAGGGTTCGTCGAGCAATCATGGTCATCCTGAACCTTGTTCTTCTTTAGCTCGCAAGACTATCGCGTTCTGCAAAATATTGCTGTTGTTTACATTCTCTAACATGTAATTTTGGCATGTCAACTGTGGGCGCTGTATTGTTAAGCTTACTATTAATTATTGTAAAAACGCACGCGAAAAGAAAATACATCTTTCGTTATGAGAATGAGATTTTCACTCTGCAGTGGAGTGTGCGCTGATATGAAACTTCCTGGCAGATTAAAACTGTGTACCGGACCGGACCGAGTTTGGAAGGTAGGAGACGAGGTGCTGGCAGAAGTAAAGGTGTGAAGACGGGGCGTGAGTCGTGCTTGGGTAGCTCAGTTGGTAGAGCACTTGTCCGCGAAAGGCAAAGGTCCCGAGTTCGAGTCTCGGTCCGGCACACAGTTTTAATCTGCCAGAATGTTTCACGTCTTTCGTTGATGGAAAATCCGTTTTACGAGTACGTTAATCAGAATAAAGTAAAGCCGATCTTCAGGTCGATACATATCTTGAAACAGTAAGTTAAAGAAATTACCACAGTGACTGATGTAGAGAAATATATATTTCTCTAGATTAACAGTTACAGGATTGCTGATCTCCTATCTCGTGAAGCACATACGGCAATGGCGATCAACCTAGACGTGGCCAGTTTTCATTCTGATTATGAAAAAGAATTATTACTAGAGTTTTGCATACAAGAAGAAGGAAGTCCCTGATCGTTGTATTCTGCACCAAAGTCCTGGCTTAAATTCCGAACGTCTCTGCAGTGTCGCAGAGAGAGAACAGATATGACACTAACGACGATCAGTTGGAAGGTAAAGTTCAGCCCGGTGGCCACTGTTCGAAAGACGTAGATTATTTACCGACACTGAGTTTCATTTTCTTATCATTTCTCACTTCGAATTCACTGGTAACAATACTGCATTACACTACATAAGAACTCACCGTGTTCATCCACACAACCACAGAACCGATCAGAAGAAGGCACATGTAAACGCGGTCAGCGACTTATTGCAAGATTTTCGCCATAGATGTGAAGCTCAGCACTGAAAACAAGCTTAAAGTTGAAAATCGTGGCAAAATAGAACACCATAGCAATTGCGTGGATTGCTGTTTCTTGGCGAAATAGTCACTACGTTCCATAAACAACATAAAAAAATGTATAAGAAGCACACTCTGCAGTGAAGCTCTTTGTTTTTTGCTTTTAGTTCACACAGGTGTAAGTGGACGTGTCACAGCGTCAACAAAATTTTATCCTTTTAAGTGTGAAACAAAAATAAAGAACTGTGCGTAATAACATGTTGTTGTTCTTCGCAACGTGACTGACAGGGAGGGGATGATACAAAGTAACAATGGTTCTGTATCACGACATCTGTCAGTGTCTGCATTTCCAAAGTGGTACTGTGCAGAGAAAACTTTCCACAGCAGCAGTGCCAAGCACTGTAACTCGCGCATACAGACAGAGGTTGCTCGAAACGCTCGCTGTGATAATGAAGCAAAACTGTCAGAACCTGCAGTATTCGCAGGCCACTGTGAACAATTAGCGGGGTTCGGACGCAGTGTTGGAGTTTGCACGGAAGTGGAGGATTTCTCGTTAGAAACGGCAGCCTTGACCCACGGCCTGATTCACGGGGCGCCCACGTCGCGGAACGCCAGCCAACTGCACTTGCGTTGGCGTCACCTCCTGCGTCACCGCTTATACACTACAGGGACGCGCTCATGGCGAGGGAGGCTGCGCTAAAGACCAGCTATTGTGTGTGCCGCCGGCCGCACGTCACGAGATAACACGCTGCTTCACAAAGTGTACTCTTGTTTTCTATCCGTAACTGGAACACACAGACGGTAGGAGGATTAGGGTTTAGCGTATAATCGATGATCGACGAGGTCATTACAGACGAGGCACAGGGTCTGATTTGGGAACTAAACTGTCCGTACCTTTTCAAAGGAATCATCCCGACATTCCCACTAAATGGCTTAGGGAAACCACGCGAAACCTAAATCTGGATACCGGGACGGGGTTTAAATCGCCGTCCTCGAGATAAAATGCGTAGAAAAATCTGCAACAGCCTCGTACACTTTATACTTGAATTACGAGGGCTATCCAGAAAGTAACAGATGTTTTGGTCTATCGCGGCGGTGGGTGAGGCAGCAGCCGCCATCTTGGTGCCATAAATTTCTACACTCAGTACCCATCCAGCGGTGATAGTGTGCGACCTGTGTCTCTGCTACTTTGCTGTCTGTGACGTGTTAAAATGTGCACTGCTGTAGAAAATCCCGCAACTTCTGAGGTGCGCACTGTGATTAGGTTTTTGTTGGCAAAAAGCTGAAAACCAATTGAAATTGACCGCGCGACCTTTGTGACGTTACGAAAAGGGAACAATGGGTGAAAGGCGAGTGAGGCAATGGTGCACTGATTTTAAAAATGGTTGTACCAATGCTCACGATGAGGACCGCAGGGGTAGGCTAGGCACAGCATTCTGGCTGACAAACTGATGATCGCTACGGTCGCAGGTTCGAATCCTGCCTCTGGCATGGATGTGTGTGATGTCCTTAGGTTAGTTAGGTTTAAGTAGTTCTAAGTTCTAGGGGACTGATAACCTCAGAAGTTAAGTCCCATAGTGCTCAGAGCCATTTGAACCAAACTGGTGATGAAAATCGTCGTTTCAGGATTACGGAACTTTCGCAACATTTACCTCAAATTTCACGAAGTTTGGAGCATGAAATTGTGCTGGAGAAGCTTGGTTGCCAGGTGGGTTCTTAAAATCCTAACGGAAAGCCAGAAAAAAACAGAGACTGGCTGCAGCACTGACATTCCTTGAAGGTTACGAGAAAAATGGTAACAAAGCTATCGATCGTATCATAACTGGGGACGAGCCTTGAGTGAAGAATGTCAGCTATGAAACAAAAAGGCCGTCGACGGAGTGGACACACACACACACACACACGCACACACACACACACACACACACACACACACACACATTGTCCCACGAAACCGATGAAGTGTTTACAAGCGCTGTCGGCAAGAAAGATCATGGCTGTTTTGCGACTGTAAGGCAGTGATTGTCGTTGATTTACTTGAATGTGGCACAACAGGTAACTCAGAACGAACCGCTCGGCTACAGGGGCCGGCAAAGAATTACAGATGAAGGAAGATTATAATTCAGTTCTGACGAACGCCTTAAGGAAGAATGGGGGAAAAGTAGGAAAGTAGTTGTAACCTTTCTCTAACGTGTAAGAACCTCAGTGCTAAGTTGCGCGGTTTCTGGTATTCCTTAGCCGCTCCATGTCATTCCAACGAGCTGTAGTTTAACGAGAAAGTGAAAATTTTGAAACATTCGAACCGAGTCTCAGTTAAAACTGAGATTTTTCAGACTTTACTGCATCTGGTTGACGCGGCACTCAAGTTCGATGTTACGATTAACCCAAACCTCAGCACAACAGAACGACCGAAATATCGTTAACTCTGTCATTTTTATTCAAAAGTAAGTTTCGCATTTCGAACAGACTTGCTTCATTCTTTCCCTTATATTTCACAAGACTGAAGGTTTTGTTTTCTGTAAACGATATCAAACGCGGATAAATAAGCAGACTTTTCTTTGTTTTCTGTAAACGATATCAAACGCGGACAAATAAGCAGACTTTTCTGGTGTAAAGAAGAAGAAAAAGAAAGTAAGTATGGAGCACAAACACGACCTATATACGCCGGACCTTACACAGATGTAACAATGATATGAAAAAAAGTACCTGCGGTAGCGGTCGAATCCACGATTGTTTCTTTACCTGCTGCCTGTAATAAAACTGAAGTCACCAGATGGAGAATGGTAAGCGGAGAACTCCTTCTTAAGACTATACACGAAACCGCTGTTAATTTGTCTTGCATTCTTGTTTCAACAAAGGTTTGGAAACTCAGTCTTAAGTTTAGAGAAACGATCACCGAGAATCGCTTGTGGCCGGAATAGACATCCGCAAGGCAGACATCGTGGTTCAGGTTGACAGCATAAGGCGAATACGTACGATGAAAAATATGCTCTATTCTCTCGACAACATAGGCAACGTACCTATGTCGACCAAGGTCACACGAAGGGCAGTGTTCCCGTTGTTATAACCCTCTTTTGTTGTTTCACCACTGACTCTCTTCCCGCATTCTGCGACCAACGTGCGTCGTTTAGACTACGCACCTCCATTAAATCTTTATGTGATCATTTTATTTATGAACTAGCGACTCATCCTTGTTCCACACTGCTAACACTAAGTATTTACTTGTTTGTAGTATGGAGTAATAAACACAAACCTTCCTTCTGAATCAGTCTCTCAGCGAAATCCGTGCCAAAACTACAGTAGTTCCTGAGATTAACTGGAACGTGCAGACGAATCCGCGACAGCGGACTTTAATTTATAATATGTATAAATGCATTTTAGTGAGTTGTATGTTATTCCGACTTGTCGTATGTAAGCTACAGAAAACACGTCTGTAAATATTAACAAAAGTACGATTATTTGGGATAGCAAACAAAAATTATGTATGGACTGGGGAATTCTTGCTACGGAACACGCAGCGTATTGCCTTCAGTGTAAAATTATCGACTGAAGTAGAAGTAACGTCAGGTGTGCCTGAGAGAAGTGTGTTGGGGGCCTTGTTGTTCTTGTTGAATATTAATGGCCTGACAGATAATATTAATAGCAACCTCTGACTTTTCGCAGGTGATGCAGTTAGTTATATCGGAGTATTGCCTGAAAAAAAAAAAAAACTGCTGAAATATTTCATCAGGTCGGGATAAGATACCAGAGTGATGTAAATATTCACAACTTTCTTAAAATTTTCATAAACGTAGAATTATGCAGTCCACAAAACGAAAAAACATAGTATCCTGTGACTATAGTATCAATGAGTCACAAACTAGAATCAGTCAGCACACACGAATACCTGATGTAACAATTTGTAGCATATAACCACATAGGCTCGGTCGTAGGTAATGGCAAGTGGTTGACTTCTATTCACTGGCAGTATACTGGGAAAATGGAGTCAGTCTACAAAGGAAGCTGCTTACAAATCAGTTTTGCCTTCCATACAAGGAGGACTAACAGGGGATATCGAGCGTATCCGAAGAGGAGCGGCACGAATGGTTAGAAGTATGTTTGACTCACCGGAGATCGTCGCGGTGCTGTCGAAAAACTTAAATTGCCAGACTCTTGAACACAGAAGCAATTATCCCGCGAAAGTCTGCTTACAAAATTTCAAGGACCACTATTAAAGGAGGACTCTACTTTTAGTATAGATCCTGTAGTGGCTGTGATGGCACAGACTGATTACAGCACGCACTTACGCAGTTATCACTCCCGCGCTCCATATGCGACTGGAATATGTGGAAACATGCTAAGTACCCTCTGCCATAGCCCGCCCGGTTAGCCGAGCATTCTAACGCACGGCTTTCCGGAGTGGGAAGGAGCGCCTGGACCCGGCACGAATCCGCCCGACGGACTTGTGTCGAAGTCCGGTGAGCCGGCCAGTCTGTGGATGGTTTTTAGGCGGTTTTCCATCTGCCTTGGCGAATGAGGGCTGGTTCCCCTTACTCCGCCTCAGCTACAGTATGTCGGCGATTGCTGCGCAAACAAGTTCTCCACGTACGCGTACACCGTCATTAATCTACCACGCAAACATAACGGTTACACTCGTCTGGTGTGAAACGTTCCCTTGGGGGGGGGGGGGGGCGGGGGGGGCGAACCGCACAACAACCGTGGGTTCGGTATGGGGCGCGGCGGAGGGGTGAAGTGGACTGCAGTAGTCGTCGTGGTGAAGTGGACTGCAGCAGTCGTCGTGGGGTTGTGGACCATTGTGGCTTCGGCGGGGACGGAGCGTCTCCGTCGTTTCTAGGTCCCCGGTTAACATACAACATACATACAATCCTCTGCCATGCATGCACAGTGGTTAGCAGAGCACGTATGTAGACGCAGATTGGTTTGCGTGAAAATCGGTACATATCTTTCACTGTTATCTGTACCTCGTTTGCTTTTCCGTAGACATCGAAATGTCACCCAGTGTAAGACAGCCAGATTCTTTGTTACCTTCGCGCAGATGGAATTTGATTCCTACGTATCTAGAAAGATGAACCTGCTGATACGCTCCTATATGTGAGGATCTTCCATAAATGCTGTCGTTAATTGATGACGATGCATCCATTGTAATTTTACAGGCTCGAAAGAATGCTGCTCCCCCCAAGCTACGCGGGCTATTGGCCGCTGTCTGCTTCGTCGCTGTCGTTCGCCGGAGAATAACACGGCGTTTTGTTTGTGTGTGCTCCGCAGTCTGCATCGGCACCAACGGGCGTCTGTCGGTGCCGTCGAACCGCGAGCACCACTACCGCAACCTGCGCGAGCGGTACACCAACTGCACGTACGTGGACGGCAACCTGGAGCTGACGTGGGTGCAGGACGAGGGCATGGACCTGAGCTTCCTCAGCAGCATCCGCGAGGTCACCGGCTACGTGCTCATCTCGCATGTCGACGTGCGCCGCATCGTCCTGCCCGAGCTGCAGATCATCCGCGGCCGCTCGCTCTTCCAGGTCAACGTGCACCAGGAGCAGTTCGCCCTCATGGTCGTCCTCTCCAAGATGCACTCGCTCGAGATGCCTGCGCTCAGAGGTAAGCCTGCCCTCTCTGGCAGACATTTTCCTTACATCTCCTTTCTCACTAGGGAGCCTAAGACACGAGACTCGCCTACGGAAGGACTTTTCAAATCCCCGTCCGGTCACCCGGATTTACATCTTCCATGGTTTCCCCAAATCGCTATGGCAAATGTCAGGTTCCCCGGCAACGGCCTTGCCACAGTGGATACACCGGTTCCCGTGAGATCACCGAAGTTAAGCGCTGTTGGGCGTGGCCGGCACTTGGGTGGGTGACCATCCAGCCGCCATGCGCTGTTGCCATTTTTCGGGGTGCACTCAGCCTCGTGATGCCAATTGAGGAGCTACTCAACCGAATAGTAGCGGCTTCGGTCAAGAATACCATCATATCGCCCGGGAGAGCGGTGTGCTGACCACACGCCCCTCCTATCCGCAACCTCCTCTGAGGATGACACGGCGGTCGGATGGTCCCGGTAGGCTGCTCGTAGCCTGAAGACGGAGTGCTTTTAAATGTCAGGGTGACTCCTTTGAGAAAGGTGCTGTACATTTCCTCCCCCAATCTGAGCTTGCTGTCTGTCTCTAATTACCCTGTCCTCTTCCTTCCACTTTGCCTTTTGCTTTCCCAACTTCCCCTTTTCTTCTTTTAAGAGGTATACCTCTCACAAAAATTTTCTTTAACCTTTTGCTGTCTTCAAGTCGAACAATGTGCCCAACTGTTGTTAAGTCGAGAGATTTTATTTCCTCTGCACCTGTGTTCTCCATCACCACTATTTTTTTGTCTCCTTGTTTGTGATTTTCGAAAGTGACAACCCAGCACGTTTTCTCATCAAAAAACAAGAGGACTACCGAGCATTATTTGTTAACCGTACATGTTTTCCACGTTTCTGATGCCTGTGTTGTTATACATTGTTCACTATTCAGTCGATGCTTTTCTTTCTCTGTTTGTATGTTAGCTTTCACTTATTACTCTACTAGAGTCTGCACTCATCAGTATTACTCCTAAGTAAAGGTGTTCTAATATTAACATTAAAAAGGGAACCTCCCCCTGATGCTCCACTGAATAGAACACTGCCGATTTACTTCTATTTTTTCGGGCGCAGATTGTGTCCTGATGATTTCTCTATAACCCAGGAAATTAGCATAAGAGTGGCCGCGCGGGATTAGCCGAGCGGTCTCAGCGCTGCAGTCATGGACTGTGCGGGTTGTCCCGGCGGAGGTTCGAGTCCTCCCTCGGGCATGTGTGTGTGTGTGTGTTTGTCCTTAGGATAATTTAGGTTAAGCAGTGTGTAAGCTTAGGGACTGATGACCTTAGCAGTTAAGTCATATAAGATTTCACACACATTAGCATAAGAGAAGTAGTTGACATTAAAAGGAATTTAATTTTTCAGTGTGAAAAATTGTCTTATTGAAATATATACACGTAAAGAATATTTTAACTTAGGGACTGTATGTTCACTGGCGTAGATTTTTCTGTTTTCATAATGAATTGCCTGTTGCGACATTGTAATTCTATCAGAGACAGCAAAGGACTTGGAAGAGCAGTTGAACGGAATGGACAGTGTCTTGAAAGGAGGATATAAGATGAACATCAACAAAAGCAAAACGAGGATAATGGAATGTAGTCGAGTTAACTCGGGTGATGCTGAGGGAATTAGATTAGGAAATGAGACACTTAAAGTAGTAAAGGAGTTTTGCTATTTGGGGAGCAAAATAACTGATGAAGGTCGAAGTAGAGAGGGCCTCGGTCTTTCAGCGCTCTGTATAATTGGCCTATATAATTGATGTTAGAAGAGGGTGTAGTGAGAATAATTTGTGTGCGCGTCCCGCAGACATCCTGGCCGGTAGCGTGGGCATCATCAACAACTACAACCTGTGCCACATCCGCACGATCGTGTGGGACGAGATCATCACGGGCACCAACTGCACACTGGTGTACGAGTACAACTTCACGTCGCCGGCACGCGAGTGCACGCCATGCGACGCGAGCTGCGAGCGTGGCTGCTGGGGCGAAGGCCCGCACAACTGCCAGCGCTTCTCCAAGGTGAACTGCAGCCCGCAGTGCTTCCAGGGCCGCTGTTTCGGCACCAACCCTCGCGAGTGCTGCCACCTCTTCTGCGCCGGCGGCTGCACCGGGCCCAAGCAGAGCGACTGCCTCGTAAGTACTCGGCCCAGCCGCCGTATTAGCATTAGTAAACAGTGCGATACCGCTTCTCTAGAGGGTGGACGTACCGATGACATCAATAACAGCATAAAAAACATTATCGATTAAAATTATATGCCCAGACTCTTCAGTGTATGATCTTGGAAATATTCAATAAGCCAAAACAGGGGTCTCCAAACTACGGCCCGCGGGCCAAAACCGGCCCGCGAGGGCCGGCAAACCGGCTCGCGTTAGCTGGCCGGACATCCCCGGTAACCGGTCCCCCCCAAATATTTGAGGTGGTACCTATACTGTTATGTAGAAGGGAAAAGGAAGCGAGGAAGGGAAAGATTGCAGATACTGGATGACATGATGGACGGTACAACATACAACAGCCTTAAGAAGGAAGCAATGGATCGCAGAAAGTGGAGAGGAAAAGGACCTGCTAATATAGCAGATAACTGATGATGATGACCTATACTGCCAACAATTGAGTTTCGACGCCTATCGCGACTAATACACCGCGACATTGTCGGAGCTCTATCTTTACAAAGCGGAAGGTCATGGTTAAACTTGTGGCTATCCACAATAAACAGACGGACCATTCCCCGTGCGATAGTGAAAAAAAAAATGCCGGTTAACAGACTAGTTTGGCGAAAAAATTTTAAGTAAAAAAATTCTTTGCATTTTATTCTACTCACGAGTCTGGTGCAAGTCTTTCAAATGGACGCCACTTCGGCGACTAGCCTTAGTAATCAATCGTGGGTCGACAGAAGCGTCCGATCCCACGCGTCGGCTTTGACCCGTGACGTAAGGGTGTTGTGTGTGACGTCATGACGGCGCGGAGTTTGGTTTGAGTGTGGCTGCCTCCAGTTCTGTTTTATCTTATTTTATTTGCTTTTCTGATCTGTTCGTTCTATCTCGTGAGATTTTTTTAAAATTTAAAAACGCTTATTACTTATTTTAATTATCTGTTTCCTCCAATTTCTGTTTTAGTTTATTATATTTATCTTTCTGATCTGTTCGTTCTATCCCGTGAGATTTTTTTTAAAAAAAGACAAAAAACACTAATCAGCTACTGAAGCATCTTTATCTTCTATGGGTTGCAGGGGTTACGACCCCTGGGGAGGTGGGTGGGTATTCATGCATGGCTGTCTTCACTTACACGTTGTAGCTACGCAAGGCGTCTAAATTTGTTTATATTTAGTTTGCCCCCCCCCTCCCCCCCACCCAAAACACCCCATTTCCCGCGCTTGTCCCGTTAGTGTCATTAGGCTTCTTGTGGAAAGTGTGTGTGTGTGTTTTTGTTTCCGCCATATTTGTGACGTCATGGGTCAAAGCAGACGGGCGGGATCGGACGCTTCCGTATTTCCTCAATCGTTATGGAAGATGCTTCTTAAGCGAGGTTTCACTTTCTTTTGATTATGTTGTAAAATACATACAGAATGTGCAATGACATACTTGTTTGTCGGTGAAATTCGCCAGGATACAATACGCCAGAATATCGGTCAGGTACATCCACCAATCAAAATTATGTAATTAAATAAAAATCGTAGTTCGTTTCAGTGCTAGCTATTTCTACAACCTTAGATTTTTGCGATTTCATCTTTCCTTTAGCCTTACATTACGGCGATCATGGAGTGCATGGGTGCTTTAATCCCACTAGATAGATCTTGGCCCTTATGACTTCGTGGAGGAGTCAATGTGGCCCGCGCGCGGACTAAAAAGTTTGGAGACTCCTGAGCTAAAACATGATGACCTTCTGACCAAAAAGCTAGGTGTACTGAGAAAGAAATTAGATGAAGCGCTGATACAGAAATGTTACTACTCAATGGGGGTGGGGGGGGGGGGGGGGGTTCATGAATGATAATCTGATAAATTAAGCAGGGTGTCACGACCATATGACTTTATTCTCAAATGATAGAAAAAAATCCTAGATCAAGAAGCAGATATATGAGATAAATGAAAGTTAGTAGGTTTATTTCTACATCTGAAACATGATGTCTATTCAAATTTCACACCAGTCTCTGAGAAATCAAGTTTGCTCTAAATGTGCACTGAAACGGTAGTGAGATTGGATATAGTGAGTTGATGTTGGGCTATAAAACCTTTAAGATGACAAAGACGTCACTATCGACACCTATTTGAGTTCGAACGAGGTCATGTAATGGGGCTACAGGAATCTGGATATTCGTTCTGCGATACTGGGGAAAGACTCAGCAGGAATTTAGTCCCTGCACACTATTGCTGGCAGCAGTGGTCACGGGAAGGTACAGTCACAAAAAGATTGAGCTCTGGATGGCCACGTGGCACTATTGAGAGGGAAGACTGTCGTGTTCAGAGTACGGTAGAGCAGCACCGTACTGCATCAGCTGCAGCGATTCGAACAGCAGTTGGAACCACAGTGACACCACAAACTGTTACAAATAGGTTACTTCAAGCGCAGGTCTGCACTAGAAACCATATACCATGAATTCCACTGACCCCAAATCACCACCATTTGCAACTTCAGTGGTGTCAAGTGAGAGCTTATTGGAGGGCAGGAGGAAGTCTGTTGTGTTTCCTGACAGACGCTGGTTCTCCGTCAGTGCCAGTGATGGCCATGTGCTGGTCAGATGGAGGCCATGACAGTGCCTGCAACCGACCTGTCTGCATGCTAGACACACAGGAGCTGCAGTTGTTATCTAGGGTGCAATTTAGTTTGACAACAGGAGCACTGTCACGGTTACCTCATGCACCCTGACTGCAAATCTGTACATTGGTGTGGCGATTCGACCTGTTGTGCTGCCATCTGTGAACAGCATTTCACAAGGTGTTTTCCAGCAGGATAATGTTCTCTCACACAACACTATTGTAGCACACTCTACAGTGTGTTGACATGTTGCCCTGGCCTGCTCGATCACCTGATCTGTCTCCAATCCAGCACATATTGGACATGATCGGTTGACAACTACATTATCGCCCGTGACCAGCATTAAGTGTCCCTGCATTGTCAAAGCATCTCCAACAGGTATGGAACTCTACCTAGCATTCAACATGTTGTTCTTTGAAACAAATCTTACATCAAGTATAGGTTATTAATGTACCAGTATTTCACATTTGCAATGGCTTTTCTCAAGCCTACGTTAACCTTTGAGCTTGCGACATTAAACACTTAAATATGTTACTCAGACAAATGTATTCCTAAAATTTCAATACTCTACACTAATTATTTAATTATTTCTTGTTTTTGGGATTTTTTTTCTGTCAGTGAATGAACTTTAGTATACTGCTCAATCTCCTTTAGCTGTAAGTTTATAGAACTTAATTGTATTGCTGATTTTTGACGTATCTCCTGTATCGTAATCTTCTTATAAGTGTATGAGGTAAATAAATCATTATTCACTAAAGACTATTTTTGGTGATCTGGACTCAGAGAGAAAATTAACTGTGAAGTAATGTCATTATTTGATGCTTAGTGTAATAACTAATCATGGGTTTGCAAACATGTTACAAAAACTCTTATAGTCCTGCACCATTTGAAACAAATCTTACATCAAGTATAGGATTTCTCATAACGCTATTATATCTTTCCTTTTGTATAGGCATGCAAGAATTTTTATGACGATGGTGTGTGCACAGAAGAATGCCCGCCAATGCAAAAGTACAATCCCAGTACTTACTCGTGGGAGAAAAACCCAAATGGAAAATACGCTTATGGTGCCACTTGTGTGAAGAAATGCCCTGATCATCTCCTGAAAGATAATGGTGCTTGTGTTAGAAGCTGTCCCCCAAATAAAAAGGTGAATTGTTATTCAGCCACTACTACAAAATACAGAATGAGTATGATGTGATTTCAAGCTATAAGATTGTGTACTGGTGGATCTTCATTGAGAGGCATGAATTTTAGGACTTTTTTGATGTGTGGCTCTTCTTCTTACAGGCAGAGAATGGTGAATGTGTTTTGTGTGAGGGTCCCTGTCCAAAGAAATGTGAAGGTGAACAATCAATACATTCTGGAAACATTAGGAAATTTCAGAATTGTACTATTATTGAAGGATCAGTATCTATTCTGGATGGTACCTTCACTGGTTTTCAACAAATATTTCCAAATTACACCTTTGGTGATCGTTATAAACCTATGCACCCAAGTGAATTGGAAGTCTTTAGTACACTGCGAGAAATTACAGGATTCCTGAACATACAGGGCAGTCATCCTGATTTTGTGGACCTCTCTTACTTTAGGTATGTTATCCTAACTTTTTCATACATTTGATTCAGAACTGAACATTGTTATCCTTTAGTTCAAGTTAAATGTTAAACCACAACTGTTGGAGTAACTCGAGTACTGCTGAACAATATTGTCTTCTAACCATATAATTATATTTTTGCTTTTAACAGGAATCTGGAAGTTATTGGTGGACGAACACTGACTGAGTATTTTTCATCACTGTATATAGTAAAGTCCTCTCTTAAATCACTTGGCTTGAAGTCACTGAAGAAGGTCAATTCAGGTGCCATCTTCATCTTGGAAAATAAAGATTTGTGTTTTGCAAATGGGATTGATTGGTCAAGAGTGAAAAAATCAAGAGAACATTCTGTGGAAGTCAAGAATAACAAAAATGAGAGTGACTGTGGTAAGTAGAAAACATATAATTTGATGCAAAAAATTTTTAAATAAAAGAGTACTTGATGAAGATGTACATTGTTTCATCATATTTTGGAAAGATAAGGGTGAAAGAAGAAAAATTTAATGAATGAATTTGCTCTGTTCACTGAATGTCTTGTTATAAGAAAAGAGTATTTACCTAAAATCAGAAATAACCTTTTAGTGTTTGAGGCATATGAGAATATACTGTGTGTCAATGCAATGCAGTGTAGTGTGCTAAAAATCAAACACCTGCGTATTAACGTAGGAGCCAAAAACCTGACCATTGAAAATGCTTTAAATAAAACCAAACACACTTCTACAAATAAGGCTTTATACAGTCATAAAGAGAGAAACTTTCATTTTACTTTTAAAAAAATCGTTATGTGACTTACACACACACACACACACACACACACACACACACACACACAGAGAGAGAGAGAGAGAGAGAGAGAGAGAGAGAGAGAGAGAGAGAGAGTCCCAGTTCAAAGTTCTAACCTTCAAATACTGGTAATTGTTCTCCCACGTAATAATGAAATATAAATGTTGAAAATTGAATATTATTTTTGTCTTACAACAATTGTAGCTACACACAGCTAATAATGTATATTTACTATTATTTTTAGCACGAGAGAAGCAAGTGTGTGATGCTGAGTGTACAAGTGAAGGATGCTGGGGTCCTGGTCCAAACCAGTGTTTGTCTTGTGCACATTTTCAGCTTGATGATCTATGCCTTGAGAATTGCAGTGTGAAACCAATGTAAGTGGCATGATGGATTAATTCTGACTTATTTCTTTCCAGTATATAACCAAGAGAAACAACTGCAATTTTGTTAAGATTATTCTGCATGTGAAGTTCATTGTGCCACTGTGTATCTAAGACATAGATTTTTGGAAAACATAAAGAAAGTTTTAAAAAATTCAAATAAAATGTAGAATATTATGTTTTGACAAAGGAAGCAAAATGTACTTGCTCTTTGCTACTATAGGTGTTTAAAGTAAAAGAAATGAACGATCAAACTAATTTCTTCCTGAGAGTAAAGGAAGTTAATTTTTCTACTTACTGTATGCATTCTTTCTACATTGGCATATTATATGGAATAGTTTATCATTTACAAACAGATTTGTTTTTAATGCATTAATTGTTGGGTTTCATCTCAGGATCTGTGGTCAACAGTTGTTTAATGATTTTTCTGGCAATTCACCAGGATGGATGGGTATAATTGTCAGAGATTTACAATTGACATCTGCTAGTAAACTTGTTCCCCCCTTTTTCTTCCTTTATTCTACACACTTCTGTTTTTGAGGAAAGAG
Source organism: Schistocerca americana (assembly GCF_021461395.2). Taxonomy (NCBI): domain Eukaryota; kingdom Metazoa; phylum Arthropoda; class Insecta; order Orthoptera; family Acrididae; genus Schistocerca; species Schistocerca americana. The sequence goes on along the minus strand of NC_060122.1, from coordinate 133,364,181 downwards.
TTTGTTTTGTGGCAACAGCATTTTCCTTTTCTGAATCTGAAAGAAAGCAGAGTATGAACATAGATTGTTATCCATAATTAGCTGCTTTACTTACTTTTTTTAAGTAGTGTGATTGGGAGGAGGGATAATGGAATGTACAGAAAAATCTTAAACAAGTGACAAGATATTTAGTCTCTTACAGATTATTACATTTGTTCCCACACAAAAATTTGAAAATGGTTTTCTTTTATATGTACTAGTTTTTAAGGAAATCTTGCATTTTTGCTTCAACAGTTCATAAGTTCAACAGCTGGCAGAGGCTTAATTTTTAGAAATGTGATACTGTTACAATGGAATTGGTTACAGCTGTTCTTACAACCATATTTGAATAACGTGACAGCTCTGAATCTACACCCCCCCCCCCTCCCCCTCTTCCTCCCTCTTCCTCCCCACCCAAACACATTAAAATATGGCACCTCGTTTTTCAAAAAGCTTAGTAACAATTTGAACAACACTTGTTTTACAGGATCTATGAAGCAGGCCCAAAACTGTGCAAACGCTGCCATGATGAATGTAGGTTTACATGCCATGGGCCAGGGCCTGATCACTGTCAAGCATGCAAGAACGTACGTGATGGGCCATTCTGTGTACAGAGTTGTCCAAAGAGCAAGTACGCTGCAGATGGGGAATGCAAACCATGTCATTCAAATTGTGTTGAAGGCTGCACTGGTCCTGGGAACTATGTAGGAAAGCTTGGCTGCAATTCCTGTGAAAAAGCAGTAGTCACAGCTGACTTCACTGTGGTGAGTATAAAGCTATGTTACAAACAAATTTTACCTAGTTCTCCTTGGGCTTAGTCGTAAATCATTCTTCATTATCACTCAATAAATACAAAGGTCATAAATGTAATTCAGTATTTAGTTATTCTGATATTAATGTATTCATAACTTTTTCTAAAAAAAAAAAAAATTCATGGGAAACACTTTAGAACATGATAAGAGAGGGGAGCATACTTAGATCAGTCCAAGGAATGCATATGGACACACAAATTTTTTTCCCAGTGTTTAACGAAGTCCTCTAAGGATACTATGAGCACAATTTTGACTGTTAACATTTTCATTGTAGGGTAAATGTCTATCAAGCAATGAGTCCTGCCCAGAAGGCTTTTACCATGAATGGGTTATCTCAAACATACAGGGTAGCTCACTGGCTACTCTGGCAGGCAAAGCCATTTGCCGACACTGTCATCCACGGTGCAAGAAGTGTACGAGTTATGGCTTCCATGAACAGGTAAGTTGCTACACACAGGTGTACATCTGTGTGTGTGTGTGTGTGCGTGTGTGTGTTTCCTTTTAAAAAAGTAGTGAGAAATAGATTATGATATTAGTTTTTAAATGATTATGCATATTCGCATTTATGCTTTTAATGTCCCAAGTATCCATACAGTCTCCCAATACCATAGTATGTCTCCCACTACTAATTACTTGGCAACAGCCAACAAATCTTGGGGGTATTTTATGTTCATATCAAATAATGGTTGAGTTAAAGGTTTGTGGTACCATCAAAAGGCATTTTAAAAGTAGCAGAAGAAATACATTGCCTACACTATATAAAGTAATGGAAGCACAGACATGTGTGCATGTATGTATATGAATGTTGGATGTTTACTAAAAGACAGACTGAATGGACAGAAAGTGCAGAGATGAGATTTCTGAGACCAGGCTGCATATTACTGCATAAGAAGACAAATTAAAATACAAAGAAAGAATGACACACATTTAATGTGAATTAAGATACACTGAAATACAGGAACAAATGGAAAATAATGTAAGACAGTTTTGAAAGAAACAAGAACTTTTAAGTGACTGCAGTAGTATAAGGCAATACAAAGGAGGAAGAAGACTGGTCAGCCAAATAAAAGGGAAGACAGGGCAAAATACATGAACATAGAACAAACATGACTTGGTTTAATCATTGCCGCTGTTGTTGTTGTTGTTGTTGTTGTTGTCATAGTTCGTAGTGGTGGTGGTGGTGGTGGTGGTGGTGGTGGTGAATTCTTTGTGTTTGAAACATTATGTCACCGAAAGAGTCTCTTTCCTCACATGTAACAACAACAACAACATCATTATTGTCAATGCATTACTCTTTAAAGCTATGAACAAAGTTTCTGATGTGACGCAAATTGTGCCCTTTGGTTTCCAATTTTTAAGTAGTTCCAAAGTCACGAGGGCATCAGTAAACGGATAGCACACAAAATACAAAGCATAAGCTGTGTCAGAAAATAAGTTCTTTGTTCCGTGTGTGTACTGTTTTATGTAATGTATTATACCATGGAATTATTTTCACCTGTGCGTAAAGCCTAGAACATGGGTAGCAGAGACTGGTACACTCAAAACTCATTCATTGCAGAATGAACCTTTTACTCTGCACCAGAGTGAGTGCTGTTCTAGAACTTCCTGAGAGATTAAAAATGTTTGCTGCCCCAGGGCTTGAACCCAGAAACTTGTCTTTTCTGGGCAATGCTATTACCAGCTATAGGCAAGGCCCTGCATTAGGTCGCGACCTGACATACAGTTTCAACCTGTTTGTAAGTTTCAACTTATTCATTGCTTTCCCACGATATTACAAAGTTCAACAGTGTGCTCCACTGAGTTCACAGTTTTGGAAGCGCAACCCTTTATCCTCTTACGGGTATTTCCTGAAGTATGATTTTCGAAACAAGAAAATTTGTGATACTGTACATATGAAATCAGGCATCCAATTTATTGGATGAAGTATATTTGTACATTTTTAATACATATGACATTAGTTGTTTTCTAGGAAAATATTAACATCTCAGTGCTGTGATAAACAGTAAAAATATATTTTTCAGAGATTAAATATACTGTGTCTGTTGGTGGGAACACAGCTGTAGCCTTTAACATTTTTGTAACCACCAATTAATTTTTGTTCACAGGTGTGTCAAGAGTGCAAAGAATACAAACGTGGTGAACAATGTGAGGAAGAATGCCCTCCAGACCACTATCCGGATGATACACGGCATGTGTGTGAGCCATGTGCAAAGGAGTGCCGGGGATGCACTGGTCCCACTGCTGCTGACTGCATCCGTTGCAATGGCTACAAGCTGTACATTGTGAGTGCTGACACATTAACACTTTCTTATGATTTATTATCCAGTCAGGAAATTTTCTAAATAAATTATGGAGGTATTCTGTTTACAATAGAATGTAACTTTTGTGGAAGTTAATAATTAGGCTTATCTGATGCAACACTTAATACATGTGTTATGGACTGACAGTGATAATCAAAACTGAAAATACAGTAATTGGCCTCTGAAACAATATTTTAAAAAATGAAAAAAATTAGAAGTGATGATTCTAAAGAGTAACATAATTATGCAGTTCTGAATTTTGTGTTTCACCTCACTGAAAATCTGCCTTCTTTCCTGTTCCAGGATGAAAGTTCCACAGATAATACAACACAATTCAACTGCACAGAAACATGCCCTCCAGAACGTTCTCATAAAGTCTTTCCTGATGGACAAGATCCTTACTGTTCTTCAAACCCAGGGATCTTGTCACCTTACAAGTATGTATGATGATTTAAGAATGTTATTTTTGCACTAGTATAAAATTTAAATATAGCTAACTCAAATGTTTTTTTTTTCCGTTTTCACAGAACTCAAGCTGTGCCATGGACAACAATCATTACTGCATTTACCATTTTTGTCATTATTGTCCTAGTATTTGTGACAGTTATAGTATATGTGTGGCGAAAAAAGACAAAAGCAAAAGAAGATACAGTGAAAATGACGAGAGTTATGTTGGAGGATAATGAACCTCTCAGTCCCACAAGTGTCAAACCAAACCTTGCAAAGCTTAGAATTATAAAAGAGGCAGAGATGAGGAGAGGGGGCGTTCTTGGATATGGAGCATTTGGAACAGTTTATAAGGTACTAAATGTGCTCAGGAATTTAATATCACTTTTATTGTGATCTATAAAAATAGTGAAAATCAAACCCACACTTCAACAAAGAGTTGTTGTTTTATGAAAAACAATATATTTTGCTTCTTTGTATTTTAAAGATGTTTTAGATCTGTCCCATAGATTAAAACTGTGATTATGTCAAAATGATGCCCCCAGTGATTATCAATGTGCCTGATGCTCAAGTAAAGTGGATGAATTACAAGTTGAGAACAGTTAAGAAAGTAATTAATTAAATTGCCTATAAAACTGTTTTGCTTGCAGGGAGTATGGGTACCAGAAGGTGAAAACACAAAAATTCCTGTAGCAATAAAAGTATTGCGTGAAGGGACAGGTGCAAATACAAACAAGGATTTTCTGGAAGAAGCATACATCATGGCATCAGTTGAGCATCCAAACTTGTTGCAACTGCTTGCAGTTTGTTTAGCTCAACAAATGATGCTTGTGACACAACTGATGCCATTGGGTTGTTTGCTTGATTATGTGCGCAACAACAGGGATCGTATTGGTTCTAAACCTCTGCTGACGTGGTGCACACAGATTGCCAGAGGTTTGTATGAAAATTTTATAGAATTATGTTAATGTTTTCTTCTTTCTTTCTTTACCAATTAAGATAAAGACCCAAAATTTTCTACATGTTCTTTCATTAGATCTGTACTTGCACATTATCGCTTTTGTGAGGGATCACTATGAAAGATTTGAGAAAGTTTAAGGATCCACATATTCTCCATCTGTTTGATTTTACCAGTGCATCCTCTCAAACTACATTGAGAATTACTTGTAACATCTCTCATTGGCAATATAAGTGTTGTGGTTGACTGCATAAATGATAAGTAACTGATAAAGTTTTGATGATAGAAGCGGAATTTACCTTCTAATTTTTTTGATTACTTGCTTCAGAGGAACCACAAGAAACTTAATTTAGGGAAGGACTGTGCTAATCAGAATTACAATTAAAGACATGTCACATGTCACAAGGATGTGCTGACACAAAAAATTCATCAGGTGTCTTGTGAAGTCATTAAGAGGTGCCATGTGCTATGGTTACACCATTTCTGTCAGAGCCTGTTCTGTTCCACTTGAAGCTTCTAAAAAATATGCTAACACAGAAGTCAGGAGATTGATACACAAGTAGTTTCTGCATTTGTGAAGCCACTCGTATTTGAAAGTAACCTTAAAACAGTGCACAGTGTAAGAAAAACCCATTTTATTTTTATGGCATAAAATGAAAGTTATGTCAGTTTTGAAATGAGTTCCCTTTGCACTAAAATGTCATTAACATTTCAAAATTAAATAATTACCAGTTGCTGAAACAGGAATTGAAATTGGAATAGTTTTTGTGTGAAAAGTTTCTACATTTTTTCCTGTCTTCTGCATTTCCTTTCCATTTTCAGTTGTCATATTTTGCAGCGGTTAAATTTACACTGTTCTACACTTAACATTTATTATTAGTTCTGACACTCGAGATAAGGGCCAATGATCTGACAAATAGAATATCGTCTTTCATGATCATGTTATAATTGATAGTTTAGAGATTTAAAGCACTGTACTTCACATGTGTGTTTTTTTTATATGAATAGTAGTACATACCATCTCCTCAATGGCTCTTGTCAGTAGTGGAACATGTGATGGTTCTACTGAAGTCAGTGTTAAGGATATGGTGACAGACACGGGCTACAAAAATTACTGACAAACCTCCACCAAAATACAATTTACATTTAAGGATAGTACCCTGGGAATAGAAATTAATTCAGTGATATATGCTTTATTTAAATGCACTTATAAGTGCAGATGTTGGCATCTTCTCCCAATTTTTATGTAGGATTTCATTTTATTAGTATTTGAGACAACAGCATTTATAAAACAGAGGAGACAATAAGGACATTTGTCAGTATATGTTATGATGTGAAATACCATTTTTATATAATTAACTGTCACAAATTCAAATTACAGGTATGGCTTACTTAGAAGAGAAACGTCTTGTTCATCGTGATTTGGCAGCAAGGAATGTTCTAGTACAGAATCCAAACTGCGTAAAGATTACAGATTTTGGTCTTGCTAAGCTGCTGAGGATCAATGAAGATGAATACAAAGCAGCTGGAGGAAAGATGCCCATTAAATGGTTGGCACTTGAATGCATCCAACACAGAATATTCACGCATAAGAGTGATGTTTGGGCATTTGGTAGGTACTCAGCATGTCTGCACATATAACAATTTAGCAATAATAATAATAATAATGATGATGATGATGATGATGATAAATTTGATATTAATAATACTGTTTCTATTGATGCATTGTCCTAAAAACTGGCGAATCATTCTTCTTTCCATTTCTCACGTTTTCTTACCAACACTTGTCAAAAAATGAATGATGATTAATATTTAAAAAGATCATGTGCTGCTTGTAGTTCCAATATGTATCTCATCACAGGTCACTGTTTCAACTTTTGACAAGATTTCATACCTTCATGAAGAATCATATTGGTTTAAAAAGTATTTGGTGCTGGCACTTGTCTTATGTTGATCTTTTGCAGTAATCATGTAGTAACAAAATTTCAAATATAGCTTCTGTCATTGTATATCTACTTTGTAGAAAGTCATTAGTACAATTATTATTATTATTATTATTATTATCATCTTTTTAAACGCCAAGGAGTACCTAAAAAGAATACATAAAAGTGGAATCTTATTGTAAACACGATAAAGACTACTAGAAATTAAGAACTGGACACTCAATAACAGTGTTGGTATTCTGTTATTTCCATATGCTGGTCTATGCACGTAGTAGTACTTATGTAACATCACTGCTAATGCACTAATTATAATATTGCTGGAAATGACTATAATAATAATAATAATAATAATAATAACAACTTGAATGCCATCGTTGTAGACAGAGAACTCCACAATGAACCCAGATCCAAAAAATTACTGTAATGTTCTGTTTATAATGTTAGAAGGAACCAGAGACTTCTAACACTCCATGTGTTTTGCAGGTGTGACTGTGTGGGAGCTGTTAACATATGGTGGGCGTCCTTACGAAAATATAGCTGCACGTGATGTGCCGGAGTTACTGGAAAAGGGTGAGCGACTTCCTCAGCCGCCCATATGCACCATTGAGGTGTACATGAGCATGATCCGTTGCTGGCTTCTGGATGCTGACAGCAGGCCATCATTCAAGGAATTAGCAGAAGAATTTGCCAACATGGCAAGAGATCCTGGTCGTTTTCTTGTCATTCCTGGTGACAGATTTATGAAACTGCCATCATATTCAGTTCAGCAGGTGAGCTATGATAACTGAACATGCTTTTAATGAAATGAAAGGGTGGGGGTAGTAAACTATTGCTTACTGGTATAATAAACTATGGTACCATCATAGCTTTCTTAAGGTTCAATATGCAGTTTTATCAGTCATTCTTAGTATTATATTTCTTCTTCATCTAACAAACAATTTTCTAGATGCATCAGCTTATCCATAATCAATAGATAGACAATAATGTACCAAATTTACCCAATTATAAGACAAGGTTTTTTCACAAATTTATGAATGAAGTGTACAGCATCATCTTCCATTCATAGATTGATCTGTTGCTGCTGAATTCAATGATTTTTTGTGCATGTAATAGATTAATATAGGGGTTGTCTTACATTTACGGATGCAGCTAAGGCAATTGAGGTCATATGCAGATTCATTTTGAAGAGTTCAGAAGGGTTGGATGGGAAACAGTAACACCAGGCTGAGAACTAGGATGAACGTGGAGATGGGAGTGATGAGTGGGAAGCAGATTTTGCATTGTTGCTAACCACTGGAATATACATCGTGTACCTTGGATTTTTATGAACGTCTGCCATATTTAAATTGTAAATTGCAAATTGCCACAATGCATTTGTAGTTGGAATTGGAATGACTTTAAAATTGGACAAACATTCAACAATAGTATAAATTTCTGCAGGAGATTGTAAAAGCCTACATGGGGCCAGTGGCGTACTTACACCTTCTGTGCAGCAATATTATCAACACTCACCGTGAGAGATGATGGGAATGAAGCGGGGTGCGTCAGCTGCCAGTTCTAAACAGCCAGTGAGAGAGCCATGGACAGACAACATGGTTGTAAGAAAAAACGAAGGACTACTGTCACATTCTCATGTCAATACATATCTGAAATCTGCTTTGTATTCGGGGATGTGGGACCTATGTTCCTGTGTCCCACCATAACCACAGCCTGGAAATTGCAACATACTCTGAACAAACACTCAAACAAAGATTATACATTTTATTGAGGGCATTGAGAACTCACACCAAATTAAGCTTTCCTATTAGGTCTGACCCTGACCTTCACCTCAGAAATAAAAAGAAATTCAAAGAAATGCTCAACTATTTGTGATAACCAAGATGATAAATTTCACTGTTGCTCACATATAGAAACACATTGCCTCTTTTCTCACCTGTCATTAGGTGACATCATCATCTTAGTTAATGATACCTGTGGCGGTGGTGGTGGTGGTGGTGGTGGCAGTGGCAGTGATTAAAAATAGTGAAACCACAGAATGACTGGTTTAGAACGTAAGCAAAAAGAGAATGAAATGGTATAAGTTTAGAATAGGTATATTGTTAACTTTTTTAGGCAGCTACTTTACGCTAGCCTTAAAGAGGATCGGGCATAATCTGGAAGGATTATATAGTAGCTAATGCTATTTCTAAATAAATATCGAATTTTATGTGCTTAAAACAATTTCTATTTATTGAGATTTTCATTCAAGAATTTGGAAATCCTTTTTCATTTATTATAATTAGATGCAAGGTTTTTTCCTCAGTTATTCTGATCATAATTTTATAAAGCTTCTGTTTCTGTTTCCTCCCATATTAAAACTAATTTGTTTTGTATTCTGACAGGATGACAAGCACCTACCTGCCACTACAGAAAGCCCAGAGCCGGCATCATCAGTAGGTGATGCAGAAGAATATCCAGTTGCAGGGTCCATGGGTGTTTCCAATGTAGCTCCTCATTCTCACAGTCGTGGGCCTGGGGATGCGAAGTGCTGGACGCCAGAGTCTCCTACACCACAAAACAGACACAACTGGGATCGAGAGCTTGTGCGGTGCTACGGTCAAAATGTGGCAGGCGCTCACATTCCCACTGTACAGTGTCAGCCCAGCACTGCGAACAACGGAATCCCAGGTGGGAGCAGTGGCAGCAACTCGACATCTACCGACTCCTCTAGATACTGTAGTGACCCACTCAAGATGCTTGGTACACGGGGTAAGAACAACTGCGTACCACTAACAATCTTGCGCAAACTATTTCCATGTTCTCCTTTCGTAGCAATGCAGTTTTGCTATATGTTTCACTAGCACACACTCCACAAAGCTGAAAATAACATTGTCTCTCTTGTCTCAAGTGCAAGGAAATTGTGACTATTGTGGTCTATCAGTCTAATCTTCAGTTAGTAATGTGTACATTATGGAATGTACAGTAACAAAGCATTGTGATACTATTACACAGTACAGCATCTCGCTTACCCACTTCACAAGCAATTTTCAGAATGTGTTACTTCAAAAACAGAAAATCTGTAAATAAATAAAAAAACTGTAACAATGCATTGATACAACATTAGTATACTGAAGAATATACAGATCAGTGCTATAGCTTGTAAGTATTTATTAACTGTATGCTTCACTTTAGAGCACTGATACCTTATTTCCTCGATCGTCTACAATACAAACTAGCCTACAACAGTATTAACATGATTACTACATATAGCTTGCTTCTGACAACCGCACACACTCCGATGCTCACACTGCGGTAGGTAGAGGCTGACTGGCCACTGGAGAGGGCAATCTTCCGGCGTTGGTCATTCGCGACATTGCTGACTGGTTAGTGTGGAGTGACCAGTGAGCTGGGGTCACTACAAGCTTCCATTAGACCTTGTCAGAAGAGTGAGAAATTTAGAATTACAATAGGACTCAGGCAAGTTGAGCGTATATTACCTAAACTCTTTGGAGCAGTCTTGAGGGAATCCTTCACATCTTTAAAGAGTAGAAATGAAGAAATAAAATTTATTTTCGTGTATCGCACTTGAACCACCACTTTTTTGTAGATGAAAATTGATGGAGCAAATTTGAATGTAACTTGAAAATAAACTACAGGAAGATAAAGCATAACCAACATGCTGACAGACAAAAATAGTTCAAATTAACATTTATGGAGTCATGGAAACAGCTCACGAGTTTTTATGTGTAGAGAATATGATGACAAGAAATGGGTGGACAACAAAAGAAATAAACTAGAGAGTAAAAACTGGCCTAGAGTGGATTTGGCTTCAGTCAGTGATTTAGTTTCTATTCTTATACTGCTTAGTATGTTCAGTCCACATCAGCAAAAAAATGAGGTTCTGTTGTGAACTATTGCTGCCAACCTTACTTTCATAGCAGCAGCACAAAAATTTTCAACAATGAATGAAGAAAAAACCATGCATTCCATTTACTCATGTGATGAAATATACTTTTGATAAGGAAGCAAATTACAGTTTCATCCTGAGAACATTATGCAATCAGATGTTCTCCGAAATTCATGATTTACTACAAGGCTGGATGAAATCTTCAGGGTGTCTCCCCTAAGACTAGTCAGAACATTTTGTCTGGTGTTTTGGCAGATATTTGCAGTTTCATTTTTGCAGTGTGTAGATGGAGCCAGCTCAAGCAAATAATGCTCATAACATCTTTCGTACAACACCCAGTGTTGATGAAAAGCATGGGTTTGTTTCCTGATATGAGCAAAATCATTTTGGAAGTGGAATTTTACATTCCTATTTGATTGAGCAGTCTCAAATAAGTCTATTCATTTTATTGATCTGTTTTAAAAGGGAGAGTAAAGCACAAAGAATAATTGGTACTCCAGCAGCAACTGAACAGCAACTGGTGGTGCTGTTGCTGCAGGAGTAGAGGTTGTTCTTTGTGTTTTACTGATGAAACAGATATTGCACTAGACTATTTTGGGTCCACTCAATTGAATGGGCACATAAAATTCCACTTTAAAAATAATTTCACTCATAATGGGAAACAAACCAACACTTTACATTGACAATGGGCATCACAGGAAGGACATGAGCAGTGTTTGTTGGGCTGTCTCCAGCTATACACTGCAAAACAAAATTTCAAATATTTGCCAGAACATCAGAGGCAGTGTTCCTCATGGCTCATACTAGAGACTCCCTGTATAATTTTAATCTCTGATTTCAAATGTATCATGTGATCTATTTCATTCCTTTGCAGAGTGTGATGGGCTACAGGATGACTATGATCAGAACAAGAGGGAGGCACAAGTTGGCGGCATGAAGCTTGATCTACCTCTTGATGATGACGACTATCTGATGCCATCTCCACAACAGAATCAGGGTGCAACTAATTATGTTGACCTCATAAGTGACTCTAAAATGTCAACAGGTAGGGATCCACTGTTTTCTACATAAGTTAGTAAGCTATACAATGTCTAACATCTTATCTGACAAGTAAAATAATGTTTCAGTTGTATTAAACATGTTACCTGTGACAATCTGTCATGTAACTGAAAAAACAGCATAAATGAAAATCATCATAATGATTTTACTGTAATATTAGGAGCTGAAAATACATAAAATATTTGAAATGTGAAATTCCTAATTAAAATTTGATCTACCCCTTACACTTAACCAGAAGCACATAATACTCAAAACTGGTACTTATTGTTATCCATTATAAAATGTACTGTTATATTAAAAGTTTAAACATTTATTTAGTCAAAAACAAAATATAGGGTGTATCTGCTGACTGACTATTTCTTTTCCTCTGCTCTAATACAAAATACTGTACAACTTGAAGGTTCCTCCTGCTGGAGTATGAACCCATAAATAAAAGGATATGTCCTTTCCATAGGTGTTGAAAATTACTTTATCTCATGTCAGGGGATGGAACAATAATAGTAAAGTCGGTGGTTGCACCTGCTGTAACTTGTTGCTTACACCTAGTCACACATGCTTATACTTACACTTATTACCTTGCTTCAATAGTGAATTATGATATGTAAGGAGGCCACATAATTTTTTGTGCTGTTATTCTTAGCTGCTTCATATGCAATATATTTCCTTTAATTGACACGTGCATTAGGACTCTGCAGGATTCTGTTGCCTTCCATGGTTGCATAGACTTAGAAAATGAATACTAAATATTTTGCATGATACGGAAATCTCAAAGTAGCTGTTTGTTAGACCTCTCGGCATACAGTGTAAAATATTTGCAATGCCTAAATAAAATATATCTTAGGAATAACAACAATGTTAGAAATAGGATAGATAGTTACTCACAATAATGAAGACCCACTGAGTTGCAGACAGACCCAATGAAAAGACTATTGCGCATGTAGCTATGGGCCAAAGCCTTCCTCACCAAAGAAAACATACACACAGGCAAGTCCCCCCCCCCCCCTCCCTCAATACCCCGCTGCCCTTCCCCCTTCCCCACCTCACTCCAGATTGCTATTAACATGACAGTCACATTCCAGTCAGAGCTGTCAGTGGTGACGGCTGAGTGGTGTGCGGCGAGGTGTGCTTGTCGGTGTGAATGTGTGTATATTTTCTTTGCTGTGGAAGACTTTTGCTGATAGCTACATATGCTACAGTCATTTCATTGTTCCTGTCTGTAACTCAACAGATCATTTTTACAGTGCTTGACAATCTGTCCTGATCCTAATGCTGTTATTCCAACTTGGAGTCTCCTTTGTTTGACATATGTTGGAAAAAAAATAATTAATCTGCAGCTTTAAACCATGAAGGAAAAATTTCATAAGCAAAACTATAGGCCACACTTTAAAACACACATAAAAGTTTTTAAATGTACATAATTTGCAATAGCAAATCAGTGAATGACACAGTATTTTAAATTTTCTTTCATTCTCACAAAGAGCCTATTTTGGTTACTAGAAGAACTGTTTTATATGTGCTATACATAATAAAATAACTGTTTGTCATCTTTGTTCTAGATTCGACTGATTTGTGCAATGGCGGATTTGCAACAACATACCCAAATTTCATTGCAAAAACAAGTGTTGACAACCCTGAGTACCACATAGTGAATGATGCAGCAACAGGAGCACCAAACACACTAGGTATACCAGATACTGGAACTACAGGTCCTCGACCAAATCCTCAGCGGCCGTTTGTCCTACAGCAAAAGTCATCTGAGGAAGAATCAGATCACGAATACTACAATGACTTTGACCGACTGCAGCAGTGTGAACTTCAACCTCTGAAGCCTGCACGACGCAATGAGACGACTGTCTGACGGTCACCGTCCCTCCCAGACCCTCAGGGAACACTGGTCTGAGGAGGGGCGGGCAGTGTCGTGAAGACCAGTTGTGTCACTCCTCCCGCAACACAGAGTGGCTCCCAGTTGCTGTGCCAATTTTCTGAAGAAAGATAGTGTGGACTGTGCATGTGCCTTGTTATTTGATGTGTGAATGAGTCTATTTTGAGAAGAAGAAACTTAAATATTCTGACAATTATAAAACATGTAAGTGGGTGCGAAGACAAATTCCAAATCTCAGATTGATTAATATAGAAAGTGGAAACAATAACATATTACATTCCTTTGCAGTTGTACAAATCTTCACAGTCAAAGAATCATCGTTTAGGAAGTGTGTTGAGTACAAAATGAAACAGTAAAGAAATTCCAGTGTTCTAGTGAACCAAAAAGTTTTGCAATCAAAAATTACCTTTACTATTTACTCCATTTTGTGTGTGAACTTTTACTTTAGAAGAATGTGCAGTGAATTTTCTAAGAAATCTCATCTGTTGCATTAATGCAAAAGATCTGTAGATATTGGCTATGTTAGCTATTACTGAATTCCAAAGCTGTGGGAAGAGTGTCAAACAAGAACACACAAATGACATTTCATACACAGAGCAACAGAAATACAGATCAACTTCTTGTAGTTGAAAGACTCTGAGCTCCCCTCCCGTCCCCACTTCATGTGGTACTCAATCTGTGATACCTTGTTTTTAAGAAGATTTTATATTTTATTTCTCTTTCATTTTATATTGTCAGCCTAACGCAAATGTGTATCTTACTATGGATACAGATTGGCAATGAATGGGAGAAAACTTGTAAATTTTATGGTTTATTTTGTATATGTAAAATGAAATTTGTATAATACACAGAAATCTATAATTTGTATATTAATTAAAAAAGAAGTTAATATGAAATATATAGTTTTCGAGTATATATAGTATATGAAGTGAAGTGTGCCATTTAAGGTGTGTATGTGTACAATCGATGTTGTTGTATGTGAAAAATGTATTCTTGTAATAAGTTGTACAATATTTGTGTAAAATTGTTAAGGTTGCAGTGCCTTTTGAAACTGTAAAACACAAGTAAAATATTTAATAGGTGTAGTGTACTTCAGCAGGAGGATCTCAGTTTCGTTTTATCACAGATTAAGGAGGAAAAGGAAAAGAAAAAAAAGATTTTTTGGAACAAAAGCAATCAAAATGCAAAGAAAATAACTGCTGCTAGCAGACTATGTGGATCTGTAAATGTAAACGCAATAGTGTCTTCAGGTCATGTGAATGCAGTTCAACATTCTGTAATAGATAATTTCAGCTGTAAACATTTTGGTAGTATGACATTTCTGTGTGTTTTTTTATTTTTTACTGAAAATTATTTGTGTTGTAAATACAAAGTCACCTGCCACAAATTTGGGATAAAATGAATATTGAAAGTTTTAAAGTGTATGGAGAAATAAAGTGTCCTATTTTTAAAATAGTATTTTTACTGCCCAAATAGCTCACACATCCCTTTAAACTCCACAAGGTAAAATGTAAGCAGCATCGATAAACCAGCAAAATCATTCATTTGAGATGAGATATCCTGTATTCAAAAAAGTTAATTAAATCTTAGCAGGCTGTTTGATAGATTGAACATGTAAGTTAAATTGAAACTGTTATTTCAACCTGGACTTGAACTGCAACAGGCAGTTATTACAGTGTGAAGTACAATTCTGTCAATTCCAATTTCATAGCTTTTCAGACGAAAGCTTCATTGTATCCTATGATGAGAATTTTAAACAGCTAACTGTTCTGTGACACATTAGTAACTGAGTTCAAAATGCTTATTTCCAATTTTAGGAGATTTATGACCAGACAGCAAGAAAAGTTTTTGTACAATGATATTTACTTAGGGAACATTAGTGTTTATGATTAAGAGATTAATACTTGGAAATCACTGGTGACTGACAGTTTAGTGACAGTTACTTTGTACCCACTATCTGTTGGAATAGTGCTTGCAGATAACAGTACTTAATGAATGAAACAGATACATTTTCATGTATCCACCTACCCTCTAAATCCTGAACGCAAAAGATTTTTGTACTGTAAGAGTTCAAAATAAAAGTAAAATGCTATGTTTGTGGCAGATATGACAGTGATAAGGGAACAGTGGCAATTATATTTAAAACATTAATGGTAGCAACTGATACAGGGGCACTGACAGGTTAGTGGAGGAGGGGGGGGGGGGGGGGGAGGAGTATGGGGCAGTGGGGACAGCTGCCCCTAATGAGAATTCACTAAGGTGTCAGCGCATGAACCCTGCAATCGAACACTGAGCACTCAGCATGTCGCATTTCTGACGTCATAGCATGGAAAAAAATACATCTGGAGTCTTTCCAAATATTTAGAGCAATATCTAGCATGTCAGATATTCTACACGGGCAGTTGAACATTGACCAGTGAGATGGAAGAACGCCACCTATGTCACATTTACACCATCTGTATTCAGTATAGAGTCGTGGTACACCATACTGGTTTTCACTAGAAGCCCATAAGTAAACATGCCATTCTTAAGCATCAGCAAATTCAGGAACTCTCGAAAAGTCGTCATTAATTGTGTAGTATGCTATATTAGAATTATGTGAACATCCCATACTGGTGAGTAAATATTATTGTAATTTGCGTATTAAGAAAATATGATGTTTCAAGGCAACGGCATGCTGAAGATTCATAAAAAATGGAATGTTCTTGATACAATTTGTTATAATTAAATTCCAGTTAATAAAAGATCTACAATTAAAGCTTTCAGTCAATAACAAATCTACAGTTAAGCTTTCAGGAGATGGTAATATGCAAAGCATGGTGCTAAGCAGTCATGGCTGGTATAGCACAATGAGTAGACTGTGGACTTGTAAGACATCAGCTGATCTGTTGTTGGTTTGTATCTTGCTGCAACCAAAATTTTTTGTACTGACCTTCAGTTTTCTGATCATTTCTGATATTTTCTTATTAGTTTAATAAAAATACACTCCTGGAAATTGAAATAAGAACACCGTGAATTCATTGTCCCAGGAAGGGGAAACTTTATTGACACATTCCTGGGGTCAGATACATCACATGATCACACTGACAGAACCACAGGCACATAGACACAGGCAACAGAGCATGCACAATGTCGGCACTAGTACAGTGTATATCCACCTTTCGCAGCAATGCAGGCTGCTATTCTCCCATGGAGACGATCGTAGAGATGCTGGATGTAGTCCTGTGGAACGGCTTGCCATGCCATTTCCACCTGGCGCCTCAGTCGGACCAGCGTTCGTGCTGGACGTGCAGACCGCGTGAGACGACGCTTCATCCAGTCCCAAACATGCTCAATGGGGGACAGATCCGGAGATCTTGCTGGCCAGGGTAGTTGACTTACACCTTCTAGAGCACGTTGGTTGGCACGGGATACATGCGGACGTGCATTGTCCTGTTGGAACAGCAAGTTCCCTTGCCGGTCTAGGAATGGTAGAACGATGGGTTCGATGACGGTTTGGATGTACCGTGCACTATTCAGTGTCCCCTCGACGATCACCAGTGGTGTACTACCAGTGTAGGAGATCGCTCCCCACACCATGATGCCGGGTGTTGGCCCTGTGTGCCTCGGTCGTATGCAGTCCTGATTGTGGCGCTCACCTGCACGGCGCCAAACACGCATACGACCATCATTGGCACCAAGGTAGAAGCGACTCTCATCGCTGAAGACGACACGTCTCCATTCGTCCCTCCATTCACGCCTGTCGCGACACCACTGGAGGCGGGCTGCACGATGTTGGGGCGTGAGCGGAAGACGGCCTAACGGTGTGCGGGACCGTAGCCCAGCTTCATGGAGACGGTTGCGAATGGTCCTCGCCGATACCCCAGGAGCAACAGTGTCCCTAATTTGCTGGGAAGTGGCGGTGCGGTCCCCTACGGCACTGCGTAGGATCCTACGGTCTTGGCGTGCATCCGTGCGTCGCTGCGGTCCGGTCCCAGGTCGACGGGCACGTGCACCTTCCGCCGACCACTGGCGACAACATCGATGTACTGTGGAGACCTCACGCCCCACGTGTTGAGCAATTCGGCGGTACGTCCACCCGGCCTCCCGCATGCCCACTATACGCCCTCGCTCAAAGTCCGTCAACTGCACATACGGTTCACGTCCACGCTGTCAAGGCATGCTACCAGTGTTAAAGACTGCGATGGAGCTCCGTATGCCACGGCAAACTGGCTGGCACTGACGGCGGCGGTGCACAAATGCTGCGCAGCTAGCGCCATTTGACGGCCAACACCACGGTTCCTGGTGTGTCCGCTGTGCCGTGCGTGTGATCATTGCTTGTACAGCCCTCTCGCAGTGTCCGGAGCAAGTATGGTGGGTCTGACACACCGGTGTCAATGTGTTCTTTTTTCCATTTCCAGGAGTGTATTTTCTATAATACTTGATGTTATGAAAATACAAGTGCACTCTTTCTGAAGAGTAAGTTTGTTTGATTAGCTTGATCTAGAAAGTACTTGCAGTAAGATATTATGCACTTTCTTGTTTTAAGTTTTGTATTTCAGAAGTTTTAAAGATTCTGCTGCTGAATTGGAACAGTCATAAGTAAGAATTGACCTTAGGATTTTACTAAAAAGTGAGAATGATTAAATAATTTCTATCTTATGTGGAAAACTAACACATTTTTTGCACTGTTTGTCATGGAACTTTGATAACCCGATGTCCTTACCGGCTGGACATAGTACTTTCCTTTTTGTCTTATAATATGCCCATGACTACTGAGGCTTTTTTTTATGTGTACTACAGACAGAACAACATGACTAGCATGTGGATAATGGAAGAAATGTGCTTTATAATAGAGTAACATAGGCACTTTACGTCGACGCATTTCATACACCGTGTGATTTGCAAGCCAGACACAGCCAAGAACTGCTGCTGGAATGCATTGTGATCGCATACACCATGTTAAGTCACACGCTCTGTATACAGAAGTAGCATCATTTCTGAATGTTCACCAGCACGTTGAATTCGGCACACTTGATGTTGACATTTGACAGCATGGTCTGTGTGCCAACGGCGTTAGTTTATGACTATGAAAAAGGACCTTTAATCGCAGGGCCCAGATTTTTATGACCTCAAATTCCTGGAAAATTATTACTAAATGACCTGAAAATACCAATAAAGTGAACACAAATAATATAACGCATATGTTAAATGAGTTAAAAATGAAACAGAGTTAAAAATCTTTGTTGTAGGCTGGAACTGAAATTACAAAAAGGACAATTAATTTAAAATTGCTGTTTTTTTTTTGTAAGAAATCTCATTCTTTGAAGATGTATGAAAACTGTTGTACAACCATCTCACTGCTAGAGCTATTGCAGTATATGAAAATCAGCATGCACAGTTTCTCAAAAGTGAGGGAACATTTATTGTTGGAGAATATGTGCTTGAAGTTAGAAAATATTTCAAACTTCACTGAAACAACTGGAGAGTACACTGATATTTTCCTATAACTTCAGAAACTGATCTCGAAATTTGATACAATATTGATATTTTTGTTTCAATACCTTTACCTAGTACAAGTTACCGACATTGGGTGACACAACAGTGACAGTGATAAGACAGAACATCAATTTATTTTAAAAGTATATAATTACATTCTTGAGCAATGTGGTTGTGTTTTTCCTAGGCACAAGTGCATTGTTCATTATTGCCAGCACTAAAAGAATGAATTGTTGTGTTCTAAATAGACATTAGACACAAACATGTAAAAAAGGAAATAAACTCTTAATAGTGACATCATCCTTGGAAGAGTGAGTGTGTAAAGAAGAACCATGGAGTTTATATCCAGCTCTGTGCTTATTGTGTCATTGGCTATTGTTATTAAAACAAGGACAGTTGAAAAAAGGTACTGTTGTAGACTCTGGATGCAATTTTGTTAGAGGCAAGACTCATTTTACTTTTTTTTAACTGTAACTCTATTTGTTTCTAATGCCCGACTGTACGAGATACTTGCAGGAAGTTAGATATTGATGTGGAAAGTGATATTTTTATTGTGAATGGAGGTCAAATACACCACTAGTTGACAAAAAGTAAAGTTTGTATGTTTACTTATTTCATAAGTAGAAAGAGTCTAAAATTCCTGTACCTAGCATTACTCAATGGAGAAGAAGTCGAGAGGGTTTCCAGCAGCTGGCTATTCAGTAAAGAAGAGTGGCTGCAAATTCCAAATAAGTCATCTTGTAAAGAAGTGGAAGGTGGTTTGGAGGAATAAGCTGATATAACCCAGATCCACACTCACACTTTGAAGTTGTCAGGCAGCCAGGGTGAAACCTTCAGTATCACAGCCACTACTCAGTTGCTGCCTTTCTATCATCTGATGGTGATGAATATAAATTTAATAATGCTCATCCACAACACAGTTCTCACTGTTCAGATACAAGTGTTGCTAAAAGTTTCTTCAGACACATTGTGGATATACAGAATAGTGTAACTACTACTTCTACTTCTGCTGCCAATCCAGGATTTGTTCTCTCATTCTGTTCAGCCACAGCAGTGCTTCCTCAGCATTCATATCTGATGCTTCTTTTGAGGCTTGCATGTATGAAGATTTTTACATGGATAGGTTACTGATCTTATCACATGAATCCCAGCTCAGTCTTACGGACTTGCACTCCTAGGAAGGTTGGCTTCACAATGCCTGAGGAGGTCCTACTCCCTCATGAGAGAGAAGATTAGATAAAGAAAATGAAAGACACCCACCGGCCTAACAGCCTAATACCAGTGGGGTCTAAGAAATCAAATTGGCCAAGAGAGATCGACAGAAAAGGAAACAGAATACATCTGACACAAGTAAGCGGAAGCAATGTCCGGCATTTCTAGTAAGCTGTTAGTGAGACAGTTGAATACTATTTGACCTAAAAAGAACATAGATCATGTCAAATGTAACACTGTGTGACTTACAAGTTTATGCTGAGCTAACATGTTGGTACAATACCATGTTCTGGAAGTATATTCTTTGTGCCCATTATTGAATTGCATCATGACCATACACCAAGTGCAACATTACAAAATTGAATATCTATAAGGTACCAGTCGCTTGCAAGGAATATCTAACCACATATATCAGTGCATAAACTGCTGTTACATTTATTGAATTGCTTAAACAGTAATTTTTACAACACAGAGACCCATTAATAGAATGTAAGATCTAACAAGTCTCTGTAGAAACTACAGGTTACATTGCAGCTAAAAGTAAATGCTAGAGTTAAGACATTCCAACAGTAACAGACATCAAGAAAACTAACTATGCAGGTTGTTTGACCTGATCGTAATACGCAACTAATCAAATCTACTAATGACACCAACACACAGAATGAAGGATTAATCAGCTGTTCCAATTTCTGCCAAAGGCACACTAAAAGACAATATGCAGGTCTTCCAATACTGTATGCCAAGGCACATTACATATTTTATTGGCATGCCAATTAGTACTATTTGAATCTTACATTCTAAAATACACCAAAATGGTTTAAATCTGGTTACTGGAATGTGAGCAGTATTTATATGCAATGAGAAGACTGATAATATCAAGACCCCTCATGATTCCCATCTTTTCCCCAGCTATACTAATACGATGCATATTTTATTATACTGAAGTTCTGTGCCATTCTTGGAATGACTGCTGCTTAATAAAAATCAACAAGCAGTTAGTGATCTTTGTACAAGTTATAATGCATGTAACAGTGTAACACACAACTAACAATTAGAGTATTAAGGCACAGGCACTGATACATTTCAGCAAATACATGTATCAGTTACTTATCTATGAAGTACAGCCATAAGAGTAACCTATAAATGAAAAAAAATAGCATACATCAGAAAAGATTACAAAGTAGTGTTAGATGTATAATACACCCGGGGAAGAGAAGTTCAGACATGAGTTATGAGCAACATCATCATAAAATTATTCTCAAATTATGATGCACTTTCCACATAAATTGTCTACAGTATCTTCCGGGACAAACATTCATGCATAAAACAGCTTCAGACTTCTGACTGCTTTGCAAATGTGTTACTGTGGAAAATCTACCATTAAGCATTTAGAAAAGGTTTGAAATTGTGTTTAAAGTTTTTTGAAGATAGCAAAGTGCTTTCATTATGAAACAGCGGATGAATATAGTGTGCATAATTTATGCAACTTGAGCTCCACTCTCTCAACATGTGTACACACAGTTACTGACTAATACCAGTTCACCTGTGTTAAACTTATGTCGTATGATTATGCCTCTGAAGTACTAAATTGTGACAGGAGTCTAAATTCACTCAATATTTATACAATATACTGAAAATCAAAGAAAGCAGTTATATAGGCTAATGCAACAGGTACTGCGTGTCAGGAACTGGACTTGTCATTCAGTAATACATATAGAATAGTGTTTTGGTATAAAAACACGTTTTGTCCTTCCGAGTCTTTCAGCATGTCTGATTTATGCTAAGAATTGCCTGCAGTTGTGAATGATTTTTTGTGGAAATTTACCATGTTTGCAGATGACTTTTATGCCATTTATATCAAGTCACAAAAAGCCAGACACTCAGTGACACTGAATAACCAGTAGATGAAGAGTTGATACCATCAACTTCTTGGGCATTCACGCTGGGAAAATCGCATTTATCAGTCTGGAGGGACAGTCAGCTCAGCAGCTTTTTCTCCCTCATTCTGGAGATGAAGAGATCAGAAAGGCAGCTCATTCCACTTCTGCACACTCCACAGTGTCATATAGAACTATGCTTTGGGCGAACTCTACTCTTACTCTACATATGACTCTAATCTCCACACCAACCACAAAATATTTTCATTGAGTCCACAAAGCTCCTATTAAAAATAATTTAGCCATCTCAAAATATTTACTACTGCCAGCAATTTGCATGTGTGGCACTTAACAAAAAAAAAATATTTGAACTGTCTTTGCTGTAGACAGATGCTATATATGTTGCTGTGAAAATTGTCAATCTTCCCATTGAGCTGAAAATCTTAAGGAATAGTAAATATCTATTCAAAACTAAACTACATATCTTTCTCTTCAATCACTATGTTGTATGCTATTTTTATAGACAACTTACCTAAGGTAAGACATACCTAAGGAGTTTCACAACTGACGAAGGTTAATAAAGCTTCACAACTGCAGGTGGTAGGTACCCTTAAAGGGCCCTCCATGTGACCACTGGGAACTACTACGAATCCAACACAACTGACCAATCTCCTGACTATATGAGAAGTATATATGACTCAGAGAATGAATGACTCAATACCACATCAAAAGCTCTTTACTGGGAACAAACATCTACAGAAGTGGGAACTAGTATTTAAGTATGTCAACTGAACGTTGAAGGCATTAGTCAAACCAAACGCCAAATTCTAAGAAATATACTGTTTAAGCACATTATCAACATGGTCATTCTACAGCAAAGTCATACAAATAATGGAGATCAATAATGTGCAAGAGGAAAGAGGTTAGGATGCGATATCGTCGATACACTGTACCTCTGTACCTACTGTGAGGGAAAAGTACCCGTACATGTTTGAATATGATATCACTGACAGCAACAATGCGCACTAGCATGCACTGCAAAAAAGTGCAGTAGCAGTTGCCGGTGAGTGGTAGTGGGTACTGAAGTAGACAAAATCGGCTGGCAAGTCACAGACTGTAACAAAGGGTCGAAAAGAGTAAGTAAAGAGCTTCTACTGCACGATGTTAATGCAGCATTAAACAATGTAAACATTGCTGATGCACCTCAAATAATTGTAGACAATGGAATTAGTGCACAAAATTTGCAGAATAGTGGATCTAAGAAAGGTATACATTCTATGTCCTTTATCCAACGGTTCAAACTTGAATTTTAAAGACATTAAACCAAGCAAGGCTAAAATAGACGCATGCATTAGCCACACAAAATGTAAATCACGTATCTGGGACATTTGTGTATCCAAAAATTGTTCCAAATGTGAAGAATTTGAGACTGGATTCTCAAATCAATTTTGGTCTTGAGAAAAACAATGTGACGTAAAATTAAAAATTATACCCTGTGCTGGAGACAGAGCACAAAATCAATGGCCAGAATGTGCCACAAGCCCAAGTTATTATCTGAGAAGTTGTGATTCAGTTAACTAAATAAATTTTTGGAAACAGCCCACTGCAAAATGACAGTTGTGGGAAATGGGTCAGGAGTCACGATAAATGTTATCAAGTGCAAACATGTCACTGACGTGAAAGAAGTTTTATAGACAGGAAAGAAAGAATCAGAAATACATTTCAATTCCACATATTTGGACGTTTACAAAAGGCATCATTAAGTATAGAATCCAGAAGGATGAGTATGAGCAGAATGTATTAATTATTGGACCATGTAACATCAGTGTGGTTCTCAGAATTGACTGATTCTGAACAGGTTTGTGAATGCATTCTCTTACACTTTATTTTTGTCAAACTAGAGTTGACTAGTGGAAGGAAGAGGAGAGGAGAGAGTTGAAAGAATTCGTCGTGGGAGGTGATTAGGGTGCTGCATCGTAAATATGAGTTTATTTGTTTCTGAAAAATGAGGAACTGCAACCCCAAATAATTGTGAAGGAGATGCTGGGCTGTAGGAGAATAATGATTCATTTCATAGACTGCATTAACCAGATAATGTGAGTCATTGACTATTATGGAATTTTATCATTCTTTACTTGCAAGGGAGTGCCGCAGGGTACGAGGGGCCCTCTGGTGGTCACGTTCCTCCAACCACTTCCCGCCTGTGCAGAATTCTGGTATTAGTGCTAACAGAGGGTGCTGATTATGTGCAGCACTATGTTTTCTTTCATTTGTGGCTCCTTTAGCGATTTATTTTATGGTTATTTAATATTACCCGGTGCACTATCAACGGTGTTTAATATTTATGTCATTATCTAGAATATTGGCACTAACTTAACTCTTCCTCTTTTTAACAGTTTTACTTTTGTTGTGTACTTCTTTTTATTGCTTTTTATTATAAGCTCATTACAGACTTCAACTATTGTATCCCCCTTTATTTTTGCTGTTTCAATTAATTATTGAAAACTAGTGTATGCTGACATTGTTCATGAGACCCAGAAAATATTAGATACAGGCTCCCAGGTAGATACTATTTTCCTTGACTTCCGGAAGGCGTTCAATACAGTTTCGCACTGTCGCCTGATAAACAAAGTAAGAGCCTACATAATATCAGACCAGCTGTGTGGCTGGATTGAAGAGTTTTTAGCAAACAGAACACAGCATGTTGTTCTCAATGGAGAGACGTCTACAGACATTAAAGTAACCTCTGGCGTGCCACAGGGGAGTGTTATGACCATTGCTTTTCACAATATATATAAATGACCTAGTAGATAGTGTCGGAAGTTCCATGCGGCTTTTCGCCGATGATGCTGTAGTATACAGAGAAGTTCAGCATTAGAAAATTGTAGCGAAATGCAGGAAGATCTGCAGCGGATAGGCACTTGGTGCAGGGAGTGGCAACTGACCCTTAACATAGGTAAATGTAATGTATTGCGAATACATAGAAAGAAGGATCCTTTATTGTATGGTTATATGATAGCGGAACAAACACTGGTAGCAGTTACTTCTGTAAAATATCTGGGAGTATGCGTGCGGAACTCAAGTGGCAGACTCTGCAAGAGAGGCGCTCTGCATCGCGGTGTAGCTTGCCCGCTAGGTTTCGAGAGGGTGCATTTCTAGATGAGGTATCGAATATATTGCTTCCCCCTACTTATACCTCCTGAGGAGACCATGAATGTAAAATTAGAGAGATTCGAGTGTGCACGGGGGCTTTCAGACAGTCGTTCTTCCCGCGAACCATACGCGACTGGAACAGAAAAGGAAGTTAATGACAGTGGCACGTAAAGTGCCCTCCGCCACACACTGTTGGGTGGCTTGCGGAGTATAAATGTAGATGTAGATGTAAATGTAGATGTAGATCTGGTGAACTTACAACACAAACATTTTGTGGTTACTGTACAGCAGCTTGTATTAAACAGTAGTGCTACTGACAACATGACTCGTGCTTATGATGTTATTTATATGTATTTGACAATGCTGGTGCTGATTCCGCATTTAACATTTGACGATGCCATTATGGCTGCAGTACATTAGGACTTTGTTTTCATGAAACAGGTATGCCTCTTCATACTTACAGCGCACAAATGTGTATATTGTCAGTACTGCTTTTCATTATGGTCTATGCATTGCTTTTAAGCTGTAGACAATCTGCGAGTGTATTTATGTTTTTCCCATTTCTGCTGCAGATCTGATGACGGTCATTAAAGACTGAAACCGGTAATCTGTTAACAAAAAGTTTGTATCCATAGACGTAAATTAAAGGAAACTTAATAATGATTAAGGTCCTCCAACTAGTATTCAAAAGAAGATTCAAACATCAGTGGCCATGTCTGAAGCCAACCTGTAGAACTGGTACAAGTAATGAGATGTTACATCAATCTGTTTTTGGAAACACCTGGTCGGATCAGATGATGCATTTATAAAACTGAAGTAAAGAATCACAAGCCATTGTGTAGCAAATTACACCCAGTACCATTGTCCTAGAAAGCAGTAGTAAATAATACAGTTAAAGGGACGTTGGACAATCACATAATTTAACACTCAGATAGTGACTGTTCTAATCCAATCCACGTTAACAAAAAGGGATGGCAATGTGCATTTATTTACTGATGCACATGGTGAAATGACGTGGTTTAGTGCACATGTGACCAAGCAGAAAATGTAGATAGCAGAAAGTATACAACCATTCTATGGAACAGAAGACGTTACCAGATTAAAAGAATGCCTTTCCATTTGTCAGTATCATCAGAGGCCATCATGAGTGCACTTAATGAAGATTTAAGGGAATTACTGACACTCTTAACACTATGTAAATGACAGAATTATTACTGCATTGTGGGGAGGGGGGGGGGGGGTCACATTCAAGGTGCATAAATAAGAATTCACAAAATTGCAAATTCCATTCCTCAGACATACAATTTCTTTGTGCGGAATAGGACCTGATCTGACAAAAATGGAAGCAGTGAGAAATTTTCCCAACCAAAGTGCTGTAGACAACTAAAGAGACTTCTTGGTTTCTGCAATTTCAAACATCGTTTCCAGCTTCGATATATATATATATTTTTTTATCTACACCTGTCTATCTACATCTGGAAATGGAATAAGGAGCATCAAGAAGCATTTCAGTTAGGTGAAAACCAGCTGTGTGAGGCACCGCTACTTCATCACCCTGACTTAAGCAAAAAATTTTACATTGGTACTGATACCATTTATTTTTCCCTTGGCGCAGAAATGTGTCAGTTAAATGAGGATAACTGAATCATAGAAAATTCTTCTGTCGCATTCACAAGATGTGCATGTGCTCACTCTGAGAGGAAGTACATATTTGCAGGAAGAGACATACTTTCCATGCCAAAGTTTCGCTGTTACTTATCAGGAAGACATTATCATTGTTACAGATGTCAGCACTCCAAGAGTGTGATTTTGAAATTCAGTACATATGAGTACACCAAACATAATGTACCAGATGCCCATTAAAGATTGTCAGAGGGCA
This sequence comes from Schistocerca americana, assembly GCF_021461395.2. NCBI lineage: Eukaryota > Metazoa > Arthropoda > Insecta > Orthoptera > Acrididae > Schistocerca > Schistocerca americana. Next base: position 133,337,277 of record NC_060122.1, on the reverse strand, counting down.
ACATGTGCATTAAAGTTGTGCATCTCAGCAAAGACAAGTAATAAATCTTTTTCTGACATGTTTAGAGGGTGAGCATTTTACAGACAAATTTCTACATAATATCAGATGATGGTTGAAATTCTAGAGACGATTAAAGATACTTGGTGTTACTGATGCAGACGGTGATTTAAATGCCAGCACAGTATTCTTATTGTACAAAAAAACCAAATTAGTGGAGAATGATACTAGAAGAGTACAAGCTTTCATGAAATGGCTGAACATTTTATGTGAATTGCATTGACAGTCACTCCTCCCGCCCCCCATCCCATCCCCCTCCCCCCCTCCACACCACCACCACCAACACCACCACGACCATCTCCACCAAATCCTCGAAGTTCCTAATTAAGGAATGTAAAACCCATAAATTTTCTCTCCCCTCCTTCTTGTATTTTTAAACCTGGAAAATGTATTAATGTTTGTAGCCATCTTAGTGGTGTTGACTTGTGCCATTACTGCAACCAGGTTATCGGCAGTACCTCCATTATTTAACGTATTTACCAAGGTTTTATTTTAATGTGCATTCAACCAGAAATTCATGGACTAACATTTATAAGATAGATAAATGAACAGCATAGTATAAACCATCAAGAGAAAAATAAAGATGATCTGTTGAGCAGCTATCACATTTTCAGTTCATGCAGAATATAAAATCTACTTTTGTTAGGATGTTAACAATATGTATCTAAAAAGCAATGATGTAAAATATACTTGTTAAAATATAAGTAACTGAACACATTTGCAGTATTTGAACACCTGTATTATATTTGGAATGGTTTTGATGCATGTAGTAATTCTTGATGAAGGATGTCTGTGACATGAGATAGTTGAGAAGGGAGCAGGCCTACCTTGTAATGTTGTCTTTTGGTTGCTGTTCTTGGCTGGGTAAGGAGTTAAGAGCTTCAGCATATTATGAGCCATCTGTGTGTGAATGTGTTCAATGTAGCAGCACCACATGCTAACAGTCATTTTAGTGCATCAGTTTGCAGCTTGATAATGTGTATTCAAATTAGTACTGACTTTGGATACTGAACACAAGTTAGTCTGAATATCAATTCATCAAAAACTATTAAATGTGAGGAATCTGTTCCTCTCGATGTTCTGGTGAACTGCACAAAGACACTTGGACATGTTCAATGCTGCCTGTGCATGCTCTGCTTCCTCTGACTGCTCTGTTATTTCCAATTACATTTGTTATGCTGTGTATAATATTAGCCTCTGTAGATATCAGTTTGTTTGTTTTGTTTTAGGGTGCAAAAACAACTGAGGCTCAAGTTGAAACTACAGAACGCAAACACAAAGACAAGGGAAAAGACCATAAGTCAGTCCCAATGGAAAGAATAGGAGACATCCAAAAAAGGCACGTGGAAAAAGGGCTAAAATAGACACCATACAAAAATGGAGATCCAAAACTAATAATTAAATGGCCTTCACCATACTGCTTCGGAGGATAAAAAGTAAAACGCAGGCGACAGCCTGAGTCTCATTTGCTAAAACAGCTGTTAAATCAGATGAAAACCCAAGAGGGAACATAAATTAGTAAAAAGAGGGCATTCCAGCAGGTAGTGGCGGACACTTAGAATTTGGGCGCAATGCATATAAAGTGGTGGGGCAGCGCCATTGAGCAAATGAGGATGGCTTAAAAGCAGTGCCCGATATGCACCCAGGTTAAAATAATCTCCTCCGGTGGGAGGGCCGGGAGGAGGTCGTCCAAGGCGGTGGGAGAGGCTTAATAAGCTGAAGCTTATTCCCGTGAAGGGAGGACCATTGGCGATGCCAAAGGGAAACCACCTCCTGACAGATGCCAATGCAGAGATAATTGTAGGGCATAGAGGTTCTTGCGGGCTGAGGTAAGAGGATTGCAGCCTTGGCAGCAGTGTCAGCAGCCTCATTTCCTGGCAGATTGGCATGACCAGGGACCTACAGAAACAGGACACGGTCCCCACCAAGAGTGAGCAAGTGACAGTTTTCCTGGACCCGCTGCACTAAGGGATGAGCAGTGTACAGCGTACAGAGACTTTGGAGGGCACTGAGTGAAATTGAGCAGAGGACACAATTGGGAAGGCTGTGTCACTGGATGTGCTCCGTGTCCTGATACAAGGCGAAAAGCTCGGCTGTAAATGCTGAGAAGTGGACCGGAAGCCGATATCGAAAGACACGGGTTCCAATGACGAATGCACACCCGACCCCACTGTTAGTCTGAGACCCATCAGTGTACAGAAAGGTACTATCGTTAAGTTCCATGCGAAGGTCGTGAAACTGGAGGCGATAGAACGAGGCTGGAGTAGTGCCCTTAGGAAGCGAATGAAGGCCAACGTTAACATGGGCCACTTCATGAAGCCATGGTGGTGAAGGGTTCACACCCACGTGGACGTAGCAAGTGGCAAAAGCGGACGCCAGGCGGAAACGGGGAAGAGGGACGAGCCCCATACTGATGATCGAAGGAATCATCAAAGAAGGAGGAAGTAATGGCGGTAGGACAGTGGTAATTATGCAGCTTCAGCATACAGACTCTCAACCGGGCTGGTGTAAAAGCTGCTTGCGGCCAAACAGATGCCACGATGATGGCTAGTGTTGAGACGGTGTAAAAAGGATGGGTGTGCAGATCCACAAACAAAGCACCCATAGTTGAATTTCGAACAGAAAAGGGACCAGTACAAATGGAGGAGGGTAGTTCGATCGGCACCCCAAGAAGTACCATGAGGGACATGTAGGACACTGATTCACTGTGTACAGCAGGCTGCCAGGCAAGAGACATGGGAGGACCAAGAGAGTTTCCTATCAAGCGTGAGACCCAGGAATTTTATAGTGTCAACGGATGCAAGGGCGACAGCCCAAGATGTAGAGATGGTGGGCAAAACCATCTGCGCCACCAGAAATTCATACAGACGGTTTTGTCAGGGGAAAGCCATTGGCGATGCTCCAGGGGGAAGATGATCGAGGCATAGCTGAAGACGTCGCTCAGTGAGACAGGTTGGTGGAGAACTGCAATAGATGGCAAAATCATCGACAAAAAGGGAGCTGGAGACACCCGGGGGGGAGACAGGCCATGATAGGGTTACTGGCGTTGGCAAAGAGGGTGACGCTCAGGATGGAACCCGGAGGCACACCATTTTCCTGAATATAAGTATCCGACAAAACAGAACCCACATGCACCTTGAAAACTCACTCTTGTAAAAATGTCTAAAGGAAACAGGCCAGACACCCCCGGAAGCCCCACGTGTAAAGAGTATGAAGGATTCCATTTCTCCTGCAGGTGTCATAGGCCTTCTCCAAATCGAATAAACACAGCCACAGTCTGGGATTTGTGCAGAAAACCATTCATGACATGGGTGACCAAAGTAACAAGAGGGTCAACTGCAGAACGCTGCACTCGAAATCCACACTATGCGTTCATGAGTAAATGGCGAGATTCGAGCCACCACACCAGCCGGACATGAATCATATGTTCCAACACCATGCAAACACAGCTGGTAAGAGAGATGGGGTGGTAGCTAGAAGGAAGGTTTTTGTTCTTACGGGGCTTAGGTATGGGTATGGCTGTGGCTTCACGACAGTGTCCAGGGGAAATGTGACTTCAACCCAGATGTGGTGGTATGTGTTAAGCAGAATGTGAATGCCCACAAGAGGGAGGTGCTGCAACATTTGAATGTATAGAGCATCTGGCCCTGGGGTGCAGGACTGGGATGAACTGAGAGCATGATCTAGCTCCCTCACAGTAAAGGCGGCATTGTAGCACTCACGATTCGGAGAAGAGGAGGGTATCGCCCTAGCCTCCTCCACTGGTTTCCTATGGATAAAAGCAGGGTGACAGTGGGAAGAGCTTGAAACTTCCACAAAATGGTGGCCCAAGGTGTTGGAGATAGCAACAGGATCCACGATGACATCGGCACCTACTGTCAGGCCGGAAATGAGGGAATGGATCTTGGTTCCAGAGAGCTGTGGGACGTTGGCCCACACAACAGAGGAAGGTGTGGAACTGTTAAAAGAACTAGTGAACCAAATCCAACTAGCTCTTTTGCTATTCTGAAGAACTTGACGACGCTTTGCACGCATCTGTTTATAACGAGTGCAGTTTTCCAGCATACGGTGGCAGTTAAAACATGGAGAGCACATCTCCATGCACCAATCATGTTGCAGCACGCCTCAGTCCACCAAGGGACTGGGACATGGCATCGTAAAGAGGAAGTGCAAGGAATGGAGCAATCGGCAGCAGTAAGGATAACTTTTATGAGATAGTCCACCTGATCATCACAACTGAGGATATCTTGTTCTGCGAAGGTCGCCAGGGAGGAGTAAAGCTGTCAGTCAGCCTTAGTAAGCTGCCATTTGGGCATGCATGGGGAAGGGGTAGGAGTCAACAGATGGGGAGCACACGGGAAATGGTCGCTTGAGTAATCGTCAGAAAAAACAGATGGTGGGCAAGCTGGGCAGTGCCAAAGGATATGTCCAAATGGGAATAGGTGTGTGAGGAGTCAGAACAAAATGTGGGTGCACCAGTGTTAAAGCAGAAGAGATTGAGCTGGTTAAGAATGTTGGCCAAGAGGGCACCCCTCTGGCAGGTCCTGGGAGAACCCCAAAGGGGATGATGTGGAAGAGTAGCGAAAACGGTGGAGGTAACTACCTAATAAGCTGAAGGAAGTCGGCGCTGGTGACATTGAAGGACAGAGATTTAAGTGTATGAGACCTGTGTTGTGCAACACAGCACACTTAAATAGAGTTTTGCCACAAATTGAAGCTACTGTATGTATCAGTAGATATCCTGAGATCCAATGGATAAGGAACCTCTGAATATTTAGTCATAAATAATTATTTTTGTGCTTCCCCTCACTCTTCCCCTTCCCTCAAATTGTTTTCTCCTCTGTTACCAGCCAATCTCAAACACTGCTAAAAATGTGAGTGTAGAAATTATTTGGATGTGTCTGATGTGACTTAAAATCATAACCAAATCTCATACAAAATATACTCTCTTATTTAAGTATGGCATTTTGTAAGTAACAGTAATGAATGACAAATCATAGTCATCTGTGTAACAGAAGACAATGACAAATCATAGTCTTCTGTGTAACAGAAGAAAACAAGAAAACCCATGCATTATAATTACTGATCCTAAAAGAAGAGTGCTTTAAAGTGTGAAAATTACTGAGTCCTCAGCTTAATTGTGCATGCATTGAAAAAAATAACTAACACTGTCCTCAACACAATGCAATAGAAAACTGACACCCCACTATCACACTATCAAAATATGAATTTGGTTTAAATAAAATACTGGGGAAACAGAGAAAGATTATTAGCTTTAAAATAAGTTACAGAGAAATGGACTGAAATGAATTTGACAATCTTTTAATGTTATACAGACACAATATCAGAAGTAACTCCAACCAAGTTTTATTATGCTGCCAGATGAAAAGATTCACAATAACACTCAATGAAGTACAGAGTGGTACACAGTCTCATAACTATAAAGCATATCAGTGTACAGTCTCTTAGGTGAGCCTACAATAAGTAAGTAAACATAACTGAGGCCGAGGGCCCAGCAGGCCGTACTTATATAGGGCTGTCATGCACACGGTACAGTGCTTGCTGCGCCGACTGTTCAGGTTGTGATTGACCTCCCTAGACGGGCTGCGGAGGCACTTGTATCGCACACTATTTGATTGTGGGTGCTTGCACTAAAGGCTTACAACACTCCTTCCCTCTAGGAGAAAAGTGTTCACTGTGGAGATGTCCATTTCCACTTCAGTAGGTGATGACTGCTGGTCCAAAGGTCATTCAGCTCCTTGAACAAGAGGCCATACGAAAGCACTGGTGATGATTGTGCTGTATCCATGTCCACATCTGGGCAGGCATTTGGCAATGGAGGCAGCAGAGACGACAGCAGTGGCGGCCAGAGCAAAGACAGCACAGGAGCCAGAGGAGGCATGGGCCGCACCATGGACACCAGTGCAGACAGTGGAGGTGTCTGCGAGGAAAGTATTCTCCAGTGCATGCCTGGACTGAGCTGGTCGTAGTGTCTCGATTCCGAGCTGTCAGAAGTATGCACAATGCAGAGGTGGCAGCCTCGGTCAATGGATGACTGCCGGTATCTATTTACGGTGGCAGTCAAACCCGTGGGCTAAGACGGCGGAGCTCAGATTGAATCACTGCGAGGCTGGTGCTCGTGGATGGTTGGGTTTCAGCTGGAGAAGATGAAGCAGTACATGGGGTTGGCAGCCACAAAGCAGCTCTGCCAGGCTGTGGTTGCCATCTGCAGTGAACCTATCTGAACTTCCTCAGGTCTTCATCTGGATTTTGAATGAACCTATAAGCTGCTCTGCCTCTCCTTTGGACTGGAGATGAAGTGGAGTGGCTGTAAGATGCCGAATGCTACTTTCTGTACAAAAATCTTCAAAATTTTAAGAAAGAAGTTGTGTCGTCATCATCACAAGCCTGTACTGCAGTCCTAAAGAAAAAAAAAAAATCTTTGCAGAATCCTTGAGATCCTCTGGATCTGAGATTAATGTTAAATACAATGATGGGAATTTAGCAAGAGTGGAGTCAACAAAGATCCTGGGTCTACTTGTTAATAGCAATCTAAACTGGTCCTTACACATTCCTTACCTATACAAAAAACTAAGCTCAGCAATTTACACTATTCGTGCGATTGCTTCCTTCAGTGACTTAAATACTTTGAAAGCTGACTATTTTGGTTACTTTCATGCCCTGATGGCCCATGGAATTATATTCTGGGGAAACCAGCCAAAGGCAAACAAAATTCTCATAGCCCAGAAAAAGAGTCATTAGGATTCTGTGTGGTGCCAACTACAGACATTCCTTCAGGAAACTCTTCCAAGAGCTGAGAATAATCACAACAGTATCTCAGTACATTTTCTCTCTCATGTGTTTCTTGTGTAAAAACCATTCACTTTTTGAAATGAACAGCATGTATCATAACTATGACACTAGGGTAAAAAATGATCTACATCTTGAACAAAAGAATCTAAGTATGGTACAAAAAGGAGTACACTACTCTTGCATAAAAATATTTAATGCTCTCCCTCAGGCAATAAAAATGTCAGTTACTGATCCACCTACTTTTAAAGATCAACTTAAACAATATCTTCTAAGTAAAACCACTTAGTCACTGGACGAATTTATGTATGAGAATATGTGAATTGATTTTGATCTATTGTATGTCTGTTCAATGTAATTTGTAACTTTTTACATAAAACAATTCTTGTAAACATTTTTTTCTATGTAATATATTATTCATTGTACACCCTATTATTATAAACAAATGTCTCAAATCTATGTAAATGACACGTTCTACACCCAAGCGATTTATCGCTAATGGGTCTACAGAACACGAATGAAATAAATAAATAAAAAATAAATGAACAGGCAACAAACCACACAAGGAAAAGCATCTAATACAACCCACAAGGAGTTAAGGAACAGATTCATAAAATCCACAGGAATACACTCCCAGAAACACTGCAGAGGTGGGCCACAGGGAAAGTGAGGCCCATGGTGCTGCTTGATGAGTGGCACAATGCAGGCAGGCTGTCACAATGCGCATTAACTCACTGTCAATACCGACCCAAACACGTGGTTGTAGACCAGAAATTTTGTACAAAACACACTCCAATGGTCTGGTGGAGAAGGCCCATGATGTCCTGCTGCAGTGCAGATGGGATGACAACCTGGCATGCCAACTCTTCAGTAGCCAGCAGTAAAACATCACCAAGAACTGAGAGGCAATAGCAGAGAGCATAATAATTATGCAAAGCATCTGATGCTCGGCCCAGTGGTTTATCCAGTCAGTCGTGGTACACAAACTGAACAACCTGATGTAAGATAGGCTTGGTCTTGGCTAGCCACTCTAAGTGGCACATGCTGATAGTGATATGAACCAAAGGTAGTATTCATTGCAATGACAAATTTGGAATCATCACCCAGAAGTAGCTGTAAGTCAGCTTCTAACAAGACTATTTTGGAAAACCATCGGCACCCTGAATGCTGTGCTAAGAGTTTGTCCAGACGAGGTAAGTGATAGGTGTCGGAGTGATGGGCATTAATAACGGACAGAATTTACAGACACTTTAAAACCACTGCAGTGCTGAAGGTTGCCATTAGGTTTTTTGACAATTAATAATGGAGTAGACTGTTTACTCGAGGAGACTGGTGTGTTGACACCCTTAGACATAATTCTGTCTAGTTCCAATTTGACTTGATCCCTATTGGGGCTGGGCAGGCACAAAAGCAAATGGGGGCATGCCATTGGTTTCGCTGTGATGTGATCCTTGAAATTGGTAGCACACCCTCAAACCTTCCTGAAACAGGAACATTCCAAGTAGATCAAGTCCATTTGTTTGTATGGAATTTTATCTGATACCAGTGGCACTTCATGAGAAATAGAGAACCCAAAAATTTTGAAGGCGTCTAACCCAAGTAAGTTTTCAGTGTTGGCATCATCCACTACTAGAAAGGTCGAAGGTTAAATAACTGCGTGGACACTACGGAAATAAAAACTGTCCCAAGATAGGTGTTTTTTGTTGCTTGTAACTCACCAGCTGACAAGGGACAGGGGACAACACTGGTTATCCAAGATCCGCACAGGTTTAAGAATTTAACAAAGTCGCTGCTGCATCCGTGTCCACTTGCATTTTTAACATATTGTCCATCATACACACTTCAACGCACATTTTATTTTTTGGCTACGATCACTTGGAAAACTCTGTTCACATCCACTTTCATGTCTGATGAAAGAGATTGAGCGATGCAACAGACGTAATACGTCCCCTTTTGTCTTACAATGCTTGCATGCTCAGAACATCTAACAGAGAGGGATTTTCACATGGTAAAGCACGTCCAAGAACTTCCCTATCGGGGGCAAGTCATATTATAGCACCAGAAAGCGTCAAATCAGCATATGAGTCCCGGTGGCCCTCAGTAACAAAGCTGAAATGACAGTTAAGCCCACGATGTTTCACAGTCCAAGCTCCTTGCAGCTGTTGCAGCCACTTTTGACAATGGTGGAACTCAATGCGAGCAGCTATAACATGAGCATGTTTGTGATGATAATTAGAGAGCAAGTGATACATTTCACCAAAAGAGAGACTGGCACATTCCTGAAGAGGAGCTAGCTGATGCAAGGAGAAATCCACATAAAAAATAAAGCCTGACACAAGGTGGGGTGGGTGACTTCTAAAGCTTGCTGGTTGGTGAGAGCTTGCTGTAGTTCAACAAGAAATTGAAGAATTACATCAAATGAAATGTCGGCTATATACTGACCCAAGAAATGAAACATGCAGAGCAGAATACTGCACTCATCGTCAAATATCTTGTAACACTGTACAGACACAATATCAGAAGTAACACCAACTAAGTTTTATTCTGCTTCCACCAATAGTACTGGATGAAGTATAGAACGGTATAAAGTCTCATAACTATAGATCATGCCACTATACAGTCTCGTAGGCAAGCATATAGCAAGCAAGTAAACACTGGGGTCATTCCATGTCAAGTGTCCCAGTTTAGAAGATGATCCCAGCTCAACCATCTTCAATTTTGATTAAATTTGTACAGGATGTACCTGAGGGCCCTACATGAACTTATGCAAGGTTCCAGGCTCAACTGTAACTTGGTTGAGGTGCTAGAGACATTTTCGTGAAGACCACTTTTACAGAGGCCGAAAAGTCGTGAAGAAATCGTCAAGTTTGACATTCCATTGTTCCTAATGTAAAAGAGCTAGACTCTTGCTTCTGGGTATAGCGGTACAACTCTGTGTGCTCTACACACAAATGTTTCAAGTAGAGTTGAGAAAGCAATGCATTTGGCATAATTTCAGTTTAAAGTGGGCAACAAATCATATTGCGAGAAATTTGGCCCATAGTTTAACGAGGCAAAAGTACGGGAGAAAATGCACTATTGATCTGGTCTTTTACCAAACTACTGTCTGTCTGGGTGTTAAGTATACCACAAATTTTGGCCTGGCTTGTGTGTTTAATTACTGTGCTACCATCCTGTAAATTTGCTAAAAAACATGATTGTATCAAAATATACCCGTGTTCAAAGTCATGTATATCGAAATGGATATCTACCACATTACACTCATTAACACCATTCAATAGAGCACATTTCATTCTATTAGAAAAAACTTATTTTAATTTTGGTGTCTCTATGGGTAAGGTGCAAAAAATTTGCCTAAACTATTGACTTTTTTGGTAATTCAGAAAATCCTTGCATTGGTCCATGGTGGCTACGCACTACCAATCTCAAGACTGGTAACCCCATCACCAAGGGGGCACGCCCGATAGCCATACAAGGTCAGCCATGGGTGGGTTTCTTTACTGCAGGTTTCCAAAGTTGTAAGTGGCTCCCAAGCCGGAATGCGAATATCTAGCAGGTTTCCAAGTCAGAATGTGGGTATCTCGCAGGTTCCCAAGCCGTTTTTGGGTCTCTCTGTGGTTCCCAAGCCGTAATACAGAATTCTTCAATTGTTAAATGTTTTAAATTTTTTGATGATGTCCAAAAACTATTGCTTCTGGCAAACTGTATTGCTGCCCCCTCATTAAAGCAGCTGGGACTGATATGACTGCAATTATATGTTGTTATGGGATCCAGCATACATCTCTTCTAGTAGGCCAATGAAATGATTGAGCAATTCCATGAGGATGCATGGAATCAATCAAGGCATCTTTTTCTTCACGTGAAACTTCACAGATATTTCCTATCCACTGTTTTCCATCATAAACACAAGCAACATACTGGCCAGGCTGTAGTTCATTAATGGCGACATGTATAGTAGCAACTTTAGCATGTCGGTTAACATTCACCACAAAGGACAATGTATCATTTGATACTCTGTGAATCTTAAGTCGCTTTTCATCAATTGGCACAAAATGGTGATGGTCTCTTGTACCAGACACTGTACATCCATCCTCAAAACGTTTCTCTTGATCAATTTTTGCATCTTCAATAATTTCTTTTTTTAATATAAATTCAATGCCATGAACATTTTTTTGCAATATCCAAAGAGATCAGTTGGTGTTAAGATTAGGTTGTAAATTAGGCGTTGAAGGCTAGCTCTTGTTTCTAAGCGCTTAACTGCGCCCCCAATTCAGTCACATGGTGATTTCCCATGGCTTGTTCCGAAAAAATTCCATTCTGCAGTAATTCCAAAATCTTTTTGATGATGGCCAAAATTTAGGAAGCTCTTAAAATTTTCGTACTGTGCTGCAGAACCATCCTTAAAATAAAGAATATGTTTAATTTCTTTAAAAATGCACTTAAGGGATTTGATGAAGTACGTTAAAAACACATGCACTGCAACTGTGTCATGTCGGAGGCAATCACTGATCATGCTGTAGCTGACACTCTTTAGGTCTTCATTACCTTTGTAGTAAATGACAAATGAATGTATTGTAGCTTTACTATTTTCCCAATGGAATCCCTGCACTGCATCTTGGACAATAAAGGAGTAATTTTCTGCGAAATCCATTAATATAATCAAATCTCCTGGTTTGAGACCATCTTTACGGAACTGCAAATGCTTGCTCTGATGCTTTGCAATGTAGTGGTGAGTAAAAAGGGCCAACAGTTCTGTAACTAATAGTTCAATGAATTCTTCAACTGTCATTTCTCTGGTTTCAAGTGTATCTCTATCAGTGTGAGTCGATTGTTTTAACTGTATTGGATCCTCAGGATCAATATCTGCAAAAGCGCTTTCCAAATATTCATTTAGAGCTTCTGTTCCTGGACATACTTCACAGCGATGAAGCATACGGTCCTTTGTTTCCAAATTACAGACAATTTTGCTCAGTAAAATTTTGTAATCTTCTTTTATTGGGCTATGTACCAACATTAGTTTCACATTTTGATGTATTGTGCAGACACAAACTGAACGTGAACCAGCTGTGCCTACAGTCACACACCACTTTGGCCTTAATTCACAAAATTTGGAAAATCCAATTTCCGGTCCATTTTTATTGCAGTACACAACAAACATTTCTTTTAAGTTGCTCAGTAATAAGTATTTGTTTTTTAACCTTTTCTCCATCTATCCGAACTGTAATAAAGTCCTTTTTTCCTGGACAAATCCAACTAAACTTTTCATCATAAAAATTGTCTATGATTGTTGCCTTCATATCCTCAGAAAGCTTTCTCCCACATTTACCTTTGGGCTGTGCCTATATTCCCTGTTCAGCTTTTAATTTTCTTGCCTTCCATACCATTCTTTCTGAAACACAAAATTCTTCCATAGTCTTTTTGATAGACCAGTGTTAGGGAACTAAGATCAAAATTTGAATTTTCTCATTATTATTTGATATATGTAATTTTTCTTTCAAATCTTGGATCAGCTCAATGTAATCTGAACAAGTCAAGGATTGCTTGCTTGTGGATGGTTGCTCCAATTCACTGGGATCAAGTCCTCCCACTTCTGCACCTTCAACTTGATGTATTTTGCGCTTTGCATATCCTTTTGTATCCCTTGCACCAATTCATTGAAATTTTAATGCTGATATTCCAACAGGTGTTAAGCTTGTATTCAAATTGTGAGCAACATTAGTCTCATTATCTTCATCTGACTGATATGTAACGTACATTTGTGAATATTTCAGTGTATCAAATTTCTTTTCTACAGGAATGGCATATTATTTGGCCTGGTTTAATATCATACATGGTTATCCTTTTTAGTAGGTCAGCTATTTCTATGTGATTGAGTGCAGTGTGGTTTTTCTTGCCAAATGGGTTGCAGCATGATCTTTGCACAAATTCTAATCTTTTTAGGAGTAAAACTTCATAATGGAAACAGAGTTGAGTATTTTCAGTAGAGTGTAAACCAGTCCGTCTAGTAAGTAATTCTTGTTGTTCTAAGGAAAGTTGCTTTACAGCTTTCAGTCCTTTTAAGGTACTGTATGTCGTTAAATGGCATGGGGAATCGGTTAATTCCAAAACTATATTAACTTGATCTTTTTCTTCCATTTTAGCAGGAACTTGATATGCTTCAGACACTAAAATCAAATCGTCGAGTCCCAAATAAAGAAAAGAAATAAAATTAATAAGCATTCAGCTTCCCAAAAATTATGTAGCAGTCTCAGGTTCACTGCTAAATTTAACCATTTAACTGTAATAGTCACAAACAGGTTTAAAATCACCGAATAAACAGCAAAATGAGTATTTAAACAATGAAGACATAATCAACAAAATTCCAAATTTTAGGCGACATTTTTGCACCTTACCCAAAGAGATACCAAAATTGAAATAAGTTTTTCTAATAGAATGAAATGTGCTCTGTTGAATGGCATTAATGAATGTAATGTGGTAGGTGTCCATTCTGAGATACATGACTTTGAACACGGGTATATTTTGATACATTTGTGTTTTTTAGCAAATTTACAGGATGGTAGCACAGTAATTAAACACACAAGCCAGGCCAAAATTTGTGGTATACTTAACACCCAGACAGACAGTAGTTTGGCATAAGACCAGGTCAATAGCACATTTTCTCCACTACTTATGCCTCGTTAAACTATGGGGCAAATTCCTTGTTTAATGATTTGTTGCCCACTTTGAACTGAGATTATGTATGCCAAATGCATTGCTTTCTGAACATTTGAACTTTGAACTGAGATTATTTATGACAAATGCATTGCTTTCTGAACATTTGTGTGTAGAGCACACAAAGTTGTACCACTATACCCAGCAGCAAGAGTCTAGCTCTTTTAGATAAGGAACAGTGTAATGGCAAACTTGACAATTTCTTCACGATTTTTCGGTCTCTGTAAAAGTGGTCTTCACGAAAATGGCTCTAGCACCTCAACCAAGTTACAAGTGGGCCTGAAACTTTGCATAAGTTCATGTAGAGCCCTCAGGTACATCCTGTACAAATTTAATCAAAATTTAAGATGGTCGAGCTGGGAACCCTATGACACTTCACCCATTGGTGAGGCCGAGGGTCCGGCATGCAGGTCTCATTAGATTAGATTAGTACTTGTCCATAGATCATGAATACGACACTTCGTAATGATGTGGAATCTGTCAGGTTAATAAAAGGTGTCTATACAAGATATTACTTTACACAGAATATAACATGACACTTAATATTTTCAATTTCATTTTATTTTATTTTATTTTTCTTTTTTTTTTGTAGGGGTTGAGGAAATTACCCACTTATTATATCCAAGAATTCATCTAATGAGTAGAAGGAGTTGCCACTAAGAAATTCTTTTAATTTACATTGGGCTGTTGTGCACACAGCAAAATGCTTGCTGTGCTGTCTGTCCAGGTTGCAAGACAACCTCGCTGGCCTGGCCTAGGAGGCACTTGTATTGCACATTGTCTAATTACACGCTCTCAGACTGTAGGGTTATAACAGACAACATATACGAGTATAGCATTTGCACATATTCAGGAAATGTTTGATAATGTAAAATGAAAAAAAAAAAAAAAAAAATATGTTTGAGGTACTACAGAAACAGGAATTTTTTCAATACAGAGACTGGTAACTGATATGAAACCATTACAAAAATGCTACAGTTACAATTGGCGGGAACACAATAGAAGTTGAACTAATTTAGAAAGGAGACCAGTAAAGATGCGTACTAAAACCACTGCCAGCATTAGATTGGTTATTAATAATCATAGATTTTTAATAACTGGAGTTTTATTCTGTAAGAAACTGCATTTCATTTCCTGTACTCATACGTCTTTCCAAAATCATGTAATAAGATAAAAGATATTATGACAAAACACCAGAACACGTACAGAGAGCAAACAAAACCCTAAAGGATGTTTGTCACTGGTCACCATGAAATAAAATTACATTGAAGATGAGGAAAACAAACAGCATGAATGTTAGCACAAAGAGGTAAAATAGGCTAATTCTGTGAACCTAAATGTGGATGAAAACTTCATAAATTGCAAAACAAATGAAATATTTTACCAATTAAAAGTGACTATCACCTGAAATGGGATGAACACACAAACACGGCCTCACTAGCAAAGAAACTATCAGCATCGTGCAATGCTATCGTCATGTAATCTGTGTGTCATGACAATGTCTTATAGCTACATACTATTTCTATATGGACTACATCCTTAGCTGTGGAATAATTTGTTTGGAATGGAGGCAGGGGGTGGGGTGGCATACACAAAACATGGACACATTCTTCAATCTACAGAGAAGATTTATTAAAATACTATCTAGGAGAAGTAACTGAGCTAGCCGGCCGGAGTGGTCGAGCGGTTCTAGGCACTACAGTCTGGAACTGCGCGACCGCTACGGTCGCATGTTCGAATCCTGCCTTGGGCATGGATGTGTGTGATGTCCTTGGGTTAATTAGGTTTAAGTAGTTCTAAGTTCCAGGGGACTGAAGACCTCAGAAGTTAAGTCCCATAGTGCTCAGAGCCATTTGAAAGTAACTGAGCTCAATACAAATACCTGTTTAAGGATCTGGGTGTCATAGATACATCATGTGAGTACACCCACTAATCCATTACACGCATCACCAGTAACATCAGCAATTATCTCACAAACAGTAGTAACCATGTAACAAAAACATACTAAACATACATTTGGCAAGAGTAAACAAACAACGATGATCCAAATATTTAAAAAGTACCTACTATATTAAATAATTCATACTAAAAAATCAAGGACTACGGCACAGATTAGAGAATGGTAAAAAAAAACTGACATTATTTATTATTAAACAATGCCATTCTGCAGTAATGTATAGGTTACTGATTCTTGCTGTAAAAAACCTATGAACATGACGGAAAATTCTGACCTCTACCAACTTTTTGAGCTGAATATCTAATTGAATGTGTAAAAAGAGAGAGAGAGAGAGAGAGAGAGAGAGAGAAGTGACCACTAATGTGATAAAAATGAATATTGTCAAAGTCCTTTTTAATAAGATAATATAACTGAATGTGTGAATCGGTTAATTTTAAAAAATACTGGCCTGATATCTTTTGTAAATAACCTAAGCATGAATAGACAAATAAGGCACTCTCTGCCATGTTCTTGACGGTGGTTTACAGAGAGTGGTTGTAGATGAAGTTCTAGCTGCGAGTAAAAGTGGCCTACCGGTATGGTAAGAAAAATCTTGAATGCCTTGTGGTGCACTGCTTTCTGGTATTTATTACAGGACATCTTCTTGGTGTATAGAAAATGTCGTTTAATATATTTGGTAAGTTTTTCTGTAAACTGTCATACTTAATCCCGGTACTTACTGATCATCTCGTACCGTAATTATGTCTATTTCAATTGCATTCGGCTTGTTTGCCTCACAGACGTGGCATTTTTACATTCATTCAGTCATTCTTTATTGATCCACTGAATCATTTTGTGTACAGAGAGTACTACAATGATATGCGACACAATTGTATGATAGTTATACATTACAGAATATAGTATTAGTATGCTCATAAATTGTTCAAATGATCGAAACATTAATGATCGTTTCCACGATAAGCAACTGAAAATTAAAATGAAAACTAATTCGTTGTAGATCATGTTGCATAAAAAAAAGTAAGTGTGTCATCGCTTTGTATATTATTTCCTGCACGGTAATCTCCATCTTCAAGTAGTTTACATTTAAAAAAACCGGTACCAGTGTACATGGGGTTCCCAAAACCGGATTTCGTGAACCGATTTCACAATACCGTTTCTGGTTCGCCATGGAAACAGTCCACAATCGATTCCGGAAATCTGTTTCTAGCTGCCGGTTTTCCACTTCCACGATTTTCGCTCCCATTAAACGCACAACCGTTTTTGAAACGTGCTTGGATTGTCTGGTTACTTGTTATCAAAATATTCGTCTGTCGACTGGGCGACTTCGTGTGCAGTGAAGGAGAAACAGAAATATTAGCTTGAGTATGAAACTCTCTTCACTTAAATATTAGACGTAGACACAGAGCAACTGTGCTGACTAAATCACAAATTGGAACAAATGTTTTCCAGACGCCATATTTAATTGCGCTAGAAAATCCGTTTCAGACCTTAACATGTAGACACGTCAGCGAAAAAGTTATCCAAACTTCAGTTTTCGTCTTTCAGAAGATATGTCGCATGTAAACGTAGTGTATATTATGAAGCGGTACCGTACTATTGAGCGTGGTGAATAATATGTCTACCCGTGCCTTGCCCGGCATATGCATTCTCCACAAGCAACTAAATTGAGTAGGGGAGACCGGTGACAAAAGTAACAGGGTATGAAAGTAACATCCCTCCCCTATCTTCGCATGTAGCTCCGAAAATCACGTGATTCAAACAATGTATTCCCTTCATGTTTCCCAACTGCCTATGTATTGTTGGCCAGTATTGCAGAGTCTGTTGAGTGTGGCGCAGTCAAACGTTTTTTCAGCGTCTCACGTAAGTTTTCTGAATTTTCTTCGTTTTGTGCTAAAGGTGGCATTACGCTGTAAACGTAACTGTGTGAAACTTTCAGTTTTATGCCACCTTTATCAACTTTTCATTACTTGTACAGATTGTCTCGAAAATTTCAATTAAACACAAAAGCGTGGTCGGGGACAAAAGAGACATTACTGCTGGGAACGAAAGTAACATTGTGTTTTTCGCCCCTGTTACTGAAAAAGTATTATTAGCCGTAAGTCTTTTTTTTCCATTAGCGAACAGTAAATTAGGTATGATAGTGTTCGGTAGTGTTGCCAATTTAGCGACTTTGTCGCTAGAAATGGCGACTTTTGCCTTCGTCTTAGCGGCAAAAAAAGCTTTTTAGCGACAAAAATTATTTAGCGACTTATCTGGCGACTTTTGGAGTACTGACGACTTTTGAAGTACAAATCAAAACTATTTTGGGCCACTATTTTCATTACCAACAGTAAGATTTTAACTATAGAATGGGTACTACACTGACTTTGTTCTAGATTTACTAAGTTAAATTAAGTTCTTAGCAGATCATGTTGCATTGTTCAGCATTTAGTAAACCTGAATGTGGGAATTGCCTACACAGTAAGAAAACCTTGACTATAGAACAATTCATTATTCATTACCCACTAGCCTGTTATCGTCGATAGCGTATCGATCTATAATTCTTCAGCTTTTGAACTCCCTTTATTTTTCGAGTTGACAAAAAAACATACGTAATATTAAGTATAATAAAATACATTTCTGTCCAGCAGCCTCTAATTTTTCGAAATGTTAACTCGCAGTCAAATTCAACACATGCACAGTGGTAACACAAGAACAATTCGGTGGGGGTATCTCAGACATTAATACGTTATAAACAATGAACAGTAGGACTGATATCGAGTTACCGAGTGAGTAGATTTTTTCATGACCTCTAGTTCGCCTGAGTTTTAATGTATTTTCAGAGATTATAAATTGGTGAAACTTATGTTGTGGTGGCTTACATAATGGATTTACTGAAGAAGAAGAAGCAGTACGCTCAAAAATATCGGGAAGCGTGGGAAGCAGAACCTGAACTCAATGGGTGGCTGAACCCAGTCATTGGAGACTTATCCAAGGCAAGATGTCTAGTATGTGCAACAGAGTTTTATGCTAAATTTTGTGATATTAGAAAGCATTCGAAAACTATTAAGTATAAACAAAAAATTGATTTAAAGGAAACACAAACCACCTTATCTGTGAAAATTTTTCCGAAAACTACAGTTAAAATAGCAAGCAGAGAGGAAGGCTCCCTTTCTTTATTTATTGCTGAACATTGTTCTATTTTAGCTGTAGATCATTTAGGAATACTGTGCAAGAAGGTGTTTTTCGGTGACGAGGGCGCTAAAAACATGCAATTACATCGTACAAAGTGCACTAACATTATAACTGAAGTTTTGGCTCCATATTTTACACAATAATTGGTTGAAGATACAGGTGACCAAAAATACAGTGTATTAATAGATGAAACCACAGATGTATCAATGTCTAAAATGCTAGGCATCGTTATACGGTACTATAGTGTAAAGAACCAAACCATTAGATCAGCATTTCTCAAACTCGCTGTAGGAGAAACTGCTGTTCTTGTGAATTCTTTGAAAGATCTCAAACTTCCAATCGCTAATATGGTAAGAATTGGCACAGATAATGCTTCTGCAATAGTTGGAATAAACAATGGGCTTCTCGAACAACTCAAGAGAGAATATGGTTTGAAGCATTTGGTAGTGATCCGTTGCATTTGTCACTCTCTTCAGCTTGCAGTTTCGCACGCCTCAGTGAATACCAACTACAGTTCTGTCAGAGCATGAAACAGAAGAGTTATTCGATCTACTGAGTGACGGCGATGATTAGCTCACATACCGGTATGTATATATTTTGTAACCTAATTTGAGTTCTTGCTTTTTTTTGTTACAAATATAGTTGCATATTTCTAGTATATTTGACTACCATGATTGAAACAACAATTTATGTGTTGCGTCAATTATGATAACGTGTTTAATTAAACGTTGGCGTACTTTATATGTATATTGTTACAAGCGATGCGTCATTTAATTAAGACAATATAGTAATTAGGTATGAGACAATTTTTATTAATATGTTATTACCCCCCCCCCCCCTCACTGGCTTATTGCACCATTCACAGCAAGAAATTTTCAGTACACCCCTAGTAAAATCAGTTTTAGAGACTTTATAGCGACTTTTGATATTGAATCTAGCGGCTCGGGTTTTTTAGAGTTGGCAACACTGGTGTTCGGAGTAGCAGTGTCTTGCTGAACAAACTCGATATTACTGAACGGACTCGTTATTTACTTAGCTATTTCGTTACCACGAACACGGGGTAGGACGACTACAAGAGGACTAACTCCTACTACTGTATATCAAACTGCGGCAGATGATTTTAAGATTTAATTGTGTATGTTAATCCTGGCTTCAATTATTATAGCATTACAACAGTGTATATAGATTTTGGACAGTGTGTGTGCGTGTGGGGGTTCGGGTGGGGGAAGGTATGCAGGGTGCAACCAACGGGGACGAATAGAATCAGCGCAGTGAAAAAATCTTTAGGAACGAATGAACTGTTGGATGTGCTATCATCATATGCCCCCTCCACTCTCCACAAATCCCTCCCCATCGTCCCGTAACGGAAATTGGTTTCACATCTGACTACCACCCGAGTGACCAGATTGGGCTAGATTTTACCATTTGGGCTACTAATCATAAAAGTTTCAGCAGTTTTTTTTACAGAAATGCAACTTTAGCCGTCTGGGCGAAATTTTTGTTGTTCGACGCAATTTTTGGGGCACAGGCAGATTTTAATTTAATGTTATTTGCATAACGTTTACCTCTCCGCTGCTATCCGAAACAGTGAAATATTGCAGCTACGAAGTTCTACCAGTCTCCCAATAACGACTCCATTGCTAACATTAAACTGCTATCGATAAGTAATTAGGCTATTATAGAAGTGCGTACAGATTTTTAGCTTACCTTAATGCTAACAGACGAATCAAAATCTGTTTTACTCTTCTTTCTTGTTATAAACTTACATAATTAGAAACTATGACAGCAGCACACCGCACAACAGCAACACTTAAACAAAATTCAACTGGAAGTAAGAACTGAACTGATTATCGAAACGACAACCGAACTCAAATAAGGTCAACAGCTTTTGGCTAAAGTAGGGGTGCTATCAATATATCGATAGTTTAAAGCTATCGGCGTTCTGTTTTCGTCGTACGATTGTAAATTAAAATATCTTTCAATTTAACTACACTGCAACTAGGTCGTGCGTAATTTCATTTCGGTGATGGTGATAGCGCGGGGAAGCGGAGGGGGGGCGGGGGAATTCGGACCACTCGGCCCCTCCCCCATCCCTTTGGCGACATCCTTGATACTAATAGTCATGGTATATGGCTCTGAGCACTATGGGACTTAACATCTGTGGTCATCAGTCCCCTAGAACTTAGAACTACTTAAACCTAACTAACCTAAGGACAACACACACATCCATGCCCGAGGGAGGATTCGAACCTGCGACCGTAGCAGTCGCGCGGTTCCGGACTGAGCGCCTAGAACCGCTAGACCACCGCGGCCGGCATTAAATAGCAGGGTGCGGTGTTAAACTTTTTAACTTCTTATTTGAATGAAGTATTGTCAGGTTGCTATTTTAATTT
This sequence comes from Schistocerca americana, assembly GCF_021461395.2. NCBI lineage: Eukaryota > Metazoa > Arthropoda > Insecta > Orthoptera > Acrididae > Schistocerca > Schistocerca americana. The sequence continues at coordinate 133,316,175 of NC_060122.1, read as the reverse complement.
AAATGTTTAGGACAGAGGCTACCTATCCTAGAAGTACTGGTGTACTGAAGTCCCTTTTCATATAGCCTAACTTCCCTAGCACAGTTCACAAGAAGTATGGGACCTAGAAGTGCTGCTCCTGATAACATATCTATAGAGTCATCGTAGTCATCAAGATACATGGATGGTGACAACGTTAAATCACATTACAAAATTGTATTTTAAAATCTTAAACTTCATCAAAATGGAAGTATTTTAGAGAAAAAATAATTCCCACCAGCAGCAGGATGAGAGTAACACGAGAAATCGTAACACAGTAACATAATGCATTCCATGTATATAAAAACAAACGTATATTACAGGCCACTGTGGATGTTTCATAAACAAAAGAATCGAAACACATATAGCAAAAGCCAAGCCGCATTTTATTTAGTTGCAAAGACAGAACATGCATCCATGAAAGATAAAAATACCGGGTGTTTTAGAAATATGACAAAATAATTTTGGGATGATAGGTTGGCTATAAGCAATAATTTTAAGTACGCGAACATGAGATAGCTGTCGGTTATTCACGACCTCAAAAAATCATCGGTCCGCTTGGCGGTGAGATAAACTGCTCTATGTAATCGTAAGTTTGGATGTCTAGTGTCATTTGTTTTCATTGGTGCCCACACACTAACGAGGAAACTCTGTATTAGTTCCCATTGTCCTCATTCGGTGCTGTATACCACACTTGCGCTTATTGTCAAGTCAGATCGTATGGGGCATAAGTTGCATAAAGGGTGATGTTAATCGAGGAGGGGGGCCATCAACATCGGCATCGATTGCAGGCGACAGTGTCCAGACAATCGGGGAACTGATTCACCGCAATCGTAGATTTTCCAACTGTAAGGACGTCCACACAGCGGTTCTCAAATGGCTTCGTGACCACAAACGGATTTCTATCTTCGATGAACTGGACAATTGCTAGAACGTTCCGACCGTTGTCTGCAGAGACTTGCTGGTTGTGTTGGAAAATAGTGCCGCCCGGGATTAGCCGAGCGGTCTCAGGCGCTGCAGTCATGGACTGTGCGGCTGGTCCCGGCGGAGGTTCGAGTCCTCCCTCGGGCATGGGTGTGTGTGTGTGTTTGTTCTTAGGATACTTTAGGTGAAGTAGTGTGTAAGCTTAGGGACTGATGACCTTAGCAGTTAAGTCCCATAAGATTTCACACACAATTGAACAAATGGAGCCGGCCAGTGTGACCGAGCGGTTCTAGGCGCTACAGTCTGGAACCGCGCGACCGCTACGGTCGCGGGTTCGAATCCCGCCTCGGGCATGGATGTGTGTGGTGTCCTTAGGTTAGTTAGGTTTAAGTAGTTCTAAGTTCTAGGGGACTGATGACCTCAGAAGTTAAGTCCCATAGTGCTCAGAGCCATTTGAACAAATGGAAAATAGTGTCTCGTGTAGCGTAGCATCAAATAAAAGTTACCTGAACTGCTGTAACAATGTGTAACTTAATTTGTGAAGGCCCCTTGTATGTTTTGTCCACTGCTGTGAAGTGGGGCACGACCATACAAGGATACCGCACTTTATAATCAATATCTTTGCTGTGACATAGCACCAAATTCTTGATAATGGCGAGCTATAAAAAATGCATACCGGTGTTGCCATCCCGATACAAATTGCAACCACACGTACTACAATCTTGCAGGACCACTATTGCTCAGCAGTGTTTGCGGCAGTACATTTCCGGGCCAAAAGTTTTTACAAGGGACCACACTGATGCCACAAATTGGACGAACGCGAGCTAGTGGAAATGAATGCTGCTCTACTGCTTTTATATTACACTGGGGATCAAGTTAGAAAGAATAGGAGAAATCGGATTTTGTTAATGGATATTTTTTAAATAGGCGGAATATTTCGGAAAATTTAACTAGTGAACTGGTGCTGGATACATACCGGCACCTGTTCCAGAACTTCACCAGAATGTCGGAACAGGACACCTCGTACAAGCAATTTGTCAGGAATCTGCTAATTCTGATACAAATATAAGACAGCGTATACCAGTTACAAACCGACTGGCGTTCATCCTTCGCGTTTAAGCTTCTGATGATTTGCGTAGAAATTCAATGTACCTGTTTAAACAAATGAAACTACATGGTTCTAGAGACATTTTAAAGCGTCAAACTTTTATGATGTATGTACATAGAGTGAAGTGGCGAACGAAAATTTGTACCAAGGATAGGATTTGTGCAGTTGCGCAAAGCAGCTGTGACAGTGTAGAGCAATGTTAGCGTATCTGCCTAGTGAGCAAGAAACCTGGCTTCAGACTGCCCGTCCCTCTTCAGTCCAGATTCCTATTCACGCGTCAGCCCACTAGGTATTCTCTCTAACACGAACAGCATTGCAGAGGCTCTGCAGCTGTATTGAAATTGCAACTCAGTATCGAACAAAACGGGGGATCCTGACTGACAACCACGCATAGGTGGGCCTACTTTGATCAAATGAATCTATATGGTATGTCTCAAACATACATATGAGGTGTGATGTGGAAGTAACGGGAATTTCTTAATTTCGCGGGCTTTATTTATCTGATTTTCAATATTTTTTTCTTGTTGGCACACATATTCCTGATGTATGTCTGCATTTTCAGCTGTTTTGAATATTAAGCTTATTGTTGACAGTCAACAAGGTTATACGTGTTTTCGAGTGCTCGGCGAATTTTTACTTTCGAAAACGATAGATCAAAGAATCTGCATTAAAATTTTGCCAGTGCGGGCTTTCTCGGCGAATTTCATATACAGGGTGTTACAAAAAGGTACGGCCAGACTTTCAGGAAACATTCCTCACACACAAAGAAAGAAAATATGTTATGTGGACAGTGTCCGGAAACGCTTATTTTCCATGTTAGAGCTCATTTTATTACTTCTCTTCAAATCACATTAATCATGGAATGGAAACACACAGCTACAGAAAGTACCAGCGTGACTTCAAACACTTTCTTACAGGAAATGTTCAAAATGTCCTCCGTTAGCGAGGATACATGCATCCACCCTCCGTCGCATGGAATCCCTGACGCGCTGATGCAGCTCTGGAGAATGGCATATTGTATCACAGCCGTCCACAATACGAGCACGAAGAGTCTCTTCATTTGGTACCGGGGTTGCGTAGACAAGAGCTTTCAAATGCCCCCATAAATGAAAGTCAAGAGGGTTGAGGTCAGGAGAGCGTGAAGGCCATGGAATTGGTCCGCCTCTACCAATCCATCGGTCACAGAATCTGTTGTTGAGAAGCGTACGAACACTTCGACTGAAATGTGCAGGAGCTCCATCGTGCATGAACCACATGTTGTATCGTACTTGTAAAGGCACATGTTCTAGCAGCACAGGTAGAGTATCCCGTATGAAATCATGATAACGTGCTCCATTGAGCGTAGGTGGAAGAACATGGGGCCCAAAAAGACATCACCAACAATGCCTGCCCAAACGTTCACAGAAAATCTGTGATTGTACAATTGCGTGCGGATTCTCGTCAGCCCACACATGTTGATTGTGAAAATTTACAATTTGATCACGTTGGAAGGAAGTCTCATCCATAAAGAGAACATTTGCACTGAAGTGAGGATTGACACATGACATGGATGAACCATTCGCAGAAGTGTACCCGTGGAGGCCAATTAGCTGCTGATAGTGCCTGCACACGCTGTACATTGTACGGAAACAACTGGTTCTCCCGTAGCACTCTCCATACAGTGACGTGGTCAACGTTACCTTGTACAGCAGCAACTTGTCTGACGCTGACATTAGGGTTATCGTCAACTGCACGAAGAATTGCCTCGTCCATTGCAGGTGTCCTCGTCGTTCTAGGTCTTCGCCAGTCGCGAGTCATAGGCTGGAATGTTCTGTGCTCCCTAAGACGCTTAGAACGTCTTCCTGTCGGGACATCTCCGTTCTGAAAATCTATCTCGATACAAACGTACCGCGCCACGGCTATTGCCCCGTGCTAATCCATACATCAAATGGGCATCTGCCAACTCCGCATTTGTAAACATTGCACCGACTGCAAAACCACGTTCGTGATGAACACTAACCTGTTGATGCTACGTACTGATGTGCTTGATGCTAGAGCAATGAGTCGCATGTCAACACAAGCACCGAAGTCAACATTACCTTCCTTCAATTGGGCCAACTGGCGGTGAATCGAGGACGTACAGTACATACTGATGAAACTAAAATGAGCTCTAACATGGAAATTAAGCGTTTCCGGACACATGTCCACATAACATCTTTTCTTTATTTGTGTGTGAGGAATGTTTCCTGAAAGTTTGGCAGTACCTTTTTGTAACACCCTGTATGAAGTCTTCACGGGTTGTCAGCCGAGTAGCATCGTCGTCTCATAGCAACGTTTCGATGGAATGCGTCTCCACCATCATCAGGCGAAGATGATGGAGACGCATTCCATCGAAACGTTACCACGAGACGACGATGCTACTCGGCTGACTACCCGTGAAGACTTCATATATGCATTAAAATTTGCTTGATCAGTGGAATAAAGCGCAGTACCGCATTCGAACTGTTGACTGTGGATTTTGTCGAATCTACTGTAGGTAAGAGGAGAGTTTACGAAATGTATAAACGTTTCACAGAGGGTAGAGAAGACGAAGACGACGACCATACTGCAGGCGCTAGCACATCAATTACTGTCGATTGTGTGGAAGAAGTAAATAAAATGGTTCTGACAAACCGCCGAATCATGACCAGGCAGCTTGCTTATGATGTCTGCATATACTTTGGCACATGCCGAGCAACTTTCTCCGGCGTTTTTGACATGAAACGTGTAGCAGCAAAGCTTATTCCGAAATTGAGTTTCGACCAAAACCGACGTCATGTAGATATCGCTCAGAAACTGCTAAATGAAATCGACAACGATCCATATCTTCTAAGGAAGGTTGTAACAGGTGACGAAAAGTGGTTACACGGGTATGACGTCGAAACTAAGGTCCAGTCTTTCCAGTGGAAACTGCCTCAAGTGCTAAGACCGAAAAAAATTCTACAAGTTCGATCACATGTCGAGGTTCTTTTCACTGTTTTCTTCGATTACACTAGGATAGTGTATGATGCGTTCCTGCAATATGGTGGTACGGTCGATAAGTAATACTACATGAAATTTGTGCGCCGTTTGTGTGAAGCAGTCCGAAGAAAACGACCAGAACTGTGGCAAAATCACTCGTGGAAATTGCATCACCATAATGTTCCCGCTCACACTTCAATGCCTGTACGTGATTTTTTGGCAAAAATACAGAAGCATTATGTTGTCTAAACCACCATATTCGCCGCTCATGGCCCACTGCGAATTCTTTGTATTCCCAACGCTGAAGAGAACCATGAAAGGTCCTCGTTTCGCCATCATTCATGAGATAAAAACAGAATCGCTGAAGGACCTGAACACCGTAACGAAATGTGAGTTCCAGAAATGCTTACAAGATTGGAAAATCTGCTGGCACAAGTATATTATATCTGAGTGGGATGTTGTATAAATGAAGATTATTTAAGAAAAACAAAAAATCCAGCTACTTTTCGATCACACCTCGTATGCAGAGTGAAGCGACGAATCCTGGACTTGGTACAAATTTTCATTCGTCGCTTCATTCTGCATAAATAATCTTTGGAACCATAGTTTCATTTGATTAAAGCACCTACGTCTGGGTTTCACGCAGGATCCCCCGTTTCGTTCGATGCTGGGGTGCTATTCCAATACAGATGGAGTGCCTCTGCAATGCTCCCAAGTAGGGTTGAAGCGTGAATGGGAATTTGGAATGAGAAGGGGATATCCTAGGGGGAGTCCGTGCAGTCGTGAGAAGCAACTGCGCCAGGGTGGCAACTGCCTAGAGAGTAGAAGACCCGAGTTTGAATCTTGGCCTTGGACTAAATTTCCATTCATCACTTCAGCCTGCTTGTAAATATCCTTTTAAAGGTCACCATTCATCATGGTATCAGAAGTAGGCAATGCTTTCCACGCCTGTCACTGTGAAGTGCCTGACGGAGGATACGTTCCATTATACCATTTATAACAGTTATTAGGGTTTCTTCTCGTTTCGTTCACGTATTGAGCGTGGGAAGAATTATCATTCAAGTGCTTCTGTGCGGGCTGTAATCGATCTAGTTTTGTCCTCATTATCCCTGTGTGAGCGACAAGTAGGGTGTTGTAGTACAGGGTGATTCAAAAAGAATACCACAACTTTAAAAATGTGTATTTAATGAAAGAAACATAATATAACCTTCTGTTATACATCATTACAAAGAGTATTTAAAAAGGTTTTTTTTCACTCAAAAACAAGTTCAGAGATGTTCAATATGGCCCCCTCCAGACACACGAGCAATATCAACCCGATACTCCAACTCGTTCCACACTCTCTGTAGCATATCAGGCGTAACAGTTTGGATAGCTGCTGTTATTTCTCGTTTCAAATCATCAGTGGTGGCTGGGAGAGGTGGCCGAAACACCATATCCTTAACATACCCCCATAAGAAAAAATCGCAGGGGGTAAGATCATGGCTTCTTGGAGGCCAGTGATGAAGTGCTCTGTCACGGGCTGCCTGGCGGCCGATCCATCGCCTCGGGTAGTTGACGTTCAGGTAGTTACGGACAGATAAGTGCCAATGTGGTGGCGCTCCATCCTGCTGAAATATGAATTGTTGTGCTTCTTGTTCGAGCTGAGGGAACAGCCAATTCTCTAACATCTCCAGATACTGTAGTCCAGTTACAGTAGCACCTTCGAAGAAAAAGGGACCAAAAACTTTAATGGCTGAAATGGCACAGAAAACGTTCACCTTAGGCGAGTCACGTTCATACTGAGTTGTTTCCCGCGGATTCTCAGTGCCCCATATACAGACATTGTGACGGTTGACTTTCCCGTTAGTGTGGAAAGTTGCTTCATCACTAAACACAATCTTTGAAACGAAAGATTCATCTGTTTCCATTTGAACAAGGATAAAATCACAGTAATCGATTCTTTTAATCTTATCAGCTGCAGACAGTGCTTGAACCAATTTCAGACTATAAGGTTTCATAACTAACCTTTTTCGTAGGACTCTCCATACAGTTGATTGTGGAATTTGCAGCTCTCTGCTAGCTCTGCGAGTCGATTTTCCTGGGCTGCGAACAAATGCTTGCTTTTCGTCCTATTTGGTATGCGTCCCACACGCTTGAGCAATATACCAGAATGAGTCGCGCGAGTGACTTGTAAGGAATCGTCTTTGTAGATTGATTCCATTTCCCCAGTATCCTACGAATAAACCTAGTCTCCATATGCCTTACTCACGACTGAAGCCTCATATCCCTACAAAGTGTTATACCCAAGTATCTGTAGGGGTTGGCCGCTTCCAGTTGTGATTCACTGATATTTATAGTCACAGGACTCTACGTTTTTTCATTCTGTGAAGTGCACAATTTTACATTTCTGAACATTTAAAGCGAGGTTCCAGACTTTGCACCACTTCGAAATCTATTCTATCTATTTATCCAGTTCCTTCCAGACTGTACTTCACTACACATAACTGTAACTGCATCATTTGCAAAAATTCTGAGGTAACGATTAATATTTTCCGCAAGGTAATTAATATACAACATGAACAGCAAGTGCCCAACACACTTCACTGGGGCACAGCCGAAGTTACTTCTACATCTCACACTGACTCTGACATGCTGCGTCCTCCGTTGTTAGACAGACTGAAAGATTTCACTAAGGAAAGTTTAAAATAAGAATACAGTTTTCATTTAATTTTTGATCACCAGCACACACCACTGTAAATGTAAACCTGCGCCTCCATTCTTCCTATGCAACCTTTTTGCTTAGTATTTGGCATATGTACGGAGACTTCGGAATGTTTTCTATGCTTCATCATGCGTCATACGCAAAAACTCCGAGGTTGCTATTAATATTGTTCGTAAGGTCATTAATCTACGACATGAACAGCAAGGGTCCCAACAAACTTCGCTGAGGCACATCTGAAGTTATGTGCTTCTACATCTCATGATGAGTCACCAACCAAGATAACATGCTGCGTCTTCCCTTGTTAGAATAACTAAAAGATTTTATTTAGGAAATTTTGAAACAAGGATACAATTTTTATTTTCTTTTTGGTCGCCAGCACACATCACTGTTTATAGTACCGACTCCAAGTGTCTTTTTTTCAGATTGCGATCTTTGTATACATTATTTTCTACGTTCCATAGCTCTGGAGTAAATAAATGAGATGTATAAAATTCAATGTTCTCGTGTTTGTCCAGAGGAGGTTAGTATACAGGGTGGTCCAATGATAGTGAGGCCAAATATCTCACGAAATAAGCATCAAACGAATAAACTACAAAGAACGAAACTCGTCTAGCTTGAAGGGGGAAACAAGATGGCGCTATGGTTGGCCCGCTAGATGGCGCTGCCATAGGTCAAACGGATATCAGCTGCATTTTTAAAAAAATAGGAATCCCCATTTTTTATTACATATTCGTGTAGTACATAAATAAATATGAATGTTTTAGTTGGACCACTTTTTTCGCTTTGTGATAGATGACGCTGTAATAGTCGCAAACGTATAAGTACGTGGTATCACGTAACATTCCGCCAGTGCAGATGGTATTTGCTTCGTGATACATTACCCGTGTTAAAATGGACCGTTTACCAATTGCGGAAAAGGTCGATATCGTGTCGATGTACGGCTATTGTGATCAAAATGCCCAACGGGCGCGTGCTATGTATGCTGCTCGGTATCCTGGACGAGATCATCCAAGTGTCCGGACCGTTCGCCGAATAGTTACGTTATTTAAGGAAACAGAAAGTGTTCAGCCACGTGTGGAACGTCAACCTCGACCTGCAAAAAATGATGATGCCCAAGTTGGTGTTAGCTGCTGTCGCGGTTAATCCACACATCAGTAGCAGACAAATTCCGCGAGAGTCAGAAATCTCAAAAACGTCGGTGTTGAGAATGATACATCAATATCGATTGCACCCGTACGGTATTTCTATGCACCAGGAATTGCATGGCGACGACTTTGAACGTTGTGTACAGTTCTGCCACTGGGCACAAGAGAAATTACGGGACGATGACAGATTTTCTGCACGCGTTCTATTTAGCGACGAAGCGTCATTCACCAACAGCAGTAACGTAAACCAGCATAACATGCGCTATTGGGCATCGGAAAATCCACGATGGCTGCGACAAGTGGAACATCAGCGACCTTGGCGGGTTAATGTATGGTGCGGGATTATGGGAGGAAGGATAATTGGCCCCCATTTTATCGATGGCATTCTAAATGGTGCAATGTATGGTGATTTTCTACGTAATGTTCTACCGATGTTACTACAAGACGTTTCACTGCATGACAGAATGGCGATGTACTTCCAACATGATGGATGTTCGGCACATAGCCCGCGTGCGGTTGAAGCGGTATTGAATAGCATATTTCATGACAGGTGGATTGGTCGTCGAAGCACCATACCATGGTCGGCACGTTCACCGGATCTGACGTCCCCCGATTTCTTTCTGTGGGGAAAGTTGAAGGATATTTGCTATCGTGATCCGCCGAATACCCATGACAACATGCGTCAGCGCATTGTCAATGCATGTGCGAACATTACGGAAGGCGAGCTACTCGCTGTTTAGAGGAATGTCGTTACACGTATTGCCAAATGCACTGAGGTTGACGGACATCATTTTGAGCATTTATTGCATTAATGTGGTATTTACAGGTAATCACGCTGTAACAGCATGCGTTCTCAGAAATGATAAGTTCACAAAGGTACATGTGTCACATTGGAACAACCGAAATAAAATGTTCAAATGTACCTGTATATCACACAGGATATATTTTGCTTACCGGTGTTTAAGACAACGAATACTAAAGATTTGTTCCCATGTAACAAGCCCAGTCTTATCTGAAATATGTAATGCATCACTAGCTCAAGGCAACTTTCCAGAGAGATTGAAATTTAAAAAAACCTACCTGTTACCAACTGTTCGTCTAAAATTGTGAGCCATATGTTTCTGAGTATTACAGCGCCATCTATCACAAAGCGAAAAAAGTGGTCCAACTGAAACATTCATATTTCTTTACGTACTACACGAATATGTAATAAAAAATGGGGTTCCTATTTAAAAAAACGCAGTTGATATCCGTTTGACCGATGGTAGCGCCATCTAGCGGGCCAACCATAGCGCCATCTGGTTTCCCCCTTCAAGCTAGACAAGTTTCGTCCTTTGTAGTTTTTTCGTTTGATTCTTATTTCGTGAGATATTTGGCCCGGTCACGATCAATGGACCATCCTGTATATAACAAGCTCACGACAACGAACAGCTACAGCATATATGACTATGCGTACGCATGCAAACTTCCTAACAGTAGCGAGACGACATCGTTTTCGTTCAGACACAAACGTGACTGCAACGCTTTCGTTTAGAGCAGCAGGAGACGGACGACAGCGAGAGGGAAGAATCTACAGATGAGGACAGAGACAGATATTGCCCTGCAATACGAAACACTGTCCAACCTTGATGGGCAACAGTGGCAATCCATCGCCGATATGTCGGCAGCTACCTAAAATAGCCTGTACATTAGCCACACCCAGGAATTGCCATCTATTGCAGGCAAATTGCAGCAATGTTGGCGGCATCACTATTGCCACCAAATATTGCCATAAAATATGGCTACCGAGCGAGATGGCGCAGTGGTTAGACACTGGACTCGCATTCGGGAGGACGACGGTTCAATCCCGCGTCCGGCCATCCTGATTTAGGTTTTCGGTGATTTCCCTAAATCACACCAGGCAAATGCCGGGATGGTTCCTCCGAAAGGGCACGGACGACTTCCTTCCCCATCCTTCCCTAATCCGATGAGACCGATGACCACGCTGTCTGGTCTCGTTCCCCAAAACCAACCATAAAATATGGCTACTCTAAACATAGATTAACGCCGAAATTTCAATAACAGAATAAAACTGCCTGTAGCCATAAACGGAGTAGGTCGTCCGTTAAACAATTCATACGTGCTTTTTTCCTCGTTACATGAAGTTAATGGACATTTGCAAATTAATAGTGGTTTGATGTTTCATCTACTTCAGGACAGATTATGAAGACGTTTGATAGCTTACTGGCTTCTCCTGGGTTAGACAGTATTTGTAATCAGTTTTAATGTGACAAAAAAAAAGCACTTACACGCTAGTAAACTGAAGATGGTGGTCTTTCTTCATTGTGTAGCGCCTCGTGGATCGTGTCCAAAGCAAACACAAAAGCATCATGAAATCTTTTTTGGATCGCTCAACTTGTTAAACAGCTTTTTGTAACTCACAGTCAAGGGAACTTCGCTCATCTGATCCCATGCCGGTAGTTAAAGATAGGAATGATTACACGGTTACAAAATGATTGGGAAATGATGACCTCAAATGATTTTGAAATACATGCTAATTACACTGAAGGGTTTTCGATGAGTTCAGTATTTTTCTGTTGAAACAGCAACAACATTCAATCCAGACTGAAATATCCGCTTTCCTTTGCTTTTCGTTCCTGTCACTATAACGAGTCACTCACAGTCAGTTTAATATCGTTAAGAAACATGACTTCTATAGCGTCAACTGTATATCACACAGGATATATTTTGCTTACCGGTATTTAAGATAACGAATACTAAAGATTTGTTCCCATATAACAAGCCCAGTCTTATCTGAAATATGTAATGCATCACTAACTCAAGGCAACTTTCCAGAGAGATTGAAATATGCCGATGTTAAGCTCCTCTTTAAGAAAGATGATAAGAGAGATGCCAATAACTGCCGACCTGTTTCACTTCTGACATTATTATCCAAAATCTTTGAGAAGGTTTAACAACAATAATATCCTCAGCAAATGACAGTTTCTGTTTCAGAAGAGTTGTTCTATTGAGAATGCCATGTACATGTTCATTCACCAAATTTTACAAATATTTAGGGGCGAAACCACATTAGGAGGATGTCTGAAACTGATTTTTTGGGATTTCTTTGGGTGGGAAGACTTAATTAGAATTTAATCAAAGTTTGTCATCATTTCATTCATATTTCGAACAGTTTTTGTGAATGCCTTTGAATAATTTCAGCAAAAAATAACAAAGTTACGCCGTGATGTCCGCTGAAGGTTGTTCTCCTACTGCGTGCAGTGTACCCATTCCGATTTTCATCTGAAATCAAAAACGTTTTGATTTTACATTATTAAATTATATTCTAAGAATATGTACCTCAGTGCAGGTGAAAATAATGAAAATTAAAAATTTTGCAGGTTTTGGAACAATTAACTTCGATTTACATGATTTTTTCTCTAATTATGCAAAGAAAAATACCTTTAAAATCATGATATCTGCTCACAAGTTGGTTCATATAATTCGTAATTTTATAAAGAATCATACTATCAATTTTTATAATGGTCGGTTCTATACTTGTTTAGTTAGAGTACACGCAAATGTGAGAAACGTCATTTCGAGATAAACGCGTTTGAAAAGTAAATCCTCGGAAAGTAGAAATTGAAGCAAGTTAACAATACTGTGAAATTCTTACCGATTAATCTGCGATTCCAGCACCAGATAGTAATCCTTCTTCTTCCTCATAGGCTTCGTTTTGCGCTTGCAGCAGTGCTTTCCGAGCCTTCCGACCTTCCTTCGATTCCAATGAACTATGTCGATTCTGCCGGCTCACCTGCTGGTTATCAATTTGAAGCTTTGCGTGCCTACTCCAATTCCTGCCTCGTTCATGACCATCCGAAGCGATGAATTTACTTCATTGCATAAGCCTACTGCTAAATACGACGTCAATTCAACGACCTTTAGTCCGGAGTGCAGGTATTTAGGAGTTAATCGACAAATAATAGAATTAAAACTTCCATTCGATTTTGTGTGTGGCCATCTAAACGTCCGTTCAGTAATTCCGCCCTATCTGCGCTCGAGCCCGTACCCGATGTGCAATCCGTTCTATGCTCATAAAGTCAAAATGAATGCGAATTTCGCTTTGAAATTTTGACAGCTTATTCTTGAATAGTTAAGCTAACGATTTACGCCATAAAAAATCGGATTTCTTGAACCTCCTAATGTGGTTTCCCCTCTTAAATAATAAAATAATATCAGTTGGTATTTTCTGCCATCTGTCTAAGGCATTAGACTGTGTGAATCACAGTATTCTCCTAGATGAATTGAAGCAGTATGGGATTGACGGCATAGCCAACTAATGGATAATGTCATATCTAACAAAAGAATGCAGAAAACTGTACTTAGCAGTTCAGCCAATATAATCCGAGGATATAATTCTGACTGGGGAGAAATTTCATTTGTGGTTCCCCAACGCTCTATTTTAGGTCCACTATGAAGGCTATGCCGAAAGTTTTTAGCAGAATGTGTGAAAAAAAATTATTTGCAAAAAAACGTTTACAACTTTTCAAAATACCTTCCATTAGCACGAACACATTTTTTCCATTCTCTGAAACCACTTAGAAAATGTGTCAGTCCCAGCTTCTTTTGGTATGTCACTTAGTGCACTCTCGTACACTGCAATGGCCTCTTCATCTGATGAAAACCGCTGCCCTCGAATTTTTTCCTTAGTCTTAGGGAACAGAAGGAAGTCACAGGGGGCTAGGTAAGGTGAATAGGGGGGTGGGGTAGCACTCGCACTTTTTCCTTCTCCAGAAAGTCCATCGTTCTGGCAGCCATGTGTACAGATGCATTGACGTGATGCAGCAGAAGGTGCCCATTCTTGGACTTTGGATGCTGTGACTTCATGTGACGATGACGTTTGGAAGACAATCTTTCGCGTACCATTCAGCATTGACTCTACGACGTGTGTCCTACGACGTGTGTGAAACGACCCACGTTTCATCACCTGTGACGATATTGTAGGTGTCTCGGGACTTCCCTCCATTGAATTTTTCGAGCATGAAACGACACCAGTTCAAAAAATGGCTCTGAGCACTATGGGACTTAACATCTAAGTTCATCAGTCCCCTAGAACTTAGAACTACTTAAACATAAATAACCTAAGGACATCACACTTATCCATGCCCGAGGCAGGATTAGAACCTGCGACCGTAGCGGTTGCGCGGTTCCAGACTGTAGCGCCTAGAACCGCTCGGCCACCCCGGCCGGCGACACCAGTTCACTCTCGCCTCCTTTTGGCTTTCTGTCAGGGAATGTGGCACCCAATGGGCACATCTCTTAGTAAGGCCTAAGTGACTATGAACGATGGTCTGTGCTGCTGTTGATCCAATATTTAGGGTCCCTTCAATGTCGCAAAATGTAAGATGTGGATCTTCTTTGGTCATTTTCCTTACAGCATCAATGTTTTCAGGAGTCACAGCTGTTGCTGGCCGACCGGGACGAGGTTCATCTTCAATTGACTGCCAACCCCGCGAAAACTCGCGAAACCAATTTCCAACTGTGGCCCTAGAAGGGGAAGCTTCACCAAATACAAGCAGCAAAGAAGAATGGGATTCTTCGGGACTTAAACCCTTTTTATAATCGTAAAAAAATCATGGCGCGATAGTCGTGGCGCGACAGCTCCATCCTGCACCGTCTCTGACTCAGCACTGCCTGTGCTTTCTTACCGCGCTGTGGGGGGAACACCGCTAGCCAGGGGCTGCGTGCGCACGTCCCAAGGTCGAAAAACATCGCTCTTTCGAATGAAAACAACCCCATTGTCCTCCGCCTTACGGTTTACGGGTTGCTAAAAACTTTCGCCATAGCCCTCGTATTGTTGCTCATCTATGAAAACGATATTCTGTCTAATACACAACAAGCAGAATTAGCTGCTTTGGAGATGACACTAGTGCTGTAATCAATCCAAGCATATATACAGAACGGAAGAAATGGTAAACATGTTCGTAAAGATATCATTTATTGGTTTCCAGATAAAGGTCACACTCTTAGTTTTAAAAAGTCACAACATATTCAGTTCTGAACATCTAAGGATACAACAACAATGATGAGTGTAACACATGGGTAGGAGACAATAAATAGGATGGAAACTTCAAAATTCTTAGATTTCTGTCCGTACTTATGAGCATTTAAAATGGAAAAAGCATGTTTTCGAACTTCTAAAGCAGTTTAATTCAGCCACAGTTGCATTTAGAATCATTGCAAATCTTGGGGAGATTCAAATCAGTAAGCTGACGTATTTTGCATGTTGTCACTGGATAATGTCATATGGAATAATATTCTGGGGTAACTCATCTGTCAGAAAGAAAGTCTTCATTGCTCAAAACACGTGCTATAAGAATAATATGTGGTGCTTATCCACATCTGTTTGAGGAGTAGGGCTTGCTGACTACTGTTTTATAGTATATTTATTCCCTCGCGAAGTTTGTTGTAATAAATGATGCGCTACAGTTCAAAAGGAACAATGAAATACGAGTACATAATTACAATAGCAGAAAGAATAATAAGATTTGTTACACCACGTTACAGCTGTCTTGAGCACAAAAATGGTGCACATTGCTGCAACAAAATGTTTTGATCACTTACCCACTGATATAAAATGTTTGACAGATAGAAAACTAAAATTCGAAAACAAATTGAAAAAGTTTCTCTTTGACAACTCCTATTCCTCAGCAGAATTTCTGTTATTGCAGTGCGTAAAAGGTGATGGGTAGGAATTACTAACTCACATCTGTATATTAAAAAAAAATTAAATAAAATTAAAATTAAAATACTTATAAATGTCAATCTTGTAGCCAAATTTACAAATTAATTTGCGATGTGAGTGTAAAATGGTTCCTTCCACATCACTACCGTTCATCATGCAAAACAATCCATGGAATATTAAACTAACTAACCAAGCTTTCATCCCTAAACGGCTAGCAAGAAAAATGAAGACATAACATTTCACAGCAAAATGACTCTCAGAGTGTTAAAAAAGAGTTATACAGGGTGGTCAGAAAGAGTGTAAAAAGCTAGCAAGAGTGTTAGAGGATACGTTGTGCTGAGAAATAATTGTTAGGAAAAAAATTGATACGTTGCGCCGTTTCTGAACTAACTAGCGTTGAAGTTAGCTAGTCAGGCTGTTGCAGGCGCAAATTTAAGCAGCCCGTCAGAGCTGGTGTCGTCAAATGTGTTCTCTGATTGCTTTCCTAATACCGAACAAGAGAGTGATACAAAAACTGGACATGGGACGGTAGTAAGGATCGAACCCGAGCCAAAGGCAGAGCTGTCTCGTTCGCTATCAGCTACGCTTTGAGAACAACTGACACTAATGCATCTGGCGAGGCGCTTGAATTTGCGCTCAGTGACGTTAATTAACACAGAGACGGTGCAACATATCCAATTTTTTTCTTAACAATTATCTCTCAACTCTACCTACCCTGCAACACCCTTAGAAGCTTTTCAGGCTGTTTCTGACTACCGTGTATGTCTACATCTACATCAAGATACATACTCCGCAATCCACCATACGGTGCGTGGCGGAGGGTACCTCGTACCACAACTTCTCTCCCTGTTCCACTCCCAAACAGAACGAGGGAAAAATGACTGCCTATATGCCTCTGTACGAGCCCTAATCTCTCTTATCTTATCTTTGTGGTCTTTTCGCGAAATATAAGTTGGCGGCAGTAAATTTGTTCTTCAGTCAGTCTCAAATGCTGGTTCTCTAAAAGAAAAGAACGCCTCCTTTCCCTCTAGAGACTCCCACCCGAGTTCCTGAAGCATTTCCGTAACAAATCTAGCAGCCCGCCTCTCAATTGCTTCTATGTCCTCCCTCAATCCGACCTGATAGGGACCCCAAACGCTCGAGCAGTACTCAAGAATAGGTCGTATCAGTAGTAGTAGTAGTAGTAGGGGGGTTTTGTGGGCGCACGACAACAAGGTCTTCAGCGCCCGTTCAGTATCATAGTGAGACGGGTGTCAAGGAAAAAAAAAAAAAAAACTCAGAATATTTACATGTTTTATAAGCGGTCTCCTTTACAGATGAACCACATCTTCCCAAAATTCTACCAATGAACCGAAGACGACTATCCGCCTTGCCCACAACTGCCATTACATGCTCGTCCCACTTCATATCGCTCTGCAATGTTACGCCCAAATATTTAACCGACGTGACTGTGTCAAGCCCTACACTACTAATAGAGTATTCACACATTACAGGATTCCTTTTCCTATTCATCTGCATTAATTTACATTTATCTATATTTAGAGTTAGCTGCCATTCTTTACACCAATCACAAATCCTGCCCGAGTCATCTTGTATCCTCCTACAGTCACTCAACGACGACACCTTCCTGTACACCACAGCATCATCAGCAAATAGCCGCACATTGCTATCCACCCTATCCAAAAGATCATGTATGTAGATAGAAAAAAAGAGCAGACCTACCACACTTCCCTGGGGCACTCCAGATGATACCCTCACCTCCGATGAACACTCACCATCGAGGACAACGTACTGGGTTCTATTACTTAAGAAGTCAGTAAAAGTAAAACTGCTCAGTGTACAGTCGAAAACCGCAGGGGAAAAAAGTTGAGCTGTCTCACTTATGCAGCAATAGATTTTAAAATAATGATCGCGCAGGAAGGCAGACTTTCTCCTATGTTACACGTGTCAGTTTACAAAAGTTCATAATCGTGTACCTGCTGATACATGTCCTATCGAATCTTTCTCTCCTTCTGCCCTTGAATTTACACAAAAAATGACAAAATATGATGAGTGGGTGTTTCTGCAACAATATACAGTTTAAGTTATTACTGAAATTTATTCTTCTTTAAGCACAAGCAATGTGCCCCTACTTGGCCTAATGACATTCGTTCCACAGTTACAACCACTCGCTTAACAGAGCTATATTTCAGTTTGTCGTTGCTGTTCGGTACTTTACGGTCGCCTGTTAATTATGTGTAAATTATATTATATTATATATAAATCCTATCTTCAACTTATGTAATTTTGTACGCGACGTCGCATAGCGCACACATCCGCGACCCGCTCTGTGTGATGGCTCAGCCTAGACTGTAAATATTCACATATGTTTCAGCTAAAAGGATCTTTCCACGAAATTATTTCGATTTTACCCGCGATCGCGCGGGACCTACCCTGAAGGCCTGGTCAGGCTCGACTGGCTAACACCCTCGCGCCAGAACTTGGTGGGTGCAAACTCGCACGCTGCCTGTACAGTCAGCGACGCTACCGCGCTGGAGCAGATATGAGTAAGGGCAGATTCGATGTGTCAGGTACAGGATCCGTATCTGTACTCTTAACAAACTTAATGAAAGATGGGCCCGGATGCAGCCAACCCGAAGATATATGCGTGTGTGATATGTACTGCCTTGGATCTGTGCACACCACCGAAGAATGTATACCGACGATACATCTCTTACGGTTGGTGGTAGCAGTGAGAAAGAACTAGAGAAAAAAACGTGCTCTGAATATACAAAATGCAATGCAGTATTTCAGTAGTAAAATTTGTTAATAAATGGAACAAAAATATGTACATTCAGGTCCATGCCTATAGACATGTCCACGCTGAACGTATCAGCCTTAAAGTTGGGGAAACAGACCTACACCAGACAAGCAGTTACGGGGTTTTAGGTGTGGTAGCAAACAAGTACTTGTCTTGGGAAAATCTCATAGACAATATGTGCCGAAAAATTAATGCAGATTTAGAAGTGGTGTACGATAGGACTTTATTTTTAATCGGTACAAATATTGTACTCGACCTTTTGAAATGTACAGAAATGTGTGAAATAACGTTTTAAGAAGTCTAAATTTTAGAAACAGCCTCTATCTCTTGACTAAGTAACTAATACTCTTAATAAACATGAAACCAACTGGCTGGCTCCAGCTTCACATATTTCAAATTACACAAACAACAGTGGAACTAGACACAAGCTGTATGTCCTTCTGAGTAAAAGTGTGTGTCTCTAACAGAAACTTAACCACAGAGTGCAAAATTACCTTACTCAGATATATTGTGATATTTACCACATGTGGTTTTCCTTGTCAGTGGATTTAAATATTGTCATTGTTAGTAGAGAAAAGGGAAACAGTGCTATACGTTCCGTGAAAGAACATTAGGAGAACATATGCAAATTAAGGAATAATTTTCCATCAAGATGAACCATATATGAACCAGAATGAAAAATGCTCCTGTCATAGAACTAAAAACGGCGAATATGTCCTGGGCAGAGGTAAGAATGTAAAAGAAGGGAACTAGCTTTTCAACTTATCTGGCAGCTTCAAAGACATTTAAATCAAAACACCTTTACATACTCGCTCTATTTTACTTGTTAGTATTAACATACTACGTCATGTCATATAATGCATCGTGTCAAGTAAAGTAAGATGATACATGATATCACGTCGTATACAATGACATGTGTTATCATGTCATCCAACATGGAATTTGACATGTCGTGCAATATGACAAGACGTGTCATTAAAGTTTAGGATGCGTACATCCCCAGTCTGGGACACTTCCTATTATAGATCCTTACTCTTAGATAATGTGCGTCCTACTCTCTAAAGGAAATAAATTTGTGTCTATTTGTTCTTACACGCCGCGCACCATACATGTAACAGGCGGTGAGTTTGGAAGAGAAATGATCCCCTCACGGGAAACAATCAGTCCCCCGACTCAGAAATCAAAAAAATTGTTTTAGTGCCCCGCCAGGAACAAATCCACCAAAAAAATTTATCCCTCGAGAAAAACTGTTTCGGCTATTTCATGTGTGCTCTTCGGTCATACGATGCCACATGTTCTTTACTATGACTGGCAAGTCTTCTGTACTATGGGCGCAGCATCAGGGACTTTAACCCTTTAAATCGCAAGATGCAGATATGCCAACACTTACAGCTAAGAGAGCGCTAACGGCTCTGGGAAGTGGTGTTAACTCGTAAAAGAGCACGAAATATCAAGATGGTTTTGATTTAAATATCTTTGATACTGCCAGATAAATTAAAAAGCTAGTTCCCTTATTTTGCATCTCTAACTCTACCCAGAACATTTTTGCCTTTTTTGTGCTGTGATAGAACCATTTGACATTTTTGTTCCTAACATTTACTCAGCTTGGCAATCGATGTAGCTTTTTTTTGACTCGGGCGTCGACTGATCTCGCATAGGCTTTTTAGTGTCGTTCAAACCATGCGTCGCTAGTCTGGCTACTCTAGCTTACCTGCCTGGTATGGTTGAATCTGTCCAGGACAGCCCACTGTGTCCTCAGAGCACACAAGCCTCATCAGCATATGAAGGTCACGTGCCTGTGGAGGATTTTGTTTTATTTTTGTGAATTTGTCTTAGTTCTTATTTTTATTACATTTACTATTTTGTTTTGTATTTTTTAATTTTTTCTTTTATAGTTTCACAAGTTTGAAGCGTATATACACGAGACTGTTCATGTAAACATATGAAAAATAACCGTAAATACTTGTCACAGTGCACAAAATAACAGCAAACATAAGTACGATGCCGAACGAAATATGAAATTCGTCACGAAGTTAAAGATAATAACTTATGTAAATTATTGATGTACCTGTAGATAAACTTACGAAAGTACCGTATTACATAGATAAACTTACTTGAAGGCTTACTGCATTTCAACCTGAACGATTCACGCCCAGATGATAAACTACTGAAAGGCGTGCATCTTGTTACGTTGAAACTCTTGTCATTGTTTATTTAAAGTATGCAGTGGCAAAAACTGAATATTAATAAACCGCCACTACAAAAACTCAGGTGAATAATTTTGGTGCGACATGTTGCATCAAGGCCGGCCGCGGTGGCCGTGCGGTTCTGGCGCTGCAGTCCGGAACCGCGGGACCGCTACGGTCGCAGGTTCGAATCCTGCCTCGGGCATGGGTGTGTGTGATGTCCTTAGGTTAGTTAGGTTTAAGTAGTTCTAAGTTCTAGGGGACTTATGACCTAAGATGTTGAGTCCCATAGTGCTCGCCGGCCGGAGTGGCCGTGCGGTTATAGGCGCTACAGTCTGGAACCGCGTGACCACTACGGTCGCAGGTTCGAATCCTGCCTCGGGCATGGATGTGTGTGATGTCCTTAGGTTAGTTAGGTTTAAGTAGTTCTAAGTTCTAGGGGACTGATGACCACAGTAGTTAAGTCCCATAGTGCTCAGAGCCATTTGAACCAACCCATAGTGCTCAGAGCCATTTGAATCATTTGCTGCAGCAACCAGTCCGAATTAAGTATGAGTCTGACTGGCTGAAATAACCAGAAGAACTGCGGTACAATATGTGCACGATAAAATACTATCAAATTTTCAGTTCTGTAAGAAAATTGCAAGGTAGCACATTTTGCACCTTACGCGATGCTAAATCAGTACTAATACACTGAATAATAATTGATAATCGACCCACCGGTAGGAGAATAGACACAGAAAAGGAAGTTGTGTGTGTCATGTCAGACTAACGAGATGGGCTCAGAGGCTGGAACGGCCGGAACCCCTAAGGAAGGTGTTTATGTCATGTCAAACTAACGGGATGGCTGCGGCCGGACTCCTTTGTCGGCTGGCACTTCAGACCACCAAAGACGTTCGGAGAGGCTGGGCCATCACAACAAGAAGCGAGAAGGAGCTATATGCGAAAGAGTGAAAGACGATTTCGCGCCACAGTGGAAAATTTGCGTAAGACTGTGACGGGATTGGCGCAGAGCGCGTAGAGATGCGTGTTAAACGTTTGGCGGCAACAGTAACCGCGGGAGAATTCTGTGTCGTGGTTGGGTACAAAGACGCACGGATACATGGAAGTCTGTGTCGTGATTGGCTACCAATGCTCACGGATCCATGCGGCGAAGAACGGCCAGGTTTGCAAAAAATCTGAAGGAGGACTCTGGGGACGGCTGTGGAGGAGAGCAGTCGCGGTGTCTGGCTGCCCTGCTTGGAGAGCCTGGAGAGATGTTACCGGCATTGAGTCCAGTGGTTACTCTCCAAGTCCGAATAGTTTAGAGCATACGACTCCACATACGTAGCATTATTTGTTCCTCGGAGGAGAGGAACAGATTTGTACTAACGTGTGGTGTTCATATGCAATCTGAAGTGTACCCTTGCTGCCGCGCACTTGAGTCGACCAACTACTCTTGGCATATGTGCAAGTAGTTTGAGTATTGACTAGTGACGGACTCCGCAATTGAACACTTGCGTACAGGAGTTTACGGACGCAAACCACGTCCACGTTGGAGATTAAAGCCAAGCTTGCTCACGGGAAAGACGGCATCACGACATTGGCTGGGCCGACCGCCGTAATCATCACGGAGAATTACGGTGATATGAGCAATCATCAGTCAAAGTAGGGCACTGTAATTCTAAATGAGTTCGTATTGCGCTAGCTTTTTGACTGGCGCTCTCTGAGTCTGTGTCCGTTCAGGCAGAAGTTCAATAGAGTCACTTGCGGGTTCAGTGTTGACTTAAGTAGTTAGGAAAAGAGAATGCATTGTGCCAATGATAGGCTAGTTAGGTTAGCGAGTGTATTGGATTATCATGTTAGGCTAGAAATATTGCTCATCGTGTTCTGAATAAATCTTAATTTGGTATCATATGCTAATCACCGCATTATTGATTTAGTAGCTAGCAATCACCATAATTTTTGTTTAATAATTAGAGTGTAATGATAATTTCAATGCAAATGATACTGGGGGCATAACCGCGCGTTTAAACAGAACCAACTTCAGGCAGATAGCAACTCAAGGTCTTCTAAGACTACCAATAGATATTTTTCAATATATCGATGATTATACAATAAACCCCTGTACGTTGCACGTGGCGTCCCTGGTCCAGGATTGAGCAAAAATAGGAATCTTCTGATATTTTGTGTAAGGACAAACAGATCTCTGAGTGCGTAACTAAATATGTAAATGTGTGGAACAGAACTAGTAGCTTTAAATACTCCAGCGGCGCCTGTATTAATGAATGATATGTCTTTTCTTTCAGGAAATGTGTTGTAAAAGTGAGTTTCACCCTCACTGGTATTGTGCATAACGGCATTGTAATAATTCGTGATTTTGTTGTGGTTTGTGTGGCTGTTGTTTTTGTGTTGCTGTTGTTGTGTTTAATTTATTTCATGTGGTATATTAGGATTAATGTAGGCTGTATATGTTTTGCGTTGGGTAATTGATTTGTGACGTAGATGATTAGGCGATGCAAGGTTAAAGAGAAGAGCACGGGAGTAGGAACCGTATACCCAGTTACTGTTACCATGACGGAACAAAGGGGAGAGCGGGAAGGAATGAGAGATGAAATTGACAGTGAACTTCTTAAAACAGGAGAGAATATCGAATACGGTGAGTTCGTGGGGTGTCCGTAAGGGATCGACGAATCAACACAGCAGCATCTTGAGCCGGGAACATTAGTGCAGGAGTTTGGGACCGCGAGTCCACCGTCACAGAGACGTTGTATCAGTAGACCAGAAATATACCGAGCGCAATGTACCAGTCCTGAGGACACTGAGGACATGTATAGGCGGACGGTATCAGAGAATGATGGATGGGAACAAAGAGAAGATCGTTTCTCAACTGTTAATTTAGAGGGGACGAGAAATGACCAGACCCTAGAGCAAAATAGTGGGATGGCGTGCATTTTAAATTACCTAAACAAATTAGTGGACAGAGCAGATAAAACTCACAGTGAATTAGCTAAAACACGAAGTGAATTACAAGCTGAAATAACTAAAACTCACAACAAATTAGACAAAATATGTCTCGAATTGCAAACGAAGATGGAAGGTATCGAAAACCAAATGAAAAGTTACCATACGTAAATGAAAACGGATGTTGCTAAAGGACAGAAACGGGCGCAAGAAGCTAAAATAGTAGCGCGTAATGCAAATCAAATTGCACAAGAGACTAGGTCGGAGACTCTCATGGCTGCCAAAGAAGGCAAAAGAGTGCTGACCAAATTGAACACACGTATTCGGAAATTAGAGGACGAGAAGACACATACTTCGAAATTGTCTGTCGAAAGTCAGGAAACTAAATACAAAGAAACAGAGAAAAGTTTAGAGGAGAGGCTTCGCCTTCTGTTAAAAAGAAAAGACGCGCCCACCGTATCACAGGCAGAAGCACAAAAACAAAGTGAGGACAGGCGCGACACAAGTGCTGTCGTTGAATCGCCGAACAGAGAGAGCGGTCAACCGTCAACACGGGTAAATACGGAAATAGGCGAAGAAACAAGGTTAAGACAAACACCAATACCGGTGTGGGCGGATGCACGTACGCAAGAGCCCGTACATATGCACACAGACGGTAGGCAGTGCGAAAGTAGTACGCGATCGATGTCTGTACCGAGTTGGAGTGAAACGATATCACAAGGCACCGTACCTTGTACGGGAAGCGGGCAGACAGTGGAAATGAATAGAGAGCCAGTGACGCAGCCAGTTTCCAACTGCATACCACTGCGACGTTGTGACTCCCACGTTACACGTGCGAGCTCGCCACACACGATTAGCCGCGAAAGGAAAGAAGCAGAAAACATATTCAATCACGAACAGTATCTCACGATCCGTAAATTCCATCACTTCAAGGAGGAAGGCAATGTGCTCCATCCTCGAAGCTTCATGGAACAATTCACGGAAGCAATACCGCCGTATTGGCCGGAGCAAAAGAAGATGGACTTCGTATGCGCACGCTTAGAAGGGATGGTCGCAGAAACGGTGAAAAAGACAGCACAATCGTGCAAAACATATGAAGAATTTCGTAGTGCTTTCTTGAATCGGTTCTGGTCTAGAGTAACACAGGAGAGAATCAAGCAAGAGTTGATGATGCTAAGAGACATGGAAGGGTCGGGTTTCAAGAGCGCGATAAAATTCTTTGACCAAATGGTAAACAAATATCATTATTTAGACATGCCTTGCAGTGACAGTGAGATAATTCGCTTATGTTTTATGAAGCTGCCGCCAGCGTACCAACAGGTTCATGTAGGTAAATGTGGAGATGACATCGAGGGTTTTCGAGCGATATTACGAGAGGTAGAATTTGTAATAACACAAGAACAGACAAATATGAGGCTAAAATAGAAGGAGAATTGCGGCGAGCAGTCGCGAAGTGACCATCCACAGAATACTCCTGTAAATAACAGGCACCGTGGCCCAAATAATTGGCGCGGTAACGACAGTAGACAGCAATTTAACGGTCAGAGGCTTAACAGACAAAATGGGCAAAACGGGAATTGGAACGGTAACCGGAGATACCATATCCAGCACCGAAATAATACTTGTAATAGTCAAAACGAACAAAACGGAAGTTGGAACGGTAACCGTGAACACGCGAACCACTTCAAAAATAATTACCCACCGCACCGAGCATAAGAGAGCGTGTAGGTTGTTGAGATCCGCCCGCCAAACCCAGATCGAGCGGAGCAGCAAAATAGCACACACACTTGACAAAGACCGATAGCAGACGTGACCACCACCCCCCCCCCCCCCCCCTCCCGAATACCAAGTTGGTAGTGGCTACATTAGAATGCTGGATTACGATGATGTAGGAGACCTACTCATGGAAGAAGCGGGAAACAGACAAAAGCGTGATTTATACCCAATAGTAGAGATAATAATCGGGAACGTGAAAGTCAATGCGATCCTGGATAGTGGCAGTCAACTGTCTGCTATCCCAGAACAGCTGTATAAATCATGTGGCGCATGTACAAATGCACCAACGTTGAAAATTCATAAAACAAGAATTCGGTGGGAAATCTCGGGCAGAAGCACGGAAATAACGGGGCAAGTAAGATTAGAGTTTACATGCCAGGGTAATCCTCTCGCGGCAAATCTATTTGTCGTGCCCAACTTGACCACCGGCGTCCTCCTTGGAATGGATTGTCTGACGGAGCAAAAGACAGTTATGGACATGGGTCGCGGAACTGTTCTATTAGGAAAAGGTGGGAATATCCGTATCCGGTTCGACGAGGAAGTCGCCAAAGGGCAAATCCCGTACAACTGCTTGAGATTAGAAAATGAGAATCAATTAAATGACGAACATTCACACTACAACCAAGTGTTGTGTAGCAATGACCAGGAAGATACGTCAATGTATGAATTACATGAGACCATTAACATAAAACTGAATAACTTGACGGAAGTAGGGGAGAGCGATAGGGCAGAATTAGAGAAGATACTCAGGCGCAACGCCGAAGTATTTCTACCGAAACCTGGGTCCCTGAAAGGATGTCAGTACTACTTTCAGGTGAAAGAACACCAACCATTTCGAGTACCGCCCTACGCTATTCCTCTGGCCTATCGAAAAAAGGTACAGCTAGAACTGCAGAAGATGATAGACGACGGAATAATTGAATACACGACATCAACGTATAATAACCCGGTGCGGGTTGTGGATAAGCGAGATGGGAGTATCCGCCTTGTCCTCGACTCACGCCAGATTAATACCATTATTGTAGAGGAGACTGACCGGCCCAAGAAATTGGAGGAGCTACTGCAACGTTTCCATGGCGTTTCAGAATTTACATCCATCGACCTACGGAGCAGTTTCTGGCAAATCGAGCTGGCACCGGAATGCCGGAAGTACTCAGCCTTCATTGCGTTTTGTCGTTGTTACCAATTCAGACGCCTACCATTCGGCCTAAATGTATCCTCGGCAGCGTTCATTCGCGGTCTGGGAACGATTTTGGACCATAATCTTCGGGAACAGATAACCTGCTATGTGGACGATATTCTGATAGGGGAATGCAATTGGAGAAGGCACAACGAGGTACTTGGTGCACTGCTAGACAAGATGAAAGCACATGGGGTGACGGTTAACATCACGAAGTCATGTATAGGGAGCCATCAGGTACTTTTCTTGGGACATATAATTTCAGGTGTTGGAATATCACCAAACCCAGAAAAGTTAGCAGCGATAGCCGAATTCGGGATACCCCAGACAAGAAAAGAGCTCCGTGGATTTTTGGGTGTGGTTAATTTTTATAAAAAGTTCATATATGTGGAACAATTAGCCACCCCAAAACTGTCTGCCATGACCGGCAAGGAAACGCCATTTTTGTGGGACGAGATCGCGGACCGAGAGTTTAAGAGATTGAAGGCAGCTTTAGTTGCGGCCGCGATCTTGTCACACCCGAAATTGTCAGAAGATTTCTGCATGGCCACAGACAGCTCACAAACAGGTCTCGGTGTTGTCATCTTCCAAGAATACATGGAGGATGGGAGGATGACACACAAAACCATCGCCTTCGGAAGCAGAGTGCTCTCGAAGTGCGAACGAAATTATTCCGTGACTGAGCTAGAAGCCTTGGCCGTGGTCTGTGCATTCCAGAAATATAGGTACTTCCTATTTGGAAGAAAAACGCGAGTGTACACGGACCATAGGGCACTGGAATTTTTAATGACGGCGAAGTTAACGACAGGGAGACTGGGCCGGTGGATTTCCATACTCCAGGAGTATGACTTCACACCGATCTGCATCCCAGGTCCCACTAACATCATTGCGGACGCACTGTCTCGTTCTCCCATGGGAGGGACAACTCGAAAGGGTAGATGTGCTGAGGACGAACCCTTCTCGATTCATTACATAAAAAAGGTGGCATTCGAGAGTTTTATGATGGCGTCAATGAGTAACATACAGGAAGAACAGGATAAAGATCCACACCCCCTCAATGTTGAAGAAAGATATAGAGATGGGACACAGCCGCAGATCACGCATCATTACCTGCTGAGGAAAGGAGTACTTTTCTACAGGCGTAGGGCTCATACCACAGTCAGGGTAGTGTGTGTGCCATTATTAACATACACGCATCTCAGTAGCGCTCATTTTGGCCCAAGAAAGTGCTACCTAAAGTTAACGAACCTATGGTATTTCCGAAACATGGAGAGGAAAATTCGTAAATTACTGGGCTTGTGAAACATTGTCAGAGGGCAAAAACACTCACAGTACGCACGCAGGCACCAATGTACCCGATTATTCCCTCCAAATTGCGGGAAACAGCGGCGACAGATCTCATGGGACCCCTGCCTAGAACGGCACGAGGGTATACCTACATAATGGTGGTTATGGAGTTACCGTCCAAGTTCGTAACACTTCACCTCTAAAAAGGACAAATGGTACGGCCAGCGTCGTGACTTCCTGCAGCAAGTGGGCCGCGTTGAACGGATGCTGTCGGATAATGGTCCACAATACCGTTTCCAAAAGTGACAGGACACGTTACAAAAAAAATTGTTCAAATGGCTCTGAGCACTATGGGACTTAACAGCAGTGGTCATCAGTCCCCTAGAACTTAGAACTACTCAAACCTAACTAACCTAAGGACATCACACACATCCATGCCCGAGGCAGGATTCGAACCTGCGACCGTAGCAGTCGCGCGGTTCCGGACTGGGCGCCTAGAACGGCTAGACCACCGCGGCCGGCGGACACGTTACAACAGTGCCACATAAGACCAATCTACATTAGCGGGTACCATCCTAGTTGGAATCCAAGTGAACGCCTCATGAAGGACCTGGGGACTCTGTGCAGAGTGTACTGCGCGAAGAGACACGCGACCTGGGTTGTGTACTTGCGTGACTTCCAAGGAGTAATCAATGAGTTGGCACACGGCACGACAGCTTACCCTCTGGTCACAGTGCTAAACAACAAGCACCCGCCACAGCTAATACGGGACATGGTAGACTTCCCACAAAGACCCAGACTTAGGCACAAGGAAACTGTACGACAGGCGCTCCAGAACATAAAGATAGCAGGTCAAAGACGCAAGGAAAGAGCTGATAAAAAGGCAAAAGTCAGGGAATTTCGGGTAGGACAGAAAGTCCTAATGAAATCCCACCGTCTGTCTAACCGACAGAAACGACTTTGTCACAAATTCTTTGCGGCATACTACGGACCCGTACGTGTACGGAGGATCGCCCATGCGAATTCGGTTGAACTGGAAAGCCTGAAGTCTGGGAAATCTCTTGGGGTGCATCATGTGACCCACGTAAAGATATATGTAGAATAGATTAATAATATGTGTACTAGTAAATAAGTGAGTAACTTCCTCTGTTTGAAATGAATGTAAAGTAATTTTTCTCTCAGCAGGAGTGTATTTTCTCTTTGAAAATGTTACTTACTCTTTTTGGTAGTAAAACCTACGAGATGGATTCATTTTTCTTTCAGCAAGAACAGATGAAGTTATGTTTTCTTTCAGCAGGAATGTAACGTTAAAGTAGTTATTTTCTCTTTTTGCA
Source organism: Schistocerca americana (assembly GCF_021461395.2). Classification (NCBI taxonomy): domain Eukaryota; kingdom Metazoa; phylum Arthropoda; class Insecta; order Orthoptera; family Acrididae; genus Schistocerca; species Schistocerca americana. The sequence goes on along the minus strand of NC_060122.1, from coordinate 133,287,067 downwards.
GTCAGATAAATGTAGTAGTAAATAAAGTCTAATTTCTCTTTCAGTAAATGTAAATCATGAAGTTATTTTTTCTTCAGCAGTAAGTTATTCTCTTTGAAACTGTCATTTTCGTTTTTTGTAATCTAAATATGAAATGAATTTTCTTTTTCGGGAAATAATGTAATGTTGGTCAGCTATGCAAGTCAGGATTTTGGGCTATTGTGTTTGTTCTAATGTGCAGATTTATATTTTGTTGTGTGTGGGGACGCTGGGTTGCATATGAGTGTTTTTCTTTTGGAATCATGAGTAGATTTATATTTTTGGCATGGTATAATGAGGATGGATGGTAAGCCCTGACAGACACAGTGCGAGGTGCCGGGGCTATCAGTGTATTTACCACTAAGTTCTATAATCTACATATGTAAATGATGCTCTAAACCCCCCCCCCCCCCCCCCCTTTTCTAACTCCGACTTTTGCTGTTGCACAAGGATTAAAAAAATATACGCGAACTGACTGTAATCAACCCTGCAAGTGGAGTAGAAAAGAGTTTGGCACCTGCAATAATTTAATTTGATAAATAAGTTAAATAAACGAAGGTTTCATTAACACAGTGAGGAATGATAGGTTTGCTCTACCGATTAACAGAATGAAAGTTCTGTCCAAAATAACAATATGATTTATTAAGACTAAACACAACATACTAAACCAAAACACATGAAACATTTACAATACATCAAATTGGCTCACATTGGATACTCATACAAACACTGTAAAGGTGAAGTTGTCCCTAAACTAGATTGTGAGGTTTAAGACGAAGTGGTATGTGGAGCCAATTCCTTGCTACTCAAATCATAAGAGAGACACACAACTAACCCAACATTAATTGCTGGTACTCAAGACAGGACAAAGTTAGAAAAAGACGAACAGGCGCGCTCTGCTGAGCTCTGATTATCACCTAGGAAAATCCCTATCTGCCGGTGCTGCGGACATACATTACCAAACTGTCTTCTGAACTGCCAGAACACGATATGGCGTACCGTAGGCGATGGCTGGTTGCTTCGACGTCCTCGACCGAAAGGCGAGAGCCGACTACCCACAAGAGCACCCGTAAAGGCCGAACACAGAACATTCCCGCTCCCACGACAGTGGCCGTGGTTAAACGTTCCAATCAGCAACTCGAAAACCGGGGGAAAATTCCACCCCATTGCTGGAGCACTACCATTCCACCAATGGAGATTCTTGGCGCCAATTTCTGCGCTGATTTTGCTACGTCACGGAGCTATGCCCTGAGCAAGCCAATCACAGTTACTATTTTGCAGAAACCGCGGGAATTTTCCCTCACAACTGCCTGGGTACACAAGTCATTCCCACGCCTCGCTGGTAGCCCGCCAGAAAGTGTTTTCGCTAAGTTTCTGCGAAGTAACGGAACCTGTAGCCCAGCCGCTACTTCAGGCCCCGGCGGGCGTGTCTCTTGACAATGTCGGCGTCTGGAAAGCATTCACTCGACTGCCTCACACACGTCGGCTTAACCCTCTCGAGATCAGTGGAGCCCGCCTGCCACTGGACCACCTGGGTGACGAGAGACGCTGCGTGGGAAGTCCGCGTGTGAAGGAATAGTAACTTTCCACCGCATGCAATTAGAGAGGAGAATCGTAAGATAGAAATATGAGAGGGGGCTCATGCCACCTCTCATTGCCCCTACGCCATTTTAGATTGTAATTGGTGAGCGGTTGGCTCACTTAGGAGCAAGGTAGTGAGTCAATCGCCCAGGAACAATCTTACAAACTGACTCCACATGCTGCACTCTATAAAAGAATCACTGCAACCGAAAAATGCAGCTCATAGAGGGAGGATTATTTATGATGTAGCCAACTTCACCTTCTTAATATGGAACACTAACACTCACATCACACATCCATACCCAGGGAGACCCTTCCAAACACCGATTCACACAGACATTCACGCTCTAAATATGGCCCGGGCATGTGAGCCAAATATGGAGCAGTTTATTCTTTACAATCAGAGTTGGAGTGCTCCGCAATTAAATGCCCAAGATTTTACAACAATTTGAATCATGAAACTAACCTGAACTCACTCACACATGATACTATTTAAGTTAACAATCTCTTTGTGAGCTTTCAGAATCTAGTTACAACCCCCGATTCATTCTGTCTCCCTGCAGCAAGAATAACCTTTACAAAATGTTCCCTGAACTGATGGTCCATTCACAATGACAGTGGTGGTATCTGCTTCAGTTTATGGGGACTTCAGGCACACTGTTTGCATACACACAACAATAAATACAAAATACAAAAAAAACATGGTGTGGAGAACAATACAGTAATTTGTAATAAGAATTACAGCGTAAAACACAAACACATACAAGGTATAACATACATTACAAAAACAACACTAGAGAAAGAAATTTAAAAAAAAAACAAGGTTCATGGGGCATCAAGTTGTGCGTGCACATTGCACAAAGTTCACGACTGTGCTGAGAATGAGGCACTAAATCACATTGTTAGAAATATTCGAAGCACTTCACAAATTCGACAGTACTGACAGCTCATAGGGCTAAACGTCGGGTGTTGTTACTACGTTGTTGCAACGGCAATAGAGTGTTCTGGAGCATCTGCAGTACTCTGTTGAGATTGCACCGAGACCTACGCATATGATCACGGCAGTACGGTAGGAAGACACAGTGATAGGCTCTCCTCACGTCGGTTAATTGTCTCTGAGGTCTATTTGTTGGGATACATCACTAGTCTAGGTCTCTTCTCTCGCTGGACAGTACTTTACGTTTCCCAATACTGCAGTTCGACGAGGGATGATGGCACGTGGAGTGACTCCACAAGTGTGTGAGGTCATCCATACAGGATCGAACTAGGAGCGACGATTGCTAAAACTGCTCTCTAATAGAGAGGAGAAGTTAGAAATGAGCCATACGTTTGTTAGTGTGGCACGATACTGCTTTGCGTATGCAGATCGGCCAATGCTAGTGAGTTGTAAAAACCCAAACAGGTGAGTATAGAGCGTCCCTTTCTGTCCTGAGGCACATCAGGCGCAGGTTCTGACACGATATGTGATCTTCTTCGTGTACTCACGACAATGTGGTCTGCCGCAGGGAATCCCTCCAAACGGCTGCCGCGTCCGGAGAGCTAGCAGGCTGTCGCGTGAGGGTCGCGTGTCAGGGTCAACGGCCAGCCTCACTTTCGCTTGTGGCCCGGCGAGGATCCCGCCTAATCCCTCAGGTATACGGCCCAGTGACTGTCAGCTTGCAGGACCGGACGCTCGCCCTCCTGCAGGTAGCCGAAGACCTCTTGTTTTAGCGCTGGCTGGCCTCTGCATTGCCACGATACCCGTCATCTGCACAGTTCTGACAAAAATCTTATGCCTAACTTTTTCCCATGATCTTCTACGTTATAATAAATTTACATAATGACACATTGATGGTCTGTCATTTCAGATACTCTTATTTTACTTTTATAGTTATTTATCTGTGGCTATCATTATAACATCTAATCTAGACATGGAAATAATTGATTTTGATATATGTGTAGAGACCGATCTCAGTATTGTACATGGTGTGTGATAACTGATGCTATGTAATGGATGAACAACAAAATGTGTGGGCCCGCACCAATATTACTATTACTTATATAGATCGACAGTAGACATGCTCAAGAATTAACTACCATATGCCAACGATCTACATTCTATGTCTTCAGAATAAATTATGTTATTATGCAGGCTGAAGTTTTACTGAGCTATAAAGAACATGCAACTATTCTACGTTCGGTCGCCGATCGTCCCTCCATCTCGGGTCTGTGATTTGATGACCTGAAAAATAACATCCCAACAGGCGCGCGCCAAACACTTGTGGTAGAAAACCCCCACAATATTAATCTAGTTATTGTTAAATCATACAGTTTATCTTATCCTAGTATATCGTACCCTTTTTATTTATTTATTTATTATTTATTTTTTTGTTTACCTTATACAATACTCTTACATAATTCCTGTTACGTTGAGATGTCTCGCTGCTCGCCGCTATTGACGACAGTGATGTGCGCGCCGTACGACATGGCCTCCGAGTTCTCACTACGCCTCACTGAAACTCCAGGGACTGGGTTAGCCATGGCTATACAAGACAATAAATTTATAGTTGCAACTTCTTTTTCTATGTTATGCAGTATTCGCGATCAAAGCACACCTTTCCAGAGGCAATGTAATATGACCAAGCCAGGACTGGTTCCTGTTGCGGATTGAGTCGCCCAACACACGCCAGCTACAGAGTATGTCACGAATCTCCAAGTATAATTCCTTGGTTATTCATCTGTGACAGTCACGAGCAGCACGCTAAATCCCCAACCTGCACATTGGCATGGTAGGCTTTATGCCCGCATTTCTATCGTCTAGGGCACCATTGGCGTCAAACGCTCACAGGTTCACCCCGATTTGCAAGACAACGATGCTGGCGCAGCTCTGCAAATATACCACAATCTTGCAGTGCACTGACGCATGCCTGCAAGCATTGGTATGAACGTCTCACGAACTGGTTGTGGCCGCTATGGAGCGTATCACGACTTCTCAGAACGCTTCTAAGAGCACGTTCTTGTATGCGCCCGTTTGTGCGACATCTCGTCACTCATCTTTATCCCTTAACATGGACACCAGATAGGAAAGGACAAAAACATTGCTCATGGAAAGGTAGTGCCTCTTATCGCAACGACAGAGGAGATCCCGAACATAGACAAAAAAAATTAACAGCAGTAAATTCGTATGCGAGAAAACGCAGCGTGTTAATACTTTAACAATCTTAATCTATTAATGCAACGATTATTGTTCCCCGAAGAAAGGTTCATATATTTGCCTATTCTACTATGTACACCACTTAAACTACTATTATTCCACGAACTTCTTTGTGTGAGAGATGTGGTGGGGTCCTATGGACTAGCGCCAATCCCTTGTCAGACTCCCCCTCCTCTGACGTGCCTTAGGATTTGCAGGTCTAATTTTAATCTCCTGGTTCTCCTGTGGTCCTTGATTTCGCTCTCTCCAGTTACGGTCGCTTCGCCGTTCGTTATTCCTCCTGTCCCAGATTCCTTGTCTAGATTGACCCTGTTCCCTGACGTTCTGGTTTCCGTGTCTCTGGTTTCCATAATCTTGAATTGCGTAACCTTGATTTCCGTAACCCTGGTTTCCTAACTGACGAGCGCGATTATGCGATCTGTTGTCGTCTGCCCTTGCTGGCCCGTGGTATTTGTTATTTTGCGCCTTCTTCCTGTCCTTTGCGTCTTGTTTATCGAAGACTACTTCGAGTTCGCGCAATAGACTCTTGAATGCTTCGATGTCAGATCCACACTTGCCGACAAGTGTCTGTTGATACCTAACAGGCAATTTGGAAAAACAAAATTTGATGATTTCTCCCTTGCTATATGGACTATCTAAAAACTGATTCTTCTTGAGTAAATCATCAAAAAATTTGGTTGCGCTCTTATGCCCGGACACTTCCAGTTCAGGACAAAATATTTATTTCGTCTTTAATCCTGTCTTGCGTTTTCTTTGACCAGTAGATCCCCAGGAACGCATCAACAAATTCCTGATAAGTCTGACACGTCGCTGCCACACCCCGCATCTTTCCCGCGGCTTGGCCTTCGATGTGTCCACACATGAATTCTAATTTTGCCAGGGTTGGCCATGATGACGGTAATGAATTTGTAAACTGCATCACCCAGCTCTTGGGATGCATCGACCCTCCATTATCTCTGAACTTTTGGAATTTTAGTATCGACAGGAAGTGATTGTGATCAAAATCCTGTCTGATCCTCGCACTGGTGTTGTCACTCGTTTCCGATACTTGCACGTCTGTTGAGTGTCCTGATCTATCTTTCTGATAACTGTGATGTGCTACCTCTGTATCACACTGGGAGTGGCATTCAGCATTCACTCTTCTAAGCGGGCTGCAATTATTGGAACTATTACTCGCTGTTTCTGTGTATGCATTGTTAGTTCCGCACTCTGTCACTGGGCTGGAGCACGGCGGGCTTTTCCTCGGAGACACAATTCTGTGTACTCCATCATTGGTATCCGAACGCGCAGTACTCGTGTGCCCGTTTCGCTCTAGTTTTGCTATTCGACTCTCTACTTCTTTCATTCGTTTCGTGATGTTCGTAACCGCGATACTACCTTGGGTTTTTAAGAACGCTAGGGATTTTGAGTGAGCTTGTGTCGCACGTCGCAAGCGCCGTACGAGTTGAGAAGTTACTTTTGCGATTTTCATTGCCCCTGTTGCTGCCGTTTTGGCTAGGCCTGCTACTTTTTGTGCAGCCATTGACATTTGTTTTACTTCTCCACATTCTTTCTTTATTGTTAGTAATTCCCCACGAATTTCCCCTATATGCGAAATTATTGCCTCAGTGTCCTTCTTACGCTGTTCGTCAGCTTCTTCCTTCTCCTTCTTACGTTGTTTCTCATCTTCTTTCTTCTCCTTCTTACGTTGTTTCTCATCTTCTTCCTTTTCCTTCTTACGTTGTTTCTCATCTTCTTCCTTCTCCTTCTCACGTTGTTCATCAGCTTCTTCTTTCATTGATCGTAGGAAGCTCAGTATAGGGTTTACGTCATCTTTTTGATCCTCTTCAAACATGGGCGATGTAACTCTGGACACCTGGGCGCTAGAGCTCTGACGTGACCGAGGTGGCCTCTGTCTGCACTCGTTCGTTTGACTATAAACTTCTGCTACCGTCTCGACCTGTGTGCCTGTCTCTGTTCCATCCTCCAATTCACTATCATAATCATGACCGTGACGTTGCTCTAAGATCGCGTCCAAATCACCGTGCTCATCAATGACCCTGTCGTCCTGTCCTGCTAAAAGTGTGCCCATCTCATCTGCGAACCTATCCCCGTCAGTAACGTGTCTCTTATCCATTATAGTATCCACTTTTGTTTTAGCTTCGCTCACTAATAGTCGTACCTTACTTCTCGTGATCATTCATGAGAAACAAAATTTATCTAAAATACACAATAAAAATAATCTACTCCCTGTATTTTTACACATAGACATAAAATTTCAACAACGCTGTTCCAACGCTGTAATTACAAGCACAATTTGATGTGGTACAGAAACCGCACACAAATCCGACAAAGTGCGATGTGGTACGGACACCACATCAACGAAACACAAAAAACAATGAACAAAAAAATATATACACTGAAAACAAAAACTGTAATCATGCGCCGCTACTTAAAACTAAACGCGGAACTACCAGAAAAAAAACTTGGGCATTAATCAATAAAAAAATTAAGCAAAAAAAATTCTGAGTGTCCCTACTACTAATAATACTTGCTTATCAGCAATTCACAGGAAAGATCCGAGGCTAGGGTCGCCATATTATGCGAGGTGCCGGGGCTATCAGCGTATTTAACACTAAGTTCTATAATCTACATATGTAAATGATGCTCTAAACCCCCCTTTTCTAACTCCGACTTTTGCTGTTGCACAAGGATTAAAAAAATGTACGCGAACTGACTGTAATCAACCCTGCAAGTGGAGTAGAAAAGAGTTTGGCACCTGCAATAATTTAATTTGATAAATAAGTTAAATAAACGAAGGTTTCATTAACATAGTGAGGAATGATAGGTTTGCTCTACCGATTAACAGAATGAAAGTTCTGTCCAAAATAACAATATGATTTATTAAGACTAAACACAAAATACTAAACCAAAACACATGAAACATTTACAGTACATCAAATTGGCTCACATTGGATACTCATACAAACACTGTAAAGGTGAAGTTGTCCCTAAACTAGATTGTGAGGTTTAAGACGAAGTGGTATGTGGAGCCAATTCCTTGCTACTCAAATCATAAGAGAGACACACAACTAACCCAACATTAATTGCTGGTACTCAAGACAGAACAAAGTTAGAAAAAGGCGAACAGGTGCGCTCTGCTGAGCTCTGATTATCACCTAGGAAAATCCCTATCTGCCGGTGCTGCGGACATACATCACCAAACTGTCTTCTGAACTACCAGAACACGATATGGCGTACCGTAGGCGATGGCTGGTTGCTTCGACGTCCTCGACCGAAAGGCGAGAGCCGACTACCCACAAGAGCACCCGTACAGGCCGAACACAGAACATTCCCGCCCCCACGACAGTGGCCGTGGTTAAACGTTCCACTCAGCAACTCGAAAACCGGCAGAAAATTCCACCCCATTGCCGGAGCACTACCATTCCACCAATGGAGATTCTTGGCGCCAATTTCTGCGCTGATTTTGCTACGTCACGGAGCTATGCCCTGAGCAAGCCAATCACAGTTACTATTTTGCAGAAAGCGCGGGAATTTTCCCGCCACAACTGCCTGGGTACACAAGTCATCCCCACGCCTCGCTGGTAGCCCGCCAGAAAGTGTTTTCGCTAAGTTTCTGCGAAGTAACGGAACCTCTAGCCCAGCCGCTACTTCAGGCCCTGGCGGGCGTGTCTTTTGACTATGTCAGCGTCTGGAAAGCATTCACTCGACTGCCTCACACACGTCGGCTTAACCCTCTCGAGATCAGTGGAGCCCGCCTGCCACCGGACCACCTGGGTGACGAGAGACGCTGCGTGGGAAGTCCGCGTGGGAAGGAATAGCAACTTTCCACCGCATGCAATTAGAGAGGGGGCTCATGCCACCTCTCAACAGTTTTGCTTCAATACGAAGTATTCGGGGGCTATTGATAGATGTTTGGTGTGCCTTGGAGGCAAGTCAGCGACTTGCGTGATTTTTAATTTTATTTATTATTAAAGGGTACATCCACTGCCAAGACCCGGTACAAGGTAGCTCAATAAAAGTAGGTGGGCTCTGTGCAGAAGCACGGGCGAGGTTTACGGTTCGTCTCAATGCCAAGACCCGGTAAAGACAACCAGGATATTGTGTGTAAGGGAGCTTACCGCATTGCGCGGAAGCGTAATTTGCACTAATTAGATGTTTCAGGGACTTACCTGTACATACGTAATGCAGCACCAAATTCATCAATTAATATCTATTCATTTAACAGGAAAGATACATCTGCGCAGTCTGGGTAAATAGAGTAAAGAGATGAGAGAGCAATTCTGAACAGCGGAGTAGCAGCGCATCAGAAAGCAAGAGAGTCGTACAGGAATTCCTTTTTATTTTTCAAACATGACTAACCAGTAGTTTGAGTCCATGACTTGCATGGAAAAGAACACTAACCCATTAACATATGTGTGAATGAGAGAGGAGGATCCTCACATTGTTATGCATATTTAGCAGTAAGATTATATTGATTTTGTTTGGACACTAATTGCCATTACTGCAGTGAACAATTTGGGCATTATATTGCTATTATTAATTTTCAAATCTAGGGGTATTTTACGAAGAAAGTCTAGAGGTTTTCAAAGATATGTGTGTTTTGAGCACGAGTTGCCACTGTTTTGTAAAATGGCCACATTTTTGCCATTATTGATTAGATGATTCTAAGGGCATAACCTTTTTTATACAGCTTGGGCACGTGTTCCCATTGTAAAAATGTTGTCTATAATTCTATGTCCTACTTTTGTTTATGCAAACTATTTTATGTATGTGCATCTACTTTTGTTTACTTTTGTTTACACGGTACATTTCCACAAAATGTCTTACATGTTACCACTTTCACATGACGTTATGAAACAAATGACATCTGTCACTATATATGTCCATCTACTTTTGTTTATACAAACTATTTTATGCATCCAAATATCTCTGTACATTTTTGTCTTTTATACCTTTATGTACATGTTAACTACTTTATTTTATGCTGCAATATTAGAATTAAATGTTGGCCAGTTGAAGTCCGTATCCTAAATGACAATACTTGTAGCGCGAATGTGATCTGATAGGATGTTTGCTGGTGATTGCAAGACACACAACATTTTCAGTAATCCAGTAAATTTAAATGCACATCAAGTAATAAAATCACATGTAAAGTTGTTACCTGTTTGTGATGTGCTTGTTGTAGATTAAATACCGCTAAAAATAGGCAGTTCACCATTGAATCATTGTTTGTAAGTTAGCACACGTTACACTGCCATTATGACTTTAAAGTTTGATGTCTTGGACATTAACAGTAAATGTGCAGGTCACAAGAATTTGATAAGTCATACCGCTGCCGCTTCTCTCGTGTGTCATTAGTTCCATATCATGTTAATCAGGGAGAGCAACACTAACAACATTGTAAGATTAGAGAGCGGGTATGCTTCATCGTTGCATTTCATAATGTTGTACAGAATGGACGGCCACAGTTAATAAGTAAGCGAATGAGTGTGTTAGCTATGTAAGGAGGTACGTCTGAGGCCTCAGATATGTTGAAGGGGGACTACCATGAGGTGCAGACGTACAGCTACACTGTTAATATTATCTGTTCTGTATTGCATTAATTTTGCTCTTTTATTGCTCGCTGGGTCATCTCATTAGTTATGTTCTCATGATGAGTCACAGAACAAGTAGTTCCATCAAGAGTCCCCATAAAAATCTGAATGAATGTGGCACATTGGCACAATGCAAGGCAGGGTTGAGGAATTTCGAACTGGTTCAGTCAACACTACCAGTATTTGACAGACACAAGTCGAAATTTGTTCACTAAGGGATATGTTATGTAAGGTAGCAGATTTTGCACCTTACGTGATGCTAAATCAGTACTAATACAATGAATAATAATTGATAATTGACCCACCGGTAGGAGAGAATGGACACAGAAAAGGAAGTTGTGTGTGTCATGTCAGACTAACTAGATGGGCTCAGAGGCTGGAACGGCCGGAACCCCTAAGGAAGGTGTTTATGTCATGTCAAACTAACGGGATGGCTGCGGCCGGACTCCTTTGTCGGCTGGCACTTCAGACCACCAAAGACCTTCGGAGAGGCTGGGCCATCACAACAAGAAGCGAGAAGGAGCTATATGCGAAAGAGTGAAAGACGATTTCGCGCCACAATGGAAAATTTGCGGAAGACTGTGACGGGATTGGCGCAGAGCGCGTAGAGATACGTGTTAAACGTTTGGCGGCAACAGTAACCGCGGGAGAATTCTGTTCGTGGTTGGGTGCAAAGACGCACGGATACATGGAAGTCTGTGTCGTGATTGGCTACCAATGCGCACGTATCCATGCGGCGAAGAACGGCCAGGTCTGCAAAAACTCTGAAGGAGGACTCTGGGGTCGGCTGTGGAGGAGAGCAGTCGCGGTGTCTGGCTGCCCTGCTTGGAGAGCCTGGAGAGAAGTTACCGGCATTGAGTCCAGTGGTTTCTCTCCAAGTCCGAATAGTTTAGAGCATACGACTCCATATGCGTAGCATTATCTGTTCCTCTGAGGAGAGGAACAGATTTGTACTAACGTGTGGTGTTCATATGCAATCTGAAGTGTACCCTTGCTGCCGCGCACTTGAGTCGACCAACTACTCTTGGCATATGTGCAAGTAGCTTGAGTATTGTCTAGAGACGGACTCCGCAATTGAACACTTGCGTACAGGAGTTTACGGACGCAAACCACGTCCACGTTAGAGATAAAAGCCAAGCTCGCTCACGGGAAAGACGGCATCACGTCGTTGACTGGGCCGACCGTCTTAATCATCACGGAGAATTACGGTGATATGAGCAATCATCAGTCAAAGTAGGGCACTGTAATTCTAAATGAGTTCGTATTGCGCTAGCTCTTTGACTGGCGCTCTCTGAGTCTGCGTCCGTTCAGGCAGAACTTCAATAGAGTCACTTGCGGGTTCAGTGTTGACTTAAGTAGTTAGGAAAAGAGAATGCATTGTGCCAATGATAGGCTAGTTAGGTTAGCGAGTGTATAGGATTGTCATGTTATGCTAGAAATATTGCTCATCCTGTTCTGAATAAATCTTAATTTGGTATCATATGCTAATCACCGCATTATTGATTTCGTAGCTAGCAATCACCATAATTTTTGTTTAATAATTAGAAGGTAACGATAATTTCGATGCAAATGATACTGGGGGCATAACCGCGCGTTTTAACAGTCAGATAGCAACTCAAGGTCTTCTAAGACTACCAATAGATATTTTTCAATATATTGATGGTTATACAATAAACCCCCGTACGTTGCAAAATTAACGAACTTAAGCTCGTTTTGTCCAAAAAGAAATTTTCTACACGACAGCGTAGCCATCTTGAACAAAAAAGCAATAAAGCATTTTCTACTGGTTAAAAAGAAGATTACCTTTTTTTCTATCAGTTATTTTTATAGCAGTTTTCTGGTTAGTTTAATTTTCTGCGTGGTCATCGGTAAAGTTTTAAATGCTCGATCAGACAGTAAATCATTTTCCAGAATGAAATTTTCACTCTGCATCGGAGTTTCCGCTGATATGAAACTTCCTGGCAGATTAAATCTGTTTGCTGGGCCGAAACTCGAACTCGGGATCTTTGCCTTTCGTGGCAAGTGATCTACCATCTTCCTTTCTTCCAGGAGTGCTAGATCTGCAGGAGAGCTTCTGTGAAGTTTGGAAGGTAGGAGACGAGGTACTGGCGGAATTAAAGCTGTGAGGATGGGTCCTGAGCCGAGCTTGCGTAGCTCAGTTGGACAGTCGGCTCTCTGCCGTGTTGTGAAGCGGTGGTGCGCGTGGCTCTGTGCGGCGTGCCGCAAGCAGGCCGTTGTTTACTCGCGCGGGTAGTGGTATTGTAGTGTAAACAGTTCACCTCGAACGACGATGGCGCTTTCTTATAGGACGGCCACCATTGAAGCAACGTTCGATGTCCAGTACGCACGACTTAGGCATACAACGTAGAGCGTTTCCTGCGTGGAATAATGCACGTCGATCCACAGGAACTTATCGGTATACATCTTTCGATCGTCTCCAGCACAGTTTACCTGAAACTTGTCTATGAAGCAGCGTGCGAACGACTTCTTCGCCGTTTCCACCACTCGGACGGCAACGTGGGTGTAGTGACTGTCGACCATGCAGGACTCGGAGTTCGCAACATATGAATCTTCGAGCTGCCGTTTGAAGTTCCTGCAACGCTTGTCGTGAACGTGCTGCGGCCTTAAGGGGAAGTTAAGTCACGTGGAAGAAAAGTGGCATACGTTCAAGGCGTATCCTGTATTGAATGGAGTGCGTCAGGTGCGAATCGAACTACGTAAATACTTCCCATCGTATGTGACCGTTGGTGGCTGTCGAGAGACCGTCATTTATGACAGTCAACCGCGGACTTGTTCAGGGTGCGGGCAGGAGGTGTATGAACGCTCTGAATGCCTGCAGCGATGCCTCGTCCAGATACCACGTGCAGACGCCTACATCGCAACCGACAACGCTGCGTATTACATACGTTGAGGCAGCGAGGAACATGTCGGACGCGGACGCTGTTCCGTTCCAGTTTTCGACCCCAGCGGGCCCGGTTTTCCTCGCCCACGACGACGCAGCCTCCATTGGAACCAGCTCCGTGCTCGACAGTTAGCGACCACGTCTGTATCCCAGCCATATGGGGAAGGAGAGTATCAGCAAATCGATTCGAGTTCGGACACGGAGATGCGGGAGGTGCCTACTGGAGATACGGGAGGTGCCTACTGTTTGTTGTGATCCACAGGACGCGGACATTCGTTCCCGCAAGCAGAAGTCGCTCAAGCGACAAAGGAAGGGGAGGCTGTCTGCTGGAAATGATTCGAGAGATGGTGACACGTGGCAGGAGGTTGAGGAAAATCCATCTGCAGCCAGGGCTGTGGACCTCACTCCAACGGTTCCTGGTTCGCTACTGGCAACGACCGCCCAAGGACAAAGCCAAGTTGACGATGCTCAGCTCACCGACGAGCCCCATGGCGATTTTGCGGCTAAGACATCGGATGAACGTCATGCGTCGCCTAACGTACCACACCTCCAGCTTGGTGATTGGGTGTCCGAGATGGGGATGGAAAGAATGATATCAGACTCGAGTGACAACCAGATGCCCGCAACCGGCGGATCGTCGGACGGACATCTCGTCTCATCCGATCAATAATATATACGGTGCGGGTGACAGGGGCGGTCGGACGACGGACGACGTGGCGCCTACTGGCTTAAACGTCTGCAGGATACGTCATCATACTATCAAATGACCCAGGTGTATCGGATAGGTACAATCAATGTCAACGGCGTTAGTTCCACGATCAAAACTCAGTTGTTAAAGGACATGATTCGGGTGCCGGACGTTGATATCGTGTTTCTTCAAGAGGTAAGGCATGATCTGCGTCTGGATGTTTATGTATATGCGTCTTACATCAACCCAACTTTCGACGGTGGTGATGGTACGGCCATTATACGACGCGATGGCATCGGACCGACGGATATTCAGATTTTGCCATCAGCGAGAGACATTGCACTCACCATCGGCGCAGTCTGCTTTGTGAATCTGTATGCCCGTCTCGTACTGTGAATCGTCGAGAGCGAACACTCTATTACTCCACTGAGGTAGCTCCATTGTTTCAAGACGCTAAAGAGCACCCGGTGGTGGGTGGGGACTAACAGCGTCTTACGCCGTGAGGATCAGATCCCTCACTATGTTCCATATTCAGGCCTTCATGCTATGGTCAGAGATTTCGCTTTGCATGATACATGGACGCTAATCCATGGTGACCGACGCGGATATACACACTTCACCAGCCACTCGATCAGCAGATTGGACAGAATTTATGTCTCCCGCGGTCGTCGGGCAGCAACTGTCGATGCTGATCTGTGGCCCACTGCATTCACTGACCATCAGGCCTTCATCTGCGCCGTGACTCTGCCACAACAAGAGACGAGCCGTAGTAGAGAACCTTGGACTACTAACGTTAATATTCTCCGGTAAGAGGCTTGCCGTGTAGCTGTCACTGATACCTGGCACAAATTTGAGCGACGGCGTCATACCTGTGATTCCACAACACGATGGTGGACATACTGGGCCATACCATCTTTCCGCCGCACGCTCATGGCGCATGGACGAGACAGGGCGCTTTGTCTCCGATCCACCTCTGAGTTTTACTGCACGGTCTTGCGGGAACTAGCGTCGCAACAACCTTCGACAGAGCGCGAAATGGCAGTCCACCGGACACAGGCACGGCTTCTGCAGATCACGGCTGACAGATCGAACGGCACGCGGGTTCGATCGAGACTGCAAAATTCCATCCCAGAGGAACGTGCCTACCTTTATCACATCGTCAGAGAACGGAGACACCGTAAGAGACGACTCGTCACGGCCGTTATTTCTGCGGACGGGCAACGCGCAGACACACACAAAGCCATCTCTAGTGCCCTCACAGATTTTTATCGCACTCTCTATCTAGCAGAACAACGGCGTGACAATGACGTTGAGGACGTCCTGCACGACCTGCCACCTTCGGGTAGGGCGCAAGGCGACGCCACATTCTCGGAGGCTGTCACATGGGAAGAAATACGCGGGGCGCGAGAAACCTGATGGTCTTCCGCTTGAATTTTATAGCACCTTTTCTGACATGATGGGGGAAGTTTGGCAGTAGATGTGCTGCGAACTCCTGGATCCGGACTTCCGCGTCCCTCCCGAATTTTTGGAGGGCATGATCGAGCCTGTGCTAAAACCAAATGGGGGGGGGGGGGGGAGTGCAGATTGCAAGACTTACGGCCGTTGACGCTAACTTAATTCGGATTACACGTTGTTCGCCCGCATTCTTCGTGCTCGTCTCCTCGCTATAGTCAAAGATGCCATTAATGCCGACCAAACATGTCTGGGAGGTGGCACTAATATACACACGGCGTTAAGCTTCTATAGAGATGTGGTGGCGCCCATGTCGGCATGCCCCGCTTAGAAGGCGCCCTCGCGGCGGTTGACCTACACCACGCATTCGACCAACTTGAACACCATTTCTTGCAGGCTGTCTTAGAGAAGATGGGACTGTCTCCAATATCGGCAGATATGGTTCTCCGTCTCATCCACGGAGCCCCTTCTGGTCAATGGCTACCGCTCGCCATTGTTTACTATTGAGCGCTCAGTGCGACAAGTGTGTCTCCTGTCAGCCTTTCTCTTCGCCGACTCCCTCGAGCCTCCACTTCATGGTCTATGACAGCGTTTGGAGGGCATTCGCCTCCGCGATGTGTATTTTAAATGTAGTGCATACACGGACGATGTAGTATTTTTGGCGAGGTCGGCAGAAGATACATGTACGGCGATCGCGTGGCTTCAGCAATACGGAGAGGTGGCCAGGAGCCGTATAAACTTGCGAAAGTCGCACTTATGGATGTGGCCAGAGGATTGCGTATGAGTACGCCAGTGCCCATTACCAAAGTCCCGGTGATGAAGTGCTTGATAGTGACCTTCCATGGGAACGTGCAGCGTAAAGCAGCAGATACGTATCACACACTACTTAATGTGATCTGCATGCAGGTTGGTCTCCGTAACTTTCGAACACTTGACTTGATCATGCGGGTACATTTTGTAAACGTCTATCTCGCTCCGAAACTTAATCATTACCCACACGTTCTCCCGATGGCCACTACGGTTGCTGCCAAGTTCCAGGCGGCCTTCCGTCATTTCGTCAGCGAGGGTAGGGTGTTCAAGAACCGTTACGAGACGCTAACGTTTCCCACACATGCATGTGGTATTGGAATTATTAACGGATACAACAGGGGGCGCGCTCTCTTTCTGCGGTCGATGCCCCGCCTACGTACTTGGGACAAGGAGACCCTCCCTGGTACTGATTCAAACGGTTCAAATGGCTCTCAGCACTATGGAACTTCTGAGGTCATCAGTTCCCTAGAACTACTTAAACCTAACTAACCTAAGGACATCGCACACATCCATGCCCGAGGCAAGATTCGAACCTGAAATCGTAGCGGTCGCGCGATTCCAGACTGTAGTGCCTAGAACCGCTTGGCCACTCCAGGCGGCCTACACTGATTCAGGAGTTGTTGTCTCAGTCCCTCCGGCCGCCGATTTGTGTTGGACATATCACGCCAAAAATGGTTCAAATGGCTCTCAGCACTGTGGGACAACATCTGAGATCATCAGTCCCCTAGCCTTAGAACTACTTCAACCTAGCTAACCTCAGGACATCACACACATCCATGCCCGAGGCAGGATTCGAACCTGCGACTGTAGCAGCAGCGCAGTTCCGGACTGAAGCGCCTAGAACCGCTCGGCTACAGAGGCTGGCATATCATGCCAGCACTGTGTCCCATTCGCACATATCTGGTCGACATGAGTTATTTGTTGGATGGCATACCGACCACTTGGAATCCTACAACCAAGGACTTCTACCGCTTCTTTCAACGGCCGCTGCCTGCTAATGTGGTTCAACGTTGACATCCGACAGTTGGCTGGAAGCGGGTGTGAAGTAACGTACACTCGCCTTTCGTTCCCACCATGGTCAGGGCACTGTGGTATGTGATGACTGAAAAATTACACATGATCCATCTTGCCGAGGATCCTCTCTGCCCCAGATGCGCCGCTGTCGACACCGACATGCCCCGTTTCAATTGTGGTACGGCTACCGACTGTTGGCTCCTCACACGGCGCATGTTGGCATTGTTGCTGTGACGGACACCTCAGTCCGTAGAGCCCACCGAACTGATCCATCCCGACGTCACTGACTTCCCTCCTACTCGTCATAACGCCAAGGTGTGGGTTATGGGTATGGTATTGTCATACTTTTTTAATGAGAGCATTGCAGGGTTGTTAGATTACTGCCATTATTTAACGAGTAACTACACGATTTTACGGCGCAAAGCGTCGTATGGTACGCTCTTTGAGAATTACTTGCGGTCATTGTTTACGCGCCATCCAAACCATTGGGATGTACTGGATGCGAGAAGAGACAGAACTATTGCACATGATGGACTGATGAGGGACATAAACGGTAATTATAGGGTGTTACGCCCTCGTTGAACGAGAAGACGACCAGAACATCCCGCCGTGTGGCTGCTGTCGACATACCCGAGAAAAAAAAAACTTTCAAATAAAAACATAAGAACAAAATTAACAACAAATAACATAAAGTATTGTATCCCTTCCTTTATCCTGTTATTCTTCTTTTAATAAAATGTTCAGAGGCATATATAATTTTTGTTCGTGGGCGGAGCCTGAAGTGGTGGCGCACGACCGTCCTACTTAGCTTTAGGGTGAAAGTGGCGGTGGCACTAGTTTTGTTTTTGTTTTTAGATTATATAGGTTTTTGGGGGTAGTATGGGTGATAGGGGCCAATGCCTGAAGTGGAAGATGTCTAAACAGTGCATTAAAATCAATTAAGTTTAAAAAAGAAAAAAAATATAGAAAATAAAGAAAATAAATAGAAAAAACAGAAATAAAAAAATAAAAAAGATGGTATAGTACTTGCCTGCGAAAGACAAAAGTCTCGGGTTCGAGTGTCGGTCCGACACG
This sequence comes from Schistocerca americana, assembly GCF_021461395.2. Lineage (NCBI taxonomy): Eukaryota > Metazoa > Arthropoda > Insecta > Orthoptera > Acrididae > Schistocerca > Schistocerca americana. Next base: position 133,268,738 of record NC_060122.1, on the reverse strand, counting down.
CAGTTTTAATCTGCCAGGAAGTTTCATAAACCATTTTGTACAGTGCTAGGCATACTTCTGGTTTGGTGCATGCATTGTTTTGCACGTCCAAAGATTTTTCGATAATTTTAAGCCACTGATGAATAAAATGTTTAAAACAACGAAACGATAACCAAGTGTAATAATCAGTTTTTCAATTGTATACAGACGCAGCGCTTAAAACGCATCGCTTCTCTAACGAAACACGGTTTCTTGTGAATCGCGTGATTTTTCGTACGTAAAACCCGAATGGTGAAAGATTTATGTAAATGCTTCTCATGATTACGACAAGAATTATCATATGTATCACTCTAACCGTCTCAGCACGTGCGATTCGCGTAAAACCGGATAATACGTGCATTTTATGTGCAATTGTAGACGTCTTATATCGTGCCAATGGATAAATTCACAAAACAACAGGGCGACAAATAATTACATGTATTTGTCCAGTTACTTACAAAGGTTGAACCGATTCGCACAAGTCTGAAATAAAGGAGCGGCGCACGTAAACAACTCACAAAAATGTGTTTTTTGCACGTAAAATCCGAATGAAGCAATGTTTTTGAAAGTGATTTTACAATTTGATCGTAAGAATGCATTTTTTATTTATTTAATACAATTTAAACCGTTTCCCTTCGTTCAAGTCACGTAAGAACGAATTACATATGCTACTTTCAGCTTCACTTAAAACTATCGTAGCTAGATAACGGATAAAGAGTATTGGATTTAAAAAAATCGTTTTGACCTTATCCATTTATCTACCTTCGTGCAAAGTTTGAACCGATTCCTACAAGTTTAACTATAGAAGTGCATCGAAAACCTCCCACAAAAACGTTTTCTTTCTTTCTTTTTTTCAAACGGTTAAAAAACTGACTGCTATTGCGCGTAAAATCAGAATGCAATTAAGTGAACATTAATTTCAGCTCGTTTAATCGATTCGCACAATTTGCAGGTCACCAGCTCACGTTCGTCGTTCAAACTTTCCTTTATATACAGTAACATAGCCACAGTGGTGAAATTCTGGAAGGAGGTGTCTGCTTGGAAGTCGGTCAACAACTCTAACTGTATTACATTTCGTCTGGTTTTAATAATTTCCATTCAAGCTCCATGTAATATTAGTATCTGTTTCGACAGCTTAAATAAACTTACATTCGATAATCTAACCATGCAGGCTCATAAGAGCCATACAATTTGTGTAAAAATTTCTTAGATCGTCGCTGAGTAGCGACCACCTGATACTTCAAAGAATATCTTACGCGCCACAGCGCAGAATACGAATTGTTCATAAATTGTATCGATAGCCATATTTTGTGTTTCTTATTTTTTGTCAGCTGAAGAATTGTAATCCTCTTCTGTAGCCACAGTCCTGTTATATATTTTTTAAAGACGGTGGACGTGTATGTGGCGCGGTCCGCAATCACTAATTAGTTACTATAAAATATTACTATTGTTCAATGCTATGTAAGAATTTATGTGCGCATCTATGATGAAATATCGAGATAGAACATTAAAACTGTACGGAGCCTATTGTTAGCAATACTGACTAAGGTAATTAAATTGGTTATTGTGCTCTCAAATGCTGTAGTGCCTGCTTATTACTTAAAGTATTTCTGTGCTATCCATTTCCTATTAATGGCAACAGAATAACGGTGTTTTTATAGTTTCCATACAGCTACCAGGGACCGACTGCATGTCGGCAAACATCATAGTTAAGACAGAAGGCTCATTGCCATTTACCTTGAATGTGATTTAAATCCAATTTCTTTTAATGTGAGGTGCAGTATAGCAAAGAAAATTTCCAGCTCTGTCTGGTCCCTTAGGTTTCTCTGTTCGTAGTTGCTGCATCTCATATCCGGTCGTGATCGAACATAATCACGACACATATAAATTAAGTGGCAATGCGAACTCTGTTCTTTATCTTGAGAACGCTACGCCTTCTGCAAACGATTTCAGGTGACATATAAACTATCACATACAGTACTTAAGTTTTTTTTGAAACGTCTTTGCACTTCCTGCCTAGAAGTGGTGCAAAACTCACAACAGATTTCTGAATCTTCACAAGAGAATAATAATTTAATCAAAATATGAATATATTTAAAAAACACCACAACCATCGACTGCTGGTATCGTTCTTACTCAAATGGCATTATCTACATAATCAAATATTACATTGCAATTAACCCAGGCTTCAAGACTTTGTAACTAAAGGCCTAGGTTATTAGAAGGGTCACATGTGGCGCATAGTCAACGTTCCATCAGATATGGTACACAGTTGTGTAAACAGAATAAGCAGTCCCAGACCAAGGTCAAACAAAACCAAATCCACTTCGCGTCTGTCTTGTAGCAAGCGGCAAAGTGCTCAGTGTCTGATCACCAGTGGTGCGGCTGAAAATTGTATTCTGGAACTAACCTTTCCACTCTCAACACTCAGAGTTCACTCAATGAGTCTACTCAACCTCACCTGATTCCAGGCACAGTCATCATGGAGGATTTTGATAATCACAATATCATCCCAGGTGGCCAATACATCGCCAGTATTACTGGCGCAACTCGCAACTGATTCTGGGGCGGACAGGTTAAAATGCAGTGTGATTCAACAGAGGAAGTCGGAGTCCTCTGGCCAACTTATAACCAAAATAAATATATTTTTTGCAACACATACCGTACAAACCCTTTTACTACCAATTAAACTTCATAAACGGGCAGATACATTAAAAGAATAGAATATTCATATTTGGTACTTTAAGAAACACGAATGACGGACAATAACACCATGGATTTAGCAATTACCGTCTTTTTAAAAGTAAAACTGATAAAACAACACTTAATAATACACCACACCTGGGAGTTACTTTTGCAGTCTCTAAAAATATTTTAAATTCAATAACGGAGTCGAAACCCATTAATAATAGACTAATGACAATTCCTCTTACATGCGCAAATGTAGCATACACTTTAATTAATGCCCATATACCAGTCAATGAGGATAACCGTCAAAAACCTGAAGAAGTTAATGAAGCTTGGGAAACGTTAGAAGGCATCATCTCGAGAACTCCCTCAAACCATATTAAAGTTTAGTGGGTGATTTTAATGCCCAGTTAGGTAAAGGAAAACGGTGGGTGAATTTCCATCGAATAAATGGACAAACCAAAACCTCTTGAAAATATTAACGTTAAAATAATATCAGCACATTTTAAAAAGAACTACTTAAACCCAACTAACCTAAGGACAGCACACACATCCATGCCCGAGCCAGGATTCGAACCTGCGATCGTAGCGGTCGTACGGTTCCAGACTAAAGCGCCTAGAACCGCTCGGTCACTCCGGCCGGCTAAAGCTTGTTGCGTGGAATCGCTGCATAAGTAAAAAAAAATAAGAAACGTGTTTCGATTCGTGACTGGATGAAGAAAGACTTCAGCTTGGTTGCTCAGCATCCTTGCTGAAATAATTTATAACGGAAGAGCCAAGAAGTTCTTTTAATTATCTTAGAATGTCACCAGAACTGTTCACGTTTCTTAGTTAATTAAGCGATAAGGAATAAAGGTAGGTACTGTAATGCATGAAAAACTGTCGACAGAACTGAAATTACATACAGAGGGGTCCAAAAAAATGTATCCACTGTTTAAAAGTCCATAACCGGCAAACTAATTGACGGAGTTTGGTAGTGAAATAGTTTTTAATCCCGGCAATCACCATACAAGCGTTGTATTGCGTTGTTTTGTTTTGTCAGATGACAGTCGCCAGATAGTCAGTGTTAACTCGAGTAAACATGGCTGTCGCAAGGCTTAGATTCGATGAAAGGAAATCAGTTTTGAAGTGGTATTTTAAGTACGAAATCATTAATGAGGTTCAATGGCAATGGCGAAATGAGAATCAAACAGAGCCACCGACACGTTTAACGATTCGTCGCATTCGAGACAAATTTGAAGCCGAAGGCTGTGTTAAAAATGTACACAAACAACGATCTGGACGACCTGTAACAGTAAGAAGTCCAGCTAATTCCCGTCGTGTGTGTTACAACAATTCATTAGCTCACCACAGAAGTCTGTGAGACAGTGTGTCCGTGAAACTGGAGTGAGTCGCTCAAGTGGTCGGCGAATTTTGAAGACAGCGAAAGTGGAAGTGCTACATCCCACGATTGCTACACGCAATGAACGAGGACGATCCAGATCGAAGAATGGAGCACTGCGAGTGGTTTACTAACATGGTGCGCAACGACGAAGAGTTTGCAGAGATGATTGTGTGGTCTGATGAGGCACAGTTCAAACTCAATGGTAAAGTAAATCACCACGATTGCATCTACTGGGCCGCCGAAAATCCGACCGTCCATGCAGACAGAGCCGTGAATTTGCCAGGAGTAAATGTGTGGTGTGGGTTGTCTTACCCGGGCTTGATTGGGCCATTCTTCTTTGATGGCGCAGTTACCTGTGAGGTGTACTTTCAGAAGCTTGAGACATCCATTTTACTTGCCATCCGAGACTTGTATGGAGATGGAAGAGTTTACTTTCAACAAGATGGTGCCCCAGCCCACTACCAAAATAGTGTTAGGGCGTATCTCGACGAAAATCTACCAGGAAGATGGATAGGCCGTAGAGGTGCTGTGGAGTATCTACCACGTTCCACAGACCTAACTCCTCTGCACTTTTACCTGTGGGGAACACTAAATGACGTCGTTTATTGACAAAAGCCACGCACATTGGGTGAACTTCGAGAATCCATCGTTCATTCATGTGCAAATATCCAACTGAACACGTTGCAGTCAGTAGTTCGTGCTGCAGTTCGGCGGCATCGTTTGTGTGTGGATGTTAATGGTGATCATTTCAAACACCTACAGTGATATCTTTAAGTTGGACTTTAAGCTACACTTTCACCAAAAATGAGACAACTCTGTCAATTAGTTTGCAAGTTACGTACTTTTAAACAGTAGGTACATTTTTTTGGACCCCTCTGTATATTGTGTGCATTACAATCGAGAACATTAGGCATGCTATAAGATACGGTTTTAGTTGGTGATAACGCTATTTCATTAACACCAATAATTATTAACACTAACAGTAATAATTATTAACATTGGAAACAATAATTATTCGAAGCAGGCCGCATTAAGAAGAGAATGGTTTGCAAACTACTCTCTTGAAGATAGATCTGTACAGTGGCAGTATTTCAAAATTCTAACATATGTGAATGGGGAGCACTACAACGACGTTTTAGATAGATGAATATTGAATAGAGAATTCAGCTTCTTGATTTTGTATTGTCTTCCTCTTGTCAACAATATTCCTTAACAAAGAGTTGGCCAACTCGAACGATGGGATTTTAGTCTTGTAGACGAGAGCATTGCCACAGCTAGAAAGAATTACATTTGCTTGTATTTTTCTTAATTTAGTTGTATATGTGCTCCTAACTCAATAAATTTTGCCTTGCAGCTCAGATACTGTCAAATCATGTATGTTAATGATCGCACATGACGGTCTCAGCGGCAGCAATATGTTGCTTATTTTTGTTATCAGCATCACTGAAATCCCACAAATACCTATGCAACGCATAGATATCCAAAAAGCAAACATTATTCTCCGTTCCCCACTTCATATTTCAGTTTGTCTACTCTCTACGAAACCCCCATAACCTCAAAAAACTAGTGTCGTCTAAGTTGGAACGGCCGGAAGTGATTAGTTTCACCAAGGAGTTGCGCAAACGCGCAGCGCGCATGCTCAGTGGCCAGTAGCGCAGTTGCCTGCAACCTAGTGTTGTCGTGTAAATTAGGCTTAAATTGCAGTGGCAAGCGGTCAGTAACAATCAAACGCGGCGCGCTGTGTCGCAGCCAAACATAATAGCGCGAACTATAATTTCGCAACTACCAACACCAATTCTCGCGAAAATGGTCACGCGCAGCCAATGACACAATTTGGTGTAATACAACACACACTGTACAGCCCGCTGAAATTACCCGGTCCACCGAGGTCAATGGTCCTGCACAGGGGGAAAACTCCAACCGGTCATAGTGAGGCCCCACACTGCTGACCAGGTAGGGAGTGGGGGCAATACACTTTTAAACACATGTTTTGTGAGATACGACGAACAAGGGTGATTTATACCGTCAAGAAAACTTGTACGAAGAGCAGGTACAGGCAGTTACAAGGAAAACGATATTTGACATGGAAGTAGACTTACGTTTTAGACACTGGTTCAAAAATGGCTCGAGCACTATGGGACTTAACTTCTGTGGTCATCAGTCCCCTAGAATTTAGAACTACTTAAACCTAACTAACCTAGGGACATCACACACATCCATGCCCGAGGCAGGATTCGAACCTGCGAGCGCAGCGGTCGCGCGGTTCCAGACTGCAGCGCCTAGAACCGACGGCCACTCCGGCCGGCTAGACATTGGTAACGGCTGACTTACTGTCAACTGCATTTTTCCAAGAGTTAAAGAAAAGATGTAAATTTTGCACGTTCCCAGTGCAGAATTGTAGAATACAGACGGCCACTGGAAACAAATCAAAAGTAGTGAAATTACAAGCACTTATTCCACTGAAAATAGGACACTTTACTGTCAAATGTAATTTCCTCGCCATTGAAAAATTAATAGTAAATTGTTTGATAGCGATGAACACGTTTAGGACTTAAAAGACGCAAATTGACAAAGGAAGTGGTAAATACTACTTTGTGCAAAAGTCAGACAAGAAGGACAAGCAGAAAGAGGAGTCTGATGTGACGGCTCAATTTGTATTTCCTACTGTATTATTTGTAAACACTCACTATAATGAACAAGTGCCAGAATCAGATGTGAATTATGAAATGTTAGAGCAAAAGGTAAGTGTGAGTTCAGCACCTTAGATGAGCAGGAGCAACAGTAATTTATAGATCTGTTATTTAAGTGTGCACGCGTATTTGGAAAACAACCCGGAATTATCAAGCATTATCAGTACAAAATGGATGTTTACCTACATGTAACTTTTTGTGTATCATTATATCCCATTCCTTGGACGAAAAGAGAGGCATTAGTTGACGTAAATATGCTTAGTTACTCCGATATGGAGAAGGACTTCCGTCTTTACATTGACACCTCCTCGCAGTGTCTGGCGACATGTCTGTTCCAGATGAGAGAGAAAATGAATGTACACAGTGTACGTAATAACAATTCAGTTTCTGTATTCTTTTGAATACTGGTGTTGAGGAAACATGTTTAGATGTAAGAGGTTTTTACTTGTACTTTGATATATAAAGTAGCAGGTAAGTGAAATTGAGAGGGATATTATAACGATACAGTGCTTCACGAATACCAGGCGAAGCAGAGAATAACTTACGACGGACACTGTGGTGTAATCGTAACGGTCAGCTACGTCAGCGGACGAGGTGAAAGCACCTCGCGCGCATGCGCATGTAAACACGGCCGCAGGAGATTTAATTATTAGACAGCTGACATGATAAACGGCCGCCAGCTAACGCAATTAAACGCAACTCGCCCACATACACATTAATAGGAATTATATGTGTAGAGGGTGGTCCACTGATCGTGACCGGCCCAAATATCTCACGAAATAAGCGTCAAACGAAAAAACTACAAAGAACGAAACTTGGCTAGTTTGAAGGGGGAAACCAGATGGCACTATGGTTGCCCGCTAGATAGCGCCGCCTTAGGTCAAACGGATATCAACTGCGTTTTTTTAAATAGGAACCCCCATTTTTATTACGTATTCGTGTAGTACGTAAAGAAATAAGAATGTTTTAGTTAGACCACTTTTTTCGCTTTCTGATAGGTGGCGCCGTAATAGTCACAAACATATGGCTCACAATTTTAGACGGACAGTTGGTAACAGGCGGGTTTTTTAAATTAAAATACAGAACATAGGTACGTTTGAACATTTTATTTCGGTTGTTCCAATGTGATACATGTACCTTTGTGAACGTATCATTTCTGAGAACGCATTCTGTTACAGCTTGATTACCTGTAAATACCACATTAATGCAATTAATACTCAAAATGATGTCCGTCAATCTCAATGCATTTAGCAATATTGTAACGACATTCCTCTCAATAGCGGGTAGTTCGCCTTCCGTTATGTTCGCACATGCATTGACAATGCGCTGACGCATGTTGTCAGGCGTTGTCGGTGGATCACGATAGCAAATATCCTTCAACTTTTCCCACAGAAAGAAACCCAGGGACGTCAGATCCGGTGAAAGTGTGGGCCATGGTATGGTGCTTCGACGACCAATCCACTTGTCATGAAATATGCTATTCAGTACTGCTTCAACCGCACGCGAGCTATGTGCCAGACATCCATCATGTTAGAAGTACATCGCCTTTCTGTCATGCAGTGAAACGTCTTGTAGTAACATCGGTAGAACATTACGTAGGAAATCAGCACACATGGTAGCATTTAGATTGCCATCGATAAAATGGGGGCCAATTATCCTTCTTCCCATAGTGCCGCACCATACATTAACCCGCCAAGGTCGCTGATGTTCCACTTGTCGCAGCCATCGTGGATTTTCCGTTGCCCAATAGTGCATATTATGCCGGTTTACGTTACCGCTGTTGGTGAATGACGCTTCATCGCTAAATAGAACGCGTGCAAAAAAATCTGTCATCGTCCCGTAATTTCTCTTGCGCCCAGTGGCAAAACTGTACACAACGTTCAATGTCGTCGCCATGCAAATCCTGGTGCATAGAAAAATGGTACGGGTGCAATCGATGTTGATGTAGCATTCTGAACACCAACGTTTTTGAGATTCCCGATTCTCGCGCAGTTTGTCTGCTACTGATGTGAGGATTAACCGCGACAGCAGCTAAAACACCTACTTGGGCATCATCATTTGTTGCGGGTCTTTGCTGACGTTTCAAATGTGGCTGAACACTTCCTGTTTCGTTAAACAACGTAACTATCCGAAGAACGGCCCGGAAACTTGGATGATGTCGTCCAGGATACCGAGCAGCACACATAGTACACGCCCGTTGGGCATTTTGATCACAATAGCCATACATCAACACGATATCGACCTTTTCCGCAATTGGTAAACGGTCCATTTTAACATGGATAATGTATGACAAAGTAAATACCGTCCGCACTGGCGGAATGTTACGTGATACCACGTACTTATACGTTTATGACTATTACAGCGCCATCTGTCACAAAGCGAAAAAAGTGGTCCAACTAAAACATTCATATTTCTTTACGTATTACACGAATATGTAATAAAAATGGGGGTATTCCTATTTAAAAAAAACGCAGTTGATGTCCGTTTGACCTATGGCAGTGCCATCTAGTGGGCCAACCATAACCCTATCTGGTTTCCCCCTTCAAGCTAGACGAGTTTCGTCCTTTGTAGTTTTTTCGTTTGATGCTTATTTCGTGATATATATATATATATATATATATATATATATATATATATATATATATATATAATATTGTCAATGTACAAGAGACTACGAGTAACATCTACATAAAACGATAATGTTAACCTATTATATGTACAGGCGTTTACAGAAAGTTTACTACAGGACGTGTAACATATATTTAAGGGTATGAGCGATGACAGCTGAGATTAAAGCACGATACAGACATAGGAGCGCAAGTAACGCTTTATAGAATTTTGTAGATACTCTTCTAAGGCAAGTGAAGTTGGTGATGTACTGGGCGGAACAAGCGAATAAAACGGCTGCATAATGACGTAAAAGAATGACTGATTCAATGGCCACTGAGCTGCTACACATTTAGTTTCAAGTTTTTCTTTTCAGCAACACGGTGTGAAAGAAGAGATGATAAGTTTCGAGAGTGGCATGGTACCATACGAGTTTAACGGGCCGCACGGCAAGCGAATAAAATTTAGTTGTAGCAAATATTATATATAAGTGGTATGAATGAATGATTCAAAGTATTCGCAGTAGCAGTCCGGTAAGTGATGTCGTAATGATACAGGTTTGATGCTACCGAACAAGTAATGTGTCGACCTACACACAGAGCACAGTCACTGCTTCAAAAACTCCCAACATCCATTTTTCTCTTTACAGTATGTATACATGTATATGTATGTGATCATTATAAATAGGGTTATTATTTCTACACATCGAATGACAACAAAATTTGTGGCAATTAAACATGTGTCATGAGTACTTAAGTTGCATGTCGTCTGAAGTAAAAAGTGTCTATTTCATGTAGTTGGAACATAAATAGAATCTACTGTGATCAATGCTGATTGAGACTTTTCTTGTAACACGATATATGAGTTCTACTTCCTTTCCTTAGTAATCCGATGGACCCGTAGTCAAATAGATTCCTTCCTCATTCCTAGAGGCGATGCTAAGCGTAGTTAAACAAGCAGCGCATAGTGTATTTGAAGTAAATGCCGATGCTTCCCACCTGTTCCATAAATAAATAATATGCTTCCATGAATAATGTATAGATCTGTGATACACAAACATACGGATGTACATATCTACATAAGCATGATTGATGTAACTGAGGTTACGCACATTTATTCTATAATGTGAATGTAAATGAGCCTATTATTTACAAAGTAAACTTATATGACTGTTTATGAAGTAAGTGTGAAGGAATGTCAGCAGTAATACGTAATATATGAATGTATTAAAATTGTAACTATGTAAATAACGGTTTGTTTAAAGAGCAACAGCATACGAAAGCAGACACTTATGCGAAATAAGTGATTAATAGAGTTGGGCGGCATTTCGGCAAGGAACCTGTGTCAAAAGTGAAATGTGTTGACGCTCAGCAAGCGTGTGCAAACCTACAAAAATTTTTTCCTAAACTACGCTCAACTCTGAATAAATGAAGAAGTGTTTCGTAAGGAACTTACCTTATCGTCAGGAGCTGATCGACGGATTTGCTCTCCGCTGAATAAGCGCGTTACGACGGGTAAACAATGGGACCCGGGCCGCAAAATTGGTCTCACGCACAGCATCGAAATTATCTCAAGAACGCACATCGTTTCCAAGAAACGAACAAATTGTTTGTGCCGGAATCCACAACGTAACACACGACTTCGCTGTTTTCACTCCACGTGAGATGGACACGCACGAGTTGAAAGTATTCAGCGAGGACGCAATCGTTCAAATCCCAGTGCGAGGCCGCCAACTGCTTCCCACGCGCGTGGGTGCAATAATGAAAGACACTGAACTAAACCAAGCGCTGTCGAATACGCACAGTATTTGAGATTTGTACCCCTTTTTATAACTTGTTTTCCCCTTAATTATCTATATTATTATATGTAGGTATAATAAGATAAAGCTGGCGTCTCCACTTGACATAAGTCTATCGAAAAGACCGAGAAATAAAGGGCTTTCCCCCCCCCCCCCCCCACCCCCCAACTCGGTAATAGATAGTAACCGATTAATCATAGGATACTGCCTGACGCTGTACACCTCCATACAATGTCAGTGTACAGTGGGGGGGGGGGGGGGCAATTGTGTAATACCCTTTTATTTTCCTCGCAATATCAATTTATGTGAATGTTTATTTTCCTCAATAGTACTAAGAAATTGGTACATCGCCGCAGCATACGGCAAAGATAGGATTTTAAAATAATCTTTGTAACAAACGAGAAATGCCAGGAGAATATTCAATTTTTTTTAACAACTTCAGTTTCCAATCTCGCTTGAGAGTTCTTATGTTTTAGATCTCATACAAGAAGGACGTGTAATTTTCACTCCTATGTCAACAATGAGAGTGTGATAAAAATACAAAAAGAAAAAATATATGTTACGAGTTATAAAAGACGAAAGTTTTTTTTGTTTGTTTCTACGTATGACTTTGATCTGCTATTGCAAGAAGAGGCAGTAATTGCTCCTATCTGGCAAAACGTCTGCTAATCATCAAGATTGAATAGATAGACTGTATGATCGGCAACCACAGAACATTAGAGGTAACATCTGCGTAACTTAATAGTGACTTCTATTTTATAACCAGAATAATTGACTTTTCGTTAAGCAACAAGTTGCTGCAAAATACGGTTTGTATGACTTTGGCACGTTACATTATAACTTTTCTTACATTGCGAGGAAGACTGTTCATGGCACCATTTAGTTTCAACAAGAATTCATGCTTTAATTCCAGTACTGCAAGTATTAATTATGAATCATTACGTAAATTTCACGCTGATTCATACACTTTCTGTTAGCTGCCTCCAAACACGGTCATTCGAAAATCAACCAACAATAGCTGACACAAAGCCTAAAAGAAAAGTTCATCAAAAAAGCAAAAAATTTAATTCCGCTTCGAAAGAAACAAAAACATGGATTGTGAAACAACATTTAAGTTTAGGCATGAGGCATTCAAAAACTGGAACAGCAACAAAACTGAAAATTTGTACAACACCTTTTTAACTGTAAGAAAAGAAACATCTAAATTAATTGGAGAGATTAAAAGAAACTACGAAAATTGCCAACTTTCACAATTCGAAAAAGACTTCCAAAAGAACAATACAAGAAACTGTTGTAAAACATTCAAAACAAAACTAACCGGTTCCCGACCTCAAAGTCTTTGCTTCAAAAATGAAATGCCGGTTTGGCTCTTAACAACCAGGAAAATTGTAAAGTATTTGCAAATTATTTTGAAAAACTACTAAACTGCCCTCAACCAGCGAATAAATTGCGTCCAAACAAAACTAATAACACCAACCTTAACTCTAAAGAACCTGACGAAATCGAAATAACGAAACAAATTAAGAGGCTTAAAAGCAATAAAGCATCCTAAGAAGAGTGTATAGTTACAGAACTACTAAAATCAGCTGGCCCTAACACTATAAAAGGTATCACTCAACTAATAACATATATCTGGCAAACTGAGAAACTACCTGAGGACTGGAAAACTACTCTAATTCATCCATTGCATAAAAAAGGGGACAGAACCGATGTTAATAATTACCGAGGAATCTCTCTTCTCTCGGACACATACAAAATCCTCTCGCAATGTTTACTTGATCGAGCAGAAGAACAGTTAGAACTGGTGAATACCAAGGAGGCTTTAGACCAAACAAATCTTGTCTGGAACATATCCTTAATTTAAATCTAGTCCTTAGGCACCAAACGATTTATAGTACCAATATTGTGTGTACCACTCAGCTCATCGTACATAACTTTTTCAAATTTTAAAGGAAAAAGGGCTAGATAATAAAACTCTAACACCGGTTAAGGAAACGGTAACCGACACTAGCTTTAAAGTTAGGATCATGGGAGAAATTTCTGAGCCATTTGATATAAGGACTGGTATTAAGACAGAGAGATGGACTCTCCCCATTACTGCTTAACTGTGTTTTGGAAAAGGTAATTACAGAATGGCCAGAGCAAAAGTCGAGTCAAAATATAGATTAATCAATCAAGTTCGGCAGAAGTAATATTATAGTAGATAGTCTCGCCTTTAACTAGGGATATTACCACAGTTCAAACACAAGTTGAAATTCTTAAAGGAATTGCGGAAAAAGTGGGACTACAAATACCACTGGAAAAAAACGGAATGTATGAAATGCAACAAACAAGCATCAAAGTTTTTGAACACGAAATATAAAAAAGTAAAAAGGTTTTCTCAGTTTATATACTTGTTGGAAATCATACAGGGAAACGGTCTGGAAAAAGCTGCAAATGAAGTTCGCTGTCAAAAAATGGCAACTGCATTCAGATTAATAATATAATAAAAAACCACTTTCTAAGTTCAGTAAACTTAGGCATTATAGCACCGTAATTAAACCCGAATGTCTTTATGTAGCAAAATTTTTAATTTAATTTCAAACAGAACGAGGGATATTGAAGAAATTCAAAAGAAAGAAGGAAAGATTATTAGGAAAATATTAGGCCCCAAAATTTCTGATGGAGAAACTTATAGACTGAGAAGGAAAAAGGAAACGAAGAATACACAGACATACATGGTTACATGAGAAAACGAAGACTTAGTTTTATGGGCACATTAAAAGAATGGCACCCAACTATGTTGACAAAGCAAATAGTAGAAATCTGCGAAAACAGAAGTAAGGCCAAAACTGAGCAAATTAAATGGATCGCTGCGATTAAGGAAGATCTTAAAGCAGCCGATATAATTCAAGCAGACGTTACAGATTAGGAAAACGTTCAGACAAGGGATATGTCATGGGAAAGTTGGTCAGGGGGAAATCAGAAAACGAGTTGGAACACCGTGGTCTATGGGACTTAACATCTGAGGTCATCAGTCCCCTAGAACTTAGAACTACTTAAACCTAACTAACTTAAGGACATCACACACATCCATGCGCGAGGCAGGATTCGAACCTGCGACCGTAGCGGTCACGCGGCTCCAGACTGAAGTGCCTAGAACCGCTCGGCCGCTCCGGCCGGTGGTTCCGTAAAACCTTCACTGATTAGTACTTGGTAAATGAAATAAGTACAACACACTTGTATTTCACTTTCACTCTATATTCAAGGATTAAGATGGTGATGGATGATGGTCTATTTAAAAGGTTCCTAGCCTGGAGGAATCTAAACAGTCCGCAGATGCTGATATGCACGCGCTATACGTCCAGATTCGCAACAAACGGCACACGACACTTTCAAAAGTCCACACGTTAATATCTGAATACCGGTACCTCTGAATTCACTCGTATCAGCAGATAATTTGAGTTTCTGTCATCTATATGTCCGTAAAGTTCCAATCTAGCACTAAAGTCCTAAAATCTCCTTAATACTCCGTTGCTACCAACAGTCAGAGATCGTACACTACGTCACTTTTAATCTCCGTGATATTCTGTTTGTCGTGAATCTTAACACGATAAGGTCCAACCTAATTATTGTCTCGCTGGCTGACACGGGTTCCCCGCCCTTTAACGAAACAATCAAGGAAAAAAGGTGGCAATAGTGATGATCAGGCCTTTTTATAGGTTTTTCATCACAAGAGTTTAACGTCACTGCCTTCTCCATGATGGAGCTTCAGTGGCTTTGCTGTACTTAGACGTTAAACTACTTGCTGATATACTATAATTTTGGTCTGCAATTACCGAACTCTGGTTCTACACTATTTTCCCCTCTAAAAATTCTATTCTTCATTTTAAATTATTCTTTCTATAGCTTTTATCACTGTAAACTGAACCGAGGTGATACAGTTTTCAGATCAGAGCCTCCTTCACTGCTAATTTGCGCCAGTACTTCACCAGCAGCAAATGTACTGCCAGCCTCAGTCAGGCACTGTCCTCTGTGACAGTCTTCGTTTCCGTATAGTTTCGTAGACCCAAGCTACTTGATTTCCATTCACTGTGAGTAATTAAAATAATTACAAAAACAAAAGGAAAGCCGCGTCTTCTCAAGGATGGTCATCACTACCGGATACACAGAAAATGTGACAAGTACACAAAATTGTTGCAGGAAAATTCCGAAAGGAGTAAGTCGTGAGACCGTATACAAATTACAAATGGCCGAACAGCAACATTCTTGCCCTCCTGATAAAGAAGATGAGCAAATTAAGAAATGAATGCACAACTGCAGTAAAAGAGTCCACAAAGAAAAGTCAGTCTCTGTTTTCCAGATTTTTAAAGGGGAATTTCAACATATGAAATTTCAAAGTTTAGATTTCGTTTCAGATATGCCAAATTATGAGAACTCCCAAACAGCGTTGTGTAAAACAAGAAGGGAAGCCACTGGGGCGACTCAGAACCCTGTCACTAGCTCGGAGATTCAAATTAGCAAAGAGATTTTGAAATTAACTGAAGGAGTTATTTTTTCTGAAAACTGACGATGAGTCTCTTCCTGACATAAGGTGCTTGGTGTTCGGTTGTGAAGAAGTGGAGATAATACATGTGTGAATGTGGAACCGATCTTACGGGCGGGACATTTAACAATTGTTCGAAGCAATTCAGACAACTGTACACCACACACTTTGACGCAGGAACCAAATTTCCTGTTTTATTTGCTTTGCTCGCAGGCAAAAATCAAAGTACATATGAGAAACTTTTTCTGAACTGAAAAATAAGATGCCTACCTGATCACAGAACACTGCTGCTCTAGATTTTGAAATGCCTACAGTTGAAGCTGTGGAAACAGTGTTTCCCGAAACACCCCTTTCCGGTTATAATTTTCACTTCAATCAATATCTGTGGAAGAAAATACAAGAATTGGGATTAACAGAGGAATACAAGGATAGAGAAGAAGTCGGACTGTTTTGCTGCGTGTGTGCTGCCGTGGCACATGTTTCAACAGTGTTGCTGAACCGTGGATGATAGTACTGGAGGAGCTGTTCCGTGGAGAAAAGAGCACGAGATTCGCAGACTACATGGTCAACCAGTGGGTGCTAACTCATGGTCAACCAATTGGTGTGTAGAGTGTTTTTAACTGGCGGCTCAGGACCACGAATACTGTTGAAGATTGGCAACGGAAACGAAATTTCTCAAGAAATTAAAAAAAAAATTGAACGTATACTTTCTCATAAATAAGCTGAGGAAGGAAGCAGTAAATGCTATATTTCAAATTAAAAAGATTCCATCGGTCTGCCTCTTCGGAAAATAAGAAAAAGATACATAGATCTTGGCAAAAGCTTAAAAGACATTACAAGAATATGTAAGGACTCGAGGAACTTAAAAGAAGTTTAAAATTTCAGGTTTTCTTACAACTAAATTGAGCGGGTGAATAAAGTTCATAAAATAAAACAATAATGCCGTAGAAAGAAAAAAATGTAAAAATAAAAAATAACAAAAAAAGAAAACATGGAAGCAATTAAACATGCCATGGGCATGTATTATGTACAAAGCCGGTCAAAAGCCTGGATAAATGTGATGTTCTTATTCCAAATTCGGTCGGTAGAGTCTCCCCGACTGTTGTGGCTTCCTTTGACGGCTGGAAGACCCAGGGCTAAACTACTGGTGCTAAACTGTTGATGGTCGTCAACACGACGTTGACGTCACGTGTCTCAAAGACTGGATAGCAAATATGCCAAAACGTTGGCTCCCTCCCACCGAGAAACCCATCTTGTAGCAGCGCCTAACATAAGCAATCGCACTAGAAATATTAGTATTAGTGTCAGTATTAGTAACATAATATTCAGTAACAGTAGTTGTTGTAGAAAAATAAAGACAATCATGAACTTTTCATGCTTTTAATAGTTGTATTATTTGTTATTCCAGCAGTAGTATACGCTGTTGTAACAGTAATAATAGCAATAGGTATAAAGATAACAGTAAAATTAGTCAAGATAATTTGAATAACGAAAACTGATGGCACTTTTTCTGTCACGGTAAAGAAATATCCAACTGAGGGTGAAAAAAGATGCCATAGGAAAATTACATGTAGAGTAGCGTATAGACAGCCATATAAATGTTAGAGCGATAGCTCTAAAAAGAAATGGAGATAACGAAAAATATTATGACAGTCGCTGTAAACTTAACCCAGTGTATAGAATAAGAAAAGATAGGAATAGATTGTCATCAAGATTCACATAAATATAATTTTACACTGAAGCGGCAAAGAAGCTGGTATAGGAATGCGTGCTGAAATGCAGAGATATGTAAACAGGCAGATTACGGAGCTGCAGTGGGCAACGCTTGTATAAGTCAGCAAGTGTCTGGGCCATCAACAAGCTTCAGCGTGCCAACCATTCAGCGAAACGTCATCGATATGGACTTTCGGAGCCAAAAGCCCACTCGTGTACGCCTGATGACTGCACGGCACAAAGCTTTACTTCTCGCCAAGGCTCGTCAAAACCGACATTGGACTGTAGATGACTGGAAACATGTTGCCTGGTCGGACGAGTCTCGTTTCAAATTGTATCGAGTGGATGGAAGTGTATGGGTATGGAGACAACCTTATGAATCCATGGACCCTGCATGTCAGCAGGGGACTGTTCAAGCTGGTGGAGGCTCTGCAATGGTAGGGGGTGTGTACAGTTGGAATGATATGGGGCTCCGATACGTCTAGATACGACTCTTTTGACAGGTGACTCGTACGTAATCATCCTGTCTGATCACATGTATCCATTCGTGTCTGACGGACTTGGACAATTCCAGTAGGACGATGGGACACCCCACACACCCTCATTTGCTACAAAGTGGCTCCAGGAACACTCTTCCGAGTTTAAACGTTTCTGCTGGGCACCATACTCCCCACACATGAACATTATTGAGCATATATGGGATGCCTTGCAACATGCTGTTCAAAGGAGATTCCACCTCCTCGTACTCCTGCGGATTTATGGACGGCCCTGCAGGATTCATGGTGTCAGTTCCCTCCAACACTACTTCAGACATTAGTCGAGTCCATGCCACGCCATGATGCGGCACCTCTGTATGATCGCGGGGGCCCTACACGACCTTAGGCAGGTGTAGCAGTTTCTTTGGCTCTTCAGTGTATAAGCAACAATCCACTGTTGTCATCAAAAATGTAGACTGGGATACATAAGCAAATAAAAAAGTCCGCAAGTAGAGCCGGAAAACCACGCGAAGTTGAGTAGTGTAAAACAGACGAACAAAAAGAAAAAAAAAATGGAAAATTGGCTTACTCGAACGTAAACAAAAACGACTGAAAGAAGCACGCATGCGTATCCACAGTCCGACAAAGCGATGTGGTACAGGTGGTAAGCACATTGGAGTCGCATTCGGGAAGACCACGCATCAGATCCTCGTCCGGCCATTCAGATTTGGTTTTTCCGTGATTTCCTTCCAGCTAAATTCCTTTGAAAGGGCACCACTTTTCTTCAACATCCGTGATGTTAAACCCTGATCTTTCTTCCGTCCTTCCACTGTGTGCAAACCTGTGCTTAGAATCGTAGAGCGTTTGTTGCTATTATAGCTTTTTAATCAACTGCATGACACATTTAAATCAAAAATTTTCGGGCGAACGCTTTGCAGATTATGTACACTCCTGGAAATTGAAATAAGAACACCGTGAATTCATTGTCCCAGGAAGGGTAAACTTTATTGACACATTCCTGGGGTCAGATACATCACATGATCACACTGACAGAACCACAGGCACATAGACACAGGCAACAGAGCATGCACAATGTCGGCACTAGTACAGTGTATATCCACCTTTCGCAGCAATGCAGGCTGCTATTCTCCCATGGAGACGATCGTAGAGATGCTGGATGTAGTCCTGTGGAACGGCTTGCCATGCCATTTCCACCTGGCGCCTCAGTTGGACCAGCGTTCGTGCTGGACGTGCAGACCGCGTGAGACGACGCTTCATCCAGTCCCAAACATGCACAATGGGGGACAGATCCGGAGATCTTGCTGGCCAGGGTAGTTGACTTACACCTTCTAGAGCACGTTGGGTGGCACGGGATACATGCGGACGTGCATTGTCCTGTTGGAACAGCAAGTTCCCTTGCCGGTCTAGGAATGGTAGAACGATGGGTTCGATGACGGTTTGGATGTACCGTGCACCATTCAGTGTCCCCTCGACGATCACCAGTGGTGTACGGCCAGTGTAGGAGATCGCTCCCCACACCATGATGCCGGGTGTTGGCCCTGTGTGCCTCGGTCGTATGCAGTCCTGATTGTGGCGCTCACCTGCACGGCGCCAAACACGCATACGACCATCATTGGCACCAAGGCAGAAGCGACTCTCATCGCTGAAGACGACACGTCTCCATTCGTCCCTCCATTCACGCCTGTCGCGACACCACTGGAGGCGGGCTGCACGATGTTGGGGCGTGAGCGGAAGACGGCCTAACGGTGTGCGGGACCGTAGCCCAGCTTCATGGAGACGGTTGCGAATGGTCCTCGCCGATACCCCAGGAGCAACAGTGTCCCTAATTTGCTGGGAAGTGGCGGTGCGGTCCCCTACGGCACTGCGTAGGATCCTACGGTCTTGGCGTGCATCCGTGCGTCGCTGCGGTCCGGTTCCAGGTCGACGGGCACGTGCACCTTCCGCCGACCACTGGCGACAACATCGATGTACTGTCGAGACCCCACGCCCCACGTGTTGAGCAATTCGGCGGTACGTCCACCCGGCCTCCCGCATGCCCACTATACGCCCTCGCTCAAAGTCCGTCAACTGCACATACGGTTCACGTCCACGCTGTTGCGGCATACTACCAGTGTTAAAGACTGCGATGGAGCTCCGTATGCCACGGCAAACTGGCTGACACTGACGGCAGCGGTGCACAAATGCTGCGCAGCTAGCGCCATTCGACGGCCAACACCGCGGTTCCTGGTGTGTCCGCTGTGCCGTGCGTGTGATCATTGCTTGTACAGCCCTCTCGCAGTGTCCGGAGCAAGTATGGTGGGTCTGACACACCGGTGTCAATGTGTTCTTTTTTCCATTTCCAGGAGTGTATTTCTCTGAATTTCAATTTCTTGGAAGCTTTACCAAAGCGAGGTAAACAAATCTTTATTATTACTTTTAAAAACTTTATACATTTTTCTGATGTTACTATAAAAAATCAGAGGCATCTCAGCCACACTAGAAGTAATGGTGACGAGAAAGTACATCTGATATATATCAGCCAGTATAAACTACGCCAGGCCCATCCCACCGAGAAACCTGTACTGTACCAGCATATGGCAAATAGATCTATAAACTCGATCTGCATTTTCGGATCTTTTACTCATGGCTGCTCTTGAAGTTTTCCAATAATCAGCAAGCCTTTCCAGTTATAAATAGACCTGAACTAGATCTATAAAAAATATTCGGGGTGAACACCTTTCTGGACCTGGAGCCTTCTTAGGCTTACTTCTTGCCACCCTGCCGCTGTGTTAAAAAGGTCGTGCCCAAAACTTATTTTCTCTTTGCGCGCGGTTTGTTTTCAAGCGTGTTCAAAACTAGTTCGTGTGTCACTGACAATAATCTACGGTACTATTCTCGACAAGCATGACACCCATCTGTAGCGTAGGAATCCATTCTTCTAACCAGGTAAAAGACCGAAATGGCAAAGGAATTGAGGTGTTTTTTCGTATCGCAGCTCTTCCCCGCATTGTACGTGCTGTAACGCTTACGTGTGAGAGGGTGGCACCAAATGATCTGCCAGCCGTTCGTATCGATTTGTCGTTGCGGGATTGATTTGATTGAATGTTCCATCGGTTCTTGGTAGAATATTTTATATCTTATGGATGAAAAACACACAACACTGATGTAACATTCTACAATATTTATTATTTGCTACGCGAACTGGTTTTCGGCTGTTACGCCGTCATCAGGTACAAAGATAAGCATGCGGTGCAGTCAAATTTTGTAGGATCATAGATTTTAAAGTAGTGCATGTACAGCGTATCTCCATTTCCAGAGATAAAAACGTTAATGTTAGAATTAGGAATAAAATAAGAGGAGATATTTCAGATTAAGATATTTAAGATTATTTAAGATTATTTAACTAAAATAAACATTAACTAATGAACTATAAACAAATCACAACTGCTGTACGTCTGAGAAAACAATTGAACAGTAAACTTTGGTGACACATTCCAAAGATGTGGCTGAACAAAATAATCTTGCCTTTGATAGGTTCTAAATTACAAGTAGATAAGGTATAATAGTGATATTAAGCAGATGAGTGACGCAGCTGTGATTATACAAAGTAAAAATATTTATCACTGCGAGAGAAATTATAGTAACTAAAAAAAAGAAAATGGGGCATGTGCGTAAGAGGGGTAATTTGCAACATGGCCTGGATGGGATTATGGGTAGTATCTTCAGTCAGAAGTGGTGCGTAATGAAGCTGTATCTGGTCATTCAGAATTAAGCTTGGGTTGATGGACAAGTCTTTTATTAATTTCCATTATTTGAAGATAGTTCATCTTCTTTCCTTTATGGATGTGATGTAATACTTCATGTTTCACCTTGTAACTATGGTCCTAAAGCAGAGTCTCCTTTTCTAAGTTTCACTTTTTGTGGTGCTCCGTCAAGAGGGTACATATTGCCCTGCCATACTGAACTGACCCATATAGAATTTGCCACAGTTACAAGCAATTTAAGCAATTTTATATATTCCACTCTTTTCCAAGCCTGGAGTGTTGTCTTTACTAATGGGAAAAGTGTCCAACAGTATAGTGCACATAAAATGGCGTTTTTATGTTCATGGATATAAGCTTCCTCGCTACATCCAGTGAGACTTTTCCTAAGTATGGAATTGTGCGCCACTTATTGCATTCTTGAGGTGGGGGTCAAGGACAGGGTAAAGTAGAGAGTACACATGATGTTTCCGCTTTTTATGCATTATGGAGACCACTTAGGAAGGTAGCCATTGTTTGATGCAATTTTTTATTCCATTTAATCCCATTTGGAGGTTGTCTTCACACATGGTGATGGATATTAGGCTATGTATCATAGAATGAAAGGCAGCACGTTTATGCGTCATTGGAGTTTGAGAACTGACCGGTGTTACTGTATCTGTGCAGGCAGGTTTCCTATAAATTTTAGAAGTATGAATACACTCACTGAAGTCTATTGTTAGATCTAAATAATGTATGCAGCTCCCTCCAAACTCCACTGTGGATTTTATATCGGTGTGTTTAGAATTCAGCTGTTTGAGGAATTTTTGAAACTGTTTGGTAGTACCTGTCCATAAGAAAAACACATCATCCATACGCCTAAACCAGTATCCAACCTCGAAATAGAGTGAATTATTTCCAGAAACTGTGATTCAAAACCGTCCATGAATATTTCAGCAAGAACTGTACTGAGGGGGATCCCATAGCTAGACCATCCAACTGTTTGTATATCCTGTCACTGAAACGGAAATAATTTTGTGTTCAATTGAGTTAAGGATACCATGTATAGGTTTGCGCTTGGTTTTGATCTTGATCAGGTTATTTAACTCTTTGGCTAATTTGTAACACGGAGATGAGAATGAAGACACCATAATCCGTCCGCATTCTCAACGTGAGTACGGACGGGCCTGCTCCACGCCAGCCATTCCTACTATCGCCAAGGAATTTGGGTCTGATGATGATCTCTGTAGTGGATCGAAACCGGTCATCCACAAATAAAAAGTGACAACCTATATGCGACCACGACTGTGATTACTAAATAAATTAGTCAGGCTGCCGCTGTGTTACCACTTCCATTACGTAGAACCTTGGGGCATTAAGGTCATGAGGTGTCTCGAAGGCTTGTAAGTGCGTGAACGAATTGCACTATCGGGCCACAGACAATTGTCAATTGTAAATTTCGATGATTTACGTCCCCACAAAGGTTCTCTCCGCAAAAGGGTTTTAATCTTTCATAGAGGCATAATTAGCTTCAGAGGGGAAGATTGTTCTACATCTACCGCAAGTCACTGTAAAATGTGCGGCGATAGGTAATTTATACTATTGCTGGTTATTTTTTCCCTGTTCCCCTCGCAAACTGCACGAGGGGAAATCATTAGCTGTATGTTGTTGTTGTGATCCTCAGTCTGAAGAATGCTTTGACGCCGCTCTCCGAGCTACTCTATCCTGTGCAGTTTGACTCAGTGTCTCCTCTTTACTTATCCGATCTACCAGTCTAATCTTTAGCATTCTTCTGTAACCTCCACATTTCGAAACCTTCTTTTTTCATCTTGTTTGAAACGTTTATCGTCGGCAATTCAGTTATTTACAAGGCAGTGCTCTAGACAAATACCTCAGGAAAGACTTCCTAACATTTAAATTTAAATTGTATATAAAGAATTTTTTTCTGAAATGCATTCTTTGCTATTGTGAAATCTATATTTTATGTGCCGGCCGAAGTGGCAGTGCGGTTCTAGGCGCTGCAGTATGGAACCGCGAGACCGCTACGGTAGCAGGTTCGAATCCTACCTCTGGCATGGATGTGTGTGATGTCCTTAGGTTAGTTAGGTTTAACTAGTTCTAAGTTCTAGGGGACTAATGACCTCAGAAGTTGAGTCCCATAGTGCTCAGAGCCACTTGGTATTTTATGTTCTCCCTACTTCTGGCATCGTCAGTTATTTTGCTACCTAAATACACTCCTGGAAATGGAAAAAAGAACACATTGACACCGGTGTGTCAGACCCACCATACTTGCTCCGGACACTGCGAGAGGGCTGTACAAGCAATGATCACACGCACGGCACAGCGGACACACCAGGAACCGCGGTGTTGGCCGTCGAATGGCGCTAGCTGCGCAGCATTTGTGCACCGCCGCCGTCAGTGTCAGCCAGTTTGCCGTGGCATACGGAGCTCCATCGCAGTCTTTAACACTGGTAGCATGCCGCGACAGCGTGGACGTGAACCGTATGTGCAGTTGACGGACTTTGAGCGAGGGCGTATAGTGGGCATGCGGGAGGCCGGGTGGACGTACCGCCGAATTGCTCAACACGTGGGGCGTGAGGTCTCCACAGTACATCGATGTTGTCGCCAGTGGTCGGCGGAAGGTGCACGTGCCCGTCGACCTGGGACCGGACCGCAGCGGCGCACGGATGCACGCCAAGACCGTAGGATCCTACGCAGTGCCGTAGGGGACCGCACCGCCACTTCCCAGCAAATTAGGGACACTGTTGCTCCTGGGGTATCGGCGAGGACCATTCGCAACCGTCTCCATGAAGCTGGGATACGGTCCCGCACACCGTTAGGCCGTCTTCCGCTCACGCCCCAACATCGTGCAGCCCGCCTCCAGTGGTGTCGCGACAGGCGTGAATGGAGGGACGAATGGAGACGTGTCGTCTTCAGCGATGAGAGTCGCTTCTGCCTTGGTGCCAATGATGGTCGTATGCGTGTTTGGCGCCGTGCAGGTGAGCGCCACAATCAGGACTGCATACGACCGAGGCACACAGGGCCAACACCCGGCATCATGGTGTGGGGAGCGATCTCCTACACTGGCCGTACACCACTGGTGATCGTCGAGGGGACACTGAATAGTGCACGGTACATCCAAACCGTCATCGAACACATCGTTCTACCATTCCTAGACCGGCAAGGGAACTTGCTGTTCCAACAGGACAATGCACGTCCGCGTGTATCCCGTGCCGCCCAACGTGCTCTAGAAGGTGTAAGTCAACTACCCTGGCCAGCAAGATCTCCGGATCTGTCCCCCATTGAGCATGTTTGGGACTGGATGAAGCGTCGTCTCACGCGGTCTGCACGTCCAGCACGAACGCTGGTCCAACTGAGGCGCCAGGTGGAAATGGCATGGCAAGCCGTTCCACAGGACTACATCCAGCATCTCTACGATCGTCTCCATGGGAGAATAGCAGCCTGCATTGCTGCGAAAGGTGGATATACACTGTACTAGTGCCGACATTGTGCATGCTCTGTTGCCTGTGTCTATGTGCCTGTGGTTCTGTCAGTGTGATCATGTGATGTATCTGACCCCAGGAATTTGTTAATAAAGTTTCCCCTTCCTGGGACAATGAATTCACGGTGTTCTTATTTCAATTTCCAGGAGTGTAACAGAACTCACTACTAATTTTTGTGTCTCATTTCCTGATCTAATTCCTTCAGCATCACCTGATTTAATTCGACTACATTCCATTTCTCTTGTTTTGTTTTGTTGATCTTTATCTCAAAACCTAGTTTCAGATAACAATCCACCCCGTCCATATGATCACCCAAGTCCTTTGCCACCTCCCACATAATTACAATATCTCTGGGAAAACCTCAAAGTACTTATTTCTTTTCCTTGAAACGTAATTCATTTTCCAAATTTCTCCTTGGTTTGCTTCGCAGCTTGCTCATTGTACAGACTGAATAACATCGTAGATAGGCTACAGTCCCATCTTTCACCCTTCTCAACTACTGAATGCGTGACATGCCCTTCAAATCTTTTACTGTAGTCTAGATAACCTTTTGTTCCCTTTGTTTTATGCGTGATACCTTCAAAAGCTGATGATAGTGTACAGGCGAGGATTAATAATCACGGCGTCATTATAACAACTATGGTTACGAAATTTAATAAATCAGTCAAGACGGTTAGGAGAGTGGTCCTGCTAAAAAGAGGAGACAAGCAGTTGTTAGTTTCTCACTTAGATAGTGAACTGACATCAATTAGTTCCAGTAAGAAGGATGTGGAAGAATTATGGACAAAGTTTAAACAGACTGCAAATCGTGGTCTGAAGAAATTGAGTGGATTAAGGACGGAAAAGACTCACCGTAATCTAACAACGAAATTCGGAAAATGCTGAGAAAGCAAAGGTTGTTCCACTTTCGGTTCTAAAGAGAACGCGAAAATGACGACAGGCAAAGGTTAGTAGAGATTCATGTGTCTTTGAAAAGATCTATGAGCGAAGCGTACAACAACCACCACTGCCATAACTTAGCAGAAGATTTGGCCGAGAAAATTGTGGTCCCGTGTGAAATCGCTAAGCGGGTCTAAGGTTTCATCCAGTCACTCTTTGAGCAG
This sequence comes from Schistocerca americana, assembly GCF_021461395.2. Classification (NCBI taxonomy): domain Eukaryota; kingdom Metazoa; phylum Arthropoda; class Insecta; order Orthoptera; family Acrididae; genus Schistocerca; species Schistocerca americana. The sequence goes on along the minus strand of NC_060122.1, from coordinate 133,242,493 downwards.
TCTGGTGTAGCAGTTGAAGACAGCGAAACTAAAACCGAAGTTTTGAATTTCGCCTTTAACATTTGACGCAGGAAAGCCGTACAAACATTGTTGTGTTGGCAGAAGAGCCAACACCCCGTTACTAGCGGAGGCCGAAATGCACGCGTTGTAGCTCACGCAGGCTGGCGTGAGGAGGGAAGGACTATACTGACGTGAGGTCTGGAACACGACAAGGAATTAGAATTCAGAAAGCGGATATAATTACTTTGATACTTAACTTAAATCAATTAATGATGAACGTCGCTATTGACGGTACATGATTCATAATATTATCTGTTCAGAATACATTCATAGTAACTGAATATGGCGCCTTGCTAGGTCGTAGCGAATGACGTAGCTGAAGGTTATGCTAAACTGTCGTCTCTGCAAATGAGAGCGTATTTTGTTAGTGAACCATCGCCAGCAAAGTCGGCTGTACAACTGGGACGAGTGCTAGGGAGTCTCTCTAGACTAGACCTACCGTGTTGCGGCGCTGGGTCTGCAATCACTGATAGTGGCGACACGCGGGTCCGACGTATACTAACGGACCGCGGCCGATTTAAAGGCTACCACCTAGCAAGTGTGGTGTCTGGCGGTGACACCACAAACATACCGTCATTTGACCACAGACAGACTCTGGCGTGGACGACATAGTAATAAGGATCCATGGCGTAGAGAAACAACTGAAGAGTTGATAACAAATAAGTCGCCAGCTCCATATGGAACCCCAATTAGGTTTTACAAAGAGTAGGCTACTATACGGCATTGGTTCCTTAGTTAACGTCATTTATCACGAATCTTTCGCCAAGCACAAAGCCCCAAACGACTGAAAAAGGAAGCACACGTTACTCCTGTATATAAGAACGGCAAAAGAGCGGACCCGCAAAATTACAAACCAATACGCCTAACATCGCTTTGCTGCAGAATACTTGAACATATTCTCAGTTCGAACAAGATAAATTTTCATAAGACCGAGAAGCTTATGGCTACGAACCAGCAGGGTTTTAGAAAGTATCGCTCGTGCGAAACTCGTCTTGTCCTTTTCTCACATGATGTACTGCGGGCTATAGATGAAGGGCAACAGGCAATAGACAGATTTCATATTTCTAGATTTTAGGAAAGTGTCTGACACAGCAGCCCACTGCAGGCTGTTAACGAAGGTATGAACATATGGAATAGGTTCCCAGATATGCGAGTGGCTGCGAGACTTCTTAAGTAATAGAAACCAGTATGTTATTCTCGTTGGCGAGCGTTCATTACAGACAAGCGTATCGTCAGAAATGCCCCAGGGAAATGTGATTCCCGCCGGAGGTTCGAGTCCTCCCTCGGGCGTGGGTGTGTGTGTTGTTCTTAACACAAGTTAGTTTAAGTAGTGTGTAAGTCTAGGGACCGATGACCTAAGCAGTTAGGTCCCTTAGGAATTCACACACATTTGAACATTTTTTTGAAAATATGATAGGACCGCTATTATTGTCTACATACATAAATAATCTGACAGGCAGGGCAGACAGCACTCTGCGGTTGTTTGCTGAAGATTCTGAAAATTTGAAATTTGTGGTAAGGGCCTATGGGACCAAACTGCTGAGGTCATCGGTCCTTAGGCTTACACGCTACTTAATGTATCTTAAACTAACATACGCTAAGGACAACACACACACCCATGCCCGAAGGAGGACTCGAACCTCCGATAGGGGGAGCCGCGCGAACCGTTGCAGGGAGCCTCACACCTCGCCGCTAAACATCGTGGCGCTGATGATTCGTTGGTATACGGTAAGGTGTCGAAGTTGAGTGTCTGTGGGGGATACAAGAAGACTTAGAGAAGATTTCTGGTTGGTGTGATGAATGGCAGCTAGTTCTAAATTTAGAAGAATGTAAGTTGATACTGGTGAGTACGAAATGCAAACCCATAATATTCAGATGCAGCATTAGTAGTGTCCCAGTTAACACAGTCGCGTCGGTTAAATATACGTTACACGAGACGCCATTAACAAAATAAGCGCATCATATGACAGGGGACATACATACAACATACGTAATATATTTATATCATAAACTACTCTTCACAGTGCGGCGACTGCAGCCGTTACGAATAATACTACTGGCCACTAAAATTGCTACACCACGAAGATGACGTGCTGCAAACGCGAAGTTTAACCGACAGGAAGAACATCCTGTGATATGTAAATAATTAGCGTTTCAGAGCATTCACACAAGGTTGGCGCCGGTGGAGACACCTACAACGTTCGGACATGAGGAAAGTATCCAACCGATTTCTCATACACAAACAGCAGTTAACCTACGTTGCCTGGCGAAACGTTGTTGTGAAACCTCGTGTAAGGAGGAGAAATGTGTACCATCACGTTTACGACTTTGATAAAGGTCGGTTTGTAGCCTATCACGATTGCGGTTTATCGTATCGCGACATTGCTGCACGCGTTGGTCGAGATCCAATGACTGTTACCAAAATATGCAATCGGTGGGTTCAGGAGGGTAATACGGAACGCCGTGCTGGATCCCAACGCCCAGTCGAGATGACAGGCATCTTATCCTCATGGCTGTAACGGATCGTCTCGATTCCTGAGTCAACAGATGGGGACGTTTGCAAGACAACAACCGTCTGCACGAACAGTTCGACGACGATTGTAGCAGCATGGACTATCAGGTCGGAGACCACGGCCGCGGTTATCCTTGACGCTGCATCACAGACAGGAGCGCCTGCGATGGTGTACTCAACGACGAACCTGGGTGTACGAATGGCAAAACGTCATTTTTTCGAATGGATCCAGGTTCTGTTTACAGCATCATGATGGTGGCATTCGTCTTTGGCGACATCGCGTTGAACGCACATTGGAAGCGTGTATTCGTCATCGCCATACTGGCATATCATCCGGCGTGTTAGTATGGGGTGCCATTGGTTACACGTCTCGTTCACCTCTTGTTCGCATTGACGGCACTTTGAACAGTGGACGTTACATTTCAGATGTGTTACGACCCGTGGCTCTACCCTTCATTCGATCCCTGTGAAACCCTACATTTCAGCAGGATAATACAAGACCGCATGTTGCAGGTCCTGTACGGGCCTTTCTGGATACAAAAAATCTTTGACTGCTGCCCTGGCCAGCACATTCTCCAGATCATTCACCAACTGAAAACGTCTGGTCAATGGAGGCCGAGCAACTGGCTCGTCACAATACGCCAATCACTACTCTTGATGAACTGTGGTATCGTGATGAAGCTACATGGGCAGCTTTACCTGAATACACCATCCAAGCTCTGTTTCACTCAATGCCCAGGCGTATCAAGGCCGTTATTACCGCCAGAGGTGGTTGTTCTAGGTACTGATTTCTCAGGATCTATGCACTCAAATTGCGTGAAAATGTAATCACATGTCAGTTCTAGTATAATATATTTGTCCAATGAATACCCGATTACACATCTGCATTTCTTCTTGGTGTAGCAATTTTAATGGCCAGTAGTGTACATGGGATGTATTCGCCGTTGCGAATATGACCTACCATCAGCTACGTAATGGAATAACGACAGTCAACATTTGTGCTGGACTGGCACTCGAAGCCGGATTTCGCGCTTATCACGACAGGTCACCTTACCATTTTTTTTTATTGATCTCATTTTGTTCATTATTGCTCGTTGCATATGTTCTGGGTGGACGGTCCGTGACAGCCGTACGTGTTCATCGTTCATATATTCATTCAATTACTTTATAACAGAGTGTTAGCTGCACTCTGTAATAAAATAACACGCTAAACTACCGTGCCGGCGTACTATTAGGCTATCCGATCACGACCTACGTCCAGGCCCAAACGACCATATGTTATCAGCCATGCGTCCACAACCTGCACTCGTACATTCTTTATGTATATTCACGTATTTGGGGAGAAGAGGAATTTGTGGCACAACTTGACTAGAAGAAGGGATCGGTTGGTAGGACATGTTCTGAGGCATCAAGGGATCACCAATTTAGTATTGGAGGGCAGCGTGGACGGTAAGAATCGTAGAGGGAGACCAAGAGATGGATATACTAAGCAGATTCAGAAGGATGTAGGCTGCAGTACGTACTGGGAGATGAAGCAGCTTGCACAGGATAGAGTAGAATGGAGAGCTGCATCAAACCAGTCTCAGTACTAAAGACCACAACAACAACATTCACGTACATGGGAGACGTTTTAATTGAAAGTCGTGCGACTATCACTTAATATGTCTCCCCTATATGGGAATATACATAATGAATATATGAATGCAGGTTGTGGACACATCCTCGACGACACCCATAAGTGAGGGCCGGGCGCTGAGTGGAGTTCGGATAGCCTAATGGATCGCCGGCACGGTAGCTCAGCGTGTTTGGTCAGAGGGTTAGCTGCCCTCTGTAATAAAAAAAAAGAAAAAAAAACCTGAGTGAATGGATCACTAACGAACTCAAACGGGCGTCAGGGGACGTCCGCCACGAATAATTGCAAAGAACTATAACGAACAAAATGAGATTTTAAAAAAAATGGTAGGGCGGCAGCTCGTGACAAGCGGGAAATGCGGGTTCGAGTCCCGGCCCAGCAAAAATTTTCACTGTCGTCATTGCATTATGCAGCTGACGATTGTCCACGCTCGCAACTGTGAACACATTTAATGTATATTTGTAATCTGATTATGCTTTAATGAACTGAGCATCATATTGCGCGTAGAAAAAAAGCTACCAGCAATGTATTTGTGTTATATCTCCTATATTTGCACATGATTCTCGAATAATAATGTGGGCGTACCACAACGGAATAGGACGATTGATTCGTTATCCTCTCATTTGGAGCAGGGGAAAAATATACTGTTTATACGTCCAAAAAATGCTACCAGTTTTACTTCCAACATTATCAAGCATTCTTTCTCATCTGTAGAACAAGATCGGAATGCGGAAAGGTTGTATTTCGAGATTCCTTCCGGCGAAGCGCCTTTTGCAAATACACTACTGGCCATTAAAATTGCTACACCAAGAAGAAATGCAGATGATAAACTGGTATTCATTGGACAAATATATTATACTAGAACTGACATGTGATTACATTTTCACGCAGTTTGGGTGGATAGATCCTGAGAAATCAGTACCCAGAACAACCACCTCTGTCCGTAATAACGGCCTTGATACGCCTGGACATTGAGTCAAACAGAGCTTGGATGGCGTGTACAGTTACAGCTGCCCATGCAGCTTCAACACGATACCACAATTCATCAAGAGTAATGACTGGGGTACTGTGACAGGCCAGTTGCTCGGTCACCATAGACCAGACGTTTTTCAATTGGTGAGACATCTGGAGAATGTGCTGGCCAGGGCAGCAGTCGAGCATTTTCTGTATCCAGAAAGGACCGTACAGGACCTGCAACATGCAGTCTTGCATTATCCTGCCGAAATGTTGGGTTTCGCAGGGATCGAGTGAAGGGTATAGCCACGGGTCGTAACACATCTGAAATGTAACGTCCACTGTTCAAAGTTCCGTCAATGCGAACAAGAGGTGAACGAGACGTGTAACCAATGGCACCCCATACCCTCACGCCGGGTGATACGCCAGTATGGCGATGACGAATACACCCATCTAATGTGCGTTCACCGCGATGTCGCCAAACACGGATGCGACCATCATGATGCTGTAAACAGAACCTGGATTCATCCGAAAAAATGACGTTTTGCCATTCGTGCACCCAGGTTCGTCGTTGAGGACACCATCGCAGGCGCTCCTGTCTGTGATGCAGCGTGAGGGTAACCGCAGCCATGGTCTCCGAGCTGATAGTCCATGCTGCTGCAAACGTCGTGGAACTGTTCGTGCAGATGGTTGTTGTCTTCCAAACGTCGCCATCTGTTGACTCGGGGATCGAGACGTGGCTGCACGATCCGTTACAGCCATGCGGATAAGATGCCTGTCATCTCGACTGCTAGTGATACGAGGCCGTTGGGATCCAGCACGGCGTTTCGTATTACCCTCCTGAACCAACCGATTCCATATTCTGCTAACAGTCATTGGATCTCGACCAACGCGAGCAGCAATGTCGCGATACGATAAACCGCAATCGCGATAGGCTACAATCCGACCTTTATCAAAGTCGAAAACGTGATGGTACGCATTTCCGCTCTTTACACGAGGCATCACAACGACGTTTCACCAGGCAACGCCGGTCAACTGCTGTTTGTGTATGAGAAATCGGTTGGAAACTTTCCTCATGTCAACACGTTGTAGGTGTCGCCACCGGCGCCAACCCTGTGTGAAAGCTCTGAAAAGCTAAGCATTTGCATGTCATAGTATCTTCTTCCTGCCGGTTAAATTTCGCGTCTGTAGCACGTAATCTTCGTGGTGTAGCCATTTTAATGGCCAGTAGTGCAGTCAATTTGTTCATAAAAAACAATCCTATATGAGCTGGTATCGCCCGCATCTCGTGGTCGTGCGGTAGCGTTCTCGCTTCCCACGCCCGGGTTCCCGGGTTCGATTCCCGGCGGGGTCAGGGATTTTCTCTGCCTCGTGATGGCTGGGTGTTGTGTGCTGTCCTTAGGTTAGTTAGGTTTAAGTAGTTCTAAGTTCTAGGGGACTTATGACCACAGCAGTTGAGTCCCATAGTGCTCAGAGCCTACTATGAGCTGGTATCCTCGTAAAGATCAAAATTGTTATTTTCCATCATCACGCGCACGATGTTCATTATAAAATCGTTAGATGTTCTATTGAATATAATAAATTTTTAGAATCAGTTACGATTAACGGTTTAGGACATTCTGAATGTCTCCCTAAAATCAGAGCGTCTTTTATAGCGATAGAATTTGTTTTAAAGATGACAGTTTTATCGTCACATACCGAGCAAGGTGGTGCAGGGGTTGGCACACTGGACTCACATTCGTGAGGACAACGGTTCATGTCCCCGTGCAGACATCGAGAGTTAGATCGGGATGGTTCCTTTGAAAGGGCAAGGTCGATTTCCTCCCTCATCCTTCCCTAATCTGAACTTCTGCTCTGTCTGTAATGATCTCGTTGTCGACGGTACGTTAAGCTCTTATTCTCGTTCGTTTTCATTTTTTATCATTACATGTCTTTCACGATGAGTAGCCGTCATTCTCGTAGAGTTGGCACGCTCATGCCAATGGCTGTCTGGGAAAGCGCCACTAGCGGAGGTTGTACGCCAGAACATTGTGCGAAGCCAAGTAACAGCGCTTTGTTCCACATTCGGCAAAACAGCTGAAATTTGTTGTTCCATGGGTTATATGAGTCTTTGGCATGGAGCTGGAAGTGGATAGCATCACATCTACGAAGTCACGCTCTTCATGTATATTACGAGATGACAGACTATGAACTCTGTGTTGACGCTTGATAAGATAGCAGATACAGTTCAGGAAACAACATCACAACTGAGATTCATCGTTATCAACATAAAATCACTGTCGAGTCTTGTGACATGGACAATTACTCTGCTTATAATCGCCATACCCGGTGGAGAAAACGTCGGATATGAAGAGATACCATTAACACAGTCCACAACTTTCTTGTCCTTTCTGGAGCAATCAGGAGTAATCACAGATAACAGGTATACATCTTAGTACAATACTGGTATAGCTAACTTGTGTAGCTCCTGCGTTTCACCTCTTGAGTAGGTATTCTCCTGGAATTATTCATATTTCATTTTCATGTGATACAATCAAGGCGCGTGTCCTTGTGATCACGATTAGTAGTAGTAGTAGTAGTAGTAGTAGCTTTATCCATCCGTAGATCTCTTTTTACAAGGATATAGGACATGTCAAAGTATTTACAAATTTAAATCAATTAAAAATAAGCTAATTCGTATACACATATATTTACAGACTTTTAGTTAGAGACAATCATTAGATTTATTCCCAGTATACAGTACGTTTTTTACAAATAACTTATTAAATAATGTAATGCCACATTGTTCACTCATATCTCACTATGAGTCACTGCAAACACTATACACACCTTGTTTCATAACGCTTCACTCACTACACACACACACACACACACACACACACACACACACGGGTGATCTCTGGGCCATTTTCTGCACCGCAACTTCTCATTTGCTATCCTGAAAAACTGAGTCAGCATCCCTCCATAATGAGTGAGATGTTGAGCTCAGAAACAGGAAGAGGTATATTGTGCTATGCATAGCTGGGGGGTAAGCATTTCTGGAAAGTAAAAAAACGAAGGGAAAAAAACATAAAGTGAAGGTGTTGTGGAATGTTGGATATTTTATAATCATTATTATTATTATTTATTTGTATAACATTCTTTATAAAACCCCTACTCTGTTTTAGCTAAGTAATCCTTCAATGCCTTTTAAAACAGGTGTATTTTGGCAATTTCTTGAATCTCTTTTGGTAATTTATTGTACGATTTTATTCCTTGGTATAAAATGCGGTTTTGAGTTTTATGTTTATTTTTTCTTGGTAAATGTAAGTTAAGTCTATCTCTTGTTGCATGGTCATGGACAGATTTGTTCTCATTTTGTGGTACTGGTGATAGCCAGGGTATACCGCCATTGGTGAACATTTTGAAACCTTTTGTGATTATGTTAAACGGAAAGAAAGTGTTATCAATCATTCAGTCGCATTCGCATAACAAAATGTCATTGCTTCCATTACACCTGGAAGGTGACGAACCTTGCTGTGACCGACGACTTGAAGTAACAATAAAAATAATTCCTCTGGGAGGGCAACTTATTATTCCATGATCTAATCACAGTTTCACTGCAAAATGTAGGTGAGGCTGTGTGTTATACCAAATACGCCACACATAAAGACAGTCTGCTACGAAGCACAGAGCTGTTTCTACAATCAGGCAAGACTAGACGGCCGCTTTAGGGAGGCAAAATTTTAGGGGCGGCAAATAGCAGAAAAAATTAATTTCAAATCGCACAGCGAAAAAACTGAGCAAATGACGAGAAAAAAATGACAAAGGGGAAAGATTAAAACACCGAACTGCTTTCAAAAGCATACGGAACAGTTACTTGATACGCCTCTATTTATTTTGACAAAAGTAAATACATTGCCTCTACCTACCTCAAAACTAAAGAATCCGCAAATGAGCACGAAACGGAAGCAGACACGATCATCATTTTTGCGATCATGTTGCGACTTGATGCAATACCTCCCTCAATCCCTCCTTTTGTTTCTGTCTGTCCCTGCGGATCATTTGTTAAGCGTCAGTTGTATTCAGTGGTTTTGTTGATGTTTTTAGTTCTACTATTATTTCCTGTGCATAATCGATCACCTATTCAGGGGCTAGGTTTTGTACTCCTCTTTCAGCATATCTAAAAGGAGTAATAGTCAAGTGCAGCTCATCATACTTTCGCTGGCTCTCTCTGCTTTATTATTGCTCGCGTAACAACTAACATATGAAATAAAATGTGTCGCTACGAATAGAGCCCTGAAAGACTTTTTAGGGATGCTGTGCTGTGACTTTCTTTGGATCATTAATTTTCAACAAAACAAAATATATTATGTTCTTATTATTCTGTATCTGGCTTTCTATAAAAAGAACATTGTTTCGTTACTGTAACTCGTTATAAAGTTCATCATATCTTCCTTATTTCATAGTTATTGAAAAGGTTACTGAAAATTATTTCGTTATCAATACTGAGGTTTGTTCAACATCATAATTTTGCAGTGTATTTTTGTTAACAGTAAAACACCAATAAGTACCACGACTAACACGAGAACATGAGACTATTATCAGAGAAAAATATGTTTTTACTATAATGTTTGCCAGACCAGAACTACGCACAGCAAGATTTCTTTTAAGTTATGAAGGCAAATTATCTTTTTGCACTGTTAATAATATATCATCCGCAGCCCGCGTCCACCGGTAAAACACATCATAAACATCTGCTTCTTTGCGGTATGATTGGTTTCATTTAATGGAGTTTGAGTGCGCCGCGGCAGCGGCTCGTTCGTTCGTAGCGCAGCTCTGCACCACGAATAATCCTAAAAGGATGGGATAAAATACCAGGCAAGCTTATTACAGATCATAATGCAGGTTTTCAATAAGTAACTCTATTCAAAACATTTAGACAGATTAAATTATTACACACCATTACAAATCAGTACCTAATGGCGTACGTCTCTCAATCTTGACAAAAGACTGCTCCACAAGCATACAATATGACGTCACAGGCTCTTCCTACTCACGTAACTCCAAGAAGACGACAGAGAAATTAATGTTCGGTCACTACTATTTATACTCGTCGTGACATATTCTCATCTTTGTTTGATATTTAGTAAGTATCGTCTGTGGCGGTTTCAGTACTCGCCGACACAGATATTATCTTTAAAAAAATCGGTACATAATTCTATACAAGAACAAAACATGGCACATAATGCTTTCTGTTTATTACATAAAATTCACACAATCGTTGTCCACGCAATTACAATTATCCAGTTCAATTATTCTTTTCTCCCTTTTTACCACATATAATATGTGTTTTGTTAGGAGGCGTTATAATACTCATACATAAAAATTAATTAGTGTCTATCTGTATTAGGAGATTTGCATTGTTGTGTTCTTGGTTGTTGGTGGTGGTGAAGGAGGAGGAAGCGATATTGAGGAAACCGATGGTAGCAAAAACAAGGGAGCGTTATTTTTAAATTCTAGCGTGGGCGGCAAAATATTTAGCAACGGCCCTAACGAAGCCACAGTTGCTAATTACATGTCACGTTCTCGAACAACTGTGTTTCTCCAACATTGTAATTCTGGTCGCAGCATGCGTCTTATTCAGCTTCATGAAACGTGCAGTCCCATTGTGTTGGATGAGGTATGGGGCCCAAGCCGCCTGTACGGACGTAACCGTTATTCGTCCGGTACTGATAAGTACTAATGACGCATCACGGAAGCATCTGCCTTGTCGGTTTCGCTACATTCTGTTCGCAGCCGCCAAACGTACACATACAAACCTTTGTCAATATTGTTTCATTCAGTACTTCGACCCATTCCTTGCACCAGGGCCCGCTCTAGCATTAACGCCGCCCCGAACGGAAAAGTTAAAATTCCGCCCCTTGTCAAGCGCGTGGTGGTAAGAGCCGTTGGAATCATGATCCACACATTATAATAAAATATTTATATTTCTTATTTACAAACTTCTGGACTTTTCACTTTACTATTATTATTGCTACTGCTGTTGTTGTATTCATTTCACACAAAATGACTACTCCGAATCACGACCCTGTCAAAACCGAAACCCTGGATGGTGAACTTTCCCATTCCGAAAACCTCCATCAGCGCCTGCCCCCTGTAATTAGGAAATTTAAATATCTCATTTATTAAAATAAAATTGAAGTCCTTTAAACAATATAGAAATCATGTATTTAAATGGATGTAAGTTACAAAATTACATTACGTGCAAGGCAGAAAGTGACAAATCACTAGAATAAACGAGTACAGCATAATCTCATAGTTACACAATTTACAAAAGTTAGGAAAACATACAAATAACACTGAAGACTTTTAAATGGAAACAATTTACGAAGTTACGTTCTATGTAAGACACTAAATGATGCATCATTAAAATAAAGAAGTAGTGTAATATCATTACTACGTTTCTTAATATCGGCGTTTCTCGCTTAGTAAGTCCTTTTTGCCGGCCACCTTATTTTTATTGTTTCCCACACCTACACAGAACACTGATCTATGCGTGGAAGCAATACGCCTCAAAAGCACGGAACACTGCCAAACATTACGGAAGAGTGAAAAATTGAGCGGAAAACTGAACACTGTTGAGTGAGTAATATATTGTAGTATGAAACCAGAAACAAACGCCCTTCGAAGAGTCGGGGACTGTGTTAGGTAGATATTATAAAATGCTGCAAACAGAACCATTCTTTGCCCTGTGAATGCCACTCCATAAACTTTGCGCACAGCGGAAGAGAATTTATGGGCTTCAAGTGAACCATATTAAGACTCAGAGGTTCGAGACTAGAAAAGATATGTTGCACCCGTAAAAATTAAACCTTATTCGTAGTACATTCAAAATTGTCGGCCGTCGGAAACGTAGTAATGCAATGCCCTATACATAAAGTGCAAAGTGACTTATAGTGCAAGAAATTAGGTAACTAGGTATAATTTTTAAGTTTTGGTTTGTGGATTTTCAACTCTATAACACCCAATGCAAAACAATTTATACCTTACAAAAGGATCCAAACTACACTCCTGGAAATTGAAATAAGAACACCGTGAATTCATTGTCCCAGGAAGGGGAAACTTTATTGACACATTCCTGGGGTCAGATACATCACATGATCACACTGACAGAACCACAGGCACATAGACACAGGCAACAGAGCATGCACAATGTCGGCACTAGTACAGTGTATATCCACCTTTCGCAGCAATGCAGGCTGCTATTCTCCCATGGAGACGATCGTAGAGATGCTGGATGTAGTCCTGTGGAACGGCTTGCCATGCCATTTCCACCTGGCGCCTCAGTTGGACCAGCGTTCGTGCTGGACGTGCAGACCGTGTGAGACGACGCTTCATCCAGTCCCAAACATGCTCAATGGGGGACAGATCCGGAGATCTTGCTGGCCAGGGTAGTTGACTTACACCTTCTAGAGCACGTTGGGTGGCACGGGATACATGCGGACGTGCATTGTCCTGTTGGAACAGCAAGTTCCCTTGCCGGTCTAGGAATGGTAGAACGATGGGTTCGATGATGGTTTGGATGTACCGTGCACTATTCAGTGTCCCCTCGACGATCACCAGTGGTGTACGGCCAGTGTAGGAGATCGCTCCCCACACCATGATGCCGGGTGTTGGCCCTGTGTGCCTCGGTCGTATGCAGTCCTGATTGTGGCGCTCACCTGCACGGCGCCAAACACGCATACGACCATCATTGGCACCAAGGCAGAAGCGACTCTCATCGCTGAAGACGACACGTCTCCATTCGTCCCTCCATTCACGCCTGCCGCGACACCGCTGGAGGCGGGCTGCACGATGTTGGGGCGTGAGCGGAAGACGGCCTAACGGTGTGCGGGACCGTAGCCCAGCTTCATGGAGACGGTTGCGAATGGTCCTCGCCGATACCCCAGGAGCAACAGTGTCCCTAATTTGCTGGGAAGTGGCGGTGCGGTCCCCTACGGCACTGCGTAGGATCCTACGGTCTTGGCGTGCATCCGTGCGTCGCTGCGGTCCGGTCCCAGGTCGACGGGCACGTGCACCTTCCGCCGACCACTGGCGACAACATCGATGTACTGTGGAGACCTCACGCCCCACGTGTTGAGCAATTCGGCGGTACGTCCACCCGGCCTCCCGCATGCCCACTATACGCCCTCGCTCAAAGTCCGTCAACTGCACATACGGTTCACGTCCACGCTGTCGCGGCATGCTACCAGTGTTAAAGACTGCGATGGAGCTCCGTATGCCACGGCAAACTGGCTGACACTGACGGCGGCGGTGCACAAATGCTCGACGGCCAACACCGCGGTTCCTGGTGTGTCCGCTGTGCCGTGCGTGTGATCATTGCTTGTACAGCCCTCTCGCAGTGTCCGGAGCAAGTATGGTGGGTCTGACACACCGGTGTCAATGTGTTCTTTTTTCCATTTCCAGGAGTGTATGAAGTCACGAAAATCTTTTTCCTCGCTTTTAATTCTGCGAACTGTTTAGTTACCTCTTTTAAGTTTACTTCATCCGCTATTTCATGCTCAGTCGTCAACGTGGCCATACCATTCAATCGATTTTGCGTAGTTGTCGAGCTCAAAAAGTTCCTTGTTAGTTTTAATTTTGAAAAACTCCTTTCCCCACTTGCAACGCTTACAGGGATGGTAAACAATATTCTTAGCTCAACGCTAAGGTTTGGAGCAAAATTTAGGGTTGTTAATTTCAGCATATCACTTGGGCTTCCCTTTTTAACCAAAAGCGCAGAAAAAGTAGGTATTTCTTATGCTAATTCTAAGCCATTTATATCAGCTGATTCGCCATCAGTTAAAATAAATAATTTCCAGATTTTTGCAGAAAGTTGTTAATTTTTCCTTAGACATATTTTTAACTCATGTATGTCATTCAAAAAGTGAAAATAGTTGTGTTGATTCATTTCCTCAAATATAAATTCTAATGTGGTTAATGCCTGGTCAAGCGTGAAGAAGCAGAAGAAACCTATTTTGTACTTTTCATTTGCATCTTTGACCGGTTCATCTCTGTTTTCATACGGGAAATTTGACTTTTTTCTTCTAACTCTATGCCGTGGTATTGTTGACTCAAAATTGCTTTCAAAGTCGATTTCGTTAGCCAGTTCTCCTGCATCTGCGAGAATTTGTTCAAAAGACTCATTCAATCGAAGTTGCTCAAAGAAATTCTTACAGTTTTTCAGAAGGTCGAGTGCAGTTGATAACTCGAAATCTTTTCTCTGCAGAAGCTTACTTATTGGATTTATACACTGCAGTATGTTATGCCATGTGACTAATGAACATAAGAACTCAAACTGTTTAATACAATTTAATAAACCTGAAGCTTCTTCTCTTAGTGAATTATCAGTATTATCATTTTCAAAAATGCTTAACAAAGCATTGTATACATTTCCAATCTGAAATCTTAAAGGCAATAAAGCCTCGAACTACTATCCCATCTAGTATCATTTAAAGGTTTCAAAGTTAATCCTTGAACATATTTCAAAAGTATTGTCCAGCGAAAAGTAGATGCCGAAAATATTAAAGAAACTGACCGCTTCCAAGGATGCCTTTGTCATATCGTTAACCACTGAGTTAAGTGAGTGGTTCGCACAAGGTACGTAGAATGCTCTTCGATTCAAGTTTCTAATCCTAGTTTGCACCCCTGCTTTACCACCCCTCTGTTGTCATACCCTTGTTCTCTGACATCCTGCATATCTAGTCCTAGTTCACGAAGATCTTCAATTAAAATTTCTGAATATTCTTCCAACTGGAAGAAATCCTAAAAAGTTTTCATCAATTTTCACCACCTCATCAGAATCGGCTTTGATAATCTAAACATACCTTATTATAAGAGTCATTTGTTCCACCTTACTTACTTCTGGAGTACAATCCAAAATTACTGGATAGTACTTGGCCTTTTTAATCTTATCAGTAATGTTAGATTTATTAGTATGATGAAGGTTGTCTATTATTTCATTTTGTATATTTTCCCCAAGATAATGAGCTTTTTTGCCTCCTTTCTAAGTACTCTCCGAACGTATTCCTCCAGAACAGGATCAAATTCAGACAGTAACTCAACAGTTTTTAAAAAATTTCCATTATTGTACTCAAAGAGCTTGTCGCTTGTGCCTCGAATAGTTAAAACACTTTTACCAAGCATTTTAATGATTGATACTATGCGTAGCAGCACTTGCTACCAGTGATTTATTTCTACATTTGTGATTCTTTGAGCAGTTGAATCTATAGTTTGACTGGTTTTTAAACGCTGACTGAATTCTATCCAAGATTTTTGAGCCTGAATGAGATTTTTAGAAGTTTCGTGTTCTTTTAAAGTTTCGGTGATGTGCTTCCAACTCATAAAACCTTCTTGTGAAAGAGATCTAGACATTCAGCCAAAACGTTTGCAATATACGCAGTTTTTTGAAATAGAATAAACTGACCAGTCTCTTGTGACTTGCTCCCCATTTCTTAAAAGAAGAATTTTATACTTTGAGTTAAATTTCCGACCAGTAGCATCGTACGGAAATCTATAATCATACAAAGGTTTAGGTAGACCAAGTGTCACCAAGAACTTCTATCTATATCTCCTAAAATTCTAGGCCACGATGCAGGATCCGAGGTGAAGGATGGCGAAGTACTTTCAGTCGGTGACAATATGCTGACAGCTGGTTTGGAAATACGCTTCTTTTGTTGATCACCACCACTATCTGGAAGCAATATACCTTCATTTCCTTTCTGTCCATCCGGATTCGATGCTTGAGCCTCACACTCCGTTGTTTTGGGTCCACCCGCGCTACCTTGTAAATAAATGGCTAAAGCTCCGGCATGTTTCTGTATATTGTCTTGTTTTCCCAACCTCCTCATTTTGTACTGATAGCCAGACAGCCTTTTACGCCCATGAGAATATTCTAAAATAATAATATCCTAGTAAAAATATGTACTAATAAAATAATAGACAAAGAAGCATAAATAACTTACTACTTCTATAAACTAATAATTGAATGGGCTTTTGTTAAGAGGGCAAATGTCATATTCTTGCCAAATTCGTTTTTATCAACTACGCATATAACAGTATAATTGCGTTTGTTTGTATTCAGCTTCAAATGAAATCTCCTGACATAACAGATCCTGCAAAGTGTTCTGTAGTTGCAGAGCTGGAAATCAGGAAATGCGAAAAAATAGTAAATATTTCTGTAAAGACGTTGAAGAGGGAGTTATAGGTGAAGTATGTATAAACTATAAGTAGTAATGTGCTTTCGCTACCTTCTGATTTCACGATGAACATATCACTGCTTAAAGTTACTGCAGATAACTTTTATATATATACATCAAATAACAGTCATTGTTTCTTGCGTGCATGAAGTAAGAAATGTAAAGCTCTTCTCCATATATACCAACAAAAGGGACCAGAGAGGTTTTTTGTATTATTTGAGAAATATTCAAGCCCATTTGGAAGAGATTCCACTCTTCAGAAATAACTGTGCTGGAAAAACGAAAAAAATGCCTTGTCTAGACTAGACCAACATTCTTCAAAATGTCATCCGCAGACCGGTTCCAATCGAAGTAAATTTCGTGCCACTCCACCAAGAACTTTTCTCTTGATGACTACCACCACACCAACATTATTTTCTAATATTGGATTTCTCTTTTTTGCCGATACTACGTACGTCGATTCTGGAGTCGTGCGGCGAAATTTTTATAGTGGCACGAAAAAGAATATGAGAGCTTTCCCACAGATCGATCACGACACGGCACGACGTTCATTCCATATATTTCTTTAGCAGTTGGTACCGCCAAAAGTCACAACAGTAGTGTTATTTTCTGTCGGTAACGAAGACTTAAATCGTTTTGAGTGTTGAAGCCGTTAAAAAAACGATGCGACAGTTCTATGTAAGGAAAGAAATCAGGAGAAAAGTAATGATGATCTCAAAAATATGCCATGAAAAAGTTATACCACTGGATGGAGTAGGTAAAGTGCTACCTACATTCGCTTTCGCTTCTGTTTCTGTCTTAGCCAGTCCTCGAAAACACGGAAATAAGTTCGATGAACAATGGTCTACTTTGGTCTGAGCATAACAGACGCAGAACATTTTAGTGAAAGGGTTCAACATTGTTCCCCACTTACTATGTTACAAATATCTTTCTGGCTTGCTAATGTAGGGATACAGACAGAATACGTCACATTCAAATTAGCTAAGTAACCCATTTAACTTTTAGGAGTCTGTACTGCGAACTAAACTACTATAGAACGCCAGTATCGTTTGTCTCCCAACAGTGATAGGTGTGAAGGCTCAATAATCGTGATCGCTTAGTTTCCTTGAATTTATGCATAGAATATTTAATCGGACGTGCGATCCGGATATAATGCTCAAGTTAATTGATATTTTTTTTTTCCGTGACCTTCCAGTTAAATACCTACAAAGGGAAAGATACTCGCTAAAAGATTACTATGTTAAGAAAACACCTCCGTGTTTTATGACGACATTCTACAATGGATAACTTACGTCTGAAAACTAAAACAAAATTTACATCAATTTGCGTATCGATTCCGTCTGATATAACGATTGAAACAGGATTTTTCACAAATCTCACTTCCTCTTCAGTCATCAATTTGCGTATCGATTCCGTCTGATAAAACGAATGAAACAGGATTTTTCAAACATCTCACTTCCTCTTCAACTGTTTCAAAACAACACATAACGAAAGTTTTTAGAAATTAAATAATACAGTATATCTGTTTCCTACGGGACTCCTCCCAGAAGACCAAACTCCTTTGTTTGGACAGCTTAGTGAAGCGATCGAGTTCTGCCGACTAGCAGAACCAAAAGCCATCAAGAAGTAAAAATCTGTTGTGAAATTTGGTTCAGCTTTAAACATGTTTTCCATGCACACCCAAAATGCCGCCCCTCAAATTTGCCGCCCCGGCCCTGAATGGACGAATTAATTTATATCTATACGCTTCGTGTATTAATGTGCAAGAGCGTAATGCAGCCTTTACTGCCGTAGAAGTACTCATTCCTACAGTAAAGATATAAACATAACACTACACCGAAATACGTGAAATGTTCTAAAATCTTTGAATCTAAGTATCGCCTAGAGCGTTCATTGACGTTGCGGAACTCAGCGCAGGCTTTTGATGCTCGGACTCTGTTCTCAAGGGTTTCCTGTCTTAATCATTGTTAGCGGCCATATGCCATACTTCGGGCCAAGAATAATGCATCCTTACGTGTCCGAGAGCTTATTATTCACCATTAAAAGCAGAGGTGACAGTGGTGTACTATGAACTGTATTTCCACGGTATTCCATTGGACTGTCATGTCTCTTCAGGAATGTTCTGCGGTCATGGGTAACATAGACATTTTAATGCTGATAAAGGCAAAGATATACGTTTAATTTAGTCTGATATTATCCTAAGCGATGAAGGTAATTTGCGAGCGAATCACTACTGTACTGTTATTTTTCAATTCACTTTCCTAGAGCTACAAAACGTGTCGTTTTAATGTTTTTTCTGTGGAGGTGAGTACCAAGGAGGACAGGCCCAACTGCCATGTCCTTGTGCTTGTTCAATTTAATTATTAGTGAGTGCTGTTACCATATGTGAAGCTATGTTGAGTTTCTAAGATCACAAATATAAATTTTCCCATTAATTGTAATAGGCATTCTGAACTATTGAAGGGAGAGAGAGTGAAATTCTATCCAAACAATAGCTATTCAGACGACAAGTAAACATCAGAAGTCATTCTAGACACTCACAAATTCTTGTAGTTAACGTCCCAAGATGACATAGGTCGAAAGCAACTTTGTGTTGACTGGAAACACGAATGGTATGCACACTAACTCGACGTTGAAGACAACAGTCAGAACACTCTCGCAATGGCTCACGTAACTCCTTACGTATTTCCGAATCTACGAACCGAATGTGCCAGTACATTGCACTACCGTAGTCAACCGTTTTTGTTATAGCCTAACCTTGAAGGAGCGGCCTTAACATATTATTGTATTGTTATCTTCTGTTATTGGGAGTGGCGTTTAACAAAGTCTAAATTACTTAAATTTGCTATACCAATGCACCGCTCACAGGAAACTTTATAAATTGGCCAGAAACAATAACTCTGGTTAATGTGCAGCAGTAGCAGCAGACAGAAGTATAAATACGAGTATATCATCAGTCAAAGTTTCTAACCTTCCATTAATGACTTCGCCCTGAACTGTGGTAGAATACGCTTTATTCAGTTCAGCTCTGCGAAATCTATTACACCACAAAGCTAATATACAAACACAATTCAACGAGGTACTCTAGTAGAAGTTAAAGGGTACATTAATGAAAACTTCAAACGGAAGAACAGATTCTATATCTTCGAAAACCGGCATGGTACAACTATTAAAAAAAAAATGGTTCAAATTGCTCTAAGCACTATGGGACTTAACATCTGAGGTCATCAGTCCCTAGACTTAGAACTACTTAAACCTAACTAACCTAAGGACATCACACACATCCATGTCCGAGGCAGGATTCGAACCTGCGACCGTAGCAGCAGCGCGGTTCCGGACTGAAGCACCTAGTACCGCTCGGTTACAGCGGCCGGCCTATTTTTTCGCAAGAATAGTTACCAACGTTAGAGATGCAGAAATCGGCATGTTCACATATTTAACGTATTTCCATTTACTGATATACTGTGTATTTTCGGTCATTTCAGAGTCTATCTAATTCCAACTAGGCTAGTTACTTTTTATTTCGTTATTGAATAGTGGAAAGTATTCTTACTCATATGAACTATCTGTTAGCCTGAGTTTATCTTAGTCGTTCCTTACGAAGCGAAATATATCTGGCTGAAGAATAGTTGCAAATTCCGTCATGAGACCTTTTCTTTGACATTTCTAATTGGATTTCCATAAAGTGTACACCCACAGAACTTTCTGACAGCTTCCCAAGGAAATAGAATATATAATACGCAACTCTAGTATGTTTAAAGTTAAGTTAAACTTACTTTTTTATTTG
Organism: Schistocerca americana; assembly: GCF_021461395.2. Classification (NCBI taxonomy): domain Eukaryota; kingdom Metazoa; phylum Arthropoda; class Insecta; order Orthoptera; family Acrididae; genus Schistocerca; species Schistocerca americana. The sequence continues at coordinate 133,222,328 of NC_060122.1, read as the reverse complement.
ACATCTCGTTGGTACCACAGATGAGTGCTTCAGAAGGAACGAGGGAATGCCAGCTAATATCAGACAACGATGGGAAAGGAAATAATCTGCGTCGTTTCTATACGAACCACGCTAGTTCAAATGGTTCAAATGACTCTGAGCACTATGGGACTTAACATCTTAGGTCATCAGTCCCCTAGAACTTAGAATTACTTAAACCTAACTAACCTAAGGACATCACACACATCCATGCCTGAGGCAGGAATCGAACCTGCGACCGTAGCAGTCCCGCGGTTCCGGACTGCAGCGCCTAGAACCGCAAGACCACCGCGGCCGGCACCACGCTAGTATTTGCTAAAAGCGATTTACGTCTTAGTTTCCTCAGTCGTCACTGCAACAGTTAGTTTTCTGCTTATAATCTCCGTAAATGAGATACGTTCATTCACATTCTGACTGTAATTAAAAACATAATCATTACATAGAGAAGTAGAGAGACAGAGATAGAGAACGATCAAAGAAGAGCTTTGGTATCCATCGTTAGTTAGTTAACTCTACGTGAGAGTGCCAGGAAATGTTCAACAGGCTCAGATGGATGAGAGAATACTTTGTGCATTACTAAGAGCCTTAGTATCGAAATTCCGAGAGGACGCTTGCAAATACATATTACCTCTTCCAGCACTGATCTCATGTACTGACGACGAGGGTGGTGTTGGAGTGGTACCGACTGTCTTTAATCTCCACCGTAAACTGTGCCGTCGCTTGCAGAGTCATAGGCATCCGCAGAAATTTATTTGCGGGTGGAGAGAGAGAGAGAGAGGTAGAGGGAAAAGAGAGGGAAAGTCTCTAAAACTGTCCTTTTTGATATAAACTAATTGGTCAGTTTCGAAACTTGTCATTCCACAAGAATTAATTTTTATGGGTGGCACAAAAAAACTTTTACTTACCCAAAGAGCTAATGGCTTTCCACTCATTCCTAAAGGTGTATGAGAATTTTGTAATGGATAAAAAGTTTGTGCTTTAGATTCGGGGGGGGGGGGGGGGAGGAGGGGGGCAGGGAAGCGGGGGCAGGAAGTGCCCCTCTTGCACTATTGGCAAACACCTATATGCAGAGTATACAGTATATTCGATATGGATGGCTTTAAACTAAGAATCATTAATTTCGATATGGATAGTCTTAAACAAAGAATCACTAATTTAAACAGAAATTTTTCTGTTAAAATGTTACCGTTACATGTTTAAACTGCCACCATATGAAACTACGAAAAAATATTCAAGAAATAAAGGAATCCAAGGAGAAATTTGGAAAAGTAATTAAGATTCTGGGGAAAAAATGTAACTTTGAAGTTTGGCGGTGAAAACATAGTTTTGTCTGAAACGACAAAGAACTTGGAAGATCAGTTGAACTGAATAGAAAGTCTTGAAAAGAGGTTATAAGATGAGTATCAACAGAGGGAAAACAAGGGTAATACAATGCAGTCGACTCAAATCAGGCGATCGTAAGGGAACTGTGTTAGGAAATGAGAAACTAAAAGTAGTAAAAGAGTATTGCTATTTGGGCAGAAAAATGAGGAAAACAAATTACGATGGCCGAAATTGACAGGATATCAAATGCAGACTGGCAAAAACATGAGGGGCGTTTCTGAAAAAGTAAATTTGTTAACGTCGGATATAAGTTTAAGTGTTAGGACGTCTTTTCTGAAGGTTTTTATCTAGGGTGTAACCTTGAATGGAACTGAAACTTAGACGATATATAGCTCAGACAAGAAGCGAATAGCGATTTCTGAAATGTGGTGCTACGGAAGAATATTGGAGACTAGAAGAATAGATCGGTTATCTAGCGAGGAGATTCTGAATCGAGTTGGAGAGGAAAGATATATATATGGCTCACCTTGACTAAAAGAAGCGATGTTTGATATGACATATCCTGAGGCATCGAGGAATGGTCCATTTGGTATTGGAGGGAATTATGGGGGAGGGTAAAAACTGTGGAGAGAGACAAAGGGAGGGTACAGTAAACAGGTTCGTATGCAGCAGTTATTCAGAGAGGAAGAGGTTTGCATAGGACAGTCTGATATGGAGAGCTACAGCAAAACAGTCTTCGTGCAACAACAACGGCGGGTTACACAGGCATAATATGCAACGTTTTGGATTTGATACGTTTGTATTGTACGGATAACTAGTTTCCGACCGCTGCAGTCTCATCATCAAATGGAGGTGTTCAGGAACATTGTATCTTGGGCCAAGTACAGTTAGGCACTAGGGTCGTGGCGCTGGCGCAAATAACGGAAATTTAGTTACGGTAACGAAATGTTTACGAAACGAAAAGATCGTTATTTTATAGAATATGTAATTTGCGTTGCCTAGTAATATCCATAAAAAAATCATTCTGATAACACACAACTAGCAAAATGCGCATTATGGTGAGCAGATTAGATTAGGAAATGAGCCACTAAAGTGTAGGCAAAAGTTGGTACTCTGGCAGCAAATCAGTTGACGATGATCGGAGAAGAGAGGATATAAAATGTAGACTGGTACAAGTAAGAGGTGCGTTTCTGGAAAAATTAAAAAAAAAAACTGTTAATATCGAATGTACATTTAAGTGCTAGGAAGTCGTTTCTGAAAGTAATTGTCTGGAATGTAGCCTTGAACTGTAGTGAAACGTGGACGATAAACAGTTTCAGACGAGGAGATAAAAAAATTGTTTGAAATGTGGTGCTGTAGGAGAATGTTGAAGGTTAGAAGGAGAGCTCGGATAACAAACGAGGAAAAGTACTGAATCGAGAAGGTTCAAATAGCTCTGAGCACTATAGGACTTAACATCTGAGGTCATCAGTTCCCTAGAACTTAGAGCTACTTAAACCTAACTAACCTAAGGACATCACACACATCCATGCCCGAGGCAGGATTCGAACCAGCGACCGTAGCGGTTGCGCGGTTCCAGACTGTAGCGCCTAGAACCGCTCGGCCACTACGGCCGGCTCGAATCGAGAAAAGAAATTTGCGGCATGACTTGACTAAAAGAAGGGATGGTTTTAAAGGGCATGTCATGAGGTCTCTAGGCATCACTTTGATAATGGAAAGAAGTGTGTGTGCGTGTGTGTGTGTGTGTGTGTGTGTGTGGAGGGGGGGGAGGGGGAGATGGGAGGGCAAAAATTGTAGGTGCAGACAAAGGTCGACTACAGTAAGCAGGTTGAATGGGATGTAGGTGCTTCAAACCGATCTTCGAACTGAAGAGCACCATAGCAGCATCCTACCATAGAGTATCTATATCTGCTAGAGTTTTTGTATTATTTCCTTCACACAAATTTTGGAAGTGATAATATTATCTAAAAGAAAAAGCAAGCCAGAGTTAGCGTCAGCCGACATGGAGATCATCAGATGCAGAGCGCGAGATGACAAGGAGATGGCCGTTGGAAGGAAATCAATGTGTTATTTTTGGAAACCATGGAAAACGCAAATGAGTGATGCTGGACGGGGAAATGAAACCCTTCCTGTCCCCTGCAGCTGACGACGTAGCAACCACTCGGCGCTGCACCCCCACCCCACCCTTCTGAGTCATCTTACAGGCTGGCTTTCAGCGCGGTCTTGCCTCAGCGCGCAAGCCTTCAGTCTTGGGGAGAGAACGTGCGAGCGATGAGTGCCAGTGGTGACCGCATCCCCCTCGAATACAGGCGCATACCGGTAAGCTTAACTTGTTCGCAACCTTACTATTCCGTTTCCCACCCCTGACGAGTCAATTCAGACCTTTGTTTCGCACGCCTCAGAATTTTATTCACTATTTGTGATACCTATGATTAAGTCGATAAGAGCAAATCCTCCTATTGCAACTAAATGTTACTTTGTTTTATACAAACACGTTTCAATTTTTCATATTACGAGTCATCAGTGGTTTTCATTTTTGTCCCCTTTTCAAGTGCCTATAGGAGGACCAACGGGCACCTGAAAAGAACGGAAAAAAACACTGATGATGTATGGATAGGTGAAAAGTGTTTGTGTAAAAGAAAAACTAACTTTTCGTTTCAAAAGGCGGATTTCTTCTTATCTACGTGATAAGCAGCAACTAAGGAAAAATGGATCCGAATATTAACAATACTTGTGGCATTATTCATTTGCACGAATTTTCAAGACTATCTTGTGATTCTATCCTCCGACATACAGCTGTGTGGTTTATTTATTTTTGTCAGATTTATCGCCTGTTGGAGAGTCATTATTTATTGTGCATGTAAGTTATGTGAGTCTCAATGTTTAATACGATATCGTCAAGGAACCTAATAATCGCCTTGTTTCATGCTAGAACATAGAGGCACGAAGGACAAGTTACTCTATGAGCAGTATCGTAGTTCTTTCGGAAATTCTTTCTTTGAGGATTCAGTTACTGATGTCAATAACCATGTTGCGTTTGGTGAGTGATCCATCAGATCCAATGCTGTAGAATCAATATGTACGCTTAAAAATGTCGTATCACGTAAGGTATTATTTAAAATCACGTATTTTTTTGTTTTTTTCAGTCGATTTTGTTGATTTACAAACCGTATTCACAACATACAAAGTGTCACTATGAGGTCAGTTTCTTACTTTTTGCGTTACACTGTGTTTTTAAAACAATCGTTAAGTAGCAAGTGAGTCTAATTTGCCAGAACGTTTTGAAATGGTGGTATTTTTTGTTGTGAAAGTTGGAATTTTAAGCGCCTTACGATTCTTAATTCAGTGGATAGCTAAGAAATATATGAAAGCATCGTTCTGATACTGGTGTCCATAAAATACTGTATAAATATCGTGAGAGGATGATATACTGTGATTTAAAAGACGTTACGTTAGTTACAGGTATACTGGCTGGTTGCACAAAATATTGTTGCTTACTACGTTCGTGCGCCAGCTGAGGCATCAAAAACCACTTGAAAGTTAAAGAATAGCTCATGAGATTAACGTAAATTTGGAGAAAGGAAACCACTAGTTGTTCACAGGGAAAGTCGTACCGCCTCCTCTTAATATTAAATTACGCCTGATGAAAATTTTTGCATAGGATCTCCATAAACAGGGTGACGCTTTCAGCCGTTTGGAAGACGTTTTTCCCCAAGATCAGTGAGGCCACCTTGAAAGAAGGTGTGTGCATCTGAACACGAATCAGCAAATTGTTGACTGATGACACCTTTCATGCTAAACTCACAAGTGACATACATTTCTTTGAGAGACACGGTGCATGGTGCTTTTTGACAACAGAAGCGAAGCAAAATGTTTCTATAGTGTCTCAACATGCAAAACGGCACTAGAAAGAAGTTGACGTTTCCATCAAGACATTTAAACCATGGAACATCGCAATCAAGGAAGCTGGTATTCTTTAATGATAAGCGATTATTGTTGGTTTTAGTTTAGAGAGACTGATAAGACAACTTAGAAAAGAAAACCATCCACATCCCACTTATCCAATTAACCTGAACATTAAACTTCGTGATACATCATGTGTTTTATTACTCTTCACCACAAACTGGAAATAAAATTGATATGGTTTTATTTTTATTTTGTGCGAGAGAAGTTTGACGTGACAGAGAAAATCTGGTTGCACAACTGAATTCAAAATTAGGTAAGTCCACCAACATAGAAATAGATGCAGAAAAAAAAATCAATTTGTTGAGCTGTGAAATTTGTTCTGTAGATGTACAGGGTTATTACAAATGATTGAAGCGATTTCACAGCTCTACAATAACTTTATTATTTGAGATATTTTCACAATGCTTTGCACACACATACAAAAACTCAAAAAGTTTTTTTAGGCATTCACAAATGTTCGATATGTGCCCCTTTAGTGATTCGGCAGACATCAAGCCGATAATCAAGTTCCTCCCATACTCGGCGCAGCATGTCCCCATCAACGAGTTCGAAAGCATTGCTGATGCGAGCTTGCAGTTCTGGCACGTTTCTTGGTAGAGGAGGTTTAAACACTGAATCTTTCACATCACTATGCGTGAAACTTGCCCGCACGCGTTCAACCGTTTCTTTGCTCACTGCAGGCCGACCCGTTTATTTCCCCTTACAGAGGCATCCAGAAGCTTTAAACTGCGCATACCATCGCCGAATGGAGTTAGCAGTTGGTGGATCTTTGTTGAACTTCGTCCTGAAGTGTCGTAGCACTGTTACGACTGACTGATGTGAGTGCATTTCAAGCACGACATACGCTTTCTCGGCTCCTGTCGCCATTTTGTCTCACTGCGCTCTCGAGCGCTCTGGCGGCAGAAACCTGAAGTGCGGCTTCAGCCAAACAAAACTTTATTGAGTTTTTCTACGGATCTGTAGTGTGTCGTGACCATATGTCAATGAATGGAGCTACAGTGAATTTATGAAATCGCTTCAATCATTTGTAATAGCCCTGTATGTTTCACGCATCTTTCTTCAATCTTATGTTGTGCGGTTGTTCCTTTGCTGTATGTAAAATATTTTGTTATTTCGCAGAATGCATGACAGTCTTTTGTCCGCCCCCGGTAGATGAGTGGTCAGCGAGACTTCGATTCCCGGCTGGGTCGGAGATTTTCTCTGCTCAGAGACTGGTTGTTGTGTTGTCCTAATCATCATCATTTCATCCCCATTGACGCGGCAAGTCGCCTAAGTGGCGTCAAATCGAAAGCCTTGCACCCGGCGAACGGTCTACCCGACGGGAGGCCCTAGTCACACGACGTTCATTCACTCATGACAGTCTTTGAAACGATAAAGTGGTTACCCGATTTTTTAGACAGCATCGCAGTCTCTCGTTGATTTTCCAGTTATTCATGTCCCATGATTCACGTCTGTGATTTCTAGTATATGTAGCTACATAATGGTGTTCACAAGATGTTATGGAGTACTGTAAATAAATCTCTTTGGCCTTGTTGCTAACGCTATATTGCAGAACAATATGACTGCTATTAAATGAGCTGCCATTAGCACTGTGTAATTACTTTCAAACAATCTTGAAATGGGCGTACAGATTGGCGAATTTGTGAACCGATGACTTAGTCAAGCTGCATCCGTTTGGTAGCCATAGAGAGTGTCTGAAATTACACAAAACATCCTCTCCACTGCGTATCCAATCATTCAGTTCATTATTCCCTCAAAAGATCCTTTAGAATAATTATAGGAAGTATCGCGAGTCTTTAATTATGTATAAAGAAATTCCGTTGATGGCACATGCAAAATTACATTTAGTGTAAGTCAACCTGTAAAAGTTCTTAATTATTTGATGGATTCGACGCAATGCTATTTTTGTTTCGATAATAGCAAATGATTTATATTTATTTTGTGTTTTGCATTTACAAATTGCTTCTTATGTTGCGTATATCAAGTTTTTGCCTTTACTACACAAAAACATGACTGTTTGTGATTGTTACAGTTTAATTGATCTCATTCATTCCATACTACAATATACCATCATATTCTGGCGTAACTCTTTTGTCAATGCTAAGGCTTTGCGAGTAGAAGAACATGTAATAAGCATTATTTATGTCAGGGCTTTTTCAGCTGGCGGCCCCCTTCTTCAGTCGAAAATCCATGGCGGACCCCTAGTCAGCCAAGAGCACAGTAACTTTAGCCAAGAGCACAGTAACTTTAAATTTCAGAGCGAAACCCATGGGAACTGAAAGCTTCTTAATGCAAGTGCCATGTTCCCAATGACCCAATGATCTCCACCCCCCCCCCCCCTCCCAAAGTATCAATAGTCTTTGGGGTAGAGATGAATGAAAACAACTTGAAATTAGCGATCCTATTTGAATTCCCACTATATCCAGACAATTATTAGTGGATTTACTCCCTTTGTTCAACTATAGCATGATTAAAATTACTTGGTAATTGACATTTCACCTGTTGAAGCCGCCTTCCTCCGAGAGCTATCAACCTCACGTCCAAACAGTGTGCGATTTGCAGGGGGGGATGGGGGGGATTTCCCCCCCTCTGCATCAGACCATCCCCTCCTCTGGTTTTAGTTTATGCATCCCAACCTGGGATGTTTATTTCCCAAGCACTGGAGTAAAACTTTACATATAATTTAAATTTGTGGGGCCCAACACTGAAAGTTTTTAATAAGTCTTACTATTAATATTATTAATATGTTTCAGTTTTTTATCATCAGAATAAGTACAACTTTTCACAAATGTGCCTCTACTTTTTGAATTCCCCTCGTATATCTGTACCTGTATGTAGATGATTTTGTAAATAAGCTTTACTTATAATGTACTTTTAAAGATATAACAAGGATGGCTTTTCTGATAGTGCATACGCGTCAATAGTGAGTTTCGGCATTAACATCTATTTATAAATAGCTGTTTAACCATGCGTAACGCCACGGTCCAAGCTAGTAACATTTAATTCTACTAACCCCCTGAGACATCCCCCCCCCCCCCCACCCCACTGGTAAAACCACAAATCGCACCCTGCGTCCAAACTGTTCGCTTTTGACAAGCTGCCGCTTGTGGTCTGTTCACTTCCACTGTTTGGCTACTGTTGTATAAGGAGCACGCATATTTCGTAACAGTCGTGTGTGTGTGTGTGTGTGTGTGTGTGTGTGTGTATGTGTGTGTGGTTTTTCGTGAAACCCGAAGAAAAATGTTCATATGTATGTAAAGCCTATGGGACTTAACACACTATTAACCTAAGTGTAACTTCCGCTAAGGACCACACACACACACACACACACACACACACACACACACACACACACACACACGCCTGAGGGAGGATTCGAACCTCCGGCGGGAGCGGCCGCGCAATCCACGACGGCATGGCGCCTTAGACTGCGAGGTCATTCTGCGCGGCTGTGAAGAAAAGAGGCAGACCCATGATTCGGGATACAAACACATCACGGAAGAAAAGAGGCCAAGGAATTGCTTTTAAAGGACAATTGTGACATTTGTTGTGCAATGTGTGGGAATACATTCACCCAGTTTACATGCGTTTCCAAAACCGGATTTCGTAATCCGATGTCCCAATTCCGCTTTTGGTTGGTCAGGTAAACACTTCCAAATCGATTCTCTGAAATCTGCTTTTATAAAGCCGTTTTCCAGTCCCACAATCGATTTTCGTGCCCATGTAAACAGCTCGGAAGTCCAGTTGTTTTTACATCTTTGCGTGTCTACTGAACAGCAGCCGTCAGTCCGTAGCCGGCAGGTAGCAGGCGGCGTTGCAACAGTGTACTGTCATTTAGTAGCTGGCAACTGGCAGGAGGCGTGGCAACAGTTTAGCCACAGCTGACAACTTCAACTACTGCTAGGACACTATATCGTGGCAGTCAGTCTCGACTGTAAACAAATTAGGAAAACAAACAAACAGACACTCTTATTTCTATATAGGAAGACAAAGCATTTCACAGAACGTAAGACTTTCTTTTTCAAAGTTAACAATTCTGGCAGAGGAGGTTTACCTTTTACAAGGTGGCACGTGAAAAGTCCTCATTTGTTTACGCTCGCAGCCAGTTGCCACAATATAGTGTCAGAGTAATAGCAAGTAATTGTAATTGAAGTAGAGGCAGGCCATATTTTTAACTGAGAGGACGGAATATATTATAACGAAAAGAAATTGGCTTTAGAGATCATTTTAATTTTCGTAACAAAAATATCAATGCCAACAGAATTCAATTAATAATTATTTTGTAAATGATAGAAGACAGCAACAAAATTCCTACAGGGTTATAGTTCAGGTACGTTCACTGAGCATCTACGAAGAAAAATGCTTTCTTCTTTACTATAGATGAGTCTGTAGCAATAATAATGGAATCCTAATGTGATGGTTGAGGGTGCTTCTGCCGACACAATTTTGAAAAGTTTGGTTCAGTTCTTGACAACTCGAGACGGATGCCTGGTTCCTCATCTAGACAGCTTCGGTACTTGCTTTTGTGGGCAGCACAGATCGAGAATCCAGATGTATGTTGTGGCAAACCGTAGGAGTACACATTTTGCCTTTTCAACAAGGGGGTAGTATTTCTTGTTATCCAAACGGATCCACAAATGTGAGTAACCGTCAGTGTCAAAACTTGATTTCAAGGTAGGGTCTGTGGCAACTTCTATCAACAACTCATATTCATTTGATGATAGAATGTTCGGCTTTTTGGATACAGTGAATGGGTTGATCACCCATTCGTATTTCTGCAGCTTCTCATCTTGAGCTGTTGGGAAATAATGCTTCAACAATGACATCAAGCTTCGGAGATGTTACAGGATTTGATGAAACAAATTCTTCCCAAGCGCCAATGTTTTGATTTTCAAAAACTCCTTGAGAAGAGGAAAACACTCGACCTCCCCCTCCTCGACACTCTCTGCCCAAAAACTGATTTTCCTTTTGAATGCTCGAACTTTGTCGATAGCAGCGACCTTTGTTTCACTTTGCCCTTGGAGTGAAATATTAATTTCGTTCATTTTGGAGAAAATATCTGACAAATAGGCAAGTATACACCGCCAATTTTCGTTATTAACAAGGTCTGCTAATTTGGTGTTACGCTCGAAAAGGAAAGCTAAGACTTCCAATCTTAATTCGTACAACCGAGAGAGTGCATTCCCACTAGAGAGCCACCTCACTTCTGTGTGGAGAAGCAGGGAACGATGAAGGCTTCCCATATATTCACACAGTATTTTGAAAAGTCTTGACTTCAACGACTTTGATTTTATGTGGTTAATGATTTGAATGGATTCGTCTAAAACTTTCTTGACGAAACAGACATTTATTTCGTAGCTAAAGCGTATCTGTGGAGAGCACAATGACTACTGCTGCAATTCTTGGCATTTTCTTATATTGTCGTTATTGCTCCGACTGTAGGACCCGTCATAGCTTTTGCACCATCTGTGCACACATCTATGCAATTAGACCATGAAACTTCGTTAGTCCTTAAAAAATCATCCAATAGACGGAATATTTCAGCACCTGTTGTGTTGGCCGGTAGTGGTCTGCACAATAAGAGGTCCTCCTCAAAACATCCAGAATATTCATAACGGACAAAAGCCAATAAAATCGCTGTCCTGCAACATCAGTGGATTCATCTATCTGCAGAGAAAATGAATTGTGTTGGATGCGAGAAACAAGAGTGTCTTTCACATCATTTGACATGTCAACACTGCGGCACTTGACAATATTGTTTGATAATGGCACCGAAGATACAAACTCTACTGCCTTATCGTCTAGCATGCAAGAAACAATATCATTAACATACGGCATTATGAGGTTTTCTGCAAAGGTATGAGCTTTGCCTGTTGTTGCCACTCGATAACTAACCAAGAAAAAAGCTTTTAATGAATTTCATTAATTGTTTTTGCATGAGTTTTCATGCAATGCCGAGAAGCAGCTAGTTCAGTACTCCTACTTTTGATAAAAAATCGATGTCTTTAGCCTGGAAATTCGGGTGAGTACCTTCAAAATGACGGCGCAATTTAACTGGAACCTTTGACCTGTTCGGAAGGACTCGCGCACAAATTACACGCTGAGCTTTACCCTGCTTTGTCTCCATAAAGCCCATTTCTAAATAGCTTTCGTTGTTCTTACGCTTTTTGGTTATTCCACTTCACCAGGATATTGCAACCAATGGAGTACTTGCAGCGTTTACAGATAATAAACCCGGCTGTGGAGCTTCTTGTGATGGTTCTTCCTTTGGTTGTCCTCCCTCCTCATTCATTTCAACTGGAAACTTCCCTTGGTGTGAAGGCGATGGAGAAACTGCACCCTTCTTCAATGATAGTGACTTCAGCCACCGATCCATGTTAGAAGCGATAAAGTGGTCAAAAATCGATTTATGAAATAGGTAGTGCACTGACAAAGAAAGTTTAACATTTAATGATGCCTGGGGCCGCATACGTGCCAGTCATCGCTGTGATTGGTCGACAAAGCTCGCTCCGCGCATGCGTAAAAGGTTTCAGCGCAACTAGCGCCGTGAGCCCTATTGTTGCGAAACAGTCGATCAGAGAAGCCGCATTCTCCGGCACTAAACTGTGTATGCGTTCTCACTTAAGGAACCGCAAAGGCTGCTTGGGAATACGACCTGAAGTAAAAGTAGACATGTTTTTCACACACAAAAAAATAGTGATGAATTTGATTTTCACATTTTTATTAAATAATTTTACTCATTATTTTACACGATTTGATGAAAGGTGGCCGCGGACCCCCTAGAAAGAGCCGCCGGACCCCTAAGGGGTCCGCGGACCACTCGTTGGGAAGCCCTGATTTATGTAATTTCAAGAACTAAATTGAGTGATTGCTGCTTCTCACTATTTACTCTTTGAAATTTGTTTGAAATTATACAATATTTTTAAAAAAGTAGAGATTAGTTCATAGAATCAACACCCAGAATAGGTTATTTTATTTGGATGATAATGCTTCGTAGCAATGGTTTCACAAAATTTCTCAGCAATTTTAAAAGGTTTCATGAAAAAGTTGTTAAATGTGACAGTTGTGGCTCTCCTTGTCATATCTATTGTGTGAACAACTCGAGGTAACCGAACATGCCTCTGGGGCGGACTCGAGTACTCAGTGTCACTGATAGGCCCTACGTGTCTTCTGTCAAATGGGTGGTTCAGTATCTGCTGCTGGCATTTGTCAGCAGCACCATTTCTCACTTTGTTACTGAGACATCTACACTGATCAGCCAGAACATTATGACCACCTATCTGACAGCCGACATGTCCATCTTTGGAACGGAAGTGTCGTGGCATGGAAGCAATGAGGTCCTGGTACCACATCTGTACGAACGTCACCTAATTCCCGTAAATTCTGGGGGAAGAGGGGCGATGACCCCTGACACCACTTTCAATCACTTCCCAGATGGGTTTGATCGGGTTCAGATCTGGCGAGTTGGGGGGGGGGGGGGGGGGGGTCAGCACACAATTGGAACTCGCCACTGTGTTCCTCTAAGCATTCCGTCACATTCCTGGCCTTGTGACATGGCGCAGTATCCTGCTGACAGATGCCACTGCTATTGGGAAACATGCTCGTCATGAAAGGGTGTCTGTGGTCTGCATCCAGTGTCCCGATACTGCTTGGCTGTCATGGTGCTTGCACAAGCTCCACTGGACGCATGGAAGCCCTCGTGAATGTTGGCCAGAGCATAATGGAGTTGCTACCAGCTTGTGTCCATCCTGCAATACAGGTGTGAAGGGGCTGTTCCCCGGAAGACGATGGATACGTGCCCTCCCATAGCCGCCATGGTGAAGAAGGTATAGCATCATCAGACCATGCAGTGCTTTGCCATTGCGCCAACGTCCAGTGCCGATGGTCTCACGTGCCGATTTCAGTAAAAAAAAAAAAAAAAAAAAAAAAAAAAGAAAAAGTTCAAATGGCTCTAAGCACTATGGGACTTAACATCTGAGGTCATCAGTCCCCGAGACTTAGAACTACCTAAACCTAACTAACCTAAGGACATCACACGCGTCCATGCCCAAGGCAGGATTCGAACCTGCGACCGTAGCAGCAGCACGGTTCCGGACTGAAGCGCCTAAAACCGCTCGGTCACAGCGGCCGGCGATTTCAGTCGCAGCTGGTGTTAATTTTGGCACGTGCGTGGATCATCGGCTGTGGAGGCCCACCGTCAGGAGTGTTCGGTGCACTGTGTGTTCAGACACACTTGTACTCTGGCCAGCATTAAAGTCTGATATTACTTCCACCACAGTTCGTCGCCTGTCTTGTTTTACCTGTCTGCCCAGCCTACGAAGTCCGATATATGTAATAAGGTGAAGCCGCCCAACCCCACGACGTCTGGTTGTGCTTTCACCTTGGTTTCGCCACGTGTTGAACACACTCACACCCAACAAGTCATGCAGTTTCCGAAATGCTCGTGCCGAGCCTCCGGGCCAGCACAACGTGGGCTCGGTTAAACTCAGACTGCGCGCCTTCCCCATTCCACACACGGGCAGCACGCCTCTGATGCTACATCTACCGTGCCTATATCTGACTAGCAGTCATTCCTTGCCTGGTGACGTTACTATTACCTCGATGGTTTATATCAATAGTAGGTGGGCGGTCATAATATTCTGGCTGACCAGTGTATATGTGATACCAATGAAGCTATCGACTCTCTTTTATATACATATTTGTTCTGTTAAGAATATAATATCTACTGACGAATGAACTTATTTATTCTTTTTGTCCATTGACCTTTTGTTATAATGTTGACTTCTATCGACTGTTGTTCTTCATATCCTACGACCTAGGTTTTTTGTGTACTGATAATCTTCAGCAATATTTAGACTGTAAACGTCTTTTTGGTGGTTATTCTCATTACCAGCAATAAAAAGTTCATCATGATAAAACAGTGTCGTCATCACTCCTCATAAACACGGATTTTATTAGAGCCAACTTACATCCTTTCCATAAACGTAAGTTTTACTTTTTTTTAACGCGCTTGTATTCAACAGTAGCATCATAAGAATTGTTACATATGCGTAAAATTCTTGTTCTTGTCGTTTCAGCCATGTCTATTTTAGCTGTTCTTTTCCTTGGCGCTGGACTTATCCGTAGCATATTATTCCCGTATTTCTTTCCAGTTGTGATCCTTAGTCACTTTAATTAATGTTTTGTCAGTAATTAGTTTCGGTTTGTCTTCAGTTTCTTCTTGAGCGGAATACGCTTCTGGACGCCCTCCTGTGTTGTCCTCTCTTCCTACAGGTCATTCTTAACAACGATGAACCTCATTTTATTAATGAAAAACTAGCTGACGACTCGATTGCTCAACCCTATAGGACGCGCAAGAGCGCTGTTTCCGCAGCAAATAATGCTCCTTCTACGAGTAGCATTCGTGATCTTACCTAACCTGCACCCCTGTAGCAAGTCCGTGTGACATCGCAGTGGAGGAATAACGCAACTGTTCCCGAATGGAAGGCCGCTGTTTACAAGGTTGAATGTGAATACGGGCCTATGGTTTAAAGGGTATGAAGACAACGAAAGGAAACCGAAGAACAAAATAAAAGGAGTCTATCTTAAATCAGTGTAGTTTTCTGTATTAGTTCTCCACCAAAAGATGGGAAGTAATAAATATCTATTCAAGAACGTAGCGTTTCTTTCTTACAAAAAGGAGCGAAAATGCGTCAGGTTGTCGATTCAAAATAGTTGCATGAAACTTAGGAAGTAGTAGATGGTGAGATTATTTTATCATTCACAAAGTTTAAAAAAATGGGGCTTACCATCTGAGGTCATCAGTCCCCTAGAACTTAGAACTACTTAAACCTAATTAACCTAAGGACATCACACCGAGGCAGGATTCGAACCTGCGACCGTAGCGGTCGCGCGGTTCCAGACTGAAGCACCCAGAACCGCTTGGCCACACCGGCCGGCTAAGTTTTTCACTTTCGGCTCCTGGGTAATATTTTTTGGCACGTACTCTACACCCATCTCTTGCGCGTATTTTTCAGTCATTATTTTTGTGTAGCATACCGTAACCTTACTTTCCACAACTTTATCACATTTTTTCGTCAGTTACCGTGGACTTAAATATTTGTGATATCCAATCTCACGCAAACCAGCCACTTAATTTCCACACTTGCCCCTAGGTATGGGCGCCCTTGGCCTGTAGCGTTCGACGTAGTGTCGTCTTCAAATTTCACCAATTTCTTCGTCTGGGCCTAGGTTTTTTTTCAAGACATGTCTTTCTCTTATTTATAATTTATCCATCACATTTTTCCTATTCATTGCAAGGAACTGTGCAGGATATAGGCCTTAGGTCGTGTTACTATTAGTGATACTTATCCAATAGAATTCAAACCGCTTTCTTCAACAATAGTTTTCTCCCCGTTTCTTGTCTGTCAATCATGGTGTACTCCAAGGGCCAGTCTTGGGCCCCTCCTCTTCGTGTTGTACGTGAATGACCTGCCAAGCAATTTAACAAGTGATTTTTCAAAGTCTGTTTATATGCATCTGTTTGACGCCTAGTTCGCTCAACAACAACACACATGACACTGCCTTACTCAAAACAAATATAGTTTCTGACCGTGCAATGCCAATAAACTATCTTTGAATATAGAAAAAAAACGCAATAATTAAATATTTCCTACAAAAATAGAACCCTAGAGAATGCAGAGTTATCCATTAAGTTCCTTGGTATTGTCTTACAGAGTAACCTCAGTTAGAAGACACATATTAATTATTTAATGCCAAAAATTTCTATGGGTCTTTTTATGGTTAGAAAGTTGCAGAAGACAGTAAACGAGAGAACCCTGCTTTCCGTTTACTGTGCCTATATTCCTATCTGACCTATGAAACTGTCCTTTGGGGTTACAACTGTTGCTCCAAATGCCTCTTTAGTGCAAGAAAAGCAGTCAGACTAATCCGCAAAGTCTCACCTAAAAGACAATCTAGAAATTTGTTCATCAGGGTTAGTGTCACGACATTACCATGTATATATATTTATCATTGTCTTTCATATGTATGTCGATAAAGCTTATCCAGTTTTACTGTAAATTTCGGTGTACAAGGCAATGTAATGATATAAAAAAGAATACTGCTTTTGTTCTAAAACTCAAAACAATTTTAAGATCGCATCAGTTAAGCTGTTCAACAAACTAGCGCTCTCCATTAAGGGATTGGAGCTGAAGAAATTTAAGGATTCTGCCAAATTTGTTAATTCAAAATTATTTTTATACTCTGGAGGAATTCTATGGCCTTAAATTGTACATGTACATATTTTCGATTCTATCATAATTTAAATTGCCTTTTGTATGTTTTTATATCCCGACATTGATTACGCAATCATTACACACGTGTAATTGTATTGTTCATTGGCAATAAAAATGAAACAAATAAATAAATGAAAATATGTTGTAATGTCATACCGGTATCATTGACATTAACGGATACTGATTTCTGCATACAGACGTTTTCCTGGTCCTTAATCTGGGAGGTGTTGTAAAACAACAACTCTTATAGGTATTCAAATACTTCCATCCCTTTGATTTCCCCTCCTTCTACCCGTAGTAACCCGGGATCTCAAGTTGTGTAATATATTCCGTTTTCTCGAAGGAAATCTGGAGTCCCGCTTTTATTGCTTGCGTCTTCAGTTCATTGATTTGTTCTGCAAATGTGTCAAGCGAAAAAATTCATGTTTCAAAAGCATCTGAAATCTCAAAAATTCACTTTGGAGGCGGTGTGAATGAGAACCTATTGGCTAACAGCCTTTGTTTTGTTCCCCATGGTGGCGACATTTTTCACCAAAATATTCCACTATTAAAGGTTAAAATCCGTAAATCCCTGCGCCGGTTTCTGTTGTGTGTGAGAGCAAGTTTTACTTACTAGATTTCATAGATTTTTTGAATTGCCGTCATTTATTAGTGATTATTAAATGTTCAGCCAGGATTTACCGTTTTCAAATGTTCAAAGAGTGTGAAATCTTATGGGACTTAACTGTTAAGGTCATCAATCCCTATGCTTACACATTACTTAAATTATCCTAAGGACAAACACACACACCCATGCCCGAGGGAGGACTCGAACCTCCGCCGGGGCCAGCCGCACAGCCCATGACTGTAGCGCCCAGACCGCTGGGCTTATCCCGCGCGGCTTTACCGTTTTATTTATAGTTGAACAACCCAGTGAAAGAAGGGGATAACCATTTTTTTCCGTAAACCCATTTCTTTAATGCTGTTTAAAAAAAAATTCGCTTCTTGCTTTTGTGCCTAAACCGTACCCTTCAGATCCTTACTCAACCTGTATAAACTATACTGTGTTTAAATTTTTTTAATTACATTTTTGTGACTCCCAAAAAATTTTTAAAATCTGAGTTACCCCCTCCTTGAGCCGAGGTTTTCGACTGTAAAGTATTTCCGCACATACAAACCCCTTCGTTATCGTCGTCCGCCGCCATTTCGCGCCATGCAGTCATTATGCAAGAACTTCGAAGATGTGACAAGTTCTCGCAGGAACACGTTTCGAACTGTTATCACTGCAATGTAATATCAATAGATTTTGGTAGAGACTACGCATTGGTTCAAACCGGACGCTCCTCGCATTATCGACAATGTTGACTTCAAGCGTGCTACTGTGACGAAGTGCTACTTTGCCTTGAAACTAATAATTGATTCAGGTCTGCATGTCCAATATTGATGTACAAAGCATGCGTGTTGGAATATGGATACGTATTTGCATTTTTTATAAAATTAAAGAAACATGTTTGCATTTGAACGAATGACCAAGTCACGGCTACGTGACGATGTTCGCGCGCACATTACACTTCATCACACTCACTCCCTGTGATGCATATGATAAACAGACCTATGGTTTTAGAATCCACGAACGATAATAAAAATTCCCGAGGCCAGCAAGCAAGTCGGAAGCAGCCGCGATCGAGCAACAGTCATTACAAACAATCAGCGCCCTTCACCCCTTTCTTAGCGACACCTAATCACACTTAAAAAATGCAATAGATCTACTAAAGAGATTGTCTACACTACGCTTGTCCGCCCTCTTTTGGGGTAGTGCTGCGTAGTCTGGGATCTTTACCAGACAGGATTAATGGAGTGCATCGAGAAAGTTCCAAGAAGAGCAGCACGTTTTGTATTATCGCGAATTATAGTAGAGCATGTATTGGACGTGATACGTGATTTGATATGGACTCCATTAAAACAAACGCATTTTTCGTTGCGGCGGAATCTTCTCAGGAAATTTCTATCTTCAGCTTTCTCCTCCGAATGCGAAAATACGTTGTTGAACCGACCTACATAGGGAGAAACCGTATCCGTAATAAAAAATAGGCATTCGGTTTTTCCGCGCGCTATTCGAGAGTGGAATGATAGAAAATTATTGTGAAGCCGGTTCAATGAACCCTCTGCCAGGCACTCAAGTGTGATTTGCAGAGTATCGATGCAGATGAAGATGTATATGTAGAAATCACAATCTCAAAGTGACTTGCAACATAATGATTGAGAACATTTTTTTTTCCGTCACCAAACGATTCAATTCCCCCTACTCTCTCTCAAAACAGTCTTCCAGAATTGCGTGACTATTCCAGTAAATTCAATTTCTCTGTGTAATATAGGTATTCCTTTTTTCTTAACATTGCTGTTGCTGAGACTGGCGAAGAAATCCAGTGGCTGCTTTTCACCAGATTGCCTCTTTTTTTTCTTTAACAGAAATATAAGGTGATTAAGTATATGAATAAAATAATGTGATCCTTACCAACTTTTTGTACCACTCATAAATTTTAATTTTAAATTATGACACAAAGATGCAAGCAGCTCTCTTTTGTATCCACTCTATTACAACACTACAAGGAGAAGACAAGATACAG
The DNA here is from genome assembly GCF_021461395.2 of Schistocerca americana. NCBI lineage: Eukaryota > Metazoa > Arthropoda > Insecta > Orthoptera > Acrididae > Schistocerca > Schistocerca americana. The sequence continues at coordinate 133,203,139 of NC_060122.1, read as the reverse complement.
TTGCTTCTCTCTACCCTCATTTATTTTTCGACGAATGACAATGAGCCAGCAGCAGAGAGGAAAGTCGCTCAAGTGAGCACTTAACAAGGGTAAAGAAATACTTCATAGTTGAAAAATAAATACGAAAATGATACCTAAAGCCACAAAGCTAAACAGAAAGGATCTATATGAATGAATGAATGGTTTATTTGTCCATACCATAATAACTTAATGGTCGTGGACGTAGTCAGTTTACAAACACAAGAAAATTAAAAATGTTTAGAAGTAATGAGAAATTATACACAATAACATTAAAAATCCTTGATGGAGTACAAACATTTATCAATTCACAGTTGCTTCAATTTTGTCTTAAATATGGTTCCTTTTAACAATATTTTATTATTTGGCAGTCTGTTATAAAAAAATGTCTTCAAGCAGAAAATGGACTATGTCTGTTACTCTTTTATTACTAAATTTTATGTGGTACTCTTCTCTTTTTCTTGTATTATAATTATAGATCTCACTATTGATTACACTATGCTCCATATTTTTTTTTTACAAACAGTGTAGATCTGAGAATATGCAATGTATACACTGTTAGTATGTTATATTTAATGAGGTATTCTTTTCAGGACTCATGCTTATTAATATTAGCTATTATCCTAATTGCTCATTTCTGCGCTCTAAAAGCCCTTTGCATATATACCTTTGGTGTCGCACTCCAAATCTTGATACCATATTGCAGGTGAGAGTGTATAATTCCCAAATAGATTTGTCTTAAAACAGGTTGCGCTATTATGCTAGAAAGGTGTTATAGCAGTAAGTGTTACATGAGATTTTTTTACACTTGCAACAGATGTTCTCCTTCCATGTAAGATGTTTGTCTACTGTAATACCCATGAATTAATGTTTATCAATTGTTTCAACTGATAGCTCTGGTTCTGTATCCACTTGCCTTGATTTATAATTTAGCAGAAACTGCATCAGAATTGTCTTGTCCTTATTTAGTGCCAATTTGTTTTTGGTGAGATATTCTGTGATGAGGCTAATGTTCTCTGCATTATTTCGCACTGCTACATGTTTTGTAGGGCACCAACGTATGAAGGAGGAATCACCAGCATAATTTACTAGGTTTGAATTTTGTGGAATTATTATATCATTGATGTACACAATAAACAAAAAAGGCCCAATAATACTTCACTGAGGGATTCCACATTTAAGAATTTTATAAGATGATTTTACTGTTTGTGTACATGTCTTCCAGTTGTATAATACAGCTTTACACATTGTCTCCTGTCAGCAAGGCAGGATCTAAACAAATCTAATGCTACTCATCTGACTCCATAGGTTTCTAATTTATCTAGAAGAACAGAATGACTTATAGAGTCAAAAGCCTTGGTTAGGTTTAAAAAGGTGCCAATAACTTCGTTTCCATCATGAAGTTTATTCAGTACTACTTGCAAAAATGTAGCTACAGCTGTTATTGTAGACTGGGCTTCCTGAAACCATGCTGAAAGTTTTTTAATAGATTGTACTTGCAGAAAAATGCTTCAAGTTGATCAAGAAGTAGCCTTTCCAACTGCTTACTAAGTACTGATGTCAATGAAATAGGCCTATAATTTTGTATATCTGTAGTTATTCCCTTTTTGTGCACTGGTCTTATTTCAGTGACTTTTAACAGGTCAGGAAATGACCCCTGACTGAAACAGCTGTTTATTAAATGTTGTAGTGGCTTTACTTTATTATTTCATTACTGTATTCTTTCAGGAATTTCAATGAGATGTCATCCCAGCCGCTGGATGTATTTGCTTTTAAGATGGAAATGGTTTTCAGGATTTCCAATTCAGTAACACACCTCGGGAAGAATGAATTACTGACATTACTGGGATTTATCACCTGTGATGGGTCAATCTCATCCTCCCTACTCATCTTTCTAAAGTGGTCTATTAATCTCTCACGTACTTCCTTTGGCCCACTCAGCAATTTTTCATTGTCACTTATTATGCTATTGCACTCTGCATTGTCACTTCCTCCAATTTACTTATTTACTATAGTCAACACTGTTTTGCTAACGTTACTAGATTGCCTCACCTGTTCAGCATACATCTGTGCCTTTAATGTCTTAAGTGTGTCCCTGTAGGTTTTTCTACAAGCTTTGTATTTAGATTGGAAGTGTTGCAGTTTGGTGTCTATAAAAAGAATATATAAATCCTTCATATCTTGCTTTAATTTTATCATGTTGGGGGAAGTTTAATATTCCTGGAACTGTCAGTTTTCTTTAGTGTTTTGCAGACTGAAATAACAAAGGAAAATTTGTACCAAGACCACGACTCAAACTCAGGTTTCCTGCTCACTAGGCAGATGCACTAACTACACCACCCTGGCAGTTGTGCAAAGCCACTGTGCCAACGTGGAGTAGTAGTTGGCACATCCGCCTAGTGGGCAGGTGACCAGTCTGAATCCAAACCTTGGTACAAATTTTCATCTGCCTCTTCAATCTGCATTTATACATCATAGATATCTGAGATTTGGAAATGTCCCTGGAACCACACAATTTCATTTGATTAAACAGAGGTGTGAGATTTACAGAATTCCCAGTTTACCAGTTTTTTGGACAAGTCCCCATCCTTGTTTCAGGATTTTGAGAATGTTTGGTCAATTGAATCATATGCCATTATGAAATTTAAGAAAGGCACTTCAAATTTCTTATTTCTGTGTTTTGGTTGCAGAAGACACATTTAAAACTGATGATTTGTTCAGCAGTTGAATGTCTTTTCCTGAACCCTCCTTGGTATTCACCCATACTTACTTTGTCTTAGTGCTCTTGATGTTCTGTATCAAAGCATACATATTTATGCAGTTTCCTGTAGCACGGATAATAATGGGTTGTCACATCCCAAGTGTGGATATTGTAGGAGACTGGATGATAGGGATTCATGCTGAAAGGAAAATCAGTCATTTGGACAAGTGAAAGGAATTCTTGAATTGCTATCGCAAATTCCTTTGAGCAATACACTAGTGAGGTATAGGACAACAATGGGATGGTGACTATGGAGAATAAATATTCAAATAGTAAATCATTATTATTAAATGTATGATATTTTAATAGACAGCTTACAGAAAATGACTATTCTGACAGATGATGTCTACAGCTGGAAATTCTATCTACCAGGTGCTGTGTCCCCACCAGAAATGCTAAATCCAACCACAGAGATAGTGACACTCATTTACTGTTCCTTCAACTTACGTAATCTCGGGTACTTCTTCCCAAGACAATGAATACCAGCAGAAACTTATACAAAGAGGGTGGGGGTGGGGGGTGGGGTGGGGGGGTGGGTGGGTGGGGGGGAGCAAGGCTCTTAAGACTGCCATTTTTTATAGAAATAAGTTGGTCAGTTTTGAGACATGTCAAGCCATAAGAACTCAATTTTGTGGGTGAGACAGAGAATTGCCAATGCCAGAACAATCTATACAACTGACAGCTAATAGCCGACTATGACTAATGCACTTGTACATTGTAGTTCAAGTACACAGTGCCCTTTTAAGCTGGAAATATCTCATTCACATTCATTGCAGCCTTAGCAGATATTTTGCTGGAAACAAGTCAGATCTTACACACTGCTGAAGTCTTGGACTTTTGCATCTGTATTAAATACCAGTGTTGTCTGCTTGTAGGATGTACAAAGTGGTTGGTATTTTCAAACAAAGTTGTTTCATGTTCTAAGCAAATGTTAATATGCATGTGTGTGTCTCATTGGTCATTATGTAATTTGATTCATGTCAGACTGGCATACTTACTTGAAATGTATTTCACTATGCAGAATATATTGATGCAGTTTTAATGTGGAAGTGTCTTTGGTGGATAACTCACTGCAGTCATTTTTGTTTACATCACAAATGAGCTTCTGACAATGTATTTACAATTTTGCACATTTTATGAATAATAGATATCTACAGATGAAATTTATTTGAATGTACAAATATTATATTGTCCAAATGAAAGATAATTTTTTCCTGCTCTTTAAACAATTTATAGATAAATTTCAGAATCCAGTGTTAAATTATATGGTTTATTGTTTAAATGTGTTCCTTTCTGTAAGTGCAGGGAGACTGTTGTGCTGAATTATGTGGGCAACTCATATTTATAAGAGGTGTAAAGATGTTCATAGCTGACATTGTACAAGTTGATTTTTTTCTTTTTGTTCTTTTTTTTACCCAAACACCCAATAATTTGTATGAGCTGATCAATGTCAATTGTGATTCACTTGACATTGCAGTCAGAGGATATCAACATATTTCATTTTGTGAATGGAAATTGTATCAGATGTGACTGAATATTTCTACAACCTTTTTCAGACAGTAATTAATAATAAATAATTGGATCATCTGAAAAGAGTTTGAGGTTATTATTTATGTTACCTGCAAGCTCATTGACATATAGCATGAACAGCAAGAGTCTGAACACACTTCAGTGGGGGCACACCTGAAATTACTTCTACAAATGTTGATGATTCTCTATCTGAGATGCATGCTGTGTCCCTCCTGCCAATAAATCCTCAGTTCAACCACAAATTTTTGCTTGACACAACATATGATTGTAGTTTAAATAATGAGCATAGATGTGGTACTGAGCCAAATACTTTTCGGAAGCTTGCACTTTCCTCACATGACGCACTGAAAGCTTTGGAAGTAGTCAGGTAGATGCTTCATTTCTTGATTCCCAAAAAGCATTTGACTCAGTATCACACCTACACCTACTGTCAAAAGTAAAGTCATGTGGGGTATTAAGTGAAATTTGTGACTGAATTGAGGACTTTTTCGTAGGGAGGATGCAGCATGTTCTTTTGAATGGAGTGTCATCATCAGATATATAAGTAAACTCAGATGTGCCCCATGGAAGTGTTTTGGGACTCTTGCTGTTTGTGTTGTAAAGTAAATGATCTTGCAGACAATATCAATAGTAACCTCAGACTTTTTGCAGATGTTGCAGTTATCTGTAATGAAGTACTACCTAAAAGAAGGTGCACAAATATTTAGTCAGATCGCAATAAGATTTCAAAGTGGTGTAAAGATTGGCAACTTACTTTAAATGTTCAGAAATGTAAAATCGTGCACTTCACAAAATGAAAAAAACGTAGTATCTAATGACTATAATGTCAATGAGTCACTTTTTGAATCGGCCAGCTGGTACAAATACGCGGGTCTAACACTTTCCAGGAATATGTCATGGAACGGTCACATAGGCTCAGTCATGGCTAAAGCTGGTGGTAAACTTCAGTTTATTGGTAGAATACTGGGGAATCGCAATCAGTCTACAAAGGAGATTGCCTATTAACCACTTGTGTGACCGGTTGTAGAATACTGTGTGAGACCCAGACCAAATAGAACTAACAGGAGATACTGAATGTGTACAGAGAAGGGCAGCACGAATAGTCATAGGTTTATTCGATCTATGGGAGAGTGTCGATGAGATACTGAAGGAACTAAACTGGAGGACTCTGAAGATAGATGTAAACTATCTATAGAAAGTCTATTAACAAAGTTTCAAGCACTGTCTTTAGATGATGATTCTAGGAAAAGATTACAATCCCCTACATATTGCTCGCATAAGATCAGGAGGATAAGGCTGGAATAAATACTGCATGTGCAAAGCCATTCAAATAATCATTCTCGTTGTGCTCCACACATGAATGGAATGGGAAGAAACCCTAATAGCTGATACAGTGGAATGTACCATTTGATGTAGAAGTCAAGAAATATTCAGTTTTCCTTACTGCCATGATCCGTAACTAACAGTGTATCACCTGAGAAAAGAACAAGCTGGATTTCCCATGACCAATTTTTTTTTTCAGCTTCCATGCTGGTTGCCATAGTGGAGGACATTCTGTCCAAGATACCTCATTGTGTTTGAGATCATAATATGTTCTAAGATTTTATGACAGAGGGATTTCAATGATATCGGACAGTAGTTTTATGTATAACTTCTGCTGCATTTCTTATACATGGGTGTGACTTGTGCTTTCTTCCAACTATTGGACACACTCCTTTATTTCCTACAGACCTCACTTCCTTGATTGTCTCGTTATTCATCCTTATATTATTTCACAACTTGGATAATTATTGTGTATCCATAACAAAGATACAAACTTTCAATTGGAAGCTATTAGGTGAACATAGAGTCTATGGCACTCTTTAGTGAAAGTCAGCTTCTTGTTGCAGATGTCAGTGTGCCTGTACCATAACGTGGGTCATGAGAAGAGGATGCAGTTACGCAGCCAGAGGCTACTTCTAGAGCGGGAGGCCTTAATGCGGCGGGCCATCGTCAACAGCTCATTGAAGAGATCTGAGCAGGGTCCGCCGTTCAAGTACAAGAACAATGACGAGTATTTTGATATGATCTCAGGGTCTGCAAGTGATGAGTTTAATCACCTGCGCTTCCGTACGGTGGTGCGTCACGAAGGCAAAATCTGTCACTCATTTATCCTGAGGCTGCACAATAATGATGGACATGAGGAAGAAGAAGAGGAGCTGGTAAATGAGAAACAAGAAGTCACAGAAGAGCACAGGGAGAAGAAAGATGAAGAACTGAAGGCAGTAATTTGTATGCAGGAGGGGGAAGGTGAAGAGGAAGACAAAAGTGACATGGACTATGAGAATGGTGAATGTGAAACACTAGAGGTAGTGGAATGCAGTGGGGAGGAGGAGGAGAAGGGGGGCATGGGGAAGATGAATGTGAGAAGCAAATTGAGTTGCACAAGAAGAAAGAAAGTGAAGAGCAAGATGAAAAAGGAACACAAAGCAGTGCTGAGAAAGAGGAAGCTGGAACAGATTGCAGCTCAGTTCCAGCAGACAGAACTGCTGAGCAGGAGGAGGAATCGCAAAAATCTGCCACTAGGTGACAGTACTGCACGCTGAAGGGGATGCACCTGGCTCTAGACAAGGTATGTATTGTGTTCATTCAAAATTACGTCTCAAATGTACTCTGTATTCTAATCATGGTCACACCTGATCCAGGGCAGGGGTGAGCATTTTTTGTTAAATGTATTTATATTTTTAAATATTAAAATATTCAAATTTCTCAACTAACTTTCAGAATATAAAGTAGAATTAAAACAAAAAATCTAAAAAATTACAAGTAATATTTAACATAGGATAGTTTTAAGCTGCTTGACTGGGAACTACCTACTTTGATTGGCTTGTGGCTCAAACAGCTGCTGAAAACATCCATCCACAAAAAGGTGGCCATTCACAGGCTGACCAACAACAAAGATGACATGTTTAATGAACCGCAAACTAAAGGAAGTAGAGTAAAGTATGACAATAAAATACCCTTAAATAACAAAAAAATTACAGAAAGTATGATTTTCCCACACATATATGGAAAGAAAGAGCATTTCCCACACTCACATCCTTGTGTACTTACTGTCTGCAGGCCTGCCTTCACAATTGTAGTGATAAGTGAAAAAGGGATGATAATGGTGAGAGCACACTTTGATTTTACATAACGCAAAGTGTGATGTCGTAGAAAATTGAGAGGTTTTCTTGCTGTTATTCACATGAAACATGTATTACTAAAATTTTTGGATGAACCATTTTCAAATGGAGAACTTCTCTGAACTGTAATTTCTTGGCAGCTATGCTACAGCAATGTACTAAGAACTGACACAAATAAATCTTCTTTATTATTAAATTAAAACATTTTATACATATTATTGCTGGTATCCTCAATAAAATGTAAAGCATTTGTGGCATATCAAAGTTGGGATGAAAATAAATTATATTTGGCAGCAGGAGAAACACAGAATCAAATTGTGACCTCAGCCAGAACAGAACCCTGAATCCGCACCTGTTATAACTGTTCCAGGTTAATCAATTTCTTGGTCGATAACCCATTGCAAGAGAATGTCCAGGATAGGGTTGCCAACTCTCCAGTATCATACAGGAACTTCTGTGTTCTTCTGAATATTTGAGCGTCTCCTGTCTCCCATATTTCGGAAAATGACACATTAAAATTTAAACCTGCCACATATTTTTCAAATCTCATTGCTGGACAATTAGTGCAATATCAATTAATCGATACAGCGTAGTATTATTGATACAGTTACTACATTAATATATAGGGAACACAGAACATAACACAGTGTTGCGAGGCATGTTGCAATTATCTTGTTTCTTAGTCATTCTGCTCAATCCGAGTTATGCAAAATGGAAGAAACCAAAACTCTGCAGAAAAAGAGAGGAAATTACATCTATATGTATCAGAAGATATGGAAAGAAACTCATTTATAAGTTAATCCTGTAAAAGGAAACAATTCTAAAGCGTATTGCACCCTTTGCAAGCGTGAATTCAGCATAGCACATAGTGGTAGTACAGACTGTCAGCAGCATGCCAACACTGAGGCCAACACTGAAGGACACAAAAGCAGAGTTAGGGGAAGTAAGACATCTAAGATACCCAGCTATTTTCAGTGCCTAAGTGATGGTCCCACTAGTGATGAATCCATCAAAGTTGCAGTGGGTGAGTTATAGTTTCTGTATCATACAGCGAGGCACAATCTAAGTTATATTAGCATGGACTGTGCAAATAAACTTCCAAAGAATGTATTTATGGATTCAGATGTGGCCAAAAAATATACATTGTGGTAGGATGAAAGCAGAATCTATTTCAAAAAATGTATTATCACCTAGAAGTGTAAGTGATTTCCTAGATGTGCTTAATGATCCAGAGAAGTGTAGCATCTTGTTTTCTGTGGCTTCAGATGAGCTGAATTACAAGAAGAGGAAAATGTTTCCTGTAGTAGTCAGGTACTCTGAACCTTGTGTTGGCATCAGAAATGAACTATTAGATTTGGGGAACAAGCAGATGAGGGTGCTAGTGGTATTCATGCTTTGACAGGAAACAGTCTTGAATCTCATTCATTAAATGTAAATAACATTTTGCCTTATAGTGCTGATAATGCTAGTGTCAATTATGATTAAATTATTGAAATTATTGAGTGAGAAAAATAACAAAATATTTCAAGCAAACTGCACAAATCACATAATCCATAATGGTACTAAATTTGCTTCTGATGTCTTTGATGTAGACACAGAAATGATAGTTACTAAGATTTATGGACACTTTTCAGTGTCAGCATAATAAACTAATACTAAACTCCATCTGAACAGGCCATGAAGGCCCAATGGTGCTGACTGGCCGCCGTGTCATCCTCAGCCCGCAGGCATCACTGGATGCAGATATGGAGGGGCATGTGGTCAGCACACCGCTCTCCTGGCCGTATGTCAGTTTATATGAGACCAGAGCCGCTACTTCTCAATCTAGTAGCTCCTCAGTTTGCCTCACAAGGGCTGAGTGAGCCCTGTTTGCCAACAGTGCCCGGCAGACTGAATGGTCAACCATCCAAGTGCAAGCCCAGCCCAACAGTGCTTAACTTCAGTGATCTGACGGGAACTGGTGTTACCACTGTGGCAAGGCTGTTGGCTGTCAGCAACATCCAGGAAAGAATTAATATCTTTTTTAAATTTTGTTGGTACTGATTTTTGTGCAATTTTAAGGCATGTGCCTACCAGGTGGGTGTCCCCCACATAAGCTGTTGAAAGGCTAATAAAGAACTGGGAGCCAATAATAAGTTATTTTCAAAGCACAAATGAAACATCTAACACTTCAAAATTGTATTTTAGTGATGAGGATCCAAGCAAAATGTTAATTCTGGAAGCATATCTTCAGTTTTTTTTTCTTACATTGGAAACATTATTTTGGAAACCTCAAAATATCTAGAGATTTCAGATTTAACTAAGGAGTCCTGTTGCATCATTGAAGCTTTGTCAAAGAAAATTTTGCAAAGAAAAGATGACTTGATTTTTGGAAGCAATACACACACGATTTTAAATAGATTAGATCCTGTCAATCAGAAGAGAATTCAAAATAATTTTGTTGAATTTTATGATACCTTTCATACTTACATTGTAAAAAATGTAAACATTTCTGACAATGCTATAATTCAGTCCTTGCTCCCACTGTCCCTAAAGAATTCAGTTAATTTTAATGATTTTAGAACCTGCTTACTCATATTCGGGTAGACATAAATGAGGATAACCTGTACAATGAAATTTTGGTCTTTGAAAAATATAATAAATACAAAAATTGCCACCAGTGGTACCACAGTTGAAAGGTGGGTATCCATGATGACTGAGCCTGAGGCCAAAGGAATTATAGCCAAGAAGATAAATACGATTCTTGGCTTTTTTTCTCTGATGAATGGCAAATGGTCTGATGATAGGAACTGTTGTAATATAGATTTAATGAAAGCTGAACAACAAATAAGTGTTGATTTTTGTCACACATGTGATGAATTTGTCCAATTTGCAAAGAATGATCGCAAACTTCAGACTGCTGTCAAAAGTGTAAACAAATGTAGTCTTGGTTAAAAAAAATTCTGTAGACCTTCAGGTTATAATTGTTATGAAGAAGTTTTTTGGTTAGTCAGTGGAATAAAACTGTTTTAAGATTTAAATAAATTGTGTTTGGTATATTAATTTTGTCAGGTCCTAGTGTTCCTTATTTTGACAAAGAAAGTTGACAGCCCTAGCCCAGGATCTGACGTAGTGGGAGAAGCACAGGAGGGTGTTAGGGAGAGGGTGGGGGGGTGGGGGAGGGGAGAGATACGCATGTTAGTTTTGAGGTGAACGCCAAAATAGGTCTGAGGTTCCATGACAAATGGATCTAGTAGGAAGCAAAATGGTGGCAAGTACACAAGCTGTTGAAAATTGCTCCATAAACTTAGAGTCTTTATCATCAGTGAAGTGTCGCTCATGTGGTGAAAAAGTGAAAACTGGTGTTAGAATGTGTCCAGCAAAACATATATGGTCTCATTGATTTGCAAAAGTAAATTGCAATAATGTATTTTCGTGTGACTATAATCATCTGTATACTGGTTGAGAAGCTGCCACAGATATATGTAATGCTGAACTCGAACTAAATGTGAAAAATGAAGTATACAAAGACCTAAAAGCAGCTAGAAAGAACATTAAAATATTAGAGAACATGATTCAGCTTCTTGTTACTGTACCTGCTGAAACATCAGTATTTTGCCAATAACATCATATACTGCCAACAGCATGGAAAATGAGGTAGGCTCAAATATTTACTCTGATAGCCATGGATGCGGTCTAGTGGAAATTCTCAATAATCATTGTGACTTAAAAGCCTCCAGTAGTGTAAAACCAGGTGCTCCAATGCAGGAAATTATAAAGGACTTCCTAAAAGACAACAAAAAAAGCACAAATCATTATATCTTCTTAATTGGAGGTGCCAGTGACATGTACAGGAATGAGTTATATTGTATGCTGTGCACAACTTAAGCAAATTTCTGGACAATACTAAGAAGTAGAATGTGATTGTCACTAGCATTCCATATAGACATAATCTCATCCCACTTCATGTGTAAACCAGCTCACAGTTCCAGGAAATATGCAAAATGTATCCAAATACAAACTGTATACATTTTCTTAGAGGGAGTGCTTCATGAAACATGGGCTATCTCTGAACAAAAAGGGCAAGAAATTTTCGAGTGGGAAAATCAGTGAAATGTTGGAGGGACCAACAAACATTATGACAGCATGTCATTACCATCAGCTTCAACAGCCCATTCTTCCAAGCATAAACACTCATCAAATACTCCTTCCATTAAAGACACAAAAGAAGCTGTGCCCGAAACCCTATGTGAGGAAGGGCAAACTGTGATGAGCACCATACCTCCATTAGTTTTAAAGCAAGCACTGGCAGAATTATTTCCACCAAAAATACTAAAACCATCAGAAACAACTACAGCAACAACAACAACAACAACAACGAAAGCAGCAGCAGCTTCATCAACAGCAGAGCCACCTCTGATACCAGCGGCAGCATCAATGGTAGCTGGACAAACTCCTGCAGCAGTATCTCCACCAAAAGCAGTAAAAACATCAAGAACAGTTACAGTAACAACAGCAGATGCAGTAACAGCTCCAACAACTGCAGAGCTAGCCCTAACACCAGCAGTAAAATCAACAGCAAGAGCAACAAAACCATCTTTAGCAGCAGGAGAACAATCCACAACAGCAGCAGATTCAACTCCAACATGAGCAAAACCAGCACTCTAAACTAAAAAACTTCAGACAGTAGACAGAAGCCAGTACCTCCATCCCATGTAAATGATTTTTTAGTGGAAACCAGAAAGAGAAGGAAGCCCACAAGAGAAACAGAGATATTAATTTGGAAAAGCAGAGAAATCTGCAACACGGTATTTACGACTTTAAATAAAATAATCCACCAGAATGTGCAGGACCTTAGAAATAAATATCAACAATTAGATGTGTTTGTAAATGAAAGTGTGCCTGACGTGCTTGCTATTAGTGAACACTGGTTATCTGATACCAAATTAGAACTTTTTAAACCTCTAAACATGGTACTACATAGTGGTGCATGATAGGTCACCTGATTGAATTTTTATCCTACAAGTATACTATTGGGGCAATACCTTTCAAATTGTGTGCTCAACTTTGTGCACTTCATAGAAATTATGCCAGATGTCACTGTGAGTTCACTGCTTCCATTGAGTCCACCATTTCAGTTTGCTGTGATGGTGGACAAAGAATGGTTGACCGTCACACAAAAGACGAAGATTGTGTTACTGTTCACAGTGATGAACAGTGTTACAATCACACAGAGAATGTTTTGTGCTCATTTCAGCACAGGGCGGACTCCCAGCCCACAGGCAATATGCAGATTACATCAAAAATTTGAAGGTACTGGATCTGTTTTGGACTGTCAGAGGCCACATGCACATACCGTATGTTCGCCGCAAAACATTGAAGCAGTCTGAGTGGCTCTGACTTGTAGTCTGAGCAAATCAACAACAGAGTCAGTGACAAGTTGGGAATTTCACACCAATCTGTACAAAGAATTATTCAATCTGACCTTCGCTTGTATCCATATAAGATAACTGTGGCACATTAGCTTACTGCAAGAGGTAAGGAGTGGAGACTGCAGATTGCAAGGTGGACAATCAGGCAAGACTAAGAGGCAGTGCTACACAACACATGGTTTTATGATGAAGCTTATTTTTACGTGAATGGCATTGTGAATGAACAGAGCATTTGATTCTAGGTACATGAACCTCCACGAATAAACCACATGAAAGACACCTATGGGGACAAAGTGGGTGTGTGGGTCACGATGTCAAACTATGGAATCATCTATTTGTTCTTCTTCGATGCTACAGTAGCCGGTGAACGCTATTTTCACATGCTGCAAAACCAGTTCTTTCCTCAACTCATGGCCTCATGTCTTCCATTGCAGACACAATGGTTCATGCAGGATGGAGCATGCCCCCATACTGCCAATGAAGTACTTGATTTCCTACATGAAAGACTTGGCCTTAGGGTATTATCAAACAGATTTCCAGAATGTTACGTAGGAGGAGGAATGTGGCTGCCCCACAGCCCGGACATTAACCCATGTGACTCCTTCCTCTTGGGGTTCCTTAAAGAGAAAGTGTACCACAGAAAACCCAAAAATGCAGTACAACTTAGGGCCATCATTGTGGAGTTACGCTGCACCATTCCAGAAAATTTGTGTCGGAGAGTCGTCAGAAATGCATGTGTGCGACTTGAAGAAGTTGTAAACCAAAATGGCAGTCATATTGAACATGTGATTCATTACGTTGTATTTCCAAGCTGTATTCTTTACTTTTACATCAATAAATTACAAATCTTGTCAACAACAAATGTATTATTCATGGAATAAATCAGGTGACTTATCAGGCGCCACCCTGTAGCTCATAAGTTTTGCAGATCTTCCATCAGAGGTGTGTATGTGTGTCAGTGTATGTAAAAAGCACATTTGATTTTAATCCTGTAAATGTAAGTAAATATTCATTAGAAGGGACAATTGAATTATGTGCAGCACGTATAAAGACACCAAATGATGAAATTTATGTTATATGTTTATATAGACCACCAGGTGGAAACTTTGAAGTTTTCATAACAAAGTTTTGTGACATGATAGAGAATGTTTTTATCACACACAAGAGTAAGTTAGTAATTATAGGAGATTTCAACATAACTGTATTAGCAGATAAGTTACACACTAGACTATTCAAGTATACTCTGCTTGAATATAAAGTAAGATACCTGATCAACACTGTGAGCAGAGAGACTGGAACATGCCAGACTGCAATAGATAACATAATCACTGGTATTAATCTTTATGATCTTACATCTTCTGTTACTATGCTTTGTCAGGCCACCACGCAGTAGAACTAGGTGTGAACATAAAAAAGGTTCCTACACACAGTTGCTATAGATATATTAGGATGAATACAGACCAAAATACAATTAATTTGAATAACATGGTAAGCAATGTAGATTGGACCAGAATTATAATGACACATTGTAGTCTTCACGGGCTTGCTGTCGGATCACATTGTGCAAATTCCACATTTCCTCGGAGCAACTGTCCGACTTCTTCAGGTGGTTAGGTATGACTGATGGTATCCACCCATCGATGCCCTGTTTCTAGAACATGCATGCAAAGAATGCACAGGTGTGGAAATCATGCATGCACAATGATTTGCAGTTAGATGGTGCCATATTCAAACTCCCTATGCCGAAAATCACAAAGCGGCTCTCCTGTGTGTGAGTTGTATGCTGCATTTGCCAACAGTGCGGCCATATATTACTAACTGATGGCCATACTAGACCAATTTTATGATGAGCCTGTTATCGAAGAATCTTGATTTTCGTGTCGTGATTTAATAGCAGCCAGTGTAGGCTTCCAAACTGAGCTCAGTTGAAATCCTGTATCCGTGTTGATGAGATTATTAGCTGTACGGATATATATTGCTTCCTTAATGATGCAATCCCAGAAAGATGATGCCAGGGATAAAACTTCCGTCTTTTCATAAATCATCTGATGTCCTGTATTCAGACAGTGTTCTGAAATTGCCGACTTTTCCGGTTGACAAAGGCATGTATGACGTTGATGTTCATCACAGCGTTTTTGTACTGTGCAGCATGTATGGCCTATACACGCTGACCCACATTGGCAAGGAATCTTGTACACAACACATTTCTTCAGGCCAAGGTGATCCTTAACCAAACCCAACAGGTTTCTCAGTTTAGCAGATGGTTGAAAGACACACTTAATTCCATATCTTCTGAGGACTCTTCTGATTCTTGATGACATGGCACCAAAATATGGCAGAATGGCCAAAGTGTTGGGTGTCTTTGTATCTTTATTCAGCTCCACAGATTGAACTCCTGGGCCTGAATCCATTATGTATCTCTCTCACAGAATAGCCATTTTGTCAGAACACTGTCTTCAAATGTTGTATTTCACTCAACAGGCTTTCAGGATCAGATACCATGTGTGCTCTATGAACTAACATACATAATGCACTACCACATTGTGCAGGATGATGGCAGCTTGTGGCTGGTAGATATAGATCAGTATGCATTGGCTTGCAGTAGACACCGTGTCCCAAGGTTCCATCTGCTTTCCTTCATACCAAAACATCAAGAAAAGGTAAAGTACCATCTTTTTCCACTTCCACTGTGAAGTTTATATTCAGATGAAGTGAATTCAGATGCTGAAGAAATGTAGGTAGAGTATCAAGTCCATGTGTCACTATTGGGACCTCTCGTAGGCAAGTGCGACCATCACATTCAAAACTCTGAAGATTTCATAGGTCACCTGAAAACTCTTAGATTGCAATCATTGGATCTCTTAGTAAGTTTTGATGTTATGTTTTTATTTACAAAGTGCCTTTGCAGGACTCTTTGGAGCTCATTAGTAACAAGTTTGAGGGGGACATAGTAGCATTATATAAACATGTGCTTACTTCAACATACTTCTTATTTCATGACCAAAATTTTCAACAAGTGGACAGTGTCACCATGGGAAGCCCTCTGTCTCCTTTGGTGGCCAATTATTTTATGGAGGACTTTGAAGATAAAGCACTACAGTCAGCCACACACAAACCCTATTGTTTTCTGCAGTATGTGGATGATACATTTTTGGTGTGTCCACATGGACTTGATACTCTACCTACATTTCTTCAGCATTCGAATTCACTCCATCCGAATGTAAACTTCACAGTGGAAGTGGGATAAGATGGTACTTTACCTTTTCTTGATGTTTTGGTATGAAGGAAATCAGATGGAACCTTGGGACACAGTGTCTACCGCAAGCCAACGCATACTGATATATATCTGCAGGTCACAAGCTGCCATCATCCTGCACAATGTGGTAGTGTATTACAATTCTGAGGCAAATATATTTTGCACTATTTGAATCTCATCTAAGCTATGGGACAGAGGTATGGGGATTGAGTGATAAAGGTAATATGAAAAATGTACTTACCCTACAAAAGAAGGCACTTAAAATTAAGGGAAAGAAATGTGCCAGGGAGTCCTGCAGAAATTTGTTTAAAGAATTTAAAATACTAACCGTTCATAACCTGTACATACTTAAGATGATCTTTATGGCTGTAAACATTAACAAAACACTTAATAAAGAAACACATGAACACAACGCTAAAGGGAGAGAGAGACAGCACAACATCTCTCACAGAACAACACTTTATGAGAAAGGCCCTCACTATGCATACAGGCATAAAACTACTGAATTGCTTCCATCCTAATATCTCCAAATTGCCCATTATAGAGCTAAAAAAAAATTGAAATAAAAATTATGGCTACTAAACAATCCTGTGTATTCAATAGATGAGTTTCTAGATTTAGTACACTTGGCTGATGGAAGACATCTACCTAAAAATATATGACTCTCGGGTCTGTGTTACAAACTGTAAATATTTGAATCTTAGATTTGAAGACTGTGTCACAAACTGTAAATTCCTTAATCAATGTATTGCAATAGCAAATTGGTTTTATGTGTAGTCCATATGTGTTACATTGTACTCTCAACTAAATTTAGAAACAGTGTAAATAATAATGCCAGGCAATAATATGTAACTGTAGTAAGTAAGACTCTGACTTATCCAGAAGACTGGAACAAAAAAAACTTTTTTTTGTAATCAGTTAATGTTGGATCAAAATAAATAATGCTTCAAGCCAATAAACATTACATATTTAGCTTCAGTCAAACATTTTTGTGCCATTGGTGTGGTCGTTTGACTGTTTTGTTAATTTGACTGGGAGCATTTAGACTGAATATAATATCTTCTGTTCTACTGTCATTTTTCTGCAGTACGTACACGTGAAACTAAGTGGTACATCTCTCCAACATACCACCATAATGTGGCGTACGTTTCAAAGATTGGTGTTTGATGAGATGACTGTTGTGTCACCTCAATAGTTCACATTGCGGGACTGTGGGAACATAATCTGTATCAATACTGTACAACAAAGATCCAAGAGCAGATCACGTGAAATTGGGTGAAATCTGTGTTTGTGGCTGTAACTATACTTGTGAATCTGATTTCTTACTACTAATGCTTTACAAGGAATCATTTTATAAGTGCAAGACAATCTCAATTTTCATTATTTATTTTCCTGACGGACTAAATTGCATTGGTCATAGAGGATTGTCTTCTACTCCATAGTGGCAAAGTTTTCTGATGAAAATATTGTGGGGCACCATAAAAAACGTGTTCCTTAGATCCAATGTTGTTGCAAAAATTATTTATTATTATTGGAAACATTTGTGCACCTTAGTTATCATGCTTTCAACTGCTTGGACTGTAGAAAGGCTGGACCAGAACTAGTGTTATAAGGAGCGAAGTATATCATTAGATTCAAATATTGGTTTACCTATTCATGCACACAGTATTATATTATTTTTGGTACTGCAGGTGTAAGTGATGGAGGTCAATAGGCACTACATCTCCTTTCTTGTAAACTAGTTTAACTACAGATATTTTCAAACATTCTGGAGATGTTCCTTCATTTAAAATCTTATTAATTGTTTTAGCCAATGTGATTACAATACCTTTTTAGGTATTTAGTAACATACTCTCAGAGGTCACAATAGTCCACTTCTCTAGTGTTACTAAGCTTAGCTACTGATCATCTTCTCTGTCATTAGTCTTGTGAAAGTCAAAAAGCTGTTACAGTAGTGACTAGTTTCTTTCACAGCAGCTATGGATACTGTATGTGTCTTTTACTGTCATAGAGAATTAGTACTTGTGACTGTAATTATGTTTCTGAAGTGCTAATGTTATTAATGTTTTACAGTCTTAGGTCTTGAATTATAATGGCCAATATCACTCCACACCTCTTTTAAAATTTTAATTTTCTTTGGTGCTAAATAGTTTGAACACACTTCTAAATTGTACTTTTTCCTGTGTTCTTATCGTTTTTGCATAAAAATGCTTTAGTTTAAATACTGGTAATTATTTTTAGAAAATGTGTTACAGATTACTCACAGAAATAGAGAAACAGTTAAATTTCCTTAAAGTTTCTATATGCAGGAACCGAGAGAAATTAAATATGTCATTCTAAAAATTGCTGTAAATGTGTTCCATGTATACCATAATGAAAGGTTCCTTTAACAAAAAGTCTAGTTTGTGGACATGCAAATTCATGTTTTGATGAAGGTATTTTTTTTCAGAGGATCTCTCACATTTGTAAGTACTGCATGGAAGTAGAATATCTGATTACCTGTACCATTTCTTCAATTTTACTCCTCCAGTAAGTCTTAAAGTCTTTCTTTGCACCACAAAATTCTTTGTATTCAGGCATGTAATGACCTTTAGAGAATAGCATAAAAATGACATAAAAATAAGACCACACACATACAATTTTCAAGACAAGTTTTGTGCCAACAGTTTCCATGAAAATTCATTAATCAGCAGCTCCTTCCAAAAATTTTCAGTATTTGTATCCAAACTGAGATCATTCTAGAATAAAATATTAATGTTTTGTGCTGTCTTCTGCTCAAGCGTATCTGTCAGAACACTACATTTTTTATATTGTTCTCATTATTTCATTTGTACCAAAGTAAAGGTAATGGTAACTATTCACCGTATCATCAAGTCATTGAGCAATTGACATGCACATAAACAAGACTGAAAATATTTCTGGGCTTTCTGGCAGTGTCCTTATTTGGTGCTAATAAAAGAAACAAACAGACACATTCTTGGCTGCATTGTCCTGACACTGGAGAGTCAGGCCAGTTCAGTTGGCTGAGATAATGTAGCTTTGTCAGGGTGTGTACGACCCGGGACAACCGGAAGATCCGGGAAAAACCCGGGAATTTTTTCATCCAGGAGAAAACCGGTATTTGTAGAATTCTGGGAATTTTTAATTGTTTGAGTTTTTAGTTAAATTTTTGTAATTTTGGCTGGTAAGAACCTATCTCTAACAAAGGATATTACTGTATCCCGCTACTGAAGAAAAATTCTTCAGCAATAAAACATAAAAGAGAGAAAACAACGAAAATAACTTAAATTGCAAAGGAAATGCACCATGTACAACAACGACACACAGTGCTCATGCAAGCGTCTGCCGATTGAAAATGTGTCAAAGGCTTTAGGAAGACTATGCAGTGCTTCATAACAACAAATTGCCTCCAATGAGCGTGAAGTCGCAACTGTTTACATTCGATTTGTCTTAGCAGTTATGCGCGGGCTCATGCGCATGCGCAGTTGAGTCATATTTGAGTAGTAGATTCTCCCGCTTCTTTTTTTTTTTAATTCTCATTTTATTCGTTTTCGTTCATTGTACGTGCTCGGGGCGGACGAGGGCTGCTAACTCTCTGACCGAACACGCTGAGCTACCGTGCTGGCAACCCGCTTCCGGGCTACAGGAATGTGGCTGTTGGCTGTGCAAGCAGTCACAGCAAGCAGCTGGATGCTACCGGAAAAAGGGGGCACCAAATTCATATTATTGAGGAAAAAAAACTTGTTTCACAAAGCGCCTAGCATCCAGCGCACGTTTGTCTATCAATTATTCATATGATTTTGAAACGCTTTCCTGTTGGTTTTTGAACATTTTTGAACACATTTTAAATTGATTTCTGAATGAATCATAAGTTGGCTTGAATGCATGCATAGTGTACGTGATGTCTCTATCAGGAGAATCCTCGTCGCATCTAGGAATAAACTTTCCGCAGACAAAAGGGGGCGGGGCAATACGAGCTGAGGGAGTAAACGGATGAATGCCAATTGCTCTCTGATTATGTGGTTGATTGGGTTTGCGAATGATCAGCATTGTTATAATTACTAGAGAAATCCATAGATTCAGACTACCAGATTGGAAATAAACGACTTACAGGAATAACAGGTGAGAAAGATTACGTATTATCCTCTCGGTGTATCCAAGAAAATGAAATTTTGACAGAAAATTTTTGGCCAGATTGCTACACTAGTAAGGATCAGTTGTACAGTCCCCGACTAGCAGACACATAGGTTCTATTCTGGAAGTAACGCGGAAAACATGTTGTCCAACCGGAAAATAATCGCGGGATAACTAAACCTGTGATTCTGACAGGGTTAGTGAAGTTAATCGGCGAACAAATTTTGACAATGGCAGCAATAGCTACAGAATTGGTGATGACAAGATTGTTAGAACGAGGAAGGAGAAGAAACAGGGGCATGACACAAATTATGGAAGAATAAGACGATTCTATATTTATATAAAAATTTCGTAATACTACTTTTCGATCTCATGCTTGAGAAGTTGGTGCGTATAAATGAAATGTGAAATTATTTCCTAAGATAAAGCTTTTTGCTTGTGGTAGGCCTAATAGGCATTTGATATTGGTACTTCGTGGATTATATTCTGTCGTGTTATAAAAATGGCCATTTGTGCGAAAACAGTTTCGTTTATTTGGTGTGTTACAAAATTGCTGCCATATTAGCCATATTAGAAGGGCCTATTTTGTTTTATGTAGCAGACAGTGACAAAATAGACGTAATCAGATCGAGAAACCACACCAGTCTTGGGTATTATTTGTATTAACGGCGTTTTCAGTATTAGATAACATTTCGATTTTTCATGTAGCGAAACGTTTGACGAACTTTGATGAGGTAATAGATTCTTTCACAGAAAGGACAGCACACCATGTAAAGCTGTAGCAAGATTAGAGAGAAAAAAAACGCTAGGAGCTAAGGTTTGAAGAAATGTCTAATTTCTTGCTTATCTCTTGTCAGTATTGGTTTTATATATTCTATATTTAATTTTATGTCACACAAAACAGCATGTTATTAACTAATAGGCAATAAAGAGTTCAGATTTTCTGAAGAGTTCTTGTTCTCTCGATTACAAATAATCCCATCCGCTTTTAATTGCGATAATTTTTTTAAAGAGGAGCAGGCTGTCAAACCGGCCAACTGGGAACGCCTGAATATAGTTTGGGCGTGCGGTAGAAAAATGCTTTATGAAGAGGCGTGGCACTGCACTTTTGCATACTTAAGACCAAATAATATGTCTTACATTTCCTCGAATACATATGCTTTATGTTTGAGACTTTTCAGAAAGATGTGCGCTACAAGATGAACATATTTTGAAAATTCGATTTTTTTAGTATTGACCCAGTTCGCAAATGTCTTAGATCCGGGGCTGATGCCCAGAGCAGTCTGAGTTATAGTGGGTAGTCTCCACATGCCCCGTGTTTACATTTAGTGATTTAGCTGTTTCCCCTTCGTTTACCCTCACGTCAAATGAAAACAAAACGGATATCTGTGGCCGGGAGCTATCAAGTGAATTAAAACAGATTCACCTAATTACGAAAGGCTAAAATATATCATTAGTTACAGATTTTATTTTTATTTCCACCTTTCTGACAGTCAAGCATTAATCGCCTTACGGAACAATGAAGTTGTTTTTGTCTGTTTGCTAAAGAAATTTGACTTTTGTTAACCTTTTCCGCAGAGGCAGTCAATGTATTTGAAACGAAATGTTTAATTCCACAGTACTGGCTAATTTCAACTGTTCGATGCATTTGAAGTGCATGTTTTCATTTTATAGCACAGATGGCATTATGTCATAATAAATAACCAAACATGATATAATGCAGTACTGGTGGGCCCAGAAAATTTACAACCCGAAAACCACACTGGAAAGCTTAATATCAGGTCGAGATCTACATCATAATTGGGAATCCGGACATACGAATGTGCACTTTAAGTATGCACTTTAAATGTGCACATTTTAATATTGTTCACAAAATTCCGATGCTCTTGCAGTATCCTCTGATGTCTTGTTTCTTTTATGACATAATGTATGATCTTTCAATGTTTTACACGTACGTACATACGGCCTTCCTACGTCGTGATAGCTACCCAAGCTCGGTGTCGCCTGTTATCTGCGCTTTCTGGCAACTGCTGAAAGGAACCTATTTCTAACTGGTCGCGGGAAAATATTGCGAATAGTGGTTTGAAAAGCGTTCCTTTCAAAGTAAATATCCTTTTACGTAAGTTGAACTATGTGCAAGAATTTACCATGAATTTATTAAATCACAGAGCGTTTGACTCTCATTTAAAAATTAACTCTTTGATGACGCGCCATTTAGAAGAATTTCGAACCCTGAAGGTCAGACATTTACGTCATTATTAAAAATTTTACTGGCACATTTGCGTGATCTATCTTTAAGTGTAACACGCGCAAAAAAGGTCAACAGTATATGCGAAAGCTTAACTTCTCTTGCAGCTTGAGAACAATATTGTATGTGAAAACTTCGCTTTTCTTGTAGCAACACTACGTATATTAATTTAAACTATTAACTTTCCCTGTTTTTGTGTTTGTGCTACTTAACAGTGATGTTGCTGTTGGCTGACTACATCACGTGCCTTATGCTCTGAATATCTGCTGTCATCGGCTGGCAAGATCACGTGACATGAGCTACGAACGGCGTACAAAAGCGCATCGAAATCTCGATTTCAGTGATTCGGAAAGTAACATGCAGTGTGTGGTGGAATTCCAGTGTATACTTTCGTAATACGAAAATAAGCAGCGTACATGTTGCTGCACATCAAAGATGCTTTCAAAACCTGTCTTTTTCCCTGAGTTTCGTTTTTTAAAGTGCCGGGATATTGTACGCCCAGGTATAAAACCGTAACCATTCAGTGGATTGATAGGGGAAAATATACTGTCACCCGGGAGAAAACGTATTTTTAACCGGGAAATCCGGGAAAATTCCGGGAATTTTTTTCCTTGTCCACGTGTACACCATGTGTGTGTATGTGCGTGTTGTCTGTGATGGGTTGGTTCTGTATACTACTTGAAAGTTTTTACTAATGTGCCTATGAGCATACATCACTCCACACCAAATAGAAGAAGAAATAAACAACAGATCAGTATAAGTTGAATGTTTCTTCTATTTGCAAAATAGTGATGTAACCTCATATAGGTATGTATTTCATATTGAATTTTCCATTCGTGTATAAATTTTATATTACTGATTTATTTGGTAGTTCTTAATGTCTTCCAACAGTAATGTTGATTGCTGTCATAAACTGAAAACAGTTGTGACATTAATATTTCACTTGAAGTCTTCATTAAACAACAGAAATGACAATAGTTACATCACAGAACTTCACAGTATGCCACGTTTAATGACCTACTTGGAAAAAAAAAAAAAAAAAAAAAAAAAAAAAAAAAAAAAAAAAAAAAAAAAAAAAACCTACTCACCAAGTATTGGCAGAACACACACCTAAAAGAAGCTCATAATTAGGGAAGCTTTCAGAGCCAGTGGCAGCTTCTTCAGGCAGAACAGTTGAAGGGGAAGAAAAAGGAGTGAAGGAAAAAGACTGGAGAGGTCTAGGTAGTGGCGTAGTTTTCAGGAAAGTCACCCAGGACCATGGGTTAGGGGAAATTTACTGCATGGTATGAGAAGGAAAGACTGATTGTTGGGGACTGGACTTTCCCAAAACCTATTCCTTTCCCTAGACATCTCCAGTCCTTTTCCTTCACCCCTCTTCCTTCCCCTTCACCCTGAAGAAGGAGCTACTGGCTCCAAAAGCTTGCCTTATTATAACTTTCTTCTATGTGTGTGTTCTGGCACTGCTTGGTGAGTAGATTTTGTATCTGTCCAATAAAATTATTTTGTCAACAATTGATTGTTTTCATTGCTATATTTAATGACCTGGTTTTCACAATGTTTAGTTAATCTTCTCTTGTAGTTAAATGACACTGGAGTGTTGTTTGTGTCAGTTGTGGGTTTATTTTGTTACTAGTTTTGATTACATGTTTTGGAAGTATCGTGGTACTTTCTCTCTTTCTAATTTGTAACAGTAGTTTGTTTTATAATGTTTCAGATTTTTGAATCAAATCAACATTATCCATGATGAAAACTCCCATACGATAGATGATGGTAACAGTACGTGGAATGGACTCCATGTGTGAACATGACAACCTTGTTGCATCAATCTCATCAAGGAGAGCTGTCAGAAGTATGGAAAAAATACGTGATGGTCTACCTAAGGAGGCAAAAATTTATCATAAATGATTTAATTTGAACAATTTCATGATGTTGATGACAATTAATGTGTCTATTATTTTTTTTGTGTGCATGTAAGGAAAGATGTCATTGATACAAAGTCACCTGGTGGGTGAGACTGTACCCTATATGATTTTCTATTACTGTCGTAGAATGACTTTCACTTTTTACTGTCTACTTTGTTTTGTCATCATTGTCATATGTACTATATAGTTTTACTGAATATAGTACATCCATAAACATAAATGTTTTATTGATGTGAAAATATCATCTCTCTGAAGCCAAATGCTTTTCATATTAATTCTTCCATTTGTCAGTCAAATTTGTTTTCCTTACCTTTTTTTTCATCTATTGATTATGTTGCATAAATGAAACATAAAATGATAATTTTCTAAGACACTGATTAGTCGAGGAATATGTACCACCATATATTCCTTATTAAAAACTAGATTTATTTATTTATTTATTTAGTTAATCAAATCTTATATGTACAAGATCTATGAAGATTTTGGACAAACTTAAAATTTTTAGAACTGAACTTCACCTTTCAATATGTGATACGAATTGTAAGCCATAGATTACACAATATTGATGAACAGATTAGATTATTTGTGATAACACACTAATAACCGAGCACAGCATAGCTCATCAGACTAGACCACAGTTAAGGAACTTAGTCAACTGCACATGAGCAATACTAAATATTAAAAATAAAACACAAAAACATAACAGCACAATTCAGATCAATTATACACTATTACAAAAGTTTATATACATACCATAGTACAACCACAGTGTAGAATAAGAGTACAAGAACATTTAGGTCAAATTCAGTGTTGATATTCATCAACCCCCAAATAAAATGAATGCTTAAGTAAGATATTTTTTTCTTTGTTCCTAAATGCATTTCTACTGTCTGTAATCGATTTAAGTATTTTATTGTAGAGCACACTACACATATTTCTAACACCAAGCAAATTTTTGGTCAGTCTTTGACTGTTTAGGAGAATGTCTGTACTAGTAGGAGTATTATCATCATGAATAGATTTATTGGTCTGAAACAAATGCAAATTCTTATTAACAAAAGTTACAGTTTTTATATATTAATGCAGGGAACTGGCAGTATTTTCAGTTCCCTGATAATAGGGATAGTGGAGGTATGGGGAGATGACATCTGTCTCATTATCTTCAAGAGCATCTTCTGCATTACAAGAATTTCTCCAAATACTGATCCCCACAATGGGATACCACATGAGAGAACTGAGTGTATTAAACCAAAAAGTGTTTTTAGGATGGAGATATCACATGACTGACAAAGAATATGAAAAGCATAGCACATATAATCATTTTCTTTAGTAGCTATTCTCTGTGAATATTCCACTGTAAGTTATTGTCTATCCACACACCAAGAAATTTGATCTCATTGACTTGCTCTATTGTTTCATTGTCAATTAGTATGGGCTCCATGTAGGCAGGCTAATTTTTGGAGGCACTGAAAAGTATATGAGCAGTTTTGCTTTTGTTTAATAGTAGTTTCTTTTTGTGTACACAAAAAATTAGTCTGTTGATAGAATCTGTTATTACATTCTTAACAACCTGGAGAGATGGACTATGAAAAAGGAGATTTGTGTCACCCTCACTCAAACAATGTAAGTAAGGCATTAGGCAGATTCTGAGGCAAGTCATTGATAAATAGAGGGAAAAGTAAAAGCCCTAGACTGAACTTTGAGGGACACTACACCTAATCATAGTTTCATTGGATAGAGCTCTAATGCTATCTTTGTTTGAGACTTCAACCACCTGCCTCCTGTTACTGAGGTTTGACTGAAACCACATATTACAAATGTCTCTAATGCCAATAAATTCTACTTCTTCGAGCTGCAGAGAGTGACTGACTAAGTCCAAGGGTTTAGTCAGGTCTACAAAAAGACCAGAGACAGAATGTTTAACATTAAAAGCACTTAGAGCTTGATCAATAAAGGAAAATAATGCTTCATTTACGGACCTGTTCTTGCAAAAACCAAACTAATGTTCTTTGAGTAGGTAATATTTATCAGAGAATGAAATTACATAGGAACACATTACTTTTCTAGGACCTTTGATATGGCAGAAAGAATGGAGATTGTGAAATTTAAAATTTCCCCAACAAATTAACATTAAAAGAGATTTTGGGATTGCAGCTGGGCATCATAAACTTCACTTCATGTTATTTCGGCTAGCCAACTGCCAGTCATTTTCAGATGAGTCATCAAAGACTAACAAAGATGTTCTCTGCTCCATCTTATATATTTATTGATCAATCACTGTTCTGTTTGAAGAGATTTTGGGATTGTAGCTGGTTGTTGCAAACTTCACTCCACGATATTTCGATTGGACACCTGCCAGCCGTCTTCAGGTGGGCCATCAAAGAGAGACAAAGACATTCTATGCTCCACCTTATATATTTATTGACCAATCTCTATTCTGTTTGAAAAGATTTTGGGATTGCATGCAGTTGTTATAAACTTCACTTCATGATATTTCAACTGTGTGCCTGACAGTCATATTCAGGTGAACCATCAGAGACATTGTCTGCTCCTCCTCTTAAACAAAGCAATAATTTTAACAGTTTGAAAACAACTGGGAAAGAGCCTGTAATTAGGGAACTGTTAATTAGGGAATTATAATTTCTAGAGCAATATTTTTTAACAAAAAATCATACTTGCCATCAATGCAAGATGAATATTAGTCACTAAATAATAATCTGTTGGTCAGTTTCTCCTTGTTTGTAGAGCACTGCTGTCTGTTTGTAAAGTTTTAATACAGGGCATTAAATGTATCATGTCCACATTTAAAATGGCCTTAAGTGAATATCTGTTTCAACAGAGACAAAAACTCTGTTTCCTACTTATGCCATTCAGCTGCAATCTGTCTGAAAGTGAATATGTCACAGAACTATTACTAAATTAATAATTTACAAAGGAAAATAATTATCTGTGAAGAAGTTAGTATTACAATTACTGTTCTCAGAGGAAAATGTGACAACATGCTGGCCATTTACTTGTTTTCATTTTATCTTATTTTTATTTTTTTACAGACATATTTACAGTGATTTATAATTTACACACACACACACACACACACACACACACACACACACACACACACAATAATAAAAAATCATACTATTACACATTTATTAATTCGTTTAAGGAGCAGAAGGAATGATAAGCATATATAATTTCAGTTTGTGTCTGAAGTTCATTTTATCATCCATTAAGTTCTTCATATCAGTGTGCAGGTGGTCAAGGATTTGAATACCTCACCCCTATCTGTGACACACAAAGGCTGACTTATGGATAGTGTAAATAATTTCTCCTTCTAGTATTATATTTGTGAATGTGACTATTGTTTTTAAACATTGATAGACTGTTGACAACAAACTTCATAAGGGTATACATGGACTGTGAGACTGTTGTCAGTACACCTGACTGTTTAACGAGCTATCTACAAGAGGTCCTAGAGTGCACACCACATCTTATCCTTATGGTATGGTTCTGTGTAACAAACACTTTTTGCCTTAATGAGAAGTTACTACAGCAGAATAAAGATTTACAGATCTAAAACTGAAGTATTTAAATTATTGGCAGAATGGATTGTTTCAAAGAAACTTGCTTAAAGTATGCTACATTTTATGAGAATTCTCAATTTCCTGTGATAGGTCCTTAGGCATCACACTGGTGGCTTTTCTGCAAGAATTCACAAATACACTCTAGACCCTAACAAGAATGAACAGTTTAAATGAAAATTATTTTTATAATTTCTTGCATCCATGTGTATTTCACAGTTAATCTGAAGGCACTATCAAAGAAGATACCTGTAATGATATTCCCTTGGCAGTGGGACAGCATGTTTCTGCTCATTTTTTGTGCATACTCTATGAATGTGACTATTGTTTTTAAACATTGATAGACTGTTGACAACAAACTTCATAAGGACTGTGAGACTGTTGTCAGTACACCTGACTGTTTAACGAGCTATCTACAAGAGGTCCTAGAGTGCACACCACATCTTATCCTTATGGTATGGTTCTGTGTAACAAACACTTTTTGCCTCAATGAGAAGTTACCCCGAAAAAGATGCCGTATGATATTAATGTATGAAAATAGGAAAAGTAAGTCAATATTGTACATTTTTGTCTCCAAAATCTGATATTATCCATAACGCAAAAGTTGCAGAGCTGAGAAATTTAAGATGATCTGTAAATCTATAATGTATGACTTCCAGTTAAAATTCTTATCAGTATAAACAATTTTGAATGCTCTGTTTCATTTATTAATTTGTCCTCGAGTATTAATTATAACTGTGTGGTCAGGATTTGTGCTGTACTAAATTGCATATATTATCTTTTATCCAAATTAAGTGACAGTCCATTTGGAGAGGAACAGTTATTACAAGAATGGACAGCTTTGTCACTATGAAAATTATTTACTACAGCAGAATAAAGATTTACAGATCTAAAACTGAAGTATTTAAATTATTGGCAGAATGGATTGTTTCAAAGAAACTTGCTTAAAGTATGCTACATTTTATGAGAATTCTCAATTTCCTGTGATAGGTCCTTAGGCATCACACTGGTGGCTTTTCTGCAAGAATTCACAAATACACTCTAGACCCTAACAAGAATGAACAGTTTAAATGAAAATTATTTTTATAATTTCTTGCATCCATGTGTATTTCACAGTTAATCTGAAGGCACTATCAAAGAAGATACCTGTAATGATATTCCCTTGGCAGTGGGACAGCATGTTTCTGCTCATTTTTTGTGCGTACTCTATGAGGATTTTGTAAATAAAATTGCGGCAACTATCGAACTAAAAACATTACCTCTGCTATTTGACTTCCATTCTCTTTGACCAATGTTGTTTGCTTTACTTCTGTTTGTGGGTTTTTGCATGCTTGTTCACTGTGCTGTTGTCTCAAGTGATCAAAAGTGTTTTATGACTAATTACATTTGGTGAGTTATGACTCCCTCGTCACATGACCAAGGAACAGAGTTTGCTACAAAGTTAAAGACATGGCAGGTAAGAGCTTGAAGAAAGATACAGGCCTTGGGAAACAGTTTGCTGTTAAGTGCGCTACTAGAGAACACCTTCAGGGTCACTTAAGGTTTCAGCTCACCACAGACTGAAACTATTCTTTCCAAACTCCACATCACCTGTGCACTGACCATGTATTGTGGTCTTGAGTGTGAAAACTGGTTTGATGCAGCTCTCCATGCTAGTCTAACCTGTGCAAGCTTTTTCATCCCTTTATAACTACTGCAGCCTACAGCCAGCTGAACCTGCTAACTGTAATCAAGTCTTGATCTCTCTTTACAGCTTTTACCCTAAACACTTCCCTCCATTATCAAATTGACAATTCATTTATGCCTAAAAATGTGTCCTATCAGCTGATGCCTTCTTCTAGTCAAGTTCACTACAAATTTCTTTTTTCTCCAATTGAATTCAGCAGCTCTCTCTTTTAATCCCACCTGATGAATCAATAGATGAAGGGATATAATTACACGTATGTCCAGCAAGGTTGCTAAGCAAGGCACAGAATGATACATCCTTCAGCACCAGGTCATGCGGTTCAACAACAGTGGCAGATTTGAGGTCTACCATGGACCATCTTGGCGTCACTTGCCTCAACTCCCTGATGTGTACTACATGGTCTCCAGTCAACTCTTTTGTGATAGCCTTGCAATACTTGGCTATTTTCTGGACATTCATTTGTACTTTGTTATTCCCTGCTGTTGATATTTAACTTACGCAGGGACAGGTCCGTTTTCCTAAAGTGGTGCTGTCTCATTCTCTTTTTGAGTGCACATCGTGCCTTCTGTAAGTGAATTAATGGAATGTTCAAGCACCGAATGAATGGTTTGTATTTGAGTGTTGCCAGTTGGCTGAACTTAGAATATTCCCCCGCAATAATATTTAAGTTATTCAGTAAATGACCAGAGTACTTAAATGATCAAGAGGTATTTACCTTCAGAACTCTTTGTTACTGTTGAGTTCAGGAAAAGTCAGCATATGTGATTTATTTATATTTAACTGGTGTTGAATAAAACCTGTGTTGTTGAAGAAGCACACATACAATAACTACTTTATTAGGTATTTAATCTACCCATTTAATCTTCAGCATTCATATGTAACACCACATTTCATAAGCTTATATTCTCTTCTTGACTGAACTGCTTATTGTAGTGTGGGATTTGGGTGGAGTGTCAATTAGGCTAGTGGTTGTACAGGTGTAGTCTTAATTTTACAGTTTTATTGAACATAAAATATTCTTCTTGACAAGTGACAAATAGTTATATAGCTGGACTTAGTTTGTAGCCTAATTGCAGTTCCTGTATAAGCAATACCTCAGGAAACAGTCCTCTGGCTTAGTCAGGCTTTCTTACATGGCACTCAACTAAATCTAGATCTACTGCCACTCCCAACCACAACTACTCACTTTAGCAATGCTGCTATCAACCCACTAAAATACATCCTAAACAAATTTCACACTCAACACAGAGCCTGCATCCTTTCTACATCTACATCTACATCCATTCTCTGCAAGCCACCTGACGGTGTGCGGTGGAGGGTACTTTGAGTACCTCTATCAGTTCTCCCTTCTATTCCAGTCTTTGTTGTACACTAAATTGTGCAACTCAACTGAGCAAAATACCACTGTTGGTTACTAATACTCCTTTTGTAATCTAGAAGCCTCTGTCTGCATCTCCTGTGGAACTCTGTCCTCCTGCCCAGGAACCTACGCCAACCACCCTCCTAGATTGTTTGTGTCCTCGCAGTGGCCATGCCCCATGCTGACCATTAGTGAAGTCTGTAAAAAAAATCTACGTTGGACAGAAAGGAAGAAATTTTAAAACTAGGTTCAAAGAACATACCACGGGAATAGCACACAATAAATCACTATTTGGACAACACCTAGATGCCGAGAAACACACAGAAATTCATATAGAAGAAAATCTAAGGGTATTGCGTGTGGCCCAGATGGGACCCATGATGAACAACTTGGAAAATTTAGAGATCTTCCTGCACAATAAACAGGATACAACGGCAATTATTAATGAGCAAATAGTAAGCTGTGATAATAATTATTTTGAAATCTTATTAGTTCATGACAATACTGCTTCTTCTTCTCAGCTATATTAATATTGTTTGGCAATGTATATTGATAATACTTTTATTATAGTATTTTAATTTTATAATGAAGACCTACAAAGTTTAAAGATTTCCTTACATAAGTCCTAAAATATTAATATATAATTCAGAAACAACTTTGTGGATGAGTATCCATAATACAACAACTTACGTGGATCGATGGCAGCATGATGAAGGGAGGATTGTGGTACACCATGCTATGATATCGAATGGCATTCTACAGCAGACGACATGTACGAGGAGGCTACTATGATGATGAAATCCTAGCCAAATAGGCAAATGGGCACTTGATATACTTATTTATCTAATATGTTAATTTTATAATGGAGAATACACTGATTTTGAAGTTTTTTACTAATTACTAGGAACAACTCTTATTAATAGCAGCCAAAACACACCACAACAAAGATAACAATGCAGCAGAAGACCAT
Organism: Schistocerca americana; assembly: GCF_021461395.2. Classification (NCBI taxonomy): domain Eukaryota; kingdom Metazoa; phylum Arthropoda; class Insecta; order Orthoptera; family Acrididae; genus Schistocerca; species Schistocerca americana. The sequence continues at coordinate 133,171,097 of NC_060122.1, read as the reverse complement.
AAGGATTGACAACAACACAACAGAAGAATAGTTAACGGTACGCCGTTACCATAACAATGAATGCTGCGCAAAGATGGTGTTACAGCAGATGACTTATATGAAGCAGCTACCATGATGACAGCGTCCAAACCACACAGGCTAGGGGGCGCTCGATGTATACTGTCACCCATGGCAACGGTGTCCCTACCACAAAAGATAGAAGGCTCTGCTCTATCCACAAATGATGTGAAAAATGGATGGGACAACAGTTACCTGAATTTTAAATAATTGTAAATTTCTCGAGGTTTAATTAGTTATTTTATTATTATTATTTATTATGTTTTATATTACAACTAGAACAAACTTGAAAATTTATGATTTCTTGCTTAAGCATGTAACTACCATTGGCCACCATGGAGGGTGTTATCGTCTGCCCATGTTTTGTTAGCTGTTATTTAAGCTCATTCAGAGAGCCAACAATACATAGTTACCAACCGTGCACAGGCAGGGTGATGACTCTAGCGAGTGACCAAATGGGTATAAAAATCTGTTTATTTATGTAACTTTGACTAATTGCTTGTAGATTACATACGTGATTACTTACTAATATTATAACTTTACAGTGTAAATTGCCCTGAAGATGACCCCATCGTGGGTTGAAACAGGTTGGTGGCAAAATAAATAATTTGATTGTGACTGTCATTTTGAATAATTGATTATAAGTAAATTAATCGCTGTTTATCTCCATACAACTATTTTGTCTAAAAAAAAAAAAACCTCGACATTGACCACTGGTAGGCTTCCCGACGCCAGCCATGTGGTCACAGGCACTCGCTTTCAGGAAATGTGTACATGCTGATAACAGAATGACTGACTGACTTCCTTCCACCTTGTACTGCCCCACCCAACCGTAGAGCCATACTAGCTGCTACAAATGTCACTGACTGTGCCCCCAAGCCAAGCAGGATCACAAGAGCAGCACTGGTGGAGCTAGCTGATCTGTGCAGGAAGGAAGACATGCCATGAATTACAAATTCATGGCACATTATCACCCATATTTCACACCCATAGAAGGCTGTGCTCCAGACAAATAACTTCAAAGAAAGACTTTCTAGTATCTAGCTTTATTTTGATGTTAACAAATTCCTCTTGTCTAGAAATATTTTTCTTGGTATTTCCAGTCTGCATTTTATATCCTGTATAGTTTGGTCACCACCAGTCATTTGGCTGCCCAAACAGAAAAACTCACCTACTACTTTTAGTTTTTTATTTCTAGTCAAATTCATTCAGCATCACTTCACTTAACCCAACTATACTCCATTGCCCTTGTGTTACTTTTGATGATGTTCATCTTACACCTTCCAAACCACTGAAGTGCTCATCCAAGTTCTTTGCCACCTCTGACAGAATTGCAATCTCATTTTCAAACCTCAAAGAAATAAAAACTTTGAGTTTTAATTCAGTTTCAAAATTTCTTTTTGATTTCCTTTCCTGCGAGCTCAATGTACAGTACTCTCTTCTTATCTATTGCTTCCCTTTCATCTTATCCAACTGTACAACTGTAATCTGGTTGTAGATAAACTTTAGCTCTGGTACCTTCAAGCTTTCTCTAAATCTACAAATTCTGTAAATGTAGGTTTGCCTTTGTTCAGCATAGCTTCTAAGCTAAGTCATAGGATGTTTAATAACCCCAGTGAACATGCAAATGAAAGATATGGATGTATCAATGTGCATAACACTGACCCTGTCAGGTGGGGAAGCCAACGATGTTGCAGGTCAGTCACATGTCATTCCATGGCATGCCAATATAAGGCTACCCACATGTGGCTCACTGTTACTTTTCCTTCATTAGCGGCAGTTATCAGACTCGACTCCACGAAGTGAATTACTACCACTGCTGCTGTTTACCTGGACTGAACTGGACATGTGCTGGGATATTGTTTACTGTCCTTTAAAATTACTGCATGAATAAAGTAATGGGCCTGTTACCTGCAGGCTAAAAGCTCAAAGAACACTGCTGTGTTGTGCTTCTATTTAATGAGAGTGCAGTTTCCACTACTGTAAGACTTATTTTGTACGGTGCTTAGTATTATAACTGTGAAACATTTTGTAACATTTTACTGGCTTATGTTCATTTGCGAGGTGCCGGGGCTAGCAGTGTATTTAACACTAAATTCTAGAATCTACACATGTAAATGATGCTCTGAGCCCCTCCTATTCTAACTCCAACTTTTGCTGTTGCACAAGGATTAAAAAATATACGCGAACTGACTGTAATCAATACTGCAAGTGGAGTAGAAAAGAGTTTGGCACTGCAATAATTTAATTTGATAAATAAGTTAAATCAACGAAGGTTTCATTAACATAGTGAGGAATGATAGGTTTGCTCTACCGATTAACAGAATGAAAGTTCTGTCCAAAATAACAATATGATTTATTAAGACTAAACACAAAATACTAAACCAAAACACATGAAACATTTACAATACATCAAATTGGCTCAAATCGGATACTCATACAAACACTGTAAAGGTGAAGTTGTCCCTAAACTAGATTGTGAGGTTTAAAACGAAGTGGTATGTGGAGCCAATTCCTTGCTAGTCAAATCATAAGAGAGACACACAACTAACCCAACATTAATTACTGGTACTCAAGACAGAACAAAGTTAGAAAAAGACGAACAGGCGCGCTCTGCTGAGCTCTGATTATCACCTAGGAAAATCCCTATCTGCCAGTGCTGTGGACATACATTACCAAACTGTCTTCTTAACTGCCAGAACACGATCTGGCGTACCGTAGGCGATGGCTGGTTGCTTCGACGTCCTCGGCCGAAAGGCGAGAGCCGACTCCCACAAGAGCACCCGTACAGGCCGAACACAGAACATTCCCACCCCCACGACAGTGGCTGTGGTTAAACGTTCCAATCAGCAACTCGAAAACCGGCGGAAAATTCCACCCCATTGCCGGAGCACTACCATTCCACCAATGGAGATTCTTGGCGCCAATTTCTGCGCTGATTTTGCTACGTCACGGAGCTATGCCCTGAGCAAGCCAATCACAGTTACTATTTTGCAGAAAGCGCGGGAATTTTCCCGCCACAACTTCCTGGGTACACAAGTCATTCCCACGCCTCGCTGGTAGCCCGCCAGAAAGTGTTTTCGCCAAGTTTCTGCAAAGTAACGGAACCTCTAGCCCAGCCGCTACTTCAGGCCCCGGCGGGCGTGTCTCTTGACAATGTTGGCGTCTGGAAAGCATTCACTCGACTGCCTCACGGTGCCTGCCTGTCACCGGACCACCTGGGTGACGAGAGACGCTGCGTGGGAAGTCCGTGTGTGAAGGAATAGCAACTTTCCACCACATGCAATTAGAGAGGAGAATCGTAAGATAGAAATATGAGAGGGGGCTCATGCCACCTCTCATTGCCCCTACGCCATTTTAGATTGTAATTGGTGAGCGGTTGGCTCACTTAGGAGCAAGGTAGTGAGTCAATCGCCCAAGAACAATCTTACAAACTGACTCCACATGCCGCACTCTATAAAAGAATCACTGCAACCGAAAAATGCAGCTCATAGAGGGAGGATTATTTATGATGTAGCCAACTTCACCTTCTTAATATGGAACACTAACACTCACATCACACATCCATACCCAGGGAGCCCCTTCCAAATACCGATTCACACAGACATTCACGCTCTAAATATGGCCCGGGCATGTGAGCCAAATATGGAGCAGTTTATTCTTTACAATTAGAGTTGGAGTGCTCCGCAGTTAAATGCCCAAGATTTTACAACAATTTGAATCATGAAACTAACCTGAACTCACTCACACATGATACTATTTAAGTTAACAATCTCTTTGTGAGCTTTCAGAATCTAGTTACAACCTCCGATTCATTCTGTCTCCCTGCAGCAAGAATAACCTTTACAAAATGTTCCCTGAACTGATGGTCCATTCACAATTACAGTGGTGGTATCTGCTTCAGTTTATGGGGACTTCAGGCACACTGTTTGCATACACACAACAATAAATACAAAATACAAAAAAAACATGGTGTGGAGAACAATACAGTAATTTGTAGTAAAAATTACAGTGTGAAACACAAACACATACAAGGTATAACATACATTACAAAAACAACACTAGAGAAAGAAATTTAAAAAAAAAACAAGGTTCATGGGGCATCAAGTTGTGCGTGCACATTGCACAAAGTTCACGACTATGCTGAGAATGAGGCACTAAATCACATTATTAGAAATATTCGAAGCACTTCACAAATTCGACAGTACTGACATCTCATAGGGCTAAACGTCGTGTGTTGTTACTACGTTGTTGCAACGGCAATAGGGTGTTCTGGAGCATCTGCAGTACTCTGTTGAGATTGCACCGAGACCTACGCATATGATCACGGCAGTACGGTAGGAAGACACAGTGATAGGCTCTCCTCACGTCGATTAATTGTCTCTGAGGTCTATTTGTTGGGATACATCACTAGTCTAGGTCTCTTCTCTCGCTTAACAGTACTTTACGTTTCCCAATATTGCAGTTCGACGAGGGATGATGGCACGTGGAGTGACTCCACAAGTGTGTGAGGTCATCCATACAGGATCGAACTAGGAGTGACGATTGCTAAAACTGCTCTCTAATAGAGAGGAGAAGTTAGAAATGAGACCATACATTTGTTAGTGTGGTACGATACTGCTTTGTGTATGCAGATCGGCCAATGCTAGCGAGTTGTAAAAACCCAAACAGGTGAGTATAGAGTGTCCCTTTCTGTCCTGAGGCACATGAGGTGCAGGTTCTGACACGATATGTGATCTTCTTCGTGTACTCACGACAACGTGGTCTGCCGCAGGGAATCCCTCCAAACGGCTGCCGCGTCTGGAGAGCTAGCAGGCTGTCACGTGTCAGGGTCAACGGCCAGCCTCACTTTCGCTTGTGGCCTGGCGAGGATCCCGCCTAATCCCTCAGGTATACGGCCCGGTGACTGTCAGCTTGCAGGACCGGACGCTCGCCCTCCTGCAGGTAGCCGAAGACCTCTTGTTTTAGCGCTGGCTGGCCTCTGCATTGCCACGATACCCGTCATCTGCACAGTTCTGACAAAAGTCTTATGCCTAACTTTTTCCAATGACCTTCTATGTTATAATAAATTTACATAATGACACATTGATGGTCTGTCATTTGAGACACTCTTATTTTACTTTTGTAGTTATTTATCTGTAGCTATCATTATAACATCTAATCTAGACATGGAAATAATTTATTTTGATATATGTGTAGAGACCGATCTCAGTATTGTACATGGTGTGTGATAACTGATGCTATGTAATGGATGAACAACTAAATGTGCGGGCCCGCACCAATATTACTATTACTTATATAGATCGACAGTAGACATGCTCAAGAATTAACTACCATATGCCAACGATCTACATTCTATGTCTTCGGAATAAATTATGTTATTATGCAGGCTGAAGTTTTACTGAGCTATAAAGAACATGCAACTATTCTACGTTCGCTCGCCGGTCGTCCCTCCATCTCGGGTCTGTGATTTGATGACCTGAAAAAATAACATCCCAACAGGCGCGCGCCAAACACTTGTGGTAGAAAACCCCCACAATATTAATCTAGTTATTGTTAAATCATACAGTTTAACTTATCCTAGTATATCGTACCCTTTTTATTTATTTATTTATTTATTATTTATTTTTTTGTTTACCTTATACAATACTCTTACATAATTCCTGTTACATTGAGATGTCTCGCTGCTCGCCGCTATTGACGACAGTGATGTGCGCGCCGTACGACATGGCCTCCGAGTTCTCACTACGCCTCACTGAAACTCCAGAGACTGGGTTAGCCATGGCTATACAAGACAATAAATTTGTAGTTGCAACTTCTTTTTCTATGTTATGCAGTATTCGCGATCAAAGCACACCTTTCCAGAGGCAATGTAATATGACCAAGCCAGGACTGGTTCCTGTTGCGGATTGAGTCGCCCAACACACGCCAGCTACAGAGTATGTCACGAATCTCCAAGTATAATTCCTTGGTTATTCATCTGTGACAGTCACGAGCAGCACGCTAAATCCCCAATCTGCACATTGGCATGGTAGGCTTTATGCCCGCATTTCTATCATCTAGGGCACCATTGGCGTCAAACGCTCACAGGTTCACCCCGACTTGCAAGACAACGATGCTGACGCAGCTCTGCAAAAACTATACTGCCCATATTCATCCTCAAAATCACGCAATATACCACAATCTTGCAGTGCACTGACGCGTGCCTGCAAGCATTGGTATGAACGTCTCACGAACTGGTTGTGGCCGCTATGGAGCGTATCACGACTTCTCAGAACACTTCTAAGAGCACGTTCTTGTATGCGCCCGTTTGTGCGACATATCGTCACTCATCTTTATCCCTTAACATGGACACCAGATAGGAAAGGACAAAAACATTGCTCATGGAAAGGTAGTGCCTCTTATCGCAACGACAGAGGAGATCCCGAACATAGACAAAAAAAATTAACAGCAGTAAATTCTTTGCGAGAAAACGCAGCGTGTTAATACTTTAACAATCTTAATCTATTAATGCAACGATTATTGTTCCCCAAAGAAAGGTTCATATATTTACCTATTCTACTATGTACACCACTTAAACTACTATTATTCCACGAACTTCTTTGTGTGAGAGATGTGGTGGAGTCCTATGGACTAGCGCCAATCCCTTGTCAGACTCCCCCTCCTCTAACGTGCCTTAGGATTTGCAGGTCTAATTTCAATCTCCTGGTTCTCCTGTGGTCCTTGATTTCGCTCTCTCCAGTTACGGTCGCTTCGCCGTTCGTTATTCCTCCTGTCCCAGATTCCTTGTCTAGATTGACCCTGTTCCCTGACGTTCTGGTTTCCGTGTCTCTGGTTTCCATAATCTTGAATTGCGTAACCTTGATTTCCGTAACCCTGGTTTCCTAACTGATGAGCGCGATTATGCGATCTGTTGTCATCTGCCCTTGCTGGCCCGTGGTATTTGTTATTTTGCGCCTTCTTCCTGTCCTTTGCGTCTTGTTTATCGAAGACTACTTCGAGTTCGCGCAATAGACTCTTGAATGCTTCGATGTCAGATCCACACTTGCCGACAAGTGTCTGTTGATACCTAATAGGCAATTCGGAAAAACAAAATTTGATGATTTCTCCCTTGCTATATGGACTATCTAAAAACTGATTCTTCTTGAGTAAATCATCAAAAAATTTGGTTGCGCTCTTATGCCCGGACACTTCCAGTTCAGGACAAAATATTATTTCGTCTTTAATGCTGTCTTGCGTTTCCTTTGACCAGTAGATCCCCAGGAATGCATCAACAAATTCCTGATAAGTCTGACACGTCGCTGCCACACCCCGCATCTTTTCCGCGGCTTGGCCCTCGATGTGTCCACACATGAATTCTAATTTTGCCAGGGTTGGCCATGATGACGGTAATGAATTTGTAAACTGCATCACCCAGCTCTTGGGATGCATCGACCCTCCATTATCTCTGAACTTTTGGATTTTTAGTATCGACAGGAAGTGATTGTGATCAAAATCCTGTCTGATCCTCGCACTGGTGTTGTCACTCGTTTCCGATACTTGCACGTCTGTTGAGTGTCCTGATCTATCTTTCTGATAACTGTGATGCGCTACCTCTGTATCACAGTGGAAGTGGCATTCAGCACTCACTCTTCTAAGCGGGCTGCAATTATTGGAACTATTACTCGCTGTTTCTGCGTGTGCATTGTTAGTTCCGCACTCTGTCACTGGGCTGGAGCACGGCGGGCTTTTCCTCGGAGACACAATTCTGTGTACTCCATCATTGGTATCCGAACGCGCAGTACTCGTGTGCCCGTTTCGCTCTAGTTTTGCTATTCGACTCTCTACATCTTTCATTCGTTTCGTGATGTTCGTAACCGCGATACTACCTTGGGTTTTTAAGAACGCTAGGGATTTTGAGTGAGCTTGTGTCGCACGTCGCAAGCGCCGTACGAGTTGAGAAGTTACTTTTGCGATTTTCATTGCCCCTGTTGCTGTCGTTTTGGCTAGGCCTGCTACTTTTTGTGCAGCCATTGACATTTGTTTTACTTCTCCACATTCTTTCTTTATTGTTAGTAATTCCCCACGAATTTCCCCTATATGCGAAATTATTGCCTCAGTGTCCTTCTTACGCTGTTCGTCAGCTTCTTCCTTCTCCTTCTTACGTTGTTTCTCATCTTCTTCCTTCTCCTTCTTATGCTGTTTCTCATCTTCTTCCTTTTCCTTCTTACGTTGTTTCTCATCTTCTTCCTTCTCCTTCTTACGTTGTTCATTAGCTTCTTCTTTCATTGATCGTAGGAAGCTCAGTATTGGGTTTACGTCATCTTTTTGATCCTCTTCAAACATGGGCGATGTAACTCTGGACACCTGGGCGCTAGAGCTCTGACGTGACCGAGCTGGCCTCTGTCTGCACTCGTTCGTTTGACTATAAACTTCTGCTACTGTCTCGACCTGTGTGCCTGTCTCTGTTCCATCCTCCACTTCACTATCATAATCACGGTTGCGACGTTGCTCTAAGATCGTGTCCAAATCACCTTCCTCATCAATGACGCTGTCGTCCTGTGCTGCCAAAAATGTGCCCATCTCATCTCCGAACCTATCCTCGTCAGTAACGTGCCTCTTATCCATTATAGTATCCACTTTTGTTTTAGCTTCGCTCACTAATAGTCGTGCCTTACTTCTCGTGATCATTCATAAGAAACAAAATTTATCTAAAATACACAATAAAAATAATCTACTCCCTGTATTTTTACACATAGACATAAAATTTCAATAACGCCTCTCCAACGCTGTAATTATACGCACGATTTGTTGTGGTTCAGAAACCGCACACAAACCCGACAAAGTGTGATGTGATACGGACACACCATCAAAGGAACACAAAAACAATTAACAAAAGAATGTACACACTGAAAACAAAAACTGTAATCATGCGCCGCTACTTAAAACTAAACGCGGAACTACCAGAAAAAAAACTCTGCTGAGCTCTGATTGTCACCTAGGAAAATCCCTATCTGCCAGTGCTGCGGACATACATCAATAAAAAAATTAAACAAAAAAAATTCTGAGTGTCCCTACTACTAATAATACTTGCTTATCAGCGATTCACAGGAAAGATCCTGGCAGGGTCGCCATATTATGCAAGGTGCCGGGGCTAGCAGTGTATTTAACACTAAATTCTAGAATCTGCACATGTAAATGATGCTCTGAGCCCCCCCAATTCTAACTCCGACTTTTGCTGTTGCATAAGGATTAAAAAATATACGTGAACTGACTGTAATCAACCCTGCAAGTGGAGTAGAAAAGAGTTTGGCACCTGCAATAATTTAATTTGATAAATAAGTTAAATAAACGAAGGTTTCATTAACATAGTGAGGAATGATAGGTTTGCTCTACCGATTAACAGAATGAAAGTTCTGTCCAAAATAACAATATGATTTATTAAGACTAAACACAAAATACTAAACCAAAACACATGAAACATTTACAGTACATCAAATTGGCTCACATTGGATACTCATACAAACACTGTAAAGGTGAAGTTGTCCCTAAACTAGATTGTGAGGTTTAAAACGAAGTGGTATGTGGAGCCAATTCCTTGCTAGTCAAATCATAAGAGAGACACACAACTAACCCAACATTAATTGCTGGTACTCAAGACAGAACAAAGTTAGAAAAAGACGAACAGGCGCGCTCTGCTGAGCTCTGATTATCACCTAGGAAAATCCCTATCTGCCAGTGCTGTGGACATACATTACCAAACTGTCTTCTTAACTGCCAGAACACGATCTGGCGTACCGTAGGCGATGGCTGGTTGCTTCGACGTCCTCGACCGAAAGGCGAGAGCCGACTCCCACAAGAGCACCCGTACAGGCCGAACACAGAACATTCCCACCCCCACGACAGTGGCTGTGGTTAAACGTTCCAATCAGCAACTCGAAAACCGGCGGAAAATTCCACCCCATTGCCGGAGCACTACCATTCCACCAATGGAGATTCTTGGCGCCAATTTCTGCGCTGATTTTGCTACGTCACGGAGCTATGCCCTGAGCAAGCCAATCACAGTTACTATTTTGCAGAAAGCGCGGGAATTTTCCCGCCACAACTGCCTGGGTACACAAGTCATTCCCACGCCTCGCTGGTAGCCCGCCAGAAAGTGTTTTCGCTAAGTTTCTGCAAAGTAACGGAACCTCTAGCCCAGCCGCTACTTCAGGCCCCGGCGGGCATGTCTCTTGACAATGTTGGCGTCTGGAAAGCATTCACTCGACTGCCTCACACACGTCGGCTTAACCCTCTCGAGATCAGTGGTGCCCGCCTGTCACCGGACCACCTGGGTGACGAGAGATGCTGCGTGGGAAGTCCGTGTGTGAAGGAATAGCAACTTTCCACCGCATGCAATTAGAGAGGAGAATCGTAAGATAGAAATATGAGAGGGGGCTCATGCCACCTCTCACATTTGCAAAATCCATGATTATAGCTCGGTGCTGGAATTCTCTTGCATAATCAGTATGAAGCACATCTATCTATCTATCTTCTCAGCAATCACAGGCCCTGTAGACCATGCTCTGCATCAACGATCTGCTTCCACTGCCTTCTATCTCTTGCAGCCTCTCTCCACCCTGCGGAAATTCCTAATGCTGTGATGTCCTTCTCTTTTTCATCTTTCCACCTTGTATGAGGTCGGCCAAATGGTATTGTTGCCTGGAGAGTTCCTTCAAATGCTTTCTTGGTGATCCTGTCCAGCCCATTGCAGTCTCCTACTATTTAATATCTGGATGATAGTGGGTTGCTTCATTAATTGATAAATTTCATTGTTCTTTTGAATTCTCCATCTGCCATTCTCCAACACAGGTCCCCCAATTTTTCTCATTTCTTTTCTTTCGAAAACATTCAGTTTTTCTCTTTCATTCTTTGTAAGCTTCCAGCTTTCTGAACCGTATAGTGCTATGGGGCAGATAATAGTGTTGTATATCTTCATCTTTGTGGTGATTGACAAAGCTTTACTTTTGAGTGGGTTGCTTAGTGAGTACAGACATCTTGACCCTGAGGCTACTCTTTTATTTATATCCATTATTATGATATTTTTACTGTTGAAACATGATCCAAGATATTTAAACTGTGGAACTTTTCTGAATTTAGAATGTTGGTCAATTTCAAAGTATGGATTTGGGTTTATGACTCAACCTATTTCCATATATTCGGTTTTCTCTTGGTTAATCAAAAGTCCGATTTTGCTTGCACTGTGACGGAGAGATCTGTACATGTCATTATGAAGCACATAACAGATAAAATTGGTTTGGTGGCAGAACACTTATCTTTCATTTAGTTCAGACATGTGTGTGTGTGTGTGTGTGTGTGTGTGTGTGTGTGTGTGTGTGTGTGTGTGTGTGCGTGCGCGCGCGCGCGCGTGCGTGCGCGCGCCTCTGCAGATATTGTAAGTAAAAACTTTGATGTTTTATTCATGTATTACCTGTTTGGAGTGTTCATAGTTAGCTGAGCCACCTCAGACCAACTACGGACACATTTGCATACTTCTTATTCTTCGTGCCATAAACTTTAGTATTTTTGGTGGTGGTGATTGTGGAACCTAGCATGAGCACAGTTTTTGATACTGCAGACAATATTGGATGATGGAATGTGCACTGCCTACTGAGATGGGCATATGTTGACTGGTGTCTAACATTCTTAGGGGTTGATTTACTCATTGTATCACGCAATCTGTCACAGCATAAGTCCTGGAGACAGTTACTGTAAAATTCCAACTTCAGAAAAGTTAAAATTAAAAATCATCTTGTATTATGTTATTTTAAATACATTTATTATACTTCAAAACATAGTTAAAGCATTATTACAAAGGCAAACAATACTTACAATACAAAAGGAGCAGCTACATGCTCACTGTTCAAAAGCCAAAACCAGACTGACTCCCTCTGCCAACATGGCAGTCACTCTTTATATTTTCTTAACAATCCCGAACAATCCTTTGCATTGTTTAAGATGAACATTTGATTAATTAACAATTAAAATTCATACCAAAAAAATGAAAATACATGTCTAAATGTAGGTCTGTTCAGAACAGTAAGTACACTACGATATTAGTACATGTCTATTATTTCTTTCGAGAATAAACTCTTACATAAGAAATTACAATAATACATTTATATTTTTCATTAATTACTAGAGACTTCCTTCACGGGAATTATTCGCTTCATTTACAGAGCTTCTACACTTTGAACTGAAATAGATTAAACAGTTATTTTCTCAGTTATAAGTTTTTCTGGGTGAGTTAAATATTTTGTTTACATGTGCAATCCTGAATTAGACTGGGAAATGTTCATTTTAAATAGGCCTTAATGGGCTGTTATGTTTCAACACCTCCAAAATGATTTTTGAAACTGAAAGTTGAACAAAACCTGCTTGTTCCTCCAGTTTTTTATAAAATGAGGACTGTTACGTACATCTGACAGAAAAGATTTTGTTCAACTTTCAGTTTCACAAATGCTTTTCTGTCAGATGTACGTAACAGTCCTCATTTTATAAAAAACTGGAGGAACAAGCATTTTACTTATGGCATGACATAAATTCTATGTTTGATTAAAAATGTAATTTAATTATGAAGGATTATGCAATAATTAGAACAAGTTATTTCTTAACTGTATGAGCTGACATGCAACTTAGACTTTCAAACTAGTACAATATTCCTAAGTGTAAATGTACTAATCTCTGTACTTTACATAAATGTAAATAGTCTTGATGTTTGCAGCTCGCAGACTGCTCCATAGTGAATCTTGAAGCACACAGTATGCAGACTGCTTTGTAGATAATCTTGAAGTTTGCAGTACGCAGACTGCTGTTTAGGATGAAGTGTCTGACCAATGACCAATCTTACTATTTTTCATTTGTCAAGACACTTGCAATGCCACTTTCCCACTTTCACAATCATTCAAACATGATATATAAGAGTGCAGTTACATATATCTCAGAGAGACAATATAAGTGACTAATACATTATATTGGTTGTGTCTTATAAGTAATTGAAACAGCACTGATAACTTTGTGGTTGAGCCTTATATAAAGGTACGTTTTCACCACTTGGGTGTGAATACATAATAAATGACTCATTAATAATTGGTACATCATAACAATTATAAGGTTGAACATTATACATTGGTAATTGGTTCATAAGTGACACATGCACCATGACAGTTATATGGTTGAGCATTACATATATATATGTAACATATTTAAGTAAAATCAGTATCTTCAACAGTGCAAAAATGCTCTCCTATAAAATAGGCTTTGTACTCTGTTGAGAAGTAAGAAATGAAATAGAAAATTCGGAGTGTTAGAGTGCTGGTACATATAAAAAAAATTACATACATCAACCTTGGATATTGATAAATATAGAGAGTAACTACAAATATTAATAAGTGAGCCATACCTCACGATAATCACAAATATTAATGAGTGAGCCATTTCTCATGATAATTACAAATATTAATGAGTGTTCACAACTTTGAGTGCTGGTATGTAGCAAAATAAATTCATAAGTAAAATGTTTATCAATTTGGTGATAACATGCAACAAAATAAGACATGAATAAATAATATAGTATGACTGAGTATGGTTACATCTAATAATGCATAAATGATGGCTTGTTTCCTGGTTCCTCGTATAAAACTGGCTTTAGCCATTTAATAGACTGACAAGGTAAATTAGATGGGTCTCAGCAATAGAGACATATGCATGTGAACAGGGACCAGAATAACTTGGTACTCATTAGGCATGTGAATAGAGACCAGAATAACTTGGTACTCAAATGAGAAGTAATACATGAAATAGAAGATTCGGAGATGCTAGTATATAGCAAAGCAAATAATTACTTATGTATTTGCTTTGCTATATACATAAGTAATTATTTATCATTTGGGTCACAACATACAACAAAATTAGACATAAATAAATAATATAGTATGGTTATATCTAATAATGCAGAAATGCTAGCTTGTTGCCCGGATCCTCCTAAAAAATAGGTTTTAGTCACTTAATAAAGTTGACACAGTAAATAAGAAGAGTCTCAACAATAGAGACATATGCATGTGGACAGAGGGAAGGATAGCTTGGTACTCTAAAGAGAAGTAAGAAATGAAATAGAAGTTTTGGAGTGTTGGAGTTGAAGAAGAAAAGACGACAGACCCCAAAGACAGGAAACCCCCGTACCCCCCTTACCCAGGCACCCCACTGTTCCAGTACTTCACTGTGGCGCCAGAGGGAGAAGAGTGTTCAGCATTCCCTGCAGAATGGACTTGCCACAGCTTCACCTTCCCAGTCCCCTAAAATTAACCCTAACACTCCCTATTGACTGATCAACGAAGGGCGAACGAATAGCATTCTGCTGGACAGAGTAAATGACAAATATAATGTGTATTGGTTAACCAAGTAATAAATGTGAGATCGAACAGCTGACTTATCAGTACCTCTAGTATCTGGGTTTGATCAAACATAATCTATTAACTCAACACATAATTTTGAAACCTGTGACATATCTGAGACATATTCGTGAAAATTACTAAAGCGGGGTACAGAATTACTGTGTTCTGCTGAAATCTGTTGCTGCTCAAACATTAACTATTATATAAATATAACAATATAGAGATAAGGTAGCAAAATACATTAAAAAAACAAAGATGATGTAACTTACCAAACGAAAGCATTGGTATGTTGATAGAGACATTAACAAACACAAACACACACACAAAATTCAAGCTTTTGCAACCCATGGTTGCTTCATCAGGAAAGACAGAAGGAGAGGGAAAGATGAAAGGATGTGGGTTTTAAGGGAGAGGGTAAGGAGTCATTCCAATCCCGGGAGCGGAAAGATTTACCTTAGGGGGAAAAAGGGACAGGTATACACTCGCGCACACACACACATATCCATCTGCACATTTACAGACACAAGCAGACATATGTAAAGGCCTAGATATACCAGGTTAAACAGATGATTATAGTATGCATCATATCGTATAGGTAGTTGTCAAGCAATTTACAAGCAACAGTAATTGTTAGCCTTTCAGACATCTATCTTCATGGAAAAGGGACAAAGTCAACTGCCTCACTGGGTGGATCATCCATATGTTACAATATTCACATTATGTGAAGCACTTTCTTATACATCAATATATTTGCTTAGCATCACAGAGCCACGTGTGACAATGACAAAAGAAATGTTTTTTTTTTGGTCACATTTTCAAAATTAAATAAGAGGTCGGTCTGTGATATAAAATTAAAGTTACTAGAATCTCAGGTGAGTGATATAGAATTTTCTTTTCTAAATGTCATGGCATATATAGGTATTACGTTAAGTTCAAGGATAATTACGTGTGTTTATAATTTTACAAAATTTTATATAAAGCAAGAAATATATATATCTGAAAACAAAGATTCTGTAACTTACCAAATGAAAGTGTTGGTACATTGATAGAAACAATAACAAACAGAAACACACACACAAATTTCAAGCTTTCGCAACCCATGGTTGCTTCATCAGGAAAGAGGGAAGGAGAGGTAAAGACGAAAGGAAGTGGGTTTTAAGGGAGAGGGTAAGGAGTCATTCCAATCCCGGGAGCGGAAAGACTTAGCTTAGGGGGAAAAAAGGACGGGTATACACTCGCACATACACACATATCCATCCACACATATACAGACACAAGCAGACATATTTAAAAGACAAAGAGTTTGGGCAGAGATGTCAGTCGAGGCGGAAGTGCAGAGGCAAAGATGATGTTGAATGACAGGTGAGGTATGAGTGGCGGCAACTTGAAATTAGCGGAGATTGAGGCCTGGTGGGTAACGGGAAGAGAGGATATATTGAAGAGCAAGTTCCCATCTCCGGAGTTCGGATGGGTTGGTGTTGGTGGGAAGTATCCAGATAACCTGGACGGTGTAACACTGTGCCAAGATGTGCTGGCCATGCACCAAGGCATGTTTAGCCACAGGGTGATCCTCACTACCAACAAACACTGTCTGCCTGTGTCCATTCATGCAAATGGACAGTTTGTTGCTGGTCATTCCCCATCACAGTGTTGGCAGGTCAGTTGGTAAATCACGTGGGTGCTATCATATGTGGCTCTGGCTTTGATCGTGTATACCTTCCGGGTTACAGGACTGGAGTAGGTGGTGGTGGGAGGGTGCATGGGACAGGTTTTACACCGGGGGCGGTTACAAGGATAAGAGCCAGAGGGTTGGGAAGGTGGTTTGTGGATTTCATAGGGATGAACTAACAGGTTACGAAGGTTAGGTGGACGGCGGAAAGACACTCTTGGTGGAGTGGGGAGGATTTCATGAAGGATGGATCTCATTTCAGGGCAGGATTTGAGGAAGTCGTATCCCTGCTGGAGAGTCACATTCAGAGTCTGGTCCAGTCCCAGAAAGTATCCTGTCACAAGTGGGGCACTTTTGTGTTTCTTCTGTGGGGGATGCTGGGTTTGAGGGGATGAGGAAGTGGCTCTGGTTATTTGCTTCTGTACCAGGTCGGGAGGGTAGTTGTGGGATGCGAAAGCTGTTGTCAGGTTGTTGGTGTAATGGTTCAGGGATTCCGGACTGGAGCAGATTCATTTGCCACGAAGACCTAGGCTGTAGGGAAGGGACCGTTTGATGTGGAATGGGTGGCAGCTGTCATAATGGAGGTACTGTTGCTTGTTGGTGGGTTTGATGTGGACGGACGTGTGAAGCTGGCCATTGGACAGGTGGAGGTCAATGTCAAGGAAAGTGGCATGGGATTTGGAGTAGGACCAGGTGAATCTGATGGAACCAAAGGAGTTGAGGTTGGAGAGGAAATTCTGGAGTTCTTCTTCACTGTGAGTCCAGATCATGAAGATGTCATCAATAAATCTGTACCAAACTTTGGGTTGGCAGGCCTGGGTAACCAAGAAGGCTTCCTCTAAGCGACCCATGAATAGGTTGGCATACGAGGGGGCCATCCTGGTACCCATGGCTGTTCCCTTTAATTTTTGGTATGTCTGGCCTTCAAAAGTGAAGAAGTTGTGGGTCAGGATGAAGCTGGCTGAGGTGATGAGGAAAGAGGTTTTAGGTAGGGTGGCAGGTGATCAGCGTGAAAGGAAATGCTCCATCGCAGCGAGGCCCTGGATGTGCAGAATATTTGTGTATAAGGAAGTGGCATCAATGGTTACAAGGATGATTTCCGGGGGTAACACATTGGGTAAGGATTCCAGGCGTTCGAGAAAGTGGTTGGTGTCTTTGATGAAGGATGGGAGACTGCATGTAATGGGTTGAAGGTGTTGATCTACGTAGGCAGAGATACGTTCTGTGGGGGCTTGGTAACCAGCTACAATGGGGCGGCCGGGATGATTGGGTTTGTGGATTTTAGGAAGAAGCTAGAAGGTAGGGGTGTGGGGTGTCGGTGGGGTCAGGAGGTTGATGGAGTCAGGTGAAAGGTTTTGCAGGGGGCCTATGGTTCTGAGGATTCCTTGAAGCTCCGCCTGGACATCGGGAATGGGGTTACCTTGGCAAACTTTGTATGTGGTGTTGTCTGAAAGCTGACGCAGTCCCTCAGCCACATACTCCCGACGATCAAGTACCACGGTCGTGGAACCCTTGTCCGCCGGAAGAATGACGATGGATCGGTCAGCCTTCAGATCATGGATAGCCTGGGCTTCAGCAGTGGTGATGTTGGGAGTAGGATTAAGGTTTTTTAAGAAGGATTGAGATGCAAGGCTGGAAGTCAGAAATTCCTGGAAGGTTTGGAGAGGGTGATTTTGAGGAAGAGGAGGTGGGTCCCGTTGCGACGGAGGACGGAGCTGTTCGAGGCAGGGTTCAATTTGGATGGTGTCTTGGGGAGTTGGATCATTAGGAGTAGGATTAGGATCATTTTTCTTCGTGGCAAAGTGATATTTCCAGCAGAGAGTACGAGTGTAGGACAGTAAATCTTTGACGAGGGCTGTTTGGTTGAATCTGGGCTGTTTGGTTGAATCTGGGAGTGGGGCTGAAGTTGAGGCCTTTGGATAGGACAGAAGTTTCGGATTGGGAGAGAGGTTTGGAGGAAAGGTTAACTAATGAATTAGGGTGTTGTGGTTCCAGATTGTGTTGATTGGAATTTTGAGGTTTTGGAGGGAGTGGAGCTGGAAGTGGGAGATTGAGTAGATGGGAGAGACTGGATTTGTGTGCAATGAGAGGAGGTTGAGGTTTGCTGGAAAGGTTGTGAAGGGTGAGTGAGTTGTCTTTCCGGAGGTGGGAAACCGGAGATTGGATAGTTTTTTGAGGTGGAGGGTGGCATGCTGTTCTAATTTACGGTTGGCCTGTAGGAGGATGCTCTGAACAGCCGGTGTGGATGTGGGAGAGGAAAGATTAAGGACTCTTATTAAGGATAGGAGTTGACGGGTGTGTTCGTTGGCTGAGTTGATGTGTAGGTGAAGGATTAGGTGGGTGAGGGCAATGGATTGTTCAGTTTGGAACTGGTGTAGGGACTGATGGAAAGAAGGGTTGCAGCCAGAGATGGGAACTTTAAGTGTGAGGCCTTTGGGAGTAATTCCAAATGTCAGACAAGCCTGAGAAAATAGAATATGGGAGCATAATCTGGCTAGGGCAAAGGCATGTTTGCGGAGGGAATGTAAATAAAACTTAATGGGGTCGTTGTGGGGGTGTTGTGAGGGTGACATGGTATTAGAAGGTGGAAAGTATAACATGAGGAAATGAAAATGAAAATAAAAATATATGGGGAGGGATAAAGGTGGACTGGAAAGTAACTGGAGATCTGGTGTGAAAAAAGGCGAAAAGGTGTTGGTTACAGCTTGGCTATGTTGGACTTGGGTTGGTAGACAACGATGTGCACAAAGGTTAGGTGGTTGTGTTGCCGCCAAAACACGTTAGAGGACGGAGAAATTCGGGAAAATTTCGAAAAAACTGCGTGTAATATATTAAAAGGAGTGGTTTTGTGGAGGCAGATTATGAAAATGAGGCTAACAATTGTCTGACGAAGAAATAATGACGTTAAAACCTGTGGGAAGCGGCTAAAAATTATCAGTGATGTGGGAAAAACGGAAATGGAAATAAAGCGAAAGTTATTAGAACTAGCCGAAATGGTTCTTTAAAAGGTGAAAGGAACTGTTTGTGAACTAGAAATGGTGGATTTTATAGCGGCGGTAGTGTTGAAAGCGGCAAAAAATTTTTTTGGTTATGGTTTGGAAGTGGGTTACGTATTATTGAGTATATATAGGCGGGATAAAATTGTATAGCAGATTACGGTAAAATGGAGAAGGTGAATACAAAGTGAAACTACTAGCAAAACAGAAAGAGAAAATAAGACGACAGAAATGATTTCGAAATGCAACAGTGACAATAACAAACCTAATTGTTGGGTTCAAATTAATGATATCAATATAGGGAAACATTCCACGCGGGAAAAATATATTTAAAAACAAAGATGATGTGACTTACCATACGAAAGCGCTGGCAGGTCGATAGAAACACAAACAGACACATACATACACACAAAATTCAAGCTTTTGCAACAAACTGTTGCCTCATCAGGAAAGAGGGAAGGAGAGGGAAAGATGAAAGGAAGTGGGTTTTAAGGGAGAGGGTAAGGAGTCGTTCCAATCCCGGGAGCGGAAAGACTTACCTCAGGGGGAAAAGAGGACGGGTATACACTCGCCACACACACACATATCCATCCACACATATACAGACACAAGCAGACATATTTAAAGACAAAGAGTTTGGGCAGAGATGTCAGTCGAGGCGGAAGTGCAGAGGCAAAGATGATGTTGAATGACAGGTGAGGTATGAGTGGCGGCAACTTGAAATTAGCGGAGATTGAGGCCTGGTGAGTTATTAAAGTGGTAGTACTTATAAATTAGCAGTCATCAGCAGAGTGATAGGATCAATTATAGCTATAATATTGCTACTAAAAGTTGCTGGGGTAGGCTTTATACCACAAGAAAGCAGTTTACCGCAAACACAATAAATAATTGTAAAGACTAGAGTGGCATGTGACAGCATATCATAGTATATGTCAATACATCAGTAGTTCTAATTTTATGCCTGTAAGTTGTAGATTAATTATAGTAAGTGCATTTCTTTTGAAAAGAAAAGAGCATTGATAATAAGTGATTGCTGGGAACGGTATATCATTGTATTAAGTATAGGCAGAAAATATTACAAGCAGCAGTGCATATGAATAAATACTCAAAGTTTGAAATTACATTGACAATACGTCATTGTAAAGGAATATATTGCATGTAACAAATGTATATCATTGTATTGAGTCTGGATAGACAAGATTAAACAGATGATTATAGTTTGCATCATATCGTATAGGTAGTTGTCAAGCAATTTACAAGAAACAGTAATTGTTAGCCTTTCAGAAATCTATTTTCATGGAAAAATTATGTCAGTTTTCATCTGTTGAAATGCACATGGATATAATGACTGTACCACTTGTAGGACCAAACGTCCTCATTTCTTTACAACTCAAACTCCGGCTTTAGAACAGCTGAACTGACATGAACATTTCAGGTCAGGAAACCACAAGGATGGATAAAGGGATTTTCCCACAATAACTGTCAAAGGCACCCTGTTCTCGTAGCTCGAATGTTGTCATCCCAAATTTCTTCAGCATCTTCTTGTAGAGACTGAATGCCACCATGGGCAGATGTCACTGTAGAATCAGATTTATATTAGCAAATTAAGTGCCAGCAGGTTACTTCCAGAACACATACTGCTCAGCAACTAGTTGACAGATTTCTCGTTGGTCATCACACTGTAGCAACATCAGATCAGACAGTAATTAACATTGGGCACAGATAAGGTAAATTCCAACATAGGCAAAGGATAAAGTACTAGTGATTAAATATGAATGGGTTAATACTAGGAGTAAAATGGTTAGTTCAGTCACTCTAAAGGTATGATAAATATATTTATATTTCCTCACCAGCTACATATTGATGAATCAACTAGTCTTCAATTGAAAGTAGATGTCTGCAAGAACCATAACTATATCATGAATACTAATCCTCAGTCTTTAGTTTTTCCTTTGCTACTCATTACACATGAATTATTAGTGGTCATCAGAGTATTTTCAAAAAGACATTGGAGATAATTAACCAGTTTTCACTAACAATCAGATAATAAGCTAAAATTTGTATGTATTGAAAGGCATGGACTTGCTGTAACATACAGCAGCATTGAAAAGTTCAGATTTGTGTAGACATTGTGATAAAGAAAATCTCGTATCTGCACCAAGGAGATAGCATGACTTTTACAGATATCAGACATATCTTATAGTATTAAGATGGCAAAAGAATAGTTAAATAAGACTACCAATGGTTTGATAATTGAAGTGGTAGAAATTACATGAAAATAAAACTATGTGAATCTTAAATCCTGGAAATCAGAACACTTCTGTCCCAATAACTATTTCCAACACAAAATTCCATTTTCCTTATGCTCCACAGATGAATTACAGAAGTGATTTTTTTTTTTTTTTTAATTATGAATTTGGCCAGCTATGGACTGCATACAACTTAAGACTTATGGTGTTTCTTTTTCTTCCGTTCTTCCCAGTACTTCTTCATTTTCTCGCTAACTGCTCGTCTCTGCTCATCTGTCCACACTCTCTTGGGTCGAGGTTTTGGCGCATCTTCTTCTTAGTTTGCGTTTTCTATAAGTAGCCTAAAGTTATTCCTGTCACGTATTATTTCTTCTGTAGCACCTATTTTGTTGGCGTCTTTCTTTACTGCTTCTATCCATCCTACGGTGTTTTTCAGCTTATTTTCTTTGTAATTCGTGTTTCTTCCATTCTTTTTAAATGTCCATAAAATTTTAGCTGTCTCTTCCTCATTGTATCTGTGATCTTTTCTGTATTTTTGTGTAGGTCTTCATTTCTCCTTTTAATCCACCTGTTTTCCTTGTTTTTCTCAGGACCTAGAATTTTTCTTAATATTTTTCTCTCTCTTTTTTCTAGTTCTCTTAATTCGCCTTTCTTATTCAATGTTAGGCACTCTGATCCATATGTTGCTTGTGTCCTAATAACTGAATTATAATGTTTAATCTTTGCTTGTATGGATATTGATTTCTTATTGTAGTAGTTTTGTGTTAATTTATATGCAAATTCCAACTTTTTTTATTCTTTCTTTATTTGTTGTGTTATCCAGTCCATTGGCTTGGATCCACTCCCCCAGGTATTTGAATCTATCAACTCTTTTAATTTTTCCATACTTTGTTTTCATAAACTTTTCTGTATTATGTTTGTGTTCTATATACTCGGTTTTTTCGTAGGATATTTTTAGCCCAGTCTTTTCAGCAATCTCGTGTAACATATCAAGCATAACTGTTGCGTCTGTTCGGTTTTCAGTTATCAATGCCATATCATCCGCAAAGGCTAAACATTTTACTTCAAATTTGTTCTTTCCTTGGCCCATGCTTATACCCTCTGTGCCTCTGTTTTTTAATGTGTTTTCCCATGTTTTTACTACTTTATCTAAAACCAAGTTAAAGAGAATTGGGGACAGTCTGTCACCTTGTCGAACTCCTGTTTCGATTTTGAATGGTTCAGAAATTTCGCCTTGAAACTTAATTCTTGATGTTGTATCTGTTAGCGTTTGTTCAACAAGTCTTCTGGTGTTTTCATCTATCCCTGATTCATAAAGTATCTGGAATAGTGTTTGTCTGTCAACTGAGTCGTAGGCCTTCTTGAAGTCTACGAAAGTAACTACTGTATTTTTATTTTGTATAGCTCTCACTCTCAAAATTGTTTTTAAATTAAGAATCTGTTCTGCACATGATCTACCTTTTCTAAATCTTGCTTGATAATCTCCTATATTAGGTCCTGCTTGTTCCTCTATTCTATTTAAAAGTGCTTTAGAAAGTATTTTGTATGTCACTGGTAACAAGGATATGCCCCTGTAGTTGTTGGTGTCTGTTTTATCTCCTTTTTTATGGAGAGGTCGGATCAATGCTTGTTTCCAGTCACTGGGTATGATTCCTTTTGTCCAAATGTCTTTAATTACTTTGTGAATTTTCTGACATGCGGATAAGCCCCCTAGTTTCCACATTTCTGCCACTATCCCATCCTCACCTGGTGCTTTGTTATTCTTCAATGCTTTGATAATCTTTTCTATTTCTTCTACTGTAGGTGGTTCCGACGGTGGATTTTCATGTTGTGGTTTTTGAAATTGTAACCTGTCATTAGGCTCCTCACAATTTAATAGATTTTCAAAGTATTCAGCTAAGATTTGGCAGTTCTCTTTATTGCTTAAAACCATTTTTCCATTTTTATCTTTAAAATGTAAACTTGGTGACTGGAATCCTGTTAAAACTTCTCTGAAAGTCTTATAGAAGTCTCTAGTGTTGTTCCTTTTGAAATCAGAATCCATTTCTTCTAATCTGTCTTTGTCATATTTTCTTTTCACTGATCTGATGATTTTTGCTGTCTTTTTCCTTTCTTCCTTAAACTCTTCCCAGTATTCGTGTTTCTTATTGCTGTTCCATTTTTTCCATGCCTTTAGTCGATTGTCAATTGCTTCATCACACAGCTCATTCCACCATCTGTGGTTTGCTATTCTTCGTGGCTGTCCCATTTCTTTAACTGACTCTATCATTGTTTCTTTAATTTCTTCCCAATTATCCATTTTTCTTGTGTTTAGTATATGACAGGAGAAATTTAGTGTTTACTCTTGGAAATCTTCTTGGTTTTGGTTTAGGTTTGTTTGGTTGGAACATGGTCTTTATTTCTGTCAGATAATGATCTGAGTCTATGTTTAGGCCCTTCCTCACTCTGACATCCAAGATTTCCTTGTAGTTGCGAGTCGTTATTGCCACATGGTCCAACTGATATTCACCTTGATTTGGATTAGGTGATACCCACGTTTTTTTCTTTCTTGCAAGTTTCCTGAAACATGTCGACATTAATTTTAGATTAAACTGTCTACAAAAATCTATAAGTCTTTCCCCATTTCTGTTGGTTCTTGCATGTGCTGGATGATCTCCAACTACTGATTTAAATTTTATTTCTTTGCCAACTTGTGCATTGAAGTCTCCCACTAAAATTTTTATATGTTCTTTTGGTAATATGGATGTTTCGTGTTCAAGCATTTCCCAGAAATCTTCCACTTTGTCAACATTTATTCTGTTATGTTGGTTAATAGGTGCATGTGCATTTATAATAGTGTAGCATTTATTGCCTGACTTGAACGTCAGAAATGAAATTCGTTCTGATGGGGAGCTAAAATTAGTTATTGATTCCATAAGTTGCTGTTTGACCATAAATGCGGTCCCTAATATAGTCGTATTATTGGAATTTTTAATGGCTGGTTTTCCTTTGTAGATCCTGTATCCACCTGATTCAAATGCATTTTCATCCAGATACCTTGTTTCTTGAAGAGCTAATATAAGTATGTTGCGTTGATTGAGAGCGTCCATTAGGTGTTTTAGTTTTCCAACTTTCATAAGTGTGTTGATATTCAGAGTCCCCAGTAGATGTTTTATCTTGGGTCTTATCTTTGAAGAAGAACTCGGAAGCTCCGACTCTTCTTTACATGATGTTCTAGGCTCTCCAGAATCCAAAGGCCTAGTTGCACCGCCATGAATAGCGATGGAAGATTGGTTACTTCCTGGAGTAGTTTCCATTTTGAAATTTACCATCATGTCTTAGGTTAAAGTTTGGTTTGGGGAAAGGTAGTTGAACCTTTCAGAAGTAATACAAATATAATAAATTTTTTCTGATAATTGTTCCTTTTCCAAGTACATATTAAATCAATACATGTTAAGAACAAGATCATGACAAAGTATTTTCATATTTGATAGTAAATCCACATCTATCCAGTGACTTTCACATAATAGGTGTAGTAACAGTAGAAACCAGATGAGAACATATACACTCCTGGAAATTGAAATAAGACCACCGTGAATTCATTGTCCCAGGAAGGGGAAACTTTATTGACACATTCCTGGGGTCAGATACATCACATGATCACACTGACATAACCACAGGCACATAGACACAGGCAACAGAGCATGCACAATGTCGGCACTAGTACAGTGTATATCCACCTTTTGCAGCAATGCAGGCTGCTGTTCCCCCATGGAGACGATCATAGAGATGCTGGATGTAGTCCTGTGGAACGGCTTGCCATGCCATTTCCACCTGGCGCCTCAGTTGGACCAGCGTTCGTGCTGGACGTGCAGACCGCGTGAGACGACGCTTCATCCAGTCCCAAACATGCTCAATGGGGGACAGATCTGGAGATCTTGCTGGCCAGGGTAGTTGACTTACACCTTCTAGAGCACGTTGGGTGGCACGGGATACATGCGGACGTGCATTGTCCTGTTGGAACAGCAAGTTCCCTTGCCGGTCTAGGAATGGTAGAACGATGGGTTCGATGACGGTTTAGATGTACCGTGCACTATTCAGTGTCCCCTCGACGATCACCAGTGGTGTACGGCCAGTGTAGGAGATCGCTCCCCACACCATGATGCCGGGTGTTGGCCCTGTGTGCCTCGGTCGTATGCAGTCCTGATTGTGGCGCTCACCTGCACGGCGCCAAACACGCATACGACCATCATTGGCACCAAGGCAGAAGCGACTCTCATCGCTGAAGACGGCACATCTCCATTCGTCCCTCCATTCACGCCTGTCGCGACACCACTGGAAGCGGGCTGCACGATGTTGGGGCGTGAGCGGAAGACGGCCTAACGGTGTGCGAGACCGTAGCCCAGCTTCATGGAGACGGTTGCGAATGGTCCTCGCCGATACCCCAGGAGCAACAGTGTCCATAATTTGCTGGGAAGTGGCGGTGAGGTCCCCTACGGCACTGCGTAGGATCCTACGGTCTTGGCGTGCATCCGTGCGTCGCTGCGGTCTGGTCCCAGGTCGACGGGCACGTGCACCTTCCGCCGACCACTGGCGACAACATCGATGTACTGTGGAGACCTCACGCCCCACGTGTTGAGCAATTCGGCGGTATGTCCACCCGGCCTCCCGCATGCCCACTATACGCCCTCGCTCAAAGTCCGTCAACTGCACATACGGTTCACGTCCACGCTGTCGCGGCATGCTACCAGTGTTAAAGACTGCGATGGAGCTCCGTATGCCACGGCAAACTGGCTGACACTGACGGCGGCGGTGCACAAATGCTGCGCAGCTAGCGCCATTCGACGGCCAACACCGCGGTTCCTGGTGTGTCCGCTGTGCCGTGCATGTGATCATTGCTTGTACAGCCCTCTCGCAGTGTCCAGAGCAAGTATGGTGGGTCTGACACACCGGTGTCAATGTGTTCTTTTTTCCATTTCCAGGAGTGTATATAAGGCTACAAACAGTCTGACCTAATTGTATTCACATCTCAGTTGCAAAGTAATAGTACATTGCTATTACAACACAGATATCTTAAGCAAACTTCACACCAGTTCTAAACATTTTCCCTACTTTTCACAAAATCAAATGAGATTATAACTTTATCAGCATAATGAGAATAATTATATGGACATCATGAGTAAATATTACACCAACTCTCCTCAAAATTCATACTCTGGTTGTATTATTAAACTACATGTTATTAAATCTGGCCAAAGTTTGTACTCATATCCAGATAACCAGAAAAAGGCAGCCTGCCCAGTATAAAATACGTGCACCAGTTCCTTTTGGCATCCAATCTCTATCTACTCATCCAAATCAGAAAGTGGAAGAGGGTGAGTTTGTACAGATAAGTAAGAGAGGATGTGACTTGCAATGGAAATAGTCACACCAGCTCAGAGCTTGGGTTTGCCACCCCCAAAATGCAAAAAGAGCTTGCAACCTCCTGAGGAAAGACAATTCTTATGATGTTATATGAGTGATGAAAGCTGTTTGAATAATTTCAGCTGTGTAACATTACTGAGTTAAAATAATCTTTTGGACTTATGATATACAATCCTATAAGCATTTGGGTGTGGGTTATCAACAGTTTCAAATGGTCCTATATAAATATCAAAAAATTTCTTTATTTCTCTATTTAGTGCTTTAGATTTGGTGTAACTTTTGTCAATACTAGATCCCCAACTTTGAATTCTGTGTTTTTTATCTGTTTGTCATGCCATTTCTTTCTTTTTTCATAATAATCTTTCATAGTTCTTCTAACTATCTCCTCTCTTTCAGTTGCTGTTATACTTTTACAAGCTGGGAACTCTATAAGTTCTTTGATTAAGTAAGGTGGGTTTTGGTCAAACATGATCTCATAAGGGGAATATCCTGTGGTAGTATGTTGTGGGCTACTTATAATGTCTTCAAATTCTATAACATAACATAACCAATTTGTGTGATCTTCCTGACAGTAAGTTCTACACAACCTGCCAGTTTCCCTCATGTACCACTCAGTTGGGTTACATTTAGGTGAATAGGATGATATTAAGATATGTCTGATGTTATGTTCTTCTACAAATTCCTTCCAAAATTTAGAAGTAAACTGGCTCCCATTGTCAGATAAAAGAGCTTTAGGTGTACCCACTTTAATAAAGTAGTCGTTTATAAATGTAGAAGCTATTTTCTTACTAGTGGCTTTCTTTAAAGGATAAAATTTCACATATTTATATATCTACAATGACGAAAATATACTGAAATCCCCATTTAGCTCTTGGAAGTTGACCATACAAATCTATCCCTACTGTTTATTTGGTACCACATTTTGTAAAATTCCCTTGTTGGTTTTGTTACTAACTTTTGTTCTTTGACATCTGTCACAGCAGATGAGTAAGGTCCTAACTCTCCTGGATATATTATGAAAATATATACACTCTTTTTTTTTTTAATACATTTCAATGCACCACAGTGTCCAAAGCTTTCATGTGTGTACTTTAACAAAGTATTTATGTGAGAATCTGGCCAACAAACCTTCTAAACATCACTATCTGTGCTGGGTCTATAAAACAGAATACCTTTGAAGACCTGATAATACATTTGCACTTTCTCATGACCTTTCTTCCCTAAATAACTTTTAACAAGCTTCCAATGATCATCACCATTTTGATATCTTCTCAATTGATTACAGATTTTTCTAATTTCACTTTCCTCTTTGACATCTTTAAAATACATTATTTTAAACTTTCCCTCCTGACTATTGTTTGCATTATCATTTTCATTCCCCACTGGCATTCTTCACAAGGCATCAGCATGACATTTTCCTTACCCTTTATAAAATGAACTGTGTATTTAAACTGCTGTAAGAACATTGAGCATATGGTAATTCTCCCATGATACAATTTACACTCTTGTAAGTGATCTGTATAAACTTGGACTTCATGCCCAAACAGATAATTTTTAAATTTTTTGAATCCCCATACAATTGCCAAAAGTTCCTTTTCAGTAATCATGTAATTTCTCTCATGTTTTTGTAAGGTTCTGCTTGCAAATGCTATAGAATGATGTTCAATTTTCCTGTTAATTTCTTTCTCTTGGAATAAATGTACCCCCAGTCCACAATCACAACTGTCATCATACAAAATGGTAAAGATAAGTCAGGTCTATGGAGGATTTCACTTTCTGCCAATTCTTTCTTAATTCTGTCAAAAGCTATCTGGCATTCATCAGACCAATCCCACACTGCATTTTTTCTTAACAGGTTGTTCAAGCATGGTGCATTAAGTGCCTGTGTTTTGACATATTTTTGATAGAAGTTTATTAATCCAAAGTAAGATTTAAATCTTTTTTATTTCTAGGTTTTGAGAATTTTGTGATGGCCTCAATCTTTTCTCCATCAGGCAAAATCCCCTTTTCATTTATGCAGTGGCCAAGAAATTTTAATTCTTTCATTGCAAACTTATATTTTTCTAATTTCAAAGTCATACCCCCCTGTCTCATTTTCTCTCCAATTTCCTTTAAAATCTGAATATGTTCCTCCCAAGTTCTTACTTGATACCAAAATGTCATCCACATAAATAATTAACTTTTCTAAGAGTTCTTTACCCAAAACAAAATCCAATCCCCAAATGGTACAACACAATATTGAAAACATTTCCCATTAAACAAAAATGCAGTGTCCTTTCTAGAATCTCTTTCTAATTCAATCTGATGAAATCCAGAAGTCAAGTCAAGACTAGTCATACATTTTACATTATCAAATTTATTTAGTATTTCATCTATACCTTCAGGGTGGTCAGTTTTTCTCTCCAAATATTTATTCAAGTGTCTAGAATCGAGCACTACACGAATACTCCCATCTCATTTCAAAACTGCCACTAATGGGTTATTGTAAGAAGTACAGCTTCTTTCTATTATTTTCCACCTTTCCATTTTCTGAAGTTCTCTTTCTACTTCCTTTCTCTTACAGATAGGGATAGTGTAGTGTTGGCAGAAGCGCCAACACTGTGTTGCTAGAGGAGGCCGAAATGCACGCGTTTAATTACACGCTGACTGGCGTGAGGTCTGGAACAGGACAATATCTTGAGAATTGCAAATAAAGTACGTAGATGATGTAATGCTTAACTTTAATCCACAATTGTAGAACATCTCTCTTGATGATACATGCTTCACATAATAAATATCAATTGAATACGGCACCTTGTTAGGTCGTAGCAAATGTAGCTGAAGGCTATGGTAACTATCGTCTCGGCAAATGAGAGCGTATTTGTCAGTGAACCATTGCTATGAACGTCGGCTGTACAACTGGGGCGAGTGCCAGGACGTCTCTCTAGACCTGCCGTGTGGTGGCGCTCGGTCTGCAATTACTGACAGTGGCGACACGCGGGTCCGGCGTATACTAATGGACCGCGGCCAATTTAAAGGCTACCACCTAGCAAGTGTGGTGTCTGGCGGTGACACCACAGATAGCATATGGTTTTATGAAAAATGGCTCATGAGCTTTCAATTTTAGTCTACATTGATACCCTTTTACTCTCCCTGGTTTTATATCAAATATGTCATTATAATCCTACAAAAAATTTTCATGTTCTCTCCTGTCCTCTGCATTAAGGCTTTCAGTTTCAGATACCCTTTTAGCCACTAGTTCACTGTAATAATTAACACCACCCTCATCAATACCAAATTCTTCCCCTTTCTCACAATAACCATCACCGTCAGACTCTTGCATCTCTCTAATCTGACTACTTAGACCATGATCTTCCATTACAATACAAGTTTCCCCATGAATTCCACTTTTTGGTTCAACAAATGTTATTTTCATGTCACCCCAGATAAAATTTACTTTAGCCTTAACAATCCCGTTCATTCCTAGTATCAAGTTTTCATTCAAATCATCAATTACTAAGCATCATTGTATAAATTGTACATTATTAATCTTAAATTCAAGTAAGATTTGTCTGGTAATAAAATTACTGCTTTTTCCTGTTGCCCGTTTTATCCTTACCCCTGCTACCAGAAATTCTGTGAAATTTTTATTGTTTTTGATCCTGTCTCTTAGCTTTCTCGATATTCCTGTAATTGGGCTGCCTGTATCCAGAAGACAGTTTCCTATCCAATCATTAGTCTGTACTACAATATATGGACTTCCAAATTCTTTACCCATTTCATCGACCTATTTTCAAATAACAAATCCTCTTCTATGTCCCAAAAACTCACCCCTTTATCACAATCACTAGTTTTTATTACAGATTCTACGCATTTACTAATCATATTACCATCAGGAGACTGTGCCACATTTTTCATGGCAATTTTATCATCTGCGTGCACACTTTGACAAATTTCATTTACGACCTTACACTTTTGATCACCATATTGACAATTACTACTATAGTCATTGACTACCCTTAATACTCTATCACTAATTAGACCTTCCTTTCCATTTTCACCAACACATTCAGACACAACATCACTGACATCAACCGGTGACATTAATCTATCAGGCACTGCTCTACTGGTTTCTAAATCATTACTCGAACACACACCAGAAATTCCAGAATCGTTCAGCATCAAATCATCAAGTTTAACTTCTACATATACTATCCCACGTAATTCTGTAAGTAACATTTCATCATCAACATCATTATTATCACCATCACCAAATCATTCTCATTAGAAACATTATCATCACATTTAATATTTTCAACACCAAACTCATTTCTCTCTTCACACACTTCTTCAACAACCTCAACACTGTGACTACTCTGTTCTACCCCATCCTCATTTTCCTGTTTATTATCTACTGTAATTTCATCTGGAATTACTCTGTCATTCTCACTTCCAGTGCCTAGCACATGAACATCAGCTTCCACACATACAGCTTCAGTGTCAGTGTTTTCACTCATTTCACATTCACTCAACATTCTCACTAAACTATACTCATCAGGCCTGTTCTCATCACTATCAACAGCTACTTCTGCATTCCTATTGTTAAAGAAATTTGTCGTAGTGTTTTCTCCTAATTCAGATTCAGATTTTTTACTTTTTTGTTCATCATTGTTTTCAGATAAAAAAAATTCCCAAAATTCCCTATCAAACTTCATTCTACTTACTTCGGGTTGTAAACTGGGTACAAAATTTTGGTATGTTCTATTTGTTCTGCCCTTTCCCCTTCTGAAATTACTACAGTGTGCCTGATTGTAATTCCCATGTCTATTTGCCCCATTTCACCAGGCTCCGAAAGAGGCAGGTCTTAGTTTACCAGACCATTTCTTCTGTTTTCAAAATTGTTACTATTGTTTCCCTGATTTTGCCCCCACTGCCTATTTCTTGGTTCGAAATTCCTATTCGCAGGTCTCTGCCTATCATTCCTCTCCGCATTTCTTCTGTCATCATTTCTGAATCTGCTATTGAAATGATCATTGAAAGCTCTGTTATTGTTATTCCTGCTGTCATCAGGTCTGTCATTACATCTGTCATTTCTCTCCCATGCTAAATCCAATTTATCTATACATCTAAGGAATTGTTCAATTGTATCATCAGGTCCGTAGACAAGACTCCACTGAACCCTATTTGGTAACCTACATTTAAGGGCATCTATTTGGATCATTTCATCGAGTGTTTTATTTAGATGTACTAAAATTCTTAACTGTTGTTCACAAAAAGTTTTCATGCATCCACTACCCAGTTTGAAATTTGGTTCATTCAAAAATTCTGACTTAGTTCTAGCTTGTTTAGTTTCTGACCAGAATCTGTTCATGAAAGCTCGCTCTACCTCATTAAATGACATTTCAGGATAGATTGCTTGATTCGCCCATGACAAAGCCTCCCCATCTAAGAACTTTTAAAAAAATTTAATTTTCGAATTATCGCTCATTTTATCAGACAAGTTGTCTTTAATCTGGAACATAAAATCAACTGGATGTGTATTGCATTCCTCTGAAAATGTTTTTATGTTTACGTTACTTCAAAATGGACTGTAACTACAGAAAGATTTCACAGCAACGGAATCTTCGATTTCTTGAAATTTAGATTTGAAGTTCAAAATTTCATCTAAACAAGTGCCTACATCTTCTTTTAACTACAAAAAATTATCATTTGCAATTTTAGTGAAATTTTGTATATTCTGATCCGTTTCTGTGAATTTCTTTACGAAATCTTTGTTGAGTTTTTTCAATTGTAGCACTTCTACAGTAGCATTTTCTTCAAAATTTTCCACAGAATCTAGAATCTATTTGAATTTTTGGTTTTCCTGTTTTAATGTAATGATTTCCCCTTCTATAGCTGACACATTTTTGGTATTCTCATCTACTTTTTCCCAACACCCTTATAAACTCTCTTTTGTCTTGCGAATTTGGGTTCCATGGTTGTCTAACTTTTTACTGATAGAATCAAGCTCCTGATCAAATAAAGTTTTATGTTCAACAAACGATTTTTTAATTGTCTTTTTCTGTTCTTCCATTGATCTTTTCTGTTCTTCCATTGACTGAACTAACCTATTAAAGCCTGATACATTACAGTCAAATCCACAAAAGGGTGAACATTCACTACTGTGGTCACTATCCTCTTCGATTTTACTGTCTTGATTGACTACATTATTAGCAGTAATATCTATGCTGTTTTCCAAGTTTCCATTAACCTCCCATTATCATTAACTTGCCTATTGTTGTTCGCTTCTCTATTATCCTCCATAATGACAAAGCAGACGAAAAAGCAGTTTCCAAAACTAAACTAAAATCAAAGTAAAAAGGCAGACGAAAAAACAGTTTCCAAAAGTAAAATTAGAGTAAATTTTGTACTTACAAAAAGTTGGTTCTACAAGTTGCATTTTCACATAAGTATACTTTGTAGTGCTACTCATGTTCTTCTTTGTCCTATTCTCGTAAAAAATGGAATATTATTTCAACAAATGTGCTAACTCTGAAGCAAAATACAAGATTAGTTTACAGATTTACACTGTATCCCTGCTCCATACACCAATTATAACATTCTTAGGGGTTGGTTTACTCATCGTATCAGGCAATCTCTCGCAGCATAAGTCCTGGAGACAGTTACTGTAAAATTCCAACTTCAGAAAAGTTAAAATTAATAATCATCTTGTATTGTATTATTTTAAATACATTTATTATACTTTCAAAACATAGTTAAAGCATTATTACAAAGGCAAACAATACTTACAATACAAAAGGAGTAGCTACATGCTCACTGCTCAAAACCCAAAACCAGACTGACTCCCTCTGCCAACATGGCAGTCACTCCTTATATTTTCTTAACAATCCCAAACAATCCTCGGCATTGTTTAAGATGAACATTTGATTAATTAACAATTAAAATTCATACCAAAAAAATGAAAATACATATCTAAATGTAGGTCTGCTCAGAACAGTAAGTACACTACGATATTAGTACATGTCTATTATTTCTTTCGAGAATAAACTCTTACATAAGAAATTACAATAATACATTTATATTTTTCATTAATTACTAGAGACTTCCTTCACGGGAATTATTCCCTTCATTTACAGACCTTCTACACTTTGAACTGAAATAGATTAAACAGTTATTTTCTCAGTTATAAGTTTTTCTGGATGAGTTACATATTTTGTTTACATGTGCAATCCTGAATTAGACTGGGAAATGTTGATTTTAAATAGGCTTTAATGGGCTGTTACGTTTCATGTCCATGACAATCACACTGCAGTTTCTCTATATCATTTCCTGGATTGTGTGGACATTGTTGCCTGTGGTTGACGGTAATCAGTGTCACCCATGTCTGTGTGGGCTTGGTCAAATTGTTGGCACCATGGCTGGACACAACATTGCATTTGGTGTATATACTGCCAGAATTTCATTGTGAATCTATGTGAAATTTAGACATTCTGCCCACAAGAATCATACTGTTCCATGTAGTTCAACTTTGGAGTATATTTCCAGCTGTTGTGCCATTTCACTTACACACAGTGAGCACTCATTATCTGTACCACAGCTGAACTGCATCTCCACAAAACATGTAATATTTACTAATACTCTGTTCTGACAATGCACCACTCTTGTTGCACAATTGTCTTAGTGTGGGATGACAGTGTAACTAGCTTTTTGAAGTCCATACATATTTTTGATTTATTTTGTTGTAATTAGCATGGAGTGTGTGAAGTTTTGGTAGAGTAAGCAGAGTGATAAGATGTACAGTTTTCAAATGTCACGTGTTCAAGAAAATGTGAATAAATGGAAGAATTACTGGATTCAAATGTTGAAATTATACAGAACAGCAAAAATCCAGACTCTTTATGGAATGTCTACAATCAACAACCATTAAGAGAATTGATCCAAAAAGATAAGAATAATATATATTTCACTTCTTGCCCTTGAATAACTGAATGAGACCAGGAGGATTACAGGCTAGATGTAATGATTGTAAACTGAGGGGACATCAGCATGTGGGTAAGTAAACCAACAAGCTAAGTTCTGCCTGCTTTGTATTTAGAAATTTCTCGCACTGTGTTCTGATACAGAGTGCATTGCTAGCATATTTTCCCTCCTTACAGCCCCTGTGGCGTAAACTTATGGGTCCATACAACTGTGGTCAAGAAGTATTTGTTCTACAGAACAGTGCAGTAAGTAACCATGCATAAAGTTTATAACTGAACATCTTAAAGAAGCCTCTACAGGGACCTGGGGATTCTTACACTTTTGTACCAATATACACAGCTGAGTAGCAGAAGAGAAGAAGCAATGGTTTTTATTCAAAGCAGCTTTTTTTTTCTTAGATAAATAAACACATGTAGAGCAATTTAGAAGTAATTTCCATAATCATCACTATGAGTGGGTCAGCATTAGTCATAATTTATTGTTGGTATCATAATTTTTTGAGCCTTTGTCCTGCATTGTCACAGGGTCAGTACAGTTATTAATATATGAGGCATGGTTAATTCAAGGGGTAGCCAGATGCGCTTCCTATTACCACTCCACCAGCCTCCAGGATGGAATATGAATATCCAACTGTCTACGTGTTGTGTTATCTGTACGGAAGTGGGGGGATAGTTCTCTAAATGTTTGTGAATCATGTAACTGAGGAGGGACTTGGATACCGCTCTGGTATTCACATTGCAGGGTGTGGGAAACTTGACTAAAAATGGCATTTGGGCTCATGGGTACACCAAACCTTGTCATTTATCTGTTGGGTGGATTCAGTCCAGGGCCAGAAGCAGTGCATAACATGCATGGATATTCTGGTAGGTACAATTTATTGTTGTTATACTTAATGGACGTGGCCTGTTAGGGCCACTTTTGTTTGTTTAAGTATATCTTTATGAAAGAAGATCTTGAGGAGGTCCTCAGAGCAATGGAAATGATTTTCTGTGACAAGCATGGTATGAGGATAAACAAGAAAAAGAATTAAGTGATGGTCTGTAGTACTGAAGAAGAATTGGAAAAGAGGAGCTAGAAATGGTACAGGAATATATCTATTTAGGAATCTGGATTATTAGGGACAGAATAAACAAGAAAGACAATGTGAACACAATGCTACAGACCAAAATTGCATTTAATATAAGAAAGAATTTATGGAGCAGCAAAGACATAAGTCTCAAAATAAGAAAACAGATCATAAAAGAATTTGTTTGAAATGCGGCCTATACATGTGTGAAACTCTGGCAATAGGAAAACAAGAGAGAAGACAGCTAGAAGGCCTGGAAGATTTGGAGTTACAGAAGGATATTGAAGATAAGCTGAAAATGTGGAGTTACAGATAATCTGGAGATTTGATATTGCAGAAGGGTATTGAAGATCAAATGGAGAGGCATAGGCAACAATAAAGATGTGCTGAAAACAAATACAGGAAACAAGATCCCTCTGGATCCACATTCAGACAAGAAGGAACAAACTCGTAGGACACACTCTAAGACACAATAACACTGCTGGAACAGTAGCAGGAGCTACTGAGCAAAGGAATCACTGGAACGATGAAGGATGTCATGTGTGCAGCAGATTATGAGTGATGTAGGGTGTGCTTGTAACTGCAAAGCTAAGAATAGGATAGATGACTAGGGTACAGTCATATTTTCTATGCAAGAGGTTTGGAAAATGGTGAAATCTGCTAGCAATAGTTTAGACTTCTTCAACAGCTCCATCACTCTGGATAATGTACACAAAAGGTAAGTGGTAAGGGGATTTACTGTGGGATGCTGAGAAGTAGCCTACCTAGAAGATATAGCTGGTCTTAGGCACTGCAGTAGTTGGGCGTAATGCTCCACCATTATGAACAGAGGAGCAGTTAATCTTAAGGATCAAAACTTAAATGGCAGTATTACAGGGAGAATTAGAGTTGCTGATATCTGCAAGCCTAGGAATAGGATACTGTGGTCAAATTTGCCAGATTGAGCAAGAGGTTTGAGATATGGTACAATCGACTAATTTTAGTCCAAACATCTTCAAAAGCTTCATTAATACTGGTATTATTAACAAAAATGTGAATCAACTCAAGGAGTTCGTGAAAAATCAGACAAGACAGGGGAAAAGATGCAAGTCAAGGTTACTAATTAGGAGAGAACTAAGAAGATCTTGCTGTTAGAGGGTAGTCATGGGAGTGAAGTGTTCAAATTAGTGCAGAATTTACCAGGTACTGAACACTAGGTCACTGGATTCCTAAGTGAAGTGCAGAACAACTTGTCACTTGTGATTTAGATTCACTTGGGAAATACTGTAGAAAAAATTAACATGGTTTACAGAAAGATTAAATGTGTAGTTTTTCCCATGGTGATGAGTAGATGGATCAAGATATACATACTGATTCCATGAAATGTGACAACTTTATTAAAGATGAATGATCACATGATATGAGACACATGCATCAGCAAGTTGATGTTGTTGTGGTCTTCAGTTCAGAGGCTGGTTTGATGCAGCTCTCCGTGCTACTATATCCTGTGCAAGCTTGTTCATCTCTGAGTAACTACTGCAACCTACATCCTTCTGAATCTGATTAGTGTATTCATCTCTTGGTCTCCCTCTACAATTTTTACCCCCACAAATTCCTCTTCTCCATAGTTCTATTCAGTACCTCCTCATTAGTTACGTGATCTACCCATCTAATCTTCAACATTCTTCTGTAGCACCACATCTCAAAAGCTCCTATTCTCTTCTTGATATCCTCTCTACTTTTACCATCTGCAGTTATTTTGCACCTCAAATAGCAAAACTCATTTACTACTTCAAGTGTCTCAGTTCCTAATCTGATTCCCTCAGCATCACCTGATTTAATTTGACTACATTCCATTACATTTGTTTTGCTTTTGTTGATGTTCATTTTATATTCACCTTTCAAGACACTGTCCATTCCGTTCAACTGCTCTTCCAGGTCCTTTGCTGTCTCTGACAGAATTACAATGTCATTGGTGAACCTCAAAGTTTTTATTTCTTCTCCATGGATTTTAATTCCTACTCCAAATTTTTCTTTTGTTTCCTCTACTACTTACTCAATATACAGACTGAATACCATTTGGGGTTAGGCTACAACCCTGTCTCACTCCCTCCTTAATCATTGCGTACCTTTCATGCCCCTCAACTCCTATAACTGCCATCTGGTTTTTGACCCCTGCCACCTTCAGAATTTGAAAGAGAGTATTCCAGTCAACACTGTCAAAAGCTTTCTCTAAGTCTACAAATGCTATAAATGTAAGTTTGCCTTTTCTTAATCTATCTTCTAAGATAAGTCATAGGCTCAGTATTGCCTTGCGTGTTCCAACATTTCTATGGAGTCCAAACTGATCTTCCATGAGTTCTGCTTCTACCAGTTTTTCCATTCATCTGTAAAGAATGTGTGTTAGTATTTTGCAGCTGTGACTTATTAAACTGATAGTTTGGTAATTTTCACACTTGTCAACACCTGCTTTCTTCAGGATTGGAATTATTATAGTCTTCTTGAAGTCTGAGGGTATTTCACCTGTCTCATACATCTTGCTTACCAGATGGAAGAGTTTTGTCAGAGCTGGCTCTGTTAAGACTATCAGTAGTTCTAATGGGATGCTGTCTACTCCCGGGCCCTTGCATCAGCACATGCAGCCCAAAATGAGCTAGTTGACAACCAAGAGTAAAACATTACACATATATAGAGTTCTTAGGGCTAGATTTTGCTTGCTCATATCGACCTTCACAGGTAAACATCACCACATATGTTAAATCTGTAACAATATGAAATGCAGGTGAAATACCTCTACATCATTTCATGTCAAATCATTCATGCCATCTCACCCACAATCTCAGTTTGAATGAAACTTTGTTCTCCTTGTGGAGATAACACAGGTCTGCAAAAAATTTTTTCTCAGTTGCTTGAGATATTTTTACTGAATTATGTGTTTTAGAATGCACTGCTTTCAGAAGTGATGTCCATTTTTTCTATCACATAAGGGTTTTTTGCAAATTCAAACACAAAAAATTGGTAAAAACACTCATTTATTGAAATTTATCAAATGTAATATTTTTTTTACAACCAATGAAACATTATTTTGAGACATACAGTAACAATATTATACTTATTCATGTGTTTTTATGAAACCTTTTCTTGTTTTCCTTCATATTTTGGTGAGTCCTTTTCTGATTTCCATCTATAGTTTCCCACTTAAGCATCCAACAATAGTCAGCAAGCATAGTGACATCCCATCTTCCTTGGTACCATCTCTCGATATCACAGACATCCTGATGAAATCGCTCCCTCTGTTCTTCACTGTAAGCTTCCAGGTTTACAGGAAAACTGTCTATGTAGGAGTGTAAAAAATGAACCTTCAAGCTCATCTTGTAGCCTTGAACTTTGTATGCTGCTAACATCCATTGAAAAATGGTTTTGTAGCCAGGATCCTTAGTATTTCCCAAAAACTTTTGCACTACATCTTTGAACAATATCCAAGCTTCTTTTTCCTTCTCATTCAAACATTCCACAAAGAGGGTATCAGTTAAAAGTTTGCTTACGTTGGGGCCAGTGAAAACTCTCTCTTTCAACTTTGTTTCTGACAGCTTCGAGAATTTTGTACATAGATATTTCAAATAGTCCCCATCTTTTTGCAGTGATTTTACAAATTGGTTCATCAACCTTAATTTGATATGGAGAGGGGGCAAAAAAACCTTTTCTGGTGGTACCAAAGTAGTATTTATAACATTTTTCTCTCCAGGTTCTAAAGTTTCTCGGGGTGGCCAATCGCTTTTAGTCCAGTTCTGTTCTCTGGATCTACTATCCCACAAAGGTAAGAAGCATAGGTATTTAGTATAGCCTGCGTGCTGACCCAAAAGCATCATGAGTATTTTGAAGTCCCCAAAAACCATCCATTGACAGTCCTGATATTTGAATTTTTCCAGGATAATGGCCAAATCATTATAGTTTTCGCCCATATGCACAGAATGTCCCATCAGAAGCAATGCAAATTTATTTCCATTGTGCAATAATACTACTTTAAGACTAGTTTTGGATGAATCAATGCATAGGTGCCATTCAGATGAGTCATACTGCATATTAAAGCAATGCATGAATCCTTCCACACCATTGCAATAAACTAAATTTCCTTCTTCTGAGAAAAACACGGTAAATTCTTTTTCTTGGTGTCTGTACCATGAAAATGAGGTGCCAGATGATAAAAGGTTTTATTTTTTAATCTAGAACCTAATAGTTCAGCTGCATCTTTTGAAAGACCTAAATCTCTTACTAGATCATTGAGCTCACTTTGATAAAATAGTTGAGACCTTTCATCTTCGCCTGAAGAAAAATCTGAGCTTGATTCACCCTGAGGAGGTAATGTAACTATGTCCTCCAACCTACTCGAGTATTCATCCAAACTGAAAGGTGGCTGTAGGATAGGTATTTCAGAGCTATGGGACACTGGACATGTAGCTGAGTCAAGGATAGGATAACTTACGCTTCTTTTGTTTTTTGAATTGAATCCCTTTACGTCAACTGAACAGAAGTAGCAATCAGTAGTATGGTTTTTCTGCTCATGCCATATCATAGGAATTCCAAATTGAAAAGCAGGGATGCATTTTTATTACCCTTAAACCACAAATGAAGATCTTCTTCGCATCTTCTACACACCTTTTACAAACCCATGGTTTATCTTGAGCACCAAGTTTTAATTTAAAGTAAGCAAAATAGACTTTCCTCACAAAAACACTTATCTTTCTCTGTTTACTTTTAATAGTGTATTCACCACAGATATAAGAAAAACTGTTTGGAGAAATAACACAACCTCTTGTAACCATGACTAGACAGAAACAACAGCACTGTTAACTTTAATAGCAATATGTCTACTGAGAGTTTCTCTTCATTTCATGCAAGATACAAACCATCATTTGACTTGTCACATGATAAAACTGAACAATAAGATTGTTTCCATTTGCTTCTGGCACCCAGGAGTTCACAGTAAAACCTACAAGTGGTAACAAACAGTAGTTAACATTGTAATTTTTTAAAAAAAAATTAAGTTTATTTTATCAATTATAATTGGTGTAATTATTAATAATTATTAAATTAAAAAACCACATAGGCTTATTACTAATGAACTTAAATACTGCAATATACATAGAAAACTATGTGATAGAATTTTTTGAATATTTTTCCTGTTTTTGGGAGGTTCAAATCTATAAGAAAATGTTAAAAAATCCTATGCAGTTTTTTAGTTGCAGACCTGTGTAATTGAGCATACACAATTTTAGAATTATGTTTCTCTCCATCTCTCTCTGTTTTTGCTTTAGCTTTTTTCTAAGTTTGGAAGTTTTGTTGTTTTTAACACCTGTAATGTTACCAAATGATACTTGCTAACATTTTGGAAAAAAATATCATTTTCTTATTTATCATCGAAACCATGTGAAATCTGCAGGTTATATACCCTAGTATAATGAGTCCAGTGTTGTGACCAAGGCATCATCTCACTTGGTGTATGATATAAGGATCGCAGAATAAAAAAAAAATATGGCACACTTCAAGTAAATCTAGCAAGACAAGATCCTATATACTCACATTTTTCATACAAAAGCATGTTTCACAATTGTATTAAATATCACATAAACGGAAATGGATGCCGTCTAAAAAGGGTTTTTTTTTTATTTGCAAAATAGGCTTCAAAGCTAGGATTTTCACTTGAGAAAGTAAAATTAATGTTTTTTTTTGGTTCCACTGTTTGTAGTAAACAGAACTTTTTAATTTTTTTCTTGAGAAGCTATAATAAACCAATGAAAATTCATGGGTTCTAAATAATATACTTTTAACTTAACCAAAATTTTAAGTGATTGAACTTATAAAAGAAACAGGCTCAGCCAACCATATTTAAAAAAGCTAAAGCTATTTCGACTCTTAAACAACACTTCATATAGTAGACATAATTTATGACAGTAAAATCTTTCTTCTGAACAGAGCATATACACTC
Source organism: Schistocerca americana (assembly GCF_021461395.2). NCBI lineage: Eukaryota > Metazoa > Arthropoda > Insecta > Orthoptera > Acrididae > Schistocerca > Schistocerca americana. The sequence continues at coordinate 133,129,322 of NC_060122.1, read as the reverse complement.
CTCTGAAAACTGACAAGTTCTTCTGAGTAATATCCCAATGTGTTCAACAACAGCAAGCATATTAGGAATGGGCTCTGGGCAAATGCCCTCCCATTTGGGTCAATGGAAGGACAGTGAAAGTCCCAAAGCATGTATAAACTAAACAGTATCATAGTATTTTGTTCTATTTAGTTCAATGATTATCTGAAAGTACCACAGACTGGAACATTTGCAATCTACATAGCTTGATAGGATATGGATTTGCTGGCTAGTAACACAAGGAATAATATATGCCAAGACTCAGAGAAGAAACAAATTCAGTTGCTGACTGACCTTGAATCACTGAACAGGTCTCACAAGGGGAGGCCATGATGTTAGCATCACATATTTACTTAAAACTTTGTACATATGTAGCAGATCATTAAAACAACTTAATGTGCAAATAGTAAGGTGCATTACTCTTGCAATTCTGAGAAAATGGCAAGAGAAATTTTATGCATTTATTATGTGGCCACGTATCTGATTAAATAATGTGACCAGTAATGAAAAAAATATATATATTACAAAATAAGTGTAAGCAGGATTCAAATTGTTGCTTTGCTTGTGATGCATGAATGCTAACTGCAAGATCACAATCACTTTATATGGTCAGCACCTTTTCACAGATACATCAGTTACGTAAGAGATGCGCAAAACTTTCCTTGCTATTTTCTCAGAATTGCCAGATCATGTGGTTTCAATGGCCTGCTAAAGATGTACAAGGTTTGAAGAAAATCTGTGACCACAATGTGGTCACCTCCCCTTGTCAGCAAAAAATCCAGAATACTTTCAAAGTTCCTGAATACTGACAACAAGGTCTTTCTAAAGAGAAGAGTTTCTTACTACAACAAAGCATGAAAAGATTGATTGGTTGGTTGGTTGATTTTGGGGAGGGGACCAAACAGCGAGGTCATCAGTCCCATACAGATGAGGTAAGGATGGGGAAGGAAATCGGCTGCACTCTTTCAAAGGAACCATCCTGGCATTTATCTTTTTTCCCTGTAACACTCACAATTAGAGTGAGGAAGAAACAGTTGTCTGTATGCCAATCCCTGAAAATTGTGATGAAAATGGAACCATTGATTTTCATCAATAGATGGTAGGACATAAATGATCATATGCACTGCAAATATTGCTCACTTTACTGAGGATCTTTAATCTAAAATGGAAAAAATAATTATTACATTGCCTAGCATCAGTCAAAATATTAGATGAGAGTTGTCATATAATGTGAATGTTGCAACTGACTTTAGTAAAAATTGCTCTTTTGCTATCCAGGATGAAACTCAGTGATGCCTCTAGAGAGCTAACTCTTGGAACATACATCCTACCACAACTAGATAAAAAAAGAACTGATCGTGAAATATTAGTTAAAAATGTCTCTGTGTTATATTTGATGGCATGAAACATGATGCTTGTATGGTACATGAAATGCAATACACCCTGACTAATTTCAGCAGAGAAACACTTTCAACTGTTAATATAAGCCATTATTTTAGTTATAGCTGTGCAGGTCAATAAAAAATAAGTTTAGTTTTAGAAACCTATGTTCCCTGTGTAATAGGCATAGTGTCTTTGGCTAGTAAGCAAAATGCTCTGTCCTGGGTTTAGTCCTAGCCACTGCTCAAATTCTGAATAACAGTCACCAGCAACGTTGACTGAAGGCTTGCAGTATCACTCTTGTTCTGCCAGTGGCCTTGTCAAAGAGGGCAAAGGATTGTATAGAATTTCAGGGCACCCTCTTACCCTTGTGGTGGGAAACTGACTTTAAAAGATTGAGGAACCAGCAATGATCATTGGCATGAGGACACAGAAGGCAATAGAAATCACTGCATTTAAGACACATTATGCACATCCATGGGACATTTGGCCTGTAATTGAAAAAGTGTCATGATGATCCCATAAACAATGCAAGGGTAACATTCTATGAGACAGAGTATGGAATTGCAGAAATTTAAATGTGGTAGGAATGTTAGAAAATCGGAAAAGGGAAATGCAAGGGCTCAGTCTTGATGTAAAGGGTTCAGTGAAGTGAAATGGAAAGAAGATAAGATTTCTGGCTACAGGAATATAGGGTAGTATCAGCAACAGCAAACAGTGTAACAGGAGTAGACTTCGTTATGAATAAGAAGACAGGACAGAGAGCGAGGAACTGTGAACAGCTTAGTGACAGCATTATTCTCATCAGACCTGAGTGCAAACTGATGTCAAAAATGATAATTCAAGTATACACACTGACATTACAAGTATAAGATGAAGAGATGAAAATATATGAGGATATTGAATGAGTAATTCAATACGTAAAGTTGACAGTCTCATAATCATGGGGGGACTGGAACAAGATAGTAGGGGAGGGAACAGAAGAAAGAGGGGAGCAAATACGCTTGGTAGTAGGAAAGAGAGAGAGAGAGAGAGACAGAAACTAAATTAGTTCTGCAATTAAATTCAGTCAGAAAAAAATGAGTACACTGGTCAAAAATTGCAGTAGGAGGAGTTATACTTGCAAAGGACCACAGACCACAGGTATAGGTAGAAATTTATCCAAGATGGGGCAAGATGCCAATTTTTGATGCAACTGAGTGGTTGAGTTTGTAAACATGTCATGCCACAAGACAAATTTGGCAGAAAGTTCACAGAGCTAATAGTATCTTAAATATTTGAGAGTTATTTAGTGAATATTTTTGGAAAGTTGATTACTGCTGTACCTTAAAGGTAAGCATATTTCATTAGTATACCAAAATGCATATATGCATGCATAAACACATGTTTTTGTATTATTATTACAAATACGGATGCAGGAAACCTTCAGAAACAACTATCAAATTGCTCAGTACATTCAGCTCTTAACAGCCTTGGACTCATAAAATTGACTTCATCTCCTGATTTGACAGTTTATTGTGTAGACAGGGCAACTGGACTATTTAATTCACAACTGACTGGAATCTTACATTCCATCCTGGATTTTCCATTGTTTGATTTCATAGCTGACTGGATGTCACACGGGGTTGTACTCTGTGTAGTTTAAGAAACATTTTTTTAAGAAGGTGGAATCACCTTTTTGACATCAATATTTCACTTTTTTTTCCTCTCATCAAGTGCAGAAATTTGCATTTTTTCTGTATTTGGGCCCACAGATAAAATATACATGAATACACCTGCAGTACACCATGACAGTGACCCTGATGCTCTACTACAATCACTCTAGTGTGTAAAATAGAATGAAGTCCCAACAAGGCCTGACGTTTCAAATGCAAACATCCTGCAGAGATTAAGATGTGTGTAAGTGAAGGTGCTTTTCTTGTCTTAACTGGGGATGGCTATCAGGCTGGCACAATGCAGGCATACATCTGCTGTGCTAGGGTTTGGAACTGCCCCTTTCCATAGCCCATTAAGAGCTCTACAAGGAAGCAACAGAGAAAAGATTGGGTGATCTATTTTGGTAAAGTTCTGTGAAGATTCAAAAACACACCTAGATGACAGAACAACATCATAACTGCTGCTACTGCACACACAGAGGCATTCAAACAATCATTCTTCCCATGCTCCATATGTGAATGGAATGGGAAGAAACTGTAATAAATGATAGAATGGGACATACCCTCTACCATGCACCTCACACTGGTTTGTAGAGTATAGATGTTGAAGTAGATGTAGAAAGTGGTATAATTTCTTGTGACAAACCTGAAAACCAGACAATGTAGTCTTTACTAAAGCCACTGAGTTATGTCTTGCATGTGTTTAAGTAGAATCAGAGACAATATGTGAGAATTTTTAAGTTGATAAAAATTCTCACATATTGCAGGGGGTAGCAAGTGCTCCCTCTTGCAGATAGCTATGCAAAAGACATGAGCATAATCCAGCTGGATTACATCATTGTAAATTCTGAAATAAGATATTGGATTTAAGCATACCCAAAAGCAGATGTACACTTGAATCAAATTTTAGTAAGAATGACAAATAGACTAAAGTTTAAGAAAATTGTCTGGAAGAATTAGTGTGGAAAGAACTGGGATACTACAATAGTGAGGAATGATGAACGAAAAATTTGGAAATCCACCTAATACAACATGGAAAGAACTTTCATCTATTGAAATAAATAATATATCCATGTTCCTCAGTCCAGTAAGCCCAACAGAGCTCCTAAATACCATTAATTCACTGAAGAGTAAGTGCTCAAGGTATTGATGATATTACAGATTGTGTTATAAAAATAACAGCAAGACAAATACTTTCACCTTTATTGGACATATGCAATTCATCCTTATCATGTGGTGTCTTCCCTCAGCAACTGAAAATGGCAAAAGTAATACCCCTATGTAAAAAAGGTGATCATCAATGTATGGGTAACTATAGGCCTGTGTCTCTATTGTCAGAGTTTTCGAAAATTATTGAAAAAGTGTTCCTTTCAAAACTAATTACATTCTTCGACAAGAATAATATTATTTCTGGATGTCAACATGGCTTCAGACCACAGAGATCAATTGAAACTGCCACTTTCAATCTGATAAACCATGTCGTAAATGGAGTGGACAACCACAGAAATATCTCAGGTTTATTCTTGGACCTAACAAAAATTTTTGATGTGATTGATCATTCTATACTCCTGAGGAAGCTCGAATGGTATGGTGTAAGAGGTGTGCCAAATCAGTGGATCAAATCGTATTTGGAATATCGTTCTCAGGTAACTGAAATTAAGTACACAGAAGGAAACGAACTCCAGGTACACGTTTCAGAACTATGTGGACTAACTCATGGTGTTCCACAGGGCTCCATTTTAGGTCCCTTTCTTTTTTTGTCTACATTAATGATTTCCCATCACATGTTAGGGATTCTGAACCAGTACTTTTTGCAGATGACACCAGTCTATTGATTGAAGGGAATAATGAAGAAAATCTTACTGCATCTGCAAAAGATATTACAAAAGGAGTGTCTGAATGGTTTACCAGAAACCGGCTAATAGTTAATCCCCAAAAAACTGTACTAATGAATTTCCACACTGATCAAAATAAAAATCTGGCACAGCCTGTAATATGTATAGATAACCAAAACATTAGTTCTGTCAATGAAATTTCTTGGGATTCATATCCAGGAAAATATTAAATGGAACACTCATATTACAGCCCTAAATTCAAAACTAGCAAAAATGAGCTATGTGGTAAGAATTCTCTGCAACAGTACTAGTGCAGAAACAGTTAGGGCTGTATACTTTGCTCATGTACATTCAATACTGAAGTACGGTATCATTTTCTGGGGAAATGTACATCAGGCCATAACAGTTTTCAGGAAACAAAAGGCAATTATAAGAATAATGAAACAAGTGAGCAGCAGAAAATCATGCAAACCTTTCTTTAAAGATCTAAAGATCCTACCCCTTCCCTGCATTTATATACTGGAAATAGTCACGCATGTCAAAAAAAGCATACTGAGAAAAGAAAACCTTTTTCCTCAAAACAAAAGTGTCCATGATTGCAGTACCAGGTCAGACAGTGACATACATGTCAATCATTGTAACACCACATTATGCCAAAAGGGTGTATACCATGCAGTAACAAAACTTTACAACAGATTACCAAGACATATAAAATCTCTTACTGAACTACAAAGCTTTAAAAAGTCTGTGACATCCTACCTTCTGAAAAACTGCTACTATTCAGTCTCACAGTATCTTATGCAAGAAAAAATGTAATTTGTATCTTTAATTGTAGAAATAAGTTATAAATATACAGTATTTCAAAAATTTGTAATTATTAACTGTATAGATCCAATTTGTCATAAAAATTTATAAAATTTATGTTTGATATTTGAAAATCCAATAGCCAAAAAATGTTTTCTGTCCAATATCCTGTGTACAATATATGTGCTTAAAAAGAGATTTATATGGACAAATAAATAAATAAATAAATAAATAAATAAACATTAGAAGCTCTCTAAGGCCATTGATACTGTGATAATGAATGTCACAACAGACAGTTGAATTCAAGAGGAATGGACGTCTCTAAATGGGCAATCACAGAAGTTGGACAGACAAACATCATTTCCAGGAAGGTAACTGGAAAGAAACCTTAGGTAACAAAATAAATGCTTCAACTGATTGATGGAAAAAGGCAGTATAAAAATGTTCAGGAAAATACATGTATACAGCAGTGTTACTAGGAAAAGAAATAAAAAGAAGTGCAGTGAAGTCAAGGCAGAATGGCTGCATGGAACAAGGGAAGAAATCAAAATGTAAATTGTGGTAAATATCAAGTTCTTAGTGTACAATGGATTCCTCTAGTACTAAAATACATGAAACGACAGAAACAGTGTGGAATAAACTTTGCTGCTGTAAAAAGAGGGTAGAAAAAGGAGTAAACCATGCAAAATGCAGATGTAAATTTCATTACTTGTGTGTTAAAACAACAGCTAGAACAAAAAGCTGGAAGTGTAACAAGTGCTTTCTGTCAGGTAGGTCTAAGCCAGACGACTTCAGGAACACTCTCTCGAAATCATGTGAGTGTAGCAAGGTAATTGAAGAACTCTGAACAACAAAAAATGAACTTAGGAATGAAAAATCATTAATTAGTGAACTGGCTAACAAACTGAATAAAGAGGAAGTGCTCAAAGGTGATATTTTGCATGACACAAATGATCGTAATGAGACTAGTGCTATGAAACGAAATGTTGCAAATGAACTTATCAACATGACATACAGTGGCTCTGTGAACTATGTAACAGAAACCAACCATTTTCAAGCATCAGTGTCAGATATAAATGTGAAATCAACAGAAAACTGCGAAAACAAGAACTGCACACAGAAAATGCAAGTAAGTGGACACCACAGTAATAATGATATGCACAAGAATAAAAGTAATGTAAATATATATTCCGATAGTCATGGTCATGGCATTGCAGAAATATTACTTTATGACTACTGTGTGGAAGCTAATAGCTTTGTCAAACCAGGAGCCTGTATGCAACAAATTACCAAAAACATAAAAACTGAAGAAGATATTGTAATCATTGTAGGAGCAAATGATGTCTTTAGAAATGAACTATTCTATGCAACACGTAATCTTGAGACAGTAATAAACACTATTACAGAAAAAAACTGTCGGTGTTGTTGGAATTCCACATAGCCATGATCTTCATAATTGGTCACGTGTAAATGCAGAAATAAAAAAAGGCCAATAGGCAATACTTGAAAATATGCAAGGCCTATCGAAATGCACATTTCTTAAGTATGGATTCCATAGAGAGAAATAGCTGTACAAAGCAGGGCATGCATTTTAATAAAATGGGGAAGAGGTTCCTGTGCCAAGAAATTAGCCGGATGCTGGAAGCAGTAACCAGACAAGAAGATATAGTTGTTGTTCCAGCTCCTCCACTAATACCAGCAAAATCTATAACAGCAGCAAATTCTACTACTAATACAATAGAACCAGTCAACAGGCAAGATGATTTAGGAGATGTAGTTTCAGCTCCTTTATCAATGCTAACGAAGTTCACAGAAGGGGGTACCTTTCCCACAGCAGCAGCAGAATCTACTACGGTTGGACAAAAATCATTTCAAAAATATTCATCAGTAGAAGATGAAACACCATCCACACCACCACCAGCTGAAGAAATATCAGGAGACAACATTAGAATTCGACTTAGAAGAAAAGCAGCTCCACCAAAACATCTCCAGGATTTTTTATTGGCAGGCAGCATCACACAAATAATAAGGTAAATGGTGCACCAAAATCAAAAATAAGTTAACAGTCTTCTATCAAAATGAACAGGGTTCAGGCAGCAAGCTAGGTGAAATAGAAGTCCTTCTAACTGATTATTTAAAAGAAACTGCAGTCTTATGTGTAAATGAGCATTGGCTGAAAGAGACACAGTCATGTACTGCTGTTATTCATGAATTTGAAATGGTAAGTACGTTTTGTATAGTTAATAGTAAGGGTGATGGTACGTGCATATATTTTAGGACAGGTAGTGATGCAAAACAAATTAAATATAGTAATGTAAAATGCATAGAAAAAGACTTTGAATACTTCTAACATTTTCCTGATGACTGGAGACCGTGTGGTGCTGTGGTGCAAGACTCACACGTCTCTCGCGGATGATTTACGTATTGTGTGCAGCCTATCTTCTCAGGACAGATGGCTGCATCGATCTTCACAATACTACTTCTCTGGAGATTATGTGCTGGTTAGGGAAATATTATGAACTATTTCTCTACCCTTGAAATGATTCATTACTCTCAGAATACTACTAGGCCTATATAAACTCTGCTATATTTCTTCATCACAATAAGACACTACACAAGTTTCACATGGTCTTTCAAGTATCATAAATCAACTACAGTTGGAAAACATTAGTACTTAACATATACCATTACAGTCTATTTCGGTTTTAATAACCCTTGTCAAAACACTTCTTGCTCCTAGCAAGTGAAGTAACAGAGTATAAGAGTCTCTAGATAAAACATATTTCATTTGTTCCCAACAGTCACTGCTATTTCACTGCCAACTAGTAGCCCTTGATTACTACTTGTACTGGACACACAGCTTCCAAGGCGTGTGCGGCCACCAGTTGTCAGCGCCGATAAAGCACCATAACTTCAGTCTTCTCGTAAGACACACACACCCGTCCTCCACACACATAAACCGTAGCACAGTACACACATTTCCATCTCTCACTTTCGTACCTAAAATATCAGGTGTCTGATACGGTGGAAAGCCGAGGGTCTCTAGAATTTGCATCAAATTCTCGAGGCACTACATATCCCTCCCCTTAGCTCAAACACTTGATATTTTATACATATTCAAAACGTAAAGTGTTAGACATAAAAACTGACCGTCAGCCGGCCACCACAAAGACTAAGTCCGAGTCTTTCACTTAAGGTGGCCAATAAAACTGATCGCCCCTGACAACACTCAACGCTCGTCTGGTAATCTGTATGGTCTGACAACACTGCTAGATGCGGAAGTGTCAGGAGGAAGTGTTGTCTACTTCCGAGAGGTAGTAATGTTTGGGTGAGCCAGCGGTCTACTTCGCTGGCACGGTAGCTCAGCGTGTTCGGTCAGAGGGCTGCGAGCTCTGTGTAATAAAAAAAACTGATCAAGGAATCAACGATCAACTTGAACGGATGTCTTGTGACGTCCGCCCAGACCAAACGCAACGAACTATATCAAACAAAAAATATAAAAGTGGTAATCATCGCGAATTATAAACTTATAGTCGCGTGTTCGCGTCCAATTGTATTTTTTTAACCACATTTCGGCCCTTGTGGAGAAAGGTGTAACACCTGTAACACAATATCTACTTTTGGTATAACAGAGAGGTGAATGCAGAGGAGGCAGGTAGGAAGATTTGAACGGTGTGTGGAGCGAGTGCTTTTGAGAAAAATACGACAGAAAAAGATATTCTTGTTTCAACAAAGATCATTCTGGCATGAATGATTTTCCACATTAACGAAGTCTCAACTACTGATATATGTGACAGGTTTAACCATCATGCGACATTTACATTCAGCAGGCAAACTTCAGAAGTCTGTTGTAGGAGCACTGCGTGCTCTAATTCGAAACAAGGAAAAACAACGGAGTGACTATTATTTAACGTCATCAGGTCGCTCATTGAGCATTCTTACGCAGTACTGTTTATGGTGCCGAGTTATGATGCCTTTATCATTAACTTCCTAAGAAGAAATGGGAGGCTGAGCCCCACCAAAAGACGTAAAATCGAACAAAGGGTGGTGTGAACATCATATTTAACATCTGATAGCTCCTAAAGTGTGTTTTGCGCTACGAATTGTGCCCCAAGGGGTGTGTGCATCACAGCTGGCATTTGTTGCCAACAACTGAGACTCCTCTTGGTCGCAGTGTGAGAAAGCTGACCGACAAAACTACGTCACGTGTGGTAATTCATATACTCGTAAAATTTTACCTTTCCCACTCTTGATCGATCAACCGTCAAGGAAATTCATTTCTGGACGAAAATACTCTTCAAAATACACTGGTTTAATGACATTGTTAGGACCAGTAGGTCTCTACAGGTGTAGAACTACTTTAGCATTGTCAGATTGTTTTAGATATCATGAAAGAAAATCCTGCTGCTGATTAATTTCTCTTTGATGATTACTGTTGCATTCAGTAAAAAAGTGGAAAACGCAGTTAAAGCATTCACTGTACTAATATAAATTAAATTCAGCTTACTACAGAAACATCACGACGGCAGTCTATCTTAATAAAGCATTAAGTATCTGTAAGACAATTGAGCTTATTTTAACACGAATTAGTAGGATATCACCGACTTTTGACTTCGAAAATGTCCTCTATCATTCGCAAGTACTGTATTAGGAAAATGTGGCAGTTATAGATACAATTATGTATTCACAACAACAACAAATATGTTGGAAGAAAACAGAAGTGGCATTTTGAATTTTGCAGTACTGTAAAGTTTTCGCTCTGACACTAAGGCGTACTAAAAGTAGCAAGATGAATTTTGCTCGAGTGTTATCTTACGATTCCCTTATTGAGTTTGTATCTGCCTGCTTGTAGCTCTGCTACAAAAGAATTAAGAAGCTGGCTTTCAGCGATTCTCGAAAGGCGAAGGAAAGCATCTTGCACCTGGTAGCCAAGCATTACCCGGTAAATGGTTTTTTCCTAAAGTGGGTAGACATTTTGAGGTTTAATTGTTGGCAAATGTCAGTCTGACGTGTGCCGTTGGTGTAAGGGTTTCGGTGAGTTGAATTTGTGCCAATGATTTGTCTATAGGTTTTTTTTCTGTCCCAAATAGACAACTGAAGTCTCCCATTAGTATTGTCACGTCATCTTGATGAATTTTGCTCGTGGTTTTTTCGAGTGTGCTCCAGAATTTTTCGACTTTTTCGGTGTTTTTCTTATTTTCGGTGTTGGTGGGGGAATGTGCATCGATGAATGTATATTTTTTATTAGGGCTCTGAATAAGCATAGTCATAAGTCGATTGTTGATGGGTGTGATTTCTTTGACAGAGTTGATGATAGATCTGTGTTCGAGAAATGTCATGCCGAAGATTGGTGCGCCTTTCGCTATCTTTTGTTATTGTTTGCTCTTGAAGATGCGATAGTTTCCGTAATGCAAGGTTTCATTGTCAGTTGGTCTTGGTTCTTGAAGAGCAAGGATGAGAATTTTTTGTTGGTCAATTTCTTATGTACGATTATTTAGTTTTCGTGTTTAGATCAATGTATCGATGTTTAGTTCTGAAATGCATTTTTTCTGTTTGTAGGGAGATCACAGATATTCTCTGCCGTGCTAGCCTGGACTCCCCAGAATCCGAAAATCTAGCTACCGACTGTCGACGGACGGGTTGTGTACCACATGGGGTAAAGTTGACTGTGCTTGCACAGTTCATGTTTCCGTATGTTTCATTGGTTTGGCCTGGGTGATACCAGGACCGGACAGGACCAGAGGGTGTTGAAGCCTTTGGAAGCAAATATTGCCGACCGGAGTGGCCGAGTGGTTCTAGGCGCTACAGTCTGGAACCGCGCGACCGCTACGGTCGCAGGTTCGAATCCTGCCTCGGACGTGGATGTGTGTGATGTCCTTAGGTTAGTTAGGTTTAAGTAGTTCCGTGGTCGATTCAACATTTCCATCAGATAAACATGGGTTATAATTACGTTACGTTGCTGCTAGTAGACATAGTCCTCACCTTTTCCTAGACAGTTCCTACCTGTTACTCCATCAAAGGAATTTGTGTGCGCAGCATTGTTGCAATACAGACGTTCAAATTATCCGATTTCTGCAATTTCATTTCGATACCAGATCGTTCTAATCGGATTCAGCCAGTGAGTCTTAATGTGGGTATCCGACTACGGCTCTCATCATATGATAGACTGGGTAAACCATATTCTTAATCGGACTGTTGAATCTAGATCACTTATCTATGACAGGGCCTGAATTCTTAAGCACTATGGAAAATACTAATACAATGGGCTTATTACAAATACCTTATTTAAATATAAATATATGAAGTAACGAGATAACAGTTTATTTACAGGAGAAGAGCCCCATCCATCAAAGCAGAGCAGTGCAAGATTGGTTTCAGGGCCGAGAGAGGATAAAGTTGTTGCCATTTGTTCCATGATTACCGGATAGAGAATATGTGGGCAGAGTTAACGAGGTCATTGCCATGTGGACCTACAAATGCAAGCGACCTTTGGACGAATATAGAAAACGTATAGTGGGAAGTAAACCATCACGCTACGCTATCGACGACTTAATGAAATCAATGCCCCTACGCCTTTAAGAAATCTTACATAATGATGGTGGGTGGGTTGGTTACTAAAAGTATACTCGTCCACAAAACCCATGTGGACAATTATCTGATAATCGGTCAAGCTTTGCTTTATCGCAGCTCTTTAGCATACAACTCCATTTACTTTCAGTCTCCACCTTACAATTCTTGCAGTGCAAGGTAACTGAAAAATCTCATCCACTCGGTGCCAACTGAGGAACTGATTGGTGCATGTGTTGTTCAACACACAGCAGAATCAATAGTATTAACATTAGAGAGACAACCAACAGTAAAGATTGCATCAAATATGATTGAAGTATGCGATGGGAAGTTACAAACTGAATTTTTACCCAATCCACGTCCTGCATATTACGTTAAGTAAGTAAGATGTATTAGCTCCATAATATCGTTGGGATGGACAGTGCGCTCTTGTTCTCGCGGCCCGCGACAAGTGCAGCGATTAGCAGTGCCCAATGCCGCCGCGATTTGTTTACGTTGACACTGCAGCAGACGCTTCGCCTTAACACAAAGAAATCACCTTGGCTCTCACTGCAGTGAGCGGATATCACTGCCTGCATGTTCTTACTGTGACAAACGTGAGACTCTACTCACAGGTGCCATGGAGGAATTAGAACGGATATCATGTCATTAGTCACCAAATATTAACCAGTGATAAAATGTCTACTCTATTTGAATCCCAAGAAAAAAATGGTTCAAATGGCTCTGAGCACTATGGGACTTAACATCTATGGTCATCAGTCCCCTAGAACTTAGAACTACTTAAACCTAACTAACCTAAGGACAGCACACAACACCCAGCCATCACGAGGCAGAGAAAATCCCTGACCCCGCCGGGAATCGAACCCGGGAACCCGGGCGTGGGAAGCGAGAACGCTACCGCACGACCACGGGATGCGGGCGAATCCCAAGAAAATAGGAACCTTCTCACAAAGGAATGTGAGGTGATATAAAAATTTATCCAACATACAAAAATTAACTGCAGAGCTTTCATGCACGCATTAGTAGCACACAAGGAAATATTATGTCTTGGAAGCGTATATTTCATTTCTTCTTCTCATATCAACGCCCTTTTTTAGTATGAAGTGAGAAAATAAACACGAAAAACTAAAGTTCCTGAGAAGCATATAAGTCATTTGCTCTTCTCATATCATAGCTTTTGTTTTAGAATGAAGTAAAAAACAGTCTAGGGTTCTGAAGCATAATATGACACCAGATTCTTATCGTAGGCGCTATCGGAAACGCAAAAAGCAGGAGCTGTTCATTCTTTTGTCCAACAATCTGTTTCCTTTCATGCATTACTATCGCTCGAAGATTCTTATTTAAGGACGTGCGGGCATCAAGTTCTTGAGCAAAATAAGCCTTATGATATTGTGCTAATTACGGTATGGAAAAAATGCAACAAAGACGAGTTCCCCTAGAGCAGTGAGGATATTTGCACATGTCTGCATTCAGCGATGACTGCCAGCTGCCACAACACTTCACATAATCCATGCGGCAGGCAACACAACAGTGAGTGCACTTCAGACTTCATTCAGTAAGTCGTCAGGAGATGGACCGAAACGTCAAATTAACGTCGCTTTCCGAGTCGTATTCAATCCAGGATGAGGTGTTATTAAGGTAGCTGGGCGTTCTAGCAATTGCACTTTGACAATTCTCATATGAGTATTCCGACAGCCAAAAGAACCCGTTAGTGTGAAACCATCGGGAACTGCATTAATACAAACTGCAAGAACTTGAGACAATACGTGGACTCCTCTCTTCGCTGGGTAAGCTATTACTGTTATTTAGGATTCTCTCCGATCTAGGCGTAATGCAAATGGAACTTCACATTCACGAGGCGCTTTCCGCTATTCTTAACAAATATCAGCAACTTGCAATCACTGCGAGTTACAACTGTGTGATGATAATGGTACATGTTTCCAGTGGGTCTGGTGGTTTTATGCTGTCAAACTGCTGACAGTAACGTTAATGGTGGCGCACATAATTTAGCGCTGACTACCTTACTTAAGTAAAGATAGTGTGGTGGCGTCGTCGCTTCTCTTTGTTTGGCATCAGCTTGAATAATCCCATCCAACGAACATAGTGCTAATGATACAAAGATCATCGTGCGGGTCTTACATTAACTCTGCAGTGAATTGCTTAACAAATATTACCCTCAGCTATGCAGCTGGAATGACTCATTACACAGGTACTCTATGTTGCACTTGGTTAAGGGATCAATTCGCTGCAATCCTGCTTCTACTGTTCGTAAATACTTCTATACTGACCATTCGTTATTTGACTAAATATACGCTACAATCTGATTCGCATGTATATGACATGGGTTAGCGCCGGCACAAAGCAATGACTAAGGGTTGGATGCCGTTGAATCCCAGTTACATCGATGGCAAGACAAATGTTCGCAAATCACCTCTATTGCCTCAAAAAAATTGCATGTTAAATATCGAAGGACCGACGTCCACCACACTATCACAGCGCCTAGAAATACAGCAACGATGGCAAATGAAAATTCGTGACGGACCGGGCTTCGAACCTGGACCTCCTGCTTTCTAGACAGACGTGCTGAGGATTTTTTTAATCCCATGTATTCCATGCTTGTTCCCATATATGCCTTAAACAGTAGAACAAAATTGAAGTAATGATTAAGCTTCCAATGGCGTGCGTTCCTTGTAGAACATAACTCACAACAGGCAAAAGGGTGACGGAAAAATACATAACAACATCCATTCAGAAACATATTCACAGTTTAAGTTATTATGCACTGGATGCATATGAGGTCTGTAATGAATCCATATAGTTTTCAACAAATGAAAGAAATTTCGGAGCCGGAGGGGTTTTGTCAAATTAGAATAGTTCTGACTTTAGAACCAACATAAAAGAAGATTCAAGGAATAAAAAAAAGTGAAAGAATAGTATTCTGCTTCTAATCAATAAAACTGCCCACCTCCTTGTAGCCCACATAAAGCAATGGATAAAAATTTTTGAAACCATTCCTTATATTTGTTGTTCTTCTTCAACTTAAAATGTTCTCCTGCAATATAAAACATGTACCCCTCTAAGTTCGAAGTTTTATTAGTTAACACGTAAAACACAAACTGTCCCAGAAGCCACGAATAACTGTTATTCTTTGCGGACAGGTAACGTTTCCAGTCGGGTTGAAAAGCTTCAGTTATCGGTATATGACTTTCTGCGGTTCTGTTGATAAGTGCTAATTTATTCTTAGTCCAGTTCCAAATACTGATTCTATTTTCGCATAAGAACACGTGCGCTACAGTTTCTACAAGCCGACATTTGTCGCAGTTTGGAGATGGTCTCAATTTGATTTTCCATAGTCTTTCCGCTGTGGGTACGGTTTCGTTTACAACGTTGTACCATACAGCACTGACTCTAGTTGGTAGAATTTTATTGTTGATATTTTTCCAGACGTTCATCCAGTTTTTTGTGGGTTAATTTACCGGAATTGGTTTGTGAAGACGATGTCTGCTAATATAATCATAGACGGTTCTAGTGTTGGTTTGTGGTGGTGGAAGTCTTATACATCTCCAATCGCCATAGTACTTTCGGACCTAATCTAGTCTGGCATGCTACATTAACAGGAGCGTTTCTATCCCCAGGATCTAACGACAGGAACAGAAGTTTTGTGATGCCTGTCTCAGTCACATGTATTAGTTTAAAAGCACGAGTTAGAAACAGTACGTCATATCCGTATTTAATTCCATGTTCTCCGTTTTGTCTCTGTAAAGTCGCCGTCTGGAAGGATACTTTGCAAATATTTTGTTTCCACATATACCAACAGGCTGCAGCTAGTATTTAATGTGCGGTGACTTGTGGTATCGGTAAGACTGCTGCGACATGATATATTTTGCTAAGTATGTTTGTATTTATAAAGTGAACTCTCTGCAGTCAGTCTAACGATCGCATGTCATGGTCCTTCAACAAGGCTCTGATGACATTAAGTTTCCGCTCCCAATTGTTCGTAGCCATGCGCTTGGGATTCGCCCTTAACCACAATCCGAGTTGGAGTCTCTCTTCAGTTACATCTAACCAGTGAGCACCTATTGCACAATTGTAAGAACCGAGATGCAGTATTTTGGATTTAAAATTTTGTGAATTTGTGGTAGGATCTTATGGGACCAAGCTGCTTAGGTCATCGGTCCCTAAGCTTACACACTACTTAATGTAACTTAAACTAACATACGGTATGGACATCACACACACCCATGCCGGAGGGAGGATTGGAACCCCCGACGGTGGGCACTATCGGGACACAGCAGCCAACCTCTCTGCAGCACCTATCTACACACGCTCCTCGTCAGACGCGAATTCCCATTTAGCCGCATACCACATGCCCCCCCCCCCCGGCCATTATATTATTCCACTCGCTCGCTGCCACACTGTATTCCCGCGAGGGTTCGGACGATCGGACTATCGGACGATGACGTGCGTCTAGCACTGAAAACTTTCGATGACCCGTCGAGACCTGAGTAATTATACATGATGTTTCAGGAGGAATAGTAAATGTCGTAGGTAACGGTAGTATAGAAAAATTGCAGAAAAAATGCCATATAACATGTGTCCAATTCTTATTAAGTACATATAGCTGGGTTCAATGCATTTTCGTTTCGTACCTCGGTCCTTACAGAACTCCTCCCTACGGACCTTGAAAATGAGCTTCCAGCGTTATTGCAAGAGTTTCCTTTGGCTACAAGGATGCTTATGTTCCTCCAGTATGACGGGGCTCCTGCACGTTCTAGTCGTCAGGTGACACATTATCCAAACCTAACATTTCCCAGAAGATGGGTCCGTAGATATGGGCATTTTTCTTGGCCACCTTATCTCTTTGGATTTTTGCCTACGGGGATGGTTAAAGGCGAAGTCTACAAAGAAAAAGCAAACCCAAGAGCCGATTTGATCGTTCGGATTATGAATAGTGCACTCCTCATAAAAGAACGCAGATGACCTAAGAAGAGCTACACGTGGAGTTATCAAGAGAAGTCAAATGTGCATTGAAATTGGTGGGGGAATTTTTCAAAATCAACTTTGAACGTCCTCATTTGCATTTGCTTGGAGTTTGTTAGGGTTAAGTACTAACAACTGTATCTCTGTACTCAATAAAAAGTGGACGCATTTATATGGAATTTTTTGAATCAATTCGTCTGTACTACCACCTGCGAAAATATCTACTATTCCTCCTGAAACACCCCGTATATGAATACAGGGTGTTACAAAAAGGTACGGCCAAACTTTCAGGAAACATTCCCCACACACAAAGAAAGAAAATATGTTATGTGGACATGTGTCCGGAAACACTTACTTTCCATGTTGGAGCTCATTTTATTACTTCTCTTCAAATCACATTAATCATGGAATGGAAACACACAGCAACAGAACATACCAGCGTGACTTCAAACACTTTGTTACAGGAAATGTTCAAAATGTCCTCCGTTAGCGAGGATACATGCATCCACCCTCTGTCGCATGGAATCCCTGATGCACTGATGCAGCCCTGAAGCATGGCGTATTGTATCACAGCTGTCCACAATACGAGCACGAAGAGTCTCTACATTTGGTACCGGGGTTGCGTAGACAAGAGCTTTCAAATGGCCCCATAAATGAAAGTCAAGAGGGTTGGGGTCAGGAGAGCGTAGAGGCCATGGAATTGGTCCGCCTCTATGAATCCATCGGTCACCGAATCTGTTGTTGAGAAGCGTACGAACACTTCGACTGAAATGCGCAGGAGCTCCATCGTGCATGAACCACATGTTGTGTCGTACTTGTAAAGGCACATGTTCTAGCAGCGCAGGTAGAGTATCCCGTATGAAATCATGATTACCTGCTTCTTTCTGCCCTAGCCTATACTACAGCAATGAGTGATTGCTCACATTCTTGATACCTTACTGGACGTGCAGCTGCAACTGTTGCCAAAGATTCAAACCCTGCAGGAAACGTATGTTTCAAGACAGATGGTTTTGATCCTCCCTACTGTCACTGAAACGATCACAACGAAATTAAGCATAGGAATCCTATGAAAACCTTGAGTTATACTGAGGTGCTGTGGAGACGAAAAAAGTAGTTTTTCACAATTAGCAGACGACAGATGGATTTGTCAGATTCCACTAATTATGACTGCATTATAATTGTCGGTTCACAGGCTCTTTTCTGCCGTTTATTTTAACTGTTTCTGAAGGTTAGAGGTGGAAGAACAGAAGCATCAGATTTTCGCCATATGGAATATTCGAATTCACCTTAAATCTTCACGTTTCGAGCAAAAGGCAGAAAAGATGACAGCAAGAAGCCAGGCGATGCCTGTCTTCTGGCGGATGTGCCAATGACAGTGATCTCAATAACATTATTGTACAGCAAAGATACGTTGCCAACTCAACCACTGGAGAAACTCCAAAATTGTGAATCGCTTCTGGTGAATAGGCTTTCAAGGCTTTGGTCCGATTAAGACAGTAAAACACAAATAATTGTCGCAGTTTTTATGACATTTAGTTTACACTCAGTGCATCGATGGATTACAAGTAATGACACTCTAGCACCTAAACCTAGTTACAGAAGTGCTAAAAAGACTCATTGACATATGATGAGGATATTGCGGCCCTTGCCACCCGTAACTTTGAGACGAAGCTATAGTCACTTCCGAGGTCACTCACAAAACATATCAGTTTGTATCCTTCCTAGCAGTATAACTGAAACTTGGCAATAGCGCAGACTATGTTTGGCAACTCTGTAACCGACGAGTTACTTCCTTGATGGCACAGAACTAGCCCGCTAAATTCACTTGATTTTGTCGTGTCATTTCAATAGAATAATGTGAGTGATTTTCTCTTGAGATGTGAGTTCGGTCGGAGTGTTAGCTGCTCTCTGTAATGAAAAAAACTGAGTTAATGGATCAACGACGAACTGAACCGGGTGTCTTGCGACGTCCGCTCCGAGCAGATACAACGAACGAAAACAAACAAAATGAGATTAAAAAAAAAAAAAGAAAAAAAGGGAACGTGCTTGCCTGTCAGGTTCACACTACCTTTGTTCACCTTTCGAGACTCGCCGAAAGCCAGATTTTTAATTCTTTTGTAGCAGAGCTACAAGCAGGTAGATACAAACTCAATAAGGGAATCGTAAGACAACGCTCGAGCAAAATTCGACTTGCTACTTTTAGTACCCCTTAGTGTCAGAGAGAAAACCTTACGGTACAGCAAAATCCACAATGCCACTTTTGTTTTCTTCCGACATATTTTTTGAGGTTGTGAATACATAATTTTATCTATGAACTAACACATTTTCATAATACTTGCGAATGATACAGGACATGAAGTAAATACAGAGATTTTCGAAGTCAAAAGTCGATAATATCCTACTAATTCGTGTTAAAATAGGCTCAATCGTATTACAGATACTTAATGCTTTATTACGATAGACTGCCGTCGTAGTGTTTCTGTAGTAAGCTGAATTTAATTTATATTAGTACAGTGACTGCTTTAACTGCGATATCCACTTTTTACTGAACGCAACAGTAATCATCAAAGAGAAATTAATCAGCAGCAGGATTTTCTTTCACGATATCTAAAACAATCTGACAATGCTGAAGTAGTGTACAAATTCTACACCCATAGAAACCTACTGTTTCTAACAATGTCATTAAACCAGTGTAGCTTGAAGAGTATTTTCGTCTAGAAATGAACTGCCTTGACGGTTGATCGATCAAGAGTGAGAAAGGTAAAATTTTACGGGTATACGATGAGAGGGACAAGTGCTTGAGAGCGGACTTCCCTATCAATACAAGTGCCTAAGGGGCGACTTTCCTATCAGTCTCCTGGTGGTTTTGTTTCTCAAATCAACAGAGTGCCTTACCACACGTGATGTAGTTTTGTCAGCCAACTTTCTTACACTGCGACCGAAAGGTGTCACAGTTGCTGGTAACAAATTCCAGCTGTGATGCACACACCCCTTGAGGCAGAATTCGTAGCGCAAAACACACTTTTGGAGCTATCAGATGTAAAATATGATGTTCACACTACCCTTTGTTCGATTTTACGTCTTTTGGTGGGGCTCAGCCTCCCATTTCTTCTTAGGAAGTTAAAGATAAAGGCATCATAACTCGTCACCAGAAACAGTACTGCGTAAGAATGCTCAATGAGCGACCTGATGACGTTAAATAATAGTCACTCCGCTGATTTTTGTTGTTTCGAATTAGACCATGCAGTACTCCTACAACAGACTTCTGAACTTTGCCTGCTGAATGCAAATGTCGGATGATGGTTAAAGCCATCACATTTATCAGTAGTCGAGACTTCGTTAATGTGGAAAATCATTCATGCCAGAACGATCTTTGTTGAAACAAGAATATCTTTTTCTGTCGTATTTTTCCCAAAAGCACTCGCTCCACACACAGTTCAAATCTTCCTAGCTGCCTCCTCTACATTCACCCCTCTGTTATACCAAAAGTAGATATTGTGTTGCAGATGTCACACCTTATTCCACTTGTGACTCAATTTTACAACGTTTAACCGTAGTTCATGATTTTTCAAGTAAGCAAAATCCAACGCTTAACTACAAGATGATAACTAGAACTTCAAATTCGAAAATGACAGTTGATACATACACTGTCAGCGCCGCGCAACGTTCAGCTGGGCGGCGCCAGATTTCAGGCGGCGGGTGGCGTCTGGCCGGTGGCCGGTAGCCGCTGCAGCGCGAGGAAACGCTCGAGCGTAAGCTGTTCTGATCGCGAAGCAGCCACGAGCTGTCCTGCGGAATTGTATCTGGAAGTACTTGTTATTGCTGGTGGGTAGAATGTGAAGCTAATTAACTTCGATATTCAATCAGACTCATTATTTTAGACGAGGTCCGAACTATGGTAAAAAAAAAAAAAAAAAAAAAAAAAAATACAGTTGGACGCGAACACGCGACAATAAGTTTATAATTCGCGACGATTACCACTTTTTTTTTCTTTTATTCCATCGGGCCACATAATTTTGCGACTGTCCTGCTTCCTTTCTTTCCATGACCCTCCACCGCGGATAATATGGTAGGCATCTTCTCTGCGCCATACTGCACTGTCTGCGACTGTGTACACAACGATTGTGGATGTGGGGCTACCTGACAAACACTACCTCGTTTCACAGGTGCTCTGACGTCGTTGTTGGCATGGTTTCCTGTTTTTTATTTTTTTATTTTTTAACACGCGACTGCAAGTCTAGAATTCGCGACGATTACATTTTTTTTGGCGCTCCATATTTTTTTTTCTTATTTTACTTATATTTAACTAATAATAATGCTTCAGAATCTATAACGCGAATGTTAGGAAAAAAATTAGATGTGGCGAGACGCGAACCATTGGCATCTCGATTTTTTTTCACTGCTCGCTCACCCCACAGTACAATACCGCGACCAATTTTAATTTTTTTCTTTTTTTCCCCAACACAGGAAACACACCGCAATTATACACTCAAAAAACGAAAATATTCACTCTTTTTTTTCCAAGGTACTTATTGAAGGCAATAAATTAAAATCAATTAAAATAAAACAAAAGAAGTCACTTCAACAAAAACAAAGGGGTGAAATCAGAAAAACGTATAGGAAGGAATGGGGCGTCAATTTTACCGTACCCACACATTCTTTCTTCCTTCACTTCTACATGGTGGAACATCTAAATCCACAGAAGTGTCTACAAAAATAAAAAAAATTAAGCAAAAGGGGGGCATGGCAACTCAGCAACGCCTTTTTGATGAAAAACAAGATACAACATATTGGAAAATAAATCAAAATAACAGGGCATCCTGAGCCACGTCCAATGTGCAGTGGCCATATATTGGGAAAAGGCACACGGATCTGCGTCATATCCACTCACCATCACGTAGTGGACATATTGACCAACATAATGAATCAGTTTCATGGCAACGATTGCAGCGATCCCTTACACTGAGGTCAATACGAAAAAGTCGCACGTTGGTAGGTACAATATCATGAAAAACTTGGCACCACGATGACGTCACTTCCATCGGAAAAATCGGGAGGCTGATGTTAGACCAAACAATCTTCCAGTTCGTTTCTGGCGACAGGGCTGCCACTGAGGAAAGACTATAAGGAACTGGCCAGCGGCTTAATAGCATTTTAGGGAGAGATTCGCTTGGGAAAGGATATTTACTCTCAAATAACTGACCTCAAGAAAAAATTCCTTGACATGCCGTAATTTATAACTAATCTTACCAATATCTACTGGAGGTGTTAAACTCGCCGGTCGGATACAGTCATAAAGGCGAGCTGTAAGAGACTGGGGGGCGCCTTGACACGTTAACACGGTGCGACGGATGAATGAGGCAGAAGCCTTAACCCGAATGTCAGGGAGGCCCAAACCTCCCTGCAAACGGGGCCGCGCTATGACCCCATAATGCACGCGAAATACAGAGTGGCGCCAGATAAACCTGCCAGTTAAACTTTGCAACTTGCGGGACATCATCGCAGAAAGTGAAAAGATTTGTGCAATAAAATAAACCTTACTTAACACATATGTTTCCATGGCCCGAACCTTATGAAGAAGTGAGAGGGAGCGACACTCGTGTTCAATGATTGCACCCTGAATCTTATCCGTGACAGACTTCCAGTTTACCATAGCCATGTTTAGTGGACAGCTGTCAATTATAACACCCAACGATCGATATCGCGTGACCTTCAAAGCCTATGGAATTTCAACAGCGCAAATTGAGTGAACGACATTTCTGGTCATTAACCCGCGCACCCGTAAGACGACAAAAGGCATCCAAAACTTCCTTCAGCAGTGGTATATCATCATGGGTATGGAGAAGAACCATAACGTCATCAGCATATGCATGAACGGCAAACCTTTCTCCCAGCAGCGATCAGCCACTCAAACGAGCAGCTATAGTTCGCAATAATGGTTCCAGAAACAGCACGTAGAGCGACATTGATAATGGACTTCCTTGAAGGATGCCCTGACACACCGCGATGGGGGAAATAAGATGGCCATTTACGTCAATGGACGCACGAATACCAGTGATGAGAGAGCTAAACAGCCGTCATGCAGCATTGTTTAAACCAACAGTCGTCAATACTCGCATAAGGAACCCATGATTGACGCGGTCGAACGCTTGGTGAAAATCAATGAAAAGCAAAGCGCTTGGCACAGGAATGGTAGAAGCAATCGAAATTAAATCTCGACATTCAGCAATGGGAGTCAGGAGAGTACGACCTGGAAGACAACTCTGATGGCTCGCGATGATGATAGTCAACAATACCGATAGTCGGCTATTGACCGCTCGTGCCACTATTTTATGATTATAGTTGAAGAGGGTTGTCAGGCGGATCTGATCCACACGCAAACGTCCCACCTTTTTGGGAATCAGGACTATTTTAGCAACCTTAAAGCTGGGCGGGAGAAGGCCTCCGTGGAACACTTCATTCACCATGGAAGTTATCGTATCTCCTATTAGGGGCCAAAATCGAATATAAAATTCTTTGGGAAGGCCATCGGGGCCAGGTGATTTATGGGAGGGAGAACGAGCCACAATATCAAATATATCATCGCGATGGAATACAGAGAAAAACTCGTCCTGGAGAACTGGTGTAACAACACGATCACGGAGGGAGCTGAAATCAACAGACGGTGGACCGTCTGAATCCAGCATAAAGCTCGGAATAGTGCTGGTAAAGCTCACCCATGATATCAGATTGGGAGGACCACTCACGCCCATCTAGAGAACGAATGGTAGAAAGACACGTCCTTTGAGATCACTTGTGAAGCCGGAGAAGATGATAGAGAGAGATTAACTCATCCTGTACGATTGAACGAGGCTGGGAACGCAGTCGGACCCCATCCATTTGCCTACATTTGAGTTGGAGAAGTTTTGCCTTCACACAGTGGACGTCGACGACCCTCAAGGGGGCATCACGAGCATTATCGTAAAGATCGCGAAGGACTGCATAATAAATTTCTCTAGTGCGCCTTATTTCAGCCGCTTTTTCAGCGCTAAAATGCTTGAGTGTGTTTCGAATTCGGGGTTTAGCAAAGGTAATCCACCATTCGAGAAGTGAGGAATAATGCGTCTGGGACTTGGTTGTCCGCCGCCATACGTCTGCGATGATGTCTTCCAGAGAAGGGTCCCTGAGATGTAGAGTGTTTAGCTTCCATAAAGGGCGTGAAAGATGGACCCGCTGTGGGACATGGTTAAAAGTCATGGAAACAGCACAGTGATCAGTGAAACTGGCAGGAATTACATCAATCGATAGATGTTGACTAAATATGGTGGCAGATAAATAAAAGCGGTCCAAACGGCTACTTGAAGTAGCTGTAAAAAACGTAAACCGCACCAATGTAGGATATCTGCAAACCCAAGCATCCTGGAGATGCAAGGACGTCACCATATGATTAAGCTCATGACAAAATGTATAATTGGGGGTCTGATCAACACGGCGTAAGACGCAGTTAAAATCAACCCCTAACAAAACCTTGCGCGGGTTCTGTCAGAGTAAATAAACAACTTCTTCCTTATAAAACCATGCGCGATCGGGTGAACGACTGGATCCAGACGGAGCGTAAAGAAAAATTAAAGTGAGGTCATAAAAACTACAGCCTATACTGCGACCATCATCTAGCGTTTCGAAGTCCGTCAGCGGGATTCCATCTCGATAATGTAAAGCCATACCGGTTGAATTTTCAGGCGCGACATTGAAAAACAGAATATCCAGGAAGACAAAACAAATAATACCTCTTGTAAACACACGATATCAGCTTGGGAATCGTAAATAAACTGGCGTAATGCAGCAAGCCGTAATTGGGAACGTATCCTATTAACATTGAGGGTTAGAAATGTATACGCCTGCATCCGTTAACACATGTAAGGTCAATAAAACAACATTAAGGAAAAAGCACTACCACGGCCGTCTCTCCCCAACGTCCAGAGGTAGGGAAATAAGATATAGTGCTAGTCCTCCCCACCTGACGCCGAGGAATCCTCGCTTTTCTTTTTACGACGCGCCGCGGTACGGACAGGTTGAATACGCTGTTTCATACAATTCCGTGAAAACATACACTCTTGATGTGGAGGGGTTGGGGGCACGTCAAGCTCCGATTTGACAGAGGAACCATCGTCACTGCACTTATCGGAAATCGGTGAACACAACTCAGAACGACCAACAGCAAATCAGGTACAGAAGAGACAGGTAATGCAGTACCGGTGTGGGGTGGCATCTCCTGAACCCGTAGAATCCTGTTGCTCGACCGTCTCAGCGTGAAGGAGGGGTGGTACTGCACTAGAACACTGTAAAGGCTGGCCAGCAGGCGACGTCTCTGCGGGAACAACGGAACCCACGGGAACAGTCACGTCAACGGGTGAAGTGGGGGACGCAGATTGAACGCACATTTCAACATCAACAGAAGCAGCTAAATCCTCTCTGGTAATACTGGAATCACAATTAATATCAGTAGACAACGCATTACCACCGGAAGGTGCACCCTCTGTCAACGCCGTGTCAGAAGAACGAGACTGGAGAGGGATGGTTTCGAAATCTGTACCGTCCTCAGTCTGCCGGCGATTGACGTGCGCTGCAGGAGCCGTCATCCCCTCGTGGACAGAGGCCCCACTGGTACGCGCCGGTAACGGTGGAAATTCGCGAGGAGTAGGGGGTAACGTTGCCCCTACATCGCTTAAAGCTGGAGACTGACAGACAGCTGACTGTGAAGTTACTATGTCTGCTAACGTTAAAGGAAGAAGTTTTTGGTAAGATGACGTCAGAACAGTAGTACGGCGCAGGCAATCAGATCTGAGATGACCGCTTTCGTTACAGAGAAAACAAGTTCCTTCTAGCCCTGTATACGTATCATGGACTCGGTAACCACAAACAGTTAAGTGGGAAGGAATATTCTTTTTAACACACATGTCTACAGTCTGGATATCATTATAACACTGGAAGCAATGTTGTGCTGACCAGCGCTCCCATCGGATATGCCGTATTACTCCAAACGGAAACAACGCTGTTTTAAGAAATGAATCGTCCATTTCAGGAGGAAGGTTATAAATTCTAACTGGCGTATACTCGAGTGCCGCATTTTCAAGGAGGACTTGACTAACAGAACCATCACGATGTGTAAACAACACTTTAGAACCAACCCGGGAGAGAAGTCTTTCTACTTGAACTGGATCATAAAACTTCACAAAGAATGCATACAAATCAGAATCAAAGCAAGTAGTATCTACCTGATCAGGTGTAACACGGATAACATCAGCCAACTAATCGTGAATTTCTAAGGAGCCAGGTTGAACACGACGCGTACTCTTGTAAAAACTGAAACGAACAGTAGCTCGACGAGGAAAAGATTTAGGAGACTCGACAAAAACCATGTCGCAGGCAGAAAACACTGCCGCCATGAGGAAAACTACAACAAACTCCCCTACGCTACTACGATGTGCGTCCGGCCGATACGCCAACAAGACTGAGTTTCGACACAAGCGGCACTGTGGCACAGGCAGAAGTTAACGACAACCTGCTCGCTCGACGCGCAAGGCGACGAAAGCTAGACCACGGGCTCACCCAACATAACCGTATCTTGGAAGTAGACAACACTTCCTCCTGACGCTTCCGCATCTAGCAGTGTTGCCAGATCGTGTAGATGATCGGACTTAGCGTTAGCAGGAACGGTCGGTTTTATTGGCCACCTTGAGTGAACGACTCGGACTTAGTCTCTGTGGCGGCCGGCGGGCAGTGAGTTTTTATGTCTAAGACTGTACATTCTTAGGAAAATCTTTCTCAAGTAAATAGTCTCTTCTCGGCCAGGAAATCCCTGCTTGCCAGTGCTAGTCTGATTTTTATGTCCGTGCTCCGTCCATCATGGGCTATTTTGCTGCCTTGTTAGGAGAGTTTCTTAATTTCGTCTACTTCGGATCACCAATTTATCGGCATTCTCACTTCTACTACTTCTCGTTAATTTCGTCTTTCTTCCATATTCTCTGAGTCCATGTTCTTTACTCATTAGACTATTCGTTCCATTCAAGAGATTCTGTAACTCTCTTTCACTTTCACTGGGGATAGCAACATGTAACCTCCCGACAGAAAAATTAAAATAAATTAAATATGAATAATGAATGTGATTCTAATTTAGTGTAACCTCTCTACAGAAATTCATTCACATTTAACCTCCACACAAAATTTGTTTCCCATTTAATGTACCCACAAAATTCTTTTCTCGTTTAATGTAAGCTCAAAACAGAAAAATTCTTAAACCTCATAATAAAAAAAATAAATTCAGTAACTTGCTAAATTTTGGACGACAGCAGTGCTGCGTCAAGGCCCTGTAAGATCATTCTGAATAAAAAAGGAAAAATCCTTACCTCAATAAAGTCGGCAACTATCTGCTCTTATAATAACTTTTTTCGGCACAGCTCTGTGCAATGCTGGCCTATACATTTATCATTTATGAAAGGAAGCAACTGATTTTTCTTTTGCAACAATCGGAATGATCATGGATTGGAGAAATTAGTAAATTCTTTAAATTGAAATGAATGCTTGTTAGAAATTACTTTATATGACAAAGATTATTATTAAGACATTTTTAAAAGATTTACACGGGAGTTCACATAACATTACTAGATATACGCGAGGCTGCTTTTACCTTATACAATAATACTCAGGCTCCGCCATCACTGCACCACGACCGGCCCAGCCAACACGATACACCAGACTGCTCGCTAGCAACAACTTACTGCTACACAGTTCCTCCTGCATACAACACTGCTCTTTGGTCTCAGATTCTCTTATAGCTTACATATCGCAGGCAGCACATACCTCTTACATAACCTTCCACTGGGGGGGCAAAAATTTGGTATCGATGGTGAGTCAATTGGACTTGCCATGAGCAACAAATTTTTCTAAATTAACTGAGTATACAGTCACAGAAAATATACGTATATATAAGTGCAGAACATGAAATCAGAACATATCAAGCAATGACAAAATGTATACGCAATGAGTACAAATCATATTAACAAATGACATAAAGTGCACACGCACTGTATATATTTTTACCATTTTACATGAACTAGTATACGCAATGAGTATAAAATATGTTAACAAATGACATAAAGTGCACACGTGCTGTAAAAGTCTTTAGCATTTTTACATATCATGGAGTGAAATAAAGTGCACACACACTGTAGAAGTCTTTAGCATTTTTACATAACATATCATGGAGTGAAATAAAGTGCACACGCACTGTAGAAGTCTTTAGCATTTTTACATAACATATCATGGAGTGAAATAAAGTGCACACGCACTGTAGAAGTCTTTAGCATTTTTACATAACATATCATGGAGTGAAATAAAGTGCACATGCACTGTAGAAGTCTTTAGCATTTTAGGACAACTGATCTTGCTAACAAATGAAATGAAGTGCACACGTACTGTATATGTCTTTATCATTTTACAAGAATTTAAACACACTGTATAAGTCTTTAGCATTTTTACAAGAATTAGGAAAGGAATGGGAAGGATTGCATCATGGTTGTAGCACAGTACGTTGCACATAGCTGCACTGAAAGTCCATATCTTTCTACAGAAGCACAACACCAAGTGAGACAATCTGAAGTTCTTTTCCAGAAGCATTTATCAGTGTAGCCAAGACACTGAAATGTTGTATTAATATTGTGTGTTATCATTTTGGTAGTGCATTAGTTACACCAAATAGTATAACCATAATAACATCTCCATTGTTCAAGGTGGTGGACAGCATGATGCGTCAACACCACACTCTTTCATCAACGTAGAATTAGTGCAAAAACCAAATATGGTGCTCCATGATCATAAGGATGGACAGGACAAACGGATATTGCAGTAATTTATGGTAATTAGGTCAGAAAATGAAGGACATTAAGTCTTATGCTAGTCATCATTGAGAATTACACTAGTCTATCAACCGATTTGAGTAATTGGTGGCACTCATCGCCTAGTTACTAAACATTTCTGTACTATGTATGAAGTATTACAGAATAATGTTCATAAATCATCTGATTACACTAAATATTGGCACTCATTGGCCAGTTACAAACCATCAGAAGTCATCATTCAAAACAGGAGTTAATGAGTGTAGCATCAAGCTACTGGTATTCATATATATAGCATGTAACCGACATAATACAAATTTAGAATATAAGAAACAGTGGCATTCATTGGCCAGTTACTAAACATATAGCAAGTATTGAATATTACAAAACATTTTTCATCATTCAAGTGACATACGACGTATTTAAAATAATTATTGGCACTCATTGGCCAGTTACAAACCATCAGAAGTCATCATTCAAAATGAGAGTTAATTAATAGCATAGCATTTATAGAGTATAACAAAAATATTATTTACAGAAATTATTGGCATAGCATGTATGCATTATTACAAAATATCATTCACTATTACTCAGAACTCATCATTCAAGTGACATATGACATATTTAAAATGTAACACACTGTAACTATTACTCAAGGTCTGTGATTAGAAAACATCATTCAGTATTACTCAGAACTCTCTGAAACTGGTAGCATTATTTGGGACTGGTAATACATTTTTTTGTGCTAGCAATGCATTGCATTGGGATCGATAGTTAATTGCTGGGGCATAACAATATTTGCTTTTGACTTATTGCTGCAAATGAGGATAGGTAACGTCATTCGTCATGAGTCAGCTGTAGCAAGGTTATGAAACAAGTAGAGTATACGTGATCACATTCATGAATGACGCACACAAATGGGTAAAAAAGTGCAAGTACTAGAACAGATTTAATGACTAACTGCTTATAGCACATTAATTTCACGAATAGCTTCTCCTAGAAAAAATACAAAATGTATTATTAAGCTGAAAGAAGAAACGCATATTATGCCAAAAAGTAGTGAACTTCGAATTAACAGGTAATGAAACATGTACTCAATATGTATGTACTCTAGCTGTCCTTTCCAAAACATTCAGTCATTATACCATACAAAGTAAGACATATTGACAAAACGAACTGCAACAAATACTTAAATAACTACACAGCATTTCTTAACTAACAGTAAATATATAAACTTCATCATTATTCTCATTTGCAAAGAAAAACTTAAAAATAGTGCGTTAAGTGGCCATATAAAATTTATCACTATCATCACCTGCAAAGAAAAACTTCATTATTCATATTACCATATTCTTCATATAACTATTCATCGTCATTCTTTATCATCTGCAAAAAGACACTTCATTATTCATTATTCATATTATCATTTACTTCATACAACTATTCATAGTATAGAGTTTCTTATTTCTAGCGTATTTCATCACTAAAACTAAGATGTGTGGTTCTGTCTGACGGCCTGCATCAATCGCCTCGTATTCTGAAAGAAAAAATTAGTTAAGACTGCTATCATACGATGTGTATAGTATATTCTTGTTAGTGTTTGTTAATTCTGATCCATTTACTCTTCGTGACGAGGTATTGCATCTTCTTTCGTTCATTCCGAAAGTGAAATTCCCATTTCATAGTAATCCACTGTAGTTTGTTTAATTTCTTTCTTTTACACGTTATTGCTTTCTGAAAATGTTGAATAAGGATTAAAATCTTGCATTTAAATCATATACCCATTAAATAAAAGCTTATTTCTAGTGATATAATTAAGCATACAGCATAGCATGACAGAAAACGTATTATGTCAAAAACATAGACAGTGTTCAGATGCAAAAATGTACACAGAGTATCATAATGTAGTAAGAAAAAAACGTAAAATAGTCACGATGTTGAGATATCATAAGGCAAAATGTCAAAGTCAACTGGTG
Source organism: Schistocerca americana (assembly GCF_021461395.2). Classification (NCBI taxonomy): domain Eukaryota; kingdom Metazoa; phylum Arthropoda; class Insecta; order Orthoptera; family Acrididae; genus Schistocerca; species Schistocerca americana. The sequence continues at coordinate 133,098,234 of NC_060122.1, read as the reverse complement.
TTTGTTACATCTTCAACATTTCATAGTGCATACAAACAAACAGGAAAACAATTATACATACATGAAAAAAATGAAAAATGTACACGGTCTGATATACCCAACGACAAGAAATGACTTTCCTTGTGTTCAGCTTGTATGTTGTGTAGTTGATAGAGGCGAGAGTTGAAGACTTTAATGGAGAAAGAATTTGATAAAATTAGTATGTCACTAGATAGAATTGCATAATTGGTCATAAAATATGTAAGTTTATCTGGAAAAATGTGCACGGTCTTATGTGTAACGACAAGAAAAGCGACCTGCTAACCTTACCTTGCTGGGCACTTGCCAAGAAAAAATATGATAATCATCAGTAAGTAGTCACATAAATATAATTGCATAAGTGGTCATAAAATGTGTAAGTTTATCTAGAAAAATGTGCACAGTCTGATGTGTAACATCAAGAAAAGCGACCTGCTAACCTTACCTTGCCGGGCACTTGCCAAGAAAAAAATATGATAATCATCAGTAAGTGGTCACATAAATATAATTGCATCATTGGTCATATAAAAATCAGGAAATAGCATTACAGTGTGATAAATCATAAAGTATGTTCATTCAATAAAGGGTTTAATATTGGAGACATGGTGATTGCCTTTGCTTTTTCTAGTTCTCAAAGTTTCGACGTGTACTACATTGGGGTGAGGAATGCTGCGAATTCGATATGGACCTGCGTATAGAAGCTCAAATTTACTACATCTACTCTTTCCTCTGTTGGACAGATAGTGTGTACGTACTAATATCTTCTGTCCAATGTGAAAGTCACGGCGTGTACAAACCTGTTTTTACTGTCTTCTCCGGCGCTCTGCGGCACGTTTGATGTTGTTCAGCGCAATGTCAATTATTTCATGGTGTCGTAGTCGACGAGATGTAGGAAACGATACTAATTCTTTAATTTTGTTAGGTGGTTCAACATTTTTCAGTATAACAGTCGGAGATAGTAGATTCATTTGGTATGGAATTAATTACATCCTGGAATGAGAGTATGTGTGTGTCCCAATCAATATGTTTTTTATGGCAATATATTCTACATAGTTTACCAATTTCTTTCATTAGTCGTCCACAAAGGTTCGAAGAAGCATGGTACTTGGATATATAGATCAGAGAAATGTTTTAGCTCGTAACATACGTGTCCATATAGCGGATCGAAACTGTGGTCCATTGTCGGAAATTACTTTCAATGAATGTCCTACATGAAATAGAAAATGTTTTATAAATGCTTTCGAAACAGATTTAGCAGTAGCTTTGCGTAACGGAGTGAAGGTAACAAATTTCAAAGTGAGTTCAACAGCAACAAAGATGTAGCAAAAACCTCTATTAGTACTGAGAATCGGACCAAAAATGTCTACAGCGGCCATGTGTCTCAATTTAACAGGTACAATGGGATGTAATGGAGGAATATGTGAAGTCGTATCTGACTTAGCTTTCTGGCAGATTTTACATGACGCTAAAACTCGTCGAATACGTTTCTCCATGTTGGTAAAATAACAGTTCTGTCTCAGTATAAGAAAACATTTTCTGGCTCCGTAATGTGCGTAACTTAAATGAGTATACCAAATTAATTTGTTAACAAGCTCGTCAGGAATACATAATAACCAATTGTTGCTGTCAGGGTGAGAGCGGCGAAACAGAATATTATTGCGTATAGTGTAATGGTTTCTAATGGTAACATTATTCCTATCTTGCCAAAGGTGTTTAATTTCTTTCCACGCGTTGTCTTTACTGTGCTCTTGCGCTATGTCTCGTAATGACGCCGAAATGAAATTTTCAAATGCAACTTGTTGAATGTACATGACGCTGAAATTTGCTTGGCAGAAGTTGGTTGCGATGTCTTGCTGATTGTTGCTGAGAGAACGGGATAGTGCGTATGCTACAATATTTTGTGTACCGGGAATGTGAACAATTGTAAAATTAAATTCCTGTAAATAAAGTTCCCATCTGCTTAATCTGTCGTGTGTAAATTTAGCGGAAAGTAAAAACTGTATAGCTCTATGATCTGTGTAAACGGTCGTATGTCTTCCATAAAGAAAATGCCGAAATCTCGTAAATGCCCATACAACACATAATGTTTCAAGTTCTGTGACAGAATAATTACGTTCAGCAGGTGACAGAATGCGACTCGCAAAGGCGATGTTTTTAATTACTGTAGTACCATTTTCTTCAATTTCCTGAAAAACGTGTGCGCCTAAAGCCGTGTTAGAACAGTCGGTGGCAATGGAAAAATTTCTAGTAAGATCTGGATGTGATAAAGTGGTGCATTCAACAAAACTTGTTTCAGATTGACAAATTCAGAATGTGCTTGGCTATCCCAGGACCAAATAGTGTTTTTACCTGTCAATTGACATAATCTAGGAGTGTCTAAAGCAGAGTAATGAATAAATTTACGAAAAAAGTTAATTAAACCCAAAAAGCTGCGTAGTTGTTTTTTCGTCGTAGGAACAGTAATGTCACGTAAAGCTTGAAGTTTTTCCGGGTCAGGCGCAATGCCCTCTGCTGAAATTACATGTCCAAGAAATTTTATAGAAGTTTTGCCAAAGTGCGATTTACTGAGATTAACTGTGAGTCCTTGTGCACTAAAAGTTCGTAACAGTTGTTCAAGAATCAGATTGTGTTCAGACCAGTTAGCTTCTGCAATAAGAATGTCGTCTACATACGTTGTGATTCTGTCTTTTAATGCAAAAGTGTGTATCGGATGTCGTCAAAAGTAATAACATTTTCGTGAAAAAGATTCTGCGTGTCAAAAGTATTGCTTGCGTTGCTGGAAGATGCAACCTGTACTGTATCTAGTCAAAGTCTTTCTGACGTGCTGTTATTTGCGGGAGGATGCTGTGGCATTTCAACTATTTGAACTGTTCTGTTATTTCGTCCTGACGTATTACGTGCGGGATGATATCTACTGTCTGGTTCATTCATGATAATATGTTGTTGCGGATGATTTTGCTGCCGATAAACCGACTGTTACGCTGAAAATTATGCTTATTACTTTTACGTCCGTCATAATAATCATTGCTATACGGCGCGTTGCGATAGGAATTGAAATGATGTGTTTTCTGTACGTAGTGATTTCCTTGTTGCGGTGCGTTGCTAATTGGTGGAGCCGACGCTATACGCATAGGCGGCGAAACATTACAGCTTGGTTGACCTTGCAGACTACATTGTTGGTTAGGTATGTTAACCGGCTGGTTTTGTTGCTGTTGTGGGGAAAAACCTCTATTGTTACCAAAATGCGTTTGCTGTTGCTGATAATTTTACACATACTGATGATTAAATTTTTGTCTGGTATTAAAGTTCTCGTGGTTGTCATTTCTGGAGCGTCTAATGAAAACTGTCACTTTCGGTAAAACTTGTCGTATCAGGTTTTCTTTACTAATTCTTAATCCTAGATAGATCGATAGTTGAAGAGCTGTTTTGATAGATATAAAGGATAGTAAAAGAGAAGGCAGCAGTGCACAAAACTAAAGATGAAATAGCACTACTACGGCTCGGGGCCCTGTGCACGCTACGGCACATATTCATTGAAGCGTAATGAATCCCCTGAGGTCTATTACGCACTGCAAATAAATTTTGGTTTCTGTGTTACAGGCAATGCCGGTGAAAATTCAAAAACAAATTGTCGTGTCCAGTACAATTCTAGTTTCTGCATTACAGGCCAAACTGATGAAAATACAAAAATAAATTGTTGTATCCAGTCCAAAGGATGTATTTGTGTTCTGTCATTTTTAAATACCTTAGATTTTTTTTACGGATAAAAATTGCTTATAATTAACGTTATCGTCTCTGAATGTGTGAACAGGTTCAGGTTTGTGTAACAATCTGTTTGTCTGTGACTGTTCGGAGTCTAAGTCACGTACTCTCTGTAAATTATTTAAGTTATACTGGCTGTGTGGGTGTGACAAATGTTCGGAACGTGGCGTATGCTGTGACCTGTTAGTGACTGAAACATTTTTCATTTCTGTCACTTTAAAACGTTCGTCAATTTGGCTGATCTGTTGTTCAAATTTCTTATCGACTTCAGTATCCAGAGTGCGCGAAACTTCTGCTGCCATTAGTTTAAACTCGTCGCGTATCTGTGTTGCGTTTTCTGAACATTGTTCATTGACTGCACTACTTTCATCTCTAAGTAATTTAGTTGTAGCTGGCATGTGTATTATTTAATTATTGTGCCACAGATCTAATTTCTTCACTACTGTTCCTAGCACAAGCCTTAATTTCACGTAATTGTTCCTTAGTATCATGACGTTGCACGGTAACGGCTGTAATCTGTTCATTAAGTTGTTTGTTCTGTTCGTTAAGATTGTCGTGTTTTTCATTCGACTGTATGAAACTTTGGTTAAGTTGTTCGCTCGATTCATTAAATTGTTTGAGAAGGTCGTCTTGTCCTTTCTTGATTTGTAGTAATAATGCTACAACTTGATCCCAGCCAAAATTAGCGGCTCTATTCTCTGTACTGTGTGATGGTGTATCTGCATGTGCTACGTTTTGTGTAACCATTTGGTTATTCTGTGACTCTTGAAAAGGTTTGCCAATCGGATGTGCACTGTTGGTCACTACACCGGAATTAAATAAATCTGACGTATTCTGACTACACTGTTCATCTTCGTGAGAAAAATTTATCTGTTCATTACGTAAATTTTGCAAACCAGGTGTGTCAAACTGGGCAGCGTTCATTGTATCAGGACGTGCCGCGTCATCAATTGTCGTTAAATTAACAGAGGACACAATTGAATTTGTTTGCTCATAATTAGCATTAAAATCATTACTAGTGGTCGGTACCCACTGATTGTCTGTAAATGGAGGACTATCATTATTACACTGAGTGTCGCAAGTATTATCGGTCAAATTATTCGAGTCGGCTATTTCACTCATTGTACATCGCGATGTACTGTTAACAGTTTTTCGCGGCATTTTTCACAAATCAAAATGAAGCACAAAAATGAAACAAAGGCAAAGCAAAAAATGGAACAAACACGATTACAACAAAAAGCAACAAATTGCCGATGATCTGTGAAAGAAATGGTGACAAATTAGTAAATGCGTTGCGGCAGATGCAAACTACATTTAAGTAAATAAGAGCAGATATATGACTACTTCTCAGAGATTCACAAAGAAATACGATCCTGGCTGGTTGTCGCCAAGTGTAACCTCCCCACAAAAAAATTAAAATTAAATAAATATTAATATGAACAAAGAATGTGATTCTAATTTAGTGTAACCTCTCTACAGAAATTCATTCACATTTAACCTCCACAAAAAATTTGTTTCCCATTTAATGTACCCACAAAATTCTTTTCTCATTTAATGTAAGCTCGAAACAGAAAAATTCTTAAACCTCATAATAAAAAAAATAAATTCAGTAACTTGCTAAATTTTGGACGACAGCAGTGCTGCGCCACGGCCCTGTAAGATCATTCTGAATGAAAAAGGAAAAATCCTTACCTCAATAAAGTCGGCAACTATCTGCTCTTATAATAGCTTTTTTCGGCACAGCTCTGTGCAATGCTGGCCTATACATTTATCATTTATGAAAGGAAGCAACTGATTTTTCTTTTGCAACAATCGGAATGATCATGGATTGGAGAAATTAGTAAATTCTTTAAATTGAAATGAATGCTTGTTAGAAATTACTTTATATGACAAAGATTATTATTAAGACATTTTTAAAAGATTTACACGGGAGTTCACATAACATTACTAGATATGCGCGAGGCTGCTTTTACCTTATACAATAATACTCAGGCTCCGCCATCACTGCACCACGACCGGCCCAGCCAACACGATACACCAGACTGCTCGCTAGCAACAACTTACTGCTACACAGTTCCTCCTGCATACAACACTGCTCTCTGGTCTCAGATTCTCTTATAGCTTACATATCGCAGGCAGCGCATACCTCTTACAATCATCATTAGCGAATCTCATCATTACTATCTTTTCACCTTGAATTTTGATCCCACTCTTGTGTCTCTTTTTATTTCCGGCATTGGTCCTTCGACATATAGATTGAACACTACTTGTGAAAGGCTGCATTCTTGTCTTACACCCTTTTTAACCCGAGCACTTCATTCTTCGTTTCCCAGTCTTATGGTTCCATCTTGGTTTTTGTGTACATTGTATGTTAGCCGTCTGTCCTTATAGCTTACCCCTATTTCTCTTAGGATTTCAAACATCTTGCACCATCTGACATTGTCGAAAGCTTTTTCCGGGTGCCTCTCTAGTGCCTGTATATTTCTTAAAGGCAAACTGATTGTCATCTAACAGATTTCCAGTTTTCCATTCTTCTATGTATTTGTCGTGTCAGAAATTTGGTTGCATGAGCTGTTAAGCTAATTGTGCGGTGATTGTCACACTTGTCGGCTCTTGCTATCTTCGGAATTGTGTGGATGATGCTTTTCCGAAAGTCTGATGGTATATCGCCAGTCTCATACATTCTACACACCAACGTGAATAGCCGCTTTTTTTCGATTTCCCCCATTGAATTTAGAAATTTCGATGGGATATTATCAATCAATTTTCTTGTTTCTTCTTCTATCACGTCATCAGACAAGCCGAATGCTTTTTCCATGTGGACAGATCGTGTGAACGTGTCTTGATTTTTCTTCATCCTTGCTAACATTATCAACCGCAACGTCAGAACTGCCTCTCTAGTGACTGTATCTTTCCTAAAGCCAAACTGATCGTCATCTAACAGATTTCCAGTTTTTCCATTCTTCCTTGTATTAGTCGTGTCAGCAGTTTGTTTGCATGAGCTGTTAAGCTAATTGGGCGGTAATTGTCGCACTTGTTGGCTCTTGCTATCTTCGGAATTGTGTGGATGATGATTTTCCTAAAGTCTGATGGTATATCGCCAGTCTCATACATTCCACACACCAACGTAAATAGTCGCTTTTTTCGATTACCCCCAATGATTTTAGAAATTTCGATGGAGTTTTATCATTCAATTCTCTTGTTTCTTCTTCTGTCACGTCATCAGAGAAGTCGTCCTCCTTTCTCCTCTTTTCTCTGCATTTAACAGTAGGATTCCCAATGCACTCTTAAAGTTACTAGCCCCGCTTTTAATTTTAGCGAATGTTGTTTTGTCTTTTCTATGCCGGCCGGTGTGGGCGAGCGGTTCCAGGCGCTTCAGTCCGGAACCTCGCGACCGCTACGGTCGCATGTTCGAATCCTGTCACGGACATGGATGTGTGTGATGTCCTTAGGTTAATTAGGTTGAAGTAGTTCTAAGTTCTAGGGGACTGATGACCTCAGATGTTAAGTCCCATAGTGGTCAGAGCCATTTGAACCATTTGAACCATCTCTTCTATTTGCTAAGTCAGTGCTTCTGATGATGTACACTACTAAAGACTAAAGAATATATGGGTGTTTCTTAGTGTGAGTGCCAAACAACGAGATTTTTAGCCCCTAAAACAAATAACACTGCTATCATCATCATACATTTTTTAAAAATAAGCGGTTTTATTGCCGGCATCAATATTATAGCAAACAAACACTGATTGACTGATTGCATATATAGCTTGGCGGAGGTCCTGTCTAGTTTTTGACAAAATAAACCACAATTGTAATGAGAATTACTGTTAAACGGTCACACATATTTTTAATTGTTTTGTGGCCTTCTACACCGGTGGCTGGTTCCAGCGTTTGCTCACCTGGCTCAGCACAACTGCGACTTGCTTAAGTACGATTCTGGGACCTGAGAAGGTTTAGAGGTGTGCCTTCCCGTGTGGAAGGAGAAGTTGCGTTACAGACAGAACACTCACAGGTTCTGGGACGCATTCCTGGCAGGCCAGCATAGCTGGGTTCCTTGCATTCAAAACATGATTCATTCATATTGTCTGCATACGTTGCTGCGAAGCATTAAGCCATGCATGAAACCAGTTATGGTTCCTTGGATCATACCAGCATTACTTACACAATTACAGAAATTCTGCCGGCCGAAGTGGCCGTGCGGTTAAAGGCGCTGCAGTCTGGAACCGCAAGACCGCTACGGTCGCAGGTTCGAATCCTGCCTCGGGCATGGATGTTTGTGATGTCCTTAGGTTAGTTAGGTTTAACTAGTTCTAAGTTCTAGGGGACTAATGACCTCAGCGGTTGAGTCCCATAGTGCTCAGAGCCATTTGAACCATTTGAACAGAAATTCTGAAACGAGCGCTCAGTAACCGAGTCGACACCAGTTCGTCGATATCCATATACACTCAGTGGATACGTCTTCTTTGTTGACTCTCAATACCCCTCGGCTGGACTCACGATCTACAGGCAGGTAGCGCATATTTAAAGTATCTGCTTCGTCAAGAACTGAAAAAATTAGGCGATTACTGAGACGGTTCCTTCAACAAGGGCACTGCCATGTCTTTCCTACAATCACTAAACGAGTTTCTCGCCGCCTGTTATGATCTCGACTCCAATCACCCTTCCCTGTTTCAGACGCCAAGCAGGAATGAGACTGTAGTTATGAGTGTTCCAGTAAAAAATGAGAAATTTCAAAATGTATCATAATACACTACTGGCCATTAAAATTGCTACACCAAGAAGAAATGCAGATGATAAACGGATATTCACTAGACAAATATATTATACTAGAGCTGACATATGATTACGTTTTCACGCAATTTGGGTGCATAGATCCTGAGAAATCAGTACCCAGGACAACCACCTCTGGCCGTAATAACGGCCTTGATACGCCTGGGCATTGAGTCAAGGAGAGCTTGGATGGCGTGTACAGGTACAGCTGCCCATGCAGCTTCAACACGATACCACAGTTCATCAAGGGTAGTGACTGGCGTATTGTGACGAGCCAGTTATTCGTCCACCATTGACCAGACGTTTTCAACTGGTGAGAGATCTGGATAATGTGCTAGCCAGGGCAGCGGACGAACATTTCCTTTATCCAGAAAGGACCGTACAGGACCTGCAACATGCGGTCGTGCATTATCCTGCTGAAATGTAGGGTTTCGCAGGGATCGAATGAAGGGTAGAGCCACATCTGAAATGTAACGTCCACTGCTCAAAGTGCCGTCAGTGCGAACAAGAGGTGACCGAGACGTGTAACCAATGGCACCCCATACCATCACGGCGGGTATGGCGATGACGAATACACGCTTCCAATGTGCGTTCACCGCGATGTCGCCAAATACGGATGCGACCATCATGATGCTGTAAACAGAACTTGGATTCATGCGAAAAAATGACGTTTTGCCCTTCGTGCACCCAGGTTTGTCGTTGAGTACACCATCGCAGGCGCTACTGTTTGTGATGCAGCGTCAAGGGTAACCGCAGCCACGGTCTCCGAGCTGATAGTCCATGCTGCTGCAAACGTCGTCGAACTATTCGTGCATATGGTTGTTGTCTTGCAAACATCCCCATCTGTTGACTCAGGGATCGAGATGTGGCTGCACGATCCGTTACAGCCATGCCAATAAGATGCCTGGCATCTCGACTACTAGTGATACGAGGCCGTTGAGATCCAGCACGGCGTTCCGTATTACCCTCCTGAACCCACCGATTCCATATTCTGCTAACAGTCATTGGATCTCGACCAACGCGAACAGTAATGTCGCGATACGATAAACCGTAATCGCGATAGGCTACAATCCGACCTTTATCAAAGTCAGAAACGTGATGGTACGCATTTATCGTCCCTACACGAGGCATCACAACAACGTTTCACCAGGCAACGCCGGTCAACTGCTGTTTGTGCATGAGAAATCGGTTGGAAACGTTCCTGATGTCAGCACGTTGTAGGTGTCGCCACCGGCGCCACCCTTGTGTGAATGCTCTGAAAAGCTAATCATTTGGACATCACAGCATCTTCTTCCTGTCGGTTAAATTTTGCGTGTGTTGCACGTCATCTTCATGGTGTAGCAATTTGAATGGCCAGTAGTGTAATTATGCTGAAAATGATACAGGTAAAATGTTTTTTATAATGTTCATTTTTATGTTGGCACAATTTTCTGCAGTGACGGAAAAAATCGCAACACCAAGGAGGCTTTTTGCAACAGAAACGAAAGTTGGTGGGCCTGTTTCTGTTTTTGACAAATGGTGTCTATTCCAGTTTCGCGCCATTCGCGTAAGAGTAGGCGCCGTTATCAACACCTCACTGTGTTTGAACGACGATACTGGAGAAAGACTTGACTGGAATGTTGCACCTGTGCTGGCAGTGGTCGTAACGAGAATGTACGGTTGCAACAGGACCGGGTTCCGGACGGCCACGCGACATTACCGAGCCGGCCGGAGTGGCCGTGCGGTTCTAGGCGCTATAGTCTGGAACCGCGCGATCGCTACGGTCGCAGGTTAGAATCCTGCCTCGGGCATGTATGTGTGTGATTTCCTTAGGTTAGTTAGGTTTCAGTAGTTCTAGGGGACTGATGACTTCAGCAGGTAAGTCACATAGTGCTCAGAACCATTTGAACCATTTTTTGACATTACCGAGAGGGAAGACACTGTGTTCGGCGTATGGCTCTGGCGCATCGTACTGCATCTGCAGTAGCAATTTCATCTGCAGTTTTCATCACAGTGACACAACGAACTGTTACGAATCGCTTACTTCAAGGACCGTTCCGAGCCAGAAGCAGTGTAGAGCGCATTCCACTGACCCCAAACCAGCACAATTTTCGACTTCACTGGTCTGAAGCGGGAGCTCTTTGGAGGTCATAGTGGAGGCTTGCTGTGTTGTCTGACGAAAAAGCTGGTTCTGTGTCGGTGCCAGGGATGGCCGTGTGTTGGTTATAACGAGATCAGATGAGGGCCTGCTGGACAAACTGCACCTACACTTGAAATTATGGTTTGGGGTGCGATTTCGTATGACAGCAAATCTATTCGTCAATCCGTTGATTCGACCGGTTGTGCTGTCGTTCACGAACAGCATTTCAGGTTGTGTCTTCCAACAGGATAACGTCGGCCCACAAGCCGGTGTTGCAATCAAAGGTATTCTGCAGAGTGATGAGGCGCTTGGCCTGTTCGATCACCAGATCTGTCTCCAATCCAGCATATATCGGACGTCATCGGATAAAACTCCAGCGCCATCCAAAACCAGCATTAACCGTCCCTGTATTGACTGACCAAGTGCAACAGGCATGGAACTTCTACCCACAAACTGATGTACGGCACCTGTGCAATACATTTTATGCATGTTTGCATGCTTGCATCCAGTATTCTCGCGGTTCCACCCGTTATTAATATACCAATATTTCAAATTTGCAGTGGTTTATCTCGCGCTTACATTAACCCGTGATCTCGTAATGTTAATCACTTAAATATGTTACCTAGAAAAAAGTACTCCCAAAATTTAATTACTCTGCATTAAATATCTTTTCGTGTAGCGATTTTTTCTGTCAGTATATTTCTTATTACATAATCATGATCCAAACAATGGTCAAGACGTCACTTTCTTGAACGTCTGTGGGCTTGCTGCAGAACTGAACTGAAAAATTCACGGGAGGTAACAGGCTGTCGTGTTTTCGTCTGACTGGATTTTTTTTCACAGACTGTATTTGAATGTTACCAGTTGTACTCCACTGCTTGTTTAAAGGAGGCTTCTTCATGTTGTACTATCTAGAGTATGCTCTCCTCCTATTTTATGTTCAAAAGACCATGTACAGATTGATAGTATGATTACATCTGAACACTGAAGGAACTCGAGCTCAACTGCAGTTTATTTCGAAAAACATTATATGAGTTAATATTCTTCTACTGTCGAAAGTGGTCTGTCTGATAGTTAAAACATGCACGTATTTCCTCTCATGCGTATTGAAATGGCACGAAACACCACAAGACATAAAGAACACATGCTCTTACGTATCTGATTGAGAGTAGCGGTGCCAGAGAGTTGTGTGTCGTGACTCGTTACATAGCTCCATAAGTAATGATCCCATGTCATTCATTAACATAACATGAACCGCAAATTACTTCTTTATGGACGCAGTGATCTCATAAAATAAATAAAAAGGAACACCGATTTCGTCTTCTGAAAGAGATGTGGTAGCTGCAATGCATATATATCTTCCTTCTTACAGACCGAATACTCTGAACACATTTGACACCAACATACTGCTAAGGAAATTACTTCTTTATCTAAGACAACAGCTGACAGAAGTTGTTCGTCGTGAGTGTGGTTTCGTTATCTGATACGTGGTTACACGCCCGTACTTCAAGGCTTTTATGTCGAGGAGCAGGGACGTCGAAGGATTTAGCGATTGTAATCGGGTGGGTAAAAATGATCAGCTAATGGAAGATTCTCAGTTACATGTAATGCTCATCAGTTATCGTTATCATCATCTAAAGTGAATTTCAGCAGCTTTACTGGCATTAAAACGCACAAACACGGAAGAAATGCTCTGTGTAAGAATTGGGTCGTGGAAACAAAACGGGGAAATGGCGATTAACGCATCTGCTCAGACCAGTACATACAGCTAAATGAAATAAGGGCGTGTCGCACGGTAAGCTAACCAAGAATTATTTAAGTTATACAAACATAACACCATCATTAAACGTAGAATATTTTAATATGCTCGGCCAACAGAGGGGCTCTAAATACTTTCCATTATTTGTCTTATTGTAGTGTTGGAATCTTATTTACAATAAGCACTAAAATAATAATATTCTGCTGTCCAGTAACTATATAACTTGGTTATTAGCATGAAGAACAACTGTTCTACATATTACATTGCCATCAGAGTACAAGAAACAGAGCCTGTGGAGACAGTCTGAATAGTATGGTGAAATATTTGTTGGATTTAAATGAGCAATGATGATTTCGATAGTTATAATTTAGTTCCATTTAAAAGGTTCCATGCTTTACACTCCCTGTTCCACGACTGTAAATTTTAACCTGCTTCGCTGCATCAGTTTTTTTTCCAACTGTCTCTGATTATACTTTATTCGTGACTGCAAGATGTACATTCCTAAAAGGCTATCCCTTATAATACACTTAAGAGATTTGAGCAGGCAAAACAGGTATAGTATTTGCATGTAATTTTAGTGGCAAACACTTTTTTGGATGTGACTCACGATTTTCTCGAAAGGAGTGTTACAGTTCATAATGGAAAGATCGCTTTTCTTTTGCTCAGACTTCATTGTCTGTGATCTAATTTTATAACTATCCTTGTTGCTAATAACAGACATCTGGGTTTTAAGAAGAAGTTCATTAAGGTACTCAAAAACTCCTCTTTCTCAAGTTTTATTATAGCCATTTCACTTGTCAGAACAGTGTACAAACATCTTGGTTCACCAAAACACTACGTACAAAATACTTGACAAAAGAATTCACTATCTAAGAAACAGTAGAAATACACTTATCAACTTGAGATTAGTATAGATGTTCTGCATTTCAAAGCTACGAACCAACTGACATAAATATTGCACTCCTAACATTTTCTGAACAAATGAATGGCTGAAAGAATGCTGTTCGGTCTTAAGTAATATAGCATTTGAGGTATGAAGTTTCTGGAACAGGATCATCAAGAAAGTTTATCAAAACACAATTTTTCAAATCAGAAAAAATTTATAGTACATTTAGATGTATTACGAACTGTCTACTTAAATCGAGCCAATATAAAGTCTTTATTCTTTAAATTAAATTGCATCTTACAACAGCATTTTCTCAAAATAAGAGCTCTGTTTACATTATTAATTTTAAAACTATTTCTTTTATTTTAGCGAATTTTCCTACTTTGTCCTAATCAGCAAAGTAAATGTAAGGTAATAAACAATAAATTATAATTGTAAACTTTCTAAATTATGATTAGTCAAATGCAAAAATGAGAGAGACCATCGTTAATTAATACAGTTGTGACCTTTCACTGTGTGTTATAGCTTCTTTAAAACTTTAAGAGAATAGAAAGACAAGGTTTGAGAAATATTTTGGTAATGTGTTCTGATTGCCAAAAGTGATTATGCTAATTATAAACAGAAAGATATTACTGCCACAAAGGTTCAAATGTATGATCAACTTAATGTATCAGGTATTTCGGAATTAAACCAACACCAAAAGCGTCGAAGGTAAAAGTGGCATCGAATAATAGATATGAAAATTTAGCATACTTCTTGGTATATTAAAATACTCCCTCCCCACGAGAAATCCATGCACAGAACATGTGTGAAGTTCTGTGACACTATGTAATACATTATTTCCCAAGAGTTGGTCATTCAATATTCAAAAACATTCCCAAAACAAAATTTTATAGCTTCTGTGGGCACTGCAATGTAACGATACCTTTTAGTGAAGAGGAACGCCAGTTCATGCAGTGGGAAGAAACACTCGCCAGAGGCACTTTTGTTGCCAGGTGAAATTTGTTTCCAAAGGAAACAATAGACCACAGACAGTGATCAACCAGGACATTGTGACCACTTACTTAATAGCCATGCCACCGTTTTCACTGATAACAGCGGCGGAATATTGTGGCACAGAAGCAACGAGTCCTTAGTAGGTTGCTGAAGGGAGTTGGCACCACATCTGCACACACAAGTGAAATAGTTCTCGTAAATTCAGGAGAGGGGGAGATGAACTCTGACACCACATTCACTCACATCCCAGATGTGTCAGATCGGGTTCAAATCGTGAACTAGGGAGCCAGCACATCATTTGGAACTCGCCACTGTGTTCCTCATATCACTCCATCACAGTCCTGGCCTTGTGACATGGTGATTATTTTGCTCAAACAGGCCACTCCCATCGGAAAACACCATTGTTATGAAGGGATGTACGTGGTCTGCAACCAGTGTATGATATTGCTTGGCCATCGTGATACCTTGCATGAGCTGCACTGGATCCATGTATGCCCACGTGAATGTTCCTCAGAGCCTAATGGAGCCGCCGCCACCCTGACTCCGTCTTACAGTACAGGTGTGAAGGAGCTGTTCCTCTGTAAGACGACGGATTCGCGCTCTCCTATCGACATGATGAAGAAGGCATCGGGGTCCATCAGATCATGAAAAACACTGCCACTGCGCCAACGCCCAGTGACGTTCTGATTTCAGCCCTATAGTTGCCGATGTCGTGATGTTGATAATTGCACATGCATGAGTCGGGACTGCGGAGGCCCGTCATTACAACTGTCCGGTGAACTGTGCGTTCAGACACATTTGTACTCTGCTCAGCATTAAAGTCTGATGTGTTAGTTCTTCCATGCGCAGTGATTGTGTGTGACTAGCAGTCATTCCTTGCCAGGTGATGCTGCTACTGTCTGGACGGGTTTCTAACGATAGTAGGTCATAGTCATAATGTTTTAGTTGATAAGTGTTCCTTCCCCCTCTCTATGCCTATTATCCCCTGTTCGTTGATCATGTACGAGTTCCAACTTATGTGGCACTGTTTCTTCGTACCCGTTAACCTCTCCAGATAACTTTATGTGGTCGGCTTCTACGGCTTCAGTATTATCCTAGAACCGAGAAAATATCGCCTCTTGTTCAGTCTTGACTTCTTCCCGTAGCTGAATTCTGTGTTTGGAACCCATTTTCAAACTGGTTCAAATGGCTCTGAGCACTATAGGACTTAACATCTATGGTCATCAGTCCCCTAGAACTTAGAACTACTTAAACCTAACTAACCTAACGACAGCACACAACACCCAGTCATCACGAGGCAGAGAAAATCCCTGACTCCGCCAGGAATCGAACCCGGGAACCCAGGCGTGGGAAGCGAGAACGCTACCGCACGACCACGAGCTGCGGACGAACCCATTTTCCACACTATTACGTATTTCCTCGGTAAGTTTTTCAGGTATTTCGCGACATTATTTCATGCACTTTTCTTGCTGTTCAGTAAGCTCGTTCAACTCTTTACCATGATTTTTGCCTTGTTCTTTAGGAACTTTCATGTCTCCCAAAAATAGACTTGTAAAACTCTCCATACTCGTTTCTTGTCCTATAGATCCACCACCCTGCCTTTCGTTTCCACAGAATTGCTTATGAATGGAATCAGAATTTTGTCGAGCCTCTTGTGTAGTACGTAGGTCCTGCGTTAATCAAGCGCTAGGAGTTTCACTTCTCTATTAACAGTCACAATATCTTGCCCGTTGGTTGATGAAACAGTTTCCTGCTGGCCGATATGGCCGAGCGGTTCTAGGTGCTTCAGTCCGGAACCGCGCTGGTGCTATGGTCGCAGGTTCGAATCCTGCCTCGGGCATGGATGTGTATAATGTCCTCAGGTTAGTTAGGTTTAAATAGGACTAAGTCTAGGGAACTGATGACCTCAGATATAAAGTCCCGCAATGCTTAGAGCCATTTGAACAATTTGAAACAGTTTCCTGCTCACAGTTTCCATCCTCGAACCCAATATGCACGTTCTGTAACGCCTCTAAGTCGTAATCACACACGTCTTGTGCTTCTAATTCCTTTGATTTTTCACCCAGATCACACTTCACTCGCTTCAAACTACTCAGTGAGCGTAATTGTAAAAACTTTCCAGGCGATCTGTTAATACCTTGAAGTGTCGGGTATTCTGCCGGTTATTAACGACGTTCATACACGACATTTCGACCATGCGACTCATTATCTTCATAAGGTGCCAGTGAAACGTCCCCTTTGAACAATTTATACAAGACTGTGCTTAAACTGACATACAATATATTTAGCGCAACGCAATCTGACTTTCAAAAATCCCTACAAAAGAATGGCCCTGACTAACATTAAACTATACCTTTCAGAAATCACTTACCTCACAAAAATCTTCATTACTCAAACTACTGCAATACAGCGAGCGCCACTACTGCCAGCTAAATAAAAGATTCAAACTACGGAAGGCACTAACTACTGATAGGGATAGTTAGCAAATGAAAGATATTAATAGAGAACAAACAATGTATTTACCTTAATAGTCATAATATATGTAGCAGTTCATGACAAATTACAAAACTCCGCCATCTCTCTCCCCACATCCACCACTGCTGGCGGCTCACCTCCAACTGCGCAACGCTACGCGCTGTTCACATCCAGCTGCCGCTGCCCAACACTACAATGGCAGACAACAATGCAAACTAGCCACAGACTGTACACAGCACAGCCTGTGATTTTCATTCAGAGCGCTACGTAACGTTGCCAATAAGAAAACATAAACAGCCTACTTACATAGCCCCCATGCTCCCCACAAAAAATTTTACAAATTGGTTTGGGCAGTGGCCAATACAGATTTGAAAAATTTTTTCATAATTACAATAACAAAGAAATCAAATGCACACACTTATTGATACAATGTTGGTCAAAAGCTCAAATTTTCTCACAGTCCATAAAGACAGTCCTGATCGTTCATTACGGTAAAATAGTAGTGTTTTTCTCAAAGTCTGAGCAGTAGAAGAATGAAAAAGAAGAAAATGCACACGGAAGTAGTGGATTTCCATGCAGTCTTGAAGAAGTTGTGTTGTCCTTCCAACGGAAAGACAGTGCTGACTCTTGACATGCAGAAAAGTAATGGGTCACAACAGAGCAAACCCACAGCAGAGTCATTCGAAGTTTTGAAGAATATTGGTAGGTAGGTCATCACAGAGCAGACCCACTATAGTCCTGGTAGAGATTACAGTATTGGTGGGTCATCAAAGGTGCAGACCCACTGCAGTACTTGTAGAAATAATGGTATTGATGGATCATCAAAGATGTAGACCCACTGTAGTCCTTGAAGAGATGGCCAGCAGCCATCTGTTGTGACTGTGCAGGTGCACAACCACCACTGAAGAGTCTTGCGGATAATATAGCAAGTCCATAAACCACCACTTGTGCACTCACAAAGTTTTTGGAATTGTCCTTAGAACCAGCAATGCTGTTATCCAGTCCCTTGCTGAATTATTAACACACGTGCAAACACTATCAGTCCCTACTTCTCACATATTGTCCATATACTATGACCAACAGAAACGTGTGCAGTGAAATGGAACTTACATGTTAATAATATGATGAACTGGTGTCAAGTACAATTTTATAACATAAGAATACAATAACAAAGGTACAAAATACATCATTAAAGAACATAACAACACAGATAACATTTGAAGTACAGGCTTTACAACAGAATAGAAATAAACATATACATCAATGTTACGGGAATTATGACATGAGTACATAGATAAAAGACCAGAATAACTTTCGGAATATCAACTTCACACATGAGCATTAAAACAAAACAGAATAAATAATGTCTGAACATCTTTACAAAGAAAATAACATATTATAAATGCAAATTATATTTGAGGATAACAGTATTCCTCATCATAGTGAATGTAGCTTAGTACTAGAACAGAAAAAAATTTCTATGAAACAGTACACAGAGTCAGGAAGAAAAGAAATACACAAGGGTACACAAACACATAGCATAATAATACAAAAGGAAAGGACAGGGTTTGTTTTGCTGCAGTATTTTGCAAACAAAACTTTCTTTACTTCTTGGAGATCTCCCCTCATTCATCATTATTCCCAAAAAGTCCTATCTATACCTGCTTTCTGTATTCTATTCATATTTCTTTCAAAATAATTATTTCTCAGTGCACAATACTCATTTTTACCAAATCTGTTTCTTATATCTTCTCAATGCGTTTCTTCCAATTCATCGCAACTCATTCTCTTATATAGTCTACCCCCTCTTAAGCTAACTTAAATCTACTGAGCTCAGATGCTAAACTAAGGGACGAGGCAATGCAGCAGCACAAAACAAGTAACACAAACATCAATGACAAAAAATTCAAACTGGCAAAGCAATTGCAATATTACAACTAATATAAGGCAACGAGCAGCAAACAAGAAAAATAAATCAGTAGTAAAACTGGCTTAGCAGAGTAACAAATTAAAATTCAGTAGCACTATGCCTGGCAAACAGCAGCAGCAAATGAAATAATTTAAACCTAGACCTCAAGCAGAAAAAAATATTACACTAAAAATGGCCATGTCTAATACCTATATCACATCTTAACACTAGAGTGATGCATCACGAGAACTTACACTAGCAGATAAGTTACCAAATCGTAAAGAAATTATTTATGCAATTCCTGTGAAGGGAAATGTCTATTTATGTGCCCTCGTTTTCTTGGAAGTAGATCATAAATTTCTTATTGACTGGATCTGTAGGCATAAAAGAACTATATTAGTACATATATTAAATTTTATTTTAACCAATGCTGCAGTGCAGCTAGAAACTAGATATTAAAGAAAATGAGCAAATATGTACAAAGGACGGCATGAAAGATCATTCATTAACCATATGGCATTTCATAAGGCAGTAAAAATTCTCTCAATTCTCGAGAAAAACGCTTGTCATAATCAGGTGTGCAGATGTAAGTATCTTTCCAAGTAATGAGCGTGTCGTATTTGCGGTGCTTTCTACAAAGGAATGTTGATAGCGAGGATAATGGCCTCCCTTTTTTCTTTCTTCCTGTGCTCTGAAAAGGCACGCGCTAATGGCTTTTTCTCCAGGCATCTGACACAGCTGGGTGCCCACGACGCGTTACGTGCAGGTGGTCACTTAATTTTCTTATGGAAATATTTACGACAGCAGTTTCTGCTACAGTGGCAGTGTCATATAAAAAATTTCAGAGGTCGAGAATTTGCGTTGCAAATGTGTAGATACAAAATCTTATGAATATAACAGTGTCCAAAAAATTTTCGCCGGCATTGTGATACATTCACGCATTTACACACATTTCATAACTCTTAAAGTACGATTCTTGGTTTCCATCATCCTTTTCCACAAATCAGACTCCCTAACCACTATTCATTACTCCTTACCTTATTACACATATACATATTCGTCGTCATAAAAATAACATCAAATCACCTGAGTCAAATCTCAAAAACGTCGTAGCTTTATGCAATAATTTCAAAACCTAAAGAAAATGCTCTGCTCATTTCAATAGTGTCATCTACCTCAAACACACTTTAAAATCATGATCCCATACCAAATACATCATTCAAAGCTCTCATAGTATCACAGTGATTCTGAAAAAATATGAACAGTTTACAAAGTACAGACAAAATACAGTTTCATAAGTGTGAAGTTACCCAACTGTGTAATTGCGTAAACATGTGTCACTGATGTAGTAAAAAAAAAAGTTTATCTCTCAGTTAAATGATCAGATAGCTGTGTAATTCATGTGTTATAGAAATATGGTACCGATGTGTAAAGTTGTATAAGCAAATACCATATTAGCTAGGGCTCCTTGTGCTTGCCAAACACATGGTACACAAAGTAAGCGTGTACCCCCCTGAGGATAAATGTAATTATATCCTCAAGTGTTACAGATTACAGCAATGGAATGAAATGTATCACGGAAAACTTTCTTTGTAATTCAAAAATCATGAAAAATAAATGGTTTAAGTACAAAATTGATCACTCAAATGCGTGTCCTGTAGCACTAAAGGTGCGTCTTGCTGTAAGATAATTCTGAGGAAGTGTCGTAGCTGTCGTCCTCTGTAAGCAAAGTTCTGCTGAAGTCAATGTACTTACCTCATCATAAACGAAAGTGAAATGCTTTGCGAATAGATATCGTAGTTATTATGTTTATTGGCGTGATGAAGAAATTACTGTACAGTAACGTATTGTTGTGCCACGAAAAAGGCTGTCTCATTGTTGCTGTACCACAAAAGTTACTACTAAAACATGTTTTACTTTCCAGAAGAATTCAGAAAAACGGTGCAGATATAAAACAGATACACCGCAAAAGCAAAGAGGTAAATTGTGTCACACATTAGTAGCGTCATAATATAGTCGTGTAGCTGTCACATAAACTAACCACTGTGTCATCTGGTATCTCGCAGAAAGTACTTTAAATCCAGAATGTATTTTCAAGTAAACCAAAATGTTGCATTAAAATCTCATTAGCAGTACCAGTATATGTTTTAAGTATGTGAGCCTTATGGTCGTTACGTAATTGTGCCACTAACAAGCAAGAATGTACACACACAATAACGCTGTGTCGTCAGTTCACTATAACAATGCATTCGTAATTTCTGTTTAAATAAGTTCTCTTGGTTCTTGACTGGATATTTAACTTCGAACATTGTTGCATATTAACAGATTCTAAGTCTGACAAAGCATACTAGTAATGTAAAGTGAAAAGTTATATGGCAAAGACAAAGTTAAAAAGCAGATTATCTTTCAATAAACGGTTTTACATGTGAAATGTGGTGTAAACCTTTACTCTTCCTAGTGCACAGAGTTTCAACTTCAAAGCAATTATCATGTTGTATACATCGGTAAAGAAAACTGGAATTTTTCTCAAGGTTAGCGTCTATGTTATTTTTCCCTGAGCCAGCGGCCGCACCTCGTTGCCTGCGGTGCGAGTCATTGTCTGTTTCTTTGTTGGCGCGCGTCGTTACTGGGAGTAGGAGACCTAACTTCTACAAATTCGCCGTGACGAGAGGGCCCTGCCCTGTTTAAATCCCGCCAGTTCTGATGCAATTCAGGTCTGTCGTTACGATCACATCGTCTGTCGTCATGTCGGTAGTTCCTGTAGTTTCTTTCTTGTCGGTTAAGTGGTGGAGAATTTCTTCCTGAATCGTAACTGCGCGCTGGACCGTTGCGTCTAAAGCTATTCTGTCTCCCTTGGTAATAATTATTTTGGTTCCCAAATTGTCTGTTTCTCTGATTGTCTCTGTGATAGTCACTACCGCGGAGAGGTGATCTTTCCCTGTAATTATTACTGCTCTGCCAACGGTTGTCGTACGGGTGGTGTCTATTTTGCTCACGATTTACGTTGTAAGAATAGACCTGTCATGTCCAGTTATTGTTTCTGTCATCACGGAATTGTGACGGATGTGACCTGTAGTGATTGTTTTCCTGTTTTCGCATCCCGCGACTGTCTGTGTCAATTTCTAATTCTTGTAAGAGTCCCTGAAAAACTTCAATGTCGTCTTTGCAACGTCCTGCCAATATAATATGTCGTAAATGTTCAGGTAATGTGATTAAGCAAATGCGGATGAGTTCTGAAGGGCTGTATGGGTTTGAAAGATATTGATTCTTATGCAACATGTCTTCAAAATATTTGGCAAGACTGGAAAATTCAGATTGTTCAAAGTGTTTCACCATCATGATGCTATGTTTTACTCGGTCTTGTGTAGCTTGAGACCAATATGCTGAGAGGAAGGCATGGTAAAACTCTCCTTCACTGTGGCAATCGTGAATGACCGATCGCATTCTTACAGCTGGTTCATTCTCTAAGTAGCCACACATAAATTCTAATCTGTGCTCTAATGGCCAGTTGGGAGGAAAACAATGAGAGAATTGATGGAGCCACGCTTGTTGATGAATGTCGTTGCCAGAATTCTTAAATGTTTTGAATTTACGTGTAGTAATGAATAGCTTATATTCAACATCATCATGTCGGCGAGTCGCATATCGGTCACTGTTACGTTGTTTCGGTGGTTCCATCTCAAAATTTGGTGTGCCTTGCCAATTTCTTTCATAATTTCCGAAATGCGCTGTGTTATTATTTTGTGGCTCTTCCATATTTGTATGTCCCTCTTCCCGTATTGGGGCGCGAGTGTCCTCTGAAATACGTAATTCTTGTATTACCTGTGTCAGCTGATCTTGTACTTCCCGGATTTCTCTTTGGTGTTGCGTATTAATTTCATTCTGATTTTGTTTGAATTTCCTAATTTGTTTGCACTCTTCTGTGTCATTCAGATTATCATCTACCTTCGTAGATGAATTAGTGACCTGATCCGAAAGTTCGGCTACTTTCTCCGATAGTGAACACATTTCCTCAGTGTGTTTTTCTGAACCAAGTTTCAGAGTGTCCATTTGTGTTGAAATCGAATCTACTGTGTCCTTTAAGTTTTCTTGAGTTTTTGCAAGTTGCGTAACCGAATCGGTAGATGCAACTGAGTCACTTTTAGCTTGCAAGGTGTCGTGATTTTCATGAACAATAGTTTGCAGTTCTTTTATGGCTGCTTCGTGATTCTGTAATGCATTTTCATGACGCGAAAAAATAGGTTGGAAATGCTCACAAATTTGTGTTTTTACGTCATTACAGACTTTTTGACATTTCGATTTAATGTTATGTAACTCAGTAGTTAAATCTTCACGTGTTTGTTCAAGTGTGGTGTCTAACTTTTGAAGATTTTGTTCCATTGTGTCTAACTTTTTAAGATTTTGTTCCATTGTGTCTAACTGTAGCTGTGTTTGTCTCTGATTTTGTTTCATTTGTTGCATTAATTGCAACAATAATGTATTAGTGTCTGGAATCTGTTCCTCTATGCTTTTCGGCAGTGCATTTGCACCGGCAACATTCACATTTTGACAAACAGAAAATGTGTCTTGACTTATCTGGGAAAACGGTGAGGACCCAAAACCTGAATCTACAGTATTTGCGAGATTGTTTCCTGTCATTTCGGATTCCTGAGGCGAGCTGTTGCCGACCGATCGATCGATAACACTTCCCTGTTCACTACCTGTTTCACTGTCTACACCATTATTTGACGCCCGCTCCATTTCCCTATGCACAGTTACCAAATTACTACTTTGAATGTCTGTTACTTCATTACACAGTGGTGCTGATAAGCTACGCTCGTCGTCACTATTATTTCTCAGTTTACTTTGGAGCCTAGTGTTACGTTTTTCACACGCCATTATTGTCACAATATTTCACACGATAACACAGAAAAGCACAATTTGAAGAGCAAAATAAAATAACATAGCAATGGAAATAATGTCTACTTAATTGCAAGCGCAGCTGCGAAATACTTGGTGCAAATCTACATGCATGCCACAACTGTTTTACTGTACAACAATGAAAAACTACAACTACAATGGAAACTCTCTCTATAATTACGCGCTAGCAATAAACAAAAGCTGCACTAATTACACAAACTACAAGAAAAAAATCAGAAGATTCCAGTGAGGTATCCTCGGCTAAGGGTCGACATATGAAACGTCCCCTTTGAACAATTTATACAAGACTGTGCTTAAACTGACATACAATATTTTTAGCGCAACGCAATCTGACTTTCAAAAATCCCTACAAAAGAATGGCCCTGACTAACATTAAACTATACCTTTCAGAAATCACTTACCTCACAAAAATCTTCATTACTCGAACTACTGCAAACAGCGAGCGCCACTACTGCCAGCTAAATAAAAGATTCAAACTACGGAAGGCACTAACTACTGATAGGGATAGTTAGCAAATGAAAGATATTAATAGAGAACAAACAATGTATTTACCTTAATAGTCATAATATATGTAGCAGTTCATGACAAATTACAAAACTCCGCCATCTCTCTCCCCACATCCACCACTGCTGGCGGCTCACCTCCAACTGCGCAACGCTACGCGCTGTTCACATCCAGCTGCCGCTGCCCAACACTACAATGGCAGACAACAATGCAAACTAGCCACAGACTGCACACAGCACAGCCTGTGATTTTCATTCAGAGCGCTACGTAACGTTGCCAATAAGAAAACATAAACAGCCTACTTACACCAGCTGATGCTGCACGTCCAGTCACACGTCACTTTAATGAAAGGTCTGCTGCCCGTAGCTTGAGATGGAGCGCTTGGGTGCTGTTCCTACGAATCACGTTGGTGTCGGTACTTGTGCCCTCTCTGGCTGAGTCAGCATTCGTTGAAATCAGAGTAAAAACAAAACAAGTGGTGATGAGCAGCTGCTTGGAAGGTTCGTCCGTGAAGGTGGCCTCCTCTCCCTTACGGTTGGCGTTGGGGCCAATCTCCTGCTGTACTCAGAGAGTCTCCTCCGCGACGCCAAAGATGTGTTGCCACATAGCCGGGGTCATTAGCTTGACGGATGCAAGGGCGAAGACCTTGAGCAGCGTATCTTGCTGCTCAGGGCTGAAAGGATACGAACGATGCGGAAAAGGGAGTCGATTTTCGTACGAAAATTTTTGTTAACACTTTCCAGGAACACAATTGTATTAATTAGGCCAACAGGACTTTGACGTATTAAGACAAAACTGTTAATTAAAATAAAATTATTTGAAACAATTACTGACAAACTACGAAAATTCATCAAATATTTCAATGAGATCAAATAACAAAAGGTTATAGTGTCATTTCAAACACTTGCTCTCAACTCTCCAAAAGTCGTTCATGGGAAGATGAAGTATGAAATTTAAATTTAGAACAAATGTTATTCTCTTTCCAAAATTATGCAAATCTTTTGTGCCACTGGCTACCACGGTTAAAATATTTTTAATAAATTTTAAGAAGAGAAGCAAAATAATATTTCAGCAATTGAAGTTACATAACAATCTCTTCCAAGGTTCTATGAAAACAGTCCTCAAATACACTACTGTCTATTAAAATTGCTACACCACGAAGATGACGTGCGCCGCGCGGGATTAGCCGTCGGTCTTAGGCGCTGCATTCATGGACTGTGCAGCTGGTCCCGGCGGGGGTTCGAGTCCTTCCTCAGACGTAGGTGTGTGTGTTTGTCCTTAGGATAATTTAGGTTAAGTAGTGTGTAAGCTTAGGGACTGGTGACCTCAGCAATTGAGTCCCATAAGATTTCACACACATTCGATTTTGAAGATGACGTGCTACAGACGCGAAATTTAACCGACAGGAAGAAGATGCTGTGATATGCAAATGATTAGCTTTTCAGAGCATTCACACAAGGTTGGCGCCGGTAGCGACACCTATAACGTGCTGACATGAGGACAGTTTCCAACCGATTTCTCTTACACAAACAGCAGTTGACCGGCGTTGCCAGGTAAAACGATGTTGTGATGCCTCGTGTAAGGAGGACAAATGCGTACCATCACGTTTCCGACTTTGATAAAGGTCGGATTGTAGCCTATCGCGATTGCGGTTCATCGTATCGCGACATTGCTGCTCGCGTTGGTCGAGATCCAATGATTGTTAGCAGAATATGGAATCGGTGGGTTCAAGAGGGTAAAACGGAACGCTGTGCTGGATCCCAACGGCCTCATATCACTAGCAGTCGAGACGACAGGCATCTTATCCGCATGGCTGTAACGGATCGTGCAGCCACGTCTCGATCCCTGAGTCAACAGATGGGGACGTTTGCAAGACACAGCCATCTGCACGAACAGTTCGACGACGTTTGCAGCAGCATGGACTATCAGCTCGGAGACCATGGCTGCAGTAACCCTTGACGCTGCATCATAGACAGTAGCGCCTGCGATGGTGTACTCAACGACGAACCTGGGTGCACGAATGGCAAAATGTCATTTTTTCGGATGAATCCAGGTTCTGTTTACAGCATCATGATGGTCGCATCCGTGTTTGGCGACATCGCGGTGAACGCACATTGGAAGCGTGTATTTGTCTTCGCCATACTGGCGTATCACTCGGCGTGATGGTATGGGGTGCAATTGGTTACACGTCTCGGTCGCCTCTTGTTCGCATTGACGGCACTTTGAACAGTGGTCTTTACATTTCAGATGTGTTACGACCCGTGGCTCTACTCTTCATTCGATCCCTGCGAAAACTTACATTTCAGCAGGATAATGTACGACCGCATGTTGCAGGTCCTGTACAGGCCTTTCTGGATACAGAAAATGTTCGACTGCTGCCCTGCCCAGCACCTTCTCCAGATCTCTCACCAATTGAAAACGTGTGGTCAATTGTGGCCGAGCAACTGGCTCGTCACAATACGCCAGTCACTACTGTTGATGAGCTGTGATATCGTGTTGAAGCTGCATGGGCAGCTGTACCTGTACACGCCATCCAAGCTCTGACTCAATGCCCAGGCGTATCAAGGCCGTTATTACGGCCAGAGGTGTTTGTTCTGGGTAGTGATTTCTCAGGATCTACGCACCCAAATTGCGTGAAAATGTAATCACATGTCAGTTCTAGTATAATATATTTGTCCAATGATTACCCGTTTATCATCTGCATTTGTTCTTGGTGTAGCAATTCTAATGGCCAATAGTGTAAGTAGTCCGTAACATTTCTCGAATGTGTTTGACTAAAACATAACAAATAATTGAGGTTTACCTAAAAACGTATTCATTAAAAGGGAAGAAAAACGATTAAAGTTTCTTGATACGAAACCACCTTACATCAGGCAATGTGGTCCAGACGACTGGACACTAAACTTCTTAGCGCAGGTCAATACGTTTCTCATGACACTTCTCTTCTAAGCAATGAGTGGAAAAATATACCACGTCGCAAACATACAATGATATCTCGATGAAGAGAGAAATAACTATTAAGTAAAACTTGTAAAAACATAAGGTCCTCGTGTCGGGAAGATGCTCAGCTAGGTCATCATGGAAGATATAAAGCCAGTAGAACAAACAGCCGGCCTGTTGCCATGCAGAACTGCTTATAAAAAGAAGACGCACAAATACGTGCCACCGAATGGGACACACACAATGTAGTGAATGAAATGATAGACGGTTCTTCACTGAGAAAGACTGCTAATAAATATTGAATGAATTCCATGACACTACGGTGATTTTATTGAACAATGACAGCTGGTTATACCAATGACCCTAATCCAGCTGTGTTTAGTATTAACTAAAAATTTCGCCCAGTTTTGCTGAAAACTCTAAGAAACATCCGCAAGAAGTAGCCATTGCTGCAAAAAAGAAATGCTGAAACAAAGTCTGTGTTGGGAAAAGTGCTAAAACCTATTCCTCATCTTCTACAAAGTTTTATTCAAGAAGGGCAGCTAGTCAGAATGGAGAATAACAAGAAGACAGACCAAGTGAGGACGATGAATAGAAGTATACTAAGGCAAAAAGTAAATTATGTGTTTAGGAAAATAGAAAGTGAAGATATCGGAGGACGAGGAGGGGAAGGAGAAGAAGAAGATTGCAATGTTTGATTTGAGAGGGACATCTGTTTAGGAAGGAGAGTAAAAAAAGACAGATCAAGGCAAAGAGAATGAAGATTTCAAGGGCGTTACATCTGTGGTAAACAATGTGTTTCTGAAAGTAGAAGGCAGAAATATTAAAGAAGGTGGATGAAAAGAAAAAAAAGATTGCAGCGAGAAAGTTGCTTTTGATGATGATAATAATGGCATTGCTGAAACAGATAAGACTGTGCAATAGAATCCATATACATTGGGTACGCAGCCTTCAAGGTTAACCAAGTGTGGTAGAGATATTAAAGGAGGAGGATGTGAAGAAGTATTAGTAGCAGTAGAAGAAGAAGAATAAGAATAAGAAGAAAATTACAATGAGGAGGTTGATTCATGATATCTTCATCCACTTCAATGGGTCCTGCTCAACCTGGCGTGCCACCCCCTGGACGTTGATCTCCTCCTTTCCAATGGCTTCATCCACAACTCTGTCCACATTAAACCCACCAACCACCAATAATACCTGTATCCCTGTCGTCCCTTCCACATCAGAAAACCCCTTTCATACAGCCTGTTCACCCAGGGACAGCTTATCTGCAGTGACAAGAACTTCCTCACCCAGTGTGCTGAGAGTCTCATGAAGGCCTCCACTGACAGGCTCTAGCCCCCAGATCTAGTACACAAACAGATCCCCCTTGCGATTTCCCCTCACACCTCCAATCCTTCCACCATCCTCAAGAAACAGCCACAAAGGAGTACCCCCTTCGTCATCCAGTACTATCCCAGAATGGAACCTTTGTCAGGGCTTTGATTATCTATCATCATGCACTGATGTGAGGAGCATCCTACCTGAGATCAAAAATGGTTCAAATGGCTCTGAGTACTATGCGACTTAACTTCTGAGGTCGTCAGTCGCCTAGAAATTAGAACTAATTAAACCTAACTAAGGACATCACACACATGCATCCATGCCCGAGGCAGGATTTGAACCTGTGACTGTAGCGGTTGCTCGATTCCAGACTGAAGCGCCTAGAACTGCACAGCCACTCCAGCCGGCTATATGAGATCCTTCCCACTCATACTAAAGTAGTGTTATGTCGCCCACTCAACCTCCACAACATCCATTCCATCCCTACACTACCCCTAATTCCAGTCCCTAGTCACAAGTGGCATATCCCTGTGAAAGACTGAGATGCCAGACCTGCTCAGTCCACCCACCCAGCACATCCTGTTCCAGTCTCGTCACAGGCGTATCTTACTCATTCAGAGGCCAGGCCATGTGTGAAACAAGCTATGTCATATACCAGCTCTACTGCAATTATTACACAGCTTTTCATAGTATGAATACCAACCAGCTGTGTACCAGAATGAGAGGCCACCACCAAATTACGTCCAGGAGCTAAGTAGACTACCCTGCGTCACAAGCTGAACATAATGCGCTTGATCTGAATGGCTGCTTCATTACCCAAACCATATAGATCCTCTCCTCCACTACCAGCTTTTCTGAAGTGCACAAATGGAAGTTATTGCTACGTCTCCACTCCCAAAATGATTCCAGCCTTAGCTTACAGTAACATACTGTCTCCATACCCCCACCCAATAGTTTCCACCCCCTCTGCCCTATCGCCTCCTCCTTATTCTCGTCTCCCAATCTCTTTGTGTGCCGTCTTCTGCCAATGCACCCACCTATATTTACGTACTCCTCTCCTTTTCCACTCTGCTCCTCCACTCCCTCTGCCTCCCTGCCCCACTCCCTGCCAACGCTGCGCCTGATTGCATTCTAGTACCCACACTCTTCGCAAAACAGTGCTCTTCCCCCCCCCCCCCCCCCCCCCCCGCCCATACCTGTACACAGCTATTCTTTCCCCTTCCCCATCCCCTCCAGATTGCTGCAATCTATTTTTTCCTTATTTTGTTGTATTCCAACCTGGTGTTTCCATTTATCATCAAGATGATCAGATGCATTTCCGTATTTGATGTTTGTTTGAACAAAGTAAAGTGCTCATTCAAATCTTTTTTGTTACTCATTAAATACTTTAATTTTTGATATTAGACAATTCCGTCCTTTAGGATCAACAGCCAGGGCCTTAACATAATTAATCCATTACATACAGAAATTTTGCTTGTGTCTTATGGGTGTGTCCACCTCAAAATTAATTTTTTAATTCAAGTTATTACATTCTACACACACAGCATTTTGCCTAAATTGGCAGACCCTGCCAGTATCTTATCAGCATAGGATATTCTGGATTGGGTTGTTTTTGGGGAAGGAGACCAGACAGCGAGGTCATCGGTCTCATCGGATTAGCGAAAGACGGGGAAGGAAGTCGGCCGTGCCCTTTGAAAGGAACCACCCCGGCATTTTCCTGGAGCGATTTAGGGAAATCACGGATAACCTAAATCAGGATGGCCGGACGCGGGATTGAACCGTCGTCCTCCCGAATGCGAGTCCAGTGTCTAACCACTGCGCCACCTCGCTCGGTAGGATATTCTGTGACACAGTCAGTCCTTATATGTTTGTTGTAAATAACTTGGCCATGTTAAGTACTCATAATTGCGATAGCTTACAGTACATTCACTGGTGTGAATAAATAACACATATATATATTATTTACAATTTCATATCTCTGTTTTCGTGGATTCTGTTCTACATCTGATAAATGATTGGCCTTGTTAATTCGGTGTTGGACAGTTTTGAATGGATTATGTGTTATGTTTAAGTGATTTGTTATGATGAGGGCAGAATTAGTTTGATGATGTTCAGTTGGTTGGGTTTAACACTGTAGTAAATATGTAATTCTTAATGATGACAAGGAGTAAGATGCAACTTGAACTAGAGCCGTCTAAAAGCAAAAGAGAATCGAAGCATTGGAGGTATCATGCTACAAACTAACGTTGAAAACTGGGTGGACTGATAAGGTAAGAAATGAGGAGGTATTTCGCAGAATTGGTAAGGAAAGGACTACATAAGAAACACTAACAAGAAGAAGGTACATGATGATACGACACCTGTTAGGACATCAGGGAATAACTTCCATGGTACTAGAGGGAGCTGTAGAGGTTGAAAACTGTAGTGGAGGACAGAGATTGGAATACTTCCAGCAAAAAATTGTGGCTGTAGGTTCCAAATGCTACTCTGAGACGAAGAAGCTGGTACAGCAGAGAAATTCGTAGTTGGGACACATCTAAACAGTCAGAAGACTGATCGACACAAGAAAAGAAATTTAAAAATGTGAAGAAAGGAGCCAAGGATATGGAACGAAGTTAAAGGGAGAGATGAGGAGAATTCTGAAACTAGAGAAAAGACTTCGAAAGTGGATCAGCATGCAAAGAATGAAGCACACAAAGCTCGGGAAGTAGCGATGGAAGCGAAAGAAGAATGCAGGAAAACAGTAAAGGAAATTCGTAAGATGATTTTTTAAAAAATCCAGTAGAGTTGAAGGTGGGAAAATGGAGCACATGGCAAATGTCGCTAAACTCCATGTAAGAGGTGCAAGCGGCAGCTATTCCTCTCACTGTTTCTGCTACAGTTCCTCCGAGGTGTCGGCACAGGAGCTCTAATTTACGAACCAGTAGCTATGATGGTGACGACAAAAGATCAAATTGCAAAATCCAAGTGTTGGGATGCAGCGTGATTCCATTGTCTTTCTAATTTTGAAACTTAAAATCAAATGGCTCCAACCCATTTATGCACGCCGTGAATGTCGTTTCCAGTGTTCTTCTTATTCCTCCCTGTGTGGATTCGCTGTGACGGTTCTCACTACTTATGTGTCCACAACTGCACCTGCTCCCACCGCGAGCATAGCATCTGCTCAATGGCACACGCATGTGCGCTTCACTAGAGTCTGATTCCTCCACTAATGTATTAATGACTTTCCTTTGCAGATAGCCGTACTTTTTATCTACCTCTTCGTTTCTTTTCAGTTGCTGTCGATTGGTTCTTTCTTGTTGGTTCTTGAAAGCGAGAAGTGACTGTACCTCTTACGATTCTGTACCGATATCGCATTAGTAACAAAAGAGCCAACACCAGCTTTCTGAATTTCATTTCCTATTATTTCGTGATTCTGATCTCGTAACAGATTTGTTGCTTCTTCTAACTTTTTATCGATACGCTCTTTGACCTTGGTAAAGCGTGTGTGTACGTTTTGTCTCTATTTTTAAAGTTACTCTCCCTGCTTCTTATATACAGTAGTTGTGTGCAAGCCTTGCTAAATTATCATACGTATCTGTTGTCGAACTTGTTGATGAATATATCTTTAGGATACCTCTGCATTATTCAAGGGAAGAATATTTTTTTTTTGACAACATAGTTGTGTGGAGATAACAGCGTCATTTTGAATAATTTATTCAAAGGAAGAATCCTATCAAGATAAGAACCTATATGTTTTGTGCATTACGTATGCTCTTTGTATACTCTTTGTTATAAATAACTGTATAGATATACTTGGTAGGTGCTTCGTATGAGTGGGCCTTGACTCACTGAAAATTTTATCCTGCGATTTATCGAATGGACAAGGTACCACACTTCTGTGGAGGCCAGAGTAACAAAAACAGTTATTATAATTAGTTTTGCAACTCTGACCTTGGTAAAGGGGTGAATGATTATTGACCAACTGGTAATGGAATCCTGGTTTATTTCGTGTACATTCATTGATAGACAAGGATTTGTTTTCAGCATCCACTCTAGCTAGCATTAAATGGTAATGTTTCATGGTGGTTTCCTCGTAGTTGTACATGTTTTGCTTCAGCTGCTTGAACCTTATTTTCATGTTGTGTTTGGCATAGTTACCTTTCGTTGTTTCCTATTGACAGCCATCGACTCTAGCTGTCATATAGATAAGCTTCCGCCAAATAGAGCTGATAGTTGTTTGTAAATTTTGATTATTGCTGTCCCACTATCAGGCTTGAGAGGACCACCACCAGTGCAAAATTTAGATACAAGTGAGGTGATATGAAAAGGGCAAGCCGTTTGGCTTGTGTCTTTTGATTCAGTATGACAATTAATTCAGCTAGAGGATAATGAGGGGGTGGATCTGACAACAATATCTTTTAAGGCTAAATATGACAGCAGCGACTGTATGTGCTGACTTCTTGGTGCCTTCTTGTCTGAATTAGCGTTCTCACATTTACCCTGGTGCTGGATTTGTTCTTTGATTTTCTGAGAGAGCTTGGGAATCACACAGGTCAGACTCAGGACAGGTGCAGGGTCTGTCAGAAAAAATCAGGCTTTGGAATGCAGGTGGGACACAGAAGATCCCGGAAACAGATTCAGGCCATGCTGCAGGCAGAAAGAGAAGGTCTGTCATAGCGAAAACTGGGTCGAAGGGTCGCTCCCTGGCAGACCACAACTAATTTTCGGTTTTATGGCATGTTTCCACTCTGGTCGGCCAAGCAGAGTGCTGTGGTGTGGAAGACATTACTTGCATCAGCAGGAGGCCGGTGCATTGCCCATGCTAAGAACAGTGACTTCAGCAGCTTTCCAAAATTGAAGATGCCACAGAACTATCAGCTAGCCTCAAGCATAGTTCATTAACTTTCCAAGGGCCTGGGAAGCGAGACTAGGATTAACAGGAATATATTGAGTTACTTCAGAACATGAGTTGCAGTTATAGGTGCCACTATCAGTCTTTTAAAATGAATTTGTCAACCAAAAGATCCACTTTGATTGAAGCTCATGGTACATATTTGTATTTTTAACTTTGTTTATTGTCAGTTAGTCACATGTATTTCCGTATTTGTGCTATGTTTCATTACATTAATGTGCTTGTACATGCCTTGTTTTTGTTAACACCTGCAATGTTTTAATTAGGCAGTGCTCTCCATCTGCTATAGGGTCGACAACCAGGGCCATAAGATTTCATTACGTTAATTAATCCATTTGTGTGGAGTAATGCAGCTTCGGTCTTAAGGATCTGTCTGTCGTATAATATTCTGATTCCAGGTATTGTATGCTATACACATGGAGTTTTGGACTTCGATCTTAGTAATATCGAGTGATGACAGAAATCACAAAAGTACGTGCCCATCTCAGCGCGTCCAACCAAGACAATACCACACATCTCCTCACGAGGCTGTTCTTCCTTATGATGATATTGAGTTCAATGGGTCACAGGTCCAGACGATAAACACCGGAAGACGATACCATAAGAAATCCGCTCTAGATGGTGTGCCCTATGCACAATGTAAAACACAATTTGTATGACAAATCGTTTAAACATACTAGAGAGCTTTCTGTTTATATGAGGGCTGTTTCAAGTAAAACATGTGAAATTATCGTATTATTCCAATCAAAAGACGTTCACGCAACTTCTGCTAGGGTATGAACGTTAGGAAAACAGGTATATGTAGTCTGAAGCCTTCATACAATACACGAGGAGTTTATTACTGCTAGTCATAATCCTTTCCTATTCCACTCGAAAATGGAGCGGTGGGAGAACGATTATTTGCCTTCGTACATTACGTGTTCTCTGTCAAGTAACCATAAAGCATCCCAGTTCCGTCAACCTTAGTAGTATGGTCGAGCTCAATCTACGGCGGACATAGCTTTAACTACCTTTCAATGATGATGTCAAATACTTGCAACATTGAGTTCGTGTTCCCGACTCCTCGTGAGGTTCAGTACAGTTCCGAGATGTACGGAATATCGTGTCGCATTTACAGTCCTAGCCATTAACTAATGGCTGTACTAATTTCACAATTTCTTACTACGAGAGTCACTCCAAAAGAAATGTACACTATTTTTGTAAAAATACAGTTTTAATTCTGCATGTGTGAAAGTTTTACAGTGTGTAGATACATCCTTCCCGGTTCTTTTCAAACTTAGTTCAACCCGTTCCCGTGAGTGGCGCCGTCACAGCATGTCTTTAAGATGGCTACTACACTTGACGTTCGTCAGAAGCAACGTGCTGTCATAGAATTCCTGTGTTGTGAAAACGAGACATTGGGAAACATCCACAAGAGGTTGAGAAAGGTGTATGGAGATGCTGCTGTCGATCGCAGTACAGTTAGTCGGCGGGCAAGCAGGTTACGTGATGAAAGCGGGCACGGCAATATTGAGGATTGTCCTCGCAGCGGTAGGCCTCTTACTACACACACTCCAGACAATGGGAAGAGAGTTAACGAATTGGTGACTGCTGACAGACGCATCACAGTGAACGAATTGTCACACTACGTTGGGCTAGGGGAAAGAAGTGTTTGCAGGATACTGAAAGTGTTGGCGTTAAAAAAGGTTTGTGCCAGTTGGGTTCCCAGGATGTTGACAGTGGCTCACAAAGAAACAAGAAAAACGGTATGCAGCGAACTTTTGGAACAGTACGAGAATGGTGGAGATGAATTTCTTGGAGGAATTGTGACAGGTGATGAAACATGGCTCCATCATTTTTCACCAGAGACGAAGAGGCAATCAATGGAGTGGCATCATGCAAATACACACAAGAAAAAAAATTCAAAACCACACCTTCTGCTGGAAAAGTTATGGCTACGGTGTTTTTTGATTCCGAAGGACTCTTGCTTGTGGACATCATGCCAAGTGGAACCATCATAAATTCTGATGTATATGTGACGACACTGAAGGAACTTCAAGCTCGACTGAGTCGTGTTCGACCACATCGGCAAAAGCAGGATGTTTTGCTGTTCACGACAATGCACGGCCACATGTCAGTCAAAAAACCATGGAAGCGATCACAAAACTAGGATGGATAACACTGAAACACCCGACTTATAGTCCTGACCTGGCTCTATGTGACTATCATCTCTTTGGGAAACAGAAAGACTCTCTTCGTGGAACAAGGTTTGAAGATGATGACTCCCTTGTGCACGCTGCCAAACAATGGCTCCAACAGGTTGGTCCTGAATTTTACCGTGCGGGTATACAGGCGCTGGTTCCAAGATGGCGTAAGGCAGTTGAGAGGGATGGAAATTATGTGGACAAATGAAAATATTGTTCCTAAAGGACGTATCTACACACTGTAAATCTTTCAAAAATGTAGAATAAAAGATGGATTAAAAAAATAGTGTGCATTTCTTTTGGAATGACCCTCGTATATATTCGCATTTTTCAACGTAAAATTTAGTGTTATCAGTAGAATATTCATTTCAAAAATCCTAAGACTACACCAGGATGATACAGTCTAATAAGGACAATAATTTTATGAGAAGACACAATCAACAGATCATAATGGAAGGAGTGGATAACAAGCTGAACATCGTTTGTTTCTTTTAAACAATATCTTCACAAAATTTGTCACTACAATACAGTTCACCAACATATTACAAATATTAAGAAATTACTTTCTTTTAACAGTAAACCTTTTACTATCAGCAAAAATTGAATTTTTGCTATTAAAGCAGTACAACATTACGAAAACCTGGATAGACCATAACAAATCACCTACCTAGCAATAAATGGCAGCGAACTCCCTACGGCAAGCTGCTGCCCACTAACAGTGCAGCACCTCGTAACTACAGGTAGTAACATAGTATATTTACAAATGTCGATGTGTCTAAAATAGCACTCATAACTCAGCAAAAACACCGAGCTTCCCGAATCCAAAAGACTGCTCACTGGCAGCATGGTTGATGCATGCACAAACAAAAGAGGGAGGATTCAACTGCCCGCACTCAGATGATTAGGGGTGCTAGGCATAGAGGAAGTACACGACGTCTGTTTAAGGTCTGGAATCATCTTTTCTACATCAATTTAGGTGTTTGGTGGCACGAGGTTTAAATCTCCCGGCTGCTCACATAAGGAACATCGCCTCTTCGTAGTAATGACAGTGCGATCATACGGAAGACGTCCGATTCCCCCAGCCTGCCCACACCTGGCATCTGCTTGGGTAATGCCAATGACGTCAGAGAACAGACGCTCTAAGTCACGAAATATAGTGGGTTCTTCTGAAAACAGAAGGCGCGAGCGATCTTTTTTTATCAATGCCCTGCACAATAGTAGCCAACACTTCCTCTTATGAAAGCTGCACACGGAAAGCAATTGCTGTAGTGTGCATTTACCACATGTACTCGTAAGGGATTCGCCAACCTACTGTACATTGAAAAAACATTGGTTAATCAACCAGTTACGGAACCAGGTCAAAAGTCTTTGCCTAAGGATCATTGAGAGTAGCTCACGTAAATCATCCTTAAGGGCCAGAACACTACTGACCATTTCGATTAAAGGACCTTTACACAAGGGGCAAAAGATGTGAAAAATCAATTTCCAAGCGACCTTGAAAACAGTGACTTGTTTCTCCAGATTAATATTTATTTATTTAACCTGATCAGATTAGGGCCATCAGCCCCTCTCTTACATCGGACCAGTGTTCCAAACATGCAGCAAAATGGTTCAAATGGCTCTGAGCACTATGCGACTTAACTTCTGAGGTCATCAGTCGCCTAGAACTTAGAACTAATTAAACCTAACTAACCTAAGGACATCACACACATCCATGCCCGAGGCAGGATTCGAACCTGCGACCGTAGCGGTCGCTCGGTTCCAGACTGCTGCGCCTAGAACCGCACGGCCACTCCGGCCGGCACACACGCAGCATTTCACACATCAGAGTTACATCACGACAATAGTTTAAATAAGAAAATCAGATTACTCTAGTGGCAATATGAATAAAGAGTAATGACTAAGAACTAATAAAGTAAATGCTGGCAGTATTTTTACAACAGGCGCTATACATACAGATTATGTATGATAAAAGCAATAATACGAGTAATAACAGTAAAAATATCAAATAATAATGATAACCATGAGAAAAATTGGCTATAGTAATGAAGATTTGTGCAGGTGTACATTAATATCTTGGTGTGTAAAGTAGATGTTTACTAGTATA
The DNA here is from genome assembly GCF_021461395.2 of Schistocerca americana. NCBI lineage: Eukaryota > Metazoa > Arthropoda > Insecta > Orthoptera > Acrididae > Schistocerca > Schistocerca americana. Next base: position 133,060,669 of record NC_060122.1, on the reverse strand, counting down.
GCGAGTTTTGGGGAAGGGAGATTGAAGGAGGGGGAAAGTGGGAAGTAATGAGGTGAAGTGCATTCATGTACAGAGGAAGGCATTACTGTTGCTGAAGTAGATACGTCATTAACTGTTTTTTGAAGCTGGACATGTTTTTAAGTTCTCTACCATAACGAGGGAGGTCATTCCAGAGTCGGGTTCCCGCTACTGTAAAGGACTTGGAGAAGGTGACTCAGCGATGCAGTGGAACAGAGAGGATTTTATTATGATGGGAACGTGTGTTTCTGCCATGTTCTTCCGACATAAGCGTTAAGGACGAGGAGAGATATGAGGGACAGTGTACATTTATAAGGCAGTAGATGAGACAGAGTGTATGGAAATAACTGATTAACAGTATCTGTAGAAAAATAATGTTCCCTCATAATGGCATTAAGGAATGCAATCGGAAGTGTGATAAATACGCGATCTGTGCCTGCAGGCGGTAAATTTGAGCGCGAGTCGGATCAGAACCTGTCAAAAACTCAATATTCCGGTCTAAACTCACTAAAGGGGCGGCTGCACTAGCGAGCACATCACTGACCTGCCAAATACGCTGCGCCGCGGCGTGCACGGAAAGTGTCAATGCTGCACGGCGGCGGGTACATCGCTCGCTGGCGTCACCTTCTTCATTTTGGCCACGAAGTCTCAACTCATATCTTAAGTGCTCCTTCTTCAGTGTCCCCACTCCAATCACGGCATGAGGTTCCATGTTACATGGGGTACTTGAAACAAAACCTTGCCGCAAACTGTTTCCAAACACAAAAAAGGTTACACCAAGAAAAGCGTATAAGAGAAGTAATTCACCAAACAACGAACTATGTTCAATAAAGACGAGATAGACTGGAATGCAATCACATTCTAGCTATCATTTTGATATGGCCTAACAAGGACGTTAATTAAGGAGAGGACACATACACCAAGTCCTAGTGGAAGGACTGGGTAACTAGACTCACGCTCATAAATTAAGGATAATTGCAGAATTTGGTGCCACACAACGTGACAATACACAAAACGGGCGCTAATAGCATAGGCACATAGGGAACACACACGACACAGATCTGTAAGTCCACAGTATTGGTGAACGAATTAATGTCATGTGACTAGGACCTCCCGTGGGGTAGACCGTTCGCTGGGTGCAAGTCTTTCGATTTGACGCTTCTTCGGCGACTCGCGCGTCGAACGGTATTGGTGATAAGTTGAGAAAACCGTCCTGAAACACATGTGTTACAAAACGCCACTGTTTCCTGCGCATGTATCCCGACATCAATATGGGATATGATCACCATGCACACGTACACAGGCCACACAACGGGTTGTCATCTCTGGATCAGGTAATCGAGCAGCTGCTGGGGTACAGCCTCCCATTCTTGCACCAGTGCCTGTCGGAGCTCCTGAAATCTCCTAGGGGTTTGAAGACGTGCAGCGATATGTCGACCGAGAGCATCCCAGACGTACTCAGAGGAAGGTCGGACCCACTGCACCCCTGGAAAGGTGGTCATACTGGTGCAAAATGACGTCCCGATACACCTCACCTGTTACAGTTCCTCTGTCAAAGACATGCAGGGGTGTACGTGTACCAATCACAATCCCACCCCACACCATCAAACCACGACCTCCACACAGGTCCCTTTCAAGGACATTAAGGGGTTGGTATCTGGTTCCTTGTCCACGCCAGATGAAAACCCGGCGAGAATCACTGTTCAGTCTATACCTGGACTCGTCCGTCAACATAACCTGGGACCACTGTTCCAATGACCATGTACTGTGTTCTTGACACCAGGCTTTACGGGCTCTGCTGTGACCAGGGGTCAGTGGAATGCACCTTGCAGGTCTCCGTGCGAATAAACCATGTCTGTTCAGCCTTTTGTAGACTGTGTGTCTGGAGACAACTGTTCCAGTGGCTGCAGTAAGGTCCCTAGCCCTGCTACCTACAGTACTCCGTGGCCGTCTGCGGGCACTGATAGTGAGATATCGGTCTTCTTGTAGTGTTTTACACTGTGGACGCCCTGCACTGTAGCGCCTGGACACGTTTACTGTCTGCTGGAATCGTTGCCATAATCTTGAGATCACAAAAAAATGGTTCAAATGGCTCTGAGCACTATGGGACTTAACATCTCAGGTCATCAGTCCCCTAGATCTTAGAACTACTTAAACCTAACTAACATAAGGACATCATACACATCCATGCCCGAGGCAGGATTCGAATCTGCGACCGTAGCGGTCGCGCGGTTCCAGACTGAAGCGCCTAGAACCGCTCGGCCACCAGCGGCCGGCTTTGAGATCACACTTTCTGGCTCATGGAGGGCCCGTGCTACGACCTGCTGTGTTTGACCAGCTTCCAGTTGCACTAGTATTCTACCCCTCACAACGTCATCAATATGTGTTCTTTGAGCCATTTTCAACACACAGTCACCATTAGCACGTCTGGAAACGTCTGCACACTTACTCGCTGCACCGTTCTCTGACATGCACCAACACACCTCTGCGTATGTGGACTGCTGCCATCGCCACCATGCGACGACCGCAGGTCAAATGCATCGCATGGTCATTCCCCGAGGTGATTTAAACACGCAAACCGCCCACCAGAGCGTTGTTTCACCACGTATCAGCACTGTCGTTAATTTACGAGCATGAGTGTAGTTGAAAATCGTTTATTTCTCTTGAATAATATTTTCACAAAATTTATCACTATGTACATTCCACCAATATGTTACAAATGTTCAGACGTTCCTTTCTTTTGACAACAAACCACTTGCTAATAGTAAGAATTGATTTTTTTCCTATTAAAACAGTGCAAAATCGGGGGAAGTTCATCTAAATCGAGAATGTAAATTTTGAAAAATTTTCGAAAAAGTTGAGAGAGTGCAACTTTGCAACAAGGTTCATTTCCATCAGAAACCAAATTTGCATTACGTTACAAAAGCATTACAAAGCAGTTTATTAGCTTCAGGCGTTAAATCTTTTCTTATTAAAACAGTTCAATATATATACTCCTTGAGCTTAAGAAATTTCCTGCAAAACAATTTACTCAAAGAAGTTCCTTAGACCACAATGAATAAATTATGTGGAACCATCCCAGTGTCAAATCAGGATGCAAGCCTGCAGACGGCACATTCACTCTGAGTTGGATCTCGACCAGCCGAACCGTGTCGACAAGGCGTGAAGTTAACACTGGCTCAACTGGAACGTACATGAAACCACTCTTAAATAAAGCATGAATAACACAGCATTTCATTGGCCCATGACAAAAGCCACTGTTCTCAAGGTTAGAGCAAAAGCGGGCACGAGAAATTTAACAGCATCAAAACACAAAATTCGATCTCCAAAAATTTTATGTTAAAGTTAATCAAGCGTGCCAAACAACGCGAAGTACCTTTTCAGGATGCAACATACTGGCTGCCGGTTACCTCAAGCGTGTATAAATGCTCGGCTACTAAGTTTAAGTTAACTACGCCAAGCGGTTCTGGCGCTGCAGTCCGGAATCGCGGGACTGCTACGGTCGCAGGTTCGAATCCTGCCTCGGGCATGGGTGTGTGTGATGTCCTTAGGTTAGTTAGGTTTAAGTAGTTCTAAGTTCTAGGGGACTTATGACCTAAGATGTTGAGTCCCATAGTGCTCAGAACCATTTGAACCATTTTAACTACGCCAACAAGTAAAAAGCACTTCAGGATGTCCGAGGGATTAACAGGCAACTATTACCTGAAATTTGAGAATAATTACAAAATACTAATGCTTCCCCTACTATCAATGTGTGCTTTCTTCTTGATAAAGAAAAGCTGAACAGTTAAACATTATATGGGCTACAAGACGCTGTGAAAGAAATTAAACACCAATAACACTAAAAAGTAAAGTGATCTCCCTGCAATATTTGCTTTTTAGTTTAAGAGATATTAGCCTTAACAGAAACTGTAGTTTGCCTACGAGGGAGAGAGTAGAGTACATATGACGGAAGTTCAGAAATGGACGTTACAAAAACCGAACTTCAAAACGGATGGTGGAGAGTTGAGCACCAAATAATCAATAATCACTAAACCAGTGAAGCACAAACAAGAGACTCTGGCCGAAACGGTAGTCGTAGAAATGTCTAAGAGTACTCAGCATTTCCGAGCGAGGTGGCGCAGTGGTTAGACACTGGACTCACATTCGGGAGGAGACGGTTCAATCCCGCGTCCGGCCATCCTGATTTAGGTTTTCCGTGATTTCCCTAAATCCCTCCAGGCAAATGCCGGAATGGTTCCTTTCAAAGGGCACGGCCGACTTCCTTCCCCGTCCTTCCCTAATCCGATGAGACCGATGACCTCGCTGTCTGGTCTCCTTCCCCAAAACAACCAACCAAAGTACTCTGCTTTAAAACAGATAGTGGCATATTCCAAGCTTTTTGACCAATCGTGGCAAGCAATCTGGGCAAATCTCCGGTCTAACTAGGCATCAGACACCCGGTGGGAATACGCTAGTAACTGCTGGCACGCCACAATAACTGCCACAGAGCTCCGTACCACCAGCGCCTACACTCAGGGTCCACTGCTCGAACATGGGAACTCAAAGTAAGTCCTCTCCGCCTCGTGCACCGTCTTGTCCAAGGCTCTCCCCACCTTTGGCCCCACTATAGCCTCCACCGTTCCTCTGATAGACACCACTTGCTACCTAGATACCCAAAGATGGTGGTCAAGTTCGCCTGGTACGAGGTATCGACCTTGCCACACGGCTGGCTGGAGAGGGACTTTACTTTTCTTTAGGTACAAATTACATTGATTTCGGTACTATATTCGCTGTTTTTCACGGAAAATGCGGTGTTGTTGGTACAGTATTCGTACTATTCGTGGATTTGAGTTTATAATTGGCGTCAAAGTTCAATGATCTGTTGTATAGGTACGCACAAATCAGTCTGTGTATGTATGAGATACGTTGATAACTAATTAAAGAATCATTCTGCACCGATCGTTCACAGTCACGAAATCTTCGCCTAACTGGTCAGCAGAGTGCGCACAATCATGGCGCGAGAGTTGCCATCGACCTATTGAGGGACATGGTGTGAGCCACGAGTTGCTGGAGGCGACTGCACATCTCCCTTGACGTGTTAAAGAGTGGTATTTGTCCTATTGTCTGTCAATAGATCTATCTAAATATAGGCTGTGCTGTGTCACTGGCAAAAGCAACACCTATCTCCTGTCAGTTGACGCTGTACTCGGTTGCTGACAGAATTGGGTTATTTCGTTATAAAAGATCTCGTGAAAACTGGTTACAAACCATGACCCTCGTGAAGATTCAGTCTGTTGTCGTCACATATATTTACAGCATTTTCCATGATTATGATTTGACTTGTCACTTCGTATAAAAGTGCTCCATTCTCATGATTGACATATGTCTGGTGCACGAATCTGTGGTCGCTGGCTAGGCTGCTGCACTTGTGATAGGTTCCATCCATTAGACACATAAATTTTTTGTACCGAATTTTATAATCACAGTACCTCAACTAACCTCATTTGACTTCATAGTCACTGCACAAGTTTCCACATTCGGAAGGCGAATGTGCATATTTTGATTATTCAATCTCCTTAGAGAAAATGTGCGTGTGTTACAGATTACAGGTGAATTTTGAAACACTGCACTTTTTCAGCATGAGTTAAGGTACAACTATGCTTCTTACATTTTTCATGTTCCCTAGCATTTTTACAGGTCAGTGCTATCACAAGCACCACTCAACTGGCAGAGGTCAGAGTTAATATTCTACACTTCACAATTGATAGGTGAATCGACAGTAGGCGTGACATCTCTGTGCATAGCTTGATTGGGTGTAGGGAGGGGGGGGGGGGGCATGTTAAGTAGGTCAGCAGACTGTGCTGTGTACTACCTCTTACCAACGAGGTCGAATTGGCATGCTTTGGCTAATAGACAGGGAAAAACAGGGGGGAAAAACACTTTTGACCTGGGATGTGGATAGCAGACAATCGGTTCTGTATAGGGTAAAAATGTCGTTTATATACGGTGAGACAATGTCCTTTGTCCTAGATATGCTATGGGGTGAAGGGGGTGAACTTGAGAGACAATGTCCTTTGTCCCAGAACCACATGCTCAGACTGGAATCTTATGTATATTAGGTAGGTTTGGACGTGCAGGGAGTACCAACATCATTTCCCTCAGGTGAGTGATATCAAGGGAAGACTCAGCAAAAACTGTCTACAATGCAGACTGTGCCAGTACCCAGGTCATCCAGCAACACAGTGCACTATCTGGGATTTCCTGCAAATTTATACTTATGAATACAATGCATCCATAGTCATTTCAAGGGACAATCACTAGCAAAATTATTGGGCTATTTTTGAGATCCCACCATAGTTTGAATTTTCCAAACATTTTATACATAGGCCAATTGGCCTATGTCAGAGAGGTTAAACTGATCATTACAAAGTGCCGTGTTCATGATATATGGAACATCCGCCCCATCCTGGTCGATCTCCAGTGAGATGACCAGTTGCACCGGCAAAGTATTAATTCTTCTATCTGGGGCTCGAAGAGTTAAGGTCTGCACCATTCCATCTCTCCCTGCTCTTGTCTCCATAATGTGGGCTCTTTTCCACGTGTGTCGGCTGCTTATCCTCTTGTAAGAGGACAGTGTCTCCCACTCTACACTTAACCAATTTCTTGTTAGGACGCTGTACTTCATGAAAGTTTCTTAATTCTGACAAATATTCTTTCTTCTATCGTTTTGCAGTTATTCTAGTTACCTTGCTTCTTTTCGCAGATACCTCTGTATACTCTTTTCAGGACCTGTTGATATGGTAGTTAACCCTTCTCCTGTCAAGAAATGGCTTGGTGTCATGCATCTGGTTCACCACATGCGATTGATCGTGAGTTGATGACGGCTCGTATTTCTAGGAATAAAGTCCTGGGTGTATAATTCGTCTGCTAGTGATTTTCACAGAATATTCTGGTGGAAATGCTTCGTAGTCTTTACCATGCGTTCCCACCAGCCTCCCCACAAAGTCAACATTGAAACAATAAATTTTCAAGCCACACCTTGGTGAGTAAAGTGCTAGCTGAGCCCTGCGTCTTCAAAGAAATGAGCGATGTCTTTCAGTTTTGCGTTTGCCGCTTGAAACGTTCTTGCGTTATCCGAATAAAGAATATATGGCAGTCGTCTTTAAGCAGTAAATCTTCTGAAGGCTATAAAAATTTTATCTGTGCTCATATCTGATGCGAGTTCGAGGTGGAGAGCTCTTGTAGTAGTACATGTAAATAGTATTTTCGTTACAAATTACCGAGTCTGACGAAAAGCGGTCCTGCGAAACCTAAGCCTGTTACTGCAAATGGCTTAGCAAATTTAATGCAGTCAGGTGATAGAGTAAGTTCTCTCTCACATCCTCGGCTGCTTCTGGCTGTCTTACAATAGAGAAACGTATGTATGACTCCTTTTACTGTTTGTCTTCCCCTTAAAATCAATCTTCATTCCGTATTTCAGCTAATTCTATAGCAACTCCTATGTGGTGTAAGCGTATGTGCTTTTGTCGAATAATTAACTTTGTAAATGGATGAAAACCTTGTAAGAGTAGTGGACGCTTATTCAGTATATTCAAGTCCACAAAGTGAATTGATTCTCCAAGTCGTACGAGTCCATCCTGAAGAAACGCTTTGTAACGTTCTGTCTTTGATTTCGCTGGAAACTCGATCTTGTTTTTAAGCGCTTGGTATTCCGCTGGAAAACTTTCCTGGTGGGTCATTCGTATCCAACTCCGTTTTGCTGATTCTAGTTCATGGGCAGTGAATCTACCCTCTACCTTTCCTGGACGTGTAACATTACGGGTGAAACGGAGAGTCGACGCCATTATGAGCAACAGTTTCCAATAAGAACCGTGTTTTGATGCGTCAGTGGGACATATCCACGCGTTAATAGCTAATGCTTGTTTGTATATCTTTCGTGTCTCTGGTAATGTGTCACACTAGATTTGTTGTTGAGGCTAAGTTTCAGAGTTATGAGTTAGTCATGAAGGCCCATGCCACCGTAGCATGTTAGATTGTAATCTCCACGTGATAGCAGATCTGCCGGATTGTCTGTGGTAGGGCAGCCTCTCCACCGCGATGGCGTTAAAATTTTGTGGATTTCAGTTACTCTATTAGCAAGAAACGTATTCCAGGGATTTCGATCGCTTCGGATCCAGCCAAGTGCCCCTGTGGAATCGCTCCACATTAATGTGTTTGCGATGTCAAATTCGGGAACCTGGCAGGAGTATCTCAGAAGGTGTGAACCCTGTAGGGCAGCTAGTAAATCAAGTCGTGGAAGCGTCACCCTTCTGATTGGAGAAACTCCGTTTCTACTCACAACTAAACAGGCAAATTTATGTTTGTTGTCGGATGTTCGAATGTACAGCACTGGCCCGTACGCCCTTTCTGAGGCATCACAAAAAAGTGATTTTGTGAAATTTGCGATTTTTGACTGTGCAAGCCTATACATCTGGGTACTCTGAATGACTGCAGATGAATGAGTTGTGATGTTCAAAACTTCCATCGAGTGGCTAACTCTGGAGGCAATATCTCATCCCAGTGTATGCCTTTACACCACGTCTCTTGAAAGAGGATTTTTCCTGTTACGGATATCGGTGAGAGATATTAAGAGGATGATAAAATTCCTCTGTCATGTTCAGTAACTGGCCTTTAGTTGCAGGTCCATATTGTGATTTATTGGTAGCGAGATAGAGATCGAACAGGATTGAATCTGATTCTGTACACACCGGAGACTATGGTATGTTCTTTTACTGATTGTCCTTCCGTTTTCCATACGCCATTTAGTGTGCCATGCTTTGTAGCCCATTTTGTCGCTGGAGGCTTTATTTGTTGTAACAGACGTGTCACGTAATAGTATACAATGAGAGTGTAAAGTCGTTCTTGCAGCTGGCGGCAAAGTCGTCTAAGAAACTACTTTTGTCTATACGTTCTGCTGCACTAGGATAATGCTTGTAAACCTTGAACCTAATTCACGAAATGTTGCAAACAGGAGAAATGGGTTACATGTGAGGCCAAATGGTAAACGACTAAATCTATAAATGACGACGTCATTCGTAGTTTTCCAACACAAAATCAGAAAATTGGCGTTGAATCTCTATCCTTTTCATTCAGTGACAGTTCTAAGAATGCCATTTTAGTGCTCGTTTTCGTCATTTTTTTGACAGCATGTCGTCTGCAAACTAGCCACGAAGAAAATTATTGCGTGTTTGTGGAGAACTGTTTCGAGAGTACAGGTTATGTACGTTTCTGTACTTACATTTTCTGTCCTGTTTCGTGTCCCTGATTGGTGTCTCAATCAGCTACTTTCACTCAGTTTTTCATAAATTTCCGCCCACTACTTCTCCTCAAATGTGATCTGAGTAGACACTTGTGACAATGCACTTAGTGATAGGTGTCATGTTATTGTCGTTGCTCACTTGTTTATCAGTGGTCTTGTGTGTGTTATGGTGAAGATTTTGAATGTGTGTGTCTGTATGTGTGTGTGTGTGTTTGTGTGTGTGTGACAGATAGATAGATAGATAGATAGATAGAGAGAGAGAGTGAAAGAGAGATGGGAAGAGGGGTGGGGAGAAAACCAAGAAAACAGCAGGTTGTTTTGTAGGGAGTCCTCTTTGTATAGTTCACTGAGTGTTCCAAGCAGGATTTTGTTGCACGGTGTTGTATTTTCGTTTAGGACTCTTTTTCCCTGTATTATTGCTTTTTATATGTGGTAGTTCTCCTCTATTGTGAGTTTTTGATAGAGACTGTTGCTTTTTCGGAAAATCCTAAGTTCAGTCTCCATGTTTTTTGGGTGGTGGTTTTCTTGTATTAGATGGTGTGCAAAAGTGGAGTGTGTACTATCACTTCTTAGGGCTCTGAGGTATTCGAAGTACCTCATTTTGAAATTTGTCTGCAGAGGTGTTCTTGGATCTTAGATCCTTCTTTACTGTGTTATTTGTGCGGAATGATATTTGTAGTTCTTGTTTCTTCAGTACGTTTGCCACCTTGTGTACATTTTTGTTACTGTATGTCACTGTGTGCCATGCTGTACTCTTTGTAGGGTGTTCCTGGTATCCTGTGTCTGTCTGGAGCTTGTGTTCTTGGTTCCTGTTGTGGCTGGCGATGGTTTGTTCTCTTTCAATTTGTTTTTTTTTTAATTTGTTGTTCAGTTTGCTTATCTTTTTTGTGTTGTACACATTCTCTCTGGATATTTGGTGTATTGTTTTTAGTACCTGTGTGTAGGTGAGTTTGTCCAGTGGGGTTTTGTTGAGCCTGTGCAGCATGGGTCTGAAACTTGAGAGTTGGTGTGCTTGTGGGTGGTTGGAGTTGATGTGAATGGTTGTACTTATGGCTGTAGGTTTCCTGTAAATTCCAAAATTACGTTTGTTGTTGATTCTGTGTATGGCAATGTTTAAGAAATTAAGCTTAATTTCCTCTTCTGCCTCAATGGTGAATTTTGTTTTTTGGGTGAACTGTATTTGTGGCACTGTGTAATTGTTTTATTCCGGTGTGTTCACCCAAAATGAAAATAATACAAGAAAACCACTACCCAAAAACATGGAGACTCCTCAGAGAGAGCAACAGTCTCTATCAAAAACTCACAATAGTGGAGAACTAACACATACAAAAAGCAATAATACAGGGAAAGAGAGTCCTGAATGAAAATACAACACTGTGCAACAAAACACTGTTTGGAACACTCAGTAAACTATACAAAGGTGACTCCCGACAAAAAAAACCCTTCTGTTTTCTTGGTTCTCTCCCCACCCCTCTTTCCATTTCTCTCTCTCTCTCTCTCTCTCTCTCTCTCTCACACACACACACACATACACACACACACACACACAAACATTATATATGTATATATTCAAAATAAGTGCAATAACAAACACAAGACCAACGATAAACAAGTGAGAAATGACAATAACATGACACCTCTCACTGAGTGTATTGTCAGAAGCGCCACATTTTGTGTAAGTGCATGTGAGGTGAAATAGTGAGCGGAAATTTATGAAAAACTGAGTGAAAGCAATGCAGTAAATAGTAGCTGATGGAGACACCAACCAGGGGCACGAAACAGGACAGAAAATGTAAGTACAGAAACGTACATAGCCTCTACCCTCCAAACAGCTCTCCACAAAAAAGCAATAATTTTCATGGCTAGTTTGCAGACGACATGCTGTCAAAAAAACGACGAAAACGAGCACTTAAATCTATGAATAATAATACAGTTCAATTAGTTATGTAATTTTAAAGTGAGTGTCCAAACAAAACGAAGCAAATTGCGAATATTGTATTTCTTAGACATGCAGCAGTTAAATTATTGAACATGTGATATTGTACTTTTCAGAAATAAACATTTTTACCCACAGAAGATGACACATTGGTATCGAAATATGTCTGGGGAAATATAAAAATACACAAATTGTGTTTGCATAAGGCTGTTTTAAAAAACAATCCAGTTTTTGAAAATAAAAGAAAATAAAAAATGACGTTGAAGGATTCATTGCATGTATGCAGCCGGAAATGAGAAAGGCTGTGGAGAAAAATAGGAATGAAATAATCACACCTGTTGTGGAACCTTTGTTAGAACTAAATATGACGCAGAAACGCATGAACGAGAAGCTAAACTACAGTAGCAAACAGAGAGAAGTGTATTCCTGAAGATCAACACAATGTTGTGTGAAAGTAACCGTTGTTCTTTTATTTAGTATAACAATTACAATGACTTTGGATGTCCTTACTTGGGGAAAACAAGCAGCATTAATTTGTGGCAGACGAATGTGTATGTTTCTTGAAAAGATAGTGGCTGGGTCAGAGAGCTTTCATATAGTATGTAGATGCATACGTGTAGTTTTTGAGAAGATAGAGCCGTGGCTGATTCATGGCAACGTTAACTTGTTTCAATTTGAGAAGACGTCACTGCCACATGAATAACGGCAGATCAATGGAACAGCTGGCGGATTGAAGAAACCTCGTCAAATTTTTCGCACAGTTCTGTAACCCATACACTACATGGGTGCTATTCTGTCTAATGGTGCAAAAGAACAAACTATCGCTACTGTACAAATAAATAAAGAATATTTTGCGATAGGAAACGCGACATTAACTGTGATTTCGGTTAGTCATCGGGATCAGTTTAAAACGTTTCAGGTTGAACTTAATGTGTTGGACAGCCTAAAATTTTGATTTTAAAAGAACCCATTCCAGCTGTTTTAGTCTTTGGCGTGGTGACTTTTGTTGAAGCGCACCGTCTCCTATTTCGAATGTGTTCAGTTTCCGATAGTACACTACTGGCCATTAAAATTGCTACACCAAGAAGAAATGCAGGTGATTAACGGGTATTCATTGGACAAATATGTTATACTAGAACTGACATGTGATTACGTTTCACGCAATTTGGGTGCATATATCCTGAGAAATCAGTACCCATAACAACCACCTCTGGCCGTAATAACGGCCTTGATACGCCTGGGCATTGAGTCAAACAGAGCTTGGATGGCGTGTACAGGTACAGCTGCCCACGCAGCTTCAACACGATACCACAGTTCATCAAGACTAGTGACTGGCGAATTGTGACGAGCCAGTTGCGCGACCACCATTGACCAGACGTTTTCAATTGGTGAGAGATCTGGATAATGTGCTTGCCAGGGCAGCAGTCGAACATTTTCTGTATCCAGAAAGGCCCGTACAGGACCTGGAGCGTGCGGTCGTGCATTATAATGCTGAAATGTAGAGTTTCGCAGGGATCGAATGAAGGGTAGAGCCACGGGTCGTAACACATCTGAAATGTAACGTCCACTGTTCCAAGTGCCGTCAATGCGAACAAGAGGTGACCGAGACGTGTAACCAATGGCACCCCATACTATCACGCCGGGTGATGTGCCAGTATGGCGATGACGAATACACGCTTCCAATGTGCGTTCAACGCGATGTCGCCAAACACGAATGCGACCATCATGATGCTGTAAACAGAACCTGGATTCATCCGAAAAAATGAAGTTTTGCCATTCGTGCACCCAGGTTCGTCGTCGAGTACACCATCGCAGACGCTCCTGTCTGTGATGCAGCGTCGAGGGTAACCGCTGCCACGGTCTCCGAGCTGATAGTCCATGCTGCTGCAAACGTTGTCGAACTGTTCGTGCAGATGGTTGTTGTCTTGTAAACGTCCCCGTCTGTTGACTCAAGAATCGAGACGTGGCTGCACGATCCGTTACAGCTATGCGGGTAAGATACCTGTCATCTCGACTGCTAGTGATACCAGGTCGTTGGGATCCAGCACAGCGTTCCGTATTACCCTCTTGAACCCACCGATTCCATGTTAGCAGAACATTGGATTGTTAGCAGATCATTGGATCTCGACCAACGCGAGCAGCAATGTCGCGATATGATAAACCGCAATCGCGATAGGCTACAATTCGACCTTTATCAAAGTCGGGAACGTGATGGTACGCATTTCTCCTCCTTACACGAGGCATCACAACAACGTTACACCAGGCAACGCCGGTCAACTGCTGTTTGTGTATGAGAAATCGGTTGGAAACTGTCCTCATGTCAGCACGTTGTAGATGTCGCCACCGGCGCCAACCTTGTGTGAATGCTCTGAAAAGCTAATCATTTGAATATCACAGCATCTTCTTCCTGTCGGTTAAATTTCGCGTCTGTAGCACGTTATCTTCGTGGTGTAGCAATTTTAATGCCCAGTAGTGTATTTGAAAACACAACTACTGAAAAATTTTCAGAACGTACACGTTACTTCATCTGTCATGGATGACTAAGATGGGTAGCTAACGTAAAAGACTCAAAAGGTGTGTCAAAAATTAAACCACATAATCGTGGAAAAGCATACGGAATACTTTCATAATTTTTCAATAAATTGACGACATTCTACTGCCGTTGAGCTAGGAACTGTAATTTTTACACACACTGCGTGTAGCGGAACGCGTAAGACGTGTAAGCCTGAGGAGACAATATCTTATTTTCAGATGGTGTCACCTACGGGAACGTCTTCTCCAGTGCAAGAAAACACGAGATATCTTCTGGTGGCCAGCAAACTGTTCATCGCGACATGCAAAATGTTTGGTCTAATGCCATTCACAGTGGATACGACTACGGCATCCTTGAAGACATCGAAGTGCGACTTGATCATCTCCGTCGTCGCCTGCACGTATCAGCTAATTTCTGCTTGCGCATTCCCGTATTTCTTCGTCCGCGTTACACGGCGACTATTTTCGATAAATATTGTTAATTTTTCAATCGCTTTAAATATGTCTGCCTTATCTGTAGTCTCTATACTTACTGATCAGTTATTAAATCGAAGGAAATACGAAAAAAATGCTTAAACTGATCGTGTCATGTGATAGGATTATGAACATGTACTTGTTCAGGAGACCCACGAATGAAATTGTTGGGAAGATCGTAAAAATACAGTTGGTTTTATTACTTAGCCCTTATTTATGGTTTTGTATGGGCCTGTTCGAGGCAAATACTGGTTCCAATTGGAAGTTGTGTGCTTTATTTAGCGTAAACACTTTTTCTGTTGTGACTCAGACGATTTTCAGGTTTTCAAACCTGCAGCTGATCGTAAAGAACAGAACTTCGGTTTTCAACATTTGTCTGCTTGGCGTGAGAGATGAAATGCGAGGTACTCTATGCATACGAATACCTGTGTCGGAAAGATACGCGTTTTGCGAAGAGGGTCACATTAACATCGCTGATGCTAGCTACCTGCCGTTTCACATCAGAACCCTGAGGAGAGCACATGCAAAACTTTGTGAGCTATCTCTCGTAGTGACTTCGACTCACGAAATCTTTCTAGTGCTCCACCTGGTCACGATGATAGTAGTGGTTGCCTCGCAGCTGTACCTGATCTTCAGAGACGAGCTGTTCATGGGTAGGAGGGAACCCATAGGGGAGAAGTGCTACGGGCTGGGGTACAGCGCGAGCCTACTGTGCGTGCTGCTGGTTTCTGCCCACCTCACCAAGACGGAGGCGCGGCGGTCGGCTAGACTGAGCTCCAAGTTGCTG
Source organism: Schistocerca americana (assembly GCF_021461395.2). NCBI lineage: Eukaryota > Metazoa > Arthropoda > Insecta > Orthoptera > Acrididae > Schistocerca > Schistocerca americana. The sequence goes on along the minus strand of NC_060122.1, from coordinate 133,045,642 downwards.
CTCGAGAGCTCCCGGTCTGCACCTAGAGCGGTGGGCCGCGAGCTGCGGCTGCTAGTTCGGCAGGCGACCGCCAGGAGCCCAGCGGCGCTGCTGCTGCGGACGCTCGCCTTGGACCTGCGCCTCGTCATCACCTTCGTCTCCGCCGTCACCACCTACTGCACCGTGCTGCTCACCTTCCTGCCGCCAGGTGCGCTGCACGTCATTCCTACATTTGTCTTCATTAACTGTATATACTGAGGTGCCAAAAGTCAGGGGATACCTCCTGATATCGTTTCGGACCTCCTTTTGTATGCTGTACCGCAACAGCGACTTGGAATAGACTAAGCAAGTCGCTGAAAGCCCCCGCAGAAATACTGAGCCGTGCTGCCTCCATAGCCGACCATAACTGCGAAAGTGTTGCCGGTGCAGGATTTTGTGATCGAACTGACTTCTCGATTATGTCTCATAAATCTTCGATGGGGTTAATGGCGGGCGATCTGGGTGACCAGATGTTTCGCTCGAATTGTCCACAGTGTTCTTCAAGCCAGTCTGACCCAATATAACCATTTCTAGTCAATGATACGTTCAATTGGACCAGAGGACCCAGTTCATTCCACGTAAACACAGCTCACACCATTCTGGAGCCACCATCAGATTGCACAGTGCCTTGTTGAGAACTTTGGGCCATGGCTATGTGGGGTCTGTGCCACACTCGAACCCTATCATCAGCTCTTACCAACTAAACTAGGGAGTCATCTGACGAGGCCACATTTTTCCAGTCGTCAAGGGAACAACCGACATAGTCATGATCCCAGCAGTTCGACACCGTACGGGGACATCGTTTGGTTCACTGATGGGTCGAAAACAGATCAAGACATTGGGGCAGGGTTGTACGGGGTTCAGCAAAGACTGGAGAGCAGCATCTCTCTAGGGAAACTGGCCTCTGTATTCCAAGCCGAAATTACTGCAATCAGGGCATGTGCTGAGGAGAATATGAGTAGGTGCTACAATGATCATAGCATCTACATCTATTCAGACAGTCAGGCAGCCCTGAAATCATTGGCAGCTCCTGCAACAAGATCTAAGATTGTTGCAGATTGCCAAAGGGTTCTGGTGGAGCTAGGGGGAAGCAATAGGGTGTACCTAGTGTGGGTCCCTGGCCGCTCAGGGATCTGTGGCAATGAAAAAGCCGATAGATTGGCTAGGATGGGGGCAACAACTCCATTTATTGGACCGGAACCTGTCTTGATAATCACCAAGGCTATGAATTATGATCAAATTAGAAATACGGAACTGGCTTAGGAAACAGCAAGTAGGATATTGGACCAAGATCCATAAACAAAAGCATGGTAAGGTAATGATGCCCAAGCCATGTTTTGAAAGAAGCTCTGTAATCCTGGGATTGAACAGGAAATAGATCAAACTCATGACTGGACTGATGAACGGCCATGGGAACTTCAAAAAACACCTACACACAATGGGTATAATGGAAGAGGACGCTAATTGTAGGATTTGTGATGAGGGTGAAGAAACTGGATCACACCTAATCTTTGAATGCATGGCATTGGAGAGTAAAAGATACAGAATCTTCGGGACAACTAGATCTGCAGAAATTGTGTCTAACAAAAAAACTGGTAGAGGGACTCCTTGCACTTTTCAAGGGCACTGGTTGGCTTTACTAGATATACAGGGAGCGATACCGCACAAGAAACCTAATTTCGCAGCGGGCTGTGGCGGGTTAGACCTAAGCTGTTTTAGCTCTCCTGTTAAAATCAAATCAAATCAAAAAATCAAATCATGAGCCCAGGGTGCCTATTTTGTATCTTTCCTCCATTGTGCCGATCATTTCGGTACTCAAGAGCACCGAACGGTCTACTAATCGAATTGGAGTCCAATCATTATTCGGTATGCATTTTGGTAGCGATATCGTTCAGGTCTAGAGAACCGAAGCGCTGTTGTCGGTTCGCGTAGCACAAGCCAATCAAAAGCAAGCGGCCGCTGATCCGCGCATGCGCACTGCACCGCGCACAGCGCCACGAACACAAAGCGGCTAGCAGACGACACAGGCGCGCTATTCTTCGCAGTACCGAACTTGCGTTTTCGCAGTACGAAGTGTTGCTAAAATACCAGCGGAAACGTCTGACGAAAATGAGGTTAGTAGGTTCACAATTCAGTGACACTGAAAGAGCTTTAAGGATTGCTATTGTGATTGCCGTTTATGGGTATTTTACTTGAAACAAAAACAGCAACCCTGGATATGGAGAGGCACTTATTATTGAACCTGTTCAGTATTTGTAGCCTGTGCTAAAATTGTAGCCATTAGGTGATGACTGAGAGCTATAATTCGAAAATGGAATAGTAGAGAAATGGTCTGAAAGTGATTTGATTTCATCTGTAGTTCAGTCTTTCGTTTTAGTGTTATTAGACTGAAGTCATGGCATCGACAAAACTCATTACGGACAAAGCACGCTCTTACATGTACGTAATATAACAGAAAAAATCTTAACTTACAATGTCTCAGAACGTGTTGCATATATGAAGAGGGAAAAAAATTTTAAGCACCCATCCGTGCGCGAACCTGTGTCCTTTCGTGTAACAATCGCGCACGCTACCCACTCTTGGCGACGCTAGACAACAGCTACGCGATGCTGAATTCTTGTAGTATTGTGCAGGAACATAGCCTGACTTCGTTGACAAACGTTGCTGCGTAAGTCAGAAATGCTTAATAGTTTGGAAGGTTTCCATTATCAGGCTTCACATTATTGCTTTCCATTGTTACTTGAAAGTCGTAATTACTAACTAAACTATTTGTGGGAAAAAGTACACAAAGTCACTAGTACCGTCAGTTCACACTCACGTAATATACGTAAGCAGAGCCGATGTCTTGCTATTTAATGATCTTTAAACTCTTATTTGCATTAAAATAACACGTATTTGAGAGAATATTGACCGAAAACGTTTTCTTTTTTGATGTAATGATTCACAGTAATAACCATATTTCTAACAAAGGGAAATAGTCTATTATGAACTCACTTTCCAATCGGATGCGTCCTCTGGTGATTCTTTAGTAACACAATCACTAAATACAAAGCTAAATCCGCTAAATATGTTTAAAATAACAAATTATAGATGTACATAAACCACAGCTCACCGATCGACAGAGCCACACCGAAATCCAAAACTTCTTGGTACAATTGTCGTAAAATCGGTGGGAGGACCGTTTGGTAACAGGTCTCAGAAGCTTACTGAATAGGCTATTTCGATAAAGAACCGAAAATGACGTCACTACCGAAACGAACCTACTACATCGGCCGATATGAACGATACAGAATAGGGCCCCAGGAGAGGAACTGCAGGCGATGTCGTACTGTTAGCAAAGTCAGTCGTGTCATTCGCCTGCTGCCGTAGCCCACCAGTGGCAAATTTTGCCGCGCTGTCCTAAGGCATACATTTGTCGTACGTCCCGTATTGATTTCTGCGGTTATTTCACGCAGGGTTGCTTGTCTGTTAACACTGACAATTCTGCACACACGCCTTTGCACTCGGTAGTTAAGTGAAGACCGTCGCTCACTGCTTTGTACGAGCTGAAAGGTAGTGCGTGAAATGTGGTAATCTCGGCACACTCTGCCATGGCGCACAAACACACCGGTCGGCTACCGCAGTAGAGTTAAGTGGCGCCTGCAACTTAGTACCGGCGCGTTCCGCCAGCCAGCGCTAGAGGCGTTCCCGCCAAACATTCAATCAGCCGCGAATTACCCACGCGCACGAGCCTTTTTCTGGCGCGGATGGTCACACTACACACTATGATATCACCATCCACCAATCAGGGATCGCCAACGGCAGCCAATCATCACTCCGGAATCAGCGGAGGAAGACTGGAGCCGCCGGCTTAAAGAGCCGGAAGAAAGGAAAGCAGGCGTCTTTCGACCTGCCGCGGACTGCCGCACGGAAGAGACTTCGACGCAGCCGGAACGTCCAGGTGCCACGTCTTCGCTACGCCGGACTCTGCTCCCGTCTACTCCCTCGGCATCCGCCGGAAAGCGTCGAGAGAAAACCAGACAAAGGAACGTAAATTCAGTTCAATCGCTAATATTTCAATTCAGTAAGGTGGCATAGTTCTTTGGCTTGTTATAAAATCTTGGCAGGTGAAGAAGCTTTTTGTTTTCGATGGAAGTTTATCTTTTGTAAAATTAAGCGGTGACCTTGCTCCACCTAATAAAAATATTTTGTTCGCAAATGTGTGTAATCTGTGGATATAACACTCTTGGACTGTAAGCCTCTGAGTATTCTACTCCCTAACGATTTTCGAAGTGGAATGTCCCATGCATCTAGCTTCAGCTACCATTCCGCGTTCGAAGTCTGCTAATTCCCGTCGTGCAGTCATAACCACGTCGGACACCTTTTCGCATGAATCAACTGAGCACAGTTAAGAGATCAACCAAAACACTGCCCTTTTATACCTCGTGTACGCGATGCTACTGCCATCTGTATAGGTGTGTATCGCTGTCCTATGATTGTCAACAGATTACCATTCATAATGCGGTGTGAGAAGCTACTTATTATTGGAAAAGCTTCCAGTCGTCTCGGAATAGATACATAAAGGTCCTTTGTGATTTTCAAGGACATTTTGTACCATTATTCCTGCACAATAGTGCCAAGTTCAGGTAACGACGCTCTGGATGAATAGTGATCACGCACGCTTTTCTCCAAACGAGACCGCAAAGTCTCAATAATATTGAGGTCTGGTGACTGTGGTGGCCGCGGAAGATGTAACAACTCATCTTCGTACTCAAAAAACCAGTCGTGGACAGTGCGAACTGTGTGAGCAGCGGCCTTGTTATCTTGGAACACAGTATCATCGTTGGAGAGCAAACATTGCGCGATCCGGCTAACCTGATAGCCAAAATGTTCACATAGCCCTTGGCATAGTGCGAACTTGACGAGTAACCATGGGGCCCATGGGATACCACGATATGACTGCCCTAATTATCAACGAACCCCCGCCTCATTTCACTGTTGTGACGTTAACTTCGCCAGGAAGGAGTGTGATAAAGACTCATCCGGCCAAATGACTTCATTGCGTTGTTTCGCAGACCACGTTTTATCGCTTCGGCACCACATTTTCCTGTTGCAGGCATTTTCGTCACTGACGAGTGTCTATTGGAATTCCAGGTCGCCATGCAGTTCTTCGCTTAAGGATTTCCATTCATGGTGGCCTGGTGGTGACAGGATTTGCGAGTGCGACATTCACTTCTTTAGTGATTTTTGCAGCTGTCGTCCTCTTATTCGTCTTCAATGATCGTCTGTCAGGATTGTTGTGTTGGCTGGAGAGCCAACACAGTGTTACTAGTGGAGACCGAAAATCACGCGTTTTAGCTCACGCAGGCTGGCGTGAGGAGGGAAGGACTATACTGACGTGAGGTCTGGAACATGACAAGGAATTAGAATTCAGAAAGCGGACGTAATTAGTTTGATACTTAACTTTAATCCATTAATGATGAACGTCGCTCTTGATGGTACATGATTCACAATATTATCGGTTCAGAATACATTCTTGAAGAATATGGCGCCTTGCTAGGTCGTAGCAAATGACGTAGCTGAAGGCTATGCTAAACGTCGTCTCCGCAAACGAGAGCGTATGTAGACAGTGAACCATCGCTAGCACAGTCGGCTGTACAACTGGGGCGAGTGCTAGGGAATCTCTCTAGACTAGACCTGCCGTGTGGCGGCGCTCGATCTGCAATTCACTGATAGTGGCGACACGCGGGTCCGACGTATACTAGCGGACCGCGGCAGATTTAAAGGCTACCACGTAGCAAGTGTGGTGTCTGGCGGTGACACCACAAGGATCACTGAAGACTTTCTTCCGCATTGTCACTTAGCGGAAAATGATTTTCCTTTTCCTGTGATACGGCGTCTTTTGAAACACCAAACACTTCGGCTGCCTTGATTACAGAAACACCCAGCAAATGAGCAGCAACAATGTGCCCACGTTCGCATTCGCTTAGCTCCGACATAATCCACTGTACAGGATGGGCGTGACTTTTAGATAAAGGACGTTTATTGGCGAAAGCATGTTGAAAGGGGTTACATAGGCCTAGGGAGGTGAGGGTGAGCCAGAGCGTAGAGTTTAGCGAGACATAGTTCGCGAAAATAACGAAAGTGGTTGTCTGCTACAACTAAGTCCACAGTGCCGCAGCACCAGGAGAAGCAGGAGATGTTCAATGCTACAGTGCGCGCATCCGACTCGCGGGTGAACAAGAATACAAGAGAGCGGGGCCGGCGACTGGCGGCCGGGCATATTCGACGCACCACGCGGCTTCCTCCGCCCTAATTGGTCAGGACCGAGCAAACCGTGCGGGCGGCATGGAACTTTCCAGAGCGTTGCCTGCTAAGCGACGCCTGGGGCGGCGTTACCTCACAGGCACGTGAGAGAGGCGCGTGGCCAAGGTGCCCTTTCTCGGTGCTAAACTGTGGGACGAAAGAATTCACAAGCAGCTAACACTGCCGGCCGTGGCTTGACCCCAATGGAAAAATGAAGTTACCGTTTGGAAGCTCATATAATAAAATCCCCTATTGTCTGGCTCATCCTTTACCGCACTCACAACTACACAGACCAGTGTTCTGGGAACGCCTAACACTTGTAACTGTACTGTGGACTTTGCGCAGATACCATTATTGGTCAAGCACAACAGTGCAACAGTACAACAGCGCAGTCATACAATGAAGGCTTTCACGACCGAATGTTTCAGCTGCTGAGAATTCTTCCGGGTTGTATGGCCGACTCGGCAAGACTCACCACAACCAGGAGTACCTCCGAAGATGTCCAACGCAGCCTTGGACGTAACGTCAGGGATAGAAGAGTTCCATGGAGCACGGCCATACAACCCGGAAGAATTCTCAGTAGCTGAGTACAACAGTGAAACTTGCACGCTTCGCTAGAACCTAGATTTATGTTTCACATTTCTCGCAATGTTTCCAAATTTTTTCCGACCCCCATACCAACAAGTATCCGAGGTGGAGTGACATTCGAATGGCTGCAACTGATTAAAACTTATTTTAAAATACCCAGACGTTGAGACTTACCATTTCCAGGGCGTGTTTGTGTGCCCGTCCCGTTCGCTATTGTGGTTGCTAGAACTGGTTGCCCTTATCTGGGACACGGGGGTTTTCCTTCAACTTGCAGATAGTGGGCTAGTCTTTCTGTAATCTTCCTAAATGGGTTGTGACCGAGACCTACTCGACTGGATTAAGGCCTTGTGGGTTTACCCTGGCAGTAGGTGTTTTGCAACACCCTTTGGAAAGAAACTGCTTAAAAGAACCTGGAAGGTAGCAGCACTATACGGAAAACTGCTGTTAGTGGGACCAGGAAACGGCCAATCAAACAGTAAAGGCCTAGATGTAAGGCAATTTTGTGGAGTGGTTTGGAGCCCTTGTGAGGTCTAGAAGACAAATGTCCTCTGGGACCAGTGAGGCGTCTTGAAGTGAAAATCAGCAGCTATTGGGCAACCATGAGGGGTGAAGGAAGGGAATCGCGAGCCCAGTGGAGGGGAGTGGATTAACTTGTATCCAGTAAATCTATTCTTTCTGCCCGGAAAGATGTGAGCTGTTTGTCAGCGCGTCACCGGAAGCCTGGTATTCAGCGATTTGCGGGTTTTTTGGTGAATATTACAGTCTTGTGAGAGTCCACTTACTCGGTAGGGAGTCGCTGCATTGCAGAGTGTACTGCGGAGCCATTTGTTAGTTGTGGGTGGTCTTTAAAGTATGTGGCAGACTTGGCGAGATTTAATAAAAGACAATAAATCCCATCCACAATTGATTAACTCCATTTACAATTACTAAGTTGTCCGAATCCTGTCAGTGAAAAATTTTCACTGCCAGTTTTTGCCGTCAAGGTGAGGGGAGGTGACGGTGTAAAGTTCCTGGTTACCTTTCTTTGCGCCAATGTCTCCGACTGAATTCCGAACCTCTCGGCAGTGTTTCATGAGAATTTTTTCTGGTTGTATGGCCGTGGTCCATGGAACTCTTCAATCCCTGACGTTTCGTCCAAGGCTACGTTGGACATCTTCGGAGGTGCTCCTGGTTGTGTCGAGTCTTGCCGACTGACGAGTTGGACGTCGAAGAGCGGTCAAAATACCGTGGAAAGTGGGCGTGGTCTGGATTTCATGTGATAGCAGAGATAAACATTGTCAAAGATACAATTTTTTAACTATCGATTATACTACGTCAAAGATAAAAACTTCTCATCGGTTCTGTAGCGCCACACTCCATATATCACTGAGATTCATGGCTTCTTCTTTTCTGTTAAAATTATCCCCATTTTTATATATTTCGATGGCTTCTTCGTATAGCGATGGATAATAGTTCGTCATAGTACATGAAACTTTAGTTTCCGAAAATTTCACTACGTGATCACTTGATTGAAGAGCATGTTCCGGCACGGCTGATTTGTCTGTTTTCCCTAGTCGGCAAAGACTTTAATGTTCCTTCAACAGTGTATTCGCACTTCCCTTTGTAGTTCCAATGTAGACCTTGCCACACGTACACGGAATCCTATATACGCCACTTGCAGACAGAGGGGGACGTTTATCCTTAACGGAACGAAGTGCTTGGCCTATTTTCTTAGTTGGTCTGAAAATCGGTTGAACGTCATGTTTCCTTAGAATCTTGCCGATCTGATCAGCCACTTTTTTGATGAAGTGTAGAAAAACCGTGTTCTTCCATCGCTGTGTCCTATCGTTGTTCTTAGGCCTCGTGTTATTCGGTCGCAAAACTCTATTTATTTCCTTACTAGAGTACCCATTCTTCTCAAAAGCCTGCTGTAGATGTTTTAACTCAGCGTCCAGGTGTTCCGGCATACAGATCCTTTTAGCTCTGTCCACTAGACTTTTAATTACACCTCTTTTCTGTTGTGGATGACGATTGGAATTCCTATGCAAGTGTCTGTCGATATGTGTAACCTTCTGAAAGACTTTATGTTTCATGCCGCCATCAGTCTGTCTCACGTCGAAGACATCCAAGAAGGATATTGCATTGTCTTTCTCCATTTCCATGGTAAACTGGATTTTTTCGATTTATACTATTTAAATAACAAAAGAAGTCCTCTAAAGCTTTTTTGCCATGTGACCAAACAACAATTGTATCATCCACGTATCGATACCATCGACATGGTTTCTTACTCGCTTTTTCCAGAGCTAATTGTTCGAATTTTTCCATGTAAAAGTTACCAATCGTATGACTCAATGGGTTACCCATGACCAAAGATAAAGTTTTTATCTTTGACGTACTATAATCGATAGTTAAAAATTTTTATCTCTGATAATGTCTATCTCTGCTATCACCTGAAATCCAGACCACGCCCTCTTTCCATGGTATTTATGCCGCTCTTCGACGTCCGAATCGTCAGTCGGCAAGACTCAGCACAACCAGGAGCACCTCCGAAGATGTCCAACTCAGCCTTGGACGAAACGCCAGGGACTGAAGAGTATGTGCCAAGCAAGATCGTAAGAGATGGAAAAGAGCCACCGTGGTACAACAACCGAGTTAGAAAAATGATACGGAAACAAAGGGAACTTCACAGCAAACATAAACATAGCCAAAGATTTGCAGACAAACAAAAATTACACTAAGCGACATGTAGTGCCAGGAGGGCTGTGCGAGAGGCGTTCAATGAATTCCAAAGTAAAGTTCTGTGACCAAAATGGTACTGAAACAGAGGATGACAGACTAAATGCCGAAATACTATATGTCTTTTTCCAGAGCAGTTTCACAGAGGAAGACGGCACTGTAGTTCCTTCTCTGGATTGTCGCACAGATGACAAAATGGCAGATCTCGAAATAGATGAGAGAGGGATAGAAAAACAATTAAAATCGCTCAAAAGAGGAAAGGCCGCTGGACCTGATGGAATACCAGTTCTATTTTACACAAAGTAGGCGAAGGATCTTGCCCCCCCCCCCCCCCTTTCTTGCTGCGGTGTACCGTAGGTCTCTAGAAGAGCGTAGCGTTCTAAAAGATTGCAAAAGGGCACAGGTCATCGCCGTTTTCAAGAAAGGATGTCGAACAGATGTGCAGACCTATATCTCTAACGTCGATCAGTAGTAGAATTTTGGAACATGTATTATGTTCGAGTGTAATGACTTTTCTGGAGACTAGAAATCTACTCTGTAGGAATCAGCATGGGTTTCGAAAAAGACGATCGTGTGAAACCCAGCTCATGCTATTCGTCCACGAGACTCAGAGGGCCATAGACGGGTTCCCAGGTAGATACCGTGTTTCTTGACTTCCGCAAGGCATTTGATACAGCTCCGCACAGCCGTTTAATGAAAAAAGTAAGAGCAAATAGACTATCAGACCAATTGTGTGATTGGATTGAAGAGTTCCTAGGTAACAGAACGCAATGTGTCATTCTTAATGGAGAGATGTCTCCCGAAGTAAGAGTGATTTCAGGTGTGCCGCAGGGGAGTGTCGTAGGACCGTTGCTATTCACAATATACATAAATGACCTTGTAGATAACATTGAAAGTTCACTGAGGCATTTTGCGGATGATGCTGTAGTATATCGAGAGATTGTAAAAATGGAAAATTGTACTGAAATGCAGGAAGACCTGCAACGAATTGACGCATGGTGCAGGAAATGGCAATTGAATCTCAATGTAGACAAGTGTAATGTGCTGAGAATGCATAGAAAGAAAGATACTTTATCATTTAGCTACAATATAGCAGGTCAGAAACTGGAAGCAGTTAATTCCATAAATTATCTGGTAGTAGGCAAGAGAGTGAGTTAAAATGAAATGATCACATAAAGTTGACCGTCGGTAAAGCAGATGCCAGACAGAGTCATTGGAAGACTTCTAAGGAAATGCAATCCGAAAACAAAGGAAGTAGGTTACAGTACACTTGTTCGCCCACTGCTTGAATATTGCTCATCAATGTGGGATCCGTACCAGAAGTGGTTGATAGAAGAGATAGAGAAGATCCAATGGAGGGCAGCGCTCTTCGCCACAGGATCATTTAGTAATCGCGAAAGCGTTATGGAGATGATAGATAAACCCCAGTGGAAGACTCTGCAAGAGAGAAGATGTGTTGGCAGAAGGGCCAACACCGTGTTGCTAGAGGAGGCCGAAATGCACGTGTTTAAGCTCACGCAGACTGGCGTGAGGTCTGGAACAATTAAAGGAGCTGAGTCTAATAAATAAAGTACAAAGCTCTTAGAATACTTAACTTTAATCCATAATTCGAGAACATCGCTCTTGTTGATACATTAATTACAATCTCAATATAAACTGGTAATGGTGCCTTGCTAGGTCGTAGCAAATGACGTAGATGAAAGCTATGCTAACTATCGTCTCGGCAAATGAGAGCGTAGTTTGTCAGTCTAGCATCGCTAGCAAAGTCGTCTCTACAACTGGGGCGAGTGCTAGGACGTCTCTGTAGACCTTCCGTGTCGCGGCGCTCGGTCTGCAATCACTGACAGTGGCGACACGCGGGTCCGACGTATACTAATGGACCGCGGCCGATTTAAATGCTACCACCTAGCAAGTGTGGTGTCTGGCGGTGACACCACATTCCTCCCCCGCAAATCGGCGTACGGTTGTGTTATAAAGCTTCCGCCTGCCGTGGGGAGGACCCCATGTTGACGTATGCGACGAGGTGGGGAGCTCAACAACAGGCGAGGCTGTGCCACCCGCACCCTGCCATTCGGTCCGAGGGGAGCTAGGAAACGCCTGAAAACCTAGTCCAGGGTGCACGCCAACATGCGGTGTATGCGCCCGCAGAGAGACAGGAGGGGCCGAAGGGTCGACCTCCATCAGAACGGGGCACCCGACGGGCGAAGACGACATCTGGTCCGGAGCGGGCAGGAGTTCCATGGCGGACAACTGGTCACGGGAAGCGATCGGCATCGCGTGACCCAGGGAGTCGCTTGGCGGCTGCAGCGAAGCGTCCACTGCGGTCGTCGCCGGCGGGAGAACAGGTGGATTCGGCGGTGCGTCGCCATGGGGCAAAATGGAAGGCAGCGTCGGTAACACCTGGGGCTAAGGCGAACCAGTAGATGGGTCCCCAGGGCGCTAACTGGACGGCACCGTCGCTGAAAGCAGACGGGGAGCGGCAGAACCCGTGCAACGCCAGAGGCGCAGCTGATTGTGATGCCGGCGCACCTCACCAGAGGCCCCCAAAACCAGATACATAGCGCGGCCGAGGCAGCGAAGAATGCGCCCTGAGAGCCAACGCCGTGACCCTCGATAGTTGCGATAATATACAACGTCGCCTTGAGCAAAAGCAGGCGTCTGCCGCTGCACAGGAACCTGATGCGGCGGATGTAGCAAAGACATCAAGGTTCGATGAGGACGACCGTTGAGCAACTCAGCCGGCGAGCGACCATCTCGGGGCTGAGAGCGATGCGTGGACAACAAGAGCAATAACGCGTCCTCCCGAGAATGCGACTCTTTCAACTTCAACATCTGTGACTTGAAAGTCCGGACCAATCGTTCAGCGGCACCGTTTGACTGAGGCGAAAACGGCGCGGACGTCAGATGTTGAATACCATTGGCCTTGCAGAATGACTGAAATTCTGCGGACATGAATTGTGGGCCATTGTCGGAAACAATAGTCTGTGGAAGACCTTCAATACAAAAGATAGCGGATAACGCTTGAATGGTGGCAGATGACGTCGTGGAAGACATCCTGACAACAAAAGGAAAACTACTGAATGAATCTACCACAACCAACCATCGAGCATTCCAGAATGGACCAGCAAAATCGATGTGTAAGCGTTGCCAAGGGGAAGTGGCTTTCGGCCATGTAAAGAATTTCCGAGGTGGAGCGGAGTGTTGTTCGGCACACGCCATGCAAGAAGAGCACATATTCGTAATCGCAGCATCGATTCCGAACCAAGTACAGTGCTGACGGGCAAGTTGTTTCGTTCGCACTATACCCCAATGTCCTAGGTGGAGAAGCCGTAAGACAGAGGACTGTAACGTACGTGGGACCACGACCCTGGACTGATCATTAACAGAATGCAACAGCAAAACACCACGTCGAACAAAAAGTCTCTCCTTGTGAGCAAAAAATCGGCGAACCAACGGATCCTCGATCCGTGACTTTGACAAGGGCCATTGCGTAGCAACAAAACGCAAAACGGTAGCAAGGACAGGGTCAGCAGCTGTGGCTGTAGCTACACGACGAAAATCAATCGGAAACGATTCGACCACGTCATCGGTTTCCGAATCAATGAACATGCAAGCAAGTTCGGAGGAATCGAATGCTCTATCCTCAGCAACAGGCAAACGGGACAACGCATCGGCGTTTCCGTGCCTAGCAGTGGACCGATACAAGATATCGTAGCGGTACTGCGAGAGGAAAATTGACCAGCGAATGAATTTCTGCGCTGTACGTGGAGGTACAGGCTTGGTGGGATGAAAAAGCGATGTCAAAGTTTTGTGGTCTGTGATGATGGTAAAGTGACGACCAACAAGAAATCATGAAACTTAGTAACACCAAATACGAGAGCCAAAGCTTCTTTCTCAATCTGTGAATAATTTCGTTGCGCAGAAGAGAGCAATTTGGGCGCATAGGCAATAGGGCGATCATGCGATCCATCTTGGTGCGCAAGCACAGCACCGATCCCGAAATCCGTTGCATCTACCATCAACAAAAGGGGTTTCTGGGGATCGAATGGCGTAAGGCAAGTAGTGGAAAGCAACGCCGATTTCAACTGGCGAAAGGCGCGTTCGCATTCCGTCGTCCAGGCGAATGGAACACCTTCACGGCGTAAGCGATGAAGCGGAGCTGAAATGGAAGAGGCGTGGCGCACATATCTGTTATAGTAATTGATTTTTCCCAGCACACTCTGTAGCTGCTTCAAATTCCGCGGCGAAGGCAAGTCTTGTATGGCACGGAGGTGCTCGGGACTGGGATGTATGCCTTGGGCATCGATTACATGTCCCAGATAGGGTAAGTTTCGAGCAAAAAACACACATTTGTCCTTCCGTAAGCGAAGACCATTTTGTCGCAAGACCTGAAATAATGCTCTGAGATTGGCTAAATGTTCTTCTTCCGTCTTTCCGGAGATCACAATATCGTCCAGATAGTTTGCTGCAGTAGGGACCGAGGCACAAACGGTTTGCATATATTGCTGAAACAATGCAGGGTCGGATGCACACCCGAATGGCAGTCGTTTGAAGCGATACAAACCAAGATGCGTGTTAACCACCAAAACGCGCTGGGAGTCAGCGTCCACCGGTATTTTACATGTACGCATCTGCTAGGTCCAACTTCGAAAAATATTTACCCGGGCGCAGTTTGTCAAAAAGATCTTCCGGGCGGGGTAAGGAAAAAGTTGCAATCACTAGTTGTGGATTCACTGTTGCCTTGAAGACCACACAAAGTCTCAATTTTCCGGAAGATTTTGGCAAAATTACTAAAGGTGATGCCCAGAGGGAAGCCTGCACATGTTCAATTATACCTTGTGATTCCAAATCGTGTAACGTTCTTGCGACCTCATCACGCAATGCGTGGGGAACATTGTGCGCTCTGAAAAATTTCGGTTGCGCGTTTACTTTCAGTTCCAAATGTGCTTTATAGTTCTTAGCGCAACTAAGGCCCGGTGCAAAAATGTCTGCAAATTCTTCACATAGACAAGAAACACTGTCTGAAGGCACAGCTTGGTTCACTGATAGGACCTGATTGACTATAGACAAGTTAAACAACTGGAATAAATCTAAACCAAACAAGTTCACTACAGAAGAAGAACGAAGGACGTAAAATGACAAAAGTTTTGTTTGTCCCTTGTATGTTGCAGGAAGGCTGCACTGTCCTAACACAGGGATAGCTTGTCCAGAATAACTATTTAACGTAACATTTGCAGCACGCAACGGAGGTGTGCCCAGTTGTTTGTATGTGTCTTTATTGATCAATGAGACTGCAGCTCCGGTATCGAGCTGGAATGGTATCACGTTGCCATTAATGTCCAAATCTACAAAAAGTTTATTGTCCCGCTGACGACAAAAGCGACTGTCTCGTGCAACGTGAACCGACGCTGGTACAGAATCACTTGCGACTTGAAGGGATTTCCTGTGATGTCGACGCACACTATTTGTGGGACGAACACAGTCACCACTAGAGAGAGTGGCACTGGGCGGAGTGGAATGAACTACATGAATTTCCACGGGCGAAGGTTCACGAGCCTGAGTATTCTTGGTTCGATTCCGATTCTGGCGTGAAGCAAAGGGCCTGGAATAGTTGTGAGTGTCTGTTCTGAGCTTTTTCTGGCAAACACTCTGAACATGTTCTTTTTTATTACAGAAAAAGCAAATAGCTTGGCGTGACGGGCAATTGTCACGCGAATGTCTAGTAGCACACCGCGGGCGTGATTTTAGCACTGCATTTGCTTGCTTGCGCGGCACACGCAGCGGAGAGCTTGGCTGCAGCTGTGCAAATGGGCACGAGGGCTGTTTACTGTTCCGTGCAGCTCGCCCGGCGGGCCGGTTAATGTGACACACAGCTGGCGAAGTTTCAAATGATTCCTGAGCAAAGTCAAGTGTGTCCTGCCTATCCAATAGGTCCATCACTTGTTGAAGGGAGGGTCTGACTAGTTTCAAAATCTGTTCCCACATACGAACATCAGAAACGTTCTGTGCAATTGCATCACGCACCATATTATCTGAATAAGGGAGTCCACATTCACACTCAAAAGCACAGTCCCTAGTAAGGCCTTGCAAGTTTTCAACCCACTCCCTATTAGTCTGACCGGCCGTACGTTTTGTACGAAAGAACATATACCGTTTGGCAACTACATTGACTGATTCTTTGAAATATGCATCTAATGCAGACAACATTTCTTCGTAGGACAGAGTTGCTACGTCACGTCGGGGAAACAATTTCACTATCACACGGTAGGTGGACACTCCTACACAAGAAAGCAAAAAAGGCTGCCGCTCAATACCTTGAATTCTGTAGGCGGCGAGATGGAATCCAAATTGGCGTGACCACTCCATCCAGCTTTCCAGTGCTGCATCAAAAGGACGAAAAGGTGGTGCAACTGTGTGTTGTGGCTGCGTTAGCGGTGGAGTGGCGGCTGCCGCATCGTTGTGCATTGAACGTTGACCCTGGACGAGCTGTCCAAGGGCATCCAATAAGGCCTGCGTCTGCTGATTCTGCAAGCGATAAAATTCGTACAGTACATCTGGAAATTGTGGCGAAACCATGACACAAGTAATTTAAGCAAGTATCAAGAATGAGACCGTTTTTACACTCGTCGCCATATGATGTGTTGGCAGAAGAGCCAACACCGTGTTGCTAGAGGAGGCCGAAATGCATGCGTTTAAGCTCACGCAGACTGGCGTGGGGTCTGGAACAATTAAAGGAGTTGAGTCTAATAAATAAAGTACGAAGCTCTTGGAATACTTAACTTTAATCCATAATTGGAAAACATCGCTCTTGTTGATACATTAATTACAACCTCAATATAAACTGGTAATGCCGTCTTGTTAGGTCGTAGCAAATGATGTAGCTGAAGGCTATGCTAACTATCGTCTCGGCAAATGAGAGTGTAGTTTGTCAGTATAGCATCGCTAGCAAAGTCGTCTCTACAACTGGGGCGATTGCTAGGACGTCTCTCTAGACCTGCTGTGTCGCGGCGCTCGGTCTGCAATCACTGACAGTGGCGACACGCGGGTCCGACGTATACTAATGGACCGCGGCCGATTTAAATGCTACCACCCACGAGGGAGCAGTAACTGCTGCGCAGAAGCAAACCCATTTCTGACGTTCTGCGCATGACGTCACTAAGGAACAGCTCTTGGCGCGCGCGAAGTGTACGTCTGAGCTTTGTGTTGCCGTGGTTCGTTCGTGTTGTGTTTCGTGCGTGTTGTCGTTTCCGTTTGGTTATCTTTGTGCAGTGAGTGTTTGTCCGAAGTATTAGAGTGTGTGGAAGCAATGCCAGGTTGTGCTGTTGTTGGCTGTAACTCTCACAATCGCAATACAAAAGGGACTGAAATAGTGTTGCATTGTTTCCCACGTGATGAAAGTCTGCAAAAGGTTTGGCTTTCAAAATGCTTTAGGAAAGATCCTGTGAACGTAGGGAACGCTAGAATATGCTCTCGTCGTTTCAAGGAAACGGATTATATCCGGGACTTACGTTCAGAGCTGTTAAATTTACCGCGGAAACTGATCCTTAAGAGTGATGCGTATCCGTCTTGCAATTTGCCTTGTGGTAGTAACGCCAGTGATAACACACCGATTGCAATAGAAGAAAGGAAAGAACGTTTTAACAAACGTGAAATTCGTAGAAGAAGCCTAGAGACTTTAAAGAAGCTCTCACCATTGAAGAGGAATGTTGACAAGTATACATTTACAGATGAAGTTCTTTGTAGTGATCCACATAAAGTCACTTTACAGAATTCTGTAGCGTCACTACAGAGGAGAAATGCTCATCTAAGGAACATGTGCATGAAATTGCGAGCACGTAATAAATATCTTAGAGGTCAGCTGTCCTCAATGAAACGACGTCTGCACGAAGAAGAATTTAATAAAAAGGAACTTGTGTCTCGTGAAACTAATCAAATACTGGGCAAAATATTTTCACCCAATCAAATTAGAAGCTTGTTGCATGGCTCAAAACGGGTTCGATGGGGCAGAGAGGACATTTGTAGGTCTATTACTTTACGTGCTCTGTCGCAGAAGAGTTACAATTTCCTCAGAGAAAAACTCGGATATCCTCTACCTGCAGTGTCAACCTTGCGTTCTTGGATTAATCGCAGTTTCAGTTGCCAACCAGGAATTTTGAAGGATGTTTTAGTGATGATGAAAATGCAGGCTGCAACACTGACTGACAGGGAACGTATTTGCGTTTTGTCATTTGATGAAATGAACATTGACAGTAGAATTTGTTACGATCAGCAAGATGACAGGATTCTTGGACCTCACAGTAATGTCCTTGTTGTCATGGTCCGAGGCTTGTTTGCAACGTGGAAGCAACCTATCTATTTCAATTTTGACGTTCAGATGACAGCAGCACTCTTGAACGAAGTAATTGTTTCCCTGGCCAGCATTTGCTACAATGTTGTGGCTGCAGTAGCAGACATGGGTGCAAAGAATAGTTCTGTCTGGAAGGAGCTTGGCATTACTCATGAAAATACTTGTTTTCCACACCCGTGTGATTCTCTGAGACGTGTGTGGGTGTTTGCTGACGTTCCCCATTTGCTCAAACTCTTAAGGAACCACGTGCTGGATCAAGGAATAATGTTGGAAAACAAGGCTGTGACAAAAACTGTGTTCGAGAAACTGTTAGTTCTGGACAGTGGCGAGATGAAAATATGTCCCAAGTTATCTCAGCAACACATTATAGTGAAGGGCAGAGAGCGACAGCGAGTACGCTTAGCAGCTCAGCTGCTATCAAATACAACTGCACAGGCGATTCGGTATTTGATGCCTGAAGAAGAACACGCCAGTGATTTCATACAGATGGTGGATGAGACTTTCGATGTACTTAATTCAAGGACAAAAGAAAGTAATAAATCACTAGCCTGTGGATTTGGTGTCAATTTTCAAGCCCAAGAACAGTGCCTACGTAAATTTTCGAAGTGTTGTGAGAAGATGCGTGTTGGCAACTCAAAACATCTCCTACCCTTCCAGAAAGGATTTTTGAAAACTGTTCGGTCACTTTTGGGTCTGTTCAGTGACTTAGCTGTTTATAATATTGAATATATTCTTACAGCAAGATTAAATCAAGACTGCCTGGAGAACTTTTTTTCTCTTATAAGAGGCCTTGGACGTTTTTATGATCACCCATCGCCAGTCGAAGTAAAGAGCCGAATAAGACTGTTGTTGTTGGGAGCAAACGCTCATGATATTCCACTTTCAAATGCATCGTCTGTTGAGCCAGATGAAGAAGGAAGATTCGTCACTGCAACTGTTTTTGGCAATATCCTGCCTGATATGTCTGAGGCGTTGCCAATGGTTGAAGGAGAGAAGGAGATAGAAGATTTAGATTTTGGAGTAGGAGAATCTGATGTGCCTCCAATGTCACTGGCTTCTGATTGCAGCACTGAAGGATTTAAATATCTTGCTGGATATGTAGCTTATCGATGCAGACAGTATGACAGATCACTGGCCACACCCACTGGAGAGTTACTGACACTGCCTGAGGAGACATCGAGAGGATGGCTGGGCATGGTTTCTCGTGGGGGTTTGCTTGTGCCTTCAGAAACGTGGCTCGAAACAATTAGCAGATTTGAGTTAATTTTTGCCCAGATCCATGGACACGACAGTTTGTCCAGGGAAACTGGTGTCATCAAGAACCTGTGTGCTATACTTACCGAGCGATTCCCCACTATTCACCCAGAAATCATTAAGATTTATGCTAGGACGAGAACCTTTATCCGACTGCGTTGGCTGTCTGCAAAGGACAAGTCGAAGAAAGCAGTTGCCGCTCAGCAACGGAAAGCAAGGAAGTGGTATTTGTCATCGCTTTAGAATGGAAATAAACATTATTTGTGAAAGTTAAATAATATATAAACTTAGTGATAGAAGTGAAGGTCCTCTGACTGTGTGTTTCACAACAAGCAAGACTCTACACTGACAGTGCCAAGGATTGGCTTATTGTTTCCCACACTACATACCAACTTTGCTGAACGGCGGACTCGGTAAGTTAATTTACCACTATTTCCTGTAAATCGTATTTTGCAGCACTTTTTTTGATTCAATGCTCTTTTATATAAGTGAATTTTAACAACTAGGGCAAACATTATACAGCCACCTTGATAAAAATATAAGCCAAGGTTTGAGGTGTGAGAAAATTAAGAATGTGTGTATGCGTGTGTGTGTGTGTGTGTGTGTGTGTGTGTGTGTGTGTGTGTGTGTGTGTCAGTTCAGGTAGGTAATTCAAATGCTTCCTACAAATAAGGCAATTGCATAATTTCTTGAGTGAAAATGAAAGTGTTTTTGTAGACATGATGTAAACAGAATATAAATGAGCGTTACATAGAGCTTGTCTACAAGTTAACACTTTTCCCAGAGCCAAAGTTAGAAAATCAAATGCTCATTTCGAACGTTTACTTCGTAGAGAACTGCAAAACAGACTGTACTTTGCACTTATTTTTGTATAGTTTGATCTATAGACGCTTGATTTTATTAAAGTCACCACTCAGCAGTGTCTGTTTAAAAGCTGGACAAGTTACAGAATATAGCAGTAACTTTCTAGAAATAGCAGAATAACAATTTACCTTTTACTATTTCTGTAGAAACTGAAACATTTCACAAATACTTCGCTTAAATGCGCGGACTGCGTCTTGTAGCGCTGTTCAGAGGCAGCGGCGGTTCCTTCGTGACGTCACAGCCTCAGCCAATGGCAGGACAGAACGCTTACTGCTCAACCTTATTTTTTTACGGACCTTGCTACCACCTAACAAGTGTGGTGTCTGGCGGTGACACCACAAGAGACGCTCAGTAGCTCGGTACGGGCCTTTGTTGAAGTTTCGAGAACAAACCCTCACCGAAGAGTCAAGCTGTATATTGCTCCCTCATACGCATATCTCGCGAAGAGACCATGAGGATAAAATCAGAGAGATCAGAGCCCACACAGAGGCATACCGACAATCTTTCTTTCCACGAACAATGCGACACTGGAATAGAAGGGAGAACTGATAGAGGTACTCAAGGTACCCTCCGCCACACACCGTCAGGTGGCTTGTGGAATATGGATGTAGATGTATATGTAGATGTAGAGCACAAAACCGTCACGTCGTGTTCATCAACTGCTGCGGCAGAAACTGCAAGAAAAGCTTCTTGTCACGGTGGGATTTACCGTTAAAGGTCCGAGAGCGTACGTTTCTAGAAGAGCCAACAAATATATTGCTTCCTCCCACGAATATCTCGCTGCAAGAAAATGAAGATAAAATTAGATCCCTGCTCACCTGGAGATTCACTACCAGTCTTTCTTTCGGCGAATCATTCTCGACTCTAACAGGAAAAGGGGAAAGTGATAGCGATATATAAAAAATACTCCTCACCACATACCTTAAGAAGGCTTGCGCAATATAGATGAAGACGTAGATTTGGGATTGCTAATCACCCACAGGGGTTAAGATTTTGCAACTCTTTTCCTACTTAGCAGTAACAGACATTCGAGCTACTGACTGGTAGCCGACGCCTGCTCTATAGTACCTCCATGGCTGTTTTGATAACTCACCGCCGATTACGGCGACATCGATTCACAAAATTTACTTCTCATCTATAATCACTCTTTGTCGTTCAGATTTTGGAATGTGTCACTTGTATTGTCATCGCATTAGACTCTATTCATCTCTAGAAACCTTACACTCTGACAGCCATCGGTAAAGTTACTGCTACTGGCCAACCACTGCAGACACTTTCGTGAAAAATAAAATCATTCGTACTGCGTTTACTGAGGCCAGTGCGACAACTTATCGTAACAGTAAAACACACACACACACACACACACACACACACACACACACACACACACCGGACGAAAGGTCAAAGTTACAAATTTTTAAGCACACTGGCGTATACCCTGATCTGAAACATCTCGATGGTTTATATACTCTGGAACAGCCAACAAATATTTAAGTGACTTTATTTACTCCAACATCAGTGCTGTATCAATACAATGGATCGTATACGACACAGTCGTTTAGAGTCTGTAATGTCTCGAAACAAGTTATTAGAAATACAGAATAAGGTATCAAAATTCTCACAGACGTTACTTAAGAATTAGGCTGATAAGACAAGTTGCATCAGTTCAATAAAGGCGAGCGTAAAACTGTTAAGTTAAGTTACATAATGCATAAAATTATGTGCATCATTCCTTAGTTACAGGTAATGAGAACGTGCAACACACATAAAAGAGTGCCAACGGCTCGACCTGGTGATAACTGGGCATTGTCTTCAGAAGACGAATCCAGGATCTTCACCTTCATAAATAGTTCAGCAAACCATCTCAGCGTTCAATAGCAACTGTGAGACACTACTTTTGTTCACAACTTAGGTCTTGTTCAAGTTTTTCTTGGCAAGTGATGCTCCATATCTCCTCCACGTATATAATTTTCCATCAAATTGCAATGACTCATCACTTTGTGATGCACTTCCTATAACTAATCACCAACGAATCCAGAAATATATCTGGTGGTACAGAAAACGGTATACACTTCTTTCGTAATAAATTAATGAAACTTGGGGAATATAAATAAATTCTCTGTTCGTTATTCATTTTCGTAAAGTAATATCTTTAACTACAGAAACAGTAAAAATCTGCAGGTAATAGGCATGATACCTTGTGTGTTAATACACTACTGGCCATTAAAATTGCTACACCAAGAAGATATGCAGATGATAAATGGGTATTCATTGGACAAATATACTATACAAGAACTGACATGTGATTACATTTTGACGCAATTTGGGTACATAGATCCTGGGAAATCAGTACCCAGAACAACCATCTCTGGCCGTAATAACGGCCTTGATACGCCTGCGCATTGAGTCAAACAGAGCTTGGATGGCGTGTACAGGTACAGCTGCCCATGTAGCTTCAACACGATACCACAGTTCATCAAGAGTAGTGACTGGCGTATTGTGACGAGCCAGTTGCTCAGCCACCATTGACCAGACGTCTTCAACTGGTGAGAGATCTGGAGAATGTGCTGGCCAGGGCAGCAGTCGAACATTTTCTGTAGCCAGAAAGGCCCGTAAAGGACCTGCAATATGCGGTCGTGCATTATAATGCTGAAATGTAGGGTTTCGTAGTGATCGAATGGAGGGTAGAGACAGGGGTCGTAACTCATCTGAAGTGTAACGTCCACTGTTTCAAGTGCCGTCAATGCGAACAAGAGGTGACCGAGACGTGTAACCAATGGCACCCCAAACCATCACGCCGGGTGAGCGCCAGTTTGGCGATGACGAATACACGCTTCCAATTTGCGTTCACCGCGACGTCGCCAAACACGGATGCGACCATCATGATGCTGTAAACAGAACCTGCATCCATCCGAAAAAATGACGCTTTGCCATTCGTGCACCCAGGTTCGTCGTCGAGTACACCATCGCAGACGCTCCTGTCTGTGATGCAGCGTCAAGGGTAACCGCAGCCATGGTCTCCGAGCTGATAGTCCATGCTGCTGCAAACGTCGTCGAACTGTTCGTGCAGGTGGTTGTTGTCTTGTAAACGTCCCCATCTGTTGACTCAGGGATCGAGACGTGGCTGCACGATCCGTTACAGCTATGCGGATAAGATGTCTGTCATCTCGACTGCTAGTGACACGAGGCCGTTAGGATCCAGCACGGCGTTCTGTATTACCCTCCTGAACCCACCGGTTCCATATTCTGCTAACAGTCATTGGATATCGACGAACTCGAGCAGCCATGACACGATACGATAAACCGCAATCACGATGGGCTAAAATCCGACCTTTATCAAAGTCGGAAACATGATGGCACGCATTTCTCCTCTATACACGAGGCATCACAATAACGTTTCACCAGGCAACGCCGGTCAACTGCTGTTTGTGTACGAGAAATCGGTTGGAAACTTTCCTCATGTCAGCACGTTGTAGGTGTCGCCACCGGCGCCAACCTTGTGTGAATGCTCTGAAAAGCTATTCATGTGCATATCACAGAATCTTCTTCCTGTCGGTTAAATTACGTGTGTGTAGCACGTTATCTTTGTGGTGTAGCAATTTTAATGGCCAGTAGTGTATCTGCAGGTTAAAATCAACTGTCGAGATCACAATAACACTTGTTTGATTACCGGTTTCGGCTTACGTTAAAGCCATCTTCAGAATTTTTGGCCGCCAATAGCTGATGGTAGCGCCTCCTCGGTTTCCTCGTGGTACCACGATCGCACATTGTCAATTGTGGTATCACGAGTAAGCCGAGGAGCCGCCAGCATCTGCCATTGGCGGCCAAATTTCTGAAGATGGCTTCAACGTAAGCCGAATCCGGTTAACAAACAAGTGTTATTGTGATCTCGACTGTTGATTGTAACCTAAAAGTTCTACAGTGTTCTTCAAATGATGGTTCTCTAAATTTTTCCTTGAAAAGAACATCACCTTCCTCCAACAATGGTTTAACTTGGTTAAGTCTGGGTATTCTCTTCAGAGGAGTCAAACACAGGATAATATGGGTAACTGATGCAGTGAGGGTTTAAATATTGAAGTACGTGCCACACTGTACATTGCCTGTCAAATTAGTACAGTCTTTGAATGTCGTACTTAACGGTAATCCGAGAGAGCGCCGCCTATTGACAGTAATTTGGTACTGCGCTGTAGATTGTTCGTGTGAGACAGCACTTCTAGAAGCTACGACAGAGAAAGATAGATAAAACAGGCTGTGAAATTCCAAAAGGAAATGAAAACCTGAAAGGACACTCCTAAAATGGCAACTGACTATATTACCCACCGATCCCGAATCCACTAGACTGGATAACATTTGAAGAGACGCTAGTCATAGACTTCATAAAGAGGGGGGAGGAAGAATATCTCCTCGAACTTAGAAACTAGCGCGAAGCCCAGCATCCTAAGAGGCAACCCGTCAAATGTCGAGTGGGACATATTATCCTCTTACAGGAAGAAATTTGGAAATTTGTGGTAAGGTCTTATGGAACCATACTGCTGAGGTCATCGATCCCTAGGTTTACACAATACTTAATCTAACTTAAACAAACTTACGCTAAGGACGACACACACACTCATGCCCGAGGGAGGACTCGAACCTCCGACGAGGTAAGCCACGCATACCGTGACAAGGCGCTCTAGATCGCTCGGCTACCCCGCTCGGCTTTACAGGAAGATATAAAGCCGATGCACATGGGAAAGACAGTCGCGTTATTGAAAGAAGACCAGGAAAAGGTATATTGAGTGATGTGAATAAAACTGGAGTCTACTTAGCAATCCATAAGACTTACATTTAGCGCCGGCTATTTGTGGAGAGAATAACTGGAAGCTCAGTGTTAGTAGATATACCAAGTTTAGTCGGAAAATGTAAGTATATTCTACATCGGCTAGTTACAACCTAAGGGTAACCTATTCCGTGTGTGCCTCGACGCCCCTACGGCTCGACCCATTGTTCTAATACCATATGTCAGCCGCATGTAGAGGAACGTAACGCGCAGGTCAAGCTGGGTCTATAATCGACATGTCCTCCAGTGAATGTGATGTAGACAAAACGACAGTTATCAAAGTGCTGTTTGTCAGTTTGATATCTGAGCGCATGTTTGTGTTATAAAAATCGTAAACTGTGCAGTAATATGAAGAATCAAATAAAAAAGAAAATTGATCTGAAGAAAACATGAAATAAACAGATAAAACTTAAACATTTGGATAAGGATTTGTTGATATTACTCTCCCAGGAAGATAATCATGTTTTCAGAAAGGTTCCATGAGCTATTTTGATTGGTGTCAAGCACGTATGAAACGCTGCGAAAGGCTGTGATAGAAATGAAGTTCAGGGGCAAATGTCACACGCAGGTACGAGCCCATTGTTGGTCCTATAACAACAAAATCGCTAATATCAACATACATTTTATCTGGAGTGAAAACCCTAGCAGCAAATGAAACTAAAGAAACAAAAGATTTGTCTTTACCGCAACTTCAGAGACTTGTATTGTTGAGAAAATTGGAATTACATAACCTTAAAATAGAAAAATAAAAGAAAAAGCAAGAAAAATTGTAGAGGACAGGTCTATTTAAACGGATTATAAGATATGAAACATAAATTTTGTACTGTTAAATTCTTCGTGTTATTGTATCCTCTCCATTCCTATCTTTATTGCCTGAAAGAAAAAAAGAAAAATACAGTTTGTGCAATTTTCCTGTTCTGTTGTAATTACGTGACTTTATATTATAATTACATTTCTTATATTTTGCTTATTAGAACGGAATGGAACACAATTAAACCAAGAAAAAGACACCTAAATAAGACCGAGCATTTGCTGCCGCCTCAGTTAACCACGAAACTGGTTTCCACTGCTTTCCACTTGTCTGTCAGTAGGTTTGTCTTTATTAGGAGTCTCACTTTCGTCTACCTCTTCTTCCGCTTCTTCTTCATCATCATCTTTCCAGTCTTCCAAATGATATTGAAAGTGATCTTTCAGCTGCTTGGAAATATTGTGCAGTGCTGCACACTTACTACAGCTCTTTCTCCGGCACGGACTAAATTGAATCGTCGCTGCTCAGCATTTCTTACAGACTTAAAGGGAGTGCGTAACCATGGAGATATTCCATACCCTGAACCACAAAGTAAAGCAGCCTGCCCATCGTACCCTGAAATTATATTTCTAACTGGGCTACGTCTCCTTATTCTAGCATCGAGCACGCTACCACGCCATTCTGCACTTATGCTAGTAAAATTCTCACCAGCTTACGGTGGCCTGCATATTAACAGAGACCTTTGCAACTGACGTATTAATCACCTTGTATCGTTGACTTTCTAATCCTATTTGGGTGCAGTCCAAAGCCCGCTTAAGAGTTGACAGTCATTACCTTTTTTGCCATTCTAGCTTAGCTGTATTAACTTCCTGCATTTTAGACGGGTATGGAATCCAGTCACGAAGTTTTAAAACTCTCTGATCCATATCATCGTTCACTGTTTTACATAGTGTTGTCCAGTCATCTCCAAAATCCTCGGCCACATCAGTCCGGAATTCAGGATAAATCTAAAAGTTAAAAAGTTCGCATTTTAAATTGCAAATCGAACAGTTCTTTACATCTACTAACGTCGCAATGAATCTGCCAGCCGCTATGGCCGAGCGGTTCTAGGCGCTTCAGTCCGGAACCTCGCTGCTGCTACGGGCGCAAGTTCGAATCCTGTCGCGGGCATGGATGTGTGTGATGTCCTTACCTTAGGTTAGTTAGGTTGAAGTAGTTCTAAGTCTAGGGGACTAATGACCTCAGATGTTGAGTCCCATAGTGCTTAGAGCCATTTGAACCATTTGAGCTCCGAATCTGATAACGTTTCTAATGTATGACTGGCAGCAACATCGCCATGGTACGGACAGTGCTTAAGAGCTATCGTGCCATAGCACC
Organism: Schistocerca americana; assembly: GCF_021461395.2. Lineage (NCBI taxonomy): Eukaryota > Metazoa > Arthropoda > Insecta > Orthoptera > Acrididae > Schistocerca > Schistocerca americana. Next base: position 133,018,627 of record NC_060122.1, on the reverse strand, counting down.
GACTTTAGGAATAACGTAGATGTATCTCAGTGTGAAAACTGTATTCTACTCTTTATTTAGAGGTTATATTCAGCGCATCGAGAAAGGCCAAGATACACCTTGGCATATTAGAATGTACAACGCTTATTCACACACAACTTTCATACATCTCGTTGTTGCCCATGTCACTGTCTTTGTAACTGCTCACTCTGCTTCAGATTGACCAGGTGGAGGGGATGCTTTAAGCAGATACACTTTTCAGATCTGCAACGTAATTTCTTTAACTGTAGAAGTAATTACAAAGCTTCAAGAAGATACACGTAGTGTCTCATCCGTTCATCCGTGACATATAAGACAAATATATCCGCATTCTAATTCGAATATTTCACAGTGTCTGTTACTTCCTTAGCTTACTCTGATATAGCAATACCACGAGGACTATTCGAAAAGTGAGGTCCGATCGTGCGCGAAATGGAAACCACAGTGAAAATCCGATGAAGCTTTGCACGGATGTGTTGGGCAATACAGATACTCTTGGCAATGTCTCTAGAATGCCCGTCGATCGTGCCACGCCGCTCTTTCCAGCTCCGAGCGCACAGTGAACACGTAAAGATGCCTCCCCCCTAGTACGAGGGCCTTGTGGGAGATTTCGCCTGATGTCATGCAGTCCACATAACTGCCATGCGTTTCCTTCTTCATGACAATAATTCTGGGCCACACTTCCCAGGGCAAAGAAGATGCTCCTGCAGAGTTTTCGATGAGAAGTGTGCGATCAACCACGATACAGCCAGTAACTGGCTTCCCCAAAGATTCATTTCTGCTCATATGAACTCTTGACTATGAAGACGAAATTTTGGCTCAGACAACGACCTGCAGATCAGCGTAGGGAATTGGTGGAAAGCACAGGCGACTGCATTCCGTGACGATGGTATTATAAAGTTGGTACAATGCTATGACAAATGTCTAAGTCGGAGCGGCGCCTATGTACAGAAATACCTGGAAGGTATAGCTAAATGATGGAAGTGAGACCTTTCTGATTTCACAGTGGTTTCCATGTCGCGATCTATCAGACCATACTTTCCGAGTAGCCCTCGTATAACAAGGTGGATGCAATATTTATTTTGCCTTTTTAATATATTACAAAATATCTACGAAACTTTCACCAATTTCCATTCTAAAACATGTGTAATTAAGAAAAAACAAAAGAACTTAATATGTCGTGTGGAAGGAAATGTGGGTAGCCGAGGAAGTAATGCAAGTAATCGACGAAAAAATGAAATACAAAAATGTTCGTGGAGAGCTAGAAATGCAGCAAAACATCAGTAGGAAGTGAAATGAACACTCGAAAATCGCGAAGAAGTCGAATAGCTAATTGTCAGCAGAAGGTCTGATTCAGACTGCAGACACGTCACAACAGCTTTCGGAGAATTTAAAAGCAAAAATGCCATTATTAAAATTGCAAATGGAATACTACTCTCAGACGAAGAGATGGAGAACAGAATGGAAGAGTAAATCACAGACGTCTACGAATGGGAGGAACTGTATGGTAACGCAACAAGAACAAGAAACCAGATTCGGGTTGGAGAACATAGGGGCCAAGTATTGGCTCATGAGTTAGGCAGATTTATGCAAGACTTGCTATCAAAAATGGCGGAGGAAAAAGGTAATATTCATGCAGAATTTCTAAATACATTGGGGAAGATGGCACCCGAACGATTTCACCAGTTAGTGCACAGAGTCCATGAGATTGGAGGCATAAAATCAGATTTTCGGAAGATTTTCAAACACTCAATCCGGAAGATAGGTAGAACAAAAAAATGAAGAAACTATCGCATTAACAACTTGACAAATCGTGTATCTTAAGTTGCTGATAAGAATAGTGTACAGGATAATGGGAAAAGCTGCGTATCTGTTTGTCTGGCTGTTCAAAATGTACAGGCACAGAGAGGAGGTTCTGACATCATCTATAAATCGAAGAAGGAAAGAAAGTACCCAAATAATGGTTGAGAAGTGGTATTAAAGCTTTGTGAAACTGAGGGGGTAACTAAACAGTCTAATGTGCACAGAATATGGAACGAGAGTAAGGTAAAGAAATATGAAATTATTAAGCATCATGAGAATGAAGATACAGCATTGGGGATCACGTAGGAAACAAAGTGACGTAACTCACAAACACACACACTAGGTGTTCTGGCTTAGGGAAACAGGGAAACAGTGACACGTTACTGTACGACGAATCCAAATCATGTGATGATGACTTGGTACTAAACTAAACCAGGTAACTTATATGACCAAAGACCCAAATATACAACTTTTTGAAATATGAAGTGATTCAGCTAGCTTGCAAGAAAAATAAAGAATGACAAGCGAAACAAAGAGGGAATATGAAGCACCATACTAGAGGTAAAAATATACTTCGCTAAAAGAAGTCGACTGATATTAAACACCGACCTTAAGTGGTGAAAAAATTTCGGCGAATGTACGTCTGGAGCACAGTATTGTATGGAAATGAATCTTCGACTGTGGAAAAGTCTGAAGCTTTTTGAGATGTGGTATTGAAGGAGGCTGTTCAAAATTAAGTGGAAGGAATTTCTCTACAGATTTGGCGAGGAGAAGTGTATGTGGAAACACTGATTAGACGTAGCGTCAGAATAATAGGTCATGTATTAAGACATCGGGGAATAACTTCCACTGTGCGATAGGGACTCATAAATGGCAAAACGTATAGGGGAAGATAGACACTGGAATATACCCAAGAAATAGCCGGCTATGTTGGATGTAAGTGCTGCTCTGACCGAATGGGATTGACACAGGAGGGGAAGTCGTGGTGGGTCGCATAGAAATGTCTGGACGACGATTAAACTCCCCTTCTAGCCCCCCTCCTCTCCCCTTCCCCTCCCCATCCAAATAAACAATCTTGTGTATTGATAAGTGCTGTCGTCATATGAAACTTACAAGTGCTTCGTTATTTACTTGTTCAGCTAACAGCAGCGATGACCCCTGTATAATAATATAGATACAACAATATAGAGCTATAATCCATACAAAGTAAATTACGGACACTAAGAAGTGTCTAAGTTTCCACAATTTTACAGGCTACATTGCAAACATATTGCGGAGGACAACTTACACCTGTCACAACGTATGGAGCAACTGAACTTTACCGGTGTTCAAATAATTTACGGCATTGCCACTGGGTAGCGTCCTCGACAACCACCGATATTTCGACAGGTGAAAATTCCTCCATTTTCAAGGCGCAAATAAAACGATAAATCGCTGTCCCTGGCTAGTTAAGCCCTTGGTGTGCAGGGTTACGTCAACCAGAAAACGAAGGGGCTGTGTATGCTGAAATACAATACACACTGTGAATAACTAGCGCCATCAAGCAACAGAATATGACTGACATCAGACGTTATTGATAGTGATATACTAATCGAAAACAGGTCAGCAAGTAGCGCTGACTCTGTCTTTCTCTTGTTTGTTGAGGCAGATGATATGAGAAGTCAACTGTGTCACAGCTGTGGATGTCAGAATGATCCGCTTCCGCTGGACGGGCCGGTACTCAGGTCGCTTGTCAAGGCCTCGCATGCCTTAAGAAAATTATGGCGTAGTGGGTAACTAATAGAACGGGGATGGTCCTACAAAAATGAGACGTGGTAGGCGCTTCTCGTAGTACATAATAATTAAGGGGATCATCTAACTATGAAATGAAACACTGGTCCACATTAACCCCTATTTATTATAAATTTGCCTTCTAACATAAACATGAACTAGAAATAATTACAGAATGTATACGATCTTGACAAATGCAGAGAACAAGGAAAATGACAATTATTGAATGGAATAATTTTTGATGTGAAATAGTTTTAATTTAACTCTTACGTGACCTGGCATAGACAGCACAGTTTATGTGAAAGGGACAAAACTGGGAACTTAACCTACAGTGAGTGCCTAATCCCAGAAAAGGAATTAAAACTACACATGCAGATAACATCACTTATCGAGTCATGAATGAGACTTCAATCTCTCAGGAAAACCTACTTGAGCTAAATAATACATCTACAGTCACTAGCTAAGCCTCGTATCCTGGTCGCCTAAGCTGCAGTGTCTCACCAAATTCTGTATTCAGTATCGTGGAGAGTTGCGAGTGCTGTAATCTGCTGCAGTCTGCAGCACGTCAGCTGCTGACTGGGAACACCACTCTACAAAATCCGCAGCCGAAGCGTTTTAAAAATGGTTCAAATGGCTCTGAGTAAATTGGGACTTAACACCAGGTCATCAGTCCCGCCGGCCGTTGTGGCCGAGCGGTTCTAGGCGTTTCTGTCCGGAGCCGCGCTGCTGCTACGGTCGCAGGTTCGAATCCTGCCTCGGGCATGGACGTGTGTGATGTCCTTAGGTTAGTTAGGTTTAAGTAGTTCTAAGTTCTAGGGGACTGATGACCACAGATGTTAAGCCCCATAGTGCTCAGAGCCATTTGAACCATTTTCATCAGCCCCCTGAACTTAGAACTACTTAAACCTAACTAACCTAAGGACATCACACACACCCATGCCCGAGGCAGGATTCGAGTCGGCGACCTTAGCAGTGGCGCGGTTCCGGACTGAAGCGCCTACTACCGCTCGGCCACTGCGGCCGGCGAAGCGTTCTCTCCAGAATCTGCCGGCTAAGAGTTCTCTCCCGAAACAGACTTCTCTCTCCTGTCTACCAGTTTGGGCAATTCTACCACCTAGCAAAATTTTATGTCTTTAACTAATCGTCTAATTCCCACGTAAGTTTTCACTTCAGCCAGTATGCTACGCTCCATGATTACATTTCTGGGAACTGGTCTCTTGACTATCCTTCTCTGCTATTTTTTAAGAGTAACCAACGAGGAGCTCTCTTACAACCTTTCAGACAAGAAAGTGTTCATCTCATAAAGTGGCGCGAAAAAGACGGACCAACACTTTACAAAGACGGAAAAGAATTCCTGAATAGAGTGCAGCTGCATCACTTTACGCGGAACACTGAGATCAGTATCTGTGGTGGACTTCCATTTCCACAATGTTCCGGGAAGGCGACCTGACGGCGAAAACAAAATTATTTTTAAATATGTTTCGACCAGATGACACAACTTGTACAAACTATAATTCTACACTAGTGCAGGTGCTCGTTATGGAACGTTACACAACTTTTTTGAATAGTGACATGGATCCATATTGCGCAGTGTGCATTACGCGAAACACGGCCAGACTCTGAAGCGCCTAGGTCAAACAGTGCCGGGGATATACTTGCTCCTGACAGACGTAATTAAATTTTTATGGCAGCAAGATCAACAGCCGACCCTTCGCCCTCATTCCCCCCACTTTCTGAAACGCCACGATGGTCCTGACGAGACAGTGAGTCACTACTCTAGCTCTCTCTGCCCAACCAGAAAAGAGATTGAATTAATTCAAAAGTAGACAGCTTAATCCTGGCAGTTAATGGAGTTAATTATTAGAAACCTTAAATATTTATTATCTGACACACATAGAAGTCAGATTGTGCTGAATTTAAATCAGTTATGAATGAAACATGTGAGATGACAGTCTACAAATTGATTGAATCATATCAAGAAGTAAAATTACAAACAGATTTCAAACAAAAGCATCTCATTATATTTATAAGGTCAGTTAGTTTAATTTTAACAGCTTCCACAACAACATTACCCCAGTAACTGAAAGTGCACATCATAATCTCTGTGTTGTGATACTTCATTGGATCCTCACGATGCTAATGGTCTTACAGATGTATAACATACCATGCTACATGGTATATGGCTAACACTTGCCTTACACACTGTGTTAGGTAAGTTTTTACCATATAGCCTGCAGTTGTTCCGTGTTATACATACTTCATAACTTATGTTAACTGTATTTATATTGATATCATTGCTTTCTATTTGCAAACTGTCTTGCTTTTGGATCTGTTTGTGCTCAATGGTTGATCTTCCTAATATAAAAATTTAATTGTGTCTATCAGGAATAAGAAGTGAACAATGTTTATCCCAAAATAAACCTTGTGTATTGCCAGAATATAAACAAAATTTTGCAGTAACTTCCAGTACAAAACTAAGCCTCCCGTGCACGTGTCATATTAAAACTTTTATTAATCTTCTGTTTTCTGTTTGGTTTTATGCAGCTCGCCACGTATTACTCTCCTGTGCCAACCTCTTCATCTGATACAGTGCACCGCAGCGTTCTCACTCACATGTTGAACATATCCCCGCCACAGCTTTTAGCTTCCACATCTCCCTGAAGCATCATGGAAACGTTTCATTTACGACTTAACACAAGTCGTTTCATCCTGTCCTTTGCTCTTGTCAATTCCTTTGTTGATAATTTCGTTTCTTATTTATCTATTTACATAATTTTCAGCATCCTATTACACCACATAACAAATGTTTCGATTCTCTTTTTCGGTTTTCCACACTCCATATTCATACAATGAATTTTTCCAAATATACATTCTCAAAAATTTCTTCCTCACATTTACGCCGTTGTTTGATACTAGTAGCCTACTTTTGGCCTGTAATACCCTTTTAGCTGTGCTAGTCTGCTTCCAAAGAAGTTGAATGCCTTCACTTCGTCTTCTTCTCGGTCCCCAGTTTATCGCTAATCTCAGCTATTACTCGTTACTTCCTTTTCCTTCCTTTTATTCTCAACCCACAGTTTGTACTCCTTAGACTGTCCATTCAGTTCAACAGAACCTGCAATTCTTCCTCACTTCCAATGTAGAAAGCAATTTCATCAGCGAATCTTATCACTGATATCTCTTCATTCTAAATTTTCTATCCAATCTAAACCTTTCTTGTATTTCCATAATCGCCTCTTCGATGTATAGATTGAGTGTTAAAATATTATGTGCTTGTTTAGTACTATACCTAATCAGAGAACTTCGTTTTTGGTCTTTCATTCATGTTTTGTCTTTTAGTTCTTGTACATATTGTATATTACCCACCTTTCTCCACAGCTTACATGTATTTTCCTAAGAATTTCGAACTTCTTGCACAACTGTACACCGTCAAACGCTTTTTCTGCTTTTAATAGTAATATGAATGTGTCTTGATTCTCCTTGAGCCTTGCTTCCACTAGAAGTGCAACGTCGGAACCGACTCTTTGTGCCTTTACCTCTCTAGAGGCTAAACTGATCGTCATATAGTGGTTCCTCAAATTTCTTATTTGTAATGTGTAACTAAATTCTAGTTACCACTCATACATAAGGAAAATACAAAGGAAGGTAATTTCCTGTGACATCTTCCTACTTTCAAAATAGTTTATATTACAGGACTTCCTAAATTCCTCGAATAACAGTATCAAAAACAATTTTCGAATCCCAGTATGATTAAATGAACAATAATAATATACATATAATATATATCATAAAATTTCCAAAGAACTGCAATGTTTTTGCACGAGAAAGGCCGAAGACAGATCAAAGTATCACACCAGGCAATAACAATGCAGGTGAGCCTCTCAAACTGTTGTATTCACTGGCTTCACCTGCAGCATTTCAGAAGATTTTCCAGGTAGTAGGAAACAGGGTTTACAGATTATGATTTTTATTTCAGTGAGTGAAGTATAAAAGTGTGTTTCTTGTAAACATCAGCAATAGTCATCGATGTTCAATATATAATACAGCACGATCTGGGGATTGTCTACACAAAAGCTTACTTAATGTCTGAAGATACCATTTTAAAATGGACAATCAATAACTGATTGTCACATAGACTACTCCAGCCAATAATGAATGACGCTACAGCATTCCTATGTAAGTCCCATTTTTTTCAAAGTAATAACTAATATTCAAGACAATGGCCATGAGGAAACTATTGATACAATGATCTGATTGTTTCCTTTTTAATCATACTGTGTAATAGAGAGATGTTATTTGTTTGAGAATAAGCTGTTTAATAGCCGTGTAAACTGTAATTAATTGTGTCGTGATCCAAGGAAGGTCAGTTTCGTTAAAATAAGAATTATAAGCAATTAGTTTACCTATATTTATGTACCTGGAACGTCTTATCATTTTAATTGATATTAATTTGTACACTTAAAACATTTTTATCATTGATAAAATTTAAACAAGATAATAAATTCATTGACATAAAAGCACTATTACAAACATTAGCTTCTGAAAATGAGACTGACAACAAATACATAATTTGTGAAAAAGACAGCAACTATCCAGTAAGCAAATATAATTCCCTAGTTAAATCATTTAATGATTTAATTTATTTGTTTTACTTTCTGACAGAATGATGTGGCAACACATGTAAATATGTAGTGGAAAATGGACAATAATCTTATTGGAAAAATGATACAAAGTACAAAAAATCATGAAGGAACACATGTACTGAAATAAATGTTTTAAAAAATGGTTAGTAACGAATGAGGAACCCACGTTGTTACTGTAATATAAATAAAAAGCGATTATATGCATCACACATTGCCAGACTGAAAGAAACAGAATTCCTGGGAAATGACAGAGTTGTGTGCAACTGGTATTTAGCCACTTCAGCTGTTGATCATGTTAACAGGCTTGCATCAGTGGTAACACTGACTGGTTCCTATCTGCTCACTGAATTTAGGCGCTGACGGGCTTGGCTTACACTTGGATGGGTGACCGTCCGATCCTGGCAAGCGCTACTGGCAGGCTCTGAACCCATTTGAGGTTAAACTATGTTATATTATCGGCATCCACAGCTGTTGAAAGGTCTGACGTTAGGAAGAATTCCGCTAACAGCTGGTAAAACTGTTGTTTATTGATACACAACCGGTTTCACAGCCTGAAACTGCATCATCAGGTGCAACATAAATGGTAAAGCGCAAAGTACAGTGTCAACATATTTTGTGGATATTAAAATTAATAAAGGAGTGTCTAAAATACACACACACCGTTAAAAGGTCAATCGCATACCCATAGCTCCTAGTCAAAATTTACTATTCAGTGAATACTGTCAATGCTTTAGCGAGCGAAAGTAGCGAAGACGTGCTCCATTGATTTAGGACAAACTGCTGATAGAAGAAACTTGTGATTGTAGAGTCATGTTTTAAAATATGGCAGCATCTAAAGAAAAGAGAAATATTTTATAGTGAGAAGATGCTAAAAAGTTTTCAAAGCATAGTGTTGCGACTCATCATGTTAGCAGTGACAACTTTTTATCGCCAATCCTGCCCTTTTAAAATTTTTTTGCGTCCTCTCACTATAAAATATTTCACTCTTTCCTTTTTAGATGCAGACAACTTTTAAAAAATGACTGTCTGAAAGCAAGTTTCACCTATCAGCAATCTGTCCTAAATCACTGGAGCATGTCCTCCTTAGCTTTCGTAGTACTATTAATCAACGAATAGTAAATTTTCATCAGGACCGATGGGTATTCTAATGACCTATTAACGTCATGCGTATATTTCAGATATGCCATTATTAATTTCAACACCCAAAAATGTGATGACACTGTACTTTGCTCTTTGCTACGTAGGTTGCACCTGATGATGCGTCTTTAGGTCGCGAAACCGGTTGTATTTCAATAAACGACAATTTTACCAGCTATTAGCCGAACTCTTCCTAACATCATGCTAGCTGAGGCCTATTGAGGAGGATCTTGTTTGAGAAGTACAGCACGAAAACTGACAACAGCTAGGAGAGCGGGTACTGGCCACAACACAGGCCCCATCGAACCCGCTGTAAGTAAGCTGTTTAGGTTTATATGTCGGTAACGCCACGTAGCGCTCTGCAGGAAAATCACTGACTGTGCTGTGTACATAAAGTCTGTGGCTGGTTGGCATTGTTGGAATATTTGCTATAGCAGTGTTGGGCAGTTGGATGTGAACAGTGTGTAGCGTTGCGCAGTTGGAGGTGAGCCTCCAGCAGTGGTGGATGTGGGGAGAAGGATGGCAGAATTTTGAGAGCGGAAGATCTGGACGTGGAAATTTGTAAGACTGGATGTCATGAACTGATATATATATTATGACTTTCGAACACTATTAAGGTAAATACATTGTTTGTTCTCCATCAAAATCTTTCATTTGCTAACTATGCCTATCAGTAGTTAGCGCCTTCAGTAACTAGAATCTTTTATTTAGATGGCAGTACTGGTGCATGCTGTATTGCAGTAGTTTGAGTAACGAAGATTTTTGTGAAAGTGATATTGCGTTGCGCTTATATATATATATATATATATATATATATATATATATATATATATATATATATATATATAATTGTAACATTCTGGCAAAGTACTTTGAAAAACTGCTCAACACAGACCCCCCCCCCCCCCCTATGGAAGAAATAATGACAGAAACGAGCACATACAATCCAGATAGTGAACCTCCAACTCTAGAAGAAGTTAAAGAAATAATTAAGTCACTCAAGAATCGTAGAGCAGCAGAAGAAGATGGCATCATCGCGGAAATCTGGAAGTTACAAGACCCAGATCTCACCAAAGACATCTACAGGACCTAGGAAGACATCTGGAAGACCATGAAAATTCCTGACGACTGGAAAACTGCCCTGATACACCCAATACACAAAAAACGTGACAAGACTGACCAGAACAACTACAGAGGAATATCCCTACTACCGGTCACATACAAGATCCTCTCTAAAGCTTTACTGAACAGACTAGAATGCCAGACCGACCACTTGATTGGGTAATACCAAGCAGGCTTCCGTAAAGGGCTGTCTTGTGCGGACAAATTTGGAACCTGAAAATGATTTTACGACACAAACAGAACCGGATCATTACCTTTGTTGACTTCAAAAAGGCGTACGACTCTATCGACCGGAAAACTCTTTCAAAATTCTAGCAGAATACAAAGTAGACAACAGAACACGGGCTATCATAGAGCAAACTTTAACCAACACGACCTCCAAAGTAAAGTTCTGTGGGGAACTATCAGAACCCTTTGAAATTCGCACAGGTGTCCGACAAGGCGATAGGCTCTCACCTCTCCTTTTCAATCTGGTGTTAGATAAGGTCATAAAAGAATGGGAAACATCACAACAGGGGATAACCTTAGGAAACCTACAGATTAAATGCCTGGTTTTTGCAGACGATTTGGCGATTGTCACGAAAGGTATAAAGGGAACAAAAGACGCTATTGAAAAACGGCACGAAATCGCTTCCAAAACTGGACTACAGATCTCTTACGAAAAGACACAGTTTATGAGCACAAAGAAACTCTCATCTCTGAACACAAGGTATGGCACGATTTACAAAACGGCAAACTTCAAATACCTTGGTGAAACACTACAAATGAGTGGACATAACAGAGATTCAAACGAAGAAAGAAAGAAAGACTAAACTGGACAAGGCATACAAAATAGTGTGGAATCATTACAACAAGAAGTCTGTCTCGCAAAAAGCCAAATTACGCCATTACGACACGGTGGTACTCCCCGAGGCACTATATGCAGCAGAGACCACACTAATCCTAGGGCATAAACGTATCAGTCAATTAGAAAAAGTAGAACGGAAAATACTTAGGAAAATATTTGGCGCAACTAACAACAATGTAATATGGATCAAGAAACCTACAGAGGAACTGTACAAACATACGGAGACAATCACAGAAAAGATTAGAAAACGCAGACTACAATTCTATGGACACCTATACAGAATGCCATCACACAGGCTGACCAAACAGATCTTTGACTGGGTAACCACTAGAAACAACAAATGGGTGGCAGAGGTAGAAAACGACCTGAACCAACTCAACATAACAGCAGACACAATAAACGACAGAATAAAATTCAGAAACATCATTAAGAAAAGTAAACTACATGAGATACAATGTGACAAACGAACAGGCATAAAATGGACCGAAGAACACAAGCAAGATCATAGCCAGAAGATGAAAGAAATATGGGCAACCAAAAGGCAATCAAGATGAAGCCGAAGACACAAAGCCGACAAAAAGCATGGACAGAGGACCGGAAACAGAAACACAGCGAGCGAATGAAAGAAGTTTGGGCAGCAAGGAAGGCAGCAAAAGGAACTGGCAATGTAGTTTAGTCCAAATCAAATGCGCTCTTTAAGGGCAAAACACCATATATATATATATATATGGTGAGTCAGTTTACAGTTGATCAGAATAAGTAAAGAGAGAAATGTCTGAGTAAGTTCAGTTTTGCTTAGCTGTTTGAAAATCAAATAACGTAAGAGGTTTACCAGCTCTGCCATTCTTAATTTTTCTAAGGGGATATTTCACCGCATCCAATGACGATTATCAGCTAAGGACGGCGCGGCGGTCGCTTGGTACGGCTGGACTTTCCAAGACCTGTTCCGGCAGAGTTTAGTTTAGTTTCAGTTGCTGTCCATGTTTGTTGGTAAGTATTAAAGCACCGTTGCCACAGTTACTGTGGCATCTCGCTTGTCATTACAATTTAAAATCCACAAAAACGACAGTCTGTGTCAGATATTATAGCTCCACTGATATACTTGCATAAATTTGATCATTATTATTTTGTGCTTTCACTGAAGAATAACAGAGCGTAGCTTACAAAATTTATTTAAGCAATGGTCATGTTATTATTGACAGCATAATATACTGAGAAATTAAAGGAAAATGGCCTGCATAAAACTGGGAGTGATTCAAAGAAATTTTTGCTTGAGAGGTGTCTCCAGTTATGGTAAATGGCATCAAGTTTCTCCAGAAAAGCAATGTATGAGCACAAAAATCAGTATCACTCTGCGTGAATGAGAAAGAACTTTAGTGGGAGAACGACAAAAAAATTGCAGACGAACAGAGAGACCAGTAAATCATGCGACTGGAGAGGCTGCTGATGGCAGAGGGCATGGGTCGCATTTCAGTGGTGCCAGTTTGGTCGATCAGTAGATGGGGTCCACTAGGCATGGCCTGCACCTAAGTTGGTATGGTATGGTATGGGGAGGCTGACAAGGCTTATAGATGCCAGTGTAGTGGGTGGTGGTGAGATCACTCATGGAAAAATTCCTGTACTAATTGGTGTTAGTGCTGTACCTTTTTTAGACTGAAGTCAGCTGACAGGTATACCAGCTTAAAGGAAGTCCCTCTAACTAAGGAATCACCTTCAGAGGGCGTCGTGTTTCCAACTAGAGAAGGAATTAGCGAACTTCATCAGAACATAGGTGGTATTAGAGATAAAGTTAGTGAACTGCTTAATGATGTTGACTCCGAAATTACTGGTATATTGGACCACCACTTAAATAATTTGGAAATTCAGAGGCTTCCTTTAAAAGGATACAGATTAGCTGGCTGTTTTTCAAGGAGTTCCTTGAGGGGTGGGGAGTGGCTATGTATGTAAAAAACAGTATTCCATTTGAATTCATAGAAGTATCACGGCACTGCAGTGAACAGATATTCGAATGTTGTGCAGGGGCAGGTGAAGTTAGTGAAACTAAACTTCTAATTGTTGTTGTTTATGGGTCCCCTAACTGTGACTTCAGAGCATTTCTGCTCAAGCTAGAGAGAGTTCTTGATTCACTTTGTGGGAAGTACCAGAAATTAGTTATATGTGGTGACTTCAATATAAATTTTGTGTATGATGGTGCAATAAAAAGGAAGTCGGTAGATCTCTTAAATTCATATAGTCCGATGCAGACTGTGCCTTTTTTTCAGGTATGGTGCATGGGAACTGTAGCACAGCCACAGAAAATATTTATATTAATTCTTCATTATTAGATGGGCATTATGTTAGTAAAAGGATGGATGGCCTTTCAGACCCTGACGCACAAAGTTCAACACTAAAAGGGTTTTGTACTCAAACAAATGTCACATGTAACTACAAACTATGTAGGAAACTAAATGCAACAGCAATAGAGAGGTTTTTAAACCTCGTCAAGGAACAAGAGGGACATGATGTTTATAGTGTCTCTAACATAATTTTCCGGCAGGATGTTTATAGTGCCGACAACATAGATAATAAATATAATGCTATACTTAACACATTTCTCATGCTCTTTGAGAGTTGCTTTCCATTTGAACGTTCTAAACGGGGTACTAGCAGTAATTGGCAGCTGGGTGGCTGACTAGTTGGATAAGGATATGATGTATAACAAAGCAGGAATTATATCAAAATGTTAGGAGTAGTCAGAATCAAGCTACAGTAGCCCATTACAAACAGTACTGTAACATGGTTAAAAATGTTACTAGAAACGCAAAGAGTATGTGTTATGCAAATAGAACAGCTAATTCACAGGACAAAATTAAAGCCATATGGTCAGCTGTGAATGATGTGTCTGGTCAGCAGCACAAGGTCGACGATATAAAGTCAGTTTATAGTAAAAATATTTCTGTTACTGATAAATCAGATATATGTACAGTATTTAACAATCATTTTCTGAGCATTGCTCGTGAATTAAATAAAAATGTAGTTTCTACAGGGAATCATATACCTCTCTTAGCAAATGCCTTTCCGAGATTGATGTCTGAAATACTCCTCTGTGATACAGACGAGGGGGAGATTGAGTGAATAATTAAATCACTGAAGACCACGGACTCTCATCGATATGATGGAGTGTCTAGCAGAATATTAAAGTACTGTACTGCACATGTTAGCCCTGTATTTAGGAATATTTGTAATGTTTCCTTTAGAAATGGTCAGTTTCATGAACGATTAAAATGCTCGGTAGTAAAGCCGCTTTATACAAAAAGGATAATGTAGAAAATTTTAGACCTATTTCTATGCCCTCAGTGTTTGCTAAAGTTATTGAAAAGGCTGTGTATGTAAGGATAATTGATCGTTTTATAACACACGATTTGCTACCAAATGTACAGTTCGGTTTTAGAAGTCGTTTAACAACTGAAAATGCTACATTCTCTTTTCTCTTTGAGGTACTGGATGGGTTAAGCAAAAGGTTTCGAACGCTAGGCGTAATTTTTGATTTAACTAAGGCGTTTGATTGTGTTGATCACAAAATATTGCTCCAGAAGTTTGACCGTTATGGAATACGTACGGGGAGCAGCTCACATTTGGTTCACCACTTACTTTAGCAACAGGCAGCAAAATATAATTATTCACAACGTTGAGAAGGGCTGTGATGTGGGGTCTGAGTGGAGTACAGTCAAGTGGGGGGGGGGGGGGGGGGGCGCAGGGATCAGTGTTGGGGCTACTCCTGTTCCTTGTTTATATAAATGATATGCCTTCTAGTATTACTGGTAACTCTACAATATTTCTGTTTGCTGATGACGCTAACTTGGTAGTAAAGGATGTTGTATGGAACATTGGCCCAATTTCAAGTAGTGCATTTCATGATCTGAGTTCATGGCTTGTAGAAAATAAACTAACGCCAAACCACAGTAAGACTCAGTTTATACAGTTTCTAACACAAAATTCAGCAAAACCTGACGTTTTAATTTCACAGAATGGACATATGATCAGTGAATCTGAACAGTTCAAATTACTAGGTTTTCAGATAGAAAGTGTTGTGGGAAGCCCACGTTCAGGATCGTGTTCAAAGACTTAATGCTGCCATTTTCACTATTCGAACGGTATCTGAAGTCAGCGATCGTTCGACACGAGAATTAGTCTACTTTGCTTATTTTCATTCGCTTATGTCGTATGGTATTATATTTTGGCGTAACCCTTCCCATTCTAAAAGGATGGTTTTGGCTCATAAATGGGCGGTTCAGGCACTAAGTGGTGTAAGCTCACGAACCTCTTGTCGACCCCTGTTCACGAGTCTGGGTATTTTCACATTGGCCTCTCAGTATGTATAGTCATTACAGTGATTTCTTCTTAACAATGTTATCTTATTCCCCAAGAAGAAGCATCTTTCACTCAGTTAATACCCAGCATAAATGAAACCTGTATTTCGCTCGGACTTTCTTAACTCTTGTGCAGAAAGGTGTGCAGTATACTGCTGCATCCATTTTCAATAAGCTACCGCTCGAATTCAAAAATCTTAGCAGTAATCCACACGCTTTCAAATCGAAATTGAAGAGTTACCTCATGGGTCACTCCTTCTATTTCGTCGGGGAGTTCCTTGAATCTGATTCTTGTTGTATTGATGACTGCGTTTACTTAAACTTATGGACTGACTGTTTTCGGGTTCATAGACATTTTTTTTTATCTGTTATTACTTTTATGTTGTAATTTCATGTACTGAGATGTTTCATGACCTTGGAGAATTGCTCCTCGATGTGGTCCTACGGAACTTGACGTATCCATAAAATAACAATAATAAAAAAAACTTTCCGCCCAAGGTACACAGTCGGTCAGGTGAATGATAAGAAGAGTTGAGCTAATGTCTTATATTACCAAACACAAAAAAGAGTGTGACTAGGTTAAATTACAATTTCTCTGAGAACAAGACATAAAACATACTGAGAATTATGAACTTAAGATCAACACAGTTTACTGTCATAAATATAATAAATGACTTAGAACTAAACTTAGAACTAAGACTTAGAACTAGACCTAGAACTAAAGAAAAGGCATAATGAACAATTATCAGACTTTGCATGACGAGTTCCTTCCTTGACAGTTGTATCATATGACATTACACTTATGGGTCAGTGATAACAGGGCCCTGGAAGATTTCAGGGTCGAGAAAGCGCCACTCGATAGGGTTGGGGTTCACCCAGTCTAATAGCCCAGTAGACACTGGATTGTGAAGGTGCGTCCGGGGGCGAAGAGCGACGATTAAGTGAGTAGCAAATCCCACACCGACGCCAACGTGATACGCTACAGTATAAAACTGTAATAATGAAGATATGCAAAATTGTTTGTACGGTATGTGAAAAAATACGAACTGCGACGTACAAATGAAAGAAGCACACTCTTATCACCATATGACTCTGAAGAGTGCGGGGAGATCTCGTCTGTATTCCACAAACTCAGACACTACAAGCAATTTAATTACATTTTGCAAAATTTTTAACACCTATATTCATACTCTGCAACGAAACATGGTAGGAATACCAACATTAAGTCAGGTGATAACCAAGGTTATCCACAATAAGAGCCCAACGTAACCTAGTATTAACTGAGACGAGGGCACGCTGAAAGATGCCTCCGAATTTTTAAAAACTCTTAAATATTTTAAAATAAAACTCATTTTATGAAAATTCTACACCTTTATTCTTCATGTCTTCATATTTATTTCTCAACAAAGTTATCCTAGTGACGAAACACATTTCTACCACCAGGAGGCCATTTTGTTGATAATGACACTGTAGAATGTTTGTTGATCAGAGAAGTGCAATAAACTCATCCTGCTGCTGTTCGAAACATGCACGTACAGTGTGAGATGAGTGATACGTTGTATTGTCCGGCCGGTAGGTGCCATCGTGCTGAGGAAAAACAAACTGCAGCTAGGGGTGGACATGCTCTCCGAGGATAGATGCGTTCTTGTAGTGAAATATTGTGCCTTCCAGAATGAAGAGATCACAGAGGGAATGCCACGAAAACATTACCAAGATCATAACCCACGATTTGTGTAATGTATTTCACTTCAGACGTTTCACTCCGTACATGACAACGTTGAATTGTCTGCGGGAGCACAAAACGTGATTCATCTGAAAAGGCAACCTGTGAATGGTCACTTGTGATATTGGCCTCCAAATGCCAGCCTTCGTCGCTGAACAGCTGTGACCTTGGGTGTATGCTGCTGCAGAGCGACATACACGGTACATATCACGAACGGGTCGTCCACATAACGAAGAAAACAAGTAGGTTTCCATTTGGATGACGGCAAAGCTTCCTCCTCGAAGTACTCCACATAGAAATTCGCGACCACAGGCGTGAGTGGGCTCCTCATTGCGACTCCTTCTGTTTGTTCATAGTTTTCTACATTAAAGACAAAATACGTGGAGGTCAGAACGTGCCGCCACGCGGGATTAGCCGAGCGGTCTTAGGCGTTGCAATCATGGACTGTGCGGCTGGTCCCAGCGGGGGTTCGAGTCCTCCCTCTGTTTGTCCTCAGGATAATTTAGGTTAAGTAGTGTGTAAGCTTAGGGACTGATGACCTTAGCAGCTAAGTCCCATAACATTTCACACACATTTGAACATTTTTTTCAGAGCGTGACTGAAAAGGTCGGTCTTCTTCTCGTCAAATTTCTGTGCAATAAGCTCAACTGACTCCTGAAGATGGACACTGGTGAATAATGAAACAACGAAAATAGGCCGAATATTGAGGAAACACTGAGTAGGAACTGTCTTTTGCCCACCGAATAAAACACGAGCATTATTGGGAAGTGTTAAAGACGATCTCGGTTTGAGGAAGGCCGGCATACACCAGATTCCATGTCAGTGTGGGAACACTTATATTGCACAGACAGTGCGCACTTCGAAGATCGTTGCCGAGAACATCAGAGGCACACTCGACTTAGGTACCCCAACAAGTCGGCGGTCGCAGAGCAGTGTTTGTCCGAAAATCACAAAATGAACTACCAACATACCAGTGTCTTGGCACCAAGTCGGCGGTCGCAGAGCAGTGTTGGTCCGAAAATCACAAAATGAACTACCAACATACGAGTGTCTTGGCACAGATATCTAAATACTGGGACAGCGTCATTAGAGAGGCTATCGAAATTCGTACCAGGGACGGACTCATCAACCGAGATTGCGGCTATAGCCTCAGAAAGGCATGGGAATCAGCATTGAGTCCAATTAAAAAGACGCTCAGCAAAGAAAACGAACGGGCGACCAGGGCGGACGAGGCAGTCACATCGACGCCACGCCAGCGTCTCCGCGACCGCCGACGAGCCGCAGCGGGCGCGGACCGCGGAGAGAACGTCTCGCGAGGGGAGGGGATTTAAGACGATCGCCCGCCATCAGGAGTTCAGTTTGTCAGCGCACCTGACGATGGCGACATGTCTGATCTTCGAAATATTGTGCCCGTTGGGCACTATGGCCCGGCAGTACACCAATGGACTGTTCGATCCTTATCATTGTTACCAATAATGATAATGATAATAATAACATAAATACTTCCCATTTCTCCATGTTCTTTGTAATTCAGCGACTACAACCTATTGTTAAATTAATCAAACCTCATTTTAAAGTTATCTTTTAATCTTGCATTTTTTCAGAAACTGTGCCAACGTATACACTGAGGTGATAAGACTTAAGGTAACAATGTGCACATATACAAATGGCAGTAGCATCGTGTACACTAGGTATATAAGGACAGTGCATCAGCAGAGCTGTCATTTTTACTCAGGTGATTCATGTGAAAAGGTTTCAGACGCGATAATGGCCTCATGACGGCAATTAACGGACTTTGGACGCAAAATGGTAGTTGGAGCTAGATGTATGGGGGATTGCAACTCGAAAAGCATTAGGAAATTTAATATTCAGATATCCATAGTGTCCAGAGTGTGCCGGCAATACTAAATATCAGGCATTACCTCTCGCTGCAGACAACGCTGGCTGAGGGTATTCACTTAGCGAATGACAGCAGTGTTTGCGTACAGTTGTCAGTGCTAATAGACAAGCAACATTGTGGGAAATAAAAATTTTGGACATACAACAAACGTATCCGTTTGGGCAGTGCGGCGAAATTTGACGAGAATGTGCCATGGCAACAGGTGACCGACATTAGTGCCATTGTTGACAGCAAAGCATCACCTGCAGCGTCTCTCCTGGGTTAGAGACCGTTTCAGTTGAACCGTAGATGACTGGAAGTTGTGCATTAGCTCAGCCTGTGATGGCTACAAAGAATGTTCCGACCTGACTGATCTTACCCATGGCAGTGAGGGCTGGCAAACTGACCAATGTGCTGGCTGAACATGATAGAAGCAGACGTGTGTTGCACGAGGTGAAGGAGGGGGGAGAGGGAAGAGGAGGGGGGGAGAGGAAGGAGGAGGGGGGGCGGTGGGAGTTTCTTGGTAAACCACTTATGTGAAGAATTCTTTAAGACCTATCAATCAAAAGGGGTCACAATCCTCTTAGCAGAACGATAGTGAGCCGTAGTAAAATTTGCTGTTTTGAAGAGCGTGCCGCAGTGCGTAGTGTCAAGCAATCGCCCTCCGTTTCTGGCAGTAGCGCCGCTGTGACAATCTCAGCTTTGGTGTCTCCCTCTGGTGGAAAAGGGGAAAAGTTGCCTGTTCACGTGCATTTAAGCGGCACTATGAGCTCGTCCGGGGGTCAGTGGGAGATGGTCAGTCGAGGCGAGTCTAGTCACTTGGTCAGCCGGCTCAGTGTGGGGCAGTTAGTGTCTGTCTGTCGTCGGAGTGCTAGTATGCCTGTCGTTTGGATCAAACTTTGAGCCAGAAAATGAGAGTCTTGCCACTCCGCCAGTAACAGAACTCAGCTAGTGGTTACCCGGTCAGGGCTGAGTTCCTGCATCTGAGTTTGCGCGTTAGGCCGCCAGTCTGCTCGAGTTGCTCGGGCAACGGTCATTGGTGGTTGGGTTGGTCGGTTGGTTGGTCGCGCACTGAGACACGAGATGACTTGTCCGCCTTGAGCGTCGGCACATGTGAGGTCCCCACGTGAGTCCAGTGGGCAGCGCCGTATAGAAAGGGGTAGTGGCTTCGCAGTTTACAAGAGAGCAACAGGAGTCGAACCACGACATCGGGCTGGCCAGGGCGAGCTGCAACGTCTTGCGACGGGAGATCGGCGCGCCTTCCTGTGTCAGTTGAAGCGGCTGGCAGCGGACGGTTCGGGAGAGCGCTGAGGCTGCTGCGCCAGGTCTTCGCCAGAAATCGGAGTTTATTAGAAGTAAAGTGATTGGAGACATGTTGTTTCATTTACTTGTTAAATTCTACTTGTTTTCTTGGTGAGATCACCAACCGCTTTGTTTTG
Source organism: Schistocerca americana (assembly GCF_021461395.2). Taxonomy (NCBI): domain Eukaryota; kingdom Metazoa; phylum Arthropoda; class Insecta; order Orthoptera; family Acrididae; genus Schistocerca; species Schistocerca americana. The sequence goes on along the minus strand of NC_060122.1, from coordinate 132,997,900 downwards.
GGGTCGTCCCACCATTCTTCTTCGTTTGCCCACCTGCGGGAAGGTGGTTATTGTGAATCGGGTGGTCCGTTTTTCCCTTGTGGAATTGGGGAGGTTTAGAACAATCTGCGGTTTGGGTTGTTTAGCAACCCCTCCCCTCCCTCCCCCCCTTGTCAATCTGCCATACGTTATTAGCAGCCTTTGTCATGTTTTTCGGATTTGGTGTTAACGAATTTATAGAATTAAGGTAAGGGCCGAATTCCTGAAACATGTTTTTATCTTAGCTATCATCTTGCGAGGCGGTATATGTGTAATGTAGAGCATGTTGTACACTTTATGTAAGTCTGAATTTCATGGGTTTTATTTAAATAGTCGTTTTTACAAAGTTGCCACCCTTCCACTGTAAGAGCCCTTTTAAAAAAATAGCACTTTTGGTGGAAAATAAGTTCTTAGTGTGAGTGTTTCTACCATTTGCATCCCTCTTACAGGGTGCATAGTTAATGTGTTCGTGTGAGTTGTTAAAAATTTTAGTTTAAAGTAATCTGGTGTGTTGCAGATTTGCACCAGTATAGTTTTTCAGAGTTCGTTGTGAGCGGTCGTGACTACGCCCGTGTTGAAAGGGAGCAGAAGCTTCTAAGCCCGAAGGGTCCTAGTGTAACAATTTTTTTTTATTTTGCCTCTGAATAATTGTAACTTGATATTTCGAGGGTGCTTTTCTGCTTATGATTTTAAAACTGTTTTGAAAAAGCTTTTAGGAATAAAGTTCACATTTGTTAAATATGATTTGATATTTTGAGGGTGCTTTTCTGCTTATTAATTTCAAATCTGTTTTTGAAATGGCTTTTATTAATAAAATTTCCGTTGTCTGAAATTTAATTTGTTTCCATCAGTTACTCCTTGGCAACTACTTCCACACTCACATAGTGTGTTAATGTTCTTGATGAATCGCTAGTAAATAAAGTAAATTCTTTAAGAAAAGATTTTGAAAGTAAATTTTCACGGTTCAGATAGGTTAAGAACGTGTCAATCAAATGGGCACAATACGTTGCTCCTGAACGAGTAATTTCCCCTGATGTTGGCAACCCACGCTAACAAAACACCCTCATAGCCATGTTGCCCTACTACTGTTGGAGTTATCTTCAGTCATTCTGAGACCCCTTGTTCCCAGACAACAATGGAGTTTTGTGGATGACAATGCTCCAGGTCACTGGGACACAACTGTCAGTGATCAGTTTGAAGAACATACTGTGCAATTTGAGTGAATGGTGTGGCCAACCAGATCGTCCGACACGAATGTCATGCTACAACCACAAGTTTTCCGCAGTTATGGACGGCTATAGGGACAGCTTTGCTCAGTATTTCGGTAGGGGACTTCCAACGACTTGTTGAGTCCATGCCACGTTGAGTTTCTGCAATGCGAAACAGTTTAAGAGATTATGACGCGCTTCAAGAAAACAGACGATAATATTTTCTAATAACGTGGCATAACCACAGAAATAAGTCAAATTAACACACATTTGCAGCTGATCAAAGCTTTAGACATATTTTAGAAACATTCAGACGGTAAGTAATTAATGGATGACCGTTTGCATTAGCACCGATTGATTAACTTTTCGAGACCCGTTGTCACAAATATTTCTCCGTATAAATATTAAGGCTATTTGTTTTATATAACAATAATGTACTGTAACGAACATCAGGTGGCTGCAGATATACATAATTAATCGACTGAGTGCGTTTACCAGAAACTACGATGAAAACGGTGATGGTAAAATCGTTATCTCGCTAGTAAGTCTCCTCTCCTGTTATAAGACGAGTTTAATTAGTTGATGGGGGAAGCATTGATGGCACACCTTATGGCGCATATCCTGTTCATAGTCATAGCTAGTGCTGCGAAGAACGCCATCGAAATACAACAGTCTTCACAGTTGTTTTAGTAGAGGTGAGGAACACTTACTAACAATTTCTACCGTGATACTTACGTTGACTATTAAAGGAGAAACGGTCTTGTATTTCTGACTTACAAAGTATGTAGAAAGCGTATACGTTTGTGTGTTAGAACGGAATCATTACCTCTTTCTGAAACTTCCGGTCTGGTTAAGAGATTAGATAAATTTAATTAATCGAAGGCAGTTTGCGATGTTACCGACACTGTATACTTCGAAATAATTTTCTCAAATATGTTCACTCAGAGAATACAGATAAATACAGCAAGAATACAGATGAATTACTCTCTATGCACGGTATCTCCACTCAAGAAGAGTGTGCTTCATAACGGAACATTAGTATTTTGGCATCAATTGTACCTACGTTTAAAATTTTCCTTGTAGACTGCAATTAAATGAGAATTAAATGTAGTATTCTTAGTTTCATTCTGTTGATGTAAAATAGTTAAAAAATCACTGTCAACCCTCACTGAAAATCAAATTGCTAGATATATTGGTTAAGGAAAAGTTACAGTAAATTGGCACACTTACACTCGTAAGATAGACTGTGATATACGAAGACTTCATACAGAGTGAGTGAAATGGTATACGACGAATAACAGTCTCTCTCTCTCTCTCTCTCTCTCTCTCTCTCTCTCTGTGTGTGTGTGTGTGTGTGTGTGTGTGTGTCTGTGTGTGTATTTTTTCTTCTGTTTGCCTTAATCTCCTGAAGGACTTTAGGGGTCTTCCAGCTCCGTTAAAACGTCTCTAGCGTTATCCAAAATGTGGCTTACGTAGTAGGTACAAACATTCTGCTCTTTACTGTAAGTATACTCGTGACCCCAATATGAATATGGGGTCAATAACAGAACCTCAGTGGAGGCCGTAACTGAGGTTAACGAATAAATTCTTCTGGCATTTGGAGACGGATTGACACAGTCTTCTGGTGAGCTACCAGGTTTTAATTTTTAGTTTCCTTTTGCCACAATATGTCAAACGCTAACTTTAGAAGTGAAAATTCTGTTCTTGTCTTTAATTTTGGTTGAACGCTATTTCTTTCATGACGCTTCCCTCTGTGTCAGCAATATGATGTTCAAATTTGGCGTTATTCTTATCATGATTGTCTTTCTACAGAGTTCTGAAATGGGAACTTTAATTATGGATATCCTGTACTTCTAAATATCAGAGACCAGGCTCATCAAGTCTTAAGTGCAACATGTGCCATCGAAGGTCAGCTCTTTTGAGATTTTTTTCTCTGAAGAGTCCTGTCTACAAGCTACTCCTCTGACTCACTGCAATGTGTCTTCCACATAATTGCTCGAGACATGGGACACTGCATGGGTAAATATCTTTTAAGTCTCTAATTTGTAAACATGTGGCACACACTCAACCATTATGACCAATGCTTATAGTTGCTTGTTAATACGCGACGCATCTCACTATACAGTAGTGATTCTCCCTAGCATGGATTCCACAAGTGCTTGGTAGTACAAGATTTCTAAACACAGATCACTAAATTCCTATAAATTACCATAATTAGAGCCCAGTAGTTTCCCACCAGGCTCAAAACAGGCGAATTTGGTGGCAATGTTGACGCAGTCCACAACAGTCATGGTGGCTTTGATTACTGTCGCAGCTCCCATGAAAGACCAGTTGAATGTCTCTAAAACAATAATTCTGCCTCCACCGGCCTGCGTCCATGGTGTAGTGCACGTTTCGAACAGTCATTCTCCTGGATCGGGCATATCCGAACGTCACCATCGACATGGTGTAACAAGAAACACGATGGATGCGACCACGAGAAACGTTTCCATTCATGATTACCCCTTGTTCAATGAAATCGTAATTGACGATGTCGTTGGTCAACATGGAAAAATTTAAACGTCGTCTACTGCGGAGTCTCATGTTCGACAATGTGCGAAGAACTTTGTTCTCCAAAACGTGCCTGTACTAACATTATATTCTATCGTCATAGCTGCTACAGATAACTGCCAAACCAGCTAAAACAGAGCGGGAAGGCGTCCGACCTCCCCTCCCTGTGACGACGCTTGGACGTCGAACACTTCAACACAGACTCGTGATTTCACTTCCCAGACATCTCACGGCAGTAGCACGCCAACATCTGACAAGCTTTGTCGTTTCCGAAATGCTCGTTCCCGGACACCGGTCCACAACAACCTGCCTTCCGTCAAAGCCGCTTTCTGCCCTTTGTCAAAGTCGCTTATGTTGCTAAATTTCCCCATTTGATTGCCATTTTTTCTCCTCGCTAAAACGGTTCCCCACTCGTCTCTGCTCATTTTATAAACTTCCATTACAGCGTCACATGCCAACAACCAGGAGGCTGCAATTTTGCCGTGGACAGTGGTCATAATCTTGTAACTCATCAGTGTACATGACAGGGATGGCGGAAATACGTGAGAAAACGTTCCTTCATTCGTCAATTGGGCTCTGTTGCTCTTGGAATTCCCTAAATGAATCTGTATTACGGCCAACATGGCTCTCATCTTCATTCTGTTACTCATCTGTCTGCCTTGATAGAAAACATTCAGGTACAACGGAAGTTCATTATATCCAGTCGACAACTGAGAGATCTTTTTGCTTTGAACGATCGCAGAGTACATGCTGTGCGCAGAAATATTTGTTGAACTTACGCCAGCCTTAGCAAATAATTACTTTTATCTTGCTCCCATTTCTCACTAAATACGATTTAACTTTTCCGCTCTGATAATTCTTTAGCTGTGCTGACGGGCATTGAGTACGTAATGCAACATTTTTTCGGCCAGTTTCTGTTAAAAAATGCTGAATTTCTTGTGGCGCATCGCGTGAAACTTCTTAATTGAATATTTACTTACTTGGACAGAAATAACTTAGAAGTTCAAACTTCTTAATTTATTTAATTCTGAAACTGCTGTGTGAAACTGAATGTAAGTGAACCTGCTGAAACTGCCGAGTGAAACGGAACGTACTCTCACTTTGCTTGTCTTTATCGTTTCATTTTTGACCTACAGAACTATAAATGACAAATACAATTCAAACGCAATCTGACTGCTCAAAAATGATAACCTGGCTTCAAATAATTAATACAAAAGAATGGCCCTGAATAAGAAGAAATCCTATGTATTTCATAAGTCACCTCACAGAAAATCTTCATTACACCAACTAAAGAAATGCAGCAAACACCAATAAAGCCAGCTAGATAAAATATTCTAACTACTGAAGGCTCTAACTACTAATAGGCATGTGGTTAGCAAAGGAAAAATTTTGATGCAGAGCAAACAATGTGTTTACCAGATTTTGCCTTAATCAAGTGACAACCTGTTAAAAAAAAATTGTATAGTCATCAGTAATAAATCTCCATGATGGATACATATTCAGACTGTCCGCTCGCACTAATACTGCAAACCTCCAACACTGCTAATTGTTAACCTCTAACCTGCATCACTGCTGACTACTCACTCCCAACTTCCATTACTGCTCCCTGTTCACCTCCAACTGCTAGTCAGACCAGTCACCTACAGAGTGCGCACAGTGCTGTCAGAGTTATTAATGCAGGGCGCTACATAGTGCTACAACATACAAACACACAAACAGGCTACTTACATAGCCCCCCTGCTCCTCTCAAAAAAAAATTTCAAAAACTAATTTGTTAAAATTTTTTTATATTAACATTATCAGATAGATCAGATGCACACAATTAGTAATATACTGTTGGTGAATAAATCAAAAACTTCACCTCACACTCCCTAAGGACAGTCCTAATCATTCATCAGAAGAGTAGTGTATGACAGTTTCATGCACAGTCTGAGCAATAAAAGAAAAATACACGCGTAAGAAGTGGACCTCCATGCAGTCTTGAACTAGTAATGTTGCCCTCCCAACGGAAACACTGTTTTGGCTCTTGACATGAAGACTGGGCCACAACAGAGCAAATCAACAGCAAAGTCAGTCGAAGTCTTGCAGAATAAAGATAGAATTGGTAGGTCGCCAGAGAACAGACCCACAGTATTTCTTGTAGAGATTATGGCAGTAGTGAGCCACCAAACGTGCAAACCCACTGTAGTCGTTGTAGAGATTATGGTAATAGTGGGCCACATGTAGACCCACTGTGGACCTTTCAGAGATGGCCAGCAGCCATCTGTTGCGACTGTGCGGGTGCACAATCACAATTGAAGAGTCTTGATGACGATATAGCAAATCCATGAACCACCACTTGTGAATTCACTAAGGTTTTTTTTAAATATCCTTAGAACCAGCAATGCTATTAACCAGTCCCTTGCTGAATGATCAACACACGTGCAAGTACTCAGTCATATAACCTCAGACGTTTTATACATCTACTATGACCAACAGAAGTGTGCAGTACTATACAATTACAATTTTACGGCATAAGAATACAATTACAAAGGTGTAGAAAACATCATTACAGTAAAGAACATGATAATACAGATAACATTTGTAGTAATACAAGCTTTACAAAAGAATAGAAATAAGTATATACATCAGTATTACAGGAATTGTGACATAAGTAAGTAAATAAATGAAAAATGAGAAAATCCATTGAAACATTAACTTGACAGATGAGCATTAAAAGATAATAGAATAGAAGAAATAATGTTTGAACATCTTTCCAAAGTAAAGAATATGTTACAGACCAAAATTAGATTTGAGGATAACAATATTCCTCATCATACTGAATGCAGCTTAGTATTAGAAGAAGAAAAAATTTTACCAAATGTATCTTATCAGGTAAACACACAGAGACAGGGAGAAAACAAACACACAGCGGAATAACACAGAAGGAAAGGACAGTGTCTGTTTTCAGTGTGACTTTGGTGCTGCAGTTCTTTTGATAGACGTTTGATACCTCTTTTTCGTTTTTTTCTTCAATACTTTCCTTCATACTGGTCACTCTATAGCTTTCAGCCACAACTACATTTCCAACTAAAACTTCATTTATCTCTCTTACTTCAACATCTTACCTCATCATTTGTTTCCAAGAAATTGCTACCTAACAAAATCATTGTTCCTCATTATACAATTCTCTTTGGCCAAACTTTTTTTCTTATAGCTTCACAATGCATTTCTTCCCAATTCACCACAACTCATTTTCTTATATAGCATACCCCCTCTTAAACTAACTTAAATATACTGAGCTCAGATATATAAACTAAGAGGCAATGCAGCAGCACAAAATAATTAACACAAATAACAATGACAAAAAATGCAAAGTGGCAAAGTAACCAGCAGTAGCAAAATAATAGAAAGTAAAATTCAGTAAGGCAATGCCTGACAAATAGCAGCAGCAAATGCAATAACTTATACCTAAACATGACAAAGCACAAGCAGAAAAAATGTTACAGTAAAGACAGCAGTGCAGATAAGGGAAATGTCTATTCACATCTTATCACTACCACAACAACTCATTCTACCAAAAAAATTACCGCGTCCTTGAAAAAAAAATTATGTATGCAGTTCCTGTTATTAGTCCTTTCTCCTGTTACGCTTCTTTCCTTTCCAAGTGCTCTTTTTTAAGAATGTGGATCTTAGAATTATTAATAGATCTGTTGATAAAAGGTGTATACATTAGCATATGTATTAAATTTTGTTTTGTAAAAACCAATGCTGCAGCCCAACTAGAAACCAGATATCAAATAAAATAAGCAAATATGTACAAAGCAAAACATAAAAACATCATTCACGAGCCATTTGGCATTTTAGAAGTCAGTGAAATTCTCTCAGCCCTCGTAGATAGACACTTGTCATAATCAGGTGTGTAGATGTAAAAATATTTCTGATCACTTCAGAAGAATTTCTGTAAGTAGCTCCAAAGTGTACTAATAGGTTTCGAAGTATTAATGTGTCGTGTTTTTGGTGTGTTGAGCAAAGAAATGTCAAAAGCGAGGTCAACGGCCTCTTTTCTGCAGCTATGCGAGCGCTTGCGGGAGTACGGCAAGCTTCAAAGTTGCTGAAGCGGTACAAGGAAAGCTGAAAGTCCACACAACAATAGGTATATTTCAAAGTGGCTAGCACGCAGCTGGGCGCAGCAGAGCATTATGTCAAGGTAACATACACTTTTTGCCAACATATTTATGACAGCAATTTTCGCTAAAGTGATAGTTTCATACAAATAAAAAATTTCACAGGTTGAAAATTTACGTTAGAAGTGTGTAGAGACGAAACCTCATGAATGACAATGTCCAAAAATTTCCATCAGGATTGTGGTACTCATATTCGCATATATACTCGCCTATCATGACTTAAAATAAGATTGTTAGTTTCCAACATTCCTTTACACAAACCAGAGTACCTAACCCCTACTCACTATCATTACCTCATTACACATACACGTATTTGTCGATACTTCTTCTATACTTTACCATAAACATGTAGCATACTCATTCCGCATATAGCATCATATTATTGATCATACACAGATCTCAACATCATAGTACACATCGTCGTCATAATACCATCATAACAGATCAAATCTCAGAATCGTCATAGCTTCTTTCAATAATCTCAAAACCACTAAAAAAATTCTCTGCTTGTTTCAATAGTATCATCCAACTCAAACGTACTTAAAAAAATCGTGATCCCACACAAAATGCATCAGTCAAATGTCTCATAGTATCACAATGACTCCGAAAATGTATGAGCAGTTCACAAAGTACAAAGTACTATTTCCTAAATGTCAAGCAATCGGCGTAATTACATAGGCATGTGTCACTGACGTAGTAAATGTTCGTTTCTCTCATTAAAATGGCCAGATAGCTGTGTAATTCTGTGTTAGAGAAATATGGTATCAATGTGTAAAACTGTATAAGCAAATACGATATTAACTAGGGCTCCTTGCGTTTGCCACAAGCATGGTAGACAAAGTAGGCATACCTCCAGAAGGGCTGATGTAATTATACCCTCAGATGTTACAGATTAAAACTGCAGTATGAAATGTATCACCGAAAACCTTCTCTGTATCATTGTAGTGCAAAAATAGTTCCTAAAAATGTTACAAGTGCAAAAATTAAACATTCAAATGCGTGTCCTGGAGCGCTTAACTATGGTTCTTGCTGTAAAATAATATCTGTCACTGGCTGACGGTAAAAATGTACCAAGTGTCGTAGTTATCGCCGTTCATAATCAAAGTTCTCCAAAAATCAGTGTACTTTGTCATATAAAAAAGTAAAGAGCTATGCGTACAAATGTCGTAGTTATTACGTTAATTGACATGACCTTGAAAGTACTATACTGTAACGTGTTGTTTTACGAAAAATACCTGCCTCACTGTAGCCGTGTCACAAAAGTTATTACCAAAAAATACAGGGTGATTAAAAAAGAATACCACAACTTTAAAAATGTGTATTTAATGAAAGATACATTATATAACCTTCTGTTACACATAATTACAAAGAGTATTTAAAAAGGTTTTTTTTTCACTCAAAAACAAGTTCAGAGATGTTCAATATGGCCCCCTCCAGACACTCGAGCAATATCAACCCGATACTCCAACTCATTCCACACTCTCTGTAGCATATCAGGCGTAACAGTTTGGATAGCTGCTGTTATTTCTCGTTTCAAATCATCAATGGTGGCTGGGAGAGGTGGCCGAAACACCATATCCTTAACATACCCCCATAAGAAAAAATCGCAGGGGGTAAGATCAGGGCTTCATGGAGGCCAGTGATGAAGTGCTCTGTCATGGGCTGCCTGGCGGCCGATCAATCGCCTCGGGTAGTTGACGTTCAGGTAGTTACGGACAGATAGGTGCCAATGTGGTGGCGCTCCATCCTGCTGAAATATGAATTGTTGTGCATCTTGTCGAGCTGAGGGAACAGCCAATTCTCTAACATCTCCAGATACTGTAGTCCAGTTACAGTAGCACCTTCGACGAAAAAGGGACCAAAAACTTTATCGGCTGAAATGGCACAGAAAACGTTCACCTTAGGCGAGTCACGTTCATACTGAGTTGTTTCCCGCGGATTCTCAGTGCCCCATATACAGACATTGTGACGGTTGACTTTCCCGTTAGTGTGGATAGTTGCTTCATCACTAAACACAATCTTTGAAACGAAAGATTCATCTGTTTCCATTTGAGCAAGGATAAAATCACAGAAATCGATTCTTTTAATCTTATCAGCTGCAGACAGTGCTTGAACCAGTTTCAGACGATAAGGTTTCATAACTAACTTTTTCGTAGGACTCTCCATACAGTTGATTGTGGAATTTGCAGCTCTCTGCTAGCTCTGCGAGTCGATTTTCCTGGGCTGCGAACAAATGCTTGCTGGATGCGTGCTACATTTTCATCACTCGTTCTCGGCCGTCCAGAACTTTTCCCTTTGCACAAACACCCATTCTCTGTAAACTGTTTATACCAATGTTTAATACACCACCTATCAGGAGGTTTAACACCATACTTCGTTCGAAATTCACGCTGAACAACTGTCGTCGATTCACTTCTGCCGTACTCAATAACACAAAAAGCCTTCTGTTGAGCGGTCGCCATCTTAGCATCAACTGACGCTGACGCCTAGTCAACAGCGCCTCAAGCGAACAAATGTACAACTAAATGAAACTTTATAGCTCCCTTAATTCGCCGAAGATAGTGCTTAGCTCTGCCTTGTTGCAGAGTTTTAAATTCCTAAAGTTGTGGTATTGTTTTTGAATCACCCTGTATTTTACTTTGTAGAAGAACGTATAAAACATGTACAGACAAAAAACAGATACAGCGTAAAAGCAACAATGAAGATTGTGTCACTCATAAGTAACGTCGTAGCATGATCATGTAACCATCAAACAAACCAAACACCGTGTCATCTGTGACCTCCCAGGAAGTACTTTAAATACCAAATGTCTTTTCAGGTAAACAAAAATGTTGCAGTAAAACCTCATGAGAACTATATGTTTCAAAAACGTGAGCATTATAGCCGTGACGTAATCCTGCAACTAACAAGCAAAATGTACAAACCATAAGACTGTGTCGTCTGTTCCCTAAAAAAGTGAACTTATAAAATTACTTACTTAACATGTTCCATAGCTTCTTGATTAGATAGTTTACTTCGAAACATCGCTGCATGATAAGTTTCTATATAAGACAAAGTGTAATAGTAACATGAAGTGAAAAATTTGATAGCAAAGATTAAGTCAGAAATCAACTCATTTCTCAATAAACAGTTTTACATGAGAAATGTGGTGTAATCTTTTATTTTTTATTTTTTTGGTAAGACAATTGATAAAGCCAAGCCTGTGGATGTATATCATTACCAGAATTCTTGAATGTTCTGAATTTACGCGTTGTGATGACGCTAAGTCGCAAATCCGTCATTCTTACTTTGTGTCGGCGGTTCCGTCTCATGGTTCGGTGTACGTAGCCCACTCCTTTCAAAATCTGGCTCTGAGCACTATGGGACTCAACTGCTGTGGTCATAAGTCCCCTAAAACTTAGAACTACTTAAACCTAACTAACCTAAGGACAGCACACAACACCCAGCCATCACGAGGCAGAGAAAATCCCTGACCCCGCCGGGAATCGAACCCGGGAACCCGGGCGTGGGAAGCGAGAACGCTACCGCACGACCACGAGATGCGGGTTTTCAAAATCTCCAAAATACCCTGTGTTACTACTTTGTGACTTTTCTGCAGTTCTAAATCCCTCTTCCCGTTTCGGAGCGCGAGTCTCCTCTGAAATATGTAGTTCTTGTATCACCCGTATCAACTGATCTTGTACTTCCCGCATTTTTCTTTTGTGTTGCGTATTGATTTATTTCTGACTTTGTTTGAATTTCCTAATTTTTTCGTACTCCTCTGTATCAGTAAAGGCTACCGGTCTCAATCAGGTCATCATCTACATTCGTAGACAAATTTAACTGATCCGAAGGTTAGGCTACTTTTTCCGATAATTTTTGAACCAAATTTTAGTGTCCATTTGTGTCGAAATCGTATCTCTGTTATTTAACTTTTCATGATTTTTTGCAAGTTGCGTAACCGTGTCGGTAGATGCAACTGAGTCAGTTTTGGCTTGCAAGGTGTCGCGATTTTCGTGCACAATGATCTGCAGCTCTTTTATTGCTGCTTCATGATTCTGTAATGCGTTTTCATTTCGCGAAAAAATAGGCTGAAAATGCTCAGAAATTTGTGTTTTTACCTCTTCACAAACTTTTTTACATTTAGATTCGATTTTAAGTAACTCAGCAGTTAAATATTCAAGTGTTTGTTCAAGCTAACTTTCAAAGCTGTTGCTGTGTTTGTTTCATGAAGTGCAATAATAATGCATCAGTGCCTGAAACCTGCTCCTTTGTCCTTTTCGGCAGTGCATTTGCACCGGCAATATTCGTATTTTGGAAAGCAGAGGGAGTGTCTTGACTTAATTGAGAAAAGTGCAATGACGCAAAAACTGAATGTACGGTATTTGCAATATTTTGTTCTGTCATTTCGGATTCCTGAGGCGAACAGTTACCGACCGATCGATCGACAATACTTCCCTGTTCACTAATTATTTCACTATGTACACCGTTATTTACTACCTGGTCCATTTCCCTAAGCACAGTTACGAAATTGTTTTGAATATTTGTCACTTCATTACAAGGTGGTGCCAACAAGCTACGCTCGTCGTCACTGCCATTTCTCAAATTGATTTGAAGTCTAGTGCTACGTTTTTCACACCTCATGATTGTCACACTCTTTTACACGACAACACACACAAAAACACAATCAGAGAAGCAAAAATAAACCAACGCACTGAAAGGATTACGAGATGGTTTACGACTGGGCACCTTAAACATAAGGACTCTAACTGGGAAGTTAGAAAAAATTGTAGAAATGATGGAAAGGAGGAAATTGGACATCTTGGGACTTGCTGAGACTAGGTGGAGAGGAGTTGGTGAAAAACCACTAAGTAAAGGATGTAAACTGTACTGGATAGGGAATGAGAGGGGAAGAAATGGAGTGGCAATAGTGGTCAGAGAGGGTGTGCAGGAGGAGGTGGAAGGTATAAATGATCGAATGATAAAAGCCAGAGTACGAGTGAAAGGAAAAAGCATTGAAATCATCCAAGCATATGCCCCACAGGTGGGGTGTACAGAAAAGGAGAAGGAGGATCTTGAAGATGACATGCAAAAGCAGCTAAATGGAGGTAATCAGATTATAATAGGGGACCTCAATGAACATGTTGGCACAGACAGGAAAGGATTCGAGGAGATAATGGGACCAGAGGGCTAGGGGAACCGAAATAGAGAAGGAAAATTGTTCCTGGATTTCTGCAAGAGGAATGGGCTGGCGATCGCAAAATAACTTGGTACAGTGGAGACTGGTCCCAAACTTCAGTAGTAGACTATGTACTAGTGGATAGGCAGATGATGAGCAGCCTCACAGATGTTAAGGTCGTTCCATCTGAGGCCTTAGACAGTGACCATCGGCTGTTGGTAGCCACCCTGCGAGAGAAAAAAGATAGGAGGGCAACAGATATACAGGAGAAAAGGTTGAAGACATGGATGCTGAAAGAGGATGAACGGAGGACCCAGTACCAGACACTGATCAGGAAGAAGCTGCCAAAGGAAGATCAGAGAACAGTGGAAGAAGAATGGGGAGATTTTAAGAGGGCTCTAGTTGAGGCAGCTGAGACTGTGTGCGGAAGAACTAGCACAAAGAGGAGAAGTAAGGAAACCCCATGGTGGAACAACATATGTAAAGAGACAGTACATCGAAAGAACAAAGCCTTCAGAGAATGGTTCCAGACCCGAACAGAGGAAGCTAGGGTAAAATATAAGGAAAGCAAGAAAGCGGCACAGACCATAGTAAGGGCGGAGAAGAAGAAGTGAATGGAAAAATGTACAAGAATGTTAGAAGAGGACAGTGAAGGGAACAAAAAAGTACTTTACACCATGGTAAGAAATAAGAGGAACGACAGAAGCGAGTGCCTGAGGATCATGGATAATAATGGAAGAGTTGTGGAGGAAATGCATGAGCTCAAAAAGATTTGGAAGGAGTACTTTGAAGATCTGTTGAATGCCGCCAAGCGGGTAACTAACAGCGTTGGGGAGCCTAAGGCAGCAGACGATTATAATAGTGGGGAAATTGATGATCTAACTTGGAATGAAGTGGAAGAAGCCATAAAGAGGATGAAAGGGGGCAAGGCACCAGGTTGGGGCGAAGTAACAGTGGATATGATACGAGCAGCAGGAGAAGTAGGAACCCAGTGGCTATACAGAGTGCTGAGGATGGTGTGGAAGGAGAACAGAATTCCTGAGGATTGGAAGAAAGGAATTATAGTCCCGATCTTCAAGAAAGGGGATAAAAGGAGATGTGAGAACTACAGAGGAATCACCCTGCTATGGCGCTGTGGAAAAATCTATGAAAAGATCCTAGAGAAGAGAATAAGAAGCAGTACTGAAAGTAGACTGCAAGAGGAGCAGTATGGTTTCAGACCGGAAAGATCAACAACAGACCTCATATTTGCGGTAAGGCAACTGCAGGAAAGGCACTATGAGTACGGGAAGGACTTAATCATGGCCTTTTTAGATATTGAGAAGGTGTATGACAGTATCTGTAGGGACAAGCTCTGGGATGTGCTGAACGCAAAAGGGATAGATGAAGAGATAACACGAAAAGTCAGAAAAATGTATGAGGGAAGTGAGAGTTGTGTGAAAGTGGGGAGGGAACGTACTGCATGGTTCACGCTGGAAAATGGGCTGCGACAGGGAAGTGCACTTTCGCCTTTATTGTTTATTATTGTTATGGATGAAATCCTACAGCAAGTATCAGATGCAATTGGAGATCATAAAATGAAAGCAGTGCTTTTTGCCGATGACCTGATGTTATGGGGAAATTGCGAGAAGGAGGTGCAAGAGCAGTTAGATGTATGGGAGGCAACGGCAGCACAATATGGAATGCATTTCTCTGCAAAGAAAAGTGAAATAATTGTCACAACAAGGAAGAAGAATAGGCCAAATGTGGATATAACTTGTGGAGGGGAAAAACTACAAGTGGTAGAGAACTTCAAGTACCTGGGAAGCATGATTGAAAGTAAGGGGGGAAACGCAATGGAAATAAATGAAAGGTGCAGAAAAGCAGGGCAGTTCTACAAATGCATTAGGGGGCTTATTTGGAGCAAGGAGGTACCACAGAAATCCAAGGGAATTATATACCGAACCTACTTTGTCCCCGTATTGGCATACGGAAGTGAGACATGGGTAATGCACAAAAGCGACAAAAGTAGAATACAGGCTAGTGAAATGAAGTTCCAGAGGAGCAGGTTGAGTGTAACAAGACGAGACAGATTGAGAAATGTGTATGTGAGGGAAAGACTAAAGGAGGAACCAGTACAGGACAGGATAGAAAAATCAAGACTGCAGTGGTATGGACACATCAAGAGAATGGATGAGGGAAGAATTCCAAAGAGGATGTTTGATCTGCAACTGGAGGGGAAGAGGCCCAGAGGAAGACCAAGAGATAGTTGGGTGAAGGGAGTGAAGCAATGTGTGACGAGAAGAGGAGAGAACTGGACGAAGGTGGAAGAGGGGGAATGGTGGAAAGACAGAACACGATGGAGAGGCTTGTGTTCCCGGCAGACCCAGCCAGTGGCTGGAAACTGTCCAAGATGATGATGATGACTGAAATAGCGCTGAAAATAATAAATATGTAATTAGTTGCAAACGCGACTGCGAGATACTTAATGAAAATCCACATGCATGCCACAACGTCTTTGCTCACAATAATATAGTACAACAATAAGAAACTACAACTACAAAGGAAATTCTACATACAATTACGCGCTAACAGTAAACAGTAACTAATTTCTAATAATGCACTAATCATTCGAACTACAAGAAAAATCAGAAGATTCCAGTGAGGTATCCTCGGCTAAGGGTCGACAGGTGAAACTTCTTCACTAAATTTTTACTTACTTGGACAGAAATAACTGAGAAGGCGAAACTTCTTAATTTATTTAATTCTGAAACTGCTGAGTGAAACTGAATGTAAGTGAATCTGCTTAAACTGCTGAGTGAAACTGAACGTACTCTCACTTTGCTTCTCTTTATCGTTTCATTTCAGACCCACAGAACTATTACTGACAGATACAACTCAAACGCAATCTAACTGCTCAAAAATGATAACCTGGCTTCAAATAATTAATACAAAAGAATGACCCTCAATAAGAAGAAATCCTATATATTTCAAAAGTCACTTACCTCACAGAAAATCTTCATTATACCAACTACAGCAATGCAGCAAACACTAATAAACTACTGAAGGTTCTAACTAGTAATAGGTATGTGGTTAGCAAAGTAAAGATTTTGTTGCAGAGCAAACAATGTGTTTATCAGATTTTGCCTTAATAAAGTGACAACCAGTTAAAAAAAAACTATATAATCGTCAGTAATAAATCTCCACGACGGATACACATTCAGACCGTCCGCTCGCACTAATACTGCAAACCTACAACACTGCTAATTATTAACCTCTGACCTCCATCACTACTGACTACTCACTCCCAACTTCCATCACTGCTGGCTGTTCCCCTCCAACTGCTAGTCGGACCAGCCACAGAGTCTCTTGCAGAGTGCGCACAGCGCTGTCAGAGTAATTAATGCAGAGCCCTACATAGCGTTACCAACATACAAACACATAAACAGGCTACTTACATACGGAATATTCCCTCTTCAGTCCCTATAGATTAATGAAGTTACGATTGGTGGCGGCGCTATACGTCGCCATCAAAACAGCATATGTAGCGGACGTGCGTTCCAAGTAGAGAGCTCTCTTTTAGTTTCTTTTGGCGGGGGGAAACCAGATCTTCGCAGTTACTCACAGGGGCCTGTAGGATGTTTATGGAGGCCTGGCACTGAGTTGCTGGCTGAGGCGTCTGTCATCATTGCAACAAGGTTGCTCAAATGTGTCCGATCTCCCGGGTGCTGGCCGGGCGTACACAGATGTGACTTCTGGAATGTTGGAACGAATAATCACTCTCATTAGAGGCGATAGACGTATCACAACCAATAAAGGATACACTCCGTGGGAAGCAGTACGTGGATGATGAGGAGGTTACTGGTGCAACAAGTCGTTGGCTCCGACACCATTACAGCGGTACCAACTAGGCATACAAGCCCTTCCACTGAGGGAGGGGGGCAGGGGGGGGGGAAGGCTTTCGCACTGAACGGAGATAATGTTTAGAAAAAAGGGTTCTGTAGTCAAAATAGTCGGGAATAATGTGATGTATTGGAATATTCAATAAAATCAACCTGCGTTCAGAGAAAACTGTGTTGCGTTACTTATTGAACTCTCGTTGTACAATTTGTTAACATAGAGTATAGATTTAAGTATCAGGAAGTCGTTTCTGAAAGTATTTGTATGGAGTGTAGCCATGTATGGAAGTGAAACATGGCTGATAAGTACTTTGGACAAGAAGAGAATAGAACCTTTCGAAATGTGGTGCTACAGAAAAATGCTGAGAATTAGATGGGTAGATCACATAACTAATGAGGAGGTATTGTATAGAATTGGGGAGAAGAGGAGTTTGTGGCACAACTTAACTAGAACAAGGGATCGGTTTGTAGGACATGTTCTGAGTCATCAAGGGATCACCAGTTTAGTATTAGCGAGCAGCGTGGAGGGTAAAAATCGTGGAAGGAGACCAAGAGATGAATACACTAAGCGGGTTCAGAAGGATGTAGGTTGCAGTAGGTACTGGGAGATGAAGCAGTTTGCACAGGATAGAGCAGCATGAAGAGCTGCATCAGACCAGTCTCAGGACTGAAGACCACAACAACAACAACAACAATGCACATGTAGTTTTTTTCTGCTTGGACTAGTTTAAACAGCTTGCTTTCTCACTTTGGTGGAGCTGTATTGTGGAAATAGTCTTCTTCACTGTAGAACTTTTTCTGTCAACAAACGAAACAAGGCGTACTTCTTTCAACTGAATTGCAGAGTAGATACGAGGAGCGTCTAAACTACGGCATTAATTCTTATTGTGATTACTCGTGAGCTGAGACGTAAGTTGCTTCACCCTGTGAACATTACCATGCTTTCTGATTAGGGAACGAATTCCGTATTTATTTAAGTATTGCGTGGAACAATATTCCTTTTGATTGTATTCCAGAGTTTTCTACGAATCAAGGATAGAATAAACGAAAAAGTCAAATATATCCGTGATTTGAATATGGAAAAGAGAAAGTACTTAGGCTATATCTGTAGCCTATGGACATAACAGTACAAAAGTGTCGATTTGAATTGCCAGCTATGTTACGCATGAGCCAATCACATTACGAAGTATACAGCATAGCAAATGAAAGTAAAGACCATTTCCAACTGTGAGCGTAATTGAAGGACCATCAGCTCAAATCACATATCCTGTAAAAACACACACCATAGTCTGCTCTGTGTTATCCCTAGGTGTTCAGGCGTAGGAAAGGCACCTAAAGTCTAGAGGTGAAGCCAAAGACGTGTTATCAGTAAGAAATACCAGAGTCTCGCAGCACATAGTGCAGTGACTCCGCAGATAAAAATTCGCTTGATGCCTTCCTAAGAGATAGTCCCCATTCCTTCCAAGCTAAGGATGTATGTGTAGACCAGATATGGCCCAAATTCAAAGATACAGTATCGACAGCAATAGAGAGATTCATACCGCATAAGTTAATATGATCCACCGTGGTACACAGAACACGTCACAACACTGTTGCGGAAGCAGTGAAAAAAGCATGCGAAATTCAGAAGAACTCAAAATCCCCAAGACTGGCTAAGTTTCACGGAAGCTCGAAATTTAGTGCGGACGTCAATGCGAGATGTTTCTAATAGTTTCCACAATAAAACATTGTCTGAAAATATGGTAGAAAACCCAAAGAGATTCTGGTCGTATGTAAAGTACGATAGTGGCAAAAAACAGTCAATACCGTCACTGAGCGATAGCAATGGAAATGTTACCGATGATGGTGCCACTAAAGCGGAGTTACTAAATACAGTTTTCCGTAATTCCTTCACGAAAGAAGACGAAGTAAGTATTCCAGAATTCGAAATGAGAACAGTTGTTAGCATTAGTGACATAAAAGTGGATATCTTATGTGTTGCGAAACAACTCAAATCACTTAAGGACGGCAATCCAGATGGTATACCAATTAGGTTCCTTTCAGAGTATGCCGACTCAATAGCGCCTTTGTTAGCAATCATATACAAACGCTCACTTGATGAAAGGTCTGTTCCTAAAGACTGGAAAGTAGCACAGGTCACACCAATATAAACAAAGGAAATAGGAGTAACCCATTAAATTACAGGCCAATGTCACTGACCTCAACTGGGTGTAGGATTTTGGAGCATATACTGTACCCGAACATTACGAATCACCTTGAAGAAAATGACTTATTGACGCAAAACCAACTCGGATTCAGAAAATATCGTTCCTGTGCAAGACAGCTAGCTTTTTATTCCCATGAAGTAATGAGTGCTGTCAACAAAGGATCTCAGATCGATTGCTTATTCCTAGATTTCCAGAAGGCTTTTGATACCGTTCCTCACAAGAGACTTTTAATCAAATTGCGTGCATATGGAGTATCGTCTCAGCTGTGTGACTGGATTCGTGATTTCCTTTCAGACAGGTCACAGTTTGTAGTGATAGACGGTAAATCATCGAGTAGAACAGAAGTGATATCTGGCATTCCGCAAGGTAGTGCCATATGCCCTCTGCTGTTCCTGATTTACATAAATGGTCTAGGTGATAATCTGAGCAGCCCTCTTAGATTGTTTGCAGATGACGCTGTAATTTACCGTCTAGTAAAATCACCAGACGAACAATTCCAATTACAAAATGATCTAGAGCGAATTTCTGTATGGTGCGAAAAGAGTCAATTGGCACTAAACAAAGAAAAGTGCGATTTCATCCACATGAGTACTAAAAGATATCCGATAAATTTTGGGTATACGATAAGTCACACAAATCTAAGGGCTGTCAATTCGACTAAATACCTAGGAATAACAATTAAAAAGAACTTAAATTGAAAAGAACACACAGGTAATATTGTGGGGAAGGCGAAAAAGACTGCGCTTTGTTGGCATAACACTTAGAAAATGCGACAAACCCACTTGTCCGTCCTCTGCTGGAATATTGCTGCGCGGTATGGGATCCTTATCAGGTAGAATTGACGGAGGACATAGAAAAAGAGCAAAGGAGGGCAGCTCGTTTCGCGTTATCGCGCAATGGGGGTGAGGGGTCACTGACGTGATACTCGAGTTGGGGTGGCAGTTTCTGAAACAAAGGCACGCACCATTAGAGAGTGGAATGGTACAGTAGTATGAAAATGGTTCAATGAACCCTCTGCCAGGCACTTAAGTTTGAATTGCAGAGTAACCATGTAGATGTAGATGTAGATGTTGTTCAGTTAACACACCGATTAGCCACCGCACAACGGCAGGAATCGGATCGTATCCAGCTTTTGGTCTTTATTTTCTGCGTTACTACGTTAATTTGTTTAATCTACAGAAAACATTAAATTAACAAAACAAAAAATTCACGGTACTTAATAAAATCTTTTGGCCTTCAACAGGGTGCAACGGGTAGTTTGTTTACCAGTTAATATCCTGATCACTTGCGTCTTCCGAGGAAGGGTGTCCATGAAGTCAATAATACATGTCATTTCCAGTCAACTCCCCCTAGGAAGCTAGGGTACTTTCCTGAGGTTATCGCAGGTTCATGGCGAGCGGTCAGCCTGTTTTCTCACATGGTCTATTTCGTCTTCGCCCATATGTTTTCAGTGGAACTGGGATCACGCGCAGACGAAGGCCACTCGAAGGGTCATTCTGTTCTGCACACTACTCCAACATAACTGACGTTGGAGACTGGTTCTTTTGGAAGCAGATTAATACCTCAGGTCCATCACATTACCGATATGAGTATACCGAGGAGTATGAAGCCGTCCACATATCCTGTAAAGCATACCAAGTCCACGGAAACACATCGAGTCCCAACCACCACAGGCATACAGCCAATGCGAGATGATTCAGGGATATATATCAGGTCCAGACAGACGCCATGCGGCCACTACTCGTACTGGACCATCATTCACTGTGGAAAATAGTGATCCTTCGGTATACAGGGCGAGTCAGGAGGAAAGGTGCATGTTTTCGTGATGTGAGCTCATTCGTACGGTCCTTTATTTTGGGAGACGCATACAAAATACGAGCGTGAAGTTGCTCTTTTATGTCCACTCTTCGCTTGTAGATTTCGCTCTTGAACCAGCCCCACAAACAGTAACCTAAAGCAGTAAGATCGGTTGACCTGGTGAGGAAGGATGTGCGACTGACACCCGTGATTTTCTAACAGTTGCCTACATGTCGGATATGGTTAAGAACGGGGCATAAATTCATTAGAAGTTCTTTGTTGAGAATTATCAGTACTACTCAAAGCATTTATCTTTCCTCCTCATTCACCATGTTTATTACATTCTGCAAGTCTTACTATAAATTCGACGATCATCACGGAGGATCCACTGGGCGGGCGCACGTTTGCTTCGTGGCTGAACTTAGCGGAGATTGCGCGGGGAAGCGGCACGTGAGCTGGGAAAAGTCAACACCTGTTTCAGATGGGCCGTGTTCAAAAAAAGGATTTTACCATTATGTGTCTACAAGTTTCTTACATGTATCTTCATTTTCATAAGGCGTTCGTTACAGTCCCGCATTGCCACCTAGCGAACAAAATAAGAGCAGACGGAACATCAAACGAATTATGAGATTGAATTGAAGAGTTTCTAGTAAACAGGACAAAGCATACAATTCTCATCCAAGAGAGATCTTCAGTTGTAAAAATAACTTCGCGCGCCGAAGTGTTACATGACCATCGCTTTTTACTATATATATGTTGGAATTTGTATGAGGCTTCTCGCGGATTATGCTGTCGTGGTGTACCGACAGGTCGCGACGCTAGAAAACTGTAACGAAATGGAGAAAAACTTGTAGAAGATGGACACCTGATGCAGAGTCTGGCAGTTCACCCTCAACATAAATTTATTCTGATGGGCATAGCCGGCCAGTGTGGCCGAGCGCACCTAGACGCTTCAGTCTGCAACCGAGCAACCGCTACTGTCGCAGGTTCGAATCCTGCCTCGGGCATGGATGTGTGTGATGTCGTTAGGTTAGGTTTAAGTAGTTCTAAGTTGTAGGGGACTGATGACCTCATATGTTAAGTCCCATAGTGCTCAGAGCCATTCGAACCATTTGATGGGCATAAATAGGCTGAGAGACCGGTTATTGTTGATTGAACGCAAAAGCAATGACGTCCATAAAATATCTAGGAATGATTTAAAACGGTACGACCACATTAAACTAATCGCAGGTAATGCAGATGCTAGACTGAGATTAATGGGAAGAATCCTAAGGAATGTTAAGTCTACCCCCAAAGGAGCCCCTTGTTCGATCAGTGCTGAATATAGCGCGTCTGTCTGGGATCCGTACCAGGTAGGAGTAACAGAGAAGATCCAAAGACGAGCAACTCGTATAGCTGGAGGTGTATTTAGTGGGTGCGAAAGTGTCACGGAGATGCTCAGCATCAGTGGCAGACGTCACAAGAGAGGCTTTCTGTATCAATGTGTGGTTTACTGCTTACAATTCCAAGAGCATGCGTTCGTAGGAGAGTCAACCAATATATTGCTTCCGCCTACGTATATGTCGCGAAAAGGCCATCAACGTAAAATCAGAGAGATTCGAAGTCACTCAGAGGCTTCCCAAGAATCGCTCTTCACGCTAACAATTCACGACTGGAACAGGAAAATGGGTTAGTGACAGTAACCTCCGCCCCACACCGTAAGATGTAAATATTTTGCAATGCAGTGTCGAACGCAATGCGGAACCCCAGCACCCGATTACGACAAATTCCCTTCCACCATAAAAGAAATGACGCTATCACGAATAGTCTATCGATGATGAGGTATGGCTCACGAATAAAGTGGCTGGAGTCAAAGTGAGCTGGTCGTGTATCATCCTTTGTAATTGCATATTGTAGACGGAATGATAGGATGACAATCACGTCTGGCCACATTAGACTGTTGCTCAATGCAACATAGCGTAGCCCTTAGTGCACTACTGGCCATTAAAATTGCTACACCAAGAAGAAATGCAGATGAAAACCGGCTATTCATTGGACAAATATATTATACTAGAACTGACATGTGATTACATTTTCACGCAATTTGGGGGCATACATCCTGATAAATCAGTACCCAGAATAACCACCTCTGGCCGTAATAACGGCCTTTATACGCCTGGGTATTGAGTCAAACAGAGCTTCGATGGTGTGCACAGGTACAGCTGCCCATGTAGCTTCAACACGATACCAAAGTTCATGAAGAGTAGTGACTGGCTTATTGTGACGGGCCAGTTGCTCACGCCGGGTGATACGCCAGTATGGCGATGACGAATACACGCTTCCAATGTGCGTTGACAGCGATGTCGCCAAACACGGATGCGACCATCATGATGCTGTAAACAGAACCTGGATTCATCCGAAAAAATGACGTTTTGCCATTCGTGCACCCAGGTTCGTCGTGGAGTACACCATCGCAGACGCTCCTGTCTCTGATGCAGCGTCAAGGGTAACCGCAGCCATGGTCTCCATGCTGCTGCAAACGTCGTCGAACTGTTCGTGCAGATGGTTGTTGTCTTGCAAACGTCCCCATCTGTTGACTCAGGGATCGAGACGTGCCTGCACGATCCGTTACAGCCATGCGGATAAGATACCTGTCATCTCGACTGCTAGTGATACGAGGGCGTTGGGATCCAGAACGGCGTTCCGTATTACCCTCCTGTACCCACCGATTACATATTCTGCTAACAGTCATTGGATTGGATCTTGACCAACGCGAGCAGCAATGTCGCGATACGATAAACCGCAATCGCGATAGGCTACAATCCGACCTTTATCAAAGTCGGAAACGTGATGGTACGCATTTCTCCTCCATACACGAGGCATCACAACAACGTTTCACCAGGCTAGGTCGGTCAACTGCTGTTTGTGTATGAGAAATCGGTTGGCAACTTTCCTCATGTCAGGACGTTGTAGGTGTCGCCACCGGAGCAAACCTTGTGTGAATGCTCCGAAAAGAAAATAATTTGCATATCACAGCATTTTCTTCCTGAGGGTTAAACTTCGCGTCTTCGTGGTGTAGCAATTTTAATGGCCAGTAGTGTGATTATTAATGCAAGGAAAGCTCCCTGCCTGAGCCTTTCCTTGTCAACCATGCCAACACTATAAGTTGTACCATAAGTGTTTCCCTTTGTAAAGTTGCATGTGAAGGGCTATGCCGGATGAATTGAAAGATTAATCCTATCTGCTTAACTAGAGTCTTCTACAGATCTCCAGATGTCCCATTGGTAATCTTCTCAGTTGGTCGTAGATTCTTGCTGACGTACAAACAGTGAAATTTAGGATAGTAGTGAAGACCGCTACTTCTATCTTGAATGACCAACTCCATGTCCTTCGATTTGAAAGGGCTATTTCATTTTTAATGGTATAATGTGACGACACACATCGCACAGCACCATATTGCCGAAAAGGGAGCCACTATATTCTAGAACGTGACGTCTGTTCACAGTTAGAAGCACCATAGCAAATAAAAGTCACAGATTTTCCTCGTATTAAATCATTGGTTGTTACTCTAATCAATGTCCGAGACAATTTTAAACCTAAAATTTTCACTACAATTGATGGATTTCAAGCAAGACATAATACTGCCAACCATCTGTGACCAATGGCCGCAGCAAACTCCTTCTGACGTAACATCATGGCGGACACCTTCAACCTCAAAAGTGCAACAGACGCTTTTGTCAGCTCAAAATATTGTTCGTTTGCACTCGGCTACTGCCGCTGACGTTCATTCCAATATTTTTATGCATCATAGTACCTTATTAACATGATTATTTTATCAAAATTATTTGAATGATGAAATTCTTGAATCAATATAGCTTTCAGAACGGTCAACTTATAATTTCAGTGAGTTAATTATTAATTTTTAATTTTTATCCAACTTTTCACTAATTTTTGCACTTTTTTTTAGATATATTTTTCATCACCGGGTCTCAGTCTTCACTCTATGGACTCATTCCAACGCTTGTAGTACCACTGGTAGTGACGAAAGATGAGTAAAAAAATGAAAAGTCAGAGACATCCTATACGGATGGGATAATAGCAAATACCGCTACCAATTTTATCGCGTTTGGACTACAAGCGATCCTCTTTGATTTGCAGCCTAAAACTCACACATCTACTGTGAAATATCAACTACGTATCATCACAATAACAATGTTGTCCATAAATTACGTGACTCTTCAGACAAGAAGAAGAAGAAAAAAAAAGAGTGAAAATACTGTTACGACTAGACATGGAATCGAACCTCTGCTGCCATCAAATGAAGCCCATAGGTTTACCATTTAGGTACAGTAAGGACCAGCAAAAGTGCCCTGTTAAGGGTCTATGTCGTGTATCTATAGCTAAAAATTGTTTACTTTATCTCCATAAAAGCTTCTGTGTCTTCTTGGAACAGGTATACAATATAGATAGGACCATTTTTGCGTAACATTTTGAGTAATAATTCTTCCACATACTGTCAACGTAATCCAGAAAAATTGTGTGTTGTAGTTCATTCGTATCAGTACTTTGCCAGATTTTAACTACGGCTGCGATTTTCCGCCAAACTATTTTATGCTGACGTGGTCCTTAACGAACGGTTGTGTTGCAGTTGTAATCAGGATTTTTTTCTATTCTTGTCAGATTAACGCCATACAGACGAAGTTTCAATAATACTTAAATAGTCACTGAACCTTAGCAGCTATGTTTAAAGTTTTACGTAAATAGTCATTTGCAATGTTTTTATTTTCCAGATGCCGTCATCAATTCGAAGGACCTCGGCTACTAGCCAGCTGGTGCTGGCTGCAAAACCGTTCCTCGTTGTGTGTAAGCTCTTTGGCTTGACGCCATTCACAATCAATGCGAAGACGATGTCACTGGAGAAAACAAGGACTGACAAGGCCATATTAATTTTCGCTGCCACGCTGCATCTTGCTTCTAATTGCATAGTGGTATACGTCTATAAAAGTTTGCTACCAGATACTTCTCTGAGCAATGTAATTGCTCTTTGTGATGCGATGCGGTACCCACTATTAGCCCTACTTTCAGTAACCTCTGACGTATTCTGTAACAGAGAAAAATACAAGAACGCGCTCCGTCTTTTGGTGTCATGTGACAGAATCTTGATGGGTAGTGCGAGATCGGAGAAAATATCACCAGAAAAGTGCGTGAAAGGAGAAATGGTTTTAGTACTATCGGCGATTATCTTGGGAGTCTTCGGTGCACTTACTTCTGGCCAAGCTGCATTTCAAAAAGTTGTCTTTATGTTGAGTATGGGATCTTTCATCACAGCGACATTAACGCTCATGAGATTTACAAATATTCAGCTGATTATTCTGCAGAGGATTTCAGCGCTGAATGCGTGCTTGCAAAATCTGAGGTTCGAAACGGGCTGCAGCCGACAGAGCGGAATGGTACGACACGAAACCTTTTCACCAAAGAGCTTACTCTTTCTCCGAGACCTCCCCTTTCATGAAGACGCATCCTACGTACGGTTCCTCAGACAAGCGTATGTGATGCTGTGCGAAATGTCGACGCTTGTCAATGACATTCACGAAAACTTTCTAATTGCGTGCTTACTGGGTCTGTTGGTACGAGCAGTGGTAGCAATTTATTACACTTCAGTAGATACGCCGCACTTCGCTTTAAATACGCATAAGAAAGGGCATATGCTGGGAGGGTTGGCAATGAGTCTCGTCATGATGTCGTTAGTAGTGGTGCCCGGCCACTGGTTGGCGCTGGAGACAGCGCGAACGAGGAAATTACCAGCGCAGCTGCTCGCCCGTGGGCGACGCTGGGGCGGCGCCGCCCTCCGCGAGCTGCGGCTGCTGGCGCAGCAGGTGGACGCTGAGAGTCCGGAGCCCAGACTGTTGGGGTTGCTGCCGCTGGACATGTCATTGGTGGCGCACTACGTCTCCGTCGTGACAACGTACTCCACCCTGATGATCACCTTCGCGGTCCCGGGTACGTTGTCGTCATCGTCTTCAGTACGAAGACTCATTTGTTGCAGTCCTCCGCACTAGTCTATCCTACTCAAGTCTCCACACTCCTGTGTAACCATAGCAGCGTACATGGGTCTGAATCTGCTCGTAGTTTTCATCCCCTGACCTGCCTCTACATTGTATACCCCCAACACTTCCCTCGGCTATCAAATTAACGATTCCTTTACGACTCAGGACGTGTGCTGTCGACATACCCCTTCTTTCATCCAAGTTGTTCCGTTAAGTAACTTCTTCCCCAAATTTAATCACTACCTCCTCATTGGTTACTCGACCCACCCGTGTGATCTTCAGCACTCTTCTACAACACGACATCTGAAAAAGTCTGTTCTCTGAAACTTCCTGAAAGATTAAAACTGTGTGCCGGACCGAGACTCGAACTCGGGAAAGGCAAAGGTCCCGAGTTCGAGTCTCGGTCCGGCACACAGTTTTAATCTGCCAGGAAGTTTCATATCAGCGCTCACTCGGCTGCAGAGTGAAAATCTCGTTCTGGAAACATCCCCCAGGCTGTGGCTAAGCCATGTCTCCGCAATATCCTTTCTTTCAGGAGTGCTAGTTCTGTAAGGTTCGCAGGAGAGCTTCTGTAAAGTTTGGAAGGGAGGAGACGAGGTACTGGCGGAAGTAAATCTGTGAGGACGGGGCGTGAGTCGTGCTTGGGTAGCTCAGCTGGTAGAGCACTTGCCCGCGAAAGTCAAAGGTCCCGATTTCGAGTCTCGGTCCGGCACACAGTTTTAATCTGCCAGGAAGTTTCATATCAGTGCACACTCCGCTGCAGAGTGAAAATCTCATTCTGGAAACATTCCCGAGGCTGTGGCTAAGCCATGTCTCCGCAATGTCCTTTCTCTCAGGAGTGCTAGTTCTGCAAGGTCCGCAGGAGAGCTTCTGTAAAGTTTGGAAGGTAGGAGACGAGGTACTGGCGGAAGTAAAGCTGTGAGGACGGGGCGTGAGTCGTGCTTGGGTAGCTCAGTTGGTAGAGCACTTCCCGCGAAAGGCAAAGGTCCCGATTTCGAGTCTCGGTCCGGCACACAGTTTTAATCTGCCAGGAAGTTTCATATCAGTGCACACTCCGCTGCAGAGTGAAAATCTCGTTCTGGAAACATCCCCCAGGCTGGGGCTAAGCCATGTCTCCGCAATATCCTTTCTTTCAGGAGTGCTAGTTCTGCAAGGTTTTCAGGAGAGCTTCTGTAAAGTTTGGAAGGTAGGAGACGAGGTGCTGGCGGAAGTAAAGCTGTGAGGACGGGGCATGAGTCGTGCTTGGGTAGCTCAGTTGGTAGAGCACTTGCCCGCGAAAGGCAAAGGTCCCGAGTTCGAGTCTCGGACCGGCACACAGTTTCAACCTGCCAGGAAGTTTCATATCAGTGCACACTCCGCTGCAGAGTGAAAATCTCATTCTGGAAACATTCCCGAGGCTGGGGCTAAGCCATGTCTCCGCAATGTCCTTTCCTTCAGGAGTGCTAGTTCTGCAAGGTTCGCAGGAGAGCTTCTGTAAAGTTTGGAAGGTAGGAGACGAGGTACTGGCGAAAGTAAAGCTGTGAGGACGGCGCTTGAGTCGCGCTTGAGTAGCTCTCACTTGTCCTTGAACGGCAAAGGTCCCGAGTTCGAGTCTCGGTCCGGCACACAGTTTTAATCTGCCAGGAAGTATCATATCAGCGCACACTCCGCTGCTGAGTGAAAATCTCATTCTGGTAAGTCTGTTCTCTTCTTGTCAGGAATGCTTACTGCCCAAGTTTCACTTCCATACAAGACTACGATACAGACAAATACCTTCAGAAAAGACTTCCTAATATTAAATGAAACAACAAGTTCACTGTTACCAGTAACCTTTTTATTTATTTCCACGACGCGTTTCGAAGGTTTAAACCTCCATCATCGGGTGTATTTACATTAGTAAGTATTACATTTGTGTGTGTGTTGTGTTACGATTTTTGGAGGAACCTGTGGCACTGCCTAGTGGAGAAACGAGACGCTATTTCAGAATATGGTTTAGGATTACTTTTGACGAAAAATTAAACTGATATCTAATGGTAAACATTAAATAAGTAAAGTACAGTACCTTCAGTGATCACAGGTTCCTTTTGCTGTCGTAAGGCATCACATGTATACTGCCACATTTGTAAACAAATATGGCGTCTGAAATCAGCTGGGTGCAAGGTTCGTATAGCAGAAGTGAAGACATAATCGCAAAGTGCAAAGAATATACATCATAACAATATTATTACAGAATAATTGCTTTAAGCATTTGGCGGTGTTTGTTTTGAGGTGTCAAATATATGTGTGTGTATTTCAGGTGGTATATAAATCCAATTCTGACAAGTTAAAACAGCAAACATTCGTACTCGTTTATACAATCAGGTGAAATGTTAAAATGGCTTAAACTTCATACTTATTGATAACAATTAGGTGAAATGTTACAGACTATAATTACAATGCCCATATTGGCTACAACAGTAAAATCATACATACATTACACTCTTTGATTGGGGTTAATTAACAGATGTGAAGTGAGGGGCTGGAGGCAGAAGGAGAGCTAGAGAGAGAGAAAAAGTGTGTGTGTGTGAGTGAGAAAGCATTTAAAGACTTCCTAACAAATAAGTTCATATTTGAGATAACGAATTTTACTTTTTCGGAAATGCTTTCCTTGATACTGGCAGTCTGTATTTTATATAATCTTTATTTCGACCATCATTTACTACTCTTAATGTTCTATTCCCGTCACCATCGCGTGATGTAGCTCGACTACTTGCGATTTTTTGTCATCGGCGCTATGACTGGTTTGATGTGGCCCACCATCAGTTGTCTCCAGTGCCGACCTCTTCATCTAAGATTAACACTTTCAGCCTATGGCCTCAAGTTATTTGTTGGATGTATTAAAATGTCTGTTACCCTCTCCATCTACCTGTAGTGCTATGGAAGTTATTCCCTGATGTCTTACATATTTCCTATCATTCTGTCCCTTCTTCTTGTCAGTATTTCCATGTATTCCTTTCCTCGCCAATTCTCTGGAGAATCTCTTCTCTCCTTACCTTATCAGTCTACCTACTTTTCAGTATTCTGCTGTAGCATCAAACCTGAAATGCTTCGATTCTCTTCTCTTCCGGTATTAACATACTGCAAATTTCACTATCATACAGTGTTATGCTTTCTCAAATTAAGGCCTACGTTTGATACTTGTAGACTTTTCTTAGCCAGGAATGCCCTTTTTGCGAGTGGTAGTCTGCATTTTACGTCCTCCTTGCTCCGTCCGTCGTGGTTTATTTTGCTGGCTAGGTAGCAGAATTTCTTATCTTGATCTACGTCGTGGTCGCTGGTTGTGATCTTAAGTTTTTCGCTGTTCTCATTTCTGCTACTTCTCATTACTTTCGTCTCTCTTTCATTTACTCTCAGTCCATATTCTGTACTCAATAATCCGTTCATTCCATTCAACAGATCCCGTAATTCTTCTTCTCTCACTGAGAATAGCAATGTCTTGAGCGGTTGTTATCATTGATATCCTCTTACCTCCTCAATATTTTACCCAAAATGACGCCATTCTCATTAAGGCAAATAGTAGAACTGCATTCCCCCGGGGAAAAAGAATAACGGCTGTAGTTGCCCTTTGCTTTCAGCCTACTGCAGTACCAACACAGTATCACAGTTTTGGTTAATGTTACAAGGTCAAATCAATTATCTATTCTCTTGCCGCTGCAACTACTGAAAACGTTGTTGACCATCTTCAGGAACGATGGGTTAATCTGGCCTCTCCACACATATCCCTCTATTGTCATTGCGCCCACGGTACGGCTGTCTATATCACTGAGGCACGCAAGCCAACCCTTCTTTGCAGGGTCCACGTTTCATGGGGAATATATTTAATATACGAAGGAATATTGGAAATATCTTTACGTATATTTTTTGCAAACATTATCAGCAAATTTTAAACGACATCATACTCGCCGTTATTTGTATCACTATTCAAATTTCACCCTACGCCCATTTTCAAGTGGTCCTGCAAAAGATTGTGACCTCCCCTTCTCTCTTTGCTCCGTTTCTTTCGCTGATCTTTTATTTCTTCCTTCTTCGTACCCCAGTTATATCTCAGGGTTTTCAATGCAGAAATGTAGTGAGAAGGGGCCACATGTGTGTGGTGATTCACGATATCGTAGTGCTGTGAGGAAGCATCACTCGTGCCTCTGGTTCGAGAACACTGACGACTGAAGTACGAACATTTCGGCCGGCCGTGGTGGCCGAGCGGTTCTGAACGCTACAGTCTGGAACCGCGCGACCGCTACAGTCGCAGGTTCGAATCCTGCCTCGGGCATGGATGTGTGTGATGTCCTTAGGTTGGTTAGGTTTAATTAGTTCTAAGTTCTAGGCGACTGATGACCTCAGAAGTTAAGTCCCATGGTGCTCAGAGCCATTTGAACCATTTTGAACGAACATTTCTGAAAAGAAAAACAGGTATGTGCTCTCTTTTCTTTTAAAATTATAAAAAGTAGCGTAGCTAGTACTATCTATCGTTCTACTAAACTGAATGAGCGTGACACCACTGATGAAGTTTCAACGTCAAAAGAAGTTTAATTTCAATTAGCTGAAACAAAACAAAAAAAAACTCATCCAATCCAGAAGTCACTCACAGTTAGAGCAATTAGTTTCTAATGTGTGTGTAGTGGTCATTAATACTTAAAATATTGTTTCAATAATTCTATCACTGTCCGTTTATGAGTTGCTAAGCGACGGA
Source organism: Schistocerca americana (assembly GCF_021461395.2). NCBI lineage: Eukaryota > Metazoa > Arthropoda > Insecta > Orthoptera > Acrididae > Schistocerca > Schistocerca americana. The sequence goes on along the minus strand of NC_060122.1, from coordinate 132,966,187 downwards.
TCAACAACCTGTCTATGCAGTGATTAATATTTGTTGTATCCCGACAGTAAATCGCTTCTCGCTTGCTTTAAGCATTAAGATGATAACTATACCGCTCATACAAGTCTTCGATAGTTATTATCAAGCTAATGCCCGTAAATTGCGGTTAATGTTACTGAATCACACACGCGACGATAACGCCGGACATCCAGCCGCGTATCTTGAACTCCGCGCCGATATTTGACAATTTGCGCGCGATTCGTTTGCACCAAAGTCGGGCCGTGGTTCCCAAGAATAATTTGTAAATCTACTGTGGGTTGTAAATTAACAATTCTATGCCCATTCATGAAAGTTACAGCAGATCCGCACTCGATGACTATTTGATCGCGCATTCGAGCAACACTGAAGTTTTTTTTTTTTTCTTACAAAGACAAAACATATCATGCATAATGTAACAAGGTTATTTGCTATGTCAAAATATATTTATATCTATCTCATTAAAACTCATTACCTATTAAATGTTGTACATAATTAAATTCCTTTACTCTGTAACTAATAAATAAAATTTAACAATGAATGACAGGTATAAAAAAAATCTCAGGTTGATATGACGTCATGGATCACTACTGGTTTCGACTCCCCTACAAACACGTAATGCAAAGTAGATCCGACTACATAGGACATACTCATGTAATGTTACAAGGTTTCGCTTCAGAACATGTCAGAATTTAAAATCCTCCTACATATTTACATGTCACAGTCTAAAATAGGCCTTTTCACAGTAACATCAGACGAGTGCGAAGCTTTGTACGTCGTAAACTGATGTAAACTGCGTTAAATGTTATCTATTGGTAACATCATTCACGTTAACTCGTTACAAATCGATGTTCTAACACACTGTTTATAGCTGCTTCATTTTATCTATTGCGTGAACGGAATTTTGATACACAGTTCAGAGTTACTGGTATCTAGGTTTTCGTGGCCAATGTTTTAACATGCAGCGGCCGAGCCATTTTCATCACCCACACACGGCTCTGGCATTCGACATGACGCAGTTCTTCTTCGTCATACCTCCGTAATATCTGCCATGTTCTCCTTTACACTGATTCTGATATCTATCCTTGGTGAATCGTCTGGTATCATCCCCTCTGTGCTTAAGGGACTTGCAGTAGTAAAATGAAGAAGTCATGTTAACGACCATCTCGCCCTCATGGTATCACGGTCCTTTTTAATCTCCTCTGGGCCAGTGTTGCATGATACTAAGGCAAAGAAATCTCAACCGTATGATATGGTGCCACACTAATTTACGCTTCAGTTCGTCAGCACTGTAACACGATTTACAAATGACTCTCAGAATACAGAATATGCAGTAGGTACGTGAAGCAAAAACAGAAGAAGAAGAGAAAAGCTCCGCACACATCTCAGACGCTCTGTGGACGTCAAACCAAATACCTGCCTGTGTAGACCTTTGGAGAACACCTAAACTTGTAGCTTATCTGACAAAATTAAATTACGCCTACAGTCATCTAACATTTACACAACCATCTCCTACTTAAACTTGCCTATATTCTCTAACATGCACTTGCCTTCATCCCCAACATATTTTTCACAGGAGGGGAAAACACGGACGGAGGCAAAACCAGGAAACATGGGAACAAGGACTCTAAAAGCAGTTACAATAAATACATGTTGCTACTTACCTGAGTTGCTGGTGACCATATCACCTTCGTCAGTCCCACTCCTGACACCAGAGAGTAGAGGCCTGCAATGTATTGACCTTTATGGTGGGTGTGAGAAGTGTTTTTCTACTTCTCAGCATGGCGTTTAGCTCTCCACCCTGCGTGTTGTGGGTCTGATGGGTTGGCGACAGCCATGGGAGTCTGTCACAATTGAAGGTCGCTGCAGGAAGAGAGACGGCGTGCATGAATACCCTTCATTGCTCCAAAAAGCTACAGCAGTTACAGTCTGGTGTCGACCCCAGCGTCCATATGTCGTGGTGAGATCAGGTGTCCCTCTCTGATTCACGTGAAGTGATACCATGCTTCAGTGCATTGTCTGAATGGTAGTGCAGTGGGCTTGCAGTGCTAATGCACAGAATGCTGAGATGACAGCTTGCAGCCAAGGATCCCACAGTGGTGGTAGGCGCTGACCAGAGTGGCTCACTGTGCTGAATAGTGTAGGTGTAGGGCGGCTTGGTGCCCAAACTCAGAATGTCCGTGTACAACTGCTATCAACAGGTGCTGGAGAATTCTGGCATCACAGTGGCTGCTCGTTATGGTCACCGACTTGAACCTGTGCATAGTGACTCGACTGGTGCGTACAAATAACTATTTGCTTGGCTGTCTGCTGGGAAGTAGTGCATAGTGATTGACGAAATGCTGCGTCAATACGTCGTTACAACCACCTTGCCACATGTTAACGTAACGTCTGTCTCTCTCTCTCTGTAGGTCGACTGCTTCGCCAGCCGCGTCTCTACTGGATCGTATTTTGGACCCCCTGTCCCGAATTTCCTTGGCGACTCGACATACTGCAGCACAGTGAAATAGTGCCTAGTTCCTGAAGCCATGTGACTCTGGCCTGAATAGCGTCCCTAACAGCAAACGGTAAAGAGCGAGCTCTACAAAATTGTCTTTTCATAGCAAGACATGACTGTCACTGAGTAATTTGAAGCGGAGGCAACTGAGTCGACAATACATACCACCACTCATTAATGAGACAAGAGCTCCAATGTCCAGCTGGAACTCAACTCACTGGTTGGAAATGACAGCCGCCAGATTCCATGGTATTTGCTAAATAGCTTGCCCATTTCACGTGACCGCACGGAGAGGTTCTCCTTCATTGGGCCGTGCTGTTACGCAATGGCGGCGTGCAGCTTGTTGACACACTGCTGTCTGGTGTCCGGTTTTTCCCCGAGCTCAACAGTCAGCAGCGCTGTGCGGGAAACTGTTTCTCGGGCCCTGTAGGCCATAATCTGAACATGACTGGAACTTCATTTACGTCTGTAATGCACACTTCAATGTCGAGGTAGTTGGTCGTTTATGAGCCGTTCATGAGCCTTTACTTCATTATGAGGGAAGATTATTACAAACTGCAGAGCCATGAGCTCTGCTAAGACGCCGGGTGTAAGAAGAAGATGAGGAGTCAGAATCATCGTCTGGATGATGCTGGTGAGGGCGACGACTTTTGTACCAGTTCCGTTATGGAAGGTATCCTGAGGTTCGGAATTAACCTCGAAAGATTTGACAACCTCGAAAAAACTTCTTTTAGGATCCGATGTTGCTTCTCACGAATAAGGTGAACAGTCTCATCACGAATAAATGTTTATGCCTAGGAGTCTTTACAATTACGACAAGTGAAACTGAAATGTAGGGCAAAACCTTGCATGTTGGTGGCTCATAATGTATAAAATTGGCCATGGTGTTTATGATACAGATTCAGCTTTAGCCCATCTGCACATGGTGCGTCTGATAATCGTAGCATTTTGGTTAACGGAGTTAATTGAAAGATATATTAGATGGGGTTTACGAGTGGTTATAATTTCTGCAGCACTTCATGAAAAATACAGCTGGACGACAGGAGTAGAGCACTTTGCTGCTTATCAGAAATCCTACAAGATAAAGTAGTTCAAAACGTCAGAGATATTAGTCCAGCTCTCTGAAGACTCGTTGAATCATTGGGGCTATAGTGTAGCCACCGATTGATGTTCCTGCTCACACAACAGCTGCTAAAGAGGAGCATGCTGCTCCTATTGGTGCTGCTGTGTTTCTATCGCAGCATTAGTTATTACCAGAGCTGTTGCTGCTAATACAGTAACAGCTGCCCAAGTTCATAATCTACAGTACTGGCACTGAGACCAGTCGTATCACTAAACGTATGGTAGGGACTTTCTCATCTCCACTTTTCTGTCAGTTCTCTGCACAAAAGCATGCACCATAAACAGGACGAGATGCGTCGTCAGCTGCGCACTGAATGTACGACAGTAGAGAAAAACAGACAGTCCAAAAAGGGAACTGGGTCTTAGATGGTGCAACAAGATAATTGATTGTTGGAAAACACAGAACCAATGTCGAGACTGTCTGCCAACAAGCCATATACCCCAGATAGTGACACCACCCACATGACGTGGCACTCTCATCTCTTGCGATTGGCTGCAACGACTCTCCTGCTAGTGACTTGCAGCTGCTATCGATAACCACTGTAGACGGGGATACTAAAGCGTTATGTTTCTGGGTTTTTAATTTTGAAGCCCGAATTACACAGCACTTTTACTATGGAACTAGTAACCTGCCTCAGCTTGCATGGGTAGCACTAACTTATAAATATACTAAAGAAAGCAACTCGATCTTGACTGACTTCGAATATTTTTTTGTGCACAACAAAATAAGATACACATTTTTTTTCATGGACATACGGCCGTTAAGTGGGTGAAGGACTCCCTTGAAAAAAAATGAGTTTGATATCTCTGATTTAATATCGTTGAGATAGTTATAGATATAAGAAAATACTACAAACAGACGTTCTATGGTACTTTACGATGTTGCACCTAGATGTGTTAAAAAAGCCAGTCTGTTCGAAATCATTCCTCTGTCCCCCCCCCCCCCCCCCCCCCACACACACACATACACTCCATTTGGTTTTTCGTTTCCACATTTGACGAACAGCAGCGTTCATACCAAATTCAGCTCCATATGATGAAGCTGTATTCCAAAGAAGCACTTGTCATTCATGAGCTAGAAAAGTATGTGACTGTAAGCATGCCCAACATATGTACACTTCTATGCCAGTTGTCATTTAGGTTGTTTAATAAGTCATTCTCAGATAAATATATTCAAAGTGTAGATTCTACATGTATAGCTCTCTCATATGCTGGGGGGGGGGGGGGGGGGGGGGAGGGGGTTTGGGGATGTTTGAAGAAAATGACTTTTTCAACACATCTATGTGCACCACTGTAATGTACATTAAAAATCAAAGAACTTCTGTTTGTAGTTTTGTTTTAGTGTATATATTACAGTTTCAATGATACTGATACAGAAATATTAAATTCGATTATTTTCCAAGGGGGAGTTTCACCTCTTTATCAGTGTCATTGGCACATATAAAGGAATATGTGTCTCTTATTTTGCTCTGCAATACAACATAGTCAAAGCCGATCGAAATCCGAGTGTATCCCTTTGTTAGGTTTATTTTTGGCTAGTATAACAGCTGTAGATTACATCCATAAAATGTTACTACTAACCTGCCACAGCATCACGCATGCAGCGCAACGACCAGACAACTTTGAGGTGCAGCAGTAGTAAATTACATACACAAACTGTCTTTGTGAATCAGTCTATTAGTGAAAACTGTACCGAAATCCGTGTGGTAGTTCCTGAAAGCGGTATTTTCATACAGACAGAAAAACGCTACTGAGGACTTTGTATCAGTAACATGTTCAGACGGAATCCAAGTAGAGTGATAACCCAGCAATAGAGTGGTAGCCTAAGGCCAATAATTCAAAATTTTAAATAGTGCCATAGAAGAGCAATTTTAGGGAAAGAGCTAAGCCCTTGAAGAACGTAGGAACAGTCTGAATGTACTCTGTCGCTCGAGCTGAGTAACAAGGACTCAGATTGTATACAGTCAGCTTATCTTCAGGTGATCATGAGGACTGGCCATATAATTCTCACATTATGGCCCATGCCACTAATTGCTATGGGAAAGGACCAAGCACCACGTGGCACAAAATACCTACCATCCGAATATTTGAGCTACTTTACAGACCTTAGGACATGTTAGTGCCTCTGTACACTGCCAATCACTACTAGATGAGTGAAAATATGTGGGTGGTGCTTGGAGGGCTGCTATGGCTGCTCTACCAAGTCAGTCGGTTGGCAGCGCTGTCTCCAGGCGCTATCAGCGGCTGTGCTGAAACAGCACATATTGTGGACATGTGGACCACACAGCTGGCTCACGATTCGCGATGGGTGCTATGACTGACCCACTTTTATACAACCAGTATCCATGGGGGTCATTTGCTTCATTGTCTTCGCTCTATTCCTGTGTTACTAGAGGGAGCTGTAAAGAGTAGAAGATATAGGGGAATACACCCAACAAATAAATGAGGACATAGTATGGTACATGTTCTGTTCTGAAATGTGGATTTTAGCACAACAGATGGATTCGTGGTGGTTCTCATCAAACTGGTAAGTAGAAAGATGACTCAAATAAAAGTATAGTTAGGACAAAATGTATGTATGAGCTACATTCCCTCAAAGCAGAAAAATTTACTTCTAAGGATTGTGTATAGCCTATGAAATACTTTTTAGACAATAACAATGACAAAACTTAGTTTTGTTGAAATGATAACTGCTGCTATTCTCTCCATTTGTGAAATGTGTTTTTCATCTATTCTCGACTTCTTCACAAAGTTCACTTTAATTTTCTTGTACTTGTGTGCCTTAAAATCTAAACACTAATAAGTTCTATTATCGAATGTTATACTTCAGTCAGTGTGAATTAATCACCTTACGTTGCATTGTGAATCAGTTACTTCATTCTAAAACTTTGAGGAATCCGACGACTTGCTTTTGCTTTTCTATGTAGAGTTACACAATAAATAACTTATTTGCTTCCAAGCAGTTGTTTGTGTTTGTATCTCAGTGTTTTGAGATCATTCAACATCATCACTTCTTGCTCTTAACTTTTCTGCTTGAGGTGTAATATTTTCCAATGTTTCCCACATGCAATACTGTGCTTTACTAGTAAATATGTGTTTTCAATAGCAAAATAACTAATATTATGTGTCAGCTTTGAAGAACCCTTTTGGGATAAGTTTGTGGTTGAAGTTGCACTGTAATTTGTACTGTAGCAGTAATACATGGTGCTTCAATTTTTGATAACTAAAATCAAAGCTGTGTTCATTGTTCTGTCGTTTTAATATCACATGATGTTTGATAGTTGTTAATGTAATACACTTACAGAGCACACTTCAATTTCGTGTTGGCAGTGTTTGCTTAAGTGATTCTAAATGACAACATCTTATCATTAGAGAATATAATGTACATGTTTTAAACACATTCACAAGATTTCCATCAGTTTTTTAATTTTTTCATGGGTTTTCATGTCCTGCAGTTAGGGTGAACCTTATATGTACAGTTAAGAGACATGTATTTTATGAGCAGTTCAACATTTTTGACTGTGGTTCATAAGAAAATGCCATTACCTGTAGTGTCACATAGAAATACATAATCATTTCATAAATGTAGCTATACTTTATTTATGTAGGTTAGAATATTACTTGAATGTACTCTAAAACTCACAAACATATATTACATGCTCTCCATCCCAGTCAACATATATGTGGAGAAGAGCTCAGATATACATAAATGACTGGTTTGCTATTGTAATACATGTATAATACACTTTATATTTCTTGACAGGTAACGACAGTCACCCTAAGTAGCACATTTATTACTGCAAACAGAATAAAAGGACAGCTCTTATCTCCAGTCAGGTATGTATAATAGACTGTAAATTTCTCAAAATGTTCATAAATCACTCTAAGCAGAATGCTCTATTATTGTAAACAGAATAAAAAGACAGCACTTATCTCCAGTCAACTGGAGTGAACTAGAAAGATGGCTATCATAAAGGAAACTGAAACATATAAAAAAAACTCCATTGCCTGCAAGAATGCTGTGCTCTCCATTCTATGTCACTGGAATTGTTGTACGAAGCTTAGCAATAAGATACAAACTGCTAAAACAAATATTAATTGTCTGTATGAGCTGTGAATACAAACATTATTTGAGTTCCAGAAGAGACATTAGTCTTGATTTATATTTATGTGTGATTAAACTCAACAATTTGTAAGTGGTTAAGTTGAGGTATATAAACATACACACATTGAAAAATTAGTACACACAGTATTGAAATGATTTGAATATTACAGGTGCCTTAGTTCATAAAAAGCTCTCCCAGTGTCACAAACCTATGAAGCCTTTCAACAGATTTATCACTTTATGGTTTTCAAAGGTAAAATATTATCAAACTACAGTTACAGTTTCATAAATGAAGCTATAAAATAAAGCTGTAATATGTTTTTACTAAGCATTAAATGAAGTTATACTTCGTTGTTTGTTTGTAGAAACTTGTATTAATCCACAATCATAAATTCTTTTCTGAAAGTTTTAAATATAAATTTGCGTTTAGTCTTTTCAAATAAATCTGTGAATGAATTGTAGTATTGCAGCTCAGTAATCCAAAAGGTAGAAGCATCTGTCGATTTATAATACTTTTATTTTTAATTCTATTTTGTAAGCATTCTAATATGAATTTTGAATGAGTATTTTTACTTCCAATTACTTTTATACTATTGTACGGTTACCAACAGAGTTCTTTTATTTTATAATAAAAAAGCTATTTTCAGTGCATACAAGAACATCATTCATTTTAGGACAACTCTTACATAGTGAAGTAAGATATAAGTTGAAGGAAATGATGATTTTAGAAAGAGTGAAATATTTTAAAGTATTTATAATAATTGCAGATGCCTTGATGAGCTCCAAATTGTTTGTGTCTCTCTCACACATTTGTCAGCTTTTCTCCCAACACTACATTTTTAATTATCACAGCTAAAATGTACTGATTATATGCATTAAAGAAAATTGAATTTACATTGTGACTCATCATCAGCTATAGGCTTAAGTATTCCATTACCTCTTATTTTTCGATATTAGAATAAACTATTATAGGAAAAGTTTTATGGTGTAGTATATAAGCTGAAATTTAAAACTGTGTTGAGACAATAAGTATGTTAACTAACATTAACTGATCGTAAATTATGAACTGACAAGTACAGAATATGAAAGTAAAATAAGTTAAATTTTAAAATTACATAATGTATGTTTGTTGATAGAAGTTTTGCATATTGTACAGATACAAAAAGAATTACATATTTGTATCATGCTGTCGGTTGAAATAGCGACCAATACAATCAGAAGAAAACATCCTTTTTTGTCTATAATCGTAATGTTTTTATTTTGCCTACTTGGTACCAGTTTTCGTTCACAGTACCATGCTCAGGCCATCCCCAACACGCAGTTACCACTCTCACTTCCCAGCTAGGTGCATCAAATACACACCTAAAAAGGCATCTACAGATCAAAGCATATTTTTTCTTAGAATGTATTTTTACCTGTATGCAGCTTTTATTGTGAATTTGCACTGGTTGTTAGCTTAGGAACTCTTGTTTGAAAACTAGAATGATTTGTTAATTGTGTAGACATTTCTACTTATAGTAATAACACTGAAATTGGCTTATAAAAGTTATTCCACTCTATGGTAGGTTGACCAGTGGAGCAACAGCTTTTCACTACTGCACAAAGAAACAGTGCCACCTGTAAAGGAGTTTTTATTACAAATAACGCTTTTCGTCTGATTAAGACTTCAACAGATTTTATCTAACAAGAAATGAAAGGACATAATAATACAAATGTGTAATCCTAGGGCATGATTCTTAGATGCACTGAAAATTATTTTAAAAGAAATTCTTCAAAAATGAAGGGACAAATAAAGACTCATCGAAAGCTATAATAAGCATTTGGTTGGTAAAGGCGGCTGGTCAGAACTAATGGTGAAAAAGCATCTAAAAGACATTTCTGTTGGGCTTCATCCACTGAGAAAGGACCATACAAAAGACGGTAACAGGAATAAGCCAGACATAAATGTACAAAAGTAAAAGAAATGTCATTAGAAAAAGATTGAGACAACGGAAATTTATCTTGGAAATCGTCAACACCACTGAGCGAAGCTCAATATTTTAGCTGCTGAAACTCACAAAATTTATTTTGACCTAGTTGGAACTGAAAATACAATACATTTCCAATAAAAATAATGTAGTAAGTGATAACACACACACACACACACACACACACACACACACACACACACACACACACACACGAACAAGCACTCACACCCTGTGGTTGTTGGATAAAATTCTTTTTTCTCAAACATCGAACAGCGAAACATCAATGTAGAAGTGTGACACACCACAAGCACCAAATACTTCTAGGTCCTCTTCTTGGAATAACCTATTCGTAAAGTGGTAGAGCTCTATTCGAAGTCTGAAAGACTAACTTATCGAATTTCCTTTGGCCTGGCAGAGGTTCGCCACAATCATGTTGATTTTGTGGTTTCCAGCTTTTAGTGAGCCACATTGTAATACATATGAAAATACATGTGATTTGCACTAAGATGCAACACTTTTTTTTGTAATTGACATTTTGAAGCACTCGAAATTTCGTTACCTAAGGCATGACTTAAGCTCAGCTGAGCATCAATTTGATGAAAAGCAGAATACGTTGTACAAGTCCAACTGTAATACCCTCATGAAATTTCTTAATGATACAACCAGCCACGTCATCACGTTTTCAGCAATAATAACAATAGGAGAAATTGTATGTTCGTCACTTTCGTTCATTCTTTGTTCATTATTTGTTCATTCTTATGTCATATTCTGTGATAAGCATGTTACGCATTCTCTTTAGCAAGCCTCACAAGTCTCCCTTGCGACTGACCTGAAGATGTTATAGGGGTCGGACAAAAATACTGAAATACCAAAACCACATTTGCTATGCCTAATACAGAGTAGAAAAACGTTAGCATTCGAAACAGCTTCCGTTCGTCTCTGAATGGATAAATACCGGATGTGAATTCAAAAGAATATTATAACATTCAAAGTAGCGACAAGATGAGCCAACGATACTGTATAGCGATCACGCACTATTCTCTCCTAACTAGAGCACAAAGGCCCAATAATATTGACATATGGTGACTCTGGGGGGCCAGAGGAGAGGCAACAATTCATACTCGTGCTGAGAAAACCATGGAACACAGGATCACAAGATCACCGTTGGTGAACAAACATTGTACAATGGGACTGATCTGATCAGCCAAAATGCTCACGTAATCCTTGATAGTAATACGATCTCGAAGAGTAACCACGGGGTTCATGGAGTGAATCTCACCATGTTTCACTTTTGCGATGAAGTTTGGACACGAGACGGACACTGTAAAACAAGGTTCATCAAACCAAATGACATTCTTCCATTGTTCCACAGCCCATCTTCAATGGCTTCGCTATCACGCTTTCCTGTTACACGCATTTGCATCACAAATGAGTGGTTTGGAACTTCCAGCTCACTATCTGCTATCCTGGTTATGGAAGGATCCACAAAACTAGCACCTAGGATTTGCCAACTTTCGAATTCAATTAGCTCCGACACAATGCACACACAGTTACACAGTACACTGTTCTGACCGTGATTAACACTCGCAAGATATTGAGGACATTTCACCGGCGCCGTTGATTGGCAAGTACAACAATGTAAACTGCTGGCTTGGCTAGCATCTGCATTAATGTTCAAGCATGCAATTGTCGCCGTTTTTCCATATTTTCGCTCAACCCCTGTATGTGTGGAACCTGGTACTGGTATCCATCATTGTCGTCCTTTTAGTTTTCTCAGCATCATTTAACCTCATCTTACACGTCCTACATAGTATGTTCCACATTCTATTCACTAGGTCCTCCATCTTTGTTTCAGCCATAGGGTTATGTCACATGTGAACAGTAGCAGTGGTTTTCATTCTTCTCTTACTGATCAGAAAATTTCATTTACTACTTTGTAATAGTCATAAGTAAACACGACATGTTTTACTTTATTTAATATATGTACTTGAGTGTAGCAGCTACAATAACATATTGAAAATACGTCATGTTAATTATTGTTTGACATAAGTTACTTCTTGTTATTAGTTTATGTTACTGGATTAGATCCAGGCATTACCCATTATCAGCACTATCTTATAATTCTTTTGGTATATGCCACTGACGATATTCTGTAATATTGAGTTGGCATTGGCATTTACTGCACATGCTAAGATTATTTTTTTGTTATACAAGATAGAATATACATTATGCTACCTCTAATTGTTGCTGTTATTAGTAGAACAAAGATATCTCTTGTCATTGAAGGCTACTAGTGAGATTTTCGAGGATTTTTCTGTTTTTTTAGATCAGTCTATTCATTTAAAATAATGTCAACAAGTTTCAACATATGTATGAAAATCTCTATTTCGTCCAATATATTTAGTAAGCTGCCTCTTTAGGCAATTATAGGACTTATAGCTGGTGTGTAATGTCACTGACTACGTAGTTTCATTGTGTAATGAATGAAAATAGCTTCATGCAAATCAGATTCAGATGTTATCTAAAATTTTTTCGAAATTACGTACCATTGATTTTCTCACAGTTATTGCATGTTAACTTATGAACGTATTTACAGAACTGTTATATTATGACACATTTGTGATCGCTATATGTTGTGTGTTCAGCCACCTATTTTTTTGGTTGTTTTTCTGAAGTGTATTTCTGATTTTATCTGAAACATACCCCAATTTGGAATGATAGTGAACTGTGTATTTATGCTACAATTTGTCTTTGATAAGGTAACGTTGCCTTTTATTTTCTTTTCATTTGTGTGTAGTTCCCTGGCATAAATTTTTGGCGACTATGGTAAAGTTGTAATTATAGTTTTTTTGGTATTCTTCTTTGTGTCTTTTGTTCAGATGTTATGTTTTCTTTATCCAATGAATGTTTTATTGGACTCTCCAAATAGTTCCAAAATATGCTTCTTTGTGTGCTTTAGGATGTCAAGAGTTATAACGTTTTATGCAGCCTGTTTTTCTCTGTCTTCAGTAGATGTAGGAATTGTTCACTGGTCTATTTTTATGGACTTTTATTGATTTAGAGGTCTAAGAAATATTTTATTTCACTATGCAGTTCATGTTAGTTGTAAAGAAGATATTTTTATGTAGGTTATTCCATTATGAGTTTAAGATATCTGTTTCATTTTCTCCTAGTTCAAATAAAATCAGGGAATTATGTACATATTTGCAATAGTACTGAATTTAAACAGTTAATTTTCATCACTTAAAAATAGAATTAATCTCTGCATGGTTAAGGAAAATATTAGCTACCATGCCAGCAAGGCAAATATCCATTGCTAAACATAAACATCGATTGTCAAACATAAAATAACTATGGGAGAATGACAATTTTAATAAAGTAATAAATTCTTGTCCTTGAACTGTGCACATTTTACACTATTGCGAATAATTTTAATAGTTCCTGGTGTATAAGTATACATGTCAGTTGTATATGAGAACATAATTTTTGCATTCTCTGAGGTATGAACATCTATAATTTGTTGCATCAGGTCATTTGAGTTCTTTACTGTGTACTGATCATCGTATATGTATTTCTGAGTCTGAGTACAACTAAAATAATAATGAACTATTGATCTAACATGGGTGTTTGTTTATGAATTTTTGGGCAGGACTCTAACATGGGTGCATTATGATATAGTGAGCTTTTTTTCTTTCATGAAGTAGAAAAATCAATTTTAGACAGGAATTTTTCAATGAGGACTTGGAATCGATTGATTACATTTTAGTCTGTGCAAGTAAAGTTATTTTTGCTAAAAAATTCAAGGAATTTATTAATGTAATCTGTTTGCAACATAATTACTACAACATTCCCCACATTGGCTTTGAAAACTATAGCAGTGTTTCTATTTTCTCACAAATTTTACGAAAATCATAGATTTAATGTTAATAGAATTTATTGTTTTTACTTTTATAATTGTGTTTACCTATCTTTTGTATATATTTCCTATAATGTAGTTGTTTTGCAGTATGAAACCTTAGTTGAAGCTGTTACTATTATATATATGCAGCAGATTTGCTAAATTAATATTAATTATGTTACTTGATACATTATATACTAGACCTTCCTATAAAAGATATATTTCATTATTATTAAATTCTGTTTCTGTCAAACTGGATGTCTAGAAAAAATGAAATAGAATAGCTATGGCAATCAAGTGCAAATACAGTGTAATTTAATTATTTTTCGTTCTCCTGAATAACTAGACTTAGGCTACAACCAAATTATGTTTACCTACTTTAAACTACTGTTATTCTCATAACAAAACAATGTGCCTCTATTATTTATGTCATGATCACTTTCCCTACAAACAACCTAAAGTGGACCTCCCTTGGCTGTACAAATCAAATTCATTGCTGAGAAGTTGAAGGCAGCAAGGGACATGTGGCTTCTTTGCCAGCAGTCCTGGGGAAAGAAAGTCTCTGCTTTGGTGATAATGTTACCTCAGCATGTGGGTCACAATTGATTGTAACAATTCGAAAGAAATTTTTTAAAATCACACTTGGACTGGTTGAACGTCCTTGATGTCTCTCTCCCTTTCGTAATGCCCTTGTATTATTAGGGATGCCTGGAGGATTTAGAACAAGAAACTAGGACTAACCTGATATAGACAACCTCAGTTGACTGGGCCGCTAATGGCAGTAGGGTGTATATAAATTTAATCGGACACTGAAATAAGAAGCATTGGAATGAAGTACACCAAACGGACGCACCAAGGAGAAACAGTATTAAAACATTAGTCACATGTGTGGAATAGGAATATATATGGAGTGAGCAGAGCATGCTGTGCATGTTGCCTATATGAAACAGAAACAGTAACATGCCTTTGGAATTTCACTATTCTTACTCTTTGCTCTAAGAACCACAGTTTAATATTACAAGCATTTGTTCTGTCCTCACACATTTATTTCTTAGGAGCAGAAATGTTGGTGAACATTTTTAAATCAAAGGATGAGAAATATGAACTGTAGTTATAGAAACTACTACATGGAGAATAAGCATAGCAATTAATATCTTAGTTACCCTAAAATAACGTAAATATGAAAGAATTTCAAATGTTCAAATACGTGTGAATTCATAAGGGACTGCCGGCCGCGGTGGTCTCGCGGTTCTAGGCGCGCAGTCCGGAACCGCGCAACTGCTACGGTCGCAGGTTCGAATCCTGCCTCGGGCATGGATGTGTGTGATGTCCTTAGGTTAGTTAGGTTTAAGTAGTTCTAAGTTCTAGGGGACTGATGACCTTAGATGTTAAGTCTCATAGTGCTCAGAACCATTTGAACCATTCTCCAAAGGGACCAAACTGCTTAGGTCTTCAGTCCCTAGACATACACACTACTTAAACTAACTTATGCTAAGACCAACACACAAACACACACCCTTGCCCGAGGGAGGACTCGAACCTCCGGCGGGAGGGGCCACACAGTCCGTGACACGGCGCCCTACACCGCACAGCCACTCAGCGTCGCCCGCTGACAGTTGAAAAGGGTCATAATGTGTAATAGGCAGACATTTACCCAGACCATCACATAGGAATTCCAAACAGCATCAGGATCCACTGCAGGTACTATCACAGTTAGGCAGGAGGTGAGAAAAGTTGTATTTCATGGTCGAGCGGCTACTCATTAGCCACACATCACGTCGCTAAATGCCAAACGACGCCTCGCTTGGTGTAAGGAGCATAAACATTGGACGATTGAACAGTGGAAAAACGCTGTGTGGAGTGACGAATGACGGTACACAATGTGGCGATGCGATGGCAGGGTGTGGGTATGGCGAATGCCCAGTGAACATCATCTGCCAGCGTGTGTAGTACCAACAGTAAAATTCGGAGGCGGTGGTGTTATGGTGTGGTTGTGTTTTTCATGGAGGGGGCTTGCACCCCTTGTTTTGCGTAGCACTGTCACAGTATAGGTGTAAATGCACGGCCTGAGGCGGAGTGGTTACACGACAATAACATCCCTGTAATGGACTGGCGTGCACGGAATCCTGGCCTGAATCCTATAGTACACCGACCTACATCGATACCTCTCCTCAGAGCTGCACTCCGTGAAGAATGGGCTGCCATTCCCCAAGAAACCGTCCAGCAGCTGCGAGAGTGTAAGCTGTCATCAAGGTAAGGGTGGGCCAACACCATATTGAATTCCAGCATTAATGATGGAGGGCGCCACGAACTTGTTAGTCATTTTCAGCTAGGTGTCTGGACACTTTTGATCACGTAGTGTAGTTGGCGTACTGCAACGTAAAGACTGACATAAAGTCCTGGAAACCTGAGTATTTATTACTAAAGACCTGAGACAACGACCATATGTCAACCTGCCTACGAACTAGTGTGGCATACTTTGCTGGGCTCATTCGTGGACTTCACCACCTCTCTATTTCGCAAGAATGGCTTTCAGGCCTTCAGGGCTTTTCAGCTATATCAGCAGGCCGATAGGTTTTCTTGTAAAACTTGTACTCTCTCTCATGCAATTGGTATGTGCTGGGACATGATGTCATCTCCTCGCTCTGATCATGTTGTTGAGTGTATGATTCAAACTTGTCACTCGCACAAGGTGAGGTAATCTCTTGAGGATTTGTTCTGCTTCCCCCAGTATTGGCATTCTGCCTGTCTGTCGTTTTGATTGGGACACGTTGCACTGGCTGGCTTCCCCTGTCATGGTGCTGGTTGGAGAGGACTTCGAGAAATTTTTATATTCGTCCACGATATATTTCTGATGTCAAAGATTCCTGTCTTTTTTAACAGAAATCGGCCTGAATTTTTCTTAATTTGTTCTGAAACACTCATGAAATGAATGTTGCGTAGGTTACTACACATTGCACAAGTATATATTATTTAAGCGCTTGATATCTGTATTCATAAGGGTTTTTGAACGGTCCTTAAGGGGGAAGTTCACGAAAAACATACACCACGTAAAAGATGCATACAATCCACAATTTTCAAGATACAGAAATGAAATTTTTACCATGAAATTAAAACATTTACTGTCAAGCTCGTTAGATTATATATATTTAACTTTTTCATGGAATTTGAAATTTGTTTTCAAACAGTAATACACATACTTTGTCTAAAAACTATTCAAAAGAAGCCTACATAATTTTCTCTGCTTAATATGCTCGCACATAGTAACCTTCTGTCATGAGCCATCTTGAATATATCGGATTGGAGAATTTTAATGAATTTTAGTTGTGGTTCTGTAAGAATAATGTAAAATTCGTGCAAAATTCCAAGCACTTTGCCCCATACCTCATCTTACATTCAGAATTTCAAAGTTTGCTCTTGACCGACATTTATTGGGTTTATAGAAATTAGTGTACAAAATACTAGCCTTCATAGATTCTGAGAGAAAGTGCATAAACACAATGTTCTAGAAATGGAAGTTGCGGTTCAACCTAACGTTTTATCTTATGTTATCTCTTCGGAAGGCCCCATATTTGTGCTCAGAATCCTCTTTTCCTTGAAGATTTCTCATCTGATTTCTTCTTTTCTGCTTTCTTTCCTTTATTGGGTTTTCAACTGACTTTTCAGCTGGAGAGAGGCGCTGTGAATCTATTTTTCTCATGATGTTTTGTATTATGTTTCCTATCTCAAAGCCCATTCTCTCTAGTATTCATCCTCCGTACGTTCCCATCATGAAATGCAAGAAATGCATCATAAGTTGCACGTCTGAGACGTGTAGGAATGAAAACTTGGTTTTGAGACATTGTTTGCTTATGAATGAATTTAGAGACTCATTTGAATTCTGCATTTAATCATGAACACTCTGTTGTAGAAGTTCATTATCGATCCCAAGTGGGCTTTACAGCATCAAGGATACAATTTGGAAAGCTCTCCTTGTGAATGTAGTGGTTGTTATCTCTCTCAGCTTGTTGATACACTACTGGCCATTACAATTGCTACACCAAGAAAAAATGCAAATAATAAACTGGTTTTTCATTGGACAAATATATTATACTATAAATGACATGTGATTACATTTTCACGCAATTTGGGTGCGTAGATCCTGAGAAGTCAGTACGCAGAACAACCACCTCGGACCGTAATGACGACCTTGATACGCCTGGCGATTGAGTCAAACAGACCATGGATGGCGTGTATGGTGGTGGTGGAGGTTAGTGTTTAACGTCCCGTGGATGGCGTGTACAGGGACAGCCGCCCAAGAAGCTTCAACACGATACCACAGTTCATCAAGAGTAGTAACTGGCGTATTGTGACGAGCCAGTTGCTCGGCAACCATTGACCAGACGTTTTCAATTGGTGAGAAATCTGGAGAATATGCTAGCTAGGGCAGCAGTCGAACATTTTCTATATCCAGAAAGGCCCGTACAGGACCTACAAAATGCGAGGGAGCATTTGAACCAAGGACCTCTCGTTCCACAGCTGCTCACGCTAACGACGGGACCACGGCGCTCCTGATCTCACACTGTCCTTGATGTTGCCTATCTTGCACATAGACTACTCAGTTTGTATATTTTGCTTATTTTTTTCATAGTTCTACACACTTCGTGTTTTCTTGATTGATCTGTGTTCAGTTTTTCAAGGCCTATCCACTGTGCCAACTTATGACTAAATCTGAGGGGGGTGCGATGGGGAGGTTCCCTTGTAAGAGGTGTCTGGCGAGATAGCTGTGTCGCTGACAGACTGCAGAGGAGGCAGTTGCTGCCATGTGGGGGCTGTGCTCTCGACGATGGCTATGTGGGCCGCGTGGTGTCGCCCAAGGAGGGGTCTTTTCCATCGCGGCCTTGAGGACTGGTGCTGCAGACCGCCGTCTGTGCCAGAGTTCTACTCTACGTTCTGCCACGAGACAGCAAGCTGCAGGTTTACGTCTCTCCATTAATACTAGGAAGTGCTTTATTATGCAGTGCAGCAGCTCTGTTGTGTCTCCAGTTACGACAGGTTATACCAGCCAGTGCCTTGCAAGGTGCGCTAATTTGGGCAGTGCTTCTTAACTGGGCGGACCTCTGAGAAAAGCCGATATCCACTAATTATAATCTTGCTATTTAAATAATTAGATTTGTTAGACAAGGTTCAGGCTCCCATGGTAAAATATGTTTTTAAGCACGTGCTTGCTGTTTATTGTGTTGGTCCTTTGGTGAGACAAGTGGATAAGGACATACGATGTTGCATTCAGTAAATTTAGTCGTTGTGAACAGTGTAAAGCTTTGCTGTGGTTTTTTGACGCTCCACCTTTGATCTTGCGGCCATCCTATAGAGTTGGCCCAGCCTGGACTCCGTAAGTGTTTAAAGGGATTGTTTATAGAAGGCCGGTAGTGCGGGTCTTGCACCCAAAAATTTTCTACTGCTTATGAATGAGGCAAAGTTGTATTAACATATTCTAGCTCTGTGTTATATCACGTGGAACCAGAAATTTTTTGCTTGTCCTTTCTTATATTGTAAAATAGAGTGGTATTGAAGGAAGGGGTGCAGCTAGTTCCTATATCTAAGCCCCAGATTGTGAGATTCAACTATTTGTTGCCATGCTATGTTGTGAATGTTAATTTTATTGTGTTCGTGATAATAGTCTTGTGTAGGTTTTAGAACTAGTTAATTTGGGCTACTTGGGCGCGTTCTTATGGAGTGTCACCTGTTGCAATACCAGAAGGTCACTCAGAACACTTCGTAACAACACTCGCACCCTCCAAATTTCTTATTACATTTGTGTACACATCTTTCCTACTGGCCGGAGTGGCCGAGCGGTTCTAGGCGCTTCAGTTTGGAATTGCGAGACCGCTACGGTCGCAGGTCCGAATCCTGCCTCGGGCATGGATGTGTGTGATTTCCTTAGGTTAGTTAGGTTTAAGTAGTAATTCGAAGTTCTAGGGGACTGATGACCTCAAATATTAAGTCCCGTAGTGCTCAGAACCATTTGAACCATTTGAACCACATCTTTCCTCTTAAAATTCTTCACGTTGATTTAAATGTCACTGAATTTGCCCAGCTAAGGCTCGGTTGGATGTTATTATGAGTTTGTGTACATTATTTTATGTACTGCTAATCGTTTTTAAGAGTGTTTTGATTTTATTTAAGCCGTGTAATTTTACTCTGAAATGCTTATTGATGTAAATTGGTGAATTTCATCATACCTGAATCTTCGCTTCGGAGTGCTCTCAGTTTAGAAATTGGTAACTGTACGCTTTGGTTTTGTGGCCCTCTTTTAAGTTTGCTAATTTACGTGGAACCTTGCAGTCTTAGTAAATTGTAAAAGAAATGCGCATTGACGAATGTTGTTCAAACCCCATTTGCCCAGGCCTTCCTAGCCCTTCCTAGTAGGAGCGTATTGAGCCGTCTCGAGTGTCAGTCCAGTTAAATTATGATTCAAATCTCATTTCTTTGTCAGACATTCTCACTCTTACAGTGGAGTGTTACGTATTCGTAATTGTGCCATTTCATGTTAATTTTACTTGGTCAGTTTTGGGTACGTAAATTTGCGGAACATTTTAACAGAAGCATTCTGGACGTGTATTCTTTTAAACTAGGATTTTTAATTTGATGCAGTATTCTCTGTTAGTTTTGTGCGTTGCAATTATAAGACCTGTACTGTGATGTCACACATTGTGGCATTTTTCACTGCACTGCACGCCACGAACCTTTAGGTGATAGCTTCTTTAGTATTCAGTTTTAGGTTATCTAATTTCTTCTACATTTGAGTACCTCTATCGGTTCTCCCTTCTATTCCAGTCTCGTATTGTTCGTGGAAAGAAGGATTGTCGGTATGCCTCTGTGTGGGCTCTAAGCTCTCTGATTTTATCCTCATGGTCTCTTTGCGAGATATACGTAGGAGGGAACAACATACTGCTTGACTCCTCGGTGAAGGTATGTTCTCGAAACTTCAACAAAAGCCCGTACCGAGCTACTGAGCGTCTCTCTTGCAGAGTCTTCCACTGGAGTTTATCTATCATCTCCGTAACGCTTTCGCGATTACTAAATGATCCTGTAACGAAGCGCGCTGCTCTCCGTTGGATCTTCTCTATCTCTTCTATCAACCCTATCTGATAGGGATGCTACACCGGTAAGCAGTATTCAAGCAGTGGGCGAACAAGTGTACTGTAACCTACATTCTTTGTTTTCCGATTGCATTTCCTTAGGATTCTTCCAATGAATCCCAGTCTGGCATCTGCTTTACCGACGATGAACTTTATATGGTCCTTCCATTTTAAATCGCTCCTAATGCCTACTCCCAAATAATGTATGGAATTAACTGCTTCCAGTTGCTGACCTGCTATATTGTAGCTAAATGATAAAGGGTCTTTCTTTCTATGTATTCGCAGCACATTACACTTGTCTACATTGAGATTCAATTGCCACTCCCTGCACCATGCGTCAATTCGTTGCAGGTCCTCCTGCATTTTAGTAATATTTCCATTGTTACAACCTCTCGATACACCACAGCATCATGCGCAAAAAGCCTCAGTGAAATTCCGATGTTATCCACAAGGTCATTTATGTATATTGTGAATAGCCACGGTCCTACGACACTCCCCTGCGGCACACCTGAAATCACTCTTACTTCGGAAGACTTCTCTCCATTGAGAATGACATGCTGCGATCTGTTATCTAGGAACTCTTCAATCCAATCACACAATTGGTCTGATAGTCCATATGCTCTTACTTTAAGTAAGTAAAAGTAAAAGTTAACTGGAACAGAGTTACAAAATTTCATGTGGATTTAGCGACTAATTTCATGAGACAGCATTTACGTAACTATCCTGCTTTCATTGTTCAGGTGAAAGAATGTTAAAATTACAGTAAGTACACAAACGAAAGTTAAGATAGGAGACCCGTAAACAAAAGAAAAAAAAAACAAAAAACGGTTGCAAGTGTACTATACCCTGTGCTTATTTTTATCATTTCATGGCAAAAGCTCACAGCAGTGGAAGTAACGTCATATACAATCTCTATGTAAGAGATGATTACCCAGTGGGATTATCATTGAGAATTCCCATCTGAATTATGCCTCGTATAAAGAGAGGCATCGACCAGGGCTTGTCGGAAATCGATACTGGCAGGATGGTGGTTTATCATTCTGCGATACTGATCGGGGTCCCACGACTGTCATCCGAAGATGGAACAGATAGATTCAGAAGGGCTTTAATGCCGTACAGGGTCCCAACAGTCCCAGGCGACTAGTGAGACGGCAGACATACTGTTCAGTCGGCAGTTGGGTGCCGTGTATCCAGATCACGCGCCGTGAACCAGGAAGTGAAGTAATTTGCAAAAAAACACTGATACACTTGGGAACCTCGACGTCGTCTGCAGCACCAGTGAGAGTCAGAATTGCGACCATTGATGCGGCGTGCCATTACGTCGTGGAATAAGTAGGAGGGTCCACACTGGGGCACCTAACTACACTGGACGCTGGAGTGGCACCACGTCGTCTTTTCTGAAGAGTCATCATCATTACGGACGTGTCCCTGTGTGGCCACAATGCGTAGAAGTAAGTAGAGCGTCTTCCGTGATGCGCGAGGTCAAGCGTCCCCCTCCCACAGGGCACGGACAACCACAGGCGTGCTGGTCGCTCCACGCAACACGTATCGTACGGAACACTGAGAGTGAAATTTCAGGTCATCCGATTTGCCTAAATAAAACATTTTATATAGATGAAGGAAAGCTACATTCGTCTCTGTAGTTAGTTTCTCGTTGAAGCTTCTAATCTTCGTGTGAAAATACACTACTGGCCATTAAAATTGCTTCACCAAGAAAAAAATGCAGATGATAAACGGGATTTCATTGAATAAATATATTATACTAGAACTGACATGTGATTACATTTTCACGCAGTTTGGGTGCATAGATCCTGAGAAATCAGTACCCAGAACAACCACCTCTGGCCGTAATAACGGCCTTGATACGCCTGGGCATTGAGTCAAACAGAGCTTGGATGGCGTGAACAGGTATAGCTGCCCATGCAGCTTCAACACGAAACCGCAGTTCGTTAGTGACTGGCGAATTGTGACGAGCCAGTTGCTTGGCCACCATTGACCAGACGTTTTCAATTGGTGAGAAATCTGGAGAATGTTCTGGCAGGGCAGCAGTCGTACATTTTCTGTATCCAAAAAGGTCCGTACAGGACCTGCAACATGCCGTCGTGCGTTATCCTGCTAAAATGTAGGGTTTCGCAAGGGATCGAATGAAGGGTAGAGCCACGCGTCGTAACACATCTGAAATGTAATGTCCACTGTTCAAAGTGCCGTCAGTGCGAACAAGAGGTGACCGAGACGTGTAACCAATGGCACCCCATACCATCACGCCGGGTGATACGCCAGTATGGCGATGACGAATACACGCTTCCAATGTGCGTTCACCGCGATGTCGCCAAACACGGTGCGACCATCATGGTGCTGTAAACAGAACC
This sequence comes from Schistocerca americana, assembly GCF_021461395.2. Taxonomy (NCBI): domain Eukaryota; kingdom Metazoa; phylum Arthropoda; class Insecta; order Orthoptera; family Acrididae; genus Schistocerca; species Schistocerca americana. Next base: position 132,943,090 of record NC_060122.1, on the reverse strand, counting down.
TGCATTCATCCGAAAAAATGGCGTTTTGCCATTCGTGCACCCAGGTTCGTCGTTGAGTACACCATCGCAGGCGCTCCTGTCTGTGATGCAGCGTCAAGGGTAACCACTACTATGGTCTCCGAGCTGGTAGTCCATGCTGCTGAAAACGCTGTCGAACAGTTCGTGCAGATGGTTGTTGTCTTGCAAACGTCCCCATCTGTTGACGCAGGGATCGAGACGTGGCTGCAGGATCCGTTACACCATGTGGATAAAATGCCTGTTATCTCGACTGCTGGTGATACGAGGCCGTTGGAATACAGCACGTCGTTCCATATTATCCTCCGGAACCCCCTGATTCCATATTCTGCTAACAGTCATTGGCTCTCGACCAACGCGAGCAGCAATGTCGGGATAAGATAAACCGCAATCGCGATAGGCTACAATCCGACCATTATGAAAGTCGGAAACGTGAGGGAACGTATTTCTCCTCCTTACACGAGGGATCGCAACAACGTTTCACCAGGCAGAGATGCAAAGGTAAGCAAATTTATACGGCTCTGAGCAATATGGGACTTAACTTCTCAGGTCATCAGTCCCCTAGAACCTAGAACTACTTAAACTTAACTAACCTAAGGACATCACACACATCCATGCCCGAGGCAGGATTCGAACCTGCGACCGTAGCAGTCGCGCGGTTCCAGACTGTAGCGCCTAGAACCGCTCGGCCACTCCGGCCGGCAAGCAAATTTATAATATTGAACTGTCTCCACTGGCAGCAGCAGTGGCTGGAACCCAGACTGGCATGGCGTGAAACTGTGTGCCGGATCCGGCCTCGAACTTGCCTTTCACGGCAAGGCAAAGGTCCCGAGTTCGAGTCTCGGTCGGGCACACAGTTTAAATCTGGCAGGAAGTTTTATATCAGCGCACATTCCCTCAGAGTGAAAATCTCATTCGGGAAACATCCCTCAGACTGTGTCAAAGCCATGTCTCCGCAATATTCTTTCTTTCAGTCGTGCTAGTTCTACAAGTTTCGCGGGAGAGCGTCTGTGAAGTTTGGAAGGTAGGAGACGAGGTAATGGCGGAAGTAAGACTGTGAGGACGGGGCGTGAGTCGTGCTTGGGTAGCTCAGCGGCTAGAGCACTTGCCCGTAGAAGGCAAAGGTCCCGAGTTCTAGTCTCGGGGCCGGCCGGAGTGGCCAAGCGGTTCTAGGCGCTTCAGTCTGCAACCACGCGACCGCTACGGTCGCAGGTTCGAATCCTGCCTCGAGCATGGATGTGTGTGATGTTCTTAGGTTAGATAGGTTTAAGTAGTTCTAGGGTACTGATGACCTCATAAGTGAAGTCCCATAGTGCTCTAGTCTCGTCCGGCACACAGTTTTAATCTACCAAGAAGTTTCGTATCAGGCACACTCCGCTGCAGGGTGAAAATTTAATACCGGCAGCACAGTTGGTTTAAAAAGAACTCTGGCACCCTGACTCTTTTACAGTAAAACGAACGTCTCGATTACGACAGGTTATCAGATGTATAGAAAATTTTATTCATTACCTTCTTAATGTTTCTTGTATTTCTTAAATAGCAGTTTAACTGATTGTGAGCTCAATAGTTCACTGATCACACTACCAGGAAAAGTGTTTAACACTGTTTAATATTGTCTACATGATACGTTGAATACTGACATGTTGTAGTATAGTCTGAGAACTATCACATGAGATAATTGAAGACCTGTAATCATTAGCTCCCAGAGAGTAGCAAGGACAGTGAAAGCAGTACAATGCCCCTTAACAATCAACGAAGGACGTTTTTAGGGCATAAATCTCAATATTTAAAACAATCCTATTCTAAGTATTTGTTGAGGTTATAGCAAAAGTTTATCAAATTTATTAGCAAATGATGTACCTGAAGTCTGCACTAGGTGTGCTGTGTATGTAGGCATATGTTATAACTGGTATTTACTTACCAAATCCCTTACTTCGTTTCTCATTTACAGCTCCTCAAGTTTTCTCATTATTATTTCTCAGATAATTTGTCACGATACTGAATATCAGTAGATAAGGCAAATGATCTGTAAGGCTGTGAATAATTAAATATATACTACGATTTTACAATATGGCTGTGCCTTCAAAATGATATGAAAATGATTTCTGCTCGTTACCGAAAGCAAGGTTGTATCCCATTACAAGAGTAAAAATATATGTAATCTCCATGTTTAAACTACACTAATTTGGTTGTAAATAATATTCATTAAAATTAAACATTCCTGTTTCAGTGGTCCAAAGATATAATAATTTATCCACATTCACTGTTCATTGAGTTTATTTATTAATCTATTAGTACTTTGTTATAATTAAGTTAATTTAACCTCCTCTTTATTTTGAATAGTTTCACACTAATAATTTTCTGTTATTCTAAGTTCATTTAAAACGTCAATCGTCTTAACACAGAACTTAACTGAAAGAATGGAATTCTTCTCATGTCAGCTTCTACACAAAACTCTCTATGTGCCAGTGTTCTATTTAACAATTCTCGGGTATACCTAGAAAATTGTTTCATTTTGTTTTGTGTTGACATGTACGAGATATTTTGCAAGACACATGCTACTAAATCAGCAAGAACGAAAGATATTTTTGCTCGCTGTATAACAGAAACAGCTAATCTAATTTCTCCTACCTCTGTTTGAATGAGCTGTTCAACGAGGTACGCCACATCTCCCCGGAACAGAAAGGATCTTGACGTGGCTGTGGTTCATGTAAAAGCTTTAAAGGTGTCGACTGTGTGTAAACTTCACATGTACATAGGGCTCTGATCTTTGAAATACTATCCTTAAAAAGAATCTCAGAACGATCCATAACAAAGTAATTTGACTTGCATCTGCTCCCTGCCATGTAAATACATCCACAATCTTACGCAGGGAGCCGCGTGATGGTAGAGATGTCAAATTTCAATTACTTACGCGGTGTGCAGTAGGCACGCATTTACTGCCGACCAATACACAGTCATTGAAGGGATACGTAAAAGATCGGAAATTACTTACTGTAATTCACACATTCACATTCGTTCTTTGCTGGTGACATCACCTGATTCCACAATCGTTTATGATGAGTGTGTTCTTCTTTTTCGAACCATTTAAGGTCACTTCTTACTGCTGTAATACTGAGTTGACCCTAAGATACAATCTTTAATACACAGAAAATACACACATCATGCAAATCCGAGTTCGTGAGATGAATCAATGCTAAAATAAACTTTTTATTTCACTTACTGAGATACAGTAGCAAGAGTAGCCGGCCGGAGTGGCCGTGCGGTTCTGGGCGCCACAGTCTGGAGCCGAGTGACCGCTACGGTCGCAGGTTCGAATCCTGCCTCGGGCATGGATGTGTGTGATGTCCTTAGGTTAGTTAGGTTTAATTAGTTCCGAGTTCTAGGCGACTGATGACCTCAGAAGTTCAGTCGCATAGTGCTCAGAGCCAGTCATAGCAAGAGTAAATACAGTTCATGATCTCTATTCGTGTTGCCAACTTCCACTTGCCCTGAAGAAGATAATGCGTCTATCACGTTAACAGTTATCCTTAAATTTCCACCACTGCTAGTTTAAATGCGAAGCCTTTTTTTTTTCTTTTGTGATGTATTCGATTAACATACGTTCTTTTTCGCTTATTGATTCCTCTTATTCGTACAAGAGTACTACCTCATTGTGGATGTCATTATTAACAGTCCTAAAGTTATGTACTCTCGCTTATTAGCTTATTTTGTAAGGTTTGGCAAGGTGAATACTGTATATACCTACACATGTTTCTTATTATACTGGAATCTATGCATGAGCCTGTGTACTGATGGATGTGAACTTCACATGCAACGCAAAGCAATTGCCACTGAAGTTGCAATTTCGTAAATGTTCTTGAACAGAGTAAGTTGCCTTCACCTCGTAAGCAGTTGGCATAAGCCAACCCATTCCCTTCCTTAACTTTGCGTTCAGAATCTGTCTCAGGACTTCCTGCCTATATCCTAGAATTGGTTTGTGACTTTTCCTTTGTCGAAATCCTGTCGAAGGTCGTTAATGCAAGGATAGCAAGGACACATACTAAGTGTTCATTGATATTTATTATCCGGTGCACGTCTGTATATACTAATTCGTGTTAATCCTGGTACTGGTTCTGCAAGTGTATTCCCAAAACCTCGTATTTTGTAACCAATTTTCGTAGAGACAGAAAGAAAATTGAGCTGTAACAGGATCTGCAGTTAGTGGTCCCAGTGCCAAAGGGTACGTAGTTTCAAATGCAACGTGGTTCTCACTTTTACACAATTCAACTTGTCTTTCCTTTAATTTAATTTTACTTCATTTAGTTTCTCGTCCTGCCCTGTCAGAGTGCCACGTAGTGCCCGTTATCGTTCCAAAAAATCGTAACTTGGAAACTATTACAGATAGAGTAACGTGGTTTCCTGTAAATCGTTTCTCAGTATTCAAACATTCCTACTGTTATGTTTGAATTTCAGTGTGTACCATCGTTAATCGCTCGTCAAATATCAAGACTACATTCGTTCTGCCCTTGTGCGGGTCACCATTGCAGTACCAACAGTTCTGATTTCTGCGCTGATTCGTGCACTAACGGTAGCTGTTCCACTGACTGGCTGCTGTGTATTCGTGATCCTTGGCGTAACTCCACAAAAAGACGTAACAGCGGGAGAGTGTAGGACCATGTTATGCTGCATGACGACACGCCTAGCTCTCAGGAAATATGCCATTCACATCCAGCACATTCAAATTTCTGTATGGGGTACACGATAATGTTGGGAGATGATGGAGAGCTGTAGATCTTCGATCTGTGATAGCTGGTACTGTTCGAGCACGTCCAGATAATATTTTCTGTTGTAAATATCTATATGAAAAAAAAAAAATTACAAGAAAGGGCAGTGGAAAAAATGAGGGCTGCTAAACGTTTTTGAAGAATCCATAATTGTCTGGGTCTTATAGTTTCCAAGTTATGATTTTTTGATAGGGTAGGTGACTTTATGGGTACCCTCTATAGTATTCTCTCCGGTTTTACATACTCTGGACGCCAAGGATTGTAAAATGATTCGGCTAGATCTGACACAAACAACTGTGGAAGTATTTTACGTACTGCAGTCCTCATTCCTTAGAAACAAGCACCAGAGAAACCTTGTCTCAAGCAGTAAAGCGCAATAGGCATAATTTATTCAAAATCGTAATCATTGGGTCCATAGTCCACTGACGCAAATACACTCACTGCCACGTTTTTGTATCATTTCGTATAGTACATCGTTAATAAAAATGACCACAATATCTTCGTCCATTAGAAGTGGATGCTCTTGGAAGCTTACATCCTGTGGCTTCAAGAAAAAATGTGTGGGGGTGACCTATCTCTTGCACCTTGTTTGTTCGTTGTAACCTAGAAGCAGATAACGTGTCTTATTCTGTGAAGTATCGCACGGAATACAATTCTGTTCGCGGTGTTAATAGCCAGTACGTTTTTCCCTGCCTGAATGACTTACGACATTCTGATGACATGTATTAGCAGGCATGTACCTGATTTTGCAGCTGCGATCTTCAGCCCAAACTACTTTGACACTTGCTGGATACACACTTCCCAATTCGGTGCCTTTTGCGGTTTTGTGAAGTGTATTCCGTAACATTAAGAGACTTACATTCCGAACGATAAACTGCGGAAAATGTGGTTTAATATCATCTCAGTGTGTTACAGGTATCGATAACGTGTGCATTTTCTTTCTGCTGCGTCTAATGATCTAATTCGTGGAAAAATCAAAGTTTAATCTGGTATAATTAGATCGACTCACCTGTTTCAGTGCAGAGCCAACTGTAAGATCGGTCGGTGATAATTTTTTTTATTTTGTCCATAATGGTTTTGAGAATACGCCTGCTATCATGGTAAAATCACATATGGAAGCTTGGTTTCTATCTGCAACTGAGGCTGACTTGTTACATGCTCCATTATCACAGTTGGTGACATGGCTGCACAACGTTAAAAATTCTTAAATACTTAAACCTAAGGAAGCCACACTTTTTTGAGAATCGTTTTTCCCGCCGTAACAAAGCAGCGGGGATTTATTGTACAACTTTCACGTTGTTTTCTTGTAATATAACAGAATAATCTCGATTTTTCTCGTTTAAAAATGTTCTATAAAAGGTCCTTACATTTTAGTTAGGGGCCTGTATTATTAGTTAGGGGCCTGTATTATTAATAAGGCTCATGGTGAACACGATCCTGGCTAAAGACAGGGGTGGACACGCATGTTTACGTCTAACGTCACATCAACTAACGGTTTTATTGGTTATGCCAAACAACAAGATGATGCAATAATGGGAGCATTGTGTATTTCGTCATTATGATACTATTTTGTAGATAAATATGAAGGGAAGGATCAGTAAAAGTTGTGTGACGCAGGCGAAGCTGAAAATGAATTCAAAACATCTATAACCGAATATAACAAAAACAGTGAAAATTTTGTTTGCAATTTGTATGTACTAGGAACTGGCAGAAAACGATTTGTCGATTCTGTGACGTAACAGCTCGACAGTTTACCAGTAACTACAAAAGGGGACAGATAAATACCCTTACAGTGGAGAAAATGCTGTGAAAATCTACAAAACTTCCAATAACGGTATTACCACATGTTTTAAGATGAATTTACACAGTATAAGAGCACAAAAAGAAAAAATATTTTTGCTAATTCTTAGTCAAGAGACACATGGCAAAAACTAACTCATTACATAAAACACGTGAAAGTAAAAATAGTTTACGTTAAAGTTCGAGACCATTGAAATTACAGTTAGTAAACTCTTTATCCTATCGATCACGTTACAGACAATTTTATCAAATGTACTGAGTTCAATTAGGGAATGGCTATCGACCACATGAATTAGAGGAAGTGGGAAGCGTTTATGGACGTCATACCCCGTGAACGCTGACGCATGTTTTCTGCACTATTTGTCATTATTGCAGCACGTCTGCCCATATCAGTATCAATGTCATGATCGTCGTGCTATACACACGAAAGGAAAGGAATCATAGTTAAAACCTATAATACAACAAAGAAATTACCACAAATATCCGATGGTGAGTTTGTCAATATATTAGCGCAGGTTTATTTAATGATTTTTCAGTATCTGCAGCAATTACCAGTGTTAAGTATATCTGCATAGCGATAAGTGAATGGTAGGCGGCTTTTCCCCGTACTGCTGTTTCGATGGAAATGTCTACAACCACTGTGTTTAAAACATTACTCTGAAGCCAGAAATATTTTGTGTATCAAGTTTTTGTCTTAAATCTTACTATCCTCAGAAGCTTCATTTAGAAGAATAACAGAATTTCTTCCTCACTACACCGTACATAACAAATTATTATACTTCAGTCTTTTCACACTTTCTATAGACTAATGGGATATATTTTCAGCACAGCGCCAGTTGTATAACCACTACCTTTAACTTATCTTAATATCAATGGAATTAATTCAACTTGCTTTTATATTTCTAAATCCGTTAGGTAGGTATGTTCATTTTAGCATACCAGTGTGAAGTCTTCATCCATGGGAAACTCACGAGCTGTGACGTCTACTCATACAAAGCAGGTAGAGGAAAATTATGATGGATGTTTAGGAATGTTTCGTGACCTAATAAACGATTTTGGCTCTCAATATTTAGGGGATGTTTGTTAGAAACCATCCCTTTTAAGATGGTTTCCTCTAAGTTTCAGTCCACTATTTATTGGTAGCGGAGCAGCGGTGTTGGAACAGTACCCTCACACCGAGGAAGAATCAAACTTTCCTCTTGAGAGGCTACATACGTGCACCTTCAATTTCAATCTGCAGCCTCTCCCGTTAAAATTTCGCTCGTAAATCTTAATAATATAAATACATACAGCTGATTGTAGCAGTGCTGTTCGGATAGTGGAATGCAACTCTTTCCTGTATTGTATTTATATGCATCACTAAACACGAATGCCATCAACATCTGTAACGAGGAGTGATTACATACATAGAACAGAAGCTTGTCCCCTTTGTAAGCTCCTACTACTGTCTTGCTACTCGTTCCTCGAGGTTGATGATTAAACAGTTAATGTATTCTATGTCGGACACAGAGGCGTAACGTTTGCGATACGGGCCCAGCTAAAATAACAATATCCGCTGCCTCTAAAATAAAATATGAAACCTATCATTAACTAACATAACTTTAATTATGGCAGATACAAGGAGAATTTAATGTGAAGTGTTGTATAATCCCGTATGTTCTAAAGAACGGGCTATTTGAAGGATTAAAGAAATTTATTAACAGCGTTAAATGTTATTAAAAATTAAATACATTATATTGATTGACACTCATGAATGAATATATGCCTGTGCTTCTGTCTATCGTTTTATGTACTTATGAAAGCTTACTGTACCCACCTCGATCTCTATTGAAATTGGACCATGTGGCGCGTTTTAAGCGATGCGACGGTATTGATGGTCTTACTGTGGTAGCTGACTTCACTAAGTTTGTGTTTCGTCATAGAATTCCGCAGATAGTTTTTTATAAATCTGAGCTTAGAAAATCATCTTTCAGCTGAATAAACAGGAACACGAATAGCTAAAAACAGGTAAAATCCAATAATAAATCTGGAACGCTGGCACATACCATTGATTATCTAATACCAGTAGTTCTTTTTAGTAAGCTATAGAGGTTAATGGTACTATTTTTTTATTCTTCAGAAAGTTTTTGAAACCTATTACCTGGGAATTCCCTGGCTAAATCCTCCTCATATACATTTAGAAGAATTGCTTCATTGCGGATCTCTTTATTGGAAGATGAATTAAGAAAATTGGGAAAATAACTTTTAGAAAATGGTTAACATTGTGCATACCCTCAAATATGCTCTTTTCCTGGGCTGGTGTTATGTCCAAATAGACATTAAAAACAGTGACTGTGAAATACATATTTCGATCCACTAGCCACTCGTCCTGACTATTCACCAAAATGTTTTTTTTTTCACTCTGATAATGATTTTATTTTTAAATTGTGCTGAGAAGCCCTATTTCATTGCCAAAGACGAAAATGACTACAGTACTCCTTCAAAAATGTTTCGATAAATAATCAGCTGCATTCTGAACAAGAAAACACGCTTTATCTAGGCCTACATTTTCCGACTGCAAAATCTGAGACGCCAAAATAGTACGTTCTGGAATCTTCGATTGCAGCACTGTCTGGAAAATGAATTCAAATTTCTGTAATTGAGTTTTCAAGACAAACGGTTGTTCCCTCTCTTCCGTGTTCATATTATCAATATTATTTTTGAGAGAGTGAAGGGCTTTAGCAGACTGGTATATCCAAGATCAACGTACTGAGAAAAGCTTTTTTAATGTAGAAGAAGACACTAAAAGTTTCCATCTTTTAATACTGTGACTGAAGAAAATATACGTTTCTACTGTACCACTGAAGCACCTGAAATCTTGAACTCCACATGCAGCTTCGTTATGCGCTAGATTTACAGTTTGCGCTGCACAATGCACGTATTTTACAGGTAATTGCCTCTGTGCAGTTCGAACATATCTATATATATCTGACATATTGGAACAACCATCATAGGCTTCACCGTGGCATTTAGTTAACACGAGTCCCCCTTTCGTGTATTACACTTAATATTGCCTTTTCTATTCCTAATGCGTTTTGATTATTTTATTTCACATAATCCTAAAAGCTTTCATTTGTTTTTACGTCACGATGCTTTCCAGTGACATCATGTGAAACTATAACGTACCTGAAACATTAGTTAGTTAATTTCCTTTTGTACTGTGTTGCATCTGTAATAATAGAAAAGAATTGGACAACTTTAATGTCGTCAATAATTTCTTTTTGAACTGCACGGGACAGGAGATATATTAACTCATCCTGAATTTCAGGGCTAAGGAACGTTTTGTAGATTTTGGTTCGTTTATTAAATCACGTAGAAACGGATCGTACTTTGCGAAAAGTCCCATAATTACCAAGACGTTTCCACTGTTCGATTGTCCACTTTCCGTTGTAAGTCCCCGAAAAGCTGTGTTATTGGATGCCAGTGTAAGGTCACATTCACAGTACGCTCATCGATCTGTTTCCATATATTCTCACTTTTACTTACTTCCGAATCCATATCAGCGTCTTAGTATGAAAGTAAACGCATGCTTTGAAATGTGCATTGCTAGTTTCATTCAGCAATGTACTTTTGGTTCGCCGTCTTCAGTCTCGAAGATCTCCCCTCCAAGCTGAATACTGTTTCTGTCCTACGAAGAACCAATCCGATTTACAGTAAACAGTCATTTTTAGATAAATAACTAAACCATTCTCTCCAAATTTATTGTCCTGTCTACGAGAAATTTTCGTAACGTTTACTATAGAAGCACCTATTTTTCTGGTTGGTAGCTTTGGGGAATGGGACCTCTGGCTGAAAAAGATTTTGTCTAACAAAGAACTTCTTAGTTCTATCATCTATATCTAACTAATAATCTGTAAAATCATTTACGTACTCTGCGATATTAACGGGTCTAGTTATACTTATGGTGATTTTGTTACAATCTTGATTGTCGCTTTCACAATTGCTGTTATGACTTTTCACTTCAGAAGCGTATTCACTTGTGACGCTGCAAATTTTGTAAGCGCTGAGCTAACACTACCACTAGGAGCAAAAAAAGAATTGGCCAGGCACGAGCGGGACTCGGGCACGGGGGGTTCCGTACAAACTTAATTATGAAATTAGTATTAATATAACACCTTCAGCTGCTGACAGGTGTTGTTATATACCAACGGGGATAGGTAAATATGTGTGACCCGACTGGGACTCGAACCCGGGATCTCGTGCTTACATGGCAGACGGTCTATCCATCTGAGCCACCGAGGGCACAGAGAATAGCGCGACTGCAGGGACTATTTCTCGCACACCTCCCGTGAGACCCATATTCTCACCTTGTATGTCAACACACTACATTCGTACTGTCCCATCCCAACACACTCATTACTCGTGGAAGACATTCTTACCAAGTCCTGTAAGAGTTCTACATCTACATGATTATTCTGCAATTCACATTTATGTGTACATTCGTACTGTCCCATTCCAACACACTCATTACTCGTGGAAGACATTCTTATCAAGTCCTGTAAGAGTTCTACATCTACATGATTATTCTGCAATTCACATTTATGTGCTTAGCAGAGGGTTCATCGAACCACAATCATACTATCTCCCTACCATTCCACTCCCGAACAGCGCGCGGGAAAAACGAACACCTAAACCTTTCTGTTCGAGCTCTGATTTCTCTTAATTTATTTTGATGATCAATTCTACCTATGTAGGTTGGGCTCAAATAAATATTTTCGCATTCGGAAGAGAAAGTTGCTGACTGAAATTTCGTAAATAGATCTCGCCGCGACGATAAACGTCTTTGCTTTAACGACTTCCATCCCAACTCGCGTATCATATCTGCCACACTCTCTCCCCTATTACGTAATAATACAAAACGAGCTGCCCTTTTTTGCAGTTCGGGCAATATGTGTGCATCCGCACTGAAGAAGAAGGTCATGGCCGGTATTGCCAGAACTATATACATGTATGGACGCGTCCGAAAGAACACACACCATATCCATATATGTACAAACTTAACTATGTACACCGAGGTGACAAAAGTCTTGGGATAACGATATGCACATACATAGATTGCGTCAGTATACCGCAGCAAGGTATAAAAGGGTAGCAGAGTGGCGGAGCTGTGATTTATACTCAGGTGTGATTCGTGCGAAAAGGTTTCCGACGTGATTATGGCTGCACGGCGGGAATTAAGACTTCGAATGCTGAATGGAAGTCGGAGCTAGACGCATGAGACATTCTGTTCCGGAAAAGGAATTCAAAATTGCAACATCCACAGTGTCAAGAGAATGCCGCGAATATCACATTTCAAGCATTACCTCTCACCACAGATAGCGAAGTGGCCTACGGCCTTCACTTAACGTCCGAGAGCAGCGGCGTTTGCGTGGATAAATGTGAAACGTGTCTTACAGAAGGCAAGCGACCATTACTATAGTAATGAGTAGTTCTTCATTCAGGCTGAGTGGGTCGCAAGGGTAAAAGTAAAACATTGGGCAAGGACAAATCTGCGAATGTTTGCTTCACATGTAACTTGAAACGCCTTATCTACGCACAGTAATCGCTCCTGGATATCGGATGATGGTTTAATTTCGAAACGTGTTCTATGGTTAATTAAGTCTCTCCTTGCCTGATGTCCGACTTTTACCACTACGACCCAGTCATCCTGAACGCAGAACTACTGCTTGTTTTATTTTCATGTTTGACATCGGACAACAAATGACAAAAGGAATATTTTGTCAAGTGTTTTCATTAAAATTTTCGAATTTTTTCTTTTAGTTGTACAGTGAAACATTACCCATAGCCGAATTTAATGATTCTAGGTTAACAGGGATTTTTTCAAAAGTGTGTGAATTCCTAAGGGACCAAACTGCTTAGGTCATCTGTCCCTAGACTTACACACTACTTAAAATAACTTATACCAAGAACAACACACACACCCATGCCCGAGAGAAGACTAGACCCTCCGGCGTGAGGGGCCGCGCAGTCCGTGACATGACGCCTGAAACCGCGCGGCCACTCCGCGCGGTCAGCGGGAAGTACCTACAGATTTTGATGAGTGGGTTTGCATGAACCAAAACATGTGACATAAATGGCAATCTGTTGACTGCATTGACTTAGAAGCTACTGTGTTTTACGCCGCAAAATAACCGTAGGCCAACGCCCTTGCCGCAGTGGTAACGTCTGTTCCCGTCGGATCACCGACGTGAAGCGCTGTCGGGTTGGGCTAGCACTTGGATGGGTGACCATCCGGTCTGCCGAGCGTTGTTGACAAACGGGCGGCTCTCAGCCCTTGCGAGGCAAAACTGAGGAGCTACTTGATTGAGAAGTAGCGGCTCCGGTCTCGTAAACTGACATACGGGCGGAAGAGCGGTGTGCTGGCCGCATGCTCCTCCATATCCGCATCCAGTGACGCCTGTGCTGTCAGGATGACAAGGCGGCCGGTCGGTACCGTTGGGGCTTCTTGGCCTATTCGGGTGGCGTTTAGTTTTAACGAACAGTAGGCTCTACTATGTGACATAGCTTTCATCTTAATAAGTGTTTTTTTTTTGTCATCAGTCTACTGACTGGTTTGATGCGGCCCGCCACGAATTCCTTTCCTGTGCTAATCTCTTCATCTCAGAGTAGCATTTGCAACCTACGTCCTCAATTATTTGCTTGACGTATTCCAATCTCTGTCTTCCTCTACAGTTTTTGCCCTCTACAGCTCCCTCTAGTACCATGGAAGTCATTCCCTCATGTCTTAGCAGATGTCCTATCATCCTGTCCCTTCACCTTATCAGTGTTTTCCACATATTCCTTTCCTCTCCGATTCTGCGTAGAACCTCCTCATTCCTTACCTTATCAGTCCACCTAATATTCAACATTCGTCTATAGCACCACATCTCAAACGCTTCGATTCTCTTCTGTTCCGGTTTTCCCACAGTCCATGTTTCACTACCATACAATGTTGTACTCCAGACGTACATCCTCAGAAATTTCTTCCTCAAATTAAGGCCGGTATTTGATATTAGTAGACTTCTCTTGGCCAGAAATGCCTTTTTTACCATAGTGAGTCTGCTTCTGATGTCCTCCTTGCTCCGTACGTCATTGGTTATTTTACTGCCTAGGTAGCAGAATTCCTTAACTCCATTGACTTCGTGACCATCAATCCTGATGTTAAGTTTCTCGCTGTTCTCATTTCTACTACTTCTCATTACCTTCGTCTTTCTCCGATTTACTCTCAAACCATACTGTGTACTCATTAGACTGTTCATTCCGTTCAGCAGATCATTTAATTCTTCTTCACTTTCACTCAAGATAGCAATGTCATCAACGAATCGTATCATTGATATCCTTTCACCTTGTATTTTAATTCCACTCCTGAACCTTTCTTTTATTTCCATCATTGCTTCCTCGATGTACAGATTGAAGAATAGTGGCGAAAGACTACAGCCTTGTCTTACACCCTTCTTAATACGAGCACTTCGTTCTTGATCGTCCACTCTTATTATTCCCTCTTGGTTGTTGTACATATTGTATATGACCCATCTCTCCCTATAGCTTACCCCTACTTTTTTCAGAATCTCGAACAGCTTCCACCATTTTATATTGTCGAACGCTTTTTCCAGGTCGACAAATCCTATGAAAGTGTCTTAATTTTTCTTTATCCTTGCTGCCATTATTAGCCGTAACGTCAGAATTGCCTCTCTCGTCCCTTTACTTTTCCTAAAGCCAAACTGATTCTCAATTTCTTTTCTATTCTTCTGTATATTATTTTTGTAAGCAGCTTCGATGCATGAGCTGTTAAGCTGATTGTGCGATAATTCTCGCGCTTGTCAGCCCTTGCCGTCTTCGGAATTGTATGGATGACGCTCTTCCGAAAGTCAGATGGTATATCGCCAGACTCATATATTGTACACACCAACGTGAATAGTCGTTTTGTTGCCACTTCCCCCAATGATTTTAGAAATTCTGATGGAATGTTATCTATCCCTTCTGCCTTATTTGACCGTAAGTCCTCCAAAGCTCTTTTAAATTCCGATTCTAATACTGGATCCCCTATCTCTTCTAAATCGACTCCTGTTTCTTCTTCTATCACATCAGATAAATCTTCACCCTCATAGAGGATTTCTATGAATTCTTTCCACCTAACTGCTCTCTCCTCTGCATTTAACAGTGGAATTCCTGTTGTACTCTTAATGTTACCACCGTTGCTTTTAATGTCACCAAAGGTTGTTTTGACTTTCCTGTACGCTGAGTCTGTCCTTCCGACAATCATATCTTTTTCGATGTCTTCACATTTTTCCTGCAGCCATTTCGACTTAGCTTCCCTGCACTTACTATTTGTTTCATTCCTCAGCGACTTGTATTTCTGTATTCCTGATTTTCCCGGAACATGTTTGTACTTCCTCCTTTCGTCAATCAACTGAAGTATTTCTTCTGTTAGCCATGGTTTCTTCGCAGCTACCTTCTTTGTACCTATGTTTTCCTTCCCAACTCTGTGATTCCCCTTTTTAGAGACGTCCATTCCTCGTCAACTGTACTGCCTACTGCGCTATTCCTTATTGCTGTATCTACAGCGTTAGAGAACTTCAAACGTATCTCGTCACTCCTTAGTACATCCGTATCCCACTTCTTTGCGTATTGATTCTTCCTGACTAATGTCTTGAACTTCAGCCTACTCTTCATCACTACTATATTGTGATCTGAGTCTATATCTGCTCCTGGGTACGCCTTACAATCCAGTATCTGATTTCGGAATGTCTGTCTGACCATGATGTAATCTAATTGAAATCTTCCCGTATCTCCCGGCCTTTTCCAAGTATACCTCCTCCTCTTGTGATTCTTGAACAGGGTATTTGCTATTACTAGCTGAAACTTGTTACAGAACTCAATTAGTCTTTCTCCTCTTTCATTCCTTCTCCCAAGCCCATATTCTCCTGTAACCTTTTCTTCTAATTCTTCCCCTATAACTGCATTCCATTCGCCCATAACTATTAGATTTTCGTCCCCCTTTACATACTGTATTACCCTTTCAATGTCCTCATACACTTTCTCTATCTGTTCATCTTCAGCTTGCGACGTCGGCATGTATACCTGAACTATCGTTGTCGGTGTTGGTCTGCTGTCGATTCTTATTAGAACAACCCGGTCACTGAACTGCTGACAGTAACACACCCTCTGCCCTACCTTCCTATTCATAACGAATCCTACACCTGTTATACCATTTTCTGCTGCTGTTGATATTACCCGATACTCATCTGACCAGAAATCCTTGTCTTCCTTCCACTTCACTTCACTCCACTTCACTTCACTGACCCCTACTATATCTAGTTTGAGCCTTTGCATTTCCCTTTTCAGATTTTCTAGTTTCCCTACCACGTTCAAGCTTCTGACATTCCACGCCCCGACTCGTAGATCGTTATCCTTTCGTTGATTATTCAATAAGTGTAGCCCTTCCTATTAGAGAGGGTTCTTAACAGATGGACGAACAGAGGGAAAATTGAAATGACGAAAAAATTTTCTCGTGTTCTACGTTTAAAAAATATGGTTTTCGGATCTTTTCCTTTTCTTCCACAGTCAGACCTTATTTTTTGACAAATTTCAAGATTCTAGAACAGCCGGCCGCGGTGGCCGTGCCGTTATAGGCGCTTTAGTCCGGAACCGCGGGGCTGCTACGGTCGCAGGTTCGAATCCTGCCCCGGCATGGATGTGTGTGATGTCCTTAGGTTAGTTAGGTTTAAGTAGTTCTAAGTTCTAGGGGACTGATGACCTAAGATGTTAAGTCCCATAGTGCTCAGAGCCATTTGAACCATTCTAGAACAACGGCAAATAACCTGTAGGTTTTGATGAGTGAGTTTGCGAGTATCAAAGTACGTGACATAAACGTTTGTATGGCCTGACTGCATTGACTTACTTATTAGAAGCATTCGTTTTTTACAGTGCCAGGGTAACATAGACATCAATAATTGACGTAAATTTCTACTTGTATTCTTTCTGAGAAACAGGGTACAGACAGATACATAGACAGACGGAAAACAAGACGATCCTATACGGGTCACGTTTTAACCAACTGAGTCACGGAATCCAAAAAATTACTTATGTTCACTACTTTGTGTGTTTTACTAATTCCCGCATTTTCTTTCTTTTTTGTGTTCTACTTAAATTTTTGTACGCAGCTGTAAAAGTTTTCATTTTTCTATAAATGTACACAGAGATAAACTAAGAAACATTAAACTTTAAACTGTTCAAGTCAACGTTGAAAAATATCACACTGCTTAACGGTACACCCATTATTCACCTCCGGCGAAGAGACTTGGCTGTTGACTGGTCCATTCTACACCACATCTTCTTATTGGATTAGTGACACTGCTGTCGAATAAAGGAGTGCCAGAGTTGAACGTTAGAAAAAAGTGCACGATATCTCACGCACACTACACACCAAGGAAGAATAATTTTCTATCTAAAATTTGTTATTTTGGACACATTTTCATTGTTGACATTGTTTTGTAATAAGTAATATGCTTCGCTCTTTCGTGACAAGCGAGGAATATGCTGTAAACCAAGTGTTACTGACACACTCTTACTGCTGTGTCAATCTCAACTCAGTGTTGATCGATTTTTATGAAAGTATACATATTTCTGTATTTATATCTGTATTTATTTTAATTTTTTATATTCAGTTCCAATCTTAATAATGTTAAGAATAACATTTTATTTACTGTCCTACTGGGCTCTCCTGCACTGCAGGCTCTCAAGTTACGCACCTGTCGGAAAGGAACTTTGACGGATTAGGCAACAGGAATTAGTCGCAGTTGGGTATATTTTCCCAGGTAACACGTTGTCTAGTAAATTACTTTTCACCTAGAAACACAAAATTTTACGAATCTATAAAACATCGCCATACAGCCGTCCATCTCAGAGATACGTCTGACGGATGCACCTGCACCCATATGTCTCAGAAGCTAGCGAGACTGTCACTGGCCCTTGCTGTTTAAACAGCGTTTACCGCACCCCGTACAGAGCTGCGCATTGTTTCACAACAGACCTCACACCTAGATATGCAAGAAGAACGCAGTATGGCACTGCAGCTACCGTTGACGTAGTCTACATTTGGTGGTATGACGGCAACGTTCAGTAGCTTATGATGGAGGTCAATTAGAACGCATAGCATAATCAACAGACGTCTTATTGATCGGAGAGTTTCTGAACCACAGAAACGAGGTAACGCGACTTCTAGAGTATTCGTTTGCCACGTTGGACATTTCCATGAAGGATGTAGGTTGCAGTAGGTACTGGGAGATGAAGAAGCTTGCACAGGATAGAGTAGCATGGAGAGCAGCATCAAACCAGTCACACGACTGAAGACCACAACAACAACAACAGTACTAACACTAGTCGCGATGTGTTTTACACACAGTATCTAGTATGCCTCTGTCCACAATCAGCTATTAAGGGATGAACCGCCCATTTTGTTTTTTCAGCTGTGACCTCGGAAGATTCATTGAAACAGAATGTGACTAAACATATTTTATAGTGTCAAGTTTTTAATGAAGTTTTCCTTTTAGTAAGGCTGTTCTATTGAAAGAGAGCACGAGAACGTGGGAAGCATTTGTATTACCGAACGGCTACCATGGGACGCTATCACCAGGGTGCACTGACAGGTCGCCTAGATAACGGCTACTAGGGGCAGCAAACATTTAATTTGCAGTATTTCGTGTAATTACTGACCGAATTTAAAATTGTAAAATGCTGTCATAATCTACTCATTAATGGGAGTAATATTACTTTAACGTCTTAAAGCAATAAGACAAGTATTACAGAAATTGTGCATATGTCTAGAGGCTGAATTTCCCAGACTATATTCATCAAGTGCAGTGTATAAGAATCAGAGCACTTAAGCGACTTACAACCAACTTTGCACATAATTTCAAACTGCTATGAAGCATTTTCTCGCTGATGATGAAGGAAAACAGTTCAGTGCATACTATATTTTCGCTGTTCATTCAGTAAAACCTCATTGCCAGGCTCGACGCTTGAATTTATAGCTTCTGTTGTACTAACTATCAGGAGAAAGAAAACTGGCGTTCTACGGATCGGAGCGTGGAATATCAGATCCCTGAATCAGGCAGGTAGGTTAGAAAATTTGAAAAGGGAAATGGATAGGTTAAAGTTAGATATAGTGGGAATTAGTGAAGTTCGGTGGCAGGAGGAACAAGACTTTTGGTCAGGTGAATACAGGGTTATAAATACAAAATCAAATAGGGGTAATGCAGGAGTAGCTTTAATAATGAATTAAAAAATAGGAGCGCGGGTAAGCTACTACAAACAGCATAGTGAACGCATTATTGTGGCCAAGATAGACACGAAGTCTATGCCTACCACAGTAGTACAAGTTTATATGCCAACTAGCTCTGCAGATGACGAAGAAATTGATGAAATGTATGATGAGATAAGAGAAATTATTCAGGTAGTGAAGGGAGACGAAAATTTAATAGTCATGGGTGACTGGAATTCAAGAGTAGGAAAAGAGAGAGAACGAAACATAGTAGATGAATATGGCTTGGGGCTAAGAAATGAAAGAGGAAGCCGCCTGGCAGAATTTTGTGCAGAGCATAACTTAATCATAACTAACACTTGGTTCAAGAATCATGAAAGAAGGTTGTATTCATGGAAGAACCCTGGAGATACTAGTAGGTATCATATAGATTATATAATGGTAAGACAGAGATTTAGGAACCAGGTTTTAAATTGTAAGACATTTCCAGCGGCAGATGTGTACTCTGACCACAATCTATTGGTTATGAACTGTAGATTGAAACTGAAGAAACTGCAAAAATGTGGGAATTTAAGGAGATGGGACTTGGATAAACTGAAACAACCAGAGGTTGTACAGAGTTTCAGGGAGAGCGTAAGGGAACAACTGACACGAATGGGGGAAAGAAATACAGTAGAAGAAGAATGGGTAGCTTTGAGGGATGAAATAGTGAAGGCAGCAGGGGATCAAATAGGTAAAAAGACGAGGGCTAGTAGAAAGCCTTGGGTAACAGAAGAAATATTGAATTTAATTGATGAAAGGAGAAAATATAAAAATGCAGTAAATGAAGCAGGCAAAAAGGAATTCAAACGTCTCAAAAATGAGATCGATAGGAAGTGCAAAATGGCTAAGCAGGGATGGCTAGAGGGCAAATGTAACGATGTAGAGGCTTATCTCACTAGGGGTAAGATAGATACTGCCTACAGGAAAATTAAAGAGAACTTTGGAGAAAGTAGAACCACTTGCATGAATATCAAGAGCTTTGATGGAAACCCAGTTCTAAGCAAAGAAGGTAAAGCAGGAAGGTGGAAGGGTAATGTACTTGAGGACAATATTATGGAAATGGAAGAGGATGTAGATGAAGATGAAATGGGAGATATGATATTGCGTGAAGAGTTTGACAGCGCACTGAAAGACCTGAGTCGAAACAAGGCCCCCGGAGTAGACAACATTCCATTAGAACTACTGAAAGCCTTGGGAGAACCAGTCCTGACAAAACTCTACCATCTGGCGAGCAAGACGTATGAGACAGGCGAAATACCCTCAGACTTCAAGAAGAATATAATAATCCCAATGCCAAAGAAAGCAGGTGTTGACAGATGTGAAAATTACCAAACTATCAGTTTAATAAGTCACAGCTGCAAAATACTAACGCGAATTCTTTACAGACGAATGGAAAAACTGATAGAAGCTGACCTCGGGGAAGATCAGTTTGGGTTTAGTAGAAATGTTGGAACACGTGAGGTAATACTGACCCTACGACTTATCTTAGAAAATAGATTAACGAAAGGCAAACCTACGTTTCTATCATTTGTAGACTTAGAGAAAGCTTTTGACAATGTCGATTGGAATACTCTCTTTCAAATTCTGAAGGTGGCAGGGGTAAAATACAGAGAGCGAAAGGCTATTTACAATTTGTACGGAAAGCAGATGGCAGTTATAAGGGTCGAGGGACACGAAAGGGAAGCAGTGGTTGGGAAAGGAGTGAGACAGTGTTGTAGCCTATCCCCGATGTTATTCAATCTGTATATTGAGCAAGCAATAAATGAAACAAAAGAAAAGTTCGGAGTAGGTATTAAAATCCATGGAGAAGAAATAAAAACCTTGAGGTTCGCCGATGACAATGTAATTCTGTCAGAGACAGCAAAGGACTTGGAAGAGCAGTTGAACGGAATGGACAGTGACTTGAAAGGAGGATATATGATGAACATCAACAAAAGCAAAACGAGGATAATGGAATGTAGTCGAATTAAGTCATGTGATGCAGAGGGAATTAGATTAAGTAGTAAAGGAGTTTTTTCTATTTGGGGAGCAAGATAACTGATGATGGTCGAAGTAGAGAGGATATCAAATGTAGACTGGCAATGGCAAGGAAAGCGTTTCTGAAGAAGAGTAATTTGTTAACATCGAGTATGGATTTAAATGTCAGGAAGTCATTTCTGAAAGTGTTTGTATGGAGTGTAACCATGTATGGAAGCGAAACGTGGACGATAAATAGCTTAGACAAGAAGAGAATAGAAGCTTTCGAAATGTGGTGCTACAGAAAAATGCTGAAAATTAGATGGGTAGATCACATAACTAATGAGGAGGTATTGAATAGAATTGGGGAGAAGAGGAGCTTGTGGCACAACTTGACTAGAAGAAGGGATCGGTTGGTAGGACATGTTCTGAGACATGGAGGGATCACCAATTCAGTATTGGAGGGCAGCGTGGAGGGTAAAAATCGTAGAGGGAGACCAAGAGATGAATACACGAAGCAGATTCAGAAGGATGTAGGTTGCAGTAGGTACTGGGAGATGAAGAAGCTTGCACAGGATAGAGTAGCATGGAGAGCCGCATCAGACCAGTCTCAGGACTGAAGACCACAACAACAACAACAGTACTAACACTAGTCGCGATGTGTTTTACACACAGTATCTAGTATGCCTCTGAACATACCTGCAAAATTATATCATTCTACGATACCCGTTATTGGAGATATGAGGTGATAAACAACGAAAAGCCTGGAAAACCAGGTTTGCTTTAAACAAAGAGCAAGTAATCCAGACTACTCATCCATTTTTCCATAATGAGAGCACTTGGCGACATTCAACAAACTTTAAACATAAGTTCAAACCGTCTGTAAGCTTTGTCTCGCTCAGATGCTGAACGTCAAATATTTAATACAAGTAAACTGAGTATATGTGGCAGAGGGAAGCATAAGGCCTATGTAACATGCAGCGGTCATTTTGGCTCATTTATAGGTGAGTTCACTCAGGACAGCAAACAGGTCAATAATACTTAGGCCTACACGTGAAGAACACGATAAATAATTGCTGTAGTTGTTATGGTCTTCAGTCTGAAGATTGGTTTGATGCAGCTGTCCATGCTGCTACATCCTGTGGAAGCCTCTTCAATTCCAAATAACTACCGCAACCTACTTCATTCTGAATCGGCGTGCTGTAGTGATCTCTTGGTCTCTCTTTAAGAATTTTACTCCCCACACTCCCCTCCAGTACTAAACCCGTGATCACTGGATGTCTCAGAATGTGTCCTGTCAACCGATCCGTTCTTTTAGTCGAGGTGTCTCAGAAATTTCCTGCTCGCCAATTCTATTCAGTACCTCCTCGTTGGTTACATGATCTACCCATCTAATCTTTAGCATCCTTCTGTAGCACCACATTTCTACAGTTTCTATTCTCTTCTTGTCCAAACTTGATCTCATCCGAGTTTCACTTTCATACATGACCACTCTCCAGACAAAAAGCTTCAGAAAAAATATCCCAACACTTAAGCCTATATTCGATGTTAATAAATTTCTCTTCTTCAGAAACGCTTTTACTGCCAATGCCAGTCTACATTTTATGTCCTCTTTACTTCAGCCATCATCAGTTGTTTTGCTCGCCAAATTGCAAAATTCATCTAGTACTTTCCTAATCTAATTTTCTCAGCATCACCTGATTTAGCTGAACTACATTTCATTATGCTGGTTTTGATTTTGTTGATGTTGGCCTTGTATCCCCCTTTCACAACACAGTCCATTCTGTTTAACTGCTCTAACAGGTCCTTTGCTGTCTCTGACCGAATTACAATATCATCGGGGAACATACAAGTTTGTATGTGTTCCCCATGAACGCCAACTTTTTCTTTGATTTGCTCTACTGCTTGCTCAGTGTACAGATTGAATAGCAACAGGGAGAGGTTACAGCACTGTCTCATTCCCTTCCCAACTACTGCTTTCCTTTCATGCCCCTCGATTCTTATAAGTGCCCTCTGCTTTATGTACAACTTGTAAACAGTCTTTCGCTCCCCGTATTTAACCCCTACTACCTTCAGAATTTCGGAGAGAGTATTTCTGCTTTTTCGAGGCATTCAAAAGCTATAAATGTAGGATTGCCTTTCATTAATCTATCTCTAAGATACGTCATAGGGTCAGTATTGCCTCGAGTGATCCTACATTTCTCTGGAATCCAGAGTTTCCATTCTTCTGTAAAGAATTACTGTTAACATTTTTCAACCACGACTTATTAAACTGATAGTTAGGTAATTTTCTCACCTGTTATGGATGACATCATGTGTTTTCCTCAGCCTGCATGTTGGTCCCAGACCCTTCCCCACCTCCGAACCTCCCCCTACCCCCAACCTACCCTATTGGCGGGAATTTCGAATTTTGGTGGGAATTTCTTTGTCACAGGACTGTGCTAACATCCTACCACAACCCCCACCCAGGAATTGGTGGAAAATTAAAATTGGCAGTACCCTTTCTGGGACTCCAACCCTGGTCCTCCTGCATGGAAAGCCCAAGTGCACCTCCCTAACACAATTACACCACCAGAGGCACATGGAATTTATGGGAAACTAAAAATGGCGGTGCCGCTATTAGGACTCGAACCCTGATTCAACTAGCTGGAAAGCCCAACTGTACCCCCAACACATGAAAACTGTCCAGATGCAGGGGAGGTTAATGTAATTTATTTATTTTGTCGGGAAATTGACGCAAAGATAGATTCTAATTGCATAATTAATTATAACAATTGTGCCTAATTACAAATTGGTTGAAATGGCTCTGAGCACTATGGGACTTAACATCTGAGGTCATCAGTCCCCTAGACCTTAGAACTACTTAAACGTAACCAACCTAAGATCATTACACACCTCGATGTCCGAGGTAGGATTAGAACCTGCCACCGCAGCAGAGGGGTTTAAAAAGTGTATCACCTGTAAGCATACAGTATCTGTCGTTTTTTGACGTCAGAGTTCACTACAGACGTCTACTCAAAAACCACGCTACAGCCCAGGTAACTGAAGCCAATGTACGATACCACAACCGGTGGAAAAAATGCGTCACAGTTCTAATTATCTTTCAAAATTGTCATGAAAAAATCAGCACTCATAATGAACAGGTTACAATGCAGCACGTGTACTGGGATAAAGACTGCCCTGAAAGACTGCAGAGGGGTGGTAACTGAACGTGCGCTCTCCTCGAGAAGCGTCCAGAAACTGCCAAAAATTGAGACCCTCTCCGATCTCTCCCTTCCTCCCTCTTTCCACCTGCTTGGGGGATACAACCTTTTTCAAATGGCCAGCTGCTCTTTCAAATGACCAAAGCTTAGTGGCACAAGCTGGCCACACAAGGCTTTCCGCCCTATGTTGTTTTTCTGTCACCCCTCTGTGGCCACTGGCCGCACTCAGCTTTCCACTATCTGGCCGCCTTAAAGCGACGCTCTTTCGCCAACACAATAGCATGTATAGTCAACTAAACAGTAGGAGATGAAAGGACGGCGGCCTCAAGTACAACTTGCTCGCCTAACATATAGTGACATAGCTCCCACACTCCGCTCCCTGGTCAGAGTGGCTGTGTCCGGCAGCCACCCAAATCAGACACGCCAGCCCCTGCTTGTAGCAGCCCTCCATTCTGTGATGGAGGACAATAGTATTTGACGTCAACGCATTTATAATCAAGCATCTAGTAATAAAAGGAAAACACAATTGCGACGATAATACATGTCCTCTTTCCACGAAAAGAGGTGCAGACATTTAGTTTTATGAGCAAAATCGCTGTAGCTCTTACATTCAACTGCAGGATACAATTCGCATGTCATAATTTTGTGACATCCACCGAAGTGTACTACCACTGATTACGGATGATCAAGAGACATGCCCACCATATGTAAAATCACAAAAGAAACTTATACTATTTTGCTGTGAAACCTACTGATCACTGCAGAATGTCCTCGTTATTTCGAAACTGCCATCAGAGTAAATAAAAAGCGATAATTTAAACTCCAAAGAAAAAAAACATTTATATTAAGCAATTTCTTTATCTAGATGGACGAATTACACATTCTGAGAGCATCTCTCGCATTCAGTGTTTGTAAATAAACTCATGCACGTGTGTATTACAAACATTTCAGACACGTGAAATAACGTTAGAGAATACAACCTTTCATGCCACTGGCTCACATGTCAGAAAAAACAATCTTTCTACATTCCACAACAACAATCTGTAATTCAAGAGAATGTAGCTGTTTCGTACACTATGACAGATTGCCTTTACCAATGCGATGCTATATCATACTAGTATTTACGAAACAAATTGTGAGAGCCTGTCACGCTCTGTGTAGGTGGGAGATTGAAAGTTAGTTAAAAGATATCGCCGCAATGAAAAAAAAAAACTCTTGTCAAGGATCATTCCGTGGCGCCCCAGTCATGTCTTTCACCATCCAGGCTGCATATCGTTACCAAATTGGTAGGCTAATTAATTAAATTGATCATGAGTCACTTTGCGTTGCCAGGAATTTTTTTTCAGTCTTCGGATCACACTCGCCAGGTAGGACAACTGGGAATCAATGGAGGGAACATTGCGTTCTTCTCGAGAAACAGCAATGAGTAACATCTGACACTGACGACAGAGGGATCCTACAGACCACAGCATACATTTCGCGTAAGGACCACGCTATTAAAAATGCGATCATAACAACTTTATTACCGTCACCCTACAGAAAATGTGGTCTTGAGTCTACAGGCCCACATGAGTCACTGGCAGTGTTAGGTTTTCTGGTAGAAATGCTGTCCGTAATTTGGAATCAAGTCTACCTGTACAGCCACATATTTTGCGATGGATCCTGTAGTGACATCTTTTAATGATTACAGCCACTGGTGAATCATATTCTTGCCACACTCGTATTTCTAAACGAGTCACATTTTCGAACCTATCTGCTGAAGATCCCATACAGCAATAACTGCAGCACTGTTTTTTAGACAGTCCATCTTGTAACTTCTCCTCAGTGTGTGCCCCGCCCTCCCTACAGCTTTGTCCATGTGATCGCCCCAATTTAGGTCGGATCTGAACGGAAGTTGGAGAGTGTTATATGTAAGACCTTCTGTATAACGTGAAGAAACAGGACGAGCTGAGTTAATGCGACATTAGTGCACTAGGACCCGTCAGTGAAAATGGGAACATGTTGGCGTAGCTCAGCCAACTGTGTACAGTGTGTAAGGTCAGCGCCAAACGAAGCTTTCCCCTCCAACACGAGGTAATAGAATTGATAGTACAAGCAGTTACGGTGATGTTTCTTGTTAGGAAAATTAGGAAGACTCCACATCATACAGAGCAGGGAAGGGGGATGAGGATTTTGCTACTGCATTGCGATACATCTCCAAACTACATACAGCTACATCTACATCTACATCTACATCTACATTGATACTCCGCAAGCCACCCAACGGTGTGTGGCGGAGGGCACTTTACGTGCCACTGTCATAACCTCCCTTTCCTGTTCCAGTCGCGTATGGTTCGCGGGAAGAACGACTGTCTGAAAGCCTCCGTGCGCGCTCTAATCTCTCTAATTTTACATTCGTGATCTCCTCGGGAAGTATAAGTAGGGGGAAGCAATATATTCGATACCTCATCCAGAAACGCACCCTCTCGAAACCTGGCGAGCAAGCTACACCGCGATGCAGAGCGCCTCTCTTGCAGAGTCTGCCACTTGAGTTTATTAAACATCTCCGTAACGCTATCACGGTTACCAAATAACCCAGTGACGAAACGCGCCGCTCTTCTTTGGATCTACTCTATCTCCTCCGTCAACCCGACCTGGTACGGATCCCACACTGATGAGCAATACTCAAGTATAGGTCGAACGAGTGTTTTGTAAGCCACCTCCTTTGTTGATGGACTACATTTTCTAAGCACTCTCCCAATGAATCTCAACCTGGTACCCGCCTTACCAACAATTAGTTTTATATGATCATTCCACTTCAAATCGTTCCGTACGCATACTCCCAGATATTTTACAGAATAACTGCTACCAGTGTTTGTTCCGCTATCATATAATCATACAATAAAGGATCCTTCTTTCTATGTATTCGCAATACATTACATTTGTCTATGTTAAGGGTCAGTTGCCACTCCCTGCACCAAGTGCCTATCCGCTGCAGATCTTCCTGTATTTCGCTACAATTTTCTAATGCAGCAACTTCTCTGTATACTACAGCATCATCCGCGAAAAGCCGCATGGAACTTCCGACACTATCTACTAAGTCATTTATATATATTGTGAAAAGCAATGGTCCCATAACACTCCCCTGTGGCACGCCAGAGGTTACTTTAACGTCTGTAGACGTCTCTCCATTGATAACAACATGCTGTGTTCTGTTTGCTAAAAACTCTTCAATCCAGCCACACAGCTGGTCTGATATTCCGTAGGCTCTTACTTTGTTTATCAGGCGACAGTGCGGAACTGTATCGAACGCCTTCCGGAAGTCAAGTAAAATAGCATCTACCTGGGAGCCTGTATCTAATATTTTCTGGGTCTCATGAACAAATAAGGCGAGTTGGGTCTCACACGATCGCTGTTTCTGGAATCCATGTTGATTCCTACATAGTAGATTCTGGGTTTCCAGAAATGACATGATACGCGAGCAAAAAACATGTTCTAAAATTCTACAAGAGATCGACGTAAGAGATATAGGTCTATAGTTTTGCGCATCTGCTCGACGACCCTTCTTGAAGACTGGGACTATCCGTGCTCTTTTCCAATCATTTGGAACCCTCCGTTCCTCTAGAGACTTGCGGTACACGGCTGTTAGAAGGGGGGCAAGTTCTTTCGCGTACTCTGTGTAGAATCGAATTGGTATCCCGTCAGGTCCAGTGGACTTTCCTCTATCGAGTGATTCCAGTTGCTTTTCTATTCCTTGGACACTTATTTCGATGTCAGCCATTTTTTCGTTTGTGCGAGGATTTAGAGAAGGAACTGCAGTGCGGTCTTCCTCTGTGAAACAGCTTTGGAAAAAGGTGTTTAGTATTTCAGCTTTACGCGTGTCATCCTCTGTTTCAATGCCATCATCATCCCGTAGTGTCTGGATATGCTGTTTCGAGCCACTTACTGATTTAACGTAAGACCAGAACTTCCTAGGATTTTCTGTCAAGTCGGTACATAGAATTTTACTTTCGAATTAAATGAACGCTTCACGCATAGCCCTCCTTACGCTAACTTTGACATCGTTTAGCTTCTGTTTTTCTGCGAGGTTTTGGCTGCGTTTAAACTTGGAGTGGAGCTCTCTTTGCTTTCGCAGTAGTTTCCTAACTTTGTTGTTGTACCACGGTGGGTTTTTCCCGTCCCTCACAGTTTTACTCGGCACGTACCTGTCTAAAACGCATTTTACGATTGCCTTGAACTTTTTCCATAAACACTCAACATTGTCAGTGTCGGAACAGAAATTTTCGTTTTGATCTGTTAGGTAGTCTGAAATCTGCCTTCTATTACTCTTGCTAAACAGATAAACCTTCCTCCCTTTTTTTATATTCCTATTAACTTCCATATTCAGGGATGCTGCAACGGCCTTATGATCACTGATTCCCTGTTCTGTACATACAGATTCGAAAAGTTCAGGTCTGTTTGTTATCAGTAGGTCCAATATGTTATCTCCACGAGTCGGTTCTCTGTTTAATTGCTCGAGGTAATTTTCGGATAGTGAACTCAGTATAATGTCACTCGATGCTCTGTCCCTACCACCCGTCCTAAACATCTGAGTGTCCCAGTCTATATCTGGTAAATTGAAATCTCCACCTAAGACTATAACATGCTGAAAAAATTTATGTGAAATGTATTCCAAATTTTCTCTCAGTTGTTCTGCCACTAATGCTGCTGAGTCGGGAGGTCGGTAAAAGGAGCCAATTATTAACCTAGGTCGGTTGTTTAGTGTAACCTCCACCCATAATAATTCACAGGAACTATCCACTTCTACTTCACTACAGGATAAACTACTACTAACAGCGATGAACACTCCACCACCGGTTGCATGCAATCTATCCTTTCTAAACACCGTCTGTACCTTTGTAAAAATTTCGGCAGAATTTATCTCTGGCTTAAGCCAGCTTTCTGTACCTATAACGATTTCAGCTTCGGTGCTTTCTATCAGCGCTTGAAGTTCCGGTACTTTACCAACGCAGCTTCGACAGTTGACAATTACAATACCGATTGCTGCTTGGTCCCCGCATGTCCTGACTTTGCCCCGCACCCGTTGAGGCTGTTGCCCTTTCTGTACTTGCCCAAGGCCATCTAACCTGCTACTGCAGTCCGAAGGAGATCTGCGACTCTCAGCAAGCATTCATGTCTATCACCCAAACATTCTCTCCCACTTAGGTGTTATGTACTATCCAACAGAGAACCTACGAGCTATAAAAATTCCACTAACGTCATCCGTTAGAGAACTCGATAAGACATTACCCTGTCCCTGTCTTCTGATATATCTGAAACAAATACAGTCTGCTTTCTGGCATTGACCATATGTGGCCATCATATTAAATATAAGGGTTTGTTTCATTGGAGCAGGTAGCTCGTGATCGAAGTCACTTCCACAGACCGGTATAAAGTTTCATCAGCAGTAATCTAGGATGACAATAGCCAACAGACTATCAATCACATGAGAGGGTAACCAGCTGCGACAGAGTCGAGAATATGAACAGTGATCCAGTCCTGTCAAATGTTGTTTTTCATTCCAGTCTTTGATCACAATATAAATTACTATGACGATGACCGGTTTCAGTCAGTAATGACCACCTTCAGATCTATAATATAAAAGCATATATGCACCTAGTGGGCAGTCTATCTTTAAACACAATGCAGCATTTCGTATCACAATATATTATCATACAAAGTGGGAAATGTACAGACAAAATAAGGTAAAGTGTACCAGATCTACACCAAGTCCTAATATGATAAAGCCGCAATGGAATCGTCAGAACATATAAATACACTCAGCGTAGCATCGTCATGTAAATCTAAAATAGGGTGAGGTAAAATTCATAAGACATAGGCAATGTATTATGTATATTTTATTTTTGACCGTAAATTCGCCCTAAAAGTTTCAGACCTATTATCTTTATATATTTCCTTTTAATCATTTTATGTAATAATTTTATATGTTTGCCGGCCGTTGTATCCGAGTGGTTCTAGGCGCTTCAGTCTGGAGCCGCAGGTTCGTATCCTGCCTCGGGTGTGGATGTGTATGATGTCCTTAGGTTAGTTAGTTTTAAAAGTAGTTCTAAGTTCCAGGGGACTGATGACCTCAGATGTTAAGTCCCATAGTGTTTAGACCCATTTGAACCGTTTTTATATATTTCCTGTTAATAATTTTGTAGGGTTAACTGTATTCGTCTTTTATTTTATCACAATTGGTTTATATAATAGTAACCAAAACTTAAAAGTCTGGTACATGTATTTTACCTAATGTGTTTTTATCAGATTATGATGCTTATGTAAATGAAAAATACATCTGAGTCCATAGTAGCGACATCTATGAAGGATGTAGGCAAACAGATTTCTGGTAGCTAGTGCACTTCAGTAGGTTTTGTGCAATAACGCCAGTTGCAAAATGACTGTGTGGACGTTGTGGCCTATTTTACACAATGTTTTAGATCATATGACGATGCTAATGCTGAGTGTATATATATGTTTTGACGATGTCATTACAGCATTATCACATTAGGACATGTTGTAGAACATTTATGCTTTTACCATTTTTCGGCAGTTTGTGAATGCTTCTCGAGGAGAACGAACGCTCAACTACTGCCCCCTCTGCAGTTTTCTAGGACGACTAGTTTTCCCCAGTACATGCGCTGTGTTATGACCCGTTCATTATGAATACTGTTTTTTTTTCACAACAATTTCGATGTGTAATTAGAACTGTGACGATTTTTTTTCTATCAGTTGTGGTATCCTGTGTTGGCTTCGCTTAATTGGCTGTATGGTGTTTTTTGGGTAGGTGTCTGTAGTGAACTCTGACGTCAAACAACGACAGATATTGTAAGCTCACAGGTAATGCACTTTTTAAACTCCTCTCTGTCCCACACCTTCATCTCGTCAGTTGAACAAATTTCCCACCAAGAAGAATAAAGATAGTACCATACACCACTGCCTTTTTCCTGCCAACTTGTAGGTGTAGCGTAGAGTTTGAGTGTGTGTCGCTAGTTTAAAGTGGTATTGCGAAATTTTTTCCCCAGCAGTATAACATCAGTTGTATGGCATCGTCAGTTTTTGAGTTGTATTGCGATTTTAGCCGTCTTTGTTTCGTGCTATGCATATAATTGTATAAATAGACACAACCTTGATGATTAATTATTTTATTAGGGTCGATCTATTTGTCAGATTCCTGACGGAAATAAGTAAATTATACTAACCGAGCCATCCTTTCCTTCAAAGAGATTACACATTAGTGGTTGTATTTTCAATATTTGATTTAATGTACACCTTATAATTTAATGTTATCAATAATATTGTTATTAAGTTTGATGTCTAGTTTTATTCAACGTAGCTGTATTTTAACGAAGCCTTACAGCTTTAAGTAAAATGAATAAAGCTAATTTTAGGAAGAGTTGTGGAGTTAAAGACGATATTGGAGCGCGTACTGAGAAAGATATGTTGAGAAGTTGATACATGCGAGAGGAAACAGACGGAACAGTTATGCAAGACGATTGTGGGTAGGAGAATTGAACGTGTCGACGTCAGTAAACGTTCCTCAGCCACAATGAGGATGTTTTCTTGGCAAAGGTCAAATTACGAGCCCCATAATAAGTTAATACCAATGTACACACCTATACACTTTAGGTTAAAAAAATTGGCTCGCAAAAGAAATTTCAATCGTCTTACCGTTAATATTTGGCTGTGTTGACTAATGAGTTAGACGACCACTAATCTAGGACAGAGCTTCCTCAAAGTTTCCTTGAAGCTTGAATCAATTCGTGTTATTTCCGTATCTCTTGTTGTGTGCACAGAACGTGCAGTGTTCGGTATTGAGGAACGAGTTAACAGCGTAGAATTCGATTTTTACATTGTATACAAATAAGTTATTTATAACTTCTTTACGATATGGCGTCGAGCACTAGGACCAAACTGAATGGTCCGTAGCTCGTGGTCTACTGACCAACGTTGCTGCCTCTGGATCACAGGCTCCCGGGTTCGATTCCCTGCTAGGTTGGGGATATTCTCTTCCCGGGGACTGGGTGTTCGTGTTGCCTTCATCATTTCATCATCATCGTTCGTGACAGTGGCTAGATTGGACTGTGTAAAATTACTGGAGTGTGAAAGAACCTGGGAATTTGTTCAGGCGCTGATGACCGCGCAGTTGAGCACCCCACAAACCAATCATCATCATTATCATCATTATCATCATCATCATCATCATCAAACTGAATGAAGCTGCGCCGTTTCAGAGACATTGTTCTTGTATTCCAGAGAATGAACGCTCCAATTGCCATCTCATCTTTAAATTACTCCTAAGTCAGTTTTTGAGTTGTATTGCGATTTTAGCCGTCTTTGTATCGTGCTATGCATATAATTGTATAAATAGACACAATCTTGATGATTAATTATTTTATTAGGATCGATCTATTTGTCAGATTCCTGACGGAAATAAATAAATTATACTAACCTAGCCATCCTTTCCTTCATAGTTTATTGTTCTTAAACTGTAAGATCTTGATATTTGACATATCCTTGTGAGAGTGATACACAGGCGAATACAATTATTATTACTGCTGCAAGAAAACAGATAAATTAAAGGGGTATGTATTAAGGCAAACGAGTAAGTAATGTCACAACAATAGTATAAATTTTTGAAACTGCCTGAGGGAAAGCACATATAGTATTGTGGTTCGGTGTTGTTCATGGGTTTGTGCTATCATCTTTGAATAAGCCAACGACTCGTGGATCGGTGTTGATCATAAGTTTGTGCTATCATCTTTGATTTAGCCAACGACTCATTGCAATGCAAAGAAAAATAATACACTCTGATTGAACAAGACGGTGTCCTGTCGTAAACGTGAGAGGCATTAGCATGCGTCTACTAACATGGCTCTTTTTCTTTTGGTCTATGTGGTCTGTTGACTGACTACACTAATTGTAGAGACACGTGCTGTCCTTTCGATGCGCAGCTGTAACGTGTGTTCAGCTATTCCTCCTGGGTAACATTTAAAAACTTCTGTCCAGAGAAAACAATCGAATGACAAGAATGGCACCTCATTCCATGACCATGACCAACTGGGTCCTTTGCACCGATATCTGACAGAACCAATCTGAGACGTTGAGTTTCTAGGTTCATGATAATCCGCAACCCGACAAATGAAGATCGTAAAACCCGAAATAATGCCTTTTCCTAAGAAAAACCTCAAATTCTTCATTGCAACACGACAATTCCTGTTGAGAAGAGCTGACGAATGTACATCTCTTCTCCAACTTTTTTGTGTGTATGGGTGGGCTGTTATCTGCAAAGATTCTGTTTGAACTGAAATCACTGTTTTCACGGTGATGTGCTGCTTATTAATTCTATTAATTATTCGCCTTAAAATTGGGAAATGGTACCTCCACACCTGAGAGACATTGTAGGGAAGCAGCCTACTCACGCCTTATAAAATTCACATCAGTCTTTCCATTGTGTGCCAGCCTAGTCTGCTGTAACTAGCTCTGACGTCATAAATGTTGCGCAATACTTTAAATATCAAGTAAATAACCCGAAACGTTTCTATCATGTCAGGAGCAATACTAAATCAATACCAGCCTGCCCAAAATTGGTGCTAGTCGGCCGGGAACGAAACTGAGTAATAGAGAAAGTGATTTTTCAATATTCGGATTCGGGAGTGAAATGTGACACGCAACTGAGTAATAGAACAGTGATAATGTTACGTGTGCATGTGGACGACACAATTGGATTAACAACGCATCTGGATTGACGGCATTGCAAGAAGCCAGTTTCGCCTCACTGCAGTCATCCGCCGGAGCAACCGGAGCAACGCCTGCAGTTGCGGGCAACACAAACAACAGCAGCCGTCGAAGTGCCGTCTGCAATTCAACGTGCCACGTTGCATCAGTAATCCTGGTACGCCGCGCCGGCAATGCCATACGTCGTGCAGAAGGAACTAAGTTAAGTGAAAAGCTGTTAAAAATTTTACTAACCTGCACTAAAAGACTGTCGGCAAGGGAAAAGCCAGAAGAAACCGAGGTTAAACTTAAATCAGAACCTATGTCTGTTGAGGGAACTGAAAAATCCAGACAACGATTCAAGTGTAAATATGCATGAAAATAGTAATGTTAAAGCGAAATATGAAGTATTGTCTCCTGACAGCAGTGTGAGAAGGGGCAATGATTCAATAATAGAGACCCCTGTAGTAAAGCAGAAAGCAGAAATTATTAATTTATTGGATGACAGTTTATCTGATGAGTTAAAAACGAAACAGTCATCAGAGATGGTAGAGTTTAAGAAGGAGAAGTTAGATGTGACTAATCAATCAGAAGTTTCATTTAGTTTTGATGATTCTGGTGTTGGAGCTAGTTTTTCGTCACCTGAGTGTGATAAAAAGCCAGATAGTGGGCAACCCAAAGATACTGGGGCTATTAATTTAAATGTTATATTACAAGCAGAAACTGCCAGTAATGCAAAATTGTCAGTCAGTAATGCTAGAATGACAGCTGAATTAAAGTCTGAAATAACTGAGGTCAAAAGCAGTAATGCTGAATTAAAGTATGAGATTGTGGCCAGCCAAACCAATTTTAATAAACGGTTTGAGGCAATGGACAATAAATTAGAATCCTATAAAGCTGAATAAGAAACTTCCTTCAAGACTGGCTGCAGTAAGTTGAAAGACGATCTGGACAGTTTAAATTTTGAAATTGATTACAACCATGAGGATATTAAGAAAAAGGTTGCTCAACAATTTTATGAAATGTATAAAACAGTAAAATCCGAAGTTGCCGAGATTCGCAGAGACTTCCAAATGGAAGATGCGAAGCTGGAGCACAAGTTAACAGAAAAGATCGAGGCGGAATCTGAACTGTGCTCAGATAGGTTTAAAGACGTTAATATAAAAGTAAGAATATGTCAAGCAGAAGTAGATGCAATCAAAACTGATACTACTCATATTGTGCAAAGAGTAGATAATGTTGAAATGAGAGCAGTAAATATTAGTACTAACATTGCTAACATTGAGAGTAAAGTAGCTTCAGTAACTTCTGGTAATGGTAGTATGCAACAAATTGTAGCTGCAAACGCCGCTTTTATCGGGTGTCGGCAGTTCTTGCGGTTCGATCCAAATAAAAATATCCACCCGCTAGATTTCTGGAACGATTTTGAAGATGTGATTCCACCAACTTGGTCTGAATGAGAGAAAATCTCATTTATTAGAAGCCATTTAGCAGGTGACGCCATGCGTTGGTCAGCTGATGTTATGTTGAAGTGTAAAACATTAGCGGAATTTAAAACAGCTTTCATTAATGAATATTGGTCTGGTAATAAGCAAAATGAAGTGTTGAGAGAATTTTGGAGTGGAAAACGCTTAATTGTAGGCAAGGAATATATTAAAGAGTTTGCCAGGTCATGGATCTCACGTTTGTCACATTTGGCCAAAAAGCTAAAACCTGAAATGATAATACTAGGTCTTGAAGCCAAACTGCCATGGCATTGGCAAACTAGAATTATATCTGAACCTAGAGACAATCTTGATCGTTTCATTGAGTATTTGGAACGTGTAGAGCGTGTTGCTGCCAATGAGGAGCAAGCACGTAATAACAGAAATGGTAATAACACTAGTAGCAATTTTAAGAACGAGCAGAATGGCAATGTAAACATCAGAACAGTAGGTGATAGTCATCCTAAGAGAGGTAGGAATTGGAGAAATAATTATCAGAACCAACAATGGCATCCAAATGATAGTAATTTTGTTCCGAACAAAATTATGCAGGTAAACAACAGTGCAGAAAGCAATGCTGTGCCAGTTAACTATAATGGAAATAAAGGAAACAGTAGTAGGCCGAGGCAGGAAAACTAGTTCCCGTCTATGAGGACACTGGCGCTCACCAGGCGGTTATTTTTCCTAAGCCAGTAATTACAGTAATTGGTAAGACAGATCAGAATACTCAGACTGAACATGAGGGGTCGGTAGCATCTAAGGATACAGCAGAAATATTAGATCACTCACAGTATTTGATAGATACCGTGTTAGAGGCACTTTCTAAGTGGGAAGAGAAAGAGAAGGCGCAGCAGTGTAACGGTAGGGAAGAGCTACAAAATATTGAGTTGTTAGGTGAAGAAGCAGAAGAAATTCATGCTTACATTTACGATGAGGATGATGTGCTCTTATCTAAAGTGCCTGTGCAGGATGTTGATACTGTACTAATAGATTTAAGACAGGAGGTAAGTGAGAATGTAGAGGATAGCCTGTTGGGGGTCGATGAACCCAGTAGCTGTGACCAGTTGTCACTTGAGAAGGAACCTGACGATAATAGCGAGAGTGGTTTAGCTGTAACTAGTGTTATGCCCGGTCTGGAGGCGCAGGATCGCTCAGACTACAGTAATTTGGGTCATGTTTAGCAAACTAAATGTAATGAAGTCGTGCGGTGTTTCGATTTGAAATTAATAGACCGACTGGAAAAGGCAACTGAAAATATAATTCAGGAAACCCCTACACACTTTGACCTAAATGTAATGAAGACAGATGTCGATCACTTTAGTTGGAGACAAATCCAAAAGGAACTATTGGATGAGTGTGAGGAACCACCTATACAACCTAGAATACGCCACCGTATAATAATAGTGAATATGTTGGGTATCAATGTGCGTTGTCTCTTAGGCAGTGGAAGTGAGGTGAGTGCGATATCTCAGTCCTTCTTTGATGCATTACCTGGTAAAGAGAAGCTTACAGTAATGAGGGTATCAGGACTAAGAATGATTGGTGCTACTGGCAAGGTGTCAAAAACGGTAAAGCAAGAAGCTTTACTGCCCTTTGATATTAATGGTAATTTAATTGATCATCCATGCTTAATTGTAAACAATCTCAGTATTGAGGTTTTAATTGGCATAGATTTCTTGTCGAAATATCAGAGTGTTGTTGACTTTGAAAGAAGCCAGTTAAAAATGGTCTTGCCGATAACCGGAGTAATTACGGTACCTTTTATTGATAAACATGTAGCAACTAATGATGAAACTTGGGAGCTGCCTATACGAGTTCTGAAAAATAGGAGCTATTGGGATGAAGGTGTTAATCTTAGTAAAAATAAGCTAAACACAGAAGAAGAAGAAGCCATTATTTTGAACAAGATAGAAGCTAAATTGCAGGAAATCGATAAAATTTCAGCTAATCAGAAGGAAGAACTGAGACAGGTTTTAAAAAGGCATCATAAGGTATTTTCAAATCGACCTGGCATCGTCAAAGGTTATGAATGAATTCTGTAGGAAGGAGGTTGTTCTGTAACCTCTACACAGTGTGGCAGCTGTGCAGTCCCAGCTGTATGAGATCTTTTTCCCATTTCAGGTCTCACTCATTCTTCATCTTTCCTATCCACAAAAATTTCGACCCCTTCTTTCCAACATGAAAATTTTCTGAAACCAATGAATTCTGTAGGGAGGAGGTTGTTCTGTAACCTCTACACAGTGTCGCAGCTGTGAAGTCCCAGCTGTGTGAGATCTTCTTTCCATTCCAGGTCTCACTCACTCTCTTCATCTTTCCTATCCACAAAAATTTCGGCTCTTACTCTCAAATACTAAAATCTTCCGGTAAGACTATCAAGCCAATAATAAACTAATGAATGCTGTAGGGAGGAGGTTGTTCTGCAACCTCTACACAGTGTGGCAGCTGTGCAGTCCCATCTGTGTGAGATCTTCTTTCACGTTTCAGGTCTCACTCATTCTTCAACTTTCCTATCCACCTAAAATTTCGACCTCTTCTTTCCAACAAATTAAATTTTCCGTCATGGTTATCAAGCCAGCATTAAGCTAATGAATTCTGTAGGGAGGAGGTTGTACTGTAACCTCTACACAGTGTGGCAGCTGTGCAGTCCCAGCTGTGTGAGATCTTCTTTCCTTTTCAGGTCTCACTCATTCTTCATCTTAACTATCCACCAAAATTTCGGCTCTTACTCTCAAACACATTAAATTTTCTGAAACCAATGAACTCTGTAGGGAGGAGATAGTTCTGTAACCTCTACACAGTGTGGCAGCTATGCAGTCCCAGCTGTGTGAGATCTTCTTTCCTTTTCAGCTCTCAATCATTCTTCATCTTTCATATCCACCAAAGCTTTGACTCCTTCTCTGCAATACTAAAATTTTCTGTCATGGCTATCAAGCCATGAGTTCTGTAACCATTCTATCCACCGATTAGTGAAGAAAATACCTAATGTGACAAACCTAACAGTGACATAAACAATAGAGAAGTATGATGTAATTAAGGTACAAAGGTATTTGAGTAACAAGTATGTATAGAACCCTGGTAATATTATAAGTACAAAGTTGTTATTTTATTGGAAATGGCCCCACAATAATAATTTAAAAAGATATACAAATTCGTGTACAAGAATCTGAAGTGGCAGTGAAACCTATTGTATGCTGTAGAGCTAACTAATTAATAGTAAAAGAGATTGCTTAGTGTTATGAAAAATACGCAGATAAGTTGTAAGAATGAACTCACCTTGTGTAGCAAGGAATGGCAGTGTAATAGAATTGAACAGTGTTTGTGGATGAGACGTGAAGGACATGTCTTTGAAATATTTATAAGGTTGGAGCTGGCCATTATTTTGGTGTAGTGTGTGACAGGACACACCTACACGTATTGAGGTTATGAATTGGAGGCGTGAATGCGACCATAGGTACCCCTATGTTAGATGAGACAGAGAGGCTCATGGTGTCCTATAGGTTTAAGGAATTTAGCATTACTCTCGTCCATAATTACTTAATGCATTTTAGTGGTAGGTCGAGTGAGACTACCTGTGGTTTCAGCGTCCGATCGAGTGGAAATGGATTGCCACGTGAGCAAACTGACCAGCTGGAATACACTATAGATATGAAATAAATGTGCTATCCTATGCTTTAAATTTTAATGGAGTGAGTATTACTCAAGTTCATACACTAGCAAAGCTCGTCCATAATTACTTAATGCATTTTAGTGGTAGGTCGAGTGAGACTACCTGTGGTTTCAGCGTCCGATCGAGTGGAAATGGATTGCCACGTGAGCAAACTGATCAGCTGGAATACACTATAGATATGAAATAAATGTGCTATCCTATGCTTTAAATTTTAATGGAGTGAGTATTACTCAAGTTCATACACTAGCAAAGTAAATAAGTACATAATGGCAGACGTGAAACATTATTTATAGCTCAGCACAAATACACTTCGATGAAGTAAGTTCATAATTGTAGATGTGGAACTGACACAGCAGCAGAGGATCAATAAGTGGATTTAGTAGTCAACTACACGTAGTGTGTTTTGAACACTCAGAACTGTACTATTACCACAAGTTACTCACATGTGCAAAGAAGCTGAGAAGACAACTACTAATCAGATATACTCATACTATCTCTAAGAATAAGGTAATCAAAGATGAGTCAGCTAAGTAAATCAAATACAAATGTATCAGGAATGTACCAAGCATTGGTTCAGTGTTCTGGCCAAGAAATAATAAATTGAAATTAAATAGGATTTATGATTGTATGCCTTGAGCATAAATTTTCTCTAGTATGTGACTAATGGCGTTTTGATCCAATTGTTTATCGATTTTATGACAGTCAAGTAACCGTGAGAGTAAAATTAAAAAGGTTCTGTTAACTTTGTTCCAGTAACATGTTAGAAGATAAAATATATATATCCCCATTTCATTGTAACTCACCCTTAGATATTAAGTGAACAGAGTCTGCGGCACTCTTTTTGTTTGTTATACAGGACAAACCAGATAATGACAGCCTGGTAGCTGCGTGAAAGCGTGGAGTGACTTGGACGCAACTCACAGTGACCCCACCCCTTTCCCCAAGTAATTTAGAGAAAACGTGAAGGACGCACACCGTAGCAACTTCCCCTCCTCTAACCTTGTGAATGGAAGTGTAGAACGCAAGCCAAAGCGGCTTCAACCACGTGTGTGAAAATGTAATTGTCATGATTTGTGAAATTTTCTTTCAGGTTTAGAAAAGACTGCTAAGATATAATTATCTGTTTATGTATCATGAATTACTGTGTTATTTTCTTTGAATTTGTGTATGTAAAAATGTATTTAATGGATTTAAGATTTTTATAATTTTACATATTTTTGTGTTTGTTTGTCTAAGGCAATATGTATGCCAAAGTGTTTCATTGATTTTGCTTAAATTTTGAGTGATAACGTTGCTTATGAGGCAGTGAACATGAGAGCAATTTAAATAATTGAAGTGGGTAATCAGTTTTCGTTTAATATTTCTATATGTTTACATTTCAATTTTAAATTTTCATAGCGAGTTAAGCTGTACTCTTGCTTCCCTTTTTGTAATTAATTTTTTTTTACATTAAAAAAATTAAGTAGAGGGTGATGTAGGGAAGCAGCCTACTCATGCCTTATAAAATTCACATCAGTCTTTCCATTGTGTGCCAGCCTAGTCTGCTGTAACTAGCTCTGACGTCATAAATGTTGCGCAATACTTTAAATATCAAGTAGATAACCTGAAACGTTTCTATCATGTCAGGAGTGACACTAAATCAATATGTGTTGTATGTCAGTTCAACAACTTTAACCATTTTCTAAATTTGGACGTTTTTCTGCAAAAATCATTGGCGCAACAGAAAAGAGCTAGAAACTTAAAAATTTATATTTAGATTCCCTTTTCATAACAATTTAGTAGAAACAGTATTCTGGATCTCACAAATTAAAATTTTAGTTGAAATTCATGATTTTCTGGTTTTTGTCTCAGAAATTAAGGAAGCAAGATAGATTAAGTAGGCTAATGAATAAGGCTAGGATGTTTAAATTTAAGTAGAATGGAGATCCGCTATAATCATAAAGATGTGAGAAGTTTCAATTGAATAACTATAAAACTATAGATACAGCGTATTTCCAAAGGGCAAGTTCAGAGCTCGTCTACAGCGTGTAGTGTAATGAAATTAATTCTCTCGCCCAAAATAATTGACTTAGCCACGTCGAACTTTTATTATGATTACTTACCTGTGTGATGATTGCACTTTTAAATTGAGAGCCTCATCGGCCATCAGCAAAGGAAGCGATGATTTATTCGATAACTTGAAGTGGTGCATTACTAGCCCAGCGGCTAGTCGGGAGAGCCGATTTGATCAGGCGTTCCCTTAGCCATCCGCACCGCGGCTTTATATATAAGAACGCTGCGCGAGAGAAGAAGGCCCCAGTTCTCACCAGACGCTAATTAGCACACCATCTGTGCCGGGAGTCGCGTCGCGTCGGTATCATTGCTATAAACAGCCTCGGATGCCATAATAAGTTACTCGGGATACGCGTAACCATGAAATCATTTTCGAGTGAAGTGTTAATTCTGGGATGACTTTAATGATCTATCTTCAGTTTGCGTACGTCGTATTTTCACGTGCCGTCGCGGGACAAACATTCTACCATTATTTAGCGTGGCGTTTGATGAACATTATCATCAAATTATGGCGAGGATTCACTTAAACATTTAATTTGGACAGTTATAGTTGCATCAGGGCATTAGATTCTGTACTGCTCTGGTAGTTGGATTGTGTGGATTCTTTTTTTTTTTTGTTCTGTGACTTTCAGAATATAGCGAACGTTTTTACAGGATCGTTTTTGATTATGAATCCCAGACAATCTCCTAATTCCTCAGAGCTATAAGCTGTAGCTATAAGTGTATTTCTCAGATGAAGTGGGCACTAGGAATTCCAATTACAGGCTTCACGTTTTGCTAATCATTTTCTGGTTGCCAATATTGTAGTTAGAGAGCCAGTGTTGAGAACGGCAAAAGACAGCATAAATAATAGGAACATTTATATAACAATTAATTCCACCCGCCGCCCCACATATGGTTAATCGGCCGGGAAATGCATCTTTTCTGCTTCTACATTACAAACCAAATATTATTAACAAGTATAAATTTCCACCAGTCACCCCACAACATGCTTAAATTGCCACTATCTGGTGGCCTCCGACACGTCCAAGTCGTAATTCAGTTTTTGTTACTTAAAAACTAAGGTCTTCAAATCATTTCTTTGGTTTAACTATTTCTATTTCATTCCACATAGCCCTTTATTCTGTTCCCGGTATCGCCATCACTTGAGAGTGTGGCATCACTCATCGCCTTCCTGAATTTGAGTCCAGCGCCTTACCGTTGCGCCACCTTGCTTGGTGACAGGTCGGAATAATCCGCCAGTTTGTTTTCACGGTTACAACAGAGCGTACTGCTTTGCCCACAGCCGCGGCCCGACGTTGGACCGCTGCACCAGTTTCTTAGTTTCTGTTTATGATGCAGGTCACTTCCACAGTACAAAAATCACGAAGTTTACAGAATTCAGTAATGTCCTGATTGCAGAAATGAAGGATTTTCATACGAGTTCCACTTAAACCCGCCCTTAAACTCCCATATATCTTTTAGACACTGCTGTTGTGTCACCAGTCTGTCAGCGAACGTTGTTGAGCGGGAAATAGTCCTAATGAGATGGGTAGGTTGTGGTAGAATTGTGGTAAGATTTTATGGGGCCAAACTGCTTAGGTCATCGGTCAATAAGCTATCACACTACTTAATCTAACTTAAACTAACTTACGCTATGGACAACACACAAACCCATGCCGGGCGGCGGACTCTAATCTCCTATAGGGTGAGTCGTGGAGACCGTGACGCCTGAAGCCGCGTGGCTACCCCGCGCGGCAGGATTGGTTCTGTTGAGGTCTATATGAAGTATCGAATCTTATTTATTCATAATAATCTCAACACAAAACGCGGCAAATGAAGATCGTAAATCCCAGCATACTGCCTGTAACATGACAATGCCTGCTGTTGAGCGCTGACGAATGTACATCTCCCTTCGAAAAAACTGCACGTTCGCCTTGAATGTTATCCGTAGAACGTTTTTCACATACGGTTGGTCGGGATCTTGTTTGGTACAATCCTTCAACAACAGCAAGTTATAATTTGTGTATTCGGATATAAATTACAAATGCAAATGGCTCTAAGCACTATGGGACTTAACATCTGAGGTCATCAGTTCCCTAGACTTGGAATTACTTAAACCTAACTAACCTAACGACATCACACACATCCATGACTGAGGCAGGATTCTAACATGCGACCGTAGAAGCAGCGTCGTTCCGGACTGAAGCGCCTTGAACCGCTCGGCCACAGCGACCGTTTAGACATTACATGGAAGATGTTTTCTCAAAAACGTACTCATGTGTGATATCTTCATATAAAAAGAAAACATTAAATTTAGAGGGCCAAAGGGTGGTATTGGATGATTTCATGCTACACGGATGTAGAATTCTGTAATCGTCATGTCACGTAACTAATTAGGAGATAGAGAATCTGCAATAGCGCTGCAGTTATCACAAAAATTTGAAGTGTGTAGGCTGTAAGCTCCCCATATTTCATTACATCTGGCGAAAGAAACTTAATTCTGATTGATACAATGATCGCTGTCAACAGTACGATTTGTAGATGAGTTCACGGTCTAATAAGTGCCACTGTTCATTCGTTACGATATCTTGAACAGAGGGCGGAACGGATTGTGGGCGGGATGAAGTACTTGGCTGTGTCAAGACCACTGACATAAAAAGAAGTCTGTGTTATTGCAGAGATGTGGTTTACGGAGATACAAGGCAAGAAAGCCGACATTATCCTTATGTTTCTCTGATACGATAAGTGTGCAGTATTAGTTAAAGATGCACGAAGGAAACAGTGACATTTTTAGGGTGATTCATGTGTGTCTCCACGGTACCACACTCGGAAGGCAGTCATATGACCTCTCTCCCACGATCCCTTATTGGCTATTAAAAGAATTCCAGGATACCCTGCGTCTTTGCCTGGGCGTTGTGCTGTGCTTGGACTTGGCACTAGGGACTGTGCTAAAACAACTGGATACAGAACGCAAAAACTTTAAGGAAAAAAATTAATAACTAAGTTTTTAAACTGTAGGGACGCGCAGGATTAGCCGAGCGGTCTCAGGCTCTGCAGTCATGGAATGTGCGGCTGGTCCCTGCGGAGGTTCGAGTCCTCCCTCGGGCATGGGTGTGTGTGTTTGTCCTTACCATAATTTAGGTTAAGTAGTGTGTAAGCTTAGTGACTGATGACCTTAGCAGTTAAGTCCCACAAGATTTCACACACATTTCAACATTTTTTTTAAACTGTAGGGGCCAACGTTAAGACTGTTAAAAGAGAGAGAACAGTCTACTTAGGATCGATACGTGCACTAATCTGGATGTTAACATTCTGGTTGTGTCCACTCGTAGAATTAATTGTGACACCTAGTTATGTCAGACTACATGCCGCCCAAACATGTACAATAATGCAGACGTTATCTTATATAATGTTTGACTATGAGCTTCGCTGTACCGATGTTACTATCTAATTGAGATATAAGAAATGTTTTCTTCTCACAATTACCTTCACTTCTCGAAATAAATAACACTTATTCATTATTCACCACTTTCTCTTGAAGATTCCAATACTAAAGATTAATTACTAAGTCAACTGGAATTCAAGGCCGTTGGTCAAATCGTTAACACTACAGGCGGACTGTTGGACGTGGTACTGCCGAGTCTGTATGGTGGCGG
Organism: Schistocerca americana; assembly: GCF_021461395.2. Lineage (NCBI taxonomy): Eukaryota > Metazoa > Arthropoda > Insecta > Orthoptera > Acrididae > Schistocerca > Schistocerca americana. The sequence continues at coordinate 132,898,452 of NC_060122.1, read as the reverse complement.
GAGGTGGACATCAGGATTGGGAGCATAATCTGATAGAAATTCAGAAACAGACGGTTTGCAGATTCAAAACTGGAGTTTACTGTTCAAGTAGTATGCCCTAAGCGGAACAGATGTGTTGCAGTCTGCGGCTACAGAGGCCTGTCGGTGTCAGACTGAGGGCATGCCACCCGAAAAAATGGAGGTGCTGAGAAAGACGTCCGGTCAGGACAACTGGCAAGCCAGATGGCGATCTTTTCTTCATTTTAACTGTGGCATGATGGAACTTTCTTATTTCACTCTGTTCCTTCAATTCTTCTAGTTCTTGAAATTTCTTCTTATTACACTCTCTTTTCTTTCTCTTGCACACCCTGTTAGCTCTTCTCCTTAATTCTCAACATTGTTCCACAAAACATTAATGCATACATGAGATCTTCATCAAACCCTGAAGGTCTTCCTGAACGTGGAGAGTCACTAAAGTCAAAACGATCTTCCTTAAAACGAGAAAACTATTTTCTTGCCGTGCTCTGTCCAATAGCATTATCCCCATACACGGTGCAATTGTTTATAGCTGCCTCCACTGGTGTCACCCCTCTATTTAACTCGAAAAGAAGAATACGACAGAAATGTTCCGATTTCTCCTATGGACCTCTATTTCCTATCACCCACAGTTCCACTCAATATCTGCAATTTGCAATACGTAACAGAAACAGTGAATTGCGAATAAAAAATGACGATAGATAAATAAGCTCAGAGTAACCGGAATACCTCCATGCAAAACTAAAACGCTACGAACTAATAATTGGGTTGCATGACTGTTGTACAATAAGATTTGAACCGCTTTTGTTACTCTTAAAATGACGATCAATTTCGACGAATTCTTGTACATAGTGACTATTTCAAGCTGGATCGAATTCTTGAGTTCTTCAAATTGCCCAGTAGCTACATTTCTTGTTTGTTGGTAGCGGTCAGCAGGTTATCTTCAAGGTGTAAGAGTCGTACCTGCTGGTGTACAAGAGTCTCATGATGTTGAATAGCAAGCGGCGTAGTTTGATGGGCAACCCAGTCTATCGATCAGCGTCGTCCTGATCAGGGGTACCGAGTGTAGTTTTTCGTACAGCTCAGCCTGCGTTGAACCAGGCTCGGTTGACGCGATGGAGCGGCACTGCCTCGAAAACACTTCACCTTTGTTCCTGTATGGTGACGGGTAGCTGCTTTATGTCCCACAGGACATGCTATGACTCCTTAATAAGGGTTTTAAAAGGATTCATATGCTATTAGCTGTTGGGTTATTTGCTCCAAGGCTACTTCTTTCTCCTTTAGTGCAGGCAAGTCGATGTCAGCCATTATTGCTACGCGACTAGGGAGGAAGGGAGGGGTACAACAAATTGTCTAACCCTTCGAACATTGTACCCGACGATGAGGGGAAGTCCTGGAAAGGTGGAGCATCAGTAACACCAATAAACAAACCGAACACAATAGCGCACCTCATCATAGTTATTAGTGATGGCAGGTGAAGGTACAACACCTGAGGATGCCTTGGCAAGCTTGCGCAAATTCATAGTGTTCCGTGGGGGCGCTGGCTAACGCAAGCCAGATCACATAAAATGTAATACCATAATTAATTGCGCCGGCCGGTGTGGCCGAGCTGTTCTAGGCGCTTCAGTCTGAAATCGAGCGACCGCTAAGGTCCCAGGTTCGAATCCTGCCTCGGGCATGGATGTGTGTGATGTCCTTGGGTTGGTTAGGTTTAAGTAGTTCTAAGTTCTAGGGGACTGATGACCTCAGATGTTAAGTCCCATAGTGCTCAGAGCCATAATGAATTGCAATGACGCATGCAGATCCTGTCCTTCCCTCATCCTCAATGATTAACAGAATTCGGTAGAGGTTCTAATTCTAACAGGAGAGTTAAAATGAGGATGAATCAAAATATTAATTTTCACGAAATATCTCGTGTTTCAGGAATGACTATTCTAGTTTCTTACTTTGACGATGGTGTCAGGTTCGAATCTTTTAGGTGTGCCGATATTGTTCGCACTAGCAAATCGATCTTTATAAATTACATAGGTGGCAGGTCTGAGTAATTACTGTAATTCGTAGCGATCTCAGTGAGTTAGCCGTAATAGTGGCTAAACAGACATCGTGCAACCTGGTTACTCTCCTTCATACAGTCAGCCTCACGCTCACTTCCACGGTAATACCTGTCAACAACGAACCAAAGGTGTTAGTGCTACAAAATCAAAGATTATACAATATTTGAACAAAAATAAGTAATTATTCAGACTTAAACTTGCACTGATACAAGCGTCTTGACAGATCGCAGCTAACAGGACAGAAGGTGAAGAGGGAAGTAACAAGTGAAGTATGTCCAACAAAAGACGGCCATTGTTTTACAACCTCAACATTTTCCAAATTGATTCCTCCAGACTTTACGCATTATGGCTTGAAAATTGGTAGTTACCTGTGTGTTGCTAAGTGAATTAATTGAAGTGGTGGTGGTTGTCACGCACTGGTGTGGCGTGTAAAGGACTCGAACAGTTACTGAATCTTCTCAAGTTGCACCATGTTCGCAGTTACAGTGATAGTAATCTGAGTGAATCCGAAAATGGTAGGAGGTAGAGCCCTACTGCAGCATGGCCGAATTACGTGGCCCGCAAGCGGCTGTCATGTACGAGTTGTGAGCGCTTATATGCCATGCGAACGTTGCCGAAGATAACTATGTTAATGACAGCTGCGTGAGCGCATGTACACGCAGGTGGCATGCGCATGCACTCAATTGCGCTCAGGCTGCGAACCTGCAGTGTGCGCATGTGCGGATGCTCTTCACTCAGCACCAGACTTGAACGTGATATATGTGAATGACGAATAACAAATAGAGAAATAAATTATTATTCGCTATTCGTGAATAAGAAATATTATTCGAAATATTATACACTTACAAGAATAAAAACACTTATTCGTCGTTTGTGAAAAGAAAGTGTTAAGAATAATAGATAAACTTGAAATCAAACTGCATTTATAGCTCCAGTTCTTTTTATTTATTAAACAAGTATACTTTTTGTTTTTTTATTAGATTTTAGAAAAAATTTTTAAAAGTCTCACAGAGACTGTATTAGATTTACGAAGGTTTACCGCTGTGATACTAGAAAAAACACGTTATACACATGCAACGCACTCCTGAATTCGTCTTTAATCATGACATCGAAGTCAGCTCATAGTCTTCTTCAGCAAAAATTCAGGTATTATCAATTCCGCTGTTGTTTTTCGCAAATAATTAATTGTGGATCCACTTTAATTTCACTTCTCAAATCAAATTCCAGACAAAAATGTCCTTTTTGCCTCATAACGTCTTTATAAACTCGTCATCCGGTTTCTTTCACATTTCTTTGGGTGTAATGTATCTGAAGTTTGTTGTAAGCCTCCCTTGAACATGGACAGCAATAGAGATGAACTAATTGTTTCTAAGGCCAGTATTACACTATCAAATTTCTTTGTCAAAGATTTGATCAAAGATGTGATCAAATATTCCGTCAAATATATTTGACAAAGATCTTTGACGTAGCGCTAAATGGGGTATTACACTGCCATCATATTTTTCGTCAACGTTCAAGATGGCTGACAAAAACAACTTGTTATTAACCGCAGCAGTTGCATGTACCACAATTGCACTGTGTGCACATGCGGAAGAGAAGTGGGGGAAAAAATGGAAACATACCTGGGTGAAGCCGTGGGCTTTACGACAACACGATAAAAGCATTCAACAAAACTTGTTACATGAGCTTATAGTGGAGGACGTCAAGTCGTACATCAATTACTTAAGAATGGATCAGCATACATTTCTGTATGTGCTTACTGAAGTGTATCCTCATATCACAAAGCACAATATTCACTTAAGAACTGCTACATCTGCAGAAAACAGGCTCACTGTAACACTCCGATTCCTTGCTACAGGAGAGGGTTAGGTTAGGTTAGGGCAGGTCAGGTCAGGTCAGGTGAGGTCTCCTATCTTCTTAATCTATTTTTGTACTCAAGGTGTCTCACGTTGTAAAGCACCTCATCAGCTTCATATATCTCTCTTAATTTTGTAGTTGTCGGCACACACCAATTGTATTTAGTGGTAATGTTTATAAAAACACTGCAGGTGACAGAACGCTGCAGCGATGCTAGCGCTCCAGGTAGTAACATGTCACATTGCAATGAACAGAAAAGCGACTTCTTTGATCAAATCTATAGCGAGGCCCTAGATTTGATCAAATGTGGGACGACATTTGACAAAGTTCCATATTACACCATCAGATATCTTTCACAAAGATAGTTGACAAAGAAATTTGATAGTGTAATACCGGCCTAATCGTCGGTAAACCTTTGCTGCAGTCATTGCAGTTGTACAGGTGGGCAAAAAACCTCTTCCAATCGTCTGTTGACACTTTCATCATACACAAGCTGAACGCATGCTGCAGTATTTTGGACTGTTTTATACACTCGTACCCAGCGTCTCTTCCGAAATTATTAAAGCACAAAGGTCTATGTAACTGCATAGACGGACGTCGGATCGAAAAATTATTCCACATTCTAAAACATACTCTCTCAAAGTTAATCTTAAAACACTTTGGATGACTCTGGATGTCCAGCAGCATTCCATAAAATTTAAGGAGACCATAGGTTAAAAATCTGGTGATGTCAATTGTTAGAAACCACAGGTTCACTCATTTTGTAGCACCACAACCAGGAATGCCCAATTACACAGAGGAGGGCACGTATCCGATAGTGTTAGTACTCTAATAAAGGTTTTGAAGACAGAATTTATGCTGGCTTCATCCTCATCGTCGTTGCATGCTTAGAGTTCTTCAACCATGTTAGCAGTGGTGGGAGGGGGAGACGTATTAGCAAGTGCAGAGACAGATGAAGGGCGCCGAGTCGGTAGTGGCTGTAAAGCACTAGGCAGGCCGTGTGCAGCAGCCAATAAAAAACAAAAGTCGTGCATTGTAGCCCACATAATGGGCCGCTGCTGCAGCCAGCTGGCTCCGCGCTGCCAGTTGTGAACAGGCTGTCTCGTGGAGAACTTACGTGTCTGCCCACAGCGTCCGTGCACTTTTCGAAGCAGCCAGGCCTTCCTTGCATCCTGAAACAAATTTCATGATAACTTTCGACAGGTTCTAGGAATTTCTACAGGTTCTAGGACTTTCGACAGGTTCTACCACTTTTGACAGGTATTAGGACTTTCGACTGATTGTAGGACTTCCGACAGGTTCTAAGACTTTCGACAGGTTCTAGGACTTTCGACAGGTTCTAGGACTTTCGACAGGTTCTAGGACTTTCGACTGACTGTAGGACTTCCGACAGGTTCTAGGACTTTCGACAGGTTCTAGGACTTTCGACAGGTTCTAGGACTTTTGACAGGTTCTAGGACTTTCGACAGGTTCTAGGACTTGTGTGAATATCTAGTTCTGGAGAGACTTATAATATATCCTCAAACTTATAGCAATCTCATTCTGGCTCATTATTTTGTAAAACACAGCGTGCATTTATTACGGCAGCTGCAAATTCGTCTCGAACTTCCATCAGGCGTTGAAAAATTCTCCGTTCTCCATTTATTTACCAGAGTGTATTTTATAAGCCACCTAGTCGGAGAAAGTCAATTTTTAAGGGTACTCTACTATTTGTTAAACTTCTTCCTCAATACAGACGTTTAAATTTTCAGATATACCAGATGCCTCGTTTCCGACAGCGACGCACGGCATCGGTGCTCACTTTTTTAATATGGGGCTTTTCTCCGCAACTGGTACATTTTTTCTAACGAGATTTTCGTGTAAAACTCATAGCACATATATATATCAGTCTCTATATTTTCTATATGCTCCAACATCTACGTAAGTGAACTTATAACCTGCAGCGCATAAAGCAAGTAAAATGACAGAAAAATATTTTTTTATAATTACAGTAAAGTACGTTTGTCATGAGAAAAAAGGCTTATCAGTCACGACTGACCGTCAGCTGGATGACTAAATTTGCTGCTTAACATTTTATCTGCATAACTGCTGTGGCCGTCCGCCTATAAGGGTGTTAATGTATCAATTTCTAGGTTGTAAATAAAGTAAAGCTGTGCTCAACTTGAAGAATGGTTTCAGCGATACAGCACTCCACAGCACTGCGTATGGTGGTGTGCACCTGACTTTCTCCCATCTCTGAACAGACTTATGCACCCAGTTAGAAGGGGATCTGCATTTCAACACATACTCTGAAACACGGTACAACTTGACTTGGCATTGTTGTCATTATTATAGCTAAAAGGTGCTATAAGAGCAGAGAAAATCATAGGACCAATCGGGGATCGAATCCTAATCCTATGTCTGCTCGTTTGGAACTTAAGTCACTGAGCCGCAAAGGCACTTTTATGGACTGTTAATAAGTTATTTATGAAACAAAAACTGCACCGAGCCAAGGGAAAAAATACTAATTCTGTACAAGAAATGAAAAAGGAAAATAAAATATCGACATATATCTGCGATATATCTATATAAAAACGGCAATATCGAGTGCCGATATTTTTATTTTATATTTTTTTCACAATTTTCGGAAAATATTTGAAGTTGTTCTTTCAAAATTGTAGTAGTGCATAATTTTACATTCACTATGTGAAGGAGTCCTACTACTTTTTGAGGTTTCGTCAGGTCCAATCTTTCTCTTTGACTGTGTGGAGCAAATGCATGTGGCACAAAAGAGGACCTCCGCCTCCGATTGCATTTAAGGGGGGGGGGGGGGGGGCGGCGATGTGAATGGCATAACAAGATAACCGATGTGGAGAAACAGCACACCAGTTGCGTTAAAAACAATTTTTAACACCACTAGCATGCTGTTTCTTCACAGCGTCATTCTTTAAAAACAGTTGCTGCAAGTGATGAAAAAAATCTGAATGACAAGGTTGGTCGTTGCGGTGGGCAAAGACGTCTGAGGGGAAATGCTGACGTAATAGGAGCTACCAACAGAATCTGCAACGTTTAGTTTCAGCACGCAATTTTTACACTAAAACCAGGAGGTCGCTGGCGTTAGCAGAAATACAAAAACAGGGAAGTCGATACGAAGAAATTCGGAAAAATCCGATATGTGACAGAACCGAACGATGGATCTATCACACACCTTTTATTTATAGTTTCTCAAATACAATAGTGGTAGAATGGACGTGGATGATGACAGAATCAAAAGTGTGGTATTAGAGCTGTAGAGAACAGCCTTGATGTGTTGCTGTCTTCTGACCAAGTCACACTTCGCGTTCAGTACGTTAGGAAGAAATTCGGGCCACCCAAACGCTTAGATCCTGAGCGAACGAACTTGCTGCGTGCCAGGGAATTTGACACAGACGTTTAGAGACAAACGCGTGACGGAGACCCTCTCAAAGTAAAGGGCAGCTGGTTATCTTCACCCTTGCAACTGCTTGTTTCGGGTCCCGCCAATACAAACAACAGATGGGCTCGCATAGGAGAAAAACGTTGGATGGTGCAACCAGCTAAGCCACGATGATGGCGGCATTGATTTGGTGGAGCCTCTCTGAGTTTACGAACTGTTTTGTCATATCAGAGTTGAACGTTAATGACGGAGGTTTTAAGTCCGTTATGTGGCGGTGTTACAGCATCGCTCAATACAGATTCTGTGGCGCAGTGCCCACACATATCACTCATTGGTACGTACGATCTCACCAGAGCTGTGTAACACGTTGTTGATAAAATGGCTATGGCGATGGCTCGCTGGTGCGCCTTCGCTCGACAGTAAGAACATTTAATCTTTGAAAATATTACGGTTCTGGGCAATGATTCACACACTTCAATATAGAACACGAGACTCGGGTATGAAGCCCTTCAGGGCAATTGTGCGTGAAAGCATGTAATCAATATACAACAAATTAGAAAATTAATATTTGACGGTAGTTGCACTGCCACTAAAGTGTAGAACCTGATGTTCTTCAAGTTCCTCAGTGATCATCAAGTGGGCATCCACACTGAATTATTTGTCAGAAATAATTCAGTCAGGATCTCGACTTGGAAATAACAGTCCTTCACCAATTAAACAGGACTTACCTTAATATTCAATGGCGAATACACTAATCACACACGAAATTTAGATGTCACCATAACTTCTGTTTGAGGGATTTGTGGACCATCGAGAGTTTTATGCAAAGTTCGGAAATCCCACATAACAGGTCAGGCCATGAAGATGCATACAGTAGCAGCACTTTACTAACGTACAGACATTCGTTATTTATTCCTGCAACTTATATTTCTTACTTTATACGCTATCTAGTTCAAAGGAATGCTGTCATTCTGTGCATGGCTTAGTCTTCATACTTGAACGATAAGTAATAGTGCTGATTAAAGAAATAATCAGCTCACTTAATTTCGAGTGATCTTCTAAATGTACTAGTACTGTTGGGTCAGATTTTCAACTAAACATATAAATAGCTCTCTCTAAGTAGGCAATAAGCTGTTTTGTTAAATGTCTTCCAGTACAGCAGATGAAGAAGAGAACAATATGAAAATGTACCCTTCTGCTACTCTAATTTTATATTCAACTAGTAATTCATAGTAGCTTTCCTACTTAGCTCTGAAAATTGAAAGAGAAAAAAAGAACTTCAGTCAAGTCTTATTCAAAACATCTTCAACGTTTGTAGTCCTGTCTTCCTTAGTTGCATGAAAAATTACGGTATACTGTTAGTTTTTGCTTGTTGGCCATCTAACTACAACTGAATGAAACACAATTTTCGTTCCATATTCATTTCACCTTTATTCTCGGCATGGAATCATCAGTGGTCTGGAATATATACATATTTTAATATATACATATTTTTACTAATTGGTTTATATTTTGGAACAGTGTACTGTATATATAGGTTATAAACACTTCTGGTGGTGAGTTATTCAAAGTCGTATTAATCTTTTAAAATCTACTTGCATTCTCCGTGGATGCTTTTCTACATGTTGTAACTTAGATCCGTTTTTGGCGCTGTCTGCCTTCTTATAATTGCCATTTGGGTTATTGCTTTCTACACTTCACAGCACTAGGAACGGGAAACTTGTGTTTAAGCTATTTCTTTTTTGTTTGTTTTGCCTGAAGTTGGCTGTTATTGACAAAGATCGAATGTTATTGCCAATTTCCGAGTGTATTTTTTTAAAAATATCTGTGATCTCATTTTTATACATATATATATATATATATATTGTGTGTGTGTGTGTGTGTGTGTGTGTGTGAAATGGTATTTGTTTCAGTACACTTTGTGTATGTGTGTGTGTGTGTGTGTGTGTGTGTGTGTGTGAGAGAGAGAGAGAGAGAGAGAGAGAGAGAGAGAGAAATGAAATTTCTTTTGGTGCGTATTCCTTTTTTGTGTCTCTCTGGTGTGACCAGAAGGTGGGAGAGAGAGAGAGAGAGAGAGAGAGAGAGAGAGAGAGAGAGAGTGAGAGAGAGGTATGTACTTGTTTTAATGTGGCTGCATGTACAAAAGGAATAATTTTTATCTTATTATTTCTTTTCTTAAGTGTAATAGGGAGTCTGTATTGATGTGTGTGTACTCATGTATCACATGTTTGTTTTCAGCTACAGCCTTTCTGGATGTGGAAGTTTTCATGCATTTGTGTAAGATATTTGTCATGGTTCTTTATTATCATTATTTTCATATCTTGTTTTATGTTAGCAGGGTAGTGATTATAGGATTTTAAGTGTTCTGCAAATGTGGAAAAATTTGTTTTGTACATCTGACAGATGGTGTGTTCTTTGTATCATGTTTTAAAATTCCTGTATGTATATTGTATCACAGCTTTTACATTTGACCTAGTATATTCCTGATCCCTTGAGTTTATCCCTCTTGGCTGTTGGTTGGCTTATGTTTTACTGGATAGTTTTTCACTAATTTATATTCTATTTGGAAGCATTGTTTCTTTAGTGTTTTTGCCACTCTGCGTGTTAATTTATGCGTGTAAGTGATAGTGTACCATTCGCCGCTTTTCTGTCTCACGTAATTGTGTGTGTGTGTGTGTGTGTGCGTGCGTGTGTGTGTGTGTGTATTCAGTGGGTTTGTGAATTTTCAGCTTGCGACTAACTTGTATTCTGGAAATATTCAGTTTACTTTTTTTTTTCAATTGACTCTGTGTACTACATGTATGTCATACCCATCGTTCATAGCTATTTATATGACTAAACTCATTTCTTTTTCATAGTTTCTCTTATTGAGTGGGATCCTTTTTTACCTATCTAACTAATGTCTTAGTGCAGCAAGCTTCGGGTTGTGGGGATGATTAGATGTAGAATGAATTATTGTGTCTGTGGCTGCTGGTTTTCAGACATTTTTAAATGTATATCTTACATTTTCTATTATTATTATTATTGCTGTTTTTCTTGTTGTTGTGCTGTTCAGTACTGAGACTGGTTTGATGCAGCTCTCCATGCTACTCTATCCTGTGCAAGCTTCTTCTCCCAGTACTTACGGCAACCTACATCCATCTGAATCTGTTTAGTGTATTCATCTCTTGGTCTCCATCTACGATTTTACCCTCCATGCTGCCCTCCAATACTAAATCGGTGATCCCTTGATGCCTCAGAACATGTCCTACCAACTGATACCTTCTTCCTGTCAAGTTGTGCCACAAACTCCTCTTCTCCCTAATTCTATTCAATACCTCCTCATTAGTTATGTGATCTACCCATCTAATCTTCAGCATTCTCTTGTAGCACCACATTTCGAAGGCTTCTACACTCTTCTTGCTAAACTATTTATTGTCCATGTTTCACTTCCATACATGGCTACACTCCATCCTTTCAGGAACGATTTCCTGACACTTAAATCTATACTGGATGTTAACAAATTTCTCTTCTTCAGAAACGCTTTCCTTGCCATTGCCAGTCTACATTTTATATCCTCTCTACTTCGACCATCATCGTTTATTTGCTCCCCAAATAACAAAACTCCTTTACTACTTCAAGTGTCTCATTTCCCAATCTAATTCCCTCAGCAACACCCGATTTAATTAGGCTACATTCCATTATCCTCGTTTTGCTTTTGTTGATGTTCATCTTATATCTTTCTTTCAAGACACTGTCCATTCCGTTCAGCTGCACTTACAGGTTCTTTGCTGTCTCTGACAGAATTACAATGTCATCGGCGAACCTCAAAATTTTAATTTCTTCTCCATGGATTTTAATTCCTACTCCGAATTTTTCCTTTGTTTCCTTCACTGCTTGCTCAGTATACAGACTGATTCCCTTTCATGCTCCTTGACTCTTATAACTGCTATCTGGTTTCCGTACAAATTGTAAATAGCCTTTTGCTCCCTGTATTTTACCAACTGCCATCTTAAGAATTTGAAAGAGAGTATTCTAGTCAACATTGTCAAAAGCTTTCTCTAAGCCTACAAAAGCTAGAAACGTAGCTTTGCCTTTCCTTAATCTATCTTATAAGATAAGTCGTAGATTTTGTATTGACTCACGTGTCCCAGTATTTCTACGGAATCCAAACTGATCTTCCCCGAGTTCGGCTTCTACCAGTTTTTCCATTCGTCCATAAAGAATTCGCGTAAGTATTTTGCAGCAGTGACTTATTAAACTGATAGTTCGGTAATTTTCACATCTGTCAACACCTATGTTCATTGGGATTGGAATTATTATATTCTTCTTGAAGTCTGAGGGTACTTCGACTGTCTCATACATCTTGCTCACCAGATGGTAGAATTTTGTCGGGACTGGCTCTCCCAAGGCTGTCAGTAGTCCTAATGGGATGTTGTCTACTCCCAGGGCCTTGTTTCAACTTAGGTCTCTCAGGGCTCTGTCAAACTCTTCCCACAGTATCATATCTCCCATTTCATCTTCATTTACATCCTCTTGCATTTCCATAATATTGTCCTCAAGTACATCGCCCTTGTATAGACACTCTATATACTCCTTGCACCTTTCTGCTTTCCCTCTTTGCTTAGAACTGGGTTTCTATCTTAGCTCTTGATATTCATTCCAAAGTGGTTCTCTTTTCTCCAAAGGTCTCTTTAACTTTCCTGTAGGCAGTATCTATCTTACCTCTAATGAGATAAGCCTCTAAATCCTTACATTTGTCCACTAGCCATCGCTGGTTAGCCATTTTGCACTTCCTGTCGATCTCATTTTTGAGACGTTTGCATTCCTTTTTGCGTGTTACATTTACTGCATTTTTTATATTTTCTTCTTTCATCAATTAAATTCAATATTTCTTCTGTTACCCAAGGATTTCTACGAGCCCCGTCTTTTAGCCTGCTTGATCCTCTGCTGCCTTCACTTCTTCATTCCTCAAAGCTACCCATTCTTCCTATACTGTATTTCTTTCCCCCGTTCCTGTCAATTGTTCCCTTATGCTCTCCCTGAAACTCTGTACAACCTCTGGTTTAGTCAGTTTATCCAGGTCACATACTCTTAAATTCTCACCTTTTGGCAGTTTCTTCAGTTTTAATCTAAAGTTCATAACCAATAGATTGTGGTCAGAGTCCACATCTGCCCCTTGATATTTCTTACATTTTAAAACTTCGTTCATAAATCTCTGTCTTACCATTATATTATCTATCTGATGCTTTCTAATATCTCCAGGCTTCTTCCATGTATACAAAGTTCTTCCGTGATTCTTGAGTCATGTGTTAGCTATGATTAAGTTATGCTCTGTGCAAAATTCTACCAGGCTGCTTCCTCTTTCATTTCTTACACCCAATCCATATTCACCTACTATGTTTCCTTCTCTTCCTTTTCCTACTCTCGAATTACAGTCACCCATTAGTATTAAATTTTCGTCTCCCTTCACATCTGAATAATTTCCTTTATCTAATCGTACATTTCATCAGTTTCTTCATCATCTGCTGAGCTAGATAGCATATAAACTTGTTCTACTGTAGTAGGCGTGGGATTCGTGTGTATCTTGGCCACAATAACGTGTTCACTATGCTGTTTGTAGTAGCTTACCCGCGCTCCTATTTTTTTTATTCATTATTAAACCTACTCCTGCATTACCCCTATTTGATTTTGTATTTATAACCCTGTGTTCATCTGACCAAAAGTCTTGTTCCTTCTTCCACCAAACTTCACTAATTCCAACTTTATCTAACTTTAACCTATCCACTTCCCTTTATAAATTTTCTAACTTACTTGCCCGATTAAGGGATCTGACATTCCATGCTCCGATCTGTAGAACGCCAGATTTCTTTCTGCTGATAACGACACCCTCTTGAGTAGTCCCTACCTGGACATCCGAATGGGGGGCTATTTTAACTCCAGAATATTTTACCCAAGAGGACGCCATCATTATTTAACCATACAGTAAAACTTCTTGCCCTCAGGAAAAATTTCGGCCGTAGTTTCACCTTGCTTTCAGCCATTCGCAGTACCAGCACAGCAAGGTCGTTTTGGTCAGTGTTACAAGGCCAGATCAGTCAATCATCCAGACTGTTGCCCCTGCAACTACTGAAATGGCTGCTGCCCCTCTTCAGGAATCACATGTCTGTGTGGCCTCTCAACAGCTACCTCTCTCTTGTGGCTGCACCTACGGTACGGCTATCTGTATCACTGAGGCATGCAAGCCTCCCCACCAATGGCAAGGTCCATGGTTCATGGGGGGGTCGTTATTGTTAAGTCAAGAAAATGTATTTGATTTTCTTTCCCTTTGTCAAGTGTGAATTTTATGTTCTGATGAGCTTTGTTGATTTCAGAGTGGAGTTCATCTTTTTTTTTATTTTTAATTTTTCTCTCTACCAGACAAGTAATGTCATCCACATACTTATTGATCGTTACCAATATATGGTTTTAAATCTTTTTTTTAGTGGTTATCTTTTCAAATATCTGGATTTCAAGATGACTGGTAAAAATGTTGGCCAATGATCCTGATATTGGGGATCCTGGGGGTAGTCCATCACTTTGCAGATAATATTTTCTTATTTCTGTTATTGCTTCTGTATTGAGGTTGCTGTGAGATATAAGATTTTTTCCTATGATTTCTGTGATAGAGATGGAGGCTTACATTTCTTCTATGTAGAATGAAATCAGTGACGTTGCATATGGTACCTGTATGTTCCAGATTTTTTCTTTTAGGTTTCCTGTGTTTATCACTGTTCTATTGATTTCTATTTTGTAGTGTCTTGTGATTAACTCTTGGAGATATTTGGCTATGTCGTATGTTGGGGCTTTCCTGAAGTTAATAACGGTTCTCACTGGTGTACCATCTTTATGTTTCTTTGGTTGGCTGTGGAGTGTTGGTGCTTCCAAGCCACTGAAGATGCCTTGCAGAGAATAATTAATGGTGGACTCCTCTGTATGGGTAGACACTGATGAAAAAACGTTTCTCCCTTTTATTCGTTTAAAACATTGTGTTCTTGTGAAGCTGAATTTGGTAATTACTCAAGAGGCGCTTCATTAAGTTGTAATAGCCACATCCATATTTTATTCAGAATAATACTGATGACAGCATTGTGTGTGCAATGTGAATGATTACTCTCGTGATATTAACAAAATAGGACTTCATCATTAATAAAATAATAAATAACTATTGTCAATGACATAATTTAATATTTTGTAAAAAGTTATATCTCAGACAATACACATGGGAGAAGGTAATGAAAATCTCAATATTTTGGCGTCTATGATTCTTCTAGAATAATCATTCTTCTTGTTCAAACTGTTGTACTGATAGGATTGGTGTTTTGTAACACAGAGGTCTGGAAAAAACTGTATTATGTTGATAAATTAATATCTGAAAAACAGAGTTTATGTGTCATTGAAATGAATCTTCGTTGTTTGGAGTTTTATTTCATTGTGATTCTTGTCCTACTTAAATGTTTATTTTTTTGATCAGCTACAAAGGAGCGAAGCCATTAGCGCTATTGATCTACAGCGCGATGTATTGGTAAATGCTGTATAATTAGCGATTAGAATTGAGAATTATTTTCAAATGTTAATGCATATAGTGAAGGTACAAAAAGATTTAATATATATTATTTGTTAGTAGTAAAACAGGGGTTGAAGCATAATCGATAAGTGATTGTCTTACGTTAGTTGCCATCTTAGTGAAATATGGCAGTGGCAGTTTTAAATTGATTTTCTATACAGACATAAATGTTTTGCTCATAATTGCAATAATAATTGTGTATTGGTGGCGCAGAACCCACTGTGAGGTAATAAATTCCAGTTAGACTGTGAATAAACTCTAAATATAGTGAACTTATATGACTGCAAACAGCATCTTACCTGATACAAATTCTTATATGCTGATGCATGAATCCTGGTTATTTCGCAACTTTGATGAAATATTTTGACAGGAAAAAATACATTAGTGTTGCGTGCATGTGGTATTGTGTGACAAAACTGTTCACTTTGTTCAAAGGAAAGTGTTGCCACCTTGAATAACAGCAGTGTTAAATTCGATAAACGATCTGCAACTATCAACGAGACTATTATTCAATAGCACAGAAAATGACTAAAATCATTACTCCTGTTCAGTTCAGATTATTTATCATTCATTTAGCTTGTTTGCTGGTTACATATGATCATTTTTAGCATGAATTTAGTGGCATTTACACTGATTGACGGACAACATTGCCACACGTTCCCAGGTGGAGATTTCTTTAACAAACTTACGATCATTAGCTGGGAAACGCAGAGATTAAATAAAGCCTCATGTTACATTATTAATAAGTAACTAGTTTTATTGTATTCTTGTTTAAATTGTGCAACACGCAATCAAATCACAATACAGTACCCCACAAAGTGTTCAGTTAACTATCTTCCTTAATAGCACTCGATAGGTCAGTACTACAAAGTATCTACGCTAAACTACCTTCTGTACCGAAAAATAATTAAGCAGCGATTAAAATCTGTATGTACTGAGGCAGATATGTCTCTGTAGAACTCTCTTCCACAATATACAATTTTTTATTGGTATTCTTGCCTCATTGAGCATTTAACGTATTACTTTAGTGTGCTCTTTGTAGTTTAGTTGTATCATACTATTACTGTTACTCACTGACGTATGTAAACGTAATCTGTGTTACCTGATCAATGAAATAAACTGCTCAGCCTTACACAAGAGGGCCAAGATAAAGTTTTAACCGATCAAAATGTACTATGGTCAAACAGATGAAACTCTGCATTTGTGGGAGAAATTACGAATAAGGCAGGGTATGGGCCTTCATTTCTTAGTTTTTCCTTTCTTTTATAGGGTTTTTAGCAAATAAGATTTGGTCTGTACTGAGGAAGTAAAGTCGCCTTGTTGCTATGTTACAACTGTTTCTGAATGGTTTTATACTTGTTCTTTTCTACCTTGCCTTTAAAATTGTTCTGTTTTATCAGCTTCCAGATCACCACCTCACGTATTTCAAGAGTGAACTGCAACTTGTCAAGCTGAAACGGAGAAACATGGATCTTGCAGAAACTGCCTTAGGGGACATATACCTGTTGATTCGTGTATGTGACTGTTGTATGCAGAAGTTACATTTCAACGTGCTTGTTCCAGTCTATATGTGAATTGCTGACATAGTGTGACAGCATCCAAGTGACTGGTTTATGGACACGGGGGAGGCGACAATTTGCTTTGCGAGGGAACGGAACTGTACGCCACTTTTGAATCGGAACAACTTAAATACCTTTGTGGACACTGTTGACATAACATTTGTTTCTTGATCACTTAGCATAGAATTAGAACTAAATAATTTACAAAGCTGCAAGCAACAGTTTCTGCAGTTGTGTCCACAAGTACCACTAGGTGTCAGTATCCAGGAAAGTGATGAATAATGAGTAAGATGTGCTTATTTTTTGGGTAGTTTGGGGAAAGGGTCCTATAATATCCATGGCACATTCTGAAATGGCCTTACAGTTTCTTGAAGTATTTGTAAAGGAATTTCGATTCTCAGTTAAGGAACCCTCTCGCACAAGGCAGACCGTTCCGTATATATTTGCAATCATTGATTTGCCTACCTCTCACATGCTAGCGTTTGTGGCTCATTGCCAATTATGACAGGCCTGCAAGCTGTCATAACATATCGACATAATGTACCATTGCAGTTCTTTTGGTATTACTACCCGATTACTCAGGAGGGTTTTATGATAAAAGAGGTCAGTTCCTGCCAGATACTGTCACTCCCCGAATAACTACATATATTTCTTCAAAACTGGCTGTTCTGACTCAGACAAACGTATCGAATTTTCCCTTAACTGATTCCTTAATACAGGTAGAATAGTGTACACGTTCCTCACTGGCAACTTCTTATTTCCTTTACGTTTCAATTGATTCCGACACTGAACTTTTGCTTCCAGTACTTCCTTGCCATTTTCCAGCAGAGTTCCATGCGGTATTTCTGTATTTCTTTGACCAACATTATCATCACATTGGGGCACATGGAGCATTTTCCCTGATACCTTTGGATTACTGAAACTTCATTTGACATGAATCTGTAACCGGTAGCAAACGGCGTTCTGGCTGAGTGGATCACCCAGAAAGTTCGATCTCGGCGGTATCCAGGCTTTGACATCAATTTAGAGAACTTTTAAGTTGCTCGATTGATATTGACAGGGGTAGTAGTATTTAATGCCCCAGTTCGTGGTTCCATTGGAGAATGTGGAGGAGGCACACACAAGAAGTTTCACGCGAATGTGGAGCGTACCTATTGTCAAAAAAGTGACACGCCTCACTGAATTGTGCAGTTCACATCATATATAATCCATCTCTGTCTGAAAATTGGCTAGGAAATCGTTCCTTAAAATGACATCACCGCTGTGTTTCCTAACTACTTCTATGTCACACATCCTCCCATCATTTCGCAAATCTACCAAACTAGTTCTTGAAGGTGTGATTATCTCATCACCTACACCACTAATGTTGTAATGTGGCAGTTCGGGAAGACGTTTGTCATTTTGTGAAACAATTAACACACTAATCTGAGTTCTTATGTGTATCATCAACTAAAAATCCGTCCACTGATCTTGTCTTCTAAAACCGCAGAGTGAAAATTTCATTCTGGAAACATCTCGCAGGCTGTGGTTAAGCCATGTCTCCGCAATATCCTTTCTTCCAGGAGTGCTAGTTCTGCAACGTTCGTAGCAGAGCATCTGAGGAGTCTGGAAGGTAGGAGACGAGATGCTGGTAGAATTGATGCTGTGAGGGCGGGTCGTGAGTCGTGCTTAGGTAACTCAGTCGGTAAAGCACTTGCCCGCAAAAGGTCTAGAGTTCGAGTCTCGGTCCAGCACACCGTTTTAATCTTGGAGGAGGTTTCATACATATAGATGGTTGGTTCACCATATTTCACTGTATAATTAAAAAAAAAATGAAATGTCATGAGGCTAGGGTATCTCATCGAATAGACTGGTTACCTGGTACAAGTCTTTTTAGTTGACACCACTTCGGCGACTTACGTGTCGATGGGGATATGATGAGGATGATGAAGACAACACAACACTCAGTCCCTGAGCGGAGGAAATCTCCGACCCAGCTGGGAATCGAACAAGGACCCCTGTGCATGGCATTCCGTCGCACTGACCACTCAGCTAACGAGGCAGACTGTGTAATTAAATATTGATATTGTCACTTTGCATGGAAATTATTGAATGATCTTTTCACTATTTATTACAATAGAAACTATTTTCTGATTAGTTATTTTAGTCCATAAAATGAAGCCAAGTGTGCGAAGTATGTTTCGAGGACAGGTGAATATTTTTGTATAAATCTTGCACGTAAAATCATAAAAAAATCACCAAAGAGCATTACCACATAAATAAAACCTCCTCCAGAAAAACATTCAGATCTGAAAGGGTTAAAGTCAGGTTTGTTAATTATTTTGTTTCTAATCAGAAGCAGGACAAGATTGCTCTTTGACACAGGGCATCAAGTGTTAGACATCATGAGGAATCTCTGTCCAAGTCCAGTCCATTTTTACATCATGGAAAAAAAATTGCCAATGTCTTCGGGAGAGAATTTCTGTTAGTAGAGTTGGCTGTTGTGGAACCTTCGGTCTTTTCAGTGGGGTAATTGGAGTTTTGAGCAGGGAAACGAGAGTTTCATCAGGAGAGAAATCAGACATCAGTTCTTTTGTTTGCCTGACAATAATGATGGATCTCCACAAAAGACTGCTCATTTGATGATTTGAGGATCTCGAATTATTCTGCTTTATTTCATTTTCTTTCTGGAACACTGTTTTCTCACCGTGACACTCGTAAGAGGAATGAATTTGTGTTCCTCAAGTTTAAAGAATTTCGCCCTCGGAACATTTTTGTGCTGATCCAGGGATTTTAAACAATCTCCCACGTCCCAAGGCTATCGATACTTACTGTTCTGTTCCAGTACAATAAGTCCCATCTATAGGCTACTTTGCAGAACAATATCCTCATTTTCCTGCAAAACCTGCCAACGTACGCTATCTGATGAAAAGTATGCGGACACTTCTGTGTGTTGCAAGATTGACCACTAGATATCAAGAAAGACGGAACTGCCCGTTCAAAAGGAGGCAGGGAATTGAGTTGTGTCAGCAAGGAAGCGGTATCGGTAGACCAGGTTAGCCAGGAGAACTCAGTGGCACCGAACATGGACTAGTCATTTGATGTCACCTGAGTAAAAAACCCATCAGCGACATTTCAGCCGTTCTAAAGCTGGCCAAGCAGACGGCGATGTTGTTGTGGGATGGAAAAGCCAAGGAGCAGCTACAGATAATCGAAGACTGGGCAGATATCACGTACTGAGGGACAGGGACAGCTGAGCATTGAGGATGATGGTTGTAAACAGTCGAAAGAAGTCGGAGCAAGGAGACGCTCATGAGTTCCAGCTGTCCAGCTGGTACGATTTCTTTGCGACGTTGCGATGGGGATTAGAAAAAAGGGGTAGAACGGTTCATTAGCTCCTCATAAGCTACACATTTCTGGAATCAGCGATAAGCGACTCTTGAGGTGATGTAAAGAATGATGCCACTAGACAGTGGATAACTGGAAACGAGTGTTTTGGAGATATAAATCATGCCATAACATGTGGCAATTCGATGGTTGGCGCATGTCAGGAGAACGTTACTCGCCAACACGTGCAGTCCTAGCAGTGAAACACAGAGGAGGTGATGTTACGGTGCGCGTGCGTTTCTCGTCTTCAGTGTTCCCTTATTGCGCTTAAGAAACCGTCAAATGCTAAAGAGTGTGCATAAACTTCACTGCATTGTGTAATTTGTACGACAGAGGAACAGTTCACCGACAATGATGGTTTGTGTCCGTATGGTAACGCACCCTGTCGTATACCAGTATCTATGAGGCAATAGCATGGACAATAGCATTCCAGAAATAAACTGTCCTGCTCAGAGTCCGCACCTAAACCCAATGGAATAGCATTGGGATGAGTAAGAACGACCTCACTCCGGACTCCACCATCCAAGGCGCCATAAAGGCAAATCGTGGGCGCATTCCATATTAATCTCCACTAAGAGGCGCGCGGGTACTTCTGACCAAATGGTGTAAATTGACCAACTTTATACGAACTTACATTCCATTCGAGATTCGACTCGGTCAAATGTGATGTCATCCTACACCAGACACGAGATTTCAAGACACGAGATTTCTAAACATTAAATAACCATTACTTGCTAGTGACTTCGCAGAGTAGTTGTTTTTTGTATTTGGTCAGTATTTATTCCAAGACTGTGTATTTCACAATCATCGTTCATTCGAACAACAGAAATGAAAACGGTGACCATTCTACTGCATTATAAAAGTTAATTGGCAACAGTAAAATAGGTAAAGTAAAGTAGAACAAGGCATAAGAATACAACAATGTTATACTGCATACAAAAGAAAAATGAGTAAATGCGTAGGAATCGTATGAAGGAAACATTTTTAGCTGTAGTGGATACATTCTGAAAATTGACAATTCATGTTATCCTTTATATAAATCTTATAATCGCTGAATGAAATCGCTTAAAACAGCGCAGTATGAGTGGTAAGGTCTGGGATTGGTAAACCGGGCACGTAGGCTGCTGGAGCCTACAAAAATTTATTTTAACCACATTAATTGAAAAAGAGCACTGGTAACAATACAATGCTTAATTAGTATTTGCAAATTGTGGTGATCTACACCGACTATTCAGTTATATAAAAGCAACGGGAATAATTAAAAAAAAAATTAAAGGTAAACAGCCTCATGGCCCCACTTTAAATTAATAAAATATAACCTTGACATAACTACAGATCTGAGCTCACTAGTCAATTATTAGGGCTAATGAATATGAAAAATAACAATATTGTAAAAGGGATTAGGTTTAAAACTATTAGGTTTAAAGAAAACACTCAAATAGCAAGTTCTCATAAATACGTGAATTAACTATTGTGGAAAACATTCGGCAATATGAGAGCCTGAAAGGTCTACACAGCAGTCGGCACATTCTCGACGTCTGGCGTTCACATCGGCCGCGCGTCTGAATTCCGTGCTCGACAGCTCAAGTGACAGCAATAGGCACGAGGGCCCGCGCACACCAATAACGGCTTCAATGACACACAAACCCAGTACTAATATACAGATCACTAAAATACTAAAATCAACAGCCAAGCACGGGGTAGCGCCAAATGCAGAAAGAGATGTTAAACGTTATAATGTGACAACTGCAGTTACTATTACAGCAATAGTTCATTACACAATCTCCAATCACGTGAAATTTCACTTGATAAAATTATAAACCACAACTAGTTCAACGCGTTAATGATGAGACAGTCCGCACACAACCTTAAAAACCAAAGCACCGTTCTACGGCGCAAAATTTTTGTAGTTGCCAACAAGGAAGTTGGAAACAAAAGAAAAGTTCGGAGTAGGTATTAAAATCCACTGAGAAGAAATAAAGAGTTTGATGTTTGCCGATGACACTGTAATTCTGTCAGAGACAGCAAAGAACCTGGAAGAGCAGTTGAACGGAATGGACAGTGTCTTGAAAGGAGGGTGTAAGATGAACATCAACAAAAGCAAAACGAGGATAATGGAATGTAGTCGAATTAAGTCGGGTGATGCTGAGGGAATTAGATTAGGAAATGAGACACTTAAAGTAGTAAAGGAGTTTTGCTATTTGGGGAACAAAATAACTGAGGATGGCCGAAGTAGAGAGGATGTAAAATGTAGACTGGCAATAGCAAGGAAAGCGTTTCTGAAGAAGAAAAATTTGTTAACATCGAGGATAGATTTAAATGTCAGAAAGCCGTTTCTGAAAGTATGTGTATGGAGTGTAGCCATGTATGGAAGTGAAACGTGGACGATAAATAGTTTAGACAAGAAAAGAATAGAAGCTTTCGAAGTGTGGTGCTACAGAAGAATGCTGAAGATTAGGTGGGTAGATCAGATAAATAATGAGGAGGTATTGAATTGGGGAGAAGTGGAGCTTGTGGCACAACTTGACTAGAAGAAGGGATCGGTTGGAAGGACAGGTTCTGAGACATCGAGGGATCACCAATTTAGTATTGGAGGGCAGCGTGGAGGGTAAAAATCGTTGAGGGAGACCAAGAGATGAATACACTAAGCAGATTCAGAAGGATGTAGGCTGCAGTACGTACTGCGAGATGAAGAAGCTTGCACAGGATAGAGTAGCATGGAGAGCTGCATCAAACCAGTCTCAGGACTGAAGACCACAACAACGACCATGAATTACTTTGTTTTTTTGTCTTTTGCAGCAGTGTGCTTCAGGTTATACCAGTTCCATTGTTGCTAAACTTTGTTGACATATTCTTGCCTTTCGATTCTGACTTCTTCACGCATGTTTTCCAACAATACACAACTCTTCGTTGTTATTTGGTTTTGCAATGAAACCAGTGTTTATACTGCCATTTTGAGTTGAAACTTTGGAGTGAGAAGATAGGCAGGTCAGTTGAATTAACGGCAGAAAAGAAAGCTGCTATACCTGCTTATTCTTCTGTTGGTCTCAGCACCAGAGAGATAGCCTCTAAGACAGGATTTAATCAGTCTACGATTTCGAGGTTACTGAAAAAATACAGGGAAAAGGAAATGTTGATAGTGAGAAAGGAAGAGGTCGGAAAAGGGCGTCTACTGTCAAACAGGACAGAGTATGGAAAAGGCTTTCACTCAATGATCGTTGCCTGTCATCAACTGAAGTGAGACTGTGAAGAAATGTGTGACATCTCAGTAACCAGTAGAACTGTAAGAAATAACCTACTGGAGGCTAGACTCTCAGCCTGTCGTGTTAGAAAAAAGTGGCTCTGAGCACTATGGGATTTAACATCTGAGGTCATCAGTCCCCTAGAACTTAGAACTATTTAAACCTAATTATCCTAAGGACATCATACACATCCATGCCCGAGGTAGGATTCGAATCTGCGACCGTAGCGGTCGCGCGGTTCCAGACTGCAGCGCCTAGAACCGTTCGGCCACCTGGTCGACGTCGTGCTAGAAGCAAGCCTTTATTGACGAAGATAATGTAACAACAGCGACTAAAATGGGCAAAGGAACATGCAACATGGACACCAGAGATGTGGGACAAAGTAATCTTATCAGACAAATTTAATCTGCTTGACTCAGATGGAAAACTGTTTATGTGTCGAAGAAAAGGTGAAGAATTTTTGCCATCATGCATAAAACATACAGTCAAGCACTTACAAGGACAGATAGTCTAGAGGTGCATTTCCAGTGGAGTAGGTTGTCTGGACTTTAATGGTACTGACAACGCAGATGCCTACATAAGCATCCTTGAAAGAATGCTTATGCCAACCATTAGAGACCAGTTTGGATATGTTTCCAGTTGCCTTTTTCAGGATTACTCCACTCCTTGCCGTAGAGCTTTGAAGGTGAGTCCTATGACTAATATTTGTACCAAACGCGAAGCAGATTACTTTCTTGGTTAATTATCACGTACTTCTACATTTCAGGTAAAATCTTTCCTTCGGCAAAATCGGGTTCGTGTATTAGAGTGGCCTGGAAACAGCCCTGATCTCAATCCTATTTACAACTGTTGTAAGGTTATGGGAAATTCTGTCACCAAAAAGAAGCCACGGAATAAACGGGAGCTGTAGGAGACCCTTTGTGTGTGTGTGTGTGGTTTCACGAACTGAGTGAGGAGTACATTAAAACGTTAATTCTTTCAATGCGTTTACATTGCCAAGCGGTGATTAAGGCACGTGGTGGAGCAACAAAGTATTAAACGCAACAGTGTGTTCATATGAGACAACACAAACACTAAAATCCATCAGTGTTATGCTACAACAATAATATGCATTGATTCTTTCAGCATTGGTATTCATATTTCATAACAGCAAGCAGAATAGTTGACATATCCATTTACACTCGTTTTTGAAGAAAGTGTTAAGTTATATTAGAACAAATAAGCCCTCGGTCACAAATATTAAGTCAAAATTGACTAGGTTTCGACGCTACTATGTGCGACGTCTTCAGAATTGCACTAACTGTTCTAAAACATATTAAGTATATAATGTATTAATAAAATTAAAGTTTGTACTGACTGGAAAAAAATGCAGTACTTACAAGTCACATATTAAAAAAGATCTAAACCGGAAAGGTGACGTCATGAATAGTTGTAAGTAAGATGGCGAGCCGCTAAGGGCTGCTCGTACTTTAATGAACGAGTGTTGAACAAAAAGTGTTAAGCTATATAAAACAAATATTTTTATAGAAACAAAAATTAAGAACAAAAATAAATTGACAAAAATTATTGTGTATAATTTCTGATAGAAATCAAGAGAAATCAGGCAAATTTAGCTGAGTTATTCAATGAGTGTAACAAAAATTATTAATAGTAAGAGGTGATGCAATAACAATTTCCACCACTGTAAGTCATAATTTTACACACTGGAGACTAATAGCACTTATTTCTAAATTTTCAGATGATGCCAGAAAACGAATTCACCGCTGAAGTGCCAGAAATTACTGAGCAGCTGTTGCTGGCCAGTAAACCATTCCACCGGATATGCAAGTTATTTGGCCTGACGCCATTCACGGTTGATGTGAAATCTGTTTCACTGAAGAGGTCAAAGTTGCATGTAGCTATACTGACATTCACCAGCATGGCACAGCTGGTTTCTGCTTGCATTTTACTGTTCTTTGGTATTAGTATGATTCGGACATTTTCTACAATAAACATTATCGTACTTGCAACACTTTGGCGATATCCAATATTAGTGTTCGTTTCAATAATTTCTGATGCCTTTTTCAATACAAAAAATTACGAGAAAATGCTGTAGCTGATAGCGTTATGTGACAGTACACTGACTACCTTTATAGGGCCAGTCAGTGTTCATGTAGGCAGGGCTGTGAAGCTGCAACTAATGTTTTTAGTTTGTTATTATTGTTTGTCATGCTCTCTTTATTTTGCTGTTAATGGTACTCTGAATCAGTCGTTGTGTGCAGCGTCTAGTTTGTATGGCTTCGGAGCAACGCTACTAACACTTTTAAAATTTGCAAATTTACAGTTGGTAATAAGGCATAGGATCTCACTTCTTAATAACTGTTTACTCGGTACCCGATTTAATATGTCTTCCAAACGTCCTGCGGAAGATTCTTCAAGAAAACATCTGATGCCAGTTGATAATCTACAAGTAAACCTTGGAGAAGTACGTTGTTTCCCATTATATATAAGATCCCTCAGGCGAGCATATGCATCTGTTAATGAATCAGCAGCAGGTGTGACCTCTGTTCACAGATATTTTCTGCTGCTCTATTTAACAATTCTTTCGCTGTTAACTGTAGTGCTGATTTACTTCCGTATAACAAAATCATTTTTGCCTGGTTCGACCAGTTCTGGTGGCTGGCAGCTGCGGGTGGGTACAACTCTAAGTGTAAGCACAATAGCGTTTGTGGTACTTCCCGCTCACTGGGTAGAAATGGAAGTCAGCCACACTCAGAAGCTGTGCTCGCAGTTGCTGCTGGATGGGCGGCGTGTGGGCGGCGCCGCCCACCGCGAGCTAAGGCTGCTGGCGCGGCAGGTGTCCTCGGGACGCCCCGTGGTCAGCCTGCTGGGCGTGATCACCGTGCGATTGAGCCTCGTCGGTGATTTCATCTCCATAGTGACGACCTACAGCACCCTGTTGCTCACCTTCTGGCCCTCAGGTAACGTGGTAGTAAGCTTCCGATGCTGAAAACGAGTTAGTGACCTCGTAAATTATTAGTGATGTACACTGGAAAATATCACAACACCAAAAAAGAATGAATGTACTGGGTGATCAAAAAGTCAGTATAAATTTGAAAACTTAATAAACCACGGAATAATGTAGATAGAGAGGTAAAAATTGACACACATCCTTGGAATGACATGGGATTTTATTAGAACAAAAAAAAAAGCAAAGTTCACAAAATGTACGACAGATGGCGCTGGATAGCAAAACGTCACTGACTGCACATGACAATCGTGTATAAAAGGAGCTGTAATGAGAGAGAGAATCAGACACGCACGCACGCAGCACGCACGCACGCACGCAGTTAGCCCTGAGATGTCGGAGCGAGAGGATGTCCGTACAGCGAAGGGTGTGGCGGATCGCCGTCCTGCAAAGCCTGCTTTGTCGGCAGCCTCATCCGGCCCCCCACCTACGACGACCGTGGCAATGAATATGGATGCGGAAATGGAATACGTTTCGGATGCACTGCAAGTTCCGTTACCCGATTCGGACGACGAGTCGACAGCAAGAAATGACGTTCCCGCCGCCGCCAGGAAAACGAAAAGGAGCTCGACTACTGCCCCAGGAACCACCCGCGCCCCTCCTAAGGGCAAAAAGGCGAAACAGACCGACGTCGCCGTTGATGACGAAGGGTTTCAAGCCAGGAAGGCGCAACTCTCCTCAGCGCCGCCGGTTCAGACGACAAACGCCTTTCAGGAGCTCGCTGGCGGTGTGGAGATGCCTGCTCAGAAGAGAGAACCCAAACCACCGCCCATTGTGGTCCAAGACAAGGAGGACTACGACGGCCTCTACAGGATACAGCTTCGCCTTGTCGGCCAAGATAATTGGAGGATATGGGCTATGGATTTGGTCTCCGGTCGATAACCCGCCTACCCGCTCGCCGCACCCGAAAGGAGACTCCGCTGGTCCTCGTGGTCACCTGTGATATCCCACACAACCGAGGGCTATGGCAGGTCACGAGGATCGTGGCGACACCTGTCACTACGGAAAAACTGCGCTCGAAGAGGGGCGAACCGGAATGCTTCTACTGTCAAATGGTTGGGCATGTGGCACGGTTCTGCACGCTGCCTCCACGCTGTGTTAAGTGTGCGGGGGAGCACGCCAGTCGAGACTGCACAAGGCAGCGGACAGATGGACGGCCCAGATGCGCTGGATGTGGTGGGGAACATGTGGCCTCCTACCGCGGCTGTTCCAGCTTCCGACGGGCTGCGGCAAGGAGCCATGTTCAAAGACCTGGCTCCATCAAGCGGCCAGCACCAGTCCGACCTGGAGTCAGTTTTGCTGCTACTACCTCTGGCTCCTCACCGTAGGCCTCCGTACCTGCACCGAGGCCGGCCACTGTTGCACCAGCTACCAACACCGAGATGGACCGCCGTCCACGGGCCGCAGCGCGACCATCAGCGCGGCGCTCTGCACAGCAGCAGGGTGAAGACCGGGGCCAACGTGATCACTCCTAACAGGGACGACAGGCTGACATCGTGGCGACCCCAGCTCAACACTCACGAGCTGCAACTGTCCCATCCCAGGCGGCCGATTCCAGCATGGCCGAAATGAAGCTCCTCTTGCAAGAACTTTGGGAGCTTTTCAAAGATATCCTGCAGCAACTCATTGCCGCTGTCAGTGCAGCCGTTTACGCAATCTCCACTGAACCACTGGCCTCCCAGCATGGCCAGTAGTCAACGAGGCGTCACTGTCTGCGTGTGGAATGCCCAGGGCATCCGCACCCAAGATGGCGAATTTCGACAGCTGCTGCGGGATGAGGCCGTCGACATTTTCCTGGTTTCCGAGACTTTTCTCAAGCCTGGTGTCCATGTCTGGGCTGCCAACTACATGTGTTACCGGACCGACAGACCAACTCGTGGCGGTGGCACTGCAGTCTACGTCTGGACTTCCCTGGTGCACCATCAAGTTCCTCTTCTGCAGCTACAAGGCAACTGCTGTAGCTGTCGACACCTCGCATGGGCGCACCACGTTTGTTGCTGCCTACCGTCTGCCTGGCCCACAGTTACTCCTACAGGACGTTGAAGCTTTGCAGGCATTACCTGGGAGGGTCTTGGCTGGTGGTGACTTTAACGCTAAGCGCACTGAATGGCATTCCCGTGTCACCAACAACCACGGACGCAAACTTCTCCAAGTGGCCCAGCGGTGGAACGCCGTCATCCTCGGACCTCACGAACCCACCCACTATCCCTACAACCGTGAGCCTCCGGACATGCTCGACATTGCGGTGGCCAAGGGGGTGCCCTATGTTATATCCTCCAGCACCCGCACTGCCTTATCTTTGGACCACTTCCCACTTACATTTGACATCGACATCGATGCCCAGCCAGTGATGTGGAGAGGCCGGGAACACCAACTGGAACCGGTATCAGGAGCTGTTGGAAGAGGGTCTCCGTGACGCACCTGACGCAGACGATGTTGGGGTTGATGGCTGTGCCTGATTCCTCCACGACTGTACTCTGTGCTCCGGGCCACGCCGCGGCCGCGATCTGGCCCACCTGACCGATCCCGGCAACTACCACCGCATCTCATGGAGACGACAACTGCCAAAAACCGCGTCTTTCCTGAATAGCAGCTGACGCGCAACGCAGCGACGAAGAGGGAACTCAACAGGATGAGGAGGGACATAATAGTTGCTGTTGCAAAACACCGCCATCAGGAATGGCTCCAACCACCTGGACACTCTTCGGGTTGACGATGGTACCGCCTGGAAAGCCACACAGCTCGTCCTCCGCCGGCGTCAGAAGATTCCGCCGTTACAAGTTGGTCGAAACATCGTCAGCAGCCCAGTGGACAAAGCCAACGCCATTGCTGACGTTTTTCAACAAAATTTCCAGCCCGTCATGGACCCCATGGATCCGGATCACGTTCGCCTGGTTGCTGAATGTCTCCCGGTGTTCCTCGCTGCCCCTGCGGGTGACGAACGTATCGCAGAGGTGGATGCCGATGAAGTCTCCGATCAACTTCGACGGCTCAACAAACGCAAGGCAGGAGGCCCTAACCAGCTTACGAATGAAATGCTGCGACGGATACCACCGACAGCCGCCGAACACCTGAACACCTGGCTCCGCATTGGCTGCTATCCACAGGAGTGGAAACACCCTAAAGCCTGGGAAGGACCCTCCCGAGCAGCTACAGGCCCATCAGTTTGCTACCAGCAGTCAGCAAAGTCTTTGAAAGGCTGTATATTGCCGCCTCCTGCGTCACATCAGGGAAGTACGTCTCCTCCCAGACGAACAATGTGGTTTTCGCCCTGGACACGCAACAGCGCACCAACTGCTTCGACTTGTTGAAGAGGCTCTTGATGCCATCGAACGGCGGGAATATTTCGGAGCCATCTTCCTGGATGTTCGATTCTGTATGGCATGAGGGGCTTCTCTTCAAGCTCCTGGACCTCAGTGTGCCCCTGCCGCATGTCCGTCTCTTAAAATCTTACCTCGCCAACAAAAGCTTTCATGTACGCACGGAGGACCTGTCGACGCGCTGCCGGATCAGGGCTGGAGTTTCCCAAGGCTCCGTCCTCGGCCCCATACTGTAAATCCTATATATCGCAGACATGCCGCGAATGGACGGGATCCACCTCGCCCTCTATGCGGATGATACGGCGATGTACACGCGCAGCATGAATGCAGCTCTGTTCCAACGACTCATGCAGGCAGCGGCTGACACACTTAGTCAATGGGCCAGGAGGTGGCGCCTCAGCTTCATCACCAAGAATCATATTCCAGCCGACCTACCGCAGATCACCATCAGGGGAACCGCCGTACCTTGGGGCAATACAGCTAAGTACCTGGGTGTGACGCTGGATAGAGGGCTCACATGGAGATACCATATCGATGACATCGTCACAAAGGTCAGGGGTAGAATGACTCAACTCTACCCCTTTCTCAACCCGACACCTGCGCTCCCGCCAGAACTGGGTGTTGCGCTCTATCTTACACTCGTACACCCGCTTATCGACTACGCCGCTGTGGTTTGGGGCTATGCTGCAGCGACCCACGTCGACCGCCTACAGCGCCTGCAGAACCGGATTCTACGTCTGGCATTGCACCTCCCTCGGGACTTCCCGTCGGACGACCTTAACCGAATCTCCAACATCCCTACTGTTCGAGACAGATTTCGTCAGGCTGCACAGCTCTTTTACGAGAAGAACGCGCAGTCCGAAAATCCGCTCCTACGAGCCCTGGGCCACCGGGTGCATCGTCTTAACGCAACCAGATGGCCCCACCTGCTTCGCGACCACTGAGTTGCCGACACGTCCAGAACATCGTCCCAGCAGACTGACAAGACATCCAACACCAAGTCAGGCCACATCACACGTTCCGTCAGTTTGGAGGAATAGCCTACCGGCTTAGACTCCACCGACCCACACATCTGTCCCTGTCAGGCAGCAGTAGCAACAGCAGCAGCAGCAGCAGATAATCAGATGCGCCAGCAGTCGCAGCATGTTGACGTTACGTGAAAAGGCGCTTTTAGTGAAGCTGTATTATCAGAATGGGGAATGTGCTAGTCCAGCGTTACGATCCTATCGCCACAGGAAGTGGATTCGAACAGGTAAAGGTCCGTTGACAAACGCAGCTGTGGCGAGAATGATTTCGAAGTTCGAAGCCACGGGCTGTTTAGACGATAGACCCTATAGTGGCCGACCAAGCACAAGGCGTAATGCTGCTGAGACAGTTCAGGAAGAAACGGAGACTGTAGTGGGTTCGTCTATGCACGGGGAAGTCAGCGCTCGTGCAGTCGCACGTCGCACCGTCATTCCATACAGTACTGTTTGGTTAGCACTTAGGCGTACCCTCCGATGCTATCCGTACAAAATCCATCGGCATCACGAACTGTTACCAGGCGATTTAATGAAGTGGAGGGCATTTGCGGTGTGGGCTTTTCAAAAGATGGCGGAAGATGACGATTGGTTGAGTAACATGTTGTGGACCGACGAAGCTCACTTGACGCTCCGAGAGTCTGTCAACGCCCACAACTGCAGAATTTAGGCTACCGAAAATCCTAGAACTGTCGCAGAAACTCCATTGCACGACGATAAAGCCACGGTATGGGTTGGTTTTACCACATCTACCGTTATCAGGGATTTTTTTCTTCGCGGAAATGTGTGATTCTGGTTTTGTAACTGCTACCGTGACGGGTGAGCCGATATGTTACAGAATCACATCATCCGCAGCCTGGCTGATAAACACCTGCTGGAATGTACGATGTTTATGCAGGATGGCGCTCCACCCCATATTGTTAGACGCATGAAAAATCACTTGCGCGCGTCTTTTGGTGCTGATCATGTGCTCAGCCGCCACTTTCGTCATGTTTGGCCTCCAAGGTCCCCAGACCTCAGTCCGTCCGATTATTAACTTTGGGGTACCTGAAGTCGCAAGTGTATCGTGATCGACCGATATCTCTAAGGGTGCTGAAAGACACCATCCGACGCCAATGTCTCACCATAACTCCGGACATTGCTGTTCACAACATTATTTCTCGAGTACAGTTATTGTTGAGAAACCATGGTGGACATATTGAGCATTTCCTGTAAAGAACATCATCTTTGCTCTGTCTTACTTTGTTATGCTAATTATTGCTATTCTGATCAGATGTAGCTCCATCTGTCGGACATTTTTTGAACTTTCATATTTTTTTGGTTCTAATCGAATCCCACGTCATTCGAAGCATGTGTGTCAATTTGTACCTCTCTATCTACATTATTACGTGATTTATTCAGTTTCGAAATTTATACTGACTTTTTGATCACCCAGTAGATTAATGAAATTTCGGGATTACATTTATCTAGGTAACACGTTTAGGTGCTTCACATTGCAAGATCACAGGTTAATGTAGATTTGAGATAAGGCACTGTAAATGTGAAATGCTGGTACATTAATAACCGGTGTAAACGCCTGAATGTTGAATGCAAGCATGCAAATGTGCATACATTGCATTGTTCAGGTGCCATATGTCAGTTTGTGGCATGGAGCTCCATGCCAGTTGTAGTTAATCGGTCAACACTTAGACGGTTAATGATGCTTGTGGATGAGAGTATAGTTGTTGCCTGATGAAGTCCCATACGTGCTCGTTTGGAGACAGATGTGGTGATCGAGCAGGCCAAGGCAACATGTTGACACACTGTAGAGCATGTTGGGCTACAACAGCGGTATGTGGGTGAGAGTTATCCTGTTGGAAAACGACCTCTGGAATGCTGTTGATGAATGACAGCACAAAGGTTGAACCACCAGATCGGAGTATGATTTTGCTGTCAGATGAGAGTTCTCTGATGATGTCCAATATGTGCTCGTTCGGAGACAGATGTGGTGACTGAGCAGGCCAAGGCAACATGTCGACACACTGTAGAGCATGTTGGGCTACAACAGCGGTATGTGGGCGAGAGTTATCCTGTTGTAAAATGACCTCTGGAATGCTGTTGGTGAATGGCAACACACAGGTCGAACCGCCAGATTAGAGTACGATTTTGCTGT
Organism: Schistocerca americana; assembly: GCF_021461395.2. Classification (NCBI taxonomy): domain Eukaryota; kingdom Metazoa; phylum Arthropoda; class Insecta; order Orthoptera; family Acrididae; genus Schistocerca; species Schistocerca americana. The sequence continues at coordinate 132,865,882 of NC_060122.1, read as the reverse complement.
CAGGTGAGTAGGACAGCCATGAAAGTCGTCCTGCCGTCATACGGAACCCAGGTGTAGTTTCATTGTGTCTAGGCTGCAGACAGGTTGAGTGCAGAAGCCTAACTGGCCTCCTTCTAACCATCACACGGCCAACATCGGCACTGAGTCAAAACCGATTTTAATCGGAAAGCAGAACAGACCTTCACCCTGCCCTCCAATCTGCTCTCGCTTGACACCATTGAAGTCGCATACGGCAGTGGTTTGCGTTCAGTGGAATGCATATTACAGGGCGTCTGGGTCTGAGCTGTCCTTGAAGTAATCAATTTGTAACAACTGGGTGTAGCAGTATGGTGCCAACTATTGCTCGAATGACTGCTGCAGATGCAGTACGATGCGCCAGAGCCATACGCCGAACATGGTAGTCTTCCCTCTCGGTAGTGACAGGTGGCCATCTACAGCCCAGTGTTCTTGCTACAGTACAGTCTTGTGTCCACCGCTGCCAGCTAAAATGTACAGTGGCTACATTGGCGCCAAGTGTTTCTGCAATATCGCAGAAGCAACATCCAGCTTCTCGTAGCCCTATTACATGACCTCGTTCGAACTCAGTGAGGTGTAGATAATGGCGTCTTTGATGCCTTAAAGGCATTCTTGATTAACTTCAACTAACCACGTCCAATCTTAAAGGTAACTAAAGCTCACAACCATTGCCGGGTGTATTTAAGGAGAACCAGCTAACCATGTTCATACTGGCACTATTAACGACACTCTTATGTGACTGGCGTGAAATCTGAATAGACATCATCTTCCAGATGTAGAAACATGCCTGCCAGCCTTCGTTTATGACGCACAACTCTTTCTTAGTGTTTTATTTTGTTTTAGGCAGTGTAGATATTCAAAAGATTTCTCCTTCTAACTGCACGTTCCTCAGCTCCACAACATTTGACGTTACCCACGCAAGACCGGTGCAATATCAATGCGTGTATCAAAGAAGGTCAGGTACTATCGAGCACATAGGCGACCTTTCGACTATAAATTTTTCTAGAGGTTATACTGGAACGTTCTTGGCACTAATAAATAGCATGATACGTTAGTTAGTAAAGTTATGAATCTCAATGGAACAAAAATATACCTCCATTGAGGTGGCTATGTTTTTTTTTATAACCATTCCATTTAGATCTTTTAAATTTCTGGACGGTTGCGCTGGATATGAAACTGTTACTTAAATTACTTAATTTGAACGTAAACAGTAATAATGTTTGAACTATCTCGTAGAATCGGGTGCACTGCCGGTGGTCCGCGACTTCCCAACACGATTTTCGACGTCGTAACTCGGTGTCTTCGTCAGGTAATCCCTGAGACTGGTTGACGAGCTGACATTGTCCCATATTTATGCCTGGGCGGTGTGTGGCGCTCCCTATTTCGCCCGCGCCCACTGTGGTCATTTCTGGCTCCCTCTTCAGTCCGCGTCTGTTGCTGCTCTCTTCTGAGGTAGCGGACATCCCAAGGCGTTCTCTATTGGGTCCTCGCCCGATAGGCGCGATCCTAGCACTACCATGGCTCTGTTGAAGATCCTTATGCTGTCCGCGACCGCGGCGAGTTTCTCTCGTGGCCGAGCCATTCTCCTGGCCTTCTCAACCCGGTATGCGCCTGTGAGGTGCGCTTCCTGTGGCATCCGGCTGCTATTGGAGTTGCATATCATGATGGCCATCCTCGAAGGAGCTTGCTGCCACCTGGGATCGCGTATGCCGTTCTATTCCGTTACTTACGCCCTTGGACGTCTGTAGTTCATTCCTGGAAGAGGGAACTTTCTTCCGTTGTTTCTGTAGTAGTTCCAAAGTAGGATTCCACGCAGTACTAAGCTGATATCCTGCTTCTCGGTCGATCAAGTTCTCCACCATCTTGATTTCAATCGAGTCATAGACCCTAGCCCAGAATCGGGGGGTCTGAGCCAGGATCCTAGTTTTGTCATAATCCATGGTGTGCTCAAGGTCCAGGCAATGTTCTGCTATTGCAGATTTAATTACCTGTCGTGGCTTAGCATGTCTCTGGTGTTCTTTACATCTTATTTCAACTGTTCTGGCAGTTTGACCGATATAAGACATCCCACATTCACATGGTATATTGTAGACACCAGGTTTTCTTAACCCCAAATCATCCCTGACAGTCCCAAGGAGCGCCCTTATTTTGTTAGGTGGGCAGAACACACTCTTGATACTGTGTTTCTTCAAGATTCTGCTGATCTTGGCAGATATAGGCCTAGCATGCGTTAGAAAGGCTACCTTCCTGTTCTCTTCTTCCTGCTCCTCTCCTGTTGCCTCAGGTCGTCTGGTGGGATGGAGCGCTTTACGGATGTGCCTGGTGGAGTATCCGTTATCTCTGAACAGTCTTTGTAGATGTTCTAATCCCGCTGTCAGGCTGTCTGGGTCAGAGAGTGTTTTGGCTCGGTGTACGAGTGTTCTCAGCACTCCTTGCTTCTGTGCTGGGTGATGGCAGCTGTAAGCCTGTAGATATAAGTCAGTGTGTGTTGGTTTCCTGTACACACTGTGGCCTAAGGTGACGTCTGCCTTCCCCTTTACCAGGACATCGAGGAATGGGAGCTGACCATCAATCGCTAGTTCGATGGTGAACTTGAGGTTGGGGTGTCTTTTGTTCACATGGTCCAGGAAAAAGTCATGTTGATTGTCTTTTGGAATGCCCAACGTCTCATCTTTTGCTACATGACATAGTTTGTGCACTCATCGCCCAGCTGACGGAAGAATGTGGGTTGAGTGACACTACCTCATTATCCCTACAGACCTGACTCTGTCGGATTTTCGTTCGTTTGGTCCCCTCAAGGAGGCTTTCCATTGAAAAAAGCAGCAACAACTAGGAGGTCAAAGAATGATCGGCAACATGGCTGAAACAACAAACAAAGAACAATTTGCATCAGGTTCAAAAACTAGTTAATCCTGGGATAACTATATTAATACTGATGGGTAATGTTCCGAAGACTGCAAGAACTTACAAGTACGAGAATTATCAGTCAGCTTAACAATTCATGCATCCAAGCTGCTGACAAGAATAACATACAGAGCATGCGACTACATAGAAAGATAGATCCCTTATCATTTAGCTACAATATAGCAGGTCAGCAAATGGAAGCAGTTAATTCCATAAATTATCTGGGAGTAGGCATTAGGAGTGATTTAAAATGGAATGATCATATAAAGTTGATCGTTGGTGAAGCAGATGTCAGACTGAGATTCATTGGAAGAATCCTAAGGAAATGCAATCCGAAAACAAAGGAAGTAGGTTACAGTACGCTTGTTCGCCCACTGCTTGAATACTGCTCAGCGGCGTGGGATCCGTACCAGATAGGGTTGATAGAAGGGATAGAGAAGATCCAACGGAGAGCAGCGCGCTTCGTTACAGGATCATTTAGTAATCGCGATAGCGTTACGGAGATGATAGATAAACTCCAGTGGAAGATTCTGCAGGAGAGACGCTCAGTAGCTCGGTACGGGCTTTTGTTGAAGTTTCGAGAACATACCTTCACCGAAGACTCAAGCAATAAATTGCTCCCTCCTACGTATATCTCGCGAAGAGATCATGAGGATAAAATCAGAGAGATTTGAGCCCACACAGAAGCATACCGACAATCCTTCTTTCAACGAACAATACGAGACTGGAATAGAAGGGAGAACCGATAGAGGTACTCAAGGACCCTCCGCCACACACCGTCAGGTGGCTTGCGGCGCATAGATGTAGATGTAGATATACATCGAAGAAGGAATGATGGAAATAAAAAGAAAGGTTCAGGATTTGGAATTAAAATTCAAGGTGAAAGGGCATCAATGATACGATTCGCTGATGACATTGCTATCCTGAGTGAAAGTGAAGAAGTATTACATGATCTGCTGAAGGGAATGAACACTCAAATTAGTACAGAATGTAGACTGAGAGTAAATCGAAGAAAGACGAAAGTAATGAGAAGCAGCAGAAATGAGAACAGCGAGAAACATAACATCAGGATTGATGTTCCCGAAGTAGATAAAGTTAAGGAATTCAGCTACCTAGGCAGAAAATAACCGATGACGGATGGAGCAAGGTAAACATCAAAAGCAGACTACCAATGGAAAAGTTGCGTCCCTGACCAAGAGAAGTCTACTAGTATCAAACATAGGCCTTAATTTGAGAAAGAAATTTCTGAGAACGTACGTCTGTAGTACACTATTGTATGGTAGTGAAAGCTGGACTGTGGGAAAACCGGAAGAGAATCGAAGCTTTTGAGATGTGGTACTACAGACGAATGTTGAAAATTAGGTGGACTGGTAAGGTAAGGAATGAGGACGTTCTACGCAGAATCGAAAAGGAATATGTGGAAATCACTGATAAGGATGGTAGGACATCTGTTAAGTCATGTGGGAATAACTTCCTTGGTATTAGAAGGAGATGTAGAGGGTAAAAACTGTAGAGGAAAACAGGGATTGGAATACATCCAGCAAATAATTGAGGTCATAGGTTGCAAGTGCTTTTCTGAGATGCATAGGTTGGCACGGGAGAGGAATTCGTGGCGGGCCACATCAAACCAGTCAGAAAACTGATAACAAAGAAAAGGAAAGAAATATTTCGAGAAGTAGTAAAATTCTAGTTTGTGAAGGTACACCGTTTTTCCTATATCAGTTGTCTGTTGCTCATACATATATATGTGTAATAATTATATAAAAATTTTTTACTTACAGAATGAGATCGTAAACGCTATTTTCCAAATGTGATCTACTTTTTTTCATTATATTTGAACATGGTTGTTACATTATTGGTCTATTTGTTAGATATGATTAGCTGTTAAATTTTTTATCTCCGATGAAAATCCATTTACATCACACATAAAATTTAAGTTGGATTTGAACCTTAATTATTTATTCCTGTTAAATTTTAGTTGAAGTTCTCAATGTAGTTTGTGTTTCTACTTCCTGTTTGTTAATTTAGAATATTTTTTTAGAGTTTCTGGCAAATTTGTGTAAATTCCACTAAAATACTCATACTCTTTTGGCTGTGTGGAGAATGGAAAGATTAGTGGTTGTATCCACTGTAGAGTGTTGATTTGATCGAAGATACATAGCAAATATGGAGAGGTTGCATTCACATTTGTTTGTACGTTCTTTATATCCTATAGTAAATTTTCGCCCTGATTGACAGATGTAGAACATGTCGCAGTCACTGCACTTAATTTTGTGTATGTCTGCTTAATTGTATATTTGAGGATTCTTTGTTTTGTTCATGACCTTCATTACTAGATTATTCTTTGTGCAGAAACTAATTTTAATGACAACTGCGAAATGTGTCACTTTACATATTTCGCAGATATGGTAATGTAGCAAATTTTCCTTTCTTCTTTGTTTCTACTTTCACTAATGTTATTTCCTCATTTTCATTTGCACATTTGGCCTTAATTTCCTTCTGTATGTCATATGGATCATATTTGATTTTAGCTATTATTTGAGGCTACAGTTTTAATTGTATGATATTTTGTTCCATAAGTGTAACTCTAGGCACTCAATCTATTATAGTGAGCAAATAAGCTGTTTCATGCACTAGTAAGTAACATGATGAGTTATGCATTCTATAGTCTGTTGTTGATGGTTTATGGAATGTGCCAAATTTATGAATAAGATTGTCAATACCTATTTTTATATCTAACAGGTTTATGCTCTTGTCCCTTTAACAGTCGATGGTGAATTTGATGCTGTTATATATTTTATTCATTTGTTCTTGAAATTCCTTAATTTCGTCACTGTCTTGATTAAAGAGAATGAAGGCATCATCAAGATGGCCTCTGTAATAAGAAAGTTTATCTGTCCATTGGATTTATTCTCTAAAATTTTGTATTCTGAGTAATCTAAGAAAATATTTGTCAGAGTTCCTGTAAACCAGCTTCCCATGGTGAGTCCATCATTTACTTGCATATCTCTCCAGGGAAGGGGAAGTAATTGTATGTCAGCACTATTTCAAGGAGACTGATCACTTTTTAATATTACTGGTTGGCTAAGCTTGCCAGATTTTAGTATTTTACTTCTTATGATGTTTATAGTTTCCATGATAGGCACATTTGCATACATATGAGTGATAACTAATGAGATGGATTTTCTGTTTACTGATATATTTGTGTCTTTTATCTAACTAATTAGGACCATGCTAATTTTAATTGTGTATTTCCTGTTATATGTCTAGTGTTGGTAGAGCAATTTATTAAGTTATTTATGGTATATGCACTGGACTATTTATGTAATTTACAACACATCTAATAGGAATCCCTTGTTTATGTATTTTACATTGTGCTGTTAGTTTAGATGTTTTTGGGCTACTTAGAGCATGGCACTTACCTGCTGAGCTTCTACCAAATCGAACAACACATGTGCTTCATTGTGCAGTTCATCTGTACTGAGGTTGCTAATTTGTCACATATCACCATGGAACATTTTCTGTATTGCCACTTTGTTTCAACAAATCATACACAAACACATTTTCGATGAATCCCATATGCAACACTAGCTAAAAGCACAACATTTTGCTTGCTACAAGGAAGCATCAAAACAAAAAGTCTACAAAATACGACACTTTACCTTAAGAACTAGGAAATTAAACATGGCACCATAAGAGAACAGCATCTCTGTGGCCTAGACTGGTTTGAGAACAGATGACATATGACATCAGATACAGGTATGTTTCATCAAGTGTTCCAAGCGATCACCAATGCAAAATTTATAAGTGTTAAAGTATCAAGTCAATAGACGATTAACAAACGTGGTACATTGATCTTCTTCACCTCCAAGTATCTAATTATAAACTTTCTTTTGTTAGTAACTATATGAAGTGGACTGCGATCTGTTGATAATTGCTAACCCTTTCAGGTACATAAGAAAACTAAAGTGCTAGTGATTAAAATTTTTGTATCTCTGCGGGAACTAGCAGTTTTATAAACAAAATATGTTATTATTTCAAACATTTTTATTTTTACTGCTAATAAAACGTTGGGACGTATTTGTCCCTGTGGTCCTTAAAGGACAGTTACAGGACACATTACACTTTATACTTCTAAAAATTACAGAGACTGTGTATATGTTGTCTGTTTGATGTGAAATTCTGCAAAACAGTTTCTGCTTGAAGTAAAACATAAACTAACACCACACTGTTCACAAATATTGTAAGTGCGATTTTCAACACACTTTGAAGCACAATGAACACATCTCTTCCTTACATCTGATTTTATCATTCGGTGCTATGGACTCTTTGGATTGCAACTGATCTGCAACCTTCCTGCTGTTTTCACTACTGTTGATACATTCCTTTGTCTATTTGGATAACTTGAATAATTTCCAAATAGATTTCTAGCAATGCATTGTCTGAACTCTAGGGATGATAGTGTTGATTTGAATCCTGAATACATTACATACGCATTGTTTACACCAATGTCAAGAAGATCAAAGAAAATTCTCAGGTAATACTTAATCCTTGCCTTCCTGTCGATCTCGTAAGTCACTTTCTTCTGGTCCATACGGTCCACCCCTCACATCCACTTGTTTTACTTTCTTATCATAAGAGGACACTGAACATCGATCTTTTCAGAAGAACCAGACTGACGCCTCTTCACTGTCGTACATGGTATAGGGAAAAAAAATTAGTCGGTAGAAAAACTGGCTTGTTATCCACCCATTTGAGAATTGTCAGACCATTGCTACTGAGGCTGTATGAATCACCTCTTTTCATTTCCTTGTCTGGAGGGAATGTCTTTGGGATGTGTTTACGATTGGTGCACACTGTTCCACATGATCTGATATTTTGTAAACCAAGGTAAAACTGCAAAGCTGGAGAGTTAAAAAAGTTATCTATGTAAATTTCACACCCCAGTCCGGATAGTGATTTTGTCAGTTGCAGAACTACTGACTCACCAAGCCCTACTTCAGGACCTGAGTTTCTTTTGCCAGTGTATAAACCACACTCAAATAGGCAGTCAGTTTCCGAATCACATCTGCACCACATTTTGAAACCCAATTTGACTGGCTTATTTTTGACATACTGTTGCATAATATTATGTCCTTTGAATCTGATCGTATGCTCATCTACAGATTGAGCCCTAGTTGCACAAAGAGATTCCATGAAGGTTTTGTTCAAATGGGTAATTACAGGTCTCACTTTATACGTGCGGTCTTCTTTTATTGACTGATCTGCATTGTTGGAAAAATGTAAGTACTTTCGAATCTCTTCAAACCGATGTAGTGACATAATTTGAGCTATATAAGGAACAACTGAATCGGGTTCAGTTGCCCAGAAGCTTCTAAATGTAGCCAAAATATGGTACCCCATTATCAGGTTCATACCAAGAAATGCCTTGATTTCATCTTCATTTGTGATGAATGCGTTGCCTGATTGTTCTGCATACCGAATATTTTCAGGAATTAATATATCATGCACAAAATCTTTTAGGCCAATAGTGGAAAGAAAAAAATTCAAATGGCTGTGGCATTTCACGATTTGTACTGATGCTAAACAAAAGCACTTTCTCAAATTCATGATTCATGTTATCACTGAACTGTCTTGGTTGGTAAGTTCTGGACCATTTATATTCTGGTAAATCTGGAAGGGAATCAGGTCCCTCAGCATTTAGTTCTGATATTTCGTGTGTGTGCCTTCTTTTGCTAGGTGGGCTACGTATTTCTTTTTCAGGATTTTCTATAATAACATGTTCTCTTTCATCTCCCATATCTCCTCCAAGAAAAACTTTATCTTCTTCATCCAGTAACAGATTATCTACGTCATAACTACTGCAAGCCTCCAAAATCTGCATAACACTTTCATCAGTGATGAAAAATTCTCTTTTTCTGGAATACATGACCTAAAAGCAGATTTGAAATTATACCAGTACAAATTTTTCCCGCTTATTTTATAAAATGAAAGATAATATATTTTCAGCCTAATTTTAAATACCATTCTGCTCGTTTTTTACACAATAGTAACGATTTCATGACATTCAAAAACAAGTACACAAATTACCATTGTGGTACATTGGGACAACTATGTCCCAAAGAATGAAAATAAAGTTTTCCACTCATGAAATACAGTTATTTTCTAAATGAATGGTCTAAAGTAAACGAGAAACGTACTTGAATATACTTTGAAGCATTGACAGTAAGGCAGAGAACACAATATGCACACAATAAGTGAATAAATTTGTGTGTCTGCTCGAAGTGAGAACCATCAACAATAACCGACGACTAATGGTAGTTATAGTAATTGTTGTCACAAAAGATGTATTATGTTAAAGAAAACAAATATCTCTGCTTCAAGTAGAGCATCTGCAGCACATCAACTGTAAATACAAAATGGTTCAAATGGCTCTCAGCACTATGGGACTTAACATCTTAGGTCATCAGTCCCCTAGAACGTAGAGCTACTTAAACCTAACTAACCTAAAGACATTACACACATCCATGCCCGAGGCAGGATTCGAACCTGCGACCGTAGCAGTCGCGCGGCTCCGGACTGAGCGCCTAGAACCGCGACACCACCGCGGCCAGCCAACTGTAATTACAGTCCAATTAGTAAGGTGATATACATGTGGGACAAATGTGTCCCATGTACGTGAAAGGGTTAATGGCAGATTACAGACTACGATTTATTGCTGAAATTATAACTGATTCCAAAGCAGTTCCACCATATTCAGTTTTGCCTACATCCCATATGCCATAATACAACATCAATGGCTTTGTGTTGAACTCTGAGATCACAAGAACACAGAGTGCATAAGTAGACTGAATCCATTAGTTCTGAACATGCACATTTCATGTGAGAGTGGCTGACCAGCGACAGTGACTGACTGTTTAGTACTTGTTACATGAAGCATGTGCACAATAGATCACAATTAAAAAAGCATTCCCTCTGGGCATATATTACTGTCATTAAATGCTGGACAATATCATACACTATGCTATAATACTAAGCAATAAACTTATGAAAAAAGTCAAGAACATAACAAATTCAGTGTGGGAGTGTATAAGATCCCTAAACATACTTGGACCTCTAAACAGAAATTTTGCCTGGTTGTTCACTGCAAAATAAAGCTCCAGTATCAAACTAACCAAAAAAAGAATGTTGCATTAGGTAGAAAAGGCGTGACAGTGAAATTCTGCATAATGATTTAGTCGATATACGCATACGTTATGTGCACATAACAAATGCTGATACATGAAAACATAACTTGGAAAACAACATACAAACGCTATCAGTGAAAAGTTTTCAAAATTTGCTGTTGAAGAAAAGAAATGTAAGTGGAACAATGTCAATTATTAACAGAATTTGTGTACCATATAGAACAGTAGCAATCACACTCTAGGTAGCTATTAATTAATAGCTCCACTAACTGTCTCTTCAGAAAATCAAGTCCATGTCCACAATAAAACTTGTTAGATATGTTGCTATTTATTTGTAAATAATATAGTGGTCCTTAACAAAGTAATTAAAGATGCATTTTATCTACTGATTGCAGTGTAGTATAGAATTGTTTATCTAAATAATCCTTAAGAGTCTTTTAATAAAGGAAATAAATAAATATTAAATCAGAAAATTCCACTCCTTCGTATTAAACGAACTTAATTGTGTTCTGGAAAGCTTATGTTTAAGGAGAGTCATTACCTAAAAGGCATTATCACTTTATACCAACACAGACTAACTACACAACCATTTAGCATGATTGTCTCAGTGTAACAGGTACACACAATATTCACTGTACTTCAAAGTTAATCACGTAAATATTAACAGTCAGTCAGCTCATAAATGAAGAAAGAAGATTTAAGGGAGCAGCGATAAAATTGTAGCCCACACTTCAGATAAGCAAATACATTTTTGTACGTAAATACCTAACTAAGAATTTTCAATAACCACACGTGAACACACTTTATTTTGTAGTGTTTCACTTGAGCCATTCACTGCACTCGGAGGGGTTGGGGGCTTCCTCTGCTTTGTAAAGAAGTGAAGTCTCGAAGTGTCAAGCAGCCCACATGGATTTGTTAAACATGATACCTCATGCAGCCCACAGTACAAAGACCAGTGTGCAACACATTCCACACAGTCATGACTAGCCGATCATTACTATCAGTAACACACAGTGGAAGACACACCAGCTCCAAGTATCACGAGATCTGATTTCCCATCACTCCTTTGAGGCACATCCTTGCACAGGTATTGCATGCTAGAAGTTTGCAAACAACAGAAAGAAAAAAAGACGGTAGGATGACTCGAAAAATAAGACTTTCGTCACCCACATTATTAAACATGTGAAAAACGTTGACATATAAAATTTTTTTGAAATAGTAACAACATGTAACTTTATAGACACTATCACTGTGTGGGGTCCCAACCAGTCTACTTAACACATTATCACTGTGAATATTTTCATCTGTTTTGTTTCATACTTGTGTATGAAAACACCAACAGTATCGAGATTTATCACAAATGTAAAAATATTCTCACAAGTTCTTCCTGTTATACTTCATAGGTACACAATCGAAAGAATCTTTTAAGTACTTCACACTGTCATGCTGTATTTTCTTTCCCAAGCTTACTAAACTCGACTTGAGAACGCTATCGTGCAATGTCGTTCTGACCATTTTCAATGACAATTTCATATAAATGCCCTCAATGCCAAATTCACTTGCACCTATCGCAAGAGATAATGATTTACTTGGATCTGTTGATTATAAAAGGGGAACTTGACCTCTTCAAACGCTTCCTTTTGATCGGTACCACATTTTCACGTGGAATCATTCTTAAATTTCAAGAAAGCATATGATGACATGCAATGTCCTTTAATGAAGCATTGGTGGTATCGAGAGGAGCCTAGAAACGACTGAAATGTTTTTTTAAGGGGTGGGGGTACTGTATTATTTCGAACTGTTTGCAATCTTTATAAGTCTGGATAAGCTCCTGCAGACGAGATGAAATTTCTTATAAACCACGTTCTTTCTCGCGCATTCAGATTTTTGGAGACTGAGGGTGACTCCAGCCGATTTATATGTAGTCAGAACTTTATCCAGCACGTGCTCGTCCCAGACGCAACTAGAATATCATCTACGAAAGTTCCTCCCCAAGAATTTTGCCCAGAACTCGAACAAATACTACAGATGAGATGTTTAATCAGAACAGCATACACTTAAAATGGATGCGATGAACGTTTGACTTCCATCCTCCAGCTTCTACTGCTAATAACTAGCTCTCATATCCCAACCATTAAGACAGCTCTTGCACATTTTTTGGCCGATCTCCCTCAGGCAGAATGACGTGGTTGATAGCTCAGCCATCCAGATCAAGTCTGACCTTTCGGTTTTGACTACTGTGCCTACCTCATTGGAATATTCATCGTCTGGTCCCTCCTTTTGTCGTTCTTTATAATACCCTTGACTTCCTTCTACCCAGCTTCTAACTAGCGCTACTGGACACGATTTCATCTTGAAAAGTTCGTTCTGTCACTCCTTAATTTGATACTGACATCATTTTATCTATCCAAGACTACTGGAAAATACCTCTGTTTGCATATGTAATGCTTCTCGCAATTTTTCTGTATACGATGTCGGCAAATAAATCAAACCGTCGATCTTTCCTTGTATTTTTGGCACGAATTCCGAATTTCTTTCTGCTGTCATCTCTGACACTTCATATTTCATGTAAACTAGGGCTTTTGTCACATTATCTATCTTAATAATTTTAACTCCTATACCTACAGGGACGTCTTTTTCTCCTCCGATGAACTTGACCAAATTAACTCCCAATTCTTCCTTCTTATCACAAATGCCTAAAGAATCTTTTCCGAAATTAATAATTCTACATCTTCCTTCTGTCAACAAATCATTACCAAAAATCCGCTCCACAATCAAATGTTCAATAGGCAGCGTGAGTCATGTGAAATCTAAAATACTGCACGTAATGTCTTGCCCAGTAAGGGCACGACTTTTAAGAGTGCATGCAGACAGTGTACTGGAAGTACAGGTATATCTTCTGTTCCGAGAAGCTGTTCATAGAAATTCCACAGTATTCGACGGCAGAAATTTTATGACGATCAACACTGGTCAATGATTGGAATTAGAGCGTCATCTGCCTTTAGCATTTCTTTCCTTTAGTTCAGCAATGATATCTTCACTACAGTTTTAAACCTTTTTATACTTGGAGATGATTCATTAAATTGTTCACATGCTGCCGAAAGAGTCTCATGTGAAACTACATTTAATTTATCGGTGACTGCTAGTTTTGTCGTCTGTACACCTGTCTAACAGATAACGAGTCACAAAATCTGTCTTGTACTATCTGTTCTGTCACTAAAAACCATTTTCCATCAATTCATCATTTCCAAAGCAATCATCGCTGCGCTTGTAATTCAGAGATTGGACACATATTCGTACATCATTATATCAAGGATGATTATCACAATGCTGGCTTATTGTAGGTGCCCCAAATTACATTGTCCAGGTGCTTCGCGCGATTGAATATTTTGACTATGATGTGTTGGGTCTTGTCCGGCTTCATTTGGTGCTCCCTGTATTGTATGTCTCTTATAGAAGTTCTGTAAGTCGTCAACAGCATGCCGAAATCGTTGAAAGTTTGCGACTCTATGTTCGTACTTTTCACGGCGAATGTTTCACCTAAATCAGAAGAGGATCCTTATCACTGGCGGTGTCGTCCAGATAACTATCACGTTCCCAGTAATTCTGGAGAATATTATGCATTCACCCTTTGATGCGGTCGTAGCTGCCAATCGAAAGTAGTTTCTCTTTAACGATTCGTTGTTTCTCTCATGGCCAACGAATGCAGAGGAAAACCTTTTCGATGTTTGCAAATATATTGTCTTGATCATACACACGATTTCCCTATGTTCCAGCACATGCACTCATGCACCATGTAAAAATATCAATATTTTATGACTCATTCGCAATTCATGCAAACGCAACTCTAAATTTATATCGCACAAATCAATTGGATGTAATTGTTTGCGTGGGACTAATTCATTAAATTGGCTTTGACTGAGCGTGTTACCAATAAATATGTTCATGTAACAAACTGCACCACGCTTCCCTTGCATTAGCGTTTCTACTTACCGTAGAATTCTTATATTCTTAATTATTTTCTGTGATTCCTTTGTCTTTGGATGAAAAGTTGTTAGCGGACTTGTTGCCTCACGTTCTCATAAAATCCTAAGTTTCCGAAGACGAAGGCGGTCATCACAAGCTTGGAATTTTATTCTAATTTGATACGGCAAGTTCACCGACAGTTTTTTTGCCAAGGACTCCATGAAAGACTTGTTAGTGCTGTACCTTTGATTCTAAATCTGAGTATTGTTCCAGCACACCCAAAACTACCTTAATGACTAAATTCGTATTTTTTTCTCACAAATTTTTCATACAAACCGCCTTGAAAACGCTACTGCACTGCCCATTAGAGCTTGTTTTACAATTTCCCGTTTTGAGTTTACTTCGTCCTGCAGCTTGGTTACGTCCTCTTCTACCTGCTGAACAAGTGTCTTAACCTCACGCTGGAAATCAGATTGTTGCACGTCGAGCGATTGACTTCATTCCCACTTAAATTTTTTTAATGAGTTTTTATCTCATTACGCATGTCTATTACCCCTTAACCCAAAATTTTGTTGAAATAGTCTTTCAGTGTCTTATCTGCCTTCATTTCTTGACTCAAAACCTTTGACTATCTCTCATGAATCGCCAAAATTTTTTGACATTATCATCTATTCTTTTATTTTAATCATCTAGCTTTTTGTCCAAATTTTGATTATTTTCAGCTAGTTTATTGGTTCAAAGCTGCGATCAGTTACTGTCTATCTACATAGCATCATTTTTTGTAAATATTGTTTTATCATATCCTACCTAATTTATCAACACAGCTGCTGTCTACTCCTACCGCTTGCGATTCACTGCGTTTTCAAAATTCATGTCGCACAGTCAGTTGAATCCACAGTTCGACTTGTGTCAACCAGCTCCAATTCGTTAGTAACATTCATGTTAATACTATCCTGATCAACACTGTTCTTCTCATTAATTACTCCGTGATTCACATTTTGACTAGCTACTTTTCGTTAACTATTCCCTCTGCAGGCGCAATTTATCGAAGCAGCATTACGGTTCACAGTCTACAGATTTTATTATCCAACGTCGCTTGAAATATCGAAGCGCCACTGAGAACTCCAAATTCATTCTCCATACACCGCTGCTCGCGGTTGAACTCCAGATCCGAAGGTTCTCACATGGTGCAGTGTCCTTGTCACTGGTCTTCACGTTTAACACGAAGAGGTTGATAACGGATTAATAAAAGTGCTATATTTGTCCTCTTCACTTCCAGGTATCTAATTACACTGCTGGCCATTAAAATTGTTAAACCACGAAGGTGACGTGCTACAGACGCGAAATTTAACCGACAGGAAGAAGATGCTGTGATATGCAAATGATTAGCTTTTCAGAGCATTCACACAAGGCTGGCACCAGTGGCGACACCTACACCGTGCTGACATGAGGAAAGTTTCCAACCGATTTCTCAAACACGAACAGCAGTTGACCGGCGTTGCCTGGTGAAGCGTTGTTGTGATGGCTCGTGTATGGAGGAGAAATGCGTACCATCACGTTTCCGACTTTGATAAAGGTCGGATTGTAGCCTATCGCGATTACGGTTTATCGTATCGCGACATTGCTACTCGAGTTGGTCAAGAGCCAATGACTGTAAGCAGAATACGGAATTGGTGGGTTCAAGAGGGTAATACGGAACGCCCTGTTGGGTCCCAACGGCTTCGTATCACTAGCAGTCGAGATGACAGGCATCTTATCCGCATGGCTGTAACGGATCGTGTAGCCACGTCTCGATCCCTGAGTCAACAGATGGGGACGTTTGCAAGACAACCACCATCTGCACGAACAGTTCGACGACGTTTGCAGCAGCATGGACTATCAGCTCAGATACCATGGCTGCGGTTACCCTTGACGCTGCATCACAGACAGGAGCGCCTGCGATGGTGCACTCAACGACGAACCTGGGCGCACGAATGGCAAAACATCATTATTTCGGAAGAATCCAGGTTCTGTTTACAGCAACATGATGGTCACATCGGTGTTTGGCGACATCGTGGTGAACACACATTGGAAGCGTGTATTCGTCATCACCATACTGCTGTATCACCCGGCGTGATGGTATGGGGTGCCATTGGTGACACGTCACGGTCACCTCTTGCTCGCACTGACGACACTTTGAATAGTGGGCGTTACATTTCAGATGTGTTACGAACTGTGGCTCTACCCTTCATTCGATCCTTGCGAAACCTTACATTTCAGCAGGATATTGCACGACCGCATGTTGCAGGTCATGTACGAGCCTTTCTGGATACAGAAAATGTTCGACTGCTGCCCTGGCCAGCACATTCTCCAGATCTCTCACCAATTGAAAACGTCTGGTCAATGGTGGCCGAGCAACTGGTTCCCTTCAATACGCCAGTCACTACTCTTTATGAACTATGGTATCGTGCTGAAGCTGCATGGGCAGCTGTACCTGTACACGCCATTCAAGCTCTGTTCGACTCAATGCCCAGGCGTATTAAGGCCGTTATTACGGCCAGACGTTGTTGTTCTGGGTACTGGTTTTTCAGGACCTATGTATCCAAATTGCGTGAAAATGTAATCACAAGTAAGTTCTAGTATAATATATTTGTCTAATGAATACCCGTTTATTAGCTGCATTTCTTCTTGGTGTAGCAATTTTTATGGCCAGTAGTGTATGTGCGTTCTTATGTTAGGAAGAGGACTATCAGAGAGAGATGAGCTTACTTTGGTACAGTACACACTTACTCCATCAGGTATATTCTGTAAGCCACTGTATAGCGCATGGCAAAGATAGCTGCTAATCAAGTAAGCTATTTTTCTCTCTTACTTCGTCACGATTTGAACGAGGGAAAATGACAGCCTACTTGTCTCTGTAAGTGTTCTAATGTCTCTTATTTTATGCATTACTCTTATCTCCACTTGAGTATACCAGCAACTGTTTAATGTGCTCCCTTGAACCAAGTGACTTAGTCATCGAAGTCCTGCAGGCGGAAATCAGCTATAATTTCAACTGCTCGCTGTCGGACTAAGAGAAGCAGCCATACAACTGAATTTTGACACACTCGTTCTGTGCTTTCGACGAGTACCTTATGAGTCACAAATCCTCAAATCATCTTCACTTTTTTCACCATATACAAGGTTTACTGCATTGTGTTCAGCTGTAGTCTCCATAAAGAAGATATTTTTTTGTCCATGGTTGGCGACCTACCAGGTCGTTTACAGACGTGTTGTCGTCGGTCCTACAACCCGAAACACAAACAAGATCCAACGCTGAACGCTACAGAAAATCACTCACTGTCCCAGTTTATTCTGTCCCTACGCTGCGAGAGTCTCTATAGTCCGTGATGTAGTGTCTTCGGTAAACGACACACTGAAACTCGAGATCTCAGCCCAGCTACCAGCAACCTTGTCCCCGACAGTTCATAGTGAGACTGTGCCTACCTCCTCTGCTCTGACCCCAACTTTGGTCATCGGTGTTCTCGTCAGAGCCAACAATCCTCTTGACGTAGTAGCTCTGGAAGAAACAGATTCCAGACATCTAGCCACTCTGTTGTCCTAAGTCTATCTCACCGCCACTCGTTATTGCACTGTAGTTAACCGTGTGTGCGATCTGCCGACTCTGTGAAGGTCTTGGCTGCAGATTTCTAGACCCCTATAGTGTAGGGATTTGTAGGACTCCCCTTAATTGGTCAAGGGTGGACTACACAAAGAGCGCAGCTACTCGGATGGCAAAGTACATGTGGAATGCACGTGACGGTTTTCTCATGTTAGACGGTAGATTGAGGTACTGTGATGAACGCTCACATGTCCATAGGCAGCAAGGGAAGTCAGACAGCGTTCAGAGTAGACACTTTGACTGTCAAAGTTTTATCAGTAAACTATCGAAGTATTCGTAATAAAGTTCCCGAATTTGCTGCCCACCAGAAAAGTTCTCGCGCTCAAATTACTGAGCTGGCTGAAACCCAAAGTGGAAAGCTCTGAGAAATTTATCGAGTTGTGGAACAGGTTAGAGACCATAGGAGGGGTAGTGTTCATTGCAGTTGACAAATATTGTCTCTATTGACATTGAAGTTATCTGGTCGCGTATAACAGGTGTAGCCGAAGCCAAGTTAATTGTTGCAGCACGTAAATACTGAGATCGTACAACACTAGTTGGAGGCGAACTTTCAAAATTGGTTCAAATGGCTCTAAGGACTGTGAGACTTAACTAACATCTGAGGTCATCAGTCCCCTAGACTAAGCACTTCTTAAACCTAACCAACCTAAGGTCATCACACACATCCATGCCCGAGGCAGGATTCGAAACTGCGACTGTAGCAGCAGCGCGGTCCCGGACTGAAGAGCCTAGAACCGTTGGGCCACAGCGGCCGGCTGAGGCGAACTTTAACATCCCGAGCTTAGACTGGAATGTCTATGGATTCGTTACACAGGGTGCAGACAGTCGTGCGAAATACTTTTGAATTCTTTTTCTGAAAATATCCTCGAGCACCTAGCTCGGCAGTCCACGCGGAATGGATATATTGTCTTAGATTTTGTAGCAACAAGCTGGCCGGACCTTATCGACAATATCAGTATAGAAACGGAGAGTAGCGATCATGATGTCATTATAGCAACTATGATTACGAAAGTTAATAAATCAGTCAAGAAGGCTAGGAGAGTGTGTTTGCTGCATAGAACAGACCAGCAATTATTAACAAAAAATAATGGTTCAAATGGCTCTGAGCACTGTGGGACTTAACTTCTGAGGTCATCAGTCCCCTAGAACTTAGAACTACTTAAACCTAACTAACCTAACAACACCAGACACATCCATGCGCGAGGCAGGAATCGAACCTGCGACCGCAGCGGTCTCGTGGTCCCAGACTGTAGCGCCTAGAACCGCACGGCCACTCCGGCCGGCAATTATTAACATCTCGCTTAGACAGTAAATCGGAATCACATAGTTCCAGTAAGATGGATGTAGAGGAATTGTGAGTGAAGTTTAAGCAAATTGTAAATCGTGGTCTGGAGAGTTATGTGCCTATTAAGTGGATACTGTTTAGTAACAAAATTCAGTGGATGTTGATGAAGCAGTAGCTGTTGCACTCTCGGTTCAAAAATGACGACAGCGAAGGTTAGTAGAGACTTGTGCATCTGTGGAAAGCTTTATGCGCGAAGAATAGAACAACTAACACCGTCATATCTTAGTAAAAGATCTGGCAGGGAACCAGAGAAAATTCCGGTCCGATGTACAAACGCTGAGCAGGGTTAAGGCTTCCATTCAGATCCTTGTTGACCAGTCCGGTGTGGCAGCTGAAGATAGCAAAACGAAAGCCGAAGTTTTGAATTTCACTTTCATGAACTCGTTCACGCAGTAGAATCGTATAAACATACGGTCATTTGATCATCGGACAGTCTCCCGTATGGACGACATAGTAAAAAGCATCTCTAGCGTGGAGAAACAATTAAAAGATTTGAAGGCAAATAAATCCGAGCTCGGTTTTACAAAGAGCACTCTTCGGCATTGGTCTCGTACCTACCTTGCACTTTTCGCGAATCTCTCGCCCAGAACAAAGTCCCAAGAGACTGGAGAAAAGCGCAGGTGACTCCAGTGTACAAGAAGGATAAAAGAACAGACCCGAAAAATTGCAGACCAATATCCCTAACTTCGGTTTGTTACAGAATCGTTGAACATATTCTCAGTTTGAGTAAACTTCCTCGAGACTGGGACACTTATGTCCACGAATCAGCAATGTTTTAGAAAGCTTCGGTCGTGCGAACCTCCGCTTGTCATTTTCTCACATGACATAATGCGAACTATAGATGAAGGGGAACAGTTAGATGCCATGTTTCTAGATTTCCGAAAAACATTTGACACAGTGCACCATTGGTTACTATTAAGGAAGGTGCGAGCACATGGAATAAGTTCACAGACATGTGAATGGCTCGAAGACTTCTTAAGCAATAGAACGCAGTATGTTGTCTTCGACGGCGAATGTTCATCAGAGACAAGGGTGTCGTGAGAAGTGATCCAGGGAAGTGTGACCGCTGTTGTTTGCTATATAAGTTAATCATTTGACGGACTGGGTGGACAGCAATCTGCCGTTGTCTGCTGGTAATGCTGTTGTGTACGGTAAGATGTCGAAGCTGAGTGAGTGTAGGAAGATACCAGACGACTTAGACATAATTTCTAGTTGTGACGAATGGCAACTACCTCTAAATGTGGAAAAATGTAAGTTAATGCGGGGGAGTTGGAAGAAAAAACATGTAATGCTCGATTACTGTATTACTGGTATCCTGCCTGACACAAAGTCGTTTAAATATCTGGGTGTAGCTTTGCAAAGCGATATGAAATGGAACGAGCATATGAGAACTGTGGTAGGGAAAGGGAACAATCGACTTCGGTTTATTTGGAAAATCTTAGGAAAGAGTTATCCACCTATAAAGGAGGCCACATATAGGACCCTGGTGCGACCTATTCCTGAGTACTTGTCGAGTGTTTGGGATCCGAACATGGTCGGACTGAAGGAAGACATCGAAGGAATTCAGAGCCAGGATGCTAGATTTGGCCGGCCGAAGTGGCCGAGCGGTTCTCGGCGCTACAGTCTGGAACCGCGCGACCACCGCGAGGTTCGAATCCTGACTCGGGCATGGATGTGTGTGATGTCCTTAGGTTAGTTAGGTTTAAGTAGTTCTAAGTTCTAGGGGACTGATGACCTCAGAAGTTAAGTCCCACAGTGCTCAGAGCCATTTGAACCATTATTTTTTGTTAATTTGACCATTTTTTTGTGTGCTAGATTTGTTACCGGTAGGTTCGAACAACACGTAAGTGTTCCAGAAATTCTTCAGGTACTCAAATAGGAATCTGTGGGGGGAAAGCGACGTTCTTTTCGAGAAGCACTATTGAGAAAGAACCGGCATCAGAACTGACTGCTGAACGATACCACTGCCACCAACATCCACGAAGATAAGATTCGAGAAATTAAGGGTCAAATGGAGGCAAATAGGCAATCATTTCTCCCTCGCTCTGCTTTCGAGTGAAACGAGAAAGGAAATGATTAGCAGTTGTACAGGGTACCCTCCGTCATGCAGCTTACGGTTTCTTCTGGAGTATCTATGTAGATGAAGATGTGTTGTACCTTATGACAAATGATTTGCCCTTTATCAGATTCTGAAAAATGGTAATAAGCTGCACGTGCCCCTCTTCTGAGCACACGGGGTCGCTTATCGCCTCCTGTGAAGATTCAGTAACGTTAGATATACCAAACATCTATCATTTATTGACAGCATTCGTCATCTATAGAAAAAACTTTTTCTGTACAGAGAATAACGAAAATAAACTCGTCAAGAATAAAATTTTAATGAACATGTCACACAGGCAGAGGAATATTGAATACCAATTTGGTAGCGTTTGGTCAAGATGCTTGTGGCGTGACACTTTCCAATCCGTCACAGTGTGTGGTACAGAGAAGTGAGGAAAGGTGTTGTGAACGGTGTAGACGGATGTTCAAATAACTTACAGGAATGCAGCCGGCTGATGTCGACAACCGCCGATATTTCGACAGGAGCCACCGTTTTCAAGGATGAATGGGCAAGCTGTGCTCCGGTCGACATATTGGCGTTTGTCGACGACGTCAGTCGGATGCAGTCCCATAATTTATTTGGGCAGTGTATACGACGT
The DNA here is from genome assembly GCF_021461395.2 of Schistocerca americana. Lineage (NCBI taxonomy): Eukaryota > Metazoa > Arthropoda > Insecta > Orthoptera > Acrididae > Schistocerca > Schistocerca americana. The sequence continues at coordinate 132,844,126 of NC_060122.1, read as the reverse complement.
GAGAAACTAGGGTCTCACATAGTAGACGGAATTGTTGTATTGAATACAAACAAAACTGATGCGTTCATCTTACATAAAGTAGAAAGGTTGCATTCTTCTTTCGTAGAACTGTAGCAGAAAATAAAATTTAACGTAGTAACTAGTCTTCTCTTAAACAGTTTTTAAAAACTAGTGCAAATATAAAACTGCCCTTGTGTATAACAGACGTCGTTTAAAATTGACACTACTTTTTTTACAGGTATTGCTGATCGTCCTGAGCCGTAGACATATAAAAGATGGTCTGCTTTATTAGGAACTTAAAATTTTGTGAGGTTTGTGAGAGGATTCTTTTGTATCGATTTTAGAAATATTTCGTTTCTCAGCGCTGATGTAATACTCTCAAGTTTTCTTAGAGTGTATACGCTTCTACAAGGACGTTCCGTTGTCAGAGTCCTCTGAGAACTTTAAAAGTTGTTGCAAATCCGTCATAAATTAATTCGAAGATCTCTGAGTGTATCATACTGTAAAAATAAAAACTGATTACGAAGCTCGTTTTCTTCTTCTCTTCTATCTGCCTACTTCAGATCCTATCTTTGTGATATCTCGTCAGTCCCTGACAACTCTCATTTTGATGCACTAATACCACTTTCCCTTCCCTGGCTCCAATTCCAAGTACTTCCATGATATATCACAAACAGAATTAAATATCCCAATTGCAGCACATGACATTATTGTGCACGGCTTGATACACAACGCTTGGAGAGGTGGCTACAGAGTGGTGTGGCAACTGTCATCGTAGGAAAGCTGGACAGGAGCGGAAATGATTAGCGAACAAGCTAACACAGAAACAGAAGATTTACTTAACTCGTGTTTCTCCGAGCGTGTGAAGACTCATTACAAATCGTGCAGTAGGATTCAGAGCTTAGGTATTTCAGTGTCCACAGGGATCTCTGTACCGAAACATGGACGATGGTGTTGGAGCCGCTACTACAGGGTGTCTGCGTGGCATGATGCTGTGAAGAGGCTTCGACTGCTAGTGTGGCAGAGCGGCTGCCACTGGCCATCCTGTAAAGCTGCTGCAGGTGCCGCACATAGTCCAGAGCCACTGGAGGATCTCCTCAGCGGACGCACACCACTGGGTCAACCACGTCCTGCACGACAGCTGTCGGCGTCAAGACGGAAACTTGCAGTTCCATTGCCAACAGTGACGGCTGTGAGGTGGTATCGATTCGTGATACCACAGACATAAAACAAGTACTTCACAGAAAACTTAGCACATCCACAGGTCACAACTGTATTACCAATTGATAGCTGCAAAAATGCCCCCTCTTCTGTACAGTTACATTTGTACTCGTTTATACCACTATCCTATCACAATGTTGCTATCCTGAACTGTGGAATACTTCCCAAACCCTACTTTACCGCAGCCCACAGGAACTCCTTATGGCACATCCTCCTACTGTCCCACCTGCCACACCTCAGTGGTTTGCATTCTCTCCTGACGCATCTACCAACACCTGAACCTTCCCATTAACCATTGTGACCTCCATCCCAGTCTCCTCTGATGACCAACTCCTGAACCTAACCCTATCCCATCAGCTCAACGCCTCAAAACGCGCTATTCTTGTCTCCCACGGCACAGAGAAAGAGTACGATCTTGCATGGAATTCTGGTTTTCTTTCCAAACTCTTGTTTATGCATCTACATCTTCACCTGCAGCATACTCTGCAATCCACCGAAAGATGTGCGTCAAAGAGTACCTGTGGCACCACTATCAGATCCCCCTTACTTGTTTCACTCGCGAATGAGCGTGGGAAGAACGATTGTCGATAAGCCTCTCTATTAGCTCTAATTTCTCGAAATTTCTCGGCGTCGTCATTTCGCGGGATGTATGTGGGAAGAAGTAACGTGTTTTCCGACCCTTCTCGGAAAGTGCCCTCTCGACACTTCAGTAGAAAATCTCTCAGTAACGCGAAACTCTCTCTTGTAGCGTCTGTCACTACAGCTTGTGGAGCGTCTCTATATAGTTCTCGCGCGGACAAAACGATCTTGTGGCGAAACGCGCCGCTCTTCGTTGGATCATCTCTGTCTCTTCTATCAGTCCTACTTGGTAAGAATCACAGACTGATGAACGTTACTCAGGGATCGGTCGAACAAGCGCGTTGTAAGCCATTTGCTTCGTGTGTGCAAATTTCCTGAAGGTTCTCCCTACGAATGTCACTTTTTCATCTGCTTTCTACTACTGTTTGTGTTATATGGACATCTCACTTAAGGGCGCTGTGGATAGTCACACCTAAATTTAGCCGGCCGCGGTGGTCTAGCGGTTCAGGTGCTCAGTCCGGAACCGCGCGACTGCTACGGTCGCAGGTTCAAATCCTGCCTCGGGCATGCATGTGTGTAATGTCCTTAGGTTAGTTAGGTTTAAGTAGTTCTAAGTTCTAGGGGACTGATGACCACCGATGTTAAGTCCCATAGTGCTCAGAGCCATTTGAACCATTTTTTTGAACCTAAAATTATTACGGTAGACACGGTTTCCAGCAATTGGTACTGAGCAGTGTAATTGTACAGTATTGGATTCCTTTGCTTGTGCATGCGCAATATGTTGCAATTATTGACAGTCAGGGTCAACTGCTAGAATCTGTATCATTCATTAATCGTCTGGAGGTCATTCTACAAATCGGTACTGTTTAGTGATGGTGCTGCTTTCTTATAGACAACCGTATCACCTACGAAGTCTTAAAGAGCTTTCGATGCTCTGTATTTGATAATGTGTATACAGTGTAAAGTCCTATTACAATTCCCTGGTGTACACTAGATATTACTTTTACCGGGTGATCAAAGAGTCAGTATAAATTTGAAAGCTGAAAACATCACGGAATAATGTAGATAGAGAGGTACAAATTGACACACATGCTTCGAGTGACATGGGGTTTTATTAGAACCAAAAAAATATAAAAGTTCAAAAAATGTCCGGCAGATGGCGCTTCATCTGATCGGAATAGCAATAATTAGCATAACAAAGTAAGACAGAGCAAAGATGATATTCTTTACAGGAAATGCTCAATATGTCCACCATCATTCCTCAACAATAGCTGTAGTCGAGGAATAATGTTGTGAACAACACTGTAAAGCATGTCCGGAGTTATGGTGAGGCATTGCCGTCGGATGTTGTCTTTCAGCATCCCTAGAAATGTCGGTCGATCACGGTACACTTGCGACTTCAGGTAACCCCAAAGCCAATAATTGCACAGACTGAGGTCTGGGGACCTGGGAGGCCAAGCATGACGAAAGTGGCGGCTGAGCACACGATCATCACCAAACGACGCGCGCAAGAGATCTTTCACGCGTCTAGCAATATGGGGTGGAGCGCCATCCTGCATAAACAACGTACATTCCAGCAGGTACTTATCAGCCAGGCTGGGGATGATGCGATTCTGTAATATCGGCGTACCTGTCATCCGTCATGGTAGCAGTTACAAAACCAGAATCACCCATTTCCTCGAAGAAAAAAGGCCCAATAACGGTAGATTTTTTTTTTTGGTTCTAATAAAAATCCATGTCATGCCAAGCACGTGTGTCAATTTTTACCTCTCTATCTACATTTTTATTAATTTTTTTTTTATTTGGCCTTTGAGTGTTTACTCAATTTAGCCATCGGCAACACATAGTGACAATGTACGCATAATTGAATAAACAAATACAGAAATGCATATTTACAAGAATAAAAAGCTTAACTGTTGCAGGTTTGTACCTAATGTTTTAAAAATTGAATTGAATTGAATTGGGAAATAATTGAAAGTGCCTTGGCTTACAATTCACACCAATTCTGAAATATCTTCATCAGCAAGACATATTTATAATTTACATACACCATTAAAACCTACATATTGTGACCAGTAGTCTTGATGAAGTTAACTATCACTTTATATAGACGAACGTCTTTAGTACACAAAAAAGAAGAAGCTGATTGGGGAAGATGGTAGCCCATACTCAGCAATGTCTTCAGAAAGACCAACCGTTCACGGTCAAATTTGGGGCACATAAATAAGATGTGGTTGACATCAGCTTCCGACTCAGGATCACACTCACATGCTGCTGAACTGTAAACGTTGATCCGATGTAGATGTTATGGGAAAGAGGCATGATTGAAGCGGAGTCTTATGATGGTAGAAATCGTGGATCGGTCCAGATATTCTGTTGTTTATTAAGTTTTCAAATTTATACTGACTTTAGGATCACGCGGTATATCTGTCGACTTTGTTCCGTTAAGAGTTGCAATGCCGGACATCTTTCACTAAGCGGCAATGCGGGACGGTGTAAAACGTCTCCTTGAAGTCAAGGGAAACGGTGTCACCCTGAGCGCTGTTGTGTGCTGGGCTGTGGATTTCAAGGAGGAACAGAGCAGGCCGAGTTTCTCTAGAGCTCAGAGCTCTCCTTGCGAAGTCGATGTTGGTTTTTTTAGAGGAGATTTTAGTTCTCCATAAAGTTATAATCGTGAGCACAAAACATGTTCCATAACTCTATGAGACACTGACCTCAACTATATAAGTCCATAATTATGTGCGTCTGTGCTACCTGCCGTTGCTCGAGCGATTTACTGTAAACTGCTGCTCAAAGGGAACAAATGTTTTTCCATAATCTATGTAGAATCTTATAGGTATCTTATCTGGTCGTAATGCGTCTCCACTGTTAAGCGATTGCAGTTGTTTTTCTATTCCGCGATCGGTTATCGCAATATCTGCAATGTCAACATTCGTACTACGATTGCAAGGTGGGACCGCGTTATGATATTCCGCGGTGAAATAATTTCGAAAGACCAAATTTAGGATTTCGGCCTTACCTCTGTTACCTTCTGTTTCGGTGCCAGTGCCGCCATTGAGTGAATGAGTAGAATTTCGGTGCCAGTGCCGCCATTGAGTGAATGATTTCGAACCGCTTACTGATTTAACGTAACGCCAAAGCCTGTTAGGATTCTCACTCGGATGGGTTGACAAAAATTTACTTTGAAAGCCATTGAACGCTTCTCTCATTGCTCTCCTTACGCTCATTTTCGCTTCCTTTACTTTCGTCTGTCAGCTAAGTTTTGACTTATCTTGAAACTGTGATGGAGCTCTCTTTGTTTTCAGAATAGTTTTCTAACACTGCTATTGAAACTACGGTGGGTCTTTCTCATCCCTTAAGACCTTGCTGGGAACATAGTTGTCTAAGCCATATTGAACGATTCTATTGAATTTTTGCCTTTTGTGCTCCATATCTTCGTCCTCAACACAGAGTATTTGATGCTGACTATCCACTAACTCTGCAGTTTCTATCCTGCCACTCTTGAAAATGAAAATATGTATCTGGCTTACTTAACATATCTTTTAAGGCCTGTGATAGTTGCTATCATAGCCTTATGATCACTGAAACTCTGGTCGTCGTTACATGGTCTGATAAGTTTAGGACTGTTTGTTGCAGTGAGGTATAAGACGTTAGATTCACGGTATGGTCCTCCAATTAGTTTCTACTCGACATAATTTTCGGACAAGACTTCCAGAATAATGTTGCATGAATGTCTATCTCTGGCGCCAGTTTTATTAACACGACTCTCCCAATCTATATTTGGTAAGTTTAAGTCACCCCTATCACAATGACATGATCAGGAACATTATCGACGATCTGCAAGTTCTCTCTGAAGTATTCTACCACTACAGCTTCAGACACAGGCGGTCTATAAAAGCACCTGATGAACATTCACGAGCGACCTCTGATGCCATGACCCAGATCAGTTCACGTTCGGAACCAATCATAACTTCCGTAAATGTTGTGAAATTTCTTACTGCGATGAATATGCTGCCACCATTGGCAACTAACCTATCCTTGCGATAAATATTTCAATCTGAACATACGACTTCATTGATATTCACTTCCGTTTCCTACCAGCTTTCTGTTTCTAATACAGTTAAGCATTAATAGCCGTCAATAACCGATGCTAGTGTTGGGACATTTTCTCGGACGCTACAGCAGTTTCTAATATCATATTAACCTCTTCTGTTACCAATCTGCGAGATCAAGTAATCCCTGAGATCATTATTGTTGATGTAACTTAGGTTTTGGCAGGCAGTTCGTCTCCGGTCCCAAGAGGAGTTTCTCTAACCAAAAACCCACCATGTGAACGCCTGACTTATTAAGGAGACCGCTACAGTTCCCATCCCTTCAGTGGAGGTCGAGAAAACAGAATCCGATACCGTCGCAGAGCTGTCTGTGCCTCTGGTCTAGACTTTCCATTTTGCTACAAAGCGGTGAACAACGATCGACCCTGGGTACGATGCCACAAATAGGTTAGGCTGCATCCCATGTGCGCTGCCAGTTGCCTTCAGAAAATCAGCCATCCACCGAAAGTAATAGGGAGTGGCCTCAGAACCCAGGCGTCTGATGCCATTAGTACCGACATGTGCCAGCCTGTTGCACCCAGTGCGTTAGATAGGCGCCGTCAGAGCTTCCTCCACGCCACGGATACAGAGTGTGCACTGGCTTTTTTTCTCGTCCTGCATGCTATTTCCTTGAGAGTATCTATTACCCGCCTAACCGCTTAACGTTGGAGCTTCCAAAGACACGCATACCTGCCTTGTCCGGACTGGGCAGCAATTACGTATGCCTTACTGCAGCCTTCCCTTCTGATCGCTCATCCTTCGTCACTGTTCACAACATCGATTGCCACACCTTCCATCCCGTTCGAGGTGTTCCTTAATGCTCCCTCCTTGCTCTTCTCTTTTATCTCCTCGACACTGCTCATATATCCAAACAAACATCCACAAGTCCATCTCCTACAGTATGCTGATGACACGATTTTCCTCGCCCTCTATCCTACACTCCAGAGCCCCAAAAATGCATTAAAATTCAACTCAATCAATTTACTTATTAGTGCAACTAACGGCTCCTGGAGGTCAATCATTCCTTAACGAAGGCAAGAATAATAGAATGAACCATCTGCACCTTTCGCTCCCATGACATCTGCCTTACCATTTATGACTGTGCTATCCACTTAACTAAGACACTAACATATCTTGGCTAATCACTGACCGGTAGCTAAAATGGAAACCTCACCTACTAACTCTGCAGACCCAAAGCATTGACTGCAGATCGACCACTGCATCATGTCGAAATGGTACCAGGAAGGCGCTGACCCACGACCAGTGGAAAGAGTGGGCAGTGCCACACGTCCAGGAAGACAGAGTTCAGAGCCACCTGTCAGTGCCGACTTAACCAGCCGCCCATCGCTGGTAGCGCCCAGTTCTGACTTTGACAGCATCAGTACCGAGAAATAAAAAGACGATACTGAGCCTGCGTTCTGCAAGTAGTAATAGAGAAAAGTAATAGCGTGTAGGAATCACAGGAATTACTTCAAGCCACTTCACAACCGGAGTTAAGCTATGTCTCTTTTCATCTTAGAAATAAAGAGTTATATTAATTTGGAAGTTTAATGTACAGACCATTTTGGGCTCCTGCAACCAGCCATCGCAATTTCTCTCCTTTCTTGTTTGTGTGGGTGCAGACTTCCAAAATAGCCGAGACAACACTAACCATCCAAAAAAAGGGGATGTTTCTTCTCTGGGGAGCGCAGTCGTTCTAGAAGTCGTGCAGATGGAGCCTCAGATACTTCTCCTTTAGATTTTGTTGTAGTTAATCCATAGGTGAGCATGCCACAACTTGAATAGGAGATTATCATTCTCAAAACCAGTGTGCACCACGTACTAACACGTCAGCAGTCCAATACTTGTCATCTACACCTACACCAAGAATTCCATGGAAATGATCTTGAGAATGTTGTTGTTGTTGTGATCTTCAGTCCTGAGACTGGTTTGATGCAGCTCTCCATGCTAATCTATCCTGTGCAAGCTCCTTCATCTCCCAGTACCTACTGCAACCTACATTCTTCTGAATCTGCTTAGTGTATTCATCTCTTGGTCTCTCTCTACGATTTTTACCCTCTACGCTGCCCTCCAATGGTAAATTTGTGATCCCTTGATGCCTCAGGACATGTCTTACCAACCGATCCCTTCTTCTAGTCAAGTTGTGCCACAAACTTCTCTTCTCCCCAATCCTATTCAATACCTCCTCATTAGTTACGTGATCTACCCACCTAATCTTCAACATTCTTCTGTAGCACAACATTTCGAAAGCTTCTATTCTCTTCTTGTCCAAACTATTTATTGCCCATGTTTCACTTCCATACATGGCTACACTCCATACAAATACTTTGAAGAACGACTTCCTGACATTTAAATCTATACTCGATGTTAACAAATTTCTCTTCTTCAGAAACGCTTTCCTTGCCATTGCCAGTCTGCATTTTATATCAACTCTACTTTGACCATCATCAGTTATTTTGGTCCCCAAATAACAAAACTCGTTTACTACTTTAAGTGTCTCATTTCCTAATCTAATTCCCTCAGCATCACCCGACTTAATTCGACTACATTCCATTATCCTCGTTTTGCTTTTGTTGATGTTCATCTTATACCCTCCTTTCAAGACACTGTCCATTCCGTTCTACTGCTCTTCCAAGTCCTTTGCTGTCTCTGACAGAATTACAATGTCATCGGCGAACCTCAGACTTTTTTTTTCTTCTCCGGGGTTTTAATACCTACTCCAAATGTTTCTTTTGTTTCCTTTACTGCTGGCTCAATATACAGATTGAATAACATCGGGGAGAGGCTACAACACTGTCTCACTCCCTTCCCAACCACTGCTTCCCTTTCATGCCCCTCGACTCTTATAACTGCCATCTGGTTTCTGTACAAATTGTAAATAGCCTTTCGCTCCCTGTATTTTACCCCTGCCACCTTTAGAATTTCAAAGAGAGTATTCCAGTCAACATTGCCCAAAGCTTTCTCTAAGTCTGCAAATGCTAGAAACGTAGGTTTACCTTTCCTTATTCTAGCTTCTAAGATAAGTCGTAAGGTCAGTATTGCCTCACGTGTTCTTGAGAATAGTCCACATATAAGCCAGTGAGCACATCAGCAAATCCTCGCCAACGAAAACTTCTACTTATAGTTTATCTTTACCGATGAATAATCTTAAACAAAGGATGGGTAAATATAATGAACACGCATTATTGGTCCATCAAAAACCCACGATGGACCGACAAATGGAACAATAGTGCGAATGGAGATTGTAGCCTACACATGGAAATGAGTGTCCATTCCACTGGAGAGATTCTGTACCACACCATGGTCTGTTTGTCAGACAGTAGTCCCATACCTATGTAGTGTTTAATCCGTGGCTTTCGGAGGCCACCGTGTACTGAAAAGATGGTGTCGTAGCATCGCCTCGAAACAAGTTAATGTATTTGTATCGTTATTTATTTTCTGTCATTATAAAAGAATAGCATTATGGGCTTGATACCATAATATCTGATTACAGTATTTGTATGGAGTGTAGCCATGTATGGAAGTGAAACATGGACAAGAAGTGAATAGAAGCATTTGAAATGTGGTGCGACAGAAGAATGCTGAAGATTAGAAGGGTAGATCACATAACTAATGAGGAGGTATTGAATGCGATTGGGGAGAAGTTTGTGGCACAACTTGACTAGGAGAAGGGATAGGACGTATTCTGAGGCATCAAGGGATCACCAATTTAGTATTGGAGGGCAGCATGGAGGATAAAAATCGTAGAGGGAGTCCAAGAGATGAATACACTAAGCAGATTCAGAAGGATGTAGGTTGCTGTAGTTACTGGGAGATGAAGAAGCTTGCACAGGATAGAGTAAGATGGAGAGCTGCATCAAACCAGTCTCAGGTCTGAAGACCACAACAACAACATCTATTATCCCCTGCTATGTGTTCTGTATTTACACTAATTTAATCATTATTTGTGCTAGCGATGGTATACCGAGCTGCCTACACAGTATAAACACCAAATGGTAATTTAAAAACAATGGTTAATTTGTCTAGCTGCATGTATGTCATGGCTGAAAACAACTAATATAGAAGTAGTAACTGTATTGAAATGGGACACAAATAGAGCAGGCTCCTTTTAAAAATCCAAGCAATGATAAATTTTGCACCTGTTCATTAACATATTGCTTGTACTTTAGTTATCTGTAACACACAGTGCATGTACAGTTTATCGCAGCTCTCTTCATCTGTGTAGTATATGGTCTTTAATGAGTAATACAGGGTGTTCAAAAAGTCTCTCCACGGTGCCGTATGATTGTTAGCCGCGTGTGCCATATGCCGCAGTGAATACACCGAAATGAAACTCAGTTAAATACAAGTTATTAATGTATTGAATATTCATTTTTACTTGCAAATTTTCAAATAAAATGTTAAAAGCCCCCCCCCCCCCCCCCCTATTTTGACAGAATGAAGTGGTTCCTCATGAATACACAATGTATCTGCAGTACTCCACATACGAGAATTTTGCGAGTTCATGCACCCAGATAAATGAAACCACGCCTCATCAGTGAAACACGTTTCATTAAGAATATCCCCTCCATTTTGTTGAACGAAATTTTTGAACCATTGACAATAATGCAGTCTCTTGAAACCAACGAACAAAGGAACTAAACTTAAACGTTCACGTCAACACGTAACGACACACACCAACGATACTACTGACGCTGGCTCAGGTAAACGAAACAGTGGAATGTTGGGCGAGTCCACTTGAGGGGAAGTAACCCAAGCACGCGAACAATCATACGGCACGCGCGGCTAACAATCGTACGGCACCTCGTACCACAGCAGATTTGCACTATCGCTATCTCGCACTGTATTTCTGCAATCATACTCACACGTGCTCTATATTTTACACTATCAGATTTTCTTCTGTCAAAGGGAAGATCCTACTCACATCATACGAGCCATATATTCAAACGAAATCAAGCAAATAAATAGTTCACTCCTTGTTTTTATCCTTTAAATACCATTAATAAGATTCACAGACTACCATTTGAATGACACATTACATACGAAACGCGTTCGTTCATGAAACCTTCCTCCGTTGATCATCATAGAGAAATGGGTGAAATCTGACCACTCTAAGCGATTCTTTCTCGTGACTAATCGATCTGGCAGTCATGACAAAATTTAATATCGTATCCTTTATTTCTCGACAGATAAGTCTGTCACAAACTTTTGCTCCTACGCTATACAAAATTTCCTCTGCAGCAGATAAGCAAGACTGCTGATATATGATTTGCACCTTAACACTTATATCACGCTGCTCCATATTGGTTGAATTTGGGGTCCACGAAGTTAAGTATTGTTATCATTTCCTTTTGTAATAAACTCCATTAATACGATGTGCTTGAGTTGTAGTCATCGTAGGCATCCTGTATTAGACGAGTGGGGAGAACATAAAATTCACGACAATTATTCTCGTTAAAATATGAGAAGAATGTGTTCCAGATAGATTACTTACACAAAATCATTGGATTCAAGAGATAGGCCACTTGATCTGTCGCGGTTTGTTATTGACGCTGCTGTATGTCCACTGTTTTCGCTATCCTAACATTCATGCATGCGCTGTAGGTGCGTTAGCCAGTTGTTCCTCTATTCCATTACGTTATTATTACTGCATCAGTATATAAGGTGATATCAACAGCAACAGAAAATTTCATAACGAGACTACGATTCGCTATTATTAGGAAGGCAGGATATACAGTAAGTTACCACGAACAGCCGAGTGACAGGGTTACTCTCATCAGAATCGACAGAGCCGATACATCAGGTATACATGCCGATGTCACAAGGAGATGGAAATGAATAGGAATCTCAGTATTTAAAGGGAGATGAAAACATAATAATCATGAGAGACTGAAACATGGCAGAAAAGGAAGGAACAGAGTGACGGGAGGATTTGGGCTCAGATATAGGAGTGAAAGAGGAGAAAGACTAATTGAGTACTGCAATAAATTTTCGCCTTTAAATGAATACACTACTTACGAATACAAAGAGGAGTACTCGTAAAAGGCCTTGAGACACGGGAAATTTCGTGTTGGATTACATCTTGATCAAAAAAATGTTCCGAGATCAGATACTAGATTGTAAGGCACACCCAGAGTGGTTAGAGACACGGACCACAATTTCGTAATAGTAGTACTAGTAACCTGAGTTTAAGAGAAGCGTTCGGTAGAATCAGTGTGGAAATAAGCGGAATGCTGAGGTACTAAGGAATGATGATTTCTGAGGTTGCAGCTACTTAATAAAGTAGTTCTGTTGAAGAGGAACTGAGTATCTAAGAAGAAGAAACATAAAGATTGGAGGGACAAATTTAGCAACATATAAGGTAGCAGCGAAGAAACTTGGGGAACAGATAAAGTATTTCTATTGATCGATAAAAGAATTAAGTACAAATCATTGAGTAACAAAGAGGAATACAGCAATTTAATTACTTAGTAATAGGATCTACAAGAAACGCAGGAGACCTAAAGCGAAATGACTGCAGTAATAATGTGAGCAAGTCCAAAGGAATATACAGATTCAACTTATAGAATGGTAAAAAAAGAGGCAGTTCTGGCAACGTGATTGATATAGAAAGCTAGAAATAAGAGAAATCAATACAGGTTCATAGAATGTTTCGGCCTCGAAAACGTGTTAGACAATGCAAAGCATTCGAAATTCTCAGAAAAATAGGTGTAACCTATAGGCAAACACGGTAATACACAAGGTTTACAATAACAAAAGGGAAAAAACGAATGGGAGACCAAGAGCTAATTTCTGAGATTAAAAGAAATGGAAGACAAAGATAAGAAAGATATAGTTTTCCCCCTACTGTTCACCCTGTACATCAGAGAAGCAATTACGAAATAACGATTCAGGAGTCGGATTACAATCAGGGTGAAACGATATCAACGGTAACATTCGCTGATGACACCTGGTAGCCTCAGAGAAACTGAAGGAGAATTGAAGGTCTGTAGAATAGAATGAACAGACTAATGAACAAAAAATATTGACTTTTAAGGAAATAAGAATACGAACGAAACCAGGAGAAAGAGAAATGAGTTTATCGATTAACTTAACATGAAAATTAGGCACCACAAAATAAACGAAGTGATGGAATTTTGCTACCTTGACGAACGAGGCAAGGGGGTTATGACAAACAGATAGGCACAGCAAAAAGAGGATATTTGTTTGCTAGTATCAAAACCAAGTCTTATCATGAGATCGAAATTTCTGAGAATTTGCTTCTGGGGTACAAAATTACATGATAGTGAGTCATCGACGGTAGAAAAACTGCAAAAGAAGAGAACTGAAGGGTTTGAGTCGTCGTGCTGTAGAAGAATGTTGAAATATGATAATTAATTGAAACCCTCAGCTGCCGACAGGTGTTGTTGATATACCTCGATAGGTGAAAGCTGAAAATGTGTGCCCCGAACGAGACTTGAACCCGGGATCTCCCGCTTACGTGGCAGACGATCTATCCTTTTCTTTGTGTTTGGTCGTTGCGGACGTCACATTACATCCGGTCAAGTTCGTTTGTTGATCCTTCCACTTCGTTTTTTATTACAGAGGCAACCAGCTCTCTGACGGAACACGCTGAGCTACTGTGCCACTTACCGTGAGACTCGCATTCCCAACTGTCCACAATCTACATACGTGATGTACGTAACAGGTATGTGCCATCCATTCATTACTAGCGCACACTAAGGTGACAATTCCCGTGAGAGTTCTGGCAACCCGTGCGCATTCGCACAGACGAACGTCAAAGGCTGGATAGCGTTTAACTATATATATGAAGATAGTAACTATTCTCGAAAGAACAGATACCATTGATGACCGTGCAGCTTCTCTAGAATAAATGATAATTAATTGAAACCCTCAGCTGACGACAGGTGTTGTTGATATACCTCAATGGGGACAGATGAAAACGTGTGCCCCGACGGGGACTCGAACCCGGGATCTCCTGCTTACATGGCAGACGCTCTATCCATCTTTTTTCTTAATCTCATTTTTGTTCTATATGTTGTTCGTTGAATTTGTTCGTGGCGGACGTCCGATGACACTCCTTCAGGTTGTTCGTTGAACCGTTTTCTCAGTTTTTTTTATTACAGAGAGTAACTAAACCCTCTGAGCGAACACGCTGAGCTACGCTGCCGGCTCTGAGCCACCGAGGACAGATGAATAGCGCGACTGCAGGGACTTATCCCTTACACGCTAGGTACATCACGTATGTAGATTGTGGACAGTCGGGAATGTGGGTTTCACGGGAAGCATGCAAGGGATAAGTCCCTACAATCGTACTGTGCATCTGTGTCCCCTGTGGCTCAGATGGATCTAGCCGGCACGGTAGCTCATCGTGTTCGGTCACAGGGTTATCAGCCCTCTGTAATAAAATAACTGAGTTAACCGATCAAAGACGAACTTAAACGGATGTCTTACGACGTCCGCCCCGAGCACATACAACGAACGAAAACGAACAAAATGAGAATAAAAAATAAAGATTGATAGAGCGTCTGCCATGTAAGCAGGAGATCCCGAGTTCAAGTCCCGGTCGGAGCACACATTTTCAGCTGTCCCAATCTAGATGTATCAACAACACCTGTCGGCAGCTGAGGGTTTCAATTAATTATCATTTATTCTAGAGAAGCTGCACGGTCATCAATGGTACCTGTTCTTTCGAGAGCAGTTACTATCTTCATATGTAATGTTGAAATAGTTTGAGAGAAATAAGCTTCTGTTAGTTATTTCCATTGTATTTTTATTTTGAGTAATATGACGTTTCGATAGTGGAACTACTCTTATATAAAATGTTTAACTCATGAAATACGTGTGCTATAAGTAAAATGTTTAACTCATTAACTACATATATAGTTCACTTGAGAATGCCTACACAATAGAAATATCGCAGTCCACAAAATAATAATAAAATTTAACAAAACAGTAGCTGATGCAAAAGACTTAATTCTTTCAACAAGTTCGTCTCCTCTGTAGACACTGTTGCTAACACATTGTGTTGAAATTAGATGGACTCATGAGATAAGAAATGTTGACGTTCTCTGTAGAATTGGTGAGGGGAGGAACATTTGGAAGACATTGACGAGAAGAAGGGACAGGACAATATATATGTGAAGACTTTTTTTTGGCGGCCCGCCGCGAATTCCTTTCCTGTGCTAACCTCTTCATCTCAGATTTCGTGACCATCAAGTCTGATGTTAAGTTTCTCGCTGTTCTCATTTCTACTACTTCTCATTACCTTCGTCTTTCTCCGATTTACTCTCAAACCATACGGTGTACTCATTAGCCTGTTCATTCCGTTCAGCAGATCATTTAATCCTTCTTCACTTTCACTCAGGGTAGCAATGTCATCAGCGAATCGTATCATTGATATCCTTTCACCTTGTATTTTAATTCCACTCCTGAACCTTTCTTTTATTTCCATCATTGCTTCCTCGATGTACAGATTGAAGAGTAGGGGCGAAAGGCTACAGCCTTGTCTTACACCCTTCTTAATACGAGCACTTCGTTCTTGATCGTCCACTCTTATTATTCCCTCTTGGTTGTTGTACATACTGTATATGACCCCTCTCTCCCTATAGCTTCTACTTTTTTCAGAATCTCGAACAGCTTGCACCATTTTATATTGTCGAACGCTTTTTCCAGGTCGACAAATCCTATGAGAGTGTCTTGATTTTTCTTTAGCCTTGCTTCCATTATTAGCCGTAACGTCAGAATTGCCTCTCTCGTCCCTTTACTTTACCTAAAGCCAAACTGATCGTCACCTAGCGCATTCTCAATTTTCTTTTCCATTCTTCTGTGTATTATTCTGGTAAGCAGCTTCGATGCATGAGCTGTTAAGTGATTGTGCGATAATTCTCGCACTTGTCAGCTCTTGCCGTCTTCGGAATTGTGTGGATGATGTTTTTCCGAAAGTCAGATGGTACATCGCCAGACTCATATATTCTACATACCAACGTGAATAGTCGTTTTGTTGCCACTTCCCCCAATGATTTTAGAAATTCTGCTGGAATGTTATCGATCCCTTCTGCCTTATTTGACCGTAAGTCCTCCAAACCTCTTTTAAATTCCGATTCTAATACTGGATCCTCTATCTCTTCTAAATCGACTCCTGTTTCTTCTTCTATCACATCAGACAGATATTCCCCCTCATAGAGGCTTTCAATGTATTCTTTCCACCTATCTGCTCTCTCCTCTGGATTTAACAGTGGAATTCCCGTTGCACTCTTAATGTTACCGCCGTTGCTTTTAATGTCACCAAAGGTTGTTTTGACTTTTCTGTATGCTGAGTCTGTCCTTCCGACAATCATATCTTTTTCGATATCTTCACATTTTTCCTGCAGCCATTTCATCTTAGTTTCCCTTCACTTCCTATTTATTTCATTCCTCAGCGACTTGTATTTCTGTATTCCTGATTTTCCCGGAACTTGTTTTTCTTCCTCCTTTCATCAATCAACTGAAGTATTTCTTCTGTTACCCATGGTTTCTTCGCAGCTACCTTCTTTGTACCTATGTTTTCCTCCCTAACTTCTGTGATGGCCCTTTTTAGAGATGCCCATTCCTCTTCAACTGTACTGCCTACTGCGCTATTCCTTATTGCTGTATCTATAGCGTTAGAGAACTTCAAACGTATCTCGTCATTCCTTAGTACTTCCGTATCCCACTTCTTTGCGTATTGATTCTTCCTGACTAATGTCTTGAACTTCAGCCTACTCTTCATCACTTCTATATTGTGATCTGAGTCTGTATCTGCTCCTGGGTACGCCTTACAATCCAGTATCTGATTTCGGAATCTCTGTCTGGCCATGATGTAATCTAATTGAAATCTCCCCGTATCTCCCGGCCTTTTCCAAGTATACCTCCTCCTCTTGTGATTCTTGAACAGGGTATTCGCTATTACTAGCTGAAACTTGTTACAGAACTCAATTAGTCTTTCTCCTCTTTCATTCCTTGTCCCAAGCCCATATTATCCTGTAACCTCTTCTTCTACTCCTTCCCCTACAACTGCATTCCAGTCGCCCATGACTATTAGATTTTCGTCCCCCTTTACATACTGCATTACCCTTTCAATATCCTCATACACTTTCTCTATCTGTTCATCTTCAGCTTGCGACGTCGGCATGTATACCTGAACTATCGTTGTCGGTGTCGGTCTGCTGTCGATTCTGATTAGAACAACCCGGTCACTGAACTGTTCGCAGTAGCACACCCTCTGCCCTACCTTCCTATTCATAACGAATCCTATACCTGTTATACCATTTTCTGCTGCTGTTGATGTTAGCCGATAGTCATCTGACCAGAAATCTTTGTCTTCCTTCCACTTCACTTCACTGACCCCTACTATATCTAGATTGAGCCTTTGCATTTCCCTTTTCAGATTTTCTAGTTTCCCTACCACGTTCAGGCTTCTGACATTCCACGCACCGACTCGTAGAACGTTATCCTTTCGTTGATTATTCAATCTTTTCTTCATGGTAACCTCCCCCTTGGCAGTCCCCTCCCGGAGATCCGAATGGGGGACTATTCCGGAATCTTTTGCCAATGGAGAGATCATCATGAAACTTCTTCAATTGCAGGCCACGTGTCCTGTGGATACATGAGGATGCAGAAGGCAATGGAAACCACTGCATTAAAGTCATAGTATACCTCTTAACATAGTGTCGGGCCTCCCTTAACGCAACGTAGTGCAGCAGCTGGTCGTGACATGAACTCAACAAGTCGTTGGAAGTCTCAGAAATATAAAGCCATGTGGGGTCTACATTCGTTCATAATAGCGAGAGTGTTGTCGGTGCAAGATTTTGGGCATGAACTGATCTCTCGACATGTCCTATTAATGTTCAATGGGATTCATGTCGGGTGATCTGGGTAGCCAAATCATTTCCTCATAATGTCCAGAATTTTCTTCAAATCAGTCGCCAACGATTGTGGCCAGGTGACATGCCGCACTGTCATCCATAAAAATTCGGTCATTATTTGGGAACATGAGGCCAATAAACGGCTGCAAGTGGTCTCTAAGTACATAACCGAGGACCCAGTCAATTCCATGTAAACACAACGTGCAACGTGACATAGCCAGCACGAGTTTGCACAGTGCCTTATTGACAACCCGGGTCCATGGCTTCGTGGGGTCAGCGCCACACTCGAACTTCACCATCAGCTTTTACGACCTGAAATCGGGACTCATCTGACCAGGCCACACTTTTCCTGTGGTCTATGTTCCAGCCTACACCGTCACGAGCCCCAGGAGAGGCGCAGCAGGCGATGTCGTGCTGTTAGCAAACGCACCCGCTCTAGTTGTCTGCTGCCACAGCTCATCAACGAATTACTGCGCCGTACTGCCGTAACCGATACCTTTGTCGTTCGTCCCATGTTAATTTCCGCGGTTACATCAGGCAATGTTGCTTGTCTCTTAGCACTGACAACTCTAAACAAACATCAATGCTCTCGATCGTTAATTGAAAGCCGTCGGCCACCGTGTTGTCTATGGTTAGAGGCAATGATTGAATTCTGACATTCCTGGCACAGTATTCACACTATGGGTCTCGGAGTGTCGAATTCCTTAACGATTTCCGAAATGGTATATACCATGCGTCGAGCTCCAACTACCATTCCGGTTTCCGAGTCTTTTAATTCCTGTCCTGCGGCCATAATCATGTCGGAAGCCTTTTCCATGAATTATATGAGTACAAATAATAGCTCCGTCAACGCACTGTTCTTTTATACATTGAGTACACGATACTAGTGTCATCGGTATATGTGCATATCGCTGCCGCATGACTTGTCACCTCAGTGTATTACGTAAGCGGTGTTTTTTACTCAGTAATTCAGAATCTGCTGTAGTGCTTCCACGAAGTAGGATCTGCAGGGATCGTGTGATGTATGACATGCTATCTGAAAGCATGAATATATAAATTTCACGACTTACTCAATGACTTTTGTCTATAATTCAAGTAGCGCGGCCGTTATAAATGTTTCCATAAGTAGTAGTAGCCCATTATTCAGTATTTTAGTAGCTATGTGCTAGGAATCGTACAGTAAGCTAACGTTCCTGCAGTTGGAAAACTGACTTACTCTACTTATCTTACAGGCTGGCCATTCCAATTGTCAGTATTTTCACAACAGATGTTTGTAAAATTTAGCAGTCTATAGCTAAAAGCTTCATGACCGTATAGATGAGGTCCATATTTACATAATCAGTTCTGTGTATTTCACTGTTCTTCGATTAATTATTTTGTGGCTGGTTATTACAGTTCGTTGCTGGAGTCATTACCGGAAATTTCTCTTCGTATATCGCACAAAACTTAAAAAAAAAAGGTCTCTCCAATCTGATTCTTAACTTGGATTGATTTGTACATTTTCAAGACAATACGGCTTCTTTCCAGCATCGGACCAGAAGCATTTACTCTCTGATACACTAGCGTCTTGATCATGTACAGTATTTTCCATTCGTATTTCAGCTAAATCGATATGATAAATGGCTGAAATGTCGTTCTTCTCATGCAGGTAACGTTCTTCTCAGGCTTTTACGTTTTAGGCTGGGCTGCCGTACCTGCAACAGAGATGGATAGGTAATGCTCAATCGTGCAAACATGAATTGTTTCATAATTAAAGTACAAAAAGAACATACATTTTTTTTAAGACAACATAAATTTTTATATTTTACATTGATGTTCCACTAAGCAAGGGCAAAACGTTGTATTTATGCAGGTCTAAACGCAAGAACGTGACCGCTCATACATTAACAACAAGACCCACGTAATGCAGCACAGCTTGAAAACTCCTACAGATCGGTTTCCTTAGACTCTCACTATTTGTAGTTGCTTCCTCACTGAGACATTGTTTCCGTTCTTTAAGAGATTTGGAAAATTATGGTCCTTCAATTTCTTTCCAGAATCGACCAGATGCTTCATGCAACGATATCATGAGATGAGTTACTACTACATAGGCATGTTTATCAAATTAACTTCAGATATTATAAGTGGTCTTACACAGGCTCTGAGCACTATGGGACTTAACTTCTGACGTCATCAGTCCCCTAGAACTTAGAACTACTTAAACCTAACTACCCTAAGGACATCACACACATCCATGCCCAAGGCAGGATTCGAACCTGCGATCGTAGCGGTCGCGCGGTTCCAGACTGTAGCGCCTAGAACCGCTCGGCCACTCTGGCCGACGGTCTTACACATGGCACTATGCTTTGCAAAGTTGTATTCCTTACTGTGAATAATATATGTACCACTGGCTGAAATAATCACCTAAACTGTTCTACATGCTTTAGGTGTACTTTTTCATTCCATTATGGCTGTGAGTGTAACTGGACAGGATGATATGGCCAGCCGTACCGTAAGATAATCGTTCGGATGTGTCTGGACATGTGCATGTTAGGGAGTCGGTGATTTACCACATTTTGAGGCTGAAATTTCAATCTTCTTTTCAGTCTTGCGAACAGAGAATTTGTAGGAATCCGAGATGAAAGATCAAATAGTTAAAACAGTATTTCCACAATAATTAAAATCTGTGGTACATAGAGTTATGAAGGCTACATGGCCTGTAAAGTAGGTAAAGCGTGGTTATATCGCATGTGAGGCAGCAGCTGCAGTAATGTAGTATGTGTACTATGTAGATCTACTAATTATGAACTCCAAACCGGTAATCGACGAAGTTTTAATGATATGAATATGTACCAATCAGAAAATATCACTTTTTATGTGGAAAGATACAACAGCCTAAAGTTGTTGTTACCTTCCTTGTGAACAATCACATGTATTCTGGAGAGATCAGTTCGTGCACAAAATTCTACTCCGGCAACACTTTCGCAGTTCTTACCCTTGTAGAGGCAGCATGGCTCAATATATCTGCGGAGGCTTCCGACGATTTTTTAAGTCCATGCCACATCGATTTGCTTCACGACGATGGATAATACGAGATCCTTCACGAAATTAGGAAGTATCCTGTGACTTAGGTCACTTGCTGGAAGGTCTACATTGGAACTACCAAGAGAAGAGTGAATATAAAACTGAAAGAACATGGAAGTCTAGGGAAAATAGAAAAATTAACTACGTTGAGGTAGGCTGTTCAATCAAGAACGTTTCTTGAAATCACAATTCTATCTACTATTATATTACAATGACTATATAGTGCAGCCATCGAATTAGATAAGCACAGTGATATTCTAACAGCAAAGGAGAAGCCTTGAAACTCTACATATATGGACAGTGGATCTGCAGAATCGACAGAAGAGTTTTTATTTTTCACAGGTGGGAACTGATAATTAAGTGTTATCTCTGATAAAGATTATCTTTGCTGATCACGTATAAACTCGACCACGTCCACTTTATACACTATTTATGTCAGCCACCGACGGCTGACTGGTCAGTCCGCAGGACTTACTGTCACCAAGAGCGCCTTCGTGGACACCCAGGGCAGGTCTGGACCTGACCTCAGTAACCGAAAAGTTTTTTCGACCCCGTCCA
Organism: Schistocerca americana; assembly: GCF_021461395.2. Taxonomy (NCBI): domain Eukaryota; kingdom Metazoa; phylum Arthropoda; class Insecta; order Orthoptera; family Acrididae; genus Schistocerca; species Schistocerca americana. The sequence continues at coordinate 132,822,729 of NC_060122.1, read as the reverse complement.
GAAGACTCATCAGCATCTGTTGCATCCGGCCGTGAAATTATATATTTCATGAATTATACATTTTTTTAAAATTTGTGTAACATACGACTTTTCCATAAACTTCCAATGTAAGAATCACTGGACTGCCATCAGTGTCTAGAGATTTTGTTTTATTTATTTCCAGTGACGCGAAGATCTCGAGATCGATGCCTGAGGATCGCCCCGGATTTATGACGATGTAGATTCAGATGTGCATATGGTTCACTCAGCCTCGTCAGCTCAAATGAGAAGTTGCTGGAATATAAAACTGGCGAATTCGAGGCTCAAGCCGCTGAAGTGGAGTCACATCGAAAGCCTGGCACCAGTGGCACGTGAAATTCATTTATTAGGAGCAAACCCACAATAAGTGCTTATTCTACTTCAAGATCATCACCTTGACCATTTCGACTAGAGATCTCAGTCTTTGCGAGAATCCAAACCAATGTAGGTCGAGATGATGTTGGAACCGTTGACTTGGAATATTTTATTAATGAAATAAACCGGAGGATTGGTGCTTCTCAGTTATTGCCAAATATGGGGCCTTCTCTGCTTCAAAGAATTTGAAACTTATATATCTATGCATTTGTTTGAAATAGTCCTAAGTTTTCCTATGAGTCACATTTCGCCATTAAGAAATACAGGTCGCTTTAATACTGTAGAAATATATTCCCAGTAACGAAGACCCTTCATTGCAACTATATCCTCTCATTTGAAAAAAAAAATGACTCGTTTTTTTCTGGCAAATTTTAGATGTATGTATCACAGATGTAACAAATTTTCTCAGGGATTGTTTGCTGGCCTGTAAGTACAGACCAGAGTGACTAAAGCTGTGAAATTATTGTAAATTTGGTATCTGATTCTACTGATCATAATTTGGTAGAAATTTCTGCATATTAATTATTAGTCCATATCAGCCATGAAATACTTAGTATGAATATCTCGCTTCTTCAGCACTCGGGGGACACTGGAATCGTACTCCATCAGGAGTATGTTCATCGCCCAGTAATTTCTACGCCAGAGGCTTCCTTAACATTATCCTCACACGTTTCATGACCTTCTTCGCCAGCATATCACACATCCTTCTTTCTCATCGTCAGTTGATTGAATGTCCGCCCCCGGTAGCTGAATGGTCATCGTGACAGATTGTCAATCCTGTGGGCACGGGTTCGATTCCCGGCTGGCTCGGGGAGTTTTCTCCTCCCAGGGACTGGGTGTTGTGCTGTCCTCATCATCATCCTTTCATCCTCATCGCCTGCAGGTCACCGAAGTGGCGTCAAATTGAAAGACCGGCATCCGGCGAGCGGTCTGCCCGACGGGGGGCCCTAGCCATACGATCAGATAAAAAATAAAAAAGTTGATTGAATGGTGCTGACAGCAGTCCATCTACACCAACCACGGAATTTCCTGCGATCAGTTCCCATCCTTACATTCCAAAACAACAAGGCGGTCAACTATGAACTGGCCATCGTTGTATCTGGTCACATGATCAAGTTAGTTCTTGCTAAGGCCAGCTTTATTTTCTCTTCGGCAAGAAATATCAATAATGTAGGAAGCAGTGTACTTAATCAGAGTATTAGATGAAGAGATAAATTAGTATGGTGTAGTTAGATAAGTACAGTCTCCTACTTTACAAACTGACAGTCAAACCACTCTCAACATACATGGACGGCACACACATAAACGTTGGTATTGGTATCATTTGAGTGATACATAATGAACTGATACACAACACCATAAATGTTATAATCACATATTCATCTATATTACAACTCAAATACAATTGAAAATAATATTTTGTTATTTTTTATAATTACGAAGTATGTTGTCGAATACTGAAGTGACAGAATCTTTGTGAACTTAGCATTTATTAAAACTTTATTATGAACTAACCATCCATGACACAAGGACGTGTGTATCTTGTGATTTTGTGCTGCTTTTATTACCTAAATGGTGAAGCGTTTGGTTCGGTATTAAAATCCTATGTTAGTTTACAAAATGTTAAATAGTTAAGACAGAACTCTACAAAGAAAATAAACATAAGGGAAGCTAGATATACTGATGGCATCATCCTGTTCTGTTGTTGTTCGAAATGGTTGTAAGTACACTACTGGCCATTAAAATCGCTACACCAAGAAAATATGCAGAAGATAATCCGATATTAATTGAACAAATATATTTTGCTACAACTGACATGCGATTACATTTTCACGCAATTTGGGTGCATAGATCCCGAGATATCAGTACCCAGAACAACCACCTCTGGCCGTAATAACGGCCTTGAAACGCCTGGGCATTGAGTCTAACAGAGCTTGGATGGCGTGTACAGGTACAGCTGCCCATGCAGCTTCAACACGATACCACAGTTCATCAAGAGTAGTGACTGGCGTATTGTGACGAGCCAGTTGCTCGGCCACGATTGACCAGACGTTTTCAATTGGTGAGAGATCTGGAGAATGTTCTGGCCAGGGCAGCAGTCCAACATTTTCTGTATCCAGAAAGGCCCCTACAGGACCTGCAACATGCGGTCGTGCATTATCTTTCTGAAATGTAGGGTTTCGCAGGGATCGAATGAAGGGTAGAACCACGGGTCGTAGCACATCTGAAATGTAACGTCCACTGTTCAAGGTGCCTTCAATGCGAGCAAGAGGTGACCGAGACGTGTAACCAATGGCACCCCATACCATCACGCCGGGTGATACGCCAGTATGGCGATGACGAATACACGCTTCACCGCGATATCGCCAAACACGGATGCGACCATCTTGATGGTGTAAACAGAACCTAGATTCATCTGAATAAATGGCGTTTTGCCATTCGTGCAGCCACGTTCGTCGTAGAGTACACCATCGCAGGCGCTCCTGTCTGTGACGCAGCGTCAAGGGTAACCGCAGCCATGGTCTCCGAGCTGATAGTCGATACTGCTGCAAACGTCGTCGAACTGTTCGCGCAGATGGTTATTGTCTTGCAAACGTCTCCATCTGTTGACTCAGGGATCGAGACGTGGCTGCACGATCCGTTACAGCCATGCGGATAAGATGCCTGTCATCTCGACTGCTAGTGATACGAGGCCGTTGGGATCCAGCACGGCGTTCCGTATTACCCTCCTGAACCGACCGATTCCATATTCTGCTAACAGTCATTGGATCTCGACCAACGATAGCAGTAATGTCGCGATACGATAAACCGTAATCGTGATAGGGTACAATCCGACCTTTATCAAAGTCGGAAACGTGATGGTACGCATTTCTAATCCTTAAACGAGGCATCACAACAACGTTTCACAAGGCAAAGCCGGTCAACTGCTGTTTTTGTATCAGAAATCGGTTGGAAACTTGCCTCGTGTCAGCACTTTGTAGGTACCGCCACCGGTGCCAACGTTGTGTGAGTGCTCTGAAAAGCTAATCATTTGCATATCATAGCATCTTCTTCCTGTCGGTTAAATTTCGCGTCTGTAGCACGTCATCTTCATGGTGTAGCAATTTTAATGGCCAGTAGTGTATATTGAAGTATACACTACTGTTACCTCCCCATCGCGCTTCTCAGGCATAGAGTAGATTGTGCTGCCATCTTTCCAGGATCTTCAGCTGCCTGGTAATAAAAACGAAACATCAACTACTTTCAGGCAACTGAATATCGCTATCACTGTACCTGAGGGCCAGAAGGTGAGGAACACGGTGCTGTAGGTGGTCACAATGGAGATGAAAGCAGTCACGAGGCTCAACCGCAGGGTGAGTAGGTCCAGCAGGCTGGTCACGGGGCATCCAGAGGACACCTGCCGGGGCAGCAACCGCAGCCCGCGGTGGGCGGCGCCGCCCACACGCGCCCTTCCAACAGCAACTGCGAGCACAGCCTCTGCGTACGCCTCGCTTCTGTCTCCACACAGTGAGCAGGCATGACAAGTAGTGTCAACTGAACTAGGGTGAGGAACACATAACTTCCCGTCCCCGGTATTGGTATTACTCGAACCAAGGAATGATAAATCCGTAGCAAGGAAGTAAATATTAAGTGTACCGAACAGTGAAATTCCTATGAAGTACAACACTAGAAACACCTCATGAGCAGTTGCGACCAACTGTGACAGTTCACAGAGCTTCGCAAGCGTTCGTGTGAGATATCGCACATTGGCTGACATGCCCAAATGCAGTCTGTGGTGTGACTCTAGGTTCCCTTTGTTCAAAGAGCACTTCTTTCCAGGGACCTTACCACAGAAACGAGCAAGGACATCGTTTCTTTTATCTTGGAGACAAACATTTACAAGTGAAACTCTACACCTTATTACTAATTGTAAATTCGCAAATCTCAAAAGGGATAAAGTGAGTGCAAGAAAACTGCCCACAGTAAATGAAAGACTCAGCTTATGATCTTGATATATACTATTCGTAAACATCCATGTGTACATTGAAAAAACATAAAAAAATAGTAAAACCAATTGTAGCTGTACTACCTTTTCCTCACATGTATTCACAGGACCGATATGGGTCATCAGAACTTTGTCACATGAAACTATCAACTTCAGCATTTTCCCATACAACTTTTTGGTGTAGAACACATCTGATGCTATCGAAACGTACGTCAAAGCTGACGTATTAAAAACACTGAAAAGTGAGATAATATTTACTACAGAGAACGTCTGCAACGATCTGTAAGAAAATTCTGCCAAATTGCATGCAGAAATCAGATGTATGATGCTGGCCAGGGCCATGATAATCAGATCTGAAGTAAACCTCTCCAATGATCCTGCTTTCATATCGATCGTAAATGGCATCAGACCAACAATTTTGCATGTGAATTGGAATAACCTGATGGCCAAGAAAAGTTTCTCAGTATTTTTTGGCAGCAGGAGGGTAGCATCGTTGGCTGGCATCACCTGCAAAATCGAAAAAGAGTTTAAACTTTCAGTCAAGGATGGTATCATACGTATAAGCTGTGTACTTAAGTAACTAATTTATAATTCACAACAATTTACAATGGTACATATGTAGCAAAAATCTTTCAAATACATTTTCATGTTTTCTTTCCCTACTGTGTGTAATGATGACTTTATGTTGAGACGTAATTTGTACTTCACAACAGTATAAATTTAACAAAATAATTGTTGACTTTTCTTTTAGTTTCACCCCAAAGTGTAAAGATAAATTCCGAAAAGATGGGTATTTATTGTATTTAAATGCATGTGATACAGTTTTTTTCGTGCTGCATATCAGGTTATTGACAAGTTATTCCAAGGCTATCTACACACCAGCATCGATTAGCATATTTTCTCGGTAGTTGATCAACTGTTCTAGTGATCATTTAAAATTCCAGTAGGGCTTCCTACCTCAGCACCAACCCCCCCCCCCCCCCCCCTGGCAGCCAACAGTACACAAAGAAGTGAGACATTGACATATTGAGGAATGTGAGGAATGATGGTGTGTTTGTTTCATGTTGTATGAAGCTGTAGGTACTGTGATGCTGAAAATCACAGTAGGTAGCCATTTGAATACTAATGATATATCTTATAAACATATTCATATAAACCAGACAGACAAATAATTGTACGAGGAACACGAAAGTGATGGAAATGTGGATAAGAGGAGAAATACTGTAGTTGATCATTAAAAGAAGGAAATACAAAAATTTTCAGATCTAGAAAGGAAAGAGCAAAAATAGATAATTCTACTGATCAGCAATAGCTTAAGACTAGGGAATAGTTTGATACGTAGATTTTTCGATGTTGATTTCGCATTTCAGCTCAACAAAAAATGCAGTTCACTACAGTTTTAACCCAAGGGGAAGCTGCCCTTTGGGCAACTGAAAGGACTGAAAGCCGTCAAACACGCGAGAAATTTTAGAAAGCGTTCTTGTAGAAGTATTGGTCAAATTGTGTGCAGGAAAGATATCGCAAAGAGGTGTTTCACCAAGAGCAGTTCCGCAGGAAGCAAGGGAGTCTTCTCAATCGTTTCGAAAAATATTGAAATAGATATCAGGATGAGTCTATTTCGGACAGATTTGTGTTACGAATAGTAAAAGATGAAGTTGCCTCTTGACATAAGAGAAACGTTAGTCCATGTTCCAGAGACAAAACTTACAACAAATCATATTCATACTAGGTTCTACTGATTTAATACGTGAAGTTCCTTAGGTGAATAATAACAGTATTAGTAAAGGTGGCATGGGTCAGTTCATTCTGTCTCACACACAGAGCTGTAGAGCTATAATTATGGGAGACCACAAGACTGTTGCATTCACTTTGTAGCTCAGCCAGCAGCACCTTCAATGCATAATGCTAAGCCTGTTAACTATTGCGTACCGAATTTCTAAGAAAGAGTAGAATAACAGATGACAGGTACCATCCTAGGTGTTATAGTGATGGAATAGGTCAATGGGAATGCAAAAACAACAGTAATCAGTGGAATCACATTGTGAGAAGCCGCTGTTAGATAAATGTAAGTCGTACTCACTGGCAAAGTGATCCAGTACAAAAGTGTAGCTGTTGACATGAGCTTGCTAGTACAAATTCCAACAGTAAATATGACTGAGGTGACAGGAGAAACCCACCCAACAGCTATGACCAACTCAACAAACTTGATCTGGCTGTATTAGGCTCTCCATAGATGATCGTGGGATACAATGGGGGTGGAGAACACAATTCAGAGAACCTGTTGAGGTATAATGAAGACACAGACATCAGAGATGAGTTCTGTACTGACTATAGCTGCCATGACCAACTGAAAGATTTAGTTCAGGCTGCTATCAATTCTATTGTAGGAAGAATTTCCAATTACAGTATTTGTCTTTGACACATGTGCTGCATTGAACGTGACGTGAACGAGATTATTCAGTAAGGTTGGTGAGGTTACGAGGGTACTTACTTACCGATTACAAAATGGAAGGCTTTTTGTGGCGACTGGTATCAAGTTGTGACCTGTCAAAGTGTAGAAATAGATAGAGGTGATTTTAGGAAATGGGGCCATAGTCTGCCCATTTCTAGTTGCAAACGGATTAACAGTCGAATGCATTTTTACACGGATTTTTTGAGAGAGATGTGTACAAATATGTCCTCCCCTAAGGCAAGAGCTATATGAGTGTCAATGGTGAAAATATTATTGTAGATTTGGTAAAACGAAAGAAAAGATTGTAAATACTGTCAAGGCTTAAGAGTTAAGCTTATTAAGACAAATGGGCACAAATGTGCACACTGTAGTTCTGCGAAGGATGACAAAGATACCATAGTGACAAAGTGGCATGATCTTCAGCTACTAATGACCAACAGCAAACCGAACTAAAAGACGTGTTATTGAAGTAAATAGACGCATTTAATTAGGAGTGCGTTATCATAATTATCAATATCAAATGGAAAAATTTCCACACCAAGTTTATTTCCGAAACTAATGTACAGTCGTGCTCAAAAGTTTACGAACGACCTGAATTGCATTTCGCCTGATTCGCATGCAACCCACATAACGCAGCTGTCTAGCAGGTCCTCTAATCGCTCCTTGGTACAGTCGTTTGACTATTGAAAATGGTTCCAACAATTCACCACTAGAAAACACTACTCTGTATCGCAATAACTCTAGATGTAAAGCAGTACTACCATACTACAAATATCAGGGAACACCTTATCACAGGTAAGACTGTCCTTAATGCTTGCAAGCTCACATTTATTATAATAAATGACATACCTGAAATGTTACCACTCTCATTATTACGTCAGATTGGTAATGCACGTAGTATGTTCGTCGTATTCGTGATTTCCTCTTCAAAGTAACATACCGTACTTATTGTTTAACACAAAATGACATTAAAAATTTTAGTTCTTCACGAGCAGCTAGTCGAGAATATGTGTGAACTTCAAATCACACGACAAACCGTCTCGCTCTGAATATGGATTCAAACCCAGGTCATGCAGACTAAGCAAAGATTTCGTAACTGACGGAAACTAACAGTCATTCCTGATTAGGCATACAGAGAGTGATATACCTCGATTTTAGACAGTGTCATTTAGCAAATACCAACTTTAAATTAGATAACGCAAACATTTTTAATGGACGCGAATTCGTACCCAGCACCTATTGTCCCTGTTAACTAACCACTTCATAACAAGTAACTTATTTGAAATGCCGTGAGGTAAAGCTTTATGTTGGACAGGGATTCGAGCCCAGAACCTAATTGGATAGATATCGAAGCACAATCAACTGTGACATATCGCATTTTCTCGGCAGTAGCTAGATGTTTTAACTGAAATGACGAGACGAAACATTAATTTTTTCCTTCCCAGGACTCCAACCCAGCCCCTATCGCTGTTATATTCTAGAGAAAACTAACGTTAAATATGGGTTTGTTGCACCAGCAGCGACATCTGAGCATGTTTGAACTAGAAATAAAATGACGAAGAGTTCAGTGCTGACTGGGAATAGAACCCCACACATATCGTTGTTGACTGCACACAAAGATACGTCAGTTACCGAATTTTTTTCCACCAGCAGCTCGGAATAACATCTTGAACCTTCAGCGATCTCGCAAATAGTTCTGTGTCTCACTGGGAGTCAAAGACGTCAAATATCGTTAGTGTTGACAACGAATGAAAATACAATAAAAATCGAAATTATTATCCACCAGCAGATAGGTGTTCTCATGCTAGTCCTTGATAATACATAATGAAATATTTAGTGCCGGGCCAGGATTCGAACCCATCCACGCGCAACATGTGGAGATGTTGAGGAATCTGCTGTTCTGAACAAACAACAAATTGCAGTCGTGCTGTATTGTCACGAAGGGTTAGAATTCCGCGTTAAGGGTGGTCTCAGTTGCATTCCCAGTTCAGAACCAAGTTTATCGACATACAGAAGCTGAGATAAAAAATGGAATAAGTGTCCTTTGATCCTACATAGCGTTTGTTTCGTCACTAGAAAAAAATTACTAGTATAAGAAAGGTAATTGTTGATAGAGTTTCTACGTATCGCGACTCCTGACTTTATTGTAGTTCAATCCAACGTCTACTTGGTAGAGAAGGAATATCATGTTTAACATGAATGTCAGACCACAATGCCATTATACCTTCTTCGCTTGGCGTAGCCAGAAGAGAGCAGAATCTGTCTCTCCCTATCTAAAATCACTAACCGAAGTTGGAATCGAACCCAGACCACAGATATATAAGCCTCTCATCAGCAGACCACCAGCTGCCCTTCTCAACGGCTCATTTTTCTTCCATAACGCCGTTGTGCCGCACTGACTGAGAATTCTGACACACAGGCTCCCAGTATCAATTTGCAGCATGTTCAGTAAATTCATTTACTTGGTTGACCTAAACACCATGAACTAGCTGCCTCGTCTACCCAGTGCATACAAACTAGCTGCCTCGGCTACTCAGTGCATACATTGAGCTTTATTTTGTATTCGCCAAAATAAAATCACTTAACTGCCACCAACACAGAACTGCCAACAGTGTAGGTTGCAGAAATTTAAATAGGAAGTGTTCCTTTCCACTTGAGCTACTCTATTGCGCTATCTGGTTGTTGAAAAAACCGTGCAGTGCAAAAGAAAAGGTGTAACTGATTGTCTCTCAGAATTCTAGACCTGGCCACATGCATTATCTCACAGCGCTGTGGAGAGCAGCAGTTTTGAAGGAATTATTGTTCACTTCTGGAGGTATTACAGGTTTGTGTCGGCTAGTAGCGTAATGGTAAGTATCGCGCCCGGTGGATAAGATGTCGCGAGTTCGAGTACATTCGGTGCTGTATTTTTTAAAACGCAACTCTGCTGTCTGCTAAAGTTATCAACGTAATGGAACTTGTAACATCATTCTCTTCACTTCTCAACCCAAAGTAGTCGTATGTGGAAAAGGGCTAACTTCTGCGACATTTTGTTCATATCAGGTTTAACAGACAGCCAGACAGTAGATGCATCTCGAAACTTTTGTATTATGTATGGGTAGGGCGCATCGTGTTAAAATACGGCGGAAAAGTATTTTCTACATTAGCTGTCGTCTGGTAGTGGCATTTTATTCTTCTTCAAACATTGTTTGAGAGCTTTAACTCGGAATACGTTTTCTACATGCATGTAATCAATAAACTGCATGCGCATTTTCAGACTGTTATAGATAACATCAGAGAATTCGCATACATCGTTGATGATTAATTTCTCTCTCATGTTCATTATTGTTTTAACGACATTAAAGGATACCTTACGAAAATTGTGAACTGTACTATAAGAAATGAAATGAAACTACCCACGATAACCTTACGACGAAAGTCTGTTTTAATAAAACTGAGTACCTGTACACAGGTGTGCCTCTATCGTCACGAATTGGTAAAATACTAGTCACTTAGATTTTGATTGGGTCTGTGTTTAATTGGTATGTTGTGTCATACTCAAGATGTATGCAAATGTTGCATTTCATAAATAAAGTTATGCACTCCTAGAAACCCAAAATTTGCTTGTCAGCAGCGGAAGGAGTCGTAACCTGTTTTGCAGCATTGTAAGTTTTTCACCATTGCACTATGAGTCGAAAGTATTTTCTTACGATTTCCTTATCGATGTTTGAACTGACTGTGTGTAGGTCTTTCAAAGCCTGTTTCGCATGTCAGCACGCTACCACAGAGCTGGCGAAGAAGTATGTGGCTTAACTTCCTCTTACGAGACCAATAGTGGCTAGAACTCGGACCGCTATTTGAAGGACGAGATTAGTTGCGATTACCACGTGCAACGTCTTTCCTGGGCTGAAAACCGTAAATTTAGAATCTTTTGTTACACCTCAAGCGATAATAACTCAGATCACTCAGTGGAAATGACAGGTAAAATCAAGTTAACTTTGAGGCTTAATTCCGTGCACACCAGGAAGTAACTCGTCGATCACAGAGTTGCAAACATACACTCCTGGAAATGGAAAAAAGAACACATTGACACCGGTGTGTCAGACCCACCATACTTGCTCCGGACACTGCGAGAGGGCTGTACAAGCAATGATCACACGCACGGCACAGCGGACACACCAGGAACCGCGGTGTTGGCCGTCGAATGGCGCTAGCTGCGCAGCATTTGTGCACCGCCGCCGTCAGTGTCAGCCAGTTTGCCGTGGCATACGGAGCTCCATCGCAGTCTTTAACACTGGTAGCATGCCGCGACAGCGTGGACGTGAACCGTATGTGCAGTTGACGGACTTTGAGCGAGGGCGTATAGTGGGCATGCGGGAGGCCGGGTGGACGTACCGCCGAATTGCTCAACACGTGGGGCGTGAGGTCTCCACAGTACATCGATGTTGTCGCCAGTGGTTGGCGGAAGGTGCACGTGCCCGTCGACCTGGGACCGGACCGCAGCGACGCACGGATGCACGCCAAGACCGTAGGATCCTACGCAGTGCCGTAGGGGACCGCACCGCCACTTCCCAGCAAATTAGGGACACTGTTGCTCCTGGGGTATCGGCGAGAACCATTCGCAACCGTCTCCATGAAGCTGGGCTACGGTCCCGCACACCGTTAGGCCGTCTTCCGCTCACGCCCCAACATCGTGCAGCCCGCCTCCAGTGGTGTCGCGACAGGCGTGAATGGAGGGACGAATGGAGACGTGTCGTCTTCAGCGATGAGAGTCGCTTCAGCCTTGGTGCCAATGATGGTCGTATGCGTGTTTGGCGCCGTGCAGGTGAGCGCCACAATCAGGACTGCATACGACCGAGGCACACAGGGCCAACACCCGGCATCATGGTGTGGGGAGCGATCTCCTACACTGGCCGTACACCACTGGTGATCGTCGAGGGGACACTGAATAGTGCACGGCACATCCAAACCGTCATCGAACCCATCGTTCTACCATTCCTAGACCGGCAAGGGAACTTTGTGTTCCAACAGGACAAAGCACGTCCGCATGTATCCCGTGCCACCCAACGTGCTCTAGAAGGTGTAAGTCAACTACCCTGGCCAGCAAGATCTCCGGATCTGTCCCCCATTGAGCATGTTTGGGACTGGATGAAGCGTCGTCTCATGCGGTCTGCACGTCCAGCACGAACGCTGGTCCAACTGAGGCGACAGGTGGAAATGGCATGGCAAGCCGTTCCACAGGACTACATCCAGCATCTCTACGATCGTCTCCATGGGAGAATAGCAGCCTGCATTGCTGCGAAAGGTGGATATACACTGTACTAGTGCCGACATTGTGCATGCTCTGTTGCCTGTGTCTATGTGCCTGTGGTTCTGTCAGTGTGATCATGTGATGTATCTGACCCCAGGAATGTGTCAATAAAGTTTCCCCTTCCTGGGACAATGAATTCACGGTGTTCTTATTTCAATTTCCAGGAGTGTACATTGCCTTTTTTTTTTTCCTTTCGCGGGCAAGTGCTCTACCAACATTTTTTTTTAATTAGGCAGGTCACAAACACTAACTGAAATACATCCTCTGCCAAAAAGAAAGAAAACAAAAGATTTTAAAACAAATCACAAATTTAAAGGAACAGGGATGTTGTTTCTATTTATTTATTTTCAATAAAGATCACTTTGTTAAAAGGTACATATAGACCATTTCATCGTATATTATGTGCATTACATAGTGAGTGGTGAGAGAAGCGTGAGGTTCATCATCAGCTGTCAAATGTGCACACCGACTGCACCCGGCACACCCCAACTGCGTGGGGGGTCGTGGAAGACTGCCTGAAGATAGTTGGCAAAGGTTTTCCGATAGTGTGACCATCTATGAACCTCATTGTGGGCTTGCTGCAAGAAATACCAAAAGTCAAGTCGCGACGTGGCAGTATCCCCATAGAGGTACGCGATCGTCCAACCTTTGATCCAGATGATCGACTGTGATTTAGTCGCCGGAAAGTAGTCACTCTCCGGATGTAAGAAGGAAGCAGGTGTAATATGTTGCGGGGTCACACGGAGGTAGCAAACCACCATCTGTCTTCCTAGGAGCCAGACGTCCTCCACCGCGATACAAGTTAAGCGGTGATGGTCGTCATCCACTTGGTGACATTTCGGGCGTAGTGGAGTGTCCACTAGTCCAATTGCATGGAGCCGTTGGTTGGTGTTGAACTTGCCACAGGCGGCAGAGAACCAAAGTGCCCGAACGAAGGTAGGAAAGAATTTTTGGTGCACATGTCTCCAAATCTTCGGCCAATGCAACCTGGGGTGTTTCAGTTCAATGACATTACAACTTATCCGCCGTAGCAGCCAAACATAAAAATCCTTCGCGCATGGCGGTCTCGTGCGCGGAAGCTCGTCTCTGATATAACTAAGTTCCACGATAAATGTTGATACATGCGCAAAATGTGGCGTAATGTTGCCCACCGCCACCGGAGGTGTGAGGGACCCTGGAACCAGGAGATCCAGTAGACGGGATGTAAGGGAATCACGTCCGCTACGCCATTGCTTATACATTGTGGTTAGAAGGAGCGCCGTCGCACGGCAGTAAACATTCGTAAGTCCGAGTCCCCCCTTATCCGTAGGGAGAGTGAGCGTTTCGTATCGCACCTTGAGGGGCGATCCAATCATCACGAAATAGCCTAGTGCTGATTGAAGTCGACGTCCGAGCGTGAGTGGTAGGGGCAGGATCTGCGAAATATGCACCATTCGAGAAACCACATAAGTGTTCAGGTACTCGACTCGCTGCAAAGGATCAAGGCGCCGTAGGAGATGTTGTCGGACCATGGTACGTGTTGTCTGTAAAATACGTCGGTAGTTAATTGCTGCAGTATGTTTTACGGATGAGGTAAAGTCTATGCCGAAATAGCGGAATCGTTGCACATAGGAAACGGACTGATTTCTTCCGGCGTAAGGCCCCTGCCCACCGGCATTGCCGCCGATTTGTTCATGTTCACTGCACTACCCGCCGTCACACTGTGGTCCAACAACAGTTCAAGGACCGTCTTCACCTCTTCCTCAGAACGAACGAGCAGCAGGAGGTCGTCCGCATAGGCACGACATTTGAAGGTGTAGCCCCGTAGTTCCATCCCAGAAAGAGAATGGGTGAGCCTCCCAATTAATGGTTCCAACGCTATCGCGAACAGCAGCATCGAAAGAGGGTAGCCCTGGCGAATGGATCGTCGAATTTGAATGGGCCCTGCTATACGCCCATTAACCTGTACCAAGGATTGTGCGCCCCCGTAAATCCTTCTAATGAGACCAGTAAAACGGTCTGGAAAACCCATTTGTTCCAGTACAGCATACAGATAGTTGTGGCGCACCTTATCAAAAGCACTGTCAAAATCAACCGCCACCATCGTCGCTTTAAGCCGGCACTCCTCCGCCAACGCTATCACATCAGGGCATTCGCCAGTAGCTGTTTGCACATTCACCGATCCACCCGGTGTCGTCTGTTCCGGAGAGAGAACGCTACGAATTAACATACGACATCGGGACACTAGCAACCGTGCAAAGATCTTATAGTCGGCATTAAGCAGGGTGATGAGGCGATAATGTGTGACCGTAATTCCTGGCCTCGGTTTATGTACTGGCACCAGGAGGCCTTCCAGAAAAGCCGGTGGAATAGGCGCATCGGAATTTAACATCTCGTTGTACATTTCCGTCCATCGCGGTGCCATTTCGTTGCGAAATTCGCGATAGAATTCAGCAGGAAGCCCATCAATGCCTGACGGACGTGGCTATACGGTCGAGGTCATCGAAAGAGGCGGCTTCTTCCCGATAGATGTGTTGGTAATGGTCGACGAATGCAGAGACAATGTCCGCTTGACGCGTCACTCTTCGGTCTTCGCGGGTGATTAACTCCCGTACCAAAACGCGTCGTCGGTGCTTTCGTTCATTCACGACGTGGTGCATGGAAGGAATCTCGTGCCTTATCGTATCGTGACATCTGGCGCGCACCATGGTTCCCTGAAGATGTTTCCGAGCTAAAGCCACTAGTTTAGCTTTTATCCTTTTGCGTTCGATCCAGATGTCCTGTCCCGGCGGGCCATCATCCAGGTCGCGCAGTGCTGCAAAATAAAAGTCGGTGGTACGGCGGCGCCATTCTGCCATTTCCTTGCTATATGAGATGAACGTACGGCGAAGCGCCGGTTTAGCACAAGTCAGCCACCAATCAAGCATCGTCGCATACCTTCCAACCCTTCGCTCGCTCATCGTCCATGTCTCAAGGATTATGTAGATGTTGAATGTTTAGTTTCCACGGGGCCTTACTGTTCCACACCTCTCTACGGGGAAGAAGCACCGTACAGATGTAAGCGCTGTGATCGGAAAACGCCAATGGCCTGCGTTCCGCGTCCTGGACATCATTTGCTTGAGCCCGTGAGATATAAATGCGATCTAATCTGCTCGCCGAATGACTTTTCACATAGGTGTATCCCGGTGCAGCTCCATGTCGTAATTCCCACGGGTCACTAAGTACAAGGTCGTTGACAACGATTCGCAACTCCTGGCTGATGTTTGCTTGCGGCCATTGGTCTTTCTGGCTGAGAACACAGTTGAAATCTCCACCAATTATTACACATTTAGAACGTCCATGGAGTAGTGGAGCAATGTCTTCTGCATAAAATCGCGCCCTTTCCCGCCGCCGATTGTTTCCCGACGGCGCATAAAGATTGATGATGCGTGTCCCAAACGTCGTGAAAGCCATTCCCCTGGCCGAGGGAAGATAACACACGTTTTCCACTGGGAAGCCATCTCGCACGTAAACTGCCACCCCACTCCCATTGTGATCTCCATGTGACGAATAGGATTGGTAGCCTGCGATGTATGGGAGTGCAGCTATGTGGACTTCCTGCAGCAAAGCAATATCCACATCAGATGCCCAAACCGTTTCCTTCAATAGGTGTATTTTGGCCGGTGAACGCACGTCATTGATATTTAATGTCGCAGTACGGTTCGCATGGCGGTGAAACCCACTCTGTCGAAGCGCAACAACATCTCCCTGCATCGGCGCCGGGGGCTGAGTTAGAAGACGTTTTCTCGCCCCTCTCCCTTCACCTTCAGCAATTATTCGGCCGTCTTCGTGAGTGCCGGCTGCTTCTGTATGACGTCCGGCGCCTCCTCAATATCCTCATACCACATCTTTTCAGGCTGTGATATATTCGTGTCCATAGCCACAGGATCTGCGTCTGGAGAGCCAACTGGCTGTGATTTCTCTTCAGCATCACCATGTCCCGGTACCGTCAATATGACAGACCGCTGTGGGTCGGATCGAACAGTTCCCAGTGCCTCATCCTGTTTCATAGAGGCTGTTGTGTCGTCTTGGTCCACAGGCACATCGTCGTCGGGGCAAGGGGAGTCATCCCGAGGAGATGTCGTGCGACGCCGCCGTTTCCTCCTTTTCGGGGAACGCTGTTTGCGTGATCTTCCGTCCGTGTCCTCAGATTGCAGGGAATCACGGCTGCCCGACAGAAAGCATCCGTAGGAACTGGAAGTGTTTCGAGTCCCATCGTTGAACTTGGCGGGAGTTCGGTCGAAACTAATGATGTCGTCTCTGAGTGCGTTTCAGACGGAACAGCATCCGTAGTGGATGGAAGTGCTTCATGTACTATCGGTGTGGTTGGTGGGAGTTCGTCCTCATCTGATGTTGTCCCTGTAGATTGTATGCTCGACGGAGCAGCATGCTCTGTCATCCCGACGTCTGCTACAAGGTTTCGGAGAGTGCCATCTTGATCTTCACCGGGGCTGTGTCCTTTCGGTCATCAGCGGACGCAGTGAGGGCTTTGGCATAGGTGATCGGTAGTACTGTCATCGCCGGCGACGGCTCCCGCGCATCTGAAGGCAGTTGCGTAAACTGCCGTTGCATACAATTCGACCTGAGGTGTCCCTCCTGGCCACATCCAGAACATGTACGTGGTTGACCATCGTAAATCACGACCGCCCGACAACCACCAATTGTCAGATAGGACGGTACATGCTTCTGAAGATCAATAGTGATCTGCCGCACTCCGTTAAGAACGGGGTATGTGGCGAATTGTGTCCAGCGTTCTGCTGTGTGACCATGTAGTGTGCCGTATGGCTTAAAAGCCTCGATAACTTCCTCAGCCGGGAGCTCAAATGGCAGCTCAAAAACACGTATTGTCCGTATACCCAGACCAGCATGTTCTACAGTTACCGTGCCGACATTATCGTCACTATGGCAAAATGGGAGATCTGCTTTTGTCGCCTGTAGAATTCTCTCACACGCCGCGTCATTTACCATCTTAACATACACCGTGGGACTAACGATGGATAGGTGAATTCCGATAATATCGTTTGGCGGTATCTTGACGTCCTCTCGAATGAATCGTTCCACTGCTAAAGCCTTTGGTCGTTCGTAGTCTTTGCAGAAATTGAATCGTAATGTAGTTTTCCTGTACTTGTTCGCCATGATCGTTGTTACTAGCCCGCGTGCAGACTTAAGTCCACAAGTAAACAAACACTCGCACACGCCGCACAGGCGGAAGTATCGGACCTCCGCTTCGCACGGCCGCTATCGCCGAACTGGTTGCCTTGTTGCCAAATCTCAGTTACGACACCAGCAGGAAGAAGACGAACCTATGTGATATTACAGCGGACTGGGAAGTGACCATAGCAGGTGTCTCCAAGTCACGGCTGCAACGGCTTGGAATACATAATGCGCGTGATTCGCATTTCTGTAACTAGGTTTAGGGACTGGTGCGTAGTTACTAATAATACTCAGAACTGACAGCAAACCAAGCGTCATAAATCAGTAACTCTCATTGTTGTTTTTATATTTTTTTCGTAAGTGTGCTCAAAACTAAGGAACTCATTCACAGACGTTTTCGTGCCTCGCCGATAATCGAGCACAACAAACAAATAAAAAAAAAAAGAATGTGTGTGTGTGTGTGTGTGTGTGTGTGTGTGTGTGTGTGTGTGTATGTGTGACACACACACACACACACGCACACACACACACACACAGAGAGAGAGAGAGAGAGAGAGAGAGAGAGAGGGAGGGAGAGAGAGAGAGATAAAAATCAAAGAGAATGGGAGAGAGCGAGAGTAAAAATTCGTAAAGATATTGAATCGTGGTATGTACATACCACATCATTACGAAATATCGTATTCATGATCTATAAAACAAGAATTAATCTAAGGTAATCTAATCTAATCATATCATATTGATGACTAGCCATGAAGAGTCATGAATTACCAAAATTTTTCCTAATACAAGTAACCAAATCTAAACTTGAAAATAAAAAACCACAATTTTTGTAATAAACCGGGACTTCTGTCAAGACCCTTTCGTCCCTGTTAATTAACCACGAAAGATGTCTGGTATACCTCTATTCTGACGTAACAAAGTGTGCCTGCATTTAAAGATGAAGTGCATGATGTGAAGTTCTGTGACGGAGATACGAACTCAACATGGTTCTTTCCCTGTCTACGGAATCCTTTTCATATTAATATCAAACATCAGCAATTACTCGTAGATTACATTAAAACTAAAGTTGTTGATGAAGACGTTACTTGATAACAAAAACGCGCTGCCTTTCTACATTTACTTGCGCCTAGAAATGGCTATGGATTACTGCCATACCAAATGACAAGAGATCTTACTACCTTCCGATATACGTCTCTGTCAGTTCTTCCATTTGATTTGGTCGACATGACCTGTTTCAAGTTGTGTATGACAGACAGTGTTTTAGAAAATCAATTGCAATAAACAGAAAGATTTTCATTCTAAGTATCCAAGTACAAACATTTCTGCAATATTAGTTCAAATTTAATATTCGCTTCTATAATGTAGGAAAGTATTCCACAGTTGCAAAACTCGCATCCGACTCATTGACCTTACACTCAGTCGCTGACCATAAATTCTAGCTCAGAGTGACACCAGATTAAGTAACCTAATGTAGCGAAGACTGTTTGCCAGTGCTCTTTCTCACCGGAAATTACGCAATTCACTCATCGGGCTCCATAAGTACACTGTAACAGTAATTTCTGTGTGTATGCAATGCATACGGATTAGAATTTAGTGGTGCTCTCTCTTCCACTTCTGTATACAATACGCCTGACCTAAACGGGCCCTTTATCATTACGGGCCCTGGGCAGTGTAACTTCATACTGATAACAGTAATGTGCTTATACTGACAACCTGACTGTTCGTTTTACCTGATTTTGTAATCATCTAAATAAAACAACATGACCTTCCAGTGGTAGACATTTCGTTCCACTTTTCCTTCTGTGAAATTTGTCAGTAAGCTTTTTGCCTTCCAACCAGTGAAATGGGGCAGAGTACGGCCGGTAAATGATTCACAAACCACGATTTAGTGCCGTGAAGGCGATTTCTTTAAACATTGTCGTAGCTGAAGGAATTTAGTTTCGTCTTAAGTCGTCTCAATTAGCAATGTTAACAGACATCTCAAATAGGAAAAAGCTCATTATCCAGGTACGAAGGTTGTAAAACAAACTTCCCACAGTTTGTGTCAGGTTGATCTTTTCGTCTGATAGCACTACGTAAGTATTTTGTCCATGAGGTATCACAAGTAGTGTTCCTGTAGCTGCGGGAATCATTGGCTGAAAACTAGTTTAACACCACTGGGTACAGCAGTGCTAAATATTCGAAATGATTATCAACCTAAGTCTGAGTTCATCCACAAAGTTAGGCGTATTTATAATATTGAAGCTAGACTGTGTATCCTTGTCTTCCTTGAGTGGGCATTGAAAAGCGTTTACACACACGTATACAATACTATGAATACTTCGAACGCTATAGTTAACGATGCTCTCATAAACTACTTTTGTTTTTTAATTCTTCTGGGCCTTCAGCGTGCAATGTGTGTTGTAGATACAGACTTAGAGCAAAAAATTGACAGCCGAGTCGTTCACGTAAGGTGGGCAATACTGTCGTGCTCCTCTCAGAATCCCATGTCCGGCAATATGCTCGATCTGGCAACATTGTATACTGCGGCACTTCCCAGAGGAAGTCTTGACTTAGGTCTTAGTACTTTATTCTTGACTACGACCGTAGTCTTGAGGTAAAACGCGAGACTAGCTAATACGACGTCTGGTAACTAAAAGCACACATCGACAAAGTTTTTATCGCCCCTTTCCTCTCGGTGCTGAAGCTATGAGTGTAATTCAAGGGAATCTACAATAGATTTCGCTTTCTGTCACACTGTTAATAACAGTTTGGTCCAACAATGTTTCAGCGAAAGATATCTTTGCCGACCATCTGCGTCTGAACACCGCATTCGTCTGAGTTCACTGGGACCCGTTTACTACCTACCGGCGGGGGCTGAGGCACTGCATTGTCTCGCTATCTGCCGACAACGTCTGCTCCACTCCGCACTCTCGACCATGTAAAATGCTTTAATGTTGATGAGTGGTGACCCATAAAATCTGTCTACGATTTGTTCAAATGGCTCTGAGCACTATGGGACTTGACATCTGTGGTCATCACTCCCCTAGAACTTAGAACTACTTAGACCTAACTAACCTAAGGACATCACACACATCCATGCCCAAGGCAGGATTCGAACCTGCGACCGTAGCGGTCACGCGCTTCCAGACTGAAGCGCCTACGATTTGTGTTTCACTCGTGATACGAAAGGAGGCACAAAACCATTTTTATTTGATGATTATTTTATTACACTAGAATGCAATACATCAATGTGGCACAGAATTAATTTCGTTGCTTCTGATCCAGTGCACTGCCATTAAAGCGTGACATTCTGTTCTTTTTCCTTTCACGGGAGGTTCCTCAAATAATTTATTATTGTCATGGATTCAAGGCACAGAGAGTAAATGCAGTGTAATGTGTTTGATTTCTTTCTTTGATTCTCTATGGTAAATGGACGCAAAACATTGTGTCAATACCTATCAGAACTTGCTCTATAGCTTCTCAGGCAAATTGCTTGTTTTGAAGTCTATACCTTAATTAATGGAGAAGTGAACGCTGTTCACAAGTGATATTTAAAATATTCAATTGGATTTAAGGCGCCAGAATTGCCCATATTTGAAGCTACCCAGAAAAAAAGTAAGTTGCTAGGGCCGCTGTTAGCAAATGTCGGTTCAAATTGGTTCAAATGGCTCTGAGCACTATGGGACTTAACATCGGAGGTCATCAGTCCCCTATAACTTAGAACTACTTAAACCTAACTAACCTAAGGACATCACACACATCCATGCCCGAGGCAGGATTCGAACCTGCGACCGTAGCAGTCACGCGGTTCCGCACTGAAGCGCCTAGAACCGCTCGGCCACCGCGGCCGGCTAAATGTCGGCAGGGAGTTCCTAATTGCTACTGTGGAAATTTAGCATAGAGGCCCTATAGTAACCAAGAGGTTGATTTCCTTCACACTTATCACCCTGGCATGTGAGTCTTAAATGAAGAACAATATTGAAATTCGTATCGCTGATGGTCGATTCGAATTTCTTCAGAGACGCTGGTATTGCTAAGCAGCTTGGCAGTAAAAAAAAAAAAAAAAAAAAAAAAAAAAAAAAAAAAAAAAAAAAAAAAAAAAAAAAAAACAGAAACTCGCATACGCTGGCCCCTACCAGGGTCAGAACTGACGACTGATTGAGCCGTTCTGACTCAAGACACATGCGGTACCACCGGGCTACGGACACACTGCTGCCTGTACGCCACTCTCATCATAGTATTTATCTCTCAGCCTCATAACGCATCGTGAAAGATAACAAAAGTTGTCACTTACGAGAAGAATAGCATTTCTTTAGGCAAAAAATTGAATTTTCTGTCTCATTGTCTCAGTTTACATGAGGATTATATAGCACGAGTAATTCAAATGGAAAGGGAATGTCAAGTGAATTTAGCGAGTCAATTCAGTACCATACGCGGAAGTGATTGCACTTTACAGTGTTGCCTAATGTTTGTGACGACGTTGCCAGTTCTCTGCAGTGCTAGGAACAGCTCTGTGGCGGTACGCGAGGAGAATCCCGTGCTCGTGTCACAGGAGGATATGGAGAGGAGGCGCGGGATTTGGTTAATATGCAGCGTTTTCTCCTACCAGTTGTGTCAAACATTAAGATGTATAATTTTCCATCACGGTCACAGTTACCTACAAAATATATACGAATAAAACACTTACCTTGTTACTTTGTGACAAAAGATCATGTCAGTACAATAAAATGTCTTAGGAAATCGCATACGCCCACCTGTCACAAAAGTAAGATAACAAACAGTTTGCACCTCGAAATCGATTGCACCTATGTGCAGTCTTGTGACGTTTAAATAAATCGTCTTAACGGCACTAAATCGTGGTTTGTGAATCATTTACCGGCCGTACTCTGCCGCATTTCACTGGTTGGAAGGCAAAAAGCTTACTGACAAATTTCACAGAAGGAAAAGTGGGACGGAATGTCTCCCACTGGAAGGTCATGATGTTTTATTTAGATGATCACAAAATCAGGTAAAATGAACAGTCAGGTTGTCAGTATAAGCACATTACTGTTATCAGTATGAAGTTACACTGCCCAGGGCCCGTAATGATAAAGGGCCCGTTTAGGTCAGGCGTATTGTATACAGAAGTGGAAGAGAGAGCACCACTAAATTCTAATCCGTATGCATTGCATACACACAGAAATTACTGTTACAGTGTACTTATGGAGCCCGATGAGTGAATTGCGTAATTTCCGGTGAGAAAGAGCACTGGCAAACAGTCTTCGCTACATTAGGTTACTTAATCTGGTGTCACTCTGAGTTAGAATTTATGGTCAGCGACTGAGTGTAAGGTCAATGAGTTGGATGCGAGTTTTGCAACTGTGGAATACTTTCCTACATTATAGAAGCGAATATTAAATTTGAACTAATATTGCAGAAAAGTTTGTACTTGGATACTTGTAATGAAAATCTTTCTGTTTATTGCAATTGATTTTCTAAAACACTGTCTGTCATACACAACTTGAAACAGGTCATGTCGACCAAATCAAATGGAAGAACTGACAGCAATGTATATCGGAAGGCAGTAAGATCTCTTGCCTTTTGGTTTGGCAGTACTCGATAGCC
This sequence comes from Schistocerca americana, assembly GCF_021461395.2. Taxonomy (NCBI): domain Eukaryota; kingdom Metazoa; phylum Arthropoda; class Insecta; order Orthoptera; family Acrididae; genus Schistocerca; species Schistocerca americana. Next base: position 132,799,851 of record NC_060122.1, on the reverse strand, counting down.
ATTTCTAGGCGCAAGTAAAGGCAGCGCGTTTTTGTTATCAAGTAACGTCTTCATCAATTACTTTAGTTTTAATGTAATCTACGAGTAATTGCTGATGTTTGATATTAACATGAAGAGGATTCCGTAGACACGGGGAGAACCTGTTCTTGGGAAACTACTTCTATAGTGACCAAAAGGCATCACATGATCTTCAAGTACAGTGTTCCAGCAGCGGTATGAAGAAACTGATGGTAATAATGACGGTAATAATCGAATTACCCGGTAACTTCACACTTCCCAGTGGATTTTCTCGAACTAAGAAATTTGCTGAATTTGTGAAAATTTCAAAAAGGTTTCACATCAAGCCAGTGATGCCTAGAAGGGCCTTTATATCCTGCTGACATGAGAATAGAATAATCTCCGCTTCAGAAGCATGATTTTACTTAACCATTTAATAGACTCTCGTTTTTTCCACTGTGACTAATTTTGTAAGCTAAGCACATCATCTGTTACAGCACACTCCTGGGGCTGAGAAATGTGGCCACAATGGTCTGGCGGAACGAATTATGACAGGTGCAATGTGTGGGTTCAGGCGTTTACTTTTAAGAGGCACAAACAGATTAACTTTACCCCTGGTAACATCAAGAGAAAGACATTATATTCTAGAATCCGCATTAAACATCACGTTCCTTCATTACCAACTGGGCAGAGCCGGTTTACGTTGGGAAATGACATAGCGGAAGTCATGGAAAACAGAGATAGAGTCGCCAGTTAACCTACTTACACTAGAAAATTTTATTTTATTTAATGAACCGATAGCCATTTAAAGGAACAGGGCTCTTACTTTACTTGTACTTGATTGAACTAGAGACGTTGAAAAGTTTGGTTCAAATGGCTCTGAGCACTATAGGACTTAACATCTACGGTCATCAGTCCCCTAGAACTTAGAACCACTTAAACCTAACTAACCTAAGGACAGCACACAACACCAAACCATCATGAGGCAGAGAAAATCCCTGACCCCGCCGGGAATCGAACCCGGGAGCCCGGGCGTGGGAAGCGAGAACGCTACCGCACGACCACGAGATGCGGGCGAAAAACTTGGTGCTGGACTGTGATTCGAATTCGTATCTCCTCTTTCGAGGTTCTGAATCTCTCGGAACAGTATAGTTCAATCATATCGTTCCTTTTCTCAAGACTGCAATCTTCTCTAGGTCTCCTCCAAAGGTAAGTATGTGGGTCCCAATGCTGATGCAGTACAAAAATATTCATAATTTCATTTCAAGCACTATCACGTGTACACTGGCCTGCTAGTGAAAATTAACGTACATTTTTAATGTCTGTTCATGTCTTGCCAACAATCGCAATAGGTGTCGTTATTTCTGGTCAAACACGCACACATCTTTCTATTGGTGAGTAAGCAACTGATACTTAAGCTATATTCGTGGATGCACGGTAGGCCTGCAGTTCGATTGTCGTTTAGGCACAAAAGTTTGTAACCTCATATGAGATTCAAACACCTAGCAGCTGATAAGAAAAACCGATACGGAACATTTGATTTTACTTAGTTAACAATCAGACAACGTGTTAAGTTCGTATCTCCGCCACAGAACTTCACATCATGCACTTCATCTTTAAATGCATGCACACTTTCTTACTTCAGAATAGACGTATATCAGACATCTTTCGTGGTTAGTTAACAGGGGCGAAAGGGTCTTGATAGATGTCCCGATTTATTACAAAAACTGTCGTCTTTTATTTTCAAGTTTAGATTTGGTTACTGGTATTAGCAAAAATTTCGGTAATTTATGACTCTTCATGGATAGTCATCAATATGATATGATTAGATTAGATTACATTAGATTAATTCTTGTTTCATACATCATGAATACGATATTTCGTAATGATGTGGAACGTGTTATTTTAATGAATGATTTCTTTACATACCATGATTCAATTTCTTTACAATATTTTACTCTCTCTCTCTCACTTTCATTCTTTTCGATTTCTCTCTCTCTCTCTCTCTGTCTCTCTCTCACACACACACACACACACACTCACACACACACACACACACACACACACACACACACACACACACACACACACACACACACACACACACATTCTTTTTTATTTTTATTTGTTTGTTGTGCTCGACTATCGGCGAGGCACGAAAACGTCTGTCAATGAGTTCCTTAGTTTTGAGTACACTTACGAAAAAAATATAAAAACAATAATGAGAGTTACTGATTTATGACGCTTGGTTTGCTGTCAGTTCTCAGTATTATTAGTAACTACGCTCCAGTCCCTAAACCTAGTTACAGAAATGCGAATCAGACGCATTACGTATTCCAAGCCGTTGCAGCCACTACTTGGAGACACCAGCTATGGTCACTTCCCAGTCCGCTGTAATATCACATAGGTTCGTCTTCTTCCTGCTGGTGTTGTAACTGAGATTTGGCAACAAGGCAATGTATGTTAGGCAACTCTGTGATCGACGAGTTACTTCCTGGTGTGCACGGAATTAAGCCTCAAAGTTCACTTGATTTTACCTGTCATTTCCACTGAATAATCTGAGTTATCATCGCTTGAGGTGTAACAAAAGATTGTAAATTTACGGTTTTCAGCCAAGGAAAGACGTTGCACGTGGTAATCGCAACTAATCTCGTCCTTCAAATAGCGGTTTCCGAGTTCTAGCCGCTATTGGTCTCGTAGGAGGAACTTCAGACACATACTTCTTCGCCAGCTCTGTGGTAACGTGCTGACATGTGAAACAGGGTCTGATATGGTTCGCACTTCCAGTCTCACTGAGTAGACCGTTTTTATCCCTTCTGTGAAAGAGCTACAAACAGTCAGATCAAACATCGACAAGGAAATCGTAAGAAAATACTTTCGACTCATAGTGCAATGGTGAAAAACTTACAATGCTGCAAAACAGGTAACGCCTCTTTCCGCTGCTGACAAGGAAATTTTGGGTTTCTAGGAGTACATAACTTTATTTATGAAATGCAACATTTGCATACATCTTGAGTATGACCCAACATACCAATTAAACACAGACCCAATCAAAATCTAAGTGACTAGTATTTTACCAATTCGTGACGATAGAGGCACACCTGTGTACAGGTACTCAGTTTTATTAAAACAGACTTTCGTCGTAAGTTTATCGTGGGTAGTTTCATTTCATTTTTTATAGTACAGTTCACAATTTTAGTAAGGTATCCTTTAATGTCGTTAAAACAATAATAAACATGAGAGAGAAATTAATCATCAACGATATATGCGAATTCTCTGATGTTATCTATAACAGTCTGAAAATGCACATGCAGTTTATTGATTACATGCATGTAGAAAACTTGTTCCGAGTTAAAGCTCTCAAACAACGTTTGAAGAAGAATAAAATGCCACTACCAGACGACAGCTAATGTAGAAAATACTTTTCCGCGTATTTTAGCACGATGCGCTCTACCCATACATAATACAAAAGTTTCGAGATGCATCTACTGTCTGGCTGTCTGCTAAACCTGAAATGAACAAAATGTCGCAGAAGTTAGCCCTTTTCCACATATGAGTACTTTGGGTTGAGAAGTGAAGAGAATAATGTTACATGTTCCATAAGTTGATAAATTTAGCAGACAGCAGAGTAGCAGAGTTGCGTTTTAAGAAATACAGCAGTGAATGTACTCGAACTCGCGACATCTCATCTACCGGGCGCAATACTTACCATTACGCATTTTATTTTATTTTTTTTTACTTTAGGACCTCCCTTCTCCCCTCACAGCCCTTCCAAACGCTCACCTTGTTTTGCCTTCTTCGGCTAGCTTCTTTGCTTTTGTCGTTTTTATTATTATTATTATTAAGAGTCCATCCTTCTAACACCTTTTTTTTACTTTTTTATTTTATGTACTTTTTATGTTTTTGATGCCAAATCCTCATTTTTTTTACTTTTTACGAGTGCTCGGCCACTTTTTCGTTTTTGGTTTTTTTTTCATTTTATTATTTTTTTTATTTTGGCTTCTTATTTTTTTACTGTAAGCTGGATGCCTAAATTACCTTAGCTAACATAAATGAGAATTAATATTTCTTCTTAAAATTAATTAAAGGTTATGAATCTTCCTCTTGCTAATGGAAAGACAAGTATATTAAAATAAACTGATACGTGAAGTCTCTCATCTTTATAAGGAAAACATAAAATCTTGCATCCCCTTGAAAAACGTTTTTTAGAACTTAAAACTTCTCTGCGTATGGCATAAGAGGATTAAAAAAAATAAAATACCTAAAACTTGATGTCTAATTTCTACAGGAGGATGCAGTCCGGTGAGTCTTGCCACGGACTTGATTTCTTTTCTGTAGCGTCTCGTGAAAGGATCGATGACATTCCGGTTCCAGTTATCTGTAATCGTGCAAGGCTGACATCTCTGAATTCCGTACCAATCTTAATCTGTTATTGTTCTCTGTATAATTTTATTCCACGATTCTATTTAGGAAGCATGCGTAATTTTTTGTGTAGTCTTTTGTCCGCATGAGATGATGGTGCTGAGTCGTTAGATACACCCAGTAATCTTCTTTGCTTTTATTTTCTGCCTTCAATGTATAGTGCACTGTGTGTCCTTTTAGCCAGTTAACCGCATTTCTTTTCGTATTAGGATATGGCTCTGCGTCTGGAGTCAGAAAATCTGCGGCGGTGAAAGCGGTTGGACATGTTCTGTTAAGGGTCGCTAATTTCTGCTTGACTATATGCCATATGTCTCTTACTCTTTCACACACGAATCGGTATTCTTCAGTGTCAAGAAGGTTGCATGACGCGCACAAGGGCGAATTTGTGAGATGTATAGCATGCAATTTGGAATTAGTTGATATTTTCCTGTTGACTGCATTATACCGAGTTGCTTTCACCTTAGGGGGTAAGTTCCGACCGTGGATATTTTTCCAAATTGCAGACCAGTCGTTGTTGAGGTATTTTCTTTCAATAATATTTCCTTCCTTAGCTTCCATCAAATATGTATAGATGTCCTTTACTCTCTTCAACTGCTGTTCTGAGAGCCTCGAGGAGATATAACTATACTCAACTAGAAAAGTTTTTAGGTGTCAAAGACCAGCTGGTATATGCTTCACATCTATTGGCGGCTGCATGCTTGCTGGAGCAATTTCATTCAGCAAGTGGGCCGTTAAGCTGTCGGGCATCTGTTTCCATTGCTTGCACATTCGACACACATATAAAGCTCGTGACCTGTAACTGACATCAACAAAGTTTAAACCTCCTTTCCTTGTTGGGAGTGTTAGTGTATTGAACTTCACTTTGAAAATGTTGCCTTGGCATACAAAGCTTCCTGTCGCGGATAAAATTCTTCTGGCTGTTTCTAATGGCATCGGAAAAGCTTGGACAACATAGTTAAGTTTGGATGTTATATATACATTTAATAGTTTGGTTTTCTGTATCTCGTCAAGTTGCCTCATACTGTTTCCTTGTACAGATGCTCGTATACTTACAAGTAGTTTTTTTTATAATTGACGGCAATAGTGTGTTGGATGTTGCTCCTAAATTCAATACCCAAACATTTCAATGTGGATACTTCCGTCAGTTGTCCCAGATTTTGCATGCTTATTCCTCTGCCTAGGGTCATGATGCCTGACTTCCTTTTATTTAGTTTGGCGCCAGAAGCAAGTTCATATGTGTGTACAATCTGAAGAGCTTTCGCCACTTCATCTTCATTTATAACCAGGACGCCCACATCATCTGCGTAGGCGTTGCACACTATTTTGTTGCCGTTTATACACAATCCTTGCAGGTGATGCGTGAGTATCGCGCGGAGAGGTTCTATTGCTATTGCGAAAAGGGCCATTGACATTGGTCAACCTTGACGTACGGATCCAGTCAATTCAATCTCTCTACTTAGTTGTCCGTTTATCATTATTCGTGCTACACTGTTTTTCAGAATTTGTTGAATAATCCTCACGAATCGTGGTGGGAATCCCATTACTTCCATGATACCAAGGAGATACTTATGATCTACTCTGTCAAACCCCTTCTAATGACATTAAAGCACATTTTATTCGGCATACATTTGCGGTTGATATTATATCCCTATATTCGCATATATTCTGATAGATGTTTCTGTCTTTGCCTACACATGTTTGGTACGTGCCAGTTACAGAGTTAATAACCATTTTTATTCTTCTTGCTAATACGCGGGCCATAATTTTGTAATCACTGTTGAGTAATGTTACTGGGCGAAGATTTTCAATTGCTTTGCTAAGTGAGTTTTTAGGAATTAGAACTATGATCCCTTCAGGAAATTCTTTGGGAGCGGCAACAGTGCCATTCTTGATTTCGTTGTACATACATAGCAACTTGCTTTTCATTTGTGGCCAGAACACCTGGTAGAATTCCACGGGGATACCATCAGGTCCTGGCGACTTATTTTTAGGACACTGTGCTATTGCGTCGTTCAATTCGTCCTCTTCTATTGCAGCCATGAGATTTTATACTTGCTCTGTACTAGTTCGTCCTGATACGTTTCTAACAAGATCACGCCGCGCCTCGTCGACGGTAGGTTTGGTGGACATCATATCTGAGATATATTTATGAACAGCGTTTCGAATTTCATGCTGTTTAGTGTGCCTGGTCCCATCAGGCAACTTAACTTCTGTCAGTATTTTTCTGTTTCCTCTCTTATTCTCACGCATTACATGGTACATAGCTGTTTCTTCCCCTTCTACAATGTTGTGTATTCTCGCTCTGACTTTAAAACCTTCTGACTGTCGCCGCTTCAGTGCTAAAAGTTTTGCTTTAACTTTCTGAATCCGGCTTAAGTTCTCCATTAATCGTGTGTCCAAGGTGTACAGGTCTGTAAGGCAGCTAAAATAAAATTCAGTCGTCTTTTTATTCCAGAAACTTTTCTGTCGTGAGTAATCGATCAGCATTCTTCGTATTTTAGGCTTCGCACATTGTAACCACCAAGCTATGGCAGAACTGTATAGCGAGAATCGTTTCTCGCATTCTTGCCACACATTAGTAAATGCTACGCGACATTCCTCATCTTGTAGATGTGTAATGTTGAGTTTCCATATGCCCCTCGCTCGGTAAGTCTCTTGTTTTTGCAAATTTACTGTGGTGATGTATGCGGCGTGGTCAGAAAACATAGTGGGCCAGACCTCACACTGGAGTACATGGTTCTTAAGGTTGGACGAGACGTAAATTCCGTCTAGCCTGCTTGCTGAATGACTGGCAAAATATGTGAAACCGGCCTGTGCGCCATGGGTATGTTCCCAGGTATCTGTTAACTGCATTTGGTGGACTATTTTTTCCAGTTCTAAGGACTTGTTGAAATTCGGTGTCTGGTCTTTCGGGCTAAGTACAGAATTAAAATCGCCGGCTAGGATTATATAATTTTGACGTGTACCGAAGAGATGAACGATTTCACTTTTAAAAAAATCCGCTCTAGCACGCCTGTTATTGTTGCCTGACGGTACATAAACGTTGATGATGCGGGCATTATTAACAGTCACTGCAACCCCTCTGCTGTTTTCAAGTTTTGCTATTTGTGTGACACGGATGCCTTCTTTCGTGAGAATTGCGGTTCCCAGCTCTGTACCGATACCGTGGTTTATTATGGCGTTGTATCCACGTATGTTTTCTAATTTAATATCTGGTACTTCCTGTAACAGTAGTATATCAACGTCAGCTGCGTATAGAAAGTCTTTGAGATGTTGTAAATGCAGGGTTATTAATGTTCAACGTAGCGATTTTGTAAGCTTGTGCTGCGTTCATATTGTCCTACTCATTACCGGAGTCAGTATTCGTTATACGAAGTGCTGTCGGTGGAAAATCCTTTTTCACATGTATGTTCAGGCAATGATGTATCCATCGTGTTCAGTTGATCTCTTGGGGCAGGAGTCTGTTCCGTTCCTCCAGTTTCATTCAATTCTTCATCTTGATTCATTTCATCCGATTCATCAGCCCAGGTTTTGTGTTGATTAACTTTTGATGTCTCTTTTTCTGCATTTATAGTATCAGGGAAAACCTTGTCTGTATCGAAATTTGCTAGCAGCTTCAAACTCTCGTGTGACGAATGGTCCGTTGACATGGTGCATGGCGTATTTGATTTGGCTTGCAAGGGGTCAGGTGCCTGCATACTCAGAACCGGATTACTATGTTGTTCTTCATGCAGTTTGTTGCTAATCTGCTTTGCTTTTTCTCGCAATGGTGGTGCCAGTTGTTCAGCGCCCTTATGAGCTAGTCTCCTCTTTTTATGTTTCCTCGGAGGACTGACTCTTGGGAAGGTTGCATCGTTCTCCAATACCTCTTGGGTTTCTTGCGCTCGGTCCTGTTCGCTGGCAAGTGATAGGTTGGTTTCCTTGTGGTTTTCTGGAGACCGCTCATTTTGAAGGATTATAACCGGTTCAGGAGTTTGTTCTCTTTGAACAGGGATATTTGGTTCTTTTTCTTGACTCTTTGGCTGTGTTGTCACCGTCGAGTCGCTAACTTCCATTATCACTTCATTGTCGCGAGCTGCATCTTCCTGAGTAGCGTCCCGAGTGGCGTCAGGAGCGTCACGCGTGTGGAGTTGTCCAGCGGCTGCCGCTACGTAAGTTAAAGGCAACGTTGACATGGCTGGGGGCCTCACTGCTTCGCCCGCAGGTGGCTGGGCCACTCGGCGTTGTATACACTGCGAGCGGACATGGCCTGTACCGCCGCAAGACGCGCAGGTTCTTGGCTGCCCATCATACATGACTATAGCCCGATAACCACAAACATTTATATACGAGGGTATGTGCTTGTGTAAATCAACTCGCAGTTGCCTGATGCCATTCAAGACGGGGAACGTGTGAGCAGGAGACCACTTTTCTGCAAATTTGCTAATTATTTTCCCATACGGAGCTATCACGGAATTGATCTGCTCAGCGGTGATTTCAAATGGTAGCTCAAAGATACGGACAGTCCTTAATCCAAAGCCAGCATGCGTAACACGAACTTCACTAACATTGTCATCGTGATGTTTGAACTTAAATGTTCCGCCACTAGATTCAACAATTTTGTCACACAATTCCGTGTTTCTAAGCTTGACATACACAATGCTACTCACAATTGAAAGGTGAATACCTATAATATCCTCAAACGAAATTTTTAACAACTTCCTCTAACCATGTCTCAATTTCGAACGAATTCGGTCTCTGTCCTTTCTGGTCAAAAACAAATTTCAATGTGTCTCTTCTATTAGACTGAGCCATCTCTCCTTCTAATATGAATCCATCAAGAGTCTGAAACAACGCATCTAACTACTGCAACAGGCGCTTGACTTAACGAGCGGAGCGCAGCAGACCGCAGTGCACAGCACACGCCGGAGGTCCGCACACCACGGCCGCCAAAAGCCGACTGCTGGCAGACACATAGCTGTAATACCTCCAGAAGTCAACAACAATTCCTCCAAAACTTCTGCTTTCCACAGCGCTGTGAGATAATGCATATGGCCGGGTCTAGAATACTGAGAGACAATCAGTTACACCTTTTCTTTTGCACTGCACGATTTTTTCAACAACCAGTTAGCGCAATAGAGTAGCTCAAGTGGAAAGGAACACTTCCTATTTAAATTTCAGCAACCTACACTGTTGACAGTTCTGTGTAGGTGGCAGTTACGTGCTTTTTTTTTTTTTTGGCGAATACAATATAAAGCTGAATGTATGCACTGGGTAGCCGAGGCAGCTAGTTCATGGTGATTAGGTCAACCAAGTAAATGAATTTACTGAACACGCTGCAAATTGATACAGGAAGCCTGTGTGTCAGAATTCTCAGCCAGTGTGGCACAACGGCGTTATGACAGAAAAATGAGCCACTCAGAAGGGGAATTGGTGGTCTGCTGGGCTCATGAGATGCTTTTCTATCTGTGGTGTGGGTTCGATTCCAACTTCGGTCAATGATTTTAGATAGGGAGAGAGAGATTTAATTCTCTTCTGGCTACACTAAGTGAAGAAGATATAATGGCATTGTGGTCTGAAATTCACATTAAAAATGATATTCCTTCTCTACCAAGCAGACGTTAGGTTGAGGCACAATACCGTCTGGAGTGGCGACATGAAGAAACTCAATCACCAGTAACCTTTCCTATACTAGTTATTTACTTCTAGTGGCGAAACAAACGCTATGTAGGCTCACAGGACATTTATTCATCTGAGCTTCTGCATGTCGATAAAACTGGTTCTGAACTGGGAAACCAACTCAGACCGCCCTTAACGCGGAATTTGTTCCCTTCGTGACAATACAGCTCGGCTACAATTTGTTGTTTGTTCAGAACAGCAGATTCCTCAACATCTCCACATATTGCGCGTGGATGGGTTCGAATCCTGGCCCGGCACTAAATATTTCATTATGTATTATCAAGGACTAGCATGAGAACACCTATCTGATGGTGGATAATAATTCCGATTTTTAATGTATTTTCATTCGTTGTCAACACTAACGACATTTGACGTTTTTGACTCCCAGTGAGACACAGAACTATTTGCGAGATCACTGTAAGTTCAAGATGTTATTCCGAGCTGCTGGTGGAGAAAAATTCGGTAGCTCACGTATCTTTGTGTGTAGTCAACAACGATATGTGCGGGGCTCTATTCCCAGTCAGCACTGAACTCTTCGTCATGTTATTTCTAGTTCAAACATGCTCACATGTCCCTGCTGGTGCAACAAACCCATATTTAACGTTAGTTTTCTCTAGAATATAACAGCGATAGGTGCTGGGTTGGAGTCCTGGGAAGGAAAAAATTAATGTTTCGTCTCGTCATTTCAGTTAAAACATCTAGCTACTGCCGAGAAAATGCGATATGTCACAGTTGATTGTGCTTCGATATCTATCCGATTAGGTTCTAGGTTCGAATCCCTGTCCAACACAAAGCTTTACCTCCCGGCATTTCAAATAAGTTACTTGTTAAGAAGCAATATTTAACATCTCTCGTTGTTAGTTAACAGGGACAGTGCTGGGTAGGAATTCGCGTCCGTTAAAAATGTTTGCGTTATCTAATTTAAAGTTGGTATTTGCTAAATGACACTGTCTAAAATCGAGGTATATCACTCTGTATGCCTAGTCAGGAATGACTGTTAGTTTCCGTCAGCTACGAATTCTTTGCTTAGTCTGCATGACCTGGGTTTGAATCCATATGCAGAGCGACACGGTTCGCCGTGTCATTTGAAGTTCATACATATTCTCGACTAGCTGCTCGTGAAGAACTTAAATTTTTAATGTCATTTTGTGTTAAATAATAAGTACGGTATGTTACTTTGAAGAGGAACTCATGAATATGACGAACTTACTACGTGCATTACCAATCTGACGTAGTAATGAGAGTGGTAACATTTCAGGTATGTCATTTATTGTAATAAATGTGAGCTTACAAGCATTAAGGACAGTCTTACCTGTGATAAGGTGTTCCCTGATATTTGTAGTATCGTAGTACTACTTTACATCTAGAGTTATTGCGATACAGAGTAGTGTTTTCTAGTGGTGGCTTGTTGGAAACATTTTCAATAGTCAAACGACTGTACCAAGGAGCGATTAGAGGACCTGCTAGACAGCTGCGTTATGTGGGTTGCATGAGAATCAGGCGAAATGCAATTCAGGTCGTTCGGATACTTTTGAGCACGACTGTACATCGCACGGACAAAACGAAGTTCAGTACCACAGAAATATCACTGATGTTAGATTGCAGAATTACTAAACCATCACAGTTATCTCATTGCAGCTCATTATTAGCAATAACGAAACCCTGTGGTAGTGTCTGCCTTGTACTATATGCCTGAGCTATTGATCAAATCATTATCTTAGTTCACACTAGATGAACAATGAAAACAATTTATGGTGTTAAACTCCTTACAAGCATTGGTCTGATTATTTCGAACTGGTGGGTGGACCACTCAGAACAACCTAGGAAATATACAGCATTCATATTTACAGGAAGGAAAAAATCAATTATTGGCGTTTCCTTTTAGATCAGATACAAGTTCAGGTGTCTTTATCATTGCATCGTAACTGCATTAGGCCTTGACATATTGGACAAGATATCCTTCATGTAGATGACTTATTAATAGCTACCCCTAGTTGGGAAGAATATATTGATTTTTTAGACAGGACATTACAAAAGTTTTCAACTGCAGGAGTCACTGCAAACCTCCAGAAATCTAAGTTCGGAAGAGACCAGGTCAAATTCATTGGCCATGTGATTTCTTCTACAGATGTAACACAGGGTCCATGTAAGTGCAATAATGAATTTTCCAAATTCAAGAACTAGGAAACAGCTTAAGGCATTGCTAGGATTATATTAATTTTTCGACGTTTTATGCCTGACAAGCTTCTATCCAGCAGAGCATTATTAAGCTCGTTAAAGTAAAATGTACCCTGGATTTTGACAAAGAACTGTCAGGTGGGCATTGAGTCAATCAAATATGTACTGGAGAATTCCGAAATCTTACATCACTCTGACATGGAAAAGGATTTCTGTTCTGTAACTGATTTTGTAACATATTACAAGTCCCTAATCAGGAGCGATTTATTTAGTCTCACCTGTGTGGTTTGGTAGCTCAGCTTCTGTACCTCTGTGTGTTAATCTAATGTATTGGACACAGTTCTTGCGTTTTCTTCCGGGTCAGCAATAGAGTCCCATGCCGTGTGTCGATTCTCCTTGTTTGTCTGTGTAGTGTAATTTTCCATGGTCTTTAGTATTGGATAGTTCATGGATAGTTCGGTTGGTTTGGAGGAGGGGCCAAACAGCTAGGTCATCGGTCGCAACGGATTAGGGACGGATGGGGAAGGAAGTTGGCAGTGGCCTTTCAAAGCAACCATCCCAGCATTAGCCAGAATTGATTTAGGGAAATCATAGAAAAACTAAATTAGGATGGCTGGCCGTGGGTCTGAACCGTCGTCGTCATGGGTGGTTTCTTTATTAGTGCGCGCTACCATTTTTCGCGTCCAGTTACTAAACATATTTCAAAATGAAAGCGAATTAAATTCAGCATTTAGTTTCCTTTGTTTGCTATTCATTTGCAGAAAATTACCTTTTCCTAATTAATCTGGTGCCGACTAGATGCATGACCACAACCTTTACGTTCCAGTTCCAATATATCTGGTTCGATTCCTATTCGAACGACTTTGCTTCGTCTCAGTATTCAGACTTTCAAATGACGAACTACAGTCTGATTGCTTAATATACACGATCACGGTCTGCTTAAGATCCAAGAAAAGAAGTAGCACTGTAGGATGGATTTACGTTTGTAGTAACGCCATTGCGGTCGGCGAAATCTGTTGAAGTGCTGATCTCAGCCCATCGATCTCTTGTTCTGAAGACACAAATGATAAGAGAGATCATATTCTGAAATAATTTAATAATACGGCTACACGAAAAGCAGACAATATTTCTGATGTTAGTCTCAGAAAATTTAATTTTTCCCTCATTGACTAATTTCATCAGATACTATCGAAACTTTGTTTGGCACCGTTTGCTTCCTAATCACTATATTAGGATAATAAGAGTAAACAACAACATAACTTATATGTACAGGGGCTAAGGACCCTGATCTGTACTGGGTGTACTCCCTCGATATGCAGGTCAGCTCCCTTCGAACCAGATCTGCTGTGATAAACTGTGCACAACGCAAAGAACGTGAAAAGTAATGGTCCTGACAAGAAAGTCGTTAGTAGGTCATTGTTGAAATCAGTGGTAATGAATGGAATAAAGGGCTTCATCTACATACTGAAATAAAAAATAGGTGTTGGTTGGTTGGTTGGTTGGGGAAAGAGACCAGACAGCGTGGTCATCGGTCAAAAATAGGTGTACTTTGGACCAACTGTAGTTTATTATAAAAACATTCCACAGTGGGCACAACACATGATTAACAAATGTAATAGTTAACTCTCACACCAAATGCAGATTAGTGGAAGTCAGAATATAAAATGCGTATATTTCACAGAATTGATAAAAACTGGGCTCTCAAAGTCCGTGGGGCTGGAAGAAAATAATCTGGTAACTAACTCGCAAAATCATCTAAACAAATCAAGTACACAGTTTCACATGAATCATGATTGTCGGTAGAGCACTTGCTCGCGAAAGGAAAAGGTCCCGAGTTCGAGTCTCGGTCCGGTACACAGTTTAAATGTGCCAGGAAGTTTCATATCAGCGCACGCTCCGCTGCAGAGTGAAAATCTCATTCTGGACACATTCCCCAGGCTGTGGCTAAACCATGTCTCCACAATATCCTTTCTTTCAGAAGTGCTAGTTCTGCAAGGTTCGTAAGAGAGATTCTGTAAGGTTTGGAAGGTAGGTGACGAGGAACTGGCAGAAGTAAAGCTGTGAGGACGGGCCGTGAGTCGTGCTTGGGTAGCTCTGTCGGTAGATCACTTGCCCGCGGTCGTGCTTGGGTAGCTCTGTCGGTAGATCACTTGCCCGCGAAAAGCAAAAGTCCCGAGTTCGAGTCTCGGTCCGGCACACGGTTTTAATCTGCCAGAAAGTGCCACATGCATAGTTTATCATCTGAGTGTCTGTGAATTTGTCTGCCAGGTGGTTGTAATCCTCCACTTCGTATGTTACATCGGACAAGTGATGAAGCCTCCATCATGGTCATAAGTAGTGCTTCAGCAACTTTTCCAATAGTCGGACTTTGTGGACAGCCTTAAATATCCATAGCAAGGACCGCAGGCTTTATCTCAGTGCCTGCCGCTTTGTATTATTGCACAATCCATCATTATACTGGGTGTCCTGGGTCCACACTTCGTCGGACATGGTGATGAGCTGTTTCACGTAGTCAACCTGAGTGTCATCCAGCTGAAATATGAACTGTATACCCATTGTCGGTTCACCCTCACGATAGTGGAGCATAAATAGTTGCAATCGTGTATTGTTTTGCTTCAATGCATTGTATTCGAATGTCATGAAGGTACTATTACAACCCAGTCTCTCTGCACAGCATCAACGTACGTCATGAGCGTATATGTTAACGTCTTACTGAGGTGTTCTGTGGGTTCTAGAAACTTGTCGTCCTGCGGGCGATATCACAACATGAAATCACCCTAATCCTAGTCTCGA
Source organism: Schistocerca americana (assembly GCF_021461395.2). NCBI lineage: Eukaryota > Metazoa > Arthropoda > Insecta > Orthoptera > Acrididae > Schistocerca > Schistocerca americana. The sequence continues at coordinate 132,784,803 of NC_060122.1, read as the reverse complement.
CTGCAAGACTTTTCTAGCCGGCCGGAGTGGCCGTGCGGTTCTACGCGCTACAGTCTGGAACTGAGCGAACGCTACGGTCGCAGGTTCGAATCCTGCCTCGGACATGGATGTGTGAGGTGTCCTTGGGTTAGTTAGGTTTAATTAGTTCTAAGTTCTAGGCGACAGATGACCTCAGAAGTTAAGTCGCATAGTGCTCAGAGCCAAAACTTTTCTACGATCAGAGCCCACCATACAGGGTGCTAATTGGTTCAAAATATCTTCTACAACGAATTTCACAATCATCAGAACTTCAGCAATATAGCGGGTGAAGCAATGGTGTAGTCTAATATTCATCCATTGCTGTTAGTCGTTTTCGGGATCCTCCCAGGGAAATAGATTCAGATTCGTTTGAATGGAATTGAAGCAGGCGGGATTGTTACCAAGTGCTCTGAGGTATTAGTGGTATGTGATTCCGTCTTTGGAATTCCTTACAGTGGTTCGCATGGTGTCTAACAGATTAGTGGAAACCTGGTCCTCATCTAATTCTGTCTGGAGTCTTCACGAATTCCAGGCGACTAGAAGTTGGTGCGTTGTAGAAATACCTGAGGATAGCTGGTTGTAGATGGATTAGAATAACGAGCAACCATTTCTGCCCCATTAGATCATAGATCCTCTGATACATACTCCGTTAGTTAATTGGAAGTCTCGTTTGGTCGGTTCCACTTTTTTCCATGCTTCTACTGTTTGATATTTGTTGGATTTTCCCTCTCTTCAACAGTAGTGTCATACATAACGATCACTAAGGTGTTACCCACAATACTCTGTTCTGCCAATGGAGTCCTTGAAAGCCATTTGGCAGCCTTACGCTTGCGTCAGTTATTGTGACCCACTGGGACCTTATACGCCTGAACCCTCAGCGCCCATCTCGCCAGTGGACTCGACAGATCATTGTTGCGCTAATAGCCTTGGGCCAGTAGCTGCAAGTGTGTCGACCTGTGGGTTGTACACTGAGGTGGTGAAAGTCATGGATACCTCGTTTCAGACATCCTTTTGCCCTGCGTAGTGCAGCAACTCAACGTGGCATGGACTCAACAAATCATGGCAGTGAACCGTGGATTTAATTTTCAAATAATATTCTTAATAATTTACTTTATTTACTAGCGATTCATCAAGAACATTAACACATTTAATCACACTATGGAGCGTGGATGTAGTTACCAGGGAGTAACTGATGAAATCAAAATGAAATTGCTTTTAACAAATGGGAATTTTATTCCTAAAACCTTTTCTGTTTTTTAAGAAACAGATTTAAAATTATAAGCAGAAAGCACCCTCTAAATATCATGTTACTATTTATTCACAGGCAGAAAGAAACAAATTTTTGAGTCTATGAGCTTTCGGGCTGAGTACCTTGCCGCTCCCGTTTGACACGGCCGTAGTCACGACCGCTCACAACAACCTCTGAAAGACTACACTGAAGCAAATCTGCAACACACCATATTACCTTAAAGTAAAAGTGTTAACAATTCACACACACGGACGCAAACTATGCACCCCGTAGGAGGGATGGAAATGGTACAAAACACTAAAAATTAATATATTAACTTGCCACCGAAAGTGCAACTTGATTTTAACTTCTAAGAAAAGTCTTACAGTGAAAGGGTGGCAACTTTATATACTAAAATGATCATTTAAATAAAAGCCCATAAAATGCAATCTTATATAAAATTCTACAAAACAAGTTAAGATGCTCTACAGTACACAGATATCGCCTCTCAAGTTGATAGGCAAGATCGAAACATATATCCAGAATTAGCTCGTTACACTCCAAGCAATAAATTCGTTAGCACACGAAATACGACAAACATGACAGAGGCAGCTCCGAACGACAGACATACGCTAACTGCCTAACAAATGCGGACGAGAGACAGACGAGCAAGCTGGGGACGAGACACTGATCAAGAAAACAAGTAGAATTAGAAGAGTAAATCACACAACATAGCACCAATCACTTAACTGCGATTTCTGGAGAAGACCTGGCGCGGCACCCCAAAATCACTCTCCCGAACCGTCCGCCTCCAACCGCTTCAACGGACGCAGGGAGGCGCGCCCATCTCCCGTCTTCCCTGGGCCACACCAACCGACCGACTGCCCGCTGCTTCGCCCGCGACTGCTGCTCCGTCGCGACTGCCCTGCTGGTGCGTCTCCCACTCACTTCCAAACACACTACGGCGGGAATACTGGCCCGGACCCAACCATGCAGAGGAAACACGCCCACTGGCAAAACGACATACTGCACCAGGAAAGAACCGAGCCAAGCTCCACAAGATGGTAACCGAAGGGGCCCAGAAGCGCTCGGAGAACCAGTTACACCACGGCGTCGCAGCTCACACCGGCCAATGTGATGTCGTGGGTTGACTCCTGTTGCTCTCGGGTCGACCGCGAAGTCACTAACCCTCGCTATACGCCGCGACCTCACATGCGCCGACACTCAAGACCGACAAGTCTTCTTGTGTCTCAGTGCGCGACCGACAAACCGATCGATTCAATCACTCACTGAGTTCTCTTAGTGGCGAAGTGGAAGGATTCACATTTTGCCGGCTTTAAAGGTTGATCCGACCGACAAACATACTAGCACTCCGACCGACAGACATACACTAACCGCCTCATAAATGCGGACGATAGACAGACCCAGATTGACTCTAGACTCACCCAGACTGACGGACTGGCGAGCTCATAGCGCCCCTTAAATGCACGTGAATAGACAACCTTTCCCCTTTCCCACCAAAGTTGCGATTGCCACAGCGCCGCCACCGCCAGAAACGGAGGACGACTGCTTCACATTGCGCGCTGTGGTGCGCTCTTCGAAACCGCAATTTTTACTACGGCTGAGGCAGAAATTTTGAGCCATGATGCATCTATAGCCGTCCGCAATTGCGAAAATGTTGCGTGTGCAGAATTTTCTGCGCGAAGTAATCTCTCGCAAAATATATTGTAAATGCTAGCGGGGATTCATGTCGGGTGATCTGGGTGGCCAAATCATTCGTTCGAATTATACAGAACGTTCTTCGAACCAGTGGCGAACAGTTGTGACCCAGTGTCATGGCATACTGTCATCCATGAAAATTCCATCGTTTTTTGGGAACATGAAGTCGATGAATAGCTGAAAATGGTTTCCAGGTAGCCGAACATAACCATTTGCAGTCAATGATCGGTTCAGTTAGACCAGACGACTCGGCCTATTTCATGTAAACGCAGCTCATACCATTATGGAGCTACCACTGACTTACATAGTACTTTGTTGACAACTTGTGTCCATGGCTTTATGGAGTCTGCGCCACGCTCGAACCCTATCATCTGCTCTTACCGACTGACATCGGGACTCATCTGACCAGGACACAGTTCTCCAGTCGTCTAGGGTCCAACCTACATGGTCAAGATCAGGATAGGTGCTGCAGGCGATTTTGTGCTGTTACTAAAGGCAATCACGTCGGTCATCGGTAACTGTAGTCCATCAACCCCAAATTTAGCTGCACTGTCCTAACGAATACGTAAGTCATACGCTCGAATAGATTTGTGAGGTTATTTCACGCCGTGTTGCTTTGTTTTTCAGCACTACCAGCTCCGCAAACGCCACTCCTCTCGGCTACTGCGTTGTTCGTGATGAGAGGTGACGCCTCAAGTTTGGTATTCTCAGCACACTCTTGACAATTTGGATCTCGGAATTTTGAATTCCCTAACGATATCCGAAAAGGAATGTCCCATACATCTATCGACAACTACAGTTCCTGCCGTGGGTCCATAATCACTTCATAAACCTTTTCACGTTAATCACCTGAGTACACATGACAGCTCCGGCAATGTGCTGCCTTTTATACCTCGTATACGCGATACTACCACCTCCTGTATATGTACATATCGCTATCTCATGACGTTTGTCACTTCGGTGTAATAACTGACACACCAGTGGATTGAGCAGCGAGGATAACAGAACTCAGCTGTACACGGCACTGCACCGCTATAACCGCGTTGTAAGTGTAGCGGTATCATCACACCAGGCTAATTCTCTTGGTCTGGCAAAGTGCCTAGGCACTGGAATTTAGCGCAACAAGTGGGCACCAGAAGCTTATAAATAAGTCTGGATTTTAAGGCAGGGATCACTCGTCATCGTCGGAAGAAATCTGTACCGCCACGGCGCCACAGCAGTGATGGACAGCCAAATGGTTCAGCCAGCTGTAGCCAAGGATTCAAGACTGGGCTACCCCTGCAGTCGTCATTTGGTCCATCATTGGACTGGGTATCACAGCCCTACCAAATGGCTCTCACCACTATGGGACTTAACATCTTAGGTCATCAGTCCCCTAGAACTTAGAGCTACTTGAACCTTACGAACCTAAGGACATCACACACATCCATGCCCGAAGCAGGATTCGAACCTGCGACCGTAGCAGTAGCGCGGTTCCAGACTGAAGCGCCTAGAACCGCTCGGTCACCGCGGCCGGCCATAGAGCTACCGGTCTGCCCCCTGCACACAACACCAGCCGCCAGCTGACCGCTGTCTCAGGTTGGCGACTTGTACTCCTCGCGCAGCTGCCTTCTCGTTCGTTCGCAGTGACGCGAGAGGGATGAGAAGCCACAGAGCCGCCGAGCCTAGGCGTCGCCGGTGGGAGCAGCGCAGGCGCCGCCACCGCGCCCGCTTGGGGAGCCGAGGGGCCCTCTCCCAAGTGGCTCGCCATTGCAGCATATCTCGGCGCAACGTTGACGTCAACGCCAGTAGCTTACAGGGACGCCGGCTTCAGTAACGTGAGGCGACAACTCAGCAGGAGGAGGAGGCGGAATCCGCTTCCTGTCCATCGGCCTAAGTCACGGGCCTACCTACCTCACTACGTTGTGTACCAATGTCAATAAATTTCTTTGTAATTGTTAAGATCTCTTGCTGTAGGCTCCACGGCCTGTCATCACCACTCACTCATCCCCCAGTGTTCGAAGCACGCTACAGAGTGTTGTATGGAGCGCTGACATCACAGCAATCATCAGTGGATAGTTGCCACTCCCGCATCATCCAAGTCGCAGCCCACTGTATCATAGGGTGAGCGAGGCAGCTTTTGCTCTAGTGTGGTGATAGTCCTGTGGCCTAAGTTACGTGAGGACTAACTTTACAAGAAAAAGATTGAGTTGTCGCAATTTAAGGGGAATTGCAGAGAGGAGTGTCTGGTGCCTGTGTATTTTACTCATTGTAATTTGCTTGGGCACTCTGTCCCATGTGCTGAATCGGCAGGAGTGAATTACATTTCATGAAATCGCTTAGGGGCTTGCGCAGTAGTAACATTGTTACCATCAGATCACCGAAATCAAAGGGTGTCAGGGTTAGCTAGCACTTGGATGGGTGACTGCCCGGGCCTACGCTGTTGGTTAGTGGCATGCTCTCAGTCATTGTGAGGGCGATTCAGGAGCTTTTTTTATTTAATTGTATGGCTAGGGCCGCCCGCCGGGCAGGCCGTTCGCCGTGTGCCTGTCTTTCAGTTTGACGCCACTTCGGTGACCTGCAATCAATGAGGATGGTGGGATGATGATGACAGCACAACACCCAGTCCCTGGGCGGAGAAAGTGACCCCATCCAGCCGGGAATCCAACCCGAGCCCAGAAGATTGACAATCTGTCACGCTGACCATTCAGCTACCGGGAACGTTAAATCAGTAAGTGGATCGAAATAGCATATCCAGACACTCTGGGATGATAATGGCATTGAAACAGAGGATGACACGCGTAAAGCTGAAATACTAAACACCTTTTTCCAAAGCTGTTTCACAAAGGAAGACCCACTGCAGTTCCTTCTCTAAATCCTAGCAAGAACGAAAAAATAGCTGACATCGAAATAAGGGTCCAAGGAATAGAAAAGCAACTTAAATCACTCAACAGAGGAAAGGCCACTGTGCCTAGCGGGATACTAATTCGATTCTACACAGAGTACGCCAAAGAACATGACCCCCTTCTAACAGCCGTGTACTGCAAGTCTCTAGAGGAACGTAACGTTCCAAATGATTGGAAAAGAGCACGGGTAATTCCAGTTTTCAAGAAGGGTCGTCGAGCATATGCCCAGAACTATAGGCCTATATATCTGACATCGATCTGATGTAGAATTTTAGAACATGCTTTTTGCTCGCGTGTCATGTAGTTTCTGGTAACCCAGAATCTACTGCGTAGGAATCAACATGGATTCCGTAAACAGCGATGGTGTGAGACCAAACTCGCTTTATTTGCTCATGAGACCCAGAAAATATAAGATACAGGCTCCCAGGTAGATGCCATTTTCCTTGACTCCCGAAGGCGTTCGATACAGTTCCGTACTGTCGCCTGATAAACAAAGTAAGAGCCTACGTAATGTCAGACCAGGTGTGTGTCTGGATTGAAGAGTTTTTAGCAAACAGAACACAGCATGTGGTTCTCAATGGAGAGGCGTCTACAGACGTTAATGTAACCTCTGGCGTGCTGCAGGGGAGTGTTATGGTACCATTGCTTTTCACAATATATATAAATGACCTCGTAGATATGTCGGAAGATCCAAGCGGCTTTTCGCAGAAGATGCTGTGGTATACAGAGAAGCTGCACCATTTGAAAATTGCAGTGAAATGCTGGAAGATCTGCAGCGGATGGGCACTTGGTGCAGGGAGTGGCAACTGACCCTTAACATAGACAAATGTGATGTATTGTGAATACATAGAAAGAAGGATCCTGCATTGTGTGATTATATGATAGCGGAACAAACACTGGTAGCAGTTACTTCTGTAAAATATCTGTGAGTATGCGTACGGAGCCGGCCGAAGTGGAAGATCGGCTCTAGGCTCTTCAGTCTGGAACCGCGCGACCGCTGCGGTCGCAGGTTCGAATCCTGCCTCTGGTATGGATGTGTGTGATGTCCTTAGGTTAGTTAGGTTTAAGTAGTACTAAGTTCTAGGGGACTGATGACCTAAGATGTTAAGTCCCATAGTGCTCAGAGCCATTTGAGCCATTTGAACCAAGTATGCGTACGGAGCGGTTTGAAGTGGAATGATCATATAAAATTAATCGTTGGTAAGGCGGGTGCCAGGTTGAGATTCATTGGGAGATTCTTTAGAAAATTTAGTCCATCAACAGAGGAGGTGGCTTACAAAACACTCGTTCGACCTATACGTGAGTATTGCCCATCAGTGTGGGATCCGTGCCAGGTCGGGTTGACAGAGGAGATAGAGAAAATCCAAAGAAAAGCGGCGCGTTTCGTCATAGGGTTGTTTGGTAAGCGTGATAGCGTTACGGAGATGTTTAGCAAACTCAAGTGGCAGACTGCATGGGAGGCGCTCTGCATCCGGTGTAGCTTGCTGTCCAGGTTTCGAGAGGTTGTGTTTCTGGATGAGGTATCGAATATATTGCTTCCCTCTACTTATATCTCCCGAGGAGGTTACGAATATAAGTTAGAGAGATTCCAGCGCGCACGGAAGCTTTCCGGCAGTTGTTCTTCCCGCGAACCACACGCGACTGTAACAGGAAAGGGAGGTAATGACAGTGGCACGTAAGGTGCCCTCCGCCACACACCGTTGGGTGGCTTGCGGAGTATAAATGTAAATGTAGATGTAGACGGACGATAGAGGAGCTACTTAACTGTAAGTAGTGGCTCCATTCACGAAAACTGACCGGGAGAACTATGTGTGGACCACGTGCTTGTTCTATATCAACATTACGTGACACATATCAGCTTAGGATGACACGGCGGTCGGCAAGAGCCGTGGCCCTTCTGTGGCCTGTTCGGACGGGGTAACCGCTTTGGGCTTACAGATAGACAGTGTACAGTGTCTCATGGTTAGGCAGAAGAAGCAGATTGATAGAATATTCCTTCTCTTTATAACAGTTTTATTCTCTGGATTTCTCCGTGTCGTGAAAACGAGTAAGGTAGAGGAAGAGCCAAGTTTACAGACACAAGATGCCACCAGTGAGGGGCTTTGCAACCGTTAAAGAATGAGGTAGCCCAGTTGACAGTGGATAATGTTGTTGCAAATAATATTGGCGGAGAAGGATCACGAAATAGTACTGTTAATGACTCACGTTCTAGAGGTGGATCCAGCTAATGCTAACTTTGTCTCTTCCTTCTCTGGCAGGGTGTCTAAGGATGCGTGTATTATTTGTGGAAGACCTTAAGTCGTCAGCTAACGTACGGAGTTGGTCAGATAAGCTGTTACTGCAGAGTGTGAGGTTACTCTTGAAGGGGAAAGCTAAATTGTTTGTAAGGAAAGCAAAAGCTTTGCATAAGTCACAGACTTTTGATCGTATGTAACAGAGTTAAGAACGACGCTATAGGAAGAAGAACAGTGCATGGAATTTTGGTGAACAGTTAGGGACAGTGCCCAGAAGGCGTAGTGAAGCTGTGAAAGACTTGGCGGATAGGATTAGGAAATTGTTCACACCTATGAGTTATCGCAGAACGACGAGGTTTACAAAGTAGTGCTGCAGGAGTCCGAACAGCGAACACTCGATGCTTTTCTGAGGGGTTTATCTCCAGGTAAGTCAAGGAGGCTGCCTACAGGTGCGCCTAAAGAGAACCATTCTGGGATTGCGCCATAGGGTGGTGCGGTTTTGGGTTCCGCTGGATTGGTCAGGAGTCCACTACACACAGCAGGCGGCTACACGGTTAGCATGGATTGTGTATCGTGGACTGGGCTGTTTGTTAGGTTAGATAGCCTCGGGCAATTACAGAAAGGGCAACAGCCTCAAAGAGTGCGGGGCAAAGTCAGAATATGCGGGGACCAAGCAGCAATCGGTATTGTAATTGTGAACTGTCGAAGCTACGTTGGTAAAGTACCGGAAATTCAAGCGCTGATAGAAAGCACCGAAGCTGAAATCGTTATAGGTACGGAAAGCTGTCTGAAGTCAGAGATAAATTCTGACGAAATTTTTACAAAGGCACAGACGGTGTATGGGGAGGATAGATTGCGTGCAACCTCTGGTGGCGTGTTTATCGCTGTTAGTAGTAGTTTATCCTGTAGTGAAATGTAAGTGGATAGTTCCTGTGAATTATTATGGGTGGAGGTTACTTTCGAAAACTTATCTAGGTCAATAATTGGCCCCTTTTACCGACCTCCCGACTCAGAAGCATTGGTGGCAGAGCAACTGAGGGAAAATATGGAATAAATTTCCTCAGCATGTTATAGTCTTAGGTGGTGATTTCAATTTACCAAATACAGACTGGGACACTCAGATGTTTAGGACGGGTGGTAGGGACAGAGCATCAAGTGACATTATACTGAGTGTACTATCCGAAAATTACCTCGAGCAATTAAACAGAGAACCGACTCGTGGAGATAACACCTTGGACCTCCTGATTACAAACAGGCCCGAACTATTCGAATCTGTAAGCGCAGAGCAGGGAATCAATTATCATAAAGCCGTTGCAGAATCCCTGAATATGGAAGTAAACGGGAACATAAAAAAAAAGGGAGGAAGATTTATCTGTTTAGCAAGAGTAATAGGAGGCAGATTTCAGACTGCCTAACACATCAAAACGAAAATTTATGTTCCGACACTGACAACGTTTAGTGTTTATGGAAAAAGTTGAAGGTAATCGTAAAATGCGTTTTAGACAGGTACGTGCCGAGTAAAACTATGAGGGACGGGAAAATCCGAACGTGGTTCAACAAAAACGTTAGGAAACTACTGTGAAAGCAAAGAGAGCTTCACTGCAAATTTAAACGCAGCCAAAACCTCTCAGACAAACAGAAGCTAAACGATGTCAAAGTTAGCGTAAGGAGGCTATGCGTGAAGTGTTCACTGAATTCGAAAGTAAAATTCAATGTACCGACTTGACAGAAAATCCTAGGAAGGTCTGGTCTTACGTCAAATCAGTAAGTAGCTCGAAACAGCATATCCAGACACTCTGGGACGATAATGCCATTGAAACAGAGGATGACACGCGTTAAGTTGAAATCCTAAACACCTTTTTCCAAAGCTATTTCACAAAGGAAGACCCACTGCAGTTCCTTCTGTAGATCACCGCACGAAAGAAAAAATGGCTGACATCGAAATAAGTGTCCATGGAATGGAAAAGCAACTGAAGTCACTCAACAGAGGAAAGTCCACTGGACCTGACGGGATACCAATTCAATTCTACACAGAGCACGCGAAAGAACTTGCCCCACATCTAACAGCCGTGTACTGCAAGTTTCTAGAGGAACGTAACGTTTCAAATGATTGGAAAACAGCACAGGTAGTTCCAGTTTTCAAGAAGGGTCGTCGAGCATATGCCCAAAACTATAGGCCTATATCTCTGACATCGATTTGCTGTAGAATTTTAGAACATGTTTTTTGCTCGCGTATCATGTAGTTTCTGGTAACCCAGAATCTACTGCGTAGGAATCAACATGGATTCCGTAAACAGCGATGGTGTGAGACCAAACTCGCTTTATTTGTTCATGAGACCCAGAAAATATTAGATACAGGCTCCCAGGTAGATGCCATTTTCCTTGACTTCCGGAAGGCATTCGGTACAGTTCCGCACTGTCGCCTGATAAACAAAGTAAGAGCCTACGTAATATCAGACCAGGTGTGTGTCTGGATTGAAGAGTTTTTAGCAAACAGAACACAGCATGTTGTTCTCAATGGAGAGACGTCTACAGACGTTAAAGTAACCTCTGACGTGCCACAGGGGAGTGTTATGGTACCATTGCTTTTCACATTATATATAAATGATCTAGTAGATAATGTCGGAAGTTCCATGCGGCTTTTCGCGGATGATGCTGTGGTATACAGAGAAGCTGCAGCATTAGAAAATTGCAGCGAAATGCAGGGAGATCTTCAGCGGATAGGCACTTGGTGCAGGGAGTGGCAACTGACCCTTAACATAGTCAAATGTAATGAATTGCGAATACATAGAAAGAAGGATCCTTTTTTGTATAATTATACGATAGCGTAACAATCACTGGTAGCAATTACTTCTGTAAAATGTTAGGGCGTATGCGTACGGAACGATATGAAGTGGAATGAACATATAAAATTAATTGTTGGTATGGCGGGTGCGAGGTTGAGATACATTGGGGGAGTCCTTAGAAAATGTAGTCCATCAACAAAGGAGGTGGCTTACAAAACACTCGTTCGATCTATACTTGAGTATTATTCATCAGTGTGAGATCGGTACCAGGTCGGGTTGACAGAGGAAATAGGGAAGATCCAAAGAAGAGCGGCGCGTTTCGTCACAGGGTTATTTGGTAAGCGTGATAGCGTTACGGATATGTTTAGCGAACTTAAATGGCAGACTCTGCAAGAGAGGTGCTCTGCATCGCGGTGTAGCTTGCTGTCCAGGTTTTGAGAGAGTGCGTTTCTGGATGAAGTATCGAACATATTGCTTCCCCCTACTTATACCTCCCGAAGAGGTCACGAATGTAAAATTAGAAGGTTTCGAGCACGCACGGAGGCTTTCCGGCAGTTGTTCTTCCCGCGAACCATACGCGACTGTAACAAGGAAGGGAGGTAATGACTGTAGCACGTACAGTGCCCTCCGCCACACACCGTTGGGTGGCTTGCGGAGTATAAATGTAGATGTAGATGTAGTTGTAGATTAGGTGAACACTGGTATATAAGAAAAACTGACGTTTCGAGAAAGGTGAGGGATCGAAGACATGTATTTGAAGAGCATATGAAGTGTTCTAATTGTGGACGGACAAGTCATATGCGGAGACAGTGCTACAGCCACGAAGGTGTGACTGTTATAAAAAGTAGAGGTACCCATGATTTAATGGGAATGGTAACAGGGGAGCTGTAGGTCGCCAGCGTATATAGGAGTGGTAATAGCGGTGGTCCAGGGGGAGAGAAGGGTCCATTTAACATACCAAGGAACCCAAGGGCTGTCGAAAGTAATAAAAGTAGATGCAGTTAGAACGGATGAAGAGACAGAATGTGCTATAATGGGTGTGATGGATGGTAATAAAGTTTTCGATATAGGGGTGCGTGTGTTAGTGACCTCAAGAGAGCTAGTAGGAATGAAAGCTACGAAACCGTTATAACTTTTGTGGGGCTGGGGTCATGTGACGACTGGGGTCAGTGGTGATGAGTTTTCTGTCAGAGGCAATGAGGTTTAAACAGTGTGTGGGAATGGTGTCTCATGTAAGTGAGGGCTACGGCATGCTCCTAGGAGTGGACTTTCTGTATCAACATCAAATCACAATTGACTTTTGACGATGTGTGGTAGAACGTAGTGGGAAGGCATCTGACTGGGATAAACAGTTATCAATGTTTGTGTGCCACAAGGAATATCTACTGCATAAAACACTCCAGTTAATCCACAAGAAGAGACATTCGCATGACTATGTGTCAGAGGAACTGGGAAGTCGCTATGAGTGAATGTGGAGCCTGGCTTACCGGCTGATACGTTTTGCGTAATAGAACAGTTGGAGGGTAGTGATATATAGGATGCGGCGTGTTGTTTGGTGAAACGTAGTATTGTACACATACAAGAGAGGGATGGGGCAAAGCAGTACCCATAAATGTGGATAATTTTGACGCTGAAGAAGCTAAGTTTCTGAATGGAAAGTTATTACTATATTAGAGGTTCCGGATGAGGAAGATTGCCACAAAGGGAGTGTTTGCTGTGATGAGCCGTAGGATGCTGCTAGGACTGCGAGATATTAAATGGTTTAAGGGGAACGGATAGGACGTGGATACAACATCTGTAGCTAGAACTTCAAGATTCGTTTTTTTCCGCGAAGTTCATTGCCTCCTACGCCAGTAACACAACACAGGATTCCAACAGAAAAAGAATCATTTTGGTATTGCAGGGTGTACCGAATCCAATGATCGGTGAAAGCAGTTTTGGAGAAATTTGGAAACCAATGGTTGGCTGACGGAATTATGGAAGTGAGTTCTAGACCCTGGGGATCAGGAACTGTTGCTGTTACCACCACCTGAAACTACAAACTATGTAGGAAACCTAATCCAACGGCAATAGAAAGCTTTTTAAACCTCGTTAAGGAGCAAGAGTGGCAGGATGTTTATAATGCCGATAACATAACTTAGATGACAAATATAATGCTTTCCTTAAAATATTTCTAAAGCTCTTAGAGAGTTGCTTTTCCTTAAAACGTTGTAAACGGGGTACTAACAGTAAAAGGCAGCTTGGGTGGCTGACTAGTGGGATAAGAATATCATGTAGAACAAAGGGGTATTATATCAAAATGTCACAAGTGCTCACAATCGAGCTACAGTAGCCCACTACAAACAGTACTGTAAGGTGCTTAAAATGTTATTATGAGGGCAAAGAGTATCTAGTAAGCAAATAGAATAGCTAATTCACAGGATAAAATTAAAACCATATGGTCAGTTGTGAAGGAACTGCTCAGCAGCACAAGTTCGACGATATAAAGTCAGTTCGTAGTAACAATATTTCTGTTACTGATAAGTCAGATAAATCTACAGTATTTAACAATCACTTTCTGAGCATTGCTGGTGAATTAAACAAAAACTTAGTTTCTACAGAGAAGCATACAACTCTCATACAAAATGCTTTTCTGAGAGTGATGTCTGAAATGCTCCTCTGTGATACTGACAAGGGGGAGATTGAGTGAATAATTAAATCACTGAAGACTAAGGACTCTCATGCATATGATGGAGCGATTAGCTGAATATTAAAGTACTGTGCAGCACATGTTAGCCCAGAGCTTAGCAATATTTGTAACTTCTCCTTAAGGAATGGTCAGTTTCTTGAACGATGAATCTACTCAGTAGTAAAGCCGTTTTATAAAAAGTGTGAAATGAATAATGTAGACAGTTTTAGGCCTAATTTTATGCCACCAGTATTTGCTAACGTTATTCAGAAGGCTGTGCATGCATACATGGAAGAGGCCTGGAGACACTAAAAGGTTTAAGATAGATTATATAATGGTAAGACAGAGATTTAGGAACCAGGTTTTAAATTGTAAGACATTTCCAGGGGCAGATGTGGACTCTGACCATAATATATTGATAATGAACTGTAGATTAAAACTGAAGAAACTGCAAAAAGATGGGAATTTGAGGAGGTGGGACCGGGATAAACTGACTAAACCAGAGGTTGTACAGAGTCTCAGGGAAACCATAAGGGAACAATTGACGGGAATGGGGAAAGAAATACAATAGAAGAAGAATGGGTAGCTTTGAGGGGTGAAGTAGTGAAGGCAGCAGAGGATGAAGTAGGTAAAAAGACGAGGGCTAGTAGAAATCCTTGGGTAACAGAAAAGACATTGAATTTAATTTATGAAAGGAGAAAATTTAAAAATCCAGTAAATGAAACAGACAAAAAGGAATACAAACGTCTCAAAAATGAAATCGACCGGAAGTACAAAATGACTAAGCAGGGATGGCTAGAGACAAATGTAAGGATGTAGAGGCATCTATCACTAGGGGTAAGATAGATACTGCCTACAGGAAAATTAAAGAGACCTTTGGAGAAAGGAGAACCACTCGTATGAATATCAAGAGCTCAGATGCAAAACCAGGGAAAGAAGGGAAAGCAGAAAGGTGGAAGGAGTATATAGAGGGTCTATACAAGGACAATACACTTGAGGACAATGTTATATAAATGGAAGTGAATGTAGATGATCATGAAATGGTAGATATGATACTGCGTGAAGACTTTGACAGAACACTGATAGACCTAAGTCGAAACAAGGCCCTGGGAGTAGACAACATTCCATTAGAACAACTGACAGCATCGGGAGAGCCACCCTGATAAAACTCTGCCATCTGGTTAGCAGGATGTATGAGACAGGCGAAATACCCTCAAACATCAAGAAGAATATAATAATTGCAATCCCAAAGAAAGCTGGTGTTGACAGGTGTGAAAATTACCGAACTGTCAGTTTAATAAGTCACGGCTGCAAAATACCAAAACGAATTCTTTACAGACGAATGGAAAAACTGGTAGAAGCCGCCCTTGGGGAAGATCAGTATGGATTCCGTGGAAATGTTGGAACACGTGAGGCAATATTGACCCTAAGACTTATCTTAGAAAATACGAGGGCAGTTCAATAAGTAATGCAACACATTTTTTTTCTCGGCCAATTTTGGTTGAAAAAACCGGAAATTTCTTGTGGAATATTTTCAAACATTCCCGCTTCGTCTCGTATAGTTTCATTGACTTCCGACAGGTGGCAGCGCTGAACGGAGCTGTTAAAATGGCGTCTGTAACGGATGTGCGTTGCAAACAACGTGCAGTGATCGAGTTTCTTTTGGCGGAAAACCAGGGCATCTCAGATATTCATAGGCGCTTGCAGAATGTCTATGGTGATCTGGCAGTGGACAAAAGCACTTTGAGTCGTTGGGCAAAGCGTGTGTCATCATCGCCACAAGGTCAAGCAAGACTGTCTGATCTCCCGCGTGCGGGCCGGCTGTGCACAGCTGTGACTCCTGCAATGGCGGAGCGTGCGAACACACTCGTTCGAGATGATCGACGGATCACCATCAAACAACTCAGTGCTCAACTTGACATCTTTGTTGGTAGTGCTGTCACAATTGTTCACCAGTTGGGATATTCAAAGGTTTGTTCCCGCTGGGTCCCTCGTCTAACCGAACACCATAAAGAGCAAAGGAGAACCATCTGTGCGGAATTGCTTGCTCGTCATGTGGCTGAGGGTGACAATTTCTTGTCAAAGATTGTTACAGACGATGAAACATGGGTTCATCACTTCGAACCTGAAACAAAACGGCAATCAATGGAGTGGCGCCACACCCACTCCCCTACCAAGAAAAAGCTTAAAGCCATACCCTCAGCCGGTGAAGTCATGGTTACAGTCTTCTGGGACGCTGAAGGGGTTATTCTGTTCGATGTCCTTCCCCATAGTCAAATGATCAACTCTGAAGTGTATTGTGCTACTCTTCAGAAATTGAAGAAATGACTTCAGCGTGTTCGTAGGCACAAAAATCTGAACGAACTTCTCCTTCTTCATGACAACGCAAGACCTCACACAAGTCTTCGCACCCGAGAGGAGCTCACAAAACTTCAGTGGACTGTTCTTCCTCATGCACCCTACAGCCCCGATCTCGCACCGTCGGATTTCCATATGTTTGGCCCAATGAAGGACGCAATCCGTGGGAGGCACTACGCGGATGATGAAGAAGTTATTGATGCAGTACGACGTTGGCTCCGACATCGACCAGTGGAATGGTACCGTGCAGGCATACAGGCCCTCATTTCAAGGTGGCGTAAGGCCGTAGCATTGAATTGAGATTACGTTGAAAAATAGTGTTGTGTAGCTAAAAGATTGGGGAATAACCTGGTGTATTTCAATGCTGAATAAAACAACCCCTGTTTCAGAAAAAAAATGTGTTGCATTACTTATTGAACTGCCCTCGTAGATTAAGGAAAGGCAAACCTACGTTTCAAGCATTTGTAGACTTAGAGAAAGCTTTTGACAATGTTGACTGGAATACTCTCGTTCAAATTTTGAAGGTGGCAGGGATAAAATACAAGGAGCGAAAGGCTATTTACAATTTGTACAGAAACCAGATGGCAGGTACAAGAGTCGAGAGACATGAAAGGGAAGCAGTGGTTCGGAAAGGAGTGAGATAGGATTGTATCATATCCCCGATGTTATTCAATCTGTATACTGAGCAAGCAGTAAACGAAACAAAAGAAAAATATGGAGTAGGAATTAAAATCCATGGAGAAGAAATAAAAACTTTGATGTTCGCCGAAGACATTGTAATTCTGTCAGAGACAGCAAAGGACCTGTAAGAGCAGTTGAACCGAATGGACAGTGTCTTGAAAGGAGGATATAAGAGGAACATCAACAAAACTAAAACGAGGATAATGGAATGTAGTCAACTTCGGTGATGCTGAGGGAACCGGCCGAAGTGGCCGTGTGGCTAAAGGCGCTGCAGTCTGGAACCGCAAGACCGCTACGGTCGCAGGTTCGAATCCTGCCTCGGGCATGGATGTTTGTGATGTCCTTAGGTTAGTTAGGTTTAACTAGTTCTAAGTTCTAGGGGACTAATGACCTCAGCGGTTGAGTCCCATGGTGCTCAGAGTCATTTTTTGATGCTGAAGGAATTAGATTAGGAAATGAGACACTTAAAATAGTAAATGAGATTTGCTATTTGGGGATCAAAATAACTAATGATGGTCGAAGAGAGAGGATGTAATACGTAGACTAGCAGTTTCAAGGAAAGCGTTTCTGAAGAAGAGAGCTTTGTTAACATCGAGTACAGATTTAACTGTCAGGAAGTCATTCCTGAAAGTATTTCTATGGAGTGTACCCATGTATGGAAGTGAAACACGGACGATAAATAGTTTGGACAAGAAGAGAATAGAAGCTTTCGAAATGCAGTGTTACAGAAGAATGCTTAAGATTAGATGGGTAGATCACATTACTAATGAGGAGGTATTGAATAGAATTGGGGAGAAGAGAAATTTGTGGCACAACTTGACAGAAGAAGGGATCGGTTTGTAGGAGATGTTCTGAGCCATCAAGGGATCACCAATTTAGTATTGGAGGGCTGCGTGGAGGGTAAAAATCGCAGAGTGAGACCAAGAGATGAATACACTAAGCAGATTCAGAAGGAAGTAGGTTGCAGTAGGTACTAGGAGATGAAGAAGCTTGCAGAGGATAGAGTAGCAAGGACAGCTGCATCAAACCAGTGTCTGAACTGAATACCATAACAATAACAACATGTATGTAAGGATAATTGATCATTTGTATCACATAATTTGCTGTTAAATGTTCAGTTTGGCTTTAGAAGAGGCTTAATAGCTGAACAACTCATTTCTATGTGAGATACTAGTTTGATTAAACAACAGGTTTTGAACGCTAGGCATATTTTTTGATTTAATTAAGACATTTTATTGTGTTAATGACAAAATATTGCTCCAGAAGTTGAACCATTATGGAATACAGGGCGTAGCTCACAATTGATTTGCCTCTTACTTCAACAACAGAAAGCAAAAGTTGTTTATTCACAGTGCTGAGAATAGCTGTGATGTGGTATTTGGGTGGGGTACAGGCTAATGGGGAGTGCCCCAGGGATCAGTGTTGGGGCCATTCCTGTTCCTTGTTAATACAAATGATATCCCCTCTTATAAGACAGGTAATTCTGAAATATTTCTGTTTGCTGATGACACTAGCTTGGTAGTAAAGGATGTTGTTTGCAATATTAGCTCGGCTTCAAATAAAGCAGATGATGATATAAGTTTATGGCTTGTAGAAAACGAACTTTACAGTTTATAGTACACAATTCAACAAAACCCAACATTTGAATTTCACAAAATGGGCATATGATTAGTGTCACTGAACAGTTCAGATTTCTAGGTGTTCAGATAGGTAGTAAACTGAGCCGTGCTGCGGCTCGCGTTGGTGCTGTTTGTAGATTTCCGCCTTCTGTTGGAGGCCAGACGGTATCGTTTAGTTGGAATGGTGGCAGTTGTCTTCTTCTCGTGTTGACTGGCGCCACTCGGTTTCGCAAGCGTTGTCTGTCCGCTAGTGGCAGCAGCGGCTTTTATCGATATGCAGTAACTGTTGCTCTATCTTTGGTGTGACGTCATTGTTTCTCCGGGTCGTGTGAGTGGGCCAGTTCGGTTGGGGACTCAGGAGGAGCCAGGTCCGTGCAGTGCCATAAGACGCCGGGACCGCTGGCAGCACGCAAGGGCTGCCGCATGGAAGGGCTGTGGTCACGAGGGTGCACGACCTCCCAGTAAACCGGATCCAGCATTCTTTAAGAAGAGTGCATGTGAATCAAAGTAGAGAAGCCTCCACCACTGTGACATCTCGCGATTCTCCAGTGACTGGGGTTCGTGTTGCTGCTCGTAGTGTCGCCGAAGCGAAGAGCAGCGAGTGGAGTGCTTGGGGAAAACGGATCTGATTAGCTTTCCTCAACTTCTTATTACTGTTTACTGCGTTCAACTTGTCACTATTTTTTATGTTCAACCAGCGGTAATTTTTCTTGCCTGGTGGCCGGTAATGCCCCAGTTACCTGCCCTGGGGGTAAGTGTATGTATTGGCAGTGAACGTTTCCTCGCCTTGCCGCTGCTGTCCGGTAAGGCGTGTAGTTTTGACACCTTTCTTGATTGTAGGCCTGTTGGTGATTCTTCTACTCTGGTGGTAGTGATTCCTTTCTCGTTCCAGGCACACTAAGCGCAGTATTCTGGGGACGTAGTGCAGGCCGGCGGTTCCAGCTTTGGCGTATTGTTCCATCGTTCCATTTGGTTTATCGGACGTCAGGTAGCTTCAGTAAGATTCTCATTAGTCATTCGTTAGACTGCCAGTAGTTTGAGTTACCATCTTGTGAAGTGAATGCAACTCTCGGCTGCTTGTCTCATCGCTCGCGAAAGTGTTTTTTGTCGGACCTTCTCAGCGGTCGATTCCTGGAGCACCGTCTGTGGCCTCTTGGTTTTTGTAAGACATGCGTGTTCTAAAAGTAACGCTCCTTCAGTCCACGCCTTCTGCGGGTATAATCTGCCTCAGTACACTTTAAGGGACTTGTCTACTGGTCCTTGTGTTTTATTATTGAATTATTTATTACAATACTTTGTAATGCCCACATTAAAGGTTATATATGTCTAGCTAATAGTTCTGGTCACCTTCTGGAATAAATCTAGCAGTATAGTGTTCAGTGGATGTTAAGGGTTGTGTTACAGAGTTTACCATCATCTTATTTCACCCGTTTGGTGATCAGTTGCATGTTTTTAAATTAAGCTTTGCTATTGTGTTTGCGGTTTACAGCATGTTTCCAATTTTTTTTTTACATTATTACCGTTCCTGGCGTGTGAGGCCTTCAGCCGTGATTGTAGTCATTTGCCTTAAAATCCTAATTTGGTATTTGTATTTTAGTAGTAAGCCTTAAAACCTTGCCGGCCGAAGTGGCCGTGCGGTTAAAGGCGCTGCAGTCTGGAACCGCAAGACCGCTGCGGTCGCAGGTTCGAATCCTGCATCGGGCATGGATGTTTTTGATGTCCTTAGGTTAGTTAGGTTTAACTAGTTCTAAGTTCTAGGGGACTAATGACCTCAGCAGTTGAGTCACATAGTGCTCAGAGCCATTTGAACCATTTGAACCTTAAAACCTTATTTACTGCCATTCCTGGCGTCTGATGCCTTCTGCTGTGTTTGTGGCGACTTGCCTTTAATATTTCAATACCTGTAATTAGTAAGTTGCAGCGAGTTTTAAACAATTCTTAATTTATTGCCATTCCTGGCGAGTAAGGCCTTCTGCCCGTAACACAGTGGCTTGATTTTGTAACATTATCTGCTGTATCTGCATTAAATGGTGATCTGCTAAATTGAATCTCACTGAAAACACTATTTTTTACACAATTGTTTATTCCTTCATTGATAACGCGTGGTAACTTTATTTATTGTAGGGTCTGGAATTACTGGTTTAAAATAAATTGAGAGTAAAAGGCAGGCAATAGTAACTGATTATGGCCCCGCCCACAGTCTTAACCCAATCCTGCCTTCCCTTGACCACCAGGTTTCATAAACTGTGATGGGAAGACCACAATTCACAATCTTGTTCAGAAAGTTAATGCTGCCATTTGTACTATTCGAACGGTATCTGAAGTAAGTAATTGTTCGATACGAAAATTGATCTTCTTTGCTTCTTTTCATTTGATTATGTCGTATGGTATTATATTTTGGGATAACTCTTTCCATTCTAAAAGGATATTTTTGGCTCAGAAACGCGTAGTTCAGGCAATAAGTGGTGTAAGTTCACAAACCTTTTGTCGACCTCTGTTCACTACTATGGGTATTTTGACACTGGCCTCTCAAGATATGTAATCTTCACTGTCGTTGCTTGTTAACAATATCAGCTTATTCGCAAGAAATGGAAAAGTGGAAATGAGCGTATGGCATCATTGGCCGGGAGGCCCCTATTCGGGGAAGTTTGGTCGCCAAGTGCAAGTCTTATTTCATTCGACGCCACATTGGGTGGCTTGTGCACATGGACGAGGATGAAATGATTATGAGGACAACACAACACCAAGTCCACGAGCGGAGAAAATCTCCAACCCAGCTGGGAATCGAACCCGGGCCCACTTGCATGGGAGACCAGCACGTTACCACCCAGCTAAACGGGCGGACTATTCCGAAGAATTAGCGGCTTTCACTCAGTTAATACTCGGTAGAAATCCAATCTGCATTTGTATCGCACTTCCTTAACACTCTTGCACAGTGGTGTGCAGTATACTGCTGCATCCATTTTCAATAAGCTACCACAAGAATTCTAAAATATTAGCAGTAATTCACGCACTTTAAAATCGAAACTGAAGTTTCCTCATGGGTCACTCCTTCTATTCTCTCGAGGAGTTCGTTGAAAAGTTAAGCTGATTCTTATATTACACTGTTGATTGCGTTTACTTAAACTTAAGGCTTCAATTTTTTTGCGTTCATAAACTTTTATTTTATCTGCTATTACTTTTATGTTGTAATTTCATGTACTGACACGTTCCATGACCTTGGATCTGCTCCTGAATTTAGTCCTATGCAAATGAACGTGTGAATAAATAAATAATAAATAACAACAGATGACAACGCAATTACAAAAATCTCGCAGTCGGTAGATAACCTAGGGCATTGCCAGCACTTCTCGATAATGGACTTAACGAGTAGGTACCATTAGTGAGAAGTTGCTCCAGAAGATAGACCGAACACGGTGTTTTCAGCAACATAGTTAGGCTGTGTTGAAAATGCAACGGCAACATTCCAGCATCTGCTAGATAGACTGCTGAAGGGACTGAACCGCGCCAATGTCTCGTACACCTTGATTGAATAATTGTCTTCTACGGGTTATGAAAAAGCACAGACAGCGTCTGAGTTAAGTATTCAAAGGATACCGGCAACCAATCTGGAATTCTGCACTGAAAAATGTCACTCTGCGTTTGATAACGTGATCTATCTGAACCATATAATTAGTATTGATGGTGTGAGGACCGATCTGAGTTTAACACAGGCGGTGCGAGACTTTCTAGTACCACAACAATCTTTCCTCGGTCACGCAAATTATTACAGAAAATTCGTGAAGTGATTTGGGGACGGTTCCAGGCTTTTTATGCTGTTACTGAGGAAGTAAATTGAGTTTCTACAGTCGGAAGAAGTGCAGGAAGCATTTGACGAGTTGAAAACGTTGTTAATGTTGGGCGCGGCGTTGGTGTTTCTTGACTTTAGAACGGGGTTCGTATTATCATGTCATGCGTGGAATCACTCTCTGAGGTATTTTTGGTGCCGGAAGATCGACTGGCTAGAGGATCCTGTTGCCCATGCATCAAGACAGTTGAACACAGCAGAGAAGAATTAAACTGGGCAACACTGATTTCACTGCATGGAACTTATGAACGTTCTAGGATGCAACTTACCCAGAGAACCAAAATTTCAAGTCAGACAACTTATCACGTTTCCCAAGAAATTACAGTTTAAGGATTTCCATTACCTGAAATTTTCAGAAAACCCTGTTCTTACAATACCTTAAAATTTGTGTTTATTTTTAATCTAATTTTGTATGTTATTTTGCCTTAGGTTTGACAGTATTGGACGACCTTTAAGTAATGAGTTCGAGTCATTAATTCAAAGTGACACATCGAGGGTGTAAAAATTGTCTAAAATTTTCTGTTTTGCGTGCAGTTTACGCCTACGATGCAGTGACGGAACGTAATTACATTTATGAAAGAAAAGCATATTATGCGTAATTTCGCGTACAGAATGGTGACCAGGTCAAATCGTGGGCTCCACATAAAGTACGCAGGCTGTGTACCGAACAACTTCGCAAGTGGATCAATGGAACTAGATAATATTGCTCTTTGGGGTGCTCATGATATGGCGCGAACAAAGTAACCGTGGAACACATCGTTATTTTACCTCTTGCCATCTGCCAGGGTATATTGCCAGAAACAGGCAGAACATAACATACCCAAACAATTTGTCTGTTATTATGCACACGCCCCATGGTTCACGTGTCTCTGTCGCAAAAGTAGGAAATTATTTTTCCGCACCGACATCTGAAACGGAAGTGGTGAAGTAGGCAGTGACGACGGACCAGACGATGGTTCCAATGCTTCTCACATCCCAATACCATTGGCTCAAGAAAAACTGAATGATCTAGTTCATGACCTTGGCCTCTCGGAGGAATGAACAATAACACTGGTTTCCTGGCTTAATGAAGAAAATTTGCTCACACATGGTTGGCACAGAAAACTAGAATTTGGTCCGTATTATTCAGAACAAAATAAAGTAGTGTTTTGTGTCACCATCCAAAAAAGAAATTCTTAGGATGGGGCTACCTAATTATGAACCTAATGAAGGGAGACTTTTTAATCATAAAGAGTGTCCTATATAATGGAAATTTTTACCCTTCATTTCCAGTAAGTTGCTCAGAGATTCAAATGTGCCTTACGGAAATCTCGATCTAATGTTGAGTAAGACAAAATATGAAGAACATAAACGGTAAGAGAGCGGAGTTTTGAAAGTTATCTCGCTCTAGCTGGGTCAACAATTACACTACTGGCCATTAAAATTGCTACACCACGAAGATGACGTACTACAGGCGTGAAATTTAACCGACAGGAAGAAGATGCTGTGATATGCAAATAATTAGCGTTTCAGAGTATTTACACAAGGTTGGCGCCGGTGGCGACACCTACATCGTGCTGACATGAGTAAAGGTTCCAACCAATTTCTCATACACAAACAGCAGTTGACCGGCGTTGCCTGGTGAAACGCTGTTGTGATGCCTCGTGTAAGGATGATAAATGCGTACCATCACGTTTCCGACTTTGATGAAGGTCGGATTATAGCCTATCGCGATTGCTGTTTATCGTATCGCGATATTGCTGCTCGAGATCCAATGACTGTTAGCAGAATAGGGAATCGGTGGATTCAGGAGGGTAATGCGGAACGCCGTGCTGGATCCCAACGGCCTCCTATCACTAGCAGTCGAGATGAAAGGCATCTTGTCCGCATGGCTGTAGCGGGTCGCGCAGCCACGTCTCGATCCCTGAGTAAACAGGACGTTAGCAAGACAATAACCATCTGCACGAACAGTTCGACGACGTTTGCAGCAGCATGGATGCGGTTACCCTTGACGCTGCATCACAGACAGGAGCGCCTGCGATGGTGTACTCAACGACGAACCTGGGTGCACGAATGGCAATACGTCATTTTTTCGGATGAATCCAGGTTATGTTTACAGCATCATGTTGGTCGCATCCGTGTTTGGCGACATCGCGGTGAACGCACGTTGGAAGCGCGTATTCGTCATCGCCATACTGGCGTATCACCCGGCGCGATGGTATGGGGTGCCATTCATTACACGTCTCGGTCACCTCTTGTTCGCATTGACGGCACTTTGAAGAGTGGATGTTAGATTTCAGATGTGTCACGACCCGTGGCTCTACCATTCATTCGATCCTTGGGAAACCCTACATTTCAGCAGGATAATGAATGACCGCATGTTGCAGATCCTGTACGGGCCTTTCTGGATACAGAAAATGTTTGACTGCTGTCCTGGCCAGCGCATTCTCCAGATCTCTCAAAAATTTAAAACGTCTGGTCAATGGTGGCCGAGCAACTGGCTCGTCAGAATAGGCCAGTCACCACTCTTAATGAATTGTGGTATCGTGTTCAAGTTGCATGGGCAGCTGTACGTGTACACACCATCCAAGCTCTGTTTGACTCAATGCCCAGGCGTATGAAGGCCGTTAATACGGCCAGAGGTGGTTGTTCTGGGTAATGAATGATCAGGATCTATGCACCCAAATTGCGTGAAAATGTATATCCGTGTTGCATTTGCGAATGGGACAGTTGGGAAAGGGCAGAGTACTGGATAAAAAAGGAATGGCCCCAAAGACAACTCATTGTTGGTTTAGAAAATAAAGAGATGAGTCTTATTGAGGCATCTGATGTTCTATTACCTCCTGTCCATATTAAGTTATGGCGCATGAAACAGTTTCTCAAGATCTTGGACAAGGAACGGCATTGCTTCCTGCATATTAGTGAAAAGTTACCGGATTTAAGCAATACCCAAGTGAAAGAAGATATACAGGGTTATTACAAATGATTGAAGCGATTTCACAGCTCTACAATAACTTTATTATTGAGATATTTTCACAATGCTCTGCACACACATACAAAAACTCAAAAAGTTTTTTTAGGAATTCACAAATGTTCGATATGTGCCCCTAGAGTGATTCGGCAGACATCAAGCCGATAATCAAGTTCCTCCCACACTCGGCGCAGCATGTCCCCATCAATGAGTTCGAAAGCATCGTTGATGCGAGCTCGCAGTTCTGGCACGTTTCTTGGTAGAGGAGGTTTAAACGCTGAATCTTTCACATAACCCCACAGAAAGAAATTGCATGGGGTTAAGTCGGGAGAGCGTGGAGGCCATGACATGAATTTCTGATCATGATCTCCACCACGACCGATCCATCGGTTTTCCAATCTCCTGTTTAAGAAATGCCGAACATCATGATGGAAGTGCGGTGGAGCACCATCCTGTTGAAAGATGAAGTCGGCGCTGTCGGTCTCCAGTTGTGGCATGAGCCAATTTTCCAGCATGTCCCGATACACATGTCCTGTAACGTTTTTTTCGCAGAAGAAAAAGGGGCCGTAAACTTTAAACCGTGAGATTGCACAAAACACGTTAACTTTTGGTGAATTGCGAAATTGCTGCACGAATGCGTGAGGATTCTCTACCGCCCAGATTCGCACATTGTGTCTGTTCACTTCACCATTAAGAAAACATGTTGCTTCATCACTGAAAACAAGTTTCGCACTGAACGCATCCTCATCCATGAGCTGTTGCAACCGTGCCGAAAATTCAAAGCGTTTGACTTTGTCATCGGGTGTCAGGGCTTGTAGCAATTGTAAATGGTAAGGGTTCTGCTTCAGCCTTTTCCGTAAGATTTTCCAAACCGTCGGCTGTGGTACGTTTAGCTCCCTGCTTGCTTTATTCGGCGACTTCCGCGGGCTACGCGTGAAACTTGCCCGCACGCGTTCAACCGTTTCTTCGCTCACTGCAGGCAGACCTGTTGATTTTTCCCTTACAGAGGCATCCAGAAGCTTTAAACTGCGCATACCATCGCCGAATGGTGTTAGCAGTTGGTGGATCTTTGTTGAACTTCGTCCTGAAGTGTCGTTGCACTGTTATGACTGACTGATGTGAGTGCATTTCAAGCACGACATACGCTTTCTCGGCTCCTGTCGCCATTTTGTCTCACTGCGCTCTCGAGCGCTCTTGCGGCAGAAACCTGAAGTGCGGCTTCAGCCGAACAAAACTTTATGTGTTTTTCTACGTATCTGTAGTGTGTCGTGACCATATGTCAATGAGTGGAGCTACATTGAATTTATGAAATCGCTTCAATCATTTGTAATAGCCCTGTATTTACAGGCCCAGATATCAGGAAACTACTTTGTGATGATACTTTTGAAAGATAGAGTTATGGGCATGGTAATCATTCTGAGACGTTGTAACGAAGTTTCTGGATAGTAAAAGGAACCCAGAGTACAAACATTTGATAAATAAAATTCAAATGCTTTGAAGGAACTTGGATGTAATAGGAATCTCAATGTCTATATCCTACATCCTAACTTGGACTACTTTGTCAAGAATGTTGGGGAGATATTCCACCAAGCTCTCAAGGAATTAAAAACAAGATGCGAAGGCAGATTGAGCAGAACAATGCTCTCTCACTACTGCTGGATGATGAAGAGGGACACCCCTAGAAGTGTTTAAAAAAGGAGGCCAAACAGAAGAAGCTTCGCATGCAAAAAACGAGATCACATTGAGTACATCTTGGCTTATTTAATTTTTGAATATTAGACGAATAATTTGTTTCTAAAACCTCAGTGTGTGTACTGTGACAAGTATGACATGATGCCTTATGTTTTATGTGACATCATACAAAATGGTAAGGAGAGGAGGGTTTCAGTGTGGTGCAACAACTATCGAAGGAAAGCTGAACAGGAGCAGAAGTGATTAGTGAATAAGTTAACACAATGAACATAAGATTTATTTAACTTGTGAGCCTACAATCGTACCAAGACTCATTTCAAAAAATGCGGCAAGAATTAGAATCCTGCTATCAGAATGTTACAAAGAAGCTCCCTGAACTAAGCACGATCGATGGAGCCTGAGCCGTAACTACATGGCGTCTTCATGGCTTCCCGCTGTAATGAGGCTCCAAGCTCGAGTGGGCGGAATGGGCAGCGGCCGGCCCTTCTGTATTGTGGTGGCACAGGGCGCTCACAGTACAGAGCAGCTGGAGTTGTGGCTCAGTGGGCGTGCATCACTGGGTCCTCCACATCCCTCGCTACTGCTATCAGTGGCAGACAGAAACTTGCAATTCTGTTACCAACTTAAAGACGCTGGTGAGGTTGTATCAGTCCATGACACCACACTTTGGTGTACAATTTTCTAATTTACATCGTGTTAACTTTTGCTTATAAGCAACTGGCTTATAATATGTACCTAAAATTGATAATATTGCTATAGTTAGTAATTTCTAACAGTGAATGTATTATTACTTCACTTAAAACATCTTGAAAGAATTTCATCTTCAAACCACTGCATTTTTGTGTTGAGTTACACTAATATCTGTACTGTAAAAAAAAAATCCCGACACGATGCAAGGAAACCATTTGCAGGTTGGAATTCGGCACACCTCAAATATATTAAGACACATTTGAAAGTTTGTGCAGTGTTCTGAAAGTAAAAATTAGTTTCCCAGCGTTATTCTACAACAGAAAGGGTAACGCTTAGCTAGATAAATAATGTACTCGTAGTGCTACCTCTATGGAAGGGAGTTCGAGTTGGTGACAGACCATGCTGTCTTGAAGTGGTTGCTTGGTTAGAAGGCTCTGTTGATACACGAGCTAAAAAGTGAAACTCAGGCGCTTTAGTCTGGAACTGTGCGACCGCTACGGTCGCAGGTTCGAATCCTGCCTCGGGCATGGATGTCCTGGAGTTAGTTAGGTTTAAGTAGTTCTAAGTTCTAGAGGACTGATGACCTCAGATGTTAAGTCCCATAGTGCTCAGAGCAATTTGAAATATTTTTGAAACTCAGGTAGTTTGAGTACGAAGTAATTCACAGACCAGGAAAGAAGCAAGGAAAAGTAGAGTGGCTTAGTAGAAAAATAGCTGTAATAAAAGCCCTAGGTCACGACCTTGGCGAATAGCAAACAGCTCAGAGCGCTGATAACGGAGGAACCAGTATGGCCAACAAAAGTAGTTTACTTTTTTAAAGTCAGTACCGCCATTAGACTGTTTTTTTTATTTGTAATGTTACATTTACACGATCATGATTTCGGCTTTACAATGCTATTATCAAGTGTTTTAATGTTATACAGTGCCTAAGATGACACAATGTCGTATTTAAAATACACTATTAGACACATTGTCTAAGGGTGTCTAATAGTGTATTTTAAATACGACAGTATGCTATCTTAGGCACTGTATAACATTAAAACATTTGATAATGGCATTGTAAACCCGAAATCATGATCGTGTAAATGTGACATTGCAAATATGGAAACAGTCTAATAGTCTAATGACGGTACTGACTTTAAAGAAATATATAATGACTGCAGCCCCACATTATGAAAAAAAAATATTAAAAGTGGTTTAGCATGCACTATGGACGATCATGTAGAGAGACGAAACTGAAAGAGTGAGTGTGTCAACCAAGCCGAAACTAAAAATGTTACGTGGTCTACGTGGAATGGATGGTCGCATTTTATTGGGCCATGGGGGATGTCAGGCACAGAATCAGAGAGTGGCAAAAGATGAGAAGATGAGCCAGGAACTATATATTATGATAGTATTAAACATGTAACTCAGTGTAATATAAAGGGATATGACAATTCTGATAATCTTGTAGGACTGGTGTGCTGTGGTTGGGAAATAAGTACAAAAGGGAGTTATGGTAGAATGACTGGGTAGTAGGAATGAGAAAGCAGGAGTGCTATTTCAATTCTGCAGCAGAGCTCAGCTAATAATAACGAATACACTGTTCAAAAATCACAATAGGAAGAAGTATACTTGTTAAAGGACAGGAGTCAGGGAGCTAACAGGTTCCATTACATCGTGGTGAGACAGAATCAGGAATTATTTTCTGTTACTAGTTAGCAACATATGCCTTATTATTTCACGCACCATTTCCTTCCACATAATAAAACTCCATGAATGGGACATTACGGAAGCGATATTAATTATCATGTCCTTTAAAACTCCTGCAGCTATTTTTACACCTACGAAATTTCCAAACAGAATATAACTGTAGTTGTCCTATCAGCTGAAATTTATTATGACTTCGTTATAATCTCTGCAGCCAATAATTTAAAGACTATTAGCGATTGACTGCAAGTACAGCGTATGGTCTCAAGGACACTGTATTTCCATGAACTACAAATTATTAACTTTTGGCAAAGAACTAAATTGCTTATCATCGGATACTTACGGCTCGAATGGACAACTGGGACATTTAAGAATTGCATGAAAATAATTTATATCCCGGTTGGCAGTCTCTCGGGGCACGTAAGATGCAACTAAGAGATAGAAACATATAACGATAGCACAGCCGTGCTGGTAACGTAGTCGATGAACGCTGTGTCCAGTTAATAATTAATGACATCAATATCCACTTTCTCCATTACTTAATTGAGCTTGGCTCGTAAGATAAGAATCACACAACATCGCACAGTATGACGATCTGATTACCAATGTATTCTGGCGTACTTGGGAAGGGACGATACGGTCGCTGGTGCATCAAGGTCGGGTCAAGGTCAGGACGAGGCAAGTGGCTGACCACACAAGAGACGCATGTGCAGGTAGATGCCTGTGTGAAGCCCGAAGGCGTAACTGAAAGAGTGTTACTTTCTAAAATATTTGTTGTCCATGTTGTGACCCGCCTAGTCGTTGAATATGGGGAGCATGTACCTATGCACCTGCTTTCTCGGATCGCTAGACGACAATTCAAGCAAATCGTGTTAATGAATTTTTATAGTTCAATTCTTTTATCTTGGCGGCTCGCGCATGCTCGCCCAGACGCGGGAGATTGCTGCGTTGCCAGTTGCACACGACGCACGTGCCAAGAGAAGCCGCGCCATTGTTTAGTATGGTTCGCAAACTTACGTTTAGAGGGGAGCGCGCAGTTCAGGAAGCCACCACGGCCGCATTAACCCTTTCGCTGCTACAAAGACATGCTCCCTGCATTCCGCACTGTGCGCGATTTTGTCACTGCACTGCTCGCCTGTGCAGACACATGGTGTTCCGACTGCTTTGACACACTTATCATTCGATTTCACTAAAACTATTTGCCCCAAAAATTGGATTTTTACACATCTTCTTGACTGATACCTTCCCCCCATAAATGAGTTAATTTTGTTTCGATGTTCAACGCAGTTATTCTGCAGCATTCAATGTAGTAAACCATTGCACGAAATTTTGAAGAGTTTGCAGAGGTAAAAGTCCATAGAGTATACTCTATGGACTTTTGAAATGAAGTCAAACGCGCCCGGTGTAAATAAAACTTTTATTACAGTCGCGAAAGACGGAATATTTCTCAGTATTACATACGACACCTATGTGGTACTTAAATTAAATGAGATATTGTTATACAGTAAATTTTGATATGAAATTTAGGTATCTTGTCCACATTTCATTCTCAACATTGTGGCAACTAAAATCGACCATACGGAAAGTTTGCTTTTACCAGTTGATCATTGCTTCTCGTCGCTTCAGGGTTTCACATCTTTACCTTTCAGGCACTCATTTCTGCTGTGTTAGTTGAGTTATGTGACTGCTCAAATTACGCGCTAGAGAAACTAAATTGCAATTTAACCACAGCTACTCAAAGAAGACAGGAAGCTAGGGACTTTTGCGGATGGACAAGACTATTAAGTTCATTACTTTCGTAACCAAAATTTACACAACACTAATGGTTCAGCTTGAGTTACTTAAGAAAAGATCTCGTCCGTCCCGGCTGATAGGTCGGATACTTAACTGAAGGATGGAAGCGCGGCTTGTACACGTTGGTACTCGGAACAAACGAGTAGAAAGAAACCGCCAAGAAATTTCGAAGATGATCAGGCTGCAAGCCAGGACAGAAAACATGCCGAATACACACACGATCTCAGTCTGCCCGCGAAGGCGACAAACCACAGCTGCCCACGTACCAGACAATTTCACGCGGCAGCCAAATGCAACTCGTGATTCACCTTTTTCTAGACCATGCAAGGCTTACTAACTACGTGACTAGCTGTAACGAGACTGAAAACCAAACTGAGACATTTACCGAATCAAAGAACAATTAAAAATACACTGACTTGACAAAAGCTCTGGTCTTGATATTAATAGAAAGTCTAACCAAAACGGGCCGAAGAGCACACTAATTAACGTACTGCATTAAATTAACGCTGCAAGGAAGCTTTAAAACAAGCAGTAAAACTCTAGACTTCACAAGTTCGGTATAACACGTAACTTATCTCCGGCAGATGCATCAAGCCACCGTAAGTTTCACAAATCTTCACAGGTTAACTGCAGAATATGAATCATAGGTAACTTCACACTTCCAGTTACGCGATGAAGAGATGTCCAGTACGAGATGATGGACCCGCCACCGTTTCGCACGCAGACACGTCGACTAATCAGCACTGTACACCCGGCGTGTGACAAAACGGCGAGGCCCGGGCACAGCCAATAGAGACGATGGCCAGCTTTCAAAACGTTGTTGCCTCGTTGAATGCCGACTGGAGAGAGAGCCCGGTCACACTCCAAGCCGGAAAACCAAAGGCGGAACCGTCAGAGATACAAGACCAGACGAGTGTCGATATCAGGCACTCAAGTGGATCCGAACTAGCGCCACTCGCGACGGCTCACCAGTAAACCGAATAGTTACTCTTCCCTCCGGGTTAAGCCTTCGTGTGACGCTTTGCACAGTACGTATCTACATTTACATCCACAATCCGCAAGACACCGTAAGACGTGTGGCGGAGGGTACCCTGTACCGTTACTAGTCTACCGTTTTATGTTCCGCTCGCAGACGGAGAGAGGGAAAATCAACTGTCTGTATGTGTCTACTATGAGCCCTGATTTCTCGTATCTTACGTTTGTGGTCCCTACGTGAAATATATATTAGCAGCAGTAGGCTTGTTCTGCAATCAGCTTCAAACGTCGATTCTCAGTTTCTTTTCAGTAGTGTTCCTCGAAAAGAACATCACCAGGGATTCCCATTTGAGTTCCCGAAACATCTCCAAAGCACTTACGTGCTGTTCGAACCTACCGGCAACTAATATAGCAGCCCGTCTCTGAATTGCTTCGGTGTATTCCTTCAATCCGACCTATTACTGGTCAAAAACACTGTAGCAGTATCCAAGAATTGGTAGCACTAGCGTTCTACATGCTGTATAGATGAATCACACTTTCCTATAATCCTCCCAACCGAAGTCGATTATTCGCCTTCCGTACCACAATCCTCACGAGCTCGGTCCATTTCATAAGGCTGTGTAACTAAGCCCAGATATTCTAGCGACGTGACTTTACCAAGCAGGGCACTACTATCGTGGTATTCGAACATTAAGCGTTTGTTTTTTTATTCACCAACATTAACTTAATTTTTCTACATTTAGAGCCAGATGTCAGTCATCTCACAAATTGATATTTTGCTTAAGTAATCTTCTGTTATCCTACAGTCACTTATCTTCGACACCTTCCCTTGCATCACAGCGTTGTCAGCAAACAATCGCAGAATTTGAGACCTTAGCTTCTCCCGCTGTATACAACGTTCAGATAACTTACACGAATGCAGCCGATTTACGCCGTCGATAATCACCAATATCTCGACAGCAGGACACCCTGCCATTTTCAGGGCAAAACTGCAGCAAGTATGTTCTGTTCAACAGAGAGTAAAACTTCAGTTTCACAGAAACTTCGTAAAAATAGCACACACACACACACACACACACACACACACACACACACACACACACACATACACGTTGTATAGAGGCATTACAAACCAAAGATGAGCTAATTATATATAGTGAAATTAATAAGCAACCGGTGAGGTAGCATAAACACTGTCCCTCTGCTTTTCGGCAAGTGAGACAGCAGGATTTTCATGCACCATTGAAACGAAAACCACCGTCTCTGTTTATAAGCCTGCTTGTTAAACTAATTTCAACAGCTTCCTTAAAAACACTATCCCGATAGCTAGTAGTGCACGCAAGAATATTCGTGTTCCATAGGATGACGGGAGTCAAGAGAATGTTCTGCGATGGCGGATTTACTCGGTTGCTGTAAGCGTCTGTGCCACTTATGCTCAGTACACGGGTCGTCCACAGTCCTGGTAGTCTGACCAATACACGACATGCCACAACTACATGGAATACGGTAGACACTCGCCTTACACAAATCAAGGTCATCCATCCTTTACGCAACCAAAGGGACCATGATCGTAGATGGTGATCGAAAAACACACTTCACATGATGTTTCCGCAAAGAAGTGGGATACGGAAGTACTAAGGAATGACGAGGTACGTTTGAAGTTCTCTAACGCTATAGATACAGCAATAAGGAATAGCGCAGTCGGCAGTACAGTTGAAGAGGAATGGACATCTCTAAAAAGGGCCATCACAGAAGTTGGGAAGGAAAACATAGGTACATAGAAGGTAGCTGCGAAGAAACCATGGGTAACAGAAGAAATACTTCAGTTGATTGATGAAAAGAGGAAGTACAAAAACGTTCCGGGAGAATCAGGAATACAGAAATACAAGTCACTGAGGAATGAAATAAATAGTAAGTGCAGGGAAGCTAAGACGAAATGGCTGCAGGAAAAATGTGAAGACATCGAAAAGGATATGATAGTCGGAAGGACAGACTCAGCATACAGGAAAGTCAAAACAGCCTTTGGTGACATTAAAAGCAACGGTGGTAGCATTAAGAGTGCAACGGGAATTCCATTGTTAAATGCAGAGGAGAGAGCAGATAGGTGGAAAGAATACATTGAAAGCCTCTATGAGGGTGAAGATTGGTCTGATGTGATAGAAGAAGAAACATAAGTCGATTTAGAAGAGATAGGGGATCCAGTATTAGAATTGGAATTTAAAACAGCTTTGGAGGACTTACGGTCAAATGAGGCAGAACGGATAGATAACATTCCATCAGAATTTCTAAAATCATTGGGGGAAGTGGCAACAAAACGACTATTCACGTTGGTGTGTAGAATATATGAGTCTGGCGATATACCATCTGACTTTCGGAAAAGCATCATCCACACAATTCCGAAGACGGCAAGAGCTGACAAGTGCGAGAATTATCGTACAATCAGCTTAACAGCTCATGCATCGAAGCTGCTTACAAGAATAATATACAGAAGAATGGAAAAGAAAATTGAGAATGCGCTAGGTGACGATCAGTTTGGCTGTGGGAAAAGTAAAGGGACGAGAGAGGCAATTCTGACGTTACGGCTAATAATGGAAGCAAGGCTAAAGAAAAATCAAGACACTTTCATAGGATTTGTCGACCTGGAAAAAGCGTTCGACAATATAAAATGGTGCAAGCTGTTCGAGATTCTGAAAAAAGTAGGGGTAAGGTATAGGGAGAGACGGGTCATATACAATATGTACAACAACCAAGAGTGAATAATACGAGTGGACGATCAAGAACGAAGTGCACGTATTAAGAAGGGTGTAAGACAAGGCTGTAGCCTATCGCCCCTACTCTTCAATCTGTACATCGAGGAAGCAATGATGGAAATAAAAGAAAGGTTCAGGAGTGGAATTAAAATACAAGGTGAAAGGATATCAATGATACGATTCGCTGATGACATTGCTATCCTGAGTGAAAGTGAAGAAGAATTAAATGATCTGCTGATTGGAATGAACAGTCTAATGAGTACACAGTATGGTTTGAGAGTAAATCGGAGAAAGACCAAGGTAATGAGAAGTAGTAGAAATGAGAACAGCGAGAAACTTAACATCAGGATTGATGGTCACGAAGTCAATGAAGTTCTGCTACCTAGGCAGTAAAATAACCAATGACGGACGGAGCAAGGAGGACATCAAAAGCAGACTCGCTATGGCAAAAAAGGCATTTCTGCCCAAGAGAAGGCTACTAATATCAAATACCGGCCTTAATTTGAGGAAGAAACTTCTGAGGATGTACGTCTGGAGTACAGCATTGTATGGTAGTGAAACATGGACTGTGGGAAAACCGGAACAGAAGAGAATCGAAGCATTTGAGATGTGGTGCTATAGATGAATGTTGAAAATTAGGTGGACTGATAAGGTAAGGAATGAGGAGGTTCTATGCAGAATCAGAGAGGAAAGGAATATGTGGAAAGCACTGATAAGGAGAAGGGTCAGGATGATAGGACATCTGCTAAGACATGAGGGAATTACTTCCATGGTACTAGAGGGAGCTGTAGAGGGCAAAAACTGTAGAGGAAGACAGAGATTGGAATACGTCAACCAAATAATTGAGGACGTAGGTTGCAAGTACAACTCTGAGATGAAGAGGTTAGCACAGGAAAGGATTTCGTGGCGGGCCGCATCAAACCAGGCAGTAGACTGATGACCAAAAAAAAACGACCAACCCTTCTGCTCCTGTAAGGCATAAAGGCTGCAGACCTAGATGCTACCTCGGTATTATCATCACTCACCAAGCGCAGAGTTGGTCGAGAGCGCAACGCGCTTCTAATCTGTCAACAACGTGACAGGGAGCATTCCCTTTTGTTATTTGAACATTGTATACGCCAGGAGGAACTAAGATCTCACATTGTTTACCTCTACGGGGAAAACACGTATCGTTGGTCGCAGCAGTTGAGTATGACTGCAATGTCCATTGTCGTTTTTACTGAGGTGTTGCGGTCAAAATATTGTTCCCACATTTGCAAAAACTTATGCTTCGTATTAATTCTCCTGCTGCCAACAGCGACGAGCAACGTGCTGACCTAACTCTTACTTGCGAAAGGATCCATTACACTCGTCGACAGTTGGATTTTGTTTTAAAGGAACTGTTTTGGTTTCATGTCGGGATTGCTTCTAAAATTTCAGATTTTTCCTTAGGATTAGCTGAACGGTGCTTTGTGGTCGCTGTTTGACAGGGAATTTCATTCTGTAACTGCCTGGCATTTGGCGAAGATTGAACGTTTCCTAGGCTCGGAGGCTAATACTGTTTCTCGATGTTCTGTGCTAAATATCAAAGAGAAAGCTTTATCCATGCAAGGGTAAGGTTTAAATTTTGTACGGACTCCCAAGCGTTGGACAGTTGTTGATTTTATTAGTTTTATTGAACAGGCTCTTTGTAAACTGTCTCCTGATGTTGCAGAAGCGTCTAGAAGGGAGATGTGTCCTGTGTTCAGTGTGGCACGTCCGCCGAAGAGTAATATCACAAAGGTAGAGAGGGCTGTTTTATGTGCACTCAGAGCAGATCCGGATATTGTTATTTTACTTGCGGACAAGGGCACGGCTACTGTTCTTTTGGACAAGCGGGATTATGTTCTACAGATGTAGTGTTTACTGTCTGATTCAACGTCTCGCAGGATCGGTGCTGACCGCACGAAATGTGTTGAGAGGAATACTAACAGCCTCCCGAAGAAAGTTGCTTATCACAGAAGACCATGAAGACTCTCAATTCTTATTGGGCTGTTTCCTTTCCTAAGGTCCACAAGAAAGGGGTTCATCGTTGTCCGATTGTGAGTGACATGGGTGTTCCGCTATATCGTATAGCAAAACACCTTGCTATCCTGTTGAGTCCTATAGTAGATCGGTGAGGCCACCGTATTAAAAACTCGGAGCATTTTTAAGTAGCTTAGATGGAGCGCGTTTGAATTATTCTGATATTATTGTAAGATTTGATGTGATCTCTTTCTGCAGTCGTGTTCCTCTGTCTGATACGTTGCAGATGACTGAAGTTAAGTTTGGTGCTGGTTTAAAGAACCAATTTCGACGTGTGTTGAAATTCACTTACTTTTTAGTCAACGACCAATACTACGAGCAGACATAGGGAGTTGCGATGGAAAGATCGCTGTCACATATAATTGCGAATTTGTTTATGAAAGATTTAGAGAAACGTGCTTGGAATCACCAGCTTTTAAACCTGCGTTTTTTTCGGGTATGTAGACGATACATTTATTGTTTGGCATCAAGACACTGAGAATTTCAACGACATTTTAGAACACCTGGATTCAATCCAGGAGAATATTAGTTTCACGATGGACATGGAAAAGAATGTATGCCATCCGTTCCTTCATAAGTTGATGAGGTGGAAGGTGAATGGTACGTTGGGACATGCTGTTTATGGGGCGCCTACTCACACTGATTTGCATCTACAGTCTGACAGTTCTCACCACTCGGCTCAGTTGGAGGGGTACTTCGTACCTTGGTTCACAGGGCCCCTGTCATCTCGCATCATGACAGTTCGTCAGCTGAGATAGCACTTCGTCATCAAGCCACAAGTGGCCCACCGGGACCATCCGACCGCCGTGTCATCTTCAGAGGAGGATGCGGGTAGGAGGGACGTGTGGTCAGCACACCGCTGTCCCAGTCGTTATGATGGTTTTCTTTGACCAGAGTAGCTCCTCAAGTGTCATCACGAGGTTGAGTGCACCCCGAAAAATGGCAACAGCGCATGGCGGCCTGGATGGTCACCCATCCAATTGCCGGCCACCCCCGACAGCGCTTAACTTCGGTGCGCTGACGGGAACCGGTGTATCCACTGCGGCAAGGCCGTTGCCTTGTCAGCCGAGATAGGGCATCTCAAAATCCCCTTTCGTCAGAATAGTTATAGTGGAAGAAGGGTTAGACGAGTATTGCGCTATCGACCAACTGTGCACTGGGTGAATGATGATAATACCGAGGTGGCACCAAAATCTACTGCCTTTTTGCCATAAACAGGGAATATTTCGAGCAGGATTGGTCTTATTTTGCTTAAATATCGCTTGAAATGTGTTTTTGGACTACCATCTACGATCAGGGTCCCTTTGGTTGCGTAGAGGATAACCTTGGTTTGTGTAAGGCGGGTGTCTACCGTATTTCTTGCAGTTGTGGCTAGTCACGTGTAGGTCAGTTTGCCAGGACCGTGGAGGATCGATGTCTTGAACATAAATGGCGCACACGCTTACAACAGCCAAGAAAATACGCCATTCCACAACATTCTCTTGACGCCGGTCGTTGTATGGAATATATCACGAAGACACTGGTATGCATTGCCAGCTATTGGGATAGTGTTATTAAGGAAGCTGTTAAAATTAAATTAGCAAGTAACTTTATAATCAGAGACCATGTTTTTTTTTCAGTTCAGAACGGAAGCCTGCTCTCTTGTTTGTTAAAAAAGAGAGGGATGGAGATTATGCAACCACCAGTTGATTACTGATTTCACTGTGGATAATTTCTGACGTCGGTCATCCTTGGTTTGTTATGGCGCTAGTATCTGCTGTGTGTGTGTGTGTGTGTGTGTGTGTGTGTGTTTTATCTTTACGGAGTTTCTGTGAAAATCGACGTTTTACACTCGCCTGCACACCGCTAACTTGCTGCAGTTTTGCCTTGAAAATGGTATGGCGTGCTCCTGTTGGAATATCGGCGGTTG
The DNA here is from genome assembly GCF_021461395.2 of Schistocerca americana. Classification (NCBI taxonomy): domain Eukaryota; kingdom Metazoa; phylum Arthropoda; class Insecta; order Orthoptera; family Acrididae; genus Schistocerca; species Schistocerca americana. The sequence goes on along the minus strand of NC_060122.1, from coordinate 132,746,268 downwards.
CCTTCCGGTAGTTATTTGAAAACCGCAGATAGCTGCCTACGATGTCCACCAGATCACCTCTGTAGACAGACTATAACTGCGGTGCCTTCACATTTACCTGGGGCACTCCTGAGTATAACATTGTCTCTTATGAAAACTGGGTTCTATTACTTAAGAAGTCTTCGAGCCATTCACATATCTGGGAATCTTCAATTAGACTCTCTATTCAAAAATCTTATTTGCATAAACTCACTTCAGAGAACTCGTATTCTTACCAGGACACATTTCTTCTAAATTACTATTTGTAAACTAATACTGTACAATGATTTTTGATATACCGCTTATAAGCAAACTATAATTCACACTCTCCTGCATCCTTCCTCACTTAACAAGTCATTCCTGACTCAACTATTTCTTAATCGCCCTTGTTTCTATAAATAAACCGTTCTACTGGTATCTGATTCACAGGTAGTTCAGGAGGGGCAACTCAAGGCCGAACACGAAACAGCACACCGCTAGAAACTGAGACACTTATAGTCAGTATAGTCTGTCGTTGCTTTTCACGATACTGTTTTACATGTTGAAACATGTACTCCACAGTAATGTGTTCCTTTTGCAATGCTACGAATTCGTCTATGGGAAGGAGGAGGTATTGTTTTAATGCCTCATCTAGGGTAGCCAGGTTCTATTCCAGAATGGAACACATTTGGCGAAGACAAATTACATTGTGTCAGAATTATGACAGTCGTTCTAGTGACAATAACTGATAGAATATCGTACCCATTATGACACTGCTTGCACAATTGGATAACATTCCTGCCATGTCGAAGGTCAATTGTTGTCATACTCCTGGCTTCTTTCGTTTTCTCCACATCTTGTTGCAGCGCCATGAAAATTTCCTGTAACCTTTATATTTCACTTCTTACTTCCCACACACCCCAATTTAATTTCAACGTCCCCCAGTGACTACTAATTCCTACAACTCTTTGCTTAACAAATAATATTCCAGTTTCCAGCGGCTGGTTCTAGAGCATCCTTCAATCCTATCTCGTAGAGATGCAGAATCATTGGGATTGCGTCACTCATACTGGGTGCTCTTAGAAGTACTCCACCTGGGAGAAAAGAATTCGTGTCGCTGTCCTCCCCCTTTGAAAAGAATGTGCGGACTCCAATCACAATCTTCATCACATGACTCGACAATCTCTTAAATCCTATCACTATAAATTACAGCGTTACTAACAAAGAAAAAGGAAAAGTCCCCAAAACACAACAGTCAATAACAACAAAATAAACAGCAGTAAAACCAGAAACTATCAAAACAATAACGCACAAAATAAATTATTCTACATACTATCAACAACATATTTCCCAAACCTAAGTTAGTTATTCTGTGATTTGATGAGAGTGCATTTGGCACATTCTGTATCCTATTTAGGGAGTAAAATAACTGATGATAGTCGAAGTAGAGAGGATATAAAATGTAGACTGGCAATGGCAAGGAAATCATTTCTGAATAAGAGAAATTTGTTAACATCGAGTATAGATTTAAGTGTCAGGAAGTCGTTTCTGAAAGTATTTGTATGGAGTGTAGCCATGTATGGAAGTGAAACATGGACGATAAATAGTTTGGACAAGAAGAGAATAGAAGCTTTCGTTATGTGGTGCTACAGAAGAATGCTGAAGATAAGGTGGGTAGATCACGTAACTAATGAGGAGGTATTGAATAGGATTGGGGAGAAGAGAAGTTTGTGGCACGACTTGACTAGAAGAAGGGATCGGTTGGTAGGACATGTTCTGAGGCATCAAGGGATCACGAATTTAGTACTGGAGGGCAGCGTGGAGGGTCAAAATCGTAGAGGGAGACCAAGAGAAGAATACACTAAGCAGATTCAGAAGGATGTAGGTTGCAGTAGGTACTGGGAGATGAAGAAGCTTGCACAGGATAGAGTAGCATGGAGAGCTGCATCAAACCAGTCTCAGGACTGAAGACCACAACAACAACAATATCCTTTTATCACTGACTTTTGATATTTTTGCTTTCGTCTTGGATTTAGTATCTTGCACTGGCGATGTCACTGGTATTCATAGTAAATCGTCTGCAGCTCCTTTGAACGGCTTTACGTATATTACACACACAATGGAGATTTTAGTAGGTTGTTTCAACATGATGTTGACATTGGAGTTTACCTCTATGACCAATTACAGTCCCTGATACCGGTTCGATTTCTTCTTCTTGTCCTTAGGTAGGGATTCTTCAATAAAACCTATTGTTCTGTTCTATGTTGAGGTAACTTACTCACATGCAGTTTCATCTGTTCTTGTCACTCGACCACTTACTTTCTACCAAACATCATGCAACATGTTTTCCAGTCTTTTAACTGAGTCTCTGTTTTTTTTCCTTTTTAGGGTTCATTTTGTCATAGGATAATAGTACCTTCCGAACATACAGTACCTTGCAGGGTGATAGCCCAGTATTACTGGGGAATTTGCAGTTGCATGCAGACACGAAAAATGAGAGACAGACGTCCTCATCAATATCATGTAGGGTTGCATAAAAACTCAACATTTTTGAAATTGTATGATGAACACGTTCCATACCTTCACTCAATTGTGGGTGGGAATGGCTAGTCCTAAGTTTATGAGTATATACGAAATGGCAAAGCTGTTTTATCAGATTGGACACAAAGTTAGTGCCCTGCCCTGTGATCATTGTATTGGGAGTATCGAAATTTAATTAACCTTTCCCTGTGCCATTGATCTGGTATTGCAATCATTGCGACATAACGTGGAAAACATCTTCTACATTGAGCATATAATGGATATAATTGATGTTAAGTTGTGTGGTCCAAGAATATCAAGACTTACCATTTAAAAAGATTTATACGCCTGCATTAATTTAGAGGAAACCTCTGCTATTTAAGATCTGTGTGGTGCACACACAGTATACTGTTTCTTATATATTATCAGTGTCTTGTAGTTCTGTTTTCCACCTAAATTGTTCGTGTGTGCATCGATGATTTGCTATCTGTCCTCCATGACCTGACAGAAGATGGTCATGTAGTAGCTACAGTGCTTCTTCTGTAGAAGCCGCAGGCATCCTCACATATGGCCTTCACTTTGTAATTGTCTGTAGCAAGCCTTCATGTTCTGCAACCTGAGACTTTGTCTGAAATACTTTGTGGACGACATCAGCTGTCTGTGCACTTGTGCTTTCTACCTGGTTTATGCATTATCTCATATCTGAATTCATTTAATTTCAGAGCTCAGTGTGTCAATCCACTTGATGGTTCTTTTAACCCCAGTAGAGACACCAGTACAGCATGGTCTGTTACTACCTTGAAATTTCTTCTATGGAGGTGACAGTAGAAGTATGTAATACCAAAGATGACAGCCAAGTCCCTTTTTCTATAAGGCAACAATTTCGTCCTGCTTTATTAAGGATCGACATATATGTCACAGGGTGTACCTTACCAACTGCACTTTGGCTGAGAAGATGTCCAACTGCTAAATTACTTGCATCACTTGATAAAACAATCCCTTCTTCAAAATTTGGAAACATAGCAGACACAACATTAATGCTTGTTTACAATTACCAGTTCCAATCTGACAGTTGGTAGATCATTTGAAACTTCGCTCCTACTTTTAGAAAAGGTTTGACCACTCAGCAATTTTGGCAAAACGTCTGACCAATTTTAGATAAAAACAACAAAGGCGAAGTAATGATTATTGCTGTTTCTTATTTGTGCTCAAAAAAATGTCGTGTAGTGTAGGAATTAAATGCACGTCGGTTTTGACACCTTCTTGAGCAGTTTTGCGCCCCAGATAATTCTCCCTTCTTACTGCTGGGTTCCTTTAATTCGCAATCAGTGTCAAACATATTGTACATACCCTCTTGAACACCTGCTCCAATCACTGTACATGTTTCTCCATGGTTATTTTATTATTTTTTTTAACCCAGTTATGTCATGGAGACAAATCATGCACTGTTTTGGTTTTAATTCTCATAATACTCCATCCGAAAATCTTGTGAAAGTGGCTGGCACATTTGTTAGACCAAACAGTTTTCTATAATATTATTAATAAAACCATGGGACTGTAGTTGCTCTCTTGAACCAGTTTTTCAGAACTAATTCCATCTGGTAATAATTAATTTTTAAATTCATCATATTGCATTGGTTTAAGTTCTCGAAGTCTCCATTAGATCTGGTATAGTGTATGCATCGATGATAGTTCTTGCATTGAAGTTCATGTAGTGACAGAAAAATCTAAACATTCTTATACCATCTGATGACTTCTTTTACGATGATTACATTAGGTTCACCCCAGAGGCAATCGCTATATTCAATAACGCCATCAGCCAACTGCTGGTTGATAAGTTTCTCCTTTATGGGGTACAAGTGTTTTGGGACTCTTTACGATTTCCTCTATAGCAGAGTGTTATTTCCTATTCGTTTTCTGTGTTATGTGACAGGTGTCATCGATAATGGCCTTCCAGTATTAAATAGATCTGTAAATAACGATAACAAAACTTCCATTGCTTCTCTATCGCTTCATTCCAATTACTGGACATTTAGATGTAATATAGTTGCCTTGGTGGTTCATTTGTGGACAAGATGTCCCCCAGGTCTATCCAGACCATTCTCTTCTAGGATATCTAAGTTTGCGACTAGTAAACCCTTTGTCAGACTTACCTTCTCTATGCCAAAATATCTAGTCACTGGGACTATGTAATCCCTGGCTGTTTCCAGTAAGTGAACTATGCTTCAACGTACAATACAGTGTGACTTATTTAGCTATTCATTGCTTTAAAATGGTTCTGTAGTATTTATAGAATAAAAATCCGCTTCTGTTGACACTAATTAATTTATCTTACAACTGATTTCAAAGCATGAAGCTTCAGGTGCCACAGCCGCCATGGTAAGCTGGCTTCTCGACCATCTGCCCTGGCACATCCCTTTCATGCTGTCCAGGTGGGCATTGTAATTGCTGATCCTATGCTCCCATGTGCTTTTTTGACACGGGTGTGACCTTCACGACTGACTTGCTCATTGGCTACACATGTATGTTCCCATAATTACTTGTTGGCACTTGAAGCATCAGCTTCAAAACCAGTCATGGAATAAATTAAGAAAGTGCTTGTAAATGAAGCAGATTTTTATTCTACAAATATGTCCCACTGTTGCGAATGTTCACTTGATTGCCGCGCTGGGTAGCCACGCGGTCTGAGGCAACTTCCCACTGTTCGCGCAGCTACCCCTCGCCAGTGTCGAGTCCTCCCTTGGGCATGGGTGTGTATGTGTGCGTGTAGTCCTTAGCTGACGTTAGATTACGTAGAATTTAAGCATAGGGACTGATGACCTTAGTAGTTTGGTCCCATAGGAACTCACCACAAATTTCCGAAAATTTCCTTGATCAGATATTTTGGCTGTACAATGATACTTTGCTTCTACAGTTAGTACCCACTCTCACCCTGACTAAGTGACCTGCACCTCCTGGTAGTTCATCATGCTGAATTGGTGTTTAGTGAACGTGTATGGAGTTTATTTGATACCCCCATCATGACTGATTAACATTATGGCGATGTAGCACTCTTAGTAGTCATGCCCAGTTGAAGATATATTTTACTGAGTTTTATTTCATTTGTTTATTTTTTATTTTACACATCTATTTCCGTGACACAAAATTTAGGGGCAAATAGATGTGGTCAAGCAAAATAAAATAAAATAAAATCTTTATGAATCCTAAGTAGGCAAAAAGCTGTAAGTTTATCTAAACTAAATCGACAATGTAATACCAAAATTAGCTTAACTCTCGAAGGAACTCCTCGACAGAAGAGGAGTACTGACCCACGGGGAAACTCTTCAGTTTAGATCCGAAAGTGCGTGGATTACTGGTGAGGTTTTTGAATTCTTGTGGTGGCTGGATGCACTAGGCAGTTGCACGCCTTTGTGATAGAGTCAAGTGGGTGTGATCCCAAATCCAAATGCAGTCTGGAGTTCTGCCTAGTATTAACTGAGTGAAAACTGCTAATTCCTGGAAATAAGTTGATATTGTTAACAAGGAACGATATTAAATAATATATGTATTGAGACGTCAGTATCAAAATACCCACACTAATGAACAATGGTGGAGGAGAGGTTTGTGATACAGAATGAGCTCATGTTCTCTGCTACATCAAATTTCATGGGTTTTGTCGTTTGATCAGCACTTTTGGTAGCATCAGGTCTTGCAACTTCAACTTACAGACGCTGTATCCTGTTGTGGCAGTAAGTTGAGTAATTACTCTTGCATCCAACTTGTGCTTTCTTGTGACACTTTGTGCTGTCACTATTATGACGATATCCCTCCGTCGCCACAATGTCATTTTGATATGTTCCTGGATTCGTTACTCAGCTTGTTCAGGGTATCACAATAGCTTCTCTGTTAACCGAAGTAAATAAATTACAATGATCATCCGTAAACAGTATTACAATGAAATTTGCCATAGTTTTATAAATGTATATAACAATTCATCTAGCTGAGTAAAGAAAATAACAGGTCTAATTTTAGCTGTTATTTATCTTATATGTGGAACAGATTACGTTCAAATTTGTTTCGCTAATCCAAACAAGGCCTGAATCTGATGAAATGAAGGATCTAGAGTTATTTAAAAAAAACATTTGCTACTTATTTGCGTAACTACCGATCTAAAATGGATACCACTGGCTATTGTTTCAGTCATTATCACTGAAGTTGGTTTGATACATTCACGTTGGGTTTCAGCTAGACTGTTAATTTTATCATCACAAATCATGGATGATCTGTATTATACATGATATCTAAGCCTGCCACCGCGCGGGGTAGCCGTGCGGTCTAGGGCACCTTGACATGGTTCGTGCGGCTCCCCCTGTCGGAGGTTCGAGTCCTCCCTCGGGCATGGGTGTGTATGTTGTCCTTAGCGTAAGTAAGTCTAAGTTAGATTGAGTAGTGTGTAAGCTTAGGGATCGATGACCTCAGCAGATTAGCTCTGTAGTCCTTACCACAAATTTCCAGATTTTCTAAGCCTGCCCCTGCGGATCTTTCCTTCCACCATACCTCCAACAGCAGTAGATTCATATATAGCATTTTTCCCCCACACGGGTTTTCTTATTTTAAATTTGTTCACGAAAGTAAAGTGTTGTAGAAGAAAGGATGTATTACGTTGCCTGTAGCATAAGAATACATGTAATCATAAAACTGGTAAGAACGTATTTGCTTTGATAGTCTCACGGCATAAATTGATTTTTTCTTATATTAGTTTACATTCATTATGATAGTAGAATTACCTTCAGGCCTTGTAGTTGTCTTTGGAAAGTACCGAGCTTGCTGACGATAAACCGTTTCATCGGTAATAGTTAATGCAAAGAGTCGATTTTGCATGGTGATAATAGTCACAATCGAACCTCGTTTAATACACATGCTGCGGCTTCGACTTACAATTGTTGAAATTGGAAAACAATAATGTGTTATAACGCACGGTCATCACGTTACCAAACGGACTACCTCTAATTAATTTAAAGGCCAAAAACTACACAAAAAACTTCATTAACACGGGAACACAGGGATTCCTATTGGTCTGCAAAAATAAACAGGAAAGAATTCAAAAAGTGTTATTATTTCGCACAAAATGCAAGTTACAGGATCGACAAAACCTAATGTCGCCGATACTCGAAGAAGAGGAAGGGAGAAATATTTGCTCTATTAGTTCAACAAAAGAGGATCGGGACAGTCTTCCATAGATAACGCCTATGCACAGATAAAGTCAATTTCCTGAAACGCCATCTTATCTCTAATATCGAAATGTGAAGTTCAGCACAGGTGCCTTCCTGAATTGAAATGTGTTGCATTACAGCTCCATTTCAATACTAGTTGTAAGACTATGCCCCAGAAACTGAACTTTGTCTGTGCATTCACTCCTTTTTTGTATTCAGAAAGCTAAGTTACACAGAATGACTGACTCTGCGTCCTGAGTGTGCAACATGGCATAACACTGTCTCATTGTTGCAACAGATTATTATCTTCTTACTGGAAAGTCCACGTTCTTCATTATTATTGTGTTCTGGTGTTGGACTAAAATATGCAGTTTACTGAGACAGTCTGAGGCAATTTTTGTGGTACAGTAAAGATACTAAAAGCTGAAAAACGGGATCGGAAACAAATAATGATGTGGAATTTTACATACAATGCAGCGAATTCGCTGATACGGCTGTCAAAAATATTAACAGTTCAGCAGCTGAAATGGAGTCGCAGGCTGAGTGTGTAATCTTATTCCTCCAGCTAGTCCTAGTCCAGCTATCCCCATTTACGCCATTATATCGAAGTTTAAAGAGTTAACGGAAACGTATTGAGAACAATTGTCGTTACACCAGGATGAAGGTGCAAGGTTGTAATTGCAACGGGGTGCCCTAACAACGTATTTTCGGATCTGAAAACCACATACCACATCATTCCTGAGATCGTACAGAACATAACATATAAGCAAATTAATACAAAAGGATCTATTTTGAAACAAATTGCAAAAGTAGATAATTTTATTGCTGAAGAAGAATTAATTAAAAGGAGTTGTTTCACGAAGAGGGAAAGTTTTTAACAGGGCTTTTCGAACTGGATTTCGGATAAAAATACCTAGATGACTGAAAAGCTAGATTCATAATTTCAACTTGCTATACAATAGCCTCTTACAAAAGTGATATCTGAGAGAGTCACTTCAGGAGAATCAGTTAAATAAGAGTTTAATAAAATCAGAGCTACTTGTGCTTTAAGTAAAGATTTATCTGAAAAGCGTGGCAGTGTCACTTCTCATATTAGAAGTGTGCAGCAGGAGTTGTATACTGTCATATAAATACTACATGACACCCTACTGTCTGTTATTGGGGCAGTTGGTGTCTGTAATAGTCTGGCACCATATTACAGATTGTTTATAAATGATATAGATCCTGATGGTGTGTCTCCTATACATATATGGGTTAGTGGCAGACACATATATATCATCTATTCTGCTAGAAGTAAGTTTATTGAAACACCAAAAATTCAGGTTTTTACACCTGGTAAGAAAAATCTTCACTCTGTTTTGCTCTTAAAAATTTTTTATCGACTGATACCTAGATGTTGGTCAAAACAATAAAAATAAAGTTCACTACAGGTTTCATCGAAGCAAAAACGGTCCATTGGGCAACTGAAATGGCTGCAAACTGCCAAATCTATGAGCAATTTCAGAAAGTGTTCTTGTCGAAATGCTGGTCTAACTGCATACAGGAAAGACTCCGCAAAGAAGTGTTCAACCCCGAGCCATGCCACAGTACGTAACGTAAATTTCGAAAATTAAATCAAAAGTGTATAAATGAAACTACATATTAGGATGAACCCATTTTGCACTGGGCTGTGTTACGAATACTTAAAGCGAAGTTGCCTATGAATATAAAAGAAAGATCTGTTCCAGAGACGAACAGATAACTCTTCATCTCCAAATTTGATTCTATTAGCTTAATACATGAAGCAATAACAATGGTGGCATGTCTCAGTCGACATCACTACATACATAGTTTCTCAACCACGACAGATGAAATTAGCCTCATGTTCGTTTTGTAATGCAGCCATTAGGGCCTTTGGTGGATAATATTCAGTATACTAACCGAGCTTCTAACAAAATTCTGTTACAATAAAGGACGTAATAAGTAACACCCCAGATGCTATAGTCATGAATTATGTCAATGACATAGAAACAGTAATAATCAAAGGAATTACAACACGGGAAATCACAGCCAGTCATACATAAACAGTACTTACTAGCAAAACGTTCTAGTACAATATCGTGCTATTGACATAACCTGGAAAGAGCAGAATCCATCATTCAGCATTACTGGAATGAGAAAAGAAACCCACCCAAATAGGACTCCTTCAACAACCTAGGACCAAACACACTCTGCCCCCAAATAACAGTTGTGGGTTGGATTAGCGGGGTAGAAAAGACAATTCAGAGAACCCGCTTAGGTACAGTATACTGAAGATGTTAGATCTGAATTAGGTACTGACCACTACAAATGCTGTAATCAATGTAAATACATAGCTCAGGCCACTATTAATGCTATTGTGGGGAAAATTCCGACTATAGAGATGTTGACATAGGTGCTCATATACATGTGATGTCACTGAGTCTATTTAACACGTTTAGTGAGGTTACAAGCATACCTACTTACACACCACAAAACTGGAACATTATTGGAGCAGTCGGTATGAGGTCGCAACAGGTCAAAGTCCAGACAAAGATCGTGGTGATTATGGGAAATGGATCCATAGTTTGCCCACTCCTAATTGTAAATGGGTTGACAGTCAAGTGAATGTAATTTCTGAGAGACAAAGACTTCAAAATAGGCTGCTCCTCTGGCAGGTCCTGCCTGAATATCGATAGTGAAGGTATTATTGTAGACTTGATAAAGAGGAAAGCGAAATATCGTAAATACTATCAAAGCGTAAGAGTCAAGTTTAGTGAGACGAAAGCTACACTAAATAATAGCTAACCTGCTCAGTATAGTACTGTGCAGAATTTAAGAAGATGACATAAATGACAGAGTGACGTATTCTTTAATTCTCAACACACAACAACAGGCTGAAGCAAAAAGAGTTGTAATTGAAATATGTACAAGTTTTAACAAGAAGACAGGAATTGTACATACTTATCGGTATCATACAGAAGTGCTCTCACGCTAAAAACTTCCAAAAGTCATAAGCTATCCAGTGACACAACGTGAGATGTTATCATAGAAATAATGCGATTGTTAGAATAGTAAATTATAGAACCAATACAGTCGCCTAATTGGAAGGACGCCAGTTGTTAGTCTACCTGGAGGCAACAAAATAAAGGGACCATATGCCTATCATAACCTTAACAAATATCTACACTAATGATTGCTGAACCGTGAATTTACTTTCAAAATCTTTTCTTAAAGAATTTACTTTATTTACTGGCGATTCATAGAGAACATTGACACATTTATTCATACTAGGTGAGCGTGGAAGTAGTTGCCAGGAAGTAACTGATGGAAAATTACCTTTAACAAATACGAATTTATTCCTAAAAGCTTTTCCAAAACGGATTCAAAATTATAAGCAGAAAAGCACACACAAAATATCAAGTCACAATTTAACAAATGTGAATTTTATTCCTAAAAGCCTTTTCAAAACAAATTTAAAAATTATAAGCAGAAAAGCTTACTCGAAATATCAAGTCACAATTTAACAAATGTGAATTTTATTCCTAAAAGCCTTTTCAAAACAGATTTAAAATTATAGGCAGAAAAGCACAATCGAAATATCAAGTTACAGTTTTATTTAGGGGCAAGAACAATATTAACAGTAGGAGCCTTCGGGCTGAGAAGCTTGCCAGTTCCCTTTCAACACGGCGGTAGTCATGACCGCTCACAACAACCTCTGAAAGAGTACACTGGTGCAAATCTGCAACACACCAGATTACCTTAAAGAATAAAATTTTAACAACTGATACAAACATGTAAACTATGCACCCCGTAAGAGGAATGGAAATGGTACAACCCTCAAATTCTTTGCCACAGAAAGTGCAATTTATTTTTTTAATTTTTTTAAAGGACTCTTACGATGGGAGGGTGGCAAGCTTATAACCTAAAATGACTATTTAAATAAAACCCATAAAATGCAGACTTACATAAAATGTACATGCTCTACATTACACATATACCACCTCGCAAAATGATAAGCAAGATAGAAACATATTTCAAGAATTTGGGCTTTAAGCAATAACTTCGTTAACACCGAATCTAACCAACATGACAGAGGCAGCTATTACCGTATGGCAGATTGACAGGGGAGGGGGGCGTTACTGAACAACCCGAACCGCAGATTGCCCTAAACCTCCCCAATTCCAGAAGGGAAAAACGGACCATCCAATTCACAATAACCACCTTCCTGCAGGTGAGCAAACGGAGAAGAATGGTGGGGCGACCCCAAACAAAGCGGCTGGTGACCTCACCAAGAAAACAAGTAGAATTTAACAAGTTAATGAAACAACATATCTCCAATCACTTAACTTCTAATAAACTGCGATTTCTGGCGAAGACCTGGCGCAGCACCCCCAACGCTCTGCCGAACCGTCTGCTGCCAGCCGCTTCAACGGATGCAGGACGGCGCGCCGATCTCACGTCGCACGGCGTCGCAGCTCGCCCCAAACAGCTCGATGACGTGGTTCCGCTACTGTAGCTCTCTTGTGAACCGCTAAGTCACTACTCCTTTCTACACGGCTCTGCCCACTGGCCTCACGTGGGGATCTCACATGCGCCGACGCTCAAGGCTGAAAAGTCATCTCGTGTCTCAGCGCGCGACCAACCAACCGACCAATCCAACTGCCAATGACCGTTGCCTGAACAACTCGAGTAGACTGGCGGCCTAACGCGCAGACTCAGATACAGGAACTCAGCCCCGACCGGGCAATCACTAGCTGAGATCTGTTACTGGCGGAGTGGCAACACTCTCATTTTCTGGCTTAAAGTTTGATCCAAACGACAAATATACTCGCACTCCCACGACAGACAGACATTGACTGCCCCAGACCGAGCCGGCTGTCCAACTGACTAGACTCGCCTCGACTGACCGACTCACCTCTACAGAGTTTTTTTTTTTTCCTTTCTTTATTGTCATTTTGCACCTCATACAAGGTGGGCTGGCAGCAGCAACTTTACTCCGCTCTTCAGCCACAAGCAGTACAATAAGAGAAAAAACCAATGAAGACACAAAAGCAACATAATGGTGGCTAAGAAACAGTATTCAAAGCAATTAAAAAACATGAAGCCATTCACACTAGACGAAAAACAAGAAAACTGTGCACAAACACTGATGATTTAGATGACACACGTGAACGAAGGAGCATGGGCGGCGAAAACACTGAGTCACAAACACGACGGCACACACATGAAAAACTGATGGCGATGATCTCCGGCTCGCTGATGTTCACTTAACGTGTGCGAGTCCAGGGAAAAAGGTGGTGGGGGAGGGAGAGGGGAGAGCAGAGATGCCAATGGCAGAGGAGATGGGGGGAGGAATGAAGGTATGGGGTGTAGGGGAAGCCTGGGGGAGGAGGGGGGAGGAAGGGAGGAGGGAGGGATGCGAGAGAGAAGGGAGAGAGGATGTCCTGAGGAAAAAACACAGAAGAGGGAGGATCAAAGTTGATAGGAGGGGTAGATGGAGGGGAGAAGGGAATGATCAGGGAGGAGGAGCTGGTGGTAGCCACATTGAGAGAGGGTAAGAAGAGTGGAGAGATTGATAGCAGGTGGGACGTGGAAATACAGGCACGGCAGCAGACAGGGGTGGGAGAGGTTATGAGAGACAAGCGGGTGAGGGGTATCTAATTTATAGGAGGTGTAGAGGATCCGTATCCGTTTGAGGAAAAGGAAGAGGTGGGGGAACGGAATAAGGTCGTACAGGATCGGCGTGTGGGAGGGGAGACGGATCCCCTACAGAGCTCATAGCGCCCCTCAGATGCACGTGAACAAGCAACCTTTCCACTTTCCCACCAGAAGGAGACACGAAAGCTGCGATTATCACAGCGGCGCCACCGCCAGAAATGGAGGGCGACTGCTTGACACAATGCGCTGCAGCGTGCTCTTCAAAAACAGCAATTTTTTTACGACAGCTCAATTACTTCTGTTTATCTTCCACTAATGTTTGTTTATACATTAGCAGCCAGTTCTACACATGTAGTTGCCTTGCGATACTAGAGAACAATCTTGTGGTCATATTTACGCACAGAAATCACGTGGTCTGCCAGCAGTACTATTTGTATCTAAACATTTGTTGCATGTGGATAACTGAGATCACTAACACACAGATTGAGCAGTCTTTGTCAGAATGTTTACGCACATCAGACAAACTGAATAGTGGACCCTACCCTTGTTGTGTCTTACAATGACTGAAATGAATGTATATATGCAGATAATAGCTACTAGAGACACAAAGCAAGAACAAATTGTTAATGTTAGTGTGTACTTTGTGTGGCCTGTAAACTGTCACTCTACAGACTACTTGTTGTAGTATTCCACAAGATCAGCATGCAGAGTCATGACACAGACAAGGAATTTCAACTACCTTTGGCAGCTTAGAAGAATTATTTTAATGATATGTGATTTAAACTTACTATACTTGTGTCCTCCTAAAATAGAGACATTTGTCTAGCTGTGTAAATAACGTGTTGTATTTCTTTTCATAGTACTCCTTCTCGAAAGAGTTGACGTCGCCTCACATACTTCTTCGTGTGGACAGGTAATATAAGAACCCTAACGAAAATCTGCAACAGTTGCGGCAAAAAATGATATATCCCCCTTAACTTGCACCCACGTAATTACAACCTGCAGCAATCACATACTCTCATTCCTACCTGTTACATAATAATATCTTAAAAAACGTTAAGCCTCCCAAAATATCTTATGCATTACTTATGTTAAAATAAATTCCACGGTACTCCACATTCTTGCTTGTTACCTCTCGGATGCTATCCCTCTGGTACCTAGCTGTAGACAATTTAAGTTCCTTTTGGTTCTCATTCGCTCTACCTTTCCTTGCTTTCCCCTTAGGTGCTGGCACATGTGACAGTAAATCTGGAGTGCTTTGAAAGGTTTGTACGAATCCGACATGAAGTATCCCAGCTAGAAGTTGTAGCTTCAATCGGCTGGTGGCATCCCTTATTTCGTGTAATAAAGCTGTTAGTTTTACCCTGTGGGATGTGTGGACACAATGGCGTTATGCATTGCTGTACTCCATATTGCGGCAATTTTCGTGCACATTTCCCTACCTCATCCTGACGCTCCATAGTTCTGGTGTTGCTCCTCTGTACCCATTCCCAAAATTACTTTAAGGTCCTTGCGAAATTACAAACTGGTTCGTCATTCCTCTTTAGTTTTGGTTTGACTATGTTGAATGTCTAAGGCATCTTCATCGTTTATACTACCTCATGTGGAAGAAAACCAGTGCTGGTGTGCATCTTAGAATTATATACTGCCATGACGACTTATTTACATTACAAACATAGCAATCAGTACGGTGGCTGTTGACACAGTACCTCAACATCTTCTCAATAAAACGAAGAACCAGCTAAGTTCTACCACCAGATTGCGGGTCTCCCAAAAGTATAAAGAACATTTGCAGTTCTACCATCAGCTTGTGGGTGCAACAGGCTAGTCCCTAGCCTACAAATCTGTACAAAGTGACATACTGGTCTTACCATGTCCGACAATAAGCTAATATATAGGTGTCAGGGACACCAAACTTCAGCAACCAGCTATCTATCATGACCTGTCCACAAAAGTTACCTGCTGGTTCAGAATGGCAAGCACTGAATTCTGTCGCTAGACATGATGCAACGGTTCCCGTCAGCGTTCATAGAAAAGATCTTAAAACATCCGTTTCCATGGTTTCAAAAAGTTTTATTGCCTCTAGTAACTTTTGTAGTGGTATTTGGTGATGATTCATAAAATGAGCCAAGTATTGATCCAAGTAAAAATATGTACTCGTGTAAATATTTGTTCTGGCAGCTTACGGCAGTCTCTCCAAAAACGAAAATTGCTTTCGAAATTTCACAAGAGGTCCTTCTTTATCGTCATAATAAAAATTATTATATAACGTATCATCCCACTAGTCCTTACAGGTAGAGAGTGCGTTACATATTATAAATTCCCTCAGTCATAATATCTTTGCATTGAGTGAACAAATATTTTAGATGTCTTTTTACAGCAATGATTAATGTAAATTTCAAATGACGTTCACGAATTTCAGCCACTTATTTCATTTATTATTGTTACATGTGGTTTGTTCTAACCATCAACTCAGGCGAAGAGCAGAGAGAAAAGTGGGAATCTAAAATGGCCAATGTTCTTCATGTAATGTTTAGTGCCATCAAGCAGAAGAAAATTACAACAACGATACGACCTGCAAGTGCACTGTGCTTCTGGAGTTTAGTGCTACTGCTATCAGAGATTTTTAATTATTGGAAGTAATGCAAATTCAAAATGGGTGCGTTCTGTCCCACATCTCCTTTCATTGCACTCCAGCAGAACACTGCCACTCTTCGATCTATCAGCTTACAATCCTCATGTCAGCATATGATCATGTGCAGACTTCAAAACGTCTTTCCTTAGCTTAGAAGAAACTTTCCCTAGATTAGCAAGCAGTACTACGCATGGTCTCAGTCTCGTTAACCTAAAAACATCCTGTTATGAACAATGAAATGGGGCTGTTTTGCAAACGGCTTGCAGTCTGTGTCAGCTGCCTGTACTGTCTGCCACCCTGCAAGGCTCTAACCCAGTACCCTTACTGCCATAACCACCATAACCTTCCTGCTGAATCCATCTGCATTCCTATGCTTCTTGCTTGGTTTATGGAGTACCTCAAAACCAGTCAGTAAGTCTATTGCCCACCTAATCAGTCTATGTGAATGATCTTTCAATCCAAATAATCGCTTCAGCGCCACATATTTGGTTATCACCTTGAATTTTTACCATGCTAATAACATTAAATATGTAAGCCCATACATTACACTTAACATCTCTTTATCTGTTTTGGAGTCATTTTTCTTGCCTTTGTTCATTTTCAATGGGGTATAAGGCACAGGTCTCCCCCTATGAACCATATACCTTGCCGTTAGTGGGGAGGCTTGCGTGCTTCTGCGATACAGATAGCCGTACCGTAGGTGCAACCACAACGGAGGGGTATCTGTGGAGTGGCCAGACAAACTTATGGTTCCTGAAGAGGGGCATCAGCCTTTTCAGTACTTGCAGGGGCAACAGTCTGGATGATTGACTGATCTGGCCATGTAACACTAACCAAAACGGCCTTGCTGTGCTGGTACTGCGAACGGCTGAAAGCAAGGGGAAGCTACGGCCGTAATTTTTCCCGAGGGCATGCAGCTTTACTGTATGGATAAATGATGATGGCGTCCTCTTAGGTAAAATATTCAAGAGAAAAAATAGTCCCCCATTCGGATCTCCGGGCGGGGACTACTCAGGAGGACGTTGTTATCAGGAGAAAGAAAACTGGCGTTCTTCAGATCGGAGCGCGGAATGTCAGATACCTTAATCGGGCCGGTAGGTTAGAAAATTTAAAAAGGAAATGGATAGGTTAATGTTAGATATAGTGGGAATTAGTGAAGTTTGGTGGCAGGAGGGACAAGACTTTTGGTCAGGTGACTATAGGGTTATAAATACAAAATCAAATAGGGGTAATGCAGGAGTAGGTTTATTAATGAATAAAAAAATAGGAATGCGGGTAAGCTATTACAAACAGCACAGCGAACGCATTGTTGTGGCCAAGATAGACACGAAGCCCACGCCCACGACAGTAGTACAAGTCCATATGCCAACTAGCTCTGCAGATGACGAAGAAATTGAAGAAATGTATGATGAAATAAAAGAAATTGTTCAGATAGTGAAGGGAGACGAAAATTTAATAGTCACAGGTGACTGGAATTCGGTAGTAGGAAAAGGGAGAGAGGGAAATGTAGTAGGTGAATATGGATTGGGGGTAAGAAATAAAAGAGGAAGCCGCCTGGTAGAA
This sequence comes from Schistocerca americana, assembly GCF_021461395.2. Taxonomy (NCBI): domain Eukaryota; kingdom Metazoa; phylum Arthropoda; class Insecta; order Orthoptera; family Acrididae; genus Schistocerca; species Schistocerca americana. Next base: position 132,728,703 of record NC_060122.1, on the reverse strand, counting down.
TTTTGCACAGAGCACAACTTAATCATAGCTAACACTTGGTTTAAGAATCGTAAAAGAAGGTTGTATACATGAAAGAAGCCTGGAGATACTGACAGGTTTCAGATACATTATATAATGGTAACACAGAGATTTAGGAACCAGGTTTTAAATTACAAAACATTTCCAGGGGCAGATGTGGACTCTGACCACAATCTGGTGGTTATGAACTGTAGATTAAAACTGAAGAAGGGTGGGAATTTAAGGAGATGGGATCTGGATAAACTGACTAAACCAGAGGCTGTACAGAGTTTCAGGGAGAGCACAAGAGAACAATTGACAAGAATGGGGGAAAGAAATACAGTAGAAGAAGAATGGGTAGCTTTGAGGGATGAAGTAGTGAAGGGAGCAGAAGATCAACTAGGTAAAAAGACGAGGGCTAGTAGAAATCCTTGGGTGATAGAAGAAATATTAAATTTAATTGACGAAAGGAGAAAATATAAAAATGCAGTAAATGAAGCAGGCAAAAAGGAATACAAACGTCTCAAAAATGAGATCGACAGGAAGTGCAAAATGGCTAAGCAGGCACGGCTAGAGGACAAATGTAAGGATATGGAGGCCTATCTGACTAGGGGTAAGATAGATACTGCCTACAGGAAAATTAAAGAGACCTTTGGAGAAAAGAGAACGACTTGTATGAATATCAAAAGCTCAGATGGAAACCCAGTTCTAAGCAAAGATGGGAAAGCACAAAGGTGGAAGGAGTATATAGAGGGTCTATACAAGGGCGATGTACTTGAGGACAATATTATGGAAATGGAAGAGGACGTAGATGAAGATGAAATGGGAGATACAATACTGCGTGAAGAGTTTGACAGAGCACTGACAGACCTGAGTCGAAAGAAAGCCCCGGGAGTAGACAACATTCCATTAGAACTACTGACTGCCTTGGGAGAGCCAGTCCTGACAAAACTCTACCGTCTGTTGAGCAAGATGTATGAAACAGGCGAAATACCCTCAGACTTCAAGAAGATTGTAATAATTCAAATCACAAAGAAAGCAGGCGTTGACAGATGTGAAAATTACCGAACTATCAGTTTAATAAGTCACAGCTGCAAAATACTAACGCGAATTCTTTACATACGAATGGAAAAACTGGTAGAGGAAGACCTCGGGGAAGATCGGTTTGGATTCCGTAGAAATATGGGAACACTTATTTTAGAAGTTAGATTAAGAAAAGGCAAACCTACGTTTCTAACATATGTAGACTTAGAGGAAGCTTTTGACAATGTTGACCGGAATACTTTCTTTCAAATTCTGAAGGTGGCAAGGGTAAAATACAGGGAGTGAAAGGCTATTTACGATTGATACAGAAACCAGATAGCAGTTATAAGAGTCGAGGGACATGAAAGGGAAGCAGTGGTTGGGAAGGGAGTGAGACAGGGTTGTAGCCTCTTCCCGATGTTGTTCAATCTGTGTATTGAGTAGGCAGTAAAGAAAACAAAAGAAAAATTTGGAGTAGGTATTAAAATCGTTGGAGAAGAAACGAAAGCTTTGAGGTTCGCCGATGACATTGTAATTCTGTCAGAGACAGCAAAGGACTTGGAAGAGCAATTGAACGGAATGGACAGTCTCTTGAAAGGAGGATATAAGATGAGCATCAACAAAAGCAATACGAGGATAATGGAATGTAGTCGAATTAAGTTGGGTGATGCGGAGGGAGTTAGATTAGGAAATGAGACACTTAAAGCAGTAAGGGAGTTTTGCTATTTGGGGAGCAAAATAACTGATGATGGTTGAAGTAGAGAGGATATAAAATGTAGACTGACAATGGCAAGGAAAGCGTTTCTGAAGAAGAGAAATTTGTTAACATCGAGTATAGATTTAAGTGTCAGGAAGTCTTTTCTGAAAGTATTTGTATGGAGTGTAGCCATGTACGGGAGTGAAACATGGACTATAAATAGTTTGGACAAGAATAGAAGCTTTAGAAATGTGGTGCTACAGAAGAATGCTGAAGATTAGATGGGTAGACCACATAACTAATAAGGAGGTATAGAATAGAATTGGGGAGAAGAGGAGTTTGTGGCACAACTTGACAAGAGGAAGGGACCGGTTGGTAGGACATGTTCTGAGGCATCAAGGGATCACAAATTTAGCATTGGATGGCAGCGTGGAGGGTAAAAATCATAGAGGGAGACCAACAGATGAATACACTAAGCAGATTCAGAGGGATGAAGGCTGCAGTAGGTACTGGGAGATGAAGAAGCTTGCACAGGATAGAGTAGCAAGGAGAGCTGCATCAAGCCAGTCTCAGGACTGAAGACCACAACAACAGCAACATAAGGCACAGGATGTTTATCTTTATGTGTCACCTGTTTAAAAACACACCCAAATGCCCAGTAGATGTGTCACCAGATAGTAAAAATCCTCCTCAAGATCTGGGAAGATCACCACAGAATCTAGTTTTGAAGCCTCTTTCTGGTTTTTAATGAGGCTTATCATTTCATTGTCCACTGAAACTTTACACCTATTTTTTGACAACTGCGTAAGTGGCCATGCAATGTCTGTAAACCCTTTCATGAATTTTCTTTAATAACTGATCAAGCTCAAGTATAGTTGTAATTCCTCAGTTGTCCAAGAAACTGGAAAATCCTGCAATCTCGGGTCTGATTTTATCCCTTCCTAATCTCTTGTCCTAAATGGCTCACCTCCTCCATCGTAAAATGAAAATTTCACGTACTATGCATACTTTGTGTAATCTCTTCAACACGTTACTCAACCTCTGTATATCTTCAAAGCCCTCGGGAAAACAACTATGTCACTGAGGTACACAATGCTTTGTTGAGGTTTCTTGATCCTCAGTATACAGTCCAACAGCCAACGAATCGTGGTCTTCGTATTTTTCAATCTGATTAGCTTTCACTGATATTGGTTATGATCGCAAGTGATCAAAAACGCAGGTTTCAGCTGGACCTCCAGAGGTGCCTCTTATACCTGCTTCTTAAATCTATTGTTGAGAGGTGCTAGCAATGCTACAAACTGCCAAGAATTTCCTTAATTTTGGGTACGGGGTACACATCTGCCATTGTTTCACTATTCACTTGCCGACAGCCACAAAAAATCTATACTTTTTTGTCACACCCGCGAATTCTTTGGGTATGACAACAATTGGTGCTGCCTACGGGCTAGTGCTCTCCTCTGTTAGGCTATTACACATCCGTTGGTTGTTAAAGACATCCATAATCAGCTTTAAATACCGTGATGTACGATACAGTTTGCAATATACAGATGCATGCTATTCATTGGAAGTCAGTGTTGTGTTATAAATATTGCTTCCATTTCAACCCTCCCTGTTCCTTTCAAGTGCAACACCTTCACACTTTATAGTGGTGATTTATGATTTGATTGTGGCCTATATGAGGCGTGCCTAAATAATCCCCATTTAAAATTCCTAAACTGGTTACCATCAGCCTTTGGTCAACTTCATCTCTTCCATGCCAAAGTTATCTACACTCTTTCACTGTCCACTTCCTGTTGCAAACAATAGTTCTTTATATGAAACACTATGATTCGTCCCAAACAATGATTTCTTCTACTGGTCATATCACGTATAACCTATTAATTGTTAGTTCTGGCCGTATATTCACCCAAAATAGCTTCCTGGTGCCTTCTGTCCCAATGTCATGCGAACGAAACCTTACTAATGTTTTCTGCGGTGTAACTGACTTGTCCGCTAAGGTAGACGATCTGTGCGATAGTATTTTAGTAGTGGCAGTTTCCCCCACTTGGAAAGTTGTTCCCCTGAGTTCAGCTCTTCGACGTCGAAGGTCATTTCTGGCATGATGTTTGAGCAGAATGTCTACCCTCAGGACTGGGCAGTAACTGTCACTTACATGAGACACCACTTCCACGAGCTTATTGAAATTGACCCCCCTCCCCAGCCCGAAAATTGCTGAAATATGGAACTTCACCCTATTGTTTCGCACCTCTAGCACATTGTGTTTAACAGTTTCTTATCTATGAGATTCACGTTAGGCACTGATGCACGTGTCCTTGGGTTCTAGGAAAATCGATGCCTCTCACCCCTTACGACCCCTATTACACCACTATTCACCTCGCCATACGTCTCTGCGCTGTTGAAATTTAATAGAAAAGATAGTGGTGCCCCACCACACGGCACTTCCTACGCTGTGCCTGACGGCCGACGGCACTGCCTGCAAGCTCACGCTTATAACATCTCACGTCAGCAGATAGAATATCCCGCCTACTGCAACCACCGTCACTATGTCTTCCCCTGCTTCGTAGCCAAAGTGATGGTAGCGGTAAAACCTTTTAGGATATCTGCCCAAACTCTCCTAGATATATTGGCTTGTAGGCTCCTCAGCAAAGCGTCTAGAGCTCTGTAGTCCTCTTCCTGGACGGTAATATATTTACTTCATTACTTCTCGTTAGCTCATAAGTATGTCCGTCAACTTTTTTTAACCTATCATTCAAACTTCTTAACGACTCATTGTGCTTCTGTGACATTCAACACAAGGGCTCCAGAAAATAGCCGACTATGTTTCCTGGAGACCGTTTCTAAACTGCTCAAACTTCAGCGAATTTTTGAAATTTTCGTTGTATTTCTCACACGTTTTTGCTTTCATCGTCAATCTCAACTTGTAACGGCTGACACTCTGTCCAAAACCATTCTTCGCAGCTGCCTCCAGATATCCCAGGAAGGACAATAAATCCTCATTAGCTTGCTAAAAGCGGGAGTAATCAAATTAGTGGCGGCTGACTGCAGTGATGGAGTAGATAAATTGGACGATACCCAACCTGACCTCCAAGAAAACATATGCTTATGCATTTCGGCCTTCACCTGATTCGTTATTGACTGAATCGCCTTCTGATTTTCTCAATGTTGAAGCTTTGTTCCTAAGAGACTACGAAGTACAATAAACCAACAACTTGAGGATAATACCAACTGACACTCGCTGAATACTTGCTTAAGTCTAATCACGACCCATTTTGACTTGCTACATCGAATAGCAGTGTGGCCGTAACAGTTGCACATCAGACATTCCACTGACACCAGATCACCACATTGTGCACTGTGCCATAATAGTCCGTATTACAAGCTCCTTACGGCTTGTAAATAGTACTTCCTAGTATTGCCCAGGAATTGCGACAATAAACAATGCTTTCAAACTCCCAGGTTGTGATGACATTATAGAATGATATCTGTTAACAGAACCAATTCTCTGCATGTAAAAGTAGGAGAAGAAAACAAAAAAATCCATCCACGGTACTCACCCCACTGTAATTCAGTTTACTAACAGATGCAGCTGTCATTGCGCTGGGATCAGCTGCTAATGTCGATCTAGAAGAAGCTTCTGACATCTAAATGCAGAGGTCTATGGTTTCCACTTCAAGGATCACGACATGCTTCCGTGTTTACAGGCATTCCCGGCCTTGAATGGCGACCAATGCCAATCTGGTGCACGTGCTGCTACAGGCATCCCACATCAGTAGTCCTGTTACGCTGATGACTTCAAGACGGACACTGGCCACGTGCTGCCACAGTGGCAGATGGCCTCGCTGCCATTGGCGCACGCTCTGTGGAGCGTCGCTACTGCACACCAATGCTATGAGTGTTCTTGTTGTGGATTGGCAAGAGAGCCAACCCACTATGAGAGGAAGCCGAAAGGCACGCGTTTTAGCTCACGCAGGCTGGCGTGAGGTCTGGAACAGGACAAGGAAGTGAGACTAGCAAAAAAAGGACGTAGCTGTGGAATACTTAACTTTAATCCATAAATGGTGAACATCGCTCTTGACGGTACATGTTTTACAGCATCAATAGCAACTGGTAACGGCGCCTTGCTAGGTCGTAGCAAATGACGTAGCTGAAGGCTATGCTAACTATCGTCTCGGCAAATGAGAGCGTATTTTGTCAGTGAACCATCGCTAGCAAAGTCAGCTGTACAACTAGGGCGAGTGCTAAAAGTCTCTCTAGACCTGCCGTGTGGCGGCTCTCGGTCTGCATTCACTGATAGTGGCGACACGCGGGTCCGACGTATACTAACGAACCGCGGCCGATTTAAAGGCTACCACCTAGCAAGTGTGGCGTCTGGCGGTGACACCACAGTTCTAACTTGTCTGTTGATGAAATGGGCGATTGTCAATGCAATTTTCTTGAGCCAAGCTCGATCCACATTCTGACGTGAACCTATCGCCTCAAATTTCTTGAAGTGGAAGAAATCCCTCAACAGTGGTGACTTCCCCTGTGAGCAGAGGGTCGCAGAGGCAGTTCGCCAGCACAAGTACAGGCGGTAGAGTGGCTGCACCGGCTTGAACACAAATGTTGCCATAAAATGCACAATTCAGAAGCCCAGCTGTGGCTGAGGTGAGCCTGAGATGGCTCACCGTTTGGGAGATGTCACGTCCATGGGTGAGCATGAAGTATAGGAAGCCAAAGGAAAGTTTGGAGTAGGAATTATTCAGGGAGAGAAAATAAACAGTTTGAGGTTTGCCAGTGACACTGTAATTCTGTTAGAGATAGCAAAGGTTTGGAGATGTAGTTGAACGGGATTAACAGATTCTCGGAAGAAGCCTATAAGATGAACAGTGACATAAGAAAAAAAAAAAGGAACAGTCTTAGTCGAATGTAGTCGGATTAAGTCAGGCGACGCTGCGAGAATTAGAGTACACGATGAGACGCTAAAAGTAGTTGATGAACTTTACTGTTTGATGATGCATGGTTTGTGGGGCGCTCAGCTGCGTGGTTATAAGCCCAATTACAAGTTCCCAACCTTTGCTTAGTCAAAACTCGCCACGTTCATAAATGATGTGGACAACACAAACACCCAGTCATCTCGAGATAGGTGAAAATCCCTGACCCCGCCGGGAATCGAAACCGGGACCCTGTGCTCGGGAAGCGAGAACGCGACCACGAGACCACGATCTGCGGGCATTTTACTGTTTGGGGAGTAAATTAAATGAAGATGTCCGAAGTGAAGAGGATATGAAGTGCAGACTGGAAATGGCAGGACAAGCGTTTCTGAAGAAGAGAAATTTCTTAACAGTGTCTGTAAACATAAGAGATGGTAAGTATGTTCTGAAACAATATGTTTGATGTACAACTTTATGCGGAAGTGAAACGTGACGATAAACAGCTAACACAAGAAGAGAACTCGACCTTTTCAAATGTGGTGCTACAGAATATTAGATGCGTAGATCACGTAACTAATGAGAAGTTACAAGACAGAACAGGGGAGAAAAAGAATTTATGGCATAACTTGTCTGAAAGAAGTGGTAGAAAGAATCGGTTGATAGAACAAGTTCTGAGACATAAGGGAATCTTCAGTTTAGTATCGGAGGTAAATGTGAAAGTTGCGGAGGCCGGCCACGGTGGCCGAGCGGTTGTAGGCGCTCAGTCCGGAACCGCGCGACTGCTGCGGTCGCAGGTTCGAATCCTGCCTCGGGCATGGATGTGCGTGATGTCCTTAGGTTAGTTAGGTTTAAGTAGTTCTAAGTTCTAGGGGACTGATGACCACAGATGTTAAGTCCCATATTGCTCAGAGCCATTTGAACCATTTGAACCAAGTTGCGGAGGGAGAACAGGAGACAAGTACATTATGCAGTTGCGAGTGAATGTTGACTGCGGTATGAAGAGGCTTGTACATGATAGAGTAGCGTGGACAGCTGCATCACGAAGAACCGTTCTAATTCTGTCAGTTCTGAGCATCCACGCGGTACGTTGATTGGAAGTAACGCTACGTGAAAATGTTTAGCATCGATGATGCACGCGAAGTTTACAAGTTTTCATAAAAATATATTGGATTTAGGAAATATATTCTACGTGAAACGTTGCTTCCACTGTACATATACAGTTTTAAACCATTAGCATATTCGATTACAGGGCAAAAATTTGGAATTAGAGACGTTGATAAGCCAACAATACATACTTTAAAGACAAAGACGAATGTATGTGGGCTCTCATGAGACACGTTGTTACTTATAGTGGAAGCTCTGTGACGGTGTGAGAAAGATTTTTGAAAGAAAACCTGTTTCAAATCGTTACTGACACAGGTATTTGATTCCTTTACTCGTGTGTATGATGTACTACACATTCAAAGAAATCTGAGCTACGTACTGTATTGCAGAGTACTGGCGAACGCTACTTTCCTAATTAAGCTTGTGAACGTACTTCAGTTTGCGATCGGATAAATGACACGAATAACTATAGGTCACACGATGGCTCTGGTTTGTACAGCATATATGGAACAAGTAATTCCGTAATTGAATGCCTACCCCTGGGTAACGCTGAAACACTGGTGCTTGTAAAAATTACATCTGGAAAGAGTCGACACGTAGAAGGCAAATTGATCTGACAGTTTAATAGCAATAACATTAACACCAATAATAATGTGCAGTCACATAGACCCAGCAACGCTCTATCTTCTGCGACAGGAAAGATCAAAGTGATGCAAAGCTCTTGCATTGAAAAGCTGCCAGAGGGAGTGGAAATGCGAAAGCAAGAGCTAGTAGGTGTAGCTGACACCAAACTACCAATAAGCGACTGCACTCGAATGAGCTGGAATTATATGTCTTTCCATTACGAATGTAATGATCGGAGTCCTCTACATTTAATTTTTTATTTTTATTTTTATTTTTTTTGGGAAACACAGAAAATCATTACTTACAACACTTGCTGCGAGGAGTGATGGGCCACCAACGGCTCAGAGAATTACACATGGTTCACAATAAAAATACAATTTTGTAGTGAAAAAGTACCACATGTCTTCCGTGTTACAGCATCCTGACCCTTATCCCTTCGCCTACGCTGTCGGGCTCTGTTCCACACAATGTAAATAAACAAATCAGCTGCGATCTGCTGCCTGATGGAAGTAGGTTATCCCATCGTAACAGAAATCATCATGGAGCGTTTTAGAAGCTGTCACCTCACAAAGGGAGTTGCCGTCTGAGGAGACTGATGACATCAGAAATCAAGCAGCACACATTACAGATGACATCGACAAGTTAACTTTAACGGTGTTTGCAGCAATCCTTTCTCTCACCGTTCAAGAGTTATGAATGACAGACTGGACGCAGAGGTCATCATTATTGTACCATAGATCACCAAACAGTCACACATTAAGAGCCAGATCGTCTGTATAAGGTGACTGGTGGTTAGATGTTCACAGCATCCTACGACACAGCACCTGGATACAGAACTTTTTCACAGAGTAAAGCATGTGGTTTTATTGCGAAGCGTTAGTACTGCTTGGGGTGGATTGGGGGGGGGGGGGTAAGGTTGCCTCAGAAATGCAATCAAAGACAGTCTGCTCGAGGGGTGGTTGCATCAGTATCGCTGATTTTCTGAACTCGTCTCAGAGACCGAGCCACGACGCTTGATGAAGTATACAGATGAACAACAGGGCAATTTCTGTGCCAAACTCGGCAAAATTTACATCGATACCTGCCTCTGCTCTACTGTCATCGCAGGTTTCAATGTAATAGATGTTATAGGGGGGCATGGTGGGGATGGCCGATACTTCCTCGTCAACGAACCACACCGAAGAAAAGGTGGCTTCTGTGGGTGATTTGTTGAACTTAGTCTCTTTATCGAATTAGGTCAGGACGACAATGGAAACATACCATCTAATATAAATCAAACTAAGCACAGACAACCGCGGTAAAATTCAGAATTTTTGAAGGAATAACTCGATGTTAAAAGTCGAAAAATTATACCAGACTGGCACTCAAAACCGGATATACCGTTTAACGCGAGCGGTTGCTTCAACCACTTCGGCTATCCGGACATGCTTCGCGTTCGACTGAAATTTTCAACTTTTGAGACACTAGTAGCGTCTACTGCCGACTCACCTGCTTGCTCGCAACGAGTCCTGTTTTCCCGTCAATAACCCTGGGCTCGGTGTGGGGCCGCGGTGAGGTAGGTGGAGTTCTGTGGCCTGTTGTGGGGTTCTGAACCATTGAGGGCTATGGCGGGATGAAGCCTCTCCGTCGTTTCCAGATCCCCGGTTTAATACACAATACATACCTGTTCTCCCGCAAGAGTATCGGACACAGCTGCACATCTGCTCTGAAGATAACAAGACAGTCACGCTGACAGAACATACACCACACACACATACATATACGAGGTCTATCCAAAAAGTAACAGAATTTTTGGTCTATGGCAGTGAGAGTCTACAGCTGCCATCATGTTGTTATATTTCAGTACGCATCCATCGGTGGTAGCGTGTGGTCTGTGTGTCTGCTGCTTTGCTTTCTGTGACTAGTTAAAATGTGAGCTCCAATAGAAAATCCGGCCACTTGTGACGTGCATCCTGTGACTAGAATATTATTAGCAAAAAACTTCAAACGAATTGAAATTTCTGTCATTGAAAAAGGCAAGGCGGGTGATACAAAAGAAACGTCGGGGAAAACGTATCACAAAAGCTTTGTGTTTTCACGACAACGCACGTCCTTACACGGCCAATCGTACCCAAGAGCTCCTACGTGGTTTCGGATGGGATGTGTTGGATCATACACCTCAGAACCTGGATTTGGTGCTGAGCGACTACTAGCTCTTTCCAGCAAAGAAGACATGTCTCGCTACACAACGCTTTCATGCTGAGACCGAACTGCAGGCCGGCATAAACCAGCAATTGCAGGTGGTAGATTTCTACACAGACGGTATTGAAAAACGTGTGCCCCAGTACAATAAGTGCTTTAATTTGAATGGAAATTATGTAGAAGAATAGCTTATGTGAATGCCTTTAAAATTCATATTGTCAGTCTTTTAATTTAAAACGTCAGTTACTTTCCGGACAGTACTCATGTAAACATTAAGTCAGTATTTTATCAGCTGTTGTGAAACTAATCGGCTTTGTGAAGCACAGGTTCTCTTTTTGTCTATCCAGTGGCACACCATACAGTACGGTAAGATTCTGGCTTGTTTGACGATCGTATACGCAACCTGGCAGTCTTCTTTCTCCTCGCAGCCTCTACAAACTCATACCTCCGTCATGTTGCTGTACGGGGAACCGAGACGCCATAAATCACGGTCTTGTATCCTTCACGTTGCCAGTGCTGTCCCTGAACGCACCGCTGTTTGTGCGTCAAGAGAAGCCACAACAAATGGTCGCTGTCCAGACAGCTCACGGTGCTTCAGACACCGTCTCGCTGTTCGTGTAAATACTTGTATTGCTAGAAACAAACCTATTTCCTAACTGTTGTGGGTGATGCGGCTGTGCGAGACACCTGGATGGAGCACACAACGCCTTTGGGGCGCTAGTCACATGGGATCCATTGAGGTCCTGCATGGCGCTGGGTACGGATCTTCTGAACTCGCTGATTCCATAGTCACGTAACAGTCGTGTGATCTCGACCAGTGCCAGCAGAAACAGTGGAACGATAAATCGCAGTTTTGAAAGGTCACTGTCCACGCAGGAGATATTCTGCTCCTTGCGTGAGACAAAACAAAATGTTGTCAAAACAGGGAGCAGTCTAAAGCGATTTGTGAGCAAGAAACCCGCTGTCTAATCTTTCTTAGTGTGTGGAATGTAGACGGCATTATGCTTACCCGATAGGTGCAGTTGAGCTGAAGTGGTAATTCTTTGCATAACCAAGCATGCAGTATCCTTCTTATCAGTTTCAAGTACGCCACGTACTGCCTATATGGTGCTGGAGTTTAAATGGTCACCCATGTATCGACAGTTTTATTACATTGAGGAGACAAAAGTCATGAGATAGCGATGCGCACATAAACAGATGGCGGTAGTGTCGCGTACACAAGATTAGAAGGGCAATGCAGTAGCAGTGATTCACGTGAAAAGGTGTCCGACGCGATTATGACCTCACGACAGGAATTACCAGACTTTGACTGCAGAATGGCAGTTGGAGTAGATGCATGGGATATTCCATTTCGGAAATCGTGTGGGAATTCAGTATTCCTAGAACCACAGTGTCTAGAGTGTGCCGAGGATACCAAATTTCAGGCATTGCCTTTCACCACGGACAGTTCAATGGCTGGTGGCCTCCACTTAACAACCGACAGCAGCGGCGTTTGCGTAGAGTTGTCAGTGCTCAGTACTAACAGAGAAGGAACACGGCGCGAAATTACCGCAGAAATCAATTTTGGATGTACAACGAACACATTCGTTAGGACAGTGCGGCGAAATTTAGCGTTAATGGTCAATGGCAGCAGACAACCGATATGAATGCCTTAGCTAACATCACGACATCGCTTGTAGTGCCTCTCCTGAACTCGTGGCCATATTTGTTGGACAGTAGACGACAGGAAAACCGTGGCCTAGTCACATGACCCCCAACTGCAGTTGGTAGAAACTGATGGTAGGTATCGAGTGTGGGGCAGATCAAAAGAAGCCATGGACCCAAGGTGTCAACAAGGCATTGTGCAAGCTGGTGGTGGCTTCACAATGGTGTGAGCTGTGTTTATATGGAATTTACTGTGTCCTCTGGGCCAACTGAACCGAACATTGACTGGAAATGGTTAGGTTCGGCTACTTGGCAATCATCTGCAGCCATTCACGGACTTCATATTCCCAAACAATGATGGAATTTTAATGCATGACAGTGATCTATGCCACTGGACCACAGTTGTTTGCGATTTGTTTGAAGAATATTCTGAACAGTTGGAGTGAACGATTTGGTCAACCAGGTCGCCCGAGATAAAACCCATCGAATATTTGTAATTGCACAAAATCCTACACCCTCAACACTTTCGCAGCTTTGGACGGATGTAGAGGTAGTATTTCTGCTTGTTGAGTCCGCGCTACGTCGAGCACCTGCACTGCTCCTGGAAAAAGGAGATCCATCCCTGTATTAGGAGGTACCCAATGCCAGAATGCATAGGTTTAGCGTGAGACTGAACAAAAAGTCCCATTCACAGACAGCAACACCTCTCGTTGTTGAAATAAAGTAAATCAAATGCACTTACACAACGATATAATCGTGAACAACAGATTCTACACGTTTTTGTGAACAGATTTCACCACCACTGACAACTCACACATTGACGTGTACAGAATAGCCAGTGGCCGCACTAAGAATGGCGGGGCAAGAGTCCCTGGCTGCCATATTTGATCTAATACTCATGACTCGTTGAGCATCTGGTTTCATTTGTCCGCGACGTATACCACTCAACTCACCTAAAATACTCATCAAAGAGAGATACAGTAACAACTGTCTGTTTAATATAACCACTTGTATATTTTCAAATCTTGTCATTATCGTTAGAAGCGTTCCAAAAGTATTTAAGCCGAAAAACGTTCGTAATATGTTATTTATCTAATATCTGCACCTAATATGACACTATATGGTGGGCAATGTTAAGAGCTGAAACTTCACAAACTTTCTGGGCTATGTTCTTATTGGCCCTAGGTGGCCCGCCAGTGACCCGTCAATTGAAACTAATAAGTGAAGTATTTTTATGTTCTTCCTTATGTTGAGAATTACATCGGAAACCAGTGAAATTACTGTCGTGAGTGATTGCAGCTAAATTGTTATGTACCTGATCATTTTCATTTCGGAGTATAGTGGTACAAGAATAATCATAAAATTTGGTGATGCGCACTCAGAGATCATCTGTATTATACCAGAGACAGTTGCAATCATAAAATACGACCCTAGTCTTTGAATAGTTGCTGTGTCTGCATCAATTGTAAGTATCATCAGGTCAAATAGTTTACACGGAACGTGAAGTATTCTGCTGGCCAAAAGAAGCTGCACAGACAGTTCTGTTGCAGTGGTGCCGAAACAGTTTCCTAGCGACATCTGAAAAGAAAGAATAATTACAATGGGAAGAATGTCTTCACATTCACTTGTTACTGCCGTACTTCCTATAGTACAGACGTCGTATAGTACAGACTTCTTTGTGTTTTTAGCCGCCTGTTAATTAGCCTACCTACAGTCGTACATTAGGAAAAATAGTTCCAAAACAGTACATAGTTTACTGCATAGCTCACTGCAGAATATGAACTGAATAAAATTATCAAACTATACTTGGCGTGAATTTGACTATTACGCGACCACTGATGGTTAAGTCTGAAGTCGAATTGTTTCTTAATCAACACATTTTTCTTATCAAATAAATAACTGTGCTTAATTTTCTGACAACCAGTAAACAAAGACTCAAAAAAAAAAAAAAAAAAGGCTCAAATGGCTCTGAGCACTATGGGACTCAACTGCTGTGGTCATCAGTCCCCTAGAACTTAGAACTACTTAAACCTAACTAACCTAAGGACATCACACACCCCCATGCCCGAGGCAGGATTCGAACCAGCGACCGTAGCAGCAGCGCGGATCCGGAGTGGAGCGCCTAGAACCGCACGGCCACCGCGGCCGGCCAACAAAGACTCAAACACTTACTGTAACAATTTGTAATTAAAGTTTATTGCCGGTCCACTTGATAGTCTGTCAACAAGACAGCTAAATTGTACTAAATTTATAGCGTGGACTTCACTCCCTGTGCAGCCATGGGACTGTATGCTGCACAGAAAAATATGTCCAACACGCTATCACACTATTGCGATCTAGATTCGAGAAGGCCCTCACCATAATCCAAGAATGAGACCTACTTCCAAGTTCCAGTATTTATCTTAACCTATAATGTCTCAACACAGTCGTTCCTCAGTGGCCTGAAGTTCGATTGCTGCCCTCTTAGTCGCTAATGTAGTCAGTAACACCACTTGTTTCATATATAGCGTTCTGACTGTCTCCTGGAAACTTGCCAGCCCAACCTCTACTCAATTTTCAGACATTGAGTTTAATTCTCCATTCACTCCGATATCTATTGTCATCCTGTGACATCTTTAATATCCTTTCTGTGCCAGATGATCTTTCTTGTACTCTGAAGCTTGAAACATTGGTCATCCGACTGTGTATCCCTCGTCTGACATTAGCTTCCAGATATAACATTGACCAACGCCTCTGTGGACAATAGACGCCACAAGTGTTCTGGGAGCCTCTGAGTGTGTGCACATAGTGAGGACTATAGCACCACATTGAAAGCTGGGTAGCATGTATTTAGAGAGCACATAGGTAAGTAGTGTGGGTACAACACATGATCCTGCAAGATATTGTGCTAAACAATGAGTGAAGAGAAGTAAAAGTAATTTTGTTTGTATTGTGTGTTATCTGGTGCTGCATAATTGTGAACAACATTCGGTTGTACAGATCTAAAGCATTTAAGTGATCGAATTGAGAAACATCAGGAAATTCGACTACATTTAGAAAATGTTTGCAAATACAGAGTGTTTGGTACCATTAACACTCGGCGTATAAAATGTCAATTCAGAAACATAATGAATTACTTATGAAGAACAGAGAAATATCGAACAGAGTATTAGAGTGCTTCGCGTTTTGTGGAACTCATAATTTTGCACTGAGGCCTCCGAGTGAAGAAGTGGAGTCAGATAACAGCGACAATTTCTTAGATTTCTTATCTCTTCTAGGAAATCTTAACAATGTGTCAGAGGACCATTTAGACAGCTCTGCTACTTTAATGTGTAAATATACGTTATGCAATATACAGAAGAAACTTTTAGACTGGATGTCTCAAGTAAACATTGAATAAATGAGTAAAAACATTACTGCTCCCATTTTTGTTTCCATGCAGGTAGATTAAACTACAGATAACACATGCAAAAATTCCTTTGACGTTATACTGCGGTAGTTTAGTGGGAAGGAGCCTATTGAAAGATTTGTTTCCTTTGACGTGAATGACAAAAATGAAGATTATGTGATAAGCAATTCAGTTATAAAATTTACTGACTTTTCAACTGGTACCCACTGGTACCCACTAGCGATTGCGAGCGTCATCCTCCACTGTTCCGTCCGTTTCCAATCGAATCGGTCCTCTTTCTGTAGATGTCTTGGTTATTTGTGACAGGTTAGACAAATGTAAATGCTTTTCTGCTCTGTCATTTTCTATTACATTTTGGAACCTAGCATGGGAACATTTGCTAAAATAAAGTGAGGTTTAGCTGCAACCGCTAACCTCAGATGGGTTTCCTTGTGAAAACCACAGATAATTCCATCAATTCCACAAGCCGTCGAGCTGCAACTTAACTGGAAAACCATTATCTTCGTTCTTATCTTAAAGTGCATGCAGTTGTCTGTAAAATATTGATTCTATATTCTCTATTTTCAACAGGAAATTGAGTACTTCGGTGTTGAATGAATGTCGTGTGACTAGGGCCTCCCGTCGGGTAGACCGTCGCCGGGTGCAAGTCTTTCGATTTGACACCACTCCCGCGACTTGCGCGTCGATGGGGATGAATTGATGATGATTAGGACAACACAACACCCAGTCCCCGAGCGGAGAAAATCTCGGACCTAGCCGGGAATCGAACTCAGGCCCTTAGGATTGACATCTGTCGCTCTAACCACTCAGCTACCAGGGGCGGACACTTCGGTATTGTACAAACGTTAAACGTTATATACTACTGTACAGACAGCAAGTGTGAACTGAAGTTAACTTTAGAGACAGTCTATAGTCACTCGGGTAACAATCACCCCACCACATAACTACCTGAATAGGAATACCTCTGAGGTACCTGCCGTTGCCTTGCAGTCAGGCCTTTCAAAGCATATAAGGCTCCAGTAAGCTCTTCTCCTGAACCTCTCCTGTCACTCTACCAATTTTTCCCGTGAGCTTATCATGGTTGCAGGATACAAAGTGCAGGATTCACACTCAGCCCAAGCTTCACGTGTTGTACGTGTAATGAAAGCAGTCACTGTCGTCAAAAGAGTCCTAAACGGGTGTCTTTTTCTAAAAACTCTTTGTAGCAACAGAAGAGGCTGAATTCAGCAGGTAACGTAAATGAAAATCAAGCAACCGATGAAGAAGGTCAACATGTTTTTCCGGAACTGAGCAAAACTGTGACTTACTGCACGACATAGGTTTTCCACTGCTGGCAAGAAGAGGAACGTAGGACAGTCTGGCACTAAAAGATTTGCCTCAGTGAGAGCTTATAGATGGCGGACGTATCAAGGGATTATGTTCGAAGGCGGCATTACCGTGACAGGACAATCGTCTAAAAGGTCACTCAAAAACCTGGAACTACCACAGTTTGGGTAATACAGTCGCCAATGACCTGATGACACGGTATTTCAGTCTGCTACTGGACCAACCACACGGAGTCGTGCCTTTACATACTGCTTAAATTTCCCGCAGCCAGGTACCCAAGAAAATAAACCTTCGAGCAAGCATTAAACCATCTACATTCTGAGCAAGGCAGGCAGTATACACAAACAAGAAGAACGTGAAAGTCATACTGTGACTACAGACCAGCTGAAGGAGAAGCCACCCTGGATGCAAGCACGTGAAATAACGGATGACGAGCAAGAACAGGATGTGAACGTGATCCTCCCGTCATCTTGATCTGTAGAGTGAGGAGGCATCAGCACATGTAATCGTACAATCCATTGTATACGTCGCCACAGAAAAGAAGGAAGAAAATACTCAAAACCAAAGATAAAGAGTCACGAGACCGAATATGCGAAGGACACAAAAACGGAGTGGTCTGAGGACACAAAAATAATCACATAGAATGCGAAGGAACCGTAATGTCACGGTCATGCAAAGCTCTTGTTCCAGACATTGAATGAAGCACTTGATTGTGGAAACACAGCAAGGCAAAAAAAGAAGATATGTTGGAATAAATTGTATGCTATGAGCAAGTATTTAGTGGGAGTAACGTAATATGAGTGTCTGTATTCAGTGTTCCGCTACTTCCGATACCATGTATTACGTTGCGTTTGTTTTCGATTTGTAATTTGTAATCATATTTTATTGATGTCATTTAGGAGAAATATGTGTAACTTTTTCAAATTAACTTATATTTTGCTCTCGACGGCGCTAAGCCTTACTTATTCACTACGGTATATAATGTCAACTTTTGAAAGATAAAAAATGCTCTTTCGCTTTCATGCTTTCTTTTCAATACAACAAAAAAGGTAAAAGTAAAAAATGTATAAAAGTTAACAAAATATTTATTCGGGTACTAACAGGCTAAAAGAATCACTTGTGATTTAAACATAGCTGCACTAAAGCAATTCTTGAACGCGTCTCAAGCAGACTTTATCCTGTTACCAGAAGTGACAGGAACGAACTTACATGTAACGTTTGGCAGGAATGCATTCAACAACGGTACAGAGAGTCGAAGTTGTAGGCACCAGTGCCTGTCACTAGGCCACAACTTGGGCGTTAAACGTGACGTTGTACGCTGACGGTTCGCAGTCGGAAGGTCTCGCTATGTTATTTGTTGTTCAGCGATCGCGAGTGATTGCCGCGACCGCCAATGGAGAAAATGGACCTAGCTGTTTGGGACAAAGGCCTTGGCTGCTTTCTCCGACGCACCCCCTCCAGCTGCGTGAGTGTATGTATGTGTGACTACTGTTAATGTCTTGTTCACAACGGCGTACACTGGACTCGCATTCGGGAGGACGACGGTTCAATCCCGCGTCCGCCCATCCTGATTTAGGTTTTCCGTGATTTCCCTAAATCGCTCCAGGCAAATGCCGGGATGGTTCCTTTGCAAGAGCACGGCCGACTTCTTTCCCCGTCCTTCCCTAATCCGATGAGACAAATGGCCGCGCTGTTTGGTCTCTTCCCGCAAACAACCCCAACCCACAACGGCGTGGAGAGGCTAAAGAGTGAATTAAATTAGCCCTGCCATTGACAGCCTGCAACCTAGACTAACGTCTGATTAACGACGTAGGTTGTGACATTCCTCCATTACAACTTGATCAGGACCGGTACTTGGGGCCTGATCTTAGAAAGAGTGGAACCACTGGGTAATAATATGTTTATTTTAAAAATAACTCTCAGAGAAACATATGCAAAGTGGACAAGTAGAGACACAGAACGTTAACTCCTATTCATTAAACTAAATTTGAGATTGATAAACCCTCTATGACGTGACTCGAAATAGTGTCCCCGGTATACGATGAAAACACTAAGTTGTTGATACTGACAAACATCGAAATTCTGGAAGCCTTCACCCTGACTGGCACTAACAGTAAAGGGCTCTGCGATCAGAGAAATGAAAGACATTTACTGTTAAGGATTCCCGTTGTAGATCCGTGGTGCGTATATCACCGAATTCAGTGCTGTGAAGAGCAATTCTGGATCCGTGGTCTCCTCACCGCTGCCGGCTGTTGTACAGATGAAGCGCGTTGCGTAGCTGGAAATTATGACTTCACAGAGGACGTGAACAGCGACCGCAGACCCCTACGATCGAAGCTACATCTGTACAACGCCGGACACGAATCAAAGACTCCTACCTGCTCATAAGCCAGGAACAGATTTGACTAAAGTGAGCGGTCGTAAAGAAGCACTTCGTAATGTCTCAAGTTCTACAAAGAATCACAGGTTCGTATCTTTGTTCACAGAGAGAGGAATGATGCCGTTCCTAGTGAAGAAATCAAAACTTTCGAATATCAATCTGAGACTGTTCAATATTTCAACACGCTATCCAGCGAAATGTGTGCAGCTGCCACCAGCCAGAGAGTCCCCGTAACCGCTATCTAGCCAAGCAGTGCCCTACCGGCAACCTCCAGAGACCATCCTCGCCGTGAACAGCCCAGTTTACCGCCACGTCGCCTCGGTAGCGGAAAATCTCCTTGCAGCCAATCACAGCCACTGTAACAAACGAAATAACTGTCAATTTACGAGCCATAAAACTGTCAGCCAACCGCCTTCAGATCGTCATCAGTTCGGTAGAAACCTATGGAAAAAATTGTGACCCTCCTTCTCTAAATCCTCGCACGAACGAAAATATGGCTGACATCGAAATAAGTGTCCAAGGAATAGAGAAGCAACAGAGAAAAGTCCACTGCACCTGACGGGATACCAATTCGATTCTACACAGATCACGCGAAAGAATTTGCCCCCCTTCTAACAGCCGTGTACCGCAAGTTTCTAGAGGACTGGAAGGTTCCGAATGGCTCTGAGCACTATGAGACTTAACATCTGAGGTCATCAGTCCCCTAGAACTTAGAACTACTTAAACCTAACTAACCTAAGGACATTACACACATCCATGCCCTAGGCAGGATTCGAACCTGCGACCGTAGCAGGCGCGTGGTTCCAGACTGAAGCGCCTAGGAACGCTCGGCCACTCCGGCGACGGAAGGCTCCAAATGATTGCAAAAGAGCACAGGTAGTTCCAGTTTTCAAGAAGGGTCGTCGAGCAGATGCTCAAAACTAAAGGCCTATATCTCTGACATCGATCTGTTGACTCTTAGAACATTTATTTATTTATTTATTTTTTGCTCGTGTATCATGTCATTTCTGGAAACCCAGAATCTACTCTGTAGAAATCAACGTGGATTCCGGAAATAGCAATCATGTGAGACCCTACTCGCTTTATTTATTCATGAGACCCAGAAAATATTAGATACAGGCTCCCAGGTAGATGCCTTGACTTCCGGAAGGCGTTCGATACAGTTCCGCACTGTCGCCTGATAAACAAAGTTAGAGCCTACGCAATATCAGACCAGTTGTGTGGCTGGATTGAGGAGTTTTTAGCAAATACACTCCTGGAAATTGAAATAAGAACACCGTGAATTCACTGTCCCAGGAAGGGGAAACTTTATTGACACATTCCTGGGGTCAGATACATCACATGATCACACTGACAGAACCACAGGCACATAGACACAGGCAACAGAGCATGCACAATGTCGGCACTAGTACAGTGTATATCCACCTTTCGCAGCAATGCAGGCTGCTATTCTCCCATGGAGACGATCGTAGAGATGCTGGATGTAGTCCTGTGGAACGGCTTGCCATGCCATTTCCCCCTGGCGCCTCAGTTGGACCAGCGTTCGTGCTGGACATGCAGACCGCGTGAGACGACGCTTCATCCAGTCCCAAACATGCTCAATGGGGGACAGATCCGGAGATCTTGCTGGCCAGGGTAGTTGACTTACACATTCTAGAGCACGTTGGGTGGCACGGGATACATGCGGACGTGCATTGTCCTGTTGGAACAGCAAGTTCCCTTGCCGGTCTAGGAATGGTAGAACGATGGGTTCGATGACGGTTTGGATGTACCGTGCACTATTCAGTGTCCCCTCGACGATCACCAGTGGTGTACGGCCAGTGTAGGAGATCGCTCCCCACACCATGATGCCGGGTGTTGGCCCTGTGTGCCTCGGTCGTATGCAGTCCTGATTGTGGCGCTCACCTGCACGGCGCCAAACACGCATACGACCATCATTGGCACCAAGGCAGAAGCGACTCTCATCGCTGAAGACGACACGTCTCCATTCGTCCCTCCATTCACGCCTGTCGCGACACTACTGGAGGCGGGCTGCACGATGTTGGGGCGTGAGCGGAAGACGGCCTAACGGTGTGCGGGACCGTAGCCCAGCTTCATGGAGACGGTTGCGAATGGTCCTCGCCGATACCCCAGGAGCAACAGTGTCCCTAATTTGCAGGGAAGTGGCGGTGCGGTCCCCTACGGCACTGCGTAGGATCCTACGGTCTTGGCGTGCATCCGTGCGTCGCTGCGGTCCGGTCCCAGGTCGACGGGCACGTGCACCTTCCGCCGACCACTGGCGACAACATCGATGTACTGTGGAGACCTCACGCCCCACGTGTTGAGCAATTCGGCGGTACGTCCACGCGGCCTCCCGCATGCCCACTATACGCCCTCGCTCAAAGTCCGTCAACTGCACATACGGTTCACGTCCACGCTGTCGCGGCATGCTACCAGTGTTAAAGACTGCGATGGAGCTCCGTATGCCACGACAAACTGGCTGACACTGACGGCGGCGGTGCACAAATGCTGCGCAGCTAGCGCCATTCGACGGCCAACACCGCGGTTCCTGGTGTGTCCGCTGTGCCGTGCGTGTGATCATTGCTTGTACAGCCCTCTCGCAGTGTCCGGAGCAAGTATGGTGGGTCTGACACACCGGTGTCAATGTGTTCTTTTTTCCATTTCCAGGAGTGTAGAACACACCGTATATACTAAGATGGTATCTGTTCTTTCGGACATGTTCGAAATAACAGATGCCATCTTAGTATATATATAGATAAGGCTCACCGGCCACTTGACCATCTTCTTCTTCAGTGCGAATGCACAAACCGTGCCCGAACTCTTACGGGAATCGGCAACGCGCCGCGAGTAATGAGTATAATGGGCGGGGGCACTACGAATGTAGTGCGGGACTATACGTTTGGATTGTGGGTTTCGCGGGAGGCGTGCCAGAGATAGATCCCTGCAGTCGCGCTATCCTCTGTGTCCTCGGTGGCTCAGATGGATAGAGCGTCTGCCACGTAAGCAGGAGATCGCGGGTTCGAGTCCCGGTCGGGGCACACATTTTCATCTATCCCCGTTGACGTATGTCAACGCCTATAAGCAGCTAATGGTGTTCATTTCATTGTAAGAACACATCATGTTGTTGTCAATAGAGAGACGGCTACAGAAGTTAAAGTGACCTCTGGCGTGCCACAGGGGAGTGTTATGGGACCATTGCTTTTCACAATATATATAAATGACCTAGTAGATAGTGTCAGAAGTTCCATGCGGCTTTTCGCGGATTATGCTGTAGTATACAGAGAAGTTGCAGCATTAGAAAATTGCAGCGAAATGGAGGAAGATCTGCAACGGATAGGCACTTGGTGCAGGGAGTGGCAAGTGACCCTCAACATAGACTAATGTAATGTATTGCGAATACATAGAAAGAAGAATCCTTTATAGTATGATTATATGATAGCGGACCAAACACTGGTAGCAGTTACTTCTGTAAAATATCTGGGAGTATGCGTACGGAACGATTTGAAGTGGAATGACCGTTTAAAATTAATTGTTGGTAAGGCGAGTGCCAGGTTGAGATTCATTGGGAGAAAGTGCTTAGAAAATGAAGTCCATCAACAAAGGAGGTGGCTTACAACATACTCGTGCGACCTATACTTGAGTATTGCTCACCAGTGTGGGATCCGTAGCAGGTCGGGTTGACAGAGGAGACAGAGAAGATCCAAAGAAGAGCGGCGCGTTTCGTCACAGGGTTATTTGGTAAGCGTACTAGCGTTACGGAGATGTTAAGCAAACTCAAGTGGCAGACTCTGCAAGAGAGGCGCTCTGTATCGCTGTGTAGCTTGCTGTCCAGGTTTCGAGAGGGTGCGTTTCTGGATGATGTATCGAATATATTGCTTCCCCCTACTTATTCCTACCGAGATCACGAATGTAAAATTAGAGAGAGCCGAGCGTGCACTGAGACTTTCCGGCAATCGTTCTTCCCGCGAACCATACGCGATTTGAACAGGAAAGGGAGGTAATGACAGTGGCAGGTAAAGTGCCCTCTGCCACACACCGTTGGGTGACTTGCGCAGAATAAATGTAGATGTAGTTGTAGATACATTGCTGTGTCTTTTGTTGGCAATTTGCCTTGGCGTCTGGCGTGAGCACTTCTGCGACGGTCAGCCCGCATATGTGGCAGGCATTCCAAGTGCAATCCTCACGCTAAAAATGGTTAGTCGTGGCACTTGTAAGATGCCATCTCAAAGATCTTACGCTTTCAGCAATGTCTTGCCCCGACCTCCTTAGCGAACACAGGCCCGCCGCTTGAAGCCTCTTCCCACTAGCCTCACGTTGGAGCGGGGGCTGTAGGCAGTAAACGCTCGGCGTTCTCTTTCGCGAGCTATGATACTGTCCTTGTACCATGTCGATCACGGGGATTGCAAAAGCCCACGTTCGCTCCTCGGTCAGAGTCAGCGTGAAATGTCACACAAAGCATGCAGCTCTACAGATGTGTTAGTACGAGGCTACTCAGTATCAACTATTAAATGATTAATAATTCGATAACCTACACAAAAAATTCGATCGCACGTTAAGTAAATGAAATAAAAATTGTCAAAATTATGCGTGCATGGTGGTCCTGGAACCTTCCAAAGTTACCGTTTTTGTTTGAGTCCCATGTGTGCATGTGTGTGTGTGTGTGTGTGTGTGTGTTTTGTGTGTGTGTGTGTGTGTGTGTGTGTGTGTGTGTGTACGTAAGTGATCCCCCATGACTGACTGGCGCCACCGCCCCACGTTTCTGTTCTCATAATTACGTGAATACACCATTTTCCACAACTGCAGGTTTCATTTCAGTCTATTATCCGCACAGTACTTGTACGTTCGTAGCGCCTCCTCTTGTTCGCAGTTGGTGGTACATGAAGATCAAGTTTTAAGCTTCTAAACCGACCGTGGGATAAATTAAGTAAACACTGACCCCTGGTATTGATTGTTATCCAATAAATATGTTGCTCAGTAGCCGACATTCACTTGATAAAATATCTTATTATCGTACTTTGTACTCAAGACAGGTTGGCTTATATTCCGCGTGAAACGAAATCCAGTGAGATTCTAAAAAGCTTGGAGGGATAAATGATGTAAAGTGTACATTTGGTATACTCGTATGGTAACCACAGTACACCATTGTAATTGATAATTAATTGAGTCCCTCAGCTACCGACAGGATTTGTTGATATACCTCGATGGAGACAGCTGAAAACGTGTGCCCCGATCGGGGCTCGAACCCGGGATCTGCCGCTCACATGGAAGACGCTCTATCCATCTGAGCCACCGAGGACACAAATGAATGGCGCGACTGCCGGGACTTATCCCTTTCACGCCTCCCGTGAGACCCACATTCCCAACAGTCCACAATGTAAGTGGGAGATCCCGGGTTCGAATCCCGGTTGGGGCACATATTTTCGGCTGTCCCCATCGAGGTGTATCAATAACACCTGTCGGCAGCTGAGGGTTTCAATTAATTATCATTTATTCCAGAGAAGCTGCACGGTCATCATTGGTATCTGTTCTTTCGAGAACAGTTACTATCGTCATATACCAGTGTACGGTATGAAACAGGTTCTGCAAATTATTTACCGCTATATGGGCATGTTTAGAATGTAAAGTGTTTCAGAACAATTACATGTCTCTACAAATGTAGTTCAGTCAATTGAGCTCAATAATAAGGTGAAAAACCGCTATGGTCACTATTTTAACAATTTGCATTCAATCAATTTCACAACGAGTTTGTAACAAAAGTATTTTATTCGACACAGTTGATCTCATAATTTGCTGTAATATGTCAGGTGAATGACATCAAGGTACAAAA
The DNA here is from genome assembly GCF_021461395.2 of Schistocerca americana. Classification (NCBI taxonomy): domain Eukaryota; kingdom Metazoa; phylum Arthropoda; class Insecta; order Orthoptera; family Acrididae; genus Schistocerca; species Schistocerca americana. The sequence goes on along the minus strand of NC_060122.1, from coordinate 132,703,602 downwards.
TAAATAATATTATTAATATTCAAAAGGTACGACTGGGTTCCTGTTTTGAACAAACTATCATATTCCACATCATAACATATCACACAATTAAACAGGTAGCTAACCGCGATCTACACCATCATGCAACACTTGAAGGCGAAACATATTTATTGTATTCACTTAATCAATATTTTCACAGTATTCTGGTTAAAACGAGACACGAAAACGTTTCGATCTGTTAGCTGATACAATCACTCTCTCTTATAGCAAATTAACTAATGAGGAAGCTCACTTTCATCAGTTGTTCCAAATTCAGGTCGTCACTGAACGGCGTCAAGTTTCTCCATGATGTACGTAGCACTTTAAACGCCACCTGCAACCCGCCTATATGACGTTATATATATTTTTTCGGTGCAATTCAAGGAAACAGTTTATTCCTAACTACAAGCATTGGTAATAGCGACAACAACAGTAACGAACTTTAGTGTTGAATTAAATGTTTATCAGAGTAGGTTCGCTAAATTGTTTGAATAACAACAGTACAAAAACAGGTAAGCACTTTATAATTGGCGCAATACAGTTTACAGCGAACACAAATAACAACTAGCTTTATTTTTAAGATTTCTTCTTCTCCACTACAGTACATACACCAGCGGTAGCCTTCTGTCAGTCAGTGTGATAATTGATGGCTTTATCCAGAGACTGCGTCTAACTAATGAAATGATTACACTTATCAGTGCCAGTTCACTCATACTAATACATTTCATCTCTCCCCTATTAGCAGCTTTCTTTATGGTGCACAATGTATATTCAGTAATGTTTGGAGTAGTGCGCTGCAGTCACTGAACGTGAGTATTGTATGTTCCTTGTTGGTATTACATTTTTTGAATACTTAATATTAGGTTCGTACACATTTCTGCGACAAGTAATCATTGAAATGACCTTTTATCACTAAAATTTTTAAATATCTTAGTCCATTCTTTCTATAGTTTCTGTTTAGGTACAGAACGCGTTTTCTATGTGTTCACCTGTCATAATTTAATGCTTGATATAAGACTTCGGTAATGCTCACATTCTGTATCTCTGTAATAATACTAGTGATTTCGTATATTGTTATAAATTTATTCACTATATTCTTTACTAAATGTCGTACAGTACGTATTTTTCACCCTTTTACTTTTCGGCATACTACTCAAACAAGCTACCTATTGCAGCTCATCACCTCATACAAAAACATCACTGAAGTGACTGCAATTGTGGTCTTCCTTGCTTAATTTTCTTTCAATTTATAATCCATTTGTTCTTTATCCTACTGCATTCCAGAAAGCTCTACATTCAGAAAGAAATCTCTTATTTCCTTTTTACTTAGGAGTCAGAATTGTAGTTTAAAGTAAAGCAGTACACCCTTTTACTACTTTTATCTTTCCTCCGTGTCTTATTTCTCCATGTCTTATTACACTTCTTAACTTTACCATGCTTGTCTTCTATCTACTTCTTTTACACCTTACAGCTTCTTACTAAATTATTATAATGTTTTAGGGGGAATGTGAAGTGTAATCTAAATCGGTAAGTCTGAGCGAGGACTTCTAAAATTCACATATCTCTCTCGTTCTCTCTCTCTATCTCACTCTCTCTCTCTCTCTTTCTTTCTCTCTCTCTCTCTCTCTCCCTCTCTCCCCTCTCTTTCACACCCACCCACACACACACAGACACAGACACAGACACACACACACACACACACACTCACACATATACAAGCAGTTAAAAATATGTATTTCCATTGTTTGCAATGTGCCATATATTAAAACATAATGCAATTGAAATGGAAAGGCTACAGTAAATATATAAATTATGTTGTTGATTTAGGAAACAAGGACTTTCGTCATGTATAACTACAGCGCCTCACACCACCGTTTACTGGCAACAACATGTGGTCCACGGCCTCTTTCAGCCAGCGTGGGAGCTGAAGTCCTACTCCCGACTGTGTATTTTCAGGAAGTATGGCTTTATTAGTATCAGTGCTACATTATATTCGCAGACGCGATACAAAACAATATAAATCGAAAATAAGGAAATTAAATGTAGCTTGAACAGAAGGGGTACCTCACAACGTCTGTACCAAATATTTTCAGTTAACGGTTGGTGCCTCTGATCTAGGACCCATCTGCTTTGACACACATCGGTGCTCGTTCCTTCCACTGCTCAAAACACAGATCCATGCCATTCTCGAGGCTTTCTAGGAGCTCCATCGTTTGTCCACCGCCACAGAGTAAATCGATTTTGATTATATTCCAGAGCTGCGTGAGTACGCTTTTCTAGGTCGTGCACTAATACACCACGACAAATAGGTCCTTCATAATGCGTCCTGCCTAATTCTCTGTTAACGTGATATTAACTCGCAACGATGCTTCCAAACAGAATATCTTCAACACGTTATACCTTTTGCGTAATGTCATCAGTATGTATCCGCCAGTGTCTTTTAGTTGCACGGTTATTCACATGTACACTCAGTTCTTAGCTATGTAATTCTTCTATGGAGTGCAAATGTACGAAATACGAACGTAGTTCACAAACTTCAGAAAAGCACCATAAGAAAGATAATCAAAAATTGTAATCAATGCGACAAGAGGAGATACATTCGAGAAGCTACATAACATGTGATTCATGCCGCTTTTAATTAGTTTAGGATAATCAGATAGTAGCGAGACTGGTTTACAGTTTTCTATGTCTTGAGGTCATCCTTTTCATGTAGTGGCTTTATTTCTTTTGTTGTTAAACAGAATCTAGATATTTGTCGAGAATATGTTCTGACTGAAGTTTAAATACTTTATTTAGGTACCGTCAGGAACCCAGGACGTTTTATTTTTTCTTAACTAATAGAGTTGCTCACTTCTGTTTTAGTCAATATAAATGTGTGGTATTTTCACTTTGAGGGAGAACACCTCGCTGTGTGGATTACATTGAGTTGTAATAAAATTGTTTGTCGTATTTGTTTGATGTTCATTAAATATTTATTAAAGCCTCCACTGTATCTTCAACAGTTCCCTTCACCATTTGTATAATGACTTTACTGTTCCATACTTAATTTTTACCCACACTATTGTTAACAACTTTCCCTATTGGTGTCATTCTGTTACTTCGTTGTTTCACACTTGAGATATTTGCTTTTTTGTTGCTGTTATTACTTTCCTACATTTTGTTCTACAACTTTTTTTATGTGGTTACAAAGTTGCAATTTGGTAAGGTGCTTTCCAAGAGTTTCTAGAGATTTTAATGTGCCCTGTGTTATCCATGCATCTATTATCTGTGCATCTGCGTATACTGTAAATTTTAATTTCCTTTCCTGGGCCCTTAAATTCTCAAAAGTATGTTTAAGTACAGAAAAATGACACAAACGTTTGTTGGTATTCTGTAGGACATTTCCCATGTGGGTTATTGTGGTATGCGGTTGAAAATTCTATTATTACGTGTAGTTTCCTTACGACACTTATTTTGATATAGCTCATATTTATTTTGAAGTTATTAGTATACACGTTTTTAGCACATATTTACATACCATGTAATCTGAAACGCCACTCCTGTCATGTCAGTGTCGTAATCATACACCATTTGCCAATAAATGTACGATCAGTCGGTGTTTCACTACTCTAGCAGTATCTGGATCACTTTAGTATTGCTGCTAATAGGTTGTAAGATATTGATAGCTTCACGAATAGATCCCTTTTGCAGCTGAAGTTCGGAAGTTCGGAAGCTTGCATTGACTTCACCTAGCACAATTGTGGATTTGGACTACATTTGCGGTTCAATGGAGTTCCAGAATTTATAAAAATAACAATTATTTTTTGGTGATCTGTCTATGCGTGTATTAGTACCTCCCTTATCTATAACAAACTCGCAGTCTTTTCGATGTATTTTACCTGTTTTTATTTTATTTCATTTGACCTTGCCATTCTAACATATAGATGTACTTTATCACACCTACACACTTGTTCACAAAAGTGGCTTATCACTTTACCTTAGTAATTTCTTGGTGGTGTTTGACACTAGACTCTCCTGCAAGTTGTGTGACAGCGTAGCTCTTCCGTTACATGCTGGTTACTTGACTGTTGTTTCTTTCACTGTTATCTTCTTGTCGGTTCCTTTGATGATGTTGTTTATGATGTAGGCGATTCCCTCTGTAGATAGCCTAAAATCCCTTCTGGTGTTGGGGATAAGGCTTCCAGAAAGCTTGCAGTGAGCAAGTGGATATCGTGTGCATCACACGATACTTTTTATTATTATTCGTATCATTTGACTGTCTTTTAATGCTTAACGTATCAAAGGTAGACCAAAGTAGGTGTGAACATATTCGGCTTAGGAGAGCTTCCGCCCTTGATCTTACAAGTACGGTGACGTGTCACTAATACGAGAAATTACAGTTTGTGCTTAAAAATTCGCCAAGAATATTGGTTATATCTTCGAATTTCTCAGTCTTCCAACTCATCACATTTCATTCTAGGGAAAATTGTAAGTAGTCATCCAAACGTGAATTTCTGAAACTGTGAAGAAATATTACTGTACAAGTGCCTTACGTGACACTCACAGTTACAACGAGGTCACAGTGCAGAAGGATGTTTCACACCGTGACCAAAACGTCCTCGCAGCTGATGCCTCCCCTTCTCTGTTCATAAAATGCAAAGTATTTATAATTTATAAAGATCCTTTGCAGCTGAGGAGGCAGACGCTGTAACGCAAACATACCTGGAGCTGCAGTATACTGTAGGGCGACTCTTTTAAGGTAGTTTATAATTTTTTTTTTTATAATTTCTCTTGCACTCCCCCCCACCCCCCCACCCCCCCACCCCCCTACTGCTTGCTTTTCAAGATGTGGGTGAATACGAGCTTGCTAGTATATGTGATTGGATAAATGTAGGTGCAGTGACGTGGAAAATTACAGTAAAATCACATGCTGAATGCTAGTCTGGAAGCGATGGCTCAATATACCGAAAATTCTGCCGTCAACAGTAGGTCTGTACGCAAATCCCAAAAACACTACGGAAGAAAGCTACTGAAACATCTATTTAACGATAACAACCCAAAGGCTATTACCATGCATGGTATACATATTTTTGCTGTGATTCAAATGGTTGCACTACGCAACTTCCTCAGTAGCATGGAACTGGGAAATATCAGTCAAAAGCTCCCTATGAAACTCTCACTCTTCCTCTTCAATTCTACGTTTACTAAATTGGCGTTATACACTGTGTTCATAATATTAGTACTCTAGTATTAATAACTACGTTTAATCAGACAGTGTTGTATGACATACAATTAGTCTTAAGCGCGTAAGAGATTTTATGTGAATTTTTGTTTGTTTCAGATGTAAGGGTGTAGACCATCAATTTTTATTTGCCTGTTGAGCACAGACTTCACACAAGTCATTTTTCTTCGAACATAACCAAAACGAGTAGAGAGGAGGGTGGGGGGGGGGGGGGGGAGGGAGGGAGAGGGGGAAAACACCAAGTGAATGTCCAACGTTAAAGTTAAGTGATGTACACAGTTGTCTCACATTTGTGATAAATGGTGTTGTATACATACCGATTTATCAGCAGCAAAGAGCAAAACGTTTCGTATTGGGGAAAAAAATCTTTTAGTCACTGATTTACAGTTGTAGAAGGGAGTGCCAAAAACAACATACTAAAAATCACACTGTTGTAGTGTGAGGGTGGGAGAGGTGGGCGTTTGTAATGGTAACCATTTTTTGTTTTCCCTGAATATCTCGAAAATAGCGTCTTCTAGCGAAAACTTTTACTAGTACATTTTTGGAAATGATATTTTAACGGTATAAAATGCGTGTTCGTTCATAAATGAAGTTGGTTAAGAACGAATATTAAATGTGCGTACCAGATTTAAGTGCAGCACAACCGTATAATAGGACAAATTGGGCTCTGCAGCTATAATACGGTGGAAAGGTAAGGGGTGGAGGTTACAAGTGTGAGAGCAGATAGATCGCGGGTTGTGGTCATGCACCTCCGTCCTTCATAGGTTTGAAAAATGAAGAGTGAGCAAGCAATTCACCCTTTTCACACTACGTCAGGAAAAGCAACTACAGTCAGTGTCGATGTAGTGTCTAAACATTCCCGGGAGGTAAGTGTTTTTCACAAAGTGTGTCAGCGCTACCTTAAAGATCGACATGTACAGCTGGCAATACAAACGCGAGAGATGCATATGAACAGATTCTGCATAGATTTTGCCGGCCGGGGTGGCCGAGCGGTTCTAGGCGCTACAGTCTGGAACCACGCGACCGCTACGGTCGCAGGTTCGAATCCTGCCTCGGGCATGGATGTGTGTGATGTCCTTAGGTTAGGTAGGTTTCATTAGTTCTAAGTTCTAGGGGACTGATGACCTCAGATGTTAAGTCCCATAGTGCTCAGAACCATTTGAACCATTTTTTTTGCATAGATTTCCAAACCCTGTTATACATTCCAGAAAGAGATTTTCACTCTGCAGCGGAGTGTGCGCTGATATGAAACTTCCTGGCAGATTAAAACTGTGTGCCGACCGAGACTCGAATTCGGGACCTTTGCCTTTCGCGGGCAAGTGCTCCACCATCTGAGCTACCGAAGCACCACTCACGCCAGGTCCTCACAGCTCTACTTCTGCCAGTATCTCGTCTCCTACCTTCCAAACTTTACAGAAGCTCTCCTGCGAACCTTCCAGAACTAGCACTCCCGAAAGAAAGGATACTGCGGAGACATGGCCTAGCCACAGCCTAAGGGATGTTTCCAGAATGAGATTTTCACTCTGCAGCGGAGTGTGCGCTGATATGAAACTTACTGGCAGATTAAAACTGTGTGCCCGACTGAGACTCGAACTCGGAACCTTTGCCTTTCGCGGGAAAGTGCTCTACCAACTGAGCTACCGAAGCACGACTCACGTCCGGTCCTCACAGCTCACTCCGCTGCAGAGTGAAAATCTCATTCTGGAAACATCCCCCAGGCTGTGGCTAAGCCATGTACCCGCAGTATCCTTTCTTTCAGGAGTGCTAGTTCTGCAAGTTTCGCAGGAGAGCTTCTGTAAAGTTTGGAAGGTAGGAGACGAGATACTGGCAGAAGTAGAGCTGTGAGGACCGTGCGTGGGTCGTTCTTCGGTGGCTCAGATGGTAGAGCACTTGCCCGCGAAAGGCAAAGGTCCCGAGTTCGAGTCTCGGTCGGGCACACAGTTTTAATCTTCCAGGAAGTTTCACTGTTATACATTGCTACAGGGAAAGTTACAGCATTCGTTTGGGAAAGGCAACTTACCCCACTACTATCACAGCTCGCTTTTTAATTTGCGTAAAGACTGTATCTCCCAACATTTCTTGTCTAGTTCGCTTATGCAAGTGGACAAAATAACATCTCTGAGCTGATGTCTAAATAATGGAATTCTTTCCAGTTTATTAAGTGCGTATTTATTTGAAGTTGTTAAATGAGCCTTTACATAAAATACATTCCAATATACAAGGGTTGAGTTCTGCTTAATTAGTAATAGTGATGTTGTTAATGACCTATACTTGGCATCATGCTGCATCTTGATCCTGCCTGTCACTGACAGCATGTTCGAGAATCATTTAACTCTGTGGACATCTTTTGGTGGTAAATCAATGAATGACCAGAAAGCTACTGTACTTCTCCCACCATTTATTGTCGTACTGGTGGACTGCACAAATCACTTCTATTGAATAGATGCTATCACTTATAGAGAGGGCTGCGGTGAGTAGATAGACTTAATACACATCCACAGGATACTTTACAAGGTGGTTGTCAATATGCCTGCTGGAATGGCACCGACCATTTCTAAATCTAGAACAATCACCTGTTGTAACGCATTGTTTTGAACTGTGTGGAAATATCTGAATTTCCGTGACACCTGGGTGACCTCCTTATTTATAGTGGGAGCCAGTTGAAGTATGTGGGCCTCTTCCAATCTTAGAAGAGCTGAGGCTTTGGCATTGAATTTGATACCGTCGATCTTTAAAAACTACTCCTATACCACCCATTGATAGTGGAGACAGTGGAATCGACATTGTCAAATGCATATTGATAGTATGTTTCACTTGGGGCACGCTTTTCTGTGGGGTGGATAGTTGACAGCTGCAAACAAATACTCACTTAATAAAATGAAACGAACTCAACTATTTAAACACATCCTCTGTGAAATTATATTGTTTACTCACATGAGAGAAATATACTGGAAATGCTGCGGGGGTACAGTCTGTGTGTAAACTGAAAAGCAAGCAGCAGTCGTGGTGGGGCAAGTTTTCTTTCCTGCTACACATGCTGCACAGAATGACTAAGAAATATTTTCTCTCTAGCACTGTAGGACAGCGAGCCCATATTTAATTGATTCTGTCCATACGCATTTCTTGCTTCACTATTATCAGTTACTCATATGTGTATTCGGTGTGCAAAATAAACACCCCTGAGGATGATAGAACACTGTGTCGTCGATGTTTCACAAGGCGAAATCTGGAAGGTTTGGTATAACACAGTGAAAAGCCCTGTAGTTACTTTTTGTGACATAGAGCGAAGAGGAACTGCCTGCTCGCTTTTTATTTTGCTGATCTATGGACGAAGCAAGTACATGACGACGGTTTAGTGACCTACTTTACCACATGGTTATAAATTCCACTGCCCACCTTTCCACCATTTTATACCCAGGAACACAATTTACGCCTTAATATGGTACTACTTTACTTAATTGTGGTACAAATATTTAATATTTTGTTCTTAAATCAAGTTACATAACAATACAGATTAATTTTATACAGTTAAAACACTGTTTTTAATTATCTCCAATTATTACATTCCTTGCAGCATGAAAGATGTTATTCATAAAGAATTAATGTATAAGACATAGCTAGTGGTAAATTTAATTTAGTTTTATATCACTAGCTAGTGGAAAATTTAATTTAGTTTTAATATCACATCAGGCCCCCCCCCCCCCCCCCCCCATGAACCATGGACCTTGCCGTTGGTGGGGAGGCTTGCGTGCCTCAGCGATACAGGTGGCCGTAAAGTAGGTGCAACCACAACGGAGGGCTATCTGTTGAGAGGCCAGACAAACATGTGGTTCCTGAAGAGGGGCAGCAGCCTTTTCAGTAGTTGCAGGGGCAACAGTCTGGATGATTGACTGATCTGGCCTTGTAACATTAACCAAAACGGCTTGCTGTGCTGGTACTGTGAACGGCTGAAAGCAAGGGGAAACTACAGCCTTAATTTTTCCCGAGGACATGCAGCATTATTGTATGATTAAATGATGATGGCGTCCTCTTGGGTAAAATATTCCGGAGGTAAAATAGTCCCCCATTCGGATCTCCGGGCGGGGACTACTCAAGAGGACGTCGTTATCAGGAGAAAGAAAACTGGCGTTCTACGGATCGGAGCGTGGAATGTCAGATCCCTTAATCGGGCAGGTAGGTTAGAAAATTTAAAAAGGGAAATGGATAGGTTAAAGTTAAATGTAGTGGGAATTAGTGAAGTTTGGTGGCAGGAGGAACAAGACTTTTGGTCAGGTGATTACAGGGTTATAAATACAAAATCAAATAGAGGTAATGCAGGAGTAGGTTTAATAATGAATAAAAAAAATTGGAGTGCGGGTTAGCTACTACAAACAGCATAGTGAACGCATTATTGTGGCCAAGATAGACACAAAGCCCATGCCTACCGCAGTAGTACAAGTTTATATGCCAACTAGCTCTGCAGATGATGAAGAAATTGATGAAATGTATGACGAGATAAAAGAAATTATTCAGGTAGGGAAGGGAGACGAAAATTTAATAGTCATGGGTGACTGGAATTCGTCAGTAGGACAAGGGAGAGAAGGAAACATAGTAGGTGAATATGGATTGGGGGGAAGAAATGAAAGAGGAAGCCACCTTGTAGAATTCTGCACAGAGCATAACTTAATCATAGCTAACACTTGGTTCAAGAATCATAAAAGAAGGTTGTATACCTGGAAGAATCTTGGAGATACTAAAAGGTATCAGATAGATTATATAATGGTGAGACAGAGATTTAGGAACCAGGTTTTAAATTGTAGGACATATCCAGTGGCAGATATGGATTCTGACCACAATCTCTTGGTTATGAACTGCAGATTGAAACTGAAGAAACTGCAAAAAGGTGGGAATTTAAGGAGATGGGACCTGGATAAACTGAAAGAACGAGAGGTTGTAGAGAGTTTCAGGGAGAGCATAAGGGAACAATTGACAGGAATGGGGGAAAGAAATACAGTAAAAGAAGAGTGGGTAGCTCTGAGGGATGAAGTAGTGAAAGCAGCAGACGATCAAGTAGGTAAAAAGACGAGGGCTAGCAGGTGCAAAATGGCTACGCAGGGATGGCTAGAGGACAAATGTAAGGATGTAGAGGCTTGTCTCACTAGGGGTAAGATAGATACTGCCCACATGAAAATTAAAGAGACCTTTGGAGAGAAGGGAACCACTTGTATGAATATCAAGAGCTCAGATGGCAACCCAGTTCTAAGCAAAGAAGGGAAGGCGGAAAGGTGGAAGGAGTATATAGAGGGTTTATACAAGGGCGATGTACTTGAGAACAATATTATGGAGATGGAAGAGGATGTGGATGAAGATGTAATGGGAGATACGATACTGCGTGAAGAGTTTGAAAGAGCACAGAAAGACCTGAGTCGAAACAAGGCCCCGGGAGTAGACAACATTCCTTTAGAACTACTGACAGCCTTGGGAGAGCCAGTCCTGACAAAACTCTACCATCTGGTGAGCAAGATGTATGAGATAGGTGATATACCCTCAGACTTCGAGAAGAATATAATAATTCCAATCCCAAAGAAAGCAGGTGTTGACAGATGTGAAAATTACCGAACTACCAGATTAATAAGTCACAGCTGCAAAATACTAACGCGAATTCTTTACAGACGAATGGAAAAACTGGTAGAAGCGGACCTCGGGGAAGATCGGTTTGGATTCCGTAGAAATGTTGGAACACGCGAGGCAATACTAACCTTACGACTTATCTTAGAAGAAAGATTAAGAAAAGGCAAACCTACGTTTCTAGCATTTGTAGACTTAGAGAAAGCTTTTGACAATGTTGACTGGAATACTCTCTTTCACATTCTAAAGGTGGCAGGGGTAAAATACAATTAGCGAAAGGCTATTTACAATTTGTACAGAAACCAGATGGCAGTTATAAGAGTCGAGGGGCATGAAAGGGTAGCAGTGGTTGGGAAAGGAGTGAGACAGGGTTGTAGCCTCTCCCCTATGTTATTCAATCTGTATATTGAGCAAGCAGTAAAGGAAACAAAAGAAAAATTCGGAGTAGGTATTAAAATTCATGGAGAAGAAGTAAAAACTTTGAGGTTCGCCGATGACATTGTAATTCTGTCAGAGACAGCAAAGGACTTGGAAGAGCAGTTGAACGGAATGGACAGTGTCTTGAAAGGAGGATATAAGATGAACATCAACAAAAGCAAAACGAGGATAATGGAATGTAGTCAAATTAAATCGGGTTATGCTGAGAGAATTAGATTAGGAAATGAGACACTTAAAGTAGTAAAGAAGTTTTGCTATTTAGGGTGTAAAATAATTGATGATGGTCGAAGTAGAGAGGATATAAAACGTAGACTGGTAATGGCAAGGAAATCGTTTCTGAAGAAGAGAAATTTGTTAACTTCGAGTGTAAATTTAAGTGTCAGGAAGTCGTTTCTGAAAGTATTTGTATGGAGTGTAGCCATGTATGGAAGTGAAACATGGACTATAACTAGTATGGACAAGAAGAGAATAGAAGCTTTCGAATTGTGGTGCTACAGAATAATGCTGAAGATAAGGTGGGTAGATCACGTAACTAATGAGAAGGTATTGAATAGAATTGGCACAACTTGACTAGAAGAAGGGATCGGTTGGTAGGACATGTTTTGAGGCATCAAGGGATCACAAATTTAGCATTGGAGGGCAGCGTGGAGGGTAAAAATCGTAGAGGGAGACCAAGAGATGAATACACTAAGCAGATTCTGAAGGATGTAGGTTGCAGTAGGTACTGGGAGATGAAGAAGCTTGCACAGGATAGAGTAGCATGGAGAGCTGCATCAAACCAGTGTCAGGACTGAAGACCACAACAACAACAATCACATCAGGAAAAATTTTCAGTAGATGATCAGGTCTCTTTATTTATTCAAGATAAACATGAAAACGTAACTCTTAAACATCTCACAATCCTGTGCTCACACCCTACATTCAGAATTTTTAATGTGTTAATCATTACAGTCCCTTACCACTGAACAAAAATTTGCAACTATACCATTTTTCCCTTAATTTTCCTTCATTGACTGGAATGCTGGTTCGGTAGTCTCTGAGGACTTCATATAGAATGGAACACTAAGTACACTCAAACGTGTGAATAATACAGCAGAGCCCGTTTCAGCCTAGTGAGGCCATTCTTCCACTATGTATACATAGCAGCTGCCATCTCTGACACCCTTATGGAAACAATCCACCCAAATGTTCTCTTAAGTTACATTTATGGAAATGTAATTTATGACCCATGAGGATAATATCAGAGAGATTAGAGCCCACACACAAGCATACCGACAATCCTTCCTTCCACGAACAATACGAGACTGGAATAGAAGAGAGATCCGATAGAGGTACTCAGGTGCCCTCCGCCACACACCGTCAGGTGGCTTGCGGAGTATGGATGTAGATGTAGATGAAGATAAACAAAGGGGTTGCATATACTCTCACGTTATGTTTATGTAAGTCTAATTGGCGATCAGATGCCTTAATGTGATTCATGACTCAAAATCTCCCCCTCCCCCTTCTCTATTCCCCACTTCTCTCGTCCATTTGCGTGGGATACATTACTAAGATGTTTCCCTCACGACTCCAAAAGAGTCGCGACTTACCCAACGCCTCTGCATGACTTTGTCATTTATGCCGTGTATATTGGCCAACCAGTACAAGAAGTCAGCAGCTATTCTCTATACCAACAGTCTGATGTATAAATGTCATGTTGGGCGGAACCAGTGTTATTTGGTGCATAATTCGCAAATTTTTCTTGCAACCAATAGCTCGAAATTTTGCATTGCCTCTGCAACGTTTGAAACTTACATGGCTATGTAGAGTTTGGGGCAATTTGTTGCACTTCTAGCCGATTTTCTTCAAGTATTCAAAACATCCAATGTGAAGTTCATCATACAAAGACACACACTGATTAGAATAAATATGAGTTTTTTTAATTTTTAATACTAACCGCAGTGCAATGTTTAAACAGATACACTTCTACACTGATATACCATGGGTTCATATTCAACTGTTATCACAGTGCATTATTGAAAAAAATACACTCTTACACTGATGTGCCATAGTTACGTTTTTAACAATCACCATAGCGCTTTACTCAAACAATAGATTATTCAGACTGCTGTCGTGAAAGATAGTTAACAATTACTGGCGTTTTATAACATTTTAGCGAAGCTTTTGCGTATGTTATCATTATCTGTATGTTATAAAACCTTGCACTCAGAAAAATGTACATGTAAACCATATAGCCGGCCATTGTGGCCGAGCGGTTCTAGGCGCTTCAGTCCGGAACCGCGCGACCGCTACTGTCGCAGGTTCGAATCCTGCCCCGAGCATGGATGTGTGTGATATCCTTAGGTTAGTTAGCCTTAAGTAGTTGTAAGTTCAAGGGGACTGATGACCTGAGATGTTAAGTCCCTTAGTGCTCAGAGCCATTAGAATTTTTTTTTTTTTTTTTTTTTTTTTTTTTTTTTTTTTTTTTTTTTTTTTTTTTGTAAACCATATACCTCACTAGTTGTCCGCTGCTGTGTCTAGCACTAGGATTGCAATGGAAGAGCTATGAATTACGAGAAATGTCAGTCCGAGTGTCGAATGGTCGAATGTCATCGTCTTCACGATTGTGGCGCCTCTCCGAGTAGCTGATGGCGTCAATGCTGCTGCTGCAGCTGTTTCCTAGATAGCTGTCCCTTCACATCTAAGGTGGATTTGCCACATTGGCCAATTCCCACTAACTTGCTAGCAGTGAATGCACCCGAAATGACAAAATAAAGGCCTTTCTCAATATGTGGCAGCAGCATGCTTAAATGGGTCTATAGACATTAGTCATCTTTCAGCAGTATGCTACTTACCTCTCCAAAAAGCACTATGCAAGGATGAAGACATGCGCAGCAAACAACTGCTGCAGGTTCTAACAATCCTTTAATTGTTATGTTTCCAGGAATGAGACATTAATATTGGGAGTCCATCACCATAACCTCCATGCTATCCCTAGGAAGGTTCCTCTAAGCACACTATAGCCAGAACTTTATAAAAAGGACGATACATGGGTGCAATAATCACATTCATGAATTTGCTTCCTCATTAAAAGCTTTTATCTTAGTGATTACGTCCAACACTCTGCACGAAATTTCGGTAGATATTTTAAATTTCGACTTTTAAATTTGTACCTGTAATCAGCACAAGTAAATATTGCCCACTGCGCCTTTAACGCCATGCCAATTTGCAATATACAACATTAATTTGCTTTCCGCTATGAACAAAGTGATATTAAAACAGAAACATTATCTGGTCAATCAATTGAGTGATTCCAAATTAGTTTTGTGTGATATTCATTTAATAAATATATATTAACAGGGACATTGTATTTTAGAAAATAATTTGTATTCCAGCAGATTCGATTTCACACACTAAATTTTGTGGCGTATATTAAAGAATTAGCCAGAGTGTTTTTTGATGCTATATGCTACTACAAAGAGAATGATACATTCCACACAGGAAACAGTACTTACAGGGACATCACAGTGTGAAGAGTGGCAGCACTACAGAGATCTCAATATCGGCCACCACGTAAGCTTAGATACTATCACTCTACACCACTAATCTATCCCTGTCAACTAAGTACCAAATGAAATGAGATGTGTAACATAACTTTCAGTCATCCCATTAACAGCATATTCTTCCATCAGTAGTGCGACATGTAGGAGCTCACGTTACTTTTAATTATGCAATGCTTAGAATAGTACCCACATTATATCAGATTTCGACTAGGGTAAAGAATACCTCATCAGCATGGACACTGAACAAATGTGGACTTGTCTCCCATCACTTGCGTGATGGTGCACTTTGTGATCTGCATTATGAAAATTATGAAACCTTCTAGTGGGTATTAATACTGGCTATGTCTCCAAATCAAAAAACGGGCCATATTTTAAAAACAAAACCACGACTGAGAAGGCTGTTACATATACATAGGATTTGTGACAGTTGACATTGTTCACACACGTCGATCCGAGACGTGATTTGACATCTACATATGCAGTACCCTGGGCTCGTTTCTCATCTCTCTGTTACAAATTCAATGCTACACAAACTGTAATATACTCGGCGATTCCGATCATGATGCCGTAGAACCATTCCATTATTGAACCCATATCCTCTGTTTAAACACAGCCACCATACAGAGAGTAACATTGGTGTCATTCTTGTCCTTCCCACGTGGGCGATATGCATGCATCTGGAGGTAGATATAGCTCCTATACGGATCCATCGCACACTTGCTATATTCCAAACACACATGGAATGGAAGGATTACTCATATAACTTTGGTGTAACTGATAACACACAGCCATGTCAAAATTCTTATAACATGTAATTTTCAGAAAATAAGAGCTACACAGATGTATATATTATAACATTCTCACCAGACAGACGGGAAACACAAAAAGAAATCCGTCGAATAAGTATTTTGTAATCCACCTTTTGCGTGGATGGAATACAGTTCGTTAAAGTTACTCCAAATGAAAATAATTTTGACATATTCTACTTTACGCCGCTCCATATGCTTAACACTAGGTGTTGTATTTGTCTGTTACTCCCTCTACCAGTAGTGATATCATACAGCACAGGACACTTTTCCTGTGTGTGTCCCGTATGTTATATTTACGTATTTGCACCTAGTCTCTGTAGCAGTTATCGACCCTCTACAATTCAGCGCTGACTTCTGGCATACCTGTCTTCTTATAGACAGCTGCATTGTCCATTAACAGCCTACAATTACATCTAAACACATACTCCATAAGCCGCTGTATCGTGCCTGGCTGAGGGTACATCATAACCTTCTCAGCCTCCACTCCCACTAAAATCCTTAACCCAATGGGCTATCACTACATAGCAGTTCCTGCAATCCTCTCAAGGACACTTTTCAACGAGAACCAGGGTTCTGCATTCGTCCCTTCTCGAATAAATTTAATGACATTCATATAGTCATGTACCCTTGATTAGGAAGAATTTTCACTGAACATTTAGTGTGTGGAGAATGTGATTCAGTACTACACAGTAAAGAGCTAGCAAACACAATGTGTACAGTGCAGGAGTCAACAGGCGAATGTCAAGTTAATCGACTACCCTCTTTGGGAATCGCCGTTAGATCAGGTCAAAAATGCACTTCTGTGCTGGAGACAAGCTATTTTGCATGTGCTCTATGTTCGAAGTTATTTATGGATCTGATGATTTCGAAACTGTAGGAACGACTTGCATAATTCTGCATGCTAGGAAGGTCTTAAGTCAGTAAACAGAAGGCTCAATACCCAATAAACTCGTACTTTTTCAGTAGTATGGAAGTGTATCAGTTAGCTTTATAGGTCAAACAATTTTGTATCAACCTGGACGACGTTATTTATTGCCATCTGGTTACTTGAATGAAAATAGTATGCTGCGTTTAAGAAGATCTGTGTTCAATAGTCATATTGATTCTCGTTCCCCAAGAAAGTCATAATACGTGGGCGTGAGATGTGTTTCAGAATTTGGCAATAATATGACACCAGCCATATGACTCATAATGACATATATATGTCGGACGATCCCTCTAGAAAACCATAATCATCTGAGTCATTTTCCAATCGATTGGTACCTCTCGTTGTTCCTGTGACATAAACTGTTCCCAATCCTATGTTCCTACGGCTGGACCAGCCTTTTCCCTTGTTGATGGCTTGTAGATGATATTCTACTCTCCGATCATTTTTATCATTAACTACCATTAATTTGTTTGTTCCATTTAAATTGTTACTCGTTTGCGCACTAAAACCGGTAACACATGATATAGTACTTCAGTTTCGCACATATTAATGATACCTGGTTATTTAAAAACGACACTTAGTAGTGGTAGATTAGTGAAATGTTTGTCGTGGAAGACAATGTTAAGAAGAAATCTTGACGCACGAAACTACAAACTTTTCGCAGTTAATGCGATTCTTGGTATACCATAGCCACCTCAGTGTTATAAAAATTAATTACAAATATCGTATTGAGCAAGAGAGCCCCATTGCCTATCATGAGAAACATAAATGAGAAATAGTAACGAGGATCCAGATCAGTACTAGCTTTCTACATCAATCTGCTTTCTTTTCAGATGAAGCCAGTAACAGAAGTAACCGAGCAGCTCCTGTTGGCTGGGAAACCGTTCTACGTCGCATGCAAGTTATTTGGCCTATGCCGTTTACTGTTGACGCCCATACAGCAACCCTGAAGAGTTGTCGCAGTCGGATATTATCTACGCTAACCTTGCGAGTTCACTGCAGTCTGTTTGTGCCTGTGGTTCATCGTATTTTACGACACACATAAGTTCGACGTCTTCTACAGTAGAAGTTCTTATAATAATAGTAGTTCTTCAGTACTCATTTTTGTCCTTTAGTGTCATTATTGCTGACAGATTGTGGTACACAAGTAAATATAGCGAATTACTTTCCTTGTTAGCGGCGTGTGATGAATATCTGGCTCCAAACATAGGACAAACAAATACATCCCCGGAAAGATTTGTGAAGGTGCAGTTATCTATAGCACTTCTTGGTTGCTGCTTGATTTTTATCGTCCTGTCGACTGTAGATGCTACTCTGGATGAGAAACTGATTACAACATTCGGTATGAGCAATTTAACAAAGGTTGTATTGGCGCTCATACGATTCGCAAACCTACAGCTGGTTGTCAAGAACAGACTGTCATTATCGAACTTGTGTCTTATGAATATTATACACAGAGCACAAGGTAAGAAGAAGTACTCAGACAAGTGTTCGGCAAGGAACAGGGGCGATCTGTGCACACCGTTCTCTGTGCGAACCCTTAGTCAAATGTATGTGGCACTGTGTGAGTTGTGGAACGTGGTGTCATCTGCTCATCAGACTGTTGTGATACTTTACCTCGCAGCATTAGCGTCAATAGTTGTGGCAATGATTTACTTAATTACAATACAACCAGAGTTCTTCGGCATTAAAGATTCTAACAGCTTATGGTATATGTGGTTCTTCGTACTTTGCAACACAAGCACAATGGCAATATTCATAGTACCTGCTCAGTTTGTGTGTTATGAGTCAGACCGCACAGTGAGGCTGTGCTCGCAGTTGCTGCTGGGACGGAGGGGTGGGGTGGACGACACCCAGCGAGAACTGCGGCTGCTGGCGCTGCAGGTGTCCGCTGCTCGACCCACGACCAGCCTGCTGGGGGTGCTGACTCTGGATCTGGGAGTCGTCTCCGGCTTCATTTCCGTCGTGACGACCTACACCACCCTGCTTCTCACATTTTTCAGGTATGACTAGAGTGTACGTAATCTGTGTACTGATTTTGAAATTCAGCTCCACTGAAGTACGAAACAATCTGCGCTCGCAGGGAACTCGTGCATTTACACTTCTCACTCGAGCGACAGATTTATCTGCTCAGGTCGAGTTTACAATTGTAACATCATGAAGGCAGCGTGTAATAATTTGCATAGACGTAGAGAATTTTCGAGTCCACGCCATATTATGTCATCCTGTTTCCACACTGCTGTATAAGTAATGAATCTACACTACTGGCCATTAAAATTGCAATACCAAGAAGAAATGCAGATGATAAACTGGTATTCATTGGACAGATATATTATACTAGAACTGACATGTGATTACAATTTCACGCAATTTGGGTGCATAGATCCTGAGAAATCAGTACCCATAACAACCACGTCTGGCCGTAATAACAGCCTTGATACGCCTGTGCATTGAGTGAAACAGATCTTGGATGGTGTGTACAGGTACAGCTGCCCATGCAGCTTCAACACGATACCACAGTTCATCAAGACCAGTGGCTGGCGTATTGTGACGAGCCAGTTGCTCGGCCACCATTGACTAGACGTTTTCAATTGGTGAGAGATTCGGAGAATGTGCTGGCCAAGACAGCAGTCCAACATTTTCTGTATCCAGAAAGGCTCGTACAGGTCCTGCAACATGCGGTCGTGCATTATCCTGCTGAAATGTAGGGTTTCGCAGGGATCGAATGAAGGGTAGAGCCACTGGTCGTAACATATCTGAAATGTAACGACCATTGTTCAAAGTGCCGTCAATGCGAACAAGAGGTGACCGAGACGTGTAACCAATTGCATCCCATACCATCACGCCGGGTGATACGCCAGTATGGCGAAGACGAATACACGCCTCCAATGTGGGTTCACCGCGATGTCGCCAAACACGGATGCGACCATCATGATGCTGTACACAGAGCCTGGATACATCAGAGAAAATGAGGTTTTGCCATTCATTCACCCAGGCTCGTCGTCGAGTACCCCATCGCAGGCGCTCCTGTGTGATGCAGCGTCAAGGATAACCGCAGCCGTGGTCTCCGAGCTGATAGTCCATGCTGCGGCAAACGTCGTCCGACTTTTCGTGCAGATGGTAGTTGTCTTGCGAACGTCCCGATTTTTTGACTCAGGGATCGAGACGTGGCTGCACGATACGTTACAGCCATGCGGATAAGATGCCTGTCATCTCGACTGCTAGTGATACGAGGCCGTTGGGATCCAGCACGGCGTTCCGTATTACCCTCCTGAACCCACCAATTCCATATTCTGCTAACAGTCATTGGATCTCGACCAACGCGAGCAGCAATGTCGCGATACGATAAACCGCAATCGCGATGGGCTACAATCGGATCTTTATCAAAGTCGGAAACGTGATGGTACGCATTTCT
The DNA here is from genome assembly GCF_021461395.2 of Schistocerca americana. Classification (NCBI taxonomy): domain Eukaryota; kingdom Metazoa; phylum Arthropoda; class Insecta; order Orthoptera; family Acrididae; genus Schistocerca; species Schistocerca americana. Next base: position 132,683,624 of record NC_060122.1, on the reverse strand, counting down.
TATCCTTACACAAGGCATCACAACAACGTTTCACCAGGCAACGCCGGTCAGTTGCTGTTTGTGTATGAGAAATCGGTTGGAAAGTTTCCTCGTGTTAGCACATTGTAGGTGTCGCCACCGGCGCCAACCATGTGTGAATGGTCTGAAAAGTTAATCGTTTGCATATCACAGCATCTTCTTCCTGACGGTTAAATTTCGCGTCTGTAGCACATTATCTTCGTGGTGCAGCAATTTTAATGGCCAGTAGTGTATTAATAGGACACTCAGTCGCCGCCGTAACGCGCTAACGTATACATCGCACCTATAGACGGCGTCGTATTATCTACAACAGAATTTTAGATGTCGAGACGGTGTATAATATGAATGTTGATGCTGATGAAGTAATTGACTTTTTGCATGGTCTGACAGTTTTTCGTGGTGGGCCTTCTACCTTTGCTTTGACGGGTGTCCAAATGGTTCTGGGACAAGTTTTGTTAACTGCTGGTATTGTTTGTGTTGATTCAGCACTACAGGAATGGCGAGCCTCCCTCCACATGATTGCGCGATCAGGCATACTAAATGTATGGATCAAAAAATGATCAGCATTTCAGCACAGTTACACAAATAGGTAGGAATCCTGCCATGTGCATTCCGCACTTAGTAGTTTATGCGATCAGAAATTGAATCTGAAAGGTCGTTGTACTGAGTGCGTCGCGTTGTGGCTAATGTAACTAGGAGTAACGGCTACCGGCACCCCCAGGAACTCGAAGGTGGCTGGATCGTGCCCTACCAAGAAGAAATATTTTTGTTCTGTGATACCGCTGCTCACGTTGGTTGAGCATCTACGAAAGCCATGTGAATATGGAACTGAAGGGTTGAGCAGGAACATAATAGCATGTAGCATTTCAGCTCTCCGGTACTACTGCCACTTGAGAGTAGAGACTTGCAAAATAAATATCATGATTGCACGTTATATTACAGTAAATGGCAGAAACAACTCTTTGGTAGCACAAATAATTACACTATTGGCCATTAAAATTGCTACACCACGAAGATGACGTGCTACGGACGCGAAATTTAACCGACAGGAAGAAGATGCTGTGATACGCAAATAATTCGCTTTTCAGAGCATTCACACAAGGTTGGCGCCGGTGGCGACACCTACAACGTGCTGGCATGAGGAAACTTTCCAACCGATTTCTCACACACAAACAGCAGTTGACCAGCGTTGCCTGGTGAGACGTTGTAGCGATGCCTATTGTAAAGAGGAGAAATGCGTACCATCCCCTTTCCGACTTTGATAAAGGTCGGATACTAGCCAATCGCGATTGCGGTTTATCGTATCGCGACATTGCTGCTCGCGTTGGTCGAGAGCCAATGACTGTTGGCAGAATATGGAATCGGTGGGTTCAGGAGGGTAATACGGAACACCGTGCTGGATCCCAACGCCCTCGTATCACTAGCAGTCGAGATGACATGCATCTTATCCGCATGGCTGTAACGGATCGTGCAGCCACGTCTCGATCCCTGAGGCAACAGATGGGGACGTTTGCAAGACAACAACCATCTGCACGAAAAGTCGGACGACGTTTGCCGCAGGATGGACAATCAGCTCGGTGACCACGGCTGCGGTTACCCTTGACGCTGCATCACAGACAGGAACGCCTGCGATGGGGTACTCAACGACGAACCTGGGTGCACGAATGGCAAAACCTCATTTATTCGGATGAATCCAGGTTCTGTGTACAGCATCATGATGGTCGCATCCGTATTTGGCGACATCGCGGTGAACCCACATTGGAAGCGTGTATTCGTCTTCGCCATACTGGCGTATCACCCGGCGTGATGGTATGGGGTGCAATTGGTTACACGTCTCGGTCACCTCTTGTTCGCATTGACGGCACTTTGAACAGTGGTCGTTACATTTCAGATATGTTACGACCAGTGGCTCTACCCTTCATTCGATCCCTGCGAAACCCTACATTTCAGCAGGATAATGCACGACTGCATGTTGCAGGTCCTGTACGAGCCTTTCTGGATACAGAAAATCTTGGACTGCTGTCTTGGCCAGCACATTCTCCGAATCTCTCACCAATTGAAAACGACTGGTCAAAGGTGGCCGAGCAACTGGTTCGTCACAATACGCCAGCCACTGGTCTTGATGAACTGTGATATCGTGTTGAAGCTGCATGGGCAGTTGTACCTGTACACACCATCCAAGCTCTGTTTGACTCAATGCCCAGTCGTATCAAGGCTGTTTTTACGGCCAGAAATGGTTGTTATGGGTACTGATTTCTCAGGATCTATGTATCCAAATTGCGTGGAAATGTAATCACATATCAGTTCTAGTATAATATATTTGTCCAATGGATACCAGTTTATCATCTGCATTCTTTCTTGGTTTAGCAATTTTAATGGCCAGTTGTGTATGTAATTAGCAGAAACACTTGCATAAAAGAGGAAATTGAATCTATTTACAACGAGAAGTTCATTCTAATGAGAATGTTAAATGATGCACATCTTGAATTATGTGCGTTTATTATGAATCCAAGGGAGATGATCAACATAATATAGAAAAATAAACATAACAGGAAAAATGCAATATACACAGAACAAACACGAACTGAAATTTAAACTCTCAGTAACAAAAATAGCTAGAAAGAAAAAGACAAAAAATTGCAACTCACTTACCAGCACAAGTTCCACCCAAAACTCATAAATCTCACTGATACCAAATAACAGAGACAGAAAGAGAGCTGTTAGAAAAAGGATTTTAACGCAACATCAGTACAAAGACAGACAACCACTACAAATAAAAACTCGTTGTAGTAACTGAAATAATTCTGACAGAGGAACAAGATAATAACACAGTAAATGGGCTAACATGAGAACTAGTGAAGAAAGAAAGAAAGAATATAATCACCATGTCAAAGAAAGAGAAAAGTGGGAAACCTTAAACAAAGAACAGCAGTACTAAGAAATTAAGAAAAACTGCTCTCAAATAACATCATATTCACAATAGATAATAAAGTGAACAGCACAGTACTGATCAATAAAAAACAATACACAGAAAAAAACCCAGAGATTTCATCTCCTGTAGCGATACAATGAAACTGAAATGCGACCCAACAGCACAGTTCGAAAAACACACAAAGAAACCTGAAAGACATCAAATATACACTCCTGGAAATGGAAAAAAGAACACATTGACACCGGTGTTTCAGACCCACCATACTTGCTCCGGACACTGCGAGAGGGCTGTACAAGCAATGATCACACGCACGGCACAGCGGACACACCAGGAACCGCGGTGTTGGCCGTCGAATGGCGCTAGCTGCGCAGCATTTGTGCACCGCCGCCGTCAGTGTGAGCCAGTTTGCCGTGGCATACGGAGCTCCATCGCAGTCTTTAACACTGGTAGCATGCCGCAACAGCGTGGACGTGAACCGTATGTGCAGTTGACGGACTTTGAGCGAGGGCGTATAGTGGGCATGCGGGAGGCCGGGTGGACGTACCGCCGAATTGCTCAACACGTGGGGCGTGAGGTCTCCACAGTACATCGATGTTGTCGCCAGTGGTCGGCGGAAGGTGCACGTGCCCGTCGACCTGGGACCGGACCGCAGCGACGCACGGATGCACGCCAAGACCGTAGGATCCTACGCAGTGCCGTAGGGGACCGCACCGCCACTTCCCAGCTAATTACGGACACTGTTGCTCCTGGGGTATCGGCGAGGACCATTCGCAACCGTCTCCATGAAGCTGGGCTACGGTCCCGCACACCGTTAGGCCGTCTTCCGCTCACGCCCCAACATCGTGCAGCCTGCCTCCAGTGGTGTCGCGACAGGCGTGAATGGAGGGACGAATGGAGACGTGTCGTCTTCAGCGATGAGAGTCGCTTCTGCCTTGGTGCCAATGATGGTCGTATGCGTGTTTGGCACCGTGCAGGTGAGCGCCACAATCAGGACTGCATACGACCGAGGCACACAGGGCCAACACCCGGCATCATGGTGTGGGGAGCGATCTCCTACACTGGCCGTACACCACTGGTGATCGTCGAGGGGACACTGAATAGTGTACGGTACATCCAAACCGTCATCGAACCCATCGTTCTACCATTCCTAGACTGGCAAGGGAACTTGCTGTTCCAACAGGACAATGCACGTCCCCATGTATCCCGTGCCACCCAACGTGCTCTAGAAGGTGTAAGTCAACTACCCTGGCCAGCAAGATCTCCGGATCTGTCCCCCATTGAGCATGTTTGGGACTGGATGAAGCGTCGTCTCACTCGGTCTGCACGTCCAGCACGAACGCTGGTCCAACTGAGGCGCCAGGTGGAAATGGCATGGCAAGCCGTTCCACAGGACTACATCCAGCATCTCTACGATCGTCTCCATGGGAGAATAGCAGCCTGCATTGCTTCGAAAGGCGGATATACACTGTACTAGTGCCGACATTGTGCATGCTCTGTTGCCAGTGTCTATGTGCCTGTGGTTCTGTCAGTGTGATCATGTGATGTATCTGACCCCAGGAATGTGTCAATAAAGTTTCCCCTTCCTGGGACAATGAATTCACGGTGTTCTTATTTCAATTTCCAGGAGTGTATAATCACAGATAAACAGAGACCACACATCACAGAGAAGAACCTAAGAGCCCAAACACTCACAACCAAAGTTCACAAACCGCTTATTTCTGTGACGCCTGTCATTAATCTCATGGCTCTGAGCACTATGGGACTTAACATCTATGGTCATCAGTCCCCTAGAACTTAGAACTACTTAAACCTAACTAACCTAAGGACAGCACACAACACCCAGCCATCACGAGGCAGAGAAAATCCCTGACCCCGCCGGGAATCGAACCCGGGAACCCGGGCGTGGGAAGCGAGAACGCTACCGCACGACCACGAGATGCGGGCTCCATTAATCTCATGAATTCACGATTATACTAGGTGGCAAAACACATGAACAAAATCATAATGCAACACTATGAAACGGAGATCCATGGAACAAGGAAAAACACAAATAAATATCAATCCACACATACTGAATACAAAAGAAAGAAGAGAGATAAACACACAGTGATATGTGGCACACTACACACTTAACACACACACTTTCAACAGACAGTGAAAATTGCATGTGAAGTACTGAAGTGAATTTTGTTGAAGAAGCGCCGAGAATAGATCCCCTACAGTGTGGTGAAGTAAGAACATCTCCAGAATCACACAGATGAACAATGGAAACCGTAAATAACACCAAACAATAGTTTAACCTCACAATACGTGGGTTGCAAAATTTTCTCACCCGAAAACAATAAAATAACATGAGAGACGTAAAATAGCAACATACTTGCTACTGCTACATAATGAATTTATATATATGTATGTATATATATATATATATATATATATATATATATATATATATAAAATAAATTCATTATGTAGCAGTAGCAAGTATGTTGCTATTTTACGTCTCTCATGTTATTTTATTGTTTTCGGGTGAGAAAATTTTGCAACCCACGTATTGTGAGGTTAAACTATTGTTTGGTGTTATTTACGGTTTCCATTGTTCATCTGTGTGATTCTGGAGATGTTCTTACTTCACCATACTGTAGGGGATCTATTCTCGGCGCTTCTTCAACAAAATTCACTTCAGTACTTCACATGCAATTTTCACTGTCTGTTGAAAGTGTGTGTGTTAAGTGTGTAGTGTGCCACATATCACTGTGTGTTTATCTCTCTTCTTTCTTTTGTATTCAGTATGTGTGGATTGATATTTATTTGTGTTTTATATATATATATATATATATATATATATATATATATATATATATATATATATATATATATATACAAAGCTTGTATTACAGGCCACTGAAGCTGCTTCATACACAAAATAAGCGAAACACGTATGTCAAAAAACAAAGTGCTCTTCATTTAGTTGCAATGAAAGAACGTCCCTCCGTGAACAGATATGTAGTTCACTAGACCATGAAGGGTCCTATAGCCACGCCAAGTGCCCTGAGGCAGTAGCTGGGCAAGTTTACAGCAATACAAGTATCCACACAGAGGGTGCAAGGAGGTCTGTAGCACCACAAACTGACAGCACAGAGACCATTGATGCCGGTTCCTTTGGTATGGCAACATAGAGAGGATCGCTCAATTGAAGTGGTGCATCCTACGACCACACTAGGCACAACGGCGTCACCAAGTCATCTTTTCAGACGAGTCCCAGTCTTCCATACAGCATCACGGTGGACCCATCTCGGTGTGTAGGTATCTAACAGAACACACGGTACCAGCAAGTATTTTTTAGCAGTATGATACCAGACTACATGTTGCACTTGCTGTCCCGAAAACATCGATACACAAGCTGTTGAATTATTGTTCCTGCCTGCATGTCCTCCGTGTCTGACACTGAAAACATCTGGTAGTAGATCGTTGACATACTGTCTCACCGCAACAACTGATGTTCTGCGACTCAGAGCTAAAGCACCACTAGTGCTAATTCTCCATTCACTTGGTACAACTAAAGAATAAATTTATTCCAGATAAAATTCATTAGAAAATCGGTACTTAATCTTTGTTTACTAGCTATTGAGGAACAAACCTCAGTGGTATACAGATTGGCCATGTCAAAGATAAATTTGTTTCCCAAAACAACTTTAGTTAGTTCTTTCCACTCCCAGTTACGACTGTCTGCACGATGCCAACTTAGTACACTTTTTGAAAGATTTCCTGTTCAGCTACATAGTTCCATTTCTAGGTCTTACTATTGTGTTTTACGTTCCCCTTCAACATAATAGTTTACTGTTTTGGAACCTACATAATATATAAAAACTGGAGAGTGTGACACATATCCAAAGCCATTCTTACCTTCGACAGTATACCGAACGGAGACGGAGCCCAGAAATACGAGACATATACCTCAGAGTACCACGAGTGACTGACCCCTATGAGTTTTCCATGTCACTGTCAGCTGACACATGACGATGGGTGTAAAGCTAAATCCGGTTTGCAATGCAAATTAAGTAAAGTGTGATTGGTACAATTAATTTAGTGATATATCTACTTCTACATCTACATCCATACTCCGCAAGCCACCTGACGGTGAGTGGCGGAGGGTACCTTGAGTACCCCTATCGGTTCTCCCTTCTATTCCAGTCTCCAATGAAAGAAGGATTGTCGGTATGTCTTTGTGTAATCTCTCTGATTTTATCCTCATGGTCTCTTCGCGAGATATACGTAGGAGGAAGCAATCTACTGCTTGACTCCTCGGTGAAGGTATGTTCTCGAAACTTCAACAAAAGCCCGTACCGAGCTACTGAGCGTCTCTACTGCAGAGCCTTCCACTGGAGTTTATCTGTCATCTCCGAAACGCTTTCGCGATTACTAAATGATCCTGTAACGAAGCGCGCTGCTCTCTGTTGGATCTTCTCTACCTCTTCTATCAACTCTATCTGGTACGGATCCTACACTGGTGAGCAATATTCAAGCAGTGGGTGAACAAGTGTACTGTAACCTACTTTCTTTGTTTTCGGATTGCATTTTCTTAGGATTCTTCCTATGAATCACAGTCTGGCATCTGGTTTACCGACGATCAACTTTATATGATCATTCCATTTTAAATCACTCCTAATGCGTACTCCCAGATAATTTATGGAATTAACTGCTTCCAGTTGCTGACCTGCTATTTTGTAGCTAAATGATAAGGGAACTATCTTTCTATGTATTCGCAGCACATTACACTTGTCTACATTGAGATTCAATTGCCATTCCTTGCACCATGCGTCAATTCGTTGCACATCCTCCTGCATTTCAGTATAATTTTCCATTGTTACAACCTCTCGATGTACCACAGCATCATCCGCAAAATGCCTTAGTGAACTTCCGATGTTATCCTCAAGGTATAAACCAACCTCCAGTACCCATATTAAAGTTTGCTACCTGGCACATCCTAGACTACAGTTAAGCTCGTCTGTACTCCTTCATAATTAGTACCCACTGAAAGAAAACTCCATCCGAATAGGGTTTGGAAATCTCCACTGGGCTGACTGACCGCCATATCATCATTAGTCGACTGGTGTTCTGGGGTGGAGATTTGGAGAGCCGTGGGGTCATCACACCGCTGCTCTGTCAACTCTCATTTTTTTTCGTATGTCCATCCACTATTTCGGTCGGATGATGGGACAATGGCATATCAGTATATGCGAATTAGTGGTAACCACTTCAGCTATGTGTTTAAATCTCTTTAATCAAATTCGAAAACCAGTCATGTGCCTAAATGTTCAAAATGGTTCTAAGCACTATGGGACTTAACATCTGATGTAATCAGTCCCCTAGACTTAGAACTACATAAACCTAACTAACGTAAGGACATCACACACATCCATGCCCGAGGCAGGATTCGAACCTGCGACCGTAGCAGTCGCGTGGTACCGGAGTGAAGCGCCTAGAACCGCTCGACCACCGCGCCTGGCTGTGGCTAAATGTGTTACCATTAATTCCAAGTTATATGTCTTCGGGACCTGGAGCCACTAATACTGGGTTATGCATCTCGTCAATTGGCATCACGAAGCTGAATGCCCCCCTGGTAGGTCAACAGCGAATGGAGGCCTGGGTGGTTACCCATTCAAGTGCCAGTCTTGCCCAGCAGTGCTTAACTTCTATGATCTGACAGCGAGAGGTGTATCCATGGCGGCACGACCATCGACATTAATATACTCTGTTGCCTATTAAAATTGGCAGTCCAGGAAGACAGCAAGTAGCTAAATGTTTCTTAATTTGGGCATACAGTACAGTACAAAGACTACATCTGGGAGTTTACAGGCTTAACTTAGTACATAAAGATGCCATCTCTCGCAGCAATCATGGTCATAGCTCACACGGTCATCAAGTTAAACTAAGCTTGGAAGAAAGATATGGGAGCGTTCTTCCACGCTGCTTCCACTCTGTAGCAGTGTTCATGCATCCTAGTGGTCTTTGGGGGTTTCTCGTGACAGTCTCCCAGCAACTAATGACCAAAATCTCTTCAATGTGCATCTGATACTAAGAACTGGCTGGTGAAGGGAACTCTCGAATACGTACTGTGTCAAGACAGTACAACACGAGCAACATGCAGTCTGACGTTATCTTATTAGAAGATAGTGTGAAATGAAGTTAGGGTATGGCTGCCGGCCTTAGAAATTAAAAATTTCTTTCGAAATAACCTGTTACGCAAACCAGAGGCGATCGTGTTGTGTAGCCAATGGCACCCAATATTATCACGCCAATTTATGGGCCTGTAAGGCAGTGGTGAATGAAATCTGCCGATGCTCGTCCTCCTCGGTACTTTCACATACGTGTACGCCCATCGCGATGCTGTACTCAGAACCGGTGCACGTCTGAAAAGGCGACGTAAAGCCACTCCTGCATGCAGAGTTGTCATTTGGCTCACCACCGATGTCACGTGAAGGAAAAAGGCAAGAATTGTCGCCCTGCTGATAGTTGCACTCATTCTCGTACTGTCCATGTGGATATTAGTCTTGCTGCAATCAAGCTCATTACCCGACTGAGGGTACATAACATGGCTGTGTAACCCTATACAGCCGAACGAAGAGCACGTCAGTCATCTCGTGTGCTAGTGACTTGGTGTTGTTCAGTCCTTCCCTGTCCTTGGTTGTGGCTCGCCTGAACACTTCGATTCTATATTCACACGAAAGTCATGAGATACCAACCAGTCTTAACATGGACGTCACGGAAATATAAACCACAGTTTCGAGAGGGCAGGAGCCTGCCACTTCCTTACGAGAGGCATGAAGCGTATTTCCTACACTTCTCTCACTTTTGAATGAGAAATACTCTGTGTAATATTTCCCTACAAAAGGTGTCTCTAGCCTTTTGGGTCGATTTGAAGCAGGTGATAGAGGGTCCACATCCGATTATATTGACATAGGAAACCTATGGGCGGAAATGAATGTTTATTGTATTATGGACATACACAACGTTCACTATACAACAACAATGTAGCTCATAGTGATTTGAAAGTGGCGACCGCCATTCTCGATACATGCATGGCAACGGCGCATGAAGATCTGCTGCACTCTCTGTAAGATCCCTGGTGTCTGTAGTACCAGAAGGTAGGCAGGTTGGACCCTAGCAAGCAGGTCTTCATCTTTTCCTTCGGGGTTTTCGTATATCAACGTCTTGAAGTAAACTCAGGAGAAAAAAGTGAGAACCAGCGATCGAACAGGACCTCCACTTCCAAACCCACGGTGAGAGTACATGTTAGTCAAGTGGTCGTGGTTATTAATATCGAACTGGGCTGGGGCACAGTTGTGTTGAAATCACATCCTTTTGCAGCCAACAAGAGGTACAAATGGCTGTAAGCACTATGGGACTAAACATCTGAGGTCATCTGTACCCTAGAACTTAGAACTACTTAAACCTAACTAGCCTAAGGACATCACACACATCCATGCCCGAGGCAGGATTCGAACCTGCGACCGTAGCGGTCGCGCGGTTCCGGAGTGAAGCGCCTAGAACCACTCGGCCACACCGGTCGGCCAACAAGGGGTACAGTCTCCAGGGACTATGGCAGCACATCCCGCAGGAACACCAGGTAAAGTGGGCAAGTCAAATATGGAGTCTGCAAATAAGGTACTATTAGGTAATCTGGGACAATTTCCGTCCGAAAATTGACAAAGAACCGTTGTTGGTGGGTGGTGTGGAGACGTGGCTGTTGCGGCAGTGGAACACAGTATCACAGGCGTATGAGGGAACATGCGTGAACAATATTAACTGTACGAAGTTCAGCACTACAGCACCATGTTTGACAGAAGTAAACGCATTGGCCAAAACGCACTGTTCGCAGTGCTTGCACACTTTCTTGATGATAGAGGAGTAATATCTGTTCCATCATTACTCTCCACGCTGTGCCCTTCGAAGTGTGCGTTCCACAGGCAAATTGGCGGGTGCTTATTGCTCGGTGGTCGGTGCACGATCTAACACAGTTTCCTTAAAGTCTGATATTCGGACGTGTCTTTGGGGGGAACCTTAACCGGCTCTCTGTGGCGTGGGAGACTCCATCTCTCGTTAGTTAGTATCCACTGAGATAAACTTCTTCCAGTAAGTATGACGCCCTTTGGGATCACGTGACATACGGATCACGTGAAACATGTGCTTCGAGCTATGATGTGTATATGCGTATAGAACGCCTGTTCAGTGGTCAGGTATGTGGACAATATAGCACCCATCGCATGTTGCAATGTAAACCGACACCTGGGATCTTTGTGAGGGTGCAGCAGATCTGCATGCGTGATTGCAATACAGGCATTGAGATGGAGGTCGTCGCTTTGAATAATTACTATGAGGTATATTGCCTATCAGTATACGCTGTGTATGTCCGTAACACAATAAATATGCATTTCCGACGACCAGTTCCCTATCTCTTTTTTAATCAGTTGTGGTCCCCCTGTTACCGGTGTTTCAATTTGACCCTAAGTGTTTGAGACAACATATATGCGGAATATGGACGATATTAGTCATATTTACATTGCTGGTTTCCCTGATAAACAAATCAATTGCATATCCAACTGTGTAGTACATTTCTGTTAGCGAGTATGTTACATTCCTTTTCGTGTGTTATAATACCAGTGGAAAGCAGTGTGTTTAAAGGTAATACTAAGAAGTGGTATAAACACCGACAGATAAGTGAGGTCACCGGGAGACCAAAATACGTTTGACGTATTCTTGCAAGGTGTGTGAATCAGTAAAGGCAGTTAAGCACAAGACGGTAATGTGATCAGTCCTGCAGTATTGCCCAACCTTTGGACTCGAAAGTAGACGCAGCAGTAGAAAGATTTCAGGAATGCACGGAAAGGCTCATAACTGAACGTACAACTCATACGGAAGTCTAAAGGGAATGTCCATGCGGCTTACTAGTTATAAAGTTCACGTTGTCCTCGTGAAATCCTTTTGGGCAAATTTAGAGACCCATTGTTACTCGAAGAGCATCGATTCTGCTGTGAGGAGCAGATCGATGTGGAGATACTGACGCGCTTGCTGGTGGGGAGATCATAATACGCCCGAGGAACTGATTTTAAATCTACTGATGCCACCAAACTACAGAATTATGCTTGCGTTAATAAAATGAACTCAGCTGTGAGAAAAGGTAAGAGATACACGTAGTACACTGATATTTTCCAAGAATGAATGCAGTTTCACATCTCTCATTTCATGTGCCATTTTTGAAGAAGTTTGTTCCATGCGTGTGGTACATGGATGTATAGAATATCCTCTCGTCATTTACCTGCCACGCACGAAGCGATGGCGTACAAGGCCCATAACCCATCATCTGACACGTCCTTGTATTTTAAAGATTTGATTCACACAATTTAGTGGGAGTGTCTGTCTTCTCATGTTCCTGGTATATGCATAAGAGTAGGAGAACAATAAATGTTACCCAAATAGCTAGCGCCCTTACTTCCACATTTATATGGGTGCGTTCTCCACTGTTTATCCCGCAATATGATTGCCAGCGTCACTAATACTGATCATCGAGCATTGTACGACTTGAGTATGTCTGGGTCCTTGAGCAGTGCATCAAAATAAGCAGATGAAACAGGTCCTTACAGGGGTTAAGTGGGCGCAGTAAAGCCAAGTGGCTACTCGAACATCAAAGAAGTGCCATGAATAGCTGGATCATATTACAAACAGATTTCAACTTGCCACTATTGTTTCTACCTCCAAGTCTTCAAGAAAACTCAAAGACCGTTTCCAGGAGTGAGTAATACCACTTTCCAACCAGTGGCAATCATGTGGCTCTTCGCTGGTTCTAATGCCGACCTATTTCTGAGAACCTCACACAGTCTGGGTAGCGATTACAAAAAGTTGATGAATTAATGGGGAGATGATTGATATTAAATTCCTAAACACGATCAACTGTCCCACAAAAACCATGTAAGTGTAGAAGGCCTCAGCGAGGCTTTCTGGTGGAGGTGGTCAGTTCCCAATTCGCCCAGTGTGACAGTTCAGTCTCCTTATCAGCCATGGAAACATTGCGTAGCCAGTGCTTTTCATAACCATAATTTAGGATTCTGCGACCACAGAGATTTTCCTGAGAGAAGCAAAGAGGTATTTCGTTTCAGCAGGGATGAAATTATTGTTCGTAAATGGACAACATTATCCGAGGAGCGCAGCAATCTGTTCCTATAGTAAGGTTAAAAACAGCAGTCGTGGCCGCCAAAACACTTGTTTATTATAACCGGTTTCGGCTTACTTTACAGCCAACCTCACTTTTTAGGCCGAAACCGGTCATAATAAACAAATGTTATTACGACCTCGACTGTTCTTTTTCGCCGAAATGATACTGATATGGTGTTAGTGGAGGGGGGGGCAGAGTGCGGGGGGATAGCGTCAATAGTCTGCGGCTTGCGACAACACCTTGTCACAACTAAATGCATAAAATAGCATTTTGCGGCTCTTCACATGAGGAGTGGAGTGTAGAGTTAATCCTCCTCAACATTTCCAAATGCAATGGGGAGATAGTTTATGCTAAGGTTATACTGTTGTGTTTCAACGTACTGTCAAAAAACTGCGTTTTAGTATATTGATCATTAGTAATATTAACGACACCTAGTTCTTTAAAGTACCGCTCGTACTGTTGCAATAACGAAATCTATAAATTTACAGATAATGTGCCAGCTTTCAGACGAAGGAATATGACAGAGTTAAGCAGTCTTTCTCAATCGTGGCACATCGTGTTATGAAGTTTCACCTCAAAGATTATACTGACGTCACACATCAAGATCCATGAGGGCAACATCGCTGGAGTGATATATGAACAACTCGTGTATTCTGAGTCATAGTTATACTGGAATTTGTAATAATTATTGCTAGAGAGAGAGAGAGAGAGAGAGAGCGAGGGAGCGAGAGAGAGAGAGAGAGAGAGAGAGAGAGAGAGAGAGAGAGAGAGAGAGAGAGCGTGAGGAAGAGTCCATCTAATCGGCACACAGATGTAGTTGTTTAAATCCCCGTACAATTAAAGATGACAGTCCAAGGCAGCTAGCTTTGACATTAATTTGAATAACAGAACAACAGCTGTTTGTGAATATTCAGTTTTTCACAGTCTTGTCATCCCTATCTCCCGTCTCCAGCCAGTTCCCAAAACGCCTTCACCCACAGCCCGAGTGTTTAGCCCACCAACATTCTGCAGACATCTCATTTGTTTTATCAACGTCTTGCGGAGTTTCTCCGTGCCTAAAGCGTATTCTTCTGCCTAGAGTTTCGTAATTTGTTTCGGGTAAGCTGATGTACACAGAAAAATGTCTCTGACATTTTACTGGCATTTGTACACTAAACTGTTTATTTATAATTGCACAATGATTATCCAATCAAGCTGTGATCGGAAGAATGTTGCATTTCGCCGTGCCGTCTAGTGGACTGTAGCGAGCGGCACAGACCGACCTGAATAGTAAAGCGAGCAGAACAGGGGACTGAAAGCTGAAGGGAACAAACCAATGCTATGTCATGCTTGAGATGCTAGTAGTGCCAGGAGCTGAGAACCGAGTCTCAATTCAGTTCTGAAGGCTTTGGATATTTATTGTTTCAAGCAGATCAGCTGCCAGTGATCTCACGGGACAGTTGGAACGTCATAACGCGCTCCGTAAAAACCATCACGAGTGAGAACTTTAAAATACATGGAATGCGTAAATATATAATAACTTCAAGATCCAGCCACTGCAAGGAAATTCTGTAAAGCACTTGAATTGTTCTATGAGGTCTCGTGACTGCAGCCGGATCTACAGCATTTCGGATGGCAACCGTCCAGCCATCTTCAGGTTGGCCATATAGAAAAAAATGGTGCGGAAACGCAAGCAGCATTGGCGGCGGTCACAGGAAAGTTCTCTATCGAAATCCGCTCCCTAAGCAAATTCTATCCCATCTGTGGCGCGCAGTCGCATGCATAAAGAGGTGAAACATCAAGTCCGTTCTCTGCCGGAATGCGTGCCCGAGTCGCTAAAAACGAACGTCTTCAAATGTGTCATTATAAATAAAATGTTTTCCCTACGACGAAATAAAAGAGATCACCGGGTCGCAAGCCTTGTCCAGTTGAAAGCCACCGTCAAGATTAATTTTTATAAGATCTTGTGCTAGACGTATTTCCACTGATTGTTTGATTACTGAACCCCTAAAGGATATCTCTGGGGCCGAGATTTTTGTGGCAAAATATACCATAGATTGTACTGTGGTAATACAGTGCTCATCTGCAGCCGACTTAACGGGATGCAAAACGCGAGTTATAACGGATCTTTTACGTTGGGATAAATTTATTTTATTTTTTGTTAGATGTTTTCGTTAAATAGCTGAATAAATTGTAATTAGGAATAATTTAACTAAGCAGAGTAGAGAAAATAAAGTCAAAGAGATGTTCATTGGGCGGACATCATCGTAATGGAACGTCATTGCGTTGTTCGGTTGTTAAAACAAGTCGTTTATGTTCCGTTCTGCTGTTCGGTCGTGCGAGTATCTGAAGGAATTAATTCGGGGACTAGAATAAACTTTCACATAATAATTACGATTCGATGTTCCGACAAAACGGGTTAACGTCAGTGTTAATTTGAATTGCGGGCAACAGGATTAGTTTTGACAGATACGTGAAAACGGACGTAACGAAAGTTGTTCGCATATCATCCTTGAACGTGACTTTTTATTTAATTAACGATTGCGGGCTCATTAAAACCTATTATCTCATGATTAGGATCAATCGCTCTTTCCTCCTAGATAGTGATCATTCATTAACATTTACGTCATAAGAAAAAGGATTATTAATAAAAGTGATGTTAAATGACAATTACGTATTATTACGTTAGTGTGGAACCGACGTAATATCTCTGAAATGACATTGATATATAATTTGTGTTAAATTCTGAACTGAGATAGAAAGTAAATTGAAATTAGTGAACATTTGATACTGAGACTATAGAAGCAGAAGTGCTTAAGGTTTCTCTTCTCTAAAATGGCAAAATAGGTACGAACTTTAACTTTAATAGTCGACATTACGTATTGCAAAGACATTAGCATTTCATACTTATTTTGACGACGCGCTGTTAAACAAAGGAACGTTGAGTCTCTGTACGAGTAATAAAATTAAATCTAAAAACATAATTAAAAACGGCGAACTCCGCTTTAACAAACTGTATTGCGTGCCGTCATAGGGCAATAACTGCTCAACCCTGGAGACTTGTGTGGTGAAATTAGAAGTCGGGCATATAAAACAAACTTAAAAATCCATTCAAGGTACAGTGGAGTTGGCACAGCACGACGTGGGCAGTTATAGAGTGTGGTGCCCATGTTCGGTGAAGGACGATCTGGGCCTGCTGAAGGCCGGAGTTCACAAAATTCCTTGCGCATGCGGTCAGGCTTACATAGGTCAGACGATACACATAGTACATGGAGAGCGAATTGAACACGAACGCCACATTCGTCTTTCGCAGCCCAATAGACCGGCCATAGCTGAGCACTGTATCATCACAGGACACTGTGATTATTCTTCCACAAACATCTTCGCCCCGGCGAGATTCTTTTGGGATTGAGTATTGCGCCTGCGAGCCACAGATGGAACAGTATTTGCAGAGGGGGCTGATTTCGGTAGAGGACCTGGTGACGACCGCCAATGCGCATGTATTTCCACTCTTGATGTAGAGCCGACAACGTGAACCAACGGTCTCCAATGGTGGACACTCACTGAAGGCTGGACTTGCCATACGAAATATTGTGCAAGAAGTCAACATGATCTGGCTGCAATCCTAAAGCCTCATGGGATATTCAGTACGCCGGGAAAACTTCAAGAATCACACTGTTTTAATTGCTTATATTGATAATTATGGCAATTACTTCTACATCTTAGCAGAAAAGAATCCTTTTGCAATACTCTACTGCTGTTCTTAGATATCATTTCATACCAAGTGAATAAATAATAACTTTATCTTGGAACTCTTCCATTTGCTCCGCGTTTGCGTAGAAATAAAACAATATGGGAGCTGTGTGTTCGCCTTGATGGTAAACATTTTTTGTTATTTGTTTACTTATTTATTCTCCCAACGAGTTTCGGCGACATATATTGCCATCATCAGTGGGTTCTTTAAATCTTAGCTATTGTACGTTATAACATGTTTTTAAGAGTTGTTGTTGCTGCTTGCAGTATATTTTCTGTGTTTTTCCTGTATCGTCTTTCTCGGCAGGCATCACGTATTCTGCGAGTTCATTGGACGGCATGCAGGTAATTCTATAGACAGAAAAGCAAAACTTTCGCTTTTCGTTTATGATGCAAAACGACATGCCATTTTGTATGCCGAAAAGAACGGCAAGAGAAAAAGCACAAAAATATGCCGCTAACAGCAACACTTAAAAACGGCCGGCCAGAGTGGCCGTGCGGTTCTAGGCCCTGCAGTCTGGAACCGAGCGACCGCTACGGTCGCAGGTTCGAATCCTGCCTCGGGCATGGATGTGTGTGATGTCCTTAGGTTAGTTAGGTTTAATTAGTTCTAAGTTCTAGGCGACTGATGACCTCAGAAGTTAAGTCACATAGTTCTCAGAGCCATTTGAACCATTTGAACTTAAAAACGTGCTATAACGTACAATAGAGAGGATTTAAGGAATCCACTAATGATGGCGATATTTGTCGCTGAAACCAGTTGAAGGAATAATAAGTAAACAAAATAACAAAAAGTGTTTTTCACCAAGGCGAACTCAAAATTCCTATTTTCTTGTTTTTAAATAAATAATTTTACACATGACAAAACCAGCACAAAAAGAAACTATGTACAGAGTTTTTAATGTAATTAGAGGGACAAAGATGTCACAGGTGCTCCGTTTCCCCGCCACGGGTCAATGAATGTTTGTCCGACACTAGTGTTCACATACGGTGTTCAAACTACAGTGTGATAAATATTGCATGGAGATAATGTTGAAAAAGTCAACGATTTTCATTATTGCGCAACTGGCATCTGGGATACTAATGATTGTGTAACACTCTAACCAGCCACACATTTGTCGCACGAATAATGGCTACAGCTGTAGCCAATCGAACAGTCAGCATTTTTGGAAACGCTTAATCGTTCACCCCCCCCCCCCCCCACCCACAACCTCCACCCCCGCCCACCCTTCACAAAAAGAAATAATATTCATTACGCAGGAATTTGAAAAGCATGTCTGAACTCCTCTAGCGTCAAATCCTTCACAAACGCCTAGCGTGGAAAGACATCTTTATCACATGAAAAGTGTTTTTGTGTCCTCTCTGAAGACTATAAAATTTTGTATACATATGAAACTTCCTGGCAGATTAAAACTGTGTGCCCGACTGAGACTCGAACTCGTGACCTTTGCCTTTCGCGGGCAAGTGCTCTACCATCTGAGCTACCGAAGCACGTCTCACGCCCGGTACTCACAGCTTCATTTCTGCCAGTATCTCGTCTCCTACCTTCCAAACTTTACAGAAGCTCTCCTGCGAACCTTGCAGAACTAGCATTCCTGAAAGAAAGGATATAGCGGAGACATGGGTTGGCCACAGCCTGGGGGATGTTTCCAGAATGAGATTTTCACTCTGCAGAGGAGTGTGCACTGATACGAAACTTCCTGGCAGATTACAACTGTGTGCCCGACCGAGACTCGAACTCGGGACCTTTGCCTTTCGCGGGCAAGTGCTCTACCATCTGAGCTACCGAAGCACGACTCACCGACTCACGCCCGGTACTCACAGCTTCAGTTCTGCCAGTATCTCGTCTCCTACCTTCCAAACTTTACAGAAGCTCTCCTCCGAACCTTTCAGAACTAGCGCTCCTGAAAGAAAGCCACAGCCTGGGGGATGTTTCCAGAATGAGATTTTCACTCTGCAGCGGAGTGTGCGCTGATATGAAACATCCTGGCAGATTAAAACTGTGTGCCCGAACGAGACTCGAACTCGGGACCTTTGCATTTCGCGGGCAAGTGCTCTACCACCTGAGCTACCGAAGCACGACTCACGCCCGGTACTCACAGCTTCACTTCTGCCAGTATCTCGTCTCTTACCTTCCAAACTTTACAGAAGCTCTCCAGCGAACCTTGCAGAACTAGCACTCCTGAAAGAAAGGATATAGCGGAGACATGGCTTAGCCACACCCTGGGGGAAGTATCCAGAATGAGATTTTCACATTGCAGCGGAGTATGTGCTGATATGAAACTTCCTGGAAGATTAAAACTGGGTGCCCGACCGAGACTCGAACTCAGGACCTTTGCCTTTCGCGGGCAAGTGCTCTACCATCTGAGCTACCGAAGCACGTCTCACGCCCGGTACTCACAGCTCCGATGGTAGAGCACTTGCCCGCGAAAGGCAAAGGTCCCGAGTTCGAGTTTTAATCTGCCAGGAAGATTCATATCAGCGCACACCCCGCTGCAGAGTGAAAATCTCATTCTTTGTATACATAGTTTTCTTGCACCCTACACATTGGAATACTGTCAGTAGTCTCTATTGTGAAAAGCTTAGAAACTTTTCAGATTGAACATTAATCTTAATTGGAATTTACATCCCATGTTATGTATATTCTGATAGCCAAGAGAATTAATGTGTAATAAATTAACTTTTTGGTGGGATTTTCAACATACTTACTGATATCTTCTAGCTACATGTGCAATAACTGTTCACCGGAATATAAAACGCCATCCTGATTGTCAGGATGCATAATCTACGTAAAACAGGTTTTACATATAGGGGTTCTAGCTTTATAGTTTATTTAAAAAGCATTCTTATCAACGCCATATAGCACTGGAGTGTAAATGTATGGGGAGATTAGTGTAAAAATGTGAACGACGTTGAAGAAGATATTCATACTACACACTTATACAGAATATATTTTATTTGGAATTTCACTGCCGTGGCTCCTAAAGGCTGAATGTAATTACACGAAATTACTAAATATCCCGGCTGTATTACAATGCAAAGCGAGAGAATTCTAAGTGGAAAGCAGGGAGAAGTTAGCTTTTCGGTTAAGTTATTCTCGTGCTGTTGCCCCTTCAATGTATTATTCATCTCGACGCAGGGGTGCTGCATACTCATTCCACCTCTGGTACGAATAAGTCGTTTTGATTTGTTTGTTACCAAATAATATGAGTCTTTATAGGACTAGGAGTGAAGCTGTTAGTCTTCAACCATTTGTAAGCCTGAGGCACTATTTTCGTGGCTATGTCTGTCTTGCTTTCATCCACAAATATAACAGTTTCTGAATGTCTTTGGTATATCATTTACCCAGCAGTGTGCCGTTTGCCCCGAGCCTTGTAGAACTCCATTTATGTTTTCCCTCCATGAATTTAATGTGGTTCCTGTCACAACACTCGCAGTAACTGACCGCAAGTGGCCCTTTCTGGTCATTGCCATTAGCGACAGTCGACATAGTCGACGTAACGGTGCAACCCCAAGACCTGAGACATTGTTATAAGATTTCTACAGTTTGTACAAACAAATTTATTATAAAGTGCTGAAGGTTGCAAAGAGCCATATAATGGCAAAATAATATACTGTACAGAAAATGAAGGAAAAGGGATGTTATTAAATAGGAGACAGGGAGAAAATGGTTCAAATGGCTCTGAGCACTATGGAACTTAACATCGGAGGTCATCTGTCCCCTACAACTCAGGAGTACTTAAACCTAACTAACCTAAGGACATCACACACATCCATGCCCGAGGCAGGATTCGAACCTGCTTCCGTAGCAGTCACGCGGTTCCGGCAGGAAACAGGGAGAATAAAAAAAAGCATAATAATATACAGCTCTCAAAGTACGTGAACGTGCATCTTTCAAGTATTACTCGAAAACTGCAACATAAATACCAAGAAAATCAACAACTGTAAATAATAACGAACTAACTGTAATGATGCTATTAGCGACCACAAAGCATGAAGTCAATAAAATTATAGAAAATCTTAGTCAAGAGAACAAATGACGTTCCAGTCTTCACGGTAAATTAATGCACACAGGTTACACAAGCTCCCTTACAAAACATAATAAAGACGTCATTCACATTAAAAAATTTTGAGAATAGTTGAAACACACAAAAAAGGTGCCTCTGTAAAAGAAAGGTAACTCGAACACAGAGGAAACCACAGGCCATTACTCTGCATCATAATTATCTAAAGCAAAAGAATCAGTTCTAAAATACAGTTTAAAGAATAACTTGAATAAATACACTCCTGGAAATGGAAAAAAGAACACATTGACACCGGTGTGTCAGACCCACCATACTTGCTCCAGACACTGCGAGAGGGCTGTACAAGCAATGATCACACGCACGGCACAGCGGACACACCAGGAACCGCGGTGTTGGCCGTCGAATGGCGCTAGCTGCGCAGCATTTGTGCGCCGCCGCCGTCAGTGTGAGCCAGTTTGCCGTGGCATACGGAGCTCCATCGCAGTCTTTAACACTGGTAGCATGCCGCGACAGCGTGGACGTGAACCGTATGTGCAGTTGACGGACTTTGAGCGAGGGCGTATAGTGGGCATGCGGGAGGCCGGGTGGACGTACCGCCGAATTGCTCAACACGTGGGGCGTGAGGTCTCCACAGTACATCGATGTTGTCGCCAGTGGTCGGCGGAAGGTGCACGTGCCCGTCGACCTGGGACCGGACCGCAGCGACGCACGGATGCACGCCAAGACCGTAGGATCCTACGCAGTGCCGTAGGGGACCGCACCGCCACTTCCCAGCAAATTAGGGACACTGTTGCTCCTGGGGTATCGGCGAGGACCATTCGCAACCGTCTCCATGAAGCTGGGCTACGGTCCCGCACACCGTTAGGCCGTCTTCCGCTCACGCCCCAACATCGTGCAGCCCGCCTCCAATGGTGTCGCGACAGGCGTGAATGGAGGGACGAATGGAGACGTGTCGTCTTCAGCGATGAGAGTCGCTTCAGCCTTGGTGCCAATGATGGTTGTATGCGTGTTTGGCGCCGTGCAGGTGAGCGCCACAATCAGGACTGCATACGACCGAGGCACACAGGGCCAACACCCGGCATCATGGTGTGGGGAGCAATCTCCTACACTGGCCGTACACCACTGGTGATCGTCGAGGGGACACTGAATAGTGAACGGTACATCCAAACCGTCATCGAACCGATCGTTCTACCATTCCTAGACCGGCAAGGGAACTTGCTGTTCCAACGGGACAATGCACGTCCGCATGTATCCCGTGCCACCCAACGTGCTCTAGAAGGTGTAAGTCAACTACCCTGGCCAGCAAGGTCTCCGGATCTGTCCCCCATTGAGCATGTTTGGGACTGGATGAAGCGTCGTCTCACGCGGTCTGCACGTCCAGCACGAACGCTGGTCCAACTGAGGCGCCAGGTGGAAATGGCATGGCAAGCCGTTCCACAGGACTACATCCAGCATCTCTACGATCTTCTCCATGGGAGAATAGCAGCCTGCATTGCTGCGAAAGGTGGATATACACTGTACTAGTGCCGACATTGTGCAAGCTCTGTTGCCTGTGTCTATGTGCCTGTGGTTCTGTCAGTTTCATCATGTGATGTATCTGACCCCAGGAATGTGTCAATAAAGTTTCCCCTTCCTGGGACAATGAATTCACGGTGTTCTTATTTCAATTTCCAGGGGTGTACAATCTTCTAAGTGAATAATATTTTGGGGTCTGTAAAGGAAGAAACGCAGTGTTCGCCATAGTCCGATCGTAATAGAACTTTTAAAGGAATCACATTTTATTCGTAAGTGTAGCCGTTCAAGCAATATTTTCTTTTTCATATGGTTGCTCTGCTTACTTTTATATTTTCCGACATCCGAGCCACACTATCAACGGTCTCGTCCGCATACAACACGCGGCCATCTGACCACGCTGATTGTTGTTGTATCACCTCATGCCCTAAGTTCGTCCCGCCGATAATTATTCATTGTTCACATTTTCTCCCTCTATAGAAAACAGCTGTAGATAGTGGCCATGTTTGTATGTGTGTGTGTGTGTGTGTGTGTGTGTGCTCGCGCTTAGCCACCTTCCTGAAGAAGGTCTTGGTGGCAAATTATGTGAACAATCTTTTCGGCATGCCTATCTGCTGCCCGGAATGTGAGTAGCAATCTGTTCGCTTTACAGTACAGTTATCCCCCCATGTAGTTTGTTGTAAATAGTCCATTGGGCTTCAACAGGAAAGTGATGTGCATAATGTTGTGAACTGAGAATTCTTCTTTGCTTTCGGACATTAAATGAAGACCACGTGTCTAATGGGGTTGTCCCGCGTTAGGAGCCATCAATTAATTCATATCAATAATTAAATG
This sequence comes from Schistocerca americana, assembly GCF_021461395.2. Lineage (NCBI taxonomy): Eukaryota > Metazoa > Arthropoda > Insecta > Orthoptera > Acrididae > Schistocerca > Schistocerca americana. The sequence goes on along the minus strand of NC_060122.1, from coordinate 132,660,358 downwards.
AAATCAAACACAAAGGGTACAAAATTAAGGGAATCAAGTATGAATATAAAAGGTTGCTTAAAAGATCAAACCATGGAAGAACTGTATATATTTTGTGCTGTTTACACAAACCGACGCGCGCGGGATTAGCCGAGCGATCTAGGACGCTGCAGTCATGGACTGTACGGCTGGTCACGGCGGAGGTTCGAGTCCTCACTCGGGCATGGGTGTGTGTGTTTGTTTAGGATAATTTAAGTAATGTGTAAGCTTAGGGACTGATGACATTAGCAGTTAAGCCCCATAAGATTTCACACACATTTGAACATTTTTGAACACAAACGGAAAGAAAATTATAACTCTCTGGGCCGCTATGACTGGACGTGGAGACGACTCAGTTATTAAGGGGACGAAGGGGGGGGGGGGGGGGGGGGGAGCGAATAGTCTCACCATTATTCGTTGTCGTTCGTCGTGTACTGCATCGGTGGCAGGCGCTGCGTCGGTACGGCGCGTCGTCTCGGGGCTGTGCGGCGCGCGTCGCCTGCCATCATCAGCAATCGCTTCGCATTGTCTGCCCGTTGTCGGCTGCGTTGTCGGAAGGCGGATGTCGCCGATGGGCGGAATAGCGCCCATGTCCTCTTGCTTCTGTGGTGTCCACACGACTGCCCCTTTGACTCCTCCTCCATCTCTCAGCTCAATTCCTCTTCCAAATTCTCTTCCTTTCAGCATTGTCATTGGTGGAAAAAATTTTCAATGGAGCCCAATGACAGATCGCCGTTTCATAGCCGTGCCTCTCCGTGCAGGGCGGAAATTTCCTATCTTGCGTGGGCTGGTGCATGCCTCGTGAATTGGCATTTTTATCACGATTTAACAGTTTTACGATGTTTTTTCTTTTTATTTATACGTTCCGAGGCTGTTATGAAAACAGCTACACAGCACTTGTTTGTAAACGATCTGTCTGCGTGAGGCATGGACAGGCTCACGTTTAGGCTTCGTCTCAGACTCTGCCGGCGTCTGTGATTTATAAGGAATGTCCTTACTTTCGACAAAATCATCTTCATACGAATGCTGAGACGCCTCCCTGCTCCAATTCCCCGCGCTTTGTGTACGCTCCTCCCTTTGCCCGTGGGGTGCTGGAATTGTTGACACATTCCTGCTTTGTAAGACAGGTAAAATGACTGCTGCCAGGCTAGAAGAACTCACATGATCTCGCACGTATATTCTTGACGTTCCGTCCTAATGGCTGTAGGTGTCCATCAGCTCTCGGCAACCCTCTCATTGTCAGACAAGCCCTTCGCAACTTGTCCCTCCTTGAGCGAGGCGAGGGCGTACACCCGGCTTATCGCTGTGCGCTTCCACAATGACTGCAGTGTCCTCACATCCGCCTCCCTGCTTCTCCTTGGCCACTCGCGGCCGCGGTCGGACGTGTTTCACAGCTGCTTGTCATGACTATTAAGCTTCAGATACGGAAGGTGGAAAGTCATGACAAAGTGACTCTTCCATGTTCACTTGGCCCGTCACACAAACACCTCGAATAAAAACAAAAATGTTCACTCCCTAACAGTTACACTAACATCTCATTCACTGAAGTGAGGCCGAGCGGGATTAGGCGAGCGGTCGAGGCGCTGCAGTCACAGACTGTGCGGCTGGTCCCAGTGGAGTCCTCCCTCAGCCATGCGTGTGTGTGTTTGTCCTTAGGATAATTTAATTTTAAGTAGTGTGTAAGCTTAGGGACTGATGACCTTAGCAGGTAAGTCCCATAAGATTTCACACACATTTGAACTTCGAACTGATGTAGGATATTGCGGGAAACTATGTATTCATTAGTGCTCTAGTGTGTCATCCCCAGTAGATTATTTACATATATTGTTGCCCTTGATAAATAGATAAAAGACATGCACAAATAAATAAAGATCCAAAACAAGAAACAATATACGAACAACACAGACTGTGCGGCTGGTCCCAGTGGAGTCCTCCATCAGCCATGCGTGTGTGTGTTTGTCCTTAGGATAATTTAATTTTAAGTAGTGTGTAAGCTTAGAGACTGATGACCTTAGCAGGTAAGTCCCATAAGATTTCACACACATTTGAACTTTGAACTGATGTAGGATATTGCGGGAAACTATGTATTCATTAGTGCTCTAGTGTGTCATCCCCAGTAGATTATTTACATATATTGTTGCCCTTGATAATTAGATAAAAGACATGCACAAATAAATAAAGATCCAAAACAAGAAACAATATACGAACAACACAGACTGTGCGGCTGGTCCCAGTGGAGTCCTCCATCAGCCATGCGTGTGTGTGTTTGTCCTTAGGATAATTTAATTTTAAGTAGTGTGTAAGCTTAGGGACTGATGACCTTAGCAGGTAAGTCCCATAAGATTTCACACACATTTGAACTTTGAACTGATGTAGGATATTGCGGGAAACTATGTATTCATTAGTGCTCTAGTGTGTCATCCCCAGTAGATTATTTACATATATTGTTGCCCTTGATAAATAGATAAAAGACATGCACAAATAAATAAAGATCCAAAACAAGAAACAAAATACGAACAACACAAATCACAGTGGATGTGATAGTAATGTCACAGATGTACAGTCGTGCTCAAAAGTATCTGAACGGCCTGAATTGCATTTCGTCTGATTCAAGTGCAATCCACACAGCGCAGCTGTGTAGCAGGTCCTCTAATCGCCCCTCGGTACAGTCGTTTGACTATTGAAAATGGTTCCACAAGTCACCAAGGAAACATTGTTCTGTATCGCAATAACTCAAGATGTAAAGTAATACCAAGGTACTACAAATATCAGGGAACATCTTATCACAGATAAGACGGTTCTTAAGGCTTGTAAGCTCACATACATGAAATGTTACCACTCTCATTATTACGACAGATAGGTAACTCACTTAGTAAGTTCGTCGTATTCATGATTTCCCTTTCAAAATAACATAACGTACTTATTATTTAACACAAAATGGCATTAAAATTTAAGCAATTCAAGAGCAGATAGTTGAAAATATGTATGAACTTCAAATGAAACTTTGAACCGTCTCGTTCTGCATATGGATTCAAACCCAGGTCAGGCAGACTAATCAAAGACTTCGTGACTGACGGAAACTAACAGTCATTCCTGACTAGGCGTACAGGGAGTGATATACCTCGATTTTAGACAGCATCAGTTAGCAAATATCAACTTTCAATTACATAACGTAAACATTTTTAACGGACACAAATTCCTACCCAGCATCAATTGCCCTTGTTAACGAACTACGAGGGATGTTAAATATTGCTTCTTCACAAGTAACTTTCTTGAACTGCCGTGAGGTAAAGCTGTGTGTTGAACAGGGATTCGAACCCAGAACCAAATTGGAATGTCATCGAAGTACAATCAACTGTGACATATCGGATTTTCTCGGCAGTAGCTAGATTTTTTAACTGGAAAGGAGAGACGAAACATTAATCTTTCCTTTCCCAGGACTCCAACCTGGCACCTGTCGCTGTTATATTCTAGAGAAAACAAACGTTAAAACTGGGCTTGTTACACCAGCAGCGACATGTGAGCAGGTTTGAACTAGAAATAATATGACGAAGAATTCAGTGCTGACTGGAAATCGAACCGCACACATATCGTTGTTGACTGCACACAAAAAAAGGACATCAGCTACCGAATTTTTCTTCACCAGCAACTCGGAATAACATTCTTGAATTTACAATGATTTCGCCAACAGTTATGTGTCTCACTGGGACTCAAAAACGTCACATATCGTTAGTGTTGACAACGAATGAAAATACATTAAAAATCAAAATTACACTCCTGGAAATTGAAATTAGAACACTGTGAATTCATTGTCCCAGGAAGGGGAAACTTTATTGACACATTCCTGGGGTCAGATACATCACATGATCACACTGACAGAACCACAGGCACATAGACACAGGCAACAGAGCATGCACAATGTCGGCACTAGTACAGTGTATATCCACCTTTCGCAGCAATGCAGGCTGCTATTCTCCCATGGAGACGATCGTAGAGATGCTGGATGTAGTCCTGTGGAACGGCTTGCCATGCCAATTCCACCTGGAGCCTCAGTTGGACCAGCGTTCGTGCTGGACGTGCAGACCGTGTGAGACGACGCTTCATCCAGTCCCAAACATGCTCATTGGGGGACAGATCCGGAGATCTTGCTGGCCAGGGTAGTTGACTTACACCTTCTAGAGCACGTTGGGTGGCACGGGATTCATGCGGACATGCATTGTCCTGTTGGAACAGCAAGTTCCCTTGCCGGTCTAGGAATGGTAGAACGATGGGTTCGATGACGGTTTGGATGTACCGTGCACTATTCAGTGTCCCCTCGACGATCACCAGTGGTGTACGGCCAGTGTAGGAGATTGCTCCCCACACCATGATGCCGGGTGTTGGCCCTGTGTGCCTCGGTCGTATGCAGTCCTGATTGTGGCGCTCACCTGCACGGCGCCAAACACGCATACAACCATCATTGGCACCAAGGCTGAAGCGACTCTCATCGCTGAAGACGACACGTCTCCATTCGTCCCTCCATTCACGCCTGTCGCGACACCATTGGAGGCGGGCTGCACGATGTTGGGGCGTGAGCGGAAGACGGCCTAACGGTGTGCGGGACCGTAGCCCAGCTTCATGGAGACGGTTGCGAATGGTCCTCGCCGATACCCCAGGAGCAACAGTGTCCCTAATTTGCTGGGAAGTGGCGGTGCGGTCCCCTACGGCACTGCGTAGGATCCTACGGTCTTGGCGTGCATCCGTGCGTCGCTGCGGTCCGGTCCCAGGTCGACGGGCACGTGCACCTTCCGCCGACCACTGGCGACAACATCGATGTACTGTGGAGACCTCACGCCCCACGTGTTGAGCAATTCGGCGGTACGTCCACCCGGCCTCCCGCATGCCCACTATACGCCCTCGCTCAAAGTCCGTCAACTGCACATACGGTTCACGTCCACGCTGTCGCGGCATGCTACCAGTGTTAAAGACTGCGATGGAGCTCCGTATGCCACGGCAAACTAGCTGACACTGACGGCGGCGGTGCACAAATGCTGCGCAGCTAGCGCCATTCGACGGCCAACACCGCGGTTCCTGGTGTGTCCGCTGTGCCGTGCGTGTGATCATTGCTTGTACAGCCCTCTCGCAGTGTCCGGAGCAAGTATGGTGGGTCTGACACACCGGTGTCAATGTGTTCTTTTTTCCATTTCCAGGAGTGTATTTCGCTTTCTGTCACATTGGTAATAACAGTTTGGTTCAACAATAATTTAGCGAGAGACTTGGCCGACCATCCGCCTCTGAACACCGCGTGCGTCTGAGTTCTCTGGGACCCGTTTGCTGCCTACCAGTGGGGGCTGAGGCACCGCGCTGCCACGCCTTCTGCCGGCAACGTCTGCTCCACTCATCACTCTCAACGATGTAAAATTCTTTAATGTTGTTGAGTGGTGACCCATAAAATCTGTCTTCGATTTGTGTTTCACACTCTATTGCAACGGAGGCACAAAACCGTTTTTATTTGGTGAGTATTTTATTGCACTAGTATGAAACACATAAATGTGGCACAGATTTAATTTCATTGTGATCCAGTGTGCTATAGTTAAAGTGTGATATCCTGTTCTTTTTCCTTTCACAGGAGACTCTTCAAATAATTTCTTTTCATGGATTCATATGTGTTAGTCAAAACACAGAGAGTAAATGCAGTGTAATGTATTTGGTTCCTTTCTTTGATTCCCTATGGTAAATGGATGAAAAGCATAGTGTCAATACCTTTCAGAACCTGCTACATAGCTAGTCAGGCATATTGCTTGTTTTGAGGTCTATAAATTAATTAATGGAGAAGTGAACACTGTTCCGAAGTGATATTTAAAATATTCAATGGTATTTAAGGCGACAAAACTGCCCATATTTGAAGCTACCCAGAGAAAAAGTAAGTCGCTAGATCTGCTGTTAGTAAATGTCTGCAGAGAGTTCCTAACTGCTACTGTGGATATATAGCATAGAGGCCCTACAATAATCAAGAGCTTGATTCCCTTCATATTTAACACCCTGACATGTGAGTCTTATGTGAAGAACAATATTGAAATTCATACCGTTGACGGTCGATTCGAGTTTCTTCAGAGACGCTTGTATTGTGAAGCAGCTTGACAGTCAGAAAGCCGAGATCTATGACCAGTAACACAACTTAGTGGGTCGAGCTGCCAAGAGCACTTGAAGTGTAAAAGATTTTCTTCCGATTTCGTTATAGAATTTTTTCTGGAAATTCGTAGCTCCATAAAATAAATCAGAAAAAAAGATCGCACACGCTGGCCCCTAGCACAGTTAGAACTGACGATTCATTGAGCCGCTGCGACACGAGACACGGGCTGTACCACGTGGTTACGGACACACTGCTGCCATCACATGTTATGGTCGCTCAGCCTAATAACACGTCGTGAAAGATAATAAAAGTTGTCACTTATGTGAAGAATAGCATATTTTTAGGCAAAAAATTGAATTTTCAGTCTCAGTCTCTTAGTTTACATGAGGATTATATAGCACGAGGGAATATCAAGCGCTACAGTCTGGAACCGCGCAACCGCCACGGTCGCAGGTTCGAATCCTGCCTCGGGGATGGATGTGTGTGATGTCCTTAGGTTAGCTAGGTTTAAGTAGTTCTAAGTTCTAGGGGATTGATGACCTCAGAAGTTAAGTCCCTTGGTGCCCAGAGCCATTTGAACCATTTTTGAATATCAAGCGAATTTAGCGAGTCAGTTCAGTACCATACGTGGAAGTGATTGCACTGTCACAGTGTTGCCAAATGTTTGTGACGGTGTTGACAATTGTCAGCTGTGCGAGGGACCGCTCTGTAGCGGTATGTGAAGAGAATCCCACGCCCATGTCATAGCAGGATACAGAGAAGAGGCGTGTGGTTTGGTTGATATGCACCGTTTTCTCCTACCAATTGTGTCAAACATTCAGGTGTATAATCTTCCGTAACGATTACAGTTTCCCACAAACTATATACGAATAAAACACCTACCTTGTTACTTTGTGACAAAAGATTATTTCAGTACAATAAAAAGGTTTTAGAAATAAACTTTGCTCATCTGTCACAAAAAGTAAGATAATAAACACTATGCACCTCGAAATCGATTGCATCTATGTGTAGTCTTGAGATCATACAGGTAGAATTTCATGAATTGCACGAGAATGTAGAAAAATGGTGGTGCGAATGGAATCTGTAAGAAACACCGTTAACTAATTATTCTGTGTCATGTAATAATCAATTCATTTGAAAATTCAGAGGAAAAGAAACTAAAAATCATGCCCATTAAGACAGAAAGTAAAGTGAAGATCTGCGCTTTTTCATCTTCAGATCTATACAAATAATGTATACTAATCACCGTATTCATTGCTTTCGTAATGTTTCCCTCTTGTTTAGTCTTCTAATGATGAACTGGATCCACACCCATTAGTGTAATTGTTTCTTTGTATCCTTCCATCTACCATCTTTGTGTGTTATTGCTCGGTGTTCAAAAAGCAAAATAGTATGCCTGCTCCCACTAGGTATTAGAACGAGGTCGCAAGAAGGCTAACGAATAATAATCGAAATACACTGAGACGCCAATTTGTCTGTCGTCATTGTGTTAAACTCGGTAGAAATAGTTGGGTATTATTGGCTGCATCAGCGGCATCCCACTGCCGTCTTCTCTTTCGTTTGTGTGTTGCGCACGGTGCAAGAAATATTTGTGTTTTGCTTGCTTCTGTGACAGGTTTCACCCCACTTTATTCGAGCAAGCTCACGAATAGACTGTCAATAATTGGAATTACGCAATAATACACTTAAAATGTGTATTTTTGCTTTATGTATACCGATGAAAATAACTGTAAATAGATTATATGCCATTTGATTATTACTCGCGCTTCTCGATGCTTTCCTCAGAAAATAAAAAGAAAAATAAAGAGAGAGAGAGAGTGAGAGACAGAGAGAGAAAACAAATGTATTTCAAATATCAGCTCGGTGACGCCATGTTCGTCTTGTGATGTAAAGCAAGGATAATTGATGGGTAGTATCTCGTTATACTAGCGATATGTATGGCTACAGGGTTCTTTCTTTTCTCTCTGCAACGAGAACAGAATTCAGTAACAAAGTGGTAAGAAGACCTATGGAGTGTGACAATTAAACACTCAGTCTTTCTTGGATATTTTGTTAATCCTTAACAATTGTCTGAAATGAAGTAAACATCTTTGATTACTGATTTTTTATTACTACCATTGTCATTGTTGTTCGTTACCTCCCAACAGATTTCCAATTACTCACTGCTGCCGATGCACATTACGAATGGATTAGGATGAATGGAATGTGGGATGTTTCGTCACGGAGAATATACACATTCTCTCGGCGTCTTATATTCAGGGTTATATAAAAATCTCAGTAAGAGAGGACGACAACGGGATGCCGGTGATACAGACAATAATATCCAACTATTTCTGTCGACTTATCACCATGACGACAGACAAATTGGCGTCTCGGAGTATTTTGATTATAATTCGTTAGCCTTCTTCCGACCTCGTTCTAATACCTCGTGGGAGCGGGCATAATATTTTGCTTTTTGAACACCGAGCAATAACATACAAAGATAGTAGATGGAATGATACAAAGAAACAATTAGACTCATGGGTGTAGATCCACTTCATCATTAAAAGACTAAACAAGAGGGAAACATTACGAAAGTAATGAATACGCTGATTTCTATACATTATTTATATACATCTGAAGGTGAAAAAGCGCAGATCTGCACAGTGCCCGCATCTGCACTTTAGTTTCCGTCCACACCCATGAGTCTGATTGTTTCTTTGTATCCTCCCATCTACTAAAATGAGTTTTGAGAGCGACGTTAGCTACAGCGTCCGAAGTATTAATAGTATTGTATACGTGTGTGTAAGTATCTTCCAATGCCCATTCAAAGAAGACAAGGATACACAGACTGGCTACATTATTATAAATACGCATAAGTTTGTGGATGAACTCAGACTTCGATTGATAATCATTTTGAATATTTGGCAGTACTGCACCCATTGGTGTTAAACTCGTTTTCAAACAATGATTCGCGCAGCTACAGGAACCCTACTTGTGATACCTCTTAGACAAAATACTTATGCAGTGCTATAAGATGAAAAGATCAACCTGACACAAACTGTGGGAAGTTTGTCTCACAACCTTAGTACATGGATAAAGAGTTTATCCTGTTTGACATATCTGTTAACGTTGGTGCATAAGACGATTTAAGAAGAAACTAAATTCCTTCAGCTACGACAATGTTTAAAGAAATCGCCTTAACGGCACTAAATCGTGGTATGTGAATCGTTTACTGGCCGTACTCTGCCACATTTCGCTGTGTGAAGGCAAAAAGCTTACTGACATACTTCACACAAGGAAAAGGGGGCGCAATGTTTCAAACTGGAAGATCATGTTGTTTTATTTAAATGATACTTGATTGAACTAGAGACGTTGAAAAATTTGGTGCTGGACTGTGATTCGAATCCGTATCTCATCTATCGAGGATCTGAATCTCTAGGAACAGTGTAGTTCAATCATTTCGTTCCTTTTCCCAAGGATGCAGTCTTATCTAGGTCTCCTCCAAAGGTAAGTATGTGGGTCTGAATCCTGATCCAGTACACAATTATTCATAACTTCATTTCAAGCCCTATCACGTGCGTACTAGTCTGCTAGTGAAAATTAACGTGCATTTTTAATGTCTGATCATGTGTTGCCAACAATCGCAATAGGTGTCGTAATTTCTGGTCAAACACGCAGACATCTTACTGTTGTTGAGTAAGCAAGTGTTACTTAAGCTATGTTCGTGGATGATAAAGAAGGACGGTAGAAGTGCTGTTCGATTGTCCCTCAGGCACAAAAATTTGTATCCTTATTTTAGATTCAAACACCTAGCAGCTGGTAAGAAAAACCGATACATAACATTTGATTTTACTTCGTTAAAAATCCGATTGCGTGTTGGGTTCGTATCTGCATCACAGAACTTTACATCATGCACTTCATCTTTAAATGCATGAACACTTTGCTCCTTCTGAATGTAGGTATATCACACATCTTTCGTGGTTAGATCACAGAGACGAAAGGATCTTTACAGGAGTCCCGGTTTATTACAAAAACTGTCGTCTTTTATTTTCAAGTTTAGATATCGTTACTGATATTGGAGAAGATTTCAGTAATTCGTGCGTCTTCATGACTAGTCAGCAATGTGATATGATTAGATTAATACTTGTTCCATAGATCATGAATACGACATTTCGTAATGATGTAGAACGTATCTTTTTAATGAAAGATTTCTTTACATAGCATGATTCAGTTTCTTTGCAACAATTTTTTACTCTCTCTCTCTCATTCTTTTTTATTTTTATCTCTCTCTCTCACTCTCTCTCTCTCTTCTCTCTCTCTCTCTGTCACACACACACACACACACACACACACACACACACACACACACACACACGCACACACAGTCTCTTTCTATTTTTATTTGCTTGTTGTGCTAGACTATCGGCGAGGCACCAAAACGTTCGTCCATGATTTTCTTAGTTTTGACTACACTTACGAAAGATATATAAATACAACTATGAGAGTTACTGAATTATGAAGCTAAGTTTGCAGTCAGTTCTGAGTATTATTAATAACTACGCTCCAGTCACTAGACCAAGTTACAGAAATGTGAATCTGACGGTTTACGTATTCCAAGCCGTAGCAGCCGCTTCTTTGAGATGTCAGCTATGGCCACTTCCCAGCCCACTGTAGGATCACATCGGTTCCTCTTCTTCGTGCTGGTAATGTAACTGAGATTTGGCAACAAGGCAAGGTATATTTGTCAACTCTGTGATCGACGAGTTACTTCCTGGTGTGCACGGAATTAAGCCTCAAAGTTCACTTGATTTTTCCTGTCATTTCCATTGAATAATTTGAGTTATTATTAACGCTTGAGCTGTAACAAAAGATTGTAAATTTACGGTTTACAGCCCAGGAAAGTCTTTGAGCGTGAAAATCGCATATAATCTCGTCCTTTAAATAGCTGTTTACGAGTTCTAGCCACTACTCGTCTCGTAAGACGAAATATAGACGGATCCATCTTCCATAGCTCTGTGGAAACGTGGTAACCTGGGAAAAAGCGTCTGTTATGGTTTGCGGTTCCAGTCTTGCTGACTTTAACGTTTTTATGCCTTCTGTAAAAGAGCTACAAGCAGTCAGATCACACATCAATAAGGAAATTGCTAGAAATTACTTTCGGCTCATAGTGCAATGGTGAAAAACTTACAATGCTGCACAACAGGTAACGCCTCTTCCCGCTGCTGACAAGCAAACTTTGGGTTTCTAGGAATGCATAACTTTATTTGTAAACTGCCACATTTGCGTACCACTTGTGTATGACACAGCATACTAATCAAACATAGACCCAATCGAAATCTAAGTGATTAGCATTTTACTAAATCGTGCCGTTAGAGGCACGCTTGTGTCAGTTTTATTGAAACAGACTTTCGTCGTAAGGTTATCGTGGGTAGTTTTATTTCATTTCTTATAATACAGTGCACAATTTTCGAATGGTTTCTTTTAGTGTTGCTAAAACATTAGAGAGAAATTAATCATCAACGATATATGCTAATTCTCTGATGTTATCTATAACAGTCTGACAATGCACATGCAGTTTATTGATTACATGCATGTAGAAACCTTATTCTGAGTTAAATCTGTCAAACAAGGTTTGATGAAGAATAAAATGCCACTGTCACACCACAGCTAATGTAGAAAATACTTTTCTGACGTATTTTTGCATGATGCGCTCTCCCCATACAAAATACAAAATTTACGAGATGTATCTGGAGCATGGCCATCTACTAAACCTGAAAAGAACAAAATGTCGCAGAAGTTAGCCCTTTTTCCACAGGCGACTATTTTGGGTTGAGAAGTGAATTATGTTCAAAGTTCCATTAGATCGATAACTTCAGCAGACAGCAGTATGGCGTTTTAAAAAATGTAGCAGTGAATGTGACCAAGCTCGGTACGTCTAATCAAGAGTGCGCGACGCTTACCGTTACGATACTAGCTGAAACATAGCTACAACACCTCCTGAACTCAACAAAAATTCTTCCAGAACTTCTGCATTGCACAGTGCTGCAAGATAATGCAAATGGCTGGATCTAGACCTCTGAGAGACAGACAGTTACAGCCTTTCTTTTGCACTGCACGACGTTTTTAACAAACAGATGGCGCAATAGAGTAGCTCAAGTCGAAAGGAACACTTCCTATTTAAATTTTTGCATCCTACACTGTTGGCAGTTATGTGTAGGTGTCAGATACGTGATTTTATTTCGGTGATTACAAAACAGAGTTGAATGTATGCACTGGGTAGCCGAGGCAGCTAGTTCAGGGTTATTCGTTCAACCAAGTAAATGAATGTACTGAACATGCTGCAAACCACTACAGGGAGCCTGTGTGTCAGAATTCACATCCAGTGTGGCGCAACATTGTTATGATAGAAAAATGAGCGATAGAGAAGAGAATTCGGTGGTCTCTTGGATTGATGCTAGGTTCATTTACTTATGGCCTCGGTTCGATTCCAAATTCTGCTGAAGATTTTTGATAAGGAGAGACAGATTCTGTTCTCTGCTGGCTACGCCAAGCGAAGAAGGTATAATGGCAATGTGCTCTGACATTCATGTTAACCATTATATTCCTTCTCTACCAAGTAGACGTTAGATTGAATTACAATAAAGTCAGGAGTCGCGACACGTAGTAACTCTATCAACAGTAACCTTTCTTGTACTAGTTATTGATTTCTAGTGACGAAAAAACGCTATGTAGGATCAAAGGACACTTATTCCATCTTCTATTTGAGCTTCTGTATGTCGATAAACTTGGTTCTGAACTGGGAATGCAACTCAGACCACCCTTAACGTGGAATTCGAACCCTTCGTGATAATACAGCACGACTGCAATTTGTTGTTTGTTCAGAACAGCAGATTCCTCAACATATCCACATATTACGCGTGAATGGGTTCGAATCCTGGCCCGGCAGTAAAGATTTCATTATGTATTATCAAGCTCTAGCATGGGAACACCTATCTGCTGGTGGATAATAATTTTGATTTTTAATATTTTTTCATTCGTTGTCAAGACTAACGATATCTGACGTTTTTGACTCCCAGTGAGACACAGAACTATTTGCGAGATCACTGTAAGTTCAAGATGTTATTCCGAGCAGCTGGTGGAGAAAAATTCGGTAGCTGACGTCTCTTTGTGTGTAGTCAACAACGATATGTGTGGGGCTCTATTCCCAGTGAGCACTGAACTTTTCGTCATAATATTTCTAGTTCAAACATGCTCACATGTCGCTGCTGGTGCAAGAAATCCATATTTAACGTTCATTTTCGCTAGAATATAACAGCTATAGGTGCCAGGTTGGAGTCCTGGGAAGGAAAAAAATTAATGTTTCGTCTCGTCATTTCACTTCAAACATCTAGCTGCCGCCAAGGAAATCTGATATGTCACAGTTGGTTGTGCTTCGATATCAATCCGATTAGGTTCTGGGTTCGAATCCCTGTCCAACACAAAGCTTTACCCCACGCCAATTCAAGTACGTTACTTGTGAAGAAGGAATATTTAACATCCCTCGTAGTTCGTTAACAGGGACAAGAGATGCTGGGGAGGAATTCGCGTCCGTTAAAAATGTTTGCTTTATGTAATTGTAAGTTGATATTTGCTAACTGATACTGTCTAAAATGGAGGTATATTACTCTCTGTATGCCTAATCAGGAATGACTGTTAGTTTTCGTCAGTCACGAAATCTTTGCTTAGTCTGCCTGACCTGGGTTTGAATCCATATGCAGAACGAGAAGGTTCGTCGTATCATTTGAAGTTCATACATATTCTCAACCAGCTGCTCGTGAGTAACTTAAATTTTTAATGTCATTTTGTGTGAAATGATAAGTACTGTATGTTACTTTGAAGAGGAAATCATGAATGCGACGAACTTACTACGTGCATTACCTATCTGACGTAATAATGAGAGTGGTAACGTTTCAGGTATGTCATTTATTGTAATAAATGTGAGCTTACAAGTCCTAAGGACAGTCTTATCTGTGATAAGTTGTTCCCTGATATTAGTAGCATCGTGGTATTACTTTACATCTTGAGTTACTGCGATACAGAGCAGTGTTTTCTAGTGGTGACTTGTTGGAACCATTTTCAATAGTCAAACGACTGCACCAAGGAGCGATTAGAGGACCTGCTAGACAGCTGCGGCATGCCGGTTGCATGCGAATTAGGCGAAATGAAATTCATGTCGTTCGGATACTTTTGAGAATGACTGTACGTTAATGCAGAATTGATATGTAATTACACACTATTTATTTTTACGCAAGTTTTCTGAATATTGTATAACATGTGGAACCTTTAATTACATTTGTTTTCAGCATCCAGCGGTAGTGTCTTTGTTTAGCAATCAAACCGTCCACGGTTCCGATGTCGAATACCGCTACCACTTGAGCTTTGAATAAAAATCATCAGCATTACCGTCTGAAAACTTATGGCATAAGGAATCACTTTAATTCTGTCACCAGCCTTGTCAAACAGGGTGGAGGAGCGGATAGAGGTTTAGGGCTCTCTCTTGCCCTTGGGGTGAGATACTGCCCCTAAAGATGGAAGAACAGCAATGATGAACGGCATGAGAATTCAGAAGACAGTGGAAACTACTGTATTAAAGACACATGACGTGTATCCACGGGAGATGTGGCCTGTAAATGAAAATGTGTCACTATGATTTCTCCACTGGAAAAAGATTCCGGATCTCTGGAAGAGGACTGCGAGGCGGAGGAGACGAGGCGGAGGAGACGATAAGAAAAATATTGAATAACCAACTTGAGGAAAGCGTCTATGCGTCGGGGAATGGAATATCGGAAGTTTGAACGTGATAGGGAACCTAGAAAACGTGGAAGAGGGGATATACAGACGCTCAACCTTTTTAATCCGAGCACTTCGTTCTTCGTGTTACATCCTTACTATTCTCTCTTGGCATTTGTACACATTGTATGATACCCGTCTTTCCCTACAGCTTACAACTATTTTCCCCAGAATTTCAAACATCTTGCACCATTAGACATTATTGAATGCGTTTTCCAAGACGACAAATCCTATGAACACGTCTTGATTTTTCTTTAGTGCTGCTTCCATAATCAACCGCATCATCAGAACCGCCTCTCTGGTTCCTTTACCTTTCGTGATGCAAAACTGATCATCACATAACACATTCTCAGTTTTATTCCCATCCCTGCAGCTAGACACAAACTGAGTCCTTTTCCCGCCAGTTTCCAGATGGCGGATGGGAGGGGAGCAATGCATACGATCTACGGATGTAATCTTTCGCCCCTACTGTTCAGTCTATAGATCGAAGAAGTAATGATGTAAATCAAAGAAAGGTTCAAGTGTGGAAATAAATTTCAAGGTGAAAGGATATCAGTGTTAGGAGTTGCTGATGTCACAGCTATCCAAAGTGAAAGTGAAGCAGAATTACAGGATTTGCTGAATAGAATGGACAGTCTACTGGGTACAGACTATGGATTTGGAGAAAAACGAGTAAAGACGAAAGTAATGAAAAGTGTCGTACATGAGAACAGCGTGAAACTTAGCATCAGGATTGAAGGCGCGAAGTAGAGTAAGCTAAGGAATTCTTCTAGCTATGCAGCAAATAACCCATGACGCACAGAGCAAGGAGGACGTCAAAAGCATACTAGTACGCTCAAAAAATGCATTCCTTGCCCAGCCAAGTCCACTAGCGTCAAACACAAGTCTTAATTTCAGGTAGAAATTTCTGAGAATGTACGTTCGGAGCACAGCAATGTGTGGTAGTGAAACACAGACTGTGACAAAACCGTAACAGAAGAAAATCGAATCATTTGAGTTGCAGTGTTACAGACGAACGTTGATAATTAGAAGTGTAGGAATGAGGAGATTCGGCGCAAGGTCGAAGAGAAAAGGACAAGAAAAAGGGGAACTGTGATAGGGAGTAACTTCCATTGTATTAGAGGGAGCTTTAGAGGGTGAAAACTGTAGAAGCAGGCAGAGAAGCTGCGAAAATTCTCGAGAGGGATAATAGTGTTCTGTCAGAAGGAAATGAAAAATGCAAGGAAAGGCTTAAAGCTTTTCAACAATCAAAGCGACGACTAAAGAACAAAGTTTCCTCGCTAAACACAGTAACTGATGAACTGAGAAGAAAATATTTCATTTACGAAAATGGCCTGTGTTTTGGTATGGACACGGAATTCTTGCTACGACAAACTGCAAAGGCGACCTGTCAGAGTGTACCGAAAACATACCAACCAACACCCCGTTCAGTAGTCCTAGAACATTAGCAAGAAGGTGCCGGTATATGGGTGGTGCACCTTATTTTACCTCTGAGGCTTTTACCATACGTTAAATGTATTGGCTATTTCGAGTATGGACAACCAGAAGCTGTAGACTGGAATGACGACAATGAAAATTTGTGCCGGACCGGGACGCGAATTTGGATTTAGCGCTTATAGCGAGCGGTCCCCTTACCATTTGGCTATCCGTACACGACTCACGACCAGATACGAACATCCATGTGTCTACGACATGCACAAGTATGTCCATTATGTATGTTCCTGCACAGGTCAGACGTTGTAGTCGTCACAGTGTCTGGTCCTTTGACCATGCACGCATCGTGTGCTTCTTTGTTGTAAGTCTTTATGTGCCATTTGTTACTGATTTGTTTTATGTTGTATTGTGTTGGTTTGTGTGTACGTTTCATGATTACGTGCAGGTTGTTTTTGTACTTCGTCGTTTATTTATAAAATAAACTACAAAATCAAAGAACAGGCAACACCTAATCATGAAACATACACACGACAAACACAACGTACAACGAATCAGCACATAGTCAGCAACATATGGCACATAATGAGTTACAACAGCATAGTCACACGCAGAGTGAGCAATATACTAGAGAAGCAAGGGCTCAACATAGCATACAAAAACAACAACACAAAACAAAACATACTTGGAATAAATACCACCAACACTGACAAATACAGCCTGTCTTACATACTGTGACGGTACGTCACATAAATATCGACATTTTTATCGGATGTAAACCGTTATTAAATATTTTATGAATGTAATTAGTGTAAAAGATATAGTTAATGTTCTTGAAACAACTGATATGTAACGATAATTAAAGAGTATCATGTTTATTTAATGTCTATGAAAATAAAAAAGGATCAAAAGAGACGTGATTGTACAGCCGAGGAGGAAGGACGTATTTTGTGGTACACATATTGTTTTGTTTCGCTATACGGAAGGCAGCCATTGAGCGGCTACACATATTTTATGTAAGACATTCGTATTTATTGCTAAAATAAACTTGTTATTATTACAACAAAATGAATTTCTTTATAATAGTTGCCACCTCAAATGCTCACAGTGGCCAATTATTTTTAATAAGCATTTTTTCAGTAATTTGCGCTGCGAGAAGCTCATCTTCCGATGCAGCCTCTGGTCGGCCATTACGCGGCGAAGTATTAATTTATTTTTCAAAGTGTTAACAGTAACTGTAAATGCGAGAGATTCCGTTATAAGAACTTTTTTAAAATCGCAACAGAGAATTAATTTACGTTATAGTTCATGTTTTTAAACTATACAGATTCCATGAGTTCAGTAAGTTTTATCTTGGCCGCTTCACAGCAACAATCGAAATTCTCTCAAGCCTTGCTTTGCAATCAATAAATAGAAATTAAAAAATTACATTCAATTCAGTTAACGGCAACTATATTTTAGTCATCACGTTCAAAATCCAAAGTTGGTACATTAATAACTGTGGCCCTTCAAGAACCCGTTTCATATTTACTTATGCACGTAAGTAAAAGTGATAAGAAAAGACAATATCCCTGAGAGAAAGAATCATGCTGATAAATTAAAAATCAAAATATATAAAATATATGTGTAGTTTTTTTGTATATGACGTAACGAATGACACCGGACGTCACAATATACCGACTAAGCGCACCAACGTGCGGAATACCTTACCAACGTTTTTAGCAAGCACGGAAATAAAAGAACTACAACACTACGAGATGTTTACAATTTGTGGTCTAGTTCTTAGAGAAGGATGTTTGATTGCTATCTAGCTTCATAATCGTTGTCTGAACTCGGGACTGTTATGCACGAAGTATGGTATAATAATCCAAGACGACAGGAAGCTGTTTTGAAAGCCTGTTGATTACCTACACCACATTAGGCATGGTAATGTATTTTATCCAGCCCTTCTAAATGTATGGGTATGTAAGTATAAAATTGTCAAGGGGTCTCTTCTCACAGATGTCTTAACTATATGGACCAGTGGAAGCCTGTTGTGCTCGTCAGCTGTTGATTTGTCAACTATATGATAATCAATAAGAAGTTCTCTGCAAGATTTTCGGTTATCAAGTTTTCATAATCTTCTTATGACCCTTCTGCCTTTGGCTGTTTAGCTTCCGAGTATTACGACATACGCCTTTGTTGAGTCTGCATATTATGGTAACATTCCCGTATGCAGTTTAATGAGGTGTGGGAGATATGTAAGTCAAACACAGACAAAACTGAGCTGTTACGTTAATGTATCAACATGCTGGTGCCACTTCAGATTTTTACCCACCTCGATGACCACACATGACACCTCATCCAGAGCGACAGACATTTCTGCATCCAGCATGAGTTGTTGTTGTTGCTGTTGTGGTCTTCAGTCCTGAGACTGGTTTGATGCAGCTCTCCATGCTACTTCATCTCCCAGTACTTACGGCAACCTACATCCTTCTGAATCTGTTTAGTGTATTCATCTCTTGGTCTCCCTCTACGATTATTACCGTCCACGCTGCCCTCCAACGCTAAATTTGTGATCCCCTGATGCCTCAGAACATGTCGTACCAACCTGTCCCTTCTTCTTGTCAAGTTGTGCCACAAACTCCTCTTCTCCCCAATCCTATTCAATACCTCCTCATTAGTTATGTGTTCTACCCATCTAATCTTCAGCATTCTTCTGTAGCACCACATTTCGAAAGCTTCTATTCTCTTCTTATCGAAACTATTTGTCGTCCATGTTTCACTTCCATACATGGCTACACTCCATTCAAATACTTTCAGAAACGACTTCCTGACACTTAAATCTATACTCGATGTTAATAAATTTCTCTTCTTGAGAAACGCTTTCCTTGCCATTGCCAGTCTGCATTTTATATCCTCTCTACTTCGACCATCATCAGTTATTTTGCTCCCCAAATAGCAAAACTCCTATACTACTTAAGTGTCTCATTTCCTAATTTAATTCCCTCAGCAACACCCGACTTAATTCGACTACATTCCATTATCCTCGTTTTGCTTTTGTTAATGTTCATCTTATATCCTCCTTACAAGACACTCTCCATTCCGTTCAACTGCTCTTCCAAGTCCTTTGCTGTCTCTGACAGAATTACAATGTCATCGGCGAACCTCAAAGTTTTTATTTCTTCTCCATGGATTTTAATACCTACTCCGAAGTTTTCTTTTTTTTTCCTTTACTGCTGGCTCAATATACAGATTGAATAACATCGGGGAGAGGCAACAACCCTGTCTCACTCCCTTCCCAACCTTTGCTTCCCTTTCATGCCTCTCGACTCTTATAACTTCCATCTGGTTTCTGTACAATTTGTAAATAGTATTTCGCTCCATGTATTTTACACCTGTCACCTTTAGAATTTGATAGAGAGTATTCCAGTAAACATTGTCAAAAGCTTTCTCTAAGTCTACAAATGCTAGAAACGTAGGTTTGCCTTTTCTTAATCTTTCTTCTGAGATAAGTCGTAAGGTTAGTATTGCCTCGCGTGTTCCAACATTTGTACGGAATCCAAACTGATCTTCCCCGAGGTCCGCCTCTACCAGTTTTTCCATTCGTCTGTAAAGAATTCGCGTTAGTATTTTGCAGCTGTGACTTATTAAACTGATAGTTCGGTAATTTTCACATCTGTCAACACTTGCTTTCTTTGGGATTGCAATTATTATATTCTTCTTGAAGTCTGAGGGTATATCGCCTATCTCATACATTTTTCTCACGAGATGGTAGAGTTTTGTCAGTACTGGCTCTCCCAAGGCCGTCAGTAGTTCTAATGGAATGTTGTCTACTCCCGGGGCCTTGTTTCGACTCAGGTCTTTCAGTGCTCTGTCAAACTCTTCACACAGTATCATATCTCCCATTCCATCTTCATCTACATCCTCTTCGATTTCCATAATATTGTCCTCAAGTACATCACTCTTGTATAGACTCTCTATATACTCCTTCCACCTTTCTGCTTTCCCTTCTTTCCTTAGAACTGGGTTTCCATCTGAGCTCTTGATATTCATACAAGTAACTCTCTTTTCTCCAAAGGTCTCTTTGATTTTCTTGTTATACGTCTTTATCCATATCTGCTTAGGTTTCCGCGGTCAGAGACAGCTACAAAAAAAAAAATTCTGAGTACGTTGCTGTGTCGTATTACGAAGTAACTAGCAATGAATGATATTACGACCACAGTTTCTACACTGACCGTAAAAAGTCGCTGCACTGTGACATAAACGGGAGTTGGTAGGCGTGTTTCTACATCTGAAAGACGATATCTATTCATATTTCACGCCACTATGAGGATGCGAATCAGTTTTGTTTTAAATATATGCTGTAACTGTCGACGAGCATTACTTACCATTGAGATTGGGCGTAGTGAGTTGAAGTTGGTCAAGAACGCTTTTAAGGCGAAATAGACACCATTATAAACCTCAGTGCCGGAGGTCGTCTAATAGGGCTAGGAGAAGCAGAATGTACCTTCTACTATATTGGAGAAAGACTTGACAGGAATGTAGCCACAGCACAAGATTTATGGCAGCGGTAGACACGAGAATGTACGGGCACTACCGAGATCGTTGGCCATTGTGTTCAGCGAGGTGCCCTGGCGCATCGCACAGCATTTGCACCAGCGGTTTAAGTGCAGTTGGCACGACGCTGACACAACGAAGTGTTACAAATCGGTTACTTCAAGGACGGCTCCGAGCTAGACGCCCTGTAGCGTGTATTGCAATGACCCCAAACCACAGCCATCTGCGGCTTCAGTAGTGTTAAGCGGAGGCTCATTGATGAGCAGGTTGGAAGTCTGTTGTGTTTTCTGATGAAAGCCCGCCGCGCGGGATTAGCCGAGCGGTCTTAGGCGCTGCAGTCATGGACTGTGCGGCTGGTCCCGGCGGGGGTTCGAGACCTCCCTCGGGCATGGGTGTGTGTAAGTTGATAGTACCCGTGGTCTAGGGGTAGCGTCTTTGATTCATAATCAAAACGTATTCGGTCCTGGGTTCGATCCCCGCCACTGCCTAAATTTTGATAAATAATCAAGATTGGTGGCCGAAGACTTCCGGCATAAGAAGTCAGCCTCATTCTGCCAACGGCCTTGTCAAAGAGGGCCGAGGAGCGGATAGAGGTTCAGGGCACTCTCTTGTCCTAGGGGTGGGAAATTGCCTCTAAAGGCGGAAGAATCAGCAATGATCAACGACATGAGGATGCAGAAGGCAATGGAAACCACTGCATTAAAGACACGTAACGAGTATCCACAGGACATGTGGCCTGTAATTGAAGAAGTGTCATGATGATCTCTCCATTGGCAAAAGATTCTGGAATAGTCCCCCATTCGGATCTCCGGGAGGGGACAGCCAAGGGGGAGGTTACCATGAGAAAAAGATTGAATAATCAACGAAAGGATAACGTTCTACGAGACAGGGCGTGGAATGTCAGAAGCTTGAACGTGGTAGGGAAACTAGAAAATCTGGAAAGGGAAATGCAAAGGCTCAATCTAGATACAGTAGGGGTCAGTGAAGTGAAGTGGAAGGAAGACACGGATTTCTGGTCAGATGAGTATCGGGTAATATCAACAGCAGCAGAAAATGGTGTAACAGGTGTAGGATTCGTTATGAATAGGAAGGTAGGGCAGAGGGTGTGTTACTGTGAACAGTTCAGTGACCGGGTTGTTCTAATCAGAATCGACAGCAGACCAACACCGACAACGATAGTTCAGGTATACATGCCGACGTCGCAAGCTGAAGATGAACAGATAGAGAAAGTGTATGAGGATATTGAAAGGGTAATGCAGTATGTAAAGGGGGACGAAAATCTAATGGTCATGGGCGAATGGAATGCAGTTGTAGGGGAAGGAGTAGAAGAAAAGGTTACAGAAGAATATGGGCTTGGGACTAGGAATGAAAGAGGAGAAAGACTAATTGAGTTCTGTAACAAGTTTCAGCTAGTAATAGCGAATACCCTGTTCAAGAATCACAAGAGGAGGAGGTATACTTGGAAAAGGCCGGGAGATACGGGAAGATTTCAATTAGATTACATCATGGTCAGACAGAGATTCCGAAATCAGATACTGGATTGTAAGGCGTACACAGGAGCAGATATAGACTCAGATCACTATATAGTAGTGATGGAGAGTAGGCTGAAGTTCAAGACGAGATACGTTTGAAGTTCTCTAACGCTATAGATACAGCAATAAGGAATAGCGCAGTAGGCAGTACAGTTGAAGAGGAATGGACATCTCTAAAAAGGGCCATCACAGAAGTTGGGAAGGAAAACATAGGTACAAAGAAGGTAGCTGCGAAGAAACCATGGGTAACAGAAGAAATACTTGAGTTGATTCACGAAAGGAGGAAGTACAAACATGTTCCGGGAAAATCAGGAATACAGAAATACAAGTCGCTGAGGAATGAAATGAATAGGCAGTGCAGGGAAGCTAAGACGAAATGGCTGCAGGAAAAATGTGAAGACATCGAAAAAGATACGATTGTCGGAAGGACAGACTCAGCATACAGGAATGTCAAAACCACATTTCGTGACATTAAAAGCAACGGTGGTAACATGAAGAGTGCAACGGGAATTCCACTGTTAAATGCAGAAGAGAGAGCAGAAAGGTGGAAAGAATACATTGAAGGCCTCTATGAGGGTGAAGATTTGTCTGATGAGATAGAAGAAGAAACAGGAGTCGATTTAGAAGAGATAGGGGATCCGGTATTAGAATCGGAATTTAAAAGAGCTTTGGAGGACTTACGGTCAAATAAGGCAGAAGGGATAGATAACATTCCATCAGAATTTCTAAAATCATTGGGGGAAGTGGCAACAAAACGACTATTCACGTTGGTGTGTAGCATATATGAGTCTGGCGATATAACATCTGACTTTCGGAAAAGCATCATCCACACAATTCCGGAGACGGCAAGAGCTGACAAGTGCGTGAATTATCGCACAATCAGCTTAACAGCTCATGCATCGAAGCTGCTTTCAAGAATAATTTACAGAAGAATGGAAAAGAAAATTGAGAATGCGCTAGGTGACGATCAGTTTGGCTTTGGAAAAAGTAAAGGGACGAGAGAGGCGATTCTGCACGACGGCTAATAATGGA
Organism: Schistocerca americana; assembly: GCF_021461395.2. NCBI lineage: Eukaryota > Metazoa > Arthropoda > Insecta > Orthoptera > Acrididae > Schistocerca > Schistocerca americana. The sequence goes on along the minus strand of NC_060122.1, from coordinate 132,636,883 downwards.
AACAAGGCTAAAGAAAAACCAAGACGCTTTCATAGGATTTGTCGACCTGGAAAAAGCGTTCGACAATATAAAATGGTGCAAGCTGTTCGAGATTCTGAAAAAAGTAGGGGTAAGCTATAGGGAGAGACGGGTCATATACAATAGGTACAACAACCAAGAGGGAATAATAAGAGTGGACGATCAAGAACGAAGTGCACGTATTAAGAAGTGTGTAAGACAAGGCTGTAGCCTTTCGCCCCTACTCTTCAATCTGTACATCGAGGAAATAATGATGGAAATAAAAGAAAGGTTCAGGAGAGGAATTAAAATACAAGGTGAAAGGATGTCAATGATACGATTCGCTGATGACATTGCTATCCTGAGTGAAAGTGCAGAAGAATTAAATGATCTGCTGAACGGAATGAACAGTCTAATGAGTACACAGTATGGTTTGAGAGTAAATCGGAGAAAGACGAAGGTAATGAGAAGTAGTAGAAATGAGAACAGCGAGAAACTTAACATCAGGATTGATGATCACGAAGTCAATGAAGTTGAGGAGTTCTGCTACCTAGGCAGTAAAATAACCAATGACGGATGGAGCAAGGAGGACAACAAAAGCAGACTCGCTATGGCAAAAAAGGCATTTCTGGCCAAGAGAAGTCTACTAATATGAAATACCGGGCTTAATTTGAGGAAGAAATTTTTGAGGATGTACGCCTGGAGTACAGCATTGTATGGTAGTGAAACATGGACTGTGGTAAAACCGGAACAGAAGAGAATCGAAGCATTTGAGATGTGGTGCTACTTACGAATGTTGAAAATTAGGTGGACTGATAAGGTAAGGAATGAGGAGGTTCTACGCAGAATCGGAGAGGAAAGGAATATGTGGAAAACACTGATAAGCAGAAGGGACAGGATGATAGGACATCTGCTAAGACATGAGGGAATGACTTCCATGGTACTAGAGGGAGCTATAGAGGGCAAAAACTGTAGAGGAAAACAGAGATTGGAGTACGTCAAGCAAATAATTGAGGACGTAGGTTGCAAGTGCTACTCTGAGATGAAGAGATTTGCACAGGAAAGGAATTGGTGGCGCGCCGCATCAAACCAGTTAGTACGCTGATGACCAAAAAAAAAAATTGTGTAATTTTAGGGACTGATGACCTTAGCAGTTAAGTCCCATAAGATTTCACAGGCATTTTTTTTTTTTTATGAAAGCTGGTTTTGCCTTGGTGCCAAGAACGTCCGTGTGAAATTGATGGTCTGCAGCCGACCTGTCTGTGACTAGACACACTAGATGTACACAAGGAGCTATGATATGGGGTGAGAATTCATATGACTGTAGGAGTGGTTGTCCCATACCCCCTGACTGCAAATTTGTACGGCAATCTGGTGATTCGATCTATTGTGCTGCCGTTCATGAACAGCATTTCAAGGGGTGTTTTCCAACAAGATAACACTCACCATAAACCGGACATGTATCTCGACAATTTTTGCAGAGTGATGACATGTTGACTTAACCTGCTCTATCACCAGATCTGTCTCCAGTCGAGCACATCATCAGACGTCAACTCCAGCGATATTTACAAACAGCATTAATCGTCCCCCTATCGATTGACCAAGCGCAAGAGGTATGGAACACCTTCTCACAAACTAACATACATCACCTGTACAACACAATACATGCAAGTTTAGATGCTTGCATTCAACATTCAGTCGGCTACACCGGTTATTAATGTACCAGTATTTCGCATTTGCAATGGCTTACTTCGCGCTTACCTGTGATGTTAATCACTTAAATACGTAACCCCCAGAAACATATTCGAGAAATATTATTTCTCTACATTAATTATTTTTGGTGCTGCCATTTTGTCCGTCTGTGTACATACTGCGAAAGTAGGCAGCAAGCATTTTTCGAGTGAAGTAACGCCACCGGCTTGGCGTCTTTCTTTAAGTGCAACTGATTGGCTCTTCTTGGAATGAATTGTCAAGTGTTTCATCCACATTAAAAATATATTGAGCAGCATGAAGTTGCTTATCTTCCGCTATTTTAGCGTATGAAAACTCGTCTACGTTTACTTGTTTAAAAGCTTGACTTGCCTTTCATATATGTTTCCTGAGACTAATATTAGGACGCCGTCTTTACCTGCCGTCGCCGAATTACTTACAATGATGTATTTTTTCGCTCGCTGTAGATCGTTCCATGTAAATCCATAAAATCGGTTTTTCTTTTCAAAAACAAATGAGGGACATCTTATTTTTGCTCTTTTTTTCGACACTCTCCATAAGCTTACCATAATTTTTCTGCCACCTACTGCATCTCTGTTTTTTGCAGATTTTTCCTTTCAGCGTAGTAAATGGAATATTAAATTGCTTTAGCGCTGCAGAAGAAGGGATCCTGTCATCCTTTACCAGCGCAATGTTATTTTCCATCGTCACACCGTCCCATGCTTTATGCTGTGATTTCTGGAGATATTCCGTAGGTATCTTGGTGGCCTGGCATCTGCGAGGCTACCAAGAGGCAGCAGCAGACCGTAAAATACACCAGAGCAGAGATGATTCTAAATAACATTGTTTAGTTAATGAAATATGGCTTGAGAGGGATACAATGACGGATGGTAGCATTCTACAGAGGGATTTAGAGACCAGTCTGTAGTATTATGTGTGGTATAGAGAAGTGGCTAACTCTTACTGAGGTAAGCAGCTTAAAAATGAAATGTTGATAAGAGTGGCCGCCTTGACCACTTCCCCAATCGTTTTTTTTTCTTTATTGTTATTTTAATACCAGTATAACAGGTAGGCTGGCAGCAGCACAATACGCCGCTCTTCAGCCAAAGATAGTACAATGATAAAACAGAGAATACACATGGGTTGGAACAAAACGGCGGGAGAAAAAACAGTAGACACAGGAACATAAAAAACATGAGGCCGTTCACACTCGAAGACAATGCACACTACAAATTGTTGACACGAGGCACAAACACTGAAGATGTCGATGGCACTGGTGAACGTTGGAGTGTGACGGTAAACACTGAACACTAAACATGATGGCACACACGAAACACTGATGGCGGTGATCTCCAGCGCGCGAATGTCCACTTAGCGTGTGCGAGTCCGGAAACCTGCCAAGAGGGGAACAGGGGTGAGGTGTGGGAGAGGGGAGAAAAAGGATGCCAATGGCTGAGGAGACGGGGGCAGGAGGAGAGCGACAGGGGAGGGGAGGCCCGGGTGAGGAGGGGGGAGAAAAGGAGGAGGGAGGGAAAAGGGAGAGAAAGGAGGGAGGGTGCCCAGAGGAACAAGCACAGGAGGAGGGCGGGAGAATCAAAGTTGGTAGGAGGGGTAGATGGAGGGGAGGAGGGCATCATCAGGGAGGTAGAGCTGGTGGAAGCCACCTTGGGAGAGGGTAAGGAGGGTGGAGAGATGGAGACCGGGTGGGATGTGCAAATACAGGCGCGGCAGCGGGTGGGGGTGGGAGAGGATCGGGGAGACGAGCGGGTGAGGAGGATCGAGTCTGCGGGAGGTGTATAGGATCCGTATCCTTTCAAGGAAAAGGAGGAGGTGGGGGAAGGGGATGAGATCGTACAGGATCCACGTGGGGGAGGGGAGACGGATGCGATAGGCGAGGTGGAGAGCATGACGTTCAAGGATTTGGAGGAATTTATAAAATCTAGGGGGGGGGGCGGAGATCCAAGCCGGATGGGCATAACGAAGGAAAGGGCGGATGAGGGACTTACAGGTGTGGAGGATGGTGGATGGGTCCAGACCCCATGTACGGCTGGAGAGGAGCTTGAGGAGACTGAGTCGGGAGCATGCCTTGGCTTGGATTGTCCGGAGGTGGCAGTCCAGGAGAGGCGACGGTCGAGGGTGACGCCAAGGTACTTAAGGGTGGGAGTGAGGGCGATAGGACGGCCATAGATGGTGAGATAGAAATCAAGGAGGCGGAAGGAAGGGGTAGTTTTGCCTGCAATGATCGCCTGGGTTTTGGAGGGATTGACCTTGAGCAACCACTGGTTGCACCAAGCAGCGAACTGGTCAAGATGGGATTGGAGAAGGTGTTGGGAGCACTGTAGGGTGGGGGCAAGGGCAAGGAAGGCGGTGTCATCAGCAAACTGGAGAAGGTGGACGGGGGCTGACGGCGGCGGCATGTTCGCCGTGTACAAAAGGTACAGAAGGGGAGAGAGGACGGAGCCTTGGGGCACACCGGCAAAGGGGAAAAAGGTGTAGGAATCTGTGTTATGGATGGTGACATAAGAAGGACGGCGGGAGAGCAAGGAGCCGATCAGACGGACGTAGTTAATGGGAAGGGCGAAGGTTTGGAGCTTGAAGAGGAGACCGGAATGCCATATGCGGTCATATGCACGTTCGAGGTTCAGGGAGAGGAAGATTTCAGAGCGACGGGAATTAAGCTGTTCAGATAGGACATGAGTGAGGTGAAGGAGAAGGTCGTCGGAAGAGAAGGACGGCCGAAAGCCACACTGGGTAACAGGAAGGAGGCGGTGCTGGCAGAGATGCTGGTGAATGCGTCGGGTGAGGATAGATTCCAGGACCTTGCTGAAGACTGAGGTGAGGCTGATGGGACGGTGGGAGGAGACGGCAGACGGCAGTTTGCCAGGTTTAAGGAACAGGAGGATACAAGAGGTTTTCCACAGGTCGGGGTAGTAACCGGTGGACAGGACTACATTGTAGAGCCTGGCCAGGGTGGAGAGGAAAGAGACAGGAGCTTCACAAAGGTGGCGGTAGAAGACACGATCGTGACCAGGAGCGGTGTTGCGTTTTGTGCGGAGTGTATCAATGAGATCCTGTGTGGTGAAAGGGGCACAGAGTTCCGTGTGTGCAATGTTGTCCAAGTACTGGAAACCAGGAGCGAGGGGAGGGACAGAGGTGTCAGTTCGATCGCGGATATCCGGGAAGAGGGAGTAATCGAACTGAGGATCATCGGGGATGGAAAATACATCGGAGAGGTAGGAGGCAAAGTGATTGGCCTTACTAAGGGTGTCAGGGAAAGGGTGACCATCATGGAGAAGAGGGTAATAGGGGGAGGGTTTAGTTCCGGTAAGGCGACGGAAGGCCGACCAGAACTTGGACGAGTTGAATGGTAGGGTAGCATTTAAAGGGGTGCATGTCTGTCGCCAGTCATGGCGTTTCTTAGCTACGAGCAAATTACGAATGTGTCGCTGAAGTTGCCGGTGGCGTCGTAGTGTGTCCGGGTGACGCGTGCGGAGGAAGGCACGGTAGAGACGACGGGATTCACAGAGGAGGAGGATGGCCTGTGGGGGTAAGGTAGGACGGTGTGGGTGGATGGCGACAGTAGGGACGTGGGCCTCCACAGCCTCAGACAAGGTCTGCTGGAGAAAGGAGGCGTAATGGGTGACATCATCAGGGTGGTGGTAGGTGAAGGGGTGCCTATCGACCTGGGTGGAAAGGGTATCCCGGTAGGCATTCCAGTCGGCACGGGAATAGTCATGGACATACTTAGGGGGAGGGTCAATGCGAGGGTCGGTGCGGGGGCGACGACCATCTGAAATGCTGAGGGGGACAGGGAGATGGGCGCTACCAATAGGCTCCAGGACATCCACCGTTACGCAGCCAAGGAGGTTGGGGGAGGAGAGGATAACATCAGGAGTGGAGTTGGATTTGGGACGGGTTTGCTGGGGGATGGGGATGAGGTCGCCTTGAAGGGAGGAGAGGAACCGATGCCATCACCATAACTGGGCGACGGAACGACTATGGATGTTGAGGTCGGCGGCGATCACGTAGGAGGAGAAGGTACGATCAATGTGGGAGAGGAAGTCGAAGGGAATAGGGGCGTTAGGGCGGACATAGATGGTGGAGCAGGTAACGGTAAGGCCGGGGAAGAAGAGACTAAGGATCAGGTGTTCGGTGGGGTCGGGAAGGAGAGGTTGGAGCCGAACGGGGATCTGGCGGTGGTGACCAATGGCAACTCCGCCACGCGCAATTGGGAGGCGATTATCGGAGGAGATAGGGTGAGGTGTGGAGTGGTGGGGTTGGAGGAAGGTTTCATTGAGGAGGAAGGCATTCACGCGGTGGGTGGCAAGGGTGTGCAGGAAGAGGTTCTTGTTGGTGGAAAGGGAGCAGATATTGTTGAAAAGGATACGTTGCTGTCACACCATGACAGGGATTTAGATGAGGGTGTCAAGACAGGAGAAGGTGAAATGGGCCTGGTTGTTGGAGTAGGTGGCGTACATCTTGAGTTGGAATATGGAGCGGGCGGCGAGGGAGATCTGCTGGAGGGTGCGGGGGCGCTGAAAGGGATGAACATTTTGAAGGACGATGGTGAGGAACCTGATGATGTCCTCAGCGGTGGCGGGGGGGGGGGGGGACGACGGGAATTGCCAGGAGGGGTGGCGCCGTCCAGGGGACGGACAGGGACGGTGAGTTTGGGAGTGGTCGGAGGGGGTCGGGCTTTACACTTTTGGGAGTAGGTGGGATTGGGGAGATTGCAGGTATTGCAGGAGGGAGGGGATTGAAGGTTAGGGCACTGCCGGAGGAAGTGCGCTTTCCTACAATGCAGGCAGGTGGGGGCCTCGCGGCACTCAGCTGTTGGGTGTGCATTATAGCGCAGAAACCTCTAGCTGCGCAGGGATTGAGGAGGGGAACGGGAGGGGTCGACCTTGTAGCGCTGGTGGAAGAGGAGGGCACCCTCCTTCAGGAGACAGTCAATGGAGGGGGCGTCCTTGGAGAAAACCCGCATAAGGTGAGTTGGGCCGGCCGAGTTGAAAATGCGGCGGACCGCACGCACCTTCAGCGTGGGATGCGCCTTGAGCTCCGCCAACACCTCCTCCTCCGTGATTGACGGACTGAGCCGAGTGATCATGGCGGTGAGGGTTGGCGGGCGACGCGGGGGTTGGGGTTGGCGGGTAGGAGATGGAGAAGGAGCGGGGGTGAGGGAGGCGTGGGGGCCAAAACGGGTGATGGGGAGGCGGGAGACGATGTCAGTATGGAGGGTTGGGCTGGGGGAGGAGATGAGAACAGAATCCCGTCTGGGAGTGAGGAGAGAGATGGGGGCGCCAGGGAAGTGTTGGCGGGGGAGGAGGGAGAGATTCCGGGCCTCGAGAAGGGAAGGATCGGGATGGGAGAGAAGTGTTTGTATAAAGAGGGGGGGAGGAGGAGGAGGAGGAGGCGGAGGGAGCAGGGCCAGGGGGGAGAAATCCATGGACCCTGGGCGGGGTGAAGGAGGACGGGACGGGGCCTTTTTGGGAGCGGAGGAGGTGGTGGTGCCACTAGGGCGTTTTATGGCGGCAGAAGGGCGGGTGGTGATATGGGGGATGGGAGCTATGGGGAGGTGGTGGGAAGGGACAGGTCCCGGCGTGGACGCAGCAGTCGGCGCCGGAGATGGTGACAGTGACGGTGAAGGCGACGGGGACGATGACGATGACGATGACGGTGGCGGCGGCGGTGGCGAAGGCGACGGGGAGAGCTGGGCATGGACAGTGGCCCGACGGGCCCCCACCCTAGCCGGAGCTGCAGTGACAGGCTGGGGGAGTGGGGGGAAAGGATCAGATCGAGAGGAGCGGGAGGAAGAAGCTGGAGAGGGGGCGACAAAGAGCGAGGGCGAAGGGGGAGTGAGAAGAGGTGGGATGGAAGGAGGGGGGTGGGACTGGGCACACCACATTATAGTGAAAGGACACAAACTGGGGACAGACGAAGACAAAGACGGAGGAAGACAAAGACGGCCGAAGACCAGGGTCGGACGGCGACGGCGACGGCGACGGCGACGTCTACGGCGATGGTGACGGCGGGGGGAGGAACGCCGCAGCTGCTGCTGCTGCTGCCGCGGACGGGGCTGGGGCAGCTGCGGCTGCTGCTGCCGCTGCCGCCGCTGCTGCTGCTGCTGCTGTTGCTATTGGCTGGACCGCTGCTGCTGCTGCTGCTGCTGCTGCTGCAGGAGGACTGACTGGCTGCTGCCGGCGGGGCCGCTGCTGCAGGCCGGGACCGCTGCTGCTGCTGCTGGACCGCTGCGGTTCTGCTCGGCTGGGCTGGCTGGCTGGCTGGCTAGCTGGCTGGCACCTAGAACACCTAGCACTTCGATTAGCGCTGGAATGGCACAATCGAAGGGCGGTAACCTTGCGGTGTACCGCCGGAGATGCTGCCCCAATCGGGGACCATGTCGGCATTAATAGTTCACAGATGAAACTTTCAAAGAGAGACACAACAAGGAATTATAGTTTTGAAGCAAAGATATGTTTAAATACTGATATTGTAGACAGTCTTACTCTGCGTTTGAGTGGGGTAACGAGAATAATATCATTTACTTTTATCAGACGACCGAAAATCGCAACAAGCTTCCTCTGTCAAACTTGCCGACAACAGTTAAGATGTATATTTGTTGTGTACTTAGTTCCGCGTAGTCAGCGCGTACACAACTTTCCCACTAGAGCGCGTCCCTCTAAGCACAACAGCGCAGGCGCAGCGCTCGTCCGTCTCGGCACTACGAGATGGCGCTGTCTTAGAGACAGACCAAATTCTGCTTCCGCCGATCCTCGTATTAATATGTAACGCACCCAATGAGATTGCTGCTAATGTAGAACCTTTTCTCCTCGCAGATCACACTCGCGCAGTGATACCTGAACGCGCGAGGTATTGTAACAAGTGTACAGACCTCTCATCAGTCAGTCTGCATTATTCTGTACGAGCCTGCATTAGTCTGTACGTGTCTGCATTACTCTGCATCAGTCTGTACCAGTCTGCAGTCTGCATTAGTCTGCAGTAGTCTGCAGTCAAGTTTCAGTCTGCACCTAATAAGATTACCATATTCCTGTACATAGCCATGAAGATAAATGACTAGACACTTTGTCAAGTATCAGAGATATGTGAGAATAAGATGAACGTACCAAGACCAAAGGAACTTCAGATTGTCAACTGTAAACAGCATTCAGAATCAAGTTACGTTATGTCTATGATTTTTATTATTTTAATAAATGTGTGTGAAAATTAATCAAGTTCTGTTTAATGTTGGTCACCGTCAATCTGCTACTCTAAGCGTGCAAGTGGCATTTCTATCGTCTGACCTAACGGCAGAAGATAAACACGCCACGATAAGACCACGAGACATATTGCTGACACTCGCCTACTTCGTTAGAGCAACAAGTCAAATAATCTGATGGTGTGTGTACCGAAGGTCTTACAGTACGCACACCACAATATTAGAGTAAGTCTGACCACTTCCTGGAAGGCAACAGCACAGTTCAGGTTAAAAAATATGAAACTGCTTTATTTTTGCAATGGCCGCTTTACCCAACCTCCCCTACTTAACATTAGAGGCCTGTGTTCATATTTCCCCATTCTGAATTTTGTTTTATTTCCGTGTAGCGATGTAAACTGCCTTTTTACAGTCAACACTTCACGTAACTGTGCAATATTGTCTATTCTGTACAACGATTTCGGGAAACATCGAGACTTTTTGAAATGTACGACAATTTACCTTAGACGAAAAAGGTGACTGTTTATAGTGCAGTGTTCTGCTGTAACTGTAACTAAGTGTAATGAAAAGACAAACATATAAATGGGAACTAGCAATTTTTTAAAATTAACATAGTCCTCGGAGAAATCATATTTTAGGTTCTTGCTACGTACAGAAGCTACCTCTGAGACGTACACATTGAACAACACTTACGACGCAACTTAAGACCCTGACCAATTATATTTCTCACTTTAATATTCTACTTAATGATATACAGTTGAACTTCTCCATACGAAAAATAAATTCTAGTGTCAGAAAAAAAGGGTATACTATCATAATTGGAAAGTACAATATCATCATAAATTCAGTGATCTATCGTAAGAATATTCTCTTCAACCATTAACCCTTTAGTTACATTCTGTGTTAGAAATGTTTTAAGTAACAAACAACAGAAGATTCCCATCAGTCATACAGTGATTCATGAAGTCGGATGGATGATAAAAGTAAACTAATTATTTCCATTTTCGAACATTGTACTACACAATACTGACACAATTATTTACTGTATTTCAAACAATAAGTGACACAATTTACGGACGACGTAGTAATGCTATTATTCAGTGTGTATATTTGTGGTTTCATCAGATATCATATTCCACATCACAACAAATCAAACTGTTCAAGGAAGAAACTAATAATAATCTATAGCTGCACCCTAACATCTTGACGAAAGCGACTAATTACATTAAACGAATCGTTATTGTCCTCGTTTTCCCGATAAAAGCAATCTCAAGATTTCATCGGCCTCCTAACTGATACCATCACACTCTGTTATAGCAATTAACTAATGTGAACGAACACATGGCCGGCTGTTCGATACGCAGATCGTCATGAAGCGGTTGTTTATCCATAACGTAAGTGCTTCCAAAATATATATTTCCTTTTTCTTTATAACGTAGTGGTAAAGACTTTGTCGTCTAGTCTTAATAAAAGAAGAAATTTCACATAATTTCAGACATTTCCTCTAATTTTAGTTCTTTTATTAGAATCAAATGAATGATTTATCTTTTGAAGGTACTGGGGTCTTTCAGTAGGTCCTTGAAACCACAACATGGAACGTAAACATAACGTACAAAAGGCAATTGGTTAAAGTGTCCACCCTTCTTTTTGCTTAATGTAAGAGAAACAAATTCCCATTAGCCAATAACAATGGTGTTACACTAACGTTAATGCGTAATATTATGGGCACACAGTCGATATCTAAATTTCTGTTTGGTATCTTGTGCAGTTTTGTCACCACGCAACTGCGTTGCACTCAAGAATATTCGTTTAAAAGACTATAAATTTTTCAGTATGTACAAAGGTTTTGTTGAACTGTAAACTCGAAATTCTCTCTCCATTACGCAGGAACGATTCCTTTTTCTTCTCGTTCATCAGGCTTCTGACTGGATTGATGGTGCCCGCCACGAATTCCTCTTCTCCGGTAACTTCTTCATCTTGAAGTAATACTTCCACCTGTGTCCTCAAACATTAATTCGATGAATTCAAATTTTGTCTTTCCCTACAGTTTCTACCCTTCTCAAGTCCTTCTAGTACAATAGAGCTCATTCACTGACGTCATCTGTCGACATGGTTTTCAGCATTGTTCTGAAGCACCGTATCACAAATGCTCCGATTCTTTTGTTCCTGTTTCCCCACTGTCCATGATCCATTACGCCACAACGCTGTGCTCCAAATGTTCATTAAAAAAATTTTCTTATTCAAATTAAGGCAATTTTAGATAGCAGTTGACTTATCTTGGCAAGGAATGTCCTTTTCACCTGTGTTAGTCGCCTTTTTGTGTCCTCCTCGCTAGGTCCGTCATGGATTATTTTTGCTTCAAAGATAGCAGAATTCCTTAACTTCGTCTACTTCTTAACCACCAGTTTTGATGTTACGTATCTCGGTTTAGCCGGCCGCTGTGACCGAGAGGTTTTAGGGGCTTCAGTCCGGAACCGCGTTGCTGCTACGGTCTCTGGTTCGAATCCTGTCTCGGGCATGGATGTGTGTGATGTCCTTAGGTTAGTTAGACTTAAGTAGTTCTAAGTCTAGGGGACTGATGTCCTCAGTCCCATAGTGCTTAAAGCCATGTGAACCATTTTGAACCATCTCGGTTTTCCGTCTCTGTTATTTTCATTTACTTTGCTTTTTTTTTCCTTTACCGCTGTATCCACAACCTGTACTCATTAGACCGTCCATTGCTTTTAACAGATCTTGTAAGTCTTCTTACTTTCCTATGCCCACCTTTTACCATATTTCTCTTCACGAAAACGCTCTGCAATATTTGAATGAATGCGTGGTTGAGTATTTGTAAGTAGAGAATCAACGTAATTTTTCTTCTCTCTTATTCGTAGAGTATCTGTAATTATCAGTTTACTCGTTTTTTACATCTGGTACATGGCCTGAACTGACCGTTGGCAATAAGCTTCCGTCTGCTTTTAAGAAGTACATCCTTTCACTGACAACCTTAGAGCACTCATGGGAAGCTCTGATACGTTACATTTAGCTTTCTGTACGAATATAGTCAGAATCGTTTCGGTGGGAACAAGTCACAAAGTTAATGGAGGTTTCCCAGCACCTGCCGGATTTGGTGAAAGACTGGCGCCGCCAGTGCGTTTTCTCGTTGGACGCACCAGTCATAGCAGGGCAGAGGTGGCTTTCCAAAACCTTTGGCGAACACATCGAAGCTGTGCCCATGAACTGAAGAAAACGCGCTTTTGTGAGCACTCTTAGCAGAATGAGTACCATGATCGATTTCTAATTCTGTGTGTGATAACATTCATGAGTATTCTCTGCGGTTTCAAAGAATGACTTTTTGGTGTCTGGTTAGCGATCATGTTGCGATGGCACAGTTTTCTCTTCAGTCTTGGAACATCACGAATGTAGGTAAGCAATGAAGACTTCAGTAGCTTGAGAATCAGCGGTGATTATTAGAACCTCCGACATTACGGGGATCTCAGTCTCTGGACCTATATTCATTGACATGCTTTTATCCATTAGTTGTCTTCTTTTTCATGTAGCTTTGCTTGATTAACTGACGTCAATGTGAAGATTTCGGAAATATTTGGTATTATATGTTGAATGTTCATCCTCCCTATCCCCTGCCTCTTAATGAACCATAACGATAATTTTGTCTTCTGTTGATACTTGCTTATTCAACTGAGAAAATTTATGTTGTTAGGCAGTCAAGAAGATCTCTGAGCGTGTTGTTGACTCCAATATCAGCGCAGTTGTTTCTATCACCCCAAATCAATGCGTGTGTGAGCCGTGACGCCATTGAGTCAGTAGACTGTTCTGTCTGGCGCCACTGACTCAGGTGTAGTATCGACTATCCCTCTTGCGGCCCCCGCTATCAATATCTATGAGGAAGAGTTGGTCTCTGTGGGTTGTGTCCTTAGAAGGTCTTTCCTTGCCGTTATATATACCGGGTTCGCTGGCCCGAGAAGGAGGCACGAAGTTTTTGGATTGGCGGTAGAGTCGCGACAAGAGGTGGTCACGAGGTCCGAGCGGTCGAAGCCACAAGCTGCGTAAGGAGGGCCTGCGTAGAGCGAAGCGTCGACTACAAGCAGCAGGCCGACCTCCCGTCCTTTGGTTGGCAACATTCGTGTCGGACGACCGCTCGTGACCTGGTGCCCTCTTCTACTTGGCTTTCATCGGCTCCACTCAGTAACCGCTGCGACGCATCGTGGATCCATGGAACTGCTTGCTGATAAAGGCGAGTAACATTCTGTAATCCTCGTGGTGATTTGTTTCATTGTCTACCTGCCCTCATTATTTTCTGGTTGGTACCCAACCCTCAGAGCTTTACTCGGTCGGCTCTTTGGTCGTCAACAAAGGCAGCAGTATTGTACTAAGGCATTAGTTATCGTTTGAAAATATCTCCCGCTATTACATTACCTTCCCTTTCTGGTTTCTACCCGATGATTAATCGTCTAATTAATCAGCTCTTGATCGTAAATACAGCCTGAACAATTGTACTAAGGCACAGGTTACCGTTAATGAAAAGAAGGACCTTGTAGTTACATTTAGCTGTTAATCGGTTCGATTCTTTGATTGCAATTTTATTTCTCAGTCGTTAGTTACAATCTGAACAACCCGTTGCATCAAGCTGTTCGCTTCTGTGTTTGAAAGACCGAGTCATTATCGGTGTATTTTAGGTGCAACTTGTGGTTCTACCGAGTGAGTTGCTTTGTAATAAGTTTTCACAAGTCATGTTTTAAGACGTTCCTTCAGAGCGGTCAATCAATGTATGTAAATATTAACAGCCAACTGTCACCAGGGCTTAGATCGAAATAAAATTGTCAGAAGGGACGGGTTAGGATCCAGTAGCACCTTGGTTGCCAATTGAAATTACCAGGTGGGTTGCTTTGAAAAAATTGGCTCTGAGCAGACTTAACGTTTGAGGTCATCAGTGCACTAGACTTAGAACTACTTAAACCTAACTAACCTAAGGAGAACACACACATCCATGCCCGAAGCAGGATTCGAACCCGCGACCGTAGCGGTCACGCGGTTCTAGACTGTAGCGCCTAGAACGGCTCGGTCACAACGGCCGTCGCAGCCTGTTATACTTAAGGTGCAGTTACTCACGGAGGTCCAGTGTGGGTTGTGGTTATCGTATGGCAGCGAAACTTGGCAGATGTGTTACTGCATTTAAGTGAAACAGATTTATGCTAGAAAAAAAGAAGTTCAGGTTTTGGCCAACCGGTGCAAATTTGCCACAGTACTGCGTCTCGTCGATACATCCGACGTTCATATCGAACAAATTGTTAAGCAGCAGTTAATAATAAAACCAATGTTGTGCCCTTCTCAGCTGTTTAACTGTATCTGCCCAGACGACATTCCTAATCGATTACATATGGAATTATTTCTATACGTCATTCTTGTATTCATAGCGCTAGATTTGAATCTGGTGGCCATAATTGGGACAAATTTTTTTCCAGCGCAAATTAGTTTTGCATTAATATGTCAGAATACCTAACAAGTTTCACTGCTATACGATAATTACAGCCTTCATCGGACCGCTGTGAGTAGTTGCACTTTAGTTATAAGCACTTGGTAGTTACGGCAAAGACTGTTTTTATAAACTTGTCGTGTGCAGACTAAATAATGGAAGATTTAACCCTCATTTCGGTCATCAGTCTTTTGATTGATTTGATGCAATCAGTCTGGAATTCCTTACTGAACAACACATTGGAAACTAACGAGCGAAAATATTATGACCACTGCCCACGGAGAATGAATGCTGCCTGGTGAACCCGCATGCACGCGGTGCCATAAGAAAGTATGTAACTGGAGCAGAGACGAACGAGTAATCATTACAGCGACTATACTTGCAACAAATGGGTAAATAAACTAACATCAGCGACTTTGACCAAGGGCATATTGTAATAGTTCGCCACCAGTGAGTGGCTAGGCTGGTCGGCTGTGACTTGCTACAGTCGTAGGCATCTGCGGTAAGTGATTCAGTGTTACTGAGAACACGAGTATGAGACAAAGTGCCTTATCACAGAACATAGAGACTCGCGTAGAGCCATCCAGATTTAGATTTCCTGCGATTTCTCTAAATCTCTCGAGACAAGTACTAAGATGTTTCCTTTGAAAGGGCACAACTGTTTTCCTTCCCCAACCTCCACACAATCGCAGCTTGTGCTCACTCCGTAATGACCTCGATTTCGACAGTATGTTAAACGTAAGCTTCCTTCCCTCCAAAGAACATAGAGGCTGGAGGTTGATGGTTCCCTTCCCAGTAAAGAACGATAGAGATGTGGAAGATCTGATGGCAGAGTATAATCCTCATGCAAGCACACAGTCTGGCGTGTATTGTTAAACATGCGGCTCTGCAGCAGTCACTCTCCACGCATTTTGATGCAGATCCAACAACATAGTCGATCACATCTGCTGTGTGGCACCGAGATGTAATCGTATATCAATGGAAACGTGTCAGCTGACTGGATTAATCATGTTTCTTGGTACGCTAGATCGACAGCTGTGTCAGCGTATTCCGTCATCCAGGCAAATGGCTGTTGGAGTCACACATTGTGCCATGAACGCATACTATGGGGCAAATTCTCCTGGGCTTCCATGGAACATGGCACCATGACTACTGAGTACCACGTGATTACTGTGGACCACTTCAATTGCTTCATGCGATAGCAATTAACAGCTAAATAAATGTCCATGTCACAAACAGCGATCGTGTTACAGTGGTCTGAGGAACATGATGCAGAACTCGTGTCATTGTCTGGGACAGCAAATTTGCTCAATCTCAGTCGAATAGCACACATCTGCCGGCCGGTGTGGCCGAGCGGTTCTAGGCGCTTCAGTCTGGAACCGCGTCGCAGGTTCGAATCCTGCCTCGGGCATGGATGTGAGTGATATCCTTAGGTTAGTTAGGTTTAAGTAGTTCTAAGTTCTAGGGGACTGATGACCTCAGATGTTAAGTCCCATTGTGCTCAGAGCCATTTGAAGCACATATCTGGCATGCTATTGGGGGCATTGTCCATGACCTACACCCTCTGTATCCTATTTTCCTGAAACTGCTTCACATTTGCGTAGACATTTGGTGATCATACTTCTGGAACCGGCAAAGCACTTGTAGAATAGGCCATACAGAACTACTGCTGTATTGAGTGCCGAAAATGGATCAACATGCTACTAAGCAGGTGGTAATACTGCTTTGGCACATTAGCAGTAGGGAAATAAAGATGAAGTGTTACCAGTCCGCACTGTTGCCAAATTTAATCGAGATGGCAGTTCTCGTGGGGGGGTCCACCCACATCCTCTCCCTGGGTGCATATGTGGCAATATGACGTGGTATCACCACCCCCACTCCTTCCGCCTCTTCAATTTCCCCTCTCCACCCACACTCCACCCCTTCCCATACTCCACTTCCCATCCTCTTCTCCACTTCTCCTCCCATATCCCACTTTTAAATTGGTGGGAAAAAGCGTCATTCAGTGCTGAGCTACTTGGGAGGAAAGATATAAGGTACAGTCTTTATTTACTGTTGTGGTAAGTGTGTTTCTGGTAGTGTTACCCTACTTCTGAACCATTTTACAACCGCCCCCACACTTGATCCCATCCCTGCTCCCACTTTTTCGAACACTCGTGTATGCATGTTCACATCAAAGTCTGAAGACCCACTCTTCTAGTCCATGGCAGACTGTGCTCGAAAGTATCCAGGGCTTCCCCCTGCCCATTCATGTGAGCTGGTGGGAGTGGAAGGTACTGTCATTATAGTTGGAGGGAAATGTGTTCAATCGGTGAGATGTTGGTGTTGGTCAGAGAGGAGTGTAATCACCGTATTATCTGTAAGCAAACAGCTGAGCACTGCATCCACAACCTCCTACAAAAAGAATGGAAGCCGGTGATGATGGACGAGTGTAATGAGAATACTTTTCGGAAAATAATGCTGATGCACTGGGATGGAATGAAGATGCATTTCACAACCCATAGAAACTATTGTCTGTGCTAGAGGTGTTTGTGTTTTTTGAAATTTCTGGTCAATCCACAGTGCAGGCGGCAAGTTCCCAACCCTGCCACAGCCCCCAGGCGTCGATCTTTACTGATCGCATGTGTCTGGCTGTTTACTGTTGGAATTCACTACAGATGCTTCCCGCTGCATTGCTACAGGCCTTATACGACAAACACTCGGCTACCGTTGTGCTCTCTTTATTTTTCATCAATTTCGTCCTATTCCAATACCCCTGAGAGGTTACCATGGTGTAGTTTCTGAGGATTTGTACACGGATACATGGTAAGAATAATAGGATGGCAAATTTTCACTCAAGTGTAGGAAGAGTTGCCTCCTACCGAACTACAAGTGAAATAGCTGCTCAGCAACTTTTACACAGTTATATGGTATGACGGGACGATGGAAATCTATCAGTGAGGTGTAGGAAGAGTTGCATCCTACCTATCGACAAGTGTATTGCAGCTGGGGAAAGTGTTCACACACGCACATGACAAGAAGGGATAGGACAGCAAACTATCACTGACATGTAGGTAGGCCACTACTTGCTAACACAACTGATGGAAAATACTTCACTGCTCTGATAACACGTCGAAACTGTCATGAAATATTCACCACTCATAAACAACAGACCATAATGCAACACATGCACTGAGAATTGAGGCAAATCGTTGCAATAACACAACCACTCTAAAAACTTACCACAAACGATCCTGCCAGGAGAGGGTGATGGTAGTTGCACATATGTGGTTACAGATGAAGCAGCTTAAAGCCAACCGAGTCTCCTATGTCTTTCCTCCCCCACCCCTGTAGGTAGGGACACTGGTTTCCTAGACCTGTTCTAGCCTGTAGTTGATGGTACACAAAGAGGTCCCTCTGCTGTCAGTGACATACTGTTTCTAATCTACCTAAATCAGATACAGGCAAAAGACTCAAGAACAGAACTCTTGGTGCATGCCGTTAAAGGTATTTCTCGGAAAGACTGGCCCTCCTGCAGCTACAGCGAAATACCCAGCTATCATCACGGATGAAGAACTGAACGGTCGACAGTAAAAACGTCTGGATGCTTCAGTACAGTCTCAAAATGGTTCCCAGCTAAGTAAAGTCCGGCTCATGTAGAAAAAACTTTGAAATAATATGTTCCATGTAAATGAAATACAAATGACACACACACACACACACACACACACACACACACGTGCACGCAAGCGACCATGTTATGACTGGAACTGCAGAAGATGCTAGGTATGTAAGAGAAGAAAAATATGTTTATCTTTTTTAATCTATTTTTATTGTTTCTCAAATTTTTATAACATCATTCTATTCACCATAAGATGTTATACTCGACATCGGTGCCGGTGGTGGTAAGGGCGATCAGGGGAGTGTGGTATAGGGAGTGGTGGCGTCGGTGAGTGGAGGCTATCATCGAGTGGCAGTGGGTACCACCACGGTGGTGGTGGTGGTGATTTTGTTAAATCGGGTATCGGTCTTAGTGGCTGGGGACTATCTGATATTCCACTTGCAAATAATGATAACTGTTTACAAGAGTTACCTGCAGATATTTTGTTTATGATAATTACATCAAGACATAGTACTTCACATTCAATTCCCACAGGATAAAAACAAATGAAACTATCTTGTTGGCTTGTCATCTCATATGAAGTCTGTGCCGCGAATCCTCGGCCTTATTATGCTACCGACCGAGCCAACTCTGTATTTACTTGACACGCTGACTCGGCAAGGGATCCTCGGCTACAGTGCATTTCTCTGGTTACGTCTTAAGAGCCATATCTCACTCTGTTCACTTTACCTCATGAAAACATGGACCAATTTAGTTTGTCGCATCATATAGTCCTTATCTGCTTGAATATATAAACTACTTTAACATTAGTACAGGGTTATTACAAATGATTGAAGCGATTTCACAGCTCCACAATAACTTTATTATTTGAGATATTTTCACAATGCTTTGCACACACATACAAAAACTCAAAAAGTTTTCTTAGGCATTCACAAATGTTCGATATGTGCCCCTTTAGTGATTCGGCAGACATCAAGCCGATAATCAAGTTCCACCCACACTCGGCGCAGCATGTCCCCACCAATGAGTTCGAAAGCATCGTTGATGCGAGCTCGCAGTTCTGGCACGTTTCTTGGTAGAAGAGGTTTAAACACTGAATCTTTCACATAACCCCACAGAAAGAAATTGCAAGGGGTTACGTCAGGAGAGCGTGGAGGCCATGACATGAATTGCTGATCATGATCTCCACCACGACCGATCCATCGGTTTTCCAATCTCCTGTTAAAGAAATGCCGAACATCATGATGGAAGTGCGGTGGAGCACCATCCTGTGGTACGTTTAGCTTCCTGCTTGCTTTATTCGTCGACTTCCGCGGGCTACGTGTGAAACTTGCCCGCACGCGCTCAACCGTTACTTCGCTCACTGCAGGCCAACCCGTTGATTTCCCCTTACAGAGGCATCCAGAAGCTTTAAACTGCGCATACCATCGCCGAATGGAGTTAGCAGTTGGTGGATCTTTGTCGAACTTCGTCCTGAAGTGTCGTTGCATTGTTATGACTGACTGATGTGAGTGCATTTCAAGCACGACATACACTTTCTCGGCTCCTGTCGCCATTTTGTCTCACTGCGCTCTCGAGCGTTCTGGCGGCAGAAACCTGAAGTGCGGCTTCAGCCGAACAAAACTTTATGAGTTTTTCTACGTATCTGTAGTGTGTCGTGACCATATGTCAATAAATGGAGCTACAGTGAATTTATGAAATCGCTTCAATCATTTGTAATAGCCCTGTATAAATGAATTTCAAAATATGTGCAGCGCAATGGAGCACCTCTATAGGTTTGTATGAGTGAACAAAGTTTACGCAGGATTTAAACAACCTGCAGCTCATTGAATCACTAATCTGAGAGTCGAACTTATGCTCATCCACCCCGTTACCATCATTCTTACCGCTTCCATAGAACATCGCACCTCAACGGATTATTGACACGTGGCATTCAGATGCACTGTGTGGGGTCTTGCCCGCACGTTGCTAATATGGTGTCTACGGGATGCAGCGTTCTCGGAATGCTATACAACAGTTTCAAACAAATAAGATTAGTAGTTTTATTTCCATAAAGCAAACTGACAATACTTAACTGTCTTTACAGCAAATATCGTTAGGGGGAGGCGACATGAAAACAGTACAGTAATTGGTATACACAGAGTCCAAGGAAACACTTGACACTGACAGCGTGGCACTAATCACGTTGCACACTCGGGCCGATCTTGTGCGGCCCAGACTAGCAGGAGCTGCGTTTAATGCAGCTTTTGCAGGGGGCGGGCCTGGCATGGCGCGGTCCTGTTCTGCGCACCATTGGCCGCCGTTTCTTCACTGCCTTCTCTGGTCTTTCGTTTCGTTTCGCATCTTCGTTACGGCGTTTGTGGTTACGCCAGAACGCAGTAGGGAAAAAAATGTTATCTACTACGCAAACAGGATGCCAGTTGCTCTTTCACAATGCATCCAACACTACCTTATACATTGAAATATGATTTATGTAATTCACAGTCATGAAACGATGTCGACACAGAAATTTGTTTCTATATGTAGTATTTCATAAAGATTTAATTTTTGTGAGTGGCGCTATTTACTATATTAGATGGCGCTTCGGGGGTACCTAACTTTGACGTCTCGGTTACAACATTGGCTTCCGATGTCTGTGACAGAAAACCGTGTGTAGCAAAGTAATAATATGCAATCACTCACTAGGTTACACAGCCTCAGCGCATTCAGAACTCAGATCACACCTCATCCCTAAGCACAGGACTGATTTGCTAACGTATCTGCTACGCCTTTGACACTGAGTACATCTGTGGTAACCCCTCTTTAAATCATCGAGCCTCCAGAAACTTCTCAATACCACTGAATGAATCGTTACACAAAGAAGGGGATGGAAATCAAGGTATCTGATATGACTAAGGATGAGCTATAGTGCAATTATAGGGAGGTAATAAAATAGTCTGCATGAGGTCCTCTGGAACTCTAACTACCCGAACAACTCTGCAAAGACAGAGACTGTCAGTTTAAGGCCGAAATAAAAAAAAAATACACACTGCGAAATTGACACACAGCTCATCTGCATGACGAGATGTATTTTCATCCTAGCAGAAAGCGTGCGAGATTAAATTCTGTGGTCATGCACTTAGGTTCAACCCACTCCACTTCCTTCTCTTCCGTCTCCTCCTTCTCCTCCTCTTATTCCACATCCTCCTCCCGCCACTCAATCGCGTTGAGAAGATAATCTATTTCACCCCAGATCTCGTGCTCTGCGGGTAACAAAAGATTTATTGCTTATATCGTTAAACTTGCTGATGAATTTGTGATTTGAAGTGTTGATAAGTGTTTTCAGCTGCACGGAAAGCACCTTAATGACACACACACACACACACACACACACACACACACACACACAAACGGTTTAGTGGTAAACACTATGGTGTACTCCATCTCACCATCCGCCACCACCTGTGGCAACTCGCCTGCAGATACCAAAGGAAAAAGTAATTACATCACTGAGACTTATTGGCTTATGGTTCAAATTGTTCTGAACACTATGGGACTTAACTGCTGTGGTCATCAGTCCCCTAGAACTTAGAACTACTTAAACCTAACTAACCTAAGGACATCACACACAGCCTTGCCCGAGGCAGGATTCTAACCTGCGGCCGTAGCGGTCGTGCGGTTCCAGACTATAGCGCCTAGAACCACTCGGTCACTTCGACCGGCTGGGAGTTATTAATCCAAAATTGTATCTACTGACTGCAGCTACGCAACGACTTCATCACATGCTTCCGTTAAATTCCTTTGTGTTCACTGGTTCAAATGGTTCAAATGGCTCTGAGCACTATGGGATTTAACATCTATGGTCATCAGTCCCCTAGAACTTAGATCTACTTAAACCTAACTAACCTAAGGACATCAAACAACACCCAGTCATCACGAGGTAGAGAAAATCCCTGACCCCGCCGGGAATCGAACCCGGGAACCCGGACGCGGGAAGTGAGAACGCTACCGCACGACCACGAGCTGCGGACTGTTCACTGGTGTGTAATACTACATTTTATTATGGAAATAACTGTGTCAGATACAGTGCTTTGAGTACGAACCAAAGACGTTACTCCCTGCATAAGGAAAGTGAAAATTATCATAGCATTGTTCTGATTTTTGTTATCTCTGTTGCTGAACGTAATTGTAATGACTCCGATTTTCATTTTGCTCTGATAATATAATATATAACTGTGAATATTACGTACTACAACTTGTTAATAACAGCAACAGTTGTATCCAAGGAACAAATATGAAGGAATAAATGAGTGCTCATGCATGATACAAAATGAGATGAGACTCGAACGAACATCTTACTCTTTCCAGTAGCTCTAATTACTATAGAGAGTTTCAGTTATATTATGTCGACATGGAGTTGGTGAGAGGCTGTGGAGGTTGACGTACGAACCTGCAAATAAGCACGGAGACTTTCAACAGACTCAAGAGAAATCTGCTTCAGCTCTATATCAATATATTACTACATGACGAAACACAGACAAGGCGAGTTTAGTTTCGATAGACATTTCTGTACACCATTTGAAAAAGAAGGATATATGCTTATCTTGTTAATAAAACCAGAAAACACTATAAAAATGACGATACAATCTGTCTACCGTGACAGGACTGATCTTGAGTTTGCATCATACATTGCAACACACTGTATTTATTACAAATTTTGTACATGTTACTGATATTGTTTTTCTTTTGCATGTACGATTGATGGAGTATTGCAGAGAAGATACATGTACAGGAGCAAAACTTAAGATCGAATAATCGTAACATTGGACGACTACACGGCAGCGTACCAAAAAAAAAAAAAAAACAAACCACACAATCCACCTTAAGTCCACAAGTGGCTCATCGGGACCATCCGACCGCCATGTCATCCTCAGGTGAGGATGCGGATAGGAGGGGCCCGCGTCAGCACACTGATCTCCTGATCATTATGATGGTTTTCTGTGACCGGAGCCGCTACTGTTCGTTCGAGTGGCTCCTCTATTGGCATCACGAGGCTGAGTGCGCCCCGAAAAATGGCAACAGCGCATGGGGACCCGGATGGTCACCTATCCAAGTGCCGGCCACGCCCGACAGCGCTTAACTTCGGTGATCTGACGGGAACCAGTGTATCCACTGCGGCAAAGCCGTTGCCTAATGCACGAAAAGCAGGTGAATATTTTCATTTCTGCCACTGCCGACTCTTTTAAAGGCTGTAGAAGCGAGTTATTAGTAGCAGACAGGCACTTTTATTGTAGATTAGACGTAGTCAGTGTGAACAATTTGTTTGTGTCAACCACATGTGCGACGTTGATGCTACACAGTCCGAATTAGATTTTTGTTTTTTGATGTGCTGTTTCAAAGTTACAATCAAGCACGTTATTGCAAGAAAAAACTGTACACTCAGCTGTAATTCCAGAGCTGTCACAAGCAGTAGGAGATGTTACTCGTGGACAGCGTATTATTATCAAGTAACTCACACAACAAGCAGAGCAGTTTATGGAGGTTTCCCATCAGAGGACGAAGATAACCGGCGGACAACTACTGTTGTGCAGAAGATTCAGTCAGCGGTAAAAGAAGTCAAGTAAGATAAGATATTTCTAGCTAAGAAATTGTCAGAGGTTTGCAAGAAACTCGAACTCAATTAAGTGAACAATTTTATGAATGTTGTAACCGAGACGTCGAAGTTAGGTATCCCCAAAGCGTCTTCTAATATAGTAAATAGCGCCACCCACACAAATTATTTTTTTACGAATAACTACATATAGAAACAAATTTCTGTGTCGACATTGTTCATGACTGTGAATTAAATAAATCATATTTCAATTTATAAGGTAGTTACGGGTGCACTGTCAATAAACAACTGTCATTCTGTTTACGTATTTCATGCATAGTAGTCAATATTTTTTCCCTACTGTGTTCTGGCGTAACCACAAATGGAAGACATCAGTCAGCAAATGAACAATCTACGTGATTCTTAGCAGGATAATTACTCGTTCATTACTGAAATGAGAGCATGACAATGAGAGCTAGTCAAAAGCACCCCACACAACAATCTTTTAAACAACATGAGCAAGTACAGATACAAAGACCACCGTACCCGAATGTAACGCCAGATCATGTGAGTGATTATGCAGCATTACATATGTAAGTAAAATTAATTAAGCATACAAAATTTCCATCTTATCTACATCTACATCGATACTCTGCAAATCATATTTAAGGGCCTGCAGAAGGTTCATCGAAACACCTTCGCAATTCTCTGTTTCTCCAATCTCGTACAGCGCGATAAGACGACCACACACATCTTTCCGTACGAGCTCTGATTTCCCTTGTTTTATCATGTTGACCGCTTCTCCATATGTAGGCCGGTGTCCACAAAATATTTTGGCATTCGGAGGAGAAAGTTGGTGATTGGAATTTCGTGAGAAGGTTCCGCTGCAACGATAAACGCCTTTGTTTCAATGATGTCCACCGCAAATCTTGTATCGTTTCAGTGACAGTCTCTCCCATATTTCGCGATAATACAAAACGTACTGCCCTTCGATGTACTCCGTCAATGCTATCTGGTAAGGATTCCACACCGCGCAATAGTATTCTAAAAGAGGACGGACAAACGTAGTGCAGGCAGTGTCCTTAGTAGGTCTGTTACATTTTCTATGTGCCCTGCTAACAAAACGCAATCTTTGGTTAGCCTTCCCCAAAACATTTTCTGTGTGTTCCTTCCAATTTAAGCTGTTCGTAATTGTAATTTCTAGGTATTTAGTTGAATTTAGGGCCTTTAGATTTGAGTGATTAATCGTGTAACCGAAGTTTAACGGATTCCTTTTAGCACTGGTGTGGATGACCTCACACATTTAGTTATTAAGGGTCAACTGTCAATTTTCGCACCATACAGATATCTTTTATAAATCGTTTTGCTAATTGTTTTGATCCTCTGATGCCTTTATTAGTCAATAAAAGATAGCGTCATCTGCAAACAACATAAGACGGCTGCTCAGATTGTCTCTCAAATCGTTTATACAGATAAGGAACAGCAAATGGCCTATAACACTACCTTTGGGAGTCAAGAAAACTGTGGAATCAGTCGCTTAGTCATTTAGATCATTTAGTTTTACCTAGAATCTGGACAGAAAGTCAGGAGATAAGTTATGTTAATGGCCATATATTAGGTGACGGAGCCCTTAGGACAGTTGAAGCAGCAGAAACTTGAATACATATGCCGAATTCGGGAATGCATTTATTGCAAGGTATTGGCCTGCTACAATACAAGAGAGAATCCGTAAGCAGATTTACAATACGGTACCACGCAATTCACAGTTAGGTACGTTAAGCAGATACTTTGAGCATTATCATAATAAGACGAAATATTTATCGGAACCAGTATCTGCCAAAGACCTTATTAGAATATTAAAGGCGAAGCTATTTTATGACATTCAAAATAAATTATTGCATGCCAGTGAGATAAATTCTGACGAACGTTTTGTACGTGAATCCCTGCTGATTACGCTCCTGTAACAGTTATTCAAGACTTGAAGGCTTGAATTAACTGTGACATGCTGAAGTATTGCATTGATAATGGCGAGTTATCAGCCGAAATCTGAATTTCCTTTAATAAATCCATAAAGAAACGAGTGATGGCTACTCCCCAGAGTTTTGAAGGTCATATCACAGTCATTGAGTGCATTCCACATTCCATGTGGAAGGTAATTTGATATTGTCATGTTCCTAATCTAGGAAAAAGTGTTCAGCAAATAACAAGGAAATATCAAATACGTCAAAAGGCTAAACCTTCAAACCACAGTGTCTGTGGAGTTTTACATCCGATCATCACAGGAGAACCACTACAGACTGTATGTGTTGATGTAATGGGACACCTACCCACTAAGAGAGGAAATGTTAAATACTTACAGGATTTTACGACCTGTTTACCAAATATATGAAACTGTATCCGATCCGCATGTATACCGCGCAGTCCATCATCAATAGTCCCGCAAATGATTACATTCCTCATGTTTCCAAGCCAGGTGTGTTATTGTGAGACAATGCTGTCAAATTTATGGCACACTGGTAGAAAAGGTACTTAAGATACAACGGGATAAAGCAAATTTTGATCTCCAGATTGTCTGAAATCGTAACCAATGGCGAGGTTGTTTCGTGAATTAAACAGATCTATCTGCGCATATTGCCACCGTAAAGAAAGATAGTGGATAGACTAATCATAGCCATTCGAATAAGTATACAATAATTTGACTCTCTCGTCAACTGAAGCTACGCCAACGGTACTTATGTTTAATAAAAAGGAAAACAATGAGTGGATCAATTGTTTTCCGAAGATAAATGCTGTAATAGAACCTAGGGAGACCATGATTCGTTAAGCATTAGATAAGATGAAGGGAAAAGCACAACAGAGGATGAAGTACTATGAGCAGCTGTTGAACAGGACGCAACTACAACCCAGTGGTAACAAAGCTGTTACTGAAGAGCCATCCAAAGGCGTCATTGCTTGAGAAGGAAAACGAAAAATGATCTCCTGTGTACTCAGTGCACCTTCGGATTATATCAGTACTAATTGCTGGTGCGTATGTCTTACGTTACATTACTAGTACCAATATGAAGGTGATGCATCTGCATCAGGACGTAAAACCATATTATTCTGAAGACTGATGTAATCAGTGAGAAAAATATTCTCTTATATTGTTTAGTGATTAGTTTTGGGTTAATGGTTGTTCTCAGATACATTCGTATGTCACTGACAAACAATATTGAGATATATCATTCGTTCAGACACAATATTATGTTGTTTGTGTTACATATATATTAATATAAGTGTATATGACATTGTGGCAGCAGTTTTATTATGCAGTTTTGTATTTTTTGTGTTATTACGTTAGTAATGATTTGTTTCAACTTTCACTGAAGAGAATACAAGTGATTAGTTCCATCATTGCAACACACAGAGAACAGACTCTGCTACCTCTCCATAAATCTTAATTTTAGCTGTATCTATCTATTAGTTATACAGATATCTGGGCGACGTCTGTTCGACTCCTTTTTTTTACTTTTAGTGATTTTTTTGTGGTTAGAACACCCATCACCGTGTGATGCGTCAGTAGACACGGATATGAAAATGTACAGCCGCAATCCATGCAAGTGTCCATTGTAATTTTGCATACTTTAGCTTACCCGTAGTAAAGAGTATAAGGCATGCGTGTACAGGAATGACTGTGTGCCTGTCTGTATTCTAAAGACATTGGGACGCAGCGTTTTCGTACAACAATTTAGTTATGTGATCTATTCTGCAATGACTTTCAAAGTCACATAAACATGTGTACAAACTTTGTGTAGTGATTGACATGATCTTTGTATTGTATGTGGGGTTTAACAAGACAATTCACGTTGTTATTTTGTGATCAGTTGCGCTACCACGTGGCGAAATGCGATCATTCATGAACGCTAAATTAGTGTCACGGATGTCAAATAGTACAATTTGCAATGAACTGCCATGTCGTAATGGATCATTACATTTCTACAATCATCAAATGAAGCGCTCACTAAAGACATTTTGTGATCTCATGATAATCGAAAGAACATTGTGCTCTCGAGTTTTCGCTAATTCATGCTCTCCAAAAGCTTCATATTAGTTGTGGTAACAATTCCTAAGATTCTTGGGGGCAAACCTAAATCCCAATCTCAAAAGACTACAGATTCGTCACGTGAGAATGGATTACACATAAGACCTCATCCACGCCTTACAGATGCAGTTGAAATTACCTGTCAAAATTCTAATAAACTATGACGCTGATTTTTCCTTATCCCATCATCGAGCTGCTCCCCGCACCAACCCGAAGGAAGGTTATGTTGTGATGTGATGTTGGGCAACTGTTCTGTCACATTCATCATTTGTCGCCGCTCGGGATTGGCCGAGCGGTCTAAGCGCTGCAGTTGTGGGCTGTGCGGATGGTCCCGGCGGAGGTTCGAGTCCTCCCTCGGGCGTGTGTGTGTGTGTGTGTGTGTGTGTGTGTGTATTTGTCCTTAGGATAATTTAGATTAAGTAGTGTGTAAGCTTAGGGACTGATGACCTTAGCAGTTAAGTCCCATAAGATTTCACACATACAACATCATTTGCCACCGATACGACGACAAAAGGCTACAAGTTATGCAACAAACCTAATTAGTCCTGTCAATATAGATTGATTCACACATTGGAGTTCTCAGTGCTGAAGGACTCAATGCGGTTTTTCCTGGTTTTCCCCTTCATTCCTGCTCTAATGAGAAGAAAAGCTATAATCCAAGATTGTTTTTTTGAATGTTGAGACCTTAATGAAACACTGTGAACATAATGCAACAGTTAAACATACATCACTACAAGCAAATGCAGTTCTAGATTAATACATAGTTGTTGTCATGACACTTATGATCAGTCTTTAACTGGAGAATGGAATGTAAACGTACGAACGTATTAGTAGTGATGTAGTGTGAAAACATATAAAGAATATTGTAGTCAGTAATTTAAATGTAAACTTTGAACTAAATGATGCAGGAGTGCAGCATCAGTCCGTAACTCACTCTCCAGTACACTTGGGGAGACCACAGTATTATCACATTTTACTACGGAAGTAACTGTGCAAGATTACTATGCTATGTGTAGGAACCAAAGTTGTTACTCCTTGTATAAGAAAAGCGAACATTATCATTGCTTTATCTCTGGTTTTTATTATCTCTGTTGTTGAATGTAATGTAAATCAGTCTGACATTATACGTGCTCCGATAAAGAAAAAAGGAACTTACAGTTGTGAATGTCGCGTATTACAACTCGAGTAAAATTTGTACACAAGAAATAAATAAATGAGTGCTCATCTGTGATAAATTATTAGGTGAGATTCAAACGCAGATGTTACGTTTGTTAGTCACTCTAATTACTATAGAAATTTTTAGCTACATTACGTAGAATTGGAGTTGGAGAGACGATGGGAAAATTGGTGCTCGAACCTGCAATCAAACATGGCGACTTTCAACAGATTTAAGATCGCGCAACAAGAAAACCACCATAGCTCTTTACCAATATATTGCCACATTGCAAAACACACGCACAAGATGAGTTTTGTTTCAATGGATATTTAAATACATCACTTGAAAGACAGGAATACATGCTAATCCTGTCTATAAAACCATAAAATACAATAAAAATAACAGTGTAGTAGATATTGTATCTCCTCCCCACATGGAACTATCCCTCTCCACACATGCCTCCTCCTCTATAAAACCATAAAATACAATAAAAACAACAGTGTAGTAGATATTGTATCTCCTCCCCACATGGAACTATCCCTCTCCACACATGCCTCCTCCTCATCTCAGAGTGCTGTGGGGAAAAAAAAAACAAAAGATTCACAGTCAGTATTTCAAACTAGATTTGTATGTGCATTAATAAACACCCACCATTGCTGTTAAGTGAATAATTACTGAGAAAGCCCGCATCTCGTGGTCGTGCGGTAGCGTTCTCGCTTCCCACGCCCGGGTTCCCGGGTTCGATTCCCGGCGGGGTCAGGGATTTTCTCTGCCTCGTGATGGCTGGATGTTGTGTGCTGTCCTTAGGTTAGTTAGGTTTAATTAGTTCTAAGTTGTAGGGGACTGATGACCATAGATGTTAAGTCCCATAGTGCTCAGAGCCAATTACTAAGAAATACAGACTTACACTGTGCCTTCGGAGCCATAGTTTGAACAGCTCGACACCAACATAAATAGCTGCTTGAGATGAGGACAGGGGAGGGGGGTTGCTGAATGCTGTGAACTGAATAGTTTATTCACCAAACCCAGAGTGCTAATACTAAATCTATATTAGATGGTATATTGCCTTTGAGAACCATCGATGTTCTGGTCCCTGCTAGTTCAGAGGATTTAAAAAGCAGGATTTTCAGAATGGATTTTTATTTAGACGACGCAGACGTTGAATTCGACAAAAAGAAAAGCACTTTATATGGTTGCTGACATGCAGAACGAGAACCTGCGGTTAAGGGCTACTACAATTTCTCTTACTAAACTCAGCATGAGAGCTGCTTGTGATTGTGGAGCACTACATAACGATTTAGTTCACTGGATCAGAATGTTGATAATTTACAGAAGCAGTGGGAATAGTGTTAATCCACAGAAGATATTGTGTAATTGACCAACGGTGTAGTGTGCTTGCTTCTGTACATTTGCATGTGGGAATCTCAACGCTGGTTTTCTACGGTGAATTCCTTTCATTAGGTGATTTCGCTTTAGCTGAAAATACGAAGGCAATTCGGAAAGTAATTGGAAACCGCTGTGAAAATAAAAATTTTTTACTTGCAGTAGTTAGTTACATCTTGCAGCTACTTCTATACACTGCTGCCGCTTTGAGTTAGACGTTTATAGTAGCGTTGCACCAACTTTCTAGTACACTTGTCATCGAAGGCAGTCGCCATTGGTTTCCTGTAATTCTCTACGCCCGTCTGCAGCTCCTTATCTGTGCCAAAATGTTGTCTTCATAGCCAGCGGTTCATGTGAACAGAAGTGAAACTCAGGACGAGATAATTACTAACTGTGTATTGTGGGTGATCAAAAACTTACGTCGAAAACGCTGCAGGAGCATCTTCATTGCTCTACAGAGTGTGGCCGAGAACTGTAATGAAGAACAAAATGTGTGACAGTTACGTTACGTGGGCTGCACAACATCAGGCGAAGTCCCTCACCAGGCCCTCTTACTTGGCAGGAGACGCTGTTTTCTACTATCTTTACGTCCTCGATGTGATCTCTGAATTGAAAAGAGCGACGTGCCGCGATCAAAGGGCATATTATAGACACTACCCAACATAGCTGTGCAAAAATTCATCGGATTTCCAAAGTGGTTTCCATTTCGCTACTAGTCGGAACTTTCTTTCCGAACAGCCCTCGTATATAAGCATCTGCTTTTTTCCCGTTTTTCTGTAGGACCAAGGCTTGCGTTCACTAGCAGAATAACAGAGAATTTGCTTTCCTGTTTCTTTTTGACTATTTTGAATAGTTCTTCGATTATAAGAGGATTACGTCTGTATTCTCCTTAGACGCTTTTATCCTGACGCTTTTAGCCGGTACCGCTCACAAGAAAACTACGTCTATGCATCACGGAATGTTCGCTCAATATTGATTAACATTATTGGCGAAGTATTCTACCCATCATACTGTGTGAAATTAGTTAGGTGAATATAAGTTTAAGAACTGTTGGATGGTGTTAAGTGCTTATTTTCTAGTATATTCAACGGAAGATTCAGCGTTCTCAGTCCAGTATTCATTGTAGTAAACGTAAGTTCATACTACCAGAGTGACTTTACATCTGTTTAAGTGGAAATTTTATTGATTTTAGTACTATATTCCCTGTTTGCACTGTCACAGTGTTCGTTTTACAAGCATAAGAAATCACCCTTTACATAATGTGAGGTGACGTCTGTTGGCAGAATATTCCGTTGTAGCTGGCGTAAGAATAACGTGTGTCTTGGGAGTATACGAGAGTAGGTACTTCATGCAGCAAAGGAGTGTTCGTGTATATTCAGTCACATTTTTAAATAAATGAGTAGTTATTACAGCAATTGAGCTGTAACACAGCAACACTTTAGGCAGATAGTCCATGAGGAGCATGTGAGCTGTGTAAAATTCCTCCACCATCTGTTCACCCACCGTCTGTATAGGAAAAATGACTCTTTCTCAGCCGCGCGGGGTAGCCATGCGGTCTTAGACGCCTTGCCACGGTTCGCGCGGCTATCCCCGTCGGAGATTAAAGTCCTCTCTTGGCCATGTGTGTGTGTGTGTGTGTGTGTGTGTGTGTGTGTGTGTGTGTGTGTTGTCCTTAGCGTATGTTAGTTCACGTTAAATTAAGTAGTGTGTAAGCCTTGGGACCGATGACCTTAGCAGTTTGGTCCCATAGGAACTTGTCAACAAGTGTTGACAGCAAGATTTTTACTCAAATAGATGTTCCATAAGGCGGCAGTCTGTGAGGCGAGCTGAATATCTCATCCTTCCATATTATACGAGAACACACAGACAGAAAGAAAGCTTTTATCTGGTACAGTGGAGCGTCTGAAACCTCTTCCAGGCAGCCTTCAGTCAGTTCACATGAAAAGGTTGAATAGACGTGAGTGATGAGAGGTTATAGCCGCATGCAACGGCGGACACCACTCTCCACTTGTCAGAGGGGCGGAGTTGGCTGATCGGCGCACGGTGAGGTGACTAGTATAAAAGCCTGTGTGTATCTCGTTAACGCAGGACGTGTTACTTCAGTGTTTTTACTACATCAGTCTGGTTTTACTTAGCCGAGGACCACTTTCAGACTGTGCTGAAACATCCAAAACGGTTGAAAGAACACCGCTGTTGGCCATTCAGGTCTTCATCCGTGAGGGACAGCCAAGTATTTGGCTATTCTTGCTGGAGGGCCAGTCCTTACGAGAAATACGTTTAACGGCTTGTAGGAAGCATCCTGTCCTTGAGTCTTTTGTCTGTGAGTGATTTCTGCAGCACGAAAACTGTGGGCGACTGCCGGCAGCTGGATCTGTCTGTTTACCATCAGTGACAGGATAGGACAAGCTCAGAAAACTGGTTATCACTACCTAAGGGAGGAGGAGAGGGGGGGAGGAGGGAACGTAGGAGGGAAGATAAGGCTCATTCTCAGCTGGTTAGTCTGCACCTGAACACGAAGGCAAACATGCATACAGCTGCTGACACTCTCTTCTGTCGAGGTTATATGGGGTCGGTTTTTCCCTATTCCCAGTATTTTTTAATGACACCCTCTGGTGTCTCTGTTGTCAGTCTTCAAACTTCGAGGCGACCATACACATCAGCGCGACCGGAAAAATGTTGTGGCAGGGGCAATGAGTAAAGTGTGGGGGTGGGGGATGGCCGAGTGCGGAGGCAGCCGTAGGGCAATCCATGAGCAACGTAACACCACCAAGAACACATTTCTCGCCAAAATAAATAAATATAGACTGTACCATACATCCTCCCTTTCTAGTAACTCAGCACCGAATGACGTTTTCACATCAATTCGCAAGTGGTAGAGGTGAGGGTAAGTGGAAGATGTAATATATCGTTGTCACATCTACATTCCAGGGAGAGGAGTTGGGGGAACCTCCAAGAAGAGCCGCCATATTCAATAAATTTGCCAATAATTCAGACTGGCATCATTTTGGCTTCCCTCCCCTACTATTGGTATGAGACATATCATTCAACAATATAGTCCCATTTTCAGTATTGTCTATCCGGAGTACCAGTAAAAGAGGGAATCACATTCATGTATGTAGCATCTTTCTAACAAAATGTATTCTTGTTTCAGATGAAGCCAGTAACCGAAAGGACGGAGCAGCTCCTGTTGGCAGGAAAACCGTTTTACCTAGCGTGCAAATTATTTGGCCTGATGTCGTTTACGGTCGACGCCGCTACTGCAACTCTAAAGAGGTCACAGACGGATATTATCTACGCAAGCCTCGCCAGTCCACAGCAGTTACTATGTGCATGTGTTGCGTCATACTTCGTGCTGCAGACAAGACAGACGTCTTCTGTGGTAAAATTTCTGATGGTAACAGTAGCTCTTCAGTATTCATCCCTGTCCTTCATTGCGATTGTTACCGACATCGTCTGTAACACAAGTAAATACCAAAAGATGCTTAGCTTGGTAGCATCATCTGATAGATGCCTGGCTATCGACGTAAGACTGATAAGGGAATCATCATCCAAGTTTGTTAAGATGCAGTTATCAATAGCGCTTTTATTTTATTGCTTGATGTTCAGTATCCTCTTCACTGGAGATATAAAGCAAAATGACATAATAATATCAGTATCTATGATAAATTGTTATGGATCGTCTATGATGACACTCTTACGTTTCGCAAACCTGCAGTTGATTGTCAAGAACAGGCTGTCATTACTGAACATGTACCTCACGAAGATGAAAGACAGAGCAGCTGATAAGCAGAAGTATTCAGGCAGACGTTCGGAACGGAACAGTACTTCAGGTTTCTCTGACAGAGACTTTCACTGCACACCGTCTGCTGTGCGAGCGCTTAGCCGATGTTATGTGGCACTGCGTGAGTTGTCAGCGCTGGTGGCGTCTGCTCACCAAATTTTTCTGATTCTTTACCTCGCAGCATTATCGTCAGTTGTTGTGGAAATGGCTTACTTCATTGTTACGAAACCATTGTTATCTAGCCCAAAAGAGTATAGCAGCTTATGGTATTCATGGTGCGCCTTAATCTACAACGCAAGTACTATGGCTATATTCGTTCTACCAGCTCACTGGGTGTCTTCCGAGGCAGACCTCACAGCGAGGCTGTGCTCGCAGCTTCTGCTGGGAACGAGGAGTTGGGTGGACGACACACAGCGAGAACTGCGGAAGCTGGTGCTGCAGGTGTCCTCTGGCCGTCCCACGACCAGTCTGATGGGAGTGCTCACTCTAGATCTGGCAGTCGTCTCCGGCTTCATCTCCGTAGTAACGACCTACACAGCCCTCCTTCTCACCTTCTTTCCCGCAGGTATGGCGATCATATCCTATTTATTAATTTACTTATTTGACCTATATGATTAGGACCCTCATGCCCTCTCTTTAATCGTCAGGTTTCATATCGTATGACGAGTACGTTTACAAAATATTTACCCGCGAAATAACAGTAAAAATAGTGTTAAAAGGTAGGAGACAATGTAATAGCAGAAGTAAAGCTGTGAGGACGGTGTGTTAGTCATGCTTGGGTAGCTCAGATGGCAGAGCACTTGCCCGCGAAAGGCGAAGGTCCCGAGTTCGATTCTCGGTCCGTTACACAGTTTTAATCTGCCAGGAAGTTTCATTTCAGTGTTAAAATAATTTGAGTGTTTGACGCAGCAGGGTGACTATGAAGTAATAAAGTTAATACTGGCAGTACTTGTACTACTGCAGCTGTTGCCACTAATAATGATAACAGTAGTAACAATAATGACAACAGTAACAACAGTAATAGTGACAGATATAAAAAGAATTAATGGGTGTATGAAATAGGTTTTTCTGATATAGCGGTTTCTGGGGAAAGGAAATACAAGGAGATTGCGCCAGCTAAGAACACTGAAAGGAGGATATAAGATGAACATCAACAAAAGCAAAACGAGGATAATGGAATGCAGTGAAATTAAATCGGGTGATGCTGAGGGAATTAGATTAGGAAATGAGGCACTTAAAGCAGTAAAGGAGTTTTGCTATTTAGGGAGTAAAATAACTGATGATGGTCGAAGTAGAGAGGATATAAAATGTAGACTGGCAATGGCAAGGAAATCGTTTCTGAAGAAGAGAAATTTGTTATCACTGAGTATAGATTTAAGGCTCAGGAAGTCGTTTCTGAAAGTATTTGTATGGAGTGTAGCCATGTATGGAAGTGAGACATAGACGATAAATAGTTTGGACAAGAAGAGAATAGAAGCTTTCGAAATGTGGTGCTACAGAAGAATGCTGAAGATTAGATGGGTAGATCACATAACTAATGAGGAGGTATTGAATAGAATTGGGGAGAAGAGGAGTTTGTGGCACAACTTGACAAAAAGAAGGGACTGGTTGGTAGGACATGTTTTGAGGCATCAACGGATCACAAATTTAGCACTGGAGGGCAGCGTGGAGGGTAAAAATCGTAGAGGGAGATCAAAAGATGAATACACTAAGCAGATTCAGAAGGATGTAGGTTGCAGTAAGTACTGGGAGATGAAGAAGCTTGCGTGCGATAGAGTAGCATGGAGAGCTGCATCAAACCAGTCACAGGACTGAAGACCACAACAACAACAACAAAGACCACTGGTAAATAGGGAAGATCTGGGTGGAAGGATGGATGTACAAAGGTAACGAATGCATATGAGGACAGTGGTAATATATCATCAACTGTCTTCTCAAGCTTAAGATGTTATTCTGGTTTCTAATATAATGTAGAAGTTATTGCCGGGTAGGGTTCCAGCTACTGCAGAAGACTTAGAGATAGTGACTGAATGATGTAGTGAGTCGAAAAGGAGTTTTGTCTGGTGGAGTGTTTCTGCCATGTTTTCCAGACGAGAGAGTTAAGAG
Organism: Schistocerca americana; assembly: GCF_021461395.2. Lineage (NCBI taxonomy): Eukaryota > Metazoa > Arthropoda > Insecta > Orthoptera > Acrididae > Schistocerca > Schistocerca americana. The sequence goes on along the minus strand of NC_060122.1, from coordinate 132,600,813 downwards.
CGAAAGGAGATATGAGGGACAATGTTGGTTCATATGACAATATAAAAACAGAGGGTGTATATTGACAGTCTGATTTTAGAATATATTGATAGTCTTATTTTTGAAATTTTATTCCATATATTTTCCTCCGAATTCTGAAACTGGCGCGATAAAACACAGGAAGTGTTAGGTTACTTATAGCTTTGACAGAAAGTTGACTCCAATTACCAAAAGACATAAAATGGAATCAATTACTGATGTCATTTAAGGTGTACACTGAGTAAGCTCTAAAGAAATCAGTTGTAAAGGGAAATATAATTCAGGGAGAAGGAATAAAACTTTGAGGTTTGCTGATGACATTTAATTCCATCTGAAACGGAAAGCGACTTTGAACTGAAGTTGAGTGGAATGAATGGTATCTGGAAAATTAGGCTATGGGATGAACAGTAACAATAGATAAATTACTTAAAACCACATATGAGCGTAAAAGCTAGAAAGTGTATTTGTGTTAATATAGCCTTTGTGCCGTAATCATACGCCACTGTCGTCGCACGTAAGATGCAACCGCCGCCTTCTCGAGCACAGTATGCTAACCATCTAGTGACACCAGCGCGGCATACTTCAAAGTGCTCACAGTGGGGGCGCGACAAGAGATGCAGCAGTCATACCACTGGAGTCAACGGAGCCAATCACGATGCAGCTCCACGTTATTAAGTCACGTCGTCGCAGCCCAGAAGGGGAGACATTTCGTGGGCCTCCTGGACTACAGAGCAGGACTCCTCTTAGTAGCCTCTGTCCTTTTCCTGGGCTCCCTCCCCCCCCTCCTTCCATCCTCTTTTCTCCCGCCTACCCTCTCTGCCTTCCTTCACTCCCCCCAGTCCTTTTACATTTCCTTCCTCTGCCTTCCCCATTCCCTCTCGTGTCTGCTGTGCTCCCCACTTCTGAGTCCTCTCCCTCCATTGCTTCCCATCCCCCTTTCATTTATCCTCTCCTTCCCCCTTTTTTCCCCCTCACCGGTCCAGGTCCCCCCTCCCTCCCATCTGCCGTTGCCTGTAGTATGTCATCTTCATGCCGACTTCTTAGCGCAGTGTTTTCAGTGATTGTTAAGTGTTGTGTGTCTTTTCGGAAGTGTTGCGAATGGCCATGATACTGTCGCTGGGTGTTATTTTTATATCTCTTGCGAACAGAAATCAGACTGTCGCCGTGTTTTTTTTTAATTGCCTGCCTATTATTTACCCTGTCTGCTTCCTGTGTATTTTATTATCATCACCCACCATTTGTTTTATGTTTTAACTTTCCACAATTTTCTGCCATTTTACAATTTACGTCACCATTTTATCGCCTGCTTTTATTGTTTCTTATCTTCTTATGTTTTAAAAATTCTGTAGGCTGAAGAGCAGTGTACTAGGCTGCTGCCAGCCTGCCCCCTTTGGGGGGAACCGAAATCCAATTAAGGAAAACAAAGTCTCAGTAGCGACACTGTTACTGTGGTAGTGTTTACGGAATATGAAGTTTGGTACGGGCTAGGACCCTAGTGATTACGTTGAGTTATGTTTCGCCTTCTTTGCAGAATAAATCTTCTAAGTTGTAATTAATTTCACTTTCCATTTGGTAGATTGTACCTGGGACACAACTGCAACCTCGTACAGGAGTTAATCATGGACGATAAAAATTGCAGAGCCATATAGAACAGAAACTTTTAAGATCTGCTGATACAGAAGAATACTGAAAACTGGTAACTAATGAGGAGCTACGGAACAGAAGTGGACAAAAAAGAAAGGAATGGCACAACTTGTCTAAAAGAAAGGATTGGTGGACAGGACACATCCTGAGGCGTCAAAGAGCCAAATACAATCACCAGGTTCTAATAAATGTAGATTGAAGTAGTTACGCAGATAAAACGACCTGTACAGAATAGAACAGTGTCTCGAAATGAGTCTTCGGGCTGCAGACCACAACAGCATTCCACCAAAGTTCTGAAATCTCTTTGCTTACCAAAACCTCGTTATGTGTCCACACTCCTGTTCGTTGCAATATTTTCTTCTGACAAGAAGTCAATCGCTACCTGATTTGCTGTAATAATTTCTGCCAATTCGTCACGTAGTCAGTCTAGATAACTGATAAATAGTTTGTTATAAAACTCACTTGAAATTTACCATAGGTTCGTCATTTACCGGCTTATGAAAAAAGTCCTAGCATGGTCACATTATATCATCAGCATTATGCTTTTTTTGAAAAGGATTGTAGCCAGATACATTCTCATCTATAGTCATTACCTTCTTTTTGCCTTACCAAGATCTTACTACATTGTACATTTCAGAGGATTCGTATCCTTTGCCAAAGTAATTTCACTTCTTTAAATTTCGTAACCATGCATCTTTACACTGTGTTTCAGATCGCCTTCGTTATACACGCTTACCCTTTTGTAAACCGTCTTTAATCTTACTACTTCTTCTATCCACTGTGCTTTCTATAGTACACTAAACTCTTCAACTTCAGTATCCTCATTACAGTTTATCATACCCATAGTAGTCCTACTACATCGCTAAGACCTGTGCTCCTTCGGACTTAACGTATTTTCACTCCATTAATAACCTCTGTCTAACAAAATCTTTCGGAAATATACAATCAAATAGCAATTACATGAAACTGTAACACCGACTGCAGCTGATACATATGAAGGCAGTATCTGTTAGCAGGAACATGAACACCAACATAGTTTCGTCCTCCGTCACTGGCAACAAAAGCATTAATAATACTAAAGTAACATCTAGCACAAATGATAACTGGAGCATCATCACTTCTCCTTCTACCTAGTAACCACGTCAAATCCTCTACCCCATTTCCTTTTACAGTCAGCACCCGTATTAGCTCACAATGGTCCCTCTATACCATCCAATAGTCTCAAGTTACCTGACTAGCTCGGTCATTAGTCGTTAATGAGTAAGCAAACATACCCACAGGGGTGTCATCAACTTTACGGTCTACAGCATTAATAATGTATTTTGGAGGCACACACAGTCACACAGTAAATACAGTGACTAACAGGGGGAATGTTACATACCGTCCTGGTCTTTTCGGTGTCATCTCAGTATGTACAGTCTTGTTCAAAAGTATCTGAACGACCTGAATTGAATTTCCCCTGATTCATATGCAATCCACATAACGCTGCTGTCTAGCAGGTCCTCTAATCGCTCCTTGGTACAGTCATTTGACTATTGAAAATAGTTGCAACAGGTCACCACTAGAAAACTCTGCTCTGTATCGCAATCACTCAAGATGTAAAGTAATACCACGATTCTACAAATATCACGGAACACCTTATCACAGATAATACTGTCCGTAAGGCTTGTAAGCTCACATTTATTGCAATAAATGACATACATGAAATGTTACCATACTCATTATTACGTCAGATAGTTAATGCACGTAGTAAGTTCGTCGTATTCTTGATTTTCTCTTCAAAGTAGCATATCGTACTTATTATTTAACACAAAATGAATGATATACCTCGATTTTAGACAGTATCAGTTATCAACTTTAAATTACATAACTTAAACATTTTTAACGAACGCGACTTCCTACCCAGCATCTATTGTGCCTGTTAACGAACTACGAGAGATGTTAAATACTTCTTATCAGAAGTAACTTACTTGAAATGCCGTGAGGAAAAGCTTTGTGTTGGACAGGGATTCGAACCCAGAACCTAATCGGATTGCTATCAAAGCACAATCAACTGTGACACACCGGATTTTCTCGGCGGTAGCTAGATGTTTTAACTGAAATGACGAGACGAAACATTAATTTTTTCCTTCCCAGGACACCAACCCGGCATCTATCGCTGTTATATTCTAGAGAAAACGAACGTTAAATATAGGTTTGTTACACCAGCAGCAACACGTGAGCATGTTTGAACTAGAAATAACATAACGAAGAGTTCAGTGCTGACTGGGAATCGAAGCCCACATAAAGAGACTACACACAAAGAGACGTCAGCTACCGAATTTTTCTCCACTAGCAGCTCGGAATAACAGCCTTGAACTTACAGTGATCTCTCAAATAGTTCTGCGTCTCACTGGGAGTCAAAAACGTCAGATATCGTTAGTGCTGACAACGAATGAAAATGCATTAAAAATCCAAATTATTATCCACCAGCAGATAGGTGTTCTCATGCTAGAGGTTGAAATTACATAATGAAAACTTTAGCACCGGTTCAGGATTCGAACCCATACACGCGCAATGTGTGGAGATGTTGAGGAATCTGCAGTTTTGAACAAACAACAGATAGTACTCGAGCTGTGTTGTCACGAATGGATCAAATTCCGTGTTAAGGGCGGTCTGAGTTGCATACTAAGTTCAGAACCAATTTTATCGACATACAGAAGCTCAGATAAAAGATGGAATAAGTGTCCTGTGACCCTACATAGCGTTTGTTTCGTCACTAGAAATAAATAGTATAAGAAAGGTTGCTGGTGATAGAGTTCACACATTTCGCCACTCGTGACTTTATTGTGGTTCAAGCTAACGTCTACTTGGTAGAGAAGGAATATCGTGTTTAATGTGAATTTCAGTCCACAGTGCCATTATACCATCTTCACTTGGCGTAGCCAGAAGAGAACAGAATCTGTCTCTCCCTATTAAAAAATGATCAGCAGAGGTTCGTATCGAACCCAGACCACCAACATAGGAACCTGTCATCAATCCCACAGACCACCAAATACTATTCTCTTATGCTAAATTTTGTATCATAATACCGTTGCGGCACACTCGATGAGAATTCTGACACACTGGCTCTCGGTATTGGGTTGCAGCGTGTTCAGTACATTCATTTACTTGGTTGACCGAATCGCCATGAACTAGCTGCCTCGGTTACCCAGTGCATACATTCGACTCTCTTTTGTAATCACCGAAGTAAAATCACGTAAGTGCCACCTACAAAGAATTGCCAACAGTGTAGGACGCAGAAATTGAAATAGGAAGTGTTCCTTTGCATATGAGCTACTCTATTGCACTATCTGTTGAAAACGTCGTGCAGTGCAAAACAAAAGCTGTAACTGTCTGTCTCACGGAAGTCTAGATCCGGCCATATGCTTTATCTCACAGCACTGTGGACTGTGGAAGTTCTGGAAGAACTGCTGTTGGCTTCTGGATCTGCAATAGCTATACGACAGCTAGCAGCATAACGGTAAGCGTCGCGCATCGTAAATAAAACGTCACGAGTTCTGTTACATCCACTGCTACATTTTTTAAAACGCAATTCTGCTGTCTGCTGAAGTTATCAATTTAATGGAACTTTGAACATCATTCCCTTCACGTCTGAACCCAAAATAGCGGTATGTGGAAAAAGGGCTAACTTCTGCGACATTTTGTTCTTTTCAGGTTTAATACACGTCCAGGCAGCAGATGCGTCTCGAAGCTTTTGTATTATGGATAGGGAGAGCGCATCATGCCAAAATAGTGAGAAAACTATTTTCTACATTAGCAGTCGTCTGGTAGTGGCATTTTATTCTTATTCAAACCTTGTTTAACTGCTTTAACTCAGAACAAGTTTTCTACATGCATGTAATCAATAAACTCCATGTGCATTGTCAGGCTGTTATAGATAACATCAGAGAAGTCGCATATATTGCTGATAATTAATTTCTCTGTCAGCTTTAGTATTGTTCTAACAACACTACAAGAAACCATACGAAATTTGTGCACTGTGTTATAAGAAATGAAATAAAACTACCCACGATAACCTTACGACGAAAGTCTGTTTTAATAAAACTGAGTATCTGACGACAAGCGTGCCTCTATCGGCACGAATTAGTAAACTACTACTCACTTACATTCCCCTTGGGTTTGCGTTTCATTGGTATACTGTGTCATACTCAACAGGAATGCAAATGTGGCATTTCATAAATAGAGTTATATATTCCTAGAAACCCAGCATTTGCTTGTCAGCAGCGAAAGAGGCGTTACCTGTTGTGCAGCATTGTAAGTTTTCCACTATTGCACTATGAGCTGAAAGTATTTTTTTGCGATTTCCTTATCGATGTTTGATCTGACTGCTTGTAGCTCTTTCACGCAAGGGATAAAAACGTTGCAGTCTGCGAGGCTGGATCCGCGAACTGTAACAGACGCTTTTTCACAGGCCAGTACGTCCACACACAGATAGCGAAGAGTTACGCGTTTTTCTTTCCTCTTACGAGCTCAATAGTGGCTAGAACTCGTAAACCGCTTTTTAAAGGACGAGATTAGTTGGGATTTCCACGTGCAACGACTTTCCTGGACTGAAAACCGTAAATTGTCAATCTTTTGTTACACCTCAAGCGATGATAACTCAGATTATTCCATGGAAATGACAGGAAAAGTCAAGTGAACTTCATGGCTTAATTCCGTGCACCCCAGGAAGTATCTCGTCGATCACAGGGTTGCCAAATATACCTTGCCTTGTTGCCAAATCTCAATTCTGTACAGGCAGGAAGAAGACGACCGATGTGATCCTACAGCGGGCTGGGAAGTGACCATAGCTGGCGTCTCAAAGACGCGGCTGCTACGGCCTGGAATACGTTATGCGTCAGATTCCCGTTTCTGTAACTAAGTTTAGGGACTGAAGCGTATTTACTAATAATGCTCAGAACTGACAGCAAACTAAGCAACATAAATCAGTAGCTCTCATAGTTGTTTTTATATTTCTTTCGTAACTGTACTCAAAACTAAGAAACTCATTCACGGACGTTTTCGTGCCTCGCCAATAGACGAAAACACCTAACAAATAAAAAAAAAAAAAGAATGTGTACGTGTGTGTGCGTTTGTGTGTGTGTGTGTGTGTGTGTGTGTGTGTGTGTGTGACAGAGAGAGAGAGAGAGAGAAATGGCTCTGAGCACTATGGGACTCAACTGCTGAGGTCATTAGTCCCCTAGAATTTAGAACTAGTTAAACCTAACTAACCTAAGGACATCACAAACATCCATGCCCGAGGCAGCATTCGAACCTGCGACCGTAGCGGTCTTGCGGTTCCAGACTGCAGCGCCTTTAACCGCACGGCCACTTCGGCCGGCGAGAGAGAGAGAGAGAGAGAGGAGAGGGAGGGAGAGATGAAAATAAAAAAGAATGAGAGAGAGGGTAAAGGATTGTTGTAAAGAAATTGTATACTGGTATGTAAGGAAATCTTTCATTAAAATGACACATTCCACATCATTACTAAATGTTGTATTCATGATCTATGGAACAAGTATTAATCTAATCTAATTGTATCATATTGCTGACTAGCCGTGAAGAGTCATGAATTACCGAAATTTTCGCCAATATCAGTAAAAAAAAAACTTGAAAGTAAAAGACGACAGTTTTTGACATAAACCGGGACTCCTTTCAAGACCCTTTCATCCCTGTTAACTAACCACGAAAGATGTCTGATATACCTCTATTCAGAAGCAACAAAATGTGTATGCATTTAAAGATGAAGTGCATGATGTGGAGTTCTATGACACAGATACGAACCCAACACGTAATCGCATTGTTAATTAATTAAAATCAAATGTTACCTATCCGTTTTTCTTACCAGCTGCTAGGTGTCTGAATCTAAATTAAGGATACAAATATTTGTGGCTGAGCGACAATCGAACCACACTCCTATCGTTCTTCTTTGTCGTCCACGAATATAGCTTCAGTATCAATTGCTTACTCACCAACAGTAAGATGTGTGCGTGTTTGATCTGAAATTGTTGGCAACACATGAAAAGACATTAAAAATGCATGTTAATTTTCACTAGCAGGCCGGTGTGCACGTGATTGGGCTTGAAATGAAATTATGAATGTACTGAACATGCTGCAACCCAATACCGAGAGCCAGTGTGTCAGAATTCTCATCGAGTGTGCCGCAACGGTATTATGATACAAAAATGAGCCTAAGTGAATAGTATTTGATGGTCTGTGAGATTGATGATAGGTTCCTATGTTGGTGGTCTGGGTTCGATTCGAACCTCTGCTGATCATTTTTTAATAGGGAGATACAGATTCTATTCTCTTCTGGCTACGCCAAGTGAAGAGGTATAATGGCACTGTGGTCTGAAATTCACATTAAACACGATATTCCTTCTCTACCAAGTAGACGTTAGCTTGAACCACAATAAAGTCACGAGTGGCGAAATGTGTGAACTCTATCACCAGCAACCTTTCTTATACTATTTATTTCTAGTGACGAAACAAACGCTATGTAGGGTCACAGGATACTTATTCCATCTTTTATCTGAGCTTCTGTATGTCGATAAAATTGGTTCTGAACTTAGAATGCAACTCAGAAAGCCCTTAACGCGGTATTTGATCCATTCGTGACAACACAGCTCGAGTACTATCTGTTGTTTGTTCTAAACTGCAGATTCCTCAACATCTCCACATATTGCGCGTGTATGGGTACGAACCCTAGACCGGTGCTTAAGTTTTCATTATGTAATTTCAACCTCTAGCATGAGAACACCTATCTGCTGGTGGATAATAATTTGGATTTTTAATGCATTTTCATTCGTTGTCAGCACTAACGATATCTGACGTTTTTGACTCCCAGTGAGACACAGAACTATTTGAGAGATCACTGTAAGTTCAAGGCTGTTATTCCGAGCTGCTGGTGGAGAAAAATTCGGTAGCTGACGTCTCTTTGTGTGTAGTCTCTTTATGTGGGCTTCGATTCCCAGTCAGCACTGAACTCTTCGTTATGTTATTTCTAGTTCAAACATGCTCACGTGTTGCTGCTGGTGTAACAAACCTATATTTAACGTTCGTTTTCTCTAGAATATAACAGCGATAGGTGCCGGGTTGGTGTCCTGGGAAGGAAAAAATTAATGTTTCGTCTCGTTATTTCAGTTAAAACATCTAGCTACTGCCGAGAAAATCCGATGTGTCACAGTTGATTGTGCTTTGATAGCAATCCGATTAGGTTCTCGGTTCGAATCCCTGTCCAACACAAAGCTTTGCCTCACGGCATTTCAAGTAAGTTACTTCTGAAAAGCAGTATTTAACATCTCTCGTAGTTCGTCAACATGGACAATATATGCTGGGTAGGATTTCGCGTCCGTTAAAAATGTTTACGTTATGTAATTTAAAGTTGATATTTGCTAACTGATACTGTCTAAAATCGAGGTATATCACTCTCTGTATGCCTAGTCAGGAATGACAGTTTCCGTCAGTGACGAAATCTTAGTCTGCATGACCTGGGTTTCAATCCATATGCAGAACGAGGCGGTTCGTCGTGTCATTTGAAGGTCATACATATTCTCGACTAGCTGCTAGTGAACAACGCAAATTTTTAAAGTCCATTTGTGTTAAATAACAAGTACGATATGCTGTTTTGAAGAGGAAATCAAGAATACGACGAACTTACTATGTGCATTAACTATCTGACGTATTAATGAGAGTGGTAATATTTCACGTATGTCATTTATTGCAATAAATGTGAGCTTACAAGCCTTAAGTACAGTCTTATCTGTGATAAGATGTTCCCTGATATTTGTAGAATCGTGGTATTACTTTACATCTTGAGTGATTGCGAAACAGAGCAGAGTTTTCTAGTGGTGACTTGTTGGAACCATTTTCAATAGTCAAACGACTGTACCAAGGAGAGATTAGAGGACCTGCTAGACAGCTGTGTTATGTGTGTTGCATGTGAATCAGGCGAAATGCAATTCAGGTCGTTCGGATACTTTTGAGCATGATTGTACATTCCCATTGTTGTACTGTTAACCATGTCATTGGTGTACATCATAGATTTCTAATTCGTTTGTGTATTTCTGCTTTACGTGCTTTGAATCAATAAAATTATCTTCGACAAATGTAGATAAATAGAAAGCGTACTGAGATTTCTAAGATGAACTTCAAAATACATTGTGTTTCAAAAAGGTTAATCCGAATCTAAAACACTGTTTCTTCTAAATAAATGAAGGCGGTATGTGAGGTACGTTTTCACCTACGCACAGGTCCACAACGTTATTATGTTCAGTAGGACAATCGATTTATTAAAAAAAGATACTTTTTACAGTTACGTTTATAATCAAATTTTTCATTTACCTGCCACGAATGCCCTCTTTTATCACCACAGAACGCATAACAAACATCCAGACGATAGGTAACTCGTCGCATACTTTTGCTGAGAACCGCTGGCCTAGGTTCACTCACTGCGTTTGCCGTACACCGGCACATATCAGACATAGATGTTGGAAGGGGAGGCACACAGAGTAAGTCTTTTACAAACAACAAAAAACTAATGCACGTTGGGTTTATGAGCAAGCTCCATGGAGAACCATACCGGTAACTACATCGACTGACAACTTAGCCAAGATGCCAACGTACACTTTTAATTTCGATGATGTTCCTGAAGAAAAAAAGGTTGTCTCGAGAATCACTATTGATTCATGTAAAAGCACTTATGTGAAACACTGTGGACTTAGTTTTGGCAGACAACAACTTTCGGTAGCTTCGCGAACTATGTTTCGCCAAACTCTACGCTCTGGCTCACCCTCACCTCCCTAGGCCCATGTAACCCCTTTCAACATGCTTTCGCCAATAAATGGCCTTTATCTAAAAGTTACACTACTCATTCCATAACGCCCACCGCCTGCCCATACGCCCATCCTGTACAACTGGTCATTTAACGTCCATCGCACTTCTCTGACCTGGTTCGAGCACCATTAACGTACCTATGACAGTTAGAGCAACATGGTTGAGTACACGTTTGCAGAATACACCAACATTAACATTTGGAAGGGTAATTTAAGATGTAACCATGTTTTAATTTCATTTGTATTTGAATGTTTATCTGGAGAGACATACCACATGCCTACCCCCGTGTTACGTAACATAAACAGAGTTTTGCCACTTATGTGGGCGTGGGTTCGAATCCCACTTCTGACACCACTTGGGCAAAATGGGCGTATGGGCAGGCGGTGGCGTTATGAAATGAATAGGAAAAATTTAGACAAAGGTCATTTATTGGCGAAAGCATATTAAAAGGGGGTCACATGGGCCTAGGGAGGTGAGGGTGAGCCAGAGCGTAGAGTTTGGCGAAACACAGTTCGCGAAGCTACCGAATGTTGTTGTCTGCCAAAACTAAGTCCACAGTGCCGCAGTACCGGAAGAAGTGGGAGATGTTGAATGCTACAGGGCGCGCATCCGACTCGCGGGTGAGCAAGCACAAGAGAGCGGGCCCGGCGACGGGCAGCCGGGTATATTCGACGCACAACGCGGCTTCCTCCGCCCTGATTGGTCAGGTCCGAGCAAACCGTGCGGACGACATGGAACTTTCCAGAGCGTTGCCTGCTAAGCAACGCCTGGGGCGGCGTTACCTCGTAAGCACATGAGAGGTGCTGAAGATGGTGAAGGTAGCCGCTTCTCGAAGCCGTTGAACTGTTGTGGCAAAAAAGGTATGCGATGGAGTCAGACCTTGTGGATAATGATCTTGATAAAGACAACGAGCAGGTCTTGTATTACCATGAGCTTCAACATTCAGAAAGATAATGGTGTATTCTGCAAACGTGTACTCAACCATGTAGCTCTAAAAGTCATAGACACGTTAATGGGGCTCGAGCCAGGTCAGAGAAGTGCGATAAATGTCAAATGACATCAGTCAATCCGACTTATGCACCCCTCTACCCTGCTGAATACCTACCGCGCAAACACGTTTTAAACGGCTTTAAAACGGAGACTGTACGTTTCCCGAGATGGGTTCCAACTCAACATATTGTTTACTCAGCCCCCTTTACAACACCTTGGAGTCTGTGAGGGGAATTTTAGAGCACGTTGTATACACAGACTTACTGGTAGCCTAAATTAATATCGCAATCCACTGTTTCCATCATTTCTACTGAAAGTACTCAAATCATAATATTTCTATACAGCTACGAGACTGAAACCCAAAAATTCATCTCTGTATAGTAAAAAATCCATCTTCAGTTTTAATTAGGAAAAGGGGTAATGGTTCTAGCCAGTGACGTCAGATTTCTCGCTAATTTTATGCAACAAATAGAAATAAAAACGTTGCAGCTTGCAGATGTCTGTAATACGGAGAATCAATGAAACTGCTTATTTTTGTAGTAAGGAAGTGTAAATATGATAAGCACCAAAAGTAGCACTTTAGCTTCACACAGAAGTGTATCGATAGAGGCGCCGCTTGGCTCGATTCTACCAGCCAGTCACAGCACAGGACACGTCACATTAAGCAAGCGTGCTTCTGACCGTAAAACAGAACTCAGAGAATGTTTATTTCCATATATATTCAGTATTATTTTTATGATATTATGAATGAATGCCGTACTAACCTCATAAGATTGCAGCAGACAAAGAAATTTCATCCATTTTTCATGAGTCAATTTCAATTTTGAGTGCAGCTTATTAAAATCATCTTCTTTCATTAACCAATATCATACATAAATCGATGGCCTGGCTGTGGGCAGTTGCCTTGCTGGTTTTATTGCTTCGTCAACCATGAGAAATGCATCTCGTTAAAATGTGGGGAATTCGACACAAGTCCTCTTCTGAATTCGGTATGTCGACGACACATTTATTATTTTTAATGGTTTGGTAGCTGAGGTTCAGGTACTGTTAGACGATGAAATTATAGCTGAAAATAAAGCACCCAACTCCTTGGATTTAGAAGCACAGCCCAATAGGGGTTTTATTCAGTTTAACGTATACCGGAAACTAATCACAAGTGAATCTGTAGTACACGCCTCTTCCTAACACCCATTCCGCTAAAAGCATGCTTTTATCAACACTAAAAGTCCACCATCTTAATGAAATCCTGTTAAGCCCAACATCCATAGAGAAAGCGTTGTCTAATCCCACGTGATTGCTGTTCGTAACGGCTTTGACCCGTGATAGCTGATAATCTATACAGAAAAGGGAGGCCACAAAACGATTACAAGATGCGACGGTATCTACCGGTTACTGGTAGTGTAGCTACTCTTTCTAACTGCATCGCATGCGAGCAAGCCAGTTGCGTCTTTACCTGTGATTACTCATACTTTAGGTACTTGGGCTATGCACGGCGTTGTTTAAAAAGAATAGCTCGATGTAGTCATAGGGGAAGTAGCTAAAAAGTCAGAGATCAAATCAACACTCGCCATTAATGTTATATTGCGGCAGTTCTATAAGAGTTCTTCCATGTTTCCTGGTTGATCTAGTTCTCTTACCAAAACCTAATTCAGTCTGCGAGGGTCTAAATCTATTCTAATTGAGTTATTCTTCTGTCTAACCATCACAATTGGACTGCAGTAATCATTCACACATTGTTGCACAACATCCCATCCTAACATTTGCTTTAATCTGGCCCTCACTGGCTCCCAATCAGCAATAGCAATCACATATAGTTTTGATACGAGAGGCTCGTAGGGCTCATCTTAACTGACTATTCAAAGTCCACCCCCTAACCAAGCTTATATGAGAAAGTATCCTCATATCGACTCAACAAATTGCACAGTTCCTTCTTTTCCGACTTCGAAATATCTTAAACCGCTTCAGTAGTTTCTTTTACTTCGCCATACATAGAATTACAATTGTTCCAAAGGTCAATAATTACTGTCTGAGCAATTCGTTGGTCTCCAGTTAACAGATCTTTAAATTTTACCTTGTTTATCTTGCACTCTAGTTCAAATTTAAGGTTTTTCTAAACACAAATCCAAGAAATTTTTTATTTACACATGAAATCCGTACAGAGTATGGCACCTTTACTAAACCATTCACCATCAAACATCTCATAACAGTAACAATTACACTTAAATTCTAAAGGCATTTAATGTTTTGTGGGTTTACTTAGCTTACCAACTGCAGTTTTAAAATTCACACCGTTCACCGGAAAAATTACAAATTTCATTTTCCTATTTCTGTCGAGATATGGCTGTGATACAGTCGATACTACCGGGATCTAAAAGTGCACTTATTTTTTCGTAAACCACTTCGATTTCTGACAGGTTGATGACTTTTCCCTTCTGTAAACAACGCTCCATATAAAAGCAGAATCAGCTGTACAATTATTGATTTTGCCGCATATTCTAAATGGATCACCCATTTTTTATAATAACATACTGTTAGTTAGACTAATGGTCTATCTACAGCAGCTCCTGTTCTTCACCAATAGCTTGCAAATGGGAATGTCATAGTATTCCAGAATGTGGTGGTTATCTTCTCTAGCAGCATCATGCACAAAGATGGTTCTTGTAAGCAGTGTCAACGCACTAGTACGAAAAGTATGTAATGATGGTGATTAATGACAGTAATGTCCTTTAGACTTAAATTTGAATCTGAACAGAGCTAAATCCCTCGATGACACATGCCTATAAGAGACATAGATGTGCTAGCAACATACTATTACTGGCTGATTACTTTTAATGTCTGTCTTGCTGCATAGTCAGCAAAGTCTCAGACAAGTTGAGACTTGCTGACAACTGTGCATTGCGTTCAAGGAATCGTTGCCACAGTCTCTGAGCATGTCAGATGTACTTGCGATTTCCTCATGAAAATTTTAAATAGCACTAGACTTACCTAATAGCCATTCTTCAGTTGTAATAATGTTTTGTTTCGTACAAGATTGAAATTTTAATCAATATATACCGCAGGCATGGAAAAATTTGATATCAATTCAGTTAAGGAGTTTCTTGGTATAAGAGTTTACATTTCTGGCAGCGTATTATACAGGCAATTAACTGACGTTGTGGACGCTACAGGCGAAAAAATTGTATTAAATGCAGACAAAGCTGTTATTTTCATCTTTGATAATATAATATGGTTACGATAGTCTTTAGCAGAATAGCAACTCAAGATGAGAAGCTACAATAGCAATTAGTTTTCTCTCACAGACGAAGAGTAGGACTGTTCCTAAGCTAGTCACGTTATAAAATAAAACACGCTTGTATTGAACCAGCGGTGGATGCAGAACTTTTTGCAGGGAGAAGGGGTACAAGGACTAGTAACGTGATGAACATGTCCAATATGTCCTTATAGGCATTGTAAGTCCAGTTTTAAAATAAGGAAACAGACAGACAGACAGACACACACACACACACACACACACACACACACACACATATATATATATATATATATATATATATATATATATATATATCACACAATCGTTTTTACATATGATGCAGTGAAAGTTTCCTCTTGTGTTTCCTACAGAAAATATCCAGCAGTTCCTCAGCGTTCAGAGTCGATAGAATACCTCGATGGGAATGCATCAGTGCCAGTCCATTTAAACGATCTTTTGACATCCTGCTGAGAAGATATGTCTTCAGACGGCGTAAGGTTGATAAAGACCTCACTGCAGGGTTTGTTGTTACAGGAAATGTGTACAACTGACCTAACACTCTAATATTTGGCTGCGCCATTGCTCTTTTATAGCCCTCTATTGGTGACTTTTCCATATTTTCCACTATTTGTTGCCAAACGTGTAACTCTTCCTTCAAATCGAGGGAGGTCGCCTCTGTACGGCTCAGTACTATGCAGAACATGCTCAATATCTTAATCACTGTTTTGCGACAGCAGCTTATATAAATGTCCGATTCTTTGTAGCTAAGTTCTAGGGGGTACTAATGACATTTCATTCAACAAATGATCGAGAAAAGTATGAACGCTGACAGACGATAATATTGTTGTATAAACTATATCTAAAAATTGGGTTTCTTAATCCGTTCAAAGCATAGCCAAACACTGGAACATAATCATAATGCCACCTTTAAGCATTTCCGAAAGTTCTCAGTCGAGCGCTAATAGTGCCTCTTATTGATATATTCAACTAGTTTTTATCTGCGGCTCCGTTTGCGTATCAGTAGTATAGTTATGGTGAGTAAGTATCGGTAAAACAGAGCTTGCTACGTGCGCCCACCATCATCCCATCGCACGAGGTCCTTGTATGTGTGCGGTATCACAACGTCGACCCGAATGCGTCGAATTCAATGCAGGTTTTTTAATTTATTTGAAAGCTACTAAAATCAGAATTGTAGTGACGACTGTTTGATGAAAGTTTGTTCATCCGTTTAAAGATAATTGCAATATAAATTAAAGAGTTTGCCGGCAGCAACACGCTGCCTAATCAGTGTATGGTACATAACTTGATGTCAAGCTACAGTATGAAACGCATAGGTCTCTACAAAAAAATTACAGGAGAACGTATGGTAACTTTTGAGGTTCACCTATGTTTTTACGATGAAAAAACGCCAAACAGGTAAAAGGTACTATTGGCCAATAGGATGATTTTGCTGAAATGTCAAGGTGCGTACATCAACAAATGTACTGACTGCAAGAAGCATGCCGATGATGGAAAACTGAAACTTTGCAGTACTGTTTCTTACTAACTAAGAAAATGATCCAGAGCGATCAAATATCTGTCGAAAATTTCTGAATGTGTGAGTTACAACCCTAAATTTAAAAATATTTTGAAAGAAAAAGAATTAACTTTACGTGCATAGGGAGTAAAAACTATGCAATAGTTCATTTATCTACTACACAGTTACGAAATTATAAGCGACGCTATGATTTGTTATACCTTTATCGTAAATTCTGACAGAAAGGAAACAGGAAGGCATAATAGAAGTCACAAATACGTTACGTTAATTCCAAGCTTTCTGTGTTTTTTAAACTCACAATTGCATGCTATCCGTAGGTAAGAATTTTATGACGAGATTCACTCTGTCTCTCTCTCCATCTCTCGTTTCCCCTCCACTGAATCCGCCAATGTCTGGGACATATTTCATTTAAACTTGACTCTTTTTCTGTTGCAGGTGCTGCAGACCGTCCAAAGGTGTAGTGGTGTTACGAGTCAACACCTTACTGGATTTGACACTGAAAATTTATGACAGTTTCAAGAGAATAAAATTTAGAAGTATTCTATTTATTATCACTGCTTTAATCGTTTCAAGTTTTTTAAGGGACCAGAATTCTTCCTCCATGATCCTTAACTGGGATTACTGGTCAGTCTGCGCTCCCGAGCGGTACAGAGCAGAAGGCAGAAGGACAATTCACAGTGTAGGCATTTGATTGTTTTCTTCTACCTGAGCCAACACTGGTACAGGCGTTTAATGGAAATGCAGGTGATGAGACTCGGTAGGGAACTCGTTGTGGAGACTCTTGGACAAACGGGGTTTTGAAATAGTTGTTTATTCCAGACAGGACTAACTAATACACTGGAGGCTAGTTCTAGGGTTAGAAAGAGCATGAATAACACTGTTGCAACAGAAGCCAGTACAGAAGTTCCAGGAGTGGATGCTAACCACAGTAGCAAACACTAGCAGCATCTTAAGGCAATTACTTAGTTGCAAAACAAAACATACTGATTGCGACACTGTTGACTGAGGCACTCCGAGAGAGAGAGAGAACAGACCTACGCGGAGCTGGGCCGAGGCTGGAGTCGACGGACGCGGATTCGGCGCCCATATAGTCTGACTGAGAACTCTGCCAAAATGTGGAATCTAGGGGTTTTAAAGAGTCGCGTCGGGGCACTGTTTTTCCCACTTAAGAGCCAATCGCGTAGGTCGCTTGCAGGTGCCTCCCAAACACGGTTTAGTTAGGTCCCCTCTACTGCTGCTAAGCCGCTAAGCCGGGGATGTTAATGCATTTGCACTAAGTCCGTATTTGGTATCAACATTGTTCAGCTGAAAGCTAAACGTAACTGCTCTACCAAATAAGGCTTGCAACATTATTGCTATACGTCATTTAGCCCCGCCCCTCGGGCTCCCCGGAGTAGGGACTGCTAGGTCAACAATTTTTGGCGTTTTCGCTCTCTCTCTAACCCTTGTGAGCCTACTGATGTTGTTGTTCTCAGGGCTGGTATCAAGCTGGTTTGATACGCTACTACGCGCCTGCTGGTTACAACGTTCTACGGTGGCAACCTACCACAGCGTGTAGACAACATATGAAGTTACATGTTAATTCCTTGAAGAGTAACTAATGCCCTGGGACCGCATCTGGGTACGTCTGCATTTTCACAAGGCTCTCCCCTTACGGTTTACTTCAAGTAACAATATCTCCCCTAGTTTCGTCTGCCCTCAGCATCGTCTCTGCTTCCGCGCCTTGGAACGCCGGTCCTCCTCTCTCACAGATTCAAGATAATACTACAGTAGCATGGAATCAATATATTACACTAGTTAAGGTTCATGAAGGAAGAATCCTGGTCCTTTAAGTGAAGAATGTTGAAGAATGTTTTCACGGAGACTACAATTAAATACTGGGAGATTCAGATGTGACAGAACATTATTATGCGTGTCCTTTGGAAGTCAGATCTGGAAGGTGGAGAGATCTGGAGAGATTGAATAAGAGCCCCTAATAGTTCTTTCCACCAACCTGCCGTCTTCTAAAGCTGTGTCCCCAGCGCAGAAGACAGCTCGTCGGTCGTGGAATCTTCTTCGGCAGAGGCTGCTATGCTGTCAGCTTGAACACGTGATTGTGCTTTTTATCGGATGCCACTTGCCCAGGTTAGTCTCCGTATCTACAGAGGACAAGATGTATAGTACTGACAATGATGACACGACACTTTCATTACTGTATCCTGTTTTGTCATATTTTAAATAATCACACACTCTCTCGTACCTTACACCACTTTTGTACCATATGTCACTTCGCGTGTATCAAGCTGCATCAACGCGAGCTTCTAGTAAAATAAAATACTGGCGGCCACAGGCTAGGAATATCACAACATGGCAAATGACTTTACATTGCTGGATTAGACAAAGTTAAAAGTGGTGGTGAATCCAAAGTTCATAAATTAATTTTAAGACCTTTGAATATGTTAAACTGCAAAGATAAGACGAACTACAAATTGTTTGCTGTTTCTTGTCTACTACAAATTTCCTAGTAAGCTGCTGACATCAAGTAGAGATAATTAATTATAAAACGCAGTACTGTAATAATGCTCTGGCAGTTCGTTGAAACTATTTGTGAAACCTGTATGTAACATTTCAGTTAACTGATATGACTGTACTTGGTGTAGCTTGTTAAACGATTGTGTACATCTCGGACCAGCTGTTTTAACCATTCGATGTAGCAGTTAAGATGGGATAGGGTTAACATGTTGATGTGCACGTGTGTTTGTGCAGATACAGAACTTATTTTAGATCTGAAATTTTGTGGTGGAGTAAAACTGTGTAAAGATAAGAATAGAAACCAAAATGCTGGTCTTCTGTTGAAAATGTTCCAGCTGTTCTATCATGTAGCAACACAAGATCTTGCCGAGGGCCTCTCTTTAAGTATATGTCTTCTACTTTTGCTTTATCCGTGTGATCGTATTGTACTGCTAGGAAGTTAAGGTAAGAAAGATGTTTCGTCTTCATCGAAAACGTGCAGACATGTAATACACAAAAGTAAACAGAGGGAACATTAAGGTTGAACCTCTGGCTGACGATGAAATCATTGGAGATGGACCACGAGCTTGAAAGAGAAAGGAAACTGAACTGCCCTTTTCAAAGGGACCACCTCGGCAACTAACTTGAGCTACATAAGAAAATCGTAGAGAGCCTAAATGTGGATATACCGGCGGTGATGTGAACTAGCACTTTTTCGAAGTCTTATAACTAGTTTGCGGTCTTCGCAGCCGCCTTTCCTTCTGTGGTAAGACGTTGACAGGTAGTTGGTTTAGAATGAATAGTGGAATAAATATTAAAACATACTTCACTTCAAACACAGATAACGAAATGCCTAACTACGCAAAAGGAAGCATTCCATACTAGACTGCACTTCATGTATTCAAAATCTACAAGAATAAATATTGGCAATCCTGATATCTGGTGTACATGTACACTCACTGGTTATTCCAGTATGACTAACTGACTAGCAAATTTTCGAAGATGGTAATTCCACGGGATTTTACGTATACTGTTAGGCTAAGCATGGGAACACAGCAATAAAAGTTTGCTCAGAGTTGCTGAAGATATGAACACCGAAAATAGTTTTGAGCCCAAAAAAGATACTACGCTAATACTATGTGTGTAACATCGGCACTAGCGTTCATTATGGCGTCAGCTTGTCAAGGAACATAATTTTTAAAGGTGTTCTGTTTCCACCGGTAGCTGCTCATCGCTGATTAGATGCCACAGAGGCACTAGATAGTAGTGGTGTTGACTGCTACGTTTGACCCTGTGTCCCGAATAATCCTAGACGTATTCCATGAAACCAGAATCATAACCATGCAGCCCTGTGACCGCGGCCGTCATCTTGGAAGGCATAAATGTGCACAGAAAAAAGGCACGTTGAAATGAATGTAAGGGTCAATTTTCACGGTTACTTGGCGAGTGCGCTCAAATCATGGTACTAAAACCACCATCATAATAACACTGACACACCTCCATCGTTAGCTACAGTCTCCCCACATTGCGGTTTGAGCTCCTCATCAGGTCGTCGGTGCACCCAAAACCTTGCATCATTTGGAAAGAGGAAATACCGCGACCTGTTGGACTAACCCACACGCTTCGACTTAGGTACCATCTGTTTTTTCGTTACTTTTCCCGCTGAAGGCATTTAGATTTATGTGCATTTTCCTTCTTAATGTTTTCTCGTAAACTGGTTGTCGTTCATTAACTGTCTACAGCAGTTCCTGTCGGACTAGAAACGGACTGACGTGTCAAATGGTTCAAATGGCTCTGAGCACTATGCGACTTAACTTCTAAGGTCATCAGTCGCCAAGAAATTAGAACTAATTAAACCTAACTAACCTAAGGACATCACACACATGCATGCCTGAGGCAGGATTCGAACCTGCGACCGTAGCGGTCGCTCGGTTCCAGACAGTAGCGCCTAGAACCGCACGGCCAACCCGGCCGGCGATTGACGTGTCACCCTTCTCCCGACTCTGTTGGTTTGGAGTTGGTAGGCAGTGAACAGCATAAAGACCAAGAATGCTCGAAATGGACACAGGGTATAAGACAGTGTTGTTGTCTTTCTTATCTTGTAGTAATAAGGGCGTTGGCCGAAAAAAAGCGAAGACGGCCATTAGCAGCGTTATCGCATTTGGAAACCGTGTCCACTCTGAATTCGTACATTCTTTACAAATCGACCTCTGTTAATAGTGTTACAAGACATGAGTTTCTGAAGAAAGCAGCGAAGGACGCAGATGGGGACCATACCGACAAAACCGCTTGCTATTGGCTGGAGCGCCTCGCGTCTCGGTGAGGCATCGCAGAGCAGAGTAAGAGGAGGAGAAGATCAGTGTTTAATATCTCGTCGACAACGAGGTCATTAGAGACGGACCACAAGCTTAGATTAAGGAAGAATGGGGAAGAAAATCGGCGCACACATTGAAAGGAACATTTGCCTGAAGCGATTTAGAGAAATCACAGAAACCTAAATCTGGTTGGCACGATCCGTGTTTGAACCGTTGTCCTTCCCAATTGGAGTCCAGCGTGCGCACAACTGCGGCACCTATCTCGATGTAGCGCAGCGCAGCAGTGCCATCATTAAGGCAAACGCGCTGTACAGTAGAAGCCGTGGCGTTGTGATCGATCAGTTTACTTTCGGTTTGGGTCAATATACAGTTGTACAGATCAAATCAAGTGGCATGACAGACGTACTACACATTAGAACTAATTAATTTGTTATTAACATGAAAAATAACTCACTCGTTGGGTTAAGAAGCAGATGTTAATGTAACTTGTTCCGTGCCTACGTTGCCATTACCAGATGACTGTGCAATCCATAGCTGGTTCCTCCTTCCGGCACGTTATGTTTTGTACATTCATTTATCTTTTGGACAGTGGAAGAACACGCTAGAAGCCGGTAAATACAGCCCCACAGTCTGGAGTATTCTGTTGCTGCTATGACGGAGGAGATCGTTAAGCTACAAGCAGCACTTGAACAGAAGACTTAGGAAGTAAAATATTACAAGAACCAGGTGAAGGTACTACTTGACGAGTGGTGCTCAACAAGATACAGTTATAGAAGTAATATGGGCGTGGCATAGTACTCCCTAGTCAAGAGACTAGATGCTTCCAACAGATTTTTGGATTAGCTACTCTCGTATGATACATGGCGGTACTTCATCGATGAGAAACTACTAAGCTTGTGACGTAGTAATTTCGCTATGTGGGAATGTAATTGAGTGTGTTTTTTTACAAGATACTAACGGCCGTTGTACCAGATGATCTACGAGTACGTTGTAAATATTGACGAGACAAATGTTGTTGCATTTTAAGACTTTGCGTAGCGTCCAAGCCTATTTAAATTGTGAGGTACAAAATATTAGTGCGTTTTCAGGATGACTGCGAGTCAATTAATTACGTAATGATGAGCAGCCGTAATGATGTAGCAGACACACTTGATTTTCTCTGTGTCTGCGTTCACAGTTTAACAACTGAGTTCAAACAACAAATGTGTTGCAACTGTTAGTATTTGTGCACTTCGTGATAAAAGTAAAGGTGAGACCAAAAGGGAAGGCAGAGATGTACTGCAATTTTAAGTAAGACTTAATGTTATAATTTTCTGGTTTGAAACATTATAACATGTTTCATTTTGGAATGTTTTACAAAGAGTCTGGGCCACTATTACAGATACTTTTACTGGGTATTAGCCCAAATACCTTTAAAGACCCAAACCTTCGGACATTTTTCTTAAGCATTCAGGAAACTCAACAGGTGTCTAGGAATACCATTAAAGATGCAAACCTTTAGACAATTTTTTTAACACTTCAGGAAAGTCAGCAAGTGTCTAGGAATATTTGAAATGGCATTGTAAATGTACAAACAAAACTATATGGGTATATAGGTTATTTCTCTTCAGGGTGTTGTACGTGTCATCTCCTTTCCCACATTTCGTCACTTCCCTCCGATTTACTCTTCCTTTTACTATGCTATGAACACTAACGGCGAGTGTGTATAGTGTCTTTACGAATGAAGAGCACACTGTATCTTTCATTACACAGCTAACATTAGGACGAAATATTAAGGCCTATTATTGTTCCATTGCCAAGTTTCTCTTCTCAGCCGATATAACAGGTTGGAAGTACGTAAGTATAGAGAAATACCAAGATCTGTTGCGTAAGAGCATTGAAATAATTCAATGCTGTCAAGTGAAAATTTGTACTTAATTGGGACTGGAACCCAGATTTCCTACTTGCAACGAGCTGTCACATATCCATTTCAGTTATGTGAGCACGTTTCAAAGGCAGCCTAAATTCTTATCTTGTCACAGACAACTTTGTAGTGCCCCCTATCCACCATGCTCAAGCTAGCAGCATGAGTCCCACAAGAGGTCACACCTACGGTGCATCTAGATTGAGGATTTATCATGAAATGCCATCAAGGCATGTAGATAGTAGTAACACAATGTCTGGGGACAAATGAACACTTGTCCTAGGGCACGGATCCTCCACTTTATGCAAGTGTCAGCCCTAGGCGCTTTGTCCATCTGAGGACGCTTCATGGCCTGTCCATATTCTTAACTTGTGACACACTATTTCTGTAGCACCTCCTTGTCTACCATCCTCATTGCTCACATCATTCAACTTCATTCCCACAAGAGATCAGAGCTGTCGTGCATCAACACAAGATACCATGAAATGCGGCAAAGGTGTGTAGGTGTTAAATGTGGTCTTTGTTCTTTCGGATATGTGTTTTAAGAACAGACGCCACACATATAACAGTATTATCTCGTGCTACTGACAACGTTATTTCTGTTTCATCATCTATATAAATAGCGGTGGAATCATGAATGTGTGGTGTCTATTCTGCCAGACATGTCCAAAAGAATAGAAATCACACATATTATAGGTCTGAAGTAGTGTGCACCTTTCTGTGGTGAACTTATGTTTCTTTACAATTTTAGTTATCTGCTATCTTACAAGTATTCTGTATAGATAATATGGAGGTCGAAAGCTATATTCAAAATGGAGTGCTATGCCAAAAAAAAAAAAAAAAAAAAACAATACACTACTGGCCATTAAAATTGCTACACCACGAAGATGATGTGCTACAGACGCAAAATTTAACCGAAAGAAAGAAGATGCTGCGATATTGAAATGATTGGCTTTTCAGAGCATTCACACAAGGTTGGCGCCAGTGGCGACACCTACAATGTGCTGACATGAGGAAAGCTTCCAACCGATTTCACATACACCAACAGCAGTTGACCGGCGTTGCCTGGTGAAACGTTGTTGTGATGCCTCGTGTAAGGAGGAGAAATGAGTACCATCACGTTTCCGACTTTGATAAAGATCGGATGGTAGCTTAGCGCGATTGCGGTTTATCGTATCGCGACATTGCTGTTCGCATTGGTCGAGATCCGATGTTTGTTAGGAGAATAAGGAATCGGTGCGTTCAGGAGGAAAATACGGAACGCTGTGCTGGATCCCAACGGCCTCGTATCACTATCAGTCGAGATGAGAGGCATCTTATCCGTATGGCTGTAACGGATCGTGCAGCCACGTCTAGATCCCAGAGTCAACAGATGGGGACGTTTGCAAGACAACAACCATCTGCACGAACAGTCTGATGACGTTTGCAGCTACATCTCAGTGGCCATGGCTGCGGTTACCCTTGACGCTGCATCACGGACAGGACCGCCTGCGATGGTGTACTCAACGACGAACGTGGGTGCACGAATGGCAAAACGTCATTTTTTCGGATGAGTCCAGGTTCTGTTTACAGCATCGTGATGGTCGCATCCGTGTTTGGCGACATCGCGGTGAACGCACATGGGAAGCGTGTATTCGTCATCGCCATACTGGAGTATCACCCGGTGTGGTGGTATGGGGTGCCATTGCTTACTCGTTTCGGTCACCTCTTGTTTGCACTGACGGCACTTTGAACAGTGGACGTTACATTTCAGATGTGTTACGACCCGTGGCTCTACCCTTCATTCGATCCCTGCGAAATCCTACATTTCAACAGGATATTGCACGACCGCATGTTGCAGGTCCTGTACGGGCCTTTCTGGATACAGAAAATGTTCGACTGCTGCCCTGGACAGCACATTCTCCAGATCTCTCACCAATTGAAAAATCTGGTTAATGGTGGCGGTGCAACTAGCTCGTCGCAATACGCCGGTAACTAGCCTTGATGCATGGGCAGCTGTACCTGGAAACGCCGTCCAAACTCTGTTTGACTCAGTGGCCAAGCGTATCAGGGCCGTTATTACGGCCAAAGGCGGTTGTTGTGGGTACTGATTTCTCAGGATCTATGCACCCAAATTGCGTGAAAATGTAATCACATGTCAGTTCGAGTATAATATATTTGTCCAATGAATACCCGTTTATCATCTGCATTACTTATTGGTGTAGCAATTTTAATTGCCAGTAGTGTATTAAGATGAGTAAAATTTTACAGGAATGACGCGACAAACACAGCAAAAGTTGCAATTACTGTACATAAAGGACAGAAAGTGAGGGATAAGCTGGTGGAAGTGGTCACTATGGACATGAAAGCAGTGACGAGGCTCAACCAAGTGGTGGGCACGTACAGTAGGTGGACCATGGGGAGTCCAGAGGACAGCTGCCATGACAGCGGCAGCAGCTCGCTGTGGGTGGCGTCGCCCACACGCCGCCCTTCCAGCAGCAGCTGCGAGCGTAGCCTCTGTGTTCGGTGAGCCTCCGTCTCTGCCCAGTGAGCAGAAAATCTCACTACAGCTGGTGCGATTAAATTTTTAGTTGTCCTCACAAGGGAGTACCTGTGATGATGTAATATCCACGCCTATTTTTTATTCAAAATAATATTCACAACACATTGTATGTGGAATGTGACTGAACTTTAATCGTATTCTCGTGATACTGGTAAAAGGGACTTCATCGTTGATAAAATAATAGTTATGGTCAACGACATAGTTTAATATTTTGTAAAAAATTATATCTCAGACAATACCCACATAAAAAGATAATAAAAATCTCAATCTTTTGTTATCTATGATTATTCTAGAAAAATCCTTGTTCGAATTGTTCTACTGATAGGATGTGATTGGTGTCTCGTAACACAAAGGTCTGTAGAAAACTGTGCTAATGTTATGTTACTAGCTGGTATTTGAAAATATAGCTTATGTGTTATTGAAATGGACCTTCTTTATTTGGAGTTTTATTTCATTGTAATTCTCGTCCTATATAAATGTTAAGTTTTCTGCTCAGCTACCAAAGAGCGCAGCCATTAGCGCTATTGATCTACAGCGCACTTTAATGGTAAATAATGAATATTATTGTAGCATGAAAGATTGAGAAATATTTTCGCATGTTAATACATATAGTGAAGGTAAGAAAAGATTTAATATATATTATTTATTACGAGTAAAAGTATAACTTGAAGCAGAATATATAATTGATTGTCTTATGTTAGCCTCCATCTTAGTGAAATATTGCAGCGGTAGTTTTAAATTGATTTTCTATGCAGATTTAAATGTTGTAGGCTATAATTGCTGTAATAATTGTGTACTAGTGGCCGAGGACCCACTCTAAGCTAATAAATTCCAGTTAGACTGGGAGCATATCGAACGTCTATGGATGCAAACAGCACTTACGTGGCATACATTCTTACCTGCTGATGTATGAAACTCGGTAATTTCGTAACCACCTTTATGAAATATTTCGACAGCAAATACATTAGTATTGTGTACGTGTGGTATTGTGTGACAAAACTGTTCGTTTTGCTTAAAGAAAAGTGTTGCCACCTCGAGATAATAGTAGAGCTAATTTTGATAAAGGATATGCAACTAACAAAGAGTCTTTTAAACAACAGCACGGAGACTACCAAAAATCATTACTCTTGTTTTGTTCAGATTACGTAACATACATTTAGCTTATTTGTTGCTTAGAAATGATTACTTTTGTAATCGAACTTAGTGACATTTACACTGCCTGACAGACAACATTGCTACACGTTCCCAGGTGGAGATTTATTTAACAAAATACCGTTCATTAGCCAGGAAAAGCAGTAAAATCTCATGTTAAATTAATAATAAGCAACGAGTTTTATTGTAATCGAGCTGAAATTGTAAAACACAACACAAGCAATTACACCACATGTCACAATGATTACTGCTAGAACCAGTTAATTTTATATAATGAAGTGAATCTCTATTACAGTTGCGAAGGTCATTTCTCTGAACAAAAAGACGAGAAACTTTTCTTGTAGAGAGGTTGCCACTACTTACAGTTCACAGAGTGTTGCTCTGTTCATTTAAGTGCTTGCGCATTGATTGCAAAGGTCACTTCTACTGTTCGAGAAATTTCTTGGCCACAAGATGTGTTTCACTGATGACGCACAATTTTCTATTCACACTTTACTCTTCCTCTCAAATACACATTCAGAAGAGAGACCCTGCAACTAAACACAGCACGTCCGCATGTCTCAAATGCGTTAGTATGGTTGCCGCTACACTGTCATGACGAATATTCCTTCTAAATCTATATAAGAGTGTTACTGAACATCGTACAAATATGACACAGTAAAGAAAGTAGTTTTAACTTAACCAATGTTTCTCCGAGTGTCCCCAGTAGCCCATGACGGTTTGTAAAAATCCTGACACCTGACGCAGTTTTTTATAGTGTTCTCCACCACACAATATACCTGAAACCACAGCAATCACGGCCATGTGTGAGTAAGTCTATGCACCTGCAAGAAACGTAACGTTTAGCGTTGGGAAAGTATGTATCAAACGAGAGCGGAAGTACAGCAAACTTCAGGAATCAGGTGTGACGTGCTGGCGAAGACCAGTATCACAGAGTCTCATATCGATCTCTTCAGCCACGTGATCCTCACATGAACCATGAATCGAATCATAGTAAGTAACTTGAATGTTGCTTTGAATGGTTTGCCGACCAAAATTAATTGCTGCTCATTGCTGGAAATAGAACGTCCAACTCATTTGCCGTGGCCATCTGCAAAAGGAAATAAACAGTGCAATCCATATCAGACATTTAAATGATTGTCCCTCATCGCATCCATAGCTAATAGATATAAGCTGTGTCATCCATCAACATATCAACTTCAGTTCAACTCTCATTACAGCACCATGAATCACTTGAATGAAGTGTTAAGAGTGAATGACTACTTACTACATACTGAGGGCAAAATGCGTAATGTAGGCATGAGTAAATGTACGTGGCACCTCTAGTTGAGGAGGCGCATTTATTGTGCATGTTTTGCTAATTATCTCCATTAGGCGC
This sequence comes from Schistocerca americana, assembly GCF_021461395.2. NCBI lineage: Eukaryota > Metazoa > Arthropoda > Insecta > Orthoptera > Acrididae > Schistocerca > Schistocerca americana. The sequence goes on along the minus strand of NC_060122.1, from coordinate 132,572,738 downwards.
TACTGGTTGTAACTACTAAATGATCCGGTAGTATGAGATGTGAACTTAGATTTTATGCACTAAGCTATGCATATATTTCTGTTTGCGCTGTAAAAAATATAATATGATGGTGAGTTTTCTAAATTTAATTTTTTATGAGCAAAAAATTTGTAATTACATGCGTCATGAGAGGCAGAGAAATTTTAAAAAGTCAAGTTCCAAATAAAGTCGTGGATAGATCGTCCACAGCACAGCGTTGGAAGCCTATTTCAACATTAAAGAGCGTTTAAGACTTCGGATGAAATTTACCGAATAGGAAACATACAGACTAGGTGAAAAGACGTGTTGAAATGCGGAATAATACAATGAAGTTTGAGAGAGAATATAATGGTTCAACTAAAGGATGAGTGGTTTAATAGGGTCAGTTTAGAACAAACACCAAGAATACAGTGACAATAGCTCAGATAATGAAACTAATAAGCGCTAATCGAAGCAGATGTTAATCTGGTAGGTCTTTAAAATTACTGTAAATTAGAGAAACAGTGATATAAACTGGAAGTTTTGGTCAGCAGGTCCATATAGTTCAGCTCTGTGATAAAATTTCGTTGAAAATTATAAGAAATTCACTTTGTGCAAAGGAAACCTCAATTATTCCTCCATTGGCATTAAAGTGGAATTTTGCAGTGTACCAAAGAAAAGTTAACTCTTTTTGTTTGACACCATGCCACAAATTGTTCAGTGTTCCTCTGCAAACTAGTAACGTTCGTTGACATAACGTGAAATGCAGGACGATGAACGAGAAAAGGCTGGAAAAGACAGATACTCTTCTCGTTTTTCAGGTGCGTTTGTTTCGATCCGATCAAAATAAAATATAAGTGTGTATGCAGTTAAAGTCCTCAGAACTGATTTTGCAGGGATGTTTTATAACCTGAATAGTGATATGAATTTGATTTCCAACGAAAATAGGAAGAAAAGGAAAACGGTTATCACAAGTATTTTTTGTTAATTGTTTTCGCTACATCTTCTTAACACCTGTTACACAAAGTTTGCTCATTTTATACTTCATTGCTATAAGAAATTTTATGCATTCAGTGCTAGAATATGTGAACTAGGTAAAACAGTCTGCAAAAATGCACCGACAGAAATGGTGATTATGTCGGAAAATAGCTAAATGTTCAATTTGTAAACTGACGTAAATCATTGTAGAAATAAACAGGTCTATATACTTATAAAAAATAGGAGACCTTACTTTTGGGATTACCCTCGTAGTTCTGGCAATACCGGCCATGAACTTCTTCTTCTGTGCGGATGAACACATATTCCCCGAACTCTTACGATGAACTTTCGATTTGAGTAAGTTCAAAATGTCCACCTCCATACCTGACTGCTCAGAGTGGCAGAATGCCATGCGAGGGGTCCGAGTTCGATTCCCGGCTGGGTCACAGAATTTCTCCACTCGTGGACTGGGTGTTGCATTGTCTTCATCATCATTTCATCCTCATTGACAAGCAAGTCGCAGAAGTGGCATCAACAGATAAAACTTGCACCAACGGCCTCCCTACCCGACAGGAGGCCCTAGCCACAAGGAATTTAATTTCAGTTCAAAATTAGAGCCATTACAGTGAGTAGGCAACGGGCTGACTGCCTCTATTCTGTCTTGCTCTCAGACTGTCTGACCTACAGTCTATTTGCCTCTCCTGACTCTTCCTTAACTCACAGACATCCCGAATTTTTCGTCTTCTCAGCGTGATGTGATGGTGCATGACTCGAAATGATGCGTTTTTCTTATGTTTTCTAAGTCGCGGCAACTGCCAGTGTCAGCCAAAATCAATCCAACACATTGTTAAGAAGTTTTCTCACATTCCAGATTAGTCACGAAGACAGTCATGCTACGACAGAATCACTTGCTTGTTGCGGCCGTCTCTGCGTGAGGTTTGGGCTTGTGTTTTGTCCAAGAATCCCGTTGTTAGTGATAGGTAAGCGTCTTTCTTTCAGCAAAAGTTTTTCACACAGTGAGGCTCCTCTGCCTCAAGCTTGACGTTCCACGTGGTGCCCTGCGTGACTTCAAGGCACTCTCGTGTCTATGTGTCGTCTCAGTGTCCACAGGCGTCCATGGCTCTAGGGCATATTTCCTAACGTCTGCCAAGATTTTCTTATGCAGTGCTGTTCTTCTCCAGCAAAACGGTTCAAATGGCTCTATGCACTATGGGACTTAACATCCGAGGTCATCAGTCCCCTTGACTTAGAACCACTTAAACCTAGCTAACCTAAGGACATCACACACATCAATGCCCGAGGCAAGATTCGAACCTGCGACCGTAGCAGCAGCGCGGTTCCAGACTGATGCGCCTAGAAGCACTCGGCCACAGAGGCCGGCTTTTCCTCAGCAAGCCAGACGTTTTGTATGCCGTCACTGGGTGAGTTTAGGGGGCTCTTGTGTCTGTTCGTCGTCCTGTTGCCTGAATGGATTTACCCACAGCGGCGTTCTTCTCCTTGACTGCCAGGCTCTAGGCAAGGTGGTCATTTTCAAAACCCGCCGCTGTATGAACTGCTTTATGTCCTCATGTGGGCGTCTCCGCCGGTTGGTGCCGGCAATCTGAATCTCTCCACTACTTTTCATATCCCGACGCTGTTCAACGCCAGACTGCCCCGAGGCGACAGTATTGCAGTATGGACGCCTCGGCTGCTGTTTGTATGACCAGCGCGCGCGCGTGTGTGTGTGTGCGTGTGTGTGTCTGTGTGTGTTCAGAGCTTATGGCCCCTCAACGCCGAGGTTATCGGCGTCCTTACACATATATTAACATACACGAATGTGGATAAAACTGTTATCACACAAATAGGATGGAATCTATAAAAATATTCTCATACCCTCTGTCCCACCCCAATCGTCTTGACATGTATTATACAATTACTCTATCTTATTGGCCTTAATACGATGGAGGCGAGTGAAAGGTAGAGTTTGTGGAAATAGAATAGAAATAAAACCACAAAAGAGCTAAAAGAAAAGTACATGAAAATGTTAACTGGCGGCCCACTTTCAAAAAACATTGTAACACAATAAGAACATCTCCCTAAAATTTATGGGAGCACATTGGACACATTACAACATCTTTCATTTCTAACCACATTTGTTTCGCTGTAACTTAAAATATAGGGCAGATCTGCCAGCAAATCCATTCTGAATTCTGGTCCGAATACAGAACACAGTCTAGTAAAATGGGGTGCACAGTTATCTGTAGTCCACAAGCTCGACACATTGTAAGATCCTCTAACCGGAGCAAGCATCCATGCGTCAGAGCACAGTTGCCTATCTATAGACGAGTAAGCAGGACCTCATCTTGTCTTCATGGCCGAAAGAAGTTACGCCACGACCACATACTGGGAAATAATAGAGGCAGCTTATTAGCAGTCACTCCCAACAACTCGTCTCCCCATTGACGAATGACGAATGACCTCAACAGCGAGATGATGGCATGCAAGGGGACAGCACACTGAAATAACTGAGGATCGCTACATGTCTCCTAACCTGCTGCATCCGCCCTTTCTTCCACTACAATAGCCACGTGTCCTTATACCCAGGAGAGAGATACCTCCTTCCCCAGCCGTTGTTGATGAAATAGGTGGTTCAGGATTATCTGGACTACTTTAATTGTTGGACACAAGCGTTGTACAGAGCGAAGGGCACTAAGAGAGTCGGAATCAACGAGGAATTTACCGCTCGAAGCACCCACCTGTTACAGTACCTTTAACATCGTATAAAATTACGCGTCGAAGGCAGTGTCTCGAGCCAGTCAGACGTTGAGAACAACAGAGCAACCAACGGAGTCCTCCTGTTCTGACCCAACCATAAATATAGCTTTACAATATTGGTGCTCAGTTAAAATGGCAGAAAATAAAATATTGAAAACATATACAGGATTGCATTCTCTCCTCTACTGCACTAAATCTAAATCTGTCCTGGGCCTTCCCAGTAACCACAGTGGATGGCGGTTAAAACCCTTGATTTGCGGTGTATGCCTTCATATGATCCGGAGTTTCATGCTACTGAAGGTAAGAACAAAACAAGCAGATTTTACGACATTGCCATCCACCCGTTTCAATATATTTTGAACATTAATGATACGTTCTTGAGCCCATTCATCTTTCAATTCCTCCTTGGGAATGTCGACCACATATCTGCGTCACACAAGACCTTTGCTGTAATTCCAGTAGTGGAGTTCCGTTAGTGTGGCATATTATCAAGGCTCCAACCAGCCTGATGGCCCCAATAACACTCCACTAGCCAAACCGCTGCCTTCAAGCTATGGTCGGTCAAACAGAGTGCTCACACATCCACGGTAAACCCAGACCCATAACTGCCCATTCCACTCCCAGCAAGTAGTTCGCAACAAGTGATGAACCTTTGGAAAGCTAAATGCCTCAGGGAATATGCTGTCAACACGGATCTCCACGACAATTTCCGCTACACCTAAGGTGTTGCGTCATGTAGAGATGTTGTCGACATTTCTAAAGAAGGACTGAAAAATGAGTGGGCTCAAGAAGGTATAGTACAGTGCATCAGGTATTACCAGACTCTTTTATCCTCACCCTCACTAGCGCAAAACTTCAAAAGTATATCAAGGAAGGTTTCTTACGCCTAAGAGTCTGGCCTTAAATCTTTGGGCACGCTACTGTCAGTTGTAAAGGAGAATCCACTTGCGGCAAATGTGATAAAGCCACTCACAAAGGAGGTGGTTGTTCATCTCCTCCGAAAAATGTTATTTGTTCTTCGGATCACCGTGTATGGAATAGGGGCTGCAGAATATAAGATACTGGGACTGGAAGCAATGAGGCGTATTCCATATGGAGAGGCTAAGAAAACATGTAAATCCATACAGCCTTCCACATTTACTACATCTCCCTTTTCAGATATTAAAAAGCGTTTTCTGACAGCCGACGCTTGTACACAAACGAAGGTTGCTAGTGTGAGCACTAATACCTGCGTTTGTAAGTGCACTAGTACAACTGCAGTTATTTCAAAGCCCAGAGCCGCTTGAAAACGTCGGAAAAAGCCGACACTGCCGAGCTCCCAGAACGTCCAGAGGCAGGCTCTGGTAAACAGTCCAGCACTGCCTCAACTGCCTTCCCTGGCCAAGAAAGCATATGGTAAGCTTCCACTGCAGGTGTAAATATGTGGTAAATTGTTAGGGTTCAGGATGCATGTTAGGAAACTGAAACTTCTAGTAAAAGAACGTCCCCGGTGCTTCTGCTTACAAAAACGTGTGTTAAAGCACCTGACACTTCTGGGTTCTGAGACTATTCCCTCTTACACAAAGATGACCTGACTGGGGAAAGGGCCAAGGGAAGGGCGACTGTGTTTGTCTATAATGCACACCACTCCTCAGCTATCGACTTGGTTAATGACCTACAAGCAGTAACCACTGAAGTTCATGTGGATCAGAAGGTTACCATCTTCTCCCTGTACTTACCACTCAGGAAGCGAGAAATTATGAGAGCCTCTCAGAGATGTTTTAACACCTATGCCCCACCCATTTCTCCTACTGGAAGATTTCAATGCCCATAGCGTATTATGGGGCTCCCACTTCTCTTGCCCCAGAGCTTGAGGATAATAGAGCATCATGAAGTATCAGGAGTTCGGCATCTTAAATACTCGTGACTCAACTCATTTTAGCGCTGCTAGTGGATCATCCCTAGCCATCAACCACCTTTTCCGCTACCCAGACCTCGAAGATTCGGCTCAGAGGGAGTTCTTGGTTACTTCCATTCCAGAGACCACCTCCCACTAACGATTCATCCACGCAAAGGCGCTGCCAGGATGGAAGACCAGCAGAGATCACTAAATGGTGTTCAGTCTGTTGGCTGTGTTTTAGCTTAAAGCAGTGTCCAGGAATGGGTGCAACATGTCACAGAAGTCACTCACATTGCCACTCAGCAATCCGAATCAGGCACACTGTTCTGCAACTGTTTAAGTGGGGCAACGGCGGAAAATCTCGTAGCTGACTCTGCTACAGCGCAGTGCAGTTTCACTACACAGCTGGAAAGGATCTTAAATTGGGGACATGTCAATATCTGCGGGATAAAGTCTTTGTGAACTTCATTCCATGTATTCAGTTGGACAGTAACTATGCCTTGCAAACAATCTCATGAACAGTATATGCTGATTTTAGAATTTGAGAAAGAACTTGTATTTGGGCTCAAAGAAGCTGGTTGGAGTAACTGGTGAATCGCTTGACAATCGAATAAGAGCGATGCCACTATTAAGCGATGTTGGCAGCAATGGGTGAACCATGGCCGAACACAGCATTAAGAAGAAGGAAGGGGTAGCCCTAGCAAGATGACAGAATATCAGGACCAAGCAATCGTGAGAAACATAAATTCATTATTAACATGTATCTGATGTGGAACTGATGCCTCAATGACCACAAAGACCATTAATAGGTGGCTCACAAGAAAGGGGACTGAGCTAACAGCGCCCCTTGCGCCGACTCCCATTGACCTCTGTGCACCAACAGCCCCTTTTTCAATGATGTTGGGCACATTCGGTCTGGAATCGACTGGAGTGGAATTGTCGTCAGTGATGAGTCCTGTTTCGAACTGAGCCCCAATGACAAGCGAAAACCTGTCTGGAGATGCCCTCAGCAACAGTGGCATACCAACGTGACTGTCGCCCGCCATATGACCTGACACGTGGATGAGATGATTGAGGTGCCATTCCTTTTCAAAGCACGTCCACAGCACCTGCAGAACACAGCAGCATATCGACGATATTCTATACTTGTTGCCCCTCGTGGTAAGCCATCCTGGGCTTACATTTCAGCAAAATTATGTACCCCTGCACAAGGCATGCTTGCCAAACCCTACCTAGTCAGTTAGGTCGCTGGGTGTATCCACAACGGCGTTTGGAACATTATGGGCAGGGCCCTCCAACCTGCTCGAGATTTTTACGATCTAACGCACCAGTTGGACAGGATTAAGCATGATATCCCTCTGGAGTACATCCAATAACTCTGTCAAGCAGTACGTAGCCCAATAACTGGTTGTGTAAGGGCCAGGGCCAACCGACAAGTTTGTGAGTTGCTCAATTTGTGAAGCTCTCTCTCTGGAATAAATCACCATTATAATCTGTACATACCGGTCGTGTCTTCCGATATCCGTACATGTTGGATAATACCTTAGACGTATGTGGTTTTATTTTGCCTCAGACTGCAGTTTTGAGCAAGAGAATGCTGTCCCCTACGGATGTGTTTTAAATGATATCCTCTCTGCCTTAACCATCAACAGCATTACATCTCCAGTAAGGAATTCTGTACAATGCTTTTTATGCGTGAACAATTTTGCAAGTATCTGTTCCTGCTTCAACAATGTATGAGCAATTCCTCACTTGCAACTTACAGTTAAGAGATTGGAGGACTGGGCTGCAAAAACTGGTTTTATATTTCCTGTGAATAAATGCATCTGTGCTCAGTTTAATCGTGGTTTTCCTGACTTGCATATGGAGGATTCCACTCTGTCCTTTACGGAGCGTGTGAAGTTTCTGGACATCATTTTTATTTCAGACTGTGGTGATTATCGTACCTGAAGGCGAGTGCCCAGAATATACTGAATAGCCACAGGTCTTGGAGAGCAGACACGGCGCGTCTGCTCCCGTTTTATAGAGCTTTTGTGAGTTGGCGGGTGGGCCATGGGTGCATGGTATATGGTTCAGCGAGACCTTCTTAACTGAAGATCCTTGATACTAACCAACGCGTAGGGGTCAGGCTGGCCACGGAAACTTGCAGGACCAGCCCTATATCCAGCATCTGTGCAGGGGCTGCGAAAGTGCCGCTTTCCATTTGGCGACAACTGCTCATGGTGCATGAAGCATATAACTTCGTCAACGCTTCCAGTTCACCAGCGTATCATACCGTTGCTCCTCTAGTCGTCATCGAACAACCAGGCCATTTCGAATCCGTACGATGCGCGAACTGTTGTTACATGGTGTGTGGTACGATCAGGCTCAAATTCTGGGTTTTAACCACCCTGCTTACCGCAGAGTCGAAGTGATTTTAGATTTAGAGCATTACAGGAGAGATTTCAGTCCTGCTTCTATTTTTAACGTGATGTATGCGACATTTTAAATGAGCACCTTAAACTATTTAGCTGCGTAAATAGGGGGTTTCCGTTGACTGCTTTTCTAATAATCATAGAGGACTGGAGTGCTGTGGTAGGAGAAGCAGCAGAAGAAACGCTTATGGAAGTATTTTTATGCGCCCAGTAGTAAGAATGGGAGGGAAGAAAGACGAATTGAGTTCTGCAATAAATTTCATGAACTAAAAGTGAATGCACAATTTAAAAATCGCGGGAGGGGGAGGTACACGTGGAAAACGCCAGCAGACACAGAAAGGATGTCATCTGGATTACATCATCATGAGGCACAGATTCCGAAATTAAATACTGCTAACTTAACAATAATTTATGCCTTATGGTTCTGAAGTACAATATCTTTGTGCTGTATTTGGTACATGCTAAATCTGCGTGAACGGGTTGATGTGGAAGAGATATTAAGTACCATGGATTATGTACTGCTGCCATAGTTTGTGTCTTATTCTTACAGAATTTCCTAAGAGAGCACAGTTATAGTTCTGTCATTAGAAATTTAATTATGACTGGGATGCAATTTCTTACTCAACAATATGAGAGACATGAGACACAAATTAAAACGTACCGGTTTCTCAGCGCTGCACTCTTTTTTTTTAACCTTAAATTATTAATTAAACTTACCACAAAGTGTTAACCTAATGGTGAATTCTTATAGCTCTGGTGGTTAAATGGCACGCCTAGGCATTATAAGGAACAACTTCTTATTTGCTTGTCTCACCATGTGTGATCGCTGGAATTGACAGTGTCAAAACTGATGGTACTTGCGAAGCAATGCTGTTGCCGCAAAATCGGTAAGTACTTCCTGTTTGCTCTAATTAATTACATCGATAAAAACTTCCCTCGTAACATAATTGAGCTTGGCTCGCGAAATAACACTGGAACGTTATCCAATAGCGTAGCGAGCTGACCACAAAAATTTAATAGTTAAAAACTGACGTATATAATGAATTGTTTAGGAAGTTCGTTGATATATATCGTAGCCAAATATTGCAGTGGTATGATAAAGAATTATTAGATTTTGAACTCTGATAAGGTGTTGGTGATGCAATGTTCCAGAGGGTTTCTAGTTTCAGTTGAACAGAATCAATGAAACCTAAATTACAGCCACCAGATCAGCAAAATAATGCTATAATGATGGAAAAAGTTTTTTGTTAAACACATACACAAATTCACTCACCAGGTTAGAGAATATTATAGGGTTATTTTTGATGGGACTGAGACATCTGCTGATGTTGTAAAATATATTTTATTGTCACGACTTTGCTTCGGGGGCTATGTTCCATCATCAGGTACTACGTATCAAATAGTTTTTCAAGTCTTCGGTTTGGGACAGGCGGCCCAGTAATCACAGTACATGTAACCCGTATCGCCCTTGCACAGGAGTTTCATGCCGGCGAGTGGTTCTCTGCTGGAAGTGGGTGAACATATAAACGGCGAAGGCAGCCAAATGTTGTCAACGTTCTTTATTCCACCATAAACAAGCAAATTTGCTGCATCCTCGAGAAAACAGACAACACGCAACAGGCATTGATCCGTGAACCCTAATGTCACAATCAGGACTTGGAGCTGTAAGCATCCTCAAAAAAGGCTGTGGTGCGTGCCCTTGGTTCCTTGTACATTACAATCGAAAGCTGTTTCGATGACAGGATGGTGTGACAGCTTCCAAAGTCTAGTGGCTGGATTGAGACATGTCAGTGGCAGCGGAAGACAGCAGTATTGCAGAGGGTGATGAACCGTAGACCATTAGCAGGAGAGTGGTGCTGCATCTGGCGAACTCCAGTAGCACGGGGTTGGGTGGGCTCCACTTCGTACCTCGGGCCATGAGGAAGTGGCAGTAGCCACAGTAGGCTGTCTCAACGAGGCGGCGGGAGAGTGAAGGCGATCTGACGGCCTAGCCATCGCTGGTTCGCAGCGTCACTGCTACCATAATAGCTGCGTCAGGAGAATTTCGTCGACTCCGCAACGGAGACTGACACAAGGTTGGTGTCAACGCATAAACAGCCTGTGCCGATGACTTACTCGTATACAATAAACCGATCGCAACTATCACCTAGTATTTCGTCGAACCTCCATTGCTCTTAATAACTGCGAAAATCCTCTTAGGTATTGATTGCGCAAGGGCAGTGATATCTTCTTCCTAGATTGAGGTCAACTCCATTCGAAATATAGTTTACGGCTCAGCTACAGACTGAAACTGTCGCATACTGTGATAAACAAGCAATGCAAGTATCCACCATAAATCTCCATCTGATTTAAATACGGACTTTTCAATGGCCAGCTCAGAAATGGATTTCTTCATCTTGAAACTGCGACTTTGCCTTGGCAGGCTTGTGAATCCCAGCGTTCTCGTGGTGGAATAGGAAATTATCATCGTCAAATTCCTCATACATACGAACCAATTCAGTTTCCAGCATTCATGTATTATCTATCATTGGAGTTCATTTCCTGGGTGCAGCCATGCGCCTTTGCACAAAATGATGCCCAAGTCATAACCCTGCCACCGCCGAAGCTTTTACACATCTGAACGTGTTCTTCTGTAAGTAGATCATGACCGTAATATTGAAAATAATGTTTCCCATCCAAATTAAACTACTTCTCAGCATCGAAAATTACTTTGTTTGATCCTACGGTCCACGACATATGTTCTTCCGAAAACTTGAGTCGATCCTTCTCATGCACATTGTTGAAAAGTGGCTTATAGAGCCATTTCTTGAATGCTACTTCCGTGTCTGGAGCCAGGGTTTTTCTAACATGTCTGGAAGAGACTGGTAACTGAAAATCATTCTCATTTGGGAGGAACGCAAGCCGCTGACTTTTTCTTTTCGCAGAATCAAACGTGTATCTGATACTGACAATTTTCGCGTCCGGTCACTTTTGATGACAAAATTATCAACAACACATATGAAACGCTCTAATTTCATAGCAATATGGCTGGTTGGGCATCACTATTTCCTTGTGCGCCTTAATTCATGCTTGTTCGGAACCCGATGGATGCTTTCCACGTGGCCTTTTTCACAATAACATCCGTACGAGCTTAGCAGATACACCTCCAAACTGTAACTGTAGTGAACTGTTGACATTCGGCACTTTGCTCGTCATCCAGTGGACCTGCCTTTATACCAACTTCCACCCATTCCTTCCCGAAAGACAGCCTTTCTCAAGTTTTTAAGTACTCGGTCCAATTTTAGAGTAAAGTAAATTAAATTTTCTTTGGCTTTGTTGTAAACTGTTCGGTAAAATGCGTTCAATACCGAGTACATAAATAAAATATTTTTCCACTAAGAACCACATGCCTTTGTACTAATTTCCGCCACCATTTACAGGAAGTTAAGGAGATGGGACCTGGATAATTTGAGAGAACCAGAGGTTGTTGAGAGCATCAGAGTGAGCATTAGGCAATAGATGACTAAGACAGGGGAAAGAGATAGAGTAAATCACGAATGGCTAGCTTCAGGAGACGAAATAGTGAAGGCAGCAGAGGATCAAATAGGTAAAAGACAGGAGTAGGTAGAAATCCTTCGACAACACAAGCGATATTGACTTTATCTGATGAAAAAGGAAAACTTAAAAATGCAGCAAATTAAGCAGGCGAAAGGGAATAAAAACGTTTAAAAATGAAATTGATACAAAATCAAAAACGCTAAGCGGAAGTGTTAAGAGGGCAAATGTAAGGATTTAAAAGCAGATGATACTACGGGAAAGATGGATACCGCCTGCAGAAAAAATAAAGAGGCCTTTGGGGAAAAGAGAACCAGCTGCACGACTATCAAGATCTCAGATGGAAAACCAGTCTTAAGCGATGGAAGGAAAGCTGAAAGCTGGAAGGAGTATACAGAGGGTCTATACAAGGGCGATGTACAAGGACAATATTATGGAAATGGAAGAGGATGTAGATGAAGATGAAATGGGAGATACGATACAGCGTGAAGAATTTGACAGAGCACTGATACACCTGAGTCGAAACAAGGCCCCGGGAGTAGACAACATTCCATTAGAACTACTGATGGCCTTGGGAGAGCCAGTCCTGACAAAAACCGAGCGAGGTGGCGCAGTGGTTAGACACTGGACTCGCATCCTGGAGAACGACGGTTCAGTCCCGCGTCCGGCCATCCTGATTTAAGTTTTCCCTGATTTCCCTAAATCGCTCCAGGCAAATGCCAGATGGTTCCTTTGAAAGGGCACGGCTGACTTCATACCCCATCCTTCCCTAATCCGATGAGACCGATGACCTAGCTGTCTGGTCTCCTTCCCCAAACAATCCAATCCTGACAAAACTCTACCATCTGGTGAACAAGATGTATGAGACAGGCGAAATACCCTCCGACTTCAAGAAGAATATAATAATTCCAACCCCAAAGAAAGCAGGGGTTGACCGATGTGAAAATTACAGAACTATTGGTTTAATAAGTCACAGCTGCAAAATACTAACACGATTCTTTACAGACGAATGGAAAAACTGGTAGAAACCGACCTCGGGGAAGATCAGTTTGGATTCCGTAGGAATATTTGAACACGTGAGGCAATACTGACCTTACGACTTATCTTAGAAGAAAGATTAAGGAAAGGCGAAACCTACGTTTCTAGCATTTGTAGACTTAAAGAAAGCTTTTGACAATGTTGAATGGAATATTCTGTTTCAAATTCTAACGGTGGGAGGGGTAAAATACACGGAGCTAAAGGCTATTTACAATTTGTACAGAAACCAGACGGCAGTTACAAGAGTTGAGGGGCATGAAAGGGAAGCAGTGGTTGGGAAGGGAGTGAGACAGGGTCGTAGCCTCTCCCCGATGTTATTCAATCTGTATATTGAGCAAGCAGTAAAGGGAACAACAGAAAAATTCGATTAAAATCCAAGGAGAAAAAATTAAAACTTTGAGGTTCGCTGATGACATTGTAATTCTATCAGAGACAGCAAAGGACTTGGAAGAGCAGTTGAACGGAATGGACAGTGTCCTGAAAGGAGGATATAAGATGAACAACAACAAAAGCAAAACGAGGATAATGGAATGTAATCCAATTAAGTCGGGTGATGCTGAGGGAATTAGATTAGGAAATGAGACACTTAAAGTAGTAAAGGAGTTTTGCTATTTGGGGAGCAAAATAAATGATGATGGTCGAAGTAGAGAAGATGTAAAATGTAGACTGGCATTGGCAAGGAAAGCGTTTCTGAAGAAGAGAAATTTGTTAACATCGAGTATAGATTTAAGTGTCAGGAAGTCGTTTCTGAAAGTATTTGTATGGAGTGTAGTCATGTATGGAAGTGAAACATGAACGATAAATAGTTTGGACAAGAAGAGGTTAGAAGCTTTCGAAATGTGGTGCTACAGAAGAATGCTGAAGATTAGATGGGTAGATCACATAACTAATGATGAAGTGTTGAATAGAATTGGGGAGAAGAGGAGTTTGTGGCACAACTTCACTAGAAGAAGGGATCGGTTGGTTGGACATGTTCTGGGGCATCGAGGGATCACAAATTTAACATTGGAGGGCAGCATGGAGCGTAAAAATTGTAGAGTGAGACCAAGAGATGAATACACTAAGCAGATTCAGAAGGATGTAGGTTGCAGTAAGTACTGGGAGATGAAGAAGCTGGCACAGGATAGGGTAACATGGAGAGCTGCATCAAACCAGTCTCAGGACTGAAGACCACAACAACAACAACGAATAGAATTGGAGAGAGACGTAACTTGTGGCTCAACTTGACCAAAGTAAAGGATCGGTGGATAACGCACATTCTGAGGCACAAAGGAATCACCACTTTAGTATTGGAGGGAAATGTGAGAGACAAATCGCACGGGGGGAAGGGGAGAGCAAGAGATAAATAGACGAATGCAGGAAGCAGTTGAGAAAGATGCAGGTTCAGCAGATCCTTATGAGGAACTAGCCCTGAATATTCCATTAATCGGAGACCGTTATGACTTTTTCAATTACTGACAACGTGTTCTGTGAACATGCATTGTGCCTGTAGTGCAGAGGTTTGCACTGTCTTCTGCACGATCATGCTTTTGCTAATTGTTAATTACTGCGTCTTTTAGGTTCAGAGTAGGATATTCCATTGTACTTTTGTCCACTCTCCTGCCCTCTTGGAGCACACTGTTGGCAGAGCGAGAGCCTTCTCCCACAATTGCTGAAGATTTTTGTTCACAATCTAAACAGTTACTGGGATCGCAACTGCACCCAGGACATTTGGAACACTAGTAAAAAACGCTAGCAAGAGACAACGGTGAATCCATGTCTGGTTGCAGCTTGGAAAACCTGGTACTTGTCATGACTAGTGCCAGTGTTTTGTATGTACACCAGGGTTGGGCAAAAGGATAGAAAACAGAAATAGGAACACATATATGTAATTGGAGGTGCATACACTTAAACTCTGTACTTGTAGTGTTGGTTGCAGGAGGTCAAACAATACTCTCAGTTGTAAGCTCCCCACTGCAAGTTTCTGTACGAAATTTAGCACAACTTTACCTCCCACTTTACAAAAGTCTAAGTATTACGAAAACTAAGTCACCACAAAGTGCTATGCAACTTGAACTCATGTGTTAACCTTTCACTGGACAGAATCTACTTTGAACTGAACTGTATTTAGTCTCAGTGCACCTTGTGCGCAACTGAAGTAAAACAATTATCTGGCACTAATCATTTCCATTCACGTCTCGTCTTGACAAAGGCAACAAGAAAACACACAGCGGCTACGCTGGATTTCTATTTTTAAATAAAATTTCCAAACAATATTCAAACAGATGCATACCACATAGTGCAATGTGGTAATGTGTAATGGGAAACGTTCTTTATATAGTGGAATGGGGAGAGTGACTATTCCTGTGAAATGACATTTCAAAACGACGATTATAGAATGAAGCGTTTCTCATTATTTTCACACAGAGCATTGGTCTGAACAACACTATGTTTAACAAAGTGACCAATAATTTGAGAAAGGTACAGTGTTAACAGATAGTTCCTATAACAACTAAACAGCTTAATCAGTTAATATCTTAATGCATGACTCAGGGGAGTGGGGTGATCTTTCTCTCAGCTCTGAGCAAATTACCTATGCGAACTATTACTCCCAAAATTAGATGCGCAATGCTGCAGTCATCTCAAATTTTTCATAATTTATGTTCTTTTCACCTTCCAGTATATAGATTATATTCGTGCTTGTTGCCCTTACACTAAATACTTCTTCACCTGACTGATACAATCACAAGTCAACACAGCACTACTGAGTACGCCCATCACCCACAACACTTCAACTAAGAATGTATCAGACTGCGCAGAGGCAAAGACTGTGCCACAAAGGTAGTTTAACATTAACATAACTTGCTCTTTCTCTGTTTTGTAGACATCAATAACTTACAAAAATCAAAATTACAGCCCACCTTGCGTATCCTCCACCTTCCCCGATAAGGACTTTAGACAAACGTCATCTCATATAGAAATAAGACGAGGACAAAGTTTTGAACGTTATGAATAGGACCACTCAAGACATGTTAGAAATGCTAATAGAAGAATCGCTTTACATGAATATGAGTTAAAGAACTATAAGGAAAAAATATTTGCAAAATTTCAGATAATGTGAATGAAGTAATCAACAAAAATCACCATAGCTAGGTTATTATGTTTCACGATGTATACGAGAATGTTCTGCACAGGACTATTTTGAATTTTTATGTCACAGTTTGTACTGAAGTGGTATGGTGACCTATGCTGTTTTTGAAGTAAACAGGAAGTACGCTGGAGTGTCTGTATCACACAAGGCCTACATTTCTGAACCATCGTCACTTACGGCAGCAGTAGTTTGCACGATGAAAGTAGATAGAAGAGTGTCCTTGTCGCAAACGACCATACTTTCTATAGCTCGTTGAAATAGTGTCTCTGTTGTGGGAAGTTATGTGGAAGCAGTCTCAGTGAGACTAAGCACAGTCCCAAACTGCTAACCCCATACATACACAAAAAGTAAAATTGGTAGTAGTATCTGTTTGAAACAGATTAGATCTATTGAGAACTCCAGAGCCATCTTGTGGTATCGAAGAGTTCCTCATAAAAGTCAGTTGCAGCTTGTATCGGTGAAGTACGCCGGCGTTTGGCCCATAATTAGTAGACATATTTCGTTTGCCCTGGTTAGTGTCAATATTTATGGTGAATGGTCAATCAGTTACAGTTTGTTACATTTACAACATACGGCTACCTATATTAAGACAGGAGTAATAAGATTTTACACAGTTGTACATATGGACATCACCTGTAGTGTAATGGTTACAACAAATTTATATCTCTACATAAAAAGTAAGAAAATAATGGCATCACAGTTTTACAACAATGAATCACAAAAACATCAGAGAAGTAAATCATGCGAAACAGTGTACAGTAATGTGCTTGATGAGAAACATTATTAAATGTATGTAGAATGACATATATAAAATACTAAATCTGTTCATATAAATATATGTGTGTGGACATCAGTAAAATACACGAAAGTGTAGGGAGTAATGTAGAAGGAGAAACGTAAGGATAGCGATCACACCCAAGAAAAACATCAGAGAAGTAAATCATGCGAAACAGTGTACAATAATATGCTTGATAAGAAACATTGTTAAGTGCACGTAGAATGACATACTTAATGTACTAAACCTATTCATATAAATATGTGTGTGTGGACATCAGTGAAATACACGAAAGTATAGGGAGTAAGGTAGAAGGAGAAACATAAGGATAGTGATCACACACAAGAAATCAACACATGAGGATAGTGGTCATACACAGAGATAAGGAGAAACATAATGATTAAAAACACGGTTTAGGGAGTACCAAGGTTCACACAAAGAATTTTATGCAGCCAGCCAAACATCAGTCTGTTATTGTACCTAATACAGTGAGTATTTAGCATGGTATCTAGTTATAAATTATTTTTTAGTTTGGTCACCTTTTAATCGTTTTATCCACGATTTCTACAAAATTCCAACAAATACCGCTATAGACTTTACCTCTTTGCTTTTTTCTATCATATAGTTCATATAATCTTATAAGTTCATATTATTTAGCGCCATGGCCCTTCCTAACCATATGTCATCTTTGTGCTACCTAACCATCTCTCTTATTTGTCCTACCTAACAATATTTCGTCTGATTTTTACTCTGATTAATCATTTCATCTCAAACTCGTCTTTTTAATCATTTCTTTGATAATGTGAATGTCGTACAACTGCCCTTTTTACCTTTATCTCTTTGCTTCCTCTGTATACCTGTTTCTTGATTTCTTACACATCTATCTTAACTTAAGGGAGCTTACTGCAGTAATACACTTAACGTAACTATTTTACTAATGGCGCTGCATCCTATAGTTAAAATATATATAGAGTATATGCATTATAAAGAAACTCAATAAATAGAATAGTAGAGAAATACAACCCGAAAATTCCTTAAGCTAAAGCAATGCATGTTATTACGTTACATCACATGTAAATACAAAAGACAGTTTGACTGCAATGTCACACATGTAAGTACATATATAAAAGAATCTTATTATTTGCCATGGCAAAAAGAATAAAGCTGAAAAGCAAAAAGAAAACCATTAGTATCTTGCGTATGCCCTGTATCTCCTTTCTCTTCTTGGTTCACTTTTTATTCTAAGTAAATTGTCACACCTCACGATTCATGAGTTTCATCATCATTGAGTACAGTCAAAAATATTTCTCAAATGAACAACACATTGCTGATGACCTGTGTAGTCCCTCAGAAATGGTTTATAAAATACTGTCTGTGTTCATTTTATTAGAAATTACTTATTTGAATTCCACATGAAATTTTGAAGTTTGTTGAATTTGTTGCGTAATAAATGAAAGTCTCCCGATTCTTGTCAAAGTTTACCTCACGCGCAACGAGAGTCGCTCTGGGATATGGTGCACTAGCATTGTTCATTGCTAATTGTTGCTGTGCGCTGCAATGCAAGAAATATGTTGGAAATAGGTGACATGTAGTTCAATCATCTGGGTACAGCTTTAGTACATTGAGTCTAGCACTTCCAAAATTTTGCCACTGTGAGTTACGATGTATATTTCTTTGACTGTTTTGGTTGCTTATTGCAAAATTTTTGATGTGCTATGTGTTCTGCCGATTTTGTCTACCAGAATTGTGCCCGTGAGAATTTATATAATTACTATCTAAGTTAGAGTACTGATTACTTTTATTATTGTGGTAATTGTGATTACACCTGTTCAGCAGCGAGAATAGTGCTTCGTATGGACGATGTCAGTTATCCCACCTGTAATTGTTTCTGTGGTTGTGTCTGTTTCTAAAGTTCCTATAGTTTCTCTTTTCACGAGGTACAAAAGCATCTTAGTTTCTCTTGTGATTTTTATTGTTTTTTTTTATGAAGCAGTTGTTCAAAAATGGTTCAAATGGCTCTGAGCACTATGGGGCTTAACATCTGAGGTCATCAGTCCCCTAGAACTTAGAGCTACTTAAACCCAACTGCCCGAGGCAGGATTCGAAACTACGACCGTAGCGGTCGCGCGGTTCCAGAATGACGCACCTAGAAACACTCGGCCGGTGAAGCCGTTGTCCCTGTCCAACTGTAATTCCTGAAGTAATGTTTGAAATGCTTCTAAATCACCTTTACATCTGTTGGCCTAAATTACGTGGCTCAAACGTGTACGAAACTTTCTTGAACAAACGCGAATTAAGTCCGACGAACTCTATAGGTTTGATAAGTACTGATTTCTGCGTACCACGTTTTCAAAATATTTCCTGGGCATGAAAGGTCAGACTGTTCAAAGGTTCCTAATAGTCTACAAAAGGGCTTGGTAGAAATCATTTAGCCTTTGGAAAACTCTCCCATGTGACAGCATTCTTGCTAGAGGTTCATTTTCCGAATAACCGTGTTCAAGTTGCCAGTTTGGTGGTAAAGAATGAAGGAACTGAATAATCCAAGTTTGGGGGTGAATTTCGTTACTCTGATTCCTGAAAACGTTTAACTTACGTACTGTCAATAAGAGACGCTAACAAAATTTACCATTTTTGTGTGAACCAGATTTTTGCAATTGCACCACGTTTGCGATTCATTGTCGTATATGGATGTGAGTTTTCTCGTACAAAATCACCTTAACGCCACAAATGGTATGATCACCAAAGTTTTCTGAATATGCATGTAAACGGTCAAATCAGTCCTTTTGGTAGTCACTGTTAAGCTTTCTTTAAATACACTCGACTTTTTCATGCATAGTGTTCCTATAACCCTTATTTTTTCGATTGATGTTCTCACGATTTTCTTTAAAATTTGTTAATGACTGGTATTCTGCTGTGTATGAAAATTGTTCTCTCATTGTGTCATTCGAACATCTGTCCGCCTTCGTAGCGCAGAGGTAGCGTTACCGCCTAACACGCAATGGGGGCCCGGGGTTGATTCTCGGCAGGGGAGTGGGTGTTGTGTGCCCCTCATCATCATTTTCATTACCACTGACGCGCAAGTCGCCGAAGTGGAGTCAGCTACAAAGACTTGCAATACGGCGGCCGAACCCAGAAGGGGATAACCCGGCCAATAAATGCCATACGATAATTTCATTTGAACCTCTGTCTGCACTGGCTGACAAATTTCCCATTTTCATTGTCAGTTCACCAACTTTTTCTTTCATTGTGCTTAACTGTTCTTTCCGTTCTTCAGAATTTAGTGTCAAAGTTTCCACTTGTTCGGTAATCTCTTTTACCGTTGTGTTAAGCTATCCTTTTTGTTCTTTTATCAGCGTAGCTATCGCACTCGGAACTACAGTGCTGAATTTAGCTAACATTTCGTCCTTGTCATTACGCTAGTTCATTTTCATGTTTTCGTGTTCTGTTTCAAGATTATGTTATCTAATTTCAAAACTACTAATTACTGTTTGAAGGTCATCTTTAATTTCTTCTCTAGTCTAATTCAGAATTTCGACGGGCATGGCTTTCTTCTAACGAACGAGGACACCTGTCTCAATCCAAGCATGCCTCTCCAATTCCCTAAATATACCTAAATATAGACTCCACTGTCCTAAGACACCACAGCAGTAATACATGAGCAGTGGAGTAGTCTCACACAAACGCTTTGTCGTATTACCGACCGTGCTACTCATGTCCATTGGTAATGAAGACAGACAAGTCAAATATATCTTCGTAAATATCATATCCCTTAAGAAAACTTACAGCAGGACAATACGACACACCATACGTCCAGAATTGGTACAGAGTGGCTGCAGGAACATTCTTCTGAGTTTAAACACTTCCGCTGGCCAACAAACTCCCCAGACATGAACATTATTGAGCATATCTGGGATACCTTGCTGTTCAGAAGAGATATCCACCCCCTCGTGTTCTTACGGATTTATGGTCAGCCCTGCAGGATTCATGGTGCACTTCCCTGCAGCACTACTTCAGACATTAGTCTGGTCCATGCAACGTCGTGTCGCTGCATTTCTACGTGCCCGTGAGGGCTCTACACGATATTAGGCAGGTGTACCAGTTTCTTCGGCTCTTCAGTGTATATATAAGAACAATGTGAAATGCTTTTTCAACGTATTACATGTTATTTCTTTATATACCTCACTTACACTTCTCAAACCCTTTATTCGTGTTCCTGGCTGCTAGCTCAACGACTTGACACGTACGTAGATGTCATTCAGTTACAGTAAATTTCCAATCTGTGTTTACAATAATAACATACATTTTCGAACACTTCACTGCGTTATGGTTCTATAAAGAATATATTGGCATCTGCTAAACAAACAGTAAGTACTTTTATGTAATAAACTTCTTGTATTGCACATAAATGTATATCGAAGGTTATGCTTCTGAGGAGACAAGATAATCTGTCAAAAGTGGTAAAGAGAAATAAAACTGTATTTGCAACTGACTACTGAATTTTGTTCTGAAAAACGTTTCTTATTATTCACACACAATGTAGTGCAAAGAATACGTATTGCATATGTAGATGGTTTCAGTGCACAGGATGTGAAATTCAGCATACAGAGCTACCACTTAAAGCAGGAACAATGGCTGTAAGGGTCGAGATGTGACCCTAACTGCGAGGAATGATGGGCTGATGAAGTTGGATGGAGCGCTGTCTCTCTGTCTGAACGCAGGCTGTGGAAGTGGTGGCGACTGCAATCACTCACTGAACTGCTAGAATCCAGAGTTCTCATCAGTAACATGAGTGCAACTAATTGTATACAAACAAAAGATATATGTCAAATATCTACAGGAGAAGTAGCTCAACGACATACAACCTGAATATTGTTACCTCGGATTTATATTTTACACTTTCAAAGTGCCTGTTCGTTAAATTTAATTATTTATGCAGTATTGTAAAGAATTTTCGCTGATATTTTATTAAGTCACTAAACCGGTCTTACATTTGGAAGGTTGCGTCGTTTACTGTTGTGGCACACGCTTTTTCCTGTTGTTGTTTTGAATGTGATGGTTGAAAAGATGTAAATTTGCTACTTGCCTACCTAAGATTGTCGTAGTCAACGGTACATAAAGGTGAGTGTCGTGACCTCTGACTGCCACGATGCAGCTTGACCAAGTTAGTGAGAAGATAGTGTCTATTCTCGCTTGAGGCTTTGTTGCACGGAAATACAAACATTCCATGGCTACAACGCAATCGCACAATAGATTTATTTGACGAGTGAGATGCTTCAATACTTTCAAACACATTCCTACTATGCCCTCACGGTCAAATCGAAACAGATACATATGTCACAGATTCCGTTAAACTGCATGCTGTACAAGGTACAAATGCCCTTCCACCTCTCTGTACATAATTTCATGCTCCTTGAAACCCAGTCCTTTCACCTGACCTAGTCGTCAGATGTAATTCAGATTTCAGTTAGCTGCTCCAGTATTGAAACTCTTCATGTGCCGTCCTCCATCAACTATTCTTAATATTCTTCTTCTCTTCCCATTTTTCATTGAAATCTTCAATAGTAATTAGGTTCTGTTCATTCTTCCATCAGTAGATCTTCTTTTCTTGTTTTCTGGAACCTCCTTCACCACTTTGGTACACTTCATATACTTGATGTTTGATTACAAGCTCAACAATTCGTTCCACCAATAGGCCATTTCTCAGTGTCTAGCAACAGCATCTGCCCTTTGCGTCTACAGTTTTGCAAAACCAGTTTATTGTAATGTCTTCTCGCTTGTCAGGACAGTGTTTCTTTGTCGTTCTACTCTGTACCCAACCTTGTCTCAAGGTACTGCTTCAATGTCTCTCCCTATCATCCACCGCTCAACGGTCTCCTTATTCACTCAGTTACATAGATATAAAATTTGATCATATAACGCATGCCATTTAACGAGTTTTTTAGTTATTTCGCCAGCTTCAAAGTGCAATCGAACTATCAGTGTAGCATCACAATGATACTGTATTCTCACAACATCGAACCCACCTCTCTGCGCCGTGTCACGTACATTAGGAGTCCATGCTCCTATACTTTCGCTTGCATCATATGAGAAATCACAATGTTTGAATGCAGTTGTATACCCTCTGAAATTCCGTGGTTCACCTCATACATAGGCGTAGTGGAGTGCTATTTGAAACTACCATCCATTCGTTAGTCACTACTCGTGACTGTTTGTGCTTCCCTGTCTCGGGTCCACCGTTTCTCTCTATCTCTGGCGTACTGGATCTAATAAGCAGTGTCTTACTATGGTACATAACCACCAAATTTCTGTTATTACCTGTGATTAGTTTATTTATTTCCTTTTATCTGATTGACAGAGGTTCGATTGCTAGAACGTCTAAGGGATAAGAGAAATGGTTATGAGCATATATGTTTGATGGTTCAGTGCGTTCAGACAAGATATCCAAGTCGTTAAATGCATTAGCCTCCCTATTTAGGGTTTTATATAATTATTTCTTAAATTTTTAAATCTCTGTATTTTATAGTTGTGTCTTTGTAGATTTCATACTTTTATCAGAGGTTCTCTCTATACTGCTCTGCCAGAGAAGTGTACAGGATCAAGAATGTACAACTGACACTTTATTTATGATTTCATATAATGCCAAAATAAAATGTAATGAAGATAGTGCCATGTGTGTTTACACATTTCAGAGTTTATCTTAATTTACCAAACTGCTCTGTCCTTAAGAAAGACTAAGAAAATATATAAATTATTCTACTTGATTTTATTGTTATAAGCTATGCGTGAGAACTGTTACAGAAACAGTATTACTAGAACAGTACTTCTGGTTGGTATCAATTATGATTCTTGTAGACAGATAATTAGGAAATGCCTTCAAGTCGTTAAGTGTGTAAGTTTCCAGTTTTCTGTTTTAAATTATTGCTTTTATTAATAATTATATTTTCTGCTTTTATTTTTGTAGGTTTGACACTTTTATCTGAAGTTTAGGGAATGTACAGAAGCATGACCATGAACTTCACCTGTCTTTATTGTTACATACGATATACACGTAAAATGTAATGAAAACAGTGTTGGGTTTAGCTATATTGTTTATCGGGAAAGTGGACATCTTTACGTTCTCTCATTTCATTTAATCGTTGAAAATTTTGTATCACAACTTCTACAGAAACAGTGTCACTGGAACCAGTTGTATTTCGTCAGTATCTGTTACCATCCTTGTACACAGAATGAAGAGAGAATTGTTCTTCCTTACTTCCCTTCTTAACACTACCTATCTTAAAGAACGTACTCCACACACAGGCTGTACATGTCCATACGTTAATGTTTGACTTGTGAACGATGAGGTGGCGCTGTACGTATTTCAGAGCTCTCTCATGATGTAAATGTCTTGGTTGTGTGCTGCTGTTTGTATTGAAGCACATATCATGACTGCAGCTTGCAAGCCCGATAATTTCGTAAACCATTTATTTATATTCTATTTTTACCTGTACTTTTAGTGTTTAAGCTTTACTCTATCGTAAATCAGGCCAGCAGCGGCTACCAATGAAAACGTGTATGGCTCTGACCTGAAACGTGTTTAGCCAAAGAACTAAACGTTTTATTGTGTTTTCAGTCTTATTTCTAGGATCTATAACCAATAGTTGCTGTATGATTTTTATTCCAATTATGTTTCTCTAATATGCATGCAGTTGCTTGATAATGGCTACAAAGCTGAAACGTAGTAGTAGACTAAATAAAAATAAAATAGAAATGAAATGCAATCTATGCAGGAAACTTGTTTCTTTCAAAAAGTCTGTTTTACGTGAGAAATTTAAGTGAGGGCTACTATAAATTCTCAGATAAATACGTGAAATGTACCTCAACCTGACATTGGTGAATAGATGATCCCTGTGGAATGACCATAAAAGCGATGAGACACCAAACTCTGAAACTCCTTTCCTGCATTGCTGTGCACTAAGGGTGTTCAAAAACAGTGTTCTGTTGAAGAAGAAGGATATTGTTTCAGAGCAATAGTAAGCAGCTGTAAAGACCAATTCATCATCTGATTCATATCTCCACAGTCGAGTACATAGAAATCACTAAAATGACTGATGGCTGTTATTCCTAGAAGCATTTACCAATCACTAGGCCAGTTTCTGAATCTAAAGTGGCGCAATAAACAGTAATGTATTGGTAGACTTTCTGCACACAATATAAGTCGACCCCTAGTTCGAAGTTAAGTTCCACTGAGTAAACAGGCACGTTTCCTACGTTTTTGACTGTAATGCATTTTATCTTGTAGGAACTTGCTGTTAATTTACATTTCTCAACAGATGGTTGTCTTATGGAGGCCGCTTTTCTACTTCTGTATTAGTATTGAGTCCCCCAGTAAACTGAATTTTTTTAAGATGTTTAACTCTCAACTTCAGTCCAAGGGAAGTATTATTTGAGTGCAGGTAAGGAAACCCTAAACCAGTTTTTATCTTGGAGGGTAAACTACATAATTTTATTTAACTCAAAATGACTCCGAGACTTTAGTGTATGTTTTTGGAAGTTGAGTTTAACAATCGAAACAGATATTTTTCCATACATCTAAAGAACAGGTGATCATAAGGTTACAAAAATAATACTGTTTGTAATATCCTAACACGATTAGCAGAATAAATTTTATTTTTTTCACGAATAAATCATTCAGTGTTTCTGTGGCATTTTCTCTGGATTCCCAGTTGTTACTGAACAGATATTTATATTGCACAGTTTTGAGTCCCTGTCTGCGTGTGTCTTCCTTATCAACAATGTGAGTAGTTGCCATGGTATTGTTTTTACATAAATCATACCCTCTAGAACCAATAGTGAAACATACGTGATACATGGAAGCAAGTGAATTTTGTAGATTTTAAATATAATGCTTTGTAATTACCAAGTTTCATGCGTGAGTATAATGTTTCAGTATTGATAAGTGCGATGCAATGTATATATTTAGTGAGTTACTCTAAACTTGTCTTTTGCTACATTTTAACGTTAGCTCAAAAGTTATATAGTTCGTTTTGGATTCCCTTACACTGCCTTCATGTTATATCATGATACCGTTTGAGAAAGTGTATAAGAAAAACATACTTTAGTTCGTGCCAAATGATTTTAATAACATTATTTGTGTTGTGTGATTTGTGGTAATACCAAGTTGTTTGGATATATATCTGTAGAATATTCCCTCTCTAGTAATGGAAATTATTTTTGTACTACACATCTGTTATTCGGAAGTATTATCTACATTTTATAGCCAGGAGTAACACAGTAAATATGTCACTGTTTTATGGTTTATTCACACAGTATTGATACAAGTAATTCAGTTATCCAGCGCCAAGTTGTAGATCAACACTTTGTGGAAAGTTATATAAATTGATCTTGGTTACACCAATGTCCAAGAAATGCAAGTGAAATGTAGAATTCAGGCGGAATTACACGTTCATTAGCATACTAAGCGTAGTGGACGCTGAAGACCAAGTTCCAGTATACCATTCGGATTCAAAGTCCAGAGCGCAGCCAAATCGGCATCGAACAGCGGGTCCACCGCAATGTAGCTTTCCGGAGTTGTGGAGTAGAACATAGCACAATGATAAATGGCTTGAAGACGTCGGTAGCGGCGTTAAATGAGGCTCCATAGTTAATGGAGCCAGCGGCAGGGGTCGCTTTATATTCCGGGCGGCCAGTCGCTGAATGTTGCGGGTGGCCAGTCTCTGTGGTTTGAAGTGCGGGCGCGCGAGTGCGGCATGCGATGTTAGCAGCGGGCTGCGCTCCGAGAAGTCAGCCGGCGACGCGTTTCTCGGCCGCGCGTAATGGAGTACGTCGCTGCTCGATGCGGAGATTTAGTAGTGGTGGATACCTCACTACAAAACTCGCTTTTTCACTTACAATGTTTCTTTAATTAATTCTTGAATTGAAACATATAAAATAAACTGATTTAAAAGAAACCGGTTTCGTTATTGGCAAAGCAGATGCAGCTGTTATCAAGTGTACAGAACAAGTAACTGACCTAAGGCTTATTATTAACTATAGAATGTGGGTTTTTCAGTTCAGATTGTAGTCCGTTAAGTAGTGAACATTTTATTGGTAGCTGTTGGACATAGCTGAATTTCATAAATTTGCTGAGAAACATGTTTGGTCAGAAAATATAGGTTGAATTTAAATACCAGAGACGTATTCGCAGTTGCAGATATAGACAACAGTCAGCTGGACTGGTGGGAACGAAAATTTGTGCCAGATTGGGAAACGAACCCGGATTTCCAGCTTTCCTTAGGCTCTCCAAGCATGACTTATGGCCAGGCACAAACTTCCATCCACAACCTGCACTTGCACATTCAGTGTGTACATTCCCGTACAAGCGAGACACTTTAATTGAAAGTTGCTTTCCCAAAGTCAGTGAACAAATATGTTTTTTAAATAAGTCACAAATTAAAAAATCTGCCAGTAGAATGCTTAAGTTTTTAAAAGTTTCCATTGCTTGGGAGTAACCACTGATCTCTTTAAAATATACCCATGTTGGTTATTCACTTGAAGTTTATCAATGTTTACTTTATTGCAAACAGCTTTTACTCGATTTTTTTTCCTTTAAAACATTTAAACACGAATATTCTGATGAGCGTTTGATCATTAGTTTTTCTTCATGCTGAGTAAAGGGTTTGCTGATTATGCAAAATATTTTGCTACTATCTGAATCTCACATCATCATGGTCTGAGAAGCCGTTGACAATATGATCTATACTTTGAGGATAGAATGTTGGTGCATCAACAACAATGGTGTAAGTCTCAGTGTTGTTACATCCTATTTCCCTGATTGCTAGCAATATGAAAGTAATTAACTTCACGAAATGCCAAGGGGTCTGTTAAAGCATAAGACATTGTAGACATTGTATGGTATACAAAATTAAAACTTCATAATTACATCTAATTTTTCTTACAAGCTACATAATTTAATATTATTTGAAGTTGTTTTATTTATTTTTCAGTGTACCCCGTTATGCTTTCTTTGACTCGTTTTGTGTGTGTGTGTGTGTGTGTGTGTGTGTGTGTGTGTGTGTGTGTGTGTGTGTATTCTGTTCAATTATGTACTATGTTTAGCCATCCTGTAGTGCTCAGACCTTACGTTTGTATCTCAACTGTGAAATCATTGTGTTCTTTTCTCACTAGGTGTCCACCTGTAAGTTGCGGATACTAGCTGCAGAAAAGAGCCGCCTCAGTGGACAGAGACTTTTGGCAAAGCTACAACTTCTTAATCATAACTTTCTTAGTCACAATTTTTCTTCTTTGGTGCCCGCAGTGCCCAAACGTTTTGTAGTGAGATGATTACTAAATGATATACCAGTTGCAGCAATCGAATGTACAATACCTTTAGATCATGGTTACAGTCTACAATATCTGTTAATGTATTTCCAAAAAACTGACGATCACAATACGCCGAAATGAGATCGTTGTGATTTACTCTATAAAACCCATAAGAAGCAGTGTAAATGCTATATCAGTATCGTAATTATCTTAGTCAAATGGCGTGATGTCTCTCATATACAAAACATTCACACTAAATTATGTGAAGTGGAATGTATTAGTTGCACATAAGATTGTAATACATATTATCTATAAGTTTTGGTCCAGAAGCAAAATATAAAAATTATATCAAGCAGATGTTGGTTAGCTGCTAGGGGCAAGTTAACCGGCACAGCTGACTTTTTTGTAAATTTGTTCATTACGAAGATATGAGCAGTAGTGAATCTTTTTTTAAGAAGACCCTGCATTTTTATTCAGTAATCCGCTTTCTCTACTTAAGACCATTTCAAATTGAACCATTGGAGGATAATGAAGATTTGATCTTCGTTGATCTATTATGGATCGTGGGACGACGGCTGGCATGAACTTCTTGATGCAATAATTTGCCAACAGCCGTATGTATTGTAGAAATTTATTTTATTTTATGAACTTCTATGTGCTACCATGCCGAAACTGGTAGCACATAGAAGTTCATAATATAAAATAAATTTCTACAATACATACGGCTGTTGGTAAATTATTGCATCAAGAATGAAGATTTGGTTTCATTGGGTTGTTTTGTGAAACGTTGTGTTTTACGCGTACAGGAGGGGAACGACTGGCGAGTACTTCCCGTGAACGTGGATAATTTTAGCGCTGTAGACTCGAATTTGAGGAAAGGAGTTTTAGTAGCAAATTTGGATGTGCCAGATGATGAAGACTGGTGTTCGAGAGGTAGGCGAAGCGATCAACCACTAACTGCCGATAGAACTGCATTGTGTAACAAAATTAAGCATTTGAAAGGAGGAGAAAGAGAGCATATGGAAGAATTTTTGTGTGAATATAAGGATTTGTTTTTTCCACAACGGCCGTTACCAGCAACTCTATTAGCTCAACATAGGATACCAACAGGGAATGAAGCACCTGATTACCGTGACCATAGAGAATACCGAGGTATTTGCAGCCGATTGTGGAGGATTTCATTGATCAGCAGCTTGCAGATGGTATTATAGAGCATAGTGATAGTTTCTGGGGAGCAGGCCGTGTCGTTGTACCTAAAAATCTATGGATGGAACTAAGAAATACAGGTTCTGTTGTGACTACCGATACCTCAATAATAAGACAGTAACGGACGCATACCCCATTCCAAACATATCGGAGACTTTGGATCACTTAAGACAGAGCCAGTACTTTTCTACGATGGATTTGACAAGTGGTTATCATCAGTTAGAGGTGGCTCCAGAGGATCGTCCAAAACCTGCTCTCTCTAAACCTGGAGGTACATTAGAATGCCATTCGGTTTGAAAAACGCTCCAGCGACGCTTCAGAGGTTGCTAGACAGTGTCTTGAGGGGTTTGAAACCACGGCAGCGTCTTGTCTATTTGGATGACACTATAGTGTGTTCAAGTAGTATGGAGCAACATAGACAGCGGTTAAGGGAAGTCTTTATGAGGCTAAGAGCAGCTCGTTTGACGTTGAACCTAGAGAAGTGTCATTTCGCATTAGAAGAGTATTTGGGTCATATTATCAGTAAGGACGGAGTGCGAACAGAACCGAGGTTGTTACAGGCTGTAAGGGATTTTCGGGAACCGAAAACAGTTCAGGAAGTGCAGTCATTCATCGGAATTGGCAATTTATATCGAAAGTTCATGAAGGGTTTTTCGGATTTAGCACAGCTGTTGACGCGATTGTTACGGAAGGGTGTGAAATTTGAGTGGACAGAAGAATGTCAGAAAGCGTTTGACAAACTGAAAGAAGTGTTAACATCAAGTCCGGTTCTTGTGTTTCCATATTTTGAAAAGGAGTTTATACTAGCATGCAATGCATCGAATCAAGCATTGCGGTGTTTTCTGTGTCAGCAAATTGATGGGAAAGAACATCCTGTAGCCTACGTGTCTAGGCAGTTGAATGCAGCAGAGAGGAATTAGTCAACAACAAAGAGGGAGATGCTTAACGTAATCCATGGAGTCACATATTTTAAATGTTATTTATTTGGGAGAAGATTTCGGGTAGTGACAGATCGTGCTGCGTTGAAATGGTAGATGGTGTTGAAGGATCCATCCACTAGACTCGGTAGATGGGCTGTGAGGCTTAGTGAAGTCGAGTACGAGGTGGTGCACAAGCCTGGGAAGAAGCACGGTAATGTGAATGCACTAAGTAGGAAGGTGGCAAAAGTAGAAGTAGTAGGTTATGACCTAGCAGTATGGCAAAAATTACAAGAGGTGGACAACGATTGTAAACTGTATCGGACTCAGCCACAATTGAATGTGTACGACGGTCTCCTGTGCAGGGAAACGAAGTTGCGGCCAAGGGTAGTAGTATCAGCGATACTGAAGGATGAGGTTTTAAAGGAAGCACATGATCACATGTTATCTGGTCATGGACGGTGTAGAACGACGAATAGGAGAGTGGCGCAAATATATTGGTGGAGAGGTAGGAAAGGAGATGTGGATCAGTATGTCAAGAATTGTATACAACTGCGCAGAGAGCAGTTTTGAGTCGGAAACGGATACAGCTACAATTACTACTGGAAGCCACATGTCCAGTTTCTTTGCTCGGGATCGATGTCTTAGCACCTTTTAGGTGAACACCATCGGGGAACAGATTCGTTCTCACGATAATAGACCATTTTTCAATGTATGTTGAGATGGTGGCTATGCCAAATCAACAGGCAGCAATGGTCGCGCAAGCGTTAGTAAATAACTGGATTTTGAAGTTTTGTTTACCAGAGACCATAATTACTGACCAAGGGACCAACTTCAAGTCGGATTTAATGAGGGAACTGCGTAAATTGTTGAACGTAAAGATGTTGAGGACGAGCTCGTTGCATCCACAGGAGAACGGAAGGACAGAACGGGTACACAGAACAATCGGGAAGATGCTGAGTTTTTATGTGGATTCCCATCACCGTCAGTAGGACGAGTATTTGCAGCATATTGTATGCGCGTACAATACAAAAGTTCATACCAACACCGGTTTGTCTCCATATGACGTAGTGTATGGGCGAAAAATGTAGTCACCGTTTGATTTGGTGAAGCTACAGACAGGAAGGACCGGTGACACTGTACGTTAATTCGCAAGGACCATTCGGAATGTTTGAAAACGGGTACAAAAGGCGAATACGAAGGTTTTGGAAAGGCAGGAAGACGCAGTGAAGCAGGAAGAAAGTTTACCGCAGTATAGGGTGGGGCAATGAGTAATGCTGTCCAGCCCCTATACACAAGAAGAGAAAACGAAGTCGTTCCTCACGATGGATGAAGGGCCATACCAAGTTGTGGAAACCACATCTCCTGTTAATGTTAAGCTTCAGCAGCCAACTAGAACGACGATAGTACACGTTTGGCGGTTACGGCCATTTAAGGGTTGCCCGGATATGATTCAAGGCGTGTCGCAGGAACGAAAGAAAGAGAGAGTGAAGAGAGGTGTTAAACGTAGAGAAAAACAAGAAGGTAGAGTTCAGCATGAAGTACCGTATGCTCTGCGATCCAGAAAGTGGTAGAGAATTTGTAGTTTTTGTTTTTTCCTGCCATGTACCATTGGGTTTGCGTAGACCAATTACGCATTGTATTTTATATGTGTTTTAGAGTATTGTGAGCCGGCTAGGGACAGCAGTCCTTTTAAAAAGGGAGGAAGGGTGATGGTGATCCCTTTCATCAGGTTAGTGAAAAGGGAAATGTAGCGTCTGATGTATGTGGAGTGTTGTTGGAGGAGAAATCGAACGCAGTTCTGGAGAAATAGATGAGTCGGAGTAAATTTTGCGGCAAAGCATTAATAAATATGTGTTGAACGATGTCAGAGTCGTACGATTTCTTGGTTAATCTTATAGTTATTGACAGTGCTGGGTCAGGGAAGTCGTCTTTATTAGAGGCACCAATTCATATAATGTAAATTTAAGGATGAAAGTGGTCACACAGTCGCTGTTGGGTTTGGATCAAAAATAGTGAATGTCAGAGGAAAATCTGTGAAACTAAAAATATGGGACACATGCGCGATGCAGTTCTTTTTAGCTAGGGGGAAAGGACTAGACTGTCATAGGGACATCGTGGAGACAAAATTGAGCTTCAATGCGTCGGGATGCATTGGATCTTCTCCACCTGCCAGAATTTGGTGGTAGTAGTAGTTTGTTTTGAGCAAGGAGTGTTTCCAGAAGCGAAACGTGTAGACCTCAAAGGACGCGGAATTTTAATGAATGGAACTTAGTGTAACATAATGGGACGAACCTTCTATCTGCCAGCGTCAATTTCAGGAGTTAACCAATTGAATGTTATGCAGCCACAGCTGTACTGGCTAAAACCCACTTTAGAGTTTTTGCCAAGACAGAATCTGACCTCGTTAAATCAAACTCTGGAGCCAGGTCTGTTGAGATCCGTAAACCAGTTCATTTTAGAGCAAGAGGGGCGCATATCAGCCGAACAGCTTGTTCAGCATGTCGCTCAGTACAGGGAAAGGCAATGGCAAATAACGATCATTTGGAGCACCCCTGTGCCTGAACTTAGTTATATGTTGTTTTCTTTCTACTCTAGCAGAGAGCCAATTCCCAGAGGGATCTGGGGGTAGTCCAAGTCCCAGTAGATTGGATAAAATGGTTCAAATGACTCTGAGCACTATGGGACATAACTTCTGAGTTCATCAGTCCCCTAGAACTTAGAACTACTTAAACCTAAGGACATCACACACATCCATGCCCGAGGCAGGATTCGAACCTGCGACCATAGTGGTCTCGCAGATTCAGACTGTAGCGGCTAGAACCGAGGGCATAGGCAAAGGGCACTAGACCACATTTAATTTTTCTAATTGTAAGGAAATAGGCCGACCCAAATAAGTTAACAGCTAGTTAAGGGTCGACCAAGGGACCGGGTCTATCTGAAAAGGGGAATAATGTAGCGGCACCACCGTTTAGGTTAGGGAAAGCTAGTTTTGTACGATATTCGGAGCAAGAGCGACAGCCAGGTGTGGGCCGGATTGCAGTAAGTTATGCATACCAGCAGTTGCGAAGGCAAATAGAGTCCACAGGGGCGTAGAGCTGCCAGAGAGGGCGCACACAGCAGTTTCCATGGTGCAAGTCACAGGCATAAGAGGACCACTGGCCAACCTAAGTGGTATGCGTACGTGACACGGAGCAGTGCATTAGCGAAACAGAGGCGTGCAGGTGTTGATGTCTAACGAGATTCATTCAAGTGTGGCAGCTCTTCTGGATGGCGAGGCGTGTCATATCGCCAGGCTACACATAGCAACAGACGGGGCGAGTGTCCCAGTCCATGGTTCTACCCTCCGAGGCCGACGTGGAGTCCACAGCCAGCCAGCGGGTGGACCACTCTTCGGCTCGCTACAGGGCTGTGGCTGGCGTCTAGGCTCCCGACACGCGCTGGAGACATCCGAGGTTAGGGCCGCAGATTCGGACGCCGGATCGGATGCTGTCTTTGTCGCAGCGTTCTTAGTTATGCCAGCGAGAAAGAAGCAGACACAAATTTCAATTCATACTTACTTTACCCTTACATTGTCACTATTACCAGGGCTCTTCGTCATTTTAATTCATTTCTTCAGCTTCCAACGTTATCGTAGACAAGGATGAGACTTAAATGTGTCACGGAAAATTTAATTATAAAGATCTATATGATGACATGTAGTACAGGGCTTCCCCATTACGTCCAACGCTGGGGTTCTATTCCAGTGGCGGAGAGCCGTGGTAATAGTGACAGTGTAAGAGTAAAATAAGCTGGAGGAACTTGTGTGGGGGAGGGCATTCGACTTGGTTAGTTTGTGCACGGGTGATGCAATGGTCTGCTTTTCTGCCTAGTAAGCGAGAAGACCTGAGTTCACGTCCTGGCCATAGTTTGAATTTAAATGCATTTCTTCAGCTTCTAGCATCATCATAGACTCTTAGAAACGTAAAGCATTTCCCCTATGCAAATGATCTTAACTTTACTGTGCAGGTAATAATGTATAACTCAGTTAAGACCAACTAAAAGGGACCCTGTCTAACAAACAAAAAGAGCAGAGACTATATCCATTAAAAACTGAACTAAGCGCATTACTTTAAGATACAGACAGAAATTGTAATCATATTGGGAGGAATAGCAACTAGAACACAAAGAAACACCTAAATATCAAGAGTATTCCTTGACAGGACTTTGACCAATGAAGGTCATTGCATCCCAACTGCTAAGAATGTAGAAATTATAAAGAAATTAACCTCAAATACCGGGGGAGAAAATCCTACCGTCCACAAAAGAATCGACAAAGGCCTGTGCTTCCCACTTCAGAGTACACCTGTCAAGTCTGGACTAAATCTGCTCATAGGGGTATAGTGGGTGTCATCCGGAAACATTCTCACGGCCGCCTACATCCTACGGTAAAATCTATAACGTAGATGGTTTCCATGCTTCGTGTATTCAACGAGCAGCAACAGAATACAGTGAAGAGTCCTTAGATGAAAATCGTGTAATGTACCTTGCAGAGGGCACGATTCCAAAGACACTGAAATCAAGATGGATTTTCCTGAACAGTATGGGCATCAAACCTCCAGAATTTATGCACTATAGGGAACTGAACCAATAAGAACCAAACTGCAGTGGCGATCTCGGATGATGTTCAGAAGACCAGGAACAGGTCTTGCACCGCCGGCCGGAGTGGCCGAGCGGTTAAAGGCGCTACAGTCTGGAACCGCACGACCGCTACGGTCGCAGGTTCGAATCCTGCCTCGGGCATGGATGTGTGTGATGTCCTTAGGTTAGTTAGGTTTAAGTAGTTCTAAGTTCTAGGGGACTTATGACCACAGCAGTTGAGTCCCATAGTGCTCAGAGCCATTTGAACCATTTAGGTCTTGCACCAGTAAAAACAAACGTATGAACGTAGAGATAACAAGATGAAAGCAACATTTTCTGCTTTTCTGGTGACGTGCGGCATATGACAGACACACTAGATAGGCCAATCGGCACTAATAGTAGCACACTCGAAGATCTGTGGGTGCATGAACAATGCAGCCGTTGACGTCACCCAATACTGAAACGAAATTATTAGAAGCGATGACAACGATGACAGACCATTGATGATAACAGATGATATCAGGCTAGCATGCTCAGTATATGTAATGGCAATGGTGACCATACAGTATTCACAGAGTGAAAATCAGGTAATTGAAAGAAACTCGCGTTCTCAGACTTTTCAGTTGTCGCTGTGGATCAGAGATGCTACAAACTACTTGCTTTGCAATTTGTGAGCAGTTGTCGAGTGTGGACCATTAGAGCAATACTTTTACTGTGACATATACAGGTATATACATAAATTTACCAGCAACATGTCATCAGATGGAATACATCGTAATGTTTCATTCTGTTAACAGTTAATATGACTTGAGCACTCGTCAACAGACATAAATCTGCTCTATGGTAATACGCTGGAAACATAAGAGTACAAGATGACCAACACAACAAGTGCTTCCCTAAAGTGCGAGCTGCCAATAACTTACGTAGTGATGGTACTTCTGTGGTGGAAAAATGAAAAATACATAGACAAAGAACATTTGATAGAATTCAGCCCATGCCGTTCACAGTAGAAAACTGTTTTACAGTAGTCAGACAAAAGCTATCTAGAGAGATATTAAAGTTGCCATCTCTTGTATTTGACGACTCAGACATTTACCTTCGATTTAATTCTTATCTTCATACATACATTTCCAAACTCGAATGGAAGTCATAAAAACAATAATTTGACCCATTTCAATAAAAAATTTACAGGTATCACCATTAATTAGAGTGGTACAATTTACAATTACCGTAAAAAGCCGTGCACTTCAGTGGTGAACTTCTTTCATGACTCCTCGGTTTGTTGGAAATAAATACACTGTACAGTCGTGAAGTGGCCTATTATCTCTTTACATACAATATAAACTGAAGTATGTAAAAACTGAAAATACACAATACAAAATTGAGAGGCATGTGAAGTTGTCATTTATATTACCTACAAGTAAAACTTACGTTAGGACTCAATAAAACATTTTGTAATGTTGTTGCAAGGAATCTAAAGAAGGCGAAACTCTACTTTTTGTGTTATTATATCCCACGGCACAGTACCGGTACTAATTACCCACACTGTAGGTGATTGTGAGTAGTGGTGTTGATTAATCACTGAATATGGACATGTGTCCTCCATATCGTCTACAGTTCATTACTTCTTACATACCAGAATAGCTCTATCAGCTATGGCTGCGCTGTAGTATGTACGAAAACCATCAGTCCATTTGACGGACTATCTAGAAGAGCTGAGAGGACAAGCACAGGACAACGAACTGCAACGTTTTCATTGTAGACGCTGATGTACCAGCAACATTCATACTGTTTCTTCTGAAATGCATCTGTAGTTTTATAAATTGTCCAGGGTGTCCCCAATAGCACTGCAGATGTAAGGAATATGGGCCGTACGTTTTGTAAAGCTAGTCTGTTGATACCGTTTTGATAATAGCTGTGCGACTGCCACAGATGATGATAGTTCGTGACAATATAGGTGGAGATCAAACTCTAGACTGTAAAAGTCATTTAAAATTGATTGGTTCCCTAGATATGGTACTACAACAGATTTATGTGATTAGAGAGAATGATTAAACCTACTTTTCTAGCTGTTGGTAGACGTTTTATCGAGGGAAGTGTGCAGTGGTTGTAATAAGAAACATTGTCCTAATGCAGTATGTTTTATACATATCATCAAAGGTTCGTGTATGTGAGCAACCAGACAGTCCAAACTTTCATTTTTGTGCTATAGAATATGAAGCGTACTGCTAACGCGGTAATGAGTAGTAACATTGGTAACTGAAATGTATGGAGAAGTGTAAAGACGGACTTTGCTCACAAGTGGGTATAAGTACAGAAATAAATCTTGTTATTCAAAGAGACTGCGGTATACAGGATGCACAGCGGTCAAAATCAGCAGTGCCTTCAAAAACCACACGTGAGATTTTCGTACTCCGTCGGCCATTAAGCACTCACTACGCTGGCGAGATCACAACACCTAAAAATAATTAATGTGGTGCGGTGAAATTTCGTTAATACATTTGTCTTTTGTCTAGGTAACACATTTAAATGATTAACATTTCAAGACGACAAGTTAATATCAGTGTGAGATAAGCGATTCCAAGTGTTAAGAACAGGTGTAACCGTCAGAATGTTGAATGCAAGCACGCATTGTATTGGACAATTGCTGTATGACAGTTTGCGGGATGGAGTCCTGTGCCTGTTGCATGCGGTTGGTCAATACAGGAGCGGTTAAAGCTGTTTGTGGAAGATGTCTCCTATGTGCTCGATTAGAGACAGATCCGAGTGATCGGTCAGGTCAAGGCAACACGTCTATACTGTGCACAGTTCAAGAGGGTTCAAGCGGCTGTGAGCACTGTGGGACCTAACTTCTGAGGTCATCAGTCCTTTAGAACTTAGAACTATTTAAACCTAACTAACCTAAGGACATCACATATATCCATGCCCGAGGCAGGATTATACCTGCGACCGTAGCGGTCGCGCGGTTCCAGACTGTAGCGCCTAGAACCGCCCGGCCACTGTGCATAGTACATAGGGTTACAACAGCGGTATATGGGTGGGAGTCATAATGTTTGCAAATGTCCCTGGAATGTTGTTCGTTAACGACAGGTCTAATCACCAGACTAACGTACAGATCTGTAGCCAGGATGTGTGGGATAACCGCGAGAGTGTTCCTACTGTCATACGACATTGCACCCCACATTAAACTGCAGGTGTAAGACCAGTGAGTCTAGCACGCAGACAGGCTGGTTATAGGCCTCAACTGGTCTCCTTCCAACCAACACACTGACGTCACTGGTACCGAGGCAGAACCAGCTTTCATCAGAAGACACATGAAAAGTCCATCGTGCTCCCCAGTGAGCTCTCGCTTGACACAACTGAAGACGCAAATGGCAGTGGTTTGGAGTCAGTAAAATGCATGCTACAGGGCGTCTGGCTCGTAGATGAAGTAACCGAATGGTAATTTTTTGTTTATTCACTTTGGTGCCTACTGCTGCTCACATGTAGAAACACGATTAGCAACTTTCCTTCTTGGTAATGCAGTTTATTTCGGTCAGTGTACTACTCCTACGAAAAAAATGGATAAGACGTTTTTGTAGGAAACATCATGTAATTTTGCAATAGCATAAGTTTCTGCTAGAGGCCACATTTTTCGAGGTATTAAAAAAAAACGAATTTGAAGGTCACTTTTGTACATCTTTCTTGAATAATTAGAAAAATACGGCCTCTGGCGAGGTTGGAGGTTGCATAAAACCCGTATGTAGAGCCAGCTGAATCATATCGTGTATAAGTCTTGTTCAAGGTAAGAAAGAGGTGAGTTTTGGACTTATCGTGCATCTTGAATCGAAAGTGGCAGGCGAACAGAAGCACACTTGTCATCTACGTAGGAATCTACAGTCGCAGAGCAATGCCAGTCTGACAGATCTGCTTGCTTTTAAAATTGAAAAATCATGCAGGACAGAAAATAACTAAATTTTACTAATTGTGCCTATACGATACAGTACGAAAAAGATATATCTAAATTTGTTAGTGATTTTGGATTATACAGCAAGTAAAATTTAATAAAGAGCACTGCAACATAAGGGTGCAAACTAAGGCTGTAACCTGCCTGGTTATGTAGTCCAACTGAGCGTAAATACAATCCTGTGCTGCTTCAGTTTTATATCAGATTCCATCGACGGTAATGGCTGAAGAGTCGTAGTGTATCAGACTTAATGCAACGAGTGACCAAATATTTCAAATGAATGTGTGTTGGAGAAATTTCTGTGCGAAGCAACAGACGTACCACGTCTGTATGGAAGTGGGTACGGACGATGCAGGCGACTTACGGCCTTGAAGTATCTTATTGAAACATAACGTCTAGGAGACCCGATCTTAATGCACAGCCATTCAGTGTACACAGAAATGTATTGGCTGCTGTCAAAACCACAAGCTACGCGAAGGTGAGTTGACTGTATTATGTACCCAATGATGGCCATATAATCGCCCCAGATTCAGGGCTTCTACAAATATGAAGGACATGTACGCAGTTTGGCAATTTTCGCTCTCCTCGCCGCTTCCAGATGCGAATATGTCCACCGCAATACTGTTGGCAGGACAGAGACTTCACTGAAAAGACGACATGTTGCTATTTCTTGTCAAGTGGTTCCACAACAATGGTAGCTGTCTGGACAGTTTAGGTTCTGTAGATCCCGTTGTTCTTGCTGTGTGGCTGCTTATATTTGACTTTGTCATGGCCCTACGATTCGGCACGTTTGCGCAAACTATATACATGCTAAGACGAAAAAAACGACACGCAGCGGAGGGATTACCCGAATAGGACGGAAACCAGTAGATGTTATGTACAGGTACAGGCACACAAATGGTTAGAATTTCAGAATAATTGGATGATTTATTCAAGGGAATTGGCTTCACAAATGAAGCAAGTCAAAAAAGCGTTGGTCCTTTTCTGACCTTTATGCACGTAGTTATTCGGCTTGACATTGATTGATAGAGTTATTGGATGTCCTCCTGAGGGACGTGCCAAATTCTGTCCAATTGGCACTTTAGATTGTCAGAATCCCGAGAACATTGGATGGTCCTCGTGGTAATCTTCCTCTCAGTTGAGGAGAGATCGGGTGACCTTGCTGGTGAAGGTAGGATCTACCAAGCACGATGACATGCAGTAGACACTTTTGCCGTGTGTGCGCAGGCATTATCTTGCTGAAAAGTTGTTTTCGTGCCTGTACAACCCTACCTTGGCCAGTAAAGTCGCTGGATCTCTCCCCAACTGACAATTTTTGGAGCATTGTGGTGATGTCCCCCCCCAACCAGTTCGGTATTTTGACTACCTGGAGCTCCAGTTTGACAGAATGTTGCATAACACGATATCCGTCGGTACGATGTCATCCAACAACTGCATCAAACAGTGGAAAGCCAAATCATTGTTTGCACAAGGGCCAGACGTGGAGAGGCGCACCAACACGCATAACTACCTGTACATGTGTACCACATCAACTGACTTCCATCAAATTCGGATAGTTGGATAATTATTCCGTGCTTTTTTTTTAGTGTGTCACGACTCGATAGCGCTAGTTACGTGGGAACGTTGAGGTGCGTCATGGAGTTGGATGTTACCGTCATGGACTCAGTGATTCCATATTTGCCAGAGAATTTCCTTAAGCACGTCAGACGATACCTGAATGACACAAATGCAGGACGTTGGTTTGGAAGAGAAGTTGAAGAAGATGGACTATATCGCCGGCGGCCTCCCCGGCCTCCAGACTTCACACCCAATGGCTTTTCTCAATGTGGTTACGTAAAAAACCGTTATTTTATCCCCCTTACGCCTGACACTCTTGAAAGTCTGCGATATCGCGTTGTTGAAGCTGTGGATTTGATAACGAGGGACCAGCTGCTCCATTTGTGGCAGGAAATGAGCCACCATTTTGATACTTGTCGTGGTGCTCTCACTGAACGCATAAAAATTTCCTCTTTCCAGGTACGTTGGAATTGTATTTATATCTTTTGTAGACTCTGATGCGGGTACACAAGCACCGACGTGTAGGCAAGCTGTTAGTGTGGCCCCTTGCAGTAAGTTCCACTTCTTCCGATGAAAAATAAATGAAAATGGGTACATGTGGTACGGTATTATGTCATGAAGTTCCTATTTTCCAAAAACATTTACTTGCGATCGATGCGGTTTTACATGCCTGCATGACGGTGCTACAACTACCTTTTGTGGCGAGAGGCCCATCACGTCTTTTAACGCTCAGGGAGCTTTTGGTGGTATTAGCTAGGTGATCAATACATTCTACCCATTGTTTTCAGTTTAATGAATCCCAGCTGATACATTCATCAAGTACAGGGAAAACTTATCGGTGCTTTTTCCGGAAGTAAGAGATTCTCGAAAGTAGTCATCCTTTTGATTCCGGTGCAAACTCTAGTGAATCACTCGCTCTAAATGAAGCGACAGCTAAAGGCTGTAGAAATGACCTACATTCATTGTCATTATACTATTAACTGTCTTTTATAGCTACTACAAAAATCTGTGCAGTGTGATACGACGTCGTGCCTAAAATTAAAAGAATAGACGTATTCTTTGCATATGCTCAAAATTAAAATCCGTTTGAAGAGTATCCATGTTCACTTTGTCGCCTTTTTATGTTTCATGCATCCAAGTGATTAGCCGCGAACCTATAAATGTTCAGCTTGTGACCATAAGTTGGTCCCACAAGAATGATTGATGTGTTGAGCACAAATTCGTAGGACTTTTTTTCACAGAACACTACATTATTGTGATTAATTGCATACTGATTTGTCCAGGCTCAGAGAAAAATTCTACGCATGACTCAGATATTTCAATAGATCGATAAGTACCACGGCATATCTGTGCATGCAGATCTTTTCCGTGGCTACTGTGTTTTGAATTTATAAGAAGTGGTATTTCGACTGGAAATTTCATATATTTCGCAACTTTCTTCAGTGCCCCCAAATCAACAAATAAAAATGCGAGCATTTCGTAAATTAATTAGATTCTGAGACACCGTGTTTGGAATGGAGACTGATATTAAAAATTAATATGATAATGAATGTTGTTCTTTATGTGTATAATTAAGCTGTGGACTGCTGTCTAATATTCTAAGAAAGAAGTATGTTCCAAGATTAAGGAGCCTAAAGCAGTCACCAGAAAATCACAAAGAGAACTCCAAGGCCTGATTTGTTGATGAATTATTTTGAGCTGCAGAATGTTTACTAAAACTAACAACTTCGCAGTCATGACTATGCGCACAGCATAGTTGCTTATTTCTTATGTTGGACCAGATATATTTGAATTTTACGTCAACAGCATCAATGGAGTCACTATCTACTGAAGAAACTGCTTTCTGGAAAGTAAAAGTATATAGATGTGTTGGTATATTCTACAGATCTGGAAGCAACTTTTGACTGTTTGTGTGACAGGGTGATGTAATTAGAAATTGTGTATTTCTACAAAATTTTAAGATGTTTAGATATGGATACTAATACCTTAAAATAGTTGTACACAAAATGTAGCATAAAAATGAACGTATATAAGTATAATTATTGGAATTAGCATTATCAGCTGGGGTTAAGGGTTGCCTGCGCTCTTTCAGTAAGATTCATATTAAAGTTTCAACTGTTCGCTGTCTGTTAAGGCATAAGCAGTTATAGCCAAAACTAGTTTGGGCGTATGTTTACGCATATAAGTAAGAATTAAGAAATGATTTTGCGTTGTTTGCGATTGCGGAAAACTTATGTTGTTTATGTTTCAGCTTACAACTAGTTGCTGTTTGTGATGCCTGTATCAGAGAAGTAATACACAGACCTAAAACCTATTACAGTGACATACATTTATTAGGCGCTCAGAAGCGTTGTAATCTTGCGTTATGTGTGACAAGGGACTATAACGGTTTTAACAGCAGAATTGCAAAGTCAAGATTTTCCATGGTAAGACATTGCATTCGTTTGCGGTTCTTTTGTGCATGTGTGTGTGTGTGTGTGTGTGTGTGTGTGTGTGTGTGTGTTTGTGTGTGTGTATATATAAAATATCATTGTTTAGGTCGGTACTATTAAATTCTCACGCTGCAGAACTGTTTCACCTGATTTTACCATTACATAGGACTCTTCAAACACTTAACTGAAACATTTGTTCTTGCTAGGTGGCACATCAAATTGTAGGTATCACTTAACGTTATCATCTTTCGTTGTCCGCCTCTGGTAGCTGAGTGGTTAGCGCGACGAAATGTCATGCCTAACGGCCCGGGTTCAATTCCCGGCTGGGTCGGAGATTTTCTCCGCTCAGGGACTGGGTGTTGTGACGTCCTTATCATCATCATTTCGTTCCCATCGACACGCAAATCGCCGAAATGGCGTCAACTCGAAAGACTTGCACCAGGCGAAAGGTCTACCCGACGGGAGGCCCTAGCCATACGGGATTTCCATTATCTGTCGTTAACACTTCAACAGCAATGTGTAGCGTAAGGTAAATGTTCGTTGGTCCTATAGCCAGTACGATGTATTATCTTGGAAGATACTACACGGAAGTGATAAAAGTCATGGGATACCTCCTAATGTAGTGTCGAAGCTCCTACTGCCTGACGTAGTGCAGAAATTCGACTTGACCTGTACTCAACAAGTCGTTGGAAGGCCTCTGGAGAAACAGTGACCCATTCTGCGTCTGTAGCAGTTCAAAACTGCGAACGTGTTACCGGGGCAGGATTTTATGCACGAACTAGCCCCTCAGTTATGTCCTACAAATATTCGATGGGATTAATGTCCTGTGGTCTAGGTGGCCAACTCTTTCACTCGAATTGTCCAGAACGTTCTTGAAATCAGTCGTGAACAATTGTGGCCCATTGACAAAGCGCATTCTCATCCATAAAATATCTATTGTAGTTTGGGAACATGAAGTCAATGAATGGCTGCAAATGGTCTCCAAGAAGCGAAACATATTCATTTCCAGTCAATGATCAGCTCTGTTGTACCAGAGGACCCATTCCATTCCATATAAACACATTCCACACCATTCTACAGCCACCACTAGATGCACAGTGTGTTACTAGGAGCCTGGGTGGTTAACGCACCTGCCTAGAAAGCAGGACTTCCCGGCTTCGAATCCCGATCTGGTACACATTTTCACTCGTCGTCGCTGATTCCGCGTAATGTCCCGCTGCGGATGGCATCAGTGATCCCCTTCAGTTTACACATAATGTTCTGCGTGGTGTATGTTCTTTCGGACATATTCGAAATAACAGACACCACAAATTCATATAATTTACATTATTGTTTGGCTGCAGCCGTCTTGGCAACTCAGGAAAGAAGAAAGGCACTTACAGGTATTCTCAGAGATTATCACCAGAAAATCAGACAGGCCATAGGGAGCCTGCAGCACGCTGGGAAGTGCTGCAACATGAAACAGAGTAAGACCAGAACTTACACTCCAGTCACAGCTAGATCAGAAACTTTGGATCCCTGTACGAAGACTGGTAGGTATTGTTAGTGTGTATCGTTCTTTGGGTGAGTTTACAATTGAGATCACTAATGACGAAGACGATAAGGACAGTGTGGGGTAAAACAATAAAATGGCGTAGCGGTGCTATGGAGATATGGATAATTAATCAATGACAATCAATGAGAGCAATTACTGGGTCTTCAAAGGCTGTTAGCTGTAGACAATGGAGTGTCGGTCAATCAAAGAGGAATCATTTGAAGAGCAGT
This sequence comes from Schistocerca americana, assembly GCF_021461395.2. Classification (NCBI taxonomy): domain Eukaryota; kingdom Metazoa; phylum Arthropoda; class Insecta; order Orthoptera; family Acrididae; genus Schistocerca; species Schistocerca americana. Next base: position 132,528,496 of record NC_060122.1, on the reverse strand, counting down.
GACGACTGAAAGGGAAACTTTTACGTTCTGTGGATTGATCAGATGCTATGCTGATTGGTTTGTATGCTCTTTCACGAAAAAGCATTCTGACTTTACGTTCGAGTGGTATCTCAGTCTATTGTTGACGCAGTTTTCAGGCTTGGAGTCGAATCCCTACACTCATTCTGATATATATTGTGACTTTCACACACCCTAATTTTCCATCCCATGATAGGTAATCTTTATTGTTGTGCGATATTTGAATCTTGAAGCATGTAATTGCTATTTCCTTGAGTCACGTCATCCTACATATCTCATGTTGACGTCGCATCCAAGAAGCAAATGAATACAGACAATGGACATCATTCCGCGGATAACAGGACTGTGTCCGCTGGCGGGTGGCTGCTGTGTGGTAAGGGAAGGTGTGGAATAAATTGCGCTGTCGAAAGCGTCACCTCAGAATCGCAGGACACGGAAGATTTTGAGTGTTGGCTGTCTTCCATTTGCCACTTGGCGCCGAAGGAGACTGACGCTTCATGCCGACATCGAATGTTGCCTATACGTGGTCGAAACACCAAGTCATGTGGTGAAAGGATGTGGTAAATTCCTCTCCACCTACTTGCTCTATTGCGGAGGTGATTCTACCCTGAGGTTATATTTGTACTGTCACTTTTTGAGCGACAAAAGTAAAATGAATTTATCATGTCTTATTTAATTTACTACATACTTGTCACCCTGCATGGGGCGACTCTATTTTCAAATCAGTTTGCACTAAATTACTAAATTTTTGGCGCCCAACACGCGGTGATATCATTTGCATTTCAATCCTGATTTACAATAATTTATTAAATTTTTAACTCCAAGCAAGGGGTCATTATGAAATGAAATTCATTCTATGATCTCACTGCAAAACATGTATCCGTAAATTGCGGAGTAAATATGTAGATGTAGATGTACACATAGTAGTATACGTTGTTGAATGCAAGAGTTCTAATATCCTTAGTCACCCTGACGGTAACCTGTGAAAATCCGAAGTACGGTTTCTGGTCCTGTTCTCGTACTGCTTTCAGGGATTTCTCAACGACCTCCACTACTGGGAATTGGCGATTTGATGCGTCTTTCCAGTTTATTTTTATCCCGGTCGAAACTTGCTTGCTCTGCGCTTGTAATTTCGAATAGGGTCTTTGGAGAAAGGCCCTTATCCAGAACAGCCTCTTCGTGGTCTTGAATTGTTCCTCTGCGGTCCTGACCAATAGCTTCTCATCTTCCTGTGGAGATATATTGGCCAATGTCCCCCCTCCCCCCCCCCCCCCCAAAACACACAGATAATGATTAGAGCACCTATGTCCATAGAGACTAGATTAGATTAGATTAGATTAGATTAGTATTTGTCCCATAGATCATGAATACGACACTTCGTAATGATGTGGAATTCGGGGCTTTTGCATTCTCCAAAATTTCCAGCGAGAGCTTTCTGAATTAGCTCTTTCAGCTACGTGGTGTTAAAATATGGGTATTCTATTTGGATTGTCACCATCCAAAAAACCGAGACTGCAGTACTAATGGAAGTGATGGACTTCTCTGTCCCGTCCTCGTGTTGCAAGCGGAATGGGGCTGTTTACCCCTTGTAGACATAGGCTTTTCTTGGTGGTCTTCAAATCATTTTAATTTCCTATTTTTGTTTTCAGGTAGCTTTGCCTTCCTTTTCTCTTCGTTCTCTTAGAAGTGTGACTCTCTTTGCTACAGACAGGTTTTAGGTCTGGATTTATTGCAGCTTCTCAGTGTCGTTATCCTTTCCTTGGACTGTTCTGTCGTTTGATCCTATTGCGGAATGGCTTCCATCAGCTCAAAACAAAATGTCTGGGTATTCAAGGTACCATAAAGCCTAGCAGTTTTTCAGTTAATTCCTGTATGCTCCATCTTACGTCCCACGAGAACTCGGAATGTATCACATTAGCACAAGGGGATACCACATCGCTGTAGAGTAATGAATCAGGGAGTTTGCCCAGTATCCTCGACATAGGTTCCTATCTGCTACGCATCATTCACTAATGATGGAATCACATCTTGCGTTAATCTTCCTATAGTGTTTCAAAGAGAAACGCACATACTGTGAAATGGTCAGTTAGACCCGCTGATAGGGAAAATGCATTCTTCAAAGGTAGTTAAAAGTATCTTTTGTAGATGGTTTTCTACGTAGAAGAAATGACATTGGAAATGATCAACATTTATTGAACATAATTATTACAAAATAAGAAATATGTGGAGGTCAGAGCATGTTCAACAACGAATCTTTTGAACAGGCGGACGGAGTCGCCGTGGGTAGTCCCTTGTCCCCTCTGGTAGCCAATTTATTTATGGAGGACTTCGAGGAGAAGCCGCTTGAATTTGCTGACTTGAAACCCACGGTATTCTGGAGGTACGTTGATGACACCTTTGTAGTTTGGCCCCATGGTGAAGACAACTTGTAAGACTTCTTAAGACATCTGAATTCCTTCCACGATCAAATAAATTTCACAATGGAAATTGAAAAGGAGGGATGCCTTCCATTCTTGGATGTTTTGGTTCGGTGCAGAGAGGATGGCACTTTGGGACATGAAGTGTATGGGAAGCGGACGCACTCCGACCTGTATTTACGTGCAAATAGCTGCCACCATCCTGCCCAGACAATGAGTGTTCTCCGAACTTTGAACCACAGAGCGCATATTATTTCTGACGAAAGCAGTCTGCAAGATGAACTTTCCCACTTACGAAGAGTGTTTGACGACAATGGGTACTCTTCACAATAAATACAGAGGGCACTGAAAATGAAACCGAAAGAGACCACAAAGAAAGCAGAGGAAGATGAAGAAACCCTTAAATCGATGGCCTTCCTGCTACATGTGGGTAGCCTCTCATCAAAAATAGGACGGATCCTCGGCAGACACAAAGTAAAAGCGATTTTTCGTCCTTCACCCAAGACAGCTGCCCTCGTAGGCTCCGCCAAAGATGATTTGCTGCTCCGAAAATCTGGAGTTTACAACATTCCATGTGAATGTGACCTTTCTTACATCGGACAAACAACTCGTACTGTCCAAGAAAGATGTACGGAACACCGGAGGTGCACACGACTTTTACAAGTTGGCAGTGGCAGAGCATTGTATTGATAATGGTCACAGTATGTTGTATGACAACGTCGAAATTTTGGCAACTACATCATCCCTTTGGGACTCGATAGTGAAGGAGGGAACTGAAATTCACTTGACGACGAATTTAATTAATAGAGATAGTGGTTTCAATCTTGATAAATCATGGAATCCGGCACTCGCTGTAATAAAATCACACAGTGCAGCTCACGTTGATGTATCGATATTCCAACACAGATCGACTGAGGTCATAGATACAACTCGTGCATAAATGGACGGAGTATAAATGGACGGAGCGAGCACTGGAGCGGCAGTCTTGCGACTCACTCTGAAGATGGCAGGACGGTATACAGCCGAAATATTAGAAGAAGAAGGAGATTTCTTGCGGTTGAACACCCGAAAATTAATGGAACTAACTTTGGTCTTGTTAAAACCTTTTCGGTTATTCTGTGATCTCGCATTTCTTTTGGTAGCTCATGTTCAAATTATCTTAGGAATAACCGCCTTCTGAACAATTTATTTTGTTTGCAATCTGGGTTGAGATGTACATACAACACACAGGTCTTTATTGCAGCAATATTTAGCACGTTATAGAACAAACAGACGGGTCATCGTTTGGTACACCTTTTACAGGAATAAGTGCTGGCGAGTTTATCTGTTGTGTTAACTCCTCCTTTCGGTTTGTTGCAATGTCGTATTATTTCAGGCTTCTTATGCTTTCTAGAGACAAGATACAGCATGGTGTATTGTAGAGAGTTATAGAAAAGCTTTATTTTCCTTTTTGCCTCGTACGACCAAAGTTACATCCCTCTGGAACCCAAAGATGATTGAACGTACAGGTGTGGTATTGCTTGGCTGCATTTCGTCCGCAATCCCAGAGTTGCTGTTCTGAGAGTTTCTACTCATATTACATTTTTCTTAGAAGTTTCTTGGCAAGATTATACACCGTAAAGCAATTATCTGTGGTAATGTTTTCCTCAGTTTCCTCAACATTTTCAACAAACCTCAAAACAACATTTGTTTCCCGTTGTCCATTTTCCAGTTTTTACGTCAGATAACAATCACAATTTTACCTCATATTTTTCTCTGCGTTTTGAAGGTATATACTGGCGGAAGGCACGCCTTCCTCTGAATGGAACCACTTGCTTATCCACTGTGACATCTTCGTAAGGAACGAACATTATGGGCAACTGTTCCAAAAACATTTCAAAGAAATTTCTGGTAGCAACCAGTTTATCATGATGTCGCCTAGCTGGTCGATCATTTTTGTTGTCAAATCTGAGAAATCTGTTGACCGTATGGAGATATGGAGACGCTGAAGTGACATCGTTGCACGAGAAACTGTCGGAGCATTCCCGTTTTCCCATAGCTCTTTAAGAGATTCTCCAGTAGGTTTGTACAGACAAGCTAATATAAGATGTCCTAAGTAAGCCTTCAGTTCCTGACTTGTTTTAGGAGTGGAAGTCGTAATTTTGACTTGCGATACCCATCTCATTTCTCTGTTGGTTTCGTTCAAAATCAATATCATCCTCTCTTAAGTTATGGACAGATACTTTAGTTTCGTCAATCCGTTAAAGAGCAAACCCCATAGGCCCTGGAACAGGATGGAAAATGTTTTCACATCTAAATTAAAAATCTAAAACAAAGAAAAATAAAGTAAACTAGAATTAAATACAATGCAATAAAATAAATTACAAAGAAACACAATAACACCTAAACCTGACAATAAGCAAAAAGTAAAAATACAGTGCATACAAACCCCAAGGATTTTTTGCATGATAGAGGTTTTCATCTCCTTAGACAGTCTACACAGAGAAGGTAAAAGGATAACCGTGAGAAGCCCTGTCCCAGCATCGCGTTCTCCACCAAAACAATCACTAATGCTTGGACCGGGTTCCGAACCCAGAAATACAACTATGACAGCCCAGCGCCTTAGTCTCTAGACTATGAAGCAGTGCAATAATAAACATAGTATTCCCATAAAATACATTTTCGTATAATTTATTTATTATGCTCACCTTGCTGTTGACTCTGTAGGAAGATTTGTAGACTAATTGTGCCATTACTCCTCCAACTACATCAGTTTCTGTATACAACGATACACCGCCTTTATCTACTTCACAATCGCATCAATATCCTCTCTTCCAGCTGATACGTCATCATCATTACTTGAACCATCAAGAAAATCTAGAAAAATCAGGATTAACGACAGAATCATGTACCATTTCATCATCTGACTCATTCAAAAGCCTTTCTAACTGATAGCCACTTATGAAACTTCTACCCATTTTGGCACGCAAAATCTGGCTAATGACGTAGTTGTTATACTTGTACCTATTCCTACAAAAATAACAATGTGAAATGCGTCTGAACCATTGTAGACCATACAGTGACAATCCCACTTATTTCAAAGAAAATATTGTTAGAATTCAAACGACAATTTTTGTCTGAGTCTAAACGACCCATTAACAATATGTTTGTCAAAGCTGTGTGTGTCCGATATTATTTTATATTTTGAAATAAAACTGAGGATTAAGCAACGTCCTTTAGGATTTAAATATTATTCGTGGTTTTCAGTTAATTTTAGTAAACTAACTGAGTAAGTTAGATCCATTCACAATAAGAAGGTTAAACGGCCAGTGTTTTAGGAAAAGAACTATGGGTAAAGATGCTGGGAGCAATAGAGGGTCTTCAGACATGTGTCTTCAGGTTCATCCAATGAGACCTGTCTGGCTTGGGAGAGCCTGCCAGCAACCATGGTTAGCCTTGCGACAGGACAGTGACATACGGAAATCTGTCATTGATTAAAATTTATTTATTTACTAGTCAATTCTAACACATAATATACATCTGTGTATATATATTCCTCCAAATCTCGTCATATTATGTAGGTTTTATTGCCTAATTGGCAAAAGTTCTGCCCCATTTTGCGATATTTCGTATTTCGTTACTTATACAAAATATTTACGTCTCGGGTGGAAGGACCTTTTGGTAACAACTCAAAAAAGAAAGTAAATAAGAAAGACGAGATACACTGTAGGTTTGGTTTGTGTTCTCGTTCAAAATGGGCAGGTAATATAGCGACCTACATAAAAGAATATTGGAGTGTACGCTACATTTGTCTCTCCATCCTGCTTCTTAGATGTAAATACGATGATGCAGCTGTCCTAACCAATCTTCGGTTGCTGGGTGATAGGTATGTAACATTAACTACTTCTCATGTACTGACAGTGCTTTCACTCAACCTGAGGGCCAAAAGGTGAGGAAAAGGGTGCTGTAGGTGGTCACTACGGACACGAAAGCAGCAATGAGGCTGAGCCGCACGGTGAGAACTCCCAGCAGGTTGGCCACTGGGCGTCCAGAGGACACCTGCCGCGCCAGCAGCCGCAGCTCGCGGTGGGCGGCGCCGCCCACACGCCGCCCCTCCAGCAGCAGCTGCGAGCACAGCCTCTGCGTGCGCCTCGCTTCTGTCTCCACACAGTGAGCGGGCACGACGAGTATCGTCAGATGAGCAAGACTGAGGAACATACTCAGATTCCCTTGCCAGCTACTGATATTACTCATAGCTAGGAATGATGATTTTGTTCCAAGGAAGTATACCTGAACAGTTACAAACATTGAAATTGATACGAAATATGACACTAGAAAAACCTCATGAGCAGAGACAGCTAATTCTGACAATTCCCCCAGTTTTGCATGCACTAATGTGAGAGTTCGCACATAGTCTGGTACCCTCCAAAGAATTCTAGGGTGTGATTGTAGACTCCCTCTGTACAAAGACTGTTTCTTTACAGAAATGTTACCAATATATGCAACGTCGTTACTTATATCGCGAACGCAAATATTCAACAGTGAAAGTCTGTATCTAATCACAAATTGTAAATTTGCAAACCTCAAAAGTGACAAAGTGGTAGCAATAAAACCGCCCACAGTAAAGACTAGACTTAGCCGATGGTCATGAGATTTAATAATCGTCAACATTGGTAAGTAGTATGAACAACCGTAAAAAAATAGCAAAACCAGTTGTAGTTTTACTATCTTGTTCTCACTTGTATTCACAGGACCAATATGAATCATCAGAAGTTTGTCACATGATGCTATCAACTTAACCATTGTCTCATATTTTTGTGTATTGAAGAAAACATCTGACACTATCGAAACAAATGTCATTGTTGACAAACTCACTAATCTGAAAAGTGATATGACGTTCACTATAGACATTGTAGGGAACGGTCTGCAGTAGAAGTGTACGGAGAAAAACCATGAAATCAGGTGTGATATGCTGGTGAGAGTTACAATTACTAGATCCGATTTTAATTTCTTCACAGATCCAGTTTTCATATCAACCGTAAATGGCATGAGACCAAGCAACTTGCATGTGAAGTGGAATGGCTTGGTGGCCAATAGAAGTGCCTTAGTGTTTCCTGGCAGCAATGGGTGAGATTCATTCGCTGACATCACCTGCAAAAGGGAACAAGAAAAAAAAAATACACAGTAATCATACTTCACAATAACACCTATTTTATAGGTAGTAATGAACCGGTTTTCAGATTTCTGGGCCATCGTCAGATACCCTGGCTAAATAGGGAGCCAATATATCACAAGCACATGACATTTAGCAAAGATATAGCGAAACAAAAACACAAATACAATGAATTTAATAAGTAACATATGAATGAACATTTTTTATATTACTTTATAGTGAAAGATCTAAAGTATAAGAATGTACAGGCAATAAACGGCACACACTTAAGAATCGTCACAGAGTACTAGGTTACGTAAACAAAATAACTAATGTATGGAATGATCACACACAAAAAAGTTTTAGCAGAGCGGATGAAAGAGTCTGTGGAATGTGGAGGATAACAGTTATACAATTCATTGAAGGGGAACTAACATATGTAAAAATTATAATCATATAAACTGGACACACAAATATTGGTACATGTAAAATGTAGGTAATGAAGAGGTGGATTAGAATCCAAAAATACTCCTGGTGACAGATGATAGGAGAAAGTACACAAAAGTTGAGGTAAACTATGTGATCAAAAATATCCGGACACCCCCAAATACATACGTTTTTCACATTACGTGCATTGTGCTGCGACATACTGCCAGGTACTCCTTATGAGAGATCTCAGTAGTCATTAGACAACGCGAGGGAGAAGAATGGGATGCTCCGCGGAACTCACGAGCTTCGAAGGTGGTCAGGTGCTTGGGTGTCACTTCTGTAATATGTCTGTACGTGAGATGTCTACAATCCTAAACATCCCTAGATCCATTCTTTCCGATGTGATAGTGAAATGGAAACGTGAAGGAACACGTACAGCACCAAAGCGTACAGGCTGACCTCGTCCGTTGACTGACAGAGACCGTCGACAGTTCGTAATGTGTAGTAGGCAGACATCTGTCCAGACCATCACACAGGAATTCCAAAGTGCATCAGGATCCACTGCAACTACTATGACAGGTAGGTGGGAGGTGAAAAAACTTGGATTTCATGGTCGAGCGGCTTCTCATAAGCCAAACATCACACCGGATAATGCCAAACGACGCCTCGCTTAGTATAAGAACCATAAACATTGGACAGGTGAACGGTGGGAAAACGTTGTGTGCAGTGAAGAATCATAGTACATAATGTGGCGATCCGAGGGTGTGAGTATGGCGAATACCCAGTGAACGTCATCTGCCAACGTATGTAATGCCAACAGTAAAATTCGAAGGTGGTGGTATTGGGGTGTGGTCGTGTTACCCATGGAGGGGACTTGCACCTCTTGTCGTTTTGCGAGGCACCGGCCTACACTGATGTTTTAAGCACCTTCTTGCTTCCCAATGTTGAAGGGCAATTCGGGGATGGCGATTGCATCTTTCAACACGATGGAGCACCTGTTCATAACCCATAACGCATAACGCTAATGGTGGGCCAACACAATATTTAATTCCAGCATTACCGATGGAGGGTGTCATGAACTTGTAAGTCATTTTCAGCCAGGTGTCCGGATACTTTTGATCACACAGTGTACAGAAAGAAATAGTGCAGTATTACAGACTAAGATAAGTAATCAATCGGGAGTAAACAGTAGTTAAAAAGAAATGTCTGCAGGAAAAAATTACGGTACAGAAAAGAAAACGGTCGCCCGAAGGGCAGACTCAACTCATAGAAAGGTCAAAATAGCTTCCGGTTAGCTTAAAAGCAAACATGTCCAAATTACGAGTGTAAAAGTAACTCCAACGTCAACCACAAACGAAAGCGAACATCAGTGGAAGTAGTTCTATGTTTCCTATGTGGATAGAAGAACATAAAATAGATATGCGTATGTAAGTCATGAGGGATCCATTATTAATATCTGAGATTGAAAGAACTTTACAGGACATGTGATCGAACGAATCACAAAGCATAGATAACACTCGTTCGGAGTTTCTGAAGTGACTGCAGGAATTGGCAGCCAAATGTTTCTCCAAATTAGTGTGTGGAATCTCCAGGCAGTCTTTTGGACTTTCGGAAGAGTGTCAGCCACACAGTTCCTAAGTGAACAAGGTAAGTAAGTGGCGAGAACGGCTGCCCAATACGTCTGACAGGACGGGCGTTAAACTTTTTGACCAAATGAGTAGAAAGAATTTTGTGAACCTGTTACACAGGACAAACGAAACTAAGCCACGGCAAAGCGGTGCAAGGCTTTTGAAATTCCCAAAACAATAAGAACGATATATATGGAATGACGGGTAATGAATAATAAGAATGGTAAAATAAGAGAGAAGGGTGTGAGGCAGAAACACAGTCAACTTTACCAGTCTTCAATCCTCAAAGTAAAGAATTAACGAAATAAATAAAAGGAAGATTCTAAAGTGGGATTAAATTTCGGGGTGGAAGGATGTCGGACAAGACTTGCGGCTGACATAGCTCTCGTCTCTAATAGGGTCTTTTTAATGTGATGAACTGTCTATTGACTACACTGTTTGAACTGAGAGTAAATCAAAGAAAGACGAACGTGTTAAGCAGTTGCGGAAATGTGATTAGGAGTAAATATAACATGGATAATGGGGACAACGATGTCGACGAAGTAGAACCATTCTGCTAAAGGAAGTACACTAGTATCAAACGTATGTCAATTTGAGGAACAAATCTCTACGAATGTATGTTACGAGCTCATCAATCTGTGAAGGTGCGTCATGGACTGTGAGAAGATAAGAAGGAAATGGAAGAGTCTGAAACTTGTTATACTGAAAGATGCTGAATATTACATAGACTGATATAAGTATCCAGGTGGTTGCCACAGAATTGACTAACGGAGCAATATACGAAAAATAGATTACAAGATATGAAGTTATTTATCAAGATATCAGAGAACATTCTCTATGTTACTATACGATAAAAATTGAAGGGGACTAGAGGGAAGAGAATAACACAATTAATAACTGGTTACGTATGGTCGAGATGCCACGATGTAATAAGCAGGTCGTGACAAGGGGGCGGGTTGAGGAGCGAGGGGAAATCGTCTGAGGTCGCGCCATCCAGTGTGCTGACGACCAAACTAAAGAAAAAAAACACTTTTGTGGATAATAATGGGAACTCCACAGCAAAGGTTTCCTAATATTTTGTGCTGTCTTCTCAGTGTCCAGGAAACTTGAATTTTGTTTAATGTCACAGTCTTTAAATAGTTCTTCATTCGGTGAAATGCCACCTAAATGGTAAATGTACCAGATGAGGAAAATGCTTGTTATGATAATTTATTACTGTTGTAAAAAGCAATAAGCGGAAGAGTAAAACTGGCCCAGAGTGCTGATTGTAAATTATATCGAGTTTTCAAAGCGAAGTATCTGGTGAGACTGTACCCATCAATGTGTGTTATTGGTTTCGACTCACCGCAGGGAAATATGAACTTAACTAGCAGAAAGCATTCAAGAATGAGGATCGTTTTGTGAGAGAGTGATGTATGCATGATTCGAATTACTACGAGAGTAAGAGGAAATAAGATTCAAATGTAGTAAATAGCAGAGACCCAATCCGCGCAGTACTAAAATTTAAACGTATATGGTCTGGAGGTAAATGGAGGCGAGTGGACAACTGGTGAAGTTTCTTGTTCCAGTCGAAGAGGCAGGCAAAGACTGGTTCTATGTTGTAATGGATATCGAATATCGTCTCACAGTAGGAAATACGGAAGATCATCGTGTATGAGTGTCACTGAAGATCATACTATTCCAGGAAAAGTCAAGGAGAGAAATTCACCCAATAGTGGATGCTTATTTACTGATGACTGTTGTAACTGTGGTGCTCTGTTTGCCTTCCTAAATGTGTCACACAACCAGTCTCAAAGTATCAAAGTCGTTAGTTGCTTCAGAACCTAAGAGGATTCTAAATTACATATGGTTAGAACGGAGCATGGTGTCAGCTAGACTGAGTCAGCAGAGTATTACAGCTTGGTCCGAAGCGGCCTTCCTCCTGCCGACGGTGTGTGACGTCAGCAGCTCCGTCAATATATGTGCCTTCTTATATAGTCTCCAGGCGGTCGGTGAAATATCTATAGGTATGCAAATCTTAGACTATCGATTTCACTGTGCAAAGGCAGACACGATAAGAGATAATAAATCCCGAATTTATTAGTAATACGACTACACGATATATACACAAGTTTTGCTTTTATCCTCAAAAGATTTAATTTCAAGCCATAGTGAATAATTATCCCCAGGGTGGAAACACTACTTTAGCACAAATGCAACGTGTCGCCACTTTTCATGTACGAAACTATTGATTGCATCCGATTGTGAGGCAGTGGAAGTGAATCCACAATAGAATTTTATTTCTCCTTGGCCCGACTGCATCGATCGTACATTAACATAAAATAGTTTCAGTACAAGATTCTGTTTGTATATGTGACTGTAGAACACGAATGGTATGAAGTTATTAAATTGAACTAGTAACTGGCGTGAATTTAAACAACTATAATACCACGACTAGCAGGTTTGAATTCGAATATACCATTACCGAACCTTAAAGAGTTGCGAGACAAATAAAGTATTATTTAGATACGAAAAAGAACAATAAACCCTAGTAACCTAGATGGAGGCATACAGCGTCTGTTGCTTTAGAACGCCAGTCGCTTTCGTCATTTCAGCATGAGGTCATACGAAATAATAAACAGCCAGTTTCACGCTCGCTGGTGGCGAATTCAGCGAGAAAGCTGACTCAGTCGCGTACCGCATGTAACCAAACAGCTGCAAATGCAGGATATATGGACGCTACCAGAGGGCTTGCATGAAAGAGTTCCAGCCAGCACCAAAGCTGCATCCTGCCAGCTACTCTGATGATCAACAGCCGACAACAGAGACTACGTGAGTCACAACTAAGCAGGTGCGCTAAGAAAAGAAAAACAAGCCTTACGGGTTTCCTGACTGCGATTAGTGGTTTGATTTGTACAAATATTCCTCTATACGTTTGTCATTTCCATTGTGACATTCATCTGAACCTAGAGGTAGAATTACAGCGACAGAAACTGGTTCCTCTTCATGATTCGTGGTCTGGAAAAACATCGTCAGACGCTCCTGTGTGTTATCTAATCCTAACAGAGTGTTAGGTCCGTGTGACGGTTTGTTTTCATAATTAGTTGAAGTATGACGTAGAATAGAAATGTCGTCTGTGTTTTACATATACGATATGTGGGTTTTCATACACTAGTAGTTAGCTAGTGTCTGTGCTTCTCGCACATTGTAGAAAGGTGTAGCTTAATAATTTAGAAGACCAGAAAGCTAAGATCATCAGTCTCCTATTCACTTCCCCCATGAGTGTGCATACTGAGATATTGAGTAATTTTTTGAACGCAAATTGGAAGAAATCGTTTAAGATATTTGCATGCATCTACATCACATCTACATCGATACTCCGAAAGCCGCCGTATGGTGTGCGGCGGAGTGTAGCCCTACCCTGTACCGCTAGTAGCCATTTCCTTTCCTGTTCTACTTGCAAATAAAGCGAGGAAAAAACGACCATTCATATGCCTCCGCATGAGGCCTAATTTCTTGTATCTCCTCATCGTAGTCGTTACGCGCATTGCTTGATGGTGGCAGTACACTCATCCTGTAGTCAGTTTCAAACGCTGGTTCTCTACATTTTTTTCACTGCTGTTTCTCAAAAAGAACGTCATCTACCCTCCAGCGATTTCCATTTGAGTTCTCCAAGCATCTCCGTAACCCTTATGTGTTGTTCAAACCTATTGGTAACGTATCAAGCAGCTTGCCTCTGATCTGCTGCGATGTCTTCCTTCAGTCCGACCTGGTGCGGATCCCAATCACTCGAGCAGCACTCAAGAATATGTCGCACTCGCGTGCTATATGACGTCTCCTTTGCTGGTGAACCATTCATTGCTAACATTCTCCAAATAAACGGAATTAGACGATTCGTCCTCCCTACAACAGTTCTCATATGCTCGTTCCACCTCATCTCGCTTTGACTGAGTCAAGCTGGACGCTAGTAATACTGTGTGCAAAAATTACAGGTTTGTTCTTCCTACTACTCCGCATTAACTTAAATTTTTCTACGTTTCGGGCTAGCTGCCATTCATCATACCAACCGGAAATTTCGTCTCGTCGTCTTATAACTCCCTACAGTCACGCGACTTCGACACCTTACCATACAGTACGGCATCATCAGCAAATAACCGCAGACTGCTGGCCAGTCTGTCCACCAAATCATTTAGGCCTATGTATATAGAGAACAACATCGGTCCCATCACATATCCCTGGGGCACTCCTGACTACACCATTGTCTCTGATGAACACTCACCATCGAGGACAACATACTGGGTTCTGTTACTTAAGAATGGATAGCCTTGAGGGATGAAATAGTGAAGGTAGCAGAGGATCAAGTAAATAAAAAGACGAGGGCTATGAGAAATCATTGGGTAACCGAATAGATATTGAATTTAACTGATGAAAGAAGAAAATATAGAAATGCGGTAAATGGAGCAGGCGAAAAGGAATACAAAAGTCTCAATAAATGAGCTCAACAGAAGGTGCAAAATGGCTAAGAGGGATGGCTAGAGGACAAATTTATGGATGTAGAGGCAGATATCACAAGAGGAAGACAGATACTGCCTACAGGAAAATTAAAGAGACCTTTGGAGAAAGGAGAACCACCTATATGAATATCAAGAGCTGAAGAAGTAAACCAGTCCTAAGCAAAGAAGGGAAAGCACAAAGGTGGCCGCACGGGATCGCGGCACGGTCTATGACGCCTTGCCACGGTCGGCGCGGCTCCCACCGTAGAAGGTTCGAGTCCTTCCTCGGGCTAGGATGTGTATGTTGTATTTAGAGTAAGTTAGTTTAAGTTTGGTTCATTAGTGTATAAGCCTAGGGACCGATGACTTCAGCAGTTTGATCCCATAGAAACTTAAAACAAATTTTAAAAAAATTGCAGGAAGCCGGAAGGAGTGTATAGAGAGTCTATACAACGGTGATGTACTTGAGGGCAATAGTCTGGAAATGGAAGAGGACGTAGATGAAGATAAAGTGTGAGATATGATACTGCGTGAAGAATTTGACTGAGCACTGAAATACCTAAGTCGAAACAAGAGCACGGAAGTAGACAACATTCCATTAGAGCTACTGATAGTCTTGGGATGGCCAGTCAAGACAAAACTCTACTATCTGGTGAGCAAGATGTATGAGACAGTCGAAATACCCTCAGACGTCAAGAAGAATATAATAATTCCAATCCCAAAGTAAGAAGGTGTTGGTAGGTGTGAAAATTACCGAACTGTCTGTTTAATAAGTCACGGCGGCGGAATACTAACACGGATTCTATACGAAATTAAGGAAAAGCTGGTAGAAGCCGACCTCGGGGAAGATCAGTTTGGATTCCGTAGAAGTATAGGAACACGCGAGGCAATACTGACATATTATAAGACAGGTTAAAGAAAGGCAAATTCGTGTTTCTAGCATTTGTAGACTTAGAAAAAGCTTTTGACAATGTTGACTGGAACACTCTCCTTCTAATTCTGAACTTGGCGGGTGTAAAATACAGGGAGCGAAAGGCTATTTACAATTTGTACAGAAAACAGAAGGCAGTTATAAGAGTCGAATGGCGTGAAAAGGAAGCAGTGGAGGCGAAGGGAGTGAGACAGGGTTGTAGCCTGTCCCCGATGTTATTCAATCTGTGTACTGAGCAAGCAGTAAAAGAAATAAAAGAAAAATTTGGAATAGGATTTGAAATCCATGGAGAAGAAATAAAAGCTTTGAGGTCTGCTGACGACATTGTAATGCTGTCAGAGACAGCAAAAGGCCTGGAAGACCAGCTTAACGGAATTGACAGTGACTTGAAAGAAGGATATAAGATGAACATAAAAAAAGAGGATAATGGAATGTAGTCGAATTAAATCAGGGGATTCTGAGGGAACTAGATTAAGAAATGAGACACTAAAAGTAAAAGATGTGTTTTGCTATTTGGGGACCAAAATAACGGATGTTGATCGAAGTAGAGAGGATATAAAATGTAGATGGGCTATGGCAAAGAAAGCGTTTCTGAAGAAGAGAAAATTGTTAAGACCCGTTTAAATTTAAGTGTCAGGAAGTCTTTTCTGAATGCATTTGTACGGAGTGTAGCCACGGATGGAAGTGAAACATGGATGATAACCAGCTTAGATAAGAAGAGAATAGAAGCTTTCGAAATGTGGTGTTACAGAATAATGTTGAAGATTAGATGTGTAGATCACGTAAAAATTGAAGAGGTACTGAACAGAATCAGGTAGAAGAGGAATTTATGGCACAACTTGAATAATAGAAGGAATCGATTGGTAGGAGACGTTGTGAGGCACCAATTTACTTTTGAACGGAAGTGTGGAGGGCAAAAGTCGTAGAGACAGGCCAAGGGATGAATACACTAAAGAGGATTCAGAAGGATGCAGGTTGCACAAGCTATTCGGAAATGAAGAGGCTTGCTCATGTTACAGTATCATGCAGAGTTGAAACTAACCAGTCTGTGGACAGAAGACCACAAGAACGCAACATGCTAGATGAGGGGCCAATGCCGAAGGCCCCTCTTTGTAAAATCGAACTGGTATTCCATCCGAACCTGATGATTTATTTCCTTTCAAATCTTTCAGTTGTTTCTCCACTCCAGTTACGCTTAATACTATGTCATACATACGAGAGTCTGTCCGACAGTCAAATGATGGTATGTTTGTACGGTTCCCTTGTAGCTGGTGTTCTCAGGTTATACGCTAGCCGCCACCCAGGAACTTCTCGAAGCAAGTTTGGAAACATTAAACTTTCTGGCAGATTAAAACTGTGTGTCGGACCGAGACTCGACTTCAGGACCTGTGCCTTACGCAGGCAAGTGCTCTACCATCTGAGTTGTCCAAGCACGACTCACGCCCCGTCCTCACAGCTTTACTTCTACCAGTACCTCGTCTACTACCTTCCAAACTTTACTGAAGCTGTCCTGCGAACCTTGCAGAACTAGCACTCCGGAAAGAAAGAATATTGCGGAGACATGGCTTAACCGAATTCGAGTCTCGGTCCGGCACACAGTTTTAATCTGCAAGGAAGTTTTATGTCAGTACACACTCCGCTGCAGAATGAAAATCTAATTCTGGAAACATCCCCCAGACTGTGGCTAAGGCATGTCTCCGCAATATCCTTTCTTTCAGCAGTGCTAGTTCTGCAACGTTCGCAGGAGAGCTTCTGTAAAGATTGGAAGGTAGGAGACGAGGTACTGGCAGAAGTAAAGCTGTAAGGACGGGGCGTGAGTCGTGCTTGGATAGCTCAGATGGTAGAGCACTTGCCCGCGAAAGGCAAATGTCCAGAGTTGGAGTGTCGGTCCGGCACACAGTTTTAATCTGCCAGGAAGGTTCAAGTTTGGAAAGTTTGTCACCCTACATCAAAACTGGCAGAAGTAAATACCTAGAAACTGTAGTTGACTGGGTGTCACGGCAAACGTATCCTACCAATGACTAATTGGATGTGGCAGGAGATTCATCACCGTGATGGACAACGTTGGGGGAAAACGTACAGAGTTGTCGCGCAGGCAGCCTCAAGGGTATCCTTTTGGACGATGGGTGAGAGGTGAGTCGGAGGATTATGAGAAGAGCTGAAGTATCCAAAAGCGTCCTGACTTTGGCTTTTGGAGGCTTGTCATTTCTACTGAGTTTTCAGACATTTCGTCTGGTCCCTGCATTCATTCAGATTTTCCCTGTTATCCTGTGACATCCTGAGTCAAACGACCCTTATTGTTGTTCTATGCTTGAATCTTTAGGCACCCGCCTGTTTCACCTCCTCTGACCTCAAATTCCGAATATAACATAGACAATGAGGGCGTCATGATCGCAAACAATATATGCGGCGTGTACGTTAGGAACTTTCAGGTATCCGCTCTCGGAGAGGACAATAGCACCGTATCCGCCGCTGTGCAGCTGTTTTACCTGACGAGTACGTAGGGAGGTTACGCGTCACGAAGGAAGAAGTTTGGACGCTTTGAGTGACACCTCCAAAGCTGTGATAGACGCCTAAAAAATTGACACTGAGATTCGGCAGGAAGCAACGTACTCGCAACGTCCATGACTGCACATAACACCAACTCACGTCGTGTGATGAGAGAAAGTGGCTAAATTCGTGCACTACATACCTTATTACTGAATTGTGTCTATGTCCAGGCAAACTGGTCCATATTCAATGTCAGTGTTTAAAACTTCTTAGATATTGTAAGAAATGTAAATATTTTGCAGCTCTTTGTTTTATCTTTTTGGTTTCCTACATTTTGGCACCAAGTGTAGTTCCATTATCATTTCATTTCCTTATTTTATTGCAATGAAGTGTGATTCAGTATTTTATGTAAGTCTGCACGCAATCCGTGCACATTATAAAAACTGGTTGTATGTATGTACGTCCCACATCTTCTCCTAAACCACTGGACCGATTTTAAACACACCTGGTACACATATCCATCGCTGAGCGGCAACAGTCGCTGAGTGGGGGAGCGGGGGTTGGGGAAAGAACCATCTACCTATTTCAGGAGATATTGTCTCACAAACAATGAGATGCGTGGAAAACTGCTGCATCATGTTTGATCTTTAAATTGATTGCTTCTTTGCTACTCACCCTATTCCTAACATATTTCGCAGACAGCGTCCACATATGTCGGAGAATGCACCAACAGAAATCTATCACTGTACGACACATATTTCTAGACATATGAAGTCATAAGCATTGATATGTGTGAAGAACTTAGGCTTCTGGCAAAAAGTTTTAATACATTTATTCTTTACTACTATGACACTCCTACAGTCGAGTCAACTTCAGGAAATCCCTGTCGTCTGGTTGTGCTTTTGACAACTTTCAACTACGAGACGCAAACGGCCATAGGTGGAAATAATAGCATTCTATAGAGCTGTGAAGAGGCGTTGCCATGGTGGCTTGTACAAAACTGCGGTGTAGACGTGTGAAACCACAGCGTCTAGCTTACAGAAACAGTCGGGGACACTGTAATTATACATTTCTACATTATGCATATTTCTTTGTATGACTGTTTCATATTTTAAAAGACTTTTTTCACGATTACGCAGAAATCAAACATTTTCGCTATTACGCTACGAATAAATTTCATTTTTTTGTTTTCGCTTCTAATAGAAAAATTACAAAATGAATACCTAGGCCCTATAGGTTTTTCACCTACTTGTCTATAAAACAGAGTTTCAATTTTCCCTAATTGCTCGTGGAAAATAAGTTATTATCGATTTCATACTATCGTTATATGTCACTCTTCGGACAGCAAGTGTACATTAAAGCAAGCTTTAGAGACGGCTGCTTGTCACTCGGGCAAATCTCTAAGGTGAACGCGGTTTCCAGCTTGAGCTTTCTGAACTTTCATGTATATTAAGGGCTGTACTCCACTCAATGTTCTTCGAGTACAGATTTTACCTTAAGCCAGACCATCTCTCAATCAGAGAACCTATCATCTCGTTTTCCATTAATCAAATAACCTTGTGGTAAGCGATTGTCACGTCTATAGCTTACACACTACATATCCATCGCTATCGAATGCACATCTCTGGTAGTTTACCACTTCATATGGTTCGCAATTGCTCATCTTGTTGTTAAGACTTTCGGGACCGACATAACTTTGGTTAATCAAGATGCCTCTTAGAAAACTCATTGCGAAACACGTATTTCAAAAACTTTGAGAGATTTTATTGAACTAACGATGCCCTGTGGTCTAGGGATAGCGTCTTTGGCTACTGATCAAAACGACCTTGGACCAGGATTCGATCACATCCTACGATTCAATTTTCAGTAGAAAAATCATCAGCAGTGGTCACCGAAGGCTACCAAAGCATAGGCAGTCACTCTTCATTAGCCAACGGCCTTGTCAGCGCGACGGAAGAGGGTTGTGGTGGGAGAAAGCCCCTAAATGTCGGGATATTAAGTAACGATTAACGACATGACTTTTCAGAAGCCACATCTAAATAAATATTACATAATAAGTATGAGCAGAACACTCGGTCAGTTAGTGAATAAAGAGTAATGATGATCACGCCACCGGTCAAAGATTACGGATTAGTCCCCCACATTCGGAGCTAATGAAGAGGAGATCCAAGTGGGTACTGAATGTGGGAGAAAGACTGAATAACCAGTTTTAGTGTAACCTTCTCCCAGTTGCAATGTGGGATCTTAAAAATTTACTTCTGATAGGGAAGGTAGAAAATATTATAATGCTCAGTCTGGATATAGTTTGTGGGTCAGTGAAGCGAAATGAACGGAAGAAAAGGTTTTCTAGTCACACGAATATAGGGAATATCACCAGCATTAGAAAGTGGTATACAGGTTTGGGACTCTTTATTAATAGGACGGCAAGGCCGAATCTGATTTACGCCATCATTAATAGTTCAGATGTACAATCCAAGATTTCAGGATTGACACGGTGCTCCACGCTTACAGACTGTTAACCAAGGTCCAAGCATACACAATAGGGTCCCAGATATGTGAGTGGTCCGAAGACAAGTTACGTAATAGAATCCAGTACGTTGTCCTCGACGGCAAGTGTTCATCAGAGACAGGATTGCCCAAGAAATGTGTAATCAGATAGCTCTTATTCTGTACATACATAAATTGTGTGACGAACTAAGTGAGTAGCTAACTGTGGCTGTTTGCTGATGACGCTGCGGTGTACGCGAAGATGTATTTGTCGGGTAAATGTAAGAGGATACAAGACGGCTTACGAGTAGACAAACGTCCTATTTCGTGTGGTGAACAGCAGCTTGATCTAAATGTGGAAGTTTTTGCAGACGAGTAGAAAGATAAATCCCATTACATCCTAGCACAGCGTTTGCAGTCTGCTACGTGCACAGTCACGTCGATTAAATACCTAGGCGTAGCGTTGCAAAGCAATCTAAAACGGAACGAGCACGTAAGGACGGTATTAGGGAAGGCGAAAGGTCCAATTGAGTTATAGGGAAAATCTTAGGACAGTGTAGTTCATCAATAAAGGAAAACGCGCGTAGAACACCCGTGCGACACATTATTGAGTACTGAACAAGTGTTTGGAATCTCCACCAGTTCGGATTAAGACTGCCGTCTAAGTAATTCAGAAGCTGTATCTGTCATCGATAACTTTAATCAACACATGGTTTTACCGGGATGCTTTGTGACCTCCACTGAGAAAATTTAGAAATCTGGTTTTTAAGCTGAATGCACAACGATTCTGCTGTCGCCGGCGCACATTTCGCGCAAGGACGACAAAGATAAGAAAGATTAGGGCCCTTATGGAGGCAAATAGGCGGCAGTTTCTCCCTCGGTCGGTATGCGAGTGGAACACGAAAAGATGTGACTAATAATATTACAAGGTACTCTCCGCTATATGCCATATAGCGCATTGTAGAGTATCTGTTTTGATGTAGACGTAGATACCGCAAGCAGAAGAAGAGTTATACGTCGACACTGACCGGGTAACCCAGTATAATATAGAAGAGATGAGAGTATGATGACCGTGGTGGATTGGATCGTTGCTACAGGGGAAGGGATAGCAAAAGGAGTTGTGAGAGAATATGGGCTCGATAGTAGCAATGAGACCACAGATAAAAGTATTTAAATTTGCAATACGTTTTAGCTGCAAATAATGGACACAATGTTCGATAATCACAGCAGGACTACTACTACATGAAAACACCTGGAGACGCAGGCATCTACGGCTGGATTATATCACGGTGAGACAGCGCTACCGATATAACATACCAATAATAACAGTAATGTATGCTTTACTGTTTGGAATTACCATTTCGTTGTGCAAAATCCGCATGAAATGGACAATGTAGAAGAGATTTTTAAATCTCGTTGACTATGTAATACATTTGCAGTTAAAGTTCTTTACCCATAGAATAACCGATGAGAATATAATCCTAGTTGTACCTGTAAGGTGATTATAATTTTGTTGTAGCTCCTGCTTCCAGTAATTTATGGACACTCAAAGACTGATCGTCGTGTATGGGACGGTGACAATTACACTGTATGTTCGTGAAGTACAAATTATTAATCAAACTTTTCACCAATATCAATATAATTTAGTAACGGATACTTACTGCTTCAACTGAATGATGGGATACCAAGAAGTTCTATAGATCTACTTGACTGTACAGTTGCCAGTATCTTGGCGTACATACGATGCAACTAATATAAAAACAGGTGGCTCCGGCACAGACGTCGCGGTGACCCGTCGTCGATACGCGCCTGCTACTGTCTCTAATTAATGACGTCAATATACGCTACGTCCATTACTTAAATGAGCGCAGATCGTAAGATATCGACAACGGAACATTATGCAGCAGCGTACCGACTTGACTAATAAATACTGAATCGTTGAAAAATGATGTATGTGAAGAATGTGGAGTTTGTAGAGTTACTTATTATTTTAATTTGACTGTTAGATCACTATATTCAACGGTTGGTTTACTGTTTCTTTACTTCCATTGCTTCATGAAATAGTAATCGCGGCATTACCGCAAAGATGACTTAGCAACGGTCGCAGGTTCGAATCCTGCCTCGGGCATGGACGTGTGTGATGTCCTTAGGTTAGTTAGGTTAAAGTAGTTCTAAGTTCTAGGGGACTAATGACCTCAGATGTTAAGTTCCACAGTGCTCAGAACGAATGAGGGCATCCCTCACACACAAAGGATGCCGGAGCACAGATTTCAAACACACTGTTTTGGTGTCGAACTGGAGGGTCACTGGTTTGCTACTTGGTAAGATGATTCGTGTTGTAATTCATCGTAGGCATTGCGAAACTGCAAAATTTTGTCGTTGATCATTCGGTGAGATAGTTACGTTTTATCGTTAAATTTTAATCAGTTCAAGTTGTGTAATTGCTATGGACAGTTGGAATAGACTTGCTGTACTTGTTTCATTAGTAATATTTTGTTTCTCTGCGAGGTCAGTACCTAAGAGGCTTGTAACAGAATTCGACTTATTCACTTAATCTGAAGACTATTACAGTCAGCTCAGTCCCTTTTCCATCAGTTTAATTTCCAAAATGCCTTGTATCAACCATACAGGATTCGTTCACATTATAAGTACGTATTTAAGTTTTACCTAACATGTATCGCTTGTAAATTAAGGCAGCCATGTATTATTTTATTTACTTGGTTTCACAAGTCGGTTGTACGACGTGGTATCTAAATACTCCCACGTCGTACGATTGCCTTGCCACTGGTTTGTTATTTAAAAGCATTACCATGCTGATACTCTGCAGCTATTATACGATCTCACTATGCCGTACGGTAATTTTGGCTCTATTAAGAGAGAAATTCCAACACTTTCACATGATATTTCAAATCAAAGATCGCTTTCAGTATTATCAATATTACGTATGCCCTTCTACGAACGCGTTTCTTGGGGTAAGTGTGACAGTGTAGCAACTTGCGGAGACGATGTACTTGTCTCTACACAAGTGAACGTGTTCGATGTTTCGTATTTGACCATCACGATTACGAATCAGTGGGCACTGTTTATAGGTCAAGTTGCTAAAATACATTCACTATTGCTGAAATATTACAGATCATTTTTCTTACTTACTTACGTTCAGTTTACATCATCTATGCTCACTATTTACCATAGAGCTACTGAAGTAAGTATGAACAGGTACTACTATTTTTCATTTTGTAGGTCGTTTTTATTTATCTACTTCCTTCTTTGTAATTTGGGGTTTACTGCCGATTATTGTGACGGAATGTTGATTATTCGTCTGCTATCGCTTATCTGTTGAATATATATAGAGATTTCGGCGATTTAGTGGAAAGTTATTATCATTTTTCTATTAGCAGCGGTTCCGCTTATGTTCTACAGTGGATTAGTGTCCTATACTGTAGAAGTTATTTATTTTTTTTGTGTCTCTCGGTATTCATTCATGTGTGGCTCGGTTCTCCCGTCAGGTAAACTCGTCGCAAGTCTTCTAACTGATGCCACTTTGGCGAATTGTGTGTTCATGATGAAATGATCATGAAGCCAACACGACACCCAGTGTCCGGGAGGATAAAATATCCGAACCGGCATGGGAATCAAACTCGAGCTCCTAGCATAGTATTTTGCTACTCTGATGACTCACCTATCGCGGTGGACGTTAGGAGATGGAAAGGACTTGTAACGAAAAGCAGTAGTTTGGTAGGAGTCTAGATAGGTGTGAGGAGTCCAAATTGGTGTAGCAGACTGATTCTAATAACATTTGTAGTGTTGCTTTGAGGGGGGGAGCAGGTGATAAGTAGGGTTGACACTGCAGTCTAGAAGTATACTTGCTGTGATGCTTTGTCAGATAACCCTGCAGATTCTACCACCTGTCATGTTGAAATTGAAAAACCGAATGTTGGACTTATTTGCTTACAGGACTTGATAAGAATGTTAGCAGCATAAAGGATAAAACAGAGGCTAAGTAACAGAATAAGCGGAATAATTAATGGGCTATGACATGATATAACAACAACGGTCAAGGTTTACCAGAAAGTGTAAAGCAAAACCACTTGACAATACCTGGTTAACTAGCACATGGTGATAAAGGTATAAATTCATTAAATGGAGCTTGTAAAAAGCATCATATAGTCTACACAGTTAATGAAGATTAACAATTTAGTCGATAAATAACTTTAGTTAGCTACAAAATAGAGAATGTATGCTAAAGATACATTACTTGGCGAAAAATCAGCAGCAAGAACAGTTGGAGGAAATTATATAGGAAACGAAAATTCATTGTGGATATTAATGAAAACATGATGTGTAAATATACTAATCATTATAAAAAAATTCTGTATAAATGATTAAGTCCTGCATTTATTATTCTTTGCTACCTGAAACCAAACAAGAGTCAGTTAAAATTAAACTAAATCATCATCAGTTCATATGATTAATAATTTTAAACTGATGCACAAAACAACATACAGGTAAAATAACTGTTGGTAATCTACTCATAACACGAGGAATAGTTGTTGGAATATTATCATTGAATACCAAACCAAAAGAAAGAAGGTTCAGAACTAAAAAATTAATAAGGTGGTTTTCAAACATTACTATTATCTGCACTGTAATATTCACAACTATTTGTTCACAAGTTGGTGGAGCAGCTGATATGGAAAAAGCACCAATGGGCAAGAAAAATGGTGATGCAGAATTAGAACAAAAAGAAGTAATTTAGCATTGGGGAAGAATATCCTCAACTGTTAAGTAAAATTTGATATAGAAAAAGTTGCTATGAAATTAAAAATTAAACACTTGTGTGGTGTATTCATGAGTGATAAATTACCTAATAAACAAAATATATTTGTGGAATAGTTAATTTGGTTACATCTGACCATGTGCATACACACTGAATGAGTTGTCATAAGAATAATGATAAATGATTTGTATTTGATGCATTGGCTGATAGTTTACGAAACCAACTAATTAACTACTTGGAAAAAATGAATTTTACATCAGTACCGAGAGAAAAGATAAATTAGTGTCATATATACGGTCATATATGTGTACTTGTGCTAAAGCTAATGTCAGATAAGTATAGGTTTAATAAAATTTTGACTGTGATAAATGGACATTTTTGGAAATAAGGTGTAGCTAAAAGGCGGCATCAACAATGTAAAATTAAAGTTAGACATAAAAATGTCCTATAGTGAGTAACATAGGCGCTCCCACATATCGTGTAGCCAAGCATCTTACTTCTCTGTTGAGTCAACAACGAAGATACGTTGACGATACCTTTGTTGTTTGGCCTCATGGTAGGGATAATTTGAATGTCTTTCTAGAACATCTGAACTTGATCCACCCGAACATTCGTTTTACGATGGAGGTGGACGAGGATGGTTGACTTCCCTTTCTTGACGTGTTGATTAGGAGGAAGGATGATGGATCATTGGGAAATGCAGTCTACAGGAAACGTACTAACACCGACTTGTACTTACAGGCTAATAGATGTCACCATCTGGCTCAGCGTGAAGGGGTACTTCCTACCTTGGTATACAGGGCACATGTCGTTTCTGATGCTGAGACTTTGCCAGCTGAGCTGTCCCATCTTGAATTTACATTTCGTCAAAATGGTTACAGTGATAGACAGATAGAACGTGCGTTGCGCTATCAACCAACAGTACATAGGGTGATTGATGATAATTCTGAGTCAACACCTAAGTCTACTGCCTTTTTGCCTTATGCAGGAAACACGTACAACAAGATCGGTCGTATTTTATGGGAATACGATGTGAAATGTGTTTTTCGACCTCCATCTAAAATTAGAGCACTTTTTAGTTCCGTTAAGGATGATCTTGGACTGCGTAAGGCGGATATATACCATATTCCTAGTAGCTGCGGCATGGCATATATTGGTCAAACTAACAGGACTGTGGAGGACCGACGTACTGAGCATAGACGGCACACACGATTACCGCAGCCAAATAGATCTGCTATTGCCGAACATTGCTTGGATACTGGTCACCCTATGTTATATAATAACACCGAGATATTGGCATGCACGTCCAGCTATTGGGACAGTGTTATTAGGGAGGCTGTTATGATTAAATTAGCGACCAACCTCGTTAACAGGGCGGGAGGTTTCTGTTTAAACTCTGTGTGGAATGCAGCTCTCTCCCTTGTCAAAAAACAGAGGGATAGAGTCAATGCTAGCTCACCAGCAAATTCATAGTCTCACTACCGAAAGCTCTGACTTTGGTCATTTTTGGTGGTTCTAGTGTTCAGTCTGTGTGTTATCTTTCTTGCTTCAGTCCGAGAACTGAGGTTTTAAATTTGCATGTACGCAACCTATCCATTGCAGTATGCCTTGAAGATGGTGTGATGATCTCCCGCCGAAATATCGGTGGTCGCTGAAAGTGTTACCTAGCTCAATTCCCGGAAGTTATTTGAAATACATAATTGTAATCAATCAATAATGGTACAAAAACAAATTTGTTATTGTAACATCAAAAGACAGATCTAATAGCGTACCAATAGATATGAGGTTAATCATATTTGGTGAAGTAATATAAAATATAATAAATTTTTAATCTATATAAATGGATAACAATTTCTGGTGCCTCAAGTGCAGAAAATTCACTGAAATCTATAATCCTCATGGAGCAACAATTAAAAATAGAAGACAGAGGACTGAAGGAATTTGCACAATATGTAAAACTAAAAAAATAAATATGGTGACAGAAATTTGAAGATGATGGTCTGAATATTCGTGAAGAAATTACTAACGAATTACTTAAACTACTGAGAAATTTTTTTAAAGAATTAGTGGATTTTCGCTTCGTATAGGTTCTGTGTGGCAAGCTGATGTAATAGAAATCGATTCTGGGAACTTAATATCTAAAATAAATAAAGTACATAAATATTTTTAACTGTTATTGGTGTTTCTTCCAAAATATGCGTGGCATATACCAGTTAAAGTTGAAAAGACCTGAAAATGTGGCTGAACTTTCTGATAGGATGTTTAATGTATGAACATCAAGAAATGAGCAAATGGATAATGGAAAAGAATTCTGCAATAGAGATTTTAAAGAACTCATTAAAAAATACAACATCAACCATAACTGAACTTTTTCAAAAATACAAATATGTTTTGCAGAAAGTTTTAATTACATGCTCAAAGGAAGAATGTGGAAGAACTTTGACTTGCGGGGGAACTATACATGGATCGGTGTAATTTCAAAATTAGTTGATGAATAGAATAACACAAAACTTTGAAGAATAAAAATTAAGCAGATAGAAATTAAAGATAAAAATTATGAGTGTACTATCATTGTATCTAATGATTAACAAAAATTTAAAATATGAGATAAAGGGAGAATCAGTAAACTTGATGTAACTTTTGATAAAAGTACTTAGCCAATTGGTCAACATAAATTTTTGAAACTGGAAGTGTTACATTTCTGATCCAGTCAGAAAAGATATAAACCATATGTTAAATGTTTGGGTCTTGGTAATTCACATAACAGTTGGGTAGTTAAAATGAAATTTGTTATAAAAATTTTTGTATAAAAATGCAATTTGTTATTGAAAATTTACAACTGTTGGGCACTGATTACAATATTAGATATGCTTATTGTTCAATAAAGAGAGTATATTTGGATACTGAAATAAAAGTTCATAAAAGTGATGTAGGGTTTGAATTATTTAAGAATTGTTAACTTAAAGGGCTCAATCAGATGATGGATTTAGTGAGTTTATTTTTTTAGGTGTATGTAAACATTTTTGTGAACCTTATATTGAATAAGTAGTTAGACTTCTCTTTCATCGATGGTGATTAACTATATTACCAAGCAATTCTTATTGTATGTAGCCATGTATATTATTGCAATAATTGTGCCAGCAAATAATGTTTAAACTTTCTTTCATTCTGTGGTGCAATTTCATTTGTTTGGGATCATAACTGTGTCATAACATTTCTTCAGCATTTGGCTGATTGCCCCTAATATTGTTCAGCTGTTCTTGTTGGTATCTCCTTTGTACTCAAATGACATAACAGTTGTACTCACAGGTATCATCGAAAATTCTTAATAGAATGAAAGACTGTCTTAAAATTTTATAGGTTGTCTCAGGTACAATATGGAGTAACAATACATCTGTTTCTCTTGTTTATTGTCTCTAAAGCAATATTAACAGTTTCACTCAGATTTTCTATTCGTACCTCCTCTGCTTTGAATATTTCTTCATTATTTTTATTTACATCATGTATTCATTCTACAAAATTAATTTTGCTCTATTTGGTTTGTGAGGGAATGATAATTTCCTAATTTATCTTATATCCTCCATGTTCAGGAAACGATGGCAAAATTTCTTTAGGTACCTAGTCTTGGAATTAAGAAGTTAATTTCATTTATGATTGTATAATTAATGAATATAAATCCCATTCACTGCTAAAATTGGTCCCTGGATATAAGATAAGCGATTTGTTACCCTCAAATCTTGATTACTTTCTATGGATGTATTTTTCTCCAGTGTGATATAAGATTGTTTTATTTATATTTGTATTGTGTAATATTTCAGCTACATCTTCGACTTTAAACCAAGGATTACTATTTTCACCAATAATCATACATGCAAGCTAATCATTGTACATGACATCATTGTTGATGAGGTCTACAACTGACTTCATTTACATAAAATAACAATATATCAGATATTTTGAGCCAAATTCTATGGGAGGTTCAGTCAAAATTTGATCATAATACTTGGCGTGTTTTCCACAAAGTAAGACAGACTGTTAAGCAAATATTGAACATTCCTAAAATTTTACACCAAAATAAATGTTAAGTATGCATTGTACCAATTTACAGTCTGTACATTCATATTCTCTGATGTAAAATATTTCGTCTTCTTTAGGTATTCCACTATTACAACCAAATAGACTTCCTCAAACAAGATTTTTAGATAATACATCACCAACTACAAATATTTTTTCTTGGCTTACTGGATAGATGTGAGAATGTAATTAATTTGTTATTTCTTCATGTCTACCATTCCACAAATTATATTTTTAAGTTTAACACATTCTTCATCTTTTTTTAAATTGTTGTTTATAACACCCTCTCATGTGAAAGGTAAATTTTACTGAGTGGTAATGATTCATGAGAGGAGTCATTATTTCACCCTGAACCCAGTTATTGTATGGCGATATGTGTGGAAAATTTCCTTTCAGAGTTAAAAGTAACCTCAATGAACTCCTTTTACTCCTCTTACTATTATTAATCATTTAATTACTGCTTTCAATTAATAATTGTTATTGCTGATTCCAGGAAGTAGTTGTTTAGTATTCAGCCTACCTTAGAAAAGAGTTTACATCTTTGAAATGAATGACTAACCAAACAGACTTCACTATATGACATTTATGTTCAAGGGAATATGCTAGGTAGAATTGGGATGTGCTGACACACATTGACTGTAAACAGTAACCGATGACTCTGCCAGTCGTCGAACTGTGTGCCGAATCTGTAGGAATCTTAGTCTGCATTAACTAAGGTCCAATTCTCCAGTCTATCGAAGTGGATTTGTTTAGAAGTCTTCAAATTAATGAACATATAGTACTTCCATAGTCCAAATAAATATCTCATATGCATGCAAAAATATAAAAAACCATAATCTTATGCTGTCAAGAAATAGGTTTATTAGCTTATTATTCTCGCATAAAATCAGAAAATGTCTTTCAATTAAAGATGACAGCCTCGCAAACATGCCTCCTCTCTTAAGCCATAATACATTCGTTCATTTCATTAACATCAGAAACTAAACTATAGGTTTTCACTACACTTAACATTGAACCAAGCTCTCTTAGTTCAAGTAATAGAGAGAGAATCAGCGATAATGCTTCTTTCTCACAGTCAGTTGTGCACAACTATGCTTCGAATAATATCCTGTTCAGCTACATATCTTTCAATCCCAAGTGATGTGAACTGCTACAATGTCCCTCCTGGGCGAAACTTTTCTCAATCAAACAATGGTCGCCCATGAAAGATTATTTTGGAAGGGACAATGCAGTTACTCTATGATCTTAAGAGCAATAGCTTAGCTGGTGTGCTACAGGAGAACAAGGTAAGTCTATCATAAATTGCCTCTGTATGTCGAAGCAATTTATGTAGCCTCATTCGAGCTCCTGTCCCCACGAAAACCCAGAAAATCGTAGGGCACGATGGTTATTTAACCTGGCCCACATTTCTAAGTTCTACAAAAATATCGTAGAACTGAACAAAATTGAAATACATCAATTGTACAAAAAATATATGTTTTGAATTTAAATGATTTCAATTAACTTGATAGCGGAATACTAATATTGTAAATTGAATGTTCATTTTGTGAATGCACAAACGAGAAACTTTTTTTTTCCACAATACTTTTAGAGAAGAGACAGTGGGAGGGATGGTTTTTGGTGGTGGAGCTATCACTTTGACATCAAATGCATGAAAAGACTAGTACTCATCAAATACGAATTGCCAGTAGTAACTTTCTACTGAGTAAATTTCACTTAAAACTCATATGTTCATTGACATAGTCAGAAACATCTTCATCCTTAACTTTGAATAATTATCTTATTACTAATTACCCAACATTTCACACTGATATTTTCATCAGAGTCTCTCTTTCTTTCATGTGGTGTTTCATAAACTGCTACTCATAACAGCATTTTAGATGTTGGTGGGTGACCATCCACTCTACTTTCCCTGACCCTATGTACTATCATATATATGCACCAGGGTTTGGTACTTTGAAAATTATATATGGCCCTGTACACAATCTTTGCCACTTCCTGTACTTCTTGTTTAATAATAAAGACCCGGAGTATATCCTCAATAAAACATTGTTTCTGATCTTGTTTCCTAATACTCTCTTTAAATTGTTGTTAGAATTCGCTTTTCTTATCCTTGTCTTTTAAGTAATGTTCATCTCCTCATTCTTTTCTAGCTTACTGAACATTAATTCAACTGGTGAAAATTCTCTTGTACTGAGAACTTGTTTACAATACTCTCGAATACATCCAAATAATCAATCCATCTTGATTGATTTTTGGACAGTATGTCTGCAAGAAACAATTTAATTCTTTAGATATTCTCTCCACCAGACTCCCTTGTGGATTGTAGCACTAGGTAAGAACAAGTGTAGCTTATGCTCCTGACAATGCTCTCTCCTAGATAATACTTGTGAAGGTAGAAGCACTGTCAAATATCACTGCCTCCAGTTTCCCCACACTTGGAATGTATTCCTGTATTAGCTTTCTCACTATGGTTGAACTCGTTGTGGCCTTTACCAGTTACAGTTTCACTTACTTCCTGAATACATCTAGAAAACCAATGACATATAAGCAGCCATCCCTCGATTTCGGAAGAAGGCCACAAACATCAAATGAAACCAAAGAAAGTGGCCTGTCAGGTATAATCAGGTTCAACCACCCTTATTTACCTTGATGATCTTCCTTCAATCTTTGGCACAAATCACATGACCTTAATGTAGTGGCTATTCTTCTTTTACCATTGGGTATTTAGAAATATCGCCTAATCTTCGATGCACACTAAGAGGCACTGACGTGGCTCCATGCTAAATGTGTGCACCACAACAGATTGTCTACTCTATCGTAGGGTATACATGCACACCTGTTTCTAGACTTTTCACACCCCCTGTGAAACAATACTCCATCTACTAGCTTGAAATATTCTCCCAGATTGGCGTCGCTTTTTTGTTGCAGCAGCCATTTGATCATACTCCAAAGCAGAACCTGCTCTTGTAGTCCTCTATGTTATTATGTAAATATAAATAATACCATTGGCATGCTGCAACCTTTATTAACAAAATCTTAAGTTCATCTTCTGCTTATCTTACATACACATCCTCTTGTAAGCTTTCCAGCATCCTTGATAATGCATCCGCAATCAGGTTATCTTTGCCACTGATATATTCAATGGCAAAATTCTACTCTTTTAGAAACACTGTCCAACAACTGAACCTCTTGGGTAGCATCTTCCATGCCTGTAGGAAACTTAAAGCCTGATGATCACAGAATACTTTAGAGATTGGTATAGGTAATAGTGAAATTTTGTAAATCCTCATATTATTGCTAACGCTTCTGTTTCAGGAGGTGGTGTAACCTCTTTTGCAACTGCTTAAGATCCTACTAGCAAATAATATTGTATAGAATGTTATGTGCTCTTCAGTTTCCCTGACTTGGAATAGGCATGCACACAAACACAAAATTTGATTCATCTGTCTTTAATCCAAATTCCTCATTCATATGAGGATTATACAGTAATTGTGCGTTTACCAAAGATTCTTTGATTTTCTCAAAGCCTCGCCGACATTCTCTGGTCCACTTCCAATGTGCATTTATCATCAGTAAATTCAAAAAATGTTCTATAAGGACTGGTCAGATACAAATCTGTGGAAAAATGATGCTAGGCCCATAAAACCTTTCAGCTCTCTCTTTGTACATGGCGTTGGGAAATTCTTTATTGCACTGATCTTCTTCACATGCCTTAAAAATTTAATCCTATTTAAATCGAAGTGATATTTCTGCAAGTTAGCTGTGATTCCTGATTCTTCAAATTTCGTGTGTAATATTTTCAGAGTTCTGATATGCCCATCCCATGATCTTGTAGCAATCAAAACATCATCGACAAACCAAGTTAGGCTGCTTCTCAGTTCAGGTCCTAAGACATAATCTAAAAGCTGCAATAAGGATACCTGCAATTATGTTGAGTCTGAAGGGAAAATCTTTAAACTGACAACTTTGTCTGGCATAAATTAATATGGTGTACCTCCTCGAGCGTTAGTGCAGTTTTATTTGCCCATAAGAGGCATGCACTCACACTGGTATTATTATAATATTGATTAAACATGCATCCAGTGAAACATGAACTTTTTCTCCCAGTTTGGGAATTACCAAAATGGGGCTACAATATGGACTTGTGAAAGGTTTAATGAGATCCCACTTTAACATTGTTTGTATCTCTTAATTTACAGATGCTGCTAGCATCCATGGGACAGGATATTAACTTTGGCAATATCTCTTTTGTGGTTTGATGTCTAATTTACATAAACAGTCATTTATCACACTGGGTCTTTCATTAAATACATTGATAAATCTAGACGACGATCTCATCAGTTGAACTGTCTGTTCACCAGCTCGGGTGATTTGTTGATTTTTCGCTGTAAATGGTTAAATAGCTCATTCACGTGTGTTACTTTTCCCTGTTCTGGACACATGCTCCAGCCATAATTTCTCAGCAGCTGTATGCAAGCTCCCTCCCAATACTTCCCACGTATATTTCCTATTGGCAAAAGTGGTATCCCGATATCTTGTGCTTCACTCTCCATTCTCAAAATATCATGCGCAAAATTTATGTTGGCGCGTGATTCCCTAAAACAATCCAGCCCTAGGATTCAGTCAACAATTAAACCCTCAGTAATTAGAAATGAGCTCTTATAGGTTCCATTCCCAAAATAAACAATTATAAGTGCTGCCTGTTAACGTGTTTGGACTTGGTTCAGAAATCACCTTTGAGTTTGCAATTACTAACTGGATATGCTGTAAATTTTGCTTCCTGGCTGAATCTGTCAAAACAATTGGCTGAAACCGCATTTATTGTTTACCTGTGTCCAGAATGGTCTTTACTTCATTATTTTCAATTCTGCCCTTAACTACTGACATCGGAGGCAGCCTCTGTAGAACTTTACGCCTTGTCTGTTCTGAGAGTAATTCATTTCTAAGTAAATGCCTGTCGTTGTATCATGGCATAGCCAAGTTACTATCACTGGATTTCCAATTCTTTTCGACCCTAACACTGGGGCTGGTGCAAGTCCTTAGGCGTTTTCCTGATTTGTGTTGGTAGTCCTGTTTATATTTTCACGCACATCTGTTGTTACAGGCATGTTCAGATGTCAGTCTATCGCATTCGCATTCAATGTTACACTCATACTTGGTTCTGTACGTTTACTTGGTTATTGTTCCAGGTTTTATTTTCACTGTTGTACCTTGCATAACATGGGTGATATCTACTGTTGGGTCTTCTGTTTCTGCCTCGGTTCAGCCTATAATTTGGTCTGTGACCTTATTGTCTTTGGTTATATCCATTCACAATCATCTGTGGCTGCGTTCGCACCTCATTTGTTGCCACAGGCTGCACGCCGATCGTTTGTTGCAAACCGTTGACATTTTTGTTTGTTGTCTGTCCATTATTCTTTGCAAGCTTCTTATCATCCTCATGGATCATATCATACTTGTCAAATGTTGACAAAAATTCTACAGTGTCATGTTCTGAATTGTCATTAGCTTTTCTCTCGGGGCGATGGTCAATTTTGATTGTAATATCTGCATGATATATTCTTCGCTCATCGGATTATCCCAGTATTTTGCTTTCTTCAGGTATTTTTCGAAATATGTACACAATTCTCCAGATGTCACTGTAAATGATTCTGTGTTTTGTATCTCTTTCTATAACCTCTCTTGCGCTCCCAACGACCAATATTTCGACCGGAATGCTCGCTCAAAGCTCTTCATACACAGTGCACGTTTTTATGGCATCAAGAACCCACATTTTGCTTTCTTCGTGCATGTATCCTGTTACATGCTGTTTCTTTCAGTAGTCGCTCCAATCTCTTTGTGACTAGTCAGTAAAACACCTTGGGAGGACATGAAACAAATCACACATTCATTAATCTATTGTAATAGTAATGCATACACAAATGACAAAAGTTAGACTAAGACACATGTATTAATACATTTTCATTTAATCTGATTAGCCTTCAAGTTTAACTTTGTTGTGATTACTTCTTATCACTCAGAAAGAGGAATTTACACAAATTAAAATTCAGTATTATTCAATTCTCATACCACTTCTAGATGTCCTGCCATATAGGACTACATTGTAACTCCCCACTAATCTGAAAGGTAAATTGTTGAAATTTTACTGAGATGTAATGATTCATAAAAGGAGTCATTATTTCACCTCGATTTCATTTTATGGAGAATGATGTTGAAAATTTCATTTCGAGACAAAAGTATCCTCAATGAACTGCTTTTATTCTTCTCATTATTATTAATCATTTAATTACTGCTTTCAAATTATTATTATTTTTATAATTACTGATTAAAGGAATTAGTTCTTTAGTACTCATTCTCTCTAGGAAAAGGGTTTACATCTCTGAAATGAATAAATAGCCTAACAGACCTCAGTAGATGACGTTTATGTTCAGAGGAATGTACATGGTAGGATAGAGGTCAGCCGCCACATACTGACTGCATACAGTACTGCCTCTGCCAGTTGTCGAATTGATTGCTGAATCTGTAGGAATCTTAACTAAGTTAACTATGGCCCAATTCTTCTTTCTGTGGAAGACTCTCCATCAAAGTGGATTTGCTTAAAAGTCTTAAAATTAATGACCATATAGAGTTCGAGGGTAAGAGCTGCCACAGTCCAAAGAAACGTCTCATATGCATGAACAAATATTTGAAAAAGTGAAACTATAGAATGGAGAATAATTTACGCAATACACACTTTGTTTACACTGCCAGGGAATTGGTGTATTGGCTTATTATTCTCACACAAAATCACAAAATGCCTTTCAATTAAAGATAGTGGCCTCACAACCATTCCTCTTCCCATAAGCTGTAATCATTCAGCCCTACTCATTAAGGTCAGAAGCTAAACTATACTTTTGCAATAGTTAATATTGAACTAAAGCTCTCTTAGTTCAAGGAATGGAGAGAGCATCAGTGATAATGCTGATTTCTCGCAGCCAGTTGTACGTGAGCATGCTTCACATAATAACTTGTTCAGTAAAGTTTCTTTTACTCTAGCATGACACAAACTTTTACATGCTGTACTTGAGGTTTTATTTATGTCTCAATTTCATAGATTCTTTTAGTTTATATTCACCATACCTTCATATGGATGCTGAAATTTCAAGTGTAAATTTTGGAATAATTCAGCTTCTTTCTTTTTAGATAATGAAATGTAAGAATACAAACTATATTCATATGTAAATATACTTCTGTTTTTGCTGTATTTTGGAAGCACCTCTGAAGTGGATCTGGAAATTTTCGCTAAGCTTATTTTGTCTACTGGGCTGATAGAATTTTATTTTTATGCAGTTCTCAAGTGGTTGACCATAAAAGTATATATTTTAAATTTTCTTGTGGGGAAAGCAATTTTACTCGAGTTAGAAAAGAGTCAGCTAAATCAGAAACTGTTTTACTGTAATGTAAGTGATTATCATGTTTCTTTTCCCAATATTCAATAGGTTCCTACATTTGTTAGTGTTGTCTTCATTATTAAGTGATATAAACCATTTTAAAATATTCCAATTTGTTTCTCAACACGTTTCATACCTTCAATAATATAATAAAGATTTTTTAATTGATATCTTTTGGGTTTTTAGTTGCCAACTGTATCAAATTTATAGAGCTCAACTGTATTGATTTAAAGAGTAATTTCAATTAAACTAATAAAAATTATTTTAAACAAATGGAAGTGTCCAAGAAGTCTAAAAAAAATTGAAATGGAGATGAAAACTGGCAATTTTCACTCACATAAATGTACAATGCATCGGAATTTTCATAAATATAAAAAATGTGTTAGCAAATACACACTGAAGAGCGAAAGAAAGTGGTACAGATGCTTAATATTGTTTAGAGCGTCCGTGAGAGTGGCGATGTGCCACAACACGATGTGGCATGGACTTGACTAATGTCTGAAGTGGTGCTGTAGGGAAATGACACCATGAAACATGCAGGGCTGTTCATAAATCCGTAAACGTACGAGGGTATGGATGTCGC
This sequence comes from Schistocerca americana, assembly GCF_021461395.2. Taxonomy (NCBI): domain Eukaryota; kingdom Metazoa; phylum Arthropoda; class Insecta; order Orthoptera; family Acrididae; genus Schistocerca; species Schistocerca americana. The sequence goes on along the minus strand of NC_060122.1, from coordinate 132,491,626 downwards.
TTCTCAACAGCACGTTGCAAGGCATCCCAGACATGCTTAATAATGTTCTTGTATCTGTAGTCTGGTGGCCGGCGGAGGTGTTTGGATTCAGATGAGTGTTATTGGAGCCACTCTGTAGCAGTTCTGGATGTCTGGGGTGTCGCATTGTCCTACCAGAATTGCCAATCCGTCGGAAAGCACAATGGATATGAATGGATGCGGATGATCAGACATGATGCTTACATATGTGTGTCATCTGTCAGACTCATATCTAGAAATATCAGGGTTCCCATATCACTCCAACTGCACAAGCCCAACACCTTTACAGATCCTCCAGCAGTTTGAACAGACGTCTGCTGACATGCAGGGTACATGGATTCATGAGGTAATTTCCATATCCTGCACGTCCATGTGCTTGATGCAGTTTGGGAAGATACTCGTCCAATCAGGATACATGTTTCCAGTCATCAACAGTCCAATTTCGATGTTGACAGGAACAGGCGAGGCATAAAACTTTTTGTCTTGCAGTCATCAAGAATACACGAGTGAGCCTCCATATCCGAAAGCCCATATCGATGATGTTTAGTTCAATGGTTTACACACTGACACTTGTTGATGGCCCACCATTGAAATCTGCAGCAGTTTGTGAAAGAGTTGCACTACTGTAACACTGAACGATTGTCTTCAATCATTGTTACTCCCATTCTTGCAGGATTTTGTACTGGGCACAGAGATGGAGATTTGATGTTTCACAGAGTTCCTAGTATTCACGGTACACTCGTCAAATGGTTGTACAGGAAAATACCCACTTCATTGCTACCTTGGAGATGCTGCATCTCATCACTCGTGCACCAACTATAGCAGCACATACAAACAATAAACTGCCATTGTAGCTGCTATTACCGATATAACTGTGGCAGACTCTTGTCTTATATAGGCGTTGCCGACCACAGCGCCATATTCTGCCTCTTTACATATATCTGTAGTTGAATAAGCATGTCTATACCAGTTACTCTTTTGCTTCAAGGTGAAAAATAGGTGTAGTGCTTTGCAACTGTGGAAAATATGTCAACTCTAAATATTTTACAGGTAATTTAAAAATAATTTCGAGCGATGAAGATTCTAAAATTTCACTATTGATGATAAATGATGGACAACAAATGCACTGTAATAAAATTATTACTTATCAAGAAATTAAAGATTTGGGTTGTATGATTTAAATAATATGTCAATTGTTAGTGTTCCAGTAGAGGTAAGATTTTCTTCAGGATTAAAATAAATAAAGATGGAAATTAAATAAAATTAGTAGAAGTTCACATGTTTTCAAGCTTTTCACTAATGATATAAAAATTTTAATTTATAAATAGTGTTTGAAAATGGATCTTTCCTAGATGAAGTTTATGCCTAAGAAATTTGTAATCAGTGTAGAAGAAATAATGTAAATAGATATAGCAGAGTAAAGATTTGATTAATTGTATTACATTAAATAATTGACTTATTCCTTCAAAGATTATCAATAATATGAGAGTAGCTGAGGTCAAATCTGCAGCTATAAATCTTGCTAATAGAGGCTACTACAAATTAAAGGAATCAGAATTAATTAATTAATTAAACTATGTTATCAGAATTTGCATTTCATCCAAAAGAGTAAATCATGTCTAAAATGTGGAGCTAATACAACATACTTTTACGAATTTGATGATGAAGTTTTTTGGAAAAAGTCGACCACCAAGGGAATGAAAATCAGTTAGACTAGATCCTGTGTATCCATTTAGTAGTAAACTGCTTGAGCAAGAAAAAGAGGGCAAACCATCCAAGAAGGATTAGTTTCATATTTAAGAAATAAACTCCAGATGTAATGAAAAGTTTAAAGCTCATCTGTTGACTATAAAATTGTGGTTGGAGATGTAATATTGGGAAACTCGATTAAGATAGTGAGAAAACATATTATGTAACAAAAGCATTCAATTCTATGGTACTAATAGCTAAAGAAGCAACTAATTTTTGTTAAGGATATAAGTTGAATATTGCACTTGAAAATCCAAAAATGGATACCCAATTCCTTAGGCTATAAGGCATCAGATATTATTTGAGAATATGTCGAAGTTTTATGCAATAAATTGAGATATATATACTATCATTTGATGGAACTATAGATACAGAAGTTGCTTTATATAGTGGTAGACATATTAAAATAGTAAATTTAGCAGATTATAAAAATGTGTATTACAAGAATTAATAATATTGATAAGTTGTTTTGTCCTAGAACAACAATAATGACAGTAACACATCACACAAATATCATCTTTGGAAGAAGATAAACTACTGGTCAGATTAAGAAAATCTGAGTAGGACTTAAATACAAATTACAAAAAGAGTTAACCAACTTATTATGTAATTTTTTTACTCTGTTAAAAACAATGTTGAGCAACTACTTGACATTCAGATTAATGTTGTATTTGCTGAGAATATGAATCCAGTTATCTATCATGGTCTGGGAAAGCAAATAAGATATATTTGTATAAAAACACAGAACACAATACAGAAGAAAATAATATATCTATGAAAATTGCTAATATGTTCTGTTATAATAAAGAATGCTGAATAACTGACCAAGATGTTTGTGACAGAGATTATAGATGTAGGCGCAATTTGTAGGACACCTTCAGAACATAGAGTGGCTTTAAACTATTTAAAACTGTAAATAAGCAGTAAAATTAGAAATTATAATGTTGTATGCAATAGAAACTGCAAAAAAGGTATTTTTAGAGGACAATTTAATGTTGGAAATATACTCACTGGTTGCCAAAATTGTAGCAAATACAGTTGTTACATTAATGGAGACTTTAGCAAATATTATGTTTTCTAGTGCTAGTAAAGCATTAAAATATTCACAGGTAAGGAGTGTAAATGTTCTGAAAAAGGATTCCCGAAGAGAATTTCTCTCAGCTAAATTGAAAATAGGTGTGGTTTGACTGTGAAGTTCAGCTAGAAACAAGTATACATTTTCAAATCTCATAAAAACTCACTGTTTTAATAGGGCTACTCTTTATAAATTCAATGCAAATGATGAATTCCTTAGGTGTCACATATCTGAAGCAAACAGGAATTATGCATTTGTAGCTCAATATGCTAAAGGTTATTACTCACAATTCTTTCTTAAGTATTGTGTTGCCAATACTATGTACTCTGGAAGTAAACTGATGTTACTGAAGAAAAAACAATCACATTTAAAAATTACAGATAACAGTAATTTTGGACCAGATTCTCTTAGTACCTTCCCAAAAACATTTAATTTGGAAAAATGGAGTAACATTACTTCCACAATTGTTCAATACACATGAAAATGAAAATTACATGGGATCTGTAGCCCTAAAATATTTCTCAAATTGCATACTCAAAAAATTGTGTTCAATATGCTGAAAAGTTAACGATTATCGTAATTCTGATGTAGATATATTGAGAAGAGGTTGTTTAGAGCTAAGGAAACAATACCTGGAGATAGCTAATATTGATCAATTCTCTTATTTAACAGTAGCTGAAGTGAAGAGAGAACAGCTACATTGGGAAAAAAAATTACAGTTAAGGATCAACAGCGAGATAAATAGTTTAAAGCATAATATTTGACAACCTCTTAATGGTGGTGAAGTAAATATAGCTGGGGCAAGAGCATACAATTTTGAAAAGAAATCAATGTTTATCAATATCATCATTGTATTTGGTATGGCTGATAATAGTGTTTTAAAAAGAGACAATTACGACAAAAATAAAGTTTTGATGGAAGCAATACATCAAAAGACTTTAACAAGAATTAGTGTGTACGAAATTCTGTACAGGTATACATATTAGCGGAGATGAGGGAAAGTGACTGGCTTAGCTCAGCAGAATATAAAGTACTTAAGAAACTAAACCAGTTACTTGAAGTAGTCACACCTTTAGATACTAGAGATGCTTTTTATAGTGGCCACACAAATACCATAAATTTAAGAGGTAAAGCATTTTATGTTAACACAAATTTAAGTTTTGATGATGTTTGTAGTCTTTATTCAACTGTGCACTATTATGGTTATTATCCTAACAGATATGAAACTAAAATACCTTAACCATGATATTATTCTAGAAATGGTATGGATTCACCAAATGTAAAATATTAGCACAAAAAGGATTACATCATTCAGTTTTGCCAGTATGAATACAGACCAATAAAAATGAAAAAAAGTCCCCTACTTTGTAAGCAACATATACAGAAGAGAAAGTAAATAAGTGTAATTCCAACTTTCTTAAACGAAGTTTTATTGGAACTTAGGTAACAGATGAAGTTAGGAAGTCAGTGGAAAAAGGATGCAAAATTTTAGATGTCAATGAGGTGAGGGATATTAAAAATTACAGCACACACTGTTTAAAAGCTTTGTGAAAATAAGGTTAGAAACCAGTCCCCTCTATTTTATAATTAAGAATATGTATATATATACATATATATAACTGAATATTGACATAAGAAACTCCAGGAAAACGAACTGTTGCTAAGGTTTGTCCGAGTATGTTACAGTGTTACAAGAATTTCTTAAAGTACTACAGGATTACTAGTTACATAATATAGACATAAATTATATTAATGTTAATGTGGTGCACCCCCTCCCCCCCACGCCTCAGCGATACAGATATCTGTACTGTAGATGCAACCACAATGAAGGGGTATCTGTTGAGAGGCCAGGCAAATGTGTGGTTCCTGAAGAGGGCAGCAGCCTTTTCAGTAGTTGCAGGGGCAACAGTCTGGAGGATGGACTGATCTGGCCTTGTAACACTAACCAAAACGCCCTTGCTGTGCTGGTACTATGAACGGCTCTAAGCAAATGGAAACTACAGCTGTAGCTTTTCCCAAAGGCATGCACCTTTACCTTATAGTTAAATTATTATGGTGTCCTTTTGGGTAAAATATTCTGGAGGTAAAATAGTCCCCCATTCTGATCTCTGGGCTGGGACGTCTCAGGAAGACGTCGTTATCAAGAGAAAGAAAACTGGCGTTCTACACATAGGATCATGGAATGTCAGATCCCTTAAACTGGTGGGTAGGTTAGAAAATTTATAAAGGGAAATGGATAGATTAAAGTTACATATAGTTGGAATAAGTGAAGTTCTGTAGACAGGGTTATAAATACAAAATCAAATAGGGGTAATAAAGGAGTAGGTCTAATAATGAATAAAAAATAGGAGTGTGGGTAAGCTACTACAAACAACATAGTAAACGCATAATTTTGGCCAAGACAGACACGAAGCCCATAACCACCATAGTATTACAAGTTTATATGCCAACTGACTCTGCAGATGACGAAGAGACTGCTGAAATGTATGCTGAGGTAAAAGAAATGATTCAGATAGTACAAGGAGACTAAAATTTAGTAGTTAAGGGTGACTGGAATTCGATAGTAGGAAAAGAAAGGGAAGGAAACGTAGTAGGTGAATATGGAATGGGGGTAAGAAATGAAAGAGGAAGCCGCTAGGTAGAATTTAGCACAGAGCACAACTTGATCATAGCTAACACTTGGTTCAAGAATTATGAAGGAAGGTTGTATACTTGGAAGAGGCCTGGAGATACTGGAAGGTTTCAAATAGACTATATAATAGTAAGACAGAGCTCTAGGAAGCAGGTTTTAAATTCTAAGGCATTTCCAGGGGCAAATGTGGACTCTGACCACAATGTATTGGTTATGAACTGTAGATTAAAACTGTAGAAACTGCAAAAAGGTGGAAACTTAAGGACGTAGGAATTGGATAAACTGACAGAACCAGAGGTTGTACAGATTTTCCAGGAGAGCATTTGGGAACGATTGACAGGTATGAGGTAAAAAATACAGTAGAAGAAGAATGGGTAACTTTGAGGGATGAAATAGTGTAGGCAGTAGAGGATAAAGTAGGTAAAAAGACGAGGGCTAGTAGAAATCCTTGGGTAACAGAAGATACATTGAATTTAGTTGATAAAAGGAGAAAACATAGAAATGCAGTAAATGAAGCAGGCAAAACGGAATACAAACGTGGAAAAAGTGAGATTGACAGGAAGTGCAAAATGGCTAAGCAGGAATGGCTAGAGGACAAACATAAGCATGTAGAGGCACATCTCACGAGGGGTAGGACAGATTCTGCCTACAGGAAAATTAAAGAGACCTTTGGAGAAAAGAGAACCACCTGCATGAATATCAAGAGCTCAGATGGAAACCCAGTTCTAAGCAAAGAAGGGAAAGCAGAAAGGTGGAAGGAGTATATAGAGAGTCTACACAAGGGCGATATACTTGAGGACAGTATAATGGAAATGGAAGAGGTTGTAGATGAAGATGAAATGCGAGATATGACACTGCGTGATGAGTTTGACACAGCACTGGAACACCTAAGTCTAAACAAAGCCCTGGGGGTAGACAACATTCCATTAGAACTACTGACTGCCTTGGGCGAGCCAGCCCTCACATAACTCTGCCATCTGGTGAGCAAGATGTATGCGAAATACCCTCAGACTTCTAGAAGAATATAATAATTCCAATCCCAAAGAAAGCAGGTGTTGACAGATGTGAAAATTACCGAACTGTCAGTTTAATAAGATTTGTCCCTGACTTCAGAAGAGAGAAGTGTTGTTTATGCTAAATTTACTTAGGTAAAATGGGGTAAATAACAGAATGAAACCTTATTTTAACATTACTCTGTCAAAATCTACAAAGTTCAAGTAGCAAGTCAAATTTCAGATTTGTTTGGCTACAAGTATTTGTTAGAAACAGCAATAAATGAAATGATATAAAACTAAACCAGGTGAAATCCAATGGATAAGACTTTGAGTGACATGTGTGAATTATGGAAAAGACAATGTCTTATTGTATGTATGTATAGATCACTAACAAGTAATTTCATTAGTTTTTAGATAGTGTGGGACTTCTTTTAGATAAACTGAGAATTTATGAAAATCAAACCACTGTGCTAGGTGACTTCATTGTAAACCTGTGAACTGGACATACAGGGTGGTCCAAACGTCCGGAATCACCCCCATAAAATCCAAATAGAGTAGCAAACAAGGAAACAGAGTCGCTACACACCTGGAACGGGAAGGGGGAAACTTTATAGGCTGTGCCACCAACATGGCGGTCATCTTGAAAGCCGCCATCTTGGATTCATCTCCAAATTTTCAAATGGGAATGTGGTCATGTGACATATCAAACTGATAGAGAATTTCACCAGAAAAACAATGCCATTGTTTTTTTAAACATAGCTTTATCATTCTCGGGTTATAGGCAATTACTTGCGGCAGCAGTGGGACGCTTGGCAGCATGTGTGTGATGTGCCGAAGAGACATTACGCTGATGTTACACAGTCCCAAGAGACCACCAACAGTCATAGGAATGGCTCGATATGTTGTCCATTGTGTTGGGTTGTTAATGCTATCCTCTGAACCCAGTCCTGATGAACTTTGACCAACAGATCTGGCTGAATTTGACCTTACGCATCAGCAATGTGCTGCTTTAGATGATGCAAATCTGTATTTTCACAGAATACATCAGTGCTTTGACATGACTCCAAAGATAAAAATCCAAAGGAGTCAAATTGCTGAATGTGGTGGCCACTCCACAGCACCCCTACGACCAATCCACTTTTGAGGGAACTGCACATACAGGTATGATGTTACATTGTGCCCATAATGTGCTGGAAGAATTCCGGAAATTCCTCCATTAACAACGAGGGAAACACTTCTTCATCGAATAACCTCAGATAACCGTTGGCTGTTAATGTACCATCAAAAAAAAAAAGGTCAAACGGATTTGGTACCCCACACACTACACCAGACCATCACTTTTTGTGAGTCGGCCGTTTTGGAAACATCAATCCAATGCGGACTTGAGTCGGACCAGTATCTCTGATTCTGCTTGTTCACTTCACCATTGATAAAGGAATTGACTTCATCACTGAACAGCATCTGATAGGAAAAACGTGGGTTTATCTGCAGCTGCTGTGTCACCCATTCTGCGAACTGTATCCGACGGTCTGGGTCAATCTCGTTCAGGTGTTGGAGCAGCTGAATTTTCTACGGGTGCCATTTGTGCTGCGATAAAATTCGCAGTATAGAGGAATGGCTAAACCCACATTCTCGTGACAGGCGACGAGTACTCCGTTGCGGATTCTTGCTAAATGATGCCAACACGCTCACTGTTGTTGCTTCATCGGTGGCGGATTTTGTTCTTCCAGACTTAGGTTTATCTACGACAGAACCTGTTGCTCGGAATTTGGTCAGAAGCTTGGCAACTGCACTATGAGTGATGGGCTGCCTGGTAGGGTGACGACTGTTGAAATCCTCAGCAATGACCCGTCTGCTGCTTTCTCCTGATATCAAGATGATTTCAATGCGTTCTTCATGTGTTAAGGACATTTTGTAAACTGTAAATATGGAAACAACGATTAAAACGTTAGCATGAGTAAATGATACCTAGCAGTTAAACACGTGTAACATATCAGGCATGGGATAGTCACCTTGCACCGTTTCAGACTCCATTTTATGACTTCCCAGTACATAATATTCACGCTGCCAAGCGTCCCATTGCTGCCGCAAGTAATTGGCTATAACCCGAGAATGAATAAAGTTATGTTTAAAACAACCATGGCATTGTTTTTCTGGTGAAATTCTCTATGTATTTGATTTGTCACATGACCACATTCCCATTTGAAATTTTGTAGTGGAATCGAAGATGGCGGCTTTCAAGATGGCCGCCATGTTGGTGGCATAGCATATAAAGTATCCCCCTTCCCGTTCCTGGTGTGTAGGGACTCTGTTTCCTTGTTTGCTACTCCATTTGGATTTTATCAGTGTGTTTCCGGAGTTTTGGACCACCCCATACTAATAATGATAAACTGCTGACCTAACTAATGTTTTACAATCCACAACCAACAGCACATGAGGAGCCAAGCATGGTTAGGACAATGGAACAACATCTGAGCAGATACTTACTGGCAAACAGGTACATGATTATGGCGCTAAAGTAATTAGCACTAGCTTTTCAGATCTCATGGCAATTACATCTGTGCTTAAGAATATCCTTTTTAATTACTGCAGAACTAATGACAACTATGTAACAATTAAAGTCGTTAATTAAAACTACAGTAGGACATTTACATGCATGACTCAAGTAGTAACATACTCTATAATTCATTTTTCTGTATTTAGAAATATTTCTGTAATGTATTATACTCAGAGAAGAAGTTGGAAGCTTAGATAAAGACATATGTATGGATTACACCTGGCATTAGAAACTAATCAGAAATTATTGCTATACAGCCCAATTTAAATGCTGCTTTGAAATCACATTCAAAGTATATCAAGATGGCAAAAAATTGGATGAAAAATATCAGGAAATGATTCAACTACGAAACAAGGAAGTAACAACATGAAGTAAGTATTCAAAATTATTAAAGTATCACTGTGGGCAGGAATATAGGAAGGCTCAATAATTCATCGTAAAAAGTGCAGGAAAACTGCTGAAAATAAGTACAAGTTTCTACCATATCAAATAATAATTTTGAAAATGTAATATAAAATTTAATTACAAGCTGATGTGACACACAGGATGAGTTGAAAGTTTCACAAAATGAAGATAACATGCATCTGTTAAAAATAGAACAATTTTTCATTGTCTGTATTTACATAGTACTACCCAATGTCCTTGACACATGGACGCTTGTCCGAAGGAGCAGACAGTTGTGACCATTTATGGCTGTCTGGAACACAAGATATATATCTGTAAATTGCAAATATGACTAGACTTCGGCTGTAAACTTATTGGTGACACATAAAAATTTTTGCCAGACCAGGACTAGAACCAGTATTTCTCACTAATTACCTGGAAATGTAATTAAACTTTTTCGTATCTATATCTGTATGCTATTATCCGGTGTCCTTCATACGTGCATGTATGCCTATGCGACATTACATTCTGTGGCCTTGATGGTATTCCAAATAATTCTATTAAATAAAGTTCAAAAACTCTCAGCTAAATATCATAATTTATCGTTAAACATAGGAATATTCTCAACGAGCATAAAACATTGAATAGTAAAGATATCTCGCTTAAAGGATGGAAATAATACATACAAAACTAGAGACCATTCTCATACTTCCAGATTTTTTCTAAAATAACAGAAGGTGTCAGGCACAGTAGGCTACATAGATTTGCGAATGTGACTCCTCATGCCGCAATCTCCCCATCCCTACGGCTACACTGCCTCTTGCACGTGGTTACTTTGCTGATGAACCATGGGGTTAAATAACTGGATACAAGAGACGACATATTTCGATTTCTGATAACAACAGCACTCTTCTGTGGTATATTTTTGCAGCTGCGACAAATCGTTGAGGTCTTCCTGACCCTCATTTATGGAGACATCAGTCCAATGATACTGGCTTTTCTGTCCTTTCACGACGAAAGATTTTGGTTTAAACAACATTCAGGGATGACAGGAATAGACACACGTGATTATTCTTTAAATTAGAAAGGTCAACGTTTCAGAGTGACTATTAGAAGGGACCATAACAACACAAAATGAATCAGTGCTAGTAGTAGTTTCATTCATCGGTACAATACTTCCACAAGAAAGTAGGAAGGGACGTTGTATCACGTTTTAAGAACAAATAAGTAAAAACTATTTATACATACATTTACATAGTGAATTAGTTTGTTAAGAATGGGTCAGATACTTGGCAATGGCCTTGTAGTTGGAAATACCAGGCAATTAGTACTAGGTAATTTGGGAAAACCTCAGTAAAACTAAGTCAGGATGGTCGGATGGAGACCACATAGGTTGAGGATAAGTTAGCCCACAATTCAAGGGAGTTATTTGTCTTGGTATATTAGTGCACGGTGGTTCTTGTATCCATAAACGTATCCTAACGTGGTGATAAATTTAACTAAAATGTATTAGCTCAGTGCCACTTGGAAAACATCCATATGCTTACCTAGTGCCGAAAAGAGAGGAAATGGCAGAGTTCCTGCACGGCCTGGAGGAGAACCACATGCATTAATGTTTGGAACAGTGGAAGGAACAATGCAGACATGTAACGAGTGTGGACCCGTTGGGCTCCTCTTCAAAGATAGCCACCGCTATTGAACATCCTTGGTAACGATATAAATTTGTAGCATAATTTGCATTTGTTTTGTGAAGGCCTCGTATGGATTTTCAAGTGGATAGCCAGGTCACGCCTGTATAAGCCATTCCTCCTCTGGCTCTGAATTGACAAATTTTGCTGAAACCTATCACAGTTTAAGAACAGAGTTTAGGATAGAAAAAGACTCATCTGCTAACACTGATCAAGTACTTAGCAATGCGAACAGGCTCGTTTTGTGTAGCAATAGTGTATGTACTTTGCATTATTAATTAAATACATAATTAATATGCTGATGTTTAGCCTGTTTCTTTAATTCCGAATCTGTTTCATTATTGTGAACAATGTACGCACGTAAATCTTAGCTGTGTGTGTTTAAAATTTCTCGTTCAGACTGTGTACAACTGACTAAAAGTGATTTCAAAAATGGTTCAAATGGCTCTGAGCACTATGGAACTTAACATCTGAAGTCATCAGTGCCCTAGAACTTAGAACTACTTAAACCTAACTAACCTAAGGACATCACAGACATCCATGCCCGAAGCAGGATTCGAACCTGCGACCGTAGCGATCGCGGGGCTCCACACTGAAGCGCCTAGAACCTCTCGGCCCCAGCGGGCGGCAAAAGTGATTTCCTTTTATATCTCCCCCAAAACAACAGTAACAGATAAACGAAAGTTTACAACATGCAAAGTGGTACATTTAAGAGAATAAATCACTGAGAGGCAAAATAAAAAAGATAAAAATTAACAGGAATCGAAGAAAACGTGAGGGTACTGACCAGATGTATGGCTATACGTTATAGTATTTCTGCGACTCCACAATGAAAAAGACTTTCGTTAAAATTGAAAGCTTGGTGGCGAGCAATGTACAGGTAGAGAGAAAAAAGAATTATGGAAACAAACAAAAATAAGATACGAAGCTTCAGCTGGAGTGATTTTAACGACTTTTTTACCAGGCGATGAATCATAGAAGATAGCTTGTGTTTTGGGGAAAAGTAATTAAATACGATATATGTACTGTATGTATTTCAGTAAACGACAAATTGTATCCAGTTGCATCATTTGCGGTATCTACACAGTGAAGAAAGTGATACAAAACTCGCACATTACCTACGTCTTGTACATAAAAAAGCACAGTCTGTACCCAAATAGAAATTATAAAGCTATATGAATTGAAATACTTGAACAAGTTATTTATACTGGACAACTAGAATGTCACAGGAATGTATCAGTGTATGATCCAAATATTACGTTTTCACGAATGTACTGTTAAAAAGAAACAGATAATATTTACTTGTCGTATTGACAGTGTGTCACTTCACATATTTCTGGTTAAAAATATACGTCGGGAACATAAAGAAAACTTCTAATATAGGGATACGCAAGCTCTGCCTAATGTGTGCAGTTAACACACTCGTTTATAAAAACCACTGTTGGAGTATCAACTGTGACGGAGAAGAATAAAACGTTATAATAAACTCTATATGCTACCAGTGTTGCGTGTAAACTTTTTTTGTGGCTGTTATACAGTGGTTACCTATTTTGGCGTTGTTGTTAGTCGAACCGTCATCGACCTATATATATATATATATATATATATATATATATAACATTTATTTTGCCATTAAAATTCATCATTAATATTGGTTTTACTGATATTTCTGGTTAGGAAAGACTCTCTTCCTTCAAATTCACCGAAGTAATACATACCACTATTTGTTATACGCAGGCAGTAGATAATAATTGAAACCTTATGTGTGTTTTTAAGTGTCTTAAAGCCACTCAACAATGATGTGAATATCGAAAGGTTCTATAGAGTGCGCCTTCTCATCGGTTCATACGCTGTAACAGAGTGCGATTGCATATGCTAAGAGACCTACATGTTTTCCATTCCATTCTAACCGGAATACTGTGGAAATAAATACGTTTCGTCATGGAGCTTTGTATACCAATGTTTATCGTTGTTAGTCAGCTGTCCAAATGTGCACTTGATTTTCTGTGATGTACAATATGATAGTTTGTTGAAAATAGGAACCCAAATGTATTTACTGAATATGTTTTTTTCTTTTTTTTCGAGTTGATCCTCTATGGACTGTGTGGTAAAAAACAAATTCATTTTAGTGTCTAGGTCTTGCTCTTTTTCCAGCTTTGACTTCCTGCCAGTATCTTCTGCATCCACCAAGAAGTCCTTGTTTATGCTCTTTGGACAAAGATCCTCTCCGTCTTTTGGACATTGATGCCATTTTAAAACCTTGGTAGTTGTTCACCGATCTTCTGAATAGGTTCCTGTCAGGAATTTCTCTCTCTGAGATACCAATCTGCCTAAGACATTCTTTACATTCTTCGAACCATCTCGGCCTTGGTTTCTTAGAATGGAGGAAACCTCATATTCTGTTTCTTGGTCAGTCACCGTCCATCCTCATGAGATGACCGTAAAGTAACAATCGTCTCTTCTTAATGGATGGTGTGATAAGTTCTTTCTTGCTGCACAAGTCCTCATTTGCTCTCATTCGCCATTGTCCATCAACCCATTTATTACCTAGGTTTTTCCTTAATTTCCTACGCTCTCCCTTTTCCAGACAGTCTTCTTGGTCAGTTGATATGCCTGGTCTAACTTCCTCATCCTGACATTAATTGCTTCTTCTTCTAATCCATTCTTCTAGATTACTTCACCGAGATACCTGAAATTCTTAACTCGTCAGATTTTTCCCAGATTTACATTCAGGTCCTTGACAGATGTTCGTCATATTTTTGAATTTGTTGATCATATCCACGTTCAACTACAACAATTATAGTTTAATTGTTAACAAGGGCACACAGTTACACATTCGAAAATTTTTTGGTATTTTGACATAGTCACCCGCCTAGTCATCTACATCACAGAGAACTTTGTTTGAATCATTTGTTACCGCTAGTATGAATCATTGCTGACGCAAAGTATGACTGAAGAGTAAGTGGTGGACGATAGTCTCACTCACAGAGAGCACAATGTATGTTGTTCAACTGCAGTGCCTGCCATGATCCTACAATTTATTTCTGTGACTGAAATTTGTATTTTACAAGAAGAAACTGGATTGTTTATAAACTTTAAAAATTCTATTTGTATGTGTATCTCAATAGTGTTAGGCACAAAGCGAAACAATGTCTAGTTGTATCATTATTAGCTCAGATTTACAGCTTTACCAAACTGACATTGGTATGCACACAATCTAAATCTCTAGCTGAGGAACTTTTACCTTGATGTGTGCCCTCTCGAACTACATCTTGTCATCACTGGTTATTAGTAGTATAAGATAACTGTGTGCATAGACGTCTTTGATCTTATGACTTAGATCAATTAACTTGACTATATTTCTAGGAAGCAAAAATTTGTCTCCAATTTGTTACCATTCATACATGCATCCAATACGATAAATTAATTGTGAAACCTCTGCTCCTACCCAAATAGGTAGTCTGTCGCAGTCACACATTCCAAGTGTTTGTATACATAGGGTGAGGCGCCGAAGACTTTCGCATCAACTTAATTTAACTTGTTAAAGACATCGCTAATCTGTTTCTCCTGGACGTCCAGTGACAAGGGGCTCACGAAACAATGACACGATGTAGTCTGACAATTTCGTTAATAAATGAGATACTGGTATCAGCCTAGTATTATTTTTTAAATGGAAGTGTCATTATTTTTCTCACCAGAATAACAGATGTCAATGAGACTGATGCAATGATTTAACTCCTTCGAAGATCTAACAATAAATCACGTAGGGAATTTTCTGCTGTTGTTAGGAACGTTTAATGTCACCTTAAGTTTACACAACTCTCCAAGGAAACCTGCTCCGCCAACGGAGGCGTCTATTGTGGAGACAAAAGATACATAGCGAATTATGTGTTGCCCTTCATAAGAGATCACTGAGATACAGTCAGTGCGCTGTTCACATACAACAGGTTTGTCATGAAGTGTGGTGCAATTCGTGTGTTGCTTGTTGAAGATGTACATATAGCCAAATCGACAGCAGTACATGAACTATTTCCAGAAGTACAACCCCAATTACTAACGAACTGTTGGTCGATATGGTCTTTATAGATGGTGATTGTCCACGAAATACGTCAAAATCAGCAGAGCTGTACACAGGTTGGCCCTGTCCAGATTGTCCCCCTTTCATTAAAACCACTTGAAGAATTTACGAGACCGGAAGTCTTGTCCTCAGAAACACGTGTACGAAAGAAGACTGGTACCAACGAAGCTATTGCTGCTGCAATAAACTGCTATTTCGTTGTTGTCCAGAATGTAAAGAAATATGAGATACTACACACTGCTGACCTCACACAGACTGTATCTACGTCCAATCTCAAGACATCTAGAATGTCAAGCATACCACTAAAATGTGGAGATATTATTGACTACAGACTAAAACATTGGATCCACAACAAGAAATGAATATATGCCTATGGAAGGAGAAACAAAGCAGAAAAATAGACAAATGTAAATTGTGCAGTTTAATACGATTTTCACCTCCACATCTACCATAGGTAATGCATACTATCAAGTTTGATCATTGCTTCCGTAATTTTTCCCGTCTTTTTTGATACCTAGATTATAATAATATACAGATTCGTTTTACTGACTGTTGCTCGAATCAGTTTGGAAAATTTCTCTTTTATGTTGGTGGTGTAACTTCGTATACACAAACCAGACGACCATGGCTACTCCTGCTAGGTTTCCTGGAGACATACGAGATAGGCTAAGATTCATCACTTACTTATCAAGTCAGCAGCTCAGTTAACTTAGCGGAGAAAGGAAGAGATAAGACACAGCATCTGAAGCAAAATTTCAATTGGTTTCGGAATTATCTAGCACTTTGAACTAAGTGGACAAGGCAGTGCTGCAGTAGACATTATCCCATGGCCATAATCGTAGGTGAAACAGATACCTTGCAATGTGAAAGATGAGACTAGAGGTAAGTTACGCATGAAAGTACCTGTTTTGAATCAAAAATGTATACTTTAGTTACTCAATATGATATCTTAAGTAGGAACTAATCAGGACATTTCAGTTGGATTTGCAGGATGACTCAGTCCCACATCCGTAAGTCTCTATTATGACAACTCAGTTGCCAAACAGAAAAGATTTTTAGTTGACGATGTTTTGCATTCTTTGGAGAGATAGACATAAATGGACCGACATTTGTTTTGCCACAACTAGATGGACCTACGGTTTTAGTTCATATATTGCATACCGACTACATCAGGTTTTGGTGTGCAACTGGCTTTTAGAGAAAATATGTATGTTGCCAACTGAGCAACATGAAATATGATGTTACAGGAGAATGTTGAAGATCAGATGGATTACTGAAGTTATAAATGACGACCTCCTGCAGTGGGTTAGAGAACCAAAGCACGCAACTAGGGAAACACAAATAATCAACGAGATAAAATGACTGTATACCTATAAAGACATGAGTTGACTGCTGATGAGGAACTGGTGTAAGGAAAGCACCTCAGGGGCAATCGTCCTGTGTAATGCATATCATCCATGATCTGAGGTACTGAAATGCAGAGTTATTTCGACATCCTAAATGAACAGAGGAATGTGTCAGACCAACTTCAGTGTTGGCGACCTGAACAAAAAGAAATAGCATCCTTTTGTGAACCGTTAGTTACGTAAATAAATGAATGAATTGTTTTTGTTAATATTACTGTAGCTTATCAATTCCATCAAACGGTCTTGTTTCGACAGATTTTAATGTAACATGTGCCACATACTAAGTTACAGACTAAAAGCCAGAACTGGACCTATTATATTTTCTAATCAGATGACTGAATCTGTATATGTGTTTAACAAATTACAGCAAAAACCAGTGTAGCATTTTTTTGCTCATCTGGACGCTGTAATTTGGGTTTTCACTGCTTTTTTTGAGCTACACCAGGAAAAAGTTGTGTATGTTCCATGAAAAGCATTTATCCAGATTAGTAACACATCTCACAGTGATCATCCATAAGAAAGGAACAGACATCCACATTACAGGTGCACAGAGTGGGAAAATATACCCACGACTTATATGTAACATTCCTAATAACTTTTGAGTTTACTGCTAGAGAACATCAATTACGTTAATATAAATAAGAAAGAACATCCTAAATATTAAACTAATTACACGGTCATTTTACGGGTGACTGAATTTTTGGTAGTCAATTAGTTACACAGTTCGATAATGTTCCTCGGCTCTTATCTTACGAGCTGAACTCAATCAAGTAATGGACAAAGTGTCTGTTGATGTCATTTATGAGAGACAGGAGAAAGTGTTTATCGATTAAGCCTCAGCATTGTGGTCGATCAAGTGGCTTCAGTTTGATATCGTCAGCTGCATTGTGTGTACAGCATGACACAGGTAACTAAGAAATTAAATATTTTTATATAATTCTTTGCCTCTTAGAAATCTTTAGAGGCAGTAATCATCCGACATTCGATTAGTTCCTTCTGGTAAGTTTACTAATGATTTGCAATCCGCAAAAAACTACTGCAATTGTGACAATCTGGTAAGCTGTACACAATTTCAGGTATCCTTTAAACTACTGAGTCTCTCAATCGTAATTATGATGATAGAATTGTAAATTACACACAAATACGAAATTTCCGAAGTATAAAACACGAAATTCAAAAGTATTGCATAGTACACAGCATTTAATATCTCTTCAATACCAACCTGTTTACATAGATTTTGCATGTGCCATATCCAACGAAAAAAATGGTGCTTCAAAACAAAAAAGTCATCAACTGCGTATGTGTATCACACCGGGAATACTGCACAACACAGTAAATGTCGAAAATATGTGATGTGGACTTTGTTTGGAAAGAAACTTGTTCCATTCTCTCACGGTACTTAGTGTTGACAATATTAATTGTCAATTTACTCTTCCCGCTGAAGTTCGCATTCAGTACTGTTTGGGTATGTTTCGTGCTTGTTTCGCCTAAGGACTGTAGCAATACTCTGTGTTCTATGTTGTGCATTTTATGTTACAAGCTTCGTCACGTTTTAGAAGACATTTTCAGGGAAATGAGGGTGATTGCGATAACAAACCGAAAAGAAAAATCATAATTACGTTATTACTCTGTAAGGAGGCTCCGGAGATCGTGGGTCACTTGCACGAAATTACTAAGAAGATATCCCTGAACAGCCACTGAAGGTTATTCGGCGTATTCCCGTTTCACGCCATATATAAGTTACCTTTTCAGTGCCCACTTTTAAACTCTGTGGCTGGTCTTCTGATTGTGTCACCGGCGTGTATATTAGAGTTACTGTTGTAGGTGACGATTTGCTGTCGGTTCTGATGAGAATAATCATACCACTTAATTGTTCAAAGTAACTCACTTCCTGCCACACATTCGCATTCATAAGGAATCCTACTGTCCTTATACCATTTTCTGCTGCCGCTGATACTATCTGATATTTGTTCAACCGCAAACTGATATCTTCTTTCCATTTCACTTAAGTAACTCCAACTCTACCCACATCGAGCGTTCACAATGTTTAGATTTTCTAGTTTCTCTAGCACATACAGAATTCTGATATGTCACACTGCAAGACGAAGAACGTTAACCTTGCTTTGGTTATTAAGACTTTTTCTCGCAGTGACCTCCCATTTGTCAGACTCCACCTGGAGTTCCGAATGCGGTCCAATTCGGAATTTTTAGGAAATGCACTAATCATCTCATTATCAATAACTGGCCACATTGTCTGTGGGCACGCATTATATCTCTTTAATGCTGTAGTTTCCAAATCACTGCATATTCATACTGCTGAACATCATTGGTTATTAGGCCCTTTGGGGGCATGTCTCACAACGAGTCTCCTCCACCCACTTTGGCAAAGCTTTTGGCACAACAAAGGGTGCCTCATTAAGTCTGTAGCCACATTTCGCCATTGATTCTGGTACTTTTAGTTAAGCACTGGCGTGGAGTGAAGTGTGGATCAAGAGTATTTCTTATTAGTAGCCGAAGATGTTACCCCTAGACCACAGGATATCCTTGCGTTTACACGACCTCTCTAATCTCGTCAACCTCTAATATTGCATCTAGTAAAGAGCGAGTTGCAATATGAATTTGGGAAGAATCAGTTTGATGAATGTAAGTTATATGGATTCCCAAAGTTTCATTGAAAAGGCGAGGCACTGTAATCCATACGAAGTCAGACGATGGCAGCCAAATGCATTCGACAATCTGGATATGTAGCCTTCAATCGTTGTAGTGTAGCACTCGTCCACAACAGTGTTATTCCGTTAATGAGAAACGAAGTGAAAGATTCACGCTTTAAGGAATTTGCATGCTTAGGGTACAAGCTCCACTGTAACAGCATGTAGTCAGATAATCCTGAGCGACAAGCATCTGTCTCTAGAGCTAGCTTCGCTGAACGCTTGCTGTCTTTAGAACGATATGTAACATGAGTATGAAATGGACAATACCTTTCTTTTCTGTAGGAAATAGAGAACATAGCAACAGCATTTTATACAAAAATGAATGTAGATGGAACCACACTACAGTGTAGTAAGGTGAGAGACTGAAATCCAGATGACCCTACACTGGGAGCTGAAGTATAATAGATTTAAGATAACGGAGACTGAAAACATTTAAATTCGTCACAGTCTTTCACAAACCATCTGCACAAAAATAGATTGTAGACCGATCCGACTGTGCATGGACATAAATCTGTAATTGGGCAAATGGAGGCTGGTAAGTGGAATTAACCTCTTTGTGTCACCACATTACAAAGTCGGTGTTACATGCACCCATGGGTATCTGGTGTGCTGTCGGAATGACGTATAGATTTTCCGCTTTATCTCTCTTGGTGTCGCTTGTCCTATAGTTGACAGCTGTTAGCTTTTATCTTTATTTATTACAGCTTTGGAGGTGACACTCTGAGCATCGTAACTAGTTCCACGTGCCGTCCTATCTGTACAAACGCTCCCCAGGTGAAATAGCTGCTATTTTCCTCACCAGCTGGGGATAGTCTGGGGCTCACAACACACTCGTGGTTTCTATTGTCTACAGTAACTAATCCGCAGAGGCGTTGTTAAAGATATATTCCACAGTTGAGGTCAGACAAGGGGAATGCAGTTGGATTCTTAATGATTCAGGCATCTGATCAGAGAATTGATAATGAGGACGTCACAGAGTGACAGTAGACATCGGTATGTAAGCACTGATGAAACTCACTCTGTAAACAAACTAAGAAATGGGTAGACCTGCCTCCAGAAACAAAGTCAGAATGCTTTGTGTCTAACAACAAACGTCTCCTTTGATTCTTCTCAGAATCCTCTGACTCATCTCCGACTCTCCAGCCAAGAGATTGCAAGACAGCTGCAACCGAACAGCTCACGAGGCTGTCCCTGCTCAGCAGTTTAGTTTATTTCCCCCACTCTGTCCTTGAGGGTGCTGAATTTCCTGCCGCATCGTCTTCGTCATTGGTGGACTCAATTTGCAATGTCATGTAATGTATGATCGATCCATATTGGGTAATCATCGCTCAGTTTTAAAAAGATACAACGTATTGAGTTCTGCACGTCTACAGGTACTACACCAACGATAAGTGTAACCCAGGGTGACGAAATTATAAATAGCGAGAAAACTTCAAAATTCTCAGGTTTCCATACTGATGAGAATTTCAAATTCTTACGCTAAGGACAACACACACACCCATGCCCAAGGAATGACTCGAACCTCCGACGGGGGAGCTGCGCAGACTGTGACAAGGCCCCTCACACCACGTGACTTCCCCGCGCGGCCCTCAAGAGTTCAAAATGCGTGATCGGTAGACTGTTCATCACATTCAACAGGTCTTACTTGTCGCAATTTCTTGGCGTTGCTAGCTTAGGAACTTAGTAATAATCTTCCGAAAGCCAGGAGGTTTGTCTGCAGATTCCACACACTAAGCTGATCTTTTGGCTACCACTTCCTCCAATGATTTTATACATACCAAACGAATGTCATGCATCATTTCTGACTTGTTTGATTGCAAATCTTTTAAATTTATGTATAACTCCGTCTTCTGAAACACAGCAAAGAATTAATTTCCCTTCTAGAGATCGTCAGTATGCTCTTCCCATCTATCCGGTCTTTTATACGCAGTTAACACTGGAGTTCTTCCTACACTTTTAATGTTGACACCTTTACTTTTAATTTTACCGGAACTTATTATGCCATTAACTTATTTGCACTTCTTTCTCACTACATGTTTAAGTGACTAATACTTCTGTACACCTATGATTCCCCCACTTTGTTCTCTTACCCACATTTTCAATATGTTTATGTTTCTTGTACCTTTATTTGTATTTCCAATTGCTATTACAATCCGTTTTAGCTATCTTGTGGCAGCAAATGGCTCTAAGCACTATAGGACTTAACATCGGAGGTCATCAGTCCCCTGGACTTAGAACTACTTAAATGTAACTAACCTAAGGACATCACACACATCCATGCCGAAGCAGGATTCAAAACTGCGACTGCTGCAGTAGCGCCGTTCCGGACTGAAGTGCCCAGCCGCTCGGTCAACGTCTTGTGGCAGCATGCGTTTCCGCTTCAATGGCAGTTCCTCACGAAATAAACTAAACTACCAACTATGTTATTCAGTTTCGCAGTGCAGTAGCTACAGTTTCAGACAACACCGATCAACTTCAGGTATCTTACTTCTGTGTATGTTCATTCTTACTGACGATTCTCTTGAATTTCTGCCCTGTGTATTGAGGGGCGACGGGATATGTGGTGGGGGGAAGGGGCGGGGGGTGAGGTGGCGGGGGGGAGGGGGGAATCGCTAGAAAGTCTCAGGATCAACTGACATGCTGACTGCAAAGACATTGGTTCACATGTAGTCGAACAGAGTAATTACAACTCTGTAGAAACGTATCCTTAACCTTATGGTTAAAAGCAAATTTTTTAATATGTTTTTCTTTGAATTATTATTGCATCAATTATACAACAGTTTATGTCTGTTCGACAGAATATTTACGTCAGTTTTCTCTTGCAGATACGGCGGACAACCCTGTATCGTAGAAATCTGAGACACCTTACCTGTATAAGAAGAAAATCTGAAGCTGCACGTTATTTCAGCGATTTTTCATATACACCAAGCAGACATCAGAATGGAGTATGTTTTATATCGACATAACACTGCTGTGCGACACAGCATGAATTCCTGAACTCTGTTAGTAGAAAAACCCCAGATTACCTTTTACGTCAGCAAAGTAATCTAATTTCAAAATCCAAACGGCTACTTTAAAAACTTATAGATGGTCTGGGAAGAGCAACAAACTATGTTGAATTCATCACAAATGAAGTATTCCTGGAGGTAATTAATTAAACAAAAATCAGAGAAATACCTGAAACTTACGTATATGTAATACAAAGCATTGTAACATAAAACTCGATAAAAACACACGAGAAGCTTTCATTCAGGTACCACAAATTTTTATAAAAACATCTTGGTGATACAAAGCATTGTAACATAAAATTCAATAAAAACGCACGAGAAGCTTTCATTCAGACACCACAAAATTTTGTGAAAACATCTTGGTTAAATTTTGACGAAATGAATGAGCGCAGTACATGCTCTGTTTCCTTTACGGGGGCAAAAGCTTGAGGAACTCTTAGCAGAGAGTATCTTCTAAAGTATTGAATATGGTGTTGCTACCTTGGAATCCTGTATATAGCTTTTCCCTTGTACGTTCTACGCAATAATTTGATGGTCATTCCTCCCATCGCGTCAGAAATTCGATAGGTGTATTTATCCATCGCTGCTGCCGTATCTGTCTGCAAGTGTTCCAGGGCTCTGTTGAACTCCTGACTTTTGTAGTGTATCCGCTATGTCTACCACATCGACTATAATTTCTGTTTACATGCGTTCATATTTACATTCCGTAAGCCATCTTAAGGCGTACGGTGGTGGGTACTTTGTGCACCACTACAGTTTCCCCCTTATCTCCTTTTCCAGTCGCGAATGATTCGCAGGGAAAACATTCGTTTGTAAGTTTCCGTGTGCGCTGGAATCCGTCTCATTTTACTTTCATAGCCATTATGCAAGATGTACGTACTAGGAAGCAATATAATGGCTGACTCTTCCTTGGCCACGCCCATGATGATTTCGCGCTTAATAACTTCTAACGAAACTTTTGCTCTTCTTATGATGTTCTCCAATCTTCTATGAATCCTGTCAGGTACCGGTCGATTAGGGTTTCATAAGCTACCTCATTTATGGTTGGACTGCCTATCCTGATGAGTTTCAGAAGGAACAGTTGTCTGGCATCTTTCTTATTTGGCTACTTCCTTACTTACGGTTAGTTTTGTGTTCCGTACGTTTACTCCAAGACATTTAGTGGAGGTTATGGTTTCGAGACAAAATAGAGATCTTCCCCTAATAGAAGACTTCAGTAACTTTCTGCACCTATCACTCCTCCAATCGACGTTTAACAATAAAAACCCTTCCGTACTCTTAATATTAACGCCTTTGCTTTCCATTTCAGCGAAGTTTGAGTTGACTTTTCTGATATGTTAATCTGCACTTCCGTTGCCCGTATCCTTTTCGATTTTTCACATTCTTCCAGCGGAAATTTTACTTTAGCTTTTCTTACTCATCTAATGCCTAATGTCATATTTACTATCGTAGTATAAACAGGGTGATCTTTTCAACCGTGTACAAACTCTAGGGATTTATCTATGAGACGCTACTGAACTAACAAACGTCTGATGAACTTAAGTTCGTATATGCATGCTTTCCGCGCTAGAGACCATTTATTCAACCGTACTTTGTTACAGAGACTCCGATACGCACTGTACCATGCAGCCACTGTAGCCGAACAGTGTCAAAGGCAGCGTGAATACGCTGATCCAGTTTCTCCACAGTTGGAATGGGTTCTGAATGCGTAACTCTAGTGAGATGGCTGCATAGCCGGTAATCGCAAGGGGTGGGATCAGGTGAACGACCAGGCAATGCAACTGGACCTCCTCCTCCAATCCATCGACCAGGGAGGGCACGACTGAGATACGTTCGGACGTTAACGGCAAAGTTAGCTGAAGCACCATCTAGTAGCAGTGGCATAATCCTTTGAATCATGAATGGCACTTCTTCCAACAGTCGGGGCAAATTCCCCCGCAAGAAGCGCCGATACTTACAAGTGTTAGGCGACGTGGAAGTAAGACTGATCCCCCAACATACAGTAGCCAGTTATCCCGGCCCATACATTACGGCTGCACCAGTGCTGATAATTTGCTGTCACCAAAACGTGGGGGTTCTGCATACTATCACACAGATGACTGTTGTGAAAGTTGAGGATATGATACCACGTAAAGATGGCGTTATCGGTGAATAGGATGGATGACCAAAATACCGGAATAGTGTTGCTTGGTGAACAAAATAGTGGCAAAACTGCGCCCGATGTGGAAATTCTGTCGCTAATAAGCCCTGCACGCGCTGTATGTGATAAGGGTAGTAACAAAGGTCGTGGAGAATGTTCCACACGGTCATCCGGTTTACCCTGTACTGGAGGGCCAACTGGCTGGTACTGACACGGCGGTTGCCATCCAGTGTACATCACATTTTCCTCCAAGTCTGGTGTCCTAACATTTCGGGACATCTTTCTCGATTTCCTGCTTCCCTGTCAAAGACAAACGGCGAAACAATGTTGCAAACTTTGAATGCTGTTGCTGACGGCAGGGGTAGGTCTCCTGATACAACCTTGCTCCCTACCGCCAGTTGCCATTTACCTTTCATTAAATAAACACCATGTCCGAAAGTTCTCGATTCGAATACGGAACCATTGCGTACAGCGCTGTATTACATCCGCTACAAGGTGAGTCAGCAAGAGAAGTGAAGCGGACTCAGCATTACCAGTTACTATGCCAGGGGAGGGCGCTAGGGCATGACGTGTAAAATACAGTACCACCCTCCAGAAGGAAATAATGCGCATTGTAACTGTGGCTGCATGGTACAGCGCATATTAGACCACAATATATGTAACAAAGTATGATTGAATAGATGGTCTCTATAATATAAATCATGGATTTCCGGTCATAAGTTCATTAGATACTTTTGTCCTGTATCCTCTCATCGATCGATCTCTAGAGATCGTACACGGTGGAAAAAATCTCCCTTTATGTAGCCTCAGAGAACTTCAAACCCACATCATCTATCCTTACATCACTTTCCCCTTGTTTCCACATTGATTCTTCCCATGATTCTCTTAAAACCTAGACTACCTTCATCACACAGTATCTGATATAGGAATTCTGTTTGAGTGTGGTACAATGCGACTAGTATCTCCCTGGTCTCCATGCCTTTTCCAATACACCTCACTCCCTTGTGGTTCTTGATCACTGTATTAAATGCTGAAATTTTTTAAACAACTAAAGGAATCGTTGTCCTATCTCATTCTACAATAACTATTACTTATGTTCATCCTCCCACTACAGCTTTCCAGTCCCTCAAGATTATTAGACTCTTTGTCGTTTCACAAACTGAGTTCACATTTACATTCTCAGTCTCTTCAATTGCTATTTATAACGACCTTATGTTTAGTTAATAAATTGTTCTTTGTGATGGTTATCTGTGACAATGATCAAAATATTCCTATCACCAAGACATTTCACAGTGACTAACTCTCTCTCCTGTCCTACTATATGAGATTGTCTGCACTTTGTATCTGCACAGTGAGTGGACTAATGTGTGCAAACTTAACTTACCACTTAGCACATAAATGGACAAAACGTCTGATCTGTCTTCTCAAGCTCACGGTGTTAAACAGACATTCTATATAAACATGAACCTGGCCCAGTAAGTCAGCTAAAATCATGTCCTGATCATAACTAAAATCATTAGCAATGCTGCTGTCTCTTAACCAGAATGCATGAATTAATGAAAATAAAAGTTTTGGGTCCATTCTAGAAAGACAAAACAGCTATCCCCTATTTCATTCTGCTTATAATTTATCAACTGTGCTTTCATGGGTCAAGTGGTACACAACAATCATGTTCAGTTACATTCAACACTCAAAAACAAAGTATTTAACTCTTGGACATTATGAATTGACGATTATTAAAATTGTTATATCTATGTATGAAAATATTTTTATCACAGGAAGGAATGATTAAAATTTTCATTAGCTCATTCACATCTATAATGCTGTAGCTGGTCAGTGCACTGAGTTGTTGGAGAATACCCTTTTAACCAATGAAAAAACCTCTCCTGTACTCAATGTGAGAGTAGGTTAGTGTCCTAGTTTTTTATTCGAAATTGTCAAATTATACGATACGTGAACTGTTTCGTCCACACTTCACAGAGAGCAAAGCTCTCAATGCCTTTGCTATTTTCCACAGACTTGTGTGGTCCGCTGTGAGATGAGAGACATATCTTGAAATTTTAGTTCTCAAAATGCTTTTATATAATGGGGATCTCTCCACTGCGCTGCATCTGCATCGCCCAGTATGGCTCCAGCCAATTGCTATCTCGTTAATAAATCCCAGTCATATTTACATTAAAAGGATTAATCCACTGTTCCGGCCCTATCCCTTTCTGCACAGAAGCTCGAATCATGTCCAAAATGTGTTTCTTTTTAACTTATTTATTCATGGCCCTGTCCATATTGGTAGGTATTGTTTTTTTAGTTTTTTTGGTATATGAGATTACTGCAATTGATCTCTGTTGATATAATATATGTATTGTTTTCTGAGGATCTCATACTGTATTGTACAGTCGTTATGGATGAAGCTCATGTAATGTCTGTAAAATCCAGATGTTTTACACATGCCATCCCTTCTGAATTAATTTTGTGCTGCTGTGATCAATGGTTGAGACATTGCTCATTGCAGTGCAAAATTAAAAAATTAGTTAATTTTAATCATATCAAGCTACTTGTCTATCTTCTGCTAGATGATGTCGATTCACAATTCTATTTTGATAGAAATTTATTGCTTTATATGGCATTTTTCTATTTCGATGATTATTATGAGTGTTTACAGTCCTTTGTAGCAGATATTTCACTAGACTTACAACATTTTTCTGTAGTACTTGTGATTAAGTTCTATTAAAATGGTTCATCCTCCCTTTAGAATTTTTCTTTACAATAACTTAAGGCAATCCATAATTCTCTAACATTCATGATATTTATGATCAATACTATGTCAATATTGAATTGTCATCAATTTAAAATAGTTAATACTTTTGCATAACTAACTTTATATTCATTCACATTATTTATCATGGAAACACGTTTTCAAAATATCTACAATAGAAAAATTTTTATTAACATATCTTTAGATGGAATGGATATATACAAATTTACACATGAAATGCCAAATATAAAATTTGGTACATTTATGACTATACTCTAACAATTTAAAAATTGAATTATGGAGTAGAAATGAAAAGCATAAAGTACAAATTCTCCATGCTACAGGTGGGACTGAATATTTACACTGCTAGCTGCAGTGATTATCTTTTGCACTCTTTATAATATTACAATGAGTCCATCACATGTATCACTTTCTTTCTTAATGCACTTCACACTTTAAACTTCGGACATTGTTTGCTTCCCAATGCTACCAGTGGTGGTTGATGCTGCTAGTCACTTGCAGACTCTGTGCAACGTTGATGAAGATTATCGACATTTACAGTTCTGAGTGTTCGATCATGAATACCATTACATCGTCAGTTCCTTGTTGTTTGTTTTGACGACAAACTGCTATTCCAAGGCGACATCATGATGTGATAACATAGGTATCATCTTCCTTTATTGTTCTTGTTACCATTGAGGTTGATGAGTATCACCCCTTGACGATTGCTGCCGTTTGATGTCCCCATTATGTGTACTCCGTTTGATGGTTTGACTGCCTTTGGTTGGTTTGATAGTTATAATGAAATAACTGCAGTGGTTTTGTTAAATATTGCTTTCTGTTGATTCTACCAAATCTCATACTGGTTTAAGGTATAGGATTTAGAAAAGAATCTTGCTGTCTTCTGCCACCATTTTGGGACCCTTCCTTCTCTTCATTTCTTGCTGTGTCTTCTTTCCTGGAACTTCAGTTTCTCGGGCATTTGGGGTAGGATATGTTATTCAGTGAACATAATTTGGAAGGATTACCAGTAATCTTGTTATGTGATATGGCCAAGTCTGAATAGATAATTTCGGAAGTGATATTTCTATGGTGAGCCATTAGCTTCTCCATCTGGTATTGAGAGAATTATTCTGAGCTTATCTTTCCAGGTGGTTGTACTACGAAGCTGTTACTGACGGTTTGCTATTGTTAGTCACTACTCTCTAAGGAGGTTGCATCACTTTCCTTGCAGGTGTACATCCTTTGTCCCTCGCTGTTGCTGGGCTTTGCCTGTCCTCTCGCTATTGAGGTGAGGCATGGGACAACATTCTTCAAAATACACCAGGCTAGGTCTCCACACTAATGGAAAGTGTAAGTCAGTAAATTCCTTAGTTTGGTCTCCTGTTAGTCGCCAGTGCCATATTGTGCAGTCGTATAAACTCTCACACTCAGACCATAGCCTCCCATCCATCTTCCACATCTGTTGTCAGCTTTTCTTCCTTCCCCAGACGATTGTAGTGACGTGCTGCTCTGTGTGTTCTCTGTTTCACCTGGTAACCTTGACTTTTTGTTTAATACTACTACTTACAAGTTTCTTTATCTAAATTTTGAATTAGTTTTACATTGAATATTTATATGAATAATACAATGAATATTTAAAGGATTTTTTTCAGTACTTTACAGAAAAATTATCATATACACCTTAAGTTACTTTATTTTGTAACAGTTCCTTTACTTCTTCAATGGGCATAGATAGATGATATGTAGGTTAGTTAATTAGTGCATAATGCCATTAATTTCCTTTTATTCCTTCCTGACCTACTTTAACGATTTAAAGGAATTCTGTTATTGTACCTATATTTGAATATTTACATGTTTCTAGCTCGCCCTATCTGCCTTCTGAGATCTACTGCTACCTGAAACATATGTACATTCTTTTGATGTATCATCTGTGTTACATTTATATTTTAATTTTCATGGCTAATTGCCATGGGTCCCTTATAAATGGGATAAAATTTATGACAAACATGTTTTCCTTTATTAGGTAAAAATTGAGTTTTAACATGAATCAACTGTCCCACACTCAATACCTGTGTGGATGCCCCACTGTCTGGTCTGAGATTCCTTTTTTCAGCTGCTTGTTCGATGTTTTCGAGTGCTAATTTTATTATCAACTGGTGTGATGATCTTCTGGATGGGGGAAACTGTACTGCTTCTCTTACCCAATCCACAGGTCTTTTATTTTTGAGCGTTGTGACTGGTGGTAAGTGTTTAGTATTGTGTGGAATTTCGTTAATAATAGTCTTTAAATGATGTAAATTGGCATCCCATGTGGTATGTCATGAACTACAGTACACATGAAACCATGTACCAATATCCTTCATCATTCTTTCTGCACGGTTGGCGCTTGGTATGTACCTGGATATGAAGATGGGTTTACCTGTATGTCTTTTTAAAGTTGCCTACCAAGCCTTAGATCTACACAACTGGCCATTAAAATTGCTACACCAAGAAGATATGCCGATGATAAACGGGTATTCATTGGACAAATATATTATACTACAACTGACATGTGATTACATTTTCACGCAATTTGGGCACATAGATCCTGAGAAATCAGTAACCAGAACAACCACCTCTGACCATAATAACGGCTTTGATGCGCCTGGGCATTGAGTCAAACAGAGCTTGGACAGCGTGTACAGGTACAGCTGCCCATGCAGCTTCAACATGATAACACAGTTCATTAAGAGCAGTGACTGGCGTATTGTGACGAGCCAGTAGCTCGGTCACCATTGACCAGACGTTTTCAATTGGTGAGAGATCTGGAGAATGTGCTGGCCAGGGCAGCAGCCGAACGTTTTCTATATCCAGAAAGGCCTGTACAGGACCTGTAACATACGGTCGTGCATTATCCTGCTGAAATGTAGGGTTTCGCAGGTATCGAATAAACGGTAGAGCCGCGGGTCGTAACACAACTGAAATGTAGCGTCCACTGTTCAAACTGCCGTCAATGCGAAGAAGAGGTGACCGAGACGTGTAACCAATGGCACCCCATACCATCACGCTGGGTGATACGCCAGTATGGCGATGACAAATACACGCTTCCAATGTGCGTTCACCGAGATGTTGCAAACACGGATGCGACCATCATGATGCTGTAAACAGAACCTGGAGTCATCGGAAAAAATTACGTGTTGCCATTCGTACACCCAGGTTCGTCGCTGAGTACACCACCACAGGCGCACCTGTCTGTGATGCAGCGCCAAGAGTAACCGCAGCCATGGTCTCCGAGCTTATAGTCCATGCTGCTGCAAACGTCGTCGAACTGTTCGTGCAGGTGGTTGTTGTCTTGCAAACGTCCCCATCTGTAGACTCAGGGATCGAGACTTGGCTGCACGATCCGTTACAGCCATGCAGATAACATGCCTGTCATCTCAACTGCTAGTGATACGAGGCCTTTGGGATCCAGCACGGAGTTCCGTATTACCCTCCTAAAAACACCGATTCCGTATTCTGCTAACAGTCATTGGATCTTGACCAACGCGAGCAGCAGTGTCGCGATACGATAAACCGCAATCGCGATAGGCTACAATCCGAACTTTATCAAAGTCGGAAACTTGATGGTACGCATTTCTCCTCCTTACACGAGGCCTCGCAACAACGTTTCACCAGGTAACGCCGGTCAACTGCTGTTTGTGTATGAGAAATCGGTTGGAAACTTTCCTCATGTCAGCACGTTGTAGGTGTCGCCACCGGCGCCAACCTTGTGTGAATGCTCTGAAAAGCTAGTCATTTGCATATCACAGCATCTTCTTCTTGTAGGGTAAATTTCGCGTCTGTAGCACGTCATCTTCGTGGTGTAGCAATTTTAACGACCAGCAGTGTATATTGGGGCCCATTATCTGAAGTCAACATTTATACATGCCCTACTTGCTTGAGGAAATCACATTGTAATGCGTTACTGATCGTAACAAAAAATGGTTCAAATGGCTGTGAGCACTATGGGATTTAACATGTATGGTCATCAGTCCCCTAGAACTTAGAAATACTTAAACCTAACTTACCTAAGGACATCACACAACACCCAGTCATCACGAGGCAGAGAAAATCCCTGACCCCGCCGGGAATCGAACCCGGGAACCCGGGCGTGGGAAGCGAGAACGCTACCGCACGACCACGAGCGGCGGACTCTGATCGTAACACGAGTTGCACGTTTCAAAGAGCTAAAAGTGACACACTTTGATATTAACTCTAAAACTACAAAAATAAACGTGTTCCCATTCCTTGTCCTTGGTAACGGTCCCATCAAATGCTAGATGTTTCAATTTTTTTCTGTATTAATGGTGATCTAATCTGAAAAGTAACGAGTTTGGCTCGTTGGCTGTCTTTACAATTTTTGAGTACTTGCTGAATACGTCTTTCCATGTTGGGGAAATGTGTGGCATCTTTAAGTTTCATAAAACATTTATTTGCCCCAAAGTGCCCATTACTTAAGTGAATGAACCTTATACACTTGTTCACGAGTTTATCAGGAAGACATGATGTCCTTAAACTTGTTCAGGGTCTCGTCTGCGGAACAGTACATCATTCATCAGCAAATAAGTGTATTTCCACTTATGTATGACCCTTAAGATCTCGATATCTTTTTTCTGTTCGTTTTAAAAGCTGATGTTACCTAATTTTCAAAAGGAATTCCTCTTATGTAATATTCACCAATTTGGTAATCATCTACACCAAACTTCACGTTACTTGGGGTTGTGCCATGTGGACGCCGTGAAAAATTCTGCTAAGGTGTTTACTGGTCCTCGGGTATGTTTTACACAGAAAACATACTCTTGCCAGATTAAAATCCACCTCGCTAGCCTTCCATGTGACAATATCGCTGTGAGTGAAAACGCAAGAGTTTTATGATCTGTGTATACAATAGTTTCCCTCCCAAATAGAAAATATCTAAACTTTCGGAAACCCCAGACTACCGCTAAAACTTCCAGCTCTGAAATTGAATAATTCCTTTCACTTTTTGGTGACACATGACTCCCAAATGAAATTATTTTATGCATTACCCGTCCATTTTGTTCGTAGTGTTGAAATATACTACGCCTAACCCAGTCTTGGCGCTGTCCGTTGTCATCCAAAAGTCTTGCGTAAGATCTAGGTGTGACAGTGCCGGTGCTTCCACTAACGTCTTTTTCAACTTCTGAAATGCTTGTTGTGCAGTATCATCCCATATCCATGGAGTGTTTTTACCAGTTAAACCGCATAATCGCGGTGTAGCTAGAGTGTCTATACAGATGAACCTTTTAAAAGTGTTACTAGTCCCAGAAAGCCTCTGATCGTCTTCCTATTAATGGTGTTACGAAATCTCTTATTGCCTCTAGTTTTTCTGGGTTCAGTTTTTTGCCTGTGCAGATATGACATGTCCTAGGAAGTCTTTGCGTTGTGATTCAAATTTGATACCAAACTGGCACTTGGTCAAAACAATTTTGTTCAACAGGTGAAGACAGTAAGTAATAAATTTGTAGAAAATGAATCATTAAGTAACAACAAAACCATCACCCTAGAAAGTAGTGTTTATGTTCTGTGCCGAAAACTTGAATAATTGTCCAGTGTTGTAGTTAATAAAGTCTTGTTAACAATATTGGTATCATGTTTTGCAATATTCCAGTGCATAGCTTTTCAGGTCAATGTAGTTTACATTCTGTAAATTTTCTGCAGCATTACAGAGATAATTTTGCGTTTAACATGACTGATATTATGAAAATCAAGTTGGTTAAGAGGTTTGTAGATGGTGGAGCATTAAGCTGGGCTAGTCAGTGTACTAAATAGTGACACAACCTGTGCAGTTTTTGATAATGGATTTTGAAATAGATTTTGATCAGGGACTGAATAAGCTAGAAGAAAAAGTGAATTTCTCAGTGGACCGAAGTACAGGTAAGGTTGTGTTAGCATGAAGCAGTTTTGTAAAGGTCAACTTAAAAAATTAGCTCATTTGAGCAAACCTTTCAATGAACTCACCAAGACCGATGCTTTGAAAAGGAGATTAGCAACTGAGGTACAATGGGACGTAGTCTATTGACCAGATGGCACGATAGGCCAGTTTTAAAGTATGTGAATAAATCAGTTAGAGTTTTGGAAGGAATGAGCAAATTTAACCCCAAAATTTTGAAGATTGACACAGTACTAAACACAAGAGGAAGGAATGTACTAACCAAACTGGTAACAACTGTCATCTGATGGAATATTATATGGTAATTGGTAAAATAATGAATGGTCATAAAACTGGATATTGTGTGATAAATGTACTAGCTGTTTTGGGATCTTAAGAAATGAGCTATTGCCAAGTTGAAGGCTCATAACCCAAAAATCCGCTACCATACAGCTGGGACCGAATGTCTCATCCAAGTATGACCTGTTTATTCCATCCACCGCCACCAACCGACCTCCATCGGTGCACTCTCGTCTTGTTCTTGATAATGTTGTGTTCCACGTGGTGCTGAGTTGGAGGCCACTATCTAGAGATAGGCAAACTCGTTCATTTGTGCTTGGTATATGGTTCTTATAAAAAACTGAAAACTAGTAGTGTAGGTCACTGAAGGATGGGGGGCACCAAGAGGGGGCACTTGCCTCCCCCCTGGAGTATAGAATTTTTATTCATTACGGAATTCTTACACACATTTAGAAGTAATTTCCGTGATTCTGCAGAGCCTATCATTTAGCCAGCTGTAGCCTTGGTGAACTACCCATCTCTACCACTATCCCAATTGACCAGATTATCACTTACCCATACTCCACTACCTTTTTAATAATAGAGTCCCAGCTCTACACAGTTTCTTGGTTTCTTCAAATCGAAAAGTGTGTTCTTCACTGAGGCTGTGCTCCGCTACTGGGGATTTTTCTTTTTGTCTGAGGCTAAGTCTTCTCACGTGTTCAGAGATCAGTTGTGTTATGCAACGCTTTATCTGTCAAATATATTGTTTCCCACATTTGCAGTAAATACTGTAGACACGTGCTGTTCTTAGACCCAAGTGGTCCTTCACTGAGCCCAGCACATTTCTAATTTTTGCTGGAGGATGGAAGATGGTTATTATCTTGTTCATCTCCAGTATCCTGGCAGTCTTGACCGTGGGCGGCCTTGCGTGCGGGAGGAACGTCAGACCTTTGTTGTTCTCTTCTTCCTGAAGGTCCTCCTTCTTCTTCTTCTTGCTCATCTTGAGAGCATGTCTAATCTGGGTTTCGGTGCATCCATTCTTCCAGATGGTTTTCTTCTTCAGGTGCTGAATCTCAGTAGATAAACTGTCTTTGTCATGTATGTCATGAGCTCTGCAGACAAAGGTAGTGAGCACGGATTTCGATTGTGCTGGGTGATGGCAGCTGTTTGCGTTGAGGTACAGTTCCATGTGTGTTTTCTTTTGGCAGACTGAATGTCCCAGTGTGCCATCCGTTTTCTTCTTTGTCGGGATACCAAGGAAGGGTAGGCACCCATTTAATTCTGATTCCATTGTGAACTTGATGTTCTCGTGTATGCTGTTCTGATCGTTGAGAAATTCCAATAGAGTGTCCTCGCCAGGCTGATTTGTATTGTCTAATGAAATGACTGAAAATATGTCTGCTCAGCAACAGAAAGTCCACCAGTGTTCATATTATTTAACGAAAGGAAGGTGAGCATCATTTAGACTACTAGTGTACAACTTTCAACACTGAAAGACTATTAGAAGATGAGTTTTATGACAACTGTTTATAGAAATTCTACTGTTGCTACTCTCTCTGCATCATGTCACTATCTCAGCATACTACATGATGTGAAATTGTGGCCAGCAGCCTAATTTATTAACTTACTTCAAAATTAATAGATCAGCCTTGGACTGCAAGAGGGTGGTGAAAGCCTGAATGTGCACGTAAGCAGGACTAAAAATATTTCTGAGGTTTCAGGCAGTGCTCTTGTTCAGGGCTAACTAAAATAAAGCAAACAAACAAACACATTCTAGGTTACACAGTACGGGCACTGTAGAAAGTGCCCATTTATTTAGATTAGATAATGCAGTTGTGTGTGTGTGTGTGTGTGTGTGAGAGAGTGTGTTAGTGTGTGTGTGTGTCTCTGTGTGTGTATGTATTTTTGAGTATCAATCACTCCACAGACCACTATAAATTGCATATTTCTTTATTTGCTGAACAGTGATATGACCTCATACACTTTTTCATATCTTGTCTTCAACTTTTGGTTCGTGTAAAATATTAATATTAACGACTTATTTTGTAAAAATAATTCAATTTAACACAAACAAAATCCACTTACCAAGCGACAGACGAACATACACGTAACAGAAGGATGTAGTTAGGCAAGCTTTGAGACAGTGCCTCCTTCTTCAGACAGAATGGTTCGAGGGGAAGGAAAAAGGATGAAAAAAGAAAGACTGGAGAGATCTAGGAAAAGGGACAGATTTTGGGAAAGCTATTCAGAACTGTGGGTCAGGGGAGACTTAGCACCTAGGATGAGAAAGGAAGACTGATTGTTGGGGACTGTATCAGATGAGGTTGGAAACCTGAGAGCTTAAAGATGGAAGACTTGGTAATTTACAGGACAGAGTTTATTGCTTCAACATCTTGTATGAGTTAATATGAGTGAAAAGCTAAGTGCCTTGTATGTAAAAAAGTTGGGAGGGGCAGTGAAAAAATTATTGTAAGACAATGAAAGACAAAGGAAACAGAGTGTAGAAAACAGTAGTTACTTTGAAGAAGTGCTGACATGGAAGAAATTAAATTAGGCCAGGTGGGTGGTGTGAATGAAGGACACCTTCCAGTGCTAGTTCCAAAATCCAGAGCCTTGAGAAACTGATATCCGGGGAAAGAATCCAGATGGCGCCTATCTCGAAACAAGAGTCCATGCCATGACTGTCATGTTGTAGAGCATGATCGGCAACACAGTGTTGCATGTTGTCAGTATACATCCTCTGCCTGTGCTTATTCACCCCAGCTGAGAAGTTGCTAGTAGATGTTCAACGTTTTGTGTGTTACCTTCATATCATATTAAAGGATCTGGTATTTTAATTTCTACTCTTCAGATATTTAATGTTTTCTGCATTCAACAAGTCGCATTTTTGGGTTCACGTGACGAAACAGTGATGTTTATGTGGTGTCACGGATCTTGAGTTGTAACTGACTGATAAGAGCAACCTGAGCTACCACCATAGATGTTTATAGATCATGTTTGTAGTCTTTTCACTTGTATATTACAAAAATATGCCTTTTAATTGATATAGCATGCACAACCACTCAGCTGCATTGTACCTTACTGTGTCAAAATTTCATTTTTACCCTTGCCTGAAATTACACTGTTTTTGTTCTTGATTCATGTTTACATCATATTTGGGTGCACAATGCTCCTTGACTTTCATTGTAACCATACGTTCCAAAATTTTTGCTGACAAAATGAACACTCAATTTTTCTTCTATTGTTTGTCAACTTGTGGCAAGCTTCTGGTATTTCATTACACTCACAAGAAGCAAATGGCTAATAACGCACACTTTCCACATTGAGCATGCGAGGAAACCATAGTAATAGGACTTACTTTGCACCCTTTTTCCTCTAATCAATCAGAAATCCTTGTTAGGTGGCGATACTTACATTATCGTATTCTAGTGCACTCTGTGAGACATTTTCAAACTTATTTCAGTGATGGATAGAATTGCCAATAGCAGAATCTAAAAATCTGTCTAAAACACTATCGAAACAATCACATTAAACATTGACTAAAGCCACACCAAACGATAAGAGAGATATACAGAGGAAGGTGATAGACTTCTGTTTATTGGTAGAATGTTGGAGAAGTGCAATCAATCCAGAAAGAAGATTGCTTACAAATCACTCATGTTAATGTATACAAAAAAAGGGAAGCACATATGGTCACAGGTTTGTTAAATCCATGGAAGAGTGTCACAAAGATACTAAAGGAACTGAACTGGAAGACACTTGAAGATAGATGTGAACTCTAAAGAAAGTCCATTAAGAAAGATTCAAGAACTGGTTTTAAATTATTAGTCTAGGAGTATACTATATATTGCTCACACAGGGATCCTGAGGATAAGATTAGAATAATTATAGCATGTACAAAGGCATTCAAGCAATTGTTGTGCTAATGCTCCATACATGAATGGAACAGGGATTAACTCTAAAAACTGGTACAATGGAATCTACCCTCTTGCATGCACGTCATGGTGGTTTGCAGACTATAAATGTAGATTTAGGTTTCACTACAGTAAGAAGGTTCTGTATGAGTTACAGTAGTGACACAAAGATGAAGAAGCTTGCACATGATAGATTAGCATGGAGAGATGCATCAAACCCATTTTCACACTAGAGTCCACAACATATAGGCAGTGTACTACTTGTGTGAAGTTTGAAAGTAATGGGTTCAGTTTATGGTGAGTTGAAATCTCAAGACACCGAGGTGTGCTTTCATAGTAGAGATGATTTTGCACTGCCTTGAAAGATCTGTATCGTTGCTCATGCCCTGACGTTTTGATGTTTTCGACTTGGTGCCAATGATGAAGGAGTCAGAAATCACCAACATGGGATTCATCTTAAAGCACTTTTATTCACTTCAGACAATAACACAGTGAACAAGCTTGTGAAAGCCCACAGACAGGAGTAAAGCAAGAATATTGGTCAAAGAGCAGCAGCAGCTCATAATTAAAAGCTCTGAGACAGAGCCACCCCAAAATGTACATTAAAATAAATTTGTCATTGATGTAGTGCAGAATATAAATTTTAAGAATGCATCTTGCATATTTCCAACATGGATTTAAATAATGCCAGTAAATATTTCTATAACTGTTGATTTATGTCTCATGATGTTTATAAAACTTGTAGAAGCTAGTCTTTAGGCTGTACCTTGAAACCCTCTTTAGCTCTATGTGGCAGAGGTTCAGGGTGTGGTTTCTGTGGAGTACAGGATTATGGGTGTTTCAGCCTAAGGGTGTCCTACCAACCTACACACAATGTTCATGTTCCACTGCATACCTGGAAATGGACGCAACATAACTGGTAAAACTTCACACTGAGGAGGTCATTTTGTTCAAGATACCTCACTATGTTTGAGTTCAGAATATGTTCTAAGATACTGCAACATATTAATGTCAAACATATTGGATGGTAGTTTTGTACTACCCTTCTTGTACACAGGTGTTACCTTTTGTCCAATAATTGAGCACAGTATTTTGTTAGAGGTATCTATGGCAGATTATAGTTAGAAGAGGGTCTAACTAAGCATCAAGTTCAGTATAGAATCTAATAGGTACTTTATCAGAAGTTGGAGCTTCGTTCAATTTTAAGATTTCAGCTGTTTCTCAATACTAATACTTATCTCAGTCATCTTTCCAGTGGTGTGAGGATTAAACTGTGGCAATTCTCCTTGGATTTCGTTTGTAAAGGCAGATTTGAAAATTGAGGTGCTGGTGAAATTTTCACGAAGTAACAAAAAAACTACAGGGGACTGAATATTTATTTCATCACATTTCTTTGCATGTTGGATTCAGTGGATAAATCCAATTTACTGAACAAAATTCTTTCATATTATTTGACATTTGAGTTTTGAAAAAAGAAATCGATATTTCTTCAAATCCATATTTGGGGGCTGTTGGTTATCATGTATTCACAAAAACGTTATGAGCCAAAAAATTCTAAAATTGATGGAGGATGGGATTTTTTTCATTTTATCCAATCCAAACATTTCTTTAAAGAAGTTGATGTATAGTGAGTTACTTAACAGTATTTAATGGTGGGTAAAAAGTTATAAAAATTCTGTATTTATAGTACATGACAAGGATTTTTGATACAATAAAATTACTATAACATTATGCAATGTTTGGCCCTGTATGAAGGAAAAATAAATAAATGACGATTTGATACTTTTGAAAATTGTGTTCTTCATTTTCAGTTTACATATTACATCACACAGTTCCATCTCCACTGCATCTCCATGTGTAGTCATCAGCCATGGGTATAGCTCACACATGGAAGAAAAGTGAGTCTTTTCTGGTGGCAGGTGTTGTGTTGTCAATGGTCACCTAGCTTCTGCATTGTGATATACTCGAGAGCCTGTAGACTCCAGTGTGATACCTCTATAGGGTATGTAGGCATTGTTGAATGAATAAAGTTATGTAAATTAACTGGACTGTAACTAACTGCTAGGCCTAAGAACCTCAAACTCCACTGTCACCCAGCCTGCAACAGAAAGCTTTATAACTGAGTCCACCATGTCTGGATATTGTAAAAAAATGTGAATTATAGTTACACCTTTTGTATATATATTGATTTCAGATGTACATGTAGACTAGTGACATAAGCATAGATGTTTATAGCTGTTTGTACAGATTATGCACTATATGGACTTATTCATATGTAATTAATGTGTCAGTTATATTTCTACACTGTATCTATCTATCTACTGATAGAAAACTACTTCAACTTTTTTGAAAAAATCAAAATGGTCACAATAAAAAGTGCTACTCCTCCATCAGTTTTAAATATTTTTTGCTCATACTTGTTCTGTGAATACATTCCATGACAACTAACAACCTCACAAAGGGTTTGCAAAAACAGATTTTTTCAAACCCATAGATGAATATGAAGATTTCATATTTCGAATGAGTAAATTTTTCTAACTTTTTCAAGGTATATTGAACAACAGTAATTTCTATAGTTTTTCCATCAGAGTAAACTTTATAATTTTATGATGTACTATTTACAGTTACTAAAGTTGAATAAAAAAACACTAGTGAACCACATTTACAAGTTTCTTTTGATGAAACAGTTATTCACTTTTCTCAGGATACAAGAATTATCAATCATTTGAAATAATCTACTAATGTATATTAGTAAAAATTATGTGAAAAAATGATGGATTGGGAACCAAAATAATTAATCCCACAAAAAAATAAAAAAACAAACATGATAAACTTTTACCAAATTTTATTGAGTGTGTACGATTCTAGGTTCAAGTGGTTCTGGAAAAACAACATTGAGGATTGATAATTAAATTTCGGCACCTGAATGGCTAAACTGGAAAAAAATTTATAACTTGCGTGTTTATTTTAAGAGTTTATATCAACCAAACATCAAGAATTTATAGAAAGATCTGAGAAAATTAAAGACAAATTTAATTAAAAATTATTTGTTATATTGAAAATAGTGATGAAATCATTCCATTACATGAATGTGAAGACAATTCAATTGTAGTTTTTGATGACTTCATTATTGAAAATCAATAAATAGTTTAGAGAATATTTTACTAGAGGATACATAAAGCAGTAGTTTCTTTTTAATTAAGTGAAACTTATTCAAAAATACCAAAACAGTTAGATGGGGATAATTTTAATTGTTTAAATACTTTGTGACAAGATGATATATATTTAAAACATATTAATCATGTATTTGTTGGTGATCATTTAAATGAATTTAAAGAAATACGCAGGAAATGTTGACATAAGGATTTTATTGCGATATATATGACAAGAAAAATTACTGAACATTAATACAGAGAAAAGGTTAAGAATTTACGAAATGTTGAATGTAAACATTGAACATAGACGTTAAACATAAATGCTGATTGTATATCATAAACATAGACATTAAATGTAAAATAAAAAAAGTCAGTAAAGTATTTTTGATTCATACTAAATGCCTACAAAATATGAACCAGATATTGTTAAAGAAGGTAACTGAAAGAGAAAAGAGAAGGAACGGTTAAAGAAATAATATAACAAAAAACAGATAATGAAAAATTTAAAATGGAACATGAGCCAGTTATTGATAAAATTGGAAAAGTTAACGAAGGAACTAAAGGATTAGGGGAATAAGCTTGAAAAGCAACAGAAGAAAATAGAGAAGTTGCAAAACATTTGGTTCCTTACAGTCCTTTCAGATGACTTCATTCAGAAGAAGTTATTGATATTGTGTCAATTAATTAAAGTGATACTGATAAAATAGATTGTATATTAAATGAATCAGAAAAAAATTAGTTACAGAATTATGGAAAAGAATGAAGATTAAGTGAAAAACATGTTAAAAAGTTAAAGTAAGTGCCAGCATGTAAAAATTTGTTAATCACTGTAAAGATAATTTTTTTGGATTCAGACAATTTAAATATGGTGGAATTATGAGGAAACAAATAACTATATATTTTCTAGA
Organism: Schistocerca americana; assembly: GCF_021461395.2. Classification (NCBI taxonomy): domain Eukaryota; kingdom Metazoa; phylum Arthropoda; class Insecta; order Orthoptera; family Acrididae; genus Schistocerca; species Schistocerca americana. Next base: position 132,450,263 of record NC_060122.1, on the reverse strand, counting down.
ACAGAATGTGATACTCTTGATTCACAAAATTATGCACAATTATCATTTTAGTCATATGCTGTATATAATTAAAGCAATTAAAATACTATCAAATAAAGTAGAATAAATAAATGTAATAATCTGGCAAAAACAATTGTTGAACAATATTTTCCTACTTTTACATGAAGAAATCTTTGTTACTTATTTGAAACAACTGATGTACATTTCATAACAATATAGTCAGAAAAACGAACCGAATATCTCTGGAAGGGTAATGTTAATGAATTATTTGATAGGTTAACAGCAATTTACAGTGAAGAAGTAGCTGGAAATGAATAGTATCACAATGAAAAAGTAGGAATATCACAAGCTATAACAAACAAATTTATTGATTTTGTTATTAATGGTCCAAAAGGAATTGTTTATTTACTAAGAGTCCGAAAAAATTTTCTGTACTTCATTTTGGAAACTTGGAAATTGTGGAAAAGTTTCAGTTAAAACTGTAATTAACAAATTACCACTTCAAATGCGTTTTCATGGTTCCTTTGTCCACAGACAAAATTAGAATAAATATTATGAAGAAAAGATAAAGGAAATAATTCATTAAACAAAGAATGTATAATATATGACATTTTAAATAGAGGTAATAAAGAATCAGAAAACGATTTGAAGCAGATAAATAACTTCAATAGCTTGCAAAAAAAAGAATGTATTCTTACGATTTTTCAGTAGAAGAAAAAATTGCTGTGATTGCAGTTAGCTGTTTAATGTATGGAAAAATACAGTTAAGAATGGGTATACATGTTGTTAAAAGTCGATTGGATTATAAAAATTCTTTATTATTTTGTAAACTATACAAATGAATAATTTTCTAGTTGATTATTCTTTGTGACCCAATGGCAAATTAAATCATAATCAATTTAAAATTAAACTCAATAATGAACAACTAAATATTATTAACGAAATTAAACTGGAGTTCAAAAAATAGAAAGACAAAAAAACTGCTTGAATTTTACTTATTTCATTAGATATTGCTGTTTTGATGTTGAAAAATTAATTGAAGAAATGATAATTAATACTTTTCATGGTGTTTTATTACTGATGATTTTCCTAAAAAACCAAAAAATTTAGAATGGGGTTTAGTAATTTTAGATAGTCCAGATCACAATGGTACACACTGGATTTGTTATTAAGAAAATAAAGCTATAATATTAATTTCTTATTCATATAGAGGAGACATACCAAAAAGAAACTACTAAGCTATGTGTATAAAATAATGTCTGCTATAATATGGGAAGAAAACAAATATTTGGGAATGTAGTTTTTGGTCGTTTTTGTTTATTTTTGGGCAATTATTGTGTATGAATTCTAATTTTAACGATATTTCACATTTAAAAACGTATTTTTTAAAATAAACTTAATAATACTACTCAATCATCAGAACAAAAGGTAACAATGTTATATTTTCAAAAATCAAAAATATTCAGTCATCAGTAGAGTCAATCTTAAAAGGTTGTCAATCATTAGAAGCAAAAATAAAAAAATCTTATTTATCACTAGACTCAAACATACTTACTATAATTAAACAAAAGTTTTAAACAACATTTTTAGGGTACTACAGGGTACATAGGTTTTAAAAGTAGAATAATTGCAAATGTAAATGAACCAAAAGATGCAAAATATGTGGTGAACAAGCATTATTTATAGAATAAGTTATAAAACTTTGTTACAAGACCGGAATATGCAAGTATTTTGAGACATTTGAATATTTGTATAGAGATAAACAAGAGCTGAGTAAATACATGAAAAAAAAGAAATTTAAGGATGTTAATTGAGAAATAAATTTAATTGAATGCTTCATTAATTAAAAAACCTACTCATGAATGTATTTATAAACAAAATACTGATCTTAATTTTATGATTGGAGGCAATTAAAAAAACACAGAGTTTTCATGAAAATGTGTATATTCCTACAATGTTGATGTTGTTGGTAAAAACCAAAGCAGAGGTTCGACATTTAATGATATTGACATTTCCATGAGTGTTGTTGACAAACTTAAGAAAATAGGTCCTGAAAGTCAATCAACAAAAATAGTTCACAAATATAATCTTATAACTGTTACATTAAAATATTCTGTTGAAACTATTATAGCTGATCAAAAGATAATTACATTTGGTGAAATAATTAAATTATTTTTTATTCTGTATGAATAGTGAATGATAATCGCATTTACTATCTAAATTGGAAAGTGTTTACTGAAACACACAATCTTCACAAAATTAATAACTAAAATGGAAAACAAAGAACTGACATAACTTGTAAAACTAAAAAGAGTAAATTCTTTAAAACAAATTTGTGGGTTATCGTCTAAATATTCGTGAACAAATTATTTATGAATTAGATAAAGCAATTAGAAAAGTTTTTGAAAGATAACTGAAATTTCAATTGGAATAAATGATTAATGCCAATCTAATTTGGTCTAAATGCATTCTGGTAATCTGTCGGAAGGTTCAACAACAAATGAACGATATAAACGTTTTTTAACTATTACAGATGTATTTTAAGTGTTTGCAGTTAAAGATAAAACTGGGAAAAATAGAGTTGACTCTTTCGAAACAATATTCATCTCTAGAAAAGAAAATGGTTTACAATTACATAATTTTAAAGAGTTTTAAAACAGAGAATATCAATAATTGATGAAAACAACGAACTTCAATCATTATCCTACTGATCAACATTTGTTGAACGCTTTTAATTAAACATTGAAAAAATGTGGAATTAACTTGCTCTTCAAGGAGATTCTAAATGGCTTGATGTAGCTTCTAAAGTAATCGATGAATATACTAACACAAAATATGCAACTATAAACCAGGCACTAAGAGAAATGAATAAAGAATAAGAAAAGATCCTATGGAAAGCTATTAATGTAACACACTTACTAGATACTGAACCTAAGTATAGAATTGACAATAAGATAAGAAGAAGTAAATTGAAAATAATTTCTGAAAAGCGATTTACAGCAAATTTATCAACAGAAATTTGGGAAATTCATGTGATTCATTCGATCTCAACTCGGTGTAAATTGAATACGCTTAATGGTGAACAAAAAGGAAATTATAATGAGCAAGAAGTAATGAAAATAGATTCCCCAGATGTTTACCTATTTGAAAAATATTAAATGTGAAAAGTAATATAACATATGTGAAATGGTTATGTGTCGATAATTTTTCCAATAGTTGGGTAAAGTAAGGAATGCAACCTTTTTAATATGTTAAATAACAATTCCATATACACAAGGCCTTACTGAAGGTAATTTTAAACATGTTTGGTATTGAAAATGACTTCAAAGTTCTTATGATATCATTAAAATGTTAGTTAATTTTCTTATTAAATAAACATTAAGAAACGATGTAATATCAAAATAATATCATGATTTATTCTTAGTTGCTGGAATTGTGGATTTTAATGAATTTTATTTATTAGATTTACATAACAATTTTTATGAATTATATTAAAATGTAAATATTAAAAAAGTACTTGGAAATTCTGTTTTTCAGGTTAAGAAACGTTTCCTGGTTTACTTACATCTACACATAATTGATCTCATGAATAGTCACATAAAATATTGCAATAATTTCGGTGGCAACCAATTCGTAAGTTACATAATTAATTCTTATAAATTTATCACAAATTGAATGTCTACTTCTGATAACATTCATTTGATTTTGTACTATTTTAAATTGGGTTCAAATAACAATAAATATATTAAATTGGTAAATTTTCATCAATTATTTTACACTAAAATGTAGTAATAATGAACTGATATAATCATTTATTTCGTTTATTATCCACACCATATCATGAAATATTTGTTTCATATCTTGAGTACTTCCACATTAGAATTTATTTAAATATCACAAGGGAGTTATTTTTTATTTCATTTTATATTATAAATGTGTTCTAACAGGTGGTAGATTTCTTCTTGATAATTTTCTGCAAAACGCATTTTGGATTTCATAACTAAAGACAATAAACCAGGTTCATTAACAATTATTGTATATGGATTAATAGTTTTAAATTGCATCATATCAGTGCTGTTGAAATTTTCATTAGTTGTACAAAATATTAGTTATACATGACATGATTACTATGACTTATTTATTATTAAATATAAGTTTATTAATTCTTAGATCCACAATTAAAAATAAAATTAATTAATTTTAGTTCTTTTAGCTCTGGTAAATTTTTCTTATAGTTGAAAAAGAAAATGATTTGTCCATTCTGCAGCCAATAAAAAGTAATTCATAAAGAAATAGAAATTACAAAATAGCATAGTCATTCCAAATGAGGTTTTTATTATTGTAAAAGAAACAAACGAAAAGAACTTTTTCATAACTGGCATATTAAAACACCTATTGGTGAAAAATATGAAAAGCAAATTAAAAAAATATTCTGAATATATTCACAACAGTGATCACTGAGGAGATGAGAAAGTAGCTAAAATATCGAAACATAAATTATGAAAAATGTGTCGATCTTTTTCCACAAACCTGTTGGTAAATTTTCTTTGACGGGACATAAAGACTTACAATATCACTAAAAATAATAACAACCTGATTAATTATTTATTGTTATTTAATCGTCTGTGTATCTGTTTAAATCTCATGAGAAAGCATTACCATCAACTTTTATTTTATTGTTTTTTAATTTATAACGACCATATATTAATATATCAATTCAATTTTGAAAAGCAACATGTTTATTAACACCAGACCATAAACTAATTTTATTACATTCAACTGTATATAATTCATGAGTAAATAATATAATACATTGATTTTTCTAGATTGTTTCATTTTGTCAGCTAAACATTTTTTATAATCACTGCAGGTATTTTCATTTTTCACAATAGATTTCGAAAATTAAATTAATTTTTTTCCTTCTTTATCACCAATCTCATATCCATTCATTTTCGATCTTAAGCTAACATGTAGTAACATAATTTTTGAATCATTTTCAATTTTCATTTTTGCCAAGTACATAAATATTAACTTCTTGATAGTCACTTGTATGAAAATAGGCAATGATTGATTTCAAATGTTTATTGAAATCTTCAGTTCTTATACTGTAAATAAAAAAATCAGTATCCATATAACATAAATCTATATTTTCCTCATACTTTCCTTGCATAACATGTGATAAAAACCATACACTTTTATTTTCGAAGTATCTGGAATACTCATTCCAATATAAATTTATTTATTGAACATAATTTTTATTTTCTTCAAATGAACTGCAGTTAAATTTTCTGAAAACTCAATAGAATGTTCATAATTTGGTTTTGAAATATAATTCATTTTTTTAAATATCTTCTAATATTTTCCATCGTTTTTCCAAGCACTGAAGTATTCATTAAATCGTACAATTAATTTTGAAAATAGTTTCCTGTCTTTTTTCTCATTTCTGTATTAAAATCAATACGTTTTTCAAGTAATCTGTTCAAATTGTATAGTTCTATGAACTTTCTTTACTTTTAATCAAGGTTTAAAGACTGCTTAAGGTATCTATACTGTAAATATATTTTACTTTAAATAACAAAGTGGTTATTAATTTATGTTCTCCGTGTGGTACTGAAGGTAACTCTGATGGTGAAATGTGTAAGTTTCTGGATATTCTATATCAACTTTTAAATGTATCCATATTTATACTCATATGGGATTTTGGTATTTTCTCATAACCAAAACACACTTGTTCCATCAAATTGAAATTTTTAAATGGTAATAATTGAGTAATTTTCCAACCATATAAATTATTTGCATCTAAATAAGTAAGATAATATGATTTTTTTATTGGTTTCATTATTTCTATAGATTTGTTACTTTATTTTTGCAATAGTTTTAATACTTTGCAAAAATGTACCTCGCATTTCTTTTTGTAAGAAATAAATTCGTATCATAATGATGTAAACAATGTAATTTATGTTTTGTCATTTTTAATGCAGAATCCAAAGATAATCCTAGTGCAGTAAAAAACCGACATGTAAAGTACCAAGATAGATCTGCTAAATTTAAAAATTCATATTTGTAACACATTTTGCATTTTGAAATATATTTATAATATTCATCAGAAATATTATCATTATTAATTCATGAATAAAGTCATCCTTTTATGGGTAATTTAGTCACTTGTAATTTTACTTCAGGATCCATATATTCACTATCAGAAGATACTTCATTGATTTTAATGCATCCATAAGTTTTAATATTAATTATTTTATATATATATACTACAAGAAGTGTATATACGTTCACTGCTAATTCTTTATTAAAAAAATGATTGTCAATATTTGGTAAAATTTTAAGTATAAACTGGATCAAATTTAGGAAATATGGTAATTAAGATTGCATCATTTATGTGCACTTACTAAATATTTTCCTGTTATATGTCAATGATCTTTCACTTTCTTTTCTATAAGATATATTCTATTTTACAAATATGACACTTCTCTGAATGTTTAAAATTTTTTATATATTCTATTGTCATTATCATTGCAATATTTCGTTCACATATTCTAGCAATTTCTCTTGATTATTCTCTTAAGATTTCAACAAATTTGTTGTTGAATCTTTAAAAGTGTAAGTAACTGGTGTTTTATAATCACCATGAGAATATTTAACTTAATAACAACATGAAACTGGTAAATATTTTTGATATTTGTTAATGTACGATTTTTTGGATCTTTTCATAAGTTTTAATACCATTTAACAATCTTTCTAAACATACAGAAACTGCAAAAGGAAATGTTAATGAATTGTTATAATTTTCAATTCAATCTTTTTCAATCAAATACAATTTTACTTCATTATATTCTTTACAATCGTTTACATGAGTGTCTCAGTTTTCTTCAAAATAAAAATAACTTGAACATCTATCACTAAGATAAATTTATCCATTTTGTTTATTTCTTTGTAAACTAATTAACCTACAAGGATACACCCAATAATAATGTGAATTATTTTCATATTTAATTAAAAGAAGAATAACATGGGTTTCTCATTTAACTTGAATGTGGTATAGAGAATGTAGGATGCTTTTCCCTCTTCTTCATTGTTTTCATATGATTAAATCTTATTTGAATTACATCATTTTTTTCAAATTTTAGAGTATTTGTAAAACTGAACTGAAATATAAATGTTTTTAAAAAAATTTCATGTAGTTCTAATCTGATATTATAATAATTATTACCCTTTTCCACACGATCCCTTGCTCAGTATATAGCTGACATTATTGAAAAATTGAAACATATTTGGGCTTTGTTTTCTTGCATTATTGACGGTTTTTTAACTTTAATTACTTTTGGTAAATCAATATAAGGAGAACAAAAATTTGAAAAGGTGTGTTAACATTTAATTCCAAACTATCTATGCAAAATAAGGACCCCTCTGCATTTATTCTTAGCATTTCCTCCATTTCAGTTAATAGTTTAAAATATGATTTTTGTTAATAGTCTTCTAAATTATTTGTTTGTAATAATACTTGATTGGTTGAATTAACATTAAATTCTTGTATCAGTTCATCTCTTTTAAAATTACAATATAATTTTTTGTTAACTTTAATTGCTCCCCTTTGTATTAAAATAATCTTAATTTAGTGATTATTTACTCTTTAATTTATATAATAAATTTTTGTGGTTCATTAATATGATCCTTATTGTTAGTTTTATAAGTTATTATTCTTCATTTAAAAGTGCAAATTTTGTATAAATTTGTTTAATGGATCTAAAAAATAATTACAATTCAAACCTGATAAATTTGATACCTGGTATATTTTTAAGATATTTTTTTTGTTAAAATTCTAGCTATTCTTCTACTAAAAGTTTTTTAAAATATTGCGAATTATGGTTTGTAATAATATTTTTCACATTGTCATCATTATTAATTTTGTTTAGTTCTATTGATAAGGTTGGGTAATTTTTGTTTAATACTATCTGAATAATTTTTTAAATATTTTGTTTTACATATTTTAAGAAGATCATGTATTGGTTTATTTACTCAGATCATTATCATTTATACTTTTATCCATAAGATAAATTAACGGACTTTTGTAACTTTGGAACAATTTTTTTGTTGTTTTACGGATTTGGTGAAGTTGTTTTAAAATTTTTTTATTTACTTCATTACCATCCATCTACATCCACATCTTCATGATTATTGTTATATTCACAATAAAGTGCCTGTTGGAGTGTTCAATGAACCTCCTTCAAGCTGTCTCCCTACCATTGCACTCTCAAATGGTGCAGGGGAAAAAGGAGCTCTTAAATTTTTCTGTGTGAGCCCTGATTTCTCTTACTTTATCGTTGTGATTATTTCTCCCTAAGTAGGTTGGGGCCAACATAATGTTTTCGCAACTGGAGGAAAAAATGTGACTGAAATTTCATTGTTTTAATGATTGCCAATCCAATTCTTCCGTCATGTTGATGGCGCGATCTCCCTTATTTTGCCATAATACAAAACGAGCCGCCCTTCTTTGTACTTTTTCGATGTCATCTTTCAGCTACTGCGATCTGCTGCAGATCCCACACTTCACAGCAGTACTCCAGAATAGGGCAGACAAGAGTGGTGTAAGCAGTTTCTTTAGTACAGCTGTTGCACCTTCTAAGACAGTAGAGCCTTTGCACCTTTTAAGTGTTCCGCTAATGAATCGAAGTCTTTGCTTTGGTCTACCCACAACATTATCTATCTGATTGTTCTAATTTAGGTTATTTGTAATTGTAATCCCTAAGTATATAATTGAATTTACAGCCTTCAGATGTGTTTGACTTATCGCATAATCGAAATTTAGTGGATTTCTTTTAGTACTCATGAGAATAACTTCATCCTTTTCTTTATTCAGGGTCAGTCGCCACTTTTTACACCATACAGATTTCCTATCTAAACCATTTTGCAATTCGTTTGGTCATCTAGTGACTTTATAAAATGGTAAATGACAACATCATCTGCAAACGATCCAAGACAGGTATTAAAATTGTCTCTGATACTGTTAATATAGAATAGAACACTAGAGGGCCTATAACACTTCCTTGGGGAGTGCCGGATATTACTTCTGTTTCACTCGTTTACTTTCCATCTATTACTACAAACTGTGACCTTTCTGACAGGAAATCACGAATCCAGTCACACAACTGAGGCGATATTCCATAGGCACGCAGTTAGGTTAGAAGACGCTTGTGGGAAACGGTCTCCAAAGCCTTCTGAAAATCTAAAAATCTTGAATCAAATTGATGTCTCCTGTCGATAGCACTTATCACTTCATGAGTATAAACAGCTAGTTGGGTTTCGCAAGAACGATATTTCTCAATGCATGCTGAATATGTGTCAATAGATCGTTTTCTTTGAGGTACTTCATAATGTTTGAATGCAGTACATGTTCCAAAACCCTACTGCAAATCAACGTTAGTGATATGGGCTTGTAATTCAAATGGATTACTATTACATCCGTTTTTAGGTATTGGTGTGACTTGAGCAATTTTCCATTCTTTAGGTACGGTTTTTTCTGTGAGCAAGCAGTTGTATATAATTGCTAAATATGGAGCTATTGTATCAGTATACTCTGAGAGGAACCTGACTGGTATACAATCTGGACCAGAAGCCTTGCCTTTATTAAGTGATTTAAACTGCTTTGTGACACCAAATATATCTACTTCTACGTTTCTCATCTTGGCAGTTGTTTTTGATTGGAATTCAGGAATAATTACTTTGTCCTCTTTCAAGGAGTCTCGCATCTTGCCACTTAGGTATGACCAGAATCTCTTTGGATTTTCTGCCTGATTTCGAGACAGAGTTTCGTTATGGAAATTATTAAAAGTATCTCGCATTGAAGGACGCATTATATTTGGAACTTCTGTAAAACTTTGCCACTCTTGGGGATTTTGCTTTATTTTAATTTTGGCATGTTTTTTTTGCTGCTTCTGCAACAGTGATCTGAGCCGTTTTGTGTACTATGAGGATCAGTAGCACAACTTATTAATTTATGTGCTGTATGTCTCTCAATTGCTGTCAATACTGTCCCTTTCAAGTCATTCCACATCTTTTCTGCGCTAACATGACTAGGTCAGAAAGAGTGAAGGCTGTCTCTTAAAATGGCTTTAAGAGCATTTTTATCAACTTTTTGAAATAGATATAATTTGCGTTCCTTTTTGATGGTTGTAAGTGTTACTGCATTCAGCCTACTCACTTTTTGTCCTGGAGTATTTGTTGCTGAGAGGACTAGTATGCTTTCGCAACCATTTATGCTTTGAGTTGGCTCATAAACTAATAGTTTAAAATAATTATTTGATAAAGTATTCAGTACAATTTTAGTTGACTTTTTATGCCTGCTGTAGGTTATAAACGTAAAATTTTTCCAGCATATCAAGGGTAGGTTGAAGTCACCACTGACTATAACTGTAAAAGTGGGTTGGCTATTTTAAATTAGACTCAATTTTCCTTTGAACTGTTCAGCAACTATATCTTCTGAGTCAGGGGTCAGTAAAACGATCCAGTTAATAGTTTAGTCCGATTTTCAATTATAACCTCTACCCATACTACATTGTGGGAACTATTTACTTCAATTTCCCTACAAGGCATTCTGACAGCATTAAATATTCCGTCATCAACTGTATTTAATCTATCCTTTCTGAACACAGTTAGAACGTTTGAAAAAATTTCATCTGATCTTGTTTCCAGCTTTGGCCATCTTTCTGTACCTATAACTATTTGAGCTTCCATGCTCTGTATTAGGGCTTGGAGCTCTAGTTCTTTCCCAACAGAGCTACAACAATTCACAATACCGATCATTTCTAGAACTAACTTACTGTGTTTTACCTGTCCCCATTCAGACAGACACTTTTTCTTTGGTTCCCTGAAACCCTCTAACCAATAAAGCCGCCCAGTCCCTTCCACACAGACCCTGCAACCCGTGTAGCCACTTCCTGTGTATAGTGGACTCCTGACGTATTAAGTGGAACCCAGAAACCCACCAGCCGGTGGCGCAAGTCGAGCAGTCTGCAACCTACATGATCACAGAACAACCTGAGCCTCTGATTCAGACTCTCCACTCGGCTCTGCACCAAAGGACTACAGTCGATTTTCTATGGACTATCGTTATAATTGTTATTAATATTGTCAACAGGATTTACATTAAGATCGATTAAATTTTGTTTATCCAGTTTCAGATAATTCATTAAATTTTCTGTGTTAGCAACTGATCGAAGTTCTTTTACATTTTCATATTTTAGTTCTCTCTTCTTCATTTCTTTATTCGTTTCTTTCCATTTAAAATACTCAATACATTCCATTAGATCTCTAGTTACATTTGAACAACCATTTTGTTTGCAATAATTTTCTAAATGTTTGTAACTCAATCCATATTTTCGTTCACTATAATTTTCTATATTTTTAAATAACTCAACTTTATACTCTATTTTGTTTTGTTTGTATTTAGATAGAATTTAATTCGATTGTTAGTTTTATTAAAACTTTTACCATTATAATGTGTCTTTGGGATTCTAGGTCTGTTGGTTCTAATTTATCAATAATAGAATTTATTAGAATTATAAATTTTTAAATGAGAAAATAAAAATTTGCTTCTCTCAGTACAGGCAAATGAATATTGATGATTCTTATTGATAGAGAATAAAATTTATTAGCTTTGAAAATTTGTAAATGAGAAAATTGAATTTGGATTTTGGATATAGGAAAATGAGAAGTTTTGATTGGGGAAAACTGCAAAATTAGATTCTTGGTAGGCAACCTAGAATTTTTACACCAAGATGGTCTTTGGTCCACAACTCTCTCCAATATAAAATTTAAAAATAATAGAGCATTGAGTATCACTCTAGAAGAGCTTATTGTCTGTCTATAAAATTTAGAAACCTTTGTAGATATAGTCATAGTATGCCAATCTGAGTGCCACATAACTACAGGAGTAGATGCACCTTACACATGGAGAACAGATTTGGATAGAGGAGGAGTTGTTACCCATATTAAAACAGAAATATATATATATATATATATAGAGAGAGAGAGAGAGAGAGCAAGAGAGAGAGAGAGAGAGATAAGTGGGTTTCAAAGGGGTCACCACATAGCAGTCTGAGATTGTGAATTAATCCTGAAAAATAATTCACTTTTAATTGTGACTCTATATAAATCTCTCTGGGAAATTTTGAACTGCTTATGAGGAAGCTGGGTTCCTTTGCATCCTTTAATTACTCCTTTTTTGTGTTCATGACTATATCATGCTTCTTTAATTTGAAGTTTTGATCTGAAGCCTCTTTATTGTTTAGTCCTCTTGTGTTCCGTCTACTTACCTTAATCGTTCCTAAAACGCCAAGTCTCTTGCCCTTTTGTTGACTAGTTCATCATTCTTTACATCCGTCTGGCCTTCTCTATATGTGGAGTAAGTGTGGATGTCTCTTAGCAGAGCAATGAGGCCTGATGAACTGCTCAGTTTTTTGTTACGTTTTTCTTCTTTTAGGGGAGTTGAACTATGCACAATCGTCAGAGTGTCAACTACCACGAATTTTATTCCCATGCCAGACCACAAAGGGTTGCCTGTTACACCATATTCGTCGCATCAGATTCCCTCTCTTCCATCATCGTAGCTGTTTCCGTCTTTGTCGTCACTCTGACCAGCGGCCACTAAGAGGTAGTGTCATTTGCCGCGAAGGATTAGCTGAGCGGTCTAAGGCGCTGCAGTCACGGACTGTGCGGCTATTCCTGATAGAGGTTCCAGTACTCTCTTGGGCATGGGTGTGTGTGTTTGTCCTTAGGATAATTTAGGTTAAGTAGTGTGTAAGCTTAGGGATTGATGACCTTAGCAGTTATGTCCCATAAGATTTCACACTCATTGGAACACTTGTAGTGTCGTTTGGAATCAGGTGATCCTCCTATCCTTAACTAGGCTTGGAACTAGTTATGCTGTTGATGTATATTCTCACCAAGGAAAGTCTAATAAAATCAAATATCTGCCTTACTTTGAGTAAAACACTTCTAAGAATGTCTGTAGCACTGCATTATATTGTAGTGAACCATGACATGTGGTAAACCTGCAGAGGAAATGATGAAAGCATTTGAGATGTTGATATTAGGTGGACTGACTAGAAATGCAGAGATCCTCCGCAGATTTGATAAGGAAAATTTTAAAAGCAATGTTGAGAAGGAGGGACAGATGAGGGAATATGTGTTAAAGACATCGAGGAATAACGTCCAAGGTACTAGAGGGAGATGTAGAGGATAAAAGCTGTAGAAGAAGGCAAATACTGGAATATATCCAACAAATAATTAAGGACGTCTTTGAGGGGGGCAGGGAAAAGCACTGAAAGTTTTCGCATGAGATTTCCATGGTTTTGTTATGTTGTAAAATCCCCAAAGCTTGACGTGCCTAATTCGGATCTCCAAGAAGGGGGGGGGGGGAGGGAGGGGGCAGGACTGAGAGGAGTCTTTAGATCAACATCCTAAAGAAAATTACACCTGAACTTGTAAAAAAGATTGCAACATGGTATGACTAATTCAAATGGGAAAATTTGCCACGAGCAGAATGAGAAACGAGCACAGATTTCCTGTATATTCTTGGTCTTGGTATGAATCACTAGAGGGAAACTGACATTTCGTAACCCAGGGAAGGATCACTGTGTAATTTTCAGGGAGTAGTGAGCAAAACAGAAATGGTGTTGTAGTATCATTCCTAGAAATACAAGTAACTGTTTTACCAGCTATAAACCAGTTAATGGCAGAATCATTTCTATCGAATTGAATGCTTCTTCAGGTAAACTAAACATCATGCCGATCTATGCTCCATCTACTGTAGCGTCGGACAAAGGGATACAAGAGTTCTATGAATAACTGGAACTAAGAACAGCCAGTAAATCTAGGAGATTGCAGTGCAAAACTTGATGGTAGTACCCAGACATGCACTTACAATCTGTGGTTACAACTGATAATTCAAGTGAGAACAATGAACGAGGCAGGTACTTGTAGTATTACTGCGAAAGAAATGATGTGTATATTTGTAACACTATTTTCCAGCATCACCCAAGACGACTGTAAACCTGGATATCAACTGGTGATAGATTTAGAAACCCGTACGATTTAATCCTGGGGCGAAGATTTTGGTCTTGGACTGTAAGACCATTCCTGGAGCTGACTATGGAAGTGAGCACAATCTGCTGCCTATGAAATTACAGATTAAGCTCAACTCCACGAAGAAGACCATAGAAAGACATTTAAGACTCGCAAACAAGGAACAGATTTGGCAAACATGAAAGACAAAACATGAGGGTGCCCTTAGCCAGCAGCGGAGGTGAACTTATCGAAATAGTAACAAAATTAACGAAAATTACTCTATCATAAGCATGAGACATCAAATCAGCAATTCAAAACTCACGGCAATTGATCGGTGTGCACAGATCCAACTCACTAGTCGATGAAAGGAAATGGAAGTCCTGCATTCTTTCATTTATCTTTGGTTAAACATCTGCGACAGGGGAAGCAGTGAAGATGATGTCAGAAGACGGATCACACTGAGCGATTGAATTTGAAGAACTCACCTAAAGATGAGAGAACAGAGTGATAATGAATGGCACAAAAATCTGGCTTGTTGAGACACTCATGTTTTCTGTATTCTGTTATGCCTGAGAAACATGGACTGTTAAGGCGAGGGACAAGCAGTGTACTGATGTATTTGAGCTTTAATGATAGCGCTGAATGCGGTGCATAATATGGATCGAAACTCAGTATTCTCGTGCCAGCCGAACGTTTCTACAGTTATTTGGCCACATTGTGCGGAGATACTGAGGAAATCTAGAAAAAGTATTGGAGATACTGAGGATATCTAGAGAAAGTATTCATGGACGAAAAGACTGAAGGCAAGAGACCGATGACACACCAAATCAAGAAGGCCTCTGGCTCACCTCTTCCCTGGGCTCCAAGAGATGCTCGAAACAGTCTGGGACCCAAGCACTTAATTCATAGGGTTACTGTGCTCAGCAATGAGTACAACGACCTGTGATGAATTGACGACATAGGGTGGAAGTGCTACTCCTAGAAGAAGAGGTTGGCGCAAGAAAGCACTTCGTGTCAGTTACCATCACGCCAGTCTCGAGACTGAAAGCCCATCCGAGAAAATAGTACGAAGTCAATCCACACAACATTAGCAGAGTTCATTTCCTTATCAGTTTATCCATATATGCAGGATGCTGATCCAGCATGAAATTAAAGAAAAGTCGTTGTAGCTTCTTAATTAGAACTTTATTACCGCCACATAACCGTTTTCGGCCTTTATCTTAAACCAGTATGAAGGGTAACTGAATATTATGCTGTAGAGGAGCAACATTGCTTCACTGTAACACAGCTTTTAGATACACGTGATAATGGCCTAATACGAGGGCATGCTGTAAAGTAATGCCGAACCGAATGTCGTATGTGAAAACTGATAACGACTTTTAAATAACACAAACGTTATCAACATTCTGCATCTTTATTTTTCATATCTACATATTTATTTCTAGACATAGAAAGCCTGGCGACGAACACATTTCTCTCAACAAGACACCATTTTATTGAGACCATCATTCTAGAATGTTTGTCTTGCAGACGGAGAACATTGTCATCTCGGCTTGGACCGCTTGGTCAGTATCAAACTCAAGTTCTCAAGGGTGTTCCTTACGTTATGGGAAGATGAAAATCTGATGGAGCCAAGAAGGCGCTGCATGGAGTATGATCGATGACAGCGAACCAATGGCCCATGATTGCTGCAGACGTTGTGTTGGTTGGCATCTTCTCGATGAGGAGATAGTGCTCCATGTGTGGCTGAACTCTTTCAATTCGAAACTCGATTACAGCACGCTGTATCTCACGCACTGACGTTACATACAGCCATATTACACTCTGAAATTCTGAGTCCTCCAGCGGCAAAGAACTGCAAATACGTATGGACAAAGAATATAGATGTAGAGTGTTAACAGTGTACGTTTCATTTAGAAAAGCCTTACGAGTTTTCACGTAAAAATTCGGAGGCACTGTTTCTCAGCATGCCCTTGTAGAAAGTCTGAAAAACATCGTGTGGACTTAACCAAGTTCTGATTACGTAAATGGAGTGGCTTCCCTTTAATTTATTTCCTTAGTTAGCAGCCCAGCGTTCGCTGTAGTTTTTCTACGAAATATCAACATTTGCTTAGCATAATATAATGATCCTGTGATTTATCACATGTTATCTGAAAGCACAAATATTTAAACTTCATGACTTGGTTAGTGACTGTTCTCTAAAATTCATCTAGGGTGTCTGTTATAAACGTTTCCATAATAGGCAATGTCTAGTTATTCACTACTTTAGCATGTACTTAGCAGCAAGTGGGGTAATGTTAAGCTTTACTATTGGAAAATTGACTGCTTTTACTCTTCTTAAGCCACGACATATGGTAGTTTCCTTCCATTCGCCAGTATCTAGTAAACATATATTTACAAAATTTATTATTCTATGGATAGAAGCGTTCGAAAAATATTTAATAACATGCATGTGTCTCAGGTTTAGGTACCCCTCTGTTGTTATATTCATTAGTTACCTTTGGAAATTCATCTTTTGTGATATTGTAAATAGAATTTGTTGTTGGAGTGAGTACAGGTGTTATCCCTACACAAATTATTAACAAGTTTTTTTTTAAGTTGTCTATCCATTCTGATTATAAACTTAGGATTTCGTGGTACCAAATTTGACAAATTTCTACTGTGTTGCACTGCAGTGCCACGCTGGTATAAGGCATTTCCGATTCTCGTGCCTGCTTAGTTTGTACGAAAAAATGGTTGAAATGGCGTACACATCCAGATGATGTTCTGGTACAGGTTGCGTACTTCTCAGGCTTCTATCTTTTAGCATGGTCTGCGGTACCTGCAACAGAATGCTGAGGGAAATATTCTATCGAATAAATATGTAATATTTCATTAACTGAAGCCAAATGAAAACTAGCAGATCCACCTATGTTTAAGCCAAAACGAGTTTTTGCGGGGTGTTCATACATGGATTTATCACTGATGTTCCCTTGAGCGAAAGTAATGTTTAAAAAACTATTTGAGCCATGACAGTTCTGTTTATCACTAGCTGGCTATTTTGTGATCTTTGGATAGAATTCGGCTGGCCGTGATTTGGCAATAGTTAGAAACAGGGCGCGAGAGCTGCGAGTGGTAGCGAAGGTGGTGAGGCCACGGGAGACAGTGTGAGCTCCGCGCTGTGGAAGGAGGGGAGGTCTGTCCCAGACTACCAGCCGATGCGGTGGGTGGCGGGTGCCGACCAGAGGAAAGGCACCACGTGGCAGTCAGCCGACTGCTGCCTTTGTGTCGGCGTGTGGGGTGTTGAGACGTCAGTAACGCCGCAGGGAGGAGAGACGGCCTTCCGGTTCGCCCTTTCCATCCAGGACTTCTCGGCATCGCCTATGACTGATTCCAGTTCCTGAATCTGGAGAGGCACTTGTCTGATGCTAGCATGTTTGTGTGTGAATGAGGACGGCCTGTACTCTTTGAAGGGCCCAGTAAGCCAGTGGTTGAGATAGTCAATGTTACGAGAGAGTTACATTTGTAGTGAAAATGTTGTATGATCGTGACCGTTAAGCTGCTTGCAGTGCCTGTGTAAGTCTGTTATTCGCGTGTTTAGATTTGTAGCCTTTATTAACATTCGGGTACGAAGTTATTTTCTGGCTTGTAATTAGAATTATTCTATTACTCGTGGCTCTAATTATAGAGTGCTAATATCTAAAATGGTTGTCCGTACGAACAATTATAGCGACTTAATTATCATTTTCTTTGAGCTGAATTGGTCTTCATTCAACATACAAAGTTGTTCAACCCTGTAGTTAACAAATTATAATTTTATAAGTTTAGTCTGTTGTAGTTCAGTTCAATCTGTCCGTCTGTGTCTCTGCCCAGTTAACAGGCAAGCGTTTCCTGCAGTTTTTCACTGTCCTGGTTGGCCGCAGGCCTAGCGTGTGACACTGGCGGCTGTGGTTCCTGTGTTTGAATCTTTCGTGCAATCGCATGTCGGCCTCCTAATTGCTCTGGTTCGGAGCTGTAACTAATAATTTTATCGAATGCTGCGTCTCATTACTTAAATATATTTGACTTTATTTGTATAGCTGTTAACATTGTAATTTGAGAACGTATTTAAAATTGGCTAGGTAACGCTCAGTACAACAGCTGAAAATGGTTCAAATGGCTCTGAGCACTATGGGACTTAACATCTGTGGTCATCAGTCCCCAAAAACTTAGAACTACTTAAACCTAATTAACCTAAGGACATCACACACATCCATGCCCGAGGCAGGATTCGAACCTGCGACCGTAGTGGTCACGCGGTTCCAGACTGAAGCGCCTAGAAACGCACGGCCACACCGGCCGGCTACAACAGCTGAATTCGAAACAACAAGTGTTAGGTTTTGTACGCCTGGGGATAAATGTGATGTGAGAGTTACATGAAATGAGTGAATCGACTTGTAACCAAGCTTTAATTTTATAATTCCGTATTTGAAACATCGCAAATTAATCACTTTTGGCATATTTTAGGACCAGTCTTTTATTTCAGCTCAAATGCCATAAAAATGCATAACTTCATACCATTTATACTGACTTAAGTAAATTCCAGCTGTACCCAGGAATACATGAAATTGCATTGGAGATAAAGAAACAGAACTTTATAATAAAAGTATGTCAATTCTCCTCAGGACGTTCCTCACATCTCCAAATTTCGTCACTTCTCTCGACTTATTCTTGATTTTACTGTGCTATAGTAATATTAATGGCAATTATGAGCAGTGTTTTTGTAAATGGAGAGTACGTTTTGTCTGTTTGTGACTAGGTGCTATAGGTTAATTTCTGTTATTGTTGAACTGTCCTTTTTCCTTCACAGCAGATACACGAGGTGTGAAGTAGATTACAGTTTCTGATGTTGCGGCCCTCGCGTCAACCGTGAATGGCATCAGACCAACTAATTAGTATATCATGTGGAACGGTTTGCTGACCAAAAGCAGGTGTAATTGATGGAACTAGAGTGTTGGACTTATCTGCTGTGGCCATCTGTAAAAGGAAACACACAGCTCAGTACAGATCAAGCATGTACATAAACAAAAGTCGCTCGCCCCATCTATAGCTAACACATATATGAAACCTCACCCACCATCGTATGTAGTTATAATTCTCGTTCCACCATCCATTTCAATTCTCACTTTCCTTAAATGAGCCATGTCTTAGTACAGTATGTATAAAATATGAAACATATCAGTAAGGCTTTGCTTTAGCTCATTGGTTTGAATCGCTTTGTGATGAATGGTACTCGTTTGTTTAAGATCCGAAAATAGCAAATGAATAGGTAGGTGGTGTATTGGAACTTCCACTTTTATTTTCCATTCATTCGCCTAAGTGTTTTACGGCAAGGGTTAAAATCAGGTATGCCTGCAGCAATCAAGCCTGTGGACCTAGCAACAATAGCTTCGGAACATAAATTTCCTTTATGTTTGTAAAAACTACAACTGATGTTTCATCGATCTAGTACTGTCTCTTTTTTCCCGCCCATGATAGAGAGAGGATGTGGATTTCTGTTCAGTTCACTAATAATGTGAAACACATTAATTGTTATAGCACGATGTCAACTTCTTTACTAGTTCCTTATCTCATGTGATCTACCCATCTGCGTTACCGGTATCTCTAAGCAAAAAATTTATGTAGAGCTAGCTGGACGCCGTAACATTGCCTTAACAGAAGAACAGGAGGTAAATAACTTCAAGAGTCGAAGAACTACGATCTCGTAATCCAGTATTATTGACAAGGGGATACGTCGGCCCCTCTTAAAACGCCCATCGTAGACTAAGTGGAAGGAATCGACCTTGGGGCAGGGAAAACTTCATTCACCTTTTATTGCACACAAAGTTTTATTAATGTAAACAATTAATAAAAGAAACAATTAGAGTGAAAATAATTTGCCAAACGAATGGTTACCAGATATATAAACAAACACAAGTTTGCCCTAGAGACAATAATTCTGATATAGATTAAGTCGGTAAAAGCAACAAATTAGGATTAAATAACAACCCCCTCAACAGCTTGGCGTTACGGTGATTATTGTACCACGAATAACAGTAGAATGATTGGGATCAATCATTACAGGTCAAACGGCAGAAGCCAAATTACTTAATGCAAATTTTATAGGTTTATACTAATGCGATTACAGTAAAATGCTCTCGATGCAAAGTATATAGAGGACTAGAATGAAGACAAACTGAACAGTGACAAAATTGACTGACAGACAATAAATGATACGCTTCGCAAATGCATTCATAACTCAATAAATAGAATAAGCAACTTTAAATATAGAAGTCCTTAATGTGAAATATAATTTAGCTAACGCCTGAAAAAATCAGGCAGTAGTTACATATATAGACATTATTTTTAAAATTGTGAACCTTGGACCAATACATGACACTTATAAATATATCAGAAATCCAGATGCAAGCCAGGTATAGATACGAACGCCGAACATAACAGGCAGTACGGACAACGGCCAGTTGTCCCGCTCGTCCACCAACTGCCGGCCCAATAGTCCAAGGTACACAAGTCTCAGGCCCACTTCGTCTCACATACAGTGGGGTCCAAAAAAATGTATCCACCGTTTAAAAGTACATAACTGGCAAACTTATTGACGGAGGTGTCTCATCTTTGGTAGTGTAATAGGTTGTAGTTCCGGCAATCGCCACACAAGCGTTGTATTGCGTTGTTTTGTTTTGTCAGATGACAGTCGCCAGGTAGTCAGTGTTTTGTTCTTTGTTGCATCTAGTTACTCGAGTAAACACGGCTGACGACAGGTAGATTCGATGAAAGGAAGTCAGTTTTGAAGAGGTATTTTAAGTACGATAACATTAATAAGGTTCAACGGCAATGGCGAAATGAGTATCAAACAGAGCCACCGACACGTTTAACGATTCGTCGCATTCGAGACAAATTTGAAGCCTAAGGCTGTGTTAAAGACGTACACAAACAACGATCTGGACGACCTGTAATAGTAACAACTCCAGCTAACTCCCGTAGTGTGTTACAACAACTCACTCGATCACCATAGAAGTCTGTGAGACAGTGTTCCCGTGAAACTGGAGTGAGTCGCTCAAGTGTGCGGCGAGTTTTGAAGACAGCAAAGTGGAAGTGCTACATCTCACGATTACTACACGCAATGAACGAGGACTACCCAGATCGTTGAATAGAGTACTACGAGTGGTTTACTAACATGGTGCCCAACGATGAAGAGTTTTCAGAGATGATTGTGTGGTCTGATGAGGCACAGTTCGAACTCAATGGTACAGTAAATTGCCACAATTGCATCTACTGGGCCGCCGAATATCCGAACGTCCTTGTAGACAAAGCCGTGAATTTGCCAGGAGAAAATGTGTGGTGTGGGTTGTCTTACCGGAGCTTGCTTGGGCAATTCTTCTTTGACGGCACAGTTACTGGTGAGGTGTACCTTCAGAAGCTTTAGACATCTATTTTACCTGTCATCCGAAACTTGTATGGAGACGGAAGAGTTTACTTTCAACGCGATGCTGACCCAGCCCACCACCAACATCGTGTTAGGGCGTGTCTCGACGAAAATCTACCAGGCAGATGGATAGGCCGTAGAGGTGGTGTGGAGTATCCACCACGTTCACCGGACCTTACTCCACTGGACTTTTACCTGTGGGGAACACTAAAGGACGTCGTTTATCGACAAAGGCCACGCACACTAGATGAGCTTCGAGAATCCATCGTACATTCAAGTGCAAATATCCAAGTGAACACATTGCACTCAGTAGTTCGTGCTGCAGTTCGGCGGCATCGTTTGTGTATCGATGTTAATGGTGACCATTTCGAACACCTACAGTGATATCTTTAAGTAGGACTTTAAGCTACACTTTCACCAAAAATAAGACAACTCCGTCAATTAGTTTGCAAGTTATGGACTTTTAAACAGTGGATACATTTTTTTGGACTCCTCTATATAATCCGTCAAACAGAATTAACTTTAGAACTTGAAACATGGTATACATGGAGCATAAACATAACATTAGATCTACTAAATAAGAAAGGCACGCAAGGCCCGAAGGCGTGCCAAAATCCACAGCACAGGCTAAGAGACAATGCAAATCGTAAGAAATTATGATCCAATAAGTCGCGCGTCCCAATACGATAACGAACACGCTACAACTTAAACTCCTTAAATAAATAATCCTACCCTTATGGACTCAAAGCAGCGCACTTAGAACATTATTAGATAAAACAATACCTAACTAGAACAAAAACACGTTAAAGAAAGTGTCACCGCCTCCAAGCAGTAACCAGTTCACACTCAAAGCCCATGTATATAAAACAAGCAATTCAAATCCCATTACCTAAGATTACCTCAAGGAAAGGCATAAAATGATAAATTAACCTTACAATAATTACACGTCCTTGATGGATCCAAACATTCAAGACTCCGCAGAAAGATCTTGCAGAATGACCATACACTGGTACACAGACCTGTTCAATGACACACAGTGCTTTCTGAAACAGACGGAACACTAAGATTAAAAAATAACACACGGTAAGCCCCAAGGTTTAAATGGTAAACCATAATATCGGTGCAATCAGACGCCAACATTTCTACAGTCAGAATGACACAACAAGTTTCATAGCGGCGAGCCACAAGATAAATTGTACACAGAGTTTCTTGATTGAGAATCTGTCCCGGGTACATCACACTTGCAACACGGAGGGCAGAAAATATATCTTCAACAAATGACGTAAATACAGTAGTATCACCTTATTGCGTCGGTAGAGTTCCGTGTTCAACAGCATCAGAAAGGTAGGTCACAAGCCATAGCCCCCACAACATGTATCGGCTAACGAACTTCCTACGCAGTTATATAACCATGTTTATGGCTGGACTGGGGGCAAATTTTGATTTTGATTTAAAGAGGATTATCGTTCTTTCTACTTTGAGACAACCAAAACGCGGCGATACAAGCAGCACAGACCCGAATAGACTTTTTCATTGTGACAGTATTCGCCGCCAAGATTACCCCTCGTATCCACTACAAACCACACGCTGTTACTAACTGTCCCTCACTCCGCACGTTTGTTCGGCCCATCATCTCTCCCCGTGCGCGGCACCGCGCGACCGCATGACGAACGCCGAAAGGGTACGGCCCCTGTAGGACAATCTATAGGACGAAAGCCGGCACTGCTCAATTATGTGTTACAGATTTTTATTACACACGAAGAATGATAAGCTTAAGCGAGCGTCGCTGTGCGTAAATTATAATAATAATGGTGAGTGACGAGGGCCGCCCGTTGGGTAGACCGCTCGCCTGGTGCAAGTCTTACGATTTGACACCACTTCGGCGACTTGCGCGTCGATGGGGATGAAATGATGATGATTAGGACAACACAACACCTAGTCCCTGAGCGGAGAAAATCTCCGACCCAACCGGGAATCGAATCCGGGCCCTTAGGATTAACAGTCTGTCGCACTGACCTCTCAGCTACCTGGGGCGACTATGCGTAAAATAGCTGAGACACACTCTCCCGATTGAACTCACTATCGTTGGGCCTCTTATTAATTAATCAGTAGAACTGGCGCCGTTAGCAGGACGGCATGAGATAGATTAGACAGATGCAATAATTAAATGATATAAAACATGTTGTGTTATGTTCTACTGTACTGTTTTCTATTTGCTGTGTGTTATGATTACACATTGGCGAAAGAAAACCAAGGGCAAACATCACATGTTCAGCATAAATTACTGATGATTAATTGGAGGAATTGTAACAACAACTTCTAAGAAGATTGTGTATGACGTAGAAAAGAACTCCAACTTACAGGTCGCATGACTGCCCTCGGTAATGCCTTGATCAAACGTTATGTCAATACATTACCCTATCCAGTCATAAATTTGAACCATTTCTTAAATAGAGATTCGCGCTAACATTGATGAATTTACACATCCACATATTTAAAGTAAAAAGATATCTGTGTAACAAGAAAAATGGTATGTTAGTTAACCATGGAACGACTACATTCTCTGTGTATATCTTATTGTTAACTTTCTTTTCCAGGCAACAATGCAAGGACACGATCTGGTGGAAGCAGGAAGGAGAATTTAGATAGCTGGCACAAAACAAAAACAGGCCACACCGCAATATAAGTAATTATGTGAATATAGACATGTGTCTCACTGTGACATTGGGAATGAAAATATGTATATGAAAAGGTAACAGTACATACGACAGAATGTTGTTAAATGAAGTTTAGGGCTCATACTACCAATGCTAAAAGGGGTGACATATATTAAAAAGCACAAGTTACTTATGTGAGGGTAAAATATGAGTATTCATGTTGCATTTATACGGGATCATAACTTATCTGAACGTCCTTCTACAATATTTTCTCGGCACAGCCTCCGTAGTGACATATTTAAGTATATATATCAGCAAACACTACGTAAGTAGTTTCACAAAGATACAAAGAAGTGTGCATAAAGATTCGATGGTGTCTAGTCGGTGGATTTCAGCAACAGGTAAAACAATGCCTCTTTCCATTCCCTGTCACCATTCTGTGTAGACCACAACACGCATTCCTTGTAGACTTGAGAGGGGCGGGGCTGACCGTAGTTATCTTTGCTTCTGTTGTTTAATGTGTAATGAAGATTTCTTGTCTCTCGTTAGCAGTCTCGATTAAGAGGCGCGTGGGGCAAACGATGTGTGAGGATACTGGTTACGCATATCATTTAACTCTGTATACAGTATGTGTAGTGTCCTGTCAACCCAGAAATTTAAATTACAATTTTAATGGTTATTCTGTGTACGGTATTACTACTGCATGAACTCAAAGATCAAAAGAGTTACCCGCTCGTGAAAAATCTGTAAGAAACAAGCAGCCTTTGAATGGTCAGAGAAAATACAAGAATTTTGTATTTAAAATAACATAAGATGTTGTTATACGCTTCCTAATGGCGAAAATGTAATCCTAAAGGACATACCGTGGTACTGAAATATTGTTTTGTGCACAATTTGTAAATGGTTAAGGAGCCTAGATGTGAATATGTATAAATTCTACTATAGATGTAACCGACGTGTCAACAACACGTAAGTTAAATAAAATGATGTCGAACCGCAATGTATATTTTGGAGATGTTGAGTGAAACCATAAGTGTATTGACAAAGAAGACGTAAAGAGGAATTATTCAATTATCAAGCACTTGGTGTGTGCTGCAGAAACGTTACATTTACTTGATTTTTAGTGAGTGACAGTGAGGGTACTTACAATGAGCTGGGGGTTTTCGGTTCGTCTGTAGTGGCGAGGGACGCTAGACTTTGCTTCAGGGGACGATATACGGTGAAAACGTTTATGGACTTAACTGACATTTGGTGAATGTATGGTATCGCCTTCGATACTGAAATATGTGACGCACAACTGGTTCCAGTACCAAAGATGGCGGGCCTTTCCGTTGCAGCATCGGTAAATCTCAGTGAAGCGCTTGTCTACACTTACTATCCTAGGGAGCAGATTTACAGACATTTTGACGACATGAAATTCGTCGTTACCTAAAAATTGTGAAAACGATCTCTATCGCCTATCCTTTGT
Source organism: Schistocerca americana (assembly GCF_021461395.2). NCBI lineage: Eukaryota > Metazoa > Arthropoda > Insecta > Orthoptera > Acrididae > Schistocerca > Schistocerca americana. The sequence goes on along the minus strand of NC_060122.1, from coordinate 132,424,618 downwards.
CCACCAACAAACTTGGGAGGTTCGCGCGCAACGAACATTGCTTAAAGTGTGTGAGCGTAGTCCTGCAAGAGGCGTGTGGCGGCTACACCGCTATAATGGAACAGTGGACTCTAAATCTGAACGTGTCTTTTGTCGCGGCATGGACTTGGAAAATTAAACTTTCAGAGTATGTAAATAAAACAGTGAAATAAGAGAGATGGGGTAGATATTAAAACACGAGGTAAACTTTAAAATAAATGTATTTTAAAACACCGGTCTGGCCAAAGATATAATGTAACTGAAAATAAATTTATAATGTTATTATCGTACGTAGAAACGGCACCGCTATTGTATAGGATATAGCAGTGCCTGTATTATTCTGATTATGATGCGAAGTTCCTTTGAACATGCATGCATGTCCAAAAGAAGAGACATTGTGGCAAGCAAAACCGTCAAGAACACGTCAAACGAATTCGCAGTTACGAATAAGGACTACAGTCAGCTGCAGAATGGAATGACAACAGTGAAAATTTGTGCCGGAGCGGGGCTCGAACCCGGAGCGGTCGCCTTACCATTTTTTTTTAATATCATTTTATTCGGTATTGTTCGTTGCGTTTGATCTGGGCGGACATAACAAGACATCCGTTCAAGTTTATCGAAGATTCATTTACTAATTTTTTTATTACAGAGGGTGAGCAGCCCTCTGACCTAACACGCTGAGCTACTGTGCCGGCTATCATTTGGCAATCTGTACACGACTCACAGCCGGCGACTTCCAAGTACAACGTCTGACCTGCACGGAAATATACATGATGGACGTACGAGTTCAGGTCGTAGACGCATGGTTGACGACATATGGAAGTTGGGTCTGCTCGTAAGTCATGCTCGAATAGCCAAATGGCATTGTCGTCATTCCATTCTACAGCTGATGGCAGTCATTATTGGCAATTGCGTATTCATATGATGATTCACACCTTTAGCTCATTTTCCCCTTGTGTAACAATTGGGAGACCAAGGTTCAAGTCCTGGCGGTGGAACAAATTTCAATTTTCATTTCTTCAGCTTCTGTCATTATTGATGATAAAGTTGAGACTCATATGTCTCAAGGAAAATGTGATTACATCAGATCAGTACAACCCATTACGATGCCCACGATTGCAAGTGTTCATCAGGGACAAGGGCATCGTCAGGAGTACCACAGATACTACTATTATTTCTACGTACACAAATGTCCTAACGGACAGGGTGAACAGAAATTTGCAGCTTTCTCCTGTTGACGCTGTGGTCTACGGGAAGGTGCTGTCGTTGAATGACTGCAGGGGGATAACAGGTAGGGTGTGAGATGATGCGGATGAGCAGGAAGAACAAAGATATGATGTTTGGATGCAGCATAAGTAGTCCCCTGCTTGACACAGTCATGTCGATTAAATATATATGGGCCTAACGTTGCAAAGCAGTATAGAACGGAATGAGCATGTGAGGACTGTGGTAGAAAGGGAGAATGGTAGATTTCCGTTTATTGGGAGAACTTTGGGCAGTGTGGTCCATCTGTGAAACAGACCGGATATAAGAAGCTAGTAAGACCTATTCTTGAGTACTGCTCGAGTACTTGGGATCCGTAACAGGTCGGGTCAAAAGAAGAGGAAGCAGTTCAGAGGTGGGGTGCTAGATATGTTACCGGTAGGTTCGAACAACACACAAGTATTACAGACGTGCTTTGGGTACACCAGTCGGAGTCCCTGGGAGAAAGTCGACTTTCTTTTTGAAAAACAGTATTAAGAAAATTTCGGAATCCAGCATTTGAAGCTAACTGCGGACCGGTTCTATTGACGCCGGCACATGTTGCGTAATGAGAACGAAGATGAGATACGAGAAATTAGCACTCATAAGGAGACATATACACTGTTGTTTTTCCCTCAGTGTACTTCCAAGTGGAACAGAAAAGAGAATGACGTAGTGATACAGGGTGCAATCCGCCACACACCGTACTGTAGCTTGAGGAGTATGTACATAGTTTTATATGTAGAAAGTGAGTACTGTTGCCTGAACGTAATGTAAGTGACACACTGCATTGTTTTAAATTGCTGCCACGAATTCCGCTTAATACGTATGTTCTTTCTAGCATGTCATATATGTCACAACTTCTTTTGTTTAATTTATTAATTACTTCTTTGAGTTGTGTATGGTAGTGTGTTATGCACGAGCAGACGCGTCCACAATCTCGGACTGATGTGGCACCGCAGTTACGCTTTATTCCCTAATTACCACCAGGAGAGCTGGTGGTTGTAACTACACACACCAAAAAATGGTTTGCATCACCCCTGTTTTCAGAACTCCGGAAGGTAGTCGTTAACTGTTTATAGTGTATCACAGAAATAGTCCCTTTGACTGTTCAGAGATGTCACTAAGCCCACCCAACGATGTAAACAACCATTCATGAGCAGCACCTATTACAGGGAGGGGGTCCGACAGCCGATCAGTTCCAGTCATTCCATCACGAAGGAGGTACGCGGCACGTGTTGTCTGTAGTTCAACCATGTCTAGACGGTTAATACCACGGTTCGATTACGCCTACGTTGTTACTTCGTGCCAGGAAGGGCTCTCAACAAGGGAAGTGTCCAAGCGTCTCGGAGTGAACAAAAGCGATGTTGTACGGACATAGAGGAGATTCAGAGAGAGCGGAATTCTCGATGACATGCCTCGCTCAGGCCACCCAAGGGCTACTCCTGCAGTGGATGACCGTTACCCACAGATTATTGCTCAGAAGAACCCTGGCAGCAACGCCACCACGTTTAATAATGATTTTAGTGGAACCACAGGACGTCGTATACGACTGTAACCGTGCCCAATAGGCTGCAAAGATGCACAACTTCACTCGCGATGTCCATAGCGGGTCCATCTTTGCAACCACAACACCATGCAGCGCGGTATAGATGGGCCCAACAACATACCGAATGGACCGCTCAGGACTGACATCACGTTCTCTTCACTGATGAGTTTCGCATATGCCTTCTACCAGAGAATCGTCGGAGACGTGTTTGGAGGGAACCCGGTCATGCTGAATGCCTTAGACACACTGTCCAGCGAGTGCAGCAAGGTGAAGGATCCCTGCTGTTTTGAGGAAGCATCATGTGGGGTCGACGTACGCCGCTGGTGGACATGGAAGGCGCCGTAACGGCTGTTTGATACATGAATGCCATCCTCCGACCGATAGTACAACCATATAGGCAGCATATTGGCGAAGCATTCGTCCTCATGGACAACAATCTGCGCCCCCATCGTGCATATCTAGTGAATGACTTCCGTCAGGATAACGACGTTGCTCGACTAGAGTGGCCATCATCTTCTCCAGACATGAACCCTATCTAACAAGCCTGGGATAGCTATAAAAGGGCTCTTTATGGACGACTTAACCCATGAACCACTCTGAGAGATGTACGCTGAACCACCGTTGACGAGTGGGACAATCTGGACGAACAGTGCCTTGATGAACTTGTGGAGAGCATGCCACGACGAATACAAGCATGCATCGATGCAAGAGGACGTGCTACTGGGTCTCAGAGGTACCGGTGTGTACAGAATCTGGACGACCATCTCTGAAGATCTCGCTTTATGGTGGTACAACATGTAATGTGTGTTTTTCAAGAGCAGTAAAAAGTGCTGAAATGATGTTTATGTTGATCTCTGTTCCAAATTTCTGTACAGGTTCTGGAACTCTCGGAACCGAGGTGATGTGAAACTTTTTTTGATGTGTGTATTATGGATTTATTAGTATGAGATCTTAAGATCAGTTATATTAATTACGATTAAGTTTGAGTTATAAAACATATAGTGTAATGATAAATAAGCAAATTTTTCCTTGCATAAGGAAATCTTTGTAATTATATGCATCTTGAGAGACAAAAAGGGAGTTTGTAAAGCTTTTTTTCAGATACAGACAAGGAGAAATTGTCCAATTTGCTGGACTGGCCGGCTTTTTCAACATTGAAGAGCATTTAAGAATTAATAAGGTGGTTTCCGGATGGGTAGCACACAGAGTTGGCGCCATGACATGTTGAGACAATGATGGATTCATGACGTTGAGGATGTGAGCTCTCGTCACTTAACGTGGTTCAGCTGAAATCTGAGTGATTTTTGAGAATAGCTTAGACCACACATCAAGATTGTACCTACAAGGCCTCAGACAATAAATAAGAGAGCCACCTGTGGAAGTAGATGTAGATGTGGGATGTGGGTAACAGTTTTAATTTTGAGATCTTCCTTTTACGCAAAATTCAGAAACAGTAACAATTCCACTCAGTCGTAAAATGTGGGTGGGACCTGATGATAAAAGTTCATTGGGGAATGACAGCTTGGTTCTATACTTCGGTTGCTACATTAATGTTAAGTCTCAGAATGATCGAATGAATATGTTGGACAAAATATTCGATCATAAGAAAAAATGAGAGGCGAGTTTAGTTTCCACTTTCAAGGCGAGCAGTTGATTTTGGTGATTTTGAGTCAGAGCGATAGACCATTTTACTTGGAACTTCCTGTAGAAGTCACCTCTAAACTGTTATAGTGATGTTTCCGGTAGGGATAGTAGTTACTATAACTTGTGAACTTCACATATCAATGAGTTAAATATCAAAACTTTTATTTGTAATCATGGTACCTGATCCCGCAGAATAATTAGCAAGTAGGAACATTTTCTTTCGATGAGGGCAAAGAGGGGTGTGGACTTGCAGACTGGATGTTATGTCAGTCTGTTCTCCATCACACTCACACCGACCGCAAAAATTATTTTCAGGCTCCTGTAGACGGTGATGGCAGGTGGAAAGTAGGCACAGACAAAGTAAGTGTCTTTCCATAATGAAAGTAACGACCACCTGTTTATTACCCGCCGCCCCACATATGGTGCATCGGTGCGGAAGGTTCAGCTGTGAAAGTGATCGATACAAACAGGGAACTAGGTACGCATTAACAGGATACCAAAGTGAAATACGCCAAACTAGTGGAAGAACAGCATTAAGATTTGCTCGTGAGTGTGGAAACTAAATTGTGAATGTTAGCCATAGTTGCCTTGAACGTGACGGAAGGAGATAAGAAGACGACACTACATCGCGGTTAGCACTGGCGCTGGGGTTGGAAGAAGACGGTGTATCACTGCAAGTTATCTGAAAGCTACTGAGCGTGCTCAAAGGCGCCCAGGCCCCACCTGAGCTACTGCAGTAGGCGATAGCCGTCGCCATCCTTACAGCCTTACCCGCTGCTGCTGCCCCTACATTACATTGCAACGTGTAGCATCAGGTATGCTGGTAAACCGCGCGGGAATCGCTCGTCGACGTCCAGCAAATAAGTCAAGAATATTTTAAGTATTTGATAACTACTTGTAACAGGCTATTAAAAATGGAATCTGCTGACAAGTATGACGTGAAAGTTAAGATGAAACCAGTCGCTGGCGAAGAATCCTCCGAAATAGAAATTGGAAATAACAAGGATGGCTCTTTCGAGGTGATAAATTGAAAAACTGGCGGCTATTTGTCAAAAGCAGAATCGGAGGTAAATTTCAGTGTTACTGCGAAGTTATAATCAATTACTAGTGTTGGTGTAACTGAAGCTGAAGTGGAAACAGAAAAAGTAGAATTACTACAGTTATTAGATAATGAAACTGAGTTCAGTATTTCTGAAACTCAGCCAAGTCAGAGAATGCAAGAATCTCCTTTTATACAGGTTGAAATGTCAAGTAAGAAGGTAGAGGCATCATATTGGGTGCCATTACTGTTTTGTAAACCTGAAACGCACAATCAAGAACTGAATAATAAGATGAAATCCAGTAGTAAACAGTTAAATAGTAATAAAGAACTAAGGATTAAATGAATTCAAAACTTAAGAGCTTAAGTTATAAAACTGATTCTAACCACTATGATCTGCAAGTCAAAGAAAGGTGAAAGGTAGCTAAATTCCATAGTATTTTCAAAGGATGGAAGGATGGAGAGATTTGTATGGGCGCAGGACGGCAAGGTCTTCAGCGCCCGCGCAAGAACGGGTTGAGACGGGTCTCCAGAAAATACCCAAAACAGGACGATAAAAGCGAATGTAAAACACAGGTAACAAAGTTTGGAAAACTATTCCCGTAGCCATACCGAGGCATGGTATGGAGCATTGCGTCAGTAGTAAAACATGAATGGCACAGGAACAAAGTGGCAGAAGGAGCTAAAACAATAAGGCAGATGGAAGTGGTTGGTTGACCGCAAGGAAAACAAGGAAAGAGCCGGTCTCTCTGCACTACACTAAAACCTGCAGCCTGAAAGTTTAGGTCAGAGTCCAGACACACTGAAAAATTTTAAAACCCTTGTTACACTCGTCTCATCATCAGCTAAAATAGAGGGCAGTTCCCCATCAATTTTTGCTTCTGTCCTTGCATCACGGTTTAAGATGCCCTACGTTAAAATGTGGCGGACAGCGATGTGCGCACCACAAGCATCACAAAACAGGAGATTCTCCAGCCTTAAGAGAAAGCTATGTGTGAGAGGACAGTGCCCAATCCGAAGAAGCATGAGGGTCATTTCATCCCACCTGAGCAACCGGCAGGATGAACGCCACGGCCGAATTGTTGACCTCACCAACCGCAGCCTATTGGCCGTCACCGCCAGCAATTCTTCTTCCCACAACTGCATACACTTTCTGTGGAGTGCAGAAACGACAGTCTGCAAGGGAATACGACTCTGTGCCACATCAAAATTGAAATTGTTGAAATTCGTTAAGGTTTCAAAGACGCAGAAGATCTTATGGGAGGGTGGATGCCAGAAATCACAGGCATTGAATCAAAACATTGCTCTCCTCGGTTTGAGGAAGTAACAAATAAAGTAGAAGCTTGTCAGAAGGATACTAAGGAAGTAAAATCTGAGTGTTTGAAATTATGCGAGGATACTGATAACAGATTTTCTGACAGAGTGGAAGCAGTAGAACTACAAGTAGAAGAACTGAATACTAGTATTACTAACATAGAAGATAGAGTAACCTCTGGCAGCTCTTGTAATCTACTGCACAGCATGTTGCTTCAGTTGACGCAGCTTTTATCGGATGTCGTCAATTCTTAAGTTTTGATTCAGATTAACAAATTGACCCGTCAGAGTTCTGGAACGATTCTGAGGCTGTTTCACCAAATGCATAGCTATAACGTGAGAAAATTTCTGTCATAAGAAGTCATTTGTCAGAGGTACTTTATGATGGTCATCTGACGTATTGATTAGATGTAAAACTCTTTGTGTACTTAAGACACCGTTTCTTAATGAGTACTGGTCAGATAACAAACAAAAAGATGTTTTCAGATAATTTTAGAGTTATAAAAGTTTACGATTGGAAGTGAATCAGTTAAACAGTTCTCTAGCAAGTGGGTTTCACTGTTGTCACATCTGACACAAAGATAAAACAGAAAACGATGATCATGGGACGAGGGGGTAAGCTGCCTTCGTATTGGCATAAAAGAATGATATCCGCACCTAGAAGTAATGTGGATAGGTTCATTGAGTACCTGGAGCGAGTGGAAAGAATAGCTACTGTTAAGAAGCAGATACAGAATAATAAAAGATCTTATAATAGTCATACAAACAACCGAAATAATAGCAGTGGACACCTGAGTGTTAGGACTATGGGTGTTCTGAAAACACGATATAAACAACGTACCATTGAGATCAGATGGAAAGCATAATGCTACCCTATTTAATTCTGAATCGAATGAACACAACAGACGGCGTGTGGGAAACTACGAGGAAATTGGCCCTCACCAAACGGAAGCAGTGACACAGCCAGTAACAAAACGCAGACCTCACTCAGTCATAAAACGCAGACCGATAACAGGAACGATGAAATAGTAACAGTCGGTTCCAGTAATGTGCTAAACTACTCTCATCATCTGTCTGACAGGATTTTTAACACATTAGAAAAATGGGACAAGAAGGGAAAAGAAAACGCTACAGATAACGGGGAAGAACAATTTAAACGGTTTGAATAAAATAAGGAAGCAGATGAAGACTTAAATCTTCGTTAATGATAGCACTCTGAAAGCTAAAGATTCGGTATAGGAAGTAGAGTCAGTTTTGCAAGATTTGGAGGAGAAGGGAGTTGTTAATGAAGGAGGTACAAATAATAATGGTGATGTCAGAGAATTCATTAGCTATACTGACTTGCCGCAAACTGTAAAAGCAAATGACAGTGTTATAGACAGCAATGTTGGCAGGGATGCAGTTGCTTTTAGTTAAATGTTTAACGTTATTAATTCTGGAGTGATTACGGAGCCTTTCGTTATAAATTGTGCGGGTAGTAATAACGAAGCATGGGAACTGCCTATTAGAGTAGTGACGAATAAAGAACACGTACAAGAAGATACTAAATTCGGGAATAAGGGGCAAGATGCAAATCCGAAAGAGAACTATATCCTGGAACAGACAAGGACGTTTATGCACATTTATCAAACACAATTCAGGATAGCAGATAAGCCTCTTACAAACACATGCCGATTGGAATACTGGAAGTAGTTAGATTCTGTAGGGAGTCTGCCACTCGTCGGTGGATACACAGTTTCGCGTACTGCTAGGTACCAGATGGATGAAACTTTATTTCACTTTCAAGTTTCATTCTCTGTCTATAGTAAGTAAGGAATATATGCCTTCACGCTGTGCATATGCAACTAGTTTATGATATTTTCCACAAAGTAATAAGGATTCCCGAAAATGACTGTACCTAAATGGTGACTTATAAGGGAATGTGAGAGGTAGTTTGCAACAGTAAATTATAAATGTTAAAATAATACTTAGTAACTTAGGAGCATTAATAATAGAGTAATAATGGCTCAAGTAAACTATAATAAATAAGATCCACAAAGAGGATTAGTAACAACAAAATAAAGATACGCTGCGTTAACAGAAGTAATTGAAGCTGAAAATCCCAGCAATCAGAAAGAAGAGACTCTGCATAAACTAATAATTTTCATGTTGTTAGTAAGATTGTGTATACATAAGAAAGAAATAATATAATGCCAACAAAGGCAGGCGAAAGCGTTTTTATATTAATTAAAGAAGATGCGTGAATGTGGTGTGAAGATCACACCAAAAATAGGTGTAAATAATGAAGTCAGTTGGCTGACGAAGATAGAAGGCAGAAAGATAATCGGAATATTTATAAATGAAAATAGGGAAAAATTGGACCAATGACGACAGTAAGCTGACACAACAGGTAAAATGGTGAAAAAACGGTGTGTTATTCCATCACGTCCCATCTTGCTTAAGGCAGATCGTCGATTAACAGAGAAACATTATCAGATACTGCCATCAATACAGATGAAGGAATCTGTTAAGAGATCACATTGTTGCCTACTGGTAGGTTATAATTAAAAGAGCGTTTTAATTATGTGTGTAACAAAGCAAAGTAACAGCTGTCGAACATATAAATTTAGCATACTAACCCATATGATAATTGAGTCATATGAAGATAGAGCTTACAAAGGTTGCCCGGTTTTCTAAATAAAGTAACATCTGCGACAGTGAAGTAAATTGCACTCTTGTCCTAAATGTGACTATTTTCAAAATAAAAGTTGACTTTCAGAACACAATAGCTATGGTTTATAAAAAAGTTTCGAAGTTCGTGATCCAAGCTTAATGATGAAATAACTAGTAAAAGTGAGCTAGAGTAATGTCACAATCTTATGAAGTGGCGTATTATCAATGATAATTTAGAAAAAACTAATACTTTTCGAAATAACAGATTTTAAAAGAAAAAATTCTTTCAGATAATTTCTCAATTAATTATATAAATAATCGATGGAAAATAAAAATGTATTTTGTCCTCCCTTAGATATAAGTTGAGAGCAGAAGTATAGGCTGTTTATGTTTCTCAGAGATATGAAGTCTTCATGAAAGGCAGCATACAAACTGTAAGTAGAAGAAATGAAAAAGGCCACAATCTTGGAGACTTCTCTCCTTCTCCTTTATGTTGTAGAGTGTCCAGTAGAACACCAACTTTAGTGACTTCCAATCCTCTACCTTAAATGTTTTAGTGAAAGAGGACACACATAGCAGTGCCTGTGCTGTGATTAAATGAAAGAGTACTGAGAAGCTGTAAAAGATCGAAATGTATTGGTGTGTTTCTCTCTCAGGTAACAAAGGTAAATACTGAAAATTCTGAATCATAAAATTAATTATTTGATAACTGAAAATTTTATTTCATATTTCTATGTTATTTTACGTACATCACTGTAAGAACACTATATATACATACATACACACACACACACACACACACACACACTCACACACACACACACACACACACATATATATATATATATATATATATATATATATATATATATATATATATATATCTGTGTGTGTGTGTGTGTGTGGTGAATTGGTTAATTCTGTGGCTGTAGTATTAAGGAAAATTTAATTAAAATCCATTTCATTTAAAGGAGATCATCTTCAGTAACATCACTTGTTTATAACATTTAATTTTGTTGAAAAATAATTTGTTTCAAAAATAAATTCAGGATGATGACGCGAAACAAGCGCTATACCATTGTGATGGGTATAGAGGCGGGTGAGTGTGCTGGGGTTTACCCCAGTTCCAGCAGCTCCATCTCATTATAACGCGCCTATGCTTAACATACAAAGGACTGCACCACAATCTGAGAGTGAAATTAAAAATTAAAATAAATTTTCCAAATTTCGTCGGTGTGTGCTTAAGTACATTAATGTTAACATTGTTAAGTCACAGAATGAAAGAACGAAAATCTTAGGTGAAGTATATGATCTTAAGGAAAAATGTGGTGATTTATTTTCCACTTTCAAGGCGAGCAATTAACTCCTGGTGATTAGAAGTCAGAGTGATAGACCATTTTACTTGGAACTTGCTGCAGAAGTCGCCTCTGATGTGTTTATAATGTTGTTTCCGATAGTATTATTACTTACAATACTGAGACATTTTGTGCATGTGAACGTCATATATAAATCAGTTAAAACTGAAGACTTTTACTTACAGCCATAGTTTCTGATCCTGCTGAGTAAATAACAAGCAGAAACATTTGTCAGTGAGCACAAGGAGTAATGTGGAGCTGTAGACTGGAAATAAGGGTCAGTATATCTGTTTTGTATATAAAAAACGCCTTCTGGTGTTCCACTGGTCAGATTCTCCCAGAACGCCTTTCGCCTTTTTTCACTTTAAGGCATCATAAGCGGGGTAGTTCTTCGCGTTTTATTTGGCATCTGCGTTTCCTCCCATCCGGCCCATGCTAGAGGTCGCGCTAGCGCTCTGTTTAGGAAACATAAACACGTTTTCTGAGTTTCGAACATTTTTTGGAAAACTTTTCGTTTTGTTTGTCCTTGTTGTTGTCATGCACTATTAGTCTTCTGTCACTAACGTAGACATTTGATCGAAAACTGTAACTTTAAGACGTTACAACTTTTAGTTCACTGTGTATCCCATGTTCAGATGAGAGGAAGCGCAGATGGCAACTATAAAAGAGCTGTCCCATTGATGATGCAATAAAGCAAAAAGGAGACGAAACGCATCTGGGAGAATAAAAACAGAGCAGCAAGGGAAGAGGTTTATTTATTTACGAAACAAATATTTCTCTGCTTGCTGCAGAGGATGGCCACGCAAACAGACTCATTATGGTCGATATGTTCTCTATCGCTTTTTGGTTGATCTCAAAAATACTTTTCAGGCTCCTGTAAAGGGTATAGGCTGGTGGAAAGCTGGCACAGACAGTTTGTCTCTTTCATAATGATGTAACGAAGTAACACATATTTAATTACTGTCTGCCACCCAACAAGTGGTTCTTGGGCTGTGTAGCATTTCGCCAGAATTGATCAAACAAGAAACGATTATGGATTATAGTTTTTTGGTAAACGTGGAACGGCGTATTTTTTAATTTGTTTTTATTTGTGGACTGGTGCTTTTGATGGAAGTTTTTGAAGACTGCTTTCGGCTAAGGGTTGCTGCAGAATAATTTTCTTCGTTTTGTGATTGCTTAGGAGCTGTTACAAATGCTATACTTGACAGTGAATGAAATCTTCTACAACAATTCACTAGTCCTTAACTTAGATTGTTGCTGAATACTACTTTCACCGGTCTGACAGTGATACCTAAATTTCACAACCCATGATTATTAGTAGGGTTTTTGTACACTACTGGCCATTAAAATAGCTACACCAAGAAGAAATGCAGATGATAAACGGGTATTCATTGGAAGGATATATTATACTAGAACTGACGTGTGATTACATTCTCACGCAATTTGGGTGCATAGATCCTGAGAAATCAGTACCCAAAACAACCACCTCTGGCCGTAATTACGGCCTTGATACGCCTGGGCCTTGAGTCTAACAGAGCTTGGATGGCGTGTACAGGTACAGCTGCCCATGCAGCTTCAGCACGATACCACAGTTCAAGAGTAGTGACTGGCGTATTGTGACAGTCCCCCAGCCAAAACATCACACCACACAAAATCCAGAGAGAAGCAATTCGTAGTAAACATGTCGAGTCGGTTTTTTCCAGCAGCTGGCATAACATAAAGAGAGTTTTGAAGGACTAGGCTAATACGTTGGAACCATGCTCGGTATATAAGAAACCCGAATAACGTGTTCGCTGAGTGATTTAATGAGCCTCATTTGCACACAACTGGATCAAAGAGTAGGTGTGCTAATTTCATGAGGACGACAGGTATCGACAGCAAACAAAGCTTCAGCGTCAACCTAGTCTGTTGATGGTGGCATAGCATAATTTCAAAGAAGAAACAGACCAAACGGGCATCGACATAATTCAATGGTGAAAGTTGAAAATTCGTGTATGACCAGGTTTCGAACTCGAATTTCTCACTTAATGTTAGACGTTGCCTTAACTGCCTCGGTCACCTGGACACGCTTCCGGCTGACCGAAATTCTCGGCCGGTCACAAGCTAGTAGCGTCCTCTATCCATTCACTTACTTGAAACTTCCTGGCAGATTAAAACTGTGCGCTGGACTGAGACTCTAACTCGGGACCTTTGCCTTAGGACACGAGGTACTGGCAGATCTGAAGCTGTGAGGACGGGTCGTGAGTCGTGCTTGGGTAGCTAAGATGGTAGAGCGCTTGACCGCGAAAGGCAAAGGTTCCGAGTTCGAGTCTCGGGCCGGCACACGGTTTTAATCTGCCAGGAAATTTCATATCAGCGCACACTCCGCTGCCGAGTAAAAATCTCATTCTGGAAACATCCCCCAGGCTGTGGCTAAACCATGTATCTGCTCATCCTTTCTTGCAGGAGTGCTAGTTGTGCAAGGTTGCGGAAGAGCTTCTGTGAGGTTTGAAAAGTAGGAGACAAAGTGCTGGCAGAGTTGAAGCTGTGAGGACGAGTAGTGAGTCGTGCTTGGGTAGCAGAGCTGGTAGAGCAGTTGCCCGAGAAAGGCAAAGGTCCCGCGTTCTAGTCACGGTCTGGCACACCGTTTTAATCTACCAGGAAGCATCATATGAGCGCACACCCAGCTGCAGACAGGAAATCTCATTCTGGATTCACCTACTTGCTTGCTGTGAGTCCTGTATTCGCGCAAGAGGTATGGAGCGTGTTGTGCATCCGCACTAAAGTTATCAAGGCAAGCATGTCGACATGTATATTAAATATATGCGTGATTTGTGTTCTGTTTTATTTGTCTGATAAAATAGACATCGTCCATTTATACAGCATGTATCAGAATTGTAAAATTCTTGATTTACAGGAACCGCTGAATACAAAAATAGATTCATATTAGCGTCTACATATGTGTTCGATACTACTAATATTTCTATTGTAATTCATGTGTAAGGACGTAGTTTTTCCCAACTGCAGCTACGTAGCTATTCAGTCATATGCCGGTTCTATGTAATGAATATCTGATTATTTTACAATTATTGTTTCTGGATTGTTTGTAAGGCGTAGGAACTTGGGGAAGAAGGATACTCACAGATATTGTGCTGGCAAGGGCTTTCTTCGACAAACTACTTTTATTAAACCATAATTATCTTCTTCAACAAATAACAAAATAGCCATTTCGCGAACTGAATTAAAATATGTAGTCCAGTTATAGTTACTGAAGCATGGACATTAGATCAACACATTTCTAAACTAAAAGTTCCTTAGCACAGTAACAAAACAATTTAAAATTCAGCTACTCCAGTAACACTAAAATTAGGTGCACAATAAGAACACAATCAATTCACAACATTTGATCTCTTAGACAAAAAATACAGTAATTATAAATTGAAAATAGCTTGCGAACAGTCCCACTTAACCCAACCAACAAAATGAGAGAAACAGCCCTCGGATTGCCGTGGGCATTCTCACGTTTACCTTTAAATGTATAGCACCTCCACTAGCCATTTTCTTCACCAACTACTCACTATTAGCAACACTCCTACCAACCATCTAAAATATTACTTGTTCAAAACTAGCAACTGTAATTTTCTGTACAACAATCTATTCAGAATTGGTTACGCTGGTAGCGTAATAATCACAAACGAAATTGAAACAGCTTTCGTTTCGAGAGAACAACTGCGTTGCCAGCGTACAAGAAAAAGTAGTAAGCTCACGCATCACGTTGTGCACACCGCCCTTTCTCCTGGAATACGACTGACAAATCGCTACTCTCGGTGCACATTGCTTGTGTCTTCTCACCGTGCACTAAAGAGAACTTAAATCAAATCAACCGACCAATATGTCACTGTTGCACATTTCTGCTACTGCTGTCTTCCGGAATGGGCAGATGATATTTTCACGAAATGTGATACTACGTCTCCAAACTCATAGTTCTACACGTCAACTTGATTAGTCGCTTGGTTGCCACTTCCTCCAATGATTTAAGGAATTCTGAGGGAATGCTATCTGTTCTTTATGTTTTACTTGTTCACAGGTTTTTCAAAGATCTATTAAGCAGTAATAATAAACTTCTTATGTCTTTCATGTGAACTCCCGTTTTCTCCAGATATCAGACAAGTCCTCCTCGTTTTAGGGACTTTCAATGTGGCCCTTCCCTTACCCCCCTCTCGTCTTATCCGACCAGTTTGCTTTACAATCTTTATATTGATGCACTTGCTTTTAATCTCACTGAGTTTCTTTAAGTTTCCTGTATGCTGATTCAGCTCATCAGACTATAATTTGTTTTATGATTCTTTCACACATATCCTGCAGCCAGTTCACCTTCGCATCCTAGAACTTTTTGTTTATTTCAGTTCCGTGTGGCTTATATTTCAGTGTCCCTACATATCCCTAAATAATTTTCCACTCTTTTATTTCGCCGATCAGATTTACTATTTCTTCTGTTACACAAGGTTCTTAACAGTTACCTTCCTTCAGCCTACGCTCGTAAGTCCAACTAAAGTGATTGCTTTTTTTTTAGAAATGTCCATTCCTTATCAGCTGAACTGCCTACCGTGCTATTCATTATCGCAGCATAAACTTCAAATACATCTGATAATTACTCAGTATCACTGTATCTCACTACTTTGCACAATGAGTCCCTGGACAAGTGTGCTTAACTTAAGCCTAATTTTCATCACCTCTAGCTTGTGTTCCGTGTCTACAGATGGCCTTACAACGCAGCATCTGATTTCTGAACGTTTGTGTGACTATGATGTAGTCCATCTGATACCGTCCTACATCTCCAGACCTTTTTCAAATATACGTCTTCCTATTGGGATTTGTGTCGTTGTATTGTCTATCCCTAGCTGAACTTTACTGCAGAACTCAATTAGCTTTTCTTCCTCCCATTCCTGCTACCAAGTGCATATTGTGCAATAACTGTCTTCTGTTCCTTCCCCTAATTCTACCTCCCAGTCTTCCATGGTGCCGGCCGAAATGGCTAAACGGTTCTAGGCGCTTCAGTCTGGAACCGCGCGACCGCTACCGTCGCAGGTTCGAATCCTGCCTCGGGCATGGATGTTTGTAATGTCCTTAAGTTAGTTAGGTTTAAGTAGTTCTAAGGTCTAGAACCTCAGATATTAAGTCCCATAGCGCTCAGAGCCATTTGAACAATTTTTCTTCCATGGTTATGAAATTATTATTTGCTTTCACTTACTACGTTATCCGTTCAATATCCTTATACACTTCCTGTACCCGTTCATAGCCTGCGTGACGTAGGAAGAGGACAGCTGATGCAGCTTTGTGAAGACAATAATTCAATTTTTCTCAAAATGACATTGTCTGACAACAAAATGAGACAAAGTTGTCATTTATTGCACTTTGGACTGTATTACAAGTGAGAAATGCAATACACCAGAAAATTAATTTCAAGCACAAATTGAAATCATTATATATGATTGACAACTGTATCTACTCCAACTAATTTTTTACAAATGTGTATAACGCTTGTATGTGGGTGTCTGACTGTACTTAAATGTGAATCACTATGCGTAAAAAAGAACTCTGGTAGAAAAGTCTAATGGAAAAGACTATTGTACAGATAGTCAGTAAGTTATATTTTTCCTTGCCAATGGGCATTATAAGTGTAAACTAACTCGTTCAACATTACAATGAGAGAACGGTTTTGTGGTCCACGGAACAAGCTAACAATCTTCTGAAAATAACCTGAGGGAATGCTGACTGACACCGTCGAAAACCAACGCATCTCGACAGATAATGCACTCTGTCATTTTAAGTCATTTTCCAATTTGTGCCTTGGAAATTATGTGGGTTACTTGTCATAATATCGGATTTTGACGTATTTATACGGTCACATTCTCGTGAGTGATAGGAGCATGCAACACGCTGGGAAAACTCAACTTCTTCTTGTTCAATTTGCTGAACATTTTAGTCTGCATACCTCATAAGGTACAAATTCCTAATCAATAAAGGCTGGAAGTTCTCACATACTATGTATTCTATTGATAGGTTAACTAACAAACTTTTTAAACTATTGGTCTATAAAAACCTAGAAATATTATTGCTTCACTTTTTTCCAAATTCTGCACCGTAATACCATCGTCAATGCTATCTGATACCATGTCCGAAACACCTGCTTGTACTTTTAGGATGATAGGTTCAGGGCTCATATCCGTCTGGAACACACTATGAAAATGTTCCTTCTGAAACTTCTCAGTGGACCCACATGATTGTTTCACGCACAAGCGATTCAAAGTCTGTTATCTTAAAAGTTTAGTTTTTTTATCTCAGTTACCTTTTAATCTGTGCCCAAATGAGTTATATCGGTTTATACTGACATGATATTTCAGTAAACGTGAAACTGCATGACGACATTCACGTGCAAGAAAGTTAAATTTGTATGGTCCATCACTTGACTTTTATAAATTTACGAGCTACAGAAGTTCGGCACTAGTCTGGTTTATACAATGCGGAATATTTTTATTCCTAAGCCAGAGCACAATATGCGCTTTCCTGGTTTTTGTTTTCGTGTTTTGTCTGTAACAGCTGAATGACAATAGTCATGGTAATTACAGTGACTGACTTCTAAAAAAGATATGGCAAGAATTGTTCATTGAACCATTTCTTCAAACTGATGGCGATAAAATCTGAATAAGAGTCACTGTTGTTGATCTTACACCCAAATACAAGTTTACTCTCAACAACAAACCTAGAAGATGAGAATAATTATCTTAGAACCCTTTCCAATGGGAACCATAAAACCACCAGCATCATCACTTATTTTCCAGCAGGTAGTCATGAAACGATCCTGATTCACCGATGTTTCATCGAGGTACTACACTTCTAAACAACCTCTTTCTCTTATACCGTGCCCCTTGATAATGCATGTGGTTCGTGCTGCACCTATGTCAGTTCTTTCAATCAAAAACACTCTTCTTAACACATTTGGAACAAATATCTCTTACAATTCATTGCATTGACGAAGCGCTACCTTTGAAGCCAATTTTCTCATGCATAATTTAACAAGGTTTTGTGATGTCGTGTATTCACTCCTTGTATACATTTCAAACACGGACCGTTTTAATATATCGTTGTCAAAAACCAATCATTTGTGCTATAGCTGTCTTGTGGTTTCGATGTTTTTCAGGCAAAAGGAAACCAAATTTTCGTGAGATTTCTGTAGCTTTGACACCTTGATTTATTATTCTCTGAACAGTTCTCTTACCGACATGTACCTGTGCAGTTCGTTTCTGTATCTTCCGAACGTCAAAAATAGGAATACCACCTTAAGATCCACGTTTGAAATAATTGTAAATGCGATAAAAAACTTACTCGCCTGCTTCTGGAGCTTTCACGTTTATTTCCGTCACCTGGCATATTTATTAAGAAATCGCACTAAAATATTTACAGGGAGACATTCACAGCTATACTGCAAAAAGAAGTAGCGTTGAAAATTGAATGAATAATCGGTCGCTCCGAGAATGAAGTGCATTGTCGTCGAGTGCAACAACGCGAAATGCGGGAGAGAGACTCTCGCAGTCTAGTTGTAACACGCGGCTTGGCGCTGGCAGAATGAATCTTATTTTCTGCTTGCAGCTGATGGAAGGGGATTCGCAGAACGGCTGAAATTTTGGGCCGCCGTCGAATTATATGAAAGGGAGACATAGTCAACCACCATGTCGCTTGCCGAATGAAATCATAACATTAATACAATGAGAATGGTAGCATTAAATCGCAAAGAAAAATCATGTACGGCTGCCAACATAAACACGTAGGTGTCGCGTCGGGATCGTGGATCTGTTGAATCCCCGCCAGTGGTTCAACGACTTCAGAGAAATCGACCAGCAAAGAATCTGCAACTACGAAATACGAGAGGCACTTCTTGAAAGAATCTTGTTACTCTATGCTCATACGATGCATGACTCAAGAGCATAATCAATGAGCGAGGTTAAAACTTACAAGTTTTATGTTTGAAAAACAGGCATAATTATCAAGAAATATCGTCAGCTGAAAAGAAACTTTATTTTAATAGGATTCTCCTGCAAGTGAATTTCAATGGATAATGGTACCAGCGAGTAATTTTGGAAGGAGATATGTAATGTACATGTCAGTGTTCAGCTTAGGTGGCTAGTGAAGCTCGGAATTTTCTGTTTAATTTACGCCAACAAAATTAGCATAGAACGTTAGCCAGAATTTTGTTACTTCTTTCTGTCTGTGTGGCTTCCCCCACCGTTCAGCCTAATTCCAAAGACGCAAAGAGATATACAGCGAGTGAAGAAGTGGATTTCTTGTGAATTAAATTTTCTCACTGGATGATTTCTCTTATCAGTGGCATCAGTCGTTAATAAGATAAATAATATGTGACTGCTTTCCTTGAGGATTTTTTTTTACATGTAATGAGTATTTTGACAATCCAATATCAAGCTCCTTGTTTAACCATAGCAATACCAACGTGTTTTCCATAACGCACATTACCAGAGGGCTAGTTTATCCCCACCTTAAAAAACTGAAAAAAGGCAAACTTCGTTAATTGTTGCAGACGTGGTAACAACACACTGCTTAATGAGAGATATTGATGTTCAAGTAAGGTCCTGAACCTGAAAATATTGAATATGAAGTTCACTGGGAAAGTGACATCTACTAGTAACATTCAAATTTTTGGGTTATGTTTGAGTGAAAAAACAACATTCAAAAAATCTGGCAGAAGACTTAATTTAAAAAAAATATTTTTTCAGAAATTTGAAATGTAATGTATCTGGTTAGATTAAAATACTTTCATAAAATGTGCATAATTTACTCCTCCCCCCCCCCCTCTCCCTCTAGCGGTTGGTATCGCTAAGGTTAATGCGTTGATAATTGTAGTTGTAATGGTTTACTTAAAGCTGTAACCTTAATCGTCGAGATATTGCAAAAAAAATGTATTTGTTGCAACAAATTGCTGATTCAAGTGCATTGTGTAAAGTATGTTGAATTACCTGGAATATGTCTTGTAAAAGACTGCGACCAATTTCCTTTGTGGAGGCCTCTAGAAAATAAAAGTCATTTATTGTATTAAAACCTTTCTCTCCTGCAATCCAATACCTACCGCTTCCCTGCTTCATTCAGGTGCTGCCATGGAATAATTTAAGAATAAGAATATGGTAAACATTATTTCATTGGTAGAACAGTAGGAAAATGTGATCAGTCTGTGAAAGACATTGATTACAAAACACTCATGGGACGTACAACAGACCTGTACCAAATACGAGTAATTAAGGATAGTCAATATATTCAAAGTTTAGTGGGACACTCTGTCCCTGCAACTAGATCACAACTGCGGGTTAATGTCAAAACAGGACTTGAATATAAGTTCCACAGACATTAAACAAAAAGCATTAATATGCATACATCTGCACTGGTTATTCTGCTCTCATAGAAACAAGACAGAGCCAAGCTGCAAAAAGGCTACCCACATGTATAACCGAAGCAACAGTAGGACTTAACTGTTTGACCACAAGCCTCTTCCACGTAAATCACGTTAATTACTTAAATAAACTGACGGGACCCAAAACTCAGTTAAAATGATAATTGAAATTAAAACCTTGATTTTTTAAAGAAATCAAATAACTCAGTACTGAGTTTTCCCAAAGACTTACATCACACGCCCAAAAGGGCCTTACAAAAACAGAAATACTGAGTCTATTACTTCCTAATCCGGCCTCCCACCCGCCGTGGCACAATACAAAAAGGAATAACAACGAACTACTCAACTTAGTGCTGGAACGGGAGAGCACTGGACGCCGACTTTTCCCGTAGATCCGTCCAGCTCCGTGTGCGACACGCCACTCGACACCACACAACCCCCGGGAGGAAGACATGACGCAGCAGATATGATACGACGAGGGCCATAGTCGATGGCGTCAGTAGGACCACGAGCGCGCCCTTAAGGAAGCCGTCAGGCTCACAGGGTGTCGATATCGATGGAGACGTAGGTATTCTCGGTTTCTTCCGTAGACCGGTGATTTGGCGAAAACAGCACACCTTAATCGTGTGGAATGTTTAGGGGTGTCGACGCGATACATCATTCCAAAGAGTGGTAGGGTTTCTGTATAGTGATACCGAGTACAGGATCTAACCGTATATTTTCTAGATTGCCCTGTCTTTCTTGTAAGTGAAAAAACTCTGTTGGCACCCACCTATATAGGGAGGATTGATCATCACGATAAAATAAGAGAAATCAGGGCTCGCACAGAAAATTATAAGTGCTCCTTTTTCCGGTGCGCCGTTCGAGAGTGTAACGGTAGAGAGACAGCTTGAAGTTGAAACTTCCTGGCAGATTAAAACTGTGTGACGGACCGAGACTCGACCTCGGGACCTTTGCCTTTCGCGGCCAAGTGCTCTACCATCAGTGCTACACAAACACGACTCACGCCCCGTCCTCACAGCTATACTTCTGCCAGTACCTCGTCTCCTGTGGAGCTTTGAGGACGGGCGTGAGTCGTGCTTGGGTAGCTCATATGGTAGAGCACTTGTCCGAGGAAGGCAAAGGTCCCGTGTTCGAATCTCGGTGAGGCATACAGTTTTAACCTGCCAGGAAGTTTCATATCAGCGCACACTCCGCTGCAGAGTGGAAATGTCATTCAGCTTGAAGGTGGTTCACTGAACCCTCTGCTAGGCACTTTATTGTGAATAGCAGAGTAATCACGTAGATGTAGATGAGGGGCGAATGATGAAGAATTTGCTGGAATATAAGTGTCTTGCATTATTTACAAGAAATGATAGTAAGAGTGGCACAGAAAGAAATAAAAGCAGATTGATTTCCCATTACTAAATTACTAAGCCGTTCTGTATATTGCAGGCAAGAACAATTAAACACAGATCTATTGCACTTCTTATATGCAATTGACAACAAGATTTTACAACTTGAATGACCAACTATTAAAAACCTCGGATAACTACAGCAACAAGAAATTTTTAAAACAGATATATTCTAAAAAATTGTAATGTAGAATAAATTCGGAATTATTTCATTACATGTCACCACACAAACAAAATAAGACACAATACATTTATTGACGTTCACTGAAGTTGTTTAAAAAATAAAGGACTAGAAACTCGTTTGGCAACCAAACAAACAGTCTCTTAGACTGATTTGACAAAACTCTTGGGATAGGGATATGCTCATATATAGATGGCTGTAGTATTGCGTACATAAGGCAGAAAACGGCAGTGCATTTGCGGAGCTATCATTTATACTCAGGTTATTCAAGTGAGAAGGCGTCCCTCGTGATTGTGGGCGCACGACAGGAATTATCAAACTTTGAATGTTGAATGATTGTTGCAGCTAAACGCATGGGACATTCCATTTCGGAAATCATTAGGAAATTCACTATTCCCAGATCCACAGGGTCAAGAGTGTGCCGAGAATACTAAATTTCAGGTACAACTGGTACAACTGGCTCTAAGCACTATGGGACTTAACATCTGAGGTCATCAGTGCCCTAGACTTAGAACTATTTAAACCTAATTAAACCTAAGGACATCACACACATCCATGCCCAAGGCAGGATTCGAACCTCCGACCGTAGCAGCAGCGCGGTTTCGGACTGAAGCGTCTAGAACCGC
The DNA here is from genome assembly GCF_021461395.2 of Schistocerca americana. Classification (NCBI taxonomy): domain Eukaryota; kingdom Metazoa; phylum Arthropoda; class Insecta; order Orthoptera; family Acrididae; genus Schistocerca; species Schistocerca americana. Next base: position 132,402,168 of record NC_060122.1, on the reverse strand, counting down.
TCGGCCACAGCGGCTGGCTTTCAGGCACAACCTGCCACTACAGACAATGCAGTAGCCGACAGTCTTCACTTAATGAGCGAGGGAAGCGGCATTTGCGTAGAGTGTCAATGCTAATAGACAAGCAGAAATCAATGTGGGACGTACGACGAACGTATCCATTAGGAGAGTGTGGTGAAATTTGGCATTGATGGGCTATGACAGCAGACGACCGACGCGAGTATATTTGCTAACAGCACGATACCGTCTGCAGCACTTCTGCTGCTCTCGTGACCACATCGGTTGGATCCTAGACGACTGTAGAACCGGGGCCTGGTAAGATGAGTCCCTATTTCAGTTGATAAAAGCTAATGGCAGGGTTCGAGTATGACGCAGACCCCATGTTGTCAACAAGTCACTGTGCAAGCTGATGATGGCTCCGTAAAGGTATGAGCTGTGATAAATGAGACAGACTGGGTCCTCTGGTCCAATTGAAGTAATCATTGACTGGAAATGTTTACGTTAGTCTACTTGGAGAACATTTGCAGCCATTAAGGACTCCATGTCCCCAAACAAATACAGAATATTTATAAATGACATTGCGCCGTGTCACCGGGCCACAATTGTTCGCGAATGGTTTGAAGAACATTCTGCACAATTCGAACGAACGATATGGCCAGCCAGATCGTCGCCCGATTTCAATTCCATCTTATGTTTATGGAAGGTAATCGAGAGATCAGTTCACGCACTAAAACCCGCTACAGTTTCGCAATTATGGACGGTTAGAAATTTCTGCAGGGGACTTCAGACATGTTGAATCTATGCCAAGTCGTCGTGTTGCTCCACGCCGCGTAAAAGCAAGGCCACACGATACCGCGAGGTATCCCATGACTTTTGTAACCACAGTGGATTTAGTCAAAGAGAAGCAATTTATATCCTAATAAGACATTAATATTTCTCCTTCTGTACGAAAGATGGTGCTGCATTTCTGATGACTTCATCGGCAAAAGTTCTTTAAACCCCAACTTGCTTACTTCCCTTTTGTGCTTGTGAAAAACTCGTCACGTCAGTTGCGTTCAAAATATGGTTCATATGGCTCTGAGCACTATGGGACTTAAAATCTAAGGTCGTCAGTCCCCTAGAACTACTTACACCTCACTAACCTAAGGACATCACACACACCCATGCCCAAGGCAGGATTCGAACCTGCGACCGTAGCACTCACGCAGTTCCGGACTGAAGCGCCTAGAACCGCACGGCCACCGCTGCTGGCACCTCAGTTGTGTGAACAACGCATTGTACACCCACATAAAACAGGAAAGTGTAATTGCAACACCCACATAAAACAGGAAAGTGTAATTGCAACTGAGCCATGGTAAAATTTGCTGTTTTGGAGAGCGCACAGCAGCGCATAGTGTGAAGTAGTCGCCCTCCGTTTCTGGTGGTGGCGCCGCTGTGGCAATCGCAGCTTTGGTGTCTCCCTCTGGTGTGAAAGGGGAAAGGTAGCCTGTTCACGTGCATTAAAGGGGGGCACCATGAGCTTGCTAGGCGCTTCTCCTGAATCACCTTGACCTTTTTGTTGCATGGTGTAACCAGTGGCTCCTGAAAATCAATCCTTCCAAGATCCAGGCATTCATCGTAGGTCGTACCACTCGCTCCTTCCGGCTCCTGGATTTCTCCCTTACTGTCTGCCTCACCCCCACCCTCACCTACCTTGGCCTCACCATTGACTGTCACCTCACCTGGATCCCTCATCTCCACTCCATCCAATCCAAAGCCCACAACTGACTCCTCAAACTCCTCTCTGGCTGGACATGGGGGTGGCACCCCTCTACCATCATCCACACCTACAAATCCTTAATCCATCCCATCCTCTGTTATGCCAGTCCCGCCTGGATATCTCCCCCCCCCCCCAAATTCTATAAGTCCCTCCAGATCCTTGAGCGTCATGCACTCTGCCTCGCCTTTCGTATACGCCTCCCGTGCCGCATGCGGATCCTCTAAGACCTCATTCCTTTCCCCTATCTGCTCCTGTTCCTCAAACATATCCGCATCGTCTACACCTCCCACCGCCTTGATCCCTCTCACCCCCTGGTTGCTCCTCTCCTCTCTCATCCCCGCCCCCTGCCACGTCTTCACTGTTGTGTGCCCCCTACCCTCCATCTCTACACCCTTCATCTCCTTTCCCAAGGTGGATTCCATCAACTCCCCCTCCCGGATGATGCCCTCTCTCCCTCCATTTATCCCTCCTATCAACTCTGATCCTCACTCCCCCTCCTTCCCTCTGTCCTTTTCCCAGGCTCCCTTTGGCCCCCCCTTCCATCCTCTTTTTCCCCACCTACCCTCTCTCTGCCCCCTTCTCTCCCCCGAGTCCTTTTGCATTTCCCTCCTCTGCCTCTTCTCATTCCCTCTTGCGTCTGCCCTCCCCCCGTATGAGTCCTCACCCTACTTGGTTCCCCCCCTTTCGTTTTTTCCTCTCCTCCCTCCTGGTTATTTCCCCCTCCTCCAGGTCGCCCCCCCCATCTGCCTTTGGCTCGGGAATGTCATCATTGTGCCGCCATTTTCGTGCAGTGTTTTACAGTGAGTGTTTTACAATGAGTGTTCCGTGTTGTGTCTTTTGGGAAGTGTTGCGAACGGCCATCATACTGTCGCTGGGTGTGATTTTTTCTCTCTTGTGAACAGAAACCAGACTTTCGCCATGTTTTTTTAATTGTGTGTCTCCTATGTTACTTGTCTGATACCTGTGTATTTTATTAACATTGCCAACCCCTTTGATTTCTGTTTTAACTTTCCGCATTTTTCCGCCATTTTACTCTTTAAGTCACCGTTTTATCGCCTGTTTTTCTTGTTTCTTTTCTTCTTCCGTTTTTAAAAACCTCTGTAGGCTGTAGAGCAGCGCACTAAGCTGCTGCCAGCCCGCCCCCTTCGGGGGAATTGAAAATCAATAAAGAATGAAAAAAGAAACTCGCTAGGCGACGAGTCTGGGTAGTTGATCAGCCAGGTCGGTGTGGGGAAGTCAGTGTCTGTTTGTCGTCCAGAGTGCGAGTATGTGTTAGGCCGCCAGTCTGCTCGAGTTTGTTCAGCAATTGGCGGTTGGATCGATCGGTTGGTTGGACGCGGACTGTGACACAAGATGACTTGTCCGTCTTGAGCGCCGGCGCATGTGAGGTCGCCACGTCAGTCCAGTAGCCCTCGCCGTATAGCGAGGGGTAGTGGCTTCGCGGCCGACACGAGGGCAACAGGAGTCAACCCACGACATCGGTCTGGGCGGCGCGAGCTGCGACGCCTTGACACGGGAGATCGGCGGGCCTTCCTGCGTCCGTTAGAGCGGCTGGCAGCGAACGGTTAAGGAGAGCGTTTTGGGCGTGCTGCGCCAGGTCTTCGCCAAACGTCACAGTTTATTTAAAGTTAAGTGATTGGTGATATGTTGTTTCATTTACTTGTTAAATTCTACTTGTGTTCTTGATCAGTCTCTCGACCCCAGCTTGCTCGTCCGTCTGTCGTCCGCGTTTGTTAGGCGGTTAGTGTCAGACAGACAGACAGACAGACACAGTCGGTCTGTCGGTCTGCCGTACGTTAATACCTGCCTCTGTCATGTTTGTCGGATTCGGTGTTAACGAATTTATTGCTTGAAGGGTAACGGCTGAATTCCTGAAATATGTTTTTATCTTACCTATCATCTTGATAGGCGGTATATGTGTAATGTAGAGCATATTTGTATATTTTATATAAGACTGCATTCCATAGATTTTTATTTAAATGGTCATTTTAGTATATAATGTTGCCACCCTTCCACCGTAAGAGTTTTTTTTAATCAAGTTGCACCTTCGGTAGAAAGTTAATTTTGTTAATGTTAGTGTTTTGTACCATTTCCATCCCTCCTATGGGGTGCATAGCTTATGTACTTGTGTGAGTTGTTAAAATTTTTAGTTTAAAGTAATCTGGTGTGTTGCAATGTAATCATTCAGAGGTTGTTGTGAGCGGTCGTGACTATGGCCGTGTCAACAGGGAGCGGCAAGGTTCTCAGCCCAAAAGCTCATACTGTCAAATTTGTTCTTTCTGTCTCTGAATAAATTGTAACTTGATATTTAGAGGATGCTTTCTGATTATAATTTTAAATCTGTTAAAAAATGGGCTTTTAGGAATAAAATTTCCATATGTTGAAAGAAATTTAATTTGTTTTCACCAGTTACTCTCTGGCTACTACTTCCACGCTCACATAGTGTGATTAAATGTGTTAATGTTCTTGTTGAATCGCTAGTAAATAAAGTAAATTCTTAAGAAAACGTTTTGAAAGTAAATTCACGGTTCAGCAACGATTCTATTAAACCAAATTTTGTGCAGTGCGCATAAAAGGAAGGCACAAATATAAATAGACCTCCTTACGGTACTTCACTTCCCTTGCACCTCTTTGTGTTGTCTGTTTCCCTCTATAAGTGTCCCTTTGAAATGTTCTGAGTCACAACTATGGCAGTGATCATTGCTCTGATGATTAAACGTGTCATGTCGGACATTAGGTATAGACTTGTACTCTGCCCAGTCCACCAGCTTTTCTGTAAAAAAAAAGTCGTTTGTTCCCTAGATCCATCTAAACCTGCTGTATCTAGTGTCGTTCAGGAAAGGAGGCATCAATGAAACCCTGCGTCTGCTGAATCCAAAAGTAGGAGGAAAACTAGATTAACCAGTAGAGACAATATGGCATTAAAGAAAAGTGTTCGACTGATACAATAAATTTGCTGTTATCAGCAACAATGTATTTTATTTGCACTAAGCATTTGAGAAGTTCAATCCACAACCATCAGATGGATACATGTGAATTAATACCACATGTACGCATTTTGTTCACGACCTTGCGGTAACCTGTGGCACTTCTAATAGAAGAAGACAAATACAAAACACTATTTTCGTACACAGCTCATGTTACTTGGGTCATGTAATAAACTAGTGTTCTGTTATTTTATTCTGACATGAAACACAATTTATAGGTTACGATATTTTTCTCTTCTCTGTAGAACCAAAGACACTTCTCTGTAGGCATTTATCTCTTTATTTATCTTTTAATTTCCTTCCTTCAGTACATTCTGTTCAATTCTCCCAGTTAGGGAGCCATTTTCCTCTACATTTCGCTAGATTATGAATGCTAGGTGAAGGAATATTACAGAGAACACTTTACCGCCAACCTCAGAATGAATAATTACAAAATTAATGTATGAATTTATTTTACTGCATTATAACGGAACTGAAAGAAGATACTATCATGTATGTTACAAGAACCAGTAGAGACGCAATACGTTACGTCCCACTTGATGTACTAATTCTTGTGTCCTGCATAGTTCTAACTAATGACTTACGACTTAGTATATTCTAGCACTCTGCTGGTACGTAAAATTACTTGCTGTCAATATGTACGGAAATAGTATCTCACTTGGATGTCGCATTAGCGTTACAGTAACCTAGTATTTATCAGGAACTGAAATGAAACACCTCCTCCACGAATTAGACTTTTAAACATGCTCTTTAAAAATGTTCCGTTACGTAATAATTATTAAATAAATTCTTTTAATTAAAACCTTACAGTCGAGGAATTGCGCATATAGAAATGGGAAACTGTTCACACCATGTTGTATGATAAAGTGGCTCAAGTCACGATAACAATATTGTAAACATTCGAGGAACTGCTGCCCTGGTCATCAAGTCTGATACGTTAGATAGCAGTTTTCTCAGGACATGGGACATACCTGCGCGTTAGGACGTCAATAAGCACTTTCGGATTATCCAATTACAACGTTCGGGTTAAAACTTTCCAATTACGTAATTAACACAATTGATGAACACTTCCTTCATCATATCAAGTAACTGATTTCGTCTAGTGCGTGGAAAACGTCTGGATTCTTTTTTAAATATTAAGTTAATATGCTTCACTACTTCGTCGATTATCCATCTATGACATCCATTACCAGCAAAAATGTAAACTTCAGAAGCTTCTGTTACAACGTAAACAACAATACCAATATTATAAATGTGAAAGTAATTGTGTCTGATACGTTTTTACGTCTATACCACTGATCAGATTTTGATGATAGTGGGTATGGAGGTAGTTTCGACACTGAAAGAGAACTCAGAAGGCATGTATTTATTGTTTTGAAGAATATTACGCGAATAGCCTGCCACCTGACAGGTCCCTATACATTAATTCCCATGACTTACCATTGGTCCCTGCCATCATATGCTCTTTGGGCATACAGAAGAGTAGAATAACAGTAACTGCTACCCAGATGGCTAGCGTACTTATTTCTGCATTTCTGTGTGTGCCCTCTCCACTGCTAATCTTGCGAGGTGATGCCCAGCGTCACCGGCACTGGTCAGCGAGAATACCACTTTCAAACGTCTGGTTAGTAGAGCTGTGCCTCAAAGGAAGCAGATGAAACAGATTTTTATGGAGCATATTCCTTATTTTCTCCGTAACTGCCTCCTTCTTTGACCACGGGATGGTCTGGTTTGCGTGACAGGAAGTATCGTGAGGTGTCACATCGATGGTATAGGTGTAGCCCTCGGTAACACCGGGTTTCTCCGAAAACATATTCTCATAATCTGCACATAGCTGAGTCAGTTCATTTCGTTGTGCTTCAGTCAAATATTCTGACTCCATGACTTTCATGGTTATCAGTTTCCTCTTTTCCTTGCTTTTGTTGTTTTACTGTTTAGAGGCACAAAACGCGTGGGTGTTTTCAGCTCGTTAGTAAATGCGAATAAGTAGGAGGCCGAGTTGATAGGAGCTGAAGGAGTCCAGGTTGCAATAATATGCGGTACGGCACACTGCTAGAGAGAAGGATTATTATTCAAGAAACAAATAGTACAATGAAATTACTTATCTTCAGTAATTTGTAGGACTGCAGCTGCGGCTATGAACTGACAATCTCGTATAATGGAATACCATGAACTAATACAACATATTCTCAGGGACTAAGCGTGATGGACCCTCCTCAGAGAATCAATGCAAACATTACAGAACTGGTTGAGGGTCGATTATGAAAGTGCGTCTGGCTAGGTTGAAATCTAGCTAAGAAGTGAACGAGACACACTCCAGTTCCGTCGAGCTGCACAGCCCGCTAGAGTGCGCTGTGCTCGGCAGACAACGGGCTGCCAACCTTGTGTTGGCGCGGCGTTGTAGTAGTCTCTGTGGCTCTGATACTACACTTTCTGTCTTCGCTAACAAACTCTTTATAACATGCTTGTCTTGTACTTAAGTCAGAATATAAATTCATTATCTGTATGCCTTCGAATCTAAACTGAAAGCTCCGGCAATATTTACCGTTTACTTCCCGTGTCCTCAACAATGGCAAAATTACACCTCTACCTGTGGTGTCACAGCCAGACACCACACTTGCTAGGTGGTAGCTTTAAATCGGCCGCGGTCCATTAGTACATGTCGGACCCGCGTGTCGCCACTGTCAGTGATCGCAGACCGAGCGCCACCACACGGCAGGTATCCAGAGACTTACTAGCACTCGCCCCAGTTGTACGGACGACTTAGCTAGCGATGCAACACTGACGAAGCCACGTTTATTTGCAGAGAAGATAGTTAGAATAGCCTTCAGCTAAGTCAATGGCTACGACCTAGCAAGGCGCCATAGCAATTGATAGTTATCATATGAAGCACGTCTCATCAAGAACGATGTATACAAATGATGGATTCAAGTTAAGTATTCCAGAAGCTACGTACTTTTCTTTATAGCATTCATTATGTATCCAGTTTCAGACCTCACGCCATCCTGCGTGAGCTTATAGCGTTCATTTCGGCCTTCTCTAGCAATATAACACTACCCTTATTCATAAGGCTTACTTCCCCGCACAAGATGTCACACTGAATCCAGTAACTACTCGGAACGAGCTTTTCATTGCTTCATTTCCTACCGTAAACTCGACTTGCACCTGGTGCTTTATGATATGAGATTGTGCACCTATTGCACCTGTTACACGACAATTCTTCACTGGAAGTACTGGTATTCTATTATTCTGACTCAAGTACTTGTAAAGATTTGCACTCACGACATTGGTTGGCGCACCGGTATCGATTATTACCTGTATTGGTGCTCAGTACATATCTGCTTGCAATGTAGCCCGCACAACACTTTTGTCGGTTCGGTTACATTTCTGCGGTATGACTACAAGTTCATTTTCTATTTTTATTCCCTCATTGTATCTCAGCATACAAAGTTTATGGCCGTCATCAGTGAAAGTGCCCTCACTACACCATCCTGCAGCCAACAACGGAGAGCGTATTGTGGCTGTCTTTAGTTTAACGGATCAGCGTTAGTGGGTTGACAGTTGTCTGTCGCTTCCACTAATCTCACATTGTGGTTCTGGTTGTTGTTGTCGCTACTGTTGGGTTGGCCGCCCTGCCTCCCCGATGGTGTATTTTGATACTGTGCATGGCCCTGGTTTTGCGGTGGTCGGTTGTAATTCCCTGACATGTTCTGTGATTGACCTGGGTTGGCGTTCCATTGTGGCTCTGTGTTTTGTTGCCACTGTGGTGTCGGTTCATTATAATCACGCCACTGGTTTCGGTTGTTCCGCCATTGCGGATTGCCGTTACCATTATATCCACTAGTCATGCGTCCATCATGACGTCTCTTCCGATTCTGACGATTATAACCGTTGCCGTTATAACCATTGACATTGTTTGTGCCTCGATTCTGTTGCCGGTTCTCTTGCCTACTCCCGTTACCATTTGGTACTGAGTTACTACTGTTACTGTTCCTGCCATTGTAAACGGTTTTTTGTTGATTACAGCCCGCATGGTTTCACCTGCTTTCTGTTTTCATGTCTTCGATCAATAAGTCAACAGAATCCACATTTCGCCGGCCGGGGTGGCCGAGAGGTTCTAGGCGCTACAGTCTGGAACCGCGCGACTGCTACGGTCACAGGTCCGAATCCTGCCTCGAGCATGGATGTGTGTGATGTCCTTAGGTTAGTCCGATTTAAGTAGTTCTAAGTTCTAGGGGACTCATGACCTCAGAAGTCCCATAGTGCTCAGAGCCATTTGAATCCAGTCCACATTTCCAGGAATTGTTCTATATCATATTCCGGTACATTGATGAAATATTTTTTAAATTCACAGGGCAACTTCATTTTTATTAATCTGATTGTGTCGCGGTCGGACATGGGCTCGTCCCAGTACCTGGTTTTGTTTATATACTTTTCAAAATATTTGTGTAACGTGCTCACTTTAGGATTGTATATTTCTGGACTGTACAACACCTTGCGTAGTCTTTCTTGGACGCTATTGGACCAGAATTTTTACAGGAATCCACCTTCAAACTGTTGCATCGTTAGACATTTTTCGGACACGTCGGTGACCCACAGTGCCGCGTCACCTTGAATAAAGGAGACCACGAACTGTAGTCTTTGTCTTTCCGTCCATGTCCTAGGAAACACATTCCTGAAGCTCTTAATAAATACAACAGGGTGGGCATTTCGTTTTTCGCTATTGAAGGGTTGGAATGTCCTGTGATTTATCACATTGTCCTTCCTTTTGAACATCTGATTGCTAGCTTCTGTGGCATACATTACTTCATGATGTGCGCTGGTTGGTATCACATATTGTTCGTGCCCGTAATTCGCGTTAGTTTGCGGTTGCGCACTCGCGCCCTGCATACCGTCTGCGTTATTATAGCAATCAGTACGCGGAGTCTGATTCATTATCTGCCCGCCATTGTTTACATTGTTTTTCGACACAAACAGTCTCCACGCGACCTCCTGTTGCCAATTCGGCATCTCCGCTGTCACACGGGATTTGATCTGTGTTAATTCGGCGTGTAGTGCGGTAGCGCTAGCGTCAATATTTACACCCGCGGCCCCAGTCGTTTGTTCTACAGCTGTTTTTAAATCGCTATCAATCTTTGCAGATATCTCGCGATCCTTTACTTCTAGCCATTCTTTAAATTCTTTTTCCACTTTTTGAGCTTGCACTTCCAAATATGTATCAATACTTTTCCGTGCATCTATCTCAACATTATCCACGCTGTTGATTAAAGTCTGAACACTGTCTTCTTAGCCTGGCCTGAGATATCTGTAGTTTATGCATCTCGCCGGCTGGGCTTTGCACAAGATCAAGTATTTCCTACAAACGTCTCGCGTCTCGGCAAGTTCGCTTTGGATACTGTTTAGTTTCGTTTCTAGTCTTTGGTCTCTCTCTCTGTCTCTGCTGACGCTCATGGAGCATTTGAGAAAGTTTCTCGTCCCTCTCCCTATCTTTTTCTTCTAACCTGCGCAGAAATTCTGCAAATGGGTCTGCAATCAGTGAGCATACTGGTGCCCCGCTTAATCTGGCCCTCGATTGGTCTCCCTGTCCAGGCAGTGGAGTTGTTGTTATTCTATTCCCATTCAGCTGTGGAGCGTCATTCACCGTCCACAGATCCTCGCCCCCCGCTCCGGAAATTAAGTTATCCGTGGCGGTGGCTTGGGGTTCGTTTACGTTTTGCAAATGATCCTCACTTTCCATGTTAACAGAATTTTGTTCGTCTGGTACGGATGTTTAAGGTTGTCCTATCTTACCCATGATAGATTCGCTTTAAGCCACTGACAAATCCTTAACACTGACACACACACGAATAATTATCCCCTCCAAAAGTAAACACATAAATACACAAATACACACAATTTAATTTGCAGTCTACTTACTATTTTTTTCACCGAAGGTTTCTCATGTCCATATGTGTTCGATATTCCTCACGGAGCTACACAGGATGCTTGCACAATAGGCCTTACTTTTGTTATTTCTTTTTCACGTAATCCTTTTTCTGTTCTCCACTTTTTCTTCTCCAGATCTCCTCAGGGTGCGGTTTGGTTGCTGTACATCAAAAAGAATAGGTACATACATAATTACATTTGTTATAATAGTGTCATATTAATAAATCTCGCATTTTCTTTGATCGGGCCCCAAAGTTGCGGCGTCAACCTCGCGTCCGTCGGCCGTCGTAATTTAATATATTATTTACTACAGAAATTGATTGGTAATCGTGATTGTTGCCGACTTATGTGGTGGACATTGATCAAAACGATATTTCACTCAATTTTGATTTACAATTAAATGCTTTTATGCAGCTGTCTCTTTCTATAACAATTTTAATCTTCAGTGGAAATTATTTGTTACGTTAATGACGTAAGAATCACTGCATCTTAAAACATGAGCATATAAAATGAACAATTGAATAAATCTTTCATATTAATTTCCTCGGATAGTCAGTTCACTGTAAAGCAAGAAATCTTTAGTTATTAATTACAACTGCGGCCCACACATGCACGAGAGTACTTTTTCTTACCAGCGTTAACCATTGCATTGTAGTCGGAGTCCTGGCTCTGGCTATCAGCTGTTGTACTGAAGATAACATTCTTAAAGCAACGTATTTTCTGCAACGTCTGGCGGCTGTGGAGAAAAATGTACATTATGTTAATAGCGGGCGAGTTTTTCGCTTCCGCAAATTTTTATAAGTTAATATCATGACGTAATGGCGTCGTTGGCTGCATCGGCCGCTGCGATTGTTGCACTCTAAATTACTCGAATGCAGGTTAATTCAAGGAAAGTGGACATGAAATCGGGACCACTTCTTACAAATTAAAATTGAACAATATGTTAAATCAATATACTATCTGCTTAATTAGTACAAACATGCTTACATATGCCAGCACTCGCAAGATGTCCGTCTACACGCAACCAACGCAAGAGAAATAGTGAAGACGACTAAAAAAATTAAGAAAAGAGCATATCTTGTCGTCTTTTTGGATCATTTTGCTTCGAGTGTTCTGTATATTTCTTTGTCATCGAAACTTTCACAGAGAAATTATTACAATTTTTAAATGTCTCTTCTTTATAAATACTGTTTTTAAGTCTTTTCTTAGTGTTTCACTGGGGACGGTATAGCCTTCAGCCTAATGTAAGAACTGTTTTATGTAAAGCCTTTGGCATTTTTAAAGTTAAGCCTGGTTTGATGCAGCTCCCCATGCTACTTTGTCCTGTGCAAACTTCATCTCCAAGTAGCTACTGAAACCTACATCCTTCTGAATCTGCTTAGTGTATTCATCTATTGGTCTCCTTCTACGCTTTTTACCCTCCACGCTTCCCTCCAATACTACACTGGTGATCCCTTGTGCCTCAGCAAGTGTCCTACCAACCGATCCATTCTTTTAGTCAGACTGTGCCAGAAATTTCTCTTCTCCCCAATTCTGTTCAGTACCTCCTCGTTGGTTACGTGATCTGCCCATCAAATTTTCAACCTTATTCTGTAGCACCACATTTAGCAGCTTCTGTTCTTGTCTAAACTATTTACCGTCCATATTTCATTTCCATAGATGGCTACATTCCATACTATTACTTTCAGAAAAGACTTCCTCACACTCACATCTATACTTGGTGTTAACAAATTTCTCTTCTTCAGAAACGCTATTCTTGCCAGAGCCAGTCTACATTTTAAAGTATATCCTCTCTACTTCGACCATCATCAGTTGTTTTGCTACCCACATAGCAAAACCCATCTATTACTATACGTGTCTCAGTTCCTAATCTAATTCCCTCGGCTTCACCTGATTTAATTAGACTACGTTCCACTATTCTCTTTCTGCTTCTGTTGATGTTCATCTTATTTCCTCTTCTGAAGACCATTCTGTTCAACTACTCTTCTAGGTCTTTTGCTGTCTCTGACACAATTACAATGTCACCGGCAGACGTCAAAGTCTTTATTTCTTCTCCACTGATTTTAATTTCTACTCCTAAATTTTCTTTTGTTTCATTTACTGCTTGCTAAATTACATATTGAATAACGACGGAGATAGGTTACAACGTGTCTCACTCCATTTTCAATCGCTGCTTTCCTCTCGTGAACCACGACTTTTATAACTGCCATCTGGGTTCTGTACAAATTGTAAATAGTCTTTCGCTTCGTGTATTACACCCCTGCCACATTCAGCATTTGAAAGAGGGTATTCCAGTTTAGAATGTCAAAAGCTTTCTCTAAGGCTATGTTCTTAGAGAAGTCGCAGTCAGTATTGCCTCGCGTGTTCAAACATTCCTATGGAATCCAAACTGATACAGTAACGCCACTATTAGTATGCATATCACCTTCACTTTCAATACTCGCTCTAATGGTCGGCGAGCATTAGTTATCTTCGAGATCCGTCGTGTTGAGTAGATAATAGTCAAGAATGCCTTTAAAGAAACACCGCACTGAGATTGTAAGCGGTGGTGTAATATGGTTGCGAGAATCTGGATGTACCTGCTGCGATATTACAGAGGAACTTGGCAGAAAAGTAGCCACAGTACTTGATTGCTGGCAGCGGTGGACATAAGAATGTACGGTCGAAAGAAGCCCTGGCGCACGACGTCCGCATGGTATTACCGAGAGGGGTGACCATCGTTTCCGGTGTGGGGCCGTGGCGCATCGTACTGCATTTGCAGCACAATCGGTCACTTCAAGCACGGCTCCAGGGCAGACGCCTTGTAGCGTGCATTCCACACACCCCAAACCAGAGCCATTTGCGACTTCAGCGGTGTCAAGCGAGAGTTCATTGGAGGACAGGGTGGTCTGTTGTTTTTCTGAGGAAAGCCGTTTCTGCCTTGGTACCAAGGATGGCCGAGTGTTGATTAGAAGGAAGCCATTTGGGGACCTACAACCGACTTGCCTGTAAACTAGAAACAGTGGACGTACACAGTGGAGTGAGAATTTGCTGGAGCAGTCTCACACCCTGACTGTAAATTTGTACAACAATCTGGTGATTCGGTATATTGTGCTACCATTCATGAACAGCATCCCAGGTGGTGTTTTCCAACAGGATAACACTCGCCCACATACCACTGTTGTATCCCAATATGCTATGCAGTGTGTTTACATGTTGCCTTGGCCTGCTCTGACACCAGATCTTTCTCCAGTCGAGCAGGTATGGGATATCACTGGACGACAACTTCAACGGTATCGACAAACAGCATTAACAGTCCTTGCATCGAGCGACCAAGTGCAGCAAGCATGGAACACCATCTCACAAACTAACATACGGCACTTGTACAGCGTAGTGTATGCACGCTTGCATGCTTGCAATCAACATTCAGGCGGATACACCGGTTATTAATGGACTAGCATTACAAATATACCAGCATTTCACATTCGCAATGGCTTATCTCTCTCTTACATTAATCTGTAAATTTATAATGTTACGAATTTAAATATGTTACCTCGACAAATGTATTCCCGAAATTTTATTACTCCACATTAATTGCTTTGCTGTACATACTCCGAAAGCAGACAGCAAACCTTTTCGATTGAAGTAAAGCCTCCAGCTTGGCGTCTTCCTTTAAGTGCTAACTCTTTGATGTTCTTGGAGTGAAATATATTGAGCAGTGTGAAACTGCTTGTCTTCCACTGTTTTAGGGGTATAAAAACTCATCTACGTTTACTTGGTTTAAAGTTTGTCTAGCCTTTGATATAATCTTCCTAAGACTAATATTAGGATGCTGTCTTTGCCTGCCATTTCCGATAGTCTGTTAAAACGATGTGGTATTTTTTTCTTTCACTCTTCGTAGATCGTTCAATGTAAATCCATAAAGTCGCTTTTTCGTTTCAAAAACATAGTCAATGATTTCGTGTTTTTTGTTGAACACAGTATGTAAGATTCCCACAATCTTTTTACCTCCTAATGCATTTCTGTGTTTTCCCAAACTCTTGTTCCAATGTGTTAAGTGAAACACGAAATTGCTTTACTGCTGTAGAAGAATGTATCTTATCATTCTTTACCGGCGCAATCTTCTTTTACATCGCCAGAGGGTCGCATATTTTTGTCTCTGATTTCTGGATTTATTTCTTAGGCTTCTTGGTGCCTTTGTACCTGAAGGAAAACCAAGATGCTTCAGCAGACCGTTTAATACACCTGAACAGAGATGATTCTAAATAACATTGTTTAATTAATTAAAAATTTATTGAAATGGATAACGTCATAAAATGCAATTTACTAAATTAAATTCTCATGTACGGACTTTTATTTGTAATTAGGTAACCCACTATGAATGTTTTAAGTTCTGCGTCCGCAGCAAGCAGGAAGGCGGCCATGAGCACCGGGTACGACGATACTGTATTTTTGGCAGCTGATGAATAATATTGATATAGTGAATAGTCAGAACGCTGTAGGATTCTGCTATTTAATCCAGCGTAAAGGGGAAGTTTAATGTTATCGATTTTCTACAAAAAATTACGTTGGTATCATTACACAGTCCATACTGTGTTTTTAATCTTCGTTGATCCATTACGGATCGTGGGACGACGGCTGGCATGAGATTCTTGTTGCAATAATTTACCAAAAAATGGTTCAAATGGCTCTGAGCACTATGGGACTCAACTGCTGTGGTCATAAGTCCCCTAGAACTTAGAACTACTTAAACCTAACTAACCTAAGGACAGCACACAACACCCAGTCATCACGAGGCAGAGAAAATCCCTGACCCCGCCGGGAATCGAACCCGGGAACCCGGGCGTGGGAAGTGAGAACGCTACCACACGACCACGAGATGCGGGCAATAATTTACCAACAGCCGTATGTATTGTAGAAATTTATTTTATTTTATGAACTTCTATGTGCTACCAGTTTCGGCATTACACTGATGCCATGTTCAGGCCCCACTTGTCATAGTCGTAAAATAACTGTACCCGTGAATCAATCGACCTCCAACAACTCTTGGTGGCTAGGCGACACAGACTCACAGAGTGAGAAGATACTGTGTTTTGTTAGCCATTACATGGTCATATGGAGCGTCCATTTCAAACAGCACAAAACATCAGACGTCAGTGCATTCGATCGGTATTACAATATTTGAATTCGGACGACAAGAACCCAAAGGAATTTATATTTTTTCTATTCTAACAGTGAAAATAACCTTCAGCAGAACAGTCTTACACTTTATATAAATGAAATCATTTTTGTGGCTAGTGTGTAAGATAATTTTTTCTCAGGCACCAGTGTTGTTATAGGAAGAGTTTGTGGTGTGATATATTAATTATTTGGTGCATACATTTAATGTCACTTACTGAATTAATGAAACAACATTTCCATATTTATTTGTAGTGATAAGGTACGACAAAATAATTCATTGTAGTCGTCCTCAGCAGCACATAAATAAGAATTATCAGAGATTATTTCTTTTAAATAATACTGTTATTCTTGCTGCTACAGCAACAGAATAAAACCCATCACATAGTAATACCATTATTCAGTGTGAATATTTGTAGATTCACTAAGTATCATACTCCACATCATTACAAATCAAACTACACGAGCAACAAGGCAAGAAATTGATAATGATCTATATCTGCACGCGAACACCTTGACGAAAGCGACTAATTGAATGAATGATTAGTGTCTCAGTTTTCCCGATAAAAGCAAGCAGCAGAACGCATCGGCCCCCCAACTGATATAATCACACTCTGTTATAGCAATTAACTTACGTGAAAGAACACCTGGCCAACTGTTCGGTACTCAGGTCGTCATGAAGCGGTTGCTTCTTCAGAACACATGTAAGTGCATGAAACACAAATATTCTATATCTTTTATAAAGCAGTGGTAAAATATTTGTCGTCTAGTCTTCATAAATGAAGATATTTCGCATTATTTCAGACATATTCTCTACTTTTAGTTCTTTCATTAGAGCGAAATGATTTATGTGTCTTTTTGAAGGTACCTTGGCCTTTCAGTAGGTTCTTGAAGCCACAACAAAGCAGTACAAACGCAACGTACAAAATGCAGTAGGTAAAAGCGTCGACCCTTTTATCTGCTGAACGTAAAAGAAACAAATTATCTTTAACCAGGAACACTGGTGAAAACGATATAGGTAGTAACTTAAGTGGTTAAGCAAATGTTAATGCGTCCTTAAATTAATAATTGCTTTTCTAAGGAGACGACTGACTACTAACTCAATCTTCGTATATGCACTGAAGAACATAGTTCCACGAACAAATTGTTTTTGTTACGTTCAGCTGAGAAACAGCATAGCTCTATTATCTTATGGGCGCAGATTTGGTATCTAACTTTTTTCTGTATCTTTTGCAGCTTAAATACCATGCATCTTCATTACACGTAAGAAATTTAATTTAAAAAAGTATAAATTTTTCAATGTGAATTAAGGTTTTGTTGAAGTGTAAACACGAAAACCTTTATCCATTACACTGAAATTTTCTTAGTCGTCAGGTTTCTGACTGGCCTGACGCGGCCCGCCGCATATTCCTCTCCTGCAGTGACCTCCTCACCCTGGAGTAGTACTTCTACCCTGCGCCCTCAATTATTAGTTCGATGTACTCCAATATTTTTGTTTACCTACCCTCTTCAGCTCCCTGTAGTACAATGGAGGTTATTCGCTGACGTCATCAGTCTACCTAATGTTCCAAATTCTTCTGAAGCCCCACATCTCGAAACTTCGACTCTTTTGTTGCGGTTTCCTACTGTCCATGATCCACTACCACACAATGCCGTGCTTCAAGCGTTCATTCACGTAGTTTGCTTACTCAAATTAACGCCAATGTTCGGTAGCAGTTGCCTTGGCCAGGAATGCCTTCTTTGCCTATGTTAATCACCATTTTATGTCCTTATTAGCAATAATCCGTCACCGACTATTTTGCTTCCGAGGTAGCAAAATCCCTCGATCACCCCGTACCATTTTATATTGTCGAACGCTTTTTGAAGGCATATAAATCCTATGCGTGTGTCTTCATTTGTCTTCAGTCTCCCTTCTATTATCAAGAGCAACGTCACAACTACCTCCATGGTGCTTTACCATTCCTAAAGCGAAACTGACTCCTCTGACAAATCCTCAATATCTTTTTCCATTCCTCTGTGTACCTTTCTTGTCAGCGGCTTGGCTGCATGAAATCTTAATGCTGATTTGCGATAGTTCACGCACTTACCTGCTCTTGCTATATTCTGAACTGTGCGGACGATATTTTCCCAAATGTATAATGGATCCACCAATGTCTTCGATTCTACAAAACACTTGAATGGTTGTTTGGTTGCCACTTCCTCAAATAACTGTAGAAATTGGTTCAAATGGCTCTGAGCACTATGGGACTTAACATCTGAGGTCATCAATCCCCTAGAACTTAGAAGTACTTAAACCTAACTAACCTAAGGACGTCACACACATCCATGCCCGAGGCAGGATTCGAACCTGCGACCGTAGCGGTCGCGCGGTTTCAGACTGAAGCGCCTAGATGTACAAATCCTGCGGAATGTTATACATTACTTCTACCTTATTTGAAAAGTCTTCCAAAGCTGTTTTAGATCCTGTTCTAATACATTATCCCCTATGTCTTCCATATAGTCTCCTATTTCTTTTTCTCCCTCGTCATCTTACATGTCCTCCACGTCATGGAGGCCTTCAACACACTCTTTCCACTTACCCGTGATCTCTGCCTTTCACTAAGGAATTTCCATTGCACTGTCAATGCTACTATACTTGCTTTTAATTTCACCTAAGGTTTTTTATTTTTACTTTTCTATACACTGAGTTAGTCCTCCAAACGATCATTTCCTTTTCACTGTCTTCACATCTTTCCTGCAGTCATTTCTTGGATGCCCCTCACTTTCTATTTGTTTCAGTACCGTGGTATTTATACTGCTGCATTCTTGTCTTTTCTTGAACATTTTTGTACTTCCTTCTTTCGTTTATCAGTTTCTCTGCAGCCAGCTTTCGTCTATTAATGTTTGCCTATTCTGCGATTACTATTTTTAGAGATGTTCACCCCTCTTCAACTGAGCTGCCTACTCCGGTGTTCCTCATTGCACTATCCACACTCTCAGCGAACTTCAATAGTGTCTCCTCATTCCTCAGTATTTCTGAATCCCACTTCCTTCCACAATAATTCCAAACGGACAGTTCTGTTAAACTTCATTCTAATCTCCAAGATTACTGATGTGTGATCAAAGTCTGTATCTTAACCTGGGTGCACCATACAATCCAATATTTGATTTCGTAATCTGCATCTGGTCATGATCTAACTGAACTGGATTCTTCCCCAGTCTCCGGATCTTTCCTAAGTATACCACTTCCTCTTTTGATTCTCGTATGGAGTATTTGCTGCTACCATCTGAAATAAATTGCGGAACTCAATTAATTTTTGTCCTCTGTCATTTCGGCTGTCAAGCCCACAACCCACATTCTCTTCTGAACTTTCTTTTATTCCTTGTCCTACAACGGCGTTCCAACCCCGCATGATTGTTATATTTTCATTCGCCGTTACATACTGAATTACATGTTTAATATCCTCATACAGTTAACCTACCCTACCACTTTCTAGTTCTGACGTTGGTGTGCGTACCTGAATTATACGACTGTACTGGGCACTACACATTAAAGTTTGATCAGTTAGGCTCGAGCCCCCACGTGCTATGGCACGAAAATATATATATTTGTTACACACGGCTTCATTGAGTCTCACAGAGATGGCTGATCTCAATGTTTGCCTACGTTCCTCGTCATAGGGTGCCAGCTCACACCTGTCGTAAACTCAGTTTTTAAGTTGAAATAAAATATAATAAAACAATGCAGGCAGGTGTTGTGGTGAAATTTAAAGTATTCAGTCACTCGAGTTGATTTATAAATTGAACAAGTAGTATATTTTTCTTCAATATATTCACTAATCACTTAAAATGCAGTCTGAGGGCGTTTACGTAAGGGCTGCCGTTACAACACTTCACTATAAAATTCGTATGTCGCAATCACGGCAGTCGACAGTCTATTCACGATTCATAAAATTCACTCTTGTCTACTGTCCTAAACCACTATATTGCGCTCCATTCGATCGTTCTCGAACGTCGCTACAAACATACTTGTCCTCGAACGTGGCAACCAACCCACTACTACCCCCGGATGCGCGACACGTCCGACTCTTGGCATCGCTCAAAACCAACTGTCATGTCGTCAAAGATGGCCGCCCTATCCACCCTCGAAACGATTGTCTGACTCAAAACAATGTTTGACAAAAAGTGTGAATATTCTAAACCTACACAAAAAAACAAATATGACATATTGAAAATATGGAAAATTTTTAGCAAAAACAATTTAAAGTCCAGGTTTTTGTACCTGCCACCGATTTTTCACAAATAATGTTCTTATGGCGTGATTTTGTTTTTCCAGGCTGTCATTCAAAAATGGTACACATTAAGCTAAATCGGCCATGATTGCTCGATGCAGCTCTGCTAGCCGCATCCGTTGTCATTTTGTTCGTATTCATCGGCCACAGCATTACCGAGATATTAGCTTTTGAACTTTCATAAATCTACTATTTTTGAGACAAAAATAACGTTTAAACTATTATATATCTATGTGGCACATCTAGATAATTTAGCTTTACATATTTTTCTGTCCATGAGCGCCAACTCGCAGCTCCATGTCACTCTTAGTTTTGTTTTTATCAACTTTTCTCTGGCATTTAAATTTTTTCAAGAGCGCAAACACAGCCATATGCGCTCCTGCCAAGCATCCGCTCGGATTTTTCCAATGCCGCGTAACGCCAGTTGCTCGCCACGGCCCCTTAGCAGCCGCCAGCCACGTGCTCTGCGGTGGGAAACTGCCGCCCTAATATCCCGCTCACAATTACCCCCACTTGCTACGCCAGAAACGCAGTGCATGGTGTCGCAAGTAGCTCCAAACCGAATCTGCGCCCTCAGTAAAGAAATAATACACAAAAATAACTCTACATAAGATAGCAAGAAAATCGAAACGAACAAATCCTTAAATTATTTATGCGGCAGCACTTCCTACCCTAGCTTAACCAAATTTACACTAAATACAGTTATTCAACAGCATTTCCATGATATGATTGGCCAATGGTTGTGAGTAACAATACATAGACGAATCGAAAGTGGACCAGCAATTTTTCTTAAAGTTCTCTAAATATTGCTTTGTTCAATCTTTTTTTTTATGTTGATGCACTGTATTACTTAGTAGAAACTACGCAGTACATACAGTCAACACTACATCTTTTGTTGTCTTCTGTGGTGTGTCTCTGACCTGCATCTACTGCAACTCAGATCTCAGGTGCTATTTCTCGAATTGTCCTGCTAGTCAGCTAACCCATTTCTACCAGGAACAAACATAATTCACCTCATCAGTTTCTTATCAGCGAAGGTGTCTGGGTACCAAGCACTGATCGGATGTAAACCTGCCCCTCTGGTAGCCAGATTTGACACAGTTAAAGCCAAATATCAGGGAGAAACCTGACACTAACACACAGATGGTAGTGTTACCAAGGAAATGCATCCTGGATACAGACTTTTCTTTGATCGTAACAATTTGTCCGAGTCAAGAACAGAAATGGCCCAAATCGTTGAAACTGTACAACATTGAGGCAAGGTTTCTCTAACCAAAGTGAAACTAAGAAAATATGTGACCAGAATAGTGCTCAAAAATTTATTATATGATGAGTTCCATGGTAGGTTCCAGCAGCAACCCAGTCTCTAGCTTTAACTCAAACAATAATCTAACTGCTTCTCAATGACCAATGAAAAATACAGCACTGCAAACTGAATAAAATCAAATATATAAAGTACCCCATTGCACAACATAATCCACAAATCAGCTTATATTGCCCTGAAACTAAGTAATCTTACACATATTAACAAAAATAAAAACAAATTATATATATTCCCCTCAAATCCAAACATATCTACAATGACTGCAAGAACATATTATATGTACACCATTCAATTCCATATTCTCATCAGTCAATCCTATGCCGAACTATCTCCAAACCCACACACCAAAACCAAATTGGTGTGTGACCAAATTGTAATAAACATAATGAAGTTACGTAGTAGAAAGTGTTGCAGAGGGGTCATTCTAGGGATTTTGCTTGGCAGAGGGTGCTTCATACCAATGTCGCATGGCAAAGGGTGCTCGTAAAGATGTTGGGTGGCAGAGAATGCTTCATATCCATGTTGAATGGCCGAGGGTGCTGCGTTCCATGTTACAAGGTGGAGGGTGCTCCATACTGAGTGTGCAGAGGGTGGTATTATCACTTATGTGGCAGAGGGTGGTTAGCACCCATGTAGGATGGTAGAGAGTGTGTCATACCAAAGTTTCATTCAGATGTTGCATCCTACCAATATTGCGGAGTAGGCGGTGTTTTGTACAAGTCTTGTGTGTTAGTGTTTCTTAGCACTGTTTCGTGGCAGAGGATGCCCTGCACCAATTTTGGGTGGTATGGGGTGCTCCATAAAAACATTTCGTTGCAGATGGTGCATCCTACGAACGATGCGAGGCGGAGGATGCTTCACACTGATGTTGCAATGAGGATGGAGTTTCAAAGTGATCAATTTACCTACCATTAGGAATGTGGAATGCACTGAAAGACTGTAATGTGACTTTGAAAATAATGGACCACAGCAATCAATCTTCCTTTCATTTCAAGCTTTATTAAAGCGAATCTAGATTTAGATAGTGCTTAGCCATTTTCAGTGGAATATTGAATTGTTTCAATACATGCCCTAGTATGTCAGTTCCTTGTTGTTCGGGCTTGTCACTGATCACTGATGATTACTCAAGCAGCCTTGAACGAACTGTGACAGAAGCCTGAACAAAAGGGGACTGACGTACTAGGGCATGTATTGAAACTATGAAATAATGCATTGATAATGGCTAGGCACTAGCCGAAATCTAGATTTGCTTTAATAAAGCCTGAGAGGAAGGGCCGACTTATTTCCACACTCCATCATTTTGAAACTTCCTAGTGCTTTGGTAAATGGTGCATCCAGACGATGTCACGTAGAAGAGAGTCCTTAGTAGCAACGCGTCACTGAAAAATGCACGAATAAGTCATTAGCACACGTCGGATTGGCACTGGAGTTGGTCGCCCATCAAGTGGTACGAAACGTGCCCTTTAGAAATTTATAAATGACTGTGCTGGTAAACCCCTTACGTTATTTGTTTTTCAAACAGCTGCGCAAAACTGAACATGCTCAGACGTTTCTCTCTTTACTTATTTTGATCATCAATAAACTAACACACAATATTTTTAGCGCAACGCAATCTGACTTTCAATAATCCCTACAAAAGAATGGCCCTGACTAACAATAACCTATACCTTTCATGAATGATTTACCTCACAAAAATCTTCGTTACTCGAACAACTGCAATACAGCGAGCGCCAATACTGCCAGCTAAATAAAAGATTCTAACTACTGAAGGCACTAACTACTGATAGGTATAGTTGGCAAATGAAACATATTGATAGAAAACAAACAATGTATATACCTTAATAGTGTTCAGAGGTCATAATATATATATATATATATATATATATCAGTTCATGACATCCGGTCTTACAAATTTCGTTTTTCTGACGGACACACGTCCAGATCGTCTGCTCTCAAAACTCTGCCATCTCTCTCCCCACTTCCATCGCTGCCGGCGCTCACCTCCAACTGCACAACGCTACGCGCTGTTCACATCCAACTGCTCAACACTACAATAGCGATTATTCCCACAATGCCAACCAGCTACTGACTGCACACAGCACAGCCAGCGATTTTCGTACAGAGCGCTACGTGACGTTACCAACATAAAAACCTACACAGCCTACTTACATAGCCCCCGTGCTCCCTACAA
The DNA here is from genome assembly GCF_021461395.2 of Schistocerca americana. Lineage (NCBI taxonomy): Eukaryota > Metazoa > Arthropoda > Insecta > Orthoptera > Acrididae > Schistocerca > Schistocerca americana. The sequence continues at coordinate 132,378,557 of NC_060122.1, read as the reverse complement.
AAAATTTTACAAATTGTTTTGGGCAGTGGTCAATACAGATTTGAAAAAAATTTTCATAATTACAATATCAAAGGGATCAAATGCACACACTTATTGATACACTGTTGGTCAAAAGCAAAGATTTTCTCACAGTCCATAAAGACCGTCCTGATCATTCATCACAGTAGTAATTGCAGTTTTTTTCTCAAAGTCTGAGCAGTAATGCACATGGAAATAGTGGATTTCCATGCAGTCTTGAAGAAGTATTGTTGTCCTTCCAGTGGAAAGACACTGCTGTCTCTTGACATGCAGACAGGTAATGAGCCACAACAGAGCAAACCTACAACTGAGTCAGTCGAAGTTTTGAAGAATATTGGTAGGTAGTTCATCACAGAGCAGACCCACTGTAGTCCTGCTAGAGAGGATTGTATTGGTGGGCCACGAGAGGTGCAGACGCACTGCAGTCCTTGTAGAAATAATGGTACTGGTGGGCCATTAAAGATGTAGACCCACTGTAGGCCTTGTAGAAATAATGGTATTGGTGGGTCATCAAAGGTGTAGACCCACTGTAGTCCTTGCAGAGATGGCCAGCAGCCATCTGTTACAACTGTGTGGGTGCTCAACTACCATTAAAGAGTCTTGCAGACAATATAGCAAGTCCATAAACCACCACTTGTGCACTCACAAGCGTTTTTCTTGTGTCCTTAGAACCAGCAATGCTGTTAACCAGTCCATTGCTGAATTATCAACACATGTGTAAGCACTAACAGTCCCTTTTTTCACTTATTGTACATATACTATGACCAACAGAAACGTGTGCAGTGAAATGAAACTTAATTTGAAGAACTAGTGTCTATACAATTATACATTTACGACATGAGCATACAATTACAAAGGTACAAAATACGTTGTTAAAGAACATAACAATACAGATAACATTTGTAGTAATATGGGTTTTACAAAAGAATCGAAGTAACATGAACATCAGTGTTACAGGAATTATGACATAAGTAAATACATAAGAGATCAGAAGAACTTTCAAAACATCAACTTCACACATGAGCATTAAAACAAAACAGAATAAATAATGTCTAAACATCTTTACAATGTAAATAACATAATATTAGAAAAATTCTACAACATAACTCTTGTCAGATAAACACGTAAAGACAGGAAGAACACAAACACACATAGGTTCAAAAACACATAGCGGAATAACACAAAAGGAAAGGACAGGATTTGTTTTACTGCAGTATTTTTCAAGCAAAACTTTCTTTACTTCTTGGAGATCTCCCTTCGTTCATCATTATTCCCAAAAAAGTACTCTCTAAACCTGCTTTCTGTATTCTATTCATAAACTCTTTGAAAATAATTATTCTTCATTGTACAATATCTTTTCTTACAAACTTTTTCGTATAACTTCGCAATGCATTTCTTCCAATTCATGGCAACTCATTCTCTAATATAGTCTACCCGCTCTTAAGCTAACTTAAATCTACTGAGCTCAGATGCATAAACTAAGGGAGGAGGCAATGCAGCAACACACAACAATTAACACAAAAAGCAATGACAAAAAATGCAATTTGGGAAAGCAAGCAGCAGTATATCTAAATTAGCAAAGCAAATGCTACATTACAACTAATATGAGCCAATGTGCAGCAACAAGAAAAAAAATCAGTAGTAAAACTGGCTTCATGCAATGTAAATTCAGTAGAACTATGCCTGGCAAACAGCAGCAGCAAATGCAATAACTTATATCTAAACATGACATAGCTTAAGCAGAAAAAATAGCACACTAAAGACAACAATGCAGATAAGGGAAATGTCTATTCACATCTTACTGTCCATGTCATTAAAGAGGAGCACCACAACAACTTAGTCTACCAAAAAAAATTACCAAGTACTTAAAAATAAAATTATGTATGCAGTTACTGTTATTAGTCCCTTCTTATTGTTCTTTCCTTTCCAAGTGCTCCTTTTTTGAAGAATGTGGATCATAAAATTATTATTTAACAGATCTGTCAACGACAGAAAGTACTGTAATGTGAATTACAGTATATGCAACATTGTTCTGTTTTACGTCGTGTTCCTGGAGTAAGATGTCCCTAATGTTCCATTTTTACGTAATTGCTAGCCACGGCAGCTACGTCGTCAGCTTTATAAGTACGTTTTGTGGCTGCCAGTGGAGTGAGTCATTGCCTACTGTCTCTTTGTTGGCGCACGTCATTATTGGGATTACGAGACCTAACTTCTACAAATTCACCTTCCCGAGAGGGCCCTGCCCTGTTTGAATCCCGCCAGTTCTGATGAAATTCAGGTCTGTCGTTATGTTGGTCGTTTTCTTGTCGGTCACGTGGTGGAGAATTTCTCCGTAAGTCGTAACTGCGTGGTGGACCATTGCGTCTGAAGTTATTCTGTCTCCCTTGAGAATAATTATGTTGGTTCCCATTTTGTCTGTTTCTCTGAGTGTCTCTCCCATAGTCATAACAGCGGAAATGTGATCTTTCCCTGCAATTATTGTTACTCAGCCAAAGGTTGTATATGGGTGGTGTCTGTTTTGGTAACGATTTGCGTTGTAAGAATAGCCTTGTCGTGTCCAGTTATTGTTTCTGTCGTCACGGAATTGTGACGGATGTGACCTGTAATTATTGTTTACCTGTTTTAGCATACCGTGACTGTTTGCGACAGTTTCTAATTCTTGTAATAGTCCCTGAAAAGCTTCAATGTCGTCTTTGCAACGTCCTGCCAAAATAATATGTCGAAAATGTTCAGGCAATTTGATTAAGCAAATGCGGATGAGTTCTGAGGGGCTGTATGGGTTTGACAGATACTGATTCTTATGCAACATGTCTTCAAAAGGCCGGCCGGAGTGGCCGTGCGGTTCTAGGCGCTACAGTCTGGAACCGAGTGACCGCTAGGGTCGCAGGTTCGAATCCTGCCTTGGGCATGGATGTGTGTGATGTCCTTAGGTTAGTTAGGTTTAATTAGTTCTAATTCTTGGCGACTGATAACCTCAGAAGTTAAGTCGCATAGTGCTCAGAGCCATTTGAACCATTTTTTGTCTTCAAAATATTTCACAAGACTGGAAAATTGAGATTATTCGAAATGTTGCATCATGAAGATTGTTCGAAATGTTTTATCATATGATGCTATGTTTTACTCGGTCTTGTGTAGCTTGAGACCAATATGCTGAGAGGAAGGCATGATAAAATTCTCCTCCACTGTGACAATCGTGAATGGCCGATCGCATTCTTACAGCTGGTTCATTCTCTAAATAGACACAAATTCTAATCTGTGCTCTAATGACCAGTTGGGAGGAAAACTGTTTTGGTTGGCAGGAGAGCCAACACCGTGTTACTAGAGGAGGCTGAAAGGCACGCGTTTTAGCTCACGCGGGCTGGCGTGAGATCTGGAACAGGACAAGAAAATTAGAATTTAGAAAAAAGGACGTAGCTGGTGGAATACTTAACTTTAATCCGTTAATGAAGAACGTCGGTCTTGACGGTACATGATTCATAATATCAATAGTAACTGATAATGGCGCCTAGCTAGGTCGTAACAAATGACGTAGCTGAAGGTTATGCTAAACTATCGTCTCGGCAAATGAGAGCGTATTTTATCAGTGAACTATCGCTAGCAAAGTCAGTTGTACAACTTGCGCGAGTGCTAGGAAGTCTCTCTAGACCTGCTGTGTGGCGGCGCTCGGTCTGCAGTCACTGATAGTGGCGACACGCGGGTCGGACGTATACTAACGGAACGCGACCGATTAAAAGGCTACCACTTAGCAAGTGTGGTGTCTGGCGGTGACACCACAAAAACAATGAGAGAATCGATGAAGCCACGCTTTTGGATTAATGTCGTTGCCAGAATTCTGCAATGTTTTGAATATACGTGTAATAATGAACAGCTTATAGTCAGCCATCGTGTCGGCGAGTCGCTTATCGATTATTGTCACGTCGTGTCGGCGGTCCCATCTCAAAATTCGATGCACGTGGCCAATTTCTTTCATAATTTCCCAAATGCCCTGTTTTATTATTTTCTGGATTTTCCGTATTTCTAAGTCAATCTTCCGGTGTTGGAGCGCGAGTGTTCTCTGAAATATGTAATTCTTGTATTACTTGTGCCAACTGATCTTGTACTTCCCGGATTTCTAATTTATGGCTTATTAATTTGATTTTGATTTTGTTTAAATTTCTTCAGTGAAGGCTACAGGTCTTATCTCATTCAGATCATTATCTACCTTTGTAGATAAGCCAGTGAACTCATCCGAAAGTTTGGCTACTTTCTCCGATAATGAACTGATTTCCTCAGTGTGTTTTTCTGAACCAAGTTTCAGAGTGTCCATTTGTGTTGAAAACGTATCTATTGTGTCCCTTAAGATTTCCTGGGTTTCTGCAAGTTGCGTAACCGAATCGGTAGATGCAACTGAGTCAGTTTTAACTTGCAAGGTGTCGTAATTTTCATGAACAATAGTTTGCACTTGCTTTATGGCTGTTTCGTGATTCTGTAATGCATTTTCATGACGCCAAAAAATGGGTTGGAAATCCTCAAAAATTTGTGTTTTACGTCATTATAGATTTTTCGACATTTCGATTCAATTTTAAGTAACTCAGCAGTTAAACCTTCACCTGTTTGTTCAAGCGTGGTGTCTAACTTTTGAAGCTATTGCTCTGTTCGTCTCTGGTGTTGTTCCATTGCGTCTAACTTTTGAAGATTTTGTTCCATTGTGTCTAACATTTGAAGCTTTTGTCCCATTTGTTGTATTAATTGTAATAACAATGACCGGTGTCCGAAACATGTTCCTCAGGGCTATACTATTTACATCACTATCCCACACATTTTGACCCCTGTTATTTAACAAAGCCCTCACAATTCTCTCTCCCTCCTGATTCCTACATTTCCTATTATTTTTATTTCTAAATGCCCACCTATTATCGTGCTGATAAACCATCCTCCAAACATCTCATCATTACCAATAATTGCCTCAATACCACAAACCCTTACTTCCCTTTCTTGTTCATTTTTATTATTATCAACAAACCCCCTGTTAGTTTGCCAATAATTGTTTTTCTGTACTTTCTCTTCCCTTGTTTCACTGCTTTTGCTTTCATTAAAATACCTCCCACTATTTGGCCCAGAATTGCGTGAAGATCCACCATTATTTCTCCCACAAATCTTTTCCCACCTCATGGTCCTACTGTCTTCATGGTTTATTGCCCCAAATTGGATCCTGTTTGGAACAAATCTCAGTTTAAAGACTTTTGTCCCTGTGATCCCCTTGCAATAATTTCTTCTCTCCAATCTCTCTCTTCTAGCTTTGGCCTTTGATCACTCCTGTTTCCATTTCTCCATGCACCTCTCTGGTACCTGACATCACCATTAAATCTATCCCTGTTATCCCACCAAGTTTCATTTTGAATTCTATATCTGGTTTCTCTGCAATTACCATTTTAATTTCCTTCCATGCTTGAATTATTGTGGTTATTACCACAACTCATATTATCTCTTCTCTCTAAATTATTCCTCTGATTAGTCCCTGAATTATTACCCCCTGAGTTTGGCTTATAGCGCATTGCCTGGTCCATCCTCTCAACAAAATCCAAGAAATTTCCTGTAGAATTGGTTGAACAATGTATCAGCTCCCACTGTTCATTTTTGGGTAACCGTCTCCTTAGAGCAGAAATCTCTGTCAAAAATCCCAATGGCTTATCCAGATGTACCATCTTTCTTAATTTCATCTGGTTGCCCTTCATGGGGTAGGTGCACGCAACGACTGTGGTTATATTGGGTTAGATAGAGCAGCAATCAGTCGTAGAATTAAGTTGCTTTAATATGACATTTATAGTCACAACGCAGATCAGATTTCGACCTGTGTCAGGTCATTATCAATGCTAAAACAAATACAAGAGTATATATTACAATGTGATTTACAAAAGTTATAAGTCCATCACATCGTTGTCTTTTAATGTTAACATTACATACCAGTGCGGAATTGTAGCAGTTGTTCGTGCTCAAGTGAATGCTTACACAGTTCAACCATTACTGTCGTAAAATTATATGTTGATTTCATAGTACCCATCGGTTTTGCGTGTGGCACCCTCTATGAGCTGCGCCTGAAGTTTACAGTTTTGACGATATTTTTTGTAATATTTATGTTGTATAGTTATTAAGAAGTAACATTAAATTATTATGAGTAAAACTATGTAAAATTACAATTCTTACTTTCCCCATGTCTGTAATGTGCTAGGTGTTTAAAATTACTATAGCACGTAACAGTGACAGCTTACGCCTCATGGGCTAAAATTAATGTTAAAACTGATATGGCTACATAAAGTACGTTGTAGGAAGTACTGCATATTTTGTCGTGTTGGTACCTCTCTTAACTTAACTAGTTGTTACTTGACAAAAGATATAACGTGAACTTTATTTACAAAATACACTTTGTTGGCACTAGTAGCGCTTGTGTGCATCATTTCAATATGTCGCACTTACTGGCTGAGAGATAAGAACAATATGATAAAGCATACTTATTTTTAAAAAATGACAGTTTTACGTATTAATTGTTGCTAATAGTTACCCTCATGAGTTTGTGTGTTATTCTAATGCAATAAGTTATGTAAATATAGTGTTATGAATGTGGTACTCGTTTTAAACTTATGCAAGTGGCTGCTACATAATGGCGTGAGGTTGCGACTGATCTTTGAGACCCCCTGGGTCGAATTTGTCACTGCTTTCAAGTAGGCAGTTTTCATTATGACCTGTTCATCGATCAGGTTACACTTAGCATTTCTTTGGTGGCAAAAGATCTCCATCTTCTCTAGAAGATCGAGGAGTCCACCTTTCTCGCCTCTATGTAGCAACCTTACATTTGGCGTTAACATGGGCAATCTATGTTTAGTTGACAATAAATGTGCAGCCAGACTTGATTTCTCTGCTGCGTCTTTCATTTCTAGAGTAACATGTTCCTTAAACCATGTTTCCAGTCTCCTCCCTGTCTGACCTACGTAACTTGCTCCACAATCAGGACAATCAATTTTGTAAACCCCAGATGAATCAAGTACATTTTTTACATCTGCAGTATGTTGCAAGATACATCCTAAATTATTTATTGTTCCAAAGGCTACTTTCACTTTGTATTTTCTGATAATCGATTCAATTCTCATGCTCATTTTCCAATAATAAGGCAAGGTGAGAAATTTGGTACTTTCTTTTGGTATCAAGGTATTTATCTCATTACCATATATTTCTCTACATTCCTATATTTCATATCGACAAATGTGTTAGGATAATTATTCACTTTAGCGATATATATTATAGTTGCCATTTCATTGTCATGTTCTTCTTTTGACAACAGAATGGCAAACACACGATTAATGGCGAAATTAAAAAACACCTTTTTATGTTGAATGGGATGGTTTGATGTGTAGTCTACATTACCATCTGTGCATGTTTTTTTTGGGAAAGATACCAAATGTGTGCCTACCATTCTTTCTCTGGATTGATAAATCTAGAAAATTTATGGAACCATTTATCCCAGTTTCACCAGTAAACTTTATTGATTCATGCCAACTATTGAAAGTGGATAGTATGTTATCAATTACTTCTTCATTCCCCTTTACTAACAACATTGTGTCATCTACGTATCTATAATAATATACAATTGTTTCTGCCCATAATGGGTTTTCTGTAAAGAATTTGTTCTCAAGATGGTTTATAAATATGTCCGCTAGTATACCAAATATTGAGCTCCCCATACTAACACCGTTTTTCTGAGAAAAGACTGTACCATTAAATTTAAAATAGTTAAATTCCAAAATTAGCTTCAATAACCCAATGAACTCCTCAATTTCCCTTTTCGAAAACCTATTTTGCTGTAGCAAATTGCAATAGATTACCTGTATAGTTTCGTCAATAGGTATGCTTGTATATAAGTTTACAATGTCTATATAGAGACCAATTTCATTTCATCCATTATTGGTGTAGTTTTAATTTTCTTCACTAACTCAGTACCGTTTTTATAGAGAATTGACTCTGCAATTTGTAGTTGGTTTTAAGAAACCACAGACACTTTTTCGCGACCTTATAAATTGGACTGTCCCAGTGTCTATCACTAGATGTATTGGGTAACTGGGTTTGCGTACTTTTATTTGTGTCATAAGTGTGGGTATCAGTGGGTTCATAACCTTTAGCATTTGCACTATTCTTGGTGATATTATCTCACTACATGTTTTTCATTTCTCAAGTAGCTTTCTCTGTGCTTCCAAGTTACATCCCTATTTATTTTTTCTGTGTTATTGTCCTCAAATAATTTTATAGTTTTTTCAATATATTCCTCTTTGGTTGTGATAACCGTAGTACATCCTCTGTCCACTTTTGTTACTATGGCCCCACCCTCTTTAAGTTTATTACTAATACTTCCAATGATCCTATTTTCACTAACTGAATTAGGAACAGGTTTGTGTGTTTCATTCACAATAATGTTATTAATTGCTAGACAAATCCTATTCTGTTCCAATTTTGGTAACTTTAAGGAATTTACCGAGTATTTTGTCTGAATTATTGTGACTCTGATAGCCCTACGATCTATTCTCCTGTTTACATTGTATTTCATGCCCTTATTAAGCAATCCCATTTCTTTTTGATCAGACATTATGTTAGTCAAATTCATTACTCTTGGAACAAAATTAAATCCTGAATCACATTCATTATTGTTAGTCACTGTACCCATATTTTCTAATCTCTTAATTTTGTTTGTTATGTCTTTGTACTATTTGTTGTACCACTTTGTCTACTGTATTCCTGACACTACACAGCACTGCGTCAAACATCAAAGGTGAAAACATACCAGCAAGATCAAAATGTAACCCATATATGGTATCACTAATCACTTGTTTTTTCACATACAAAGCCCTAATATCATTTCTCATTATTATCACTTCACATTTACGCCTACTTGGTACCATTCTTCTATTTGTGATCTTGCAGTTGAACTGTGATTGTACATATCTTGGTGCAAGATTTTTTGAGATACACTTTTTGTTGAAGGTTATATGCTGGTTGGTGACCGCCAGCTTTATCTTGAGTTTCTTGTATCTGTATAAAACGGTGCTTGCCCAGTCAGGCAGAATCTTCATCAGGTTGCCCTCCATGGGGTGGGTGCACGCAAGGACTGTGGTTATATTGGTTTAGATAGAGCAGCAATCAGTCGTAGAATTACGTTGCTTTAATATGACATTTACGACAGTAATGATTGAACTGTGTAAGCATTCACATGAGCATGAACAACTGCTACAATTCCGCACTGGTATGTAATGCTAACATAGAAAGACAACGATTTGATGGACTTATAACTTTTGTAAATCACATTGTAATATATACTCTTGCATTTATTTTATCATTGATAATGACCTGACACAGGTTGAAATCTGATCTGCGTTGTGACTATAAATGTCATATTAAAGCAACTTAATTCTACGACTGATTGCTGCTCTATCTAATCCAATTCTTAATTTCTCCTGACAAAATTCTCTCATAGTTTGACTACTTTCTCTGTAAACTGGCCCATTCAAAAACCATTCTGTAATCTACATTGTTTTGCTTGACTCCAATATCTATTTAGAAACATCTGTTCAAATATACTATATGATTTAAATTGTTCGCTACTTTCATTTTTCTATGTCTCAGCAGAGTCCTCCTACAGTCTTCTTTACCAGTTTAATTTTGTTGTTGTCACTCATACCACCAATAAAACAATATTTGCATGCTGACAGAAAATATACAGCAAGGTACTTGCTCTCCCCTGAAAAGGTCTTGCCATTGTGTACTTGTACCACAGGCCACCCCATACTTCCATTAGCCCCACACAATTGTACATTACTTAATCTACTGTTAACTTTGTCAATTTCTACATTACTCTTTATAGTAACAGCAGCCACATTTTCAACTTCCTTTCTTAGGTCGCTAGCTGTCTCTGCCAGGTGACCTAATAATAAAGTTCCAGTTTTATCACAACTAGAAACAATCTTCTGATCCACATCAATCAGAGCTTGCCTTGTCTCATCATTCCCTGTGTCACACAACTGCATGCCTGAATCAGATCTACCGCTTAATTCGACAGCAACTGCATCAATCTTAGCATTCAAAATTTTTTCTACCTCCTCCAATTTTTCTGATAGATCTCCCAATTAATCATTTAATTCTCTGATTTTCGGCCCCAAAGAACTTTCCACATCCGCCATATCAGTTTTAATTCAATCTTGAAATCCCCCATATCAGTTTTTAATTCAGTTCTGAATTCCCCCATTTGGCTCATTAAAGAACTTGCCCCCCTTCTAACAGCCGTGTACCGCAAGTCTCTAGAGGAACGGAGGGTTCCAAATGATTGGAAAAGAGCACAGATAGTCCCAGTCTTCAAGAAGGGTCGTCGAGCAGATGCGCAGAACTATAGACCTATATCTCTGACGTCGATCTCTTGTAGAATTTTGGAACATGTTTTTTGCTCGCGTATCATGTCATTTCTGGAAACCCAGAATCTACTATGTAGGAATCAACATGGATTCCGGAAGCGGCGATCGTGTGAGACCCAACTCGCTTTATTTGTTCATGAGACCCAGAAAATATTAGATACAGGCTCCCAGGTGGATGCTGTTTTTCTTGACTTCCGGAAGGCGTTCGATACAGTTCCGCACTGTCGCCTGATAAACAAAGTAAGAGCCTACGGAATATCAGACCAGCTGTGTGGCTGGATTGAAGAGTTTTTAGCAAACAGAACACAGCATGTTGTTATCAATGGAGAGACGTCTACAGACGTTAAAGTAACCTCTGGCGTGCCACAGGGGAGTGTTATGGGACCATTGCTTTTCACAATATATATAAATGACCTAGTAGATAGTGTCGGAAGTTCCGTGCGGCTTTTCGCGGATGATGCTGTAGTATACAGAGAAGTTGCAGCATTAGAAAATTGTAGCGAAATGCAGGAAGATCTGCAGCGGATAGGCACTTGGTGCAGGGAGTGGCACTGACCCTTAACATCGACAAATGTAATGTATTGCGAATACATAGAAAGAAGGATCCTTTATTGTATGATTATATGATAGCGGAACAAACACTGGTAGCATTTAATTCTGTAAAATATCTGGGAGTATGCGTGCGGAACGATTTGAAGTGGAATGATCATATAAAATTAATTGTTGGTAAGGCGGGTACCAGGTTGAGATTCATTGGGAGAGTGCTTAGAAAATGTAGTCCATCAACAAAGGAGGTGGCTTACAAAACACTCGTTCGACCTATACTTGAGTATTGCTCATCAGTGTGGGATCCGTACCAGATCGGTCTGACGGAGGAGATAGAGAAGATCCAAAGAAGAGCGGCGCGTTTCGTCACAGGGTTATTTGGTAACCGTGATAGCGTTACGCAGAAGTTTAATAAACTCAAGTGGCAGACTCTGCAAGAGAGGCGCTCTGCATCGCGGTGTAGCTTGCTCGCCAGGTTTCGAGAGGGTGCGTTTCTGGATGAGGTATCGAATATATTGCTTCCCCCTACTTATACCTCCCGAGGAGATCACGAATGTAAAATTAGAGAGATTAGAGCGCGCACGGAGGCTTTCAGACAGTCGTTCTTCCCGCGAACCATACGCGACTGGAACAGGAAAGGGAGGTAATGACAGTGGCACGTAAAGTGCCCTCCGCCACACACCGTTGGGTGGCTTGCGGATTATCAATGTAGATGTAGATGTAGATGTAGATCTAAACGTAGCCATTACACTAGCTTCCGTTTCTTCTCCCTTTGCAGGTGGACTCTGAGGCTCGCTCCCACTGCCTGTAGACTCAGCATCAGTAGCTGACTTCTTTATCATCATCTTGCTAAATTCGGGCTGTGAGGTAGAGAACTGAGAAATTAATGCGCCTGCTGCCAACACTTAGCTTTGTTGAGACTGCTGCTGCATGATGACTGCTGCCTGATGCTGTCGGTTGCCATTTGCTGAGGCGCGGTGCGGTGTGGCATGGAACGGATTGCAGGTTGGCAGAGGAAGCGCCCCAACTCCGGAGTGTGGCGGCGAAGTCGGCGCGTCGATGTTTGGCGTCCAGCGGCCCTTCAACTCCCGCTTTGGTGGTCGACGACGGACTTAGCGTACTACTCGGCGACCGGCAACACGTTTCTCCCAATGTCGACTTTCAAACACAGTCCTGCACTGTCTACCGATCCTTTATTGTATGATTATATGATAGCGGAACAAACACTGGTAGCAGTTACGTCTGTAAAATATCTGGGAGTATGCGTGCGGAACGATTTGAAGTGGAATGATCATATAAAATTAATTGTTGGTAAGGCGGGTACCAGGTTGAGATTCATTGGGAGAGTGCTTAGACAATCTCGGACGAGAAACCTCATACTATGATGGTACTTGTTGAAGTTCCATTAGTTTGGCTCGAGCCCTCATGTGCTATGGCACGAAAATATATACATTTGTTACACTCGGCTTAATTGAGCGGCACAGAGATGTGGCTCGTCTCAATGATAGGCTACCTTTTCGTCATAAGGTGCCAGCTCACACCAGCCGCCAACTCAATTTTTAAGCTGAAATAAAATATAGCAAAACAATGTAGGCAGGTATGCAGTGAAATTTAAAACATTGAATCACTCATGTTGATTTATAATATGAACAAGGAGTTAATTTTTCTTCAATATATACACTAAACACTTAAAATGCAGTGTGAAGGTTGCTTACGTAAGAGCGACAATTAATAACTTACGCTGCAACACTTCACTATAAAATTCATATGTCTCGATCACGGCACTCGACAGTCTATTCAAAATTCATAAAATACACTCTTCTCTACTGTCCTAAATCACTATATTGCGCTCCACTTAATCGCTCTCGAACGTCGCTATATACATACTTGTCTTCGAATGTGCCAACCAACCCACTACTACCTTCCAGATTTACGGCACGTCCGGCCTTTAGTCGTTCAGAACCAACTGTCCTGTCATCTAAGATGGCCGCTCTATCCACCCACGAAACTACTGCCTCATTCAAAACAATGTTTGTCAAAACTACGAATATTCTAAAACTAAACACAAAAACGTATATGACATATTGAAAATATGGAAAATTTCCGGCAATAACAATTTAAAGTCCAGTTTTTTGTAATGTTCTTGTGGCGTGATTTCCCCAGATTTTTGATACTAAACAAATAAATAAAAATACATACTTCATTACTCATCTACCTCTTTAAATTTTAGAATGCTGCCACTAGTTTCGTCTCTTAAAATTTATCACCGAAAACACAGTTTCCCTCAGTTGAATCCCATATTCCGACCTCTCATTCAAAAACGGTACATATTAAGCTACATTTCTGTGATTGCTCGATGCAGCTCTACTACCCGCATCTTTAACCGTTTTGTTCATATTAATAGGCCAGAGCATTGCCGGAGATATTAGCTTTTGAACTTTCATAAATTTCCAGTTGTTAAGACAACAATAACTTTGAAACTATTATATATTTTTGTGGCGCATCTAGATAATTTAGCTCTACATACTTTTCTGTCCATGAGAGCGAACTCGCAGCTCCGTGTGACTCTTAGTTTTGTTTTTATTAACTTTTCTCTGGCATATAAATTTCTCCGAGCGCGCAAACACGGCCATACCCGCTCCTGCCAAGCGTCCGCTAGGGTTCTTGCAGTGCCAGAATGCGTGATAATATATCACTACACGACTCATCCGCCCCCCCCCCTTTCAGGGGAGCAGATTGAATTTAATAAACCGTGCAACTTCCGCAATTCCTTTTTTCTTGAAACCGGCTGTTGCACCTCGTGAGTCAGTGGCTGTAACAGAAAGAGCGACAGTAATCCACGACTTTGGTCACACTATCGCAGTGCTTGGTTCACTGTGGTGCTCGTGGAGTAAAGAACCACCTCTATTTCTCGAGTCTTCTATCTGCTCTGGTTTGCGTTCCGTGGTCGTTGTAGTGTCTGTTGCATTCAGAAACGCTGGCTCGATACTGTGGAGTGCAACTGTTGTGGGTGTCCTTGATCATTATGCGGAATGTATTGCTGTCCCTACTGACTATCGGATACGATACAGTAGCTACAATGGTTTATGCACTTCATCGTTGCGTAAGAACACATGTGTGCAGTTGTCTAGCTCCGCAAAAACGAACGAGTACCTTTCCAAATGGTTCCTAGGCAGTATCAGTCTCAGCTGGTGTATCTGTTTCTGAGTCTGGTGGAGAAGTCCGGTTCCGGACGGATGCGCCTAGAACCGCTCGGTGACAACGGTCGGCACAAGGTGTGCAAGAACGCTCCAGGTAGGCGTAACGTTTGTGCATGTACAAGCTCCGCTACTGTGCTCTTCAGACCACTGTTCAATGACATCCGCAGGCCTGAAACCATGCAGTGTCTCTGTCCATTTAGCTGTTCCGTAGCTTCTCAGTGTTGCTTTCAACTGCCGAAGAAAACACTCTACTGTTTCAAAATGTTCAGATGTGTGTGAAATCTAATGGGACTTTACTGCTAAGGTCATCACTCCCTAAGCTTACACACTATTTAACCTAAACTATCCTAAGGACAAGCACACACATCCATGCCCGAGGACTCGAATCTCCGCCGGGACCAGCCGCACAGTCCATGACTGCAGCGCCCAAGACCGCTCGGCTAATTCCGCGCTGCATTATACCGTTAGATGCGGGTGGTATGCTCTGGGGCGTATCCGCTTCGTACCTAATAATGTGGGACAATGCTCTTGAAAAGTTGGCTTAAAATTGCCGTCCATGATCAGAGGTAATTTTCAGCGGGATTCCAACCCGGCAATCCACCCACAAAAAGATGCTGAATTGCTGTGATGAACGGAATATTGTTCTACATTTGCTTCAGACGACGTCGCGAGCTGAAACCTCAGTCTTTTCGATTGTCGCAATAAATCACGCAACTCACTACCACTTTGCTGCACATGCATGAGGGCGTCGTAATCAGTGGCGTTTGTCAGTGGTTTCCAACGTGCGGTGTCACCTGCTACCGCGTTCACTGTTTGTATACCCTAAAGTATGTCAGCTAGAACATTTACCTTTCCTTCCACACACACACAATGCTGACAAGACCTGACTGATTTAATCTAACTGTCACAGCTGCGTAGGTGATGCTTTATCTTAAAGGCGTAGGTAGGTGGATTATTATCCGTATAGATGGTGAACTTTCGCCCATCTAATGCGCGTCTGAAGTTTTTGACCGTAGTGTAACCAGCGTACAGCTCACAGTTGCTGAGATGACGACAGTTTAAAACTGTTGAATGCAATGGGATGCTAATATTGATCAATGTGCTGCTTAAGTGCAGCACCAATGGTAGCGGGTGAAGCATCAGCTATGAATGGAAGAGGGCCATGCGCGACCTCGTGTGCTAATAGAGCGGCCTTTGCTGTTCTCACTGCCTGAAATGCGGTGTCTGCCTGGTTAGTCAAAATCAAATGGTTGAAATGGCTCTGAGTACTATGGGACTTAACATCTGAGGCCATCAGTCCCCTAGAACTTAGAACTACTTAACCCTAACCAACCAAAGGTCATCACACACATCCATGCCCGAGGCAGGGTTCGAACCTGCGACCATAGCGGTAGCGTGGTTCCGGACTGAAGCGCCTAGAACCGACTGTGGAATGATTGCACGGAAACCATTCAGTATGTACGGTGTGTCACTTATGATTGTGCGTACCACTAGTTAGGTGAGACAAGAGGCTTCCCCTGGTGTATTCAGAATGTAGTCAAATCTATTGACTGCTGATCTCGTAAATCTGCCACTCGCTACCAGAAGGACAAAAATATGCTCCTATAATGGAGTGTGATACATCTGCCACTCTAAATTGCCATTCAAACGCAAGCCGTAGCCCCAGGTTAAGGACTAAAGTTGCCGGACCATACGTTCTAATGTTGGATTTGTTAGTGGCGAATAAACAGCTATCGTCACAGCTCTGAAGTGGTGGGCGGTTTGCTGGATAAAACGAGACTTCTGCTCCTGTATCGCCCACTTATTGTAATTTTGTATTCCGGTTGGCCACAAAATTCTGGGCGCTTTTGCAATAGCAGTTGTCGGTGCTATGGTGTCTGATTCGTGGTTCCAGTCACAAGGTGGCATGCTCTTTCGCACATAATACCAAATATCCTGTGACACCAACGTATCTTCTGTGATGGCAGCGATCGATTACAACCTCGTGACTGTCAGCTGCGTGGCCGCTGACGGTTGTGCGTTGTTTGTAATGGAGCTACCGGTGTAGTTAGTTCTGCCATTTGCAATTGCAGGGAAGTACTTTTTCTTCTCGTGGCTTCAGTCTTGAGACAATTAGTATACATTCCAACTATCCTGTGCTCCGTTTGCACCAGTGTGTTTAATTGTTTGGGTGACTGACGGGACTCGGGAGAACCACATATCAAGTAGCACCTCATAGCTTAGCGTTACTTGCCAACGTGCGTATACGTCTTAGGAGTTGTGACGGAGTGCTGTCTCCGAGCTCCTCTGTGTGCAAAATCTTCTCTAGCTGCATTGCTTCTGATTGTGACAAGCGTGTGATCAGGGAGTTTTTAATCGATGCATACCGTTCGGTGTCAGGTGGCACGGCTAGGATGTCCTGGACTTCTGCTGCTAAATCTTCTGTGAGCGCTGCAACGAGATACCTGTACTAAGTCTCACCAGCCGATATTTGTGCGAGGACGAACTGTCATTCTAGTTGGTCAGACCAGAACAGAGAATGGCGGGAGTTTCATCGTCACCTTGTTAATTGCAATGCTGGCTGCCGGTTCAGTCAGTGAGTCGTGGAACTGGCGCGACGATGCTGGCGCAGAAGTTACAGGCGTCAATGTCGCGAAACTGCACAAAAAAACTGAAGCCAGTGCGGACGTGTCGTAGTCGGTTTGGATCACTAAATATCTGGGTAACGGAGAAGACAAGATATTTATTCCCACATACACTCGACAACAGCTTACATTTACACAAATTTCCTATCTCCTCCCCCCTTCCCTTCCCGAACTTTTGAATTAGTGGGAAAAAGGTTCAATCTGTGCTGAGATGATCGAGTGGGAAGACATAAAGTACAGTCGTAATTTATATTAGCGGGAAATGTGTTCTAGATGGTGTCGTCCTGCTCCTGGATTGTCCTACAGCTGCTTCCACACTCCGCTGCTCACCGCCACCACAATTTCTGCCACTTCTGCCCCAATATTTTTCGAACACGCGTATTTGTATGTTAACCTGAAAGTATGAAGACTGGCTGCTATAGTCCACAACATTAACATCAGACGATGCTCGAAAGTTTCCTAGAGCCTTCCCCTGGAAGCACTTTTGAACTTGTGGGAAAATGACTGGAGTGGAAGTTATTGTTATTATTGTTGACGGGAAATGTGTACAACTGACAAGATGGTGTTGGGCAGATAAGAGTTTAATAGGTGTATTACCTGTAAGCGTATAGCTGAGGACTGCGTCCGTAGCCTCATCCACAAGAAATGGATGATAATGGACAAGCAAAGGAAGAGTACTGTTCAGCAAGTAATGGTGATGCAGTGGGATAGATGGAATATACATTTCACAGTTGATAGAGAATATGGCTCTGAGCACTATGCGACTTAACTTCTGATGTCATCAGTCGCCTAGAACTTAGAACTAATTAAACCTAACTAACCTAAGGATATCACACACATCCATGCCCGAGGCAGGATTCGAACCTGCGACCGTAGCGGTCGCTCGCCTCCAGACTGTAGCGCCTAGAACCCCACGGCCACATCGGCCGGCTGATAGAGAATATTTCCTGAGCTAGAACTGCTCGTGTTTAATGAAACGGGTGGTCAGTTCAAAGTTCAGAAGACAATGTCGCGCCCCTGCCACTCTCCCTGCAACAATAGCGAAATACCTATCATGACAGATAAAGAACTGAATAGTCAACCGTGTTATGTTTTCAAACATTCTGGACTGACCAGCACTGTCTGAAAATGGTTCTCGGATAAGTAAATTCATGCTCATATAAGAAAAATATTGAAATAATACGTCCACGTAAATGTGGTACACACGGGTCTTTATACAAATCGTCTCACCGTGCGCCGTGCGCCCACTCTGCCCCTCTGACCCTCGACCACCTGACAAGTGGAGAGCTGGGTCCGCCTCTGTATGTGGTTATAATCTGTCATCGCTCGCGCCTATTCGCCCGTATGACTGTTGGATGGCTGTTCGGTGGAGGTTTCAGAAGTTCCACTGTAACGAATTACAGCTTTGTGTGTGTCTGTGAGTTATCGTATACTGTGTAAGGATGAGATATTCTTCTTGCCCCAAAGAATGTCCTCTTTAGGAGCATCCAGCTATGAAGCTCGATGACAACTCTCTAGGTACGTCCGTGGTTTGTTGAAACCTGCTCCAGAGAGAGTGCTCAAACACATCCATCGAGGGACGTTGGTGTTGAAGGAGCGGCGTTTCTGGAGTCCAGATGGTGGATGAATAGAAAGTGGAGGAATTTTAAACAGCCGACATGCTCCTCGTAGAGTAACACATTACGTGTCTGCCTAAAGTGAGGCCGTTCTTAACAACTCAGCTGCTGTAATGTCAGCTCATCTATTTAAAAAAAGTGACGGAATAAACACGAACAGTAATTTGTTGCATGAAGTACCACCATCGTGTATTCCTCAGCTGTGATTCCCATGCTTGCGACAACGAATATTGTATCGACAGACCTCGTTTCATATCTTGTAAAGGATGTAGTGCTCCGCTTTTAAAACAAATATTGTGACAGTAAAAGCAGTGAACATAATACTAAAAATAATGCAATCTCCTGCTAAATAAGTGTAAACTCACTCTTGTGGATTGAACTTGCTACAGTGAGTACTGAACCGAGAACGTTGAATCTTGCGTTGAATACACTACAAAATAAGCACTTAACACTATCCAACAGTCCCTAAACATACATTCAGTCAGCAAGTTCCACACACTATGGCGAGTAGAAGACTTTTCCAGTAACGTAAAGCTGGTAGGACCAAACAACAATACAACATAAGTTGCGTCCTACAGAGAAGAACACAGCAACCAGCCATTTTTTATAATGCTATTTATTTATTTAAATAGCATCGTTACCGGTTTTGAACCGGAAGGCCCAACACCATCTCGTCAGTTGTTACAGACCATGTAACTGTTACTCAGTGATGCGATATTGTTAAAACTGACATGCACTCACACACGCAATTACACACACACACACTCACACGCACACGCGCACACATACACCCCCCCCCCCCCCCCCCCCCCCCACACACACACACAAGGTTAACTAAACGACTAGTTCACGTTAGGGTATATTTTACATTTGTTTTTACTTTTTGTTTACCAAAATGCTGAAATTTCGTTGGGATGGTGGTGTCCAACAACCAAAAAATAACGTCAGAGAACTTTATGAGGCGCAATTACAGTAAAAAAGACATCGTGTTTTGGTTGTAGGATACCACCAACTCAAGGAAATTTCATCATTTGAGAAACTAAAATTTGAAAAATAATGTAAAATGTGTCTTAACGTGAACTAGCCGTGTGAAGACGAACCTTTCGGCTTAGAACCGGTAACTGCGCTATTTTAATAAGTAAACAGCATTGTAAAAAGTGTCGGGTTTCTGTTGTCTTCTCTGTAAGAGTCAACCTCTATTTTGTACACAGCCACGGGCTCAGAATATCACATTTCAACAAAATAGCAACAATACAATAACCAATATGGAGCGAACATTCCGTGAATGACAAACGTGTTTTTCTTGAGAGTGGTACCAGTGCGTCTTAGGAGGAGGGTGACGTAATCCTCTTATAAGCAAGCAACTATTAAAAGAAAAAAGGGTAGCAATATCTGTGTTACTTTGCGAGTGCACACCCGACTTGATTCTACAAGAAAGCGAAACAGAAAACACTTGCGAGTATCGCTGTGTCGGTTTCCGCGTTAGAACTATAAGTAAATTTATAAATTGTGGTAAATATTGTGTCGAGATAGAATATTACTTCCTGTGATTCTTTAAAAATCTACGGTCTTCCCCTACCACGTACAAATGCTCCATTGCGCGTTGATTGTGATCACATTAACCGTATAATAACCACTCGGTCGAATGTGCAGAATCGTGCTGGCAGAAAGCAGGAACCTACGTGATTTAAGGTCGTAATATTGTCATTCATCTTACCGAATTTATGAAGTGCTGACATGGCCACAGGTTTGTAGAGGATGGAGACCAATGTTAGACAGTATTGATCACGTACATCAGATGCTGTGCTATGTGAAGAGTCAGTCAAAATCCACACTTACAATGCGTAACTGCGTGTAGAGGAACTCTTTGTAGGACAGGATATTCGAGACGACTTACATCTCGTCAAGCACAGGCAGTATATAATACATCATCAGTTGTTAGTCGTGTTGGTGGAGGAATGGAATGATATACCAGAAGAATAATTTCCTACTAACGCTACAAGCAGAACATGCATTCTGCTTTTGGTCATCTTTTCTAAGCGTGTAGGTAGTGGAGTATACATTTACAATCCTAAAGGCATCACCTTCATTCAGTGGAAATAGGTACGTGTCTAATACCTACACCAAGTTACGGACACCGAACGAAACGTGCAGTGTATTCTCATTCCAATGGTGCAATTACCGTTCCGCTAAAATTATCTCCCAACAAGAGCAGCACAGCTCCTGTAAACTACAGGTGTATATCTGGCAATCAGATGAGACGAATTCGATGGTTAAGGACTGGTCTAACCCACACATTTACTGTTCTCGTCTGACTGTGTTCATTACAGCACTTCTAGTGAAACAGGAACAGGACACGATAATTTTTTTCTCTGCAGTGCAGTTATTCAGACTATGGATAGTGGCATCTCCTGAGCTGCAGAGTCATCCACCATGGATAGTGGCATCTCCTGAGCTGCAGAGTCATCAAAAATCATCAAACAGAATGATGGAAGAGTCTTAAGAAGCGGGACCCGCAAATGCTGAATAATTCCCTACACCAGCAGAGAGCGTAGAAATAAGATACGTTACACATTACTGTTACAGACCATGTAACTGTAACTCAGTGATGCGATATTGTTAAAACTGACATGCACTCACACACGCAATTACACACACACACACTCACACGCACACGCACACGCGCACACATACACCCCCCCCCCCCTACACACACACACACACACATCAGATCATAATATTTTGTATTTGTGGGGATCCACAGCCTCCAGATGCTTAATAAACGTAAACATGATCCGCAGTAGGCTGCAACGTGATTCTTTTAGCATATTTCGACTACTTGTCATTCTCAGGCATTTGTAAAACCAACACGGAAATGATTTCCCATATTGGTTTTACAAGTTATTTACTTATTCGCGTGGTGATTTTATGCAATATACAGTTGATATAAGGCAAATGTTTTTATACAATATACATATGATATAAGACAAGATTAAACCTTAAAGTCCGTGTTTTTCAACCAGTTAATTAAGCTAGGTGTGAGAGTGAACAAGTCATTGGGAATTCCAGGGTATGAATGAAGCGGACAGCGTTGGACTAAATGTTCAATTGTCTGCTCTTCTTGATTACATTCACACATTGGTGAACTGATCCAGCTCCAAATGTTTTTTGCCAGTAAAAGCTCTGCACGCAAATGTGCCTTTAAGCGATGTCATTGGCTTACTTAGGTACTTTGCGTGTAGGAAACCCAATGCAGTGCTGCTGTGAATTTCTATTAGTAAAAATTTCGCAGCTGTGTGTGTGTGTGTGTGTGTGTGTGTGTGTATGTGTCTGTATGTCTGTGTATTTTTTTTTTTTTTCGTTGGTGCGCACTCGCAGCGTAACATAGACCTTGCCGTCGTGTTTCCTTTTAATAGCTGCTCGCTTACAAGAGACTACGTCTCTATCCACTAAGATGCACCGTTACCACTCTCAAGAATAATATATTTTCCCGTACGATTCTTCACTCAAAATTGGTTATGGTATTTTTGTTTGGTCGCACTAACATTACATTATTGGTAAAGTCATCTACGCACTACAGTGTGTGGAACTTGCTGGCTGAACGTATCTATAAGGACTGTTGTACGTTGTTAAGTATGTACACTACTGGCCATTAAAATTGCTTCTCCAAGATGAAATGCAGATAATAAACGGGTATTCATTGGACAAATACACTCCTGGAAATGGAAAAAAGAACACATTGACACCGGTGTGTCAGACCCACCATACCTGCACCGGACACTGCGAGAGGGCTGTACAAGCAATGATCACACGCACGGCACAGCGGACACACCAGGAACCGCGGTGTTGGCCGTCGAATGGCGCTAGCTGCGCAGCATTTGTGCACCGCCGCCGTCAGTGTCAGCCAGTTTGCCGTGGCATACGGAGCTCCATCGCAGTCTTTAACACTGGTAGCATGCCGCGACAGCGTGGACGTGAACCGTATGTGCAGTTGACGGACTTTGAGCGAGGGCGTATAGTGGGCATGCGGGAGGCCGGGTGGACGTACCGCCGAATTGCTCAACACGTGGGGCGTGAGGTCTCCACAGTACATCGATGTTGTCGCCAGTGGTCGGCGGAAGGTGCACGTGCCCGTCGACCTGGTACCGGACCGCAGCGACGCACGGATGCACGCCAAGACCTTAGGATCCGACGCAGTGCCGTAGGGGACCGCGCCGCCACTTCCCAGCAAATTAGGGACACTGTTGCTCCTGGGGTATCGGCGAGGACCATTCGCAATCGTCTCCATGAAGCTGGGCTACGGTCCCGCACACCGTTAGGCCGTCTTCCGCTCACGCCCCAACATCGTGCAGCCCACCTCCAGTGGTGTCGCGACAGGGGTGAATGGAGAGACGAATGGAGACGTGTCGTCTTCAGCGATGAGAGTCGCTTCTGTCTTGGTGCCAATGATGGTCGTATGCGTGTTTGGCGCCGTGCAGGTGAGCGCCACAATCAGGACTGCATACGACCAAGGCACACAGGGCCAACACCCGGTATCATGGTGTGGGGAGCGATCTCCTACACTAGCCGTACAGCACTGGTGATCGTCGAGGGGACAATGAATAGTGCACGGTACATCCAAACCGTCATCGAACCCATCGTTCTACCATTCCTAGACCGGCAAGGGAACTTGCTGTTCCAACAGGACAATGCACGTCCGCATGTATCCCGTGCCACCCAACGTGCTCTAGAAGGTATAAGTCAACTACCCTGGCCAACAGGTTCTACGGATCTGTCCCCCATTGAGCATGTTTGGGACTGGATGAAGCGTCGTCTCACGCGGTCTGCACGTCCAGCACGAACGCTGGTCCAACTGAGGCGCCAGGTGGAAATGGCATGGCAAGCCGTTCCAGAGGACTACATCCAGCATCTCTACGATCGTCTCCATGGGAGAATAGCAGCCTGCATTGCTGCGAAAGGTGGATATACACTGTACTAGTGCCGACATTGTGCATGCTCTGTTGCCTGTGTCTATGTGCCTGTGGTTCTGTCAGTGTGATCATGTGATGTATCTGACCCCAGGAATGTGTCAATAAAGTTTCCCCTTCCTGGGACAATGAATTCACGGTGTTCTTATTTCAATTTCCAGGAGTGTATGTTATACTAGAACTGACATGTGATTACATTTTCACGCAATTTTGGTGCATTGATCCAGAGAAATCAGTACCCCGAACAACAACCTCTGGCCATAATAACGGCCTTGATACGCCTGGGCATTGAGTCAAGCAGAGCTTGGATGGCGTGTTAAGGTACAGCTGCTCATGCACCTTCAACAGGATACCACAGTTCATCAAGAGTAGTGACTGGCGTATTGTGACGAGCCAGTTGCTTGGCCACCATTGGTCAGACGTTTTCAGTTGATGAGAGATTTGGAGAATGTGCTGGCCAGGGCAGCAGTCGAACATTTTCTGTATCAAGAAAGGCCCGTACAGGACCTGTAACATACGGTCGTGCATTATCCTGCTGAAATTTAGTGTTGCGCAGGGATCGAATGAAGGGTAGAGCCACGGGTCGTAACACATCTGAAATGTAACGTCCACTGTTCAAAGTGCCGTCAATGAGAACAAGAGGTGACCGAGACGTGTCACCAGTGGCACCCCATACCATCACGCTGGGTGCTAAGCCAGTATGGCGATGACGAATACACGCTTCCAATGTGCGTTCACCGCGATGTCGCCAAACACGGATGCGATCATCATGATGCTGTAAACAGAACCTGGATTCATCCGACAAAATGACGTTTTGCCATTCGTGCACCCAGGTTCGTCGTTTAGTACACCATCGCAGGCGCTCCTGTGTGTGATGCAGCGTCAAGGGTAACAGCAGCCATGGTCTCTGAGCTGATCCATGCTGCTGGAAACCCTGTCGAACTGTTCGTGCAGATGCTTGTTGTCTTGCAAACGTCCCCATCTGTTGACTCACTGATCGAGACGTGGCTGCACGATCCGTTAACAACCATGCGGATAAGATGGCTGTCATCTTGCCTGCTAGTGATACGAGGCCGTTGGGATCCAACACGGTGTTCCGTATTACCTTCCTGAACCCACAGATCCCAAATTCTGCTAACACTCATTGGATCTCGACCAACGCGAGCATCAATGTCGCGATATGATAAACCGCAATCGCGATTGGCTACAATCCGATCTTTATCAAAGTCGGGAACGTGATGCTACGCATTTCTCCTCCTTACTCGAGACATCACAACAACGTTTCACCAGGCAACGCCGGTCGACTGCTGTTTGTGTATGAGAAATCAATGGAAAACTTTCCTCGTGTCAGCACGTTGTAGGTGTCGCCACCTGCGCCACCCTTCTGTGAATGCTATGAAAAGCTAATCATTTGCATATCACAGCATCTTATTTCTGTCGGTTAAATTTCTCGTCTGTAGCACGTCATCTTTGTGGTGTAGCAATTTTAAAGGCCAGTAGTGAATGTAATGTAATGTATGTAATGTGATGTAAAATTTTCACCGCAAGAGTCAATATTCTCGGTTCAGTATTCATCGTAGCTAGCGTATTACACGCGCAAACAAAGTTGACACTCGGCGCACTGGCCGGTGGGAGCGACTGAAAATGAGAAACGGTGTTGAGATCTTCAATTATGTGTGAATTCCTAAGGGACCAAACTGCATAGGTCATCGATACCTAGAAAAAAACTAATTTAAACTAACTTATACCAAGAACAACACACACACCCCTGCCCGAGGGAGGACTCGAACCTCCGGCGGAAGTGGTCGCGCAGCCCATGACAAGACGCCTCAAACCGCGCCGCCGCTCCGTGAGGTTGGGGAATGCCTTTTATAGTCGCTCCCATCAGGAACTTCGTTTGCGCGTATATGGGTTAACACTAAGACAGTGTGTTTACACTTATTTAGTTGTAGATTTCGTTGATTTGAATACTGTATCCACTATCTGTATTTTCACAGTACTCATTCTAAAGGCATAATACAGCACCCTTTATACAATGTGGGGTGTGGTCTGTGTACCGACAGACCCCATCCCACATTGTTGAAAGGTTGTAGTATTATGCTTTTAAATTCGTTGTAGCAGGCATGAGAATCACACCTGGAGAATACACGATGGTAATACTTCATGCAGTAAACGAGGTTTCCTGTACATTCAGTCATTTTTTAAAAATAAATCAGCTGGTATAATAAAGCTGAACTGTTAGCAAAAGTAACGCTTTAGGTGAACTCGCAGTGTGTTACTTCGTGAGTAACAAGTGAGTTGTGTAAAATTCCTCTACTGTCTATTCATACACCGCCCGTATTAGAGGAATGCTGCTCCTTCAACACCAACATTCCTCAGATGTTGTGAGTGCATCTTCTTTCCGGATCTGGTTTCAACCACACACGAATGTATCTAGACCGTTGTCAAAAATCTGTTTACTTTTATGAATGTCCCTAAGGACGACATTCTGCGAGGCGAGCGGAATATCTCATCCTTCCACAGTATACACATTGACACACACGAAGCTGTGATGTGGTACAGTGCAGCAACTGAAACGTTACCAGACTGACTTCGGACTGTTTAAATGAAGAGATGGAATAAAGGAGATGGATGGCGGATTATAATGGCCCGCAGTGGCAGACATTGCTCTCCACCTGTCAGCTGGAGAGAGGGGTGGGTGGAGGGGGTAGAACGGGCCGATCGGCACATGGTGAGATGACCTGTGTACAGATACATATGTATCTCATTTATGCAGGATGTATTATTTCAATGTTTGTCCTAAACTTACATGATTTTACTTAGCCAAGGACCACTTTCAGACGCAGCCAGCACATACAGAACCTTTGAAAGTACGCTGCTGTTGACCAGTTCTTCATCCAGGACGGATAGCCAAGTATTTGACTATTACTCCAGGGGCCCAGTCTTCCCAGGATATATGTTTAATGGCGTGAAAGAAGAGTCCTGTTCTAGAGTCCTTTGTCTGTGACTGGTATCTGCAGACCGGAAACAGTGTATCACTGCCAGCAGATGTATCTTTATGTGTACCATCAGTGACAGTATAGACCCAGTCAGGAAATCTCCTATCCCTACCTATGGGAGGAGGAGAGAGAGGGATGGGGCAGATAGGAGAGGAGATAAGACTGGTCCTCAGCACATGCAGCTGCCGACATTCCCCCCAGGTTGTGTTATTACAATGATTTTTCACTGTTCCAGTGCATGTGTTGTATTATCATCCAAGGCTTACGAGTTGTGGTTTTTTATGACAATTTAGATGTTTAATTAGAGCAGTGAAGCATTTTCCAACAGTTGTGGTAACATGTATTGATCTCTGTACACTTCAGTGATAATTTGCTGCTCTATCATTTCTTACCATGTACCTGTGTACAAGTTTCTTAGGAGCTATACACTTGTAGATCGACAGGAGGCACCTCTTCCTGCCCCTCAGTATACTTCCGATCCCTTCACACCATGTACCTCTGTAGAAATCTAGGGAGCTGTAACAAGGTGACCTCCTGGTGGTTGTGAAACAGGATGAAATTGAATAAAATGTTCTCGGGTTTCCAACAGCGTCAACTGCTCAGAACTACACGAGATTTTGGCCAAGCACTCCTTGGCCATTGTCAAGTGCTATGACTGCCAGTGGGCTGTTGGTGATCCCTTATATACGCTAACTGTCAGCTGTGACATCACTGGTGTCCGTGATATTGCCATATGTGGGCATGTTTTGAGTCGGCGTTCGATGTGTTCAGGGTGTTTGCGGTAATTTTATTTGAATAGGTTCCTTTATTAAACTGTCCCAGAAGCCGTTAGTGCGAGCCACGACAGAGGTATTGTCAAATTTTATGTGGTGACCGTTTGCTAATGCATACTCAGCTAACGCAGATTTCTCTGGATAGCGCACGCGATAATACCTCTCATGTTCTTTCCTGCTTTGTTCCACACTGCTCACTGTTTGTCCGATGTACTTCTGGCCACATTCACAAGGTATTTCGTAGACTCCAGGATGAAATTGTAAAGAAATAAAGAGATCACCGTTTATATAAATTCTGAGCATCAGACAGCAGAGTGTTTGTCACGTAAGCCATACAGCAATGCAGAAGGAGGCATCTGTAGCGAACTCTGAGACACTAGAGGTTGGTAGAAAGGGACACAGTGCGTGGGGGCAAGGGTGCCAATTTGTCCCCTGCACTGAGGATTGTCCAGCCATTTAAGAAACTATCGACTGATCCAGCACAGGACCAATCCAGCCCTTTTCCCTACTGTTGAAAGGAGGGGGTGTGACCGGCCGAAGTGGCCGAGCGGTTCTAGGCGCTACAGTCTGGAACCGCAAGACCGCTACGATCGCAGGTTCGAATCCTGCCTCGGGCATGGATGTGTGTGATGTCCTTAGGTTAGTTAGATTTAAGT
Organism: Schistocerca americana; assembly: GCF_021461395.2. Classification (NCBI taxonomy): domain Eukaryota; kingdom Metazoa; phylum Arthropoda; class Insecta; order Orthoptera; family Acrididae; genus Schistocerca; species Schistocerca americana. The sequence continues at coordinate 132,350,731 of NC_060122.1, read as the reverse complement.
AGTTATAAGTTCTAGGGGACTGATGACCTCAGAAGTTAAGTCCCATTTGAACCATTTTTGTGGGGGTGTGGTGGCTGTGGGATAGTTTAAAGCATCCTCTGGTAGCAGTAATGTGGACGAGAACATTGGGTCTTCACACTTCGAAGCAACCATACACACACATGTGAGCAGAAAAATTTGGGGCGGGGGTCAGATGAAAGTGTGAAGGTGGATGATGGATGTTTGTGGAGGCAGCTGTAGGACAATGCGGCAGCAGGATAACGCCACCAAGAGCTCATTTCCCATCTAAATAAATAAACAAATGTAAACTGTACATTGCGTCCTTCCTCTCCAGAAGCTCAGCACTGATCCGTTGTCTGGGGAAGCAGACGGGTGGGGGTGGGGGTGAGGGGGGGGGGGACGTGGGCAGGGAGTCGGGATGAGTGGAGCGATACCATGCAACATAGTCACATCCACACCACAGGGAGAGTAGGTGGGGTAAACCTACAGGGAGTGTCGACATCTTGAATAAATCATCTTGATATTGAAGCTCTTTTGTTTGTGTTTGCTTTAACAATGACATATGTTGTGAGTGGGGTCCGCCCTTAGAAAAACACAGTTATATTTTTTTTTCCCAAACTCGTTTCACTGCAGTTGCAGCATCATCAGTGTTGTTTTATTATTATTATGGCTATTAAACATAAGGAATGTTCTTTACTATTTAAATACATATAAATATTTCTTTCTAAATCATAATGACAGGTCGCTGAAGACCACATAAAATTGTGTATACATACCTTCTTACCACACTGTGCGGTTTCCCTGCTGTATTACGTTTTTACAGTGACTGTTTCTCTTTACAGTTTGTCACCTGCAACTATATACAACTTAATGTAGGCAAAACATTTTTCAATAATTACGATTTCTAAACTGTTATGGCTATGTCTGAGATTAATAATTAATATGGTGTGTGTGTGTGTGTGTGTGTGTGTGTATCTATGTACGTGTCTATGTGTACATGTTGGGGGGAGGGGGAGTTCAATAGGCTGGTTTTATCTAATAATTCTTTGACGGCAGAGAACAGAGTTACATTGCAGAGGGCTGTGCATTCATTTATCACTTGCTTTCCTTCATTTATGGCTTTTTGTATTTGATCAATTATTAATGTTTGTGGTGGGCTATTGACGCATTTGAGAATTTTCAAATCAGTGTTGATGTCTGTTGGGCTACGTTTATTGTCCATAAGGTGTTCAACAAATGTGGAAAGATAGGTGTTACTTTTTAATGCTCTTTGTATTCTGTGTATCTGGTGTTAAGGTTTCTGCTTGTCTGTCCTATATAAATTGATTTGCAGTCCTGACACGTTAGTTGGTACATACCAGATGTGTTGTGCAAGTCTGTGCTTGTGTTTGTTGCCCTTCGTTTAATCAGCGTTGAGTTGTGTGCCCTGGAGGCTATTTTTAGCTCTTGTTTTTTGAGTATGTTGCCTGTAGTATGGGCTGCTTACTTATTGTAGGTGAGAGTGAATCAACTGTTTGTTGTTACGGGAGTTTATCGTTCATGTGTGTTCGTTTGTGTGTTGTGTGTTCGTAAGTTGGTGAGAAAGCTTTTTTGTGTTGGGTGTCTTTCTTAATTTTGTTTTAGTTTGTGCTTCAGTTTATCTGTAGTGTTCGCGTCATATCCATTCTCTACATCCTTTTGTCTGATTGTAATTCAGTGAGCGGAGTTTTGTTCACTCTGTGTAGCAAATATTGTAAACCGGCTACTTAGTGTGTAGTCAGATGATTGAAATGTTTGTGAATGGCTGTGCTGGTGGTGGTTACTTTTCTGAATATCGGTAATTGGTGTTGGTAGTTGTGTCTGTGTATTGTGAGGCCAAGGAAATTTCACATTTTGTTTTTTCTGTTTCTAAGGTGAATTTTATTTTTGGGTGAACTTTGTTCATATCACAATGGAGTTCTGGGATGCAACTGGGTGTTTCATCTAGAATACATATGACATCATCTACATAATGATTTCTATATATTATTAGGTATTGTTTGTGTCCTACTATTGTTTGAAATACCTTAATTTCAATGTGATTCAGAAAAATGTTGGATTGAAGTCGACTGATTGGTGGCCTCATTGGAAGTCTGCCATCTTGTGAGTAGAACTGATTGTCAAATGATAAACAGTTTCGCTCTGTAATTACTTTTCGGGTGATAGCTATCGCTCTTATGTGGGGTTTGGGAAATTTTGCCTCTTCTTGCAATTGTTGTTGGACGATGTGGATGGTTTCTGTGGAGGAGATACTGGTGTACATGGATGTGATACCAAATGATGTTAGGGTGGCAATTGTGGGTACGTTGATGACTTTTATTTTTTGTGTCAGCTCTTCATTTTTGTGTATGCTTCTGTTATTTGTGTATATGTAATGTTTCTGTAAGTATGTGTGCATTTCTCTGGCTAAGTGATACGTGGGTACACTTCTGAAATTGACAGTAGGGTGTATCAGAATGCCCTCCTTGTTGAGCTTTAGTAGGATGTTCAGTGCGGTTGCTTGGGGGTTCTTTTGTTTCAGCCATTTCGAATTCTGTTTTCTGAATACGTATGAGATATTTTTTTAGAAATGTTTGTGTTTTACTTGCATCTTTGTGTTGGGTCACTGGTTAGCATTATCACGTAGATGTCTTCCAGAAATTTGAAGGTTTTATGTGTGTATTCATCCTGTGAATCTTCAGGTTTTGGCGGCGCAAAGACTTTTCCATTAAGAAATCTCTTGTGGCTGCACACCCGAAATTTAATGGAACTGTATTCATCCTGTTTTATTATTATCATAGTGCTGCTCTTGTCTGATCTCATAATGAGTGCCTTGTTCTTTTTAAGGTTGTCTTTTACGTTTCTGGATGGTTTTTCTTCTGCAGTTTTTCTTCCTGTTAATGTATTGTTTTGTTTTTCTTTATTATGTATCTTATTTCTTCTGCGGCTAACACCCTTGTCAGACCTGCATTGAAGTTTGGATTACTGTTCCTTTCTTGTTGTTTTATTATGTATTCACTTTATATGATAAGATTCTCGACAGTCTTGTGTGCAATGTGTGTATTGACATTATATTCTGGAGCTTTTCCTAGAGAATTTATTTCTTGGTTAGTTGGTTGTATGTCCATAAGGTTGACCAGACGTTTGTGGAAGGTTTGGTTCGTTTGATTTCCATTTTTATGTATAATTATTTATTTCTGTTGCTAGAGGGCTTTTAGGTATTTTTGTTTATACTGTTTTGTTTTTATTTATGTTTCTGTGTTTTGATTAACTCTATTCATGATATCACAAAATTTTTCAGAGAGTTCCTAGTTCCAGGTGAATTTTAAACCGTTCAGCATTGAGTTCCTGCATTTATGTATGTAGGTATTTAATTTCTTGCTTCAGCCACTCAACTTCAACTTATTGTTAGGCACATTGGGCTGCAGGTGACATGCTGGTTGTGTTTACATGTGTATAGTTAAGTAAAACATTATGTAAAAAATTGATTCTGTTGAATTTTAAATTTAAAGTAGTTTTGATGCAACTTTACTGTTGTGTTCCGGAATTTGATGTAGTGCTTGTTTGTAAATGCTTTGCAAGGCATCAAGATAATCATCTTGATGTTGAAGCCCTTTTTTTCTGTTTGCTTAAACAATAATGTATGTTTGGAATGGGGTCCATCTTTAGTAAAACACAATTTCGTTTTTTGTCCCAGACAAAAAACTGTGGGTTACTAAAGGTGAAACCCCCCCCAAACACAAGATATATGTTATTGTTAAAGCAGACACAGCAAAAGAGCTTCAACGTCAAGATGACTATCTCGACGCATTGCCAGACATATCCAAGCAAGCTCTACAACAAATTCCAGAACACCACAGCAATGTTACATCAAATTATTTTAAATATAAAATTCGACAGAATCTATCTTTAACATAATGTTATACCTAACTATATACATTGAAACACGTATGTAACATAGCAGCGATGGCGAGGCATTGTAGCATCTGTGACCAGAGAGTTTGCGCTTGACCGCGCGAGTGTTGCGAGCGGTTAACAGGCAGTCGTTGCGAGTCTTTAGCTCTGTGTAGTCGTGCAGAGCAGTACGCTAGTAGTCGTCATGCAGAGCGGTCGGTCAGTAGTAGCAGCCCAGTGCGGTTGTGTGATGTAGGCGGTCGGCAACACTGGTCAAGATGCTGAATGAGGTATAGTGTTAATTAATATAATCATTAGACAATGTAAAACTTATTTATTGTAATCAATCTCTAACAAGTCCCCCAATAATAATTTTGATTTCAAAAGCATTTTTCAAAAAATTTTATTTTTTATTGAACTAAAGATTTCGTTGCACTTCCCATTTCATTCCACTTCTTTTGAAGAAAAATTTCAGTAAATTCACAGAAAAAAGGAATAATATTATTTGCAATGCAGTTCCTCCAAGCCGTGCGCAGAAATAAGAGCGGAAATGTGACATCCATTTATTCTGAGGTAAGACTTTAATTCTGATTGTTCTACACAGGGCCAAAGACCGATGTTTCGGTTTAATTGAATTTTCTTATCACTGAATGGACTTTAATTTTTCGTGAGGAATTTATATTTGAGTCAGATTGCGAATTTCACATTTTTGTTCCCATTGTCAGTACATTTCATTGTGGGCAGGTTACGCATAGAGCAATGACCATTAGCATTCTTAAATAATATTGTCATTCATGTAAATTTTTGTGGGGAGGTTACACTCGGCTCCCATTTCTATTAAGTATTTTCTTTTTTTCTTTCAAAATTACGGTGGGGAGGTTACACTTGGCGACACCCAGTCCAGGATCGTATTTCGTTGAGAGTCTTTTGAGCGACAGTCAGATATCTGCTCTTATTTGTTTAGATATAATTACGATTTGGCGCAACGCTTTTACTAATCTTGTGACTTTCTTTCTACAGGTCAACGGCAATTGTTGCTCTGTTGTATTTGTGTGTTGCTTTTGCATTGTGCTTATTCATTTTTTGAAAAATTGTGACTATTGTAAAAATGCCGCGAAAGACTGTGAATAGTGTATCGCGAGGTATTTTGAATGAAATTACCGACTTAAACAGCGTGACCGATAGTAATTATGACACGCAGTGTGATGATGACAATCCTGCGTTCACTAACAATCAGTGTATTCCAACCACTAATGATGACTTTTGTCTTAATGATGAACAAACGAACTCGGTTATGTCCTCTGTTGATTTGACGACAATCGATGACGCGGGACGCTCTATTGTAATGAGCGCTGCCCAGCTTAACACACACGATTCGGAAAACTCAAGTAATATACAGACAAATTTGTCTAATGAAAACGAACAGGATACTCAAAGTACGATGGATCTATTTAATTCCGAAATAATGTCTGACAGTGTACATTCGACTGACAAACCTTTTTGTGAATCTCAAAATAACCAAATGGTTACAGAAAGCGAAACAATTCCAGATCCACCATTAAACACCACAGAGAATAGAAATGCTAATTTTTTGTCGGATCCACTTAAGGCATTGTTGCTGCAAATTCTTGAAAAACAAGACAACAGTAGTAAAGATTTCAAACAACAATTTAGTGAACAGAACGAAAAATTAGACAAACAAAGTGAATATTTTAAACAACTTAGTGAACAGGTCAAACAACAGAATGAAAAACAAAGTGAAGATTTTAGACAACTTAGGGAAGATAACAAACAGCTAAATGAAAAATTAGACGACAATTCTAGACAGCTTAGTGAACAAATTAGAGACGTTGCCGCGCAGTGCCATGACACTAAGGAACAGTTGCGCGTGGAAATTGAGGCTTGTTCTCAAAAAAATAGCGAAGAAATTAAGTCTGTTGCGCAAGAATTAAGGGAAATGCAAACAGCCGCAACAGAAACACTCAGAGACGAAGTTAGCGGAGTCGCTAAACAATGCTCTGAAAAAGCTACACAATTACGGGACGAGTTTAAAGCAATGACGGTAGAACTTTCGCGCACAGTGGATTCAAAGATAGACGCGAAATTCGAACAGCAGAACACTCAGATAAACGAGCGCTTTAATCAGCACATACAAAACAGTGATACGCGTTTCCGCAGATTTATTCAAGATCAAAACAAAGTAAAACGACAAGTCATGGAAACAATCACTGCACAAAGACAAGAGGACAAACGTAAAATGTTCGCGAAAGCGAAGACGTATGTAGACAATAATATTACTACAGTGTCCGACAAAATTAACACCATAGAACAGTTGAACGCGGAATTACGGGATGAAATTTCTGATCTTAAATCAAAAACAGATACACACACAGTAAATATTCAAACAGTGACAGACAGATTCGAACAATTAGATCTAACACAGGATCGCGATGTCATCAAAGCTGATGTTAAAAAACTGAGCGAAACTACGCGTAAGTTACAAAAACAGATTAATGCGTCTGATTCTAAAACCGATGATCAGGCAAAATTACTGACAGAAAAATATGATGAATTGGCCAGTCGTATTGATGCTATCGAAAGTGCTAATGACAATAAATCAGACGATACTGCACCGGTTTCATTTAACCAAACACCTGAATTTCAAAATTTACAGCAGACAATTAATGAGATCGGTTCATCTAACAATACGTTACGTAGGAAGTTGTCAAATTTACAACAAGAAGTAACAGAGATCAAAAACATTTCAGTTAATAACATACCGCAACAGACGCCACTTTATGAACATGTGTCAGACTCACGCAGCGCGTATAATTTGGGTAATCTACAGAGAGTACGGGACTTAGATTCCGATCAACCACAGTTCAATAGATTCTCTTACGATCCTGAACCTGTTCCATCACACAGAGATGATAATTTCGACTACAAACATTTTCTGTCAGTGAGAAAGTTTAAGGTTTTCAAAAACGATAGAACGCAGATTCACCCACTGGATTGGATTCAACAATTTAGCTTTGCTCTTCCACCGACTTGGCCTGTAACACATAAACTTGAATTTATTTGCAGTTTTTTGGAAGGCGAACCGGCAACTCGTATGAGACCAATCGCGAGACAGTGTTACTCGGTAGAGGAATTTCAGAATGCTTTTCTGGCAGCGTACTGGTCGAAGACGACACAGCGCGGAATTAAAGATCAACTAATTAGTTTGCCAAACTATGAAAACTCAAATTTTCCCAGTGTGACGCAATTTTTTGAGCACATGGTACAACAAAACCAATACCTGAGTGAACCGTACAGTGAATCCGCACTTATACAATTATGCATTTCCAAATTACCACGGTCATTACGAGTGTCACTTCTAACGGGTCAGCAAAAAGAAAACATTTCAGCATTCAGAGATCTTTTACAGCTCTTGGAAGTACAGCAATCTGATTATTCTTTTGTAAACAAAAACTTTTTAAGTAACAACCAAGGTCAACAACCGTACTGCAATTATGATCAGGGACGTAATTCCAATCGGAAAGATAACAGACGTTTTAGGAACGACAACTACCAAAACTTTAATAACAGACAGAATTCAGATTATCAATATCGTCAAAATTTTCAGCAACAGGAAACACATTTTGGTAACAATAGACGTTTTCCACCACAACAGTATGAAAGTCAGCCGGTTGGAATACATAACCAACAATGTAATGCACAAGGTCAACCAGGCTTTAATGTTCCGCCGCGTGCACGTGTAGTACCAGATCCAACAAATAGTAACGCACAGCAGCAAGGAAACAATTACGTACAAAGAAGACAGTATTTCAATTCCTATCGCAATACACCGTATAGGAATAACTATCACGACAGACGTAAAAACGATGACCAGAATTATCAGCGTACATATAATAACAGTCGGTCTCACCAGCAACAAAATAATCAACAAGGACCTATTCTCATGAATGAACCCGACAGTAGGTACCATCCAGAACGTAATACGTCTGGAAGAAGTAATAGGACAGTTCAAATAGTCGAAATGCCACAACATCCTCCTAATAATAATAACGCGTCAGATAGAATCTGACTAGATACTGCACAGATCGCATCTTCCAATAATACAAGTACTACTTTAGACACGCAAAATGTTGTTCATGAAAATGTAATTACTTTTGACGACATCAGAGACACTCTTTTACAGGAAAGACCAGTTATTCAGAAAACCATTTCACATCCTGTTATCGAAATTAAAATTGGTTCATCGAAATTCTCAGCAGTAATTGATTCCGGATCACCAATATCAGTAATAAATGAGGAGACTTTCAACGAGTGCAACAAAGAGAATACCTATCTGACATTACCTTTAGGCAAAACAAAAGTGAAAGGAGCAGTACCGAGTAAAGGAGTAGACGTTAAATTACAGACGCATTTATCATTTTGTATCGCAGGTCACACGTTTCACTCTAATTTTTGGATTGTTCCTTTATTGACAACAGACGTTATTTTAGGCACGAATTTTCTGGTACAACACGACGCAGTTATCGATTTTCAGAATTCTTATTTAATGTTAAAGGATGAAAATGTACAACTTGCTTTAGAATTTCAGCACTCTTTATCTGCGGAAGAACAAACAATCAACCGCACAGAGGTCATTTCCGCAACACGTGACATAGACTGTAATCTCACATTGTTAACGGATACGTACGTACACAACTATAATACTCCAGACGAAATGGACTACGAAGTAATACAAATGATTTCCGATAAAGTTAGACAAAGCAGTGCAACTACAGTCGATGAACGAACGCAATTACACAAAATTCTTTTACAGCAAGCTCCAGTTTTTGACAACATTCCTGGTACTATGTCCGGCTTTATGTATGAATTTCAAGTCAAACCGCACGACACATTTAAAGCAAAGCATTATCCTATTCCATACATTCACAGAGAACAGGTTAAAAAAGAATTGCAGGATATGCTTGATCAAGGAATTATTGAACCAGCAGTTAGTCCGTACATAAACCCGCTACATATTGTTAAGGAAAAAGATGGCTCACTTCGCCTTGTACTTGATTCACGTCACATTAATGACATTATTATTAACGAAACAGATCGACCACAGACACTAGAGGAACTTTTACAGAAATTTCATGGTACAGCTATTTATTCTACACTAGATTTGAAATCGGGATTTTGGCAAATTCAACTTCATCCGAACTGCAGAAAATATACAGCTTTTCTCTGTTTCGGCGACTGTTATCAATTTTGCAAACTACCGTTCGGCTTAACTATTTCTTCTGCAGCTTTTATTCGCGGTTTGAACACTATACTTCCGACAGAACGTAAAGACAGAATTACGACGTATGTAGACGACATTCTTATCGCAGAAGCTAACTGGTCCGAACACAATCTGATTCTTGAACAACTGTTACAAACTTTTCATGCACAAGGACTTACAGTTAATCTTAGTAAATCGCACTTTGGCCAAACTTCCATAAAATTTCTTGGACACGTAATTTCAGCAGAAGGCATTGCACCTGATCCGGAAAAACTTCAAGCTCTACGTGACATTACCGTTCCTACGACGAAGAAGCAATTACGCAGTTTTTTGGGCTTAATTAACTTTTTCCGTAAATTTATTCACCATTCTGCTTTAGACACGCCTAGACTATGCCAATTAACAGGTAAAAACAGTATTTGGTCTTGGGATAAGCAAGCACACTCTGAATTCATGAACCTGAAACATGCTTTGTTGAATGCACCACTATTATCGCACCCAGATCTTACTAGAAATTTTTCCATTGCCACCGACAGTTCTAACACCGCTTTAGGCGTACATATTTTCCAGGAAATTGAAGAAGATGGTTCAACAGTTATTAAAAACATCGCATTTGCAAGCCGCATTCTGTCACCTGCTGAACGAAATTATTCCGTTACAGAATTGGAAACATTATGTGTTGTATGGGCTTTTACGAGATTTCGGCACTTTCTGTATGGCAGACATACCACCGTTTACACAGACCACAGAGCGATACAATTTTTACTTTCGGCTAAACTCACTCACGACAGGTTAAGCAGATGGAAACTATATTTACAAGAATTTAATTTTACGATTGTTCACATTCCCGGCACACAAAATGTTATAGCAGACGCACTATCGCGTTCTCTCGGCAACAATCAGCAAGACGTAGCAACCAACTTCTGCAAAACAAATTTCAGTGTCATGTACATTCAGCAAGTTGCATTTGAAAACTTTATTTCATCGTCATTACAGGACATAGACCAAGAACAAAATAAAGACAACGTGTGGAAAGAAATTAAACACCTTTGGCTAGATATGAATAATGTAACGATTAGGAACCACTACACTGTACGCAATGACATTCTGTTTCGCCGCTCTCATCCTGACAGCAACAATTGGTTATTATGCATTCCTGACGAACTGGTCAACAAATTAATTTGGTACACTCATTTAAGCTACGCACATTACGGAGCAAGAAAATGTTTTCTTATACTGAGACAGAACTGTTATTTTACCAACATGGAGGAACGTATACGACGAGTTTTAGCGTCTTGTAAAATTTGCCAGAAAGCTAAATCAGACACCACTTCACATATTCCTCCTTTATATCCCATTATACCTGTTAAATTAAGACATATGGCCGCAGTAGATATTTTTGGTCCGATTCCGAGAACTAACAGAGGTTTTTGCTACATCTTTGTCGCTGTTGAGCTCACTTCAAAATTTGTTACTTTCACTCCATTACGCAAAGCTACTGCTAAAACTGTTTCGAAAGCATTTGTAAAACAATTTCTATCTCATGTAGGGCATGTAATGAAAGTAATTTCTGATAATGGATCACAATTTCGTAGTAGCGTATGGACACGCATGTTACGAGCCAGAAACATTTCTCCGATCTATATATCCAAGTACCACGCTTCTTCGAACCCTTGTGAAAGATTAATGAAAGAAATTGGTAAACTGTGCCGAATATACTGCCACAAAAGACATATTGATTGGGATACACACATACTCTCATTCCAAGATGTAATTAATTCCATTCCAAATGAATCCACTATGCTATCTCCGTCTGTTATACTGAAAAATGCTGAATCACCTAACAAAATTAAAGAATTAATAACATTTCCTACATCTCGTCGATTACGACACCACGAAATAATTGACATTGCGCTGAACAACATCAAACGTGCCGCAGAGCGCCGGAGAAGACAGGAAAAACAGGTTTGTACACGCCGCGTCTTTCACGTTGGACAGAAGATACTAGTACGTACACACTATTTATCCAGCAAATTAAAAGGTAAGTGCAGTAAATTTGAACTTCTATACGCAGGTCCGTATCGGATTCGCAGCATCCCTCACCCCAATGTTGTACACGTCGAAACTTTGAGAACTAGAAAATCGAAAGGCAATCACCATATCTCAAACATTAAACCGTTTATTGAGTGAAACCACTGTATGATTCAACACACTATGATGCCATTTACTAATGCAATTATTTCACGTGACTAATTACTGATGATTATCGTATTTTTTCTTGGCAAGTGCACGGCAAGGTAAGGTTAGCAGGTCGCTTTTCTTGTCGTTACACATCAGACCGTGCACATTTTTCCACTTTTTTGTGTATATGATTGTACTCCAGTTTTGTTTATATGCACTGTGAAATAGTTAAGATATAACACACACCAGTCGACTTTGACATTTTTTTGCCTTATGACATCTCAACATCGTGACTGTTTTACATTTTTTTTTTTTTTTTTGCTTTTGCTGCTGCATTTGTATTATTCTGTGTATATTTTTGCATTTGAACACTGTCAATGTTTTTGACATATTACGTTTTCTGTCATGTTATGCTGTATGCTTAAGTATGTTACCATAAACCAGTCATTATTTAATGGGTATATGATTTAAATGCAGGACATTAATCTCTGTCATCAATTTCAGAAAGAAATGATGCATGTAAGAAATAAATTCAACAGAAATGGGAATTTCACCTACGGAATAAACGAAAGAAGATGCAATAACTTTATGAGGAAGAGTAAATGGATCAGGATTAACAAGCATTAACAAGAATATACTATGCTCATCACAGAATAGAAGTCTTAACTAATTTTTTCTTTCAGAATACAAGGTGACTGATGCAGGCTGTCAGACTGAACTGAAACACGTATGTAACATAGCAGCGATGGCGAGGCATTGTAGCATCTGTGACCAGAGAGTTTGCGCTTGACCGCGCGAGTGTTGCGAGCGGTTCTCAGGCAGTCGTTGCGAGTCTGTAGCTCTGTGTAGTCGTGCAGAGAAGTACGCTAGTAGTCGTCATGCAGAGCGGTCGGTCAGTAGTAGCAGCCCAGTGCGGTTGTGTGATGTAGGCGGTCGGCAACACTGGTCAAGATGCTGAATGAGGTATAGTGTTAATTAATATAATCATTAGACAATGTAAAACTTATTTATTGTAATCAATCTCTAACAAGTCCCCCAATAATAATTTTGATTTCAAAAGCATTTTTCAAAAAATTTTATTTTTTATTGAACTAAAGATTTCGTTGCACTTCCCATTTCATTCCACTTCTTTTGAAGAAAAATTTCAGTAAATTCACAGAAAAAAGGAATAATATTATTTGCAATGCAGTTCCTCCAAGCCGTGCGCAGAAATAAGAGCAGAAATGTGACATCCATTTATTCTGAGGTAAGACTTTAATTCTGATTGTTCTACACAGGGCCAAAGACCGATGTTTCGGTTTAATTGAATTTTCTTATCACTGAATGGACTTTAATTTTTCGTGAGGAATTTATATTTGAGTCAGATTGCGAATTTCACATTTTTGTTCCCATTGTCAGTACATTTCATTGTGGGCAGGTTATGCATAGAGCAATGACCATTAGCATTCTTAAATAGTATTGTCATTCATGTAAATTTTTGTGGGGAGGTTACACTCGGCTCCCATTTCTATTAAGTATTTTCTTCTTTTCTTTCAAAATTACGGTGGGGAGGTTACAACATGCAAATGTGAACAGTATGTCGCCTGCAGCCTGATGTACCAAACACAAAGCTGTAATTGAGCGACTGAAGCAAGAAATTAGACACCTACATAAAAAAATCAGGAACTCAATGTTGAGCGGTTCAAAATTCACCTGGAACTATGAAATCACATCAAATTCTCTGAAACATTTAATTATATCATGAATACAGTCAAACAAAACACAGAAACATAAAGAAAAACGGAATGGAATAAACAAAAACGAAACGCCCTTTTGAGACAAATTGACATCATTACACATAAAAATAGGAAGCAAACGAACCACACATTTCACAAACGTCTTGTCAACCTTACTAACATACACTAAGTCACCAAGAAATAAAGTTTAAGAAAAAGGCCTATAATACAATGTAAACACACATATTATACACAAGACAGTGGAGAATATAATGACAGAAAGTGAATACATCATAAAAAACAAGAAAGGAACAGTAACCCAAACTTCAATGCAGGTCTGGCACAGGAGTTAGTTGCAGAAGAAATAAGATACATGAAAAGAAAAACAAGAACAACATACTGACAGCATCAAAACTGAAGAACAAAATACATGCAGCAAAATAAAAGACAATCTTAAAAAGAACAAGGCACCCACTATGAGATCAGAAAGGGGCAGCGCCATGATAATAGTATAACAGAATGAATACAGACATTAAACCTTAAAATTTCTGTAAGACAACAGCATAACAAAGCTAACCAGTAACCCAACTCTAAGATATCAGAAACAAAGAAGTACTCCTAAACTTATCTCACACACATTTACCAAACAGTATTCGAAATGGCTGGACCAAAAGAATCCCCAAGCACCCAAACTGAATGGCCTACTAAAGCCCTACAAGGAGGGCATTTTGATACATCCGATTGTCAATTTCAGAAGTGCGCCCACCTAACACTTAGCCAGAGAAATGCACACATATTTACAGAAACATTACATATACACAAATAATGGAAGCATACACAACACTGAAGAGGTGATATGAAAAATCAAAGAGATCAATATAAGCACTACAGCAACAATTTGACATCAGATTCATGTACACCAATATTCCCACTACAGAAACCATCAAAATGTTCAAACAACAATTAGAACAGACAGAAATTCCCAAACCCCATGTAAAAGAAATAGCTAACAATCTAAAAGTAATCACACAGCAAAACTATTTCTCATTTGTGAATCAGTTCTAAGCATGAGGAGACATACTTCCAGTGGGGTCACCAATTAGTGGATTTCAACCCAACATTTTTCTTAATCACATTGAAAATAAAATATTTGAAACAGTAGAGGACCGAATCAGTACCTGATAATATATTGAAATCATTATGTAAATGATTTCATATGCCTTCTAGATTAAATACCCAGTTGCATCCAACAGTTCCATAGTGATATGACTAAAGTTCACAAAAAAATAAAATTCGCCTTAGAAACAGAAAACAACAAAATGTGAAATTTCCTTGACCTCGCAATACACAGATACAACGACCAACACCAATTCTCCATATCCAGAAAAGTATCCACAACCAGCACAGCAATTCACAATCTTTCCAATCATCTGTCTACACACAAACTAGCTGGTTTCCAATATATGCTACACAGACTGAACGGTACGCCACTCAATGAATTACAGACAATCAGACAAACAGCTGTAGAGAATGGATATGACACAAACACTATAGATAAACTGAACCATAAAATTAAAACAAAGTTATAAAATACACCCAACACACAAAGGCCTTCTTACCAACTTACAAGACCACAGAACACACAGACGAACACACACGAACCAGAAACCACCACAGCAACAAAGAAGTGGCTCACTCTCACCTACAACAACAAAGCATCCCCCAGAATAGGCAACATACTCAAAAAACTGGGGTTGAAAATAGCCTGTATCACAGATAACTCAACACAGAGGAAACTGAGGACAACCAATACAAGCACAGATAAACACAACACATCTGGTATCTAGCAACTAACGTGTACTGCACAATTACTTACAGAAACATTACAGATACACAAATAACAGAAGCATACACAACACCGAAGTACTTATCAAAAACCAAAGACATCAATATACCGGCAACAGCCACACTCACATCATTTGACATTACATCCATGTACACCAATATCCCAATCACAGAAATTATCAACAACATAAAATTACAATTAGAAGAATAGGCAAAAATTCCCAAACCCCACAAAAATGAGATTGCTAGCATTCTAAAAGCAATCAGTTCTACTCACAAGAACGCAGACTTCCAATGGGCTCACCAATCACTGGACTTCTAGCCAGCATTTTTCTTAATCACATTGAAAATGAAATATTTAAAACAATAGTAGGACCCAAATAATAATGGATAAAATTATGATATTGTTATGTAGATGACGTCATGTACCTTCTTGGTGAAACACCCATTTGCATCCAACAACTACATAGTAATATGAACAAAGTTCACAAAAAAATAAAATTCACCTTAGCAACATAAAATAGCTAAATATGAAATTTCCTTGACCACACAATACAGAGACGCAACAACCAACACCAATTATCCACATTCAGAAATGTACCCACCACCGGCACAGCCATTCACAAACATTCCAATCATCTGACTACACACTAACTAGCCCGTTTCCAATATATGCTACACTGACTGAACAGTACGCCACTCACTGAGTGACAGACAATAGACAAACAGCTCTAGAGAATGGTTATGACACAGACAGTATGGATAAACTGAACCATAAAATTAGAAAAGACACCCAACACACAAAAGTCTTCTCACCAACTTACAAACACACAAACGAACACACATGAACGAGAAACACCTACAAGAACAAAGAAGTGCTTCACTCTCACCTACATCAACAAAGCAGTCCACAGAATAGGCAAGATACTGAAAAACAAGTACACACAACGCAACACAGATGAAACTAAGGACAACCAACACAAGCACAGACAAGCACAACACATCTGGTATTTACCAACTATCGTGTCAGGACTGCAAATCGATTTATAGAGGACAAAGCAGAAACTTTAATACCAGATACACAGAACACAGAAGAGCACTGAAAACTTACAGCTGGCATTTCACATTTGCTGAACACCTTATGGACAATAAACACAGTCCAACAGACATCATCACTGGTTAGAAAATTCTCATTCAGCAATAGCCCCCCACGAAAACTAATAATTGAAGAAAATTATCGAATACAAAAAGTCATATTTGAAGGAAAACAAGTAATAAATTTATACACAGCTCCCTACAATGGGACCATGTTCTCTACCCATAAAGAATTATTAGTTTCACCCAACCTATAGAAGCCTCCCGCCCCCCCCCCCCCACACACACATGAAACTAAAAATAAATAAATATAATGTGACAGTGACAATGACAGCTCAGTACATAGTACTTGATGAAGAAGATTGACGAAAAAGGACATTCCTTATGCTCAACACTCTTAATAATAATAATAAAACGCTGGTGATGCTGCAACTGCGGTGAAACATGTAATGGACAGAAAACAAAATTGTGTTTTTCCTAAGGTACATCCCACTCAGAAGATACGTTATCTTGAATAAATTTGGCAACAGTACAGACTGACGTCACGTCACTTTGGCTTTATTGCCCTGTTATTGATGTGACACATATCATTCATAATAGGTTCTCATTGCCAGTTTTCCGTATCTAGGGTATCAGAATCGAGAAAAAGTTAATCACATGCACGTATGTAGCATCTTTCTAACAAATGTATTCTTGTTTCAGATGAAGCCGGTAACAACAATGACAGAGCAGCTCCTGTTGCAGGAAAACCATTTTTCTTCACTTGTAAATTAATCGGCCTGATACTGTTTACGGTCGACGCTGCGACTGCAACACAGAAGATATCACAAGCGCATATTATCTACGCAAGCCTAGCCAGCCTACTACATTTACTATGTGCATGTGTTTCGTCATACTTAACGCTGCAGGAAGCACCGGGGTATTCTGTGGTGAAAATTCTGATGATGATATCAGTTCTTCAGTATTCATGCCTGTCCTTGATTGCGATTCTAACAGACATCGTCTGTAACACACGTAAATATCAAAAAATGCTTAGCTTTTTAGCGTCGTGCGATAGATGTCTGGCTATCGACGCTAGAATGACAAGAATATCACCAGGAAACTTTGTCAAGAGGCAGTTATCATTAGCGCTTTTTCTGTATTGCTTGATGTTCAGTGTCCCTTTCACTGCAGATATGACGCAAAAAAACATAGCATTACTAGTGTCTTGCATGAGCTGTTTTGGAACGTCCATAATGTCGCTCTTACGATTTGCAAACCTACAGTTAATTATCAAGCAGAGGCTGTCATTATTGAACAGTTACCTCGTGAAGATGAAAGACAGAGCAGCTGATAAGCAGAAGTATTCAGGTGCGCGACCGGAACGGAACAGTACTTCAGGTTTCTCTGACAGATACTTCTACTGCACACCGTCTGCTGTGCGAGCACTTAGTCGATGTTATGTGGCACTGTGTGAGTTTTCATTGGTGGTGATATCTGCTCACCAAATTTTTCTGATTCTTTACTTCGTAGCGTTATCGTCAATAGTTGTGGAAATGGCTTACTTCATTGCTACAAAACCACTATTATTTGGCACACAAAGTTATGACAGCTTATGGTACTCGTGGTTTGCCTTAATCTACAACATACGTACTATGGCTGTATTCGTTTTACCAGCTCACTGGGTGTCTTCCGAGGCAGACCTCACAGTGAGGCTGTGCTCGCAGCTTCTGCTGGGAAGGAGGGGTTGGGTGGACGACACACAGCGAGAACTGCGGAAGCTGGTGCTGCAGGTGTCCTCTGGCCATCCCACGAACCGTCTGTTTGGGGTGCTCACTCTCGATCTGGGGGTTATCTGCGGCTTCATCTCCGTCGTAACGACCTACACTGCCCTTCTTCTCACCTTCTTTCCTGCAGGTATGTCGATAAATTATTTTATTTATTGAACCTGAGATTAGGGCCATTAGACCCACTCTTCCATCGCACCAGGGTGTACATCTACTGTACTTTTACACGACTGTTACCCAAGAAACAAACAGTATTAAAATAAGTTGAGTCTCTGAAGTGGCAATGTTAGTAAATAATGGCGAAATAAATCTCGGGTGAACAGCCTGGTATGAGTGTGCATAGGACATAATATTTCGCCAATCGACCACGTTGCCATCATCAGGTGCGCTGATGTACTTTTTTTTATTTACTCGTATCAGAAGCATCGTACATAAAATGAGAATGATTAACACATGCATATGCTTGCGTTCTGACACTCCCGTCTTCAATAGCTTTACTACCTTCTATGTCACATACAGCATATGGAAGCCTGCAGCTGGTTCCACGTTGATGTTCTTCCCAAACCATTCGGATAATAGATGTCGACTTAGCCTTGTGCAGTGAGTTTCCGATGCTGATGTTTTGTGCATGAAGCATCTACTTGACCTTATCCTAGGTCCTTGTCGTTTATATCCAAAAACTGGGTATCTGGGATCGTTTTCCCTCGTCTTATTCTATTTTTCTTCCACCGTCAAAAACTGGTTCAAATGGTTCTGAGCATTGTGGGACTTAAAATCTGAGGTCATTAGTCCCCTAGAACTTAGAACTACTTAAACCTAACTAACCTGAAGACATCACACACATCCATGCCCATGGCAGGATTCGAACCTGCGACCGTAGTAGTCGCGCGGTTCCAGACTGAAGTACCTAGAACTGCTCGTCCACCACGGCTGTCTTTCCACCGTCTTTCTGAGGTAGTTAGGTGGCGCTCTGCCCATAATTTGATAAATTTTTGGGGCAGGAGAGCGTCGTAGGCAGCCATAATGCATTCATCCTCATTCAAAGCCTGTTTCCCATGTTTGGAATTTCGTCAACTGTTGCCATGTATTCTACAACAGAGAAGCTTATTGCGAGGACAGATGTATGAACCATGTTAGCCATGAAGCCCAGGTACTGTAAGTACGTTTACGGATGTTGTCGTTCTGGGTAAATACATTTACATTTGTCTCTTGGCAATGATATTTGATTGGGAGACTACGATCCAATTTTAATCATAGGTATTTTGGAGTATCGTAGAGACAAGACACATGCCCACGCCTGATATTATTTAATTTCCTCCTGGCCTCCCAGTTCCTCAGATGAAAGACACATACCTGCGACTCACCATGATTTGGATTTGCTTGGTAAGCATCATAATACTTGACGAGATCTCCAAGGGCTGCTGTTAGCTTCATCTCCTCTTCCTTAAGGATTTTGTCTTGAGTTACATTTGCAGTGTCGTCTGCATAAATAAATGCTCTTGTTCCACGGTTGACTGGTTGGTCATTTGTGTAGACATTGTACAGCAGGGGTGCCAGTACACTATTCTTGAGGCAGACCATTCTTCAAGGATTTCCACCGGCCCTTCTTATTGTGAAGTGTAACAATAAATCGTTATGTTTCGTACGAAACAGTGGACAAACTGTGTTAAACGGTAGCCTTTGTGATTGGATACACCTTGCTAATCAGCTTGACAGTGTCATATGCTGCTAATAGATCTATGAACACTACTCTGGTAGCTTGGCGTCTGATCAGACTTTCCAAGCCTTTATACAGTTGGCAAAGAAATGAAACTGTTAGAAAGTGTTTAGCATCCTTTGGTTCTTTTCTAAGCTTCAGAAATACTACAACTCTGGACTTACGTCAGATCTTAGGATTCTGTAATTTGGAAATGCAGGTGTTAGTTAAGTTTAAGATCAATGGCGTTGTTATTGGCGAAACGTTTTAGTTGTCTTTGGTCTTAGATCATTTAAGCCTGCATCTTTAATAATGCTCATAAATTGGAAAATTACTTCAGTCCTTTGACGGTGATAGGAGTATCAAGGTAATCGTCTTCATCAGTATTTCTCTGAAAGTTCCAGTTCATAGTTCTGCATTTACTTTCCCCATTCAGCCGAAGAAGATGTGCAGTTTGATGGGTAGTTACATTAAATAGGCTTGGAGGAGCACTTGTTGGATCATGTTAAATTTCTTCAGCGGTTGAAAAGCCTTATGGCTGCTCTGTCTTGTGTCTAGTTGTGACACTTTACCCCACCATTAATTAAAACTTCCGGGCTTTACCCTACCATTTCTCTCACCTGTCTAAATTTTTGCTTTGGAAGGTGGGTCGGATTCAAATAAGTACTCGTACTTCCGAAGGAAAGATCTTGAACAGTTATCGAGCCCAGGGATTTAAGATCTTGAGCAGTGCACGGGAATATCTCTGACTAATTCGATAAACTTTACATAAATCATAGGGTCAGTATCCCGTAATGTATACCTACATGTCTCCGGAATTCATCGTGATTGTCACCAAGATCAGCTTTTATTTGTTATTCCATTCTTCTGTATGTAATTCAAGACAGTCTTTTGCATCCATTACTTATTAAACTGGTGGATTCTTTTGGAATTGCTGTTATTTCCATCTTCTGGAAGTGTGAGGATAGTTCCCTTATCTCAGATATCTTACTTACTGTCGTTGGCCCTCCCTGCTATCTCTGTAATTCTGAGGGAGAGACTTTTACTCGAGCGGCCTTATTTCACGTAGGACTTTCAATTCTCTATCATATTTTTCTCACTGCATTTCTTCTTATTAACCCCTTCTTTCAATTCCATTAAACTGCTATCAACTTCTTTTACACTGTATATACATATTTCATCCACGTTTCAACTTCCCTTCCTTTCCTTACTGCTGCCTTGCAAAAGGATCTCTTCATATTCATACAGTTCCTCCCCTTTGTCCCAACGTTTCTTTAGGTTTCCTATAGGAGGCATCTATCTTTGTCATAGCCATGCATGTTTCTAGAACCTTGCTTTCGTTCTCCAGCCTTAACAGATTAGCCAATTCGCAGTTGCTGTCAGTCCCATTCTTTAGATTATTGTACACCCTTTTTGCATTTTCCTTGATTGTGTATTTTGTATTTTCTCCTTTCGTAGATTAAACTCAATATCTTGTGTCTTATTCATGGATTTCAACTAGGCATTGTCTTTTTGCTTATTCGACAAACTGCTGATTTCGCTGTATGTTCTCTAAAGTTACCAACTCTTCTTTTATTGTAGGCCTATTCCTTTCCTCTGTTCTCAATTGAAGCTCTTAACAACATGTGGTTCTTTCATTTCATCCAGGTCTCATCTCCTTTGGTTTCTACATTTATTCATTTTCTTTAGTTTTAATCTGTTGTTCATAACCAACAAAGTTGTGTCAAAGTATACACCTGTCTATGTAAATATTTTGGAGTTTAAAATCAGGTTTCTAGGTCTCTGACTTAACGTTGTATATCATTATGTAACCTATTTCAGTATCTCCTAGTCTCTTCCACGTATACAGCCTTCGTTTCTAAAACCAAGTGTTAGCAATGATTACATTGTGCATTGTGAAAGTATCTACCAAACGGATTTACCTTTCGTTTCTTTGACCCAGTTCCTGTTTTGAACTATTTTTGCTTCTCTTCCTGTTACCACTGTCGAATTCTATCTACCTATTAGAATTAAATATTCATCTTCCTAAACAATCAAAATACTATCTTTCATCTTATCATACAGCCTTGCCATCTATTTATTATCTGCAGAGCTAGTACAACTGCTGGCGACAGAAAGACGGGCAAATGAAGACACGTGTGGAGTAAATACTTTATTTTAAAAGTATCAGCGAATTGTGAAGTCAGATGCTGTACATCACTACGAGAAACTGGTCTCAAAGTTGTAATGTCTTTAAACTGTTTTACCTTTGTTATATGCGAAAAAATGGCATTCCAAAACGAAAAACAAGATCTAACTCCAGTTTATAAAAAGACGATTTAGATGAAAAGATTACTGCAACAAGTAGCAGAGTTGAAATTACTGCAGTGCCCAACTCCAAAAATCCTACTGTTTGTCCTCTAGTAGCGCTCATGCTAAACTACGGCGTCAGATCAACAAATTCCATGGGCGCACTTCATATACTTTCCCAACGAAACTTCTTCGACTCAGCCCAACTGTCTTTGTCACGTTATTCTTAATACTACAGCTTTAAAGACACACCAATCTTGTACTCCCTTTCCGTTTTCCTACCCAACGCCTACCATCATCCACATGGCTACATCCAAGCGGAACCCTATCTTTACAGCCACACTCTACAAACCTACACAGCTTCTATAGTTTCACCCCCGTAAATATTTATACCCATAGTTGGTCCTTCAAGATTTTGTGAAAGTGCAGTTCCTCTCTTTATGATCGTCGCCTGTCTGCAACACGTTTTAAATAAAATTTCTTTAATTACGCCTTTTAGCCTTTGTGACCATGACCAAATGAGAAACAAAGAAAGTGGACATCTGAATTTTATAGAACCGTCACCAATGAAATTCATTTCTTAATTTTAAAAGTATGTGAATTATTTATCCTCTAATTTCATTGCTTCATAATTATGTGATATTTCAACCTATTGGCTGAAGAGCGGGATATATGTAGCACTGAGAAACCCCATCTCGTTGGTGAGGGAGATGATACAACAATAAAAATGTTCATTCTACTCTACTAGATTGTAGCAGTCCTTTCACTGTATCTGTACTGGTTAGCCTTGTGATTTATATTTTAAATTGAATAAATAGGGATATTATAATTTTCTCCCCATCTCTATCTACTTCCAGCTGTTTTATTATTTGTGTACATGATAGCAATCTAACTTCTTACCAGATACAGCTATATGTTCTGATGTGTTGTTGGTACCGATCATCCTGTTGGAGTAGATATTATTATGTTACCTATACGTTTTGCATAATATAACTGTTGAATGACTTATGTCAAAACTGATATTTATTGTACCATGAGACATAGCTCACAAAATTTTGTACTAGTGAAATATTGTAAACTGGACTGACAGTACTGTATGCTTGTAGTTATGGAATGAATCAGCTTGTGTCACCTGACCATATTATGGCTATGAAATTGTGAATGAATTAGTTTTTTTTTACAGAACTTGCGACAATACCACGTAGGTTGTACAAACCTGAAGTGCCATATCATCATCATTAAAGATGTTAGTAGCTTCATTCTGTAATGCACAATTGGCAACTAATTCCATTTTGTAAACTGTTTTTGAATTATTATGTTCACATTTATAGTGCAATTGGATGTTTGTACTCATAGCATCAAGACTGTTATGGAATTATTACAAGTATACCTGTTGCACTACAAAAATACTGAGACTACAAAATGAATATATAAATTTAACGCTACACAACATTATGGTTATAGCACTATAGGTTTTATTTTTGTGTATTAATATCTCTGTCACAATTGACTTCTTATCACTTCGAATGGAAGTCTTTGGGCATATGATGTGACGTTTGTTTCTCTGGTTTGAGTACTGTACCTTGAGTACAAAATTGTTTTCGTGTAGGAAATTGCTTGCCCTATTATTTTAGTCTGTGTGTATGCCTGATATTAGTAACTGATTTCATACTGTGTCAATATGGGTTCGTGGATTATTTGAACTTGTGAATGTTGCTGAAGTTAAACGATTAATGAGCAGTTTATTCTTGTTACTGAACAGTCCGTTAATGGTTATCGATGACTCAAACAAAGATATAGAACTCATTGAATAAAAAAAACTTATATTCCAGAGAGAACCACTGTGTAATGTAAGTGTAATCATGACTGATGAATTTCAAGTAACTTACAAGTAATGCTTTCAATATTTATTTGGATTTAAAAAATATATATTGTTCTTTAAAGGCCCTTATGAAATGTGAAAAAGCTTCTAAGTTTTCCACAAACACCGCGTACCAATTTGTGGAGCCCATACTTGAATGTTTTAATAGTGGAATAGTCTTCCAGACTCTCAGGAACTGCCAAACTGTGTTTTTGCAGAAGAACAGTGTTCCATAGTCTCAGGATCTGTCAGACTGTGTTCTTGTAGACTCCTTTAGTGCCTTTAGTTGTGATATTCTGTTTCCCTTTAAGTCATCTTGGGCTTAAGGCACCTCGTAGGTGAATTTTGAATGAATGGACCTATAATGATTCATTAGCTGCTCGAAGAAATATACTGATCTTTACAATAATGCTATAAATATTGTCACTTCTCAACGACACTCAAGTCCAGAAGCAGGGTAGCAATTAAAGTACAACACTTATTACGAACACCACGGAACTAATGGAACGAGAGTGCTTCTATTTATACAAACATCGTATTTTCTAGATTGCATGCCCATTCCGTAATATAGGTAATATTCCGAGATTCGGCGGTTAGGAAAGCTTCGGTGACAACGTAGCAGCTGTGGTTGTCAGTGCAGTTACCCATCGATTCTCATTTGTCAACTTCGGGAATCTCCACATGAGGTCGACACCAATGTAGTGGAATGACACTGCTGCAATAGGAGCTGGTACCAGATGCCCAAAACGTAATTACGGTGCGTTCTCTTATCATTGTCATTTTGTGCAGTCGGTCACATAGTGTCTAAGATAATAGTTAAGACCTGATTGGTGACAGCTGCATCTGTTTCTGCCTAGAGTCTTCATGAATCGCAAGATTATTCATACACTGACGTTTGTTATCCTAACACATCGCTTTCGCTATAAACCCTCAATGAAGTAAACTAAACACTGTCTGAAGAGACCTTGGAAGGCCCAAAACTACTGACCGGCTGCCATGTCATTTTCAGCCAATAGAGATCATTTTATGCTGATACGGAGGGGTATGAGATCAGCACACTGCTCTCCTATCTGTTGTCCGTTTTCGTGACTGGAGCCACTAGTTCTCAATCAAGTAGCTCCACAATTGGCCTCACAAGGGCTGAGTGTACCCCACTTGCCAAGAGTGCTCAGCAGATCACTTAGGTCAGAAAAGTGTTTGCCAAGCCCAACAGCACTGAACTTGGGTAATCTGACGGGAACTGGCGTTACCACTGCGAGTAGGCCGTTGCCATTAAGTCTTCAGTAATACTTAATAAACCTCAATGTCTCAACCAAAAATTGCCTCTCAGAGGGACTGGTCCAATGTATTGGACTCTATGAGCGTCCCAGTGTCACTGACTTAGTTCCAGGGTCACAGTCGCTTTTCAACTATTATGCTTTGCATTTGGTATACCTACGATATTTCATAAAACTGTCCGCCTGCTTAGCTGGATGGTAACGTGCTTGCCTCTCATGCTGCGGGCCCAGGTTAGATTCCCAGCCGTCTTGGAGATTTTCTCCGCTCGTGGACTGGGTGTTGTGTAGTCCCCATCAGCATTTTATCCTCATCACTGGCATGCGAGTCGCCCACTGTGGCGTCGACTTAGAAAAGATTCGCACTTGGAGTCCGAACTTTCCTGGATGGGGCCTCCTGGCCAGCAATCCCATAAGATCACTTACTTTTTTTTCCGAAAAAAATAATTGTAACCAAGAAGTTCTTTCTTATAATGATTTGGAGAGTTACCGTAATGGATTTTATGTTGTCATGCCTGCTGTGCTGGTAGACTCTGGAGCAGTATCACATATCAGGATGTGAGGTCCAAAGAGCATCTTACGTCCATGGGGTATCTCAGCATATTGCTGCTCTGAGTCAGTGCCGAATGATGGAAGGCAAAAATCGTAACCACAAGACACTCTTGCGTCAATGATCCACACTTCAATTTGTCAGTGCTCTCTCACGGTTTACAACTACCTTTGTAGAAAATAAAGTAAGCAGCATGAGTGTGGAGCAGAAATGGAAAGGAATAGAAGCAACTCCATACGAGCCTTAGGCACACTATGGAAGTCAAGTCACATACCTGTATACACTAGTGTATATCCATGGAGAACTATTAATCTATAACTTACATGCCAAAAATAAATAACATCTACACTCGTTCTATATTTAGACTAACTTATTATTCACTGACAACTACGGACTTCTTTGTTTGAACCCAGAAAATTCCCTGCACAGCATTTAGAAATTCCTTTTTCTTCGACTTGCACAACACTACACACTGTGATTCAGTGCATGTGGCGGTTTGGCCCAAAAGGTTACACTTTATACACCCAACCCATGGTATCACATATCTATATCGCCTCACATCTGCTCTACAGTTGTTAACAGAATGGCAAGTTTCTGTGTGACACCAACACAGGATCTGGCGGACGTAATGGCGTACATCCAGTGAGCCACACCTCCAGTGACTCGGGTACCACGAGCGCCACCTGCTACTGCGATACAGGATGGGCAGCAGCAGCCACTCTACCTACTTGCCCTTGGAGCCACTACGTAATGTGACACTAGGCAAACGCCATATAGTTGCGGCTGTAACACCGTTGTTCATGCTTGTTACAGCAAGACTCTTGCTTGCTAACACTGATGAGCTGGACTGTGCTTCTTTCTTCAACATTTGTATTGAGTCTTCCTTTACTTGGAGAAATACAAGTGATGCAAATCTTCCACTTGCCATGTTAATTTTTTTGTTAATAATACTACTCCTGTCCAGCTTTCCTACGATCAGAGTTGTAACAACACTCTGTAGTCCACCTCTCCTCACCAATGTGTATCAAGTCGTACGCAACACGACTGGTGTCATTGGCTGATCTCTTCCGCCCCTGCCAGGTATCATAACTGGATCTGTACCTGACAGAATAAAAAATAAGACTGTGCGAAGAGGACAAATACACGAACAATAGGTACAATAACAAAGCATTAGATATAAAACCTGCGTGTTGCTACTTTCTTGACTATCACCTCCACAAATACCAATTGTGACACGGATGTGTAGAGGGTCGGATGTGCAACGACTGCTACAGAGGGGTGTAAGAGCGATTCCTGTGTTTATCAGGACGCTGATGGCTCTCCCAGGTGGGCTACGTGGGCTTTATGGGTTGTAAAGGGCTACGTGGGGACAGCGTAAGGAGAAGAGTGGCTGCAGCAAGACAGGGAGTTTGTGCTACATCTCTTTATTACTCCAAGGAGCAAAATGAGTGACAGGTGCAGGTCCTTGTCCAGTACCACAGAATGGCGTCGACCCACACTGCCCTGGTCAGCATTGATCTCATGGCGCTCAACAGTGATAAGTGGTGCTACGATAAGAGTGTAACTACTGCCCCAGTAGTGCCAAAGCCTTGCATGGCCTGTGTACCTTGGCGGTGCTATGTCAAACGTTGATACAATTCAGTCATGGTGGCTGTGTCCCGTGTAGCCGATGTGAATGTCAGGCTCTGGAAAGCACCCGGCATCTCGGTGAATAGGACGGTGTTGGTTCGACACTCACCATTGTGGGAAGATCCCCAGCACAAGACCCCCATCAAGATTGTGTTAGGATTTTGGTGGAGTTGTGGCAGAAGCCAATACACAACAAGTGGGGAATCAAGGCCCAGCTGTGGGAATGGATGGCTACATTTTACACACGACAGGGAAGTTCTTGTTTCCACTGAGATCATATGTGCTGCCTGCTAAGCGTCACCAAAGCGTCCTTAAACTGCCCATAGCCTCAGTGACCACGTAGTAGTTGCAGAGCCACTGGCATGGCATAATGCTGACGCAGCATGTCTTGGCAAGCTCCTGGATTTTGTCACCAGGCCCCGTCTTGGAAATGTGTTATTACATTTAGTTAGTTGGCTTTCCCATATGTAGGGCAATTACAAAATACTTTCAGACATTTCAGTTTAACTGAAAATGAAACAACTATGGAAATTACTGACTCATATGTACAATAATAATATAAACGGTAGGAATGTGGCTGGTGTGGAGTAGAACGTCCCGGAAGGTTTCATGGACACACTTCCTAGTTGTCATTTATTAATAAACGTAGCATCACATTGTTGCATTTGAAGGCAACGGAAATGCTACAAACATCAATCGTGACCCATTTCAATAGGAATTTGCGTTTTGCCACATTAGCAAATAAGTTAAACCATTGGTCTTGCCAATAAAAGACACATTTACAACATTGTTCTCTATGTATTAAAAATCTGTCCGACATATGTATCAGAACGTACAAGAAATATACAAAATTACTTCACAGTTCTTAAACGCTTCACATAGCTCTTGTGCAACAAACACTCTCAACCTGAACATAGTCGAACGACTACCTCAACAATCAAACGGTAGCCGTCAAATTAAAATTTTAGTCATTAAGCTCTCCCATATGCATTGTACCATCTGCACATACTTTCAGCGATACCGGAGTATAAGTAAATTTAAAAGGAACAAATGTAGGCTCCTTTCACAACTCAAGAAAGATAAGATTTGCTTAAAACACATAAAGATATACGTGATGAACAAGGGGAAAGCAAAAATTATTATCAGTTACGAGAGGGAAAGAAAAAATTTTTCTATCGTAAACCCAGACTCACTTCTACTGCGTTGATACAATTACACTAACGTACTCACTGAGATGTTAAAAGTCATGGGATACCTCCTAATATCGTGTCGGAACTCCTTTTGCCCAGAGTAGTGCTGAAACTCGGCGTGGCATTGACACAAGTCGTTAGAAGTTCTCTGCACAAATATTCAGCCACGCTGTCCCGATAGCCGTCCGTAATTGAAAAATTGTTAGCGGTGCAGGAGCTTGGATACGAACAGAACTCTCGATTATGTCCCATACATGTTCGACGGGATTCACGACGATCTGGGGTGCCAAACCATTCTCTCGAATTGTCCAGAATTTTCTTCAGATCAGTCGCGAGCAATAGAGCTACTGAGATGGTGCAATGTCATCCATAGAATTTCCATAATCGTTTGAGAACATGAGCTACCTGAGTGGCTGAAAATGGTTTCCAAGTAGCTGAACATAACCACTTTCAGTCAACGATCGGTCCTACTATACCTGTGGATCCGGTCCATTCCATGGTCGCACAATCCACACCATGGTGGCCCCAGCACCAGCTTCCATAGTGTCTCATTGACAACTTCGTTCCATGGCTTGGTGGGGTCTGCGCCAAACTTTAATCCTTACAGCACCTCTTAGCAAGTGAAATCGGGGCTCATCTGACCAGGTGACGATTTCCCAGTTGTCCTGGGACCAACCCAAATGGTCACAAGCGCAGCAGAGGCCCTGCTGGCGTTGTCGCGCCTTTCGCAAAGGCATTCGCATTTGTCGACTGCTGCTATAAATCATTAACGTCAAATTTTTCAGTACTTTCCTAAAAGATACGTTATTTCAAGCAATGTTCTTTGTCTGTTGGCACTGACTATTCTACGCGAACACCGCTGCCGTCCGTAGTTATGTGAAGGCAGTCGGCTACTGCTTAGTTCGTAGTGAGAGTTAACCTGATATTTGGTACCCATGGCACGCTCTTGACACAATCTCGAGGTACTGAATTCTCTAACGATTTCCGAAATGGAATATCCCATCGTCCTGCTCCAATTATCATTCCGCGTTCGAAGTCTGTTAATTCCTCTAGTACTGAGATAATCACTTTAGAAACCTTCGCACATGAATCACGTGCATACAAATAACAGCTACTTCAATGCACTACCGTAATACACCTTGTGCACACGATGCTACAGTCATCTGTGTATGTGCTCATCACCGTCCCATGACTTTTGTTACCCCATTGTATAACATAATAAGACAGGAGTTCATGTAAGAAGAGAACACTAACGCACCGCAATAGTGGACACCGACATAACCAAAAGAACACCAAGACCAGGACATGGCCGTAGTACATGAAAAGACATCTGAAAAAAAAACGTAGCCCTTACACTAGTGAAGCACAGTATCTCCCAAGAAACATCCTTCAGAACAGAATGACACAATGCCTAGCACACAATGTCGCTCAAACACTGTTAATCCACACTCTAGGTAGGCACCAGTAAAGAAGAAAACACGCAAATAGCTTCTACTACAAGAGACGCTTTGCGCATCACAATACGCAGTCCGTGACTACAACCTGGTGATCACCGGCGTTGTCGCTCTTTATCCTCAACTAAGCACAATTGTGAAACTTGCAAATATGCTCACATCACTTCCAAACTCACCAGAACGTGGACAAGCACAGCATGAAATGGAGCTCTGCACTACACACTCGGCAGCGATAAAATGGCAGGCACAGACGGTGCACTCAATGTCTTTAATTCCACAGCATCAATCTGGTACTCGTACTCTGTACACGGCGGCGAAAGAACCCAGGCTGCATTCGTAGCCAATACCAACACTGAACTGCATGACAGAAAGGGAGCAAACTCCGGCCAGGGGGCCTACGACCTTCGGCAGAGGACAGACACTGCCGACGTGGGCAAGTGGTCGCACCCCAGTGACTTGGCTCATGGACTGGCCAATCCCATCGCACTCCAGCCGACGAAGTGTAGTATGCCCCACTGGACTCCGCAATTGCCGATGCTGTTCCAATTTGGCCACAGATGACATTCACCACATAGCACACACGGCAAGCCCCTCTCATAGCTATGGCAGCGACGTTCCTGGAACGGCTCGAATAATTTAACGTTATTCACTTGTGTCACATTTCTTCCCACTGCCCACATTGCACGCAGGCACACACTGCAATACACTAAGTATACTGTTTCCCTTCAATTTACGCATATTTTTTCAGAAATTCGAACACGTTACAAAACTTTGCGTTGTCGAACGCTTCCTCTGGATTGACGAATGCCATGATCGTATCTTGATTTTTCTTCAACCTCAGGTCCATAACCGAGTGCAACGTGAGAACCGCCTCTTTAGTGCCTTTATCTTTCCTAAATCCAAACAGATCGTCATCTGACATATCCTATGTTCTTTTCCCATTTTCAATATACAGGGTGTTACAAAAAGGTACGGCCAAACTTTCAGGAAACATTCCTCACACATAAATAAAGAAAAGATGTTATGTGGACATGTGTCCGGAAACGCTTAATTTCCAAGTTAGAGCTCATTTTAGTTTCGCCAGTATGTACTGTACTTCCTCGATTCGCCGCCAGTTGGCCCAATTGAAGGAAGTAACGTTGACTTAGGTGCTTGTGTTGACATGCGAGTCATTGCTCTACAGTACTAGCATCAAGCACATCAGCACGTAGCATCAACAGGTTAGTGTTTATCACGAACGTGGTTTTGCAGTCAGTGCAATGTTTACAAATGCGGAGTTGGCAGATGCCCATTTGATGTATGGATTAGCACGGGGCAATAGCCGTGGCGCGGTAAGTTTGTACCGAGACAGATTTCCAGAACGAAGGTGTCCCGACAGGATGACGTTCGAAGCAATTGATCGGCGCCTTAGGGAGCACGGAACATTCCAGCCTATGACTCGCGACTGGGGAAGACCTAGGACACCTGCAATGGACGAGGCAATTCTTCGTGCAGTTGACGATAACCCTAATGTCAGCGTCAGAGAAGTTGCTGCTGTACAAGGTAACGTTGACCACGTCACTGTATGGAGAGTGCTACGGAAGAACCAGTTGTTTCCGTACCATGTTCAGCGTGTGCAGGCATTATCAGCAGCTGATTGGCCTCCACGGGTACACTTCTGCCAATGGTTCGTCCAACAATGTGTCAATCCTCATTCCAGTGCAGATGTTCTCTTTACGGATGAGGCTTCATTCCAACGTGATCAAATTGTAAATTTTCACAATCAACATGTGTGGGCTGACGAGAATCCGCACCCAATTGTGCAATCACGTTATCAACACAGGTTTTCTGTGAAAGTTTGGGCAGGCATTGTTGGTGATGTCTTGATTGGGCCCCATGTTCTTCCACCTACGCTCAGTGGAGCACGTTATCATGATTTCATACGGGATACTCTACCTGTGTTGCTAGAAAATGTGCCTTTACAAGTACGACACAACATGTGGTTCATGCACGATGGCCTCCACGCTCTCCTGACCTCAACCCTGTTGACTTTCATTTATCGGGGCATTTGAAAGCTCTTGTCTACGGAACCTCGGAACGAAATGTAGAGACTCTTCGTGCTTCTATTGTAGACGGCTGTGATACAATACGCCATTCTCCAGGGCTGCATCAGCGCATCAGGGATTCCATGCGACGGAGGGTGGATGCATGTATCCTCGCTAACGGAGGACATTTTGAACATTTCCTGTAACAAAGTGTTTGAAGTCACGCTGGTACGTTCTGTTGCTGTGTGTTTCCATTCCATGATTAATGTGGTTTGAAGTGAAGTAATAAAATGAGATCTAACATGGAAAGTAAGCGTCTCCGGACACATGTCCACATAACATATTTTCTTTCTTTGTGTGTGAGGAATGTTTCCTGAAAGTTTGGCCGTACCTTTTTGTAACACCCTGTATAACTCTTGTCAGCATCTCGGATGCATCATTTGTTAGGCTGATTCTGCAACAATTTTTCACCCATATCTGCCCTTGCTCTCTTTGGAAATGTGTTGATGATATTTTTCTGAATGTCGGATGGTACGTCGCCAGTCTCATAGATTTTATACACAAACATGAATAGTCGTTTGGTAGAGGCTTCTCCGAATGATTTTAGAAATTTCGACGGAATATTATCTACGCTTTCTGCCTTATTTAATCTCAAGTCATCTAGAGCTCTTTAAATTCTGACTACAAATTAGGTTTCCGGATGTCACCCATACAGACTCCAATTTCTTCCTCCAATACATCAAACAAGTGATCCCCTTCGAAGAGCCCTTCAGTAGACCCTTCCCACGTATCTGCTCTGCCTTCCGTTGCCTTTTCACCTTGGCTGACTTGTATTTGCTATTTATTTCATTCCTAAAGGATCTATATTGCTCTTTTTGTGTCTTTCCCGGAGTATTTGTATACTGTTTTCTTATATAACTCGCAAACCACGAATTCTCTCCAACGATCGTGAAGTACGTAGATTTGGTACACGTTTGAAACTTAACATAGGACTTATACAATACACCTCAAAAGATACTTCCTTTGAAGACGGATGTTCCCTAGCATTTCGAATCTACGGAGCATACATCATACTGAAACAATCATACATGATGTAATTCTAACGGCGCCGTTAAAGTTGCAAAAGAACGAGAAAAAAATAAAATGAAACTATTATGACGTTCATGATTACCAAATGCTTTTATTTTTTTTCATTTAACCTGATCTGATTAAGCCCATCTGGCCTTCTCTTACATTGGACAAGGACTGCAAACATACAATTTCTTTAGACATCATAGTTAGTTCATAAATAAAAGTTTTAATATGACACATAGTATTAAATTGGTTTGAGTGTTTATAGTAGCAATTTTAGTAAATAATAGTGATTTTGAACTGGTTGGCAACAAGAATGTACAAGAGTGACAAGCGTGTGCAGGCACAATGGTAATCAATGTTGTTGCTTTAGCAGATATGTCATTAACTGTCTTCTCAAGGTGTAGATATTAATCAGTTCTCTAATATAGAGCGCGAAGTCCTTCCAGAGTCGGATTTCTGAGACTGGGAAGGACTTCGGGAAAGTGGCTGAATGTTGAAATTGGACAGAAAGGATTTTGCTGTCATGGGAACAGGTGTTTCTTGCCATTTTTTCATACAAGAGCGTTAAGACCGAGAAGAGATATGATGAACAGTGTACGTTCATAAGACAACAGAGAAGAAAGAGGGTTCGGGAATCTCGACGATTGTCTGCACACAGTCAGGGTAGTTGTGCGTACGATGGTGCAATATGATCAAAGAGACAAACATCATAGACATAACGAACACAGGCGCTCGTAACCAGTTCCAGGTGCCGTGAGCATTTCTTAGAAACGCCTGCAGGATAATACCGCTGTAATCAACAACTGGAAGTATAAGTACAGGTCTAAGTTTCTTGTTCAGCTCAAGAGGATGGATCTGATTATATTTTTCCAGGGCATGAAGAGACGCTGACTGAGCCATGCCGGCTTGCGGCTACCGATATTTGTTCAGAGATGCTAACCTTTCGGCGCTTGTGAGCCCGTCGCGAGGTGGCGCGGCAGGGAACGGATCGGGAGGCCAGGGCGAGTGAGTTTAGTAGGGAGGTGTAGAGAAGACGGAGCGATTGCCCAAGGAGGGTACACCGGTCGGTGAAGAGGTGTTTTGAAAATACATTGTGCAGGCGACAGTTGTAAAGTGACCGAGCGCCTCGCGTCAGACTCTGCCCCGATACTCCACACTCTTAACACGAACAATGTCAATTTTCCAAAGCAGCGTCGCTGAAGTTGAACGAGAACTAACTGGATAATATGAGGTACTTCACCCCGTCTAAGACTTTCGGCACAGTTCCAACAAGCACATGAAATAAAGGAAGGAAGATTTGAGTTTTACGTCCCGTCGAAAACGAGCTTCTTAGCGGCGGTGCACAAGCCGTGACCTTTAAAAAATACCATCCCGGCATTTACCTGCAGCGATACGAAGATATCACGGAAATCCTAAAGCTAGCCTGCCGGACACGAGTGTAAAGCGTCGTCCTCCCGACTGCGAGTCCAGTGTTTTAACCACCGAACCGCTTAGCTCGGTCAGAAATATATTGATCAGTCTTTGCCACTCTGACACATATCTTCTGACCCACTGCTTTACTCACACTGTAGGACGCTAGAGCACAAGTCAACCACTACTGTGGATAGCTTATCAACACTCAGTCTTTCATAAATTTAAGTTGGTGACTCATCATAAAATCCTCTTAACAGTTTGTCTTCATTTTTCGTGGTCTTTGGAATCTCGCAGTAGCCGTTCCCATGTCTGGTATGTTATCTCCTTTGTCTGGTCGATCCACCATCTCTGTGGTCTTTCCTGCCGCTTTTTCCCTTCGACCTTACTTTGTATGATCATCTTTTCAAAGTCATCCTCATGTCTTCGAATTATGTGATCAAAGAACTGCAGGGTATACTGGAAACAAATACTGTACAATTTCTTCTCCACACTCATTTACTGAAACATTGATTCGTTGGTCCGCTTGTCCATCCATGATACTCTTAGCAACCTGCTATATGTCCACATCTCAAAAGCATCAATTCTTATCCCGTTCCCTTCAGTTATTTTCCATGTTTCGGAGCCATAAAGAATAACTGGAAACAGAGATTTCAGCCATCTCAATTTAGTATGTCTCTTTAGGGCTCGATCTTTCCAAATCACTGTCAGCTTCGATGCAGCATCCCTACCCAGAAAATTCCTGTTTCGTGTTTCCTGTGTAGAGCCTCCCTCTTTGTGAACAACTGAGCCCAGGTAGACAAAGAGTTCGACTTCTTCGTATTCTGATGACACATCACTAGCTGGAAGTGACTCACATCTGTCAGTCATCATGATCTTAGTGTTTTTCTTGCTAACTGACAGTCCAGCTATCTCGCTTTCTCCCCTAACTCTGTCCAGTAGTTCCTTCAGCAGCACTTGATTCTGTGTACTACCTTAAATTTCTGATTTTTTGTCCTGAAATTCAGATACAACTAGTTCAGCCATGAAGACTTTTTCTCATAACATACTCTCCATAGATGTTAAATAGAATTGATAATGGAATACATCCCTGTCTAACATGGTTCAAAAGAAGGACTTGAAATAGCCTTACTTAGTCTAATTACTGCATACTATCAGAGAAGAGATTTCTGAAATGGTATTAAGATATTCAGGAACGCCCTTTCTGCTGGTACACTCCAGAGTTTTTCCATGTAGCACAGTCGAAAGCCTTGCTATAATCCAAAAAATAAAAAAATTAATGGAGTGTATAATTCCCTACATTTTTCAGTTAGCTGTCTGACATTAATAATCTGTTTCCGTTTTCCTTTATCATTCGTAAACGCAGCTTGCTCTCGTGATATTTCTTTATCTGAGTAGGTTCTCAGCCATTCATGGATAAAATTGAGAAGAATCTTACTGGGACGTGAAATCGAAGAAATGGTTCTCTAGTTCTCACAACGCTTATGAAACGAAAGAGTTGCTGACATATATTTCATGGATTATTTTCAAACAAAACCGCCAGGTGCTTTGCTTGTTTCAGCAGTAAAAAGAAAAAAGATGCTGTCACGCTAAGGTACTTTCTTATTTTTCATTTCTGTTGTGTAAACATCAGAAACATTTAATGGTGCCCATTCGGCTACTTCCACCACAAGGATCATTCAGTTACAACGTTCAAAGTACTTTACCAACATGTGAGTGCCCAGTTAATAACTTAGTGATGGTAATACGTGTTTCATAGCAGTCAGTCCACAGTAGTTAATACAGGTACGTAGAGAATTAGTCAAGTTACACTCTGTTGTAGTAAAAAATATTAATACGCATTTCATTTTTAGTATTGATCTTGGTGGATACACTTCAAAGTTCAATGGGAAGAGATAAAACAGTAAACTGAAGCAATTCAGTGGAACCATTTTCAGATAATAGCGGAAATAAGAACTTTAGAATTTAAAATTTACGAAAGTAGTCGTATTTTCCTAGTTTTAAATGAAGCAATTCACAGAGTGGATTTCAGAGGTGAGCTTCTTTCGTTTGTCCTCAGTCTTTTGGAGATGTAGAGACGGCCCGGATATTAAGTGTTTGACCTAGGGTACCTATAAAAATTATGTATTATATGAAATGAATCAGTAGTCGATGTTGAGAAAGAACATTACATGACATTTGTCAAAAATGGAAAAACACAAAAGCAACAACAATTCTATTGAGAGACTTACAAAGATATCTCTTATAGAGTCACTAATTTTTCAATAACTTTGAAGTTGGGTCAGAATTTAATGAAACATACTGGAAACGCAACGTGGACTTAGAAAACAATGATTGCTCGAATCGCTGAGAGTAGTGGTGTTGATTAATTCCACGACGTATTGGCAGAAGAAACGAAGAAAATTTTGGAGGAGGCGAGGACGAAGCACGACAAGCAATAAGGGTAGAAAAGCACGCAAAGGAAGAGAGTAAGGAAATACAAGAAATTAGTTGAGAGGCAATGTTAAAATTAGAGACTAGGTTCGAAATCTTGGAGAAGCGCCGAGAGGAAAGGGAGAGACTGCTAGATAAGTCGTAGAAGCATATGGAACAACTAGAAGAATATATGGGGACAAACTCCAAGAGGCCTGCACCTTTCATAGAACTAGGAAATGGTAGCTAGAGTAATCACAAAGGAAGAGGCTGGACTACATGGCACGTACGCAGAGTACAAAGTAAAATTCACAGATGTGCAGTTGCGTTCAGATCTTGGTAAAGCTTAGGATAAAGTCATCCACTTCGAGAGGAAGGAAGTAGACATGTGGCTAGAGAATACTGTTAAATATGAAACAGAGGAAATGTGCGAAAAGGGGGAACACAAAGAATAAACTTAGTAATGCAGATTGCAGAACGACCATGATTAAAAGTGTGCACCAAGTTGGTAGTACCAAATCAGTCATTAACGCACCAGCAGTTAGTGTCGTGGTTGTTGACAAGCCGGTAACGAACGGAAATTGTGAACACTGCGTGGATTTTACTTTAAGGGAAAGGAAATGTTGTGCTACGAGATTTAAGCGTTGTCCTGTATGTTCACGGAATTCAGAGACATAGATACATCCTGTGGCTTCGGTGCGACTATTCGATAATTTCTTTCATCCAAAATGATCAGGACTTCGTCACCTCGATTGGTAATGGCGCATATAAACCAACAGGCAGTGAATAGGAAATGCTCTTCGTTTGTGCCTCTCTGAGAGGAAGTTCTCAAGATATATTGACTACACGTAAAAGAATATAATATTAAAGAGGACAAACTACACAAATGTGTGATTCCTGGAGAGGGGCTGCAGCCTTTTTAGTAGTTGCGGGGGCAATACTCTGGATGATTGAGTGATCTGGCCTTGTAAAATTAACCAAAGCGGCTTTGCCATGCTCGTACTGCGAACGGCTCAAAGCAAGGGGAAACTGCACCCGTCATTTTTCCCGAGGGCATGCAGCACTTCTGTGTGCTTAGTAAACAATTCCGTAAGATATGTTAATGAACTACCTCAATCACCCGAAAATGCCATAAAATGCCGAAACCTAGATCGTAATTAAATATACAATATTAGAGTAAAATAGCGGTATGTTCATTTTAAAAAAAAAGCTGTATGGTTAAATGGTGATGGAATCCTCTAGGGGAAAATTTTCTGAAGGTACAATAGAATGGGGGCATTCTGATCTCCTAGAGGAGACTACTCAGGAGAACGTCGCTATCAGGAGAAACAAAACTTGCA
The DNA here is from genome assembly GCF_021461395.2 of Schistocerca americana. Classification (NCBI taxonomy): domain Eukaryota; kingdom Metazoa; phylum Arthropoda; class Insecta; order Orthoptera; family Acrididae; genus Schistocerca; species Schistocerca americana. Next base: position 132,312,757 of record NC_060122.1, on the reverse strand, counting down.
TTCTACGGATCGGAGTGTGAAATGTGAGATCCCTTAACCATGCATCTAAATTAGAAAATTTAAAAACAATGGAAGAACTCGTAGAAGGAGACTTCACAGAAGATCAGTTTGGGTTCCTGAAAAACTGGGCAAACTCCACGCAATACTGACCCTATGACGTCTCGTAGAGGATAGACTAAGGAAACTAAACTTCTAAAGGTGGATCGGGTAGACTACAGGGAACTACACAATTTGCCCAGAAACCAGACTGCTGTCATAAGAGTTGAGGGGCTTATAAGGGAAGCAATTGTTAAGAAGGGAGTGAGACAGGGCTGTAGCCTATCTCCAATGTTATTCAATCTGTATTTTGAGCAAGCAGTAAAGGAAAAAAATTGCGTAGGAATTTAAGTCGAGGGAGAATAAAAACAAACTTTAAGGTTTCCTGATGACATTGTAATACTGTGAGAGACAGCAAAGGACTTGAAAGAGCAGTTGGAAGGAATGGACAGCGTATTGAAAGGATGGTATAAGATGAACATCAACAAAGCCAGACGAGGTGAATGGAATGTAGTCGAATAAAATCAGGTGCTGCTGAGGGATTTAGATTAGGAAATGAGACCCTTAAAGCAATAAATGAGTTTTACTACATGCGAACGAAAATAATTGATGAAGTAGAGAGAAAATAAAATGTAGACTGGCAATGACAAGAAAAGCGTTCCCTAATAAGAGAAATTTGCTTACATGGAATTTATATTTAAGTGCTAGGTAATCTTTTCTGAAAGTATTTGTATGGGGTGCAGCTTAGTATGGAAGTGAAACATGGACGATAAACAGTTTAGACAAGACGATAATAGAAGCTTCTGGAACGTAATGCTACAGAAGAGCCGGCCGCTGTGACCAGTCCGGAACCACGCTGCTGCTACGGTCGCAGGTTCGAATCCTGCCTCGGGCTTGGATGTGTCTTATGTCCTTAGGTTTGTTAGGTTTAAGTAGTTCTGATGACCTCAGATGTTAAGTCCCATACTTCTTAGAGCAATTTTTGAGCTACAGAAGAGTGCTGAAGATTAGGTGGGTAGAGCACTTAACTAATGAGGAGGAACTGAATATAATTCGGGAGAAAAGAAATTTGTGGCACAACCTAACTAGAAAAAGAAGGCCAAGAGATGAATACACTAAGCAGATTCAAAAGGACATAGGTGGCAGTAGTTGCTCGAAGATGAAGAGGCTTCCACTGGACATAGTTGCATTGAGAGCCACATGAATCCAGTTTTCGGACTGAATATTACGGTAACAACATTAAAGAGGAAATGTTATGTTTAGGTGCGATAAGAGAGACGAGATTCGATAACCCAGTCCGATTGTTCAACGAACTAGAAAGGTGTAAAGAAGAAACCTACGGAATACAAATACCGGGTGATCAAAAAGTTAGTATACATTTTAAAACGTAATAAACCAGGGAATAATGTAGATAGAGCGGTAAAAATTGACACACATGCTTGGAATGACATGGGGTTTTATTAGAACAAAAATAAAAGGTCACAAAGTGTCCGATGGATGGCGCTGGACAGCAAAACTGCTACCATGACGGGTGAGAGGTACGCCGATAAGTTACAGAATCGTATCATCCCCAGTCTGCCTAATAAACACCTGCTGGAACGTACGATGTTTATGCAGGATGGCGCTCCATCCCATACTGCAAGACGCGTGAAAGATCTCTTGCGCGCGTCGTTTGGTGATGATCGCGTGCTCAGCCGCCACTTTCGTCATGCTTAGCCTCCCAGGTCCCCAGACTTCAGTCCGTGCGATTATTGGCTTTGGGGTTACCTGAAGTCGCAAGTGTATCGTGATCGACCGACATCCCTAGGGATGCTGAAAGACATCATCAGACACCAATGCCTCACCATAACCCTGGACATGCTTTACAGTTCTGTTCACAACATTATTCCTCGACTACAGCTATTGTTGAGGAATGATGGTGTACATACTGAGCATTTCCTGTAAAGAAGATCATCTTTGCTTTGTCTTACTCTGTTATGCTAATTGTTGCTATTCTGATCAGATGAAGCGCCATCTGTCGGACATTTTTGAACTTTGGTATTTTTTTTGTTCTAATAAAACCCCATGTCATTCCAAGCATGTGTGTCAATTTGCACCTCTCTATCTACATTATTCCGTGATTTATTCAGTTTTCAAATTTATACTGACTTTTTGATCACCCAGTACAATAAATATTCTTGGATAACTATGATTTTTATGTAACTGCGGTTAAAAAGCTATAGAATGAAGAAGAAAAAAGAAGAAGAGGATCATTCTTCCTATGGATCGATGTGCAGCATATTCACCTCAAGCAGTTTTGGAAAATGTTCAAGCGGAATTTTTCCCTCAAAGCAGTTCAAGTGTTTTGCAGCCATTTTATTTGGGCATTATTACAAATTTCAAAGTGCATCATAGATAAAAGAACACTGCTTCAGCATTTGATGGCACTGACTGATGCAGGAAATAACAATCTCTCCATGGACTTACTGCAAGCCATGGAATTTTTTTTCGGTTGCGTGGCAGCTGTTGTCATCCTCCACAATAAACAACTTTTCCGTAAACCTGGAGCCTTACTGGAAGAGACTGCCGCTGATGATAATGACAGTGGAGATGAAGCCGTGTCTGGTAATGAGCTAGCTCTTGTGGAGGTTGCATAATTCGACAATTTTGTACATCTTGATGATTATCTCGTCTCGCGTGCGGAGCTACAAGATGAGTAGATTATTGCTGATCTCTGCCAACAATGCGATGATGATCAAGAAGGTGGACCAGCTTCGATTGACAGTGATGGAGATGGAGATGACGACGTGAATCTGGAAACACCTAAACTGAGTGAAGTGTTATGTGCAAACAGTGCGTGAAGGCGTTAAAGCATTGCAAAAAGTTGTAATGGAAAATCTCGGAACTGATTATTAAGTTCGCAAACTGAGGTGTATAGATGTAATGCACGGTAAGTGAAAGAAGCCAAATTATCTGAGTTCTTAAAAGCAGGATCAAGTTGAAAATAATGCACTTTCTCTTTAATTCTGTATCGCTGTTGTGCGTACAGCGCAAAATGCCAAATTAGAATACAGTATCCAATTTCTCTAAAGCAGGACCGAATAATGTAATTTCTTTTAATGCTGTGTTCTATCTTCGTAGTTCGTAAAGTTTGCACATGTGGGCACATTGTATGTTTCTAAGTGAAAAATATAATGTCTGTTACCGTATCTACATGTGTCTTCTAAGTAATATTGAGTTCCAAGTAATCTTTTCTCTTCCCCTTGACGTATGTATAAATCAGGTTAAAATGTATATGTATTTATGTCCTCGCCAGTGATGCGAGTGGATGTGAATTTGTTAGGTTATATGTGTCTATAGTCGTTTGACGTCAGAGAACGTCCAAATGATATGTTAGTCCGTGTGAACAGTATATGTTGTGTTTGTATTGGAGCATGAGTCGTACGTGTTGAGGCGGCGAACAGGGCTGTTTTTCTAGGGGCGGACAACAAGGGTGAGTGACGATTATGGAATACGTGCTGCATTGCGGAACATTCAGATGTTCACCAAACTGCAACAGTCCAGTCTCCAGTGACAGAATGTAATAAAACGTGGCGTATACTTCTTAAATTTGTTTTATTTCTTTAATATCCCACAGGAGAGCAGAAGCTCGATGGATGAGGATCAGTAAGAGAGTTAACCACAGAGATAAATCGGGGTGTATTATAATAGCGAGGCGTGGGTAATGTGTGTGAAAGTTACGCGAATCCAGGCAGATAATGTCATGTGGATCTCATGGTAATGTAACAATCATCTGAGTTCTCCTTTGCATACTGCAAGTATAGTTGATATGTAACTTGATGTATAGATAAAATGAGATAGAATCTTGTCTGGTGTGTGAGATTTTGTCTGTCTGAGAGTACTGGAACGATTAAAGATAATAAAGATAATAGTCAAAAGGAAAGGTAACCTACAATCTGAATACTAAAGGATGGGGCTCATTCGACAGTGGAAACTACAGTTTGCATACAAGTATTGTTTTTTTGTTTAACTAATCGATAGGTGTCGTGAATATTTTATGAAATAAACTGTGATGTGGGGTATTTACATACCCCAGACTCTTATCGAATTTTCTATACAGGTATCTGAGCATAAATACACTCCTGGAAATTGAAATAAGAACACCGTGAAATCATTGTCCCAGGAAGGGGAAACTTTATTGACACATTCCTGGGGTCAGATACATCACATGATCACAATGACAGAACCACAGGCACATAGACCCAGGCAACAGAGCATGCACAATGTCGGCACTAGTACAGTGTATATCCACCTTTCGCAGCAATGCAGGCTGCTATTCTCCCATCGAGACGATCGTAGAGATGCTGGATGTAGTCCTGTGGAACGGCTTGCCATGCCATTTCCACCTGGCGCCTCAGTTGGACCAGCGTTCGTGCTGGACGTGCAGACCGCGTGAGACGACGCTTCATCCAGTCCCAAACATGCTCAACGGGGGACAGATCCGGAGATCTTGCTGGCCAGGGTAGTTGACTTACACCTTCTAGAGCACGTTGGGTGGCACGGGATACATGCGGACGTGCATTGTCCTGTTGGAACAGCAAGTTCCCTTGCCGGTCTAGGAATGGTAGAATGATGGGTTCGATGACGGTTTGGATGTACCGTGCACTAATCAGTGTCCCCTCGACGATCACCAGTGGTGTACGGCCAGTGTAGGAGATCGCTCCCCACACCATGATGCCGGTTGTTGGCCCTGTGTGCCTCGGTCGTATGCAGTCCTGATTGTGGCGCTCACCTGCACGGCGCCAAACACGCATACGACCATCATTGGCACCAAGGCAGAAGCGACTCTCATCGCTGAAGACGACACGACTCCATTCGTCCCTCCATTCACGCCTGTCGCGACACCACTGGAAGCGGGCTGCACGATGTTGGGGCGTGAGCGGAAGACGGCCTAACGGTGTGCGGGACCGTAGCCCAGCTTCATGGAGACGGTTGCGAATGGTCCTCGCCGATACCACAGGAGCAACAGTGTCCCTAATTTGCTGGGAAGTGGCGGTGCGGTCCCCTACGGCACTGCGTAGGATCCTACGGTCTTGGCGTGCATCCGTGCGTCGCTGCGGTCCGGTCCCAGGTCGACGGGCACGTGCACCTTCCGCCGACCACTGGCGACAACATCGATGTACTGTGGAGACCTCACGCCCCACGTGTTGAGCAATTCGGCGGTACGTCCACCCGGCCTCCCGCATGCCCACTATACGCCCTCGCTCAAAGTCCGTCAACTGCACATACGGTTCACGTCCACGCTGTCGCGGCATGCTACCAGTGTTAAAGACTGCGATGGAGCTCCATATGCCACGGCAAACTGGCTGACACTGACGGCGGCGGTGCACAAATGCTGCGCAGCTAGCGCCATTCGACGGCCAACACCGCGGTTCATGGTGTGTCCGCTGTGCCGTGCGTGTGATCATTGCTTGTACAGCCCTCTCGCAGTGTCCGGAGCAAGTATGGTGGGTCTGACACACCGGTGTCAATGTGTTCTTTTTTCCATTTCCAGGAGTGTATAAAGTAATGAATACAGGTCGTTCCCATCGCTACTTAGTCTATTGCCGTCAAAACAGCTTTGCAAAATCAAAACATAACAATGGCCTTTTTAAAAATTAATACCTCCTTAGTTCACCAGCTTCAAATTGGGAAGTATCTGTTGGTTACCGAAAAAAATTTAAGACAAAACTTTGGAAATTAAGAGCAGTACAGTTATATGCATTAAGGTCCAAAGTATCAAACAAAACAAAGATTAATGAGGTAATGTTCAATTTAATGTAATTCCAAAAACCGTGAACTTGAGCAAATTTTCATTATATTCACACACTCGAAACGGATTGAGTGCCTACAGGATGCACAAATATGTCGTTTGAAGTTTATGATGACCACTTAAGTCTTCTTATCCGATGATCGAGGACGAGTGCTTTACATTCCGCGGGAACGTGAATCCAGTGGGCACTAGAATATAAAGCTTTCTTCCACGATCAACTTAAGATGAACATAGTTTGAAACGCGCTGCACAGCTTGGTACACGTTGTTGCATCGACGCTGGAGGACAGCGAAGAGTGTTGAGTTTCGATTCCATCTGATGAGAAATGCAACCGTAAGGAGCGAGAGATTTCTGTGTCTTCCATTATTCACAAATCCTAGCAGCCATAGACTACACTGGGCGGAAATGTAGTCATTAGCATTCCCATTTCATACTACCTGCTAACACGTCTAGATTCAGCTGCTTTTGGCACAAAAATAATTGCCACAGTGATTAGTATTATGTTAACATGTTCGGCATATTTTAATTCGATGATGTTCAACAAGATAATAATCTGGTACAGGTCTTCACATATGCCAAAGTATTCTTTGTACAAATGAAAGTAATTACCACTGTATGTTCAGTTCGCCGGCCGAAGTGGCCGTGCGGTTAAAGGCGCTGCAGTCTGGAACCGCAACACCGCTACGGTCGCAGGTTCGAATCCTGCCTCGGGCATGGATGTTTGTGATGTCCTTAGGTTAGTTAGGTTTAACTAGTTCTAAGTTCTAGGGGACTAATGACCTCAGCAGTTTCGTCCCATAGTGCTCAGAGCCATTTGAACCATTTTTTTGTATGATCAGTTCGCACAAGTTCATACAGAAACTTAATCACAATTTCACAGTACGTCTATTCACTTATGAAATATCACAAAAATTTAGTTGCAGCTCTCTCAAGTGAACCTAAATTTGCCACAGAAGGAAGTGCAGTATCAGGTCTGCCAATGACGTTAATGCTGATGTAATGTAGTTCTCTACACCGCCCTCAGTCACCAGTAGATATTTCTGCACACCGTATTTGCAGTCGCTGCAGTGTTACAACGGTGTTGACGTCTAAGGCTAAGTTTGTTTTGGAACGACGCAAGCGTAAATTACAGAGTAAAGAGCTGACCACGTTTGATGTTATCGTCATTCCACATACCTAAGTACTACTGTTATCCTCAAGTGCATATTGCAGTTTTCGTTCTCACGAACTCCGTTACAAGGTGTTCATGTATTCAGTCGTAACACATCGTATCAGAGAAACCATCGGTTTGAGGACCAATGTTTATTAGCCTTATCTGCTTGTTTCATTGTCCTCTACTTACCCCTTGTAATAGTGAAACACCCTGTATATACAGCGTATCCTATATATCTTCACGAACCATTATAACTTCCTGTCCATAAATAGAATTAGAACTGTATGAAGCCAGTGTTCCATAGTTATCGGGGTCACATTAACCAGTACGATTGACCGTCTTGTGTCTTTGTTACGAAGATATGCACAGCAGTAAGACTATTTTAAGTAACACTACATTTTTTTGTTCGTTAATCCATATACTCTACACAAAACGTGTTCAGAAACTTATCACAGAGTATCATTTACGTAGACATGACGTTACTGAAAATGTAACACAAAACTATCTTTGACTCTCCTGTATCAGCAGTGCAGATATCTGGGCTAACGTAAATTATCCACTAGCTGTAACGCACAGCGAAGAAATAGAAACACAAGGAAAATGCACACTGGTCATTCAGTGAGCTAGTTTCGTTGCAGGTCTGTGTGAAAACAACACTATTTATACACCAATGAAGAGATGCTAGAAATGCTACTCATCTATGGAGATTGTGAGACTGAATGACATTCCCTCATTTTCGGTAAGTGTGCCCTTAGTACAGTGGTGTACAACTTGTAAATATGTTTTGTAGAGTACAGACACTATTCATTAAAACTACACCTTCTTTACTTTAATTTTGTTTCAGGTAGAACTAGTAGTGGTCCTTTGATGCAGAACCGAACGGAGGGTGTATATCGGAGGCTCAGACGCTTCTGCGCCCGTGTGAGCTACAGATTCCTTGAGTTACGCAATCGGGTGGGCGGTTTGTTGTTCTGTGGAATAGTTCAGGAGTGCACTGCACACAGTAAGCAGCTACGCGGGTAGCAGAGGGTGTGTGGAGGGGACTGGGCGGCTTTTGGCTTACAGGGTCTTCGGTCACTGCAAAAAGGCGACAATGTAAACGGGTGCAGGGGAAACATAGGAGGGTAGACCAGCAGCAATTGGTATTGCACTTGTAACCTGTTGCAGTGGTAGTAAACACTGAAGCTCGAATCGTTAAAAGTACAGCAAGTACCATGTTCACAAGGGGTAGATAAAGTATATTTGGTGGTGGAGTGCCTGAAGTAGTCTATCTTGTAACGAAACTGAAGCAGATAATTACTGTGAGTATCGCTAGAGGTTACACTCAACAACCGGCACAAATTAATAATTGCTTCCTTTTACCAACCTCTCGACTCAGATAATATAGCTGCTGAAACGTTCAAAGAAAACTCGAGTCTCATTTCGTATAGGTAAATCATTCATACAATTGTAGTTTGTTGTGACTTCAGTCTGCCCTTGATATGGTCTTGAAAATAGGTGTAAAACGTCGTTACAAATAGTACTGAATGCGTTCCTGGAAAATTATTTTGAACAATTGGTTCAGGAGCCAATTCGAAGTGTAAATGGCTGCGGAAACATGCTTGACCTCTTAGCAACAAATAATCCCGTAAAAGTAGGAAGCATCATGGTGGATACAATTATCAGTGGCCACAATGTTGTTTTAGCTAGTCCCAGTAACGTAACATCCAATCTAACCAAAAATAAAAGCAAAAGTCATCTATTTAAAAAATCTGACAAATATTTACTCGATATCTTCCTAAGAGAGAGTCTCCAATGCCTCAATTTGGATGTGTAGTCGTAGATCAGATCTGGTTTCCATTCAAATGTAAATTATCGACAGCATTTGAGAGATATGTACCACATAAAATTAATTAAAGAAGGTTCTGATACACCTTGGTACAAAAAGCAGGTCAGAATGCTGTTGCTGAAGCAACGACAGCAGTATTCCAAATGTAAAAGAACACAAAATCCCCCAAGACGGGCAAAGTCTTAGAGAAGTTCGAATTTAGTGTGAATTGCAATGTGAGACGCTTTTAATACTTTCCACAATCCAACTCTCTCTCGAAATCTGGCAGAAAACCCGAAGAGATTCTGGTCGCGTCTAAATTACATCAGCGGCAATACTTTCACTGTACGATAAAAATGGTATGTTACTGATGACAGTGCCACTAAATCAGAATTATGAAACACAGTTTTCCGAAATTCGTCATCAAAGAAAATGAACTACCTGTTACATAATTCAAGAACAACTGCTTACATGAATAAGTTAGAAGTAGATATCCTCGGTGTAGCGAAGCAGCTTAAATCATTTACTAAGAGCAAGGCTTCCAGTCGAGATTGCATACCAGACAGGTTCCTTTCAGAGGATGCTGATATAGTAGTTCCACACTTCACGATCACATTAAACCGCTTGCTCGTCGAAAGATCCGTACCTAAAATTGGAAACTTGGGCAAGTCACACCAATACTTAAGAAAAGGAAGAGGAAGTAATGCACTGAATTACGCACCCATATTGATAACGTCGATTTGAAGTAGAGAGTTAAGTTAGGGACATGGGTTAAAATTCAAGGTGGAAAGATGTCAGTCATCAGATTCACCTCAGTGAGTTAGGATCTCTTGAATGGAATGAACAGTCTAAAGAGCACAAAAGTCGATTGAGGGTAAACAAAGCTAATACGAACAAACCGAGGAGTAGCAGAAATGAGATGGGCAATGGATATGTAACCAAAGCTGGGATCCACCAAATATACAACATGAAAGTGTTCTCCTCCTTCAAAAAGCATTGAGGACATAAAATGCATAATACCACATGCGCAGAGTGCATTCCTTGTCGACAGAAGTCTACAAATAACAAACATCAGCTCTCATTTAAGGAAGAAATTTCTGTTAATGTGTGTAGGTGAATCATGGACTGTGTGAAAACCGGAAAGGAAGAGATTTGAATTGTTTGAAGTGTGGCGATATAGGAGAAGTGTAAAGAATCTGGAGGAGAGGTCAAATACGAAATTCTTCGCAGAACCGACAAGGAAGGAGCACATGGAGAACAGTGACTAGAAGAAGGGGCAGTACGATAGAATATGTTTTAAGACATCAGGGAAAAACTTCATCGTACTGGAGGGAGCTATAGGGGATGACAGAGATTGAAGTATATCCAACAAACAATTAAGGATATAGGGTGCAAGAGCTACTCCTGGATGAAGAGATTGTACAAGGAAAGGGCTTCGTGTCTGGCACTTGAAACCAATAGAAAGACCCACTCGAGGAGAGTACATCCCACAAACAATTAAGGGTATAGGGTGCAAGTGCTACTCTTGGATGAAGAGATTGTACAAGGAAAGGACTTCGTGTGTGGCATTTGAAACCAGTAAAAAACCCACTCAAGGAGAGTATATTTCCCTACTCTGGACCAAGGGTTCCATATACTGTTTCCAAGAAATGTTAGAATCTTCTACGTTTGATGGTAAATGGTAGTAGCTCCTTATTCAATACTTTAGCATGTAATTTGTAGAAATAATTTATTACGCCTGTACCCCTGAAATAGAAACACTTACTGCTTTTGCTTTTCTAAACAAAGTGAGCATATAGTATCTTCATTCCCTACGGTAGCATGTGGCCAATATGTACTAAAAATTTGTAGCTTATTTGACGGAAGCATCTGAATTTATTGATACAAGCATCTGAAACGTATTACATTAGTCCCATATTTATGTTGTCTGCTCCAGATATATCGCTGTTCTTCGATAAAGTAATTACCTCCTACAGATAGCTTCATGACAGTTCGTTGTTGGAGTCGTTACCGGAGATTCCTTTTCGCAGGTCTTCCATAACATTGTTTAGAGAGAATCTATTTATTCTGATTCTAAAACTAGACTAATTTGCAGATCTGAAACATAATACGCCGCCTCTATGTTACCAGAGCCACAGAATTTATACTGTGTTGCATAGCAGTACCATGACAATATACAGAAACTTTCATTCAAACGTCAGCTTAAATTATGTGGGAAACGGCAGAAGCGGCTTGCAGTTCCAGACGTTCTACTTATAGAGGCTTCGACGTTTCGGCATGGTCTGCAGCACCTGCAAAAGAACAGAAAACACCTGTTGTACGAACAAAAATGAATACGAAATCAACTTCTTATATTTAGGACAAAATGTGTTGCTCATGGATGTTCATATATTGCACTTATGTTCCAATACGCTTGAGCAAAATTTTGTTGCTATATAGGGCTACATCAAATAATACAAATGTATATAAATTAACGTGAGGACCCATCTCACATTATGTAGCTTGAAAAATTCTGTTAATCAATTTGTATACACTCCAGATCCAGTAGTACGAAAGCATATAAATTAAGATGAAAGCCCTTCTGATATAGCGTAGTTTGAAATATACAGCGGATGGGTTTTTATAAACTCTGAATGGTTGCCAAACTTCCTTACAAAGGAATTGTTATAGGATGCTGGGGGAGAACAGTGATTTTTTTTTTCAGACTCCTGTGACGATATGACGGCGTCCGCCTAAGACATTTACATACTCATCAGATTAGACTTATGCATTTTCTGTGGTTTTAGAGATCGTACTAAGTCCAGGAAAACGATATTCCATGTCGATACATCAAACACGCTCTTCATAGTGCCTGTAGTATTCCTTGGAACTTATCACCAAAAACTGTTTCATAGCTTTTAGTTGGACTCATTTATTCTAGTACGGCCAAGCAACAACAGGAAATGATAATAAAACCACACAGGCCATTTTAGCATTTTCTTAAATGAATTAGAATATTATGGTGTCACTGTCAGTGTTCCAAAATGGCTCGAGTCTTATCCAACAGATAGGAGACAGCGAATGTCAATGCGAAATACCTGTGGAGTAAGCAATCAGTCTTCCTCTGATCAGGAGTTAATGACATGTAGTGTTCCATCTTGGGTCCGTTGTATTTTCCTGTGTACATAAATAATCTCTCGTCTGCTACATTACCAGATGCTAAGTTTGTTTTGTTTGCAGGTGATACAAGCACTGCAATCAATAGCAAGTCCAGTACAGATTTAGAAATGGCTGCTAATCAAGTTTACGCCGACATTAGTAAGTGGCTTATAGCCAATTCGCTGTCATTAAACTTTGAATAGACCCACTATACACAGTTGAGAACCAGAAGGGATTTCCTTCCAGCATATGTATAATATGTGAAGACATGTAGATAGAACACCTTGATAGTATTGACTTTATGGAATTACAATTCGATCATAAATTCGGTTGGGACGGCAGATCACAGAATGCGGAAGCACCTACACTAGCCTGTATTTTCAACGAGAATGATGTCCGATGTAGCCGTTATAAAAATAAAGACTTGCGTGCTTTGCTTTCTTTCATTCTATTATGTCCTATTGGATCTTTTTTTCGGGTAAAGTGTTAAACCAAGCAAAAGTTTTGAGAGTGCAAAATCGTCCATTAAGACCCATTTGTGGTGTAACTTCCAGAACATCATGGAAAAACCTGTTCAAAAACAGGATATTCTAACCACTGCTTCTCAGTATATTTGTTCCTTAATGAAATTAGTTGCAAGTAATATGTCTCTATTTCCAGCCAACAGTTCAATACGTAGTACCAATACTAGGCATAAGAACTAACTACATACTGACCTAAGATCATTTACCTCGGTACAAAAGGAGTCCAGTACTCAGGAACACAAATTCTAAATAGATCGCCAACTACCATTAAAAACTTCTAATAAACCACAGTTTAAACAGAGTTCGGAAGACTTTTTAATAGGCAACTCTTAACAAGTACGGTTAGATTAGCTTAACAAAAAATGGCTGTTAGATTTCAGTTTAGGCAGCACTTGGCCACAGCAGTCAAGATTAGATATTTTGTGTTTATTAAAAGTGCATAACTGTGTTTCATTCCGACACTGTATTAATTCTGTAAATATTAGCGGTTCCAGTTTGCTGTAATGTATTCGCGTGTCTTGTCAATCACCTAACAAAAAAAAAAAAAAAAAAAAAAAAGGTTCAAATGGCTCTAAGTACTATGGGACTTAACTTCTGAGGTCATCAGTCCCCCAGGAACTTAGAACTACTTAAACCTAACTAACCTAAGGAACAAAGGACCACACACATCCATGCCCGAGGCTGGATTCGAAACTGCATCTGTAGCGGTCGCGCGGCTCCAGACTGTAGTGCCTAGAACCACTCGGCCACTCCGGCCGGCCAAACTCCTAACAAATGAATGGGGAAGTGAGTACTCTATTCGAATATTCTAGGTTTTTTCTGTTATACTTTCTGACATGTAGCACACCGAAGAATACAATCTTATTTTTGGGTCTGTGAACGAAATTTAAAGCAAAACAACCGCTGCTGTTTCCATATGCATTAAATTTTTCTCGAATTAGACCATGTGACCCATTGTTAATAAAAAGATATAACAACCCATTGTGATTGGTATTATTTCTTTACATCAGCCGTTAAGTAATCGATTACTGTACATACGCAAGTGAGGGAGTCCACGATTTCTGGCCATTTTAGTTTAAATTCTTAAACAGTTCTTTTATCCTTGCAAATGGATATTTTGTAACAATCAGATAAATGCCTCAAAAGATGTAACAATTCAAATAATGGTATAATAATAAACAATATATTTTGGAAGAAAATTCAATCAGTTTTAGGCATTATGGAAATGCGAATAGCTACAAAACTCTCGTGATACTTAAAACAGGTAAGCAGGAGGCTACCTCCTTTCTAACACAGATCCTAGAATAACTTAATTTGGACATTCAAGGTGTAGATAAGCTTTAAGAACAGGAATATGTACCATGCAATAAAAATATTTTCTCTGGTAAAGGTGCTATCGTCCTCAGATTGCAATTCTTAGACAGAAGGGTGATTTACTAGTTATAATCTTATTGGAGGATTTGCCTTCTTCTGTGAGGATAATCTGTCGACCCACGGAACGCTGGGCCCCAAACCCTTCGATATTAGGTCCCATAATGTTTTCCGCAGACAGCGAGTCACATTCTGTGATCTACAGATAACATAATTTTATTAGAAATTGTGCCTACTACGCTATAATCACAAAGCAAACGCACACTATGGACGCATATAGGTGCTGAAAATCAGCTGCAATATGATCGCTAAAATTAATGGTGAAAATGTCAGCTGGCTTTTATTTTGCAGAGTGCTACTACTGCTCCAGTGGAAGACTCTGCAAGAGAGATGCTCAGTAGCTTGGTACTGGCTTCTGTTGAAGTTTCGAGAACATACCTTCACCGAGCAGTCAAGCAGCATATTGCTCTCTTCTACGTATATCTCGCGAAGAGACCATGAGGATAAAATCAGAGAGATTAGAGCCCACACAGAGGCATACCGACAATATCTCTTTCCACGAACAATACGACACTGGAATAGAAGTTAGAACTGATAGAGATACTCAAGATACCCTCCGCCACACACCATCAGATGGTTTGCGGAGTATAGATGTAGATGTAGATTTATTCCTGATAAGAATGAAAGTGGGATGTAACTGAAACTAGTAGCACCGTGTAAAATAAGACAGCTGAAGGTTTTCACCATGAATTTCAACTAACACACGTTGTAAAGTAGGCAGATTTTAACTCTAACGCACTTGAATATCAGATGAACTATGGGTGAACTCCTCATTACAGTCATAACATCACAATGTCGGCAGACTTCACCCATAAGCGAACAGATTTTAGTCGTAAGCACATTAGTGTGCTTATACGAATGATAACAAGGCTGTTTGTATAATATCAAAACGAAACGAAATACCCTAAATGAAAACGATATATCCCAATATTATTACACAAAAGAATAATGAAGGTATGTTCCTTGTAATTGTACATGACGACAAAAAACATGAGCTTAAAAATTTGGCCGGCCGGTGTGGCCGAGCGGTTCTAGACGCTACAGTCTGGAACCGCGCGACCGCTACGGTCTTAGGTTCGAATCCTGCCTCGGGCATGGATGTGTGTGATGTCCTTAGGTTTAGGTTTAAGTAGTTCTAAGATCTAGGGGACTAATGACCTCTGAAGTTAAGTCCCATAGTGCACAGAGCGATTTGAACGTAAAAATTTGAGCACCACCTTATCGACAAAATTACGTCCTATGTGAACACTTTCTGAAAACAGTCTGCAGGCCCAAGGATTAGGCTCCGTCCTACGTCGCATAGCAGTCCTTCTTCGACGAGGAGACCCTCCCGTCTACATACCCTGTGGGATACAGATTTCGGTACATCATCTCTTAACTGTATGGTCTAACAGGCAAGCGACCGTTTTACCAGCTGGTCTCCCTGCAGTTTACAACGAGACAAATGTGCTAAGCGTTCTAGTACTCCGTGTAGGATCAGACTGCCTACATAAATTTTGAAGCAGAAAATGTTTCCGTTTCCAGCGTGAATGGCGGATCCATTTATGATGTAACTGATTAATAGCCAGAGTTTTATGAGCATTCATGTGTGGGATTGAGTGGATGTTCTTGTGGCTAAGATATAAGATTAGGACTTTCTGTATTTGAAATAGTCTAACCACTTTCGTACTGTTATGTTTCAGAGTGAGTCTGGACCACTGTTACACATCGACTTATTTCAGCTCAAATGGCGACAAAAATTCAAAACTTCAGACTTTTATCTTCAATGTCTTGGAAATTCTAAAGGTGTCCAGGACCACACGTTAACGCATTGTAAAATTACGAATGGAACTGTATGAACATATGGGTTACGTTTCCCCAATGTGTTCTACACTTCATAGTCTTCCCTGTATAGTAGGGTAGTGAGTACGTTAGCAGGGTTTCCCAAACATTAAACAAACACAATAGATACACATAACAGAGATTATATGAATGCGTGGTGTCTGTTATTTCAGACATGTTGAAAAGAACAGACACCACTCATTCATATAATTGATTCCCCTTGATGGACAATAAATACACAACCTCTAGTGCGGATGCACAATTACGTTCCACCTCTGGCTGGAATGTAATACTATCGATCATGAAGGTGTGGACGGGGATTGTGGATAGGTGGTTGTGGAACATTTCGAGAGAGTCCGTCCATCTGCCATAAATAAGATTCCTGGATGGTGCTTTGGTAAACGTAACTGCCTTGTAAGCAAGAGATCCCGGGTTGGAGTCCCGGTCCAGTACACATTTTCATTCGTCGCCGGGGATTCCGCACAAAGACTCGATGCAACTGATATCATCAGTTCCTTCCCTTCGTTTTCCTTTTACCCACTCTCCCGTCAATTTGCGTAATACATAACAGAGACTTAAACCATCAACAGTATATTTTTCCTTCACTATTTACAACAATCTGCCAACCGTGCGGTAATTCTTAGATTGCGAGAATGTAGAAACCACTTGGATTTGAGGCGAAGAATTTATCGACACCTGTTCGGAGCGCGTTTTAATCCGGAAAGGAAGTTCCTTGAAAGTTTTCGATAGCTGAAAACATGAAAATTTGAGTGTGCAAGGTCAGTCCGACAAGTTGGGTGCGGAGTGATTTCCCAACCCAAATCCTGTGTAGAGGTTTTTGTCAGTCTAGCAGAATGAGGGCCGGCATTATCGTGGAGAACTATCGCTTCATGCACTCTTCTGGTAGTTGCTTTTGAATTCCGTCTGCAAGACGTGTCAGCTGTTGACAATAAATGCCAGCAGGGATGGTTACACCTTAGGGAAGCAATTCGTAGCATACCACACCGTCGCTATTCCACCAGATGCATAACATTAGTGATGTGCGCAGTTGTTTGTAAGAGGAGTTGCTGCATCGTTTCGGCTCAACCATTAATTTCTTTTCCTTATGTTAGCGTAAGGACACAATTTCTCGTCACCAACAGTGAAACAGGATACGAACGATCGATATTGCTCACGAGCCAGTTGATGACGAGAAAATCAGAGCCGCCACTGCTATTTTTTGTGATTTTGGCTAAGAGCACGCGGTATTATTACCAATACACCATATTTTTTAACGGGCCCCACTGCATGCAGTTTTCGCGCGAAGGAAGAAAAATATGGTTCAAATGGCTCTAAGCACTATTGGACTTAACATCTGATCTTAAGATCTTAACATCTCAAATGACCTTGTGGATGACATCGGAAGTTCACTGATGCTTTTTGCAGATGATGCTGTGGTGTATCAAGAGATTGTAACAATGGAAAATTGTACTGAAATGGAGGAGAATCTGCAGCGAATTGACGCATGGTGCAGGGAATGGCAATTCAATCTCAAGTAGAAAAGTGTAATGTGCTGCGAATACATAGAAAGATAGATCCCTTATCATTTAACTACAAAATAGCAGGTCAGCAACTGGAAGCAGTTAATTCCATAAATTATCTGGGAGTACGCATTAGGAGTGATTTAAAATTGAATGATCATATAAAGTTGATCGTCGCTAAAGCAGATGCCAGACTGAGATTCATTGGAAGAACCCTAAGGAAACGCAATCCGAAAACAAAGAAAGTAGGTTACAGTACGCTTGTTCGCCCACTGCTTGAATATTGTTCAGCAGTGTGGGATCCGTACCAGATGATAGAAGAGATAGAGAAGATCCAACGGAGAGCAGCGTGCTTCGTTACAGGATCATTTAGTAATCGCGAAAGCGTTACGGAGATGGGAGATAAACTCCAGTGGAAGACTGCCAGAGAGTCGCTCAGTAGCTCGATACGGGCTTCTGTTGAAGTTTCGAGAACATACCTTCACCGAAGAGTCAAGCAGTATATTGCTCCCTCCTAAGTATATCTCGCGAAGAGACCATGAGGATAAAATCAGAGAGATTAGAGCCCATACAGAAGCATACCGACAATCCTTCTTTCCACGAACAATACGAGACTGGAATAGAAGGGAGAACCGATAGAGGTACTCAGGGTACCCTCCGCCACACACCGTCAGGTCGCTTGCTGAGTATGGATGTAGATGTAGATGTAGATGTAGATGAGGTCATCAGTTCCCTAGACTTAGAACAAACCTAACTAACCTAAGGACAGCACACACATACATGCCCGAGGCAGGATTCGAACCTGTGACCGTAGCAGCAGCGCGGTTCCGAACTGAAGTGCCTAGAGCAGCTCGGCCACAGCGGCCGGCGAAGGAAGAAAGATCACAGTTCATCACATTAGCCAATTCTCGATTACAGTGACGTGGATATTTGTGGATGAATGCGTTTAAACGATCTTCATAAAATGCAGGAAGTTTTCCTGATCGAGGAGAGTCAGTCATGCCAAAACTATCCTCCTTGATATGAGAAAACCATTTTTCTTGCTGTACTCTGCCCAATGGCATTATCCCCATTCAAGGCGCAAATGCCTCTGGGTGCCTTCGTTGCTGTCACCCCATCATAGAACTCAAAACGGAAGAAAACGTTGGAAATGTTACGAATTCTCCACTCGGCAGTCCATTTCCTAGCGTCCAAAACTCAAGTTACTATATCCAAGTATCTAAATAAGAATATGTGAATCAAATATCGACAGCGAACTACAAAGATAGAATTGCAATCGATAAATACATCCAGTAGCTATCGGAATACAAAAATGAAAACACAAAACGCTGCGACCTTACTCAAAAACCTAGTATTTCCATGATCTTATTAATCCGAAATTCGCACAGCGTTGTACAAGCTAGTGATGTTATTGTTGTGGCCTTCAGTCCGAAAAGCTATTTTATGCAGTTCTCCATGCTGCTCTATCTTGTTCAGTTCCCTTCATCTCTGAATAACAATTGCAATCAACATCGTTTTGGACCTGTAATCTTGCTCTCCCTCTACAATTTTACCCATGCTCA
This sequence comes from Schistocerca americana, assembly GCF_021461395.2. Lineage (NCBI taxonomy): Eukaryota > Metazoa > Arthropoda > Insecta > Orthoptera > Acrididae > Schistocerca > Schistocerca americana. Next base: position 132,293,974 of record NC_060122.1, on the reverse strand, counting down.
CACACTTCCCTCCATTACTAAATGTGTAATCCCTCGACCACAGTTCGTCCTATCGACCGATTTCTTAATTTTGTCAACTTGTGTCACAATTTTTCTTCTCCTCAATTCACTTCAGTACCTCCTCATTAGTAACATGATCTGAGAATGTAAATGTATATCCCCCCATATCGTGACTCGAGTCCTCCCGTATCTACATTTACGGTGTCTGTGGCCCCTTTGTACTACAACTTTACTGGAAAGGTTCTGACGCACCAGTACGGCAGTGATTATTGCTCTGCTGACCTACCGTGTCGTGTTGAACGGTACGGATTTCAAGCGAATTTAAACCGTCGGTGACCAGTCTACTTGCGTTCTCGTGATTAAAATCGTACTTTTCTAGAGGTGTCTAAAACTGCCGTATCCAGAGTCGTTCTGGAACAGAGCGTTCAGTTAAATCCTTCGTCCGCTGTATCGTAAAATATAAGAAAACCTCAACTAACTGAAAGGGATAGGAGAAGCGTAAGAAAGAGTGTCTATCTGAAAAAGTTCCTCTTGCCAGTCACAGTTTGCTATATTTCAGTTACTCTTTTCAGAGGTTTAGGTGGATTCGTTTGAACTAATACAACATGTATGTATCATTTTCAAAACTTAAAGGTGACCTGTGAACATTCCTAGTGGTAGAAGATTAAAACAATATTCTAATTTAGGTCACGGCTTATACAACGTCAGCAACTACTAAAATAGCGATTTGCTGTCCTCTCCGCCACGAAAGACAAAGGTGAAGTCAATATATTTTTCTTTCCATCTATTTAGAAAGCGAGATAGTAGTATTCTCTGTGTCATGATCTCTGCGATGATGGAAAATTAACTTTCAGTCTTCTTTCTTCCGCCACTTTATCCGTTCAGTTTTCCAAGCAAGAGAGATGTATTTTTTCTACACCATGCTGGATTGGGGCCACTGGACAAATGGATAGTTCACAAGATACTTTATCAGCACCCTCAGAATGAATCTTCTGTCTTCATCCGAAATGTACGCCGTAACGGAATATTCTGACATACGAAAACTATTTTAATTCTTGATAAGTAAACGAATCACAGTATGACTGTACTCTTTAGAGCACAGAAACGTAGTTGAAAAAGTGTACTTCTGTGTTTAGTATCTAGTTCTGAGTAATAGTGACCTAATAATTAACGTCTCACTTGATACACTAATTTCTTTCACCTGCTTAGTACAAGCTAACGATGTAGCACTTAGTACTTTAGAGTACTTTGTTATCACGTAAATCTACTTGCTGCCAACGTGTACGCAAACCTGTATCTCGAAATGACGTTACAACGCATTAAGGATTAGGAAACAGTTCATGTTATGACGTAAGGTTTCGTGAATTACGTAAAAATTGTAATATTGTAAGTGCTGGCCACGAAGTCTGATACGGTTGATAGCATTTTCTTCGGGACAGACGACGTGTCTGCGCATAATCTGACTTTATCGATAGATAACAGTTCCTGATTAATTAACGTAGTCGATAAACACTTTTCGCCGGCCGCTTTGATCGAGCGGTTCTAGGCGCTTCAGACCAGAACCGTGCTGCTGCTACGGTCGCAGGTTCGAATCCTGCCTCGGGCATGGATGTGTGTGATGTCCTTAGGTTAGTTATGTTTAAGCAATTCTAAGTCTAGGGGACTGATGACCTCAGATGTAAAGTCCCATAGTGCTTAGAGCCATTTGAACCATTTAAACACTTTTCATAAGAATTAATTTATTATGTCTAGTACCTAGAAGCTCTTTAGTTTCTTTCTTGTCTTCATATTTATTATTAGTGTTATGAATGACATGCATCACGATTATACAATCCCTGTATAACATAACCATGTTGCCTGGTACAAACGTGTCCCAAGTCTTACACATTTGAAGTTTGTCTAACGATCAGGTGGATAAAAGAACTCATGAAAGCATACCACGTCAGGTCTATTAATGAAAGTCAACAATTCGCTACTAGCGTGCTTCTGCATCATTCCGTTTTGAATTCACGGTTTCTCGATTTCACATTCTGGTTTACTTTTGGTCAATATATTTTATATGTTCCATTAAACAGAAGGTGATGGTGGTATTAATGGTTCAAATGGCTCTGAGCACTATGGGTCTCAACTGCTGTGGTCATTAGTCCCCTAGAACTTAGAAATACTTAAACCTAACTAACCTAAGGACATCACACACACCCATGCCCGAGGCAGGATTCGAACCTGCAACCGTAGCAGCAGCGCGGCTCCGAACTGGAGCGCCTAGAACCGCACGGGCACCGCGGCCGGCGTCGTATTAATGATCAGTTTAAAATGTGTAGCCACGTCCTTGATAATACTGGATCGTATATGCGAGGTATCGCAGCTCATTGACAATTGCTCACAATTTTATTTAATCTTACCCATTTTACTAAGCACATTTGTGGCGAAAAAATTAGGCAAGTGTAGGGCGAGATATGGTTTCAGTACCTGCTCAAATCACAAGAAGCGAGGAACGCACAATAAATATTTTACGCGTAAGAATTTGCTAGCCAGCAAAGTCGCAGAATACAGCAGCAAAAAGAAAAAAAAAAAAACTTTACGAAAGCCGGGAACATCACTATTTGTTAAAGCGACGTGTGATCTATGTAGAAGAAATGTGATTTAGATGCATCATGCAATGTTTAAGTATTGTCCTTTTATTTACTTGTTTGACACAATTTTTGAAGAAATTGATTCCCTCCCAGTGTCACCATATCATCTAGATACGAGTCCTATGGAACTGTTCTGGTCTCCTGCATCAATTAAGATCTGTAGGCATAATAGTGAAGCACTTCGTTCTCGAAGCTAAGAAGAGTGGCTCATGTTTTTGCTGCTAATAAATAAATGTCCTGTGTAACCCAGCGTGGTGCACGGCTTTCAATGTGACCCCATTTTGGTGACTCGGTAGTCAATTTTATTACTTTTATATGCAACAAACTCCTCATTTTCAATGACTAATTTAGCATGCCCAACGTTCTCAGAATATCTGAGGCGGTCAACGGTGATCGAAATTGTTGCCTGATCACCAAAACAGAAAAGAAACGCAAACCACGAGACTACAAAGGCTGTCTGCTTATGCCTGTGTCGGAAGACGAAAACTCACATGTGACGTGAAACAAGTACTGTACAGGACCACACTTAGGGAAGAAATCCTTTGAGAGACAAAGAAACTGATATAACCAAATCAGTAGGCAAGCATTCGAACAATGAGTCGTCATTATCGCTCGCAATTGAAACAGCAGTTGACCAAAAGGTCGGAAATAAATGATGAAGATATACGGATGTACTTACTACACCTGAACCAGACAGACACCGTAGTTAACCCGAGAACCGCAGACCAGTCAGCCTCTTGCCATCAGTTTGGAAACTAGCTGAGCCTATTACATTTCTTATAATCAGCAAAACATTCAATAACAGATTAGTTCTAACATATAATCAGTTCGGATGCCACCCAAACCACAGCCCCACTGGATTTCTTGTAGCTACGCGAAGTAGTCACAGGTGGCTGGAATGGTAATAAATCCAAGACATTCTTATACCTGGACGTTGCTGAAACTGTATGATGTCTTTTAAATTAGATGACCCTTAGCCAGTAACAGTGGACATTAATCTTTAGTTTGAAAGTGCCCTTATTAAAGATGCTCTCCTTACAAGTGAATAAGCCCAAAGCAAATCAGATTATTAAGCAATCTGACTATCTTCAGGAATAAATTCTCATAGAATCACATAGAGTCACATTTCAGTGGTGTCGGTGGAGTCTATCAGTAGGACGGGTTTCACCAGACATGGCCTGCACCTCAACAGGTATGGGAAGGGGAGGTTGGCAAAACTTATAGGTGACAGCATAGGTGGGGGTGGTGGGATCACTCATGGGAAAATTCCGGTAGTTGTGGGTGTTAGAGCTGTACCTTTTTTAGATTGAAGTCAGCTGATAGGTATTCCTGCTTAAGGGAAGTCTCTCTAACAAAGAAACCACTTTCTACAAAGCTTGGGTATCCGATTAATGAGGGAATTAGTATATTTCATCAAAATATACAAGGTATTAGAGATAAAGTTAGTGAACTGCTTATAGATGTTGACTCTGAAATTATTGGTATATCTGAACACTTCTTAAATAAGGAGATAATTCAGAGGCTTCCTTTACCAGGATACAGGTTGGCTGGCAGCTTTTCTAGGAGCTCTTTGCGGTGTGGGGGAGTAGCCATGTATGTGAAAAACGGTATCCCATTTGAGTCAATTGATGTTTCAAAGTACTGCACTGAAAAGGTGTTTGAATGTTGTGCAGGTGTGGTTAAATTTAGTGGAGCTAAACTTCTTACTGTTGTTATTTATAGATCCCCAGACTCCGATTTCACAACATTTTTGCTAAAGCTAGAGGAGGTTCTTGGTTCACTGTATAGGAAATACAAAAAGTTAGTTATATGTGGTGACTTCAATATTAATTGTATAAGTGATTGTGCAAGGAAAAGGATGCTGGTAGACCTCCTTAATTCATATAATCTTATGCAAACCGTATTTTTTCCAACGAGAGTGCAAGGGAACAGTAGAACAACCATAGACAATATTTTTGTTCATTCGTCATTATTAGAAGGGCATTCTGTTAGCAAAAAGGTGAATGGCCTTTCAGATCATGATGCACAAATTTTAAGTCTAAAAGATTTTTGTGCTGCAACACATGTTAAATATAGTTACCAACTTCTTAGGAAAGCTGATCCAGTTGCTGTACAGACTTTTGTAAACCTTATCAAGGAACAAGAGTGGCAAGATGTTTATAGTGCTGATACAGTAGACGATAAATATAATGCTTTCCTCAAGACTTTTCTCGTGCTCTTTGAAAGTTGCTTTCCGTTAGAACGTTCAAAACAGGGTACTAGCACAAACAGGCAGCCTGGGTGGCTGACTAAAGGGATAAGAATATCTTGTAGAACAAAGTGGCAATTATATCAAAACGTTAGAAACAGTCAAAATCTAAATGCAGCAGCCCATTACAAACAGTATTGTAAGGTGCTTAAAAAATTATTAGGAAGGCAAAAAGTATGTGGTATGCAGATAGAATAGCTAAGTCTCAGGATAAAATTAAAACCATATGGTCAGTCGTAAAGGAAGTGGCTGGTCTGCAGAGACAGGTCGAGAATATAGAATCAGTGCGTAGTGGGGATGTCCGTGTTACTGATAAGTCACATATATGTACAGTATTTAATAATCACTTTCTGAATATAGCAGGTGAACTAAATAGAAACCTAGTCCCAACAGGGAATCATATAGCGCTCTTAGAGAAAAGTGTTCCGAGACTGTTACCTGAAATGCTCCTCCATGATACTGACAAGAGGGAGATTGAGTTAATAATTAAATCACTAAAGACCAAGAACTCTCATGGATATGACGGGGTATCTAGCAGAATACTGATGTATTGTTCCACGTATGTTAGCTCAGTACTTAGCCATATCTGTAACTTTTCCTTTAGGAGTGGTCGGTTTCCTGACCGATTAAAGTACTCGGTAGTGAAGCCACTTTATAAAAAGGGAGACAGGGATAATGTTGACAATTATAGACCTATTTCTATGCCATCGGTGTTTGCTAAAGTTATCGAGAGGGTTGTATATACAAGGTTACTGCAGCATTTAAATTCACATAATTTGCTGTCAAATGTACAGTTTGGTTTTAGAAATGGCTTAACAACTGAAAATGCTATAGTCTCTTTTCTCTGTGAGGTTTTGGATGGATTAAATAAAAGGTTGCGAACGTTAGGTGTTTTCTTTGATTTAACGAAGGCTTTTGACTGTGTTGACCACAAAATATTACTGCAGAAGTTGGAACATTATGGAGTAAGGGGAGTAGCTTACAATTGGTTCGCCTCCTACTTTAAGAACAGAAAGCAAAAGGTAATCCTCCGCAATATTGAGAGTGGTAATGATGTTCATTCCCAATGGGGCACTGTTAAATGGGGCGTTCCCCAAGGGTCGGTGCTGGGGCCACTGCTGTTTCTTATTTATGTAAATGATATGCCTTCTAGTATTACAGGCGATTCAAAAATATTTCTGTTTGCTGATGACACCACCTTGGTAGTGAAGGATCTTGTGTGTAATATTGAAACATTATCAAATAATGTAGTTCATGATATAAGTTCGTAGCTTGTGGAAAATAATCTGATGCTAAATCACAGTAAGACTCAGTTTTTACAGTTTCTAACCCACAATTCAACAAGAACTGACATTTTAATCAGACAGAATGGGCATGTTATAAGCGAGACGGAACAGTTCAAGTTCCTAGGCGTACGGATAGATAGTAAGCTGTTGTGGAAAGCCCATGTTCAGGATCTTGTTCAGAAACTAAATGCCGCTTTATTTACCATTAGAACAGTATCTGAAATAAGTGACATTTCAACACGAAAAGTAGTATACTTCGCATATTTTCATACGCTTATGTCATATGGTATTATTTTTTGGGGTAATTCTTCTGATTCAAAAAGGGTATTTTTGGCTCAAAAACGGGCTGTTCGAGCTATGTATGGTGTAAGTTCGAAAACCTCTTGTCGACCCCTATTCAATAGTCTGGGAATTTTGACATTGCCCTCACAGTATGTATTTTCTTTAATGTCGTTTGTTGTTAGCAATATTGGCTTATTCCCAAGAGTTAGCAGCTTTCACTCAGTTAATACTAGGCAGAAATCAAATCTGCATGTGGAATGCACTTCCTTGACTCTTGTGCAGAAAGGAGTGCAGTATTCTGCTGCATCCATTTTCAATAAGCTACCACAAGAACTCAAAAATCTTAGCAGTAGCCCAAACACTTTTAAGTCTAAACTGAAGAGTTTCCTCATGGCTCACTCCTTCTATTCTGTCGAGGAGCTCCTGGAAGAGCTAAAAAATTAAGCAAATTCCAGTGTTACATTCTTGATTTTCTTTATTTAAACTAACGACTTGTCGCCTGAATATGTTTCTTATATTTCATTTTATCTGTTTCTACAATCGTGTTATAATTTCATGTATTGACTCGTTCCATGACCATGGAGACTTCTCCTAAATGTGGTCCCACGGAACAATAAATAAATAAATAAATAAATAAAATAAATAGAATAGTTTACGTAACGCAACGGAAGGTCTCTTGGCATCTGAAGTCTTATGTTACTGATTATGATGACCTCATAATGCAATACTGTTACTGAACATAATGATGAGACTACAAAACAGCTACTACCGTGAATCTGTCTAAGCGAACATACGTTCCATAGTCAAAAAATAATTTTCTAATCCATAGAATGGCTGACTTCTGAATATTCACGTCTAGTATAAAAAGTGACGAGCGAAACGTTAATTGAATAAGCCACAGATATATTTAGCTTAGTTACCTCTACATCGACGTGCGTGCAAGGCCTTAAATTTTCTAACGTCTATTACTTCACAACACTGTACTTCATTCCGATGGATACGTGAATATAGCGCTTATCAAATAAAAGCATTGGATTATTACTGTGCTTCAAGCATACGTAACTTTATATAGACCACATCGGCAAAAGTTACATGGAATGCGATCTTTCTTTAACACACCCATACAAAGATTAATTCTACAATGTACATTGAAAAACCACGTGAGGCATATATCCCGTTTAGTGAGTGAACTACTAGCTTGCTAGAACCGGTCAAGAATCAGAGAGACCACGTAATCAGTATGGAGTATCACCACATTGATTGTAATCGCAGGTGCCACTTTACTACTCATCTGATAACATTGTGTAAGCAACCACACTGCTCCAATATATCCCGCAAAGTCGTAAAATAAAGAAAAAAATTAACTTGTGTTCAGTTCTTAGTGCAATGGCATGAGTGCAAACCATAAAGTGATTCCAGATTCCGCTCTCCTTATTTCTCGGTGTAATGCAATAAAATCTCAATCCAAAGCACACCATATCACTTACGAGAGACACACAACATTACCGCAGAGCAGCCCAAACAGAACAGATTGAAACAGGAGGCTTGTTTTGCTTCCAAGGCGGAAAGCCATGTTTACCGATCACTCCCTTGCCAGACGTTGGCCGAAGTCAATCTCGCTAGAAAGATTTCAGGCAGATAGTTTCGTGCAGCCGAAACAGGCGTGAAGATACGGTAGTCGGTAAATGTGCCACAGATATAATAGCCTAAATGGCTTTACAATGGACACCTTCCAAACGTTTCGTAAGAGTGGAATAATGGTTTATTAGACAAAATAACAAATTATAATTTCCATCATATACTAAAACATTAAATCCTTCTGATCTTATAGGTCATAATCAATGGTGATAATGCATCTGATGTGTACCCTGAAGGTCCTGTGCACTACAGGTTCCTTTTTGGGACCGAAATTTTTTAATAAAAGTTTATCTGAACGCCTGAAAGCATTCCAGTTAATCTGATCCATAAGAAAGATAGCACAACATCACCCAACACTTACCGACTCATTTAACTAGTCGCAATTATTTATAAAATAACACAGCACCAACAGATGTACCAGCAGATGAAGCAAATATAATCTGTCCTGCACAGTATGGCTATAGAGCTACCCTCACTTCTGTCAATTCAGTTGACACGATCATAACAAAAGTATATGAGTGCACTGAGAATAAGTCAGTAAATAATGTGATACTACTGGAATTAAGGAAAGAATTTAATACAGTGTCCTATACTGTCCTAATAAAAAAATTACAGTACTATGGAATAGGGGAGAAACCACCAGTTCTATTGTGGTCATACAGAAGCACTGGAAAACAATTAGTGTGTGTGTGTGTGTGTGTGTGTGTGTGTGTGTGTGTGTGTGTGTGTGTTTGTGAATGACCAAAAATCAAATCCATTATGTATTAAAAGAGAGTGTCATAGGGCTTCACTCTTGGACCTTTTCTATTCATTATATATACAAATGAGCTGCCTTCCATATTGACACTGTACTATATACCGATGACACCACATTAACTGTTCATAATGTCAGCATGCATGAGTTACAACTGAATGCTGCAATAGCAATAGATAGGTGTACCACCTGATTTGAGGCTATTGTGGCACAAAATTCTATGCTGAAGATCATATGCTAAATTTTTCTTACCATACTTGACAATATAGGCAATTGCATCTTTCAGAATTTTATCATTAAAAGTAACAACTAATTTCATTGTTCGTTCCTGTGTGGCTAAAACAATCATTCTCATAGACATATTTATGACAAAAATATGATAATCTTCAATCAGATGTAATGGACTTGCTTCGACAAACCCATTCAATTGAGTGATTCTCTTAAAATTTAGGAGAGCATCATATTTCGACAAAATAGCAGAAATTGGAATTATGGATAGTTTACTTTTTTTCCTAGCTATAGTGACTATTGTGGTTCATATTTTACAGATGAGTCACGAATTTCCATCGATTCTACTACGATTTTTCCTTCCTTAGGAACAGTATCTTTAATTTCAAGTCAATTGTGATTATAATCAGGCCATCTAAGAATTGCATCTCCAGCTCTTGGTCTCCAAGTAAAATTTACTGTTAAATCTCCTTCCCAAATAACTTCTTTATAATATCTATAAAAATCACCAAACATATCCAATAGAAAAAACACTTCATTTTTATTTTTATTTTTATTTAACCATTATTGAATATTTGTCCTTCCATGGTTAATTCATGAGCTATTGTGGAAGTCAATTGCAAAAGGACAGATGACGAAATGAGTAGAGATTCCACTCTTTCTTCATAGTGATAACCTCGAACAACTTTGCATCATTGTTATAAATTGGATTTTCGATCATGTAAGGAATAATCTGTACCATTAGCTCCAATAGTACTGCAGCTAATGTACAACTGACTTGTGATTAGGATGAACTCAATCATCTCCTACATTTATATTAATTCCATGTTCTTGTTGTGGTAATTTAAATTACTTTTAGTCTTCCCATTCACAGAGAATGTGTAAAACTGATTCGATTTTGTTCATGCTTTAATAAATAAAAATTTTACTAAGATTTTAAAACAACTCTTACACAAGCACTGTTACAGTAAATCCAGTATTCATTCTCGTCAGTTGCAATAATTTCAATAATGTATTTATAAATTATTGGTCCACCAAATACCGTGGTAGGCTCAAATTAACCAATAGTATTAGTTTCATAGAGAAGCTGACCAATATTTTTACAGCATTGCATCAGCTACATTTGAGTTTATAATACTTAATTCGAATGCAATAATTTTAGGAACATCTTTAGTAACAGTCTGTTCATTAGCTTTAGTAGTTTGTTCACTAGATCGAACCACACTTTGAATACTAACTTTCATATCCATATATAACTGTACATCGCTCTCAATTGCTAGTTTACATAAAATTTTATCAGCCTTAATGTGAATGTTTGGCTATTTCAAATGAATAATTTTTTAAAAGTTTTTATAATGACCTACAGGAATCTCTACCATTTCTTCATTGCCATATAGTTCATTATTTTTTGATGTACTATTTGGAGTTAGAAAAGTTGAACAGAAACCTACTAGTGCTTTCGTGTAGAGGTGCATTGAATCTTCCTTTGAGAACAGGTGATTTACGACTCAATTGAAATAATCTACTGTGGCAGCTGAAGCAGTCTTGACTGCATTCCATGAACTACTAAAATCATTATTAAGTAAATGAAAACTGATTGGGAACAAAAACTAAGAATTCCAGAGAAGGAATCAAGAAGCAAGCATGGTAAACTTTTACCAAATTCTATTCAATATGCAATCATAGGACGAAATAAATGTGGAAGAATGACATCAATGATTCACAGTTTTATTTCAGCTTCAGAATGATTGAATGGGAAAAAAATTAAATATTATATTTACTCCAAACGTTTTTATCAACCAATGTACCCAGAATTTATAGATATGTATACAAAAATTGAAAATAAGCATAATGAAAATTGCTACTTTTATTGAAAATTATGGTAAAATAATTCTATTCAGATGGATGTCTAAATAATTCAGTAGTAGTATTTGATAACCTCATTCTTGAAAATCAGGATACAGTGTGAGAATACTTTTGTAGAGGAAGGCATAAGAGAATACCAAAACTATTAGTTTGAAATCATCTTTATTTCTAAAATATTTTCATTCAAGATGACACAAATTTGAAACATATTTCTCACATGTTTACTGGAATTGATTTAAAATCTGCCAGATCTGTAATCTAAGAAAAAGAATATGTGATAAACAGGAACTGAAATTAAAATTTTTAGAAATGAAAAAATATCAAAATACTCATTTGAGTATTATGAAAAAATCAAGAAAATAATTTAATTTGGAGCCAATACACATGGTAATTTGTCAGCTACCAACACAGATGGTAATTTGTCAACTACTAATTTGAAAATAGAGATAAAAGGACATAATATCAATGAAATAGAAATATTATATCCAACTCAATTCGATACCCATTAATTGAAATGGAAATGAAAGATAAAATATTTATAACTCTCACTCAATCAGTTAAAACTGTACCTGTAGCTGGTGAATTACTAAGGCTTGGTGAATTTTTGTTAGAAATCACTAATGGTGAAAAGTAACAATAATTTAAAATTTAATTAATTTTTATACTATATAAACGGATAATCGTATTCATATCTACTGTTTGAAGTGTAAAAAATTTACTGACACGCACAATCCTCAACGTGTCACCACTATAAATGGAGGACAAAGGGTTGAAGGTCTTTGTAAGATATATGAAAGTAAAGAAAGTAAATTCGTAAAAAAATTTGTTGGTGATGGTCTACAGCTCAATACACGTGAAGAAAATATTAATGAATTACATTAACCAATGAGAAAAAATTTGAAGAGGAGAAATGTTTGCCAATTATTATGGCCGAATGGTTCTAGGCACTTCAGTCTGGAACTGCACTGCTCCTACCATTGCAGGTCCGAATTTTGCTCCAGGCATGGATGTGTGTGATATCCTTAGGTTAGTTATGTTTAAGTAGTTCTAAGTGTAGGTGACAGATGATCTCAGATGTTAAGTCCCATAGTGCTTAGAGCCATTTGAACCATTTGAGAAATGTTGTATCATTTGGCAATGTTGATTTATGATAACTAGATATAGTAGAAATGGATTCAGGAAAAACAAAACGAATTTCAAAAATAAATAAAGGATATATATTTTTAAGAACTGTTATAAATTTTTGTTTGAAATATGCTTGGGCTATTCCAGTCAAAAATGAAACAGGTAAGAATATAGTTACATTTGAAAAAATGTTAACAGACAGATAATGATAAAGAATTCTGTAATAGATATATTCAAGATCTGATAGAAAATCACCACATTAACTGGTTTCGAACTTCTACTGAATTAACAGGATCTGTTATTGAAATGTTCAATAAAATACTTTAAAGATAGGATGTGGGGAAGGAATTTGCTGTTGAGAGAAAATAAAATGGTTCGATTAGGTTTAAAAATTAGTTAATGAACATAAAAACACAAAACATCCAACAAGAAAAATTATACCAACAGAAATTTAATGAATAAATTGTAAACCCATTTCTGTTGTACCTAATAATGACAAAAATTTAAAACAGGATATAAAGCTAGAATCAGAGAACTTAAAGGACTTTTTGAAAATGAATGCACATCCAACTCATCAACAATTTTTGAAATTCAAGATATTATTCATTATAATCCAGTCACACATAAATTGAAAGATAGTGATAGAAATTTCTATGAACAACAACTATAGAAAACAAAATATCCTGATATACATATCTTGTTGAAAAGTTTTTAGGAGTTAGGATCATAAGTTTGTACTGAATGGTTGGGGTTAGGTGACTAACATAATAGTTGCGTGCATAAAGAAAAAAATTATCAAAAATTAGATGTATAAATGGCACCACTTAGAATGAAAAAACAGACACTTCCACTTTTTCTAGCCATATGTTATCCTAATGAAGATACATTTAGATCTATAAATCGGTTATGTGATTTATAATTATTCACTTTAAGAACCAGATTATTGGTACTTAAATGGTTCTAATACAATTTCAGGTGATAAGTATCTAACGTTTGGAGTACTATACATAAGAGATAAAATGTCATTGTAGTCCTCTTTTTTTTCTTTAAAATTTTCATTGGGATAATTGGAACTCTCTGGGATTCCATAATGAATTAAATTCAGTAATCAACTTTTCTGATTGATCATTTTCCTTGTAATTGCAGTAAAAAAAGTAAAATTTTTGTGAAGGAGTCAAACATAAGGTTTTATTCCTCTTTAAAGCTATAAGCTACTGTTGCAGAGATACTAGAATATAATCAGTTACACAATGCATTTAAACGTATTGATGATGAAGATACGATTACATTAGAAAAATTAAACCCATCCGATTTACAGGGGTTAAAAGAAAATGATCCTGGACGTTACTACTCAGCTTAGTGGAAATTCAATATATCATTAATAAATTCTTCTAGTGTACAGTCACCCAAGATATTAAAATAACTGTGTTGACAAACAGTTCTTAAAGTTTCTTTCTTTCTTTGGTATAAATTTACTGACAAAGGAACATAATTGAGGCTTAATGCTTAATCACTATTTGGATGTCTAGCATGAAAAGTGTGCAACTGTTTTTGTAAATTTTTCCTAACTGTTCTAGTGGTATAGTAAGTATATATATGTATCACGTTTCTCAATTTGAGGAACCACATTAGGTAACAGTGCATCTATTTCACTGTTTCTTCTGTTTATTTCATCTAAGGACATATCAACTGTTTCTTTTCAATTGTTATTCGTTTTTCATCGAACTTAAGTATTTCTCTTTAATATTTTGTTTCGTTTCTATCGAAACCGGTCATTTTGTTTCTTATCTTATATTCTACATTTCATGAACTTCTGGTAAAACTTCAAGTTGAACCCATTATCTGAATGCTTTTGCTCCTTGCTTTTGCAATTTAATAACTAGAGAATATATATGATCTTTCATTAACACTTAATCCCGAGTTGGATTTGGGGTTTCAATTCTCAAATATAATTTCATCTTCTTTATCAACAAGATGTCTAATATTATAGTCATTGTCTACATAATATTTCAGCAATGTCTTTAGCTTTGAACCAAGAATTACTGTTTTATTAATAATAACAAAATCTCATTTAGCAACATATGGAAGCTTATTATTGACAATGTGTGAGTGACTCCATTTATATAGAATTAGGCGTTAGATAAATTCAAATTCTGTAGCAGACACACTCAAAATAGCATCACACATATATTTTTGCTTCTCATTTACTCCATCAACAGTATCATTGAACTGGCCACATAATTTCTCAATGAAATATGATAGACTATTGAAGTGAATATTGTACATTTTTGTGATTTTATCTGCTCTGTGCACACCAAAATAAATATGAAGCACATGTTCTACTAATTTATAATCTGTACATTCATATTATCTGTCATAAAGTACTTTATCTTGTTTAGGTCTTCTGCTATTACAATGAGATAATCTTCCTGACAGATGATTTTTAGGTAACACACCACCAAGTACAAAATAATTTATTTGGCATAATGCTTGTTTGTGGCATTGTAAATAATTTGTTCCTTCTTCATCCCAGCTACATCAGAAACTGTATTTCTTAATTGTAGACAATCTTGGTCTTTTGCTTGTGTTTCTATCACTTGTTATTCGATACTTTTTGAGCTTTACCTTTTTCAGCAGATGCTGTATAGTTCAGAAATTTAACCAATATATCATCAATTGTTATGTAATAATATTTAAAATCAACAGCACCCTTACTACTTACACTCATATCAGTTATTTTTAATTTCTAACAGATAATAATATCTAAGGTTTTTCATCTACATTATTGGTGTTAATTGTTTAGTTTCATTTAGAATAAGTTCATGTTCTAAAGCAAGATGATCGTTGTGGTCTATTTCAATATATTCAAGGTTATACATAATTAAAGATTTAAGAAAATTTGATTTCATTTTATAAATTTTTGCAGGTCCTAACATCATAAGGCCTGAATTATCAAGGCATGGTTTCCTGCACTGTAAAATTCCATAATAATTCTGAAGTAGTTGTGCTTTGGATTAGTTGCATTTATCACATTTTAAATTTTGTTAATTCGAGATTAATTTTCATGGAGAAATACTCCCTCCCCCCAGGAATTCCATACTGAAAAGTTAAAATATCTTTTGTATGCAGCACATTGTTTTCTTCAAAGGTCTTTAAAACAACTTCCTAAAATCAGCTGATAATTGCAATGGTTAATAAATTCAAAAATGTTCAGCTAGGTCGCAGTAGCTCTCTTAAGAGTGTATCATTATGAATCACAATTTCTTTTTCATGAAATGTGTACTGTAATGAAAAGCCACAAACTAAATATGAAATACACAGTAGAGTGCTAGTGATAGAAAAAGATTTATAGGAAATTGAATATTTTCACTATACAATTATCAAGTGCACAGCAACAAGCAGGTGAATCCATTTATTAAAGACAAATCCTAATTAATCGAATGAATTTTACTTGATAAAAGGAGGTGTTCATGAAGTGCAAAATTTGTGAAGTGGAGAAATCAAATCATAACTTTTACTGATGTAAATATACAAAGAATAAATATAATAATTTATATAAACAATCTCATTGTGAGCATAGCCAAAATCTGTATGGCTGTACAAGGAAAATACGTTTCTGTACCTTATTACAAAAAACGCTTAAAGGATATTACAAGTGATGAACATTCGATACTATTGAAAAATTAAGGTAGAAAGGATGTATTGGTTGTCAAGAAATTATGGAGTTTAGACGTTTTTACTTAAATCGTACATCTACTGACAAGCTCCCAAGTAAATGCAAGATTTGTCAGCTGAAGATAGGGATAAAATAAAATGGTGTGTAAATATGGAAAATAAATAATTAAAAGCGGTTATGAAAGATATTTGCGCAGAGACAAGCATAAAAAATGAGCTGTAGATGAAACTTAGTTTTGCTAACCACATTTTTGACAAAGCTAATGTTTTTTATATAGATGAATGGAAGCTTTATGGAGAAACTTTCAGTCACTCAACATGAAATAATTTTTGGGTGTGTAGCATATTTAGAAAAGATGATTTAAATAATCAAATTTTTTACATATTTTACCTTCTCCCAGAAAGACTCTCGATAATCTGAAAATAAGGGATCTCAAAGATAGAGGTAAATAGCTTAGTATTAGAAGGTACAGTGAAACAAAGAAATCAAAGTTAATAAATGCCATTGGGTTACAAGAGTTTACATTTCACGTAGAAATATTCAAAAAATCTTGGTCAAGGTTAGAATGTTTACCTAATGTAAATCTTTTTTACACATTTTATGGTGATGATGTAGAAATAACTCGACCACCTGGAGGAGAATAGGTAGTGAGAGTAGAACAAATTTATCCATTCTGTAGCAAACCATTTAAACAAGGAAAAGAGATTAAGTCATTAAAGAGAACTTAATTGAGATTAAAGAAGTAAGATCGAGATTTAATGAAAAATTCAAAGGATTTTGACTATAAAATTATCTTTAACGATTTTAATATTGCCAAAGTCAATACCATTAGTGAGAAAACAGATTACTCAAGAAAAGCATCAGTTCTGTGGTAGACATAGCTAAATAGAGAACTAATTTTAGAAAACCATATAAACTGAATATAATTACTAAAAATCGAATAATATTTTCTCCCATTTCTAAATGATATAAAGCATCAAATAATACTCCACCATCTGTCCAAGTTTTATGCAATAAAATCTGTGATATATTAAAATCTGATAGGTCTATTGATGTAGTAGATTTTTTCCTTTAATATTCAAATACTGGCAGTTCCTAAAGACCGAGGCAGTAGGGGCAAGAAATTATAAACTTAGCTAAATAGAAAAAGTCTTAAAGATGTATTGTAAGGAGTAGTAATAATGATAATCTGTGCTGTCCTAGAGCAAAAATATTTTGGGTGGAGAACTTACTATGAATGAGATACAGAAATTAGAAAACGAGATAAATACAAATTAATAATAAAAGTTAACTGACTTATTATGTAATCAGTTAGGTGAATACAATGAAGAAGGGTTTAATTAAGATGGCTTTAAAATGTTGAAGAATTTTTAGATATTCAAATCTATGTCACATGTACTGAAAATTTTAATTTAGTTGCCTATAGCAGTCCTGAGAAATAAAGATATATCTGTACAAAGATCACAACCATTTTGATATAAATAACAGTATGACTTCTTTTGTGGGATTGGTGTATTTCGGTAATAAATGTAACAAACCATATAACAACAAAGATAACATAAACGCAAAATAGAAAGGAAAATCTGTATACTGTGGAATGAAAGTACAGAAAGCAATATAAACTGTGCAAACTGCAATACATACTGTTATAATAAATAATGTTAGAAAAGTTAATAATTATAGTTATACAGAAAAACACACTTGATCTGTTCATGAAGCTCAACAAGAAACTGGTATACATATTCCAAATCTGATAGTAGCTCACAATTATGTGGCCAAATATATATTTTAGAACAAATATTGAATTCTGTGGTTGGATGATATCTGATGAAAACAGAATTTATACATTTACAGCATATTATACTAAAGGGTATCAGTAACAATTTATTTTGAAGTACCGTGTTGAAAATACAATAAAACCACGTAGTGTCTACACAGGAACTAAATTTATGTTAAAGGGGGAAAAGCAATTAGTTCTAGTAATTACAGATAGCAATTTTTTGTTCTATTTCCCCTTATAGTTTTCCAAAAGTATTTCATTTGAAAAAATTGAGGAAGTGTATATTCCACATTTATGCAGTACAAAAGGAAATGAAAATTGCATAGGGAGGTTTCCTGATGGCAAATATTATTCTGGTTTACACTGTGAAGCCAAAAGATTTTTTACATTTTTTTCTCAAATAGCATAGCTCAAGAGTTAAAGGAAATTAAGTGTTCAATATGAAAAAAAGAGTTTGATGAATATAGTAATTCAGATGTAGAAATTTTGAGAAAAAATTGTTCAGAACTAAGAAAACATTTCCTGAAAATAGCTAAATTGATTTATTCTGTTATCTGTCAATTGATAGAATTGGCATGTCTATATATACATCTAAATGTATGCCTAAGAATGGAATTGGTGTATTTGATAAGAAACAGATAGATAATTACAGTAAAGAATTCATAGCCTGGTTAAACATTTTCATCAGTAATAATATTAAACATGCTGTTAATGGTGGTGAAGTAAGTACAGAAAAACCAGAAGTATTTGTTAAATAAACAAATACTGTTTACCAATATCATGGCTATTTATGGTATGGTTGTAAGAAATGTTTTAGAAGTGAGATGATTAACAACAAAAATAATGAAACAGAGGGTGATGTTTATCAAATGTCTTCAACAAGAAATACAGAAACAAGAATTGCTGGATGTAATTTAGTAGAGATGTGGGAATGTGATTAGCATAACTGAAAAGAGTATAAAGAGCTTAAAAGTCTGAAACTGTTACCTGAAGCTGTCAAACCACTGGGATACTTTATGTGGTGGTCATACATATGCAATAAAATAAAGAGCTAAGACACATGGTTTTAGCACAGAAACGAGATTTGATCTTGTATGCATTCATGATCCAACTGTACAAAATTATGATTATCCTGAACAACATGAAACAAAAATATATAGACCAAGATGTAATACTTAAAAATTGTGTGGATTTGTAAAATGTAAAGTATTGGGTACCAAGAAGATTGTATCATCCGGATTTGCCTGTAAGAATAAATGAAAAACTGTTTTTTTTTTTCCTTTGGTGTCAAATGTTCAGAAGAAAAAGTAAACACATACTATCACAGTGATGAGGAAAGAAGTCTTATGCGTATTTGGGTAACAGATGAAGCAAATTATGCTGTGGAAAAAGGATACAAAATTTTAGACGTCTACAAGGTATGGTATTTTAAAAATAAGAACAACATGTATTTAAAAATTATGTGAAAAACTTCATGAAATAAAATTAGAAACTTGTCACTGCAAAGACGTTTTTAAAGGCAAAGAGGAATATATAAAAACAGTAAACGATAAATAAAGTATTCTATTAGACAAATAAAAGGTAGAAGAATATCCTGGAAATCGAGCAGTTGCTAAAACGTGTTTAAGGGTTTATAGGGTAAATCTGGACAATGACAAAGTGTACGTGAACCTGAGTATGTTACAGATTGACAACGTTTTATGAGATATTGTTGGACGAACGATTAGGTGATATAGATATTAATTTTACTAATGAGAATATGGTACAACTTCAGGGATTGTTATGTCAAAAATAATGCAGCTACAAATATTTTTATAGCTGCATGCACCACATCGGATGCATGTCCTAGATTGTATAATAGGTTAGATAAACTTGGAAAAAATGTTATATACAGGGTGTTTCGAAATTAATATACAGGTCTTAAGGCTTTGGAGCAGTTGTTAAATTCAACTTACAATTAAAAATAACACATCAATAGAGAGAGCAACTCAAACAGTTTTGTTTGTATACCTTTGTGCAAAGGAAAGAGCATGGAACGACAAAAAGTGACTGAAAAACGTGTTGAATGAGTGAGAGTCCCTCAAGCTTTGCCCAAAGAAATCAGTTTGGTGAGACTAATCATGAGTTAGTAGCTCTAAAGCCTACAGACTATGATTAATATGCCAACATTGCTAACAAAATGTTGCTGCATGATGATGAACATTTTCTGCATCATGTCATCCTCAGTAATGAATCGACATTTCACCTAAGTGCAAATGCAAAGACACCTAATGTGCACATCTGCAGGTCAGCAAAGCACCACGAAATGAAAGGTTGCAACGAGACTTCCCTAAATTGAATGTTTTTTGGTGCCATATCCAGCCAGAAAGTCTATAGGCCTTTCTTTTTCAGTGAAGCAACTATAACTGGTGTTTCTTATGTTTACATGCTAGAGCTATGGCTCTCTGTAGTCGCAAGAAGCTTCAATAGAACTTTACTCACCAGCAAGATGGTACGCCACCTCACTATCATAACTCAGTACACGATTGGTTAAATGACATTGTACATGACC
The DNA here is from genome assembly GCF_021461395.2 of Schistocerca americana. Classification (NCBI taxonomy): domain Eukaryota; kingdom Metazoa; phylum Arthropoda; class Insecta; order Orthoptera; family Acrididae; genus Schistocerca; species Schistocerca americana. Next base: position 132,273,907 of record NC_060122.1, on the reverse strand, counting down.
ACTTGCATCATTTTCACGCACGATCTTATGGCATGTGGTTTTTCTCTTTGGTAGTTAATGAAGGATCATATCTATATGTCTCTGCTAGCACCTGTTCCGCTACGACCTGATTTATGCGACCTTAGAAACAACACCATGTAACAATTTTTCCAGACACACTGATTGAGGTATGGAAAGAACTCGCCTATCAAGTCGATGAGTGACAAATGGTTCTCACTTTCAACATTTTTAATGTAATTTTAAGTTGACTGTAGCAATTGCCATAAAACCCATATATTTATTTTGAAACACCCTGTATTTTGATACCAATTTCTAGGATATATTAATGATGGCAAAGTCAATTTAGAAAAAAGATTGTATATTGGGTGAATGGACAGATGAGTCAGGAGATAACAAATTGGACTTTGATTGGACCAAAGAGTTGTTTTATGAGAACAATGATAAAAGCTGTGGTGACAGTTAAGGGTTTCACTTGAGAGATTAAAAATATTCAAAAGCTGAATGGTGAATCTGTGGTAGGGTTAATTGAGAGTGAAGTGAAGGAAAAGGTAAAATTGGGATACAGTTGGATTTCGGGAGATGTTGGCACTAAAAATATAATCAACAAACAGTTTAGGAAAGAATTCTAACTTCAGTGTGATAAAAGAGTAGTTCCAGAAAATGATGATACAATGCTTTATGGTTATTAAGAATTATTAATTATACAACAAATTTTAATAAAATTCAAATAATTTTTCTGTATGTTGTTATGTAAGAATAAAATCCACAAACATGTTATAACAATGGTATAAATATATTAGTGGATTTTGATTATACTTCACACATTCTACATCTCTAATTATTAAGTGAGAAACTAATAAAAATAATGAACTAGCTTTAATACAATTTGGTATCATTTTTGGAAATTTACTTATTGATAAATTTTAATTCGCTGGTTTTTTTATAGTCATAAAAAAGAGAATCTGAGTTCTCTATTTCCTCCCATATTTCTATATCAGTTTCATTATAACTATTAAACCTCATTTCGTTTTCTTCTTCTTTATACACATAATTCAGCACTCCAATATTGTCAGTATGATCCTGGCTTCTCAAATATTCTATAATTAAAGGTGGTATAAAATATTACTTGCTAATAATACATTAAATTGCTTATCTCTTGGTTTACTATTTCTCTCAACAAAAATATTAGATTTAAATTAATCCCTCATATTAGTCATATTTATTTTGATTCATAATTTTTAATATCAATAAAAATTTGTTTTATATAAATGGTTGTCTTTCTGAAAAAGCTGAGAAGTATTAGCAGTACTACTTTGTTAAAAGAGGTTAATGAGTTACAATAAATGCCTTATATAATGTTATAGTTTTTCAATATTTGAAAACAGGATATGGAGAGAAAATTGGTTTAGAGCTCAATAATGAGTTTAAGATTAGTGCAACTGACAGGTGATATAAATTAATTTGTGACTGTGTTTTTCAATATTTTGAAGAGGGTAATATTGAGGCAAGGTGTAAAGGAATGAAGACAACTAAAATTAATGATAACGAATTTCATGATTTAGAATTAACAACATGAGAAGTCATATATAAGTTACATTTTTGTAGTAAATTTTCTGGGGGCTCGGTCTGGTTGGCAAATTATATCCTAGTGCACTCAACATACCCACTTACTACTTCAGTGCCCCTGAGTAAAAGCGGAATAACTATGTGAGTAAGAAGTAAAAATCTCTTACATATGGAAGGAATTTGAAGAATGTTCGATAGATGACTTAGAATTTTTAGATCGAAGTATACAGAATTATGCATTGTAATATTTTATGAAACTACAGCTGAACTACCATGCCAAATTTTATAAGTTAATACAGAGATTAAGTTCATAATTATTATAATTATTTGCAGATGAAGTAGATACAACGCTTTTTACGTGATATACTGGTTCAATGGTGCATACTGTATTAGGTTTGCAAAAAGTGATCAGTTTGTATAGCAACATACTTCTGTAAAGTAGCTATTCACATAAAAGTATTTTTGTAACATAGTTAAGGATCCATGCAAAATCAATCTAATGATGTTCTATAAGTGCACATACATTTCATATGATGAAACCAGTTGCATGTAGAAGAGGTCAAATGTGAATAAATATTTTATTCTGTTCTATAATAGAGCATATCATATGTTAACTGCCACATATCCCTTAATAAATGTGAGGTCATCCCTAGATAGGAAAAACAAGCCCATATCTTGCAGATTGATAGTATAACTAATAACAATATTGTCTGGCCCATATGGAGACATTGTGGTTCTATGCAAATTTTTAAAATTCAGGTTGCCCAAATTATGACAGTGCTAACAATATTAACTGCTCTATAGAAGCACTATGATCCATGATGACTTAAAAATTAAAACTGTTTTGTATGAGATCAGTTTCATATCTAAAAGATTTAACAGGAAAATTCCTTATTCAGCCAACACTGTACTTTGTCAGTTGACCACATGTGACACCCATGAAGAGTACAAACATAAATGTCCAAAACTGATACTGTTACCATGACAGTAATACAAAATGAGTCTGGCATGAAACATGACATATGTGATAATCATATATTTGTGTATATTACAACTTAAACATAATATTAAATGCTAAGTTGTTATTCGTCTATGCTGCAGTTGTTTTGCATCAAAATTGTGATATTACATTAGTAATGCAAAACAACTATGTAGCTAGATGTGAGGACACTTGGGTCAAAATCTTAGAAAGTAAAGTAAGTGAAAGGAGTGAGATATACTGTATGCCATGTCTCTGTTATTTATCAAAACTGGGACTTCATTTAGCTGCGCATACGGACTTGTGGCATGTGATGTTAGTGTAGCCACAAGAATAGCACAGTGCACAGTGTTGATATCTCACCACCCTGACACTCAGGTGTTAAGATGTCAGCATTGCTAACCTCACCTGGTTAGCTACAAGCCTCTTATGTTAACTGCTTTCCCATACCTGAGGGCCAGAATGTGAGGAACAGGGCGCTGTAGGTGGTCACTATGGAGATGAAAGCAGTGACGAGGCTCAGTCGCACGGTGAGTATGCCCAGGACATTGGCCATTGGGCGTCCAGAGGACACTTGCCACGCCAGCAGCCGCAGCTCACTATGGGCGGCGCCGCCCACACGACCCCATTCCAACAGCAGCTGCGAGCACAGCCTCTGTGTGCGCCTCACTTCTGTCTCCACACGTTGAGGAGGCACAACAAGTACTGTCATCTGAGCTAGGCTGAGAAACATGGTAACCTTCCCTTGCCATGCACTGATATCACTCGAATCTAGGAACGATAATTTTGTTACAAGGAAGTAAATTTTAACTATTGCAAGAAGTGAAATATTTATGAAATATAACATAAGAAAACTCCCGTGGGCAGAGTTAACCAGGTCTGACATTTCACAGAGTTTACCATACACTCGTCGAAGAGATCGCACTGAATTTGATATGCTGCAAGCCACTCTACAGGGAACATGTACATTCCTTCCATGCACAAAGCTGTTATTTTCAGATACGTTATTGTGACATGCCGCAAGCACATCGCCGTGTATATGGTGAAAGCAAACGTTCGGAAGTGAAACTCTGCACCTTATCACCAATTGCAAATTTGCAAATCTCAAAAGGGTTAAAATGACTGTAAGAAAGCTTCCTACAGAAAATATTGCAGCCAACTGGCGGTACCACCCTTTACTAACCGTATAAATGGCTGCATAACTTACAGAAACATAAAAAAATAGTAAAGCCAGTTGTAACCTTACTATCTTTCCCTCACCTGTATTCACTGGACTGATATGCGTCATCAAAATCCTGTCACATGACACTATCAGTTTAACTATTTTGTCATATTTTTCTGTATTGTAGAAGACATCTGTTACTACTGACATGAAGGCCAATGCTGCAAAACCCAATAGCATGGAAGCTGATACAATGTCTACTACAGAGTCTGTATGCCCTAATCTGAAATGTAAATACGCCTGAATGTATGCAGAAATCAGGTGTGATATGCTTGCAAGTGTCACAGTAACCATATCTGATCTTAAACTCTTCACAGATCCATCTTCCTTATTGAGCGTAAATGGCATCAGACCAAATAACTTGCATGTTAAGTGGAATGGCTTAGTGGCCAACAAAAGTTTGTGTTTTCTGGCACTAAGACGGTGAATTCGTTGACTGGCATCACCTGCAAAAGGAAAGAGCAATACATACTTTCGGTCACATTTGACAACAAATTTTATGTATATACCAGAAGTAGCCCCCAGTATGTTTTCCCACATACAAATGAAGTTTTACAGACTTTATTTAAATTTCCACATGGCATTATGGATCCACGTATCCCTCCTCCTAATGCACAGTGGTGTCCTGCCTCCACAGACTAACAGGCTGCAATTTAAGGGAATCGTCTGCAAGAGTGCACTTGGAAAGAACTGAGTCACTGAAGTGTGTTCGATATTGTCTGAAGTTTTAGGTACTGCTATAGGCCACTTGAGGTGGAACTGACATATCCCAAAAGGATAGCAAGAGAAAGTGGATAGCAAAATGTACGTGCAAAAACATAGCTACAATGAAAATTTGGGTAAGAAAACAGATAGGAAATTGTTCAGGAAAATAAAGGAATAGTTCAATATTACTCAGATATGTAATCAATAGGAAGTGCAGAAAAGTTAAAGCAAAATGTTTTCAGAAAAGTGAAGAAATCAATAAGAAAAGGTCCTCAGAAAAACAGAATGAGCATGTGTAAAAGTCAAAATAACTTTCGATGAACTTAAATCTGCGACATCAACATTGACATTGCAAATGGAACTCCAGTATAAAAAGCTAAGGAAAGAGCAGATATGTGGAAAGAGTACGCTGAGTATCTCTACAAGGAATATGAATTGTATACTATAGAGCTAGCATGAAAATAAATTTCGATTATGATGGCATGTGCGATTCTGTTTTCAAGTCACAGTTGGACGCAGGTTTGTAAGATCGGCAATCAGTCAGTTCAAATTGTATGGAAAATATTTGTCCATAACTTTTAAAATCATTGCAGCAATTGGCACCCAATGGTTATTCAGATAAGTGTTAGTATCAGCTCAGTAATTCTGACTGCTCGTCCATCATGTTGTCTGAGCAGAAGTAAAGAAAGATGAGGATATATGAAAGAATTACAAGACCCGCTGAATGTGATGTACAATACGTTGACCACTTAATTTTAACGGAGAGTAAATCAATGAGAGAGGAAAGCACTAAGGAGTCGCAAAAATGAGGTTAGTCGAAAGCCTATCATCAAAACTGGGGCTACAAAGTTGACAGTGATAAGGAATTGTTCTACCTTGGAAGCAATATTACACGTGACAGACGAAGCAAGTAGAATATAACAAGCAGATCAGGACAGGGAAAGAAGACGTTCCTCTTTAAAAGAACTCTACTAGTATCCGACAAATGTTTTAATTTGAGGAACATATAACTGAAAATATTTGTAGGAACACAACATTTCTTGATATTGAATGTGAGACAACTAGAAAATAAGGTACTAATAAACGACTGAAGAGACTTTGTGTGTGGTTGCCATACTGAAATGAGCAGACTGGAACAACAGACAGAAACCCTCTATTGCTTCATCAACTAATCTGCCGATGAATCAAAATAAATATAATATTCCATTCATCTCATAACATTTTTCTAACCAGTTTGTTGTCTTCATGGTGTCCATGAAATTGGAATTTGATTCAATATCACTGCATTATAGTATTCCTCAGTTCTATCAAAATTCCCCCTCGAAGCTAAGGCGTTTACTCGCCGATTTTCCTAATTAGGAAACCCTTCGTGATTTATTAAAGCCTACAGGACAGTACTGTAAACAAAATAAATGATGGTGACTACCAGTTTTGTCTTATCTCAATTAAGCATTGACCTTTAATACGGAAACCACTAAAAACTGACAGTTGCTATATCAGAATTGGGCATGCGGAAATTACTACGAGAGGGAGGAAAGCCACCAAATGTATCATAGAGTGGACTGGTACAGTGACCTAATAATCGCTGTTCTGAGAATTAAATGTAGATTAGTGGACTTACAGCCACGTAAGCGGATAGCTGTTGCACTGAAGTCCTTTGTCGTATTCGAAGAGGTAAGCAAAGGATAGCGACATAAGAGGAAACGAATACCTCGCATTAGGAAATACGCAAGAAGAACGTGCACGGATACCAACTAAAATTATAAATTTATGAGAAGTAAGAAGAGGCGTTCATCCAATTCTGGACATGACATGGCTGATGATTGTGGTGGTGTTGATAGTGATGATTTAATAAAAAATAATAAAATCCTGCTTTTACATCGGGATTAGGTGTAGCAAAGGCGATTTATCTCACTTCCTTTTGCACAAAAAGTTCATGCCTTGACACCAAAAGTGTGACACAGACAGCCTCAACAACAACCAAGAAAATTCATAGGCACCTCAAGGGATAACTTCTTTGATTAGCAAACACAACGTCTTCGCTTCCGCAATCGAACCCACGCCATCGCTTCATTTTTGGATAAAAATCATCGTAAGTGACGGGGGGTGACACCAGCATAAGAAGTCCCTTTCAATCACCCAACGGCCTTGTCAAAAGAGACGGAGGAGCGGGCAGAGGTTCACGGCACTCTCTTCCTCTTGGGGTGGGAAACCGCCGAAAAAGGAGGAAGAAACAGCAACGATCAAATGCATGATGATGTAGAAGGCAATAGTGACCACTGCATTAAAGATACACAATCTGTATCCACGGGACATGTGGCCTGTAATTGAAAAAGAATCATGACGATCTCTCCATTGGCAAAAGATTCTGGACTAGTCCCTACTCGGACTCCGGAAGGGGATTTCCAAAGGGGAGGTGACTATGAGAAAAAGATTGGGTAACCAACGAAAGGATAACGTTCTACGAGTCGGGGTGTGGGATGTCAGAGGTTTGAACGTGGTAGGGAAACCAGAAATTCTGAAACGGGAACTGCTAAGGCTCAGTCTAGATATAGTGGGGATCAGTGAAGTGAAATTGAAAGAAGACAAGGATTTCTCGACAGAAGACTATAGAATAATATCAAAAGCGGCAGAAAAAGGTATAACGGCATTGGAATTCGTTATGAATAGCAAGGTAGGGCAGAGAGTGTGTTATTGTGAACAGTTCAGCGATACTGTCAGAATCGGTAACAAACCAGCACCGACAAGTATTGTTCATTTATACTTACCAACGTCACAAGCCGAGGAGGAGAAGACAGAGAAAGTATTTAAAAATTTCGAACAGGTAATTCAGTGCATAAAGCGAGATAAAAAACCAATTGTCGTTGGGTATTTGAGTGTGGTTGTAGGGGAAGGAGTAGAAGAAAGGGCTACGAAATAATATGGGATTAGTACTAGCAGTGACGGAGCAGAGAGACTAATTTAATTCTGAAATAAATTTCAGCTAGTAATGTTGAATGCACTATTCAAGAATCACAAGAGGAGGAGGTATACTAGGAAGAGGCCGGGACATACAGGAAGATTTCAGTTGGATTACGTCATGGTCAGGCAGAGTTCTGAAATCAGACAATGGATTGTAAGGCGTATCGAGGAGCGTACACAGACTGAGATTACAATTTAGTAGTGATAAACATAAAACTAAAGAAACTAGTCAGAAAGAATCAATGTGCAAAAAAATGGGTTACTGAAGAGATGCGCTTGAATATCTCAGAGGCTATTGATAAGGCTGCGATCAGGAATAGCTCAGTAATCAGTTCAGTTAAAGATGAATGGACGTTTCCAAAATGAGCTATCACAGAAGTTGGATGGATAACACAGATACAAAGAAGGTAACTGTGAAGAAACCATGGTAACAGAAGAAATAATGGCCGGCCAGAGTGACCGTGCAGTTCTAGGCGCTACAGTCTGGAGCCGAGCGACCGCTACGGTCGCAGGTTCGAATCCTGCCTCGGGCATGGATGTGTGTGATGTCCTTGGGTTGGTTAGGTTTAATTAGTTCTCAGTTCCAGGCGACTGATGACCTCAAAAGTTAAGTCTCATAGTGCTCAGAGCCATTTGAACCATTTTTTAGAAGAAATAATACAGTTGATCCAAGACAGCAATAAATATAAAAACAGGTTCATACGATTTTTTGTTGGAAAAAATGTTCTCCTATGTCAACTGATCCTAGATATTCAATATTACGTGAAAAATAGGGTAAACCATAGGAAGAGACTGGTAATATATAAGATGTACAGGAACAAAGAGGGAACAATAAGTGTGGAACACAAGGAATGATGTGCTCAGATTACAATGTGTGTTACGATAGGGATGTAGGTTTAAGCCCTCAATTTTCAATCTGTACATCGACGAAGGAACAGTAGAATTAAAAGAAATCTTCAGAAATGGATTTAAAATTCAAGATGAAAGGATATCAACGGTAAGATACGCTTACGACATTGCTATCCTCAATGAAAGTGAAGAAGAATTGCAGGATCTGCTGAACGGGAAAGAGCAGTCTAATGAGTATAGGATATGGTCTGAGAGTAGACGAACGTAATAAGAAGGGGCAGTAATGAGAACAGCAGGAAACTTAACATCAGGATTGGTGAACACGAAGTTATGGAATTCAGCAACCTAGCCAGCAAAATAACCCATGACGGGCGGAGCAAGGAGGAAATAAAAAGCAGACTAGAACTGACAAAAAGGGCATTACTGGACAAGAAAAGTCTACCAATACTAAACATGAGTTTTAATTCGAGGCAGAAATTTCTGACAATGTACAGTTGGAGCACAGCATTGTATGGTAGGGAAACATGGACTGTGGGAGAACCAGAACAGGAGAGAATCGAAGCATTTGAGATGTGACGCTATAGAAGAATGCTTAAAAATTAGGTGGGCTGATAAGAGAAAGAATGAGGAAGTTCTTCTGAGATGATGCAAGGAAATGCTATGTGGAAAACACTGACAAGAAGAAGGGACAAGATGTTAGGACATCTGTTAAGACGTCAGGGAATGACTTCCATTGTACGAGAGGGAGCTGAAGAGGTTAAAAACTGTAGAGGAAAACTGAGACTGGAAAACATGTAGCAAATCAGTGAGGACGTTGGTTGCAGGTCCCACTCAGAGTTGAAGAGGTTGACACAGGAGAGGATATCGTGGCAACCAGTACCAAACAAGTAAGAAGACATCGTTGGCCAGCGCTTGCGGTTCAGTGAAGAGGATTTGGGTTAGAAGCGACAGGAAGGAGTTGGCGAGCCGGACCGGTGCTGGGAACAGATCCGTTTACGTGTCGGAAGACCTCTTGTCTGTAACAGGAATGATAGCGCGACATCGATGGGGCTGAGTGATGTTTGTTTGAAAAGAACCTTCTCTACTGGATTCACGCGTTCGCTGATCGCACTGTACTTGTGTTTTAGATGTGTTGACAATGAACGGTGCCTACGATTTCTTAAACTGTATCCGTTGTCCGGAAGATATTGTCGAAAGCAGGAATGTCTTTACAGCCTTCTCTGAACATTTGCATTTATGGACGAGTACTTGTTCACTCCATGCGAAGATAAATAGTTCTAATATTCAGTAGCAGGTGATCTGATTATTTTATGTATTCGTGTTTTTGTCATTGAATCTGCCCTTGTGGGCGCTATTTTTGTTGTGTGTATGTTTGGGATCGTTAGTAACTGATTTATGTTTAAGGTTTTATCATGCCAATTTAATGATGTGTATAATGTATCGCCCAGAAGGGTACGCAGCGCTGAAGTGTCAAACAAAATGTCATTGCAGGCTTACGGCACTGTAAACCTACTGAGGTAACCGTGGATGAATTCTAATGCCGCAGATCAATCTTTGAGTTAAATAATACCTTTTGTAATCGAACAATTAGCGTCTCTTATATGCCGTTCGTCTCAAAGCTCTTTGTGCCTGAGCTTGTGTCCAAATTGTCTGGTACTGCTGTACATTATTTGAGTAAATCTTAATTTGTGCCACGAGTGAAATTTTATTTAATAAAATTGCACCCAAATAGCCATATACAGCTACATTTTGCATTTACATTTTACATTTGTGCATATTCATTTATCGATTTTACTCTTTTACTGCACAGTTCTAAGTGATATCGTTCACAGGCTTCGTAAACACTTCACATACACATGTTTTGGTTGGGTAGTGATAAGTTTTGTTTTTTCAGATTAGATGATGAAAGCCGTGAATAGAGAGTCTAGTTACGACATGTCGCTGTTCGAAGTTTTGTGCTGTCAATGAGCGGTTCGTCATTGCTTCGGTGCCATATAACACCGGCCATATTTTTTCTCGTTTGTCCTCCATGATCTTCAGTTGCTTTCTGGAAGCCCTGGTGTGTGGCACCATGTAACGAAGTCTGATGTCTTCAATTAGGAATGTCTCTCTCGCTAGCAGGTACACTAGTCTAGATCTTGTTGTCTTTGAGAGACCTAGCGCTCTTTTTAGATAAGTCGCTTTCCAGTCAAGGGTATTGTGTTACCTTTATAAAAAAGATGTTGGGTAACATGTATTTTTTTGTAAATGTTGTGTAGGAATTTCTTGTTCGTATATTTATAAGTATGTTTGAATTAACGTTAGACCGGCTACTGAACACTTCCTACAGCTCCTACCACACCAATTTTAGAAGAAACAATGGATCAACGCAAGTATTCATCTATGCATAAGGACCATATCCGCGCCTACATGCAGTTTCTTCTTCCTCAGCACGATGGCGCCTACCAGCAGGATAATCCATTGTATCACAGAGCTTGCAGTGCACGTGCGTGTTTTGAAAAGCAAACTCCACGGATTAAAACCCAATCGAAAATATGTGTGACCACCAGAGTCGAACTGTGCATGCCCTGGGTCCTCTACGGGCAAACCTAATGACACGGTGCAATCGTCGCCATGGCGCCACATCCCTGTAGGTACCCTCCACAGCTTTACTGACTGTCTTCCTGCACGTCTCACAGCGGTGCAAAAGGTGGTTATTCAGCCTTGTGACAAGTAGTCACGTTAATGAGACTGGGCTGTGTATTTGCTGTGTGGCGTCAGCCGTTCGGCCATGGCGTCATCTCGTGGCAGTCGGTGTTACCTGCGGCTCTCATTGTCTTCTGCTATAGATCTCGTGGCCTAAAGATAGTAATGATAAGAGAGATTTAATTTTATAAAATTCTAGTAAAACTGCTACACTATAATTAGCTTTTTGTGTATTTTATAAGAATGTTTGATACAACCCCTCAAAGACTAAATATGTCCTGCGTGCTGTGACTGCTTTAGCGAGTCTGCCATTGCTCACATTTGGTTTACGTACTAAATTTTTGTTTATTTCCTATCTTGCGGTTGAAGAACTGAATGCGTGTACGATTTCTTTGTTCCTTTGTCCATATAACGTAGTGCAAAATACACTATGTGATCAAAAGTATCCAGACTCCTAGCTGGAAATGACTTACAAGTTCGTGGCACCCTCCATCAGTAATGCTGGAATTAAATATGGTGTTGGCCCACCCTTAGCCTTGATGATAGCTTCCACTCTCGCAGGAGTACGTTCAGTCAGGTGCTGGAAGGTTTCATCACGGAGTGCAGCACTGAGCAGAGGTATCGATGTCAGTCGGCGAGGCCTGCCACGAAGCTGGCGTTCCAAAACATCCCAAAGCTATTCTATTCGATTCAGGTCAGTGCATTACAGGGATGTTATCGTCGTGTAACTACTCTGCCACAGGCTGTGCGTTATGAACAGGTGCTCGATTGTGTTGAAACATGCCATCCCCGAATTGCTCTTCAACAGTGGGAGGCAAGAAGGTGCTTAAAACATCAGTGTTGGCCTGTGCTGTGATAGTGCCTCGCAAAACAACAAGAGGTGCAAGTCCCCTCCATGAAAAACACGACCACGCCATAACACCACCGCCTCCGAATTTTACTCTTGGCACTACACACGCTGGCAGATGACGTTCACCGGGCACTCGACATACCCACACCCTGCCATCGGATCACCACATGTATACCGTGATTCGTCACTCCACACAACGTTTTTCCACTGTTCAGTCGTCCAATGTTTACGCTCATTACACTAAGCAAGGCGTCGTTTGGCATTTACCGACGTGATGTGTGGCTTATAAGCAGCCGTTTGACCATGAAATCCAAATTTTCTCACCTCCCGCCTGACTATCATAGTATTTGCAGTGAATCCTGATGCAGTTTGGAATTCATGTGTAATGGTCTGGTCAGACGTCTGCTGATGAAACTTTGACCAGGTGTAGAAAGATAATTGAAATAAATACGCAGTGAGAGAACAAGAAATGAAACTTTTATTCAAAGATAATAATTACACCGAAGTAACTGCGATTCATTATGTTCCTTTGGGCATTATAAAAGGCAAGTCGTAATTAATTTCTTTTGCTAAGCCACTTCGCAGTCTATCACCAATTTAACTAATTTTACGAAATTAATAATTTGCTCCAATCCCAGAATTTCTGACTATCATAGCAGCACGGCCTTTCTTAATAGGGTGATCACCGCGGACAGCAATGCATATCCTCGTATAACGTGATACAATGCTTGTCACAAGGTTGATAAGGAGTTCTTGTGGGAGGGCTTTCCAGTCCTTCATCAGCACTCTTGACAGCTGCTGGATAGTCGTCCATACATATGGACTCGCTGCTACACGTCTCTCCGACGCGTCCCTCATATGATAGGTGTAATTTAAGTCGGAAGACGGGCAGGTCAATCCATTAGCCAAATATGATCTCGTTTCTAGAGCTTCCCGCAAATTATGCTTTGTTAACTGTGATGGGTAAATAACTGTGTTTATCTAAATTATGGTTGTGGTGCTTGATATCGATTAGCAGTTCCCGGCTTAATAAACTATCCTGATTATTATATCGACATTTCTTCAGCAGTTATAATTTTACCAATGCTGATCGATTATCAAGCAACAATATGAATAGTATGTGTGAAAATAAGGTAACTCAGTATTTCAAAGCCCAATGCTCAAGAAGAAAGTGTTACACACACATTGCACATGGGTATAGACAGTCTTCCCCGGAAGCTACGGAGGATGAGTGCTTGGGGATATCAAGAGCTGGGAGATGGCACCATGCACTGAGTACCTAATACACTTCAATGAGTACTTAAAGGCAATCCCATTATGAACGAACGGGCCTGTTATTTAGCTGCCGATCTGTTGATGACCCAGGTATATACAGAAATACCTGATGGAATTTTGTATCGCTCTCACAAGGAAATCTTGCACAACTGCTGAAGATAAAAGGGGCTAATGTTGTTAGGTTCCTCAATGTGGCACGACGTGATAACGACGCCTGAGTTTCCATTTTATCCACTACCTGCCGCAGAAGGACTTTTAGAAGCAGGGTCGAAAAGTTTGGCATCACGTACTGGGCCTGACATTTATGGGTATCCATCATCGACTGTTCATTAGGTGACATTGCAGATCAAGTCCACCAATGACAAAAATGACTCAAGGGGATATGCATGCCCAGATGGACACATGGAGGTGGGGAAGGCGAGGGGGAATAAACAGAGCTACCAGGCAGGAGCAACCTCTAATGAGCTGAGTTACATTAATCTGGGTCTCTTTTTTAAATGATGAGTGACTTCAACAATTTTGAGTCTAAAGTGTTCTGACTGTGCTTTCTGGAGACATATTCAATCTCTTTTATACACAGTTTTATAAATTTGGGCTTGGACTATGTATTCTGTCTGATGTTTATTGTCACACAGAGACATACCAATTTTCATCCTGGTTCAGTACTTGAAACTTTATGCACCTGTCCGTGTTTCCCATCTCTGACCTCAATTCCAAATATAATTGAGCCTTGTTGCGGCTCACGTTGGTGCCGTTGCTAGCTTGGTATTGTGTAGTAGGGATAGTTGTGTCTCGTTTTCTTCTTGTGTTCCCTGGCGCCTTACATTTGTTAGAATTGTCTGTCCGTGAGTTCCGTGAGTGGCAGCAGCAGCAATTATCTATATCTAATACAGCAGTACTATCTTTGGAGGGATGACAAGTGATTTCTGGTCAGAGTGTGTTGGGAGTTCAGTTGGGACAGAGTAGCAGTGAGGTTCAGCAGCGGGTGGACGTGCCGGGACCGCTGGCAGCATGCAGGCACTGCTGGGATTGAGGGGATGTAGTTGCGAGGGCCACAGCCTCATTGTCCACCGGACTCAGGACGTTTGAGTTTAGTGAACATTAACCCGGTAGTGAAACCTTCACAATTTTATGATCATGCCGTTTGTTCGCGTGTTGATGCTCACAGGGTCGATGAGACGAAGACCGACGAGTAGAGTGTTTGGAGTTGGTGATATTAATTATTTGTCCTCCACCTCTTATTATGAATCATTGAATTCCTTGTGTTGTCATTGGTGATGTTATGCCAGCGGTATTTTTCTGCTTAGTGACCGCTAACGCCCCAATTACCTGCCCGGGAGGTTAGCATATTTTCGCGACAGCATACCTTTGCTCGCCTTCCTGCTGCTGTCCGGTAAGGCGTGTAGTTGGACAGCCTCCTTGATTATGGTTCGGATATTTTGCTTCTTTTGGGCTACTTTTGTCATAGTGGTTCCTTCTGCTTCTGGATGTTTGGGCCGGACGGAGTGGCCGAGCAGTTCTAGGCGCTTCAGTCTGGTACTGCGTGACCTCTAAGGTCACAGGTTCGAATCCTGCCTCGGGCATGGATATGTGTGATGTCCTTAGGTTAGTTATGCTTAAGTAGTTCTAAGTTCTAGGGGACTGATGACCTCAGCTCTTAAGTGCCATAGTGCTCAGAGCCATTTGAACCATTTGGATGTTCGAAACACCGGACTCTGAAGACGCAGTGCTGTCTGCCGGTTCCGCCTTGCCTGAGTTATTCCACTGTTGTATTGAATAGCAGACGTTACTTAGATTTTACAAGAGTGCTGGTCTGCGTTTAAACTGTCACTAGTTTGAGTTGCCATCCGATCAAGTGAATACATCTTTTGGCTGCCTGTCTCATCGTTTACGAAGTGGAGCTACTTTCCCAGGTCGATCCTTAGAGCACTATCTGAGGCCCTTTTCTCTCTTCATTTTGTCAGATTGTGATGATTCTCTTTTTAAAAATATATTTCAATTTTGAATTATTACTGTTTGGGCCTTCAGCCGACAAAGAGTTTGAATTTCTTGTTAATAAAGCCTTCAGCCGTGAGTGTAACTTGTCTTAAGAAATTATAATTAGACAAAATATCTTAGCACTGAAATGTTGATGATTGTTCTTTAAATAGCTCTCGAAGAAGTTTAATTGCTTCTCAAAAATTAGTTATCCAGGCCTTCAGCCGTCCAACGTTTCTTGAGTTGTTACTATTGGGACCTCCAGCCAACAAATAATTTGAATTTCTTGTCAATAAGGCCTTCAGCTGTGAACGCAATTGGTCTTAAGAATTTTTAATTAGATATCCTCACTTAATAGTGAAATTTTGATGATTGTCTTTTTTAAAATGTTTTAGTATCTCTTGGAGAAGTTTAACTGGTGCTTAAGAATTTGCTATCCAGGCCTTCAGCTGGCAAATTGTCTTTTGAGTTATTACTGTTGGGGCCTTCGGCCGACAAATAATTTGAATTTCTGGTCAATAAGGCTTTCAGCCATGAGTGAAACTTTCTTAAGAATTTTTTAACTAGGCATTGTGTCTTAACAGCCAAATTTGATAACTATTCCTTATTGTCAACTTTATTTCCAATTGTTTCCAAATAGAGTGCATGTGATTTAAAAAACAACTGAGGAACCAACGGTAACTGATTATGACCCAGTCCACACAGAATCCTGCCTCTCTCTAAGTACCAGGTCTCAATAACATTGACGACGCCTCTGCGTGTTAACTACTGCGGACGACAGACGTACCGACTGTGTTGGGAACAACCGAGCATCGACACTGAGCGGGTACAAGAGCATCGCGTCTGCCACTGGATTTGGCTGGAGGGGACCCTTGAACAATTAGTGTGGGACAAGGAACGAGCTAAGCTGCGCAGGTGACGCCCCCAAAGCTGAGCAGAGATGAGAGCTGGTGGCTGTCAATCAATAGATAAGAGACGCCGAAAGAGCTTTGGTAGGAAAAGGACACGTCACCTCGACATCACTCCAGGTGCCCATGAATGAAAAGACCAGCTCTGTGATGTGATGAGATAAAGTGGATCATATCCCTCCAGATGCCTTATTGCTGAATCGTGTCCACGCTCAGTTAAACTGATTAATGTTCTGTTTTGTATCCGCGGGTTTTGATATATTATAATAACTGTTAATGTTTTTCCTAATTTGTTGTTCCGAATGTACTATAATTCGATGTGCACTATGGGACCATTTGAATTACAATCACTCATTTCAGTAAAATACACTGTGGTTGTTTTTCTGTCTTAACTTACATGCAAATGTCTATAAAGTAGTGTTTCTGCTGTCTCAGCTTTCTGCAGGAAATCAGGTTACTTATGGTTGCACATTAAGATTATGTATCACTGAAGGTAAAATGTTCTAGGATACTAGCCTGCTTCATTTATCTCTTCACTTTATTCAATCGATGTTTCGACTCCTCTTCTGGTATCTTTTTCTGGACCTTAGGTGTTAACTCTTAGGTGGACACTGTACAAGGCAGCGTCGGGCGTTATCCTGCATTTACGCAGAAGAAGTAGGTTTATTGGGTAAAGTTCCTCTAGTTATCATTGGTAGGCCCTCGTAATTGGGAAAAATGGGCGTTTTCTTGTGCTAATGGTGAAGTTCTGTTAGTGGGTATAATTGCAAGGCTACTGTCTATCGTCTGTGGTTTATCGTACCTGGGTATGACTAAATCAGGATAATCAAAGAAAAAGGGAATATTAATCAAAATATTATTGTTGTGCCATAGAGGTGTCTTCCTGGAAACTGATTGTATTCCTCCCTCACCGTGATTCCGTGATCATTTCTTTGACGGTGGGAGGCCACTAAGTCAGAAGCCGATGACGGTCTTCTGTGTTGTAGTTACGTTCATTCTTGGAAACCAAG
This sequence comes from Schistocerca americana, assembly GCF_021461395.2. NCBI lineage: Eukaryota > Metazoa > Arthropoda > Insecta > Orthoptera > Acrididae > Schistocerca > Schistocerca americana. The sequence continues at coordinate 132,256,920 of NC_060122.1, read as the reverse complement.
ATACCGTCTCTCTCGTAATTTTTCCTATAAATGTTGGTTTCGTTAGCTATCATACATAGGTTTTAGAAATCACTGTCATGGCTTGCAATTCTTCTGATGTTCCACTGCAGCTGATCTCACACTTAGTTTTAACTATAAGTGGCCTGCGTAATCCTTTATACATTCTTTTACAGGTCTTTATGTAGCTCCCATATGCACTCCGCCATAGCCAAAAGTCACTTAATCGACTCCATCAGTGTGGAGGAAATCAGGTGTGTCCATTTTACGTCATAAAAGTTGTTGCCATTTTTTATTGAAAAAGTAGTGTGTGTACCATTGTTCCCTAGAATTCAGCTGACGTGGTCAGTATCACGAGAAATGTTAGAGCGAGCAGGCTGTTCCTCAATGAGATTTTTAGTCTGCAGCGGAGTGTGCGCTGATATGAAACTTCCTGGCAGATTAAAACTGTGTGCCGGACCGAGACTCGAACTCGGGACCTTTACCTTTCGCGGGCAAGTGCTCTACCAACTGAACTACCCAAGCACGACTCAGGCCCCGTCCTCACAGCTTTACTTCTGCCAGTACCTCGTCTCCTACCTTCCAAACTTTACAGAAGCTCTCCTGCGACCTTGTCGAACCAGCACTCTTGAAAGAAAGGATATTGCGGAGACATGGCTTAGCCACAGCCTGGGGGATGTTTCCAGAATGAGATTTTCACCCTGCAGCGGAGTGTGCGGTCTTGCGCCACCAAAGACAAAGGTTCCGAGTTCGAGTCTCGGTCCGGCACACAGTTTTAATCTGCCATGAAGTTCCAGGCGGTTCCTCGTCCATTGTGTTAGAAGAACCAAAATTTCGTTCGAAAGCCCTGTCTATGGCCAAACCATCGTAGCTGTTGGCCATTGTCTTCTTTAAAAAATCCAACCGCGACTCCAAACTGTTAGTACCACTGATGTGAAAGATACGTGCTGGTGGAGTGCTGATCACTGGTTGCTTCTGGGCTGGGTGGTGACATTTAAATATCTCTTTGGGTTAGTAATCTGTCCATACACTCTTTCCTAGAGTGCTGGAAGGTCTTCTATGTACCAACACATGTAAAACGAGAGAGCGACCTAATACTCTACCTCAGATGTGATGATGAGTTTGGCTTGCATCTTATTTAAGATATAAAATAATTTTTGAAACGCTACTTTGCCGTATGGCCAATAAACAAATGAATCATCCACAGAGCAGAAACCATAAGGACATTTGAGTGGCGCATTACGTAATGGGTGTTCCTCTAAGGGTTCCGTTTAAATGTCAGCGGCTACTGGTGAAAAAGATGGACCCATAGCAACACCGTCGGATTTTTCGCATAATTCTCCTCCATATTTTAAATAGCTCGGTTGTAGACATACTTCGTTCAGGCCACACACGTCTAAAGCAACGTTCTCCCCTCACATCTCATTAGCACCCTCAACGATGATGTTAATAAATAAAAATTTTATGTCAGTGCTGTCAAGAGTGTCACTTGTGACCGTCTGCTCAATTATCACTGCTCAGCCACTAAATGTGCTGCTAAATTAACTTTAGGGAGAACTGCTAGTCATTCGAGAAACGATCGCTCAAACACATAGCTACATGAAAGGGAATATATTTTAGGTATCAACTCTCAGCCTGCACTCTGTCCGTCTGAAAGCATGTAGTGCTATCTCTAAACCCTTCCGCTGAGCCTTCTCTGCCATACCTCCAGCGTGAACATTGTCGCCCTTCGTAACGTACGGCTGTACAATTCTCCATGATGTTAGATTACAGCGTGGATCTTAGGCCTGTAAACTCCTTAATTTACGATTACGTTTTCATTAACATAATAACTCTGATGTCGTCGAGTGTTATGCCGTATGGGTTACAGGCTACATATGAAGAAGCGACGAATGCACTTAGCTGGCATCGTAACAGTTCGTATGAGCCACTGTTCTCTCCGTTGCTTATGAAACCTTCAGCGTTCAAATAACTTTGCTTCAACAAATTTGTTCTTTGCAAGTTCATATTGAAACTCGTACTTGGCCGGCCGCTGTGGCAGAACGGTTCCAGGCCCTTCAGTCCGGAACCGGGCTGCTGCTACAGTCGCAGGTTCGACTCCTGCCTCAGGCATGGATATATGTGGTGTCCTTAGATTAGTTAGGTTTAAGTAGTTCTAAGTCTAGGGGACTAATGACTTCAGATGTGCCACAGTGCTTAGAGCCATTTGAACCATTTGAACTCGTACTTGACGGGGTTAGAAAGCTCTAGCAAACGGGTGCCTTGTGGTCTACGGGTGGCTTCTTGGGCTACTAATCACAAACTCCTTGGTCCAATGTTCGAACTCTGCCAGTGATTAAATCTCGAGTAGAAAAATCTCGTCAGCAACGGAAGTTGAATGTGTTGGCGTAAAGTGGCACCCTCGTTGTGCCAACAGACTTATCAAATTGGGCGCAGCAGCATTGCGGTAGAAAACTGCCCATAAATGGCGGAATAACCAGCAATGATCAACGATCTAAGGAATCAGAAGGTAATGCAAACCTCTGAATTAATATTACACAATATGTACCTGCAGCACATGAGCTCAGTCACTGAAAAAATGTCATGATGATCTCCGCAATGCAAAAAAGGTGCTGTATTAGCCCCACTCAGAACTCTCTGAGGGAACTAGCATATAGGGCATGACTGTGAGAAAAAGGCCGAATAACTAACTCGACACGCCGGCCGGGGTGGCCGAGCGGTTCTAGGCGCTACAGTATGGAACCGCGTGACCGCTACGGTCGCAGGTTCGAATCCTGCCTCGGGCATGGATGTGTGTGATGTCCTTAGGTTAGTTAGGTTGAAGTAGTTGTAAGTTCTAGGGGACTGATGACTTCAGATGTTAAGTCCCATAGTGCTCAGAGTCATTTGAGTCAACTAACTCGACATATTATTATATGTGCTGCAGTATGGAATGATGTGGTTAACAAGGAACATCTGAAAAGAGAAATACAAATACTCAGTCAGAATACAATGGGGTTCCACGAAGTGAAATGGACAGAATGTAGGGCTTTGTGGTTCGTTAAGCGAATAAGGGGTAATTATTTATTAGGAAGAAGGGCTTAACACCAACAAATTGCATGTTAAATTAATCAGAAAATACAGAAGTTTATAAAAATTCATCGTAAATGTTCAATATGTCTTCCATTGGCTGCACAGGCGACATCTAGCCGGTAGCCGTATTCATCCCAAACTGAGTGGAAGGTGTCTTCTGTCACTGAAGCTACAGCAGCTGATATTTTGGTTTTTAGGTCATCAATATCATAAGGTAAGAGAGGAAAGTAAACACATTGTTTAACATATCCACACAGGAAGGAATCACATGGTGTTAAGTCAGGGGACCTAGGAGGCCAAGAATGTAAAGCCTGGTCTCGCAGTCCTATACACCCTATCCATTGTTGAGGCATGTTGGCATTGACGAAACTGCACACGTTGTTGTGCTAGTGCGGTGGTGCTCCATCTTGCTGACAGGTGAAATACTCAGAGTAAAGTTGTAGGAATAACCAGTTCCGTAGCATTGCAAGATATGATTTTCCTGCTACGGTTTCTTCCTCAAAAAAAGTAGGATCCATAAACCTTGCTTTCGGAAACCACAAAAAAATCACGTCCGTGTTCAATTGTTTCAGGATTTTTGAGCATCCATATATGCAAATTATGATGGTGAACCTTACTGCCAATATGGAAAGTTGCCTCATCACTGAATATCACCCACGTCATAAAAGTGTCATCTTCCACGTCCTCTAGAATAGCATTGCTGAAGTCCACTCGCTTCACTTTGTCAGTATCACGAAGAGCTTGTACCAGTTGTAATCGGTATGGTTTGAGGGCTAAACGACGCCATAACACACGCCACACTGTAATGCGCGGTAACGCAAGCTCTTGGCCAGCACGACATGCAGACTTGCGGGGGCTCCACTCAAATGCTCGTCGGATTTGTTCCACTGTTTGTTCAGGAACGCGTGACCAGCCAGGACTTTTGCCTTTACAAAGGCACCCTGTTTTTCAAACTGTTTATACCACGGTCTATTGTTCTTTGGTGATGGTTATTTAGCAGGAAATCGATTATGAAACATGCACTGATCTGCGATCTCTGACTGAGTACGACTAAATTCAGTAACACAATACGCCTTCTGTTGCGCGGACGCCATATTGCGCGAGACCGGCTGCACGCTCCAGGTCAGCGCTGTTAGCGGCATCTAGCGGACTTTGTTCTGAAACTCTAGAACGTGCCGATTACATTTTGCGCTGTTTCAGTTACCTAGTGACATTTGTCTCAATATTATTAGGAGTTAAAATCGGGTAATTTTTTTTGGGACACCCTGTATTAGCAACTGTAGAAAATCGTGTAACAAAAGAAGGATTCGTTATGAATAAGAAATGGTGTATCTGAAAAAAGAATCTTCATGAACGAGAAGGCCTAGTGCAGTGAGTCACAAGCAGACGTTACCCTAAGGAGGGTGTGTCATGGTACAGAACAGATAATTTGATAGTCACAGTGGACTGTACACTGCGCTAGTGGAAGGAATACAAGACACAGCTATGAAAGAATATGGGATCATCAGCGGGACTCATATGAGAGAATGATTAATGAACTCTGCAATAAATTTCAGCCGGTTATAGCGAATACAGTGAGACGGTCCATAGTCGATTGCAGAGAGTTTTGTGACGTATCGCTTCCCGCGATTTGGCGAGCGTGCGGCGCCGAAGCGTAAAGCCGTCGGCACACGGAGCGTGCATCCGAACGTTGAGCGTTGAGCGTTGAGCGTGCCGAGTTTCTGACGTCATAGCGTGGAATAGCACGTTCGGGAGTCTTTCCGAACGTGCAGAGCAATATCTGGCATGTCAGATATTCTGAGCGTGCGTCTGAGCGTTGACTAATGAGATAGCACAACGCCACCTACGTCACACGCACGCCGTCTCCCTTCAGTGCAGAATTGTGAAGCGCCATATTGGCGTTCATTTCAAGCCTATATGTACATAAGCCGTTTCTGAGCACCAGCAAATTGAGAATCACTGGAAAACCCGTTGTTAGTTGTGTGATTCGTTCCAATAAAATGGTGAGAAACATCATATTCGTGGCAAAAGAATCATTGTAACTTGCGTATTATGAGAGTAGGCTATTTGAAGGCAGCGATAGACTGAAGATCCACCCAAAACGCATTGTTCTTGGTACAATTTGTTATAATTAAATTTCAGTTAGTATCATAATTATCTACTATTAACGTGTTTAACATGGGGTAAGACACAATGATTAAGGAGATGTGCTGAACTGTTGGTTTAGATTCCAGCACGGTAGCTCAGCGTGTTCGGTCAGAAGGCTACGTGCCCCCTGTAATAAAAAAAAACAAACTGAGTTAATCGATCATCAACGAACTTAAACGGATTTCTTACGACGTCCGCCCCGAGCAGATACAACGAACAAAAGCGAACAAAATGAGATTAAAAAAAAAAAAAAAAAGCGAAATCAGTAGCGTGTCTGTCTAGATACGAATTTTCGTTGGGGCTATGGTTCGCTCATAACACTCCCGTATTATTTTCCTAACATTCGCGTTTTTATTAGGTTCTGATACTTTATCACTAGTTTAATATAAGTATATGCTATAATATTTGATATTATGTAAATATAAGTTCACCTTTTTCTGAGGGGTGACTGTTCGATTGGCTTAATCTACAGGATTGCTTGCGCTACTTGTATAAAGATATTTTGCTCCTTTTTCTTGTACGCTTTGTAATTTACATGTTGCAAAGATTCTGCTTCTGGGTAGGAACAGTGATCAAGGAAGACTGATATTAAGGTTTTATTAAAATGTGGGAATGATAAAATAATGTTTATCTTATGGGGAGAAGTATTCCAAATTTTGTAATGGAACTTTTATAAACATGTGTCCTCATTGATTGGACATTGTACTTTCGTTTTCGTGGAGGATGGAGTAAATGTGCGGTTTAATACAGCTAAGGTGGGAATTTTAAGTGCGCCCATTGAGTAAACAGTTTGATTTACGAACTAGAAACATCCCTCAACTGCCGCTGGAGTGCGTTGCGATCGCGTATACCATGTTGGGGCCCACATACCGTATGCACAAGTGGCATCGTTCCTCAGCGTTCAGCAGCACGTTAAACTTGGCACACTCAGCGTTAACGTTCGGCAGCACGGTCTGTGTGCCGAAGGCTTTACGGAGGAAAGCGTGAACCGATGGAGATAGCTGTGGACGCAGAACTCAATGTGGTGGTTTATCACCGAGGGAATGGCAGCTCATAGTCGAAGCTGAGTTCACGATAGGCACGAGGTAGTGTGGTGCTGAAGTATGCTTTGAAACTTGTAGTGGACAGCAGTGGACCCCGTGCAACGTTGTAAAGTGCTATTAAGCCTGGTGTGTACGGGCTTACATGGAGATATGGCACTCGGCGTGGAGGGTGGTCCGCTTTGCAGCAGGTGGAGTTAGCCACTGTACCCTACTGGGCGGCGACATTTGTGGCTCGCTAAGTGCAGGGTACGACCAGAGTTAATCCCCTTTACTTGCTGTCACATTGGAGAGACGTTGTGAGCTGATGGAAATTTATCTTTCTGACTGAACAGAACTGAGTTTTGCTTAGGCATGATCGAGAAGTACATTTGCCTGTGATTTAACTGTTTTGTGTGTTCCTAACAGCAATGGGCTTCGTTAGCTTTATGTGAATTTGGTATGTCGATGTGCTGGCTGCCTTACAAATAGGTGTTCTGTTTTCATATGTGAGTCAAAGTTACTTTTAAAGCATGTCGGTGATTTTTCGCTTTACCAAGTTATTTTAAGCGAACCGAGTTTATGGAAACACACTCTTGTTCAATAACTCGAAATTAGTAATCATTGGCCCATTAGCTTATCACAGCAACCGTTCACTATATGTTTGATATTGGACGGCCATTGTTAGAGTGTGTTGCCTTTTTTTAAAGTGAAGTAACTGCTGAGTTATTTTGTGGCGCCATGAAATAACGCCCTGTATATTTTATTTAAAATTGTATGTTAAAGCTTCCTCATTATGTGCTTTTTTTATTAATTGTGGGTACTTCCATTGTGTTTAACATACCCGAGCTCAGAGCTGCTTGTGGGATTGTGAAATCTTCACTTCTGTTGTTACATACATGCTCGTTTATTGTTTCAGATGACGGCCCCTGGTAGCTGAGTGGCCATCGTGACGGAATGTCATACCTAACGGCCCGGGTTCGATTCCCGGCTGGTTCGGAGATTTAGTCCGCTTAGGGATTGGATGTTGTGTTGTCCTTATTATCATCATTTCATATCCATCCACACGCAAGCCGTCAAAGTGGCCTCAAATCGAAAAACTTCTACCAGGCGAATGGTTTACCCGACGGGAGGCCCAAGCCACACGGCATTTCCATTTCCATTGTTTCAGATATTTCCTGTACCAGCCTGTAATCAGAGCGTTCATGACAAGACAGGCGTTCGCTTTTAGCATAATGTAGCGCATGGGGACATTTTGTGCCCGTCTGTAACTGCCTTTGTAATTAAAACCGTTTTTTTGGCTGCGGCTGTTTTCGTGGTGGTAACTTGCTATGGCACCAAACTGCTGAGGTCATCGGTCCCTAGGCTTAATCTAACTGAAACTAATTTACGTTAAGGACGACACACACACACACACATACACATGCCGGAGGGAGAACTCGAACCTCCGCCGGGAGAAGCCGCGCGAACCGTGGCAAGGCGCACAAGACCGCACGGCTACCACGCGTGGCTCTGGGCTGTTAATGCAGTGTAAAACATTGTAATACGGTGTTGCGAATCTAAAATTTTGTCTCTGGGCTTTGTTCACAGGCATTCATGAGTTTAAATGTTTCTCTTTTGTTCATACTTTTTCTTGCACTGTACTTCAATTGTTTCACATTTAATCATATATACAGGGTGAATCACCTAATAGTTGCACCGCAAATATATCGGACATGGAAGGCACTATCGATACGCGGTTTTCATTAAATTCCATTGTAGGCAAGGGCACGTATTTCTAGTAGTTACTCATATTTTGAGACGATGAGGAAAGTTCAGCTTTTAGTACCAGTTAAAATTTTTTAAATTGAGGCGATTCCTACTGGCCGTAAAATCCTGAAATCAATTGTAAATGAGAACTACAGTAGTGTTTGTAACAGGAAGCTAGTGCATCTCGTTCAAGAGATATTGTATTGTGCACATAGTAAACAGCGTCAGCTGTTTGTTGCGTCCTATTGCTTAAATGTTAGGTAACGATGTTATGTCTGTTTACGTTGTGTTGTGTGTACACGGTCACTGCAGTGCGACGGACTTGTCACTTACTGTGTGATAGTGAATGAAGTAGAACGTGCTTGGAAGATGGTATTTCCAATTGCCAAAAAGGCGGACGTGCCTACGATTTATGGTGAATATAGGAAGTACGCTGTTCGTTTGTCTACATTGTACGCCGAAAAATATCCCAATATACATCTACCTCTTCAGAAAAGGCGTATTACGGCTGCCCGCTCTGAAGTCACAGCTGGAATACTGGAGCGTGTGAAGCAGTCGTTGTGTGGGAGACTGAAACCTTGTACAGATGTTAGTGATGGTCATTTTAAGCTTTGAGGGTACCTTGATTGTTTATGTGTCAGATCGAACAGAGCTAATGCATTTAACTTTGTTTGTCTTTCGTTTGTCCTAGCCAATGTCCCATTTACAAACACGACATTTCCGAAGACATTAACATCTGAGTAGGGTTGCACACACCTATGTCTAACTGACATTCGTTTTATCTACAATATCGAACAACAGCTGTCTGTGTTTACAATGTTAAAACTACGATAACTCGTAAACTACTTGCACTAGACCCTGCCTGGTTGTGGTACTGTCAATAGGCATTGTTTCATGGAAATATTTGTACTTTTTAAAATAAATACACGTCTAAACCTCATATCACTCTATGTATGGAGTGCTTAGGCGGGCCCCTGCTTCGCTTTTCAGCTATGGAATCCGCGTATCAATGGCGCCTTCCATCATCGATAGTTTTGCGGTGAAAACTTTACGTGATTCACCTTATGAAGGATAGGGAGAGATTAATATTATTCAGAAATCCCAATACAAGGAGGTATGCTTGCAAAAGGGCTGGAGATACAATAAGATACCACCCACATTACGTCACGGTGAAACAAATACTTCGAAAACAAATAATGTCATTTTAGCAGTAATATACGCATGAGCATCTAAGATTTCTTTCTCCTTTAATGGCACATACTAATTCTTTGTGGATGGGACTATGTGTAAGATATATTAACAGTCATGCACTACGAAAACCTTAAGCAGTTAGTGTTTTATACTTACGGAGTCTTGAGTGAGCGTATAATTCCAGGTCTCCTTCCAACAGGAAGTAATTGTCACTGCTTACTGCTTCAATGGGTAACTGCAACGCTAAGGAATTATGGAAGAGTACTTAATTACTTAGCTGTCAGTGTCACATTGACGCACAATGGAATTTATGAGATTAAAAGAGATGGCACTTTCACAACTGTGCTGGTGATACATCACTGACACACGCTTCTTGCGTCTGTAATTAATGACGTCAATAAAGACTTCCCACCATTAGTTAAATGAGAACGTCTCATAAGAATCTCGAAGAAAAGTTCCACAGAGTAACGAGTTGACTAGCACAAATTTAATTGGTCAGAGAGTGGCGCATGTATTGAAAATAACGTCTAAGATGTTTGTTATTATTTACTGTAGAGTAAGTAGTGTAGCGGTACACAGGAAAATCATTAAAGTTGTTAGGTATCAGTCATGGGCATTTTATTTGTACCGCTTAAACGTGACAATTTGTACCTTCGGTAGTGCTTATCATCAGTGGCATATATTAAATGAAGAGAAAGTAAGGACTGCTTACAGAGCATTAAGTGGAAACAATATCCAGATAATACAAACAATAAAATTTGAAAACATTCCTTACACTGATCGACATATGTGAGATGTATTTAAATAAAAGTTAAAGTGCGCGATTCTGCGCGCTTATGTATATACATACAAGGTTGTCCATTGATAGTGACCGTGCCAAATATCTCACGAAATAAGCATCAAACGAAAAAACTACAAAGAACGAAACTCGTCTAGCTTTAAGGGGGAAACCAGATGGCGCTATGGTTGGCCCGCTAGATGGCGCTGCCATAGGTCAAACGGATATCAACTGTGTTTGTTTTTTTTAAATAGGAACCACCATTTTTATTCCATATTCGTGTAGTACGTACAGAAAGATGAATGTTTTAGTTGGACCACTTTTTTCGCTTTGTGATTGATGGCGCTGTAATAGTCACAAACGTATAAGCACGTGGTATCACGTAACATTCCGCCAGAGCGGACGGTATTTGCTTCGTGATACAATTCCCGTGTTAAAATGCACCGTTAACCAATTGCGGAAAAGGTCGATATCGTGTAGATGTATGGCTGTTGTGATCAAAATTCCCAACGTGCGTCTGCTATGTATGTTGTTCGGTATCCTGGACGACATTATCCAAGTGTGCGGACCGTTCGCCGGATAGTTATGTTATTTAAGGAAACAGGAAGTGTTCAGCCACATGTGAAACGTCAACCACGACCTGCAACAAATGATGATGCCCAAGTAGGTGTTTTAGCTGCTGTTGCGGCTAATCCGCACATCAGTTGCAGACAAATGCGCGAGAATCGGGAATCTGAAAAACGTCGTTGTTGAGAAAGCTACATCAACATCTTTTGCACCTGTACCACATTTCTGTGCACCAGGAATTGCATGGCGACGACTTTGAGCGTCGTGTACAGTTCTCCCACTGGACACAAGAGATACTACGGGACGATGACAGATTTTTTGCACGCGTTCTATTTAGCGACGAAGCGTCATTCAATAACAGCGGTAACGTAAACCGGCATAATATGCACTATTGGCAACGGAAAATCCACGATGGCTGCGACAAGCGGAACATCAGCGACCTTGGCGGGCTAATGTATGGTGCAGAATTATGGGAGGTAGCATAATTGGCCCCTATTTTATCGGTGGCAATTAAATGGTGCAGTGTACGCTGATTTTCTACGTAATGTTCTACCGATGTTACTACAAGATGCTTCACTGTATGACAGAATGGCGATGTACTTCCAACATGATGGATGTCCGGCACATAGCTCGCGTGCGGTTGAAGCGGTATTGAATAGCATATTTCATGACAGGTGGATTGGTCGTCGAAGCACCATAACATGGCCCGCACGTTCACCGGATATGACGTCCCTGGATTTCTTTCTGTGGGTAAAGTTGAAGGATATTTGCCATCGTGATCCACCGATAACGCCTGACAATATGCGTCAGCGCATTGTCAATGCATGTGCGAACATTACGGAAGGCGAACTACTCGCTGCTGAGAAGAATGTCGTTACACGTATTGCCAAATGCATTGAGGTTGACGGACATCATTTTGAGCATTTATTGCATTAATGTGGTATTTACAGGTAATCACGCTGCAACATCATGCGTTCTCAGAAATGATAAGTTTACAAGGGTACATGTATCACATTGGAACAACCGAAATAAAATGTTCAAACATACCTAAGTTCTGTATTTTAATTTAAAAAACCTACGTGTTACCAACTGTTGTCTAAAATTGTGAGCTATATGTTTGTGACTATTACAGCGCCATCTGTCACAAAGCGAAAAAAGTGGTCCGACTAAAACATTCGTATTTCTTTACGTACTACACGAATATGTAATAAAAAATAGGGGTTTCTATTTAAAAAACGCAGTTGATATCCGTTTGACCTATGGCAGCGCCATCTAGCGGGCCAACCACAGTGCCATCTGGTTTCCCCCTTCAAGCTAGACAAGTTTCATTCTTTGTAGTTTTTTCGTTTGATGCTTATTTTGTGAGATATTTGGACCGGTCACGATCAATGGACCACCCTGCATATACGAAGGACTAACCATAATGGTGACAGATAGTTGTATGTTATCTCAACAATTTTAACGTTTTATAACAAGCATCGCATTGGTATGCTACTGTTGGCGGGAAGATAAGCAACCAGGCCTGTTGAGTGGGTATCTTACCGCTGAGCGTCGAAATCGTGGAAATCCAAGAAGGGGGGAGTCACAGTGAATAATAGACTCTGCTGCACAACTTTCGATTCCATAGTTTCCATAAGGCGAAGTACAAAGTACATGTCGTTAGTTCTACAAATGAATTGTGTACCATAATCATAAACATAGCATACAGCATTTCACTACACAATTTTATAGGAGCCACGCGTAGCTGTCAGCATTCCCTAATATGAGTAATATGAACAACCGCAACTGTATTAAACCCACATACGTTCTCAGTAGGACATGTTCTGAGGCATCAAGGGATCACCAATTTAGTATTGGAGGGCAGCGTGGAGGGTAAAAATCGTAGAGGGAGATCAAGAGATGAATACACTAAGCAGATTCAGAACGATGTAGGTTGCAGTAGGTACTGGGAGATGAAAAAGCTTGCACAGGATAGAGTAGCATGGAGAGCTGCATCAAACCAGTCTCAGGACTGAAGACCACTACAACAACAACGTTCTCAGTGAATGTGACGAAGAGCTTGAACATGGTTTTGTACATTCTCCTGTGTTTACAGGAATGTAATGACTTGACTGCTTCTGTTTCAAACTCATTCATTAAAAAAAAAAATAAAGGAGAGAAGTGAATAGAAATTTGTCTCTGTTGTTCTGGATGAAGCATTTGATGCATTCTCAGAACTTTGCTTACAGCTCTAAGTCGAGTCCATGAAAGAATTTCAAGATTCATGAATATGCACACAGTTACAGTCTGAGGGACATTTGCATAGTTGGCAGTCTAGAGACCTTGGCACTGCAGTGTTCGTTCTGCGTTACCGCTCAGTGACGGAATTCATTGCTACCGCAAGATATGTCATAGATCAAAGAGTGCATAATGCTTCCCCTCATTTCAGGTCAACGATAAGAACCTCCCCTCTGCCTGAGGAAGTAGAGAAACGACTGCCGAAAGCGCCTGCGACACAGTAGGGTTCAGAGTCTCTTTTGGTGAAAACCATATATAATGATCACTTTTTCAAGAATATAGTAAATCGAGATGAATTCGACGAAAAAAAATAGCCTACTACTCACGGATCTTAAATCTCGAAACCAGGTCTCAATGCAGATGTAGTTCTATGTACTTTCGTAGATAGTTTCCATCTCACTGATATATTATCTGATATTTTAAACACCAGAGCATATGGCACTGGCTAATATGCCACATAACTGATGATGCCTGAGAATCTTAACATAATGGACATGCAGTGCCAAAATGTTGATGGATCGTAAACTGAATATCCAAGGAAAAATAACTTCTGTCGAAGGAAGTATGGAAGAATTAAACGTAAATTTCACACACTCGTGTACCAACTATAGAGACTTTCTGTTATCCTTTGAATTTTTACACGTAAGCTTCTTTGATCATTACAGGTAACGCTACCCTTGACATGCATCACAATCACTAGAGACATATGGGTTTTTGTTTCCTCCTGTTTAAGATGATTTGTTGAATTTTATTGTGAAATTGGCTTGAGCCTCATCACTCATGCATAAAACAACTTGTCCTTTTCTCACTTGATATCTTGCGAACAATGGATGAAGGACGAGAGGCAGATTCCTTATTCTCAGATTCCCGAAAAACATTTGACAAATCACCGCACTACAGACTGTTAACGAAGGTACGAGCATACGGAAAGAAATCACATATATATGAGTGCCACGAAGAACACTTAAGTAACAGAACTCAGTATGTCGTCCTCGATAGCGAGAGTTCGTCAGAGACAATGGTATCGCCAGGAGTGCCATAGGGAAGTGTAACAAAACTGCTTCTATTCGCTATATACATAACGATCTAGCGGACACTGTAAGCAGCAGCCTCCGGCTCTTCGATGATAATGTTGATGTCTACGGGAAATTGTCGTCGTCGAGTGACTGTAGGAGGATACAAGATGACCTAGACAAAATTATCACTTAGTGTTGTGAATGACAGCTAGCTTTAAACGTAGAAAAATAAAAGTATAGCGTGTTTTTGTTGTTTTTGTTGTGGTCTTCAGTACTGAGACTGGTTTGATGCAGCTCTCCATGCTACTCTATGCTGTGCAAGCTTCTTCATCTCCCAGTACCTACTGCAACCTACATCCGTCTGAATCTGCTTAGTTTATTCATCTCTTGGTCGTCCTATACGATTTTTACCCTCCACGCTGCCCTCTAGTACTAAATTGGTGATCCCTTGATGCCTCAGAACATGTCCTACCAACAGATCCCTTCTTCTACTCAAGTGGTGCCACGAACTCCTCCACAGCTCATTCAATACCTCCTCATTAGTTATGTGATCTACTCATCTAATCTTCAGCATTCTTCTGTAGCACGACATTTCGAAAACTTCTGTTCTCTTCTTCTCCAAACTATTTATCGTCCATGTTTCACTTCCATACATGGCTACACTCCATACAAATACTTTCAGAAACGACTTCCTTACACTTAAATCTGTACTCGATGTTAACAAATTTCTGTTCTTCAGAAACGCTTTCCTTGCCATTGCCAGTTTACATTATATGTCCTCTCTACTTCGACCATCATAAGTTATTTTGCTCCCCAAATAGCAAAACTCCTTTACCACCTTTCAGGATCATTCATGAAATAGTTGTTTTACCCGTGGATAAAGGAAATGCAACTGTACTGCTTCCATTATCAAAGCACAATCACAAAAATACGACCTACTCGAGGACCCAGCAATCAGAAAACTGAAGGGAGACCCGACCAACAGGGTGAAAAAGAAAACTGTTGAACTTCTACGCCAGTGCCTGCCGAAGGAAATCGTCAAGAAGCTCCGACCTCGAGCTGCTGCAGCCCCAAGGCTTTATGGGTTACCAAAGGTACAGAAAAAGGATGTTCCTTTGCGCCATATCGTCAGCAAGATAGGTGCTCCAGCGTATCAGCTAATCTAATGTTTTACTGTAGAATTAAGCCCTCACGTCGGGAAATGTCAGGTATTCTGTACATTTCATTCAACGGCTGCGGGAGCTGCGCCTCCGTAAGCAGGGCCTCATGGTGAGCTTCGATGTGGTCTCACTTTTCACCAGAGTGCCGCTGGACGACTGTCTTGATTAGGAAGAAATTCAACCCGACAATGACTGATCTTTTCCAGTTGGTTCTTACATCAACATTCTTTCTCTTCGATGGAAACTATTGCGAACAATCGGATAGTGTTGCCATAGGGTGTCCCCTGGCACCGGTGGTAGCAAACTTGTTTATGGAGGACTTCGAAGAGAAAGCACTGGAAACTGCAGCACTAAAGCCTATGTGCTTCTACAGATATGTTGATGACACATTTATGATATGGCCACACGGAAGAGAAAAACTTCAAGATTTTCTCCAACATCTGACTTCTCTGCATCCTAACATCAAATTCACCATGGAGGTGGAAGAGAATGGTGAACTCCCGTTTCTGGACGTCCTAGTCAAGTGAAAAGCGGATGGCACCTTGGGACACAGTGTATACAGGAAAGAAACCCACACTGATCTGAATCTTCACGCAACCAGCTGCCATCATTCTTCACAGCGTTAGGGTGTACTGCAAACACTGGTATACAGGGCACGCGCAATATCGGATGAAGAAAGCCTACAAAGAGAACTTAACAACCTTAAGGACGTTTTCAAGAAGAATGGATACAACGAGAGTCAAATTCTACGTGCCTTCAGGCAGAATGCACTAGCCCAGCAGAGAGAGAACGAGGAGGACGAGAAGACAATGGCGTACCTGCCTTATGCCGGCAAAGTATCCAACAAAATCGGCAGAATTCTGGCTCGGTGTAACATCAGATGTGTCTTCCGCCCACCTCCGAAAACGCGTGCTCTGCTGCGTACAGTAAAAGATGACCTGGGGCTCCGCAAACCGGGTGTTTACCGTATTCTGTGTAAATGCGGTAAGGCATACATCGAGCAAACTATACGGACAATCGAAGAAAGATGCCAGGAACACAGAAACCACACTGAACAGAAGCAGGCTACAAAATTTGCGGTTACGGAACATTACATGGATGATGGAGATACTATGGAGTACGCGAAAACGGAAGTTTTACGGCAGGCCTCGTCTATTTGAAACTGTGTTATGAAGGAGGCGATTGAAATACGTGTAGCTGACGGGCTGATCAACAGAGACGCTGGGTTCAACCTCAGCAAAGCCTGGGACCCAGCACTCAGCCAATTAAAAGCACAGCGCCGACCCAAAGCGACTTCCGCGCCCGACGAAGGCCACAGGAAATCTGATGGTCCACGGTTTGCATCCATCAGCCAGCAGCCCTCCCCTCCCCACCATCCCTCCACGCAGGGGCGCGTGCGACATGACGCTGGGGAAGGGGAGGGGAGTGATTAGAATATAAAGGGGAGGAGATTCAGCGGAGACGCTCAGTCTGTAGGTATTACCTGAAGATGACGGCAAGGAACGCTGTCGAAATATTGTGGTTTGAAAACGCCTGCACCCGGCTGAAGGCCTGAGAACAGTACAAACAGGAATGTAGTCTTCCGCCCTTACTGTTGAATCTATTAATAGAAAAGGTAACGATGAAAATAAAAGAACGATTCAAGTGTGGGATTCAAATCCAGGTGGAAGGATATCAATGATAAGATTCAGTGATGGTATTGCGGTCCTCAGTGAATATGAAGAAGAATTGCAGAACATGTAGAATGGAATGAACAGTCGAATGAGTACAGAATATGGATCGAGAGTAAATCGAAGAAATAAAGAAGTTATGAGAAGTACCAGATATTAGAAGAGCGAGTAAATTGGGGATCATGAACTAGCCATAGTTAAGGACTTCTTCTACACAGCAAACAAATTAACCCATGATGGACGGAGGAAGGAAGACATTAAAAGCTAACTAGCACTGGCAGAATTGTCATTTCTGACGAATAACGTTTACTAGTACCAAGTATAGATTTTAACAATACTCGTAAGATTGAATATTTGTAAAACAGAACTGTATGACAATGAAACATGGAATATGGGTATGCAATGAATAAATTCAGAATAAGGTATTAGTGATTATATAGTGACAATGGAAAAATGGAATAACGGTTATACCCGGATCAGAATAACATAGTGATTGACGGCACGCTGTTTACAGGGTTGTTACCATAGCAACAGCCGATCAGAGAAAGCGCTTGGCTGCGTCTCCTGCTCTGTTCAACGCCGTCGAATCTCTCTGCTACAGCAGGTAGCGGCTACTGTTGCCGGTTGCAGACGGCGCTCACGGCCGGTAACATAAACAGCTTTCGCCCGTTCCATCGTATACTTGTTTGTCTGTGCTGCGAATTTATTTTTCGATATGGAATGTTTGAAGCTTCTAGTGGAAGTCTGAAAAATGGTGTGGTTGCCAAACGGTAAGCTTAGCTATCTGCTCGTATTTCGTGTGGATGCTCGTCGCGGGAAAACTTCGAGAAAGAGAGAAACAAAGATGCGACCCTTATTACTTCGCTAGAACGTAGTCCAGAAAACTGCCGTTACCTTGAAGATAGTAAAACACTGTCGTCGAAGTCAGTAAGGGGAAAAAACTGAGGACACTCGGTAAAAAGAGAAGGACAGAGCCACGGCTAACAAACTAGGATGCTTTTGAGCTAGTTATTCGTCGCCACATGCAGTGTATATGGTTATCACGAGAGAAATGCACATGCAACTATTTACAAAAGTAAAGAACTGTGCGTTACTCTTCGCGAAGCAGTTATTCAGTGGCAGCAAGACTTATTTGTTAATGGGTGTCAGAGGCCTCGGTTTTCGGTAAAGAAGAACTTATAAAAATTTATCCTGGAGAAAGGTGATATCGCAGCGTGGCACTGTCAGTGTATAGGAAATATTATTAACGTGCCGTTTGAAGACATTGTATGGCTGAATAAACTTAGTCATTCCCTTATGAAATGCGGGACAGATGATAGTATACCTGGAAGTTCTACTGTTCTCATAGGAATGGGCATAAGAATTACCGTCTTGAATGCTGGAACTGCATCTGGTTTCGTACCTAAATGTTTCCATCTTTACAAATCGAGAAAAACAAGCGGCAACCACGAGGAGATGAACCACGACAGTTTTATGAAGTGGTTCAAGGGGCACATACTGATAAACTTAAATCAGCCGTCTGTAATTGTAATGGACAACCCCCATACTACTCAGCTATTAGAGATGCGACTCCAACGATGGCAACGAAACAAGCCGACATTGTTGTTGAAACGTTACTGCCACTTCAACGCCCTCGAAATGATCTACGGACTGGTTAAACATTACGTGGCAACAAATAACGAAAGTTTTAATTGTGGTAGATATTCAAAGACTCTTAGAGGAAGCAGCGGCACAAATAGCGCTAGAGAAGTCGAGTAGTGTGTAAACCTCACAGAAACGGTTCTTAAGGAATCGTGGAAAAGTGAAGTGACTGTTGAAGGTTATAAGGAACATATTACTGTATCCTTAGAAATTCCAGTGGCTATTCTTCAGACCAGAACTGAGATAACGACAATGTCGAGCAAGAAAGTGATTCTCAACTGAGTGGCATTTACCCATTGCCTTAATACGTCGTTATTTTTGAGACCGTGTTTCATACTTTGGGCTGAATGGTGTGTACTGCAATTGCGCAAGAAATCTCATCTCATTATTAAGGACTACTCCTCAGCAAAGGTATGACACACGACAAACTTATTGCAGTGATTGGTAAATACTCAAGCCGATTATATTATTTTAATGTTGTTAGTTATTGCATTTGTATGAACGATTCATATCTATTTTAGCATCACTTTCGTGTCGATTACAACTGAACGTGACTCGTTCTAACTATTATTAAAGTACGCTTCCTGTTTCTTTGCTTGAGATATAAATGGTTCAAATGGCTCTAAGCACTATGGGACTTAAAATCTGGCGTTATCAGTTCCCTAGACATAGATCTACTTAAGCCTAACTAACCTCAGGACACCACACACGTCCGTGCCCGAGGCAGGATTCGAACCTGCGACCGTAGCAGCAGCGCCGTTCGCGACTGAAGCGCCTAGAACCGCTCGGTTGAGCAATAGGAATAATAGGAACACGGTATCATTTTATACATAGGAGTGCGTTTGTTGAGCCTCAAGGATATTACGAGCCTGTAAAGTGAACTCAATAATGCACTTCAAAATGCGAGATAAGAAGGTATTCGAGTAAGGAACCTCACAGCTATTTCTGCACCAGCCATACTGAGTCCGCACGCACCGGCGAACCTACAACATTGTCACATTCCACGCTCAACTGTACTTCACTGTTAACCACTTTGTTTTTCTGATCCGGGTGGAGAATACTATCCATGAATACAATGATGCTTATGCTACTCAAAAATATTAAATTTAATGTACAGACATTTCTGCATATAAATCCAACCAAGCAGATTAAGATAAAATGTAAGAAGTAGCTGTAAGTTGGTTGAATAAGATAATGTGTATGGAACGTATTACAAACATACATTAAGTAGTCAGTGAAACGCAGTTCAGGGCACAGTGAAATATCTCTTACCAAGGACGCTCGATAAGGGTAACCACAGCCTCTGTACAACCAAACTTTTGGTTTGGAAGACGGAAAGGGTATTGTGGCAGTTGGTTCCCCACTTTCCTGTCATAGTCTTTTTAAGACTATTAGGCTGTTTTGAGCTCTCGCATAACCAGTTTTCCGTTGGTTTTAATGACTGTTTCATTTGGAAACCTTCGTTCGTTTGTGTCATCCATTAGCTGTGCCAGCCTGAAACTGTACCTACATATTATTCCAGACAGTGATAAACAGCGGACGAGATGTGGCACATCGTGGGAGAATTCTTGCATACCCCTAGACTGAAGTGTGCTCTCATTTGGAGACCTGTCCTGGATCCGATTATTAACGGATGCTTATCGCGACCGTACGGGTAAGATAATGAGGGTCAATCGGAAACTGTCGGTTTGGTGCGCCTAACTTCAAAATGCGGCGCACCTGAAGCGGAACGGCCGCCGTGAAACACGTGGAATAGCAGCGGGCAACTGCTTTCTCACTCGCCACAACGGAATGGCAGGCAACAGCGACTTAGTCACACATCGCGTGGCCACACGCAGCAGCGCCACGCAGATTGGCAACCATAGTTTCGCCTGCTGTGTTCGGATGCAGGCTGAGTTGGCATCCCTTCGCTCCCAGCTTCAGGCAGTGTTGGCTTCGGTCACACAGCTTGAGGCTGTTGCCAATGGGCATCACTGTGGGGGTCGGGATGGGGGTTTGTCGGGGACGGCCAGCTCGTCCCACGCATCCCCTGATCGGACTACGACTGTGGTTGCCCGGGATACTGCCCGCATTGAGGCTGATCCCTCACCTGTGGTAGAGCGGGAGGTCGTTTCAAGGTGTGGCAGGGGGCGAAAGACATTCCGGAGGGCTGAACGGAAAGCCTCTCCAGTTTGTCTGACGAACCGGTTTCAGGCTCTGTCTCAGGCTGATACTGATCTTCGGCCTGACATGGCTGCTTGTCCTGTTCCAGAGGTTGCCCCTCAGTCAGCAAGATCCGGGCAGTTGCAGAGGGTGGGCTTACTGGTAGTTGGGAGCTCCAATGTCAGGCGCGTAATGGGGCCCCTTAGGGAAATGGCAGCAAGAGAGGGGAAGAAAACCAATGTGCACTCCGTGTGCATACCGGGGGGAGTCATTCCAGATGTGGAAAGGGTCCTTCCGGATGCCATGAAGGGTACAGGGTGCACCCATCTGCAGGTGGTCGCTCATGTCGGCACCAATGATGTGTGTCGCTATGGATCAGAGGAAATCCTCTCTGGCTTCCGGCGGCTATCTGATTTGGTGAAGACTGCCAGTCTCGCTAGCGGGATGAAAGCAGAGCTCACCATCTGCAGCATCGTCGACAGGACTGACTGCGGACCTTTGGTACAGAGCCGAGTGAAAGGGGCTGAATCAGAGGCTGAGACGGTTCTGCGACCGTGTGGGCTGCAGATTCCTTGACTTGCGCCATAGGGTGGTGGGGTTTCGGGTTCCGCTGGATAG
The DNA here is from genome assembly GCF_021461395.2 of Schistocerca americana. Lineage (NCBI taxonomy): Eukaryota > Metazoa > Arthropoda > Insecta > Orthoptera > Acrididae > Schistocerca > Schistocerca americana. The sequence continues at coordinate 132,235,875 of NC_060122.1, read as the reverse complement.
GTCAGGAGTCCACTACACGCAACAAGCGGCTACACGGGTAGCAGGGGTTGTGTGGCGTGGGCTGGGCGGTGTTTTAGGTTAGATGGCCTTGGGCAAGTACAGAAAGGGCAACAGCCTCAACGGGTGCGGGGGAAAGTCAGGACATGCGGGGACCAAGCAGCAATCGGTATTGTAATTGTCAACTGTCGAAGCTGCGTTGGTAAAGTACCGGAACTTCAAGCGCTGATAGAAAGCACCGAAGCTGAAATCGTTATAGGTACAGAAAGCTGGCTTAAGCCAGAGATAAATTCTGCTGAAATTTTTACAAAGGTACAGACGGTGTTTAGGAAGGATAGATTGCATGCAACCGGTGGTGGAGTGTTCATCGCTGTTAGTAGTAGTTTATCCTGTAGTGAAGTAGAAGTGGATAGTTCCTGTGAATTATTATGGGTGGAGGTTACACTAAACAACCGAACTAGGTTAATAATTGGCTCCTTTTACCGACCTCCCGACTCAGCAGCATTAGTGGCAGAACAACTGAGAGAAAATTTGGAATACATTTCACATAAATTTTCTCAGCATGTTATAGTCTTAGGTGGAGATTTCAATTTACCAGATATAGACTGGGACACTCAGATGTTTAGGACGGGTGGTAGGGACAGAGCATCGAGTGACATTATACTGAGTGCACTATCCGAAAATTACCTCGAGCAATTAAACAGAGAACCGACTCGTGGAGATAACATATTGGACCTACTGATAACAAACAGACCCGAACTTTTCGAATCTGTATGTACAGAACAGGGAATCAGTGATCATAAGGCCGTTGCAGCATCCCTGAATATGGAAGTTAATAGGAATATAAAAAAAGGGAGGAAGGTTTATCTGTTTAGCAAGAGTAATAGAAGGCAGATTTCAGACTACCTAACAGATCAAAACGAAAATTTCTGTTCCGACACTGACAATGTTGAGTGTTTATGGAAAAAGTTCAAGGCAATCGTAAAATGCGTTTTAGACAGGTACGTGCCGAGTAAAACTGTGAGGGACGGGAAAAACCCACCGTGGTACAACAACAAAGTTAGGAAACTACTGCGAAAGCAAAGAGAGCTCCACTCCAAGTTTAAACGCAGCCAAAACCTCTCAGACAAACAGAAGCTAAACGATGTCAAAGTTAGCGTAAGGAGGGCTATGCGTGAAGCGTTCATTGAATTCGAAAGTAAAATTCTATGTACCGACTTGACAGAAAATCCTAGGAAGTTCTGGTCTTACGTTAAATCAGTAAGTGGCTCGAAACAGCATATCCAGACACTACGGGATGATGATGGCATTGAAACAGAGGATGACACGCGTAAAGCTGAAATACTAAACACCTTTTTCCAAAGCTGTTTCACAGAGGAAGACCGCACTGCAGTTGCTTCTCTAAATCCTCGCACAAACGAAAAAATGGCTGACATCGAAATAAGTGTCCAAGGAATAGAAAAGCAACTGGAATCACTCAATAGAGGAAAGTCCACTGGACCTGACGGGATACCAATTCGATTCTACACAGAGTACGCGAAAGAACTTGCCCCCCTTCTAACAGCCGTGTACCGCAAGTCTCTAGAGGAACGGAGGGTTCCAAATGATTGGAAAAGAGCACAGATAGTCCCAGTCTTCAAGAAGGGTCGTCGAGCAGATGCGCAAAACTATAGACCTATATCTCTTACGTCGATCTCTTGTAGAATTTTAGAACATGTTTTTTGCTCGCGTATCATGTCATTCCTGGAAACCCAGAATCTACTATGTAGGAATCAACATGGATTCCGGAAACAGCGATCGTGTGAGACCCAACTCGCCTTATTTGTTCATGAGACCCAGAAAATATTAGATACAGGCTCCCAGGTAGATGCTATTTTTCTTGACTTCCGGAAGGCGTTCGATACAGTTCCGCACTGTCGCCTGATAAACAAAGTAAGAGCCTACGGAATATCAGACCAGCTGTGTGGCTGGATTGAAGAGTTTTTAGCAAACAGAACACAGCATGTTGTTATCAATGGAGAGACGTCTACAGACGTTAAAGTAACCTCTGGCGTGCCACAGGGGAGTGTTATGGGACCATTGCTTTTCACAATATATATAAATGACTTAGTAGATAGTGTCGGAAGTTCCATGCGGCTTTTCGCGGATGATGCTGTAGTATACAGAGAAGTTGCTGCATTAGAAAATTGTAGCGAAATACAGGAAGATCTGCAGCGGATAGGCACTTGGTGCAGGGAGTGGCAACTGACCCTTAACATAGACAAATGTAATGTGTTGCGAATACATAGAAAGAAGGATCCTTTATTGTATGATTATATGATAGCGGAACAAACACTGGTAGCAGTTACTTCTGTAAAATATCTGGGAGTATGCGTACGGAACGATTTGAAGTGGAATGATCATATAAAACTAATTGTTGGTAAGGCGGGTACCAGGTTGAGATTCATTGGGAGAGTGCTTAGAAAATGTAGTCCATCAACAAAGGAGGTGGCTTACAAAACACTCGTTCGACCTATACTTGAGTATTGCTCATCAGTGTGGGATCCGTACCAGGTCGGGTTGACGGAGGAGATAGAGAAGATCCAAAGAAGAGCGGCGCGTTTCGTCACTGGGTTATTTGGTAACCGTGATAGCGTTACGGAGATGTTTAATAAACTCAAGTGGCAGACTCTGCAAGAGAGGCGCTCTGCATCGCGGTGTAGCTTGCTCGCCAGGTTTCGAGAGGGTGCGTTTCTGGATGAGGTATCGAATATATTGCTTCCCCCTGCTTATACCTCCCGAGGAGATCACGAATGTAAAATTAGAGACATTAGAGCGCGCACGGAGGCTTTCAGACAGTCGTTCTTCCCGCGAACCATACGCGACTGGAACAGGAAAGGGAGGTAATGACAGTGGCACGTAAAGTGCCCTCCGCCACACACCGTTGGGTGGCTTGCGGAGTATCAATGTAGATGTAGATGTAGATGTAGCAGCAGACGACGGCAGAAAACTCGGTGTCAGGTATCTCAGCTAAGTGAACACAGCAGTGCATTTATTTTGTGTTTATAATGTCAGTGTTTTCGTCAGCCAGAGGTCATTATGAAGACAACAGTAGGCCATGGTGATTCAGTGGCTTGGAGGAAGGAAGGTGGCAAATACTGCGAGTTGACGAAACTCATGGGAGACCTCATAACATCGTTTCGGACCCCATTTTGCCGGATGTGGTGCAGCAACTTGACGTGGCTAGGACTCAACAAGTTGCTGAAAGTTTCCTGCGGAAATACTGAGCCACGCTGCCTCTATAGCCATCCATAAAGTTCAGTGGGATTCACGTCGGGTGATATAGGCGGCCAAATCATTCGCTCGAGCTGTCCAGGAGGTTATTCAAACAAATCGAGAGCAACTGTGGCCCGGTGACATGGTGCAATGTCATCCAGAAAAATTCCATCGTCGTGTGGGAACATAAAGTCCATAAATGTCAGCAAATGGTGTCCAAGCGTTCTAACATAACCATTTCCAGTCAGTGGTCGGCTCAGTTGGGCTAGAGCATCCAGTCCATTCCATATAAACACGGCCCACACCATTGTGAAGCCACCACCAGCTAGCACAGTCTTGTGTTGAAAACTTGGGTCCATGGCTCCTAGTGATCTGCGCCACACTCTAAGGCCATCATCAGCTCTTACCGACTGAAATCGAGACTCATCTAACCGGACCACGGTTTTGCAATCGTCTAAGGTCAAAGCGATATGGTCACGTGCGCAGGAGAGGTACTGAAAAGATGTCGTGCTCTTAGCAAAGGCAGTCGCGTCGGTCGTCTGCTACCATAGGGCATTAACGCCAAATATCAGCGCACTGTCTTAACAGCTATGTTCGTCGTAAGTCGTACAATGATTTCTGCGATTATTTCATGTAGTGTTGCTTGTCTGTTGGTACTGACAAGTCAACGCAAACGCCAATGCCTCTTGGTCGTGAAGTGAAGGCCGCCTGCCACTGCGTTGTCCGTGGTGAGAGATAATACCTGAAATACACTACTCTCGGCACGCTCTTGACACTGCGCTGTGACATTTCGGAAATGGCACGTCCCATGTATCTAGCTCCATCATTACGATTTGAAAGTCTGTGAATACCCGTCGTACGGCCATTAAAACATTACATGAGTATTTCCTATATAGTCCCATGTACTTTGTGTCACGTGAGTGTAGGGGAGTCGAAACCAGTAGTGACCCATGACGTCATATCAACTTCAGATTTTCTTTTTATAGTTGTCATTCATTTCCAAATTTTATTGATTATTTACACAGTACGGAATTTAAATGAGTGCAGCATTTAATAGGTAATGAGTTTTAATGAGATAGATAGAAATATGTTCGACATAACAAATCACCTTTTAGCATTATGCATGATTTGTTTTCTCTTTGTAAGAACAAAAACTTGCGTGTTGCTCGAGTGCGCGATCAAGTAGTCGTCGAGTGCGGATCTGCTGTAACTTTCATGAATGAGCATAGAATTATTAATTTACAGCCAGAAGAAGATTTAAAAATTATTCTAGTTAACCACGGCCCGACTTTCGTGCAAACAAATCGCGGCATTTAACATACGCGGCTCGATATCGGGCGTTATCGTCGTGTGTGTGATTCAGTAACATTAACCGCAATTTACGGACATTAGCTTGATAATAACTGTCAAAGACTTATATGAGCGGCATAATAATCTTCTTGATGCTTAAAGCAATCGAGAAGCGATTTACTGTCGGGACACGACAAATATTAATCATTGCGTAGTCAGCTTGTTGATACGTTGCTTATCAACTCATAAACGGACAGTGATAGAATGATTGAAACGACCTTTTAGGTATTAATGACCACTACACACACATCAGAAACTAATTACTCTATAGTGAGTGACTTTTGGATTAGATGAGTTTTTTTTTTATTTCAGGTAATTGGTATTAATAAACTTCTTTCGAGGTTGAAACTTCATCAGTGGTGTCGCGCTCATTCAGATTAGTAGAAGGATAGATAGTACCAGCTACGCTACTATTTATAGTCTTAAAAGAAAATACAACACATACCTGTTTTTCTTTTGAGAAATGCTCATATTTCAGCCGTCAGTGGTCTCAAACCAGAGGCACGAGTGATGCTCTCTCACAACACTACGATATCGTGAACCACCACACACATGTGGCCCCTTCCCACTATATTTCTGCATTGAAACCCCTGACATATAGTCGCGGTATGAAGAAGGAAGAAAAGCGAAAGAAACGGAGCAAAGAGAGAAGGGGAGGTCAAACCATAATCATGTCGGAAAGCTTTTAACATGCATCATCTGACTATACATAACAGCTCCGCCACAGCACTGTCATCTTATACAATTCCGAGTTAATGTTGGGGCTTTTCTTCCCCCGGAATTTTTATTTTAGTGCTTATCCGTACTGGTGGATGGTTTCAATATGCTCTGTGTTTTTATGAAACAAGGGACCGATGACCTTTGCAGTTTGGTCCCTTTAATCCTTAAACCAACCAACCAACAAGTACCACCATAACAGATTTCTTTGTTTCGTGCATTGATACTTTCATCATTGGGATGAGGAATGAAATCATAGAGAAATTTGTTGGATTAGATAAAATTAGATTACTTTTTGTTGATCCAAATAAGACTGTGGAACTTCTTTATTGTCCGCCGGACTAAGTTGCCGTCTGAACATTGTGAAGGAGAAATGAGCACAAGTACCGGTTTGCTGTTGCTTGTTACTGACTTTGGTGTTGGATATATATGCCATTTTTGTGTTCTGGTTTAGGGATCATACAGCTTAAGCAAATTAAGTTAGCTATCCCGAGGGTGCGTAACAAGGCACGGGGCACAGCCGGAGAGTAGAGGCCCGTGGGCGTCTGGCGCTGATGGAGGAGGCTCGAATGCCGTCGTTGCACCAGCGCGGGCCCGTTTTGTACGCAGTATACACTCGGAAGTTGTCTCGGAGACATTATTTTTTTAATTCTATTGATTTAGATGTTTTAAAAGAAAACGGACAGAAGGTTGTGGTTATGTACAGTCTTTTTTATGATTCAGATATCGTTTACTGTTACTCCCGTTCTACAGTAAGTAGTTATGCATGTTCAAATCTGTGCCTTTTGGTGGAAATGTACTGCATTATCGGTGAGTCAGGGACCATTTTACGAAGCTGTGAAGGGAGACGGGAAATTATTAAGGTCATTCTCTTTTGTGGCTCAGTCATCTATTTCACAGAAAAACAGAAGCTAATGGTGTGAAATTACGCGAGAGATGATTGCTCTCCCCAAAACAGCGAAGTTTAAGCATGACGTTTTGAAGTGCATGTAAATCATGTCGACCATTCGCTACAGCTCTTGTGACATAGAGAGAGAGAGAGAAGGAGGGAGATAGATAGAGAGAGAAGTATGATGGTAAACAGGTTACAAAGAGTTTTCCTGTGTTTCGTTGCCCTCTCGTACGTTACAGATGTACTTTTCCTCCCTCCCATGCATTAAAACGATCCAACACCAATGATTAATGACATCTTAGCCGTACAACAATCACTGACACGTGACACAAGTTGCTCATGTCCGTGACAGGACTGAGACCCAACGTGTCACAAGAAATTTGCGTCGTAGGTGAATCAGCACCCATCCTATTTTGTGTGATTTGATGTGTTTTGGCAGTAATTTTCGAACAAATTCAGGAGATATCCAAAGCAAATTTGTTTCCACAACTAATTCACGTGCACGAATTTTGCAGTGAGGAACTTAGCCAACTAAATCATTTGTGTTGGTTCTCACCAAAATTTCCTACTTGAAGAGACAATTGTCTGGACAGATGCCGTGGAGATTATTTCAGAATCACACACAGACATAGTTATAATCTAAGATTCTACATAGAATCTAGATGCAGTGGTTCACAGTCTGTAACTACGTACCATAGGACAAGACAGGCCTCGTTGGGCATATAATGGAAGTAACAATTGGAGAAGGAGTCAAAATTTATTTGATGGCATGCCAACAATTTTCAGACAGGCGACTACAACCAAAACAGTGAAATGCTTGGTCTTGAAGAGCAGAGACAGTGTCAATTTCTGATGATGATGATGCTAATACTTGTGGGGCGCTCAACCGCGCTGTTTTCAGCGCCCAAACAAAGTTCCAATCTTTACACATTCCATACTCGCCATTGTCATGAACGATGATGACACGATGTGGATAACACAAACACCCAGTTCCCGAGCGGAGAAAATACTCGACCCGGCTGGGAATCGAACCCAGGACGTGTTTGGGGGCAACCCAGTCAGGGTTGCTGTCCAGCGAGTGCAGCAAGGTACAAATTAGCTGCTGTTTTGGTGTGGCATTATTTGGGGCCGACGTACGCCGCTGGTGGTCATGGTAGGCGTCGTAACGGCTGTACGATACGTGAATTCCATCCTCCGACCGATAGTGCAACCATATCGGCAGCATATTGGCGAGGCATTCTTCATGTAAAACAATTCGGGCCCCCATCGTACACATCTTGTGAATGCATGGGATAGATTGAAAAGAGCTGTTTATGGACGACGTGGCATCAACTTTGCAAAATACAAAGTTAAGCCACAATCTGCTAAATCTGAGCTCACTGTCCCAATCCCAACCAAACCCCCGTTCACCACATATTCCTCCATCCAATTTCCACCGTCGAAGAAATTATTAAACTCATGAAAATCGTCCTCCAAAACATCCACCCAGTCCCACGACACTCCTTGCTGCCCACTTTATCTTTCATCCCAACTCCCGGGCTACCTACTCCCATAACAAGGTCCACTTCATCTTCACCTGCCTCGACACACTTGTCTAAACTTCTTCCAGTCCTCAGCTACAAAAACGAATCTTACCCCTTAGAATTGTGCTACAACAGTACAAAATCCTGTACTAGTACAACAGTTCCTTTCCTACCTTTAGATACCTTTAAATCCATAACCTACTTCAACACAGCATCCATACCTTTATTCTTAATGAAACATTCCTTCAAACCTATCACACTATCTAAACCTTTCCCTATACCCTCCACCACAAAGACAACCCCCTCGTCTGGGCATTGCATTTGGCCAACAGCGGCGAAAGCCTGCATTCCTTTTTAACACAATTTTTCGTTCTAGCACTCTGTTCTTGGCCTTCCACTCTTATTGTTCGCTCTTCGTTCCTCTTACATACTGTACATTACCCGACTCTCCCTACAGCTTACCTCTTTCCTTTACAGAATTTCGAACATCTTATACCATTTGACAATGTGGAACACTTCTTAAACGTCAAAAAATCCTTTGAAAGTGTCTTGATTTTTCTTCAGCCTTGTTTGACTTTATCAGCCGCAACGTCATAATTGTCTCTCTGCTGACTTTGCCTTCACTTAAGCCAAACTGATCGTCATCTAAAACATTACAAATATTCTTTTCTGTTCTTCTATATATTAATCTTGTCAGCTACTTGGATACATGAGCTTTTATTCTGATTGTGCAATAATTCTCGCAGTCGTCGGCTCTTGCAATATTCGGGATTGTGTGGATAACATTTTTTTCAAGTCAGATGGTATATCGCTAGTCTCACAACATCTACGCACGAACATGAATAGTCGTTCCATTGCCACTTCCCCGAAATATTTTAGAAATTCTGATTGAATGTTATCTCTCCGTTCCACCTTATTCGATCTTACGTTTTCCAAAGCTCTTTTGAACTCTGATTCTAATACTGCATCACTATCTCTTCTATATCGACTCCTGCTTTTTCTTCGATCATGTTGTCAGACAAGTCTTCCCCTTTATAGACGCCTTCAGTGTACTAGTTCCACCTATCTGCTCTCTCCTCTGCATTTCATCTCTACCTTATACAACGATCCCTTCAAATCAACTTCAATCAGTTTACATCCTGGTGTAACCAACGGCTGCTCAAGATCAACTCCTCCAAACCGCATTCATTAGTTACAGGACGAACCATCCGCACTCTTAACGTTAATTTCACCGAAGGTTGTTTTGACTTATCTACATGCTGAGTTAGTCTTTCCGACAATCATTTCTTTTTTGATTTCTCCACATTTGTCATGCAGCTCTTTCGCCTTAGCATTCTTGCAATTCCTGTTTATTTCATTCCTAAGTGATTTGTGTTTCAGTATTCCAAGACTTCCCTGAACATTTTGTACTTCTTTCTTGCATCGATCAACTGAAGTATTGCTCCTGTTACCCATGGTTTCTTCGTACCTGTGATTTTCCTTCAATCTTCTGTGAATTCCCTTTTTAGAGATTTCCATTCCTCAACTGAACTGCCTACTCAACTAATTCTTATCGCATTATGTATAGCTTCAGAGAATTTGAAGTGTACCTCTTTATTCCTTTGTAATTCTGTGTCCTAGTTCTTTATGTATTCATTCTTCCTGACAAATCTCTAAAACTTCAACCTGTTCTTCATCACTATTAAATTATGATCTAAATACATACCCGGTCTTGGGTATGCCTTACAGTTCAGTATCGCATTTCGGAAACTCTGCCTACCATGGTGTAATCTAACTCAAATCTTACCGGCCTCTTCCAAGTATACCTCCTACTCTATGATTCTTGAACAGCCTATTCGATATTATTATTTGAAACTAATTTCAGAACTGAATTAGTCTTTCTCCTCTCTCATTCCTAATATCAAGCCCCTATCTTCCCATAAGCCTTTAGCTAACCTCTTCCCATTCTACCGCTTTCCAATCCCTCCTGGATATTAGATTTTCATCTCCCTTTACATAATGCATTTTCCGTTCAGTATCCTCAACCACTGTCGGTATCTTTTCATCTTTGTCTTGAGACGTCGGCATGTATACCTGAACTATCGTTGTCAGTATTGATTTGCTGTCGATACTGATGAGAACAATCTTATCACTGACCTGCACACAATAACACACTCCCTGCCGTACCTTCGTATTCATAACCAACCCTAGTCCCGTTATACCGTCATCTGACTAGAATCCCTGGTCTTCATTCCACTTCACTTCACTAACCCCACTATATCTAGATTGAGTCTCGGCATTTCTCTTTTCCGGTTTTCAAGTTTCCTTACTACGTTGAAACTTCTGTCATTCCACGTTCCGACTCGTAGAACGTTATTCTTTCGTTGGATATTCATCTTTTTTTCATCTTGTATGTGTTTCAAGCTCTAGAGACACACTTCCAGTTAACTATGTCAGACTTATTGCATCCTTCCTATCTACTCGCCCTTCCATTGTCACTATTAAAAAAGCCAATTAACGTACCTTATATACCACTGCAATTGTGCCCCAACACTTTGTCCCTTCTCCTATCTTTTATCTCCTCTGCAATGTCGACATGTTCAAACCACCATTTACCGGTCCATCTCCTTCGGTATGCTGATGACACCGGTTTTATCTATCTCTACCCTACACTCCAGGAATCCTAACGATCCCTCCAAATCAGCTTCAATCAGTTTAGATCGTGGTGTCACCAATGGCTGCTCAAGATCAACGCCTTCAAATCGCATTCATTAATTACAGAACGAACCACCCGCACTTTTAGGCTCCATGACTTCTATCTTACCATTTATGACTATCCTATCACGAATACACTAAGACTCGTCCAGCAAGAAACGTTGATACCTACCCTATAGGAAGCCCACAATAGACTAAAACTATGGTCAGGCTAAAGTTTGGGAATATACTTTTGCACCATTTTCCACACTTGTCCCAAACTTTTTAACATAATTACCAACCAAAACGATGCTGTTCAAACATGGAGGAGATACAGAGAGACAGGAACTGTCGATGACATGCCTCGCTCAGGCCGCTCAAGGGCTACTACTGCAGTGGATGACCGTACCTGCGGATTATATCTCAGAGGAACCCTGACAGCAACGCCGCAATGTTGAATAATGCTTTTCGTGCAGTCACTCCCTAAGTTCATGGCGTAGTCCATCTTTGCAACCACACACCATGTAGCTCTGTACAGATGGGTCCAACAATATGCCGAATGCACCGCTAAGGATTGGCATCACGTTCCCTTCCCAGAAGAGTGTCCCATATGCTATCAACCAGACAATCGTCGGAGACGTGTTTGGAGACAACCCGGTCAGGCGAACGCGTTAGGAACACTGCCCAGCGAGTGCTGCGAGGTGGAGGTTCCGTGCCCTACTGTTATGGGGTGGCATTATGTGGGGTCGATGTATGCTGCTGGTGGTCCTGGAAGGCGCCATAACGGCTGTACGGTATGGGAATGCCATCCTTCGACCGATAGTGCAACCATATCGGCAGCATATTGGTGAGTCATTCGTCTTCATGGACGACAATTTGCGCCCCCATCGTGCACACCTTGAGAATGACATCCTTCACGATACCGACATTGCTCGACTAGAGTGGCTAGCATGTTCCATAGTCATGAACGCTGTCTAACATGCCTGGGATAGATTGAGAAGGGCTGTTTATAAACGACGTGCCCCAACAACCACTCTGAGGGATCTACGCCGAATCGCCAGTGAGGAGTGTGACAATCTGGACCAACAGTGCCCTGATGCACTTGTGGTTAGTATGCAACGACGAACAGAGCCATGCATCTATGTAAGAGGACGTGCTGCTGGGTATTAGAGTTACCGGTGTCTACAGCAATCTGGACCACCACATCTGATGGTCTCGCTATGTGGTGGTACAACATGCAATGAGCGGTTTTCAAGAGCAATAAAAAGGGCAGAAATGATGTTTATGTTGATCTCTGTTCCGATTATCGGTTCCAGAACTCTCGGAACCGAGGTGATGCAAAACATGTGTGTACACGTTGTGAATAAAATATGACGCACCGTGGAAGGCTTACCCGAAACAGACGGAAACCGGCAGTTGTGATGTACATGTACAGACACACAAATCCTTACAATTCCAGAAAAAGTGGACTATTTATTCAAGAGAAAGAGCGTCACAAATTTAGCAAGATAAAAAAGTGTTGTGTTATCTGATCCTTATGCAGGCAACTATTCGGCTTGATATTAGTTGACAGAGTCGTTTGCCATAAAGAGCTACGAAACTGAACGTAGAATATTCTCGACCTGATAACAATATAAACGGATAACAAGAAATAGGACATGCTATGAAAAGAAATGGTTCTCAGACCATCACTCCTTGTTATCGAGCTGTAAGGAGGGCGACATTCAGGTGGTATCACGCCATAGTCTGGGGTTCTCCAGATATGTAACAACAGGGCAGGGATGTGCCTTGAGACGCGCCAGATGGTGTTGGGGGAGCAACCTCACGGTCGCCCGCCATACAGGCCGACAACCAGCAATGTTGGCCTGGGGTGCCACCTCTTTTCATATCAGGATACCTTTGATTGTCATCTGCGGCACCCTCTGAGCACAGTGGCACATCGATTATATTCTACACCCCATTTTGTAACCCCGTGATGACAAACCATCCTGGGCCCTCACTGAGTGTAATAATGCCCAACTGGATAACAAGTATTTTTGCAGCTAGTCTTTGTGCCTGCTCAACCCTACGTTGGCCAGTAAGCTCGCCATATCTCTCCCCAACTGAGAGCGTTTGGAAAAAGTCACGAGTGTCCTCAAACCAGCTTGGGGTTTTGATAATCCAGCTCTCCAGCTAAGTAGAATGTTGCACGACAGATATCTGTCAGAAGTACGTCCAGAAACTCGATCAACCAGTGCCAATAAAGCCGAATAACTGCCTGCATGAGGGCCAGAGGTGGACCAACACATTGTTGAGTCCCTCAATTTGTGAACCTCTATCTCTTTAATATGTCATCCAATTATTCTATAAATTTAATCATTTGTATGTCTGCGCATGTAGACCACTTCTACTTATTTCCATCCCATCCAACCCATCACGCCTCTATGGCGTTAGTTGGGTGGGATGGCTGAGTTGCAGCATGCTGTTGGATATGATCATCCCCGACTCAGTGATACCATGTTGCTTCAACTGAGTTGAACTGCATTGTCAGTAAATGATAATCCACAGTCTGGATGGGCCGCTATCCTGCCGCTTTCGAATTCAGACACCTACCGGCAGTCGTTTCTCATCCTTGTACGAGGCATAACATGATGTTCTAAAACTAAATGCACTCAGCTGTGATTTTTGAACGAGAAAGTCTCATTGTGTGCTGAATATTGACGGCGTTATTCCCATATGCTTTATGCACTTGTGCTGAAATTGTAGTCATTTGCTTTTACAAACATTGCAGTTTAACCCCCATTGCACTCCACCTTCATGGTGTCGAAGTTTTAATGACTAAATGACTAATAGAGAATGAGACGTTTCATACAAAACTTCATCTGAAAAATGAACGTTTTTAATGACATCGTTGGAAAGCATGGATATGTCGTTGAACATAGAAGGGGTGGTGGAAAAATATGTGAAATACTTTCAAAACAACTAGTCCAAAAATGTAAAATGAAAAGATCTAGTCGTAACTTTGGGAATAGAGGTGTCTGCAGTACCTGAAATGACGAATCTGAGGAGTAGGATGTTGTAGGTCGACAAGAAGGAGATGAAGTTAGAGACGACCCTCAGATCGAAAGTGAACACGCCCGGCAGCCTGCTCGTGGAACGACAAGAGGTCACCAGCAGCGCCAGCAGACGCACCTCTGGGTGCGTCGTGCCGACCCACGTCCGCCCTCTCAGTAGTAGCTGGGAACACAGGCTCACTGTTTGCCCTGTCTGTGACGATACCAAGTGCGTAGGTACCAATAACAACGCCAGAATGCTTAAGCATATCATCAGCATGAACAAAACCCGTTATGCATAGTCAGCATAACCAATGCATTTCTCCCTTGGTGGAAAGTAGTAAATCGTTCCCATTGTACAGAACAATATATTTGCCAGGGTTAGTATAAGAAATTCTCGTAAACAGATGTTACCGCCACTGATACCACACACACAGTGATGTTTATGCTATAGTTAGTGATCCCACTGAGAATGGCGGAAAATTAGAGAAAACTCCTGGGGCTGAACATCCATCTCGTTTCATTTGTCCACAATGAATGACACTCTGCTCGCCTAATATGCTGACTCAGATCAAATTTAGTAACGACGAACTGTAGTCAGCTGTAGACATGCAAATTTCACAATTGCCACTACACTAATTCTAAAAGGGTTAAATGCGAATAACGTTGGAAACATGTTACTTATGCCAATAACTACACCTAATATGACACTGAAGAACAACCAATAAATCTCGAGTAATGAGAAAATCTGACATCTCACAAATTTTTCTGGTGGAGTTGTTATATTTCCTACATTGTTGGCCAAAGATCAGTCAATTGACACTAACAAAGAAATACTTTATAATTAAGTTCTGTCGAATCATGGTTATCTATACCGATGATCGAAATTTCATTTAAAACCTCAAAGGTATATTTCAACAGTAAACATACTAATTTTTAAAAATGTAGGTTTTTATGTAAATAAAAGTAGAAAAAAACATTCCATAGTATTTCAAGACTTAGAGAACTACTGTAAAGAAAAACGTGGATTGAGTTATTATGATTTAGAAAATGAATTAAAAGAAAAAGTTACTCAAATATAACTAGACCAGATCTCTTGCAGTTATAGATTATTTCAATAACAAAGAAAAGAATGACAAGGAAGTGAGATAAATCTAGAAAGGGACCTCAAATGCTCTTTAAAAACAGAAATTTAACTAAAATTTTCTAAACTTAATAAAGAATAATTATTAGATTTTATCGCAAATGTTGCGGTCAGTATTAATAACAATGATAGTGAACTGCATAAAAAATATTTAAAGGTACTTTATAAAATCTGTAACGTGAAAAATTAAAAAAAATTATTCTAAATATAATAAACAACAACTACTCGATCTCAGGAATAGCTTATTGAAAGATCTGAGGGTAATTAATAACAACTGTAATTGAAAAACTTAAAGTGTGAATAAAGATCAAGAAATGAAACAAAATTCTTATGATGAAAATTTTTTAAGTGCCTTAATGAATGAGCAGAACAGCTTGTTTCTTCTATAGACAAAGTAAACGGCTTGTCTGGCACCAAAGTACCATAGACAACCTTAGCTAGTAGACCTGCACTCTCCGCTATACTCCACATCTTCCGAGCCACGATGTTTGCATCGGGGAAAGCTTCCAGGCCACCATAACAATATTAAACCAAAAGAAATTTTTAATCAGAACCAAGATGAAGTAATCAGTAAGTTAAAGAATATTTTAATACAGAAAAGATCGATTAAAGTTAATATGAAGCAATATTCCTGTTTTAGAGACAAGGTGTAATACAAGAATTTTATTTTCAAACAAGTATCAGAATTTTAATAATAGCAATTAATTTAGAATATAATTAACAAAGATCAATGAATAAACTACTAACTGAAATGGATGAAATCCAAGGGCAATATTTGGTTCTTCTTTATTTTCTATCAGTAAATTGAAACTAAGTGCTAATAGACACAATCAAACTCCAGTTCCTCATATTACACCCCAAATCAAATTAAAGACAAGAAGCTGTAGTTACTGTTACAACTACCAATCAAAAATATTTCCCTCGATCAAGAGAATCATTTTCACATCCAGTTAATCATTGTAGAGAAAGAAACAGTAACTATAAAAACGTTGGAGTAATTTTATGTTCAGTTAAGAGGTATTCCAAAATTTCAAAAGAACTGAAATATTTCCGTTAATGTTTACATTTATGATGGAAACTTTATTGTATATCCATTTTGCCACATAACAAAATGAAAACCATTTGATTATCCTTTTATTCAAAAATAAAATAATTCTCATTATTGTTGGATAAAAAGTTTATCTAGATTAATCAGTTCCTAATCAATGAAAAATTGACATAAAATTTATACTTATGATAGGTATTTAATATATTTTTAATCATAAAAAAAATTAGAAAATTACCAAAAATATTGTAAGGAACATAAAGTAGTAAAAATAAATGTGCCTTCAGAATCTCAAAAAATTAAATTTGAAAATTGCAATCATTTATTAGGGTACCTATTGCTGTTAAGGTAATTTTGAATGTCTTTTAAAAGAAGCTAATACTTTTCAATCATGAAAACACTTATATTAATAAAAATAAAAACATATACCATTTTGATTTAGTTATTTGGTCATCTATTCTAAAGGTGACTATAAACCACCTGTTCCATATAATGGTAAGAGTCTGTAAAAAAATTCGTAAAATTCGTAAAAGAAGAATATCGAGAAATTGCAGAAATATGTAAACGAAATGTATTAATGAAAATGACTAAAGAAGACAGAATAAACGTTAAAAATTGTGAAACCTGTAAGGGCACATTATCCTTATCGATCTTTGGAAGACCATATAACCTCAGTGTAACAGAACTGTGAGGTCTCAATCTTTTCACAACTTCTTGCGGCAGAGAAGAGGAGTTTAGCAACTCTGACGTTTTCCTTTCTACTTTCCGAGTAGGGTCCTTATCAAGCTTCCTGTACGTTGTCTCATTCAGCAAACTATATATCTTCTGATCATACATGTCACGTGGCAACAGCACAGTGGCATTCCCCTTTATCCGCCGGAAGGACCACCGTCTGAGGATCTTCCCGTAACTTGCGCAGCGCAGCCCTTTCCATTGAAGAAATGTTGCTCCTCTGAGGCCGAGTTCTCGTAAGGGTGCGACGTTTCCCGCCTGATTTCTTCTGCTGCTTCACTGGATAAAGGCCAGACAGCTTCTTCAACAGCACTAATAAAATGTGTTAAAGGTAAGGTCCTAGGTGTCGATGCGAAGTTCAGACTTTTCCCAAGTACAGACAGTGTCACGTTGTGTAAATCCTTATCCGTGAAATTTGTGAAGGAATCCGTCGAAATACGTTTGGCGGAAAATCTCATTAATCGTGATGGCGGCTTTCTATTGAATAAGGCCTGGGACCCGTTGATTTCTTTAATATCAACCAAAAGAAAACTTTTTATGGCTTCTGACATGTCGAGCGACAAGTAATTTTAATTTTAATATTGATATTTTGCATTTTATTGTCTTGGACACGTCTGCGTGCATGTTTTACTTTTTTAACGCATTCGTTTGCGCTCCATAGATGAAGTAAAATTGTAGAGGGCCTTGGAATCGATAGGTGGCGCGCATGCTACGGTAACTTGCGCATGCGCGCCTGCGGCACTTTTACGTATAAATAGAACGACTTGCACTAGCAATCTCCAGTGTCAAACACTCGCCTGAAGATGGCTGTAAGGTTGTCAGCCGAAATACCGTGGAAAGAAGTCGATGAGATCCGGCTGCAATCCCGAAATCTTGTGGAATATTCGACACGCCGGGAAAACTTCAAGAGTCACAATAAAAAAATATATTTCTTTTGTTAAAACAGTTAAGGATGGAAGTACTTTGAAGTTCTTGGATAGTTTTAAATGTATGACCTCAAGTGTTCATATGTCATATACAAATCTTACAACAGAACCATTTAAATGAATGTCACAATAGTTCAAATGTGGACACATGATATGTAATGACTAAAAAAGGTATTTATCCTGATGACTATATGGATTCTGAAGATAAATTAAAAGAAACAAAGTTACCTATCAAAGAATGCGTTTATTCAAGGCCAGTGGGAAAAGCAGACACCAGACTCAGATATATCAGAAGACTCTAAAGGTAACGTAAGTCATCAATGAAAGAAGATTCTTATAGGGTGCTTGTTCGTCTGATTCGTGAGTATTGTTCATTTATGTGGAATCCCTGTCAGGGAGGACTGATAGAGAAGATAGAGAAGATCCAACAAAGAGTGGTGCATTACGTCATTGGATCGTGTAGCTGGAAAGGGAGTGTTATGGAGATCCTAAACAAACTATTCTGGCATGTGGTACTAGTGAGGTGTTATGCATCGTTGAGCGATTTACTCCTGAAATTTCGCAACAGAATTTTTCAGGAGGAGCTATACAACATATAATTGCCCCTCACATGTACCCCGCTTATTGACGACGAGGAGAAAATGTGAGAAATTGGAGCCAGTACAGATGCTTACCGACAATCATTCTTCCCACGCACTATTTGTAAGTGGAATTTCATTGGAGGGATCAGATAGTGGTAGCAGAAGTACCCTCCACCACATACTATTACGTGGCTTGCGAACTATGATGTAGATGTAGACGTAGACTTAATAAATCTAATATTTCTTATGAAGAACATAATTACTTGGAATTGGTTTGGAAACAATGTACCATTAAAAATTTACAAAGTAAATGATTTTATATTAAATCTGATATTGTACAATTGGCAGACATTTTTTAATATTTTAGAGACACTCGCATTAAACCTTAGAAACTTGACTTTGTTTATCTTGGAATGCTACGTTAAAAATAATTGAAATTGAACTAGATTTACTTACCAAATACCATATCATTTTATATACTGATAATGGTATTTTAGGAGGAAGTATTAAAAGATATACCAAATCATGTAACAAATATATGCAAAATTTGGAACCAGAGAAAGAGTCACATACTGCAAATTTGGATGCAAAGACTGAAACAGTTGGCAATGTCTCAAGTTTTACTATAAAAAAAAATTTGAAATGCTAGATACAGAAAATTTTAATACTGATAAAATACAGGATTATAAATTTGGATTTATTTTAGAAGCCACATTATGTGATTTACACAAGTATTTGCCATTTCCTCCCAAAGGAGGAAATAAACTATTAACAATGTTAAATATGAGAGAAAACTATGTTTCAAATTCCAGAAATCGTAACTGGCGTCTAAGTCTTGGATTAAAATAAACAAAAGGCAATAGACCTCATTACTTGAACAAAGAGATTGGTTGCAAAAATACAGGGTGTCCACTGAAACCACCCTGATTTCAAGGACGCTGGAGAGAAAAACCGCAGTAGATACAACATCGCAAAATGCAACATTTCAAAGCATTTCAAAGAATTTATATTACAGTGTCAGAAGTGCCAAGTATCGTCGCCAGTGTGTAGCGTGGTCGCATGAAGAGAAAATGGTGACTCCACAGCAGCACGCGCAAGCAGTAGCGTGGTTTGCGGAAACAGAATCGCCGATTATGGTGCAAAGAAATTATCGTCATGTGTATGAATGTGATTCACTTGATGTGAAAATAGTTAAGGAATGGCATAGAAAGTATCTGGCAACAGGAAGTGTTCTGAAACATTCTGACTGTGCGCATTACGAAATATCAGAAGAGACAGTGGAGGAAATCAGACAAACGTGTCTCAGAAGCCCATGTTAGTCAGTTTGTCAAGCGTCTAGGCAACCTGATGTACCTCGATCAACATGGCTTCTTGTAGTTCACCAGTCTTCGTATGTGTGCTTAGAAAGTGCGAATTCTACAACATCTGACGTCAAACGAGAAACCATGCTCACAACAAATTGCTGTGGATATGGTGCAGCATATTCATATGGATGCTTGCTGCCTGGAAAGATGTTTATTCTGAGATGAGGCAACCTTCCATCCATCAGGATGGGTTAATAGGCATAATGTTCAGATTTGGGGTTCGTAAAATACGTACATTCTCATACAACATGTGCATAATAGCCCTAAACTAAATGTCTGGTGTGGGCTAATGCATGGCAGGATTGTTGGACCGTTCTTCTTTGACAAACAAACAGTGAATGTGTTAGTGTATCTGGACATATGGAGCATTTTGTGTACCCTTATATACAAGACTTGCAACCCAACATCGCTATTTAACAAGATGGTGCTCACAATATCCTGGATAGGAAATATCCCAATCATTGGATCAGATGCGGAGGACCTATTGCCTGACCACTTCATTCACGTGACATTGCGCCACTTCATTTCTTCATGTGGGAATTCATGAAGGACCACGTGTATGCGGCCAAAGTGAACGATATTCCTATGCTGTGACATCATGTCACTAATGCGATTGCAACAATGACAGAGGAAATGTTACAAAGAGGTTGGCTAGAAATTGAATATAGACTCGTTATTCTTCGAGTTACAAATGGCTCACATGTAGAGGTGTATTGTTGATAAATAGATAAATTCCTTGAGATGATCTACATTGTGGTGCATTTTTCGTGGTTGTATCTACTGTGGTTTCTTTTACTGAGTGTTTGAAATCAGGGAGGTTTGAATGGGACAGCCTGTACATTGATTTTAATACAGACATGAGAAAAACATGAAGCCAAAGAATTGGAAAAAAATTATAAACTAATTAATTACTCTGTTTTTGGTACAATGATACAAAATATTAGAATGACACATAATAGTAAGATAATAATAATAATCCACAAAAGTACACAAATTTTTTACCGTATTTTCGGAAAATCTAGTGCCATTTCATATGAGAAAATAGGGAAATTCAATAACCCAATTTACACTGGAAGGACTGTTTCAGGTATTTCAAAAATAAAATGTACAATTTACATCATAATGTAGTGAAACGAAAATATGCTAAAATATTGATTAATGTTATATGGATACAGAATCCTTCATTTATAATACAAAAACCTAGGATATTTATGATGAAATAAAATCAACAACCAACTAATTTGGTGCTAGTTATGATCCAGAGAATAATTTTTATAAGATTGCGCAAGTAAACACGAACGTTTTAGGGAAAATAATTAATGGAAATGGTGGAAAATTTTGTAACAACACTTTGTTTTATGATCAAAAATATGTGTATATCAAGTAGAAGATCAAGAATACATAAATTCTAAAGGCATAAAAAACCACTGCAAAAATAGAAATACTTTTGATATTTTTAAAAATTACTTAAACGATGGAATATAAACAATAAATGAAAATTAATTTAATTACATCTTTAAACATGAATTATATAGAGTTGAATTTGATAAAATTATTTTAGGTTACAGCAATGATGAACAGTTTAAATTACAAGATGGAGCAAATAATTTATCACAATATCAATAAACAATTAAATGGATGTGAATAGTTAATAAACAAATAACTAATCTTCCTACTTGTTTGCATTTTGATTAGTTTTTAATATTTTTCATAATGTAGTAATTTTTGATACTTCTCAAATATATTTTACTAACACGTCTTTGGCAAAAACATTCATTCCCTTGATAATACTAATCTTTATGCTTATGATAGTAGATTGATCATAGTGATATATATATATATATGAAAATATGTAGAAGCATATTTGCTTTTTTTACAACTTTCACATTTAAATGCTTTTTATTCAAGTTATTAATAAGTTTGTTTCTATGGTCTGAGTTATATTCTCTAAAGAGTATTTGTTTCGTTTTAGATTATCAATACAACTGTTTTTATTGGTGAATTCGGTTTTGTAATTTTTATTTAATTGTTAATTTCTTTTTGATGTCTTTCAATGGCCAAAACACTTTATTTGTACTTTCCATCTGTAATAAAATCATGAAGATTAAAAACTAGAATTTACTATACTCTATTGATATATTGGATTCATTTTCAGATCTTAAAAATAACTAACTTCTATAGAAAGAAGTTTAATAATTATCGATAAAAATAACATTCAGAAGTAAAAGGAAAAGACAATATTGAAATACAACCAACCACTTAAAGTGTTTAAAAATACTGATGAAGAAGAAATTGTTAGAAAATTTAAAACCATCCAATTTGGGCAGCCCATAATATAATGAAAAACAGACCAATTTATTAATAAATCTTGTTTATATTGTTTAATATGAAAGTAAAAATCGAAGAAGCCAAACGTTTTCAGCAGTTGGTTATTCATGATGTTTCATCATCATTTCGAAAAAGGTGAATATAAAGCAAGAAATGAAATGAAACATTCCTCAGAAACCAAATAAAATATTTCCAAGATACAAACAAATTGAGTGAAAATGTATAGAAAATTCGAATGAAACAGTTCATACTGCCGTAGATGTATTAAATGAAAAAAAAGAAAAAGAGAAATAGGTATGTTATTACCTCAAATGTTTCTCTAAGCAAACGACCAGACTTTTAAGATCTACTGTTGCTATTTTAGAGTTATGTGATGATAATTTTAATTTTTAACTACTATGTTAATCGAATATGTGCTAAAAACCTTAAAAACTGATATATATTATCAGGAATAGACTTTCAAAGTGTGAAAAATTTTTAAGACCTAATGGTGTTCTTATATCTGTATTTTTATTGAAAAGCCTAAATGAAAGATTTCATATTGTTTATTATCGAAATTTTGTTAATATTTGGTACCATTACTCATGGCAAATATTAGTAGTCAGTCATCACAAATAAAACTGAACTTCCTTATATGTATTCGAAATTGATGCAAAATTCATAAAGATGTGTATAAAGATCTACAACACTAAAGTGATTACAGCCATCTAATTCACTTAATTCGAATTTTAACTTCTCAAATAATTGTGACATAAAGTCACTCTTATTTATGCTTATTTTAATGTCCAAATGCACTCCACTACTTTCATAAAAACAATAAGAATTATAAATAATAATTTACTACCAAACTTGTTTAAGTTTTCAGTAACTAACTCCATTTATATTACAAATTGTAAAATAATTTAATTTTTATGTATCCAGCTGTTGTATGAATTATCAGTTACCAACTATTTAACATATACCTCATTATCCTTTTTTTTAAAACTTTGTCAACAAGATAAACATACAAATAATTAATTTTCAATAGATCATTTCATGAAAATTTCCTTTGACTTCTTATCTATTGAATTTTATTAGATTTTAGGTAATCGGAATTGAATTTTAACATCTTCAGTTCCAAAATTTCCATTGACCAGTTGGCAGTATATCATATCTCGAATATCCTTTAGGTTTATTTATACTTAGTTTATCACCTTTTTTATATTTTTCGTCATTATCTGTAAGCTGATTTCATAAACTGTTTTCAATAAGACTTTTCAATTTTCTTTTTTACATATCTAGGTTTCATTTTTACTTTTGAAAGTTTTCTGTTGTTATATTCATCAATTAGACAATTAACTAAATCGACCAATGTACAATTTCCCTTTAAATGAAATGTTTGCCACATCAACCTTTTCAATGTCCTGTTACATCTTTATTTAATAGCCACTTTTAAAAATTGAATGATTGTTAATGGCACATCTTTTGCCTGTTGTTGCATTTCTTTATTATAAAATTCTTTACTATTATCTATACCTGCATTTGTTGATTTTCACAGCTAAAAATTTTTTTCCAAACAGTCTCACCTATTTTATCTGTAACTGGAATAATCCGAAGCATATTCTGAAAAAAACGTTGATAATGGTTAATAAATATTTACATCCAAAAATCATTTCAATATAACTTTCAAATTACCAGAAACCATTTCAACATCATCAGATTACCATAAATTATCGATAGTAAGATATAATATGGGTCTTCTTTTATAATTTTTTCTCATTGGTTTTGCAATTCATCAATAATTTCTTTGCAAGTATTTAACTGTCTTCGTCCCATTATCTAACATTTTTAGCGAAATTACTGTTTTATGCTTTACAAATTGAATAAAGATGTTCAATTATTTGTTTTAAATTTTTAGTATTACTCTGTGAGGATTGTGTGTTTCAGTAGGGTTTTACACTTTAAAGATTTGTTGTGAGTGTCCATTTACGAAGGAAAAACTTTAATTAAATAAGATCTGTTATTGTTCTATTCTTCAATTTTCATTTTACGTAAAAGTTATTCAGCAAACATCAGTAATTCATCTCAAACAGGTATAGCTTTAACGGATAAATTTAGACGGATTAAATCTTCGTTCTTCATTTCAAGTGATGGACTCAGTTGGATATGAAATTTCCAATGTTTCATCAATGCGTCTTTTATCTTTATTTTATAATTAGTAGAAGACAAATCAGCATCTATATTCCAATTACCTCTTCACCTATCAAAATATCGATAGAATACATTCTTTCTTCTGCTGTTAATTGAAGTTCTATTTCAGCATGCTTTTACAAGCTTTGTCGAATGGATTAATTCCTTTATCACTTCTAGAAAATCTTCCTTCTAACCATCTTCCAGGACCATAGTAACTACAACCAGGAATATGTAATTCAAAAGGCAGTTTGTCATCTAATGTACTATCTTGCCCTTTACCATACTTTTCCTATTTACAAACCTTGTGAGGAAGATTAATCAAAAATCTAATCCAATTTAGAATTCCGTTTGGATTATTAATAATAAATCACTAAATTTATTTATTAACACCTGTGTCATTCAAACTTTCTCACTGTTATAATTTTTATTTCCAGCTAATTCTTCACCATTAATTACCAATATAGTACTCATTAAATCACTGACATCACTCATCGAAACATAATCGATTGATTTTTATGTTTATTTTTTATTTAAGCTTGCACCAACTTTTTCATGAGCACTTGATCTAAATTTATGGAGAATTATTTGGGAAAATAAATATTGAGAACTTCTTTTAACAATTATTTAATTTCATTACCTTTATTTGATTTTATTTTAGTATGATTATTTTCACCATATACTATGCCTGAATTAAACAATATATCAGCATAATTTGATAAATCAATACAACCAAATTTTTCGCTGATACAGATAATTGTAATTTTTAATTAAAAGATTCAGTGGTCAATTAGTTCCTTCACACATTACTTGTTTAATTATTATCACAATAAAGCTGTACTATAGTTCAATTCTTTTATCTTGGCGGCTCGTGCATGCCCACCCAGACACGGAAGATTGCTGCATTGCCAGTTTCACACGACGCACGCGCCAACAGAAGCAGCGCCGTAGTATAGCATAGTTTGCAAGCTTACGTTTAGGGGGGAGCGCGTAGTTCATGAAGTAAAGCCACCACGGCCGCATTAACCCTTTCGCTGCTACAAAGACGTGCTCCTTGCATTTCGCGATGTGCGCGATTTTGTCACTGCACTGCTCGCCTGTGCAGACACATCGTGTTCCGACTGCTTTAACACTCTTATCAATCGATTCCACAAAAAGTATTTGGCCCAAAAACTAGATTTTTACACATCTTCTTGACTGATACCTTCCCCCCATAAATGACTTAATTTTGTTTCGATGTTCAACGCAGTTATTATGCAGCATTAAATATAGTAAACCACTGCACGAAATTTTGAAGAGTTTTCAGAGGTAAAAGTCCATAGAGTATACTTCCCGTATGGTCGATTTTAGTTGCCACAATGTTGACAATGAAATGTGGACAAGATACTTAAATTTCATATAAAATTTGCTGTATAACAATAGCTCATTTAAGTACCACATAGGTGTCGTATGTAATATTGAGAAATATTCCGTCTTTCGCAACTGTAACAAAAATTTTATTTACACTGAGCACGTTTGGCTTTGTTTTAAAGCATTTCAATCAATCAAAAGGAAGTAGACAAAATACATTAAACAAAACTGTGGGCTTACAAAAACATTAGGATTTGAATATACCGTCTATCAGTGAAGTCCTCTGCGCTATGTCAAATATAATTTTTGTGTGTGGCACACACAAACATCATTTATTTGCCAACACACTGAACTGCCAACACAAACGTTGAATATTGCGTTACCGCAGCACAAAACTATGAAAGGTGACTTGAAAATGGAGGAGACAAAATACTGTCCACTGAAGATGCTTCAAAAGAGAGAAACGCGTCTGGTCTAAATATGCCCCTTATTACAGTTGCAAGAGAGGAATATATTTCAGTACCATCGGTAAAACTGCGGCTGTGGAACAAAAACAAGAAAGAGAACGTGAGTACCATTGTGTATGTGCCATACCTTTCCTTGATTGAAGTGCTTTAAAATAAAGCAAAACGCGTCCGGTGTAAATAATACTTGTATTACTGTCGGTAAAGACGGAATATTTCTCAATATTACATACGACACCTATGTCGTACTTAAATTAAATGAGATATTGTTATACAGTAAATTTTATATGAAATTTAGGTATCTTGTCCACATTTCATTCTCAACATTGTGGCAACTAAAATCGACCATACGGAAAATATACGCTATGGACTTCTAACTCTGCAAAACTCTTCAAAATTTCATGCAATGGTTTATTACATTTAATGCTGCATAATAACTGCGTTGAACATCGAAACAAAATTAAGTCATCTATTGGGGGAAGGTATCAGTCAAGAAGACATGTAAAAATCAAATTTTTGGGCCAAATAGTTTTTGTGAAATCGAATGATAAGTGTGTCAAAGCAGTGGGAACACCATGTGTCTGCACAGGCGAGCAGTGCAGTGATGACAAAATCGCGCACAGCGCGGAATGCGATGAGCACGTGTCTGCAGCAGTGAAAAGGTTGATGAAGAGACAAAGCAAAGGAAATTTCAAAAAAATTGCATTCAAACGAATATAATTCGCGAAGTAATGCACTTTGATATCTTTTTTAAATAATGAAAATATTAAGCACCACATAAGGTCTGAACTCATAACCTTTCGCGTAGCAATCCAACACCTTAACCGTTACGCTAACGCACGTCGTCTGACTACCTGGTCCCATGAGGACTATGACACGTCACGCAAAATACTGACAAACACTGTTGGTATGACTATGAATTACTCACGCTTCGTCGAAGTACAATAGGAAATAAACAATTACCGCTGTTATTTATTGCGAAAAAGCAGTTCGTGAAAGTGATACAAACACCTTTCCTTGCTACCGCCTGAATTAGGAGTCTTATTGCTTGTTTGGTTTAAGTAATTAATCGAATATGAAGTAATTGGTATAAGGAATGCTTTTTCCAAACTTTCTATAAAAGAATGTCTGCTATCAAGACATTGCTTTTGTTCTATTACTTTATTTATGACTGAACGTTTCTAACACTAAAGACATTCGTCCTTGCTCTGGACTGCAGTCGAGATGTGGCAACGTCGTTCTCTGTTCATTGGCTGACTGTGTTTTGTGACGTCAGATGCGCAGAACGAAC
This sequence comes from Schistocerca americana, assembly GCF_021461395.2. Taxonomy (NCBI): domain Eukaryota; kingdom Metazoa; phylum Arthropoda; class Insecta; order Orthoptera; family Acrididae; genus Schistocerca; species Schistocerca americana. The sequence goes on along the minus strand of NC_060122.1, from coordinate 132,209,042 downwards.
CTAAACTCGGCCGCCAACATATATGACGCGCACTTTAGTAATCTTCCTATACATTTAAATCTACCAACAGGGCTCAACCCAAAAGCTGTATCATAACTTTTGTTTACATATTGTAACATACCATCACTCATATTTACTTTTTCAGTATTCAATGATTCTTCCTCGTTTTTAACTTTTTTGTATGTTTAATTTAACCTTCGTATTTTTTCACGAAACCTTGTTTTCTGATTCTCATTATGTATGATGAAGTGGTGAGCTGTCATTATGTTCAACTGGTAAATATCGTGAGATTCTTCTTAATAATGTTAACATTATTTTTAACACATTATTGCCTAATCCTTAAATGTCTTGTTTAACTTGTTTCATTCCTTTTGCAATGGCATCAATAACTGGATGGTCATCATTTTAAAAAAAATTTTTGTTTTCTGTTCTTTGTTGTTTTTTCAAATTTTAAATCTCTTCCTTTAATTGTTGACTTTTTCTAGATTTTTTAACATCTTCAAGGTCACATTTTGTAAAATTTAATAAGGATAAGATGCCAGTAATCACTTACATTTTACGTTCATTATTTATGTCCAATGCTTATGTTCAACGTTCACACTTAACGTTCTTGTTTAATGTTTATGTTTAACATTATTCTTCGATGTTTAAAAAGTTTTGAACCTCTTATCTGTTTTAACAATTATAAATATTTCCTTTCATATCTATTGTAATTAAATTGAATTTATCATCATTCCAACATTAATACACATTTCTCTAAAATCGTAAATTTCTAAGTCTCCACTGACAAACTCGTGGTGATTGATCCTTGTATCATTCTACCTGAATATATTTAAGAAACTTAAATTAACTCAGTATAACTATATTTCTATTTTTAAATGTGTCTGAGTTAAATAAAAGCAATCTATTCCATTGTGTGCACCCCTTAGTAAAATATTTTCTAACTATATCCTGATTGTCAAGAACGAAATCGTCAAAAATAATAACTGAATTATCTTCACATTCATCTAATGGAATTATTTCTTCACTGCCCACCCCCAGTAGCTGAGTGGTCTGCACGACAGACTACCAATCCTAATGGCCCAGGTTCGATTTCTGGCTGGGTCACAGATTTTCTCCGCTTCAGAACTGGGTGTTGTATTGTCCTAATCATCATCATTTCATCCCCATCGACGTACAGGTCGCTGAAGTGGCGTCAAATCGAGAGACTTGCACCAGCCGAATGGTCTACCTGACGGGAGGCCCTCGTCACACGCCATTTATTTGTATTTCTTCACTATTTTCAATAAGAGTAGTGATTCCTTCCTGAAATTTATCTTCGATTTTTTCTCACTTTTCATAAATTGTTGTATTTTGGTGGTTGTAAACTTTTAGAATAAACATAGTAATGGTTAATTCTGTTCCATTGCAACCATCCAGGAGTTATAATCATCAAGAGTGTTTTTCAATAACTTCTGGGTCCTACTGCTGGACATTGAACTGAATTTGATGAAAGTTCACTGTAATTATTCGTATTTTTCTTCACTACGATTCTTATTTTCAGCTCCAACTCAGTTTCCATTTATTTATGTGTTTCTTGTTAATAACGAATTACCCAGCTGAATAGAACGTCAACTGAACTGAAGATAAGATTAACCGTTCCAATATGAGAATATGTTAAAAATAATTTATTGGATAAAATCAAAAACCGATCGGTAATATTTTACTGAAAATAATTTTAACATTCCAAACAAGGAAACATAAGTTATTATTAATATTGTAGATGTTTGGATTGATCATAACATTGTGTGACTTTAAGTGTTACTGGAATCCATCTGTTTCAGATTATACAATTTGTGACAAAATAGTCAGTAAAAACTAATTGTTAATTATTTGGTAAAACTATTCGACATAATCACAATAAAAAAGTAAACAATTTCTTTCTGGAATAGAACATCTGTTTATTTCATCATCAACTGCTATTCTGTTTACATAGAATCTGGCCAGTAGGTTAAGCATGGACGGACATAATCTTAACAATGGTAAAGTAAAAGTAAGAAAATGAAGTACCTTGTCCATTAAAAATATTTGGCAGTTTTTCTAAGGATTCTAAGAAAATAATATTGGAAGATGATTTAACAGTAATTTTCGCTTGGAGTTCAAGTATTGGTGATTCTGTTCTTAGATATGCTGATCGTAATGAAGCTGTAGTTGAAGATGCAACTACACTTCCTAAGGAAGGAAAAATAGTTTTGGAATCGATGGAAATCCGTGTTATAGTCGCACTCGAATGCAGGCAAGAAGGACTAAAAAATCCGAGAAGTCCAATTTATTTCCTTGGACCATAAAACACTGAAATTGCTAGATTAAGTGGAAAAAGAAATTTGGACCCAGATATCGTAAATTATTGTAATTCTGCAAAATTTTATATGCCCTATTTTATTTTTGTTTTCTGAGTGAAACGAAAATATAATAATATAATTGACTCTTCTGTAGTCAATCATGTTAAACTACATAATGCTTATATAAAGGAGACACAAAATGGAAATTTTTCTCAATAGTTATGGAGTCTTGATCGACCAAATAACTACCTAACAGCTTATTAACGTTTTTGCGATTATAAAATAATAACACAGTTGAATAACAATGTAAATGCGGGTGCATACAATTTTACTGAAAATGAACCTATCAGTGTTATAAATATGACTAGATGAATGACCGTTTGGACTGAACAAAAAGCAGCAATGATATTCTGCGCCACTTCTAACAAAAACGTTCTGAATAATACACTTGGCTATGTAAATGTGAATGGTAAAATGGATTTGTCTTACAGCTCACAACATAGAATATTAGCTGAAAAGTTTGAAGCTGGAAAATTTCGTGTCTTACTAATGAAATGACTTCTTATTTTAAGCATTATATTTGCTCTGGATAATTGTTTTTATGTAGATTACTTTAGCATTTTGAATTTTTAAAATCGGTTGATATTTGTTTGAAAAATAAACAAAAATCGATCTCTTATACTGCGTCTGGATGCCCAAAGGCAAAAGCTGTTGCATAATTCCTCTCTGTATGAAGCTTTGAGGCTGATAGAATGCTCCTGCTGTGGGCATCAAGTTTTATCTCAGCCTGAAGATTACGCTCCTTTTTATAAAACCCACATTCCTGATGGCTGCGCCTCTTATCTCTCTGTCTCGGTCATACCTCCATCTTACACGCATGTTGTTTGTATACAGAACAACTGGTGGTTCTGGTGTAAGCTCCATTTATGTTAATATCGGGACATATTTCATTTCAAAAGCATATTATTCTATACTGACATTAAATTTATATGGTCATTAACATTTACATTTTGTTTACAATTCGTGTCATCAAATAAATGTAATATTGCGATGAAAATAATTTATGTTATATGTCAAATACACAGATAAATATAAGTAAATTAGAATCAACTTGGTATCTCGAATACCAGCTATAATCACAGACTGTCAACCTGCATTCTCTGTCAAACTCTGGATGAGTATATTGATGAAAGGACTGTAACCATAGATGTGATGGAGTCATAAGTCACCAAATGTGGAGAAAGGTGGACATTGGAGAAAACATTTACTCCTCTCACCTGTGTACTTGACAACAACCCCAAAAGGTATGTGGGTTAGTTAGTTCTGAGCTTCATCTTTGTAAAGTGTCGTGTACATAGGGTCTGAATCCTGCAACTTGGAAACCAGTGGAAAATGTTTCGATAGGAGACGTTTTGCACTTTTAACTGAATAAGTTCATTTTCTTTTTTAGGAAATAGTTTCGAAGATTAAGTTTAACTAACAATTCACAACACAGAAATTGAAATGAAAATTGTTAAACTTTAAAATTTAATATTTACAAAAATTAAAACGTTTATGGAACATTTTAACTTTTTAAAATCTAAATTTTTATCATATGAATGAAGCAGATAAAATGAACATGTACCATCATATTGAAAATCTATTTAGTGGATGTAGTAGTTACATTATTGGTTATGCAGAAGTGTTTACTAAATTAACAGAATTGAAAAATAAATATTAACATATTTCAAAATCTAAAATTTTGGGAATTAGCTTTGGTCAAGAGCTTTTATTAGTTTCAGATGATAAATTCAAAATTACCTTTCCAGATCGTTATAATGAAAAGTTTTTAGGAAACGAAGAAAAAATAGAGGAAATAGTTGACCGAAATTTTTGCTAAAAAGCAAAATAAAGGTAAATTGCTTCAAGTTACTGAATGAGAATGAATTTTAGATTTAATCTATATCTGTTAAGTTTTAATTGAATAAATTTAGTTCATTGAATATTAAATCTTTAGTGAGTAATTCTTATTAGGCTTTTACATTTTTTAATTAAATGGAGATTTCATCATAGCTATGGAAATTTTTTTAAATGGGGCTACAGTAAAATTAAAATCATGGTTATAAAACAGGAAATTTAAAAATGTGCTCCATGAACATGAAATGTCATGCATATAGTAATTATGTCACCTTGTCTCTGGGTCAAATTGAAATGTTCACATTTTGCCCTTGGTAATAGAATCGTTCAGAAAATCAGGCTCAATCAGAATTCGTTTGGAAAGTTCATTCATGACCATCGCAGCAATGCTCAGTGGCTTGTCCACCAAATCTTTTCAGATGAGCTTGAAACACCACTTTGAAAAGTGAATTGTTCATCTCGATAGCATACAAAGTACCTATTGATGGTTCAAAGCTTCTCAAGTGAACCTAATGCCCATTCGACAATTAGACATCAACCCATCATGCACAGGATTCTAACAATCAACATTGTGGCTGGTTGATGGCTGTCCAGAGGGAGAATTGTTGGTTAGATCTTTCTGGTCCTCCTCAAATATTTTCAGACACCTTGGCACTTGTGAAAGCTAACTGAGCAGAGTCCTCATAGTCTTGATGGATCAGTATAGACACTTGTAGCTTAATGTCAACTAGACGTACTGGTCTCTGGTTCACTTTTAGACTTCATCAGACTACCTTTCAAGATCTCTGCATACCCCCAACCTCCCAGGCCACAGAAGAGGCCTTTGCTGGACCTGTGTGGGCATAATTTCATATTGTTAAATTTTTACTGTTTGAAGGTTAAATATGTTGAATGGATTTGTATTCTATAGATCTATTCCTTCCTGATGTTTTAATGTAGACATGGATTAGTGTGTTATCACTATTTCCAAAAGCTGGCTAGGTAATATGAAGTAGTAAGGAAACTGGCAAATTGAGTTGTTTCCTATGGTACTGAAAAACTGGTATTCTCTTTTATGTTTGAGAGCTAAATATATCAATTTCGACCTTGTACAAGTGTACCATTATCATCTGAAACACTAGTAGTGTGATAGGAAGCATACTAGTTGCGTGCATGCAGTAAAAATTTACTGCCATCGTGTATCATACAAGTTACCCATATCATTAAAAATGAAAAGAAAGGGAAGCTCACAATTTTGCCTTGAGAAGCACGTGACAGACGACAGACCGCCATGTCTTCCTCATTCATTCATCAATTCAGATTCATCAATATAGAGGGGCACTGAATCAGTGTAACACACCATTCACTTCCATCATAGGTTTGTCTTTAGAGCCCTACCCCTTAATGACGTAGATCCTCAGCTGGCATTTCGTAGGCAAGTGCACCGTGAGTGGTCCAGTCTTATGAAGAAGGAAGAACCCTTGGTGGTACTGGGAATTGAACCAAAGACTCCAATATCAGGATGTGTCACGTTGACCAGTTGGCTATGGAGGCATAATTCATATCACTCATGTAATGAAAAAAGTGAAGTGAATATGCAAACTGGATAAGAAAAATGCCTTCCACTGTTCCACTCTGCAACACACTGATTAGCCCAGATTTTTTTGATGACGCTCTACATCATTTAAACTAGTTGGAAAATCGGAAATGTGTGTTAGCAGTGATTTTATAACCGCTTTCATTTCGTAACTCTTCATGATACAGACACAGAGCTGCTACCATACATGTTGTCAGATATTGTACCCACTTCAGCATGTGTCAAGTAGTCTGCTAGCAAACACTTCATGTAATTTAGTACCTGATTTCCTCTGCACAGTTGTAACTGCACCACACATCAGACCTGCTGGTCAAGGGAAAATATAATGTAATAGCATGCTCTTGCCACATGTACTTGGAGGTACTTATAACACAAATAAGTACTTCCCCTAAGAGTATCATTATTAGTCTGCAGATGATGTGAATACTGATGTAATGTTGTTCACAACACTGTCGTCTGTCGCCAATAATAAATTCTGGTCTTGTACCCATACCACCCTGTATGTAGCTCAGTGTTCCATGAAAGGTGAGACACATTTGTCCTTGGTTTCAAGCAAATTACTCTTTCTAGTTAATGTTTCCGCTCATAATCTTTAATTTATAGTCATATATACATTTGATTTATGATGTATGTATACTGTGACAGCAGACTTTCCCATTTCAAATATGAAAGTATATCTTTCAGAGGGTAAGACAGAACGTATATTAGACTTGTGACACAACCAACGTTTCAACACAAACTTTGGCCTACCTCTGATAATCAGTTTCGTGTTTCCTAAGTTGCAAAACTACAGTTCACAGCTTTCAAGGAAAAGACTACCTAATGGGGTAACTATTGTGTGGTAAACATTAACATGCTTCTGTGTATGTATAAATAGAACTATAAATTTTTAATATTACACTCCCATTCACTCCAGAATTTTTAACATTGATTTCCGTTACACTTGTGCGAGCTTACCATCCATTATAACTTTTTGTCTTTTGAAAGATGCACATATATACCATGTGACTGCAGAAATAACTCTTCACTCTTAAGAAGAGATGCACAGTTACACTGCATGATTCTAATGCAATCGGGAGACTTCCACATAAGTGAACCATTGCTGAACACGCACGAAAAAGGTGTCAATTGATTCTTTGGAACGATAATCTGATGTAATAACGAAAGTTTTCATCAATCCTTCAACATAAGGCAGGCATTTCTCCATGCTCACTTTGTGATGATGTGTTTCAACGACCTGTTAGAGTGAAAAGAAAACTTTTCACCATGATTTGGTTCATTTTAGTGATTAATTTACTCAGTGCCATATTGTAACAATGTAATTAGTCATGTGATATGAGAGTACTCCACTTATTAAGACGTTCCATTGTAAAACTGAGTGTTCAATCATCTCTTTGTCCAGAGCTTTGAACCCACAAAGACATACCTAACTCAATCCAACCCACATTTGAAAAATAGCGATAATTTCAAATGCAGACTGACTCAAGGATCCATGTGTCTCATGGTATAAAAAATTCCATACTTCCATCACTGTTTGGAATAATGAAAGAACCTACTCTTCAGCTGCCAGCAACCATGCACACAAAATCACTGAGCTTTTCTGAAAACGGTATTAGTCATTTCATATTACTGTAATCACCTGAATATGATAGAGCGATCATAATGAATCCAATACGAAAGGAAGTTCGTTTAATGTGTGGCTCCATCAACATCTGGTGAGAATAGTTATGTCCTGCATCCAACCACCTTTTCAATTTCTTGTGATGTGAATAGTCCTGGACATAATAAAAATTGATATCATGAACTTTGAGCTCTTAATTACAATGAGTGTTGAATATGAATACAGATTTGATGGTCAGGTTTCGATATTTCCAAGTTTCCCTTACAACGAAAATCTGAATTCTAACAAAATGATTTTAATATCATTTTATTGTTTTTATTATTAACCCCAGTTCTTGGCAATATATTATTTTTACTATGGTTGTGCACTGTGCTCTGTTGTCTAATGATATTTTATTCAATTAGTATTAATAACAGTAACAGATAAAATAGACAGTAACACATACATAACATGTTAAACTCGAATCGGCCATTTGGGTTAGTTCTGCTTTGGAGTAATAAGTCGAAACAAAGTGATAAAGACTTATAATTGTGAAATTTCGCAGTAACCGATTTACTTAAACGTTTAGGCCATTATCCACGCACTGGGCACTGATATTATTTGCGATCCTGAAATGTAGGATAATTGTACCTCTGTCATTCTTAACCATTATAAGAGAAACAAGTGTTTGGTGAGTTAATAATGAATAATTACATTGCTCCATGCTAGATAAATTCCAGTGATGTATTTTACTAATTTTGCTCTCTAGATATTGCGTCCATTCACTATCGTTGAACGATTACATGACTTTATAAGAGTGAAGTAACGTACATTGGAAAAAAACTTTTAAAGTACACCTAGATAAGACAGATATGTATACAAGAAGAGATTAAAAAATCCACTTGAGAGCGTTGCTGCCACGTATATGCACCAAAGCGCGCTTATGATGTAGGTATGTAAGCACTGACATGTAGGCAACTATTAGATTGACCTCCAAATCGAAACGTTTTGATGTTCTTGTATGGTATGTTCCACACCTGCCAATGGAAACTTCATGGAAATGGGCAAATTTGCTATTATATTACGAAGTTTCTATTTTTCATATATACCAGCATGAAGGTTCTGTAACTGCCTGTTAGAACGAGAAGTCCATCACATATTTCACTGTTCATGTGGATTTTGATGGTGTTAGCGATGTGATAATATATTTCCTCCCTCTTGCTTTCAAGTATTCATCGAGTATTGGCGAAAACATAACGATGTTTATTCCAGAAATAAGAGATACACAATTGTTCTCACTCTGTAGTTTTCCACAATGAGTGGTGGGATACAGACTCAAATGAGTATTAAATGAGGCGACAGCTACACCTTATAACAATAACCTACATAAATTGTTATTATAATATTCTGTAGTTAATTGTGTTTCCTAACAAAATGAAAAATCTGTGCAATGCAATATGATGTTGTGCCTAAAACTAAAAGTATAGACTACCTACCATTCTTTGTGTATACTCAAAATTAAAAGTAAAGTGTTACATCACAACAATATATATTTTTCCTATGTGTTTTCCTCATGACATTAGAAGAGTTCTGACCTTATAGACGATCGATTACGATCATGTTATTTTTCAGTGCGCCCAAATTAATACGTTAAAAATGCAAGCAGTTCATAACTTAATCAGATATGGAGACACTGTGTATGGTATGGAAATGTATATTAATAAGTAATACGACAAATAATCTTTTTCAATTGGGTAAGATTAAGCTGTGGACAGTGCCAGTTATCCCAAGAAAGAACTATGTTCCAAAATTAAAGACCATAAAACAGTCACCATAAAATCATTAAGTGAATCTCAAGGTCTGATTTGTTGATGATTTTTTTCGAGTTGGAGTATGTTCACTAAAATTAACAACTTCGCTGTCACGATTATGTGTACAGCATAGTTTCTTATTTCTTACACCAGAGCAGATATATTTGAATTCTGCCTCAACAGCATCTATGGATTCACTCACTACTGAAAAATCCGATTCACTCACTACTGAAAAAGCCGCTTTCTGAAGAGTAAAAGTATGTAGAGTGATAGACATATTCTACAGATCTGCTAGCAGTTTTTGGCTGTTTATGTTGCAGACTGCCATGATTAGAAAAGGTGTATCTCAACAAAATTTTAAGGAGCTTAGCTGAATATATTAATACCTGAAAATAGTCGGTACAGCTAAATGAAGCATTAAGATTAAACGTATATGAGTATAATTGTTTGAATCACTATTATTAGCAGGTGTTAAGTCTCTTAGCGGTGGTCCACTAAGACTTCTGCTAACGTTTCAACTATTCTCTGTCTTTTAAAACGTGAGCACTTATAGAAGAAACTAGTTTGAACGAATATTAGAGCTTATAAATAAGAACTGAAACCTGATTTTAATGTTGTTTGCCAATGTGGGAAACCTGTGATGTTTATGTTTTAACTTATGATTTATTACTATTTGTGGTGGCTGTATTAGAGAGAAGTAACTTGCATTTACAAAACCCATTACCGTAGCATAATTTACGAGGTACTCAGCTGCTTCGATATCCTGTGTTAAGTGCGGCAAGTGGCTACAACGAACAGTTTTGTTTTGGCAGCAGAATAGAAGAGTCAAGATGCTAGATGGTGTGTGTGTGTGTGTGTGTGTTTATGTGTGTGTGTGTGTGTGTGTGTGTGTGTGTGTGTGTGTGTGTGTGTGTGTGAGAGAGAGAGAGAGAGAGAGAGAGAGAGAGAGAGAGAGAGAGAGAGAGAGAGATTGAAATGTCATTGTTTAGGTAATTGCTACTAAATTCTCATGCTGCAGAACTATTCAATTTGAAGTAACATTAACTATTACATGGGGAACCTTAAATGTTTGACTGTAATATTTCTTGTCGTTAAGTAGGACATCAGCTTAACGTCATTTTTTATCCCTGGCAATTCAACAGGATTGAGGAGCGTAATGTAAACATTACTTAGTCCTATAGCCTGTAGGATGTTTTATCTCTGAAGATACTACACGGGCCAGCCGGAGTGGCCCTGCAGTTCTAGGCGCTACAGTGTGGAACCCAGCGACCAGTACGGTTGCAGGTTCGAATCGTGCCTCGGGCATGGATGTGTGTGATGTCCTTGGGTTAGTTAGGTTTAATTAGTTCTAAGTTCTAGGCGACTGATGACCTCAGATGTTAAGTCGCATAGTGCTCAGAGTCATTTGAACCATTTTGATACTACACAGAAGTAATAAATTTCAGGGGATACCTCCTCGTATCCTGTCGGACCTCCTTTTGTCCGTCGTTCTGCAGCGACTCGATGTTAAGAATTCAACAAGTCATTGGAAGTCCCGTGCAGAAATAATGAGCTATGTTGCCTCCTTGGCCATTCATTATTGCGAATGTGTTGCCAGAACCTCTCGATTATTTCTCATAAATGTAATGTGGGGTTTTCACGTCATATGATCTGTGTGGCCAATTCTTTCATTCGAATTGTCCAGATTGTTCTTGAAACCTGTCACAAACAATTGTGGCCGAGAGACATGTCACACAGTCATCCATATAAATTCCACTGTTGTTTGTGAATATGAAATCGATGAATGGCAGCAAATGGTTTCCAAGAAATTGAACATAATCGTTTCCAGTCCATGATTACTTCGGGTTAGACCAGAGGACCCAGTCCATTCTATGTGAACACTGCCCTCACCATTGTGGAGCCACCACCAGATGCACAGTGCCTTGTTGACCACATGGGTCCATGGCTTCATAGGATCTGCGCTGCATTTGAAGCCTACCATCAGCGGCTTCCAACTCATCTCGTGATGCCACAGTTTTCCAGACATCTGGTGTGCAACAGATGTGGTCACGAGCCCAGGAGAGGCGCTGCAGGCGATGTCATGCTGTTAGCAAAAGCGCCCGTCGTTTGCTGCCATACCTAATTAACACCAGATTTCGCAGTATTTTCCTAACGGATACCTTTATTGTACCTAGCACATTGACTTATGCGGCTATTTCACGTAGTGTTCCTTGTCTGTTAGGTCTCACAACTCTACACAACCACCGCTGCTCTCGGTCGTTAAATGAAGACTGTCGACCATTTCATTGGTTTGGTGAGAGTAACGTCTGTTATTTAGTATTATCAGCACACTATTGGATATCGGAATGTCAAATTCCGTAACGATTTCCGAACTGGAATATTCCATGCTTCTAGCTCCAACTTGCATTCCGCGTTCAAAGTCTGTTTTAACAGACCAGTCTTGCGGCCATAATCACGACCGAAACCTTTTCTAACTAATCACCTGAGTACAACTGGCAGCTCCACCAATGTACTTCCCTTTTATACTTCGTGTACGCGATACTACCACAAAATGTATATGAATTATATCACTGCCCCAGACTATCGTCACTTCAGTTTACATTTGAATATACATTGTAATACATTATCAGCAGACACTAAGGACAAAAACGCTCCGCATAAATCACAGCTGACCACGGTGACGCTAAAGTGTTTGCCTCACGTGGAAAGGACAGCGTCGTTTGATGATTGACTAACAGTGGGTGGCCGCAGACAATTCACAAGCACCTGCGACCATTGAATGAAGACTTATGGCCATTCATGTTACAAACAACTTCCCTTCTTGATAACTCAGGAGCGCAGATAGGCACTTAAAGGAATTCGCAGCAGTTATCACAAGAATATCAAACGTAGTGGTCTTAGGGAATCTGCAGGCATGGTTGGAGTTCCCACAACATGAAACTGTGTGAAAGCAATAAGGGAGTTCCAAAATTACACTCCAGTCACTGCAAGACCTGAAACTTTGGGTTCCTGTACGAAGACTGCTGGGTTTGGGTGAGATTCCAATTGAGACCTCTAATGGCGAAATCGGTGAGACATAATGAGGAAAAACAATAAAACGACCGAGCAGGGGCTACGGAGGGACTGATAATCAATCATTATTAGCTGGAGACCATGGAGTGTCAGTCAGTCAGTGAGTAATCACTTGAAGAGCAGTGAAAACTGAAAGGCAACCTTTTCGTTCTGTGGATTGATCAGGGGTCATGCTAAGCGGTTTGCATGCTCCATCACAAAAAGAATTCTAATTTTGCCTTCTGGTGGCATGTCAGTCTATTGTTGACGCAGTTTTCAGGGCTGGAGTCGCATCCTTGCACTATTTCCGATCTCTGTTGTCACTTTCATACGTCCTAATTCTGCACTCCATGATGGGTGGTCTATTTCGTGTGTGGTATTTGAATCTTTAACCATCTAATTGCTTTTTCCTTGAGTCGCGTGAGCCTGAAAAATTTCTGTTGACGCCGCTCATGAGACGCATATCATTACAATCAATAGACGCCATTCCATGGATAGCAAGAGTGTGTCAGCTGGCAGATGGCTGCTGTGTGGAAAGGGAACAGGAGTAATTAACTGAGCTGTCGAGAGCGTCACCTCGGGAACGCAGGACACGAAAGATGAAGATTTCTGGCTGTCATCTAGTTGCCATACGGCGTCAAAGCAGATTGACAAGTCGTACCAATATCGCATGTTTCCCACACCCACTTGTTACACTGATTCAAGAGATGAATTGGTGTGGTAAAATCCTCTCCATCTATCTGCTTTATTATCGAGGTGTTTCTACGCCCAGTCAAATTTGCCCTGAGCTTACATTTGTATTGTTGATTTTCGGATGACAGAAATAAAATCAATTTATCACATTTGACTTAATTTCGTACGTATCTGCTGCGTGCAGGGGCGACCTTATTTATTCATCAGTTTGCACTAATACCACATTTTTGGAGCCCAACATGGAGCGACATCATTTGCATTTCATTCCTCATGCACTTTATATCATCAAATTGTTAATGCCAAGTATGTGGCCATGGATGATCAGTTCTGGGATTCAACAACGTATAGATCTACGTATAAGACTGCGTGCACACGACTAGTCTGCATTTCGACGTTATGTGTTTGGCAGAGGGTTCATAGAACTACTTTCATACTACTTCTCTACCTTTAGACTCTCGAATAACACGGGTGGAAAATGAACACCCAAATCTTTCCATGGGACTTCTGATTTCTCTTACTTTATTACAATGATCATTCTTCACTATGTATGTAGGAGTCAATAAAATGTTTCGATAAAAGTGGGAAAGATTTGCTGATTGTAACTCTGCGAAAAGGTTTCGTGACAATGCTAAATGAGCTGCACCTCTTCCAGAATTTTCGATGTGTTCCATAAGTCTTATACGGTAAAGATCCCATAACCCACAATATTACTCTAGAATCACACAAATAATGGTAGTGCGGACAGTCTCTTTGATAGATATGTTGCACCTTCTAATTATGCGAATAAAGCGAAATCCTTGGTTCTCCGTCTCCACAGCATTTTCAATATGAAGGTCCCAGTTTACATTGTTCATAATTGTAAATACAATGCTTTTAGGTGAATCCAAATCGTTTAAATTTGTGTTATTTACCTTGTAACCCAAATTTAATGGAGGACCTCAGAATTTTTAATCCTTAAGGTCATTTACTACTTTTCGCACAATGCAGATGTCTTGCTAAAGTATTATACAATTCGTTCCGATATTCTGACGACTTCGTGAGACTCTAAATGATACCACCATCAGACGGCCACTGTGGTCGAGTGGTTCCAGGCGCTTCAGCCCGGAACCGCGCTGCAGCTGTGGGTCGCAGGCTCGAATCCTGCCTGGGGTATGGATGTGAGTGAGGTCCTTGGCTTAGTTACGTTTAAGTAGTTCTAAGTCTAGAGGACTGAAGACCTCAGATGTTAAGCCTCATAGTGCTTAGAGCCATTTGAACCATTTGATACCACCATCCCCAAACGATCTAAGACTGCTGTTAAAATTATGTCCTAAAACTATTATGTAAATTAAGAGCAGTAGAGAGCTTACAACACTTTCATGTCACTCCAGTTTCACGAAATGACTTTCTGTCAGTTACTTCTAACTGAGACCATTGTGACATAACATCAAGAATCCACACAGCTGATGACGATACTCCAAAGGCGTGCAATCAGAGTGGAAGCCGCTTGTGAGTTTTGTATAAAAAGATTTCAGGATAAGTAAAATTATGAAATCAACTTGAGATCTTCTGTCGATAGCACTCATTACTTAGTACGAATTGCGTTTCAAAAAGAACCACATTTTCTGAATCCGTGCTGTCATGTGCCAAGAGATTGTTTTATGACATTTCGTTAATAAACGTACCAAAACCGTACCGAAAATCGATGTTGCTGATTTGGAGCTCTTTCATTATTGGACCCATACCACTTCCAAGATATTAGGTACAGTTCCTTCGCGTAACCAGCGGTCGTATATGATTGTGAAAATGGAACTACTTCCTCAGAATACTCCGAATGAAACGCACTTCATGTACAATTTTGATAAGAAGACTTGCCTTTATTAAGTGATTTAGGTAGCTTATAGAGGGTACCAAATTACTCATGCTGTCAGCTACTTTCGATTCGAAACACTATCGTCGGCGAAATTGTCATTGCGCTACAAAGCCGGCCGGAGTGGCCGTGCGGTTCTAGGCGCTACAGTCTGGAGCAGAGCGATCGCTACGGTCGCAGGTTCGAATCCTGCCACGGGCATGAATGTGTGTGATGCCCTTAGGTTAGTTAGGTTTAATTAGTTCTAAGTTCTAGGCGACTGATGACCTCAGAAGTTAAGTCGCACAGTGCTCAGAGTCATTTTTTGCGCTACAAACTTAAGATATTGATTTAGTCTTGCCCTGGTATAAATTACATACAACCACTTCGTAGATTTTCTGCCAGATGTCAAGACAGTGTTTCGATGCTGAAACTGCGCCATGTCTGGAGCTCGGAACACAAGATGACGCGGATGGAACTTGTCGGATTATTTCAACCTTCGGAAGAGGCTACACAAAAAATATTCAGCAATAATAATAGCATGTAAGTAGTATCGAGAATAATATCAGGTGGCGAATGTGTTTTCTTGCCTGTCTGGGTGGACCACTTCAAACTATCAGAAATCAAAAACATTGAAGCAAACATAATACGTTGACCTTACTTTTGACTGCTTCTGGATGTATAATAAATAGCTCTTAAATTTAAAGTTCTTACAATTTTATATCACAACAACATGGCAAATGACATAGAAGCTTTTGTTGGCCTCTGTGTGCCTAGTTTTGATGTCCACCTCTTGGTGAACTCTCATAATCCCAATTAACACAACAATGTAAAGTAAGTTTTACTAAATTTGATTTATATACTAAGCTCTGATGCGATGCAAGAGAGCCAAATTTGATGGAGAGTGATCAATACGTGTTGCCGGTGCAAAATGTTAAAAAAAAGGTTTCGAAGAACTGTGCCTCAGTTTTATCTCGTTCCTGTCCCTCCCAGGATGTCATGAAAAAATTATTTACTGTTATTTTAACATATTTTGAATCTCGTTCCTTGTTGGAATGTCGACATTTATACCAAAAAGTCATTTCCAACCTTTCTGGATGTAAAATCCTTCTGGATGTAAAGAGGTTACACTTTTCAAGGTGGTTTTCTTATCTTTCACCTCTGAAGCTACTTTCAGTCAAGGGCAAACTGTATTGTTACTGTTATATGAAAACTGATTTGAGTTTATACAAAAGTGAGCTGTTGAAGAAGTGTTTGTATGGGTTGACACAAAACCCATGCAACTGTTTCTGCTGCTGTTTATGTGTTAGGAGGTACGCAAACTTGGATAATATGGGTCAGTCTGGCTGTTGTCACTTAGGGGGCGCTAGGTGTATAGGTACTGATACTGGAGTCATTGATACTTTAATATGTACCCACTTTAGTGTGGTAGTTGTTTTTCCTCTCTCAACCTGAGGGCCAAAAGGTGAGGCAAAAGGTGCTGTAGGTGGTCACTACAGAGATGAAAGCAGCGACGAGGCTCAGTCGCACAGTGATCACGCCCAGCAGGTTGGCCACGGGGCGTCCAGAGGCCACCTGCCGCGCCAACAGCAGCAGCTCGCGGTGGGCGGCGCCGCCCACACGCCGCCCTTCGAGCAGCAGCTCCCAACACAGCTTCTGAGAGCGGATGGCTTCCGTCTCCACACAGTGGGCAGGCACGACAAACAGCGTGAGGTGAACTAGGCTGAGAAATATACTCAATTTCCCTTGCCACATACTTATATTACTTGTACCTATAAACGATAATTGTGTTCCAAGTAAGTAAATCTGAACGGTGGAAAACAGTGAAACCGATATGAAGTATAACACTAGAAAAACCTCGTGAGCAGAGGCAACCAACTCCGACAATTTGCGAAGTTTTGCATGCACTTTTGCGAGAGATCGCACATAGCCTGGTACGCTCCAAAGCGGTCTAGGGTGTGATTGTAGATTCCCTCTGAACACAGACCGTTCTTTTACAGAGATGTTGCTACAATACGCAGCGTCATTTCTCATATCGCGAATGCAAACGTTAAGAAGTGAGAGTCTGTGTCTGATAACAAACTGTAAATTTGCAAATTTCAAAAGTGATAACATGGTAGCAAGAAAACTGCCCACAGTAAGCGCTACACACAGGTTATGGTCCTGCTTTTTACTAATTGTGAACTTTGGTGTGTAGAATGAACAACAGTAAAAAAATAATAGAACCAATTGTAGCTTTACTATCGTCCCCTCACATGTGTTCACAGGACCGATATGAGTCATCAGAGCTTTGTCACATGATGCTATCAGCTTAACAATTGTCTCGTATTTTTCTGTATTGTTCCAAACATCTTGCACTATTGAAACGAAGGCCATTGCCAACAAACTCACTATGGCGAAAACAAAGATGACGTTCGCTACAGAGAATGTAGGTAACGGTCTGCAATAGAAACGCACGATAACATATGCAGAAATCATATGTGATATGCTGGCGAAGGTTACTGTAACCAGATCCGATTTTAATTTCTTCAGTGATCCAGTTTTCATATCAACCGTAAATGGCATGAGTCCAAACAACTTGCACGTGAAGTGGAATGGCTTGGTGGCCACTAAAAGTTTCTTAGTATTATCTGGCAGCAGTATGGCACATTCGTTCACTGACATCTCCTGGAAAAGGAAGAAGAACAAAAACTTAAATGCACAGTACTGATTTTTCACAATAATATTTGTTTCATAGTCAGCAACGAACTGGCTTTCAACTTTCTAGGCCATCCTCAGAAAAACTAAACAGGTGGGTGACACAACACCAGCGACAGTTTATAGCAGTACAAAGACTTTTTCTCCCAATGCGAAACACAAACGCAATGAATTTAACATATAAGCATTGAAGAAACATACTTTATACTGAAATATTTAAAGTATAAGAACGTACAGATCGAAAACGATACCAATTGAGAATTGGCATAGAGTACTTTGTTATATAAACAAAACAGCTAACGAATGGGTTGGATATACAAGAAAAAGGGGTTCAGAGTGGTCTAAGGAGACAGTAGAAGGTCGGAGAAGAATAACAAGTAATTTGCAGCAGGTATATTACCTGAAGCTAGCAAAAATATTTACTGGCTGCTGTTACTTAGAACTTATACTGTCAGTCACAGATGGTAACAAATGTACACAGTGGGCTCTTGATTGCCTAATATATAAGCCACAATATTATCTATCTTATAAAATTCTTGCTAACTTTTTTTAAACTCCACCTCTATATGTACAGATAAGTTACCATTAAAAAGTAATTTATAGCTCACAATAGCTTTTCTCGTACAAAAATGTGTTAATGTTTTTCATTTCTTAGTTTCGCCTATGACCGCAACAATAAGGTTCTACAAAGGTGTATTCATTCTGCGTGTGGGCCCACTTTTATTGAGGCAGCATGACTGGTTAGTTGTCAACTGATACACTAGCGTTTTCATGACCACTATAACACTGTAGACGTATATTTCTCCAGATAGTGATTTAGATGTTCTAAACTTAATAGAAATTGCCGCAGGTGTTCCCAAGTGCCGACATTCCCGCAACCTCCCCCCACCCACACTTAAAGCATAACGGAGTTTTACCCCCACAGAAGAGTATTCGAATTACGAGAATTGTCCGTAAAAATCAACATACAAGAAGTGAGATATAAGTATGCTGAGAAACCATGATGTTGTTTCAGTGTTGTCTGAAGCTACAGGCACTGGTATACTGCACATCCCGTTCACCTGACGTATCACCGAGCGAGGTGGCGCAGTGGTTAGACACTGGGCTCGCATTCGGGAGGACGACGGTTCAATCCCGCGTCCGGCCTACCTGATTTAGGTTTTCCGTGATTTCCCTAAATCACTCCAGGCAAATGCCGGGATGGTTCCTCTGAAAGGGCACGGCCGACATCCTTCCCCATCCTTCCCTAATCCCATGAGACCGATGACCACGTTGTCTGGTCTCCTTCCCCAAACCAACCAACCAACCAACCTGACGTATCTAAAATTATAATCGTATGAATTGGACACACAAATAATGATATAGGTAACATGAAGGTAATAAAGCTGTGGATTGGCAAAGAAAACTACTCCGATTGACCGAAGAATGAAAAGAAGCGAGTAGTGCAGCATTATTCACAAAGATATGTAATCATTCGGGAGTAAACTTTAGTTAAATTGAAATGCCTGCAGAAAAAAACTTACGATACAGAAAAGGAAACGGTGTCCTAAGGATAGATTCAGCACACATAAAAGTAAAAATAACTTCCAATTAACTTAAAAGCTAAACATTAACAGTGTTAAGGAAACATCAGTGTAAACGCAAACGAAAGTGAGGATTTGTGGAAAAACTACACCGTGCACCTCTACAGGGAAAGGAACTGTATGCTATGTGGATACAAGAAAATAAAATAGCTACGCATTTGGAACACATGAGAGATCCATCATTAATATCTGAGTTTGAAAGACCTTTAGTTTGAAAGACCTTTACAAGACCTGCGATCAAACAGGTAAAATGACATGATTAACACTCGTTCGGAATTTCTAACGTCACTGCAGGAATTAGCAGCCAAATGACTTTCTAAAGTAGTGTGTGAAATCTGCACGCACAACCGTCGCACTTTCGGAAGAATATCAGCCACACAGTGCCTAAGTCAGCAAGGGTAAGTAAGTGCGAGAAGGGACGGACAGATGAATCATCAAACTTGCTGACCAGAAGAGTCGAAAACAATTTTGTGGACCTGCTACACAGTGGAAGCATAACTACGCCTTGGCAAAGTGGTGCAAGACTTTTGGAATTCCCAAAAATAAGTATAACATAGCGAATGGCAGGTAACGACGAATCAGAGTGGAAGAGCAAGAAACAAGTGCCTGAGACAGGGACACAATCAACTTCCCCATTGTTCAAGCTTCAGGGCAGAGAATCAACAAAACAAATAAAAGGAAGGTTAAGGAAAAATGATTTAAATTTGGGACGAAAAGACGTGAGTAACTTTTTCTGCTGACATAGCTCCGATCTGTAACAGAAATTTTGTATGTGATGAACTGTCTATTGACTACCCCATTTCAACTGGAAGTAAATCAGAGAGAGATGAAGGAATTAAAGAGTAGCAGAAATGAGATTAGGGGTAAACGTAATACCAAAAATTGGTTATATGGTGTAGATTATATGAAAGCTTTCTTTTAAGCCAAGTACACTAGTACAAAACATTTCTTAATTTGGCGAACAAATTTGTACAAAAGTTTATGGTGAGCATAGCACTTTATGAAGGTGTATCATGGGCTGAGGGGAAACCGGATAAGAAGTAAATGGAAACGTTTGAAAGGGGGTGTACTGATGGACGCTGTAAATTATAACATAATTTTTATGCTAAAATAAATGTCATAACATCATACCTAATACTTTCTTATTCATTTTGTGTCATCAATTCCTTCATAACTTTATAATACTTCCTTTAATACCAACATTTATTGATTGTTTTAAGGTAGGGGCGTTCCAGAACCCTCTCGTGCATTTTTGCTACTCCATGCTGTCTGTGCATACTAGGGTTAATATTACATAGCATGAGTGAATAAAATGTCTGGCCAGTTATTTAAAAAAGAGCCATGATGATCTGTTTATTGACCAAAGATTACAGATTAGACTCTCTTTTGGAAATGATGAAGAGGGCATCCAACTGGGAGGTGACTGTAAGAGAAAGATTGAATAAACAACTGTAGGGTAACAGTCAATGAGTTGCAACATGGAATCTTAAGGGCTTGAATGTGATGGGGAACCTAGAAGATATTGAAAGGCTCCGTTTGGATACAGTGTGTTGTTCAGCGAAGTGTGTGGGTCAGTAAAGTGAAATGGAGAGAAGATAAGAATTTCTGGTCTGACGAATATAAGATCAACAGCAATAGAAGTTCGTGTAATGGGAGTGGGAATATTTACTAATAAGAAGGTAGGGCAAAGAGTGATTTACGCGAGCAATAATAGTGAACATACATACGCCAATTCATATTCCCACATTTCCGGATCTACACGCTGCCCCATTACAGACTGTTAACGAAGTTCCGATCATACAGAATAGATTTACGCATATGCGAGTGCCTCGAAGACTTCTTGGCCATCAGAAACCGGCACGTTTTGCTCGACGGTGAGTATTTATGAGTAGCACGAGTGCCCCAGGAAAGTGTTATCCTCGAAATTCATAAATTATCTGACTAATAGGGTGAGCAGCAATCCGCTGCTACTTCCTGATGTCGCTGTGGTATGCCTGAAGATGTTGTTGATTAGCTGTAGGAGGATGCATAATTCTTAGTTCATGTGATATACAGCAGATTGCTGTAGGTGTGGAAAAATGTTAAGTTAATGCAGATGAGTAGGAAAAACAGTTCCATAATAATGGAATAGGGCATTGTTAATTTGCTTCTTGACACAGTCAAGTCGGTTGTATATCTAGGCATAATGTTGGAATGCAACGAGCACTTATGGCGTTACTGGCCGGAGTGGCCATGTGGTTCTAGGCGCTACAGTCTGGAGCTGATCGACCGCTACGGTCGCAGGTTCGAATCCTGCCTCGGGCATGGATGTGAGTGATGTCCTTAGGTTAGTTAGGTTTAATTAGTTCTAAGTTCTAGGAGACTGATGACCTCAGAAGTTAAGTCGCATAGTGCTCAGAGCCAACTATGGCGTTAGCAGCGAAGGCGAATGGTCGACTTCGGTTTATGGGGAGAACTTTAGGAAAGCGTACCTTATACGTAAAAGAAACCAGTTACAGAATACCAGTGCAAGCAATTTCTGGGAACTACTCTAGTGTTTGGGGTCCCCACCAGATCGATTAAAAGAAATACATCGAGGTCAGTAAGTTCGATCAACACATGAGTATTACGGAGATGCTTAGTGACCTAATATGGGAATCCCTGGAGGGAAGAGAACTTTTTTTAATCTGCGCACCACTGTCGGAAAAATTGAGAGATGCTGCATTTTAAGCTGACTGCAGACCGATTCTACTGCAGCCAACACACTTTTCGCGGTAAGGGCCATGAAATGAGATTAGAAAATTTAGGGCTCGTAGGTGCGATAAAAGACAGTCGTTCTTCCAATTTTTTTTTTTTTTTTTTTGCGAATGGAATGGGAAAAGAAACGACTAATAGTGGTACAGGGTACCCCCCGCCATGCGCCATTCGGTGGCGTATGTATTTTGATGTAGACTTAGATGACACAAACAGAAGATGAGCTAGAGAAAAACATATGAGGACACTGACCGTGTAACTCGTTATAGTATAAAGGGAGATGAGAATCTGGTGATCGTGGAGGATTGGAGCGCTATGGTAGGGGAAACATTAGCGGACAGAGTTATCGAAGAATGTAGGCTCGGTGTCAGAAATGAGATGGTATGCATTTCTCCTCCTTACACGAGGCATCACAACAACGTTTTACCAGGCAACGTCGGTCAACTGCTGTTTGTGTATGAGAAATCGGTTTTATACTTTCCTCATGTGAGCACGTTGTAGGTGTCACCACCGGCGCCAACGTTGTGTGAAAGCTCTGAAGAGTTAATCATTTGCATATCACAGCGTCTTCTTCCTGTCGGTTAAATTTCGCGTCTGCGGCACGTCATCTTCGTGGTGTAATTATTTTAATGGCCAGTAGTGTATATATGGCATATCTAAATGTGCATAAACGGGATTTTTTAGAAGTGATATTAAATCTAGTGGGCTTCGTAATAATTTCACAGTTTATGATCTATACTTACGGAATTTCCAGTGGGAGTTTAATTCCAGTAGTCTTGTCGCCAGTAAGTAATTTACCTCTTTATAGTAATTTCTATGATAAATAATTAGCTGACAATCAAACATTCATTGCAGCGTATGGGACCGTCACAATACACAGTATTTCTGAACACTACGTATTATTAATTAAACTTTTCACGAATATTTAATAAATTCTATTGAACAGTGGGACGTTAAGAAATTATATGAAGTACCTAACAGCACAGCGGCCAGTATGCTGGCATACATACGATGTAACTAACGAGATCGATAGTCGTGGCCTCTTCACAACGGTGCTGGTGATCCATCGTCGATAAGCGCTTACCAGTGTCTCTAATTACTGACGTCAGAATACACCAACTCCATTACTTAATTGAGCTCAGCTCGTGTGATAACAACCACGAAATATTATCCTACAGCGTTATGAGTCGACTACCGAAAATTGAATTGCTGAAACTGCGTTATGTAAAGAATTTAGTATTCGGGAAGTTTTTTGTTATTGTAAGTAGCGCAGATAAGTGACTGTTTTCTACACCTACTTAAGCTGTCTCTATATTTCTATCACTTCCTGAAATAGTTATCGCAGCATTGCCCCAAAGAGGGTTCTGTATCCAGTGGCAACTACGAAAGTGGCTACGTTATAAGTTTTTGTATGTGAAGACTGCGGAAAGCATGCTGGGAAGCTTCCGAATGTCCAGGCCAATGAGGCCAACGTTCGCACACAAACAATCCTGGACCACAGTTTTCAAACCCACTTTGTTCGGAGGTCCTGGGACTAGAGGAAGACATGGTTGGTGCTGAATGCAATTGTCGCTGGGTTGTTTCTTGGGGCGATGGTTCACGATATTGGCATTAACCGTAGGCATTTGCAAAACTATTTCACAGGTCATTTGGTTAGGTATTTACGTTTCATGGTTTATTTTTCATCAGTTCAAATTTCGATTCCGTTCAGAAAACTGTGAGTGGACATACGTTATATATGTATTATTAACATTTTGTTAGTAGCTAAGAGGCTTGGAACAGAATTCGATATAGTCACTTAACATAAAAATTACTATAGTGAATTCAGTCCCTTTTTCCACTAGTTTAATTTCTTAAGTGATTTGTATCGTGTGTGGCGATTTCGTTCACATAACGTGTACGTACTTTTTTTCTACGTAGCACATGTCGTTTGTACACCAAGGAGGCATGTATTAATCTGTTCATTTGTTTCACAAGTCGGTGGTATGAAGTGGTATGTAAATACTCTCCTAAATTTCTTTTTCCTAGTTACTGGATTTCTTATTTAAATGCATTAATGTGACTGATATTCTACAGCCACTACATGATCACACAATGCAGTACGCAAATTTTGTCTGCACAAGTTGATAAATTCCTGCACTTTCATACGATATTCGTCATCAACGATCGCTTTCATTGTTACGAATATTATATACGTCCTTCTATGGACGAATTTTTTTTATGAAGTGTGAAGCTGGTGCTGCTTCCGGTGACGGTGTTCGATGTTTTGTGTTAACTGTTATGATTACAAATCGGGATTCACATCATCAGCACACTTTGAATGTCTATAGGTCGGGTTGCTAAAACACATTCACCATCGCTGGAGTATTACAGATGATTTTTCACACTCACGTTAAGTTTGCATTCTCTATGCTCAGTGTTTACCACTCCGCTATTGAAGTAATTGTGAACCACCGTCGTAACTGTCATTTCTCATGTTGAGGGGGGTTTTCCTTGGTCTGCTTTCTGTTATTGGTTATCTTGTGGTGCTATATATAGAGATTTTGACAATTTAGTGGAAAAATATTATTCCGTCTTGCCTTATCAGCTGCTTGCCTTGTGTTCTGCAGTGGGGTAGTGTACTATAGTATAGATGTTGATTATTTTTTCGTGTCTCTCGGTATTCATCACGAGTTATTTGAAATGAAATGGGTATCTGTGTGTGTGTGTGTGTGTGTGTGTGTGTGTGTGTGTGTGTGTGTGGGTGGGTGGGTGTGAATGTATGTGGCTAGGTCCTCGCGTCGGGTAGACCAGTCGCCTGGTGGAAGTCTTTTAGCTGACACCACTTAAGCAACTTACATGTCGATGAGGATGAAATGATGATGAAGAGAACATCTAGCCTCCGAGCAGAGAAAAACTCCGACCCGACCGGAAATCGATCCTAGGTCCCTCCCAAGTCATTCTGCTGCGTTGGTGGATCAGCTATGGAGGCTGACGTTAAGACATGGAGTGGACTGTTGTAACAAGGAGCGGTAGTTTATTAGTACTTGAAATACGGCTGAGAAGTTTAAATTGCTGGAGAAGTCTGACTGTAATGACACTCTTCTCTCTGTCGATAGTAATGAATAATCAATATGAAAACGTCAAAACTCTTAATTGAAATTCTGTGTGTCAGGAGACTGGTAGTGTTACTCTGAGCCAGCCGGCCTGGCCGGCGGTTCTAGGCGCTTCAGTCTGGGACCGCGTGACCGCTACGGTCGCAGGTTCGAATCCTGCCTCGGGCATGGATGTGCGTGATGTCCTTAGGTTAGTTAGGTTTAAGTACTTCTAAGTTCTAGGGGACTGATGACCACAGATGTTAAGTCCCGTAATGCTCAGAGCCATTTTATGTTACTCTGAGGCAGAGTGCACGTGCTTCCAAAGTAGTGTTGACCCTCTTGTCTACAAGTATGCTGGTTGTGATGCTTTGTCAGATAAGTCCGCGGCTCCAACCGCGTGTCATGTTCAAGTCGAATGGCAGATTGCTAGATCTATATATTTTCAGGATTTGATGAGAATGTTAGCAGCATAAGAGGACAAAATAAGGGCTAAAGTAACAGAAGAAACTGAATAAGTAAGAACCAACAACAAAATTAGCGCTCTTGAACAATGAAATGGTTCCGACAAATAGAAAGTTGAAACAGAGGCTAAAGCATAAGAACATAATGAAACATTGGAGGCCACTGCTGATAGATTAAATGAAAAGGTTTTAGCTATCTTAAGGGATCAGCACACTGATGTTAATGCACTAAAAGCATGAGCTCAATGCTGAGAAAAAAATTTAAATCTATCGAGTAAACTGGTTCAGGCACGTTTAATGTCCTCACTAGTCAGGGGAATTGCTTTCTGAGTTTTGTGAAAGGAACTCTGTAGTAGAAAACAAACATCTTACTATAAAGGGGTCAGGTTAAACTAAAAGAAGTGGTGAATGAACATCACAAATCACTAGAAGGAGATCAGCATATTTTACTACCAGAGTGTGTGAAATTTAAGACAGATCTCTCAGAAAGTGTGAATGCTGTTCGACGTCTGGAAGTTGTTTGTCAATTACACAAACAGTTCCATGGGTATGCCATTTTCTGAACTAAAAAGGAAGATACTGAAGTCTGGAAGAAGAATCCGAAATGTTTTATGTATTGTCCATAGTAACGTTTATTAAAATTTATCAACAAACACAAAACATATATCCTCATATTTGAGAAAATAATCCAATTTATGTAAAACTACTTCACTGGATTTGATTCAGTTTAGAAAAAAGACATATTCCAATAGCACTAATCAAATCATGTTTTCAGAGGAAGACATACGGACGATTTTGGAATGGTCACAGCCAATGAATTTCATATACACATTGCACACTTCTCGTGTTAATTGTATTTCGTGTTGTTTTGAAAGATAATCATCTTCGCAAACAATCTTTGACCTTTTATTTAAATAAAAGTTTTTTATAAGACGGAGGTTTCGAACACAACCACAGATAGGTCAATAAGAAAATTTGGACATCAAACTTCACTGTAGTTTTGGTTTACAGTATAAATGGAAATTGCATTAAAAGCTGTTCTGATCGTAAGAAATTTATATGCAGTAAGAGGCCAATGTTTTGAGTATCTACCTCTCATACAGCTAGTACGTATTACCGATTACATCCACTCCATTATGTATACTGTTGTAGAATGTAATTACTTCCAGTTTTTGTTGAGCTCCCGTATCAGCGTAATTGTTTGCTCGTCCACCACAAGATTCACCACTGAGAGATCGACCAGTCCTCTTAAATCGGCGTTACGCTGTCTTCGCCCGTGGGCGCGGAAAGTAGACACTTCCTCGCCAGTGAAGTAAAGAAACACTATCAAAAGTATCCACTGCTCGTACTCAGACAAGTTATTGTAAATTTTTTATATTACCTGTCTTCCCCTACAACTTAATCCTTCCTCAGAGTTTCGAACATCTTGCACCATATGACATTGTCGAACGCCTTTCTTCAGGCCGACAAATCCTATGAGTGAATCTTGATTTTTTTCAGTATTGCTTACATTATCAAGCACAACGTGAGGACCGCATCTCTGATGCCTGTACCTTTCCTAAAGCCAAACTGATCGTCATCTAACAGGCCTTCAGTTTTCATTCCCATTTTTCTGTATATAATTCGTCAGCAGCTTATGCATGAGCTGTGAAGCTAATTGTGTGGTAGTTCTCACACTCATTTGCCCTTGCTGTCCGTGGAATTGCGTCGATTGTTTTCTTCCCAAAGCCTGATGTTGCCAGTCTCATAGATTACGAGTTATATATCAACTTGAACAGTAGTTCAGCGACCACTTCCCCCTATGACTTGGTGAATTTTATTGGATATCACTTGCACCTTCTATCTTACTTGATCTCGACCCCCTCAAAGCTCGTTTAAATTCATATTAGATTCCCTGTCTTCCATATCAACTCTAATTTCTTCTTCTATCGCGTCATCAGGTCAGACCGGGATCTACGAAGTGGTCGGGGGGGGGGGGGGGGGGGGGATGCAAACCGGAGTACCTGCCCCGTGCGACAATTTCCAAACTCATATTCTTGACAAAAAGAGCTTGTTTCACAAAGCGCCTAGCATACTGAACGCTTTGGTCTATCGATTATTCCTATGATTTTGAAAAGAGTCCCAGTAGGTTTTTGAACATTTTTGAACAAATTCTAAATTGACTTCTGACCGAATCATAAGCTTATTTTTGAATGCGCGTATAGTGTGCTTGATGTCTCCACCAGGGGAATCCCCGTCGCATCTAGAAATAAAACACTTTCCTGCCGACAAAAGGGGGCGGGGCCATAAGAGCTAAGCCGAATAAACCCTAATGGGTGAATGCCAGTCGCTGTATACTTATGTGGTTGATTGGGTGTTCAAATGATCAGCGTTGTTGTAATTATCAGCATAATCCATAGGTTCAGACTATCAGCGGGGAAACAAATCACTGACAGTAAGAACAGGTAAAATAGAAAGCGTATTATCTTCTCGGTGTCACCAAGAAAATGAAATTTTGAAAGAAAATAATTTTTGCCAGATCGCTTTATTACCAGTTGTACAGCCCATGATTAGCAGCTGTTTTAATTTCTATTCTCTAAACAGCGCGGAATACGTGTTAACGAACACTTAATATCGTTTAACCGGAGAATAACTGCGAGATAACTAAGCCTGGGATTCTGGCAGGATTTGTGAAGTTAACCAGAGAATAAGTTTTCACAATGGCAGGAATAGCTACAAAATTAGTGAAGACAACATTGTTTGTTAGAACTAGGAAGGAGAAGATACCAGGACACCACACAAATTATATGGAAGAATAAGACGATTCCAAATTTGTATAAAAATTTCGTGTGACTACATTTTGATCCCATGCTTGAGAAACCAGAGCATATGAATGAAATGTGAAACTATTTCCTAACATAAAGCTTTTTGCCTATAGTAGGCCTAGTGGACATGAATTATGTACTGTCGTGTTATTCATGTAAATGAGTTACATAAAAATGACTATTTGTAGCAAAACAGTGTCGCTTATGTGGCATGTGTTAAACTGCTGCAACATTATCAACACCTACTTCGTTTTGTCTAGGAGACAGTGACAAAATAGATGTAATCAGTTTGAGAATCCACACCAGTCTTGGATACTATTCATATTAGGAGCTTTTTCCGAATTAGAAAACAATATTTAGAATTTTTATGTGGCAAAACTTTTGACGAACTTCGATGAGGTAACAGATTCTTTCTCAGAAACGAAAGCACGCCGTGTAAAGCCTTAGCAAGATTAAAGAGATAAAAATGTTGGGACCTAACGATTGAAGAAATGTGTACTGACTTACTTGTCCCTTGTCTCTACTGGTTTTATTGTTCCAATATTTAGTTTTTGTCACGCAAAAGAGAATATTATTAGCTAATAGATAATAAAGAGTGCAAACTTTCTGAAGAGTTCTTATTCTCCAGGTCACAAATAATCCCACCCAACATCAATTGTGCATTTATTTAAGGAGGGGTGGGGCGTCAGACCGGCCAACTGGGAGCAGGAGTGGCACCACATGACATTTTAATCTCCACTGTCCTTAACATAGGCTTAATAGCTTACATACACGTGTTTGAATTCCACAGAGCGAAATACAGTGACATGCCATAGAAGAATGCTGTGTGAAGACACTTTGCACTAGGATTTGACACACTTCTGACTGAATACCATGTCTTACATTTGCTCGATCAAATTTGATTTATATATCAAAGTATTCAGAAATATTTGCATTACAAAATGAAAAAGTTTAGAAAAATCGCCTTTTTTAAATTTTTTTGATTGCCTGTCTCGAACGGTCGAAGGGGGAGGTGGGGGGTGACATTGTCAAGTTTTGTCAACGTTCGGAATTATCGTAAATCCGGGGCTTACTCAAGAACCACTTTTTTGAATCAGTCTATTCGGATTTTGTTTCGGTTTCTTCTCAGCAAACAGTACAGGTGCCAACATCAATTACTAACAATAAACACTTAGCTGTTGCAAATCCAGTAAGCACAAACACATAAAGTGTTTTGATAGAGTTGCTACTAAACATAGAAAAAAGTGTAGAATGAAACACCGAATCACAAGAAGAAATACATAAAGATATCAAAAGTACAAATAATGAACAGACATCTAATTCGGAGATTTCAGGAAACACAGCGAAACCTCTCTGTATAAATGTGACAAGAGGTTAGTGATGACTTAGAACTTGTTGTTATGACGCTACAGATCAAACTACACTACCTCGAAATTGGACAAAACGATTTAAAAACTACACAACGTAAAGACAACGAAGAACTACTCGCAAAAAGAAATACCGCTATACCGAGTGCAGTAGCGTCGCATCTCACAGAGCGTCACAACCACGTAAGTATCGGTGTTGAAATAATAAGTGAACAGGTACACACATTAAAACGGTCCTCAGACGAACAAAAGGAACAAACATCCAAAGAAAAGAATGTAATATCCAGTACCGATTCAGCTCATGGAGAACAATAAATCAAACATGTCACTATACCAAACTGTTAAAATACCGCTATTATTTCGAGTAACATAACCAGAAACTCACATAACATTTTTCTAGCTTTTTCTTCACGTAGAAGGAAACGTAGAGCATTGAAACGGCAAAAGAAAGAATCAAGTAAGAATAATGAAAGAACAGTTTGTAAATAGTAAAATAAAAGGCAAGTCCGATTACCTTTGTTATTCTTATTCAGATTTTGACTCTTTCTGTAATTGTATGTATTCGTAATATTTATGAGATATTTGGGAGAGCATAATTTCATTCGCAGTGGAAATATTGAACAGCCTTGATAGCATACCAAAAACGTTTTGTCGGTGGGGAAAGGTTACAGTTGCGATTAAAAACATTTCCATACTGTCAACTTAGGTGGTTATTTCCTTACACAAAAATGTACTTATGCACTAAGTATTGAATAGTCCACGCGCTATTATACTGAGCATTTCAGCAAAAGAATTACGAAAAGAAATGACAATCTGAATTTCCGGCATTTTCCTGCGTTTAAAAGTAGATAGGGGATCCAGGATACCTTTCTGAATACATCGACTGGTGGGCGATGCTTCCCCAAGCCGTGTGATAACTTTTATTATGTTTCTTGGATCATTGGTCTTCTCCTATTATCCTTTTTAGTCGATAAGTACTAGATATTTTCTTCTACTGTCCTAATGTAAATATACTGAAAGTAATTTCAGGTACTTGTGAGTTATGGTTAAGAATGTATGATTCTGCTAAAGAGTACAGATAAATTGAAAATTTCGATGTCACACATTTCGAGACAGCGAAAAAACTGGAAGTGGTTAAAGAAATTGTTACAATGCTACAATGAAAAATTTCCTGTAGGGAAAAATGTAAAAAAAAAAATGGTGGCATTCCATTGAAGTATGACCGTGGCACATACGTGACAATAAGTAACAGGAATGTGCTACAGGACATCAACTTCAACTTTCGGTACTAAACAGTGAGCCACTTCACACAGAACGTACCGCTGCTACAGCACTGTACTTTGGTCTCTTAAAGAAACTGCGGCATCTTGCTGAACGTCTTAAGCACGGCGTTAATGTGCCCACCTGCCACAGAAATCGGAATTGTAGTTTCGGTAAACTTTTTTTTTTCTCATTATAAAATTTTAGGAAGTGAAACGTAGGTTGGTGAAACAAGTAAACCAGTTTGAACGCTAGTGGAATGTTTGGTTTGCAACATCCACAAAAATAAATTACTGCTCTAGTCTGGAGAAAATGACTGTTTGAAATTACCAATAACGTTCACCGAAAATTGGTCTGCTTGCTAGCACAAGACATGATACTTCCGGCCACACACTTTGCTAGCAGGAATTCAAGTTGAGATCTGCCCGGACATAAAAGTGACTTACCTCTTCCTGAGCATGATTATTTTATTTTATTTACACTACAAGTTTCGTAGTACCAAATTAAAAAGCAAATTTCCAACGTTGTGGAACATGTCAGTACACGAAATTTCAACATGAAGGTAGTAACAGATAAAAATAAAATGTTTAAAACCCAAAAAAGTCGATCCATAAGTTTAAGTAAACGCAATCAACAATACAACAAGTATCAACTTAATTTATCAAGGAACTCCTCGACAGAATACAAGAAGTGACTCATGAGGAAATTCTTCACTTTCGATTTGAAAGCACGTGGATTACTGCTAAGATTTTTGAATTCGAGCGGTAGCTTATTGAAAATGGATGCAGCAGTATACAGCACAACTTTCTGCACAAGAGTTAAGGAAGTCCGAACCAAATGCTGGTGTGATTTATGCCGAGTATTAACTGCGTGAAAGCTGCTTATTCTTGGGAAAAGCTAATATTGGTAACGAAAAATGGCAGTAAGAAATATATATATTGAGAGGCCAATATCAAAATTCTCAGACTCGTGAACAGGGGTCGACAAGAAGTTCTTGTACTTACACCACTTATTGCGCGAATTGCCCGTTCGTGAACCAAAAATATTCTTTTACAATGGGAACAGTTACCTCAAAATACAATACCATACAACATAACAGAACGAAAATAAGCAAAGCAGACTAATTTTAGTGATGAACGACCACGCACTTCAGATACTGTTCGAATAGTAAAAATGCCAGCATTAAGATCCTGGACATAGGCTTTCCACGACAGTTTACTATCTATCTGAAGACCTAGAAATATCAACTGTTCAGTTTCACTAATCATATGCCCAATCTGTGAAATTAAAACGTCAGGTAATGTTGAGTTGTGTTTTAGAAACTGTAAAACCTGTGTCTTACAGCAATTTAACGTTAGTTTATTTTCTACAAGCCATGAACTTAAGTCATGAACTGCACTGTTTGAAAATGGATCAATGTTGCACACAACATCCTTTACTACCAAGCTAGTGTCGTCAGCAAACAGAAATATCTTAGAGCTAGCCATAACACTAGAGGGCATATTATTTATTTAAATATGGAACAGGAGACGACTCAACACTACTCCCTGGGGCACCCCTCCTCCCCCCCCCCCCCCCACTTGACTGTACCCCACTCAGACTCTACGTCACAGCCATTCTCAATATTGTGAATAACGACCTTTTACTTCCAAGAAGTTTCTCTAATGCATATCTAACTAGATTATTTTTATCAGCAGATACTTCACAGTTTCCGAAATAATTGGTGTTAGTTCCTTTCAAATCAGGTCATCTAACACAATTTTATGAATTATCTTGTTGTTTACATTAGTTGTGAGATCTTGAGAAATTTTTAATGGTTTTATCTCTTGAGGAGGCAGTAATATGTTATTAAATATTTTATTTCTGACTTGATAACCATTTAATTTTATTTCATTCAACAACAAGCCACTCTCTCTATCAATAAAAATTTCTAAGTACTATTTCACGTCACCAAAGTTCATGTTGTATAATTCCTCAGTATCTTCCTTTCCATGTGCTTAAAAAGCTGATTTAAACACACCTGACGTGAGTCAGCTGGAATGATACTATCTGAAAAGGTAGGTTTCTTTTAGTTTAAGCTGACCTCTTTGCAGTAACAAGCCTGTTTTCTACTACAGAGTTTATTTGACAAAACTCGAAAAGCAATTCCGCTGAACAGTGAGGACATTAAATGTGCCTGAAGCTGATTTTGTTCTTAAGTAAAATTTGTTTCAAATCCAGGAAATAAAGTTATTTACTATAGTGTCATGTTTATCTTGTGAAATGTACCTTCTAATGATAGTTGTTAAAACTATGGTATATATATAATACAGCTAAATATGAACTGTTTTCTTTGAGTCATAATTTCAATGTTTTAAGCAAGTATAGCATATTAAAGTTTCATTCATTGTCACGCACCCTCCTTGCATATGCTACAAGTGAGGTCTTTTGCCAGATGCTTTCCTTAGTCCAAGCATTGCGTATGTGACGCTAATACACTAGCTGTACGTTAGTGAGGTAATACCAAAACACAGTAACCATTTTTTGCATGTTTTAATAATTATGAAATCGAAAGTTTATATTTCAGTAACGCCTTTCAGCTATATTTTCACATACTTCTCGTGCAACATGTAATCCAATAAGTCTAGGACAGATGTGGGGAAGAGGTGAAAGAGAAGGGAGAGGAATGGATGTAGAAGGGAGCGATGGAAAGTGGGGTTGGAGAGAGATGGTTGTGGTGGTGCTGATGGTGGTGGTGGTACAGGGGGGGAAGTGGGTGGAGGAAGATGGTAAAACGTGTATATCTCTCCAGGACAGTGTAACTTTAAAAATTTTGCACACCAAACCACTAAAAATATATCCACATTATATCAAAGAAGAAACGCAAGTACCACTAGCATTAATAAGCTAGGAAAATGACATATCCCATAGTCATATGGAAGATCGAGCCATTTCTCTGTCAGTTTATTGAAAGTAGGAGTCTGAAACTATCTATGAAATTTCAATTTTTTAGTGGCACCAGTCATTTAAAACGGATCCATCGTTGTGAATAATATATTTAAAGATCTCTACTTCTTCTAGCAAGTCAAGACTGTAGCTATTACTTTTTGTATTCAAAAGTTGTAAGTGACCTACTTTCCGTGGTGTGTGTTTGAGAAGAAGCATACGTTTAGCAAAAGTAGAACTGTACACATTCCCCACCCTCCCCCCTCTCCCCACAACCCCCATCCTTTTTCCGCCTTGCACCTTTGTGTTATAACGTCTATGCGCACTGATCAAAGTTCTACAATTGTTTTCCCACAACGACGTTTTGAATGATAATTTCATATCTGGTGCCGTTTTACTAATTTTAAATATGTACACAGCTAAATGTGATATGGTTTTTAATGTAATAGTTTTAATTTCGACATTTTAAAGAAGTATAGTTTCATAAACTGTTATTCACCACGGCACACCCTCCTTGCACGCACTAGTAGTGCACACGTTGCCAGAAGCTTCTCTTAGGCCAGACATTGCGTACGTGACGCTAGACTACTGACTGTACATTGTGCATGTTTTGATTATTATGGAGGTAAAATTTTATATTTGACTGACACCATCCGGCGGTATTTCAACTTACCTCTGCCACAACGTGTAATCTAGTGAGTCTGAATAACTTTTTGTATTCATGACACAGTATTACTTTACCCAAGGTTGGTCGAATCTAGGGTCTTCTACTGGACGCACGGCAGTTTCAGGCGCTGTTAAGGAGAATTTCATTGCCCAACAGTGCATCGATGGCCTTCAATTCATTTTCAGTAGGACTCCTGGCTTTGATAAGATGATCTTAATCTTTTTCACTCCGTATGGATTACATCATTCAATATTTGTAGGTCGGAATTATTAACACTGTTCTCGTATTCATGTAGTAGTCCACTCTTCCATCTGTTATCTGGAGGTGGAATGTGACACACAATAGAGAAGCAGTTTGGAGGAGTATTCAGTACTGAGCCATTAACAATGTGCATGGAATCCTCAATTTATTCGTGAATCTCTTTTGTGTATAGACTGTTAAACAAGACAAATGCACATTATTCTGTTGCTGAGTATACCAATACAAATGCATTTATACAATAGTTAGTATAACTATATGTGCCTTAGGATCACATGCTGTTATTAGTGTGCACGTATGACGTTTGCAGTACAGCTGATACTTAATTGGTTTTTCTTCCCGACAGTTAGTCACGACTTTTCAGTACTGCGTTTAGTATATTTACCAAACTTTAGCGGATGAGATGAAACTGTCGTCTTTCTCCGCTTTGCAACTGTTAGGTTATAGAAGTGTCACTATCATGATATGCTGTGTCAACTATGTTTTGTTGTCTTATTCTTAGCTGTCATAGTTATGAACATGGACTCATTTTCAGACTT
Organism: Schistocerca americana; assembly: GCF_021461395.2. Taxonomy (NCBI): domain Eukaryota; kingdom Metazoa; phylum Arthropoda; class Insecta; order Orthoptera; family Acrididae; genus Schistocerca; species Schistocerca americana. The sequence continues at coordinate 132,173,895 of NC_060122.1, read as the reverse complement.
TATGTCTTCAATTTCTTGAAGTATTAGTTTTCGACTGTTCATTTTCTTCTATTACCAATTTTTGTGGAGGTCTTTTCCTGCCATTAACAATTTCTAGGTCTGTTTTTGTATCTGTTGGCCTGTCGTTCTTGCCCATAACGTATCTGTAAATGTAGGATACTTGAGGTTTTTCTTAAGTGTCCTTCTGTTTTAAATGAATCTGAAGTCGGAAGTTCTACCGGTCTCTCCATTACAGAAAGACAATGAATTACAGTCTTGAAATGTAAGACGATAGACCCAAAATGTGTTGAGACTATGTATGTTATCCTTGTTTCTCCTCAGTTTCTTTCCCATAGAGCTGTTCATGCTGGATGTTATATTTAGTCCTGTTTTTTTCAATGTGTTACAAATCCTTTGAGCTGTTTAAAGTAGTAAGTGAGTGTGCCATTTATTTGTTGTTGTAGATATTTTTTGTTCAGTTCTGTTGTGGGTGTATATGTTTCGTATGACTGAGTTTTATGTGTCTCTGTTTGTTAGTTTCGATCTGTTTGTTGTTGCGTGTTGGGTGTCTCTTCCATTTTTACTTTAACTTTACGGCCTAGTTTGTCCATCATGTTGGTTTTGTATCCATTTTCTACAGTTCTGTTTGACTGTTGGTACCTCATTGACTGGAGTTTTATTCAATCTTTGTAGCGTGTAACAGAAACAAGCTCGTTTGCATGTTGTGCAATGGTTTGATATTTTTGCATATACGATAGGTGTTCCGGTAGTGGTGAGTTACCTGTACATGGAAATTTTTTTTTGGTTATCGTGTCTGTGTACTGCAATGACTAAGAAATGTATTTTTATGTCGTTTTCTAATTCTGTGGTGAAGTTTATCTCTAGTATGATTGTATTTATGTCATTGTGCAACTGTGTGCAGTTGGGTGTTCCATCTACAAGACGTAGATATCATTTCTCTAAAGATACCAGAACATTATTCGGTATTTTATGGGTTCCAATACGTTTTCAAATGAATTGTTGTCATTGTGATTTAAGACGGTGTTGTCTAGGAGTCCTCTGATATATGGTCATATGGAGGCTCTATCCTGTTGTGACTCGTAAAAAACTTTGTGATTAATTTTAAAATACTTATTATCTCTTCTCTATGTGATTTGGGAACCTCATTTCCCCTTTGTAATCATCGTTTGATGATGTCAGATCTGTGTCATATTGAAATACGTAAGTGTAATGCGTATGTTGCTGTATTCGATTTTTATTTTATCTCATCTTTGTTGTGCAAGCGAGTGTTGTTTCCAAGTACATAGTGTGGATTCTGAAGGAACTCTAAATGGCAAGATCACCACCAAAGCATTTATTAGATTTAGATAACAGGTTTCAGCAAGACTATGTTGCGACCTTCAGGTCTTGTGCTTTGTAATATTATGTCATCTTTTTCCTCAGTACTGTATGTGCTGTTACACTGCGTATATGTCATTGTGAAACACCACCTACAGTATTGAGGGAAAGATAATGTAATGCTATGAAGCTAGATTCAAAGATGGCAAATTGGTCTTGCTGAAACTAGTTAGCTAAAACTGATTAATGCTTTAGTAGTGGTCTTTGCTCTTGAATTTTCTTCAGAGTTCACACCATTGCAGATCGCCCCAGTGTTGATACATTGTCAGCAATTGATATGAATACATAGTGGTGCTATAAGTACGTATTGATGCCTTCAGTTGAATTTACAACTGGCTGTATAGGAATGTCCAGTGTATGAAATTTTGTTAACTTATTTAAAGATGGTACTTTGTGATTCTTTTGTCTTAGCCATTTCATTTTCAGTCTTTTGGACATGTTGAGACGTACTTTTGAAAAGGTGTAGGTTGTATCCTGGTATCACTGCGCTGTATTACTGGTTTCCTATAATATGTCGCCCTTTAGAAATTTTAGAGTCTCATGAATGTATTCTTCTAGTTCTTTTATTTCCATAACCCCTCTGTTTCTGTTAGGAGTCCACCGTTGTTTCCAGGTTTTTGCTATATTGTCCTACCTGTTTTCTCTGTTGTCTTTTGTTTCCTTACGTAATGTTTGTTTTCCATCCTCTGATTATGTATCTAATTGCCTTTACCATTAGCTCAGTTGTAAGGCCTAGATCAAAGTTGAGTATTTATTCATTTCTTATTGTTTTATTGTGTATACCTTTTCTGTTATTTTATTCCCCACTGTCTTATGTCTGATTTGTGAGCTGACATTTGTGTTCTAAAGGATTTCGTTCATGTTTTGTGAACTGTATGTTTGTGAGGTTGAAGTGTCATTTATGGAAAGTGTGTGTTTGTCTGTTGTTTCTAAGATTAGCTGATAAGTATCTTTCCAGAAATATGTGTACTTTTTCTTTCCATTAGTGTTTCTATTCCTGATGTTATTAAATATTTCTGAGACTTGTAAAAAATTTACTGTCTTTAGACGAATTTTTAGCAGACCAGACCCGAACACACCCATCTCAAAATGTAGATATTTAATATACTGTCCTATCGAATCAACTTCTGCTTTGTGCTTGACATGTTTGGCGGCAGGTGACATACTGTCTACAGAGGCATACAGACACTTAAGTATTATTTTTTGGGAAAGATTAACTTTCTTGAACTTCATAAAGAGTGTAGTCGATGCAGTTTTGCTTTTGGGTTTCAGAATTTGTTGTAGAGCATATTCAGAAATTCTTAGTATGTCTCAGGGATATTCATCTTGTGCTGAAGGTTTCATCCTGCCTATTTTTGTAACTAATATGTAATTACAGAAATATGTTTCTCTCTTTGCTTAACACAAATGCGTCTAGTTCAACATGAACTTGTTCATTCAATTTCTGGCAGATGACATATAAATAAAGTAATACATTTGTAAAATTATAAACAGAGAAATTATACACCCCAGTACAAAATACTAATATTGGTGTGGCTGTTATTTTGCTAGTACCACATGTACTTTAGAGATTATTGTATTTACATTTAATATCTACTAGCACAAATAATATACAGCTTAGTGACACATACTGCCATTCCTGAAGCATGTGTAACATTTGCTATCCGCTGACACTAAGCTACACTTCATCATCTTCAATTGATCAGGGTTTTGTGGTATACTGTTATACATATTATATTAGGTCTAAAATTTTGGTAAATAAAGATAACATAAAACTGAATAATCCTGATCCATTGCGGATGGCAAACTGGAGAAATATGTTCACTGTACTATAAATGGTAGAGAGCCATATGAACGACATTATGTGATACAAAGGTATATATAATTTCTGCCAGCAATTTCGTAAGTGTAAATACCATAATCTCAAAACTATATGTATGAAACGCAACACTTCTTTCACGTTATATGAGAGAAAATAGAACCCACTGGAAATTGTGAAACTTCACTGCCACATATTTTGATGATACAGAAGAGATTTTTGTGGATGTAGAAGGCAGAACTGCATTTTCATAGTTATGTATTAGGGAACAAACATGAACAGACAGTGAGCTTCAACCGTAAGATTGTACTTTATTCCTGTCGGTAGGCGCATTTGTTTTTGTTGAGTTGATCAGTAAACTGTTTTCATGTCTCTTACTAGTGCTTCTGTGGATGAAGGTAAGTAATATACGAAGCCTAGTATCAAAACTGTCAACTACATGAGGAAGTACCCACTATAAGACAGATGTGCTCTTAATTTTCTACTGTGAATGGCGTGGACTGAATTCTATGAAATGTTATGCATGTAAGTGTGTCTCATTTTTACCATAACAGAAGTAACATCACTAAGTCCATAATGTACCACTGAGATGGTAGAGACGTAATTTGAACATCAACATTATTGAATTGGCGTTACATCGTAAATAAGAGACTAGTCATAATGAAATGTCTGTAGCACATATACAGCTATGACAGAATTGTGCTCATGGCTCTCACAGCGTAAGTAAAATAGAGGGTCAAAAATATGTTTCAATGATTGATAATTTCATGTATACACGCAATGCGTGTTAGACACGGTGAAGTATTCTTTCTTCTGCCACTCACTCTTTCTGTACTACTGCATAGCTAGTGCGAGAAATAGAAACTGTTCGTGTGCACAGAGAGAAGTCTGTCAGCACTTGGACCAGAGTTTCAAGGAGATGTGCTTCGCCGCATTGTGTGCATGAAAGTGCTTGTAACACAGTTAGCTAACAGGAGAGATGCGAAAAGACATCGCGAGTGAACTGAACAAAATGTATCCTATATTATTTCATATAAATGGAAGAACTATCAGCAGCGATCAACTTAATATGTGTGAAAACTATAACTGTGGTATCAATAGTGTGTGCAAGAGATGGAAGAAATAGTCACTGATACTTGATAATAAGTTACAAAGTACAGGAAACTTGATTGGAACTGTAATTATTGAATACTTTCCCAGTATTAAGCAATATGTACTTGTTATAATGATTTAAATTGTGATCATACAGGTTAAGCGCACGTGGTCATGGTTAGAACTGAATATGGCTAACGGATGTGATGTGTACAATTAACGAAACAATCTGACTGCTGAAAATTAATTTAGTAGTAGTAATATTATAATACAATCGATCACTACTTACAAACTGAAGACAAAAATTCTTCTTCCATTTATTTTTCTTTGTCCATCTGTTTAACGAAGAGACTGTCACATATTTTGTGTTTAATATGCTTCCTTTGGAGAAAGTAACATCGTGATATTTATAATGGGATCATTTTCCATATGAAATTGGTTTACGATCTTCTGATTTGTCGTTTGTGAGGTATAAAATGTAGTGATAGTTCCGTTAATATTGGTTTGTGTGTAAGATGGTATGTAACTTATTGATTTATTTTGGGATTCAAGGGACGTCCTTTAACTTTCGTTACACATCTAAAACTCACCCAACGTAAACAGCGACCATATTCCAGTCGGCGAGTGGTACCTCTCATCCCAGTAGGCCGCTTCTGTTGGTTTCTGTGGCGACATTAATTTTTCCATGGTCTTTGGACGAGGTGGTCTCCTGATAAGTAGACTATGCACACATAGCTTAGCTTTTGTATGGAGTTGTATTCATCACCTAATATACTTACTGATCTTGAATTAACCTGAACTTGATTGTACAGCTATTGTTGTTGCATAAAGCACTGTTATTAAGAGAAATAAACATTGACACAAGATATTGTTTCTTCAGTATATGAGAGCTGTGGAGGACCCTCTCCAAAATATATTTTCGAGGCAATGTTAATTTTGGCTTTTTTATGTTCATGATACGGCCATCCTTTAACTATATGTGCCTCTTAAGCAGATTGAACGTATAGTGACCGTAGCTGTATGCTCTGATGGTCGACTTGTAACGACAACTGTACATATAATAATTTTTTTCTTTATGAATTTAGATAAATTAATGTAAGCCATGTTTTGAACTTCTTTTTCGGTTCGTTTCGTTATGTTAAAGAAACTGTGAGCAACTTTTGAAATGAATATTATTATTTATGTTAGATTTCAAATAATGTGGTAATCAAAGGAAAGTGTATTTAATGTTAAAACTATTGTAAGATGTGAAAATTGTAATTTATACACTTGGTCCATAAGTAGGTAATGCATTAGGATATGTGTAATAGAAAACCTGTGGTGAATACTCTACCTGTAGGGGAGCGGGAAAAGGTGGAGGCAGGCGAGACGGGGAAACGCACACTGGCGCGGTTCGGCACAACGGACACAGTATACAGTCAGAGTTGGGCATCGTTCGGAAGTACACGTACTGTACCGAGGAGGCTACCCAGGAAAAGTGGATTCCATTGAGCCTCGGATGAACCGATTCCGACAACTACTTGGCATAGCTATATTCTGAGGCACAAAGTTGGAAAGATAACGACGCTAAGAAGAAGGAAAGTGCCGCTGCAGTGAGAGCCTTAGCCGTGCTTGCATGTGTGCCGTGCTTCCCGCTATCTCGCTGCCCGCCATCCACCGCACCGACTTGCACAGGTCAAACATTTATTTCATCTTTAGAAGTGTATCTGTGTGGACCAGTGTCGATACTGTTTCTAACTGTTCAATAATAACGTGACTTTTACCAGAATTGCCTTAGCCATTACTGATCTTGATCACTGTCCTAGACAGGGTCCTTACCTCGTATTGTGCAACCCGAGTATCCTGAACTGAAAGTTTAATGTTAGTGTTAATGAAGATTATCGGCAGATTAATCTATGCCATAAAGGAATCTGAAGTTCAGTGTGTTATTGCAAATGTTGATAAAGAAAAAAAGCATAACTAAATTGGAAGAGAGTTTTGTGAATTGAGTTAGCGATGTTTTTTAATTAATTTGAGACAGAAATAATGACAGTTAAATTATTCAGAAGTAAAACAAAATAGTAGTTATCCATAGATTGATAATTTTGAGTGTAAATTTGCCTTCAGTACTTAATAGTTTCAGTATAACGACCATAACAGTTTCAGGGACACCCCCCCCCCCCTTCTCTTGTCCATTCTTTCAAACCTTGAAATGTGTTGATCAGATTTGACCAGTAAAGCTAATTCTATATTAATCCTAAGTGTATTAGTGTTTTTCCATCATTAATAGTGATATTGTGTGTGTACTTTCAAGATTGTCGATGCTAGGGCAATCTATGCCCGATTTCAGTCTGCTCAACATACAAAATGCAGTTCGTAGTAATCATTACTGTGTGGTGTTGTGTAAATTTAGCTCGTCCAAAGTAGTACAAAAAGAGAAAACTTTAGTTCAGTGGATTTTTTTGGTTCCAAACTTTGCCATATAACGCAACGTTACTACGTGTAGTTATGCTTGTACATGCACCCACTTGTACAAGGAAAAACTCACTCATTGCCTAAGTAGGCTGGCGACCGAATTATTCAAAAAAATGGTTCAAATGGCTCTGAGCACTATGGGACTCAACTGCTGAGGTTATTAGTCCCCTAGAACTTAGAACTAGTTAAACCTAACTAACCTAAGGACATGACAAACATCCATGCCCGAGGCAGGATTCGAACCTGCGACCGTAGTGGTCTTGCGGTTTCACACTGCAGCGCCTTTAACCGCACGGCCACTTCGGCCGGCTATTAATTATAGGTAGCATCTACTGTGTGTACTTCTTGTCCATGCGAAAGAGTAGTTATACTTTACATTTGCTTGATGCATCACTGTAGTTATTGACTGAGTATAAGTCCGATTTGGCTTCTATTAGGTACACGCGGTCAACTAATGTACTAAAATCATTGTTTATCAGGTGAAGCCCGTGAACTCATTGCAGTACAGGCTTTATAGAGCTAACGTACGTCCGAGCAGGGCGGTAGCGTTACAAGTGGCTTCCCGGTGACAGGACATCCAGCTGTTGTCGGTTACAAATTAATGTAAATACCTAACAGTGGATGTTCAGTGGCACGAATTGCAATAAAAGTCAGTAAAATAAACTACAGTGTGAGTCAAGTACGGTAGTGTGGTGTAGCGTACATTCAGTATGGACGGGAAAGTAGACGGGGTAGATGTGCCGAGCGAAATGGAGAATGCGGCTGGCAGTAGCCGGAGTTTACGCGGCCAGATAACAGATGGCGTTAGCGGAAGACAATTGGCGTACATACAATACCACGAACATGTCAATGAACAGATTGAAAGGTTGAGATCGCCTCGGACACAGCAAGGAGTAAAACAGGAAGTAGAAGGTGACTTTGTAGATGATAGTGGTTATGTGAATGAATCCACTGACATGTTTGATTCTCCACAGATAAAGAAAGAACCGAAAGAAACTTTTGAAGAAGGATCGGAATACGCCGATTCCGTAGAACAAAACAGTGTGAAAATTTTAAGCATAAACGATTTATTTGAACAATTAACCAAACAAATTTCAGGACAGAGTGAGCAGATCAAAACACTGAATGATCAGCTTAAAACACATGTTGATCAGCAGCTCAAAATACAGAATGAGCAGCTTAAAACGCACGTTGATGAGCAGCTCAAAACACAGGGCCATCAGCTCAAAACACAGAATGAACAGCTTAAAACACACGTGGATCAAATTAAAGCACAGGTCGAAGGACAGGGAATTAAAATTAGTAAACAAATAGAACAGGTAGAACAAAAAGTTGGTAATTTAAGTTCTGTGGTAAATACACTGAAACTTGAAATTGTTACCATTAACAAAAATATGGATACTATGCAGGAGGAAATTGGAAACATTAATAGTAGATTCGATGTTGAAATTCTCAACATCCAAGAGAAAGTAGAACCTCTGCTTGAAACTAAGGTCGACGAAAAAGTTTTCGGTCTTAAAACTGAGATCGTAAACGAATGTCAACATGGGATATCACAATTGAAGAAGGTAGTTTTAGACACTGAAAGGGATTTAAGTAAAAAAGTATCCGGATGTGTTCAAAATTGTGAACAAAATACTACGAAAATTCAAGGCAGAATTTTCGATCTGGAGAGCAAAATTAAAGATAGGCCTGGTGTTGTCTGTAATGGCACACCAATTACGAAGCTGTTAGAAGGCGAGGAACGCTTCGATCCAGCCAAGAAACATAACGGGTGGCATCTGTTAGATTTTATCAAAAATTGCGAGAGAGTATTTCCTGAGCACTTGTCTGATCAGGAAAAGATAAAAGTAGTAATTAGCGCCTTAGCAGGTGACGCTAAGCGCTGGGGGATAAATTTAAATACCGAACGAATGACACTCGAAGAATTCAGGCAAAGATTTAGGGAAGAATATTGGTCTGAACAAAAGCAGGACCATTTATGGCGGGAGTTCATCATGGCCAAACAGCATGATAACAGGGGCAGGAATTCTTTGAAAGATTTCTGCGAGCATTGGTACCGGAAATTGACGCATTTAAGAGGTAGAAGATCAGATTCGGAAATTATCTGGGAGCTATATAAAAAGCTTCCGGAGGATTCAAAGAGGTATGTAGGAAGCAATCATCGTAGCTTCCAAGCATTTCTAGAAAGGGTCGAAGACGAAGACCATTGGGCGCAAGTCGTGCCAATTATCAAAACTTTGGTAACCATAATAACCGACACAATGACGAACGAAACGACGGCGATGGATTTCGCGTCAATGTGATACAAAGAGGAAGAGGCAGAGGAAATTATTCAGGTCGCGGTAGAGGGTATACCGCGCAAAATAATAACGACGCGGGAAACTAATTTCCGCGAACGTTGCGGGCCAAACGGAAGCGGACAACACATACAGGCCCCGATTTAAGAAAAGATATCGGACCGACCGTAATGTAATGAGACAGGATAGGGACAGTAATGGAACGCCGCGACGTGTTGTGGCGAAACCAGCGTCAGGTGCGAACCAGAATGAGTCATCTCTGCAGCACAGAGCGCTACATGTTAACAGGCGAGTGGAGCATCAGAGGGCAACGGCCCAGCCTAGCAGAACATCTGTTCGGAAAGAAGCCGCTAGCAATACGGCAGCAGTAGGTACGAACGTAGCCGTAAGAGCTGAGGAAAATTTTACGAGTGATAATTCCGTGGCAAAGGAAACAATAAATGAAACTGTGAATACACAGAGAGGTGCGGTTAGCAGCGTTTGCAATGAGATAAAAGGCGAGGATGAATTAGCAGAAGTAACTGATTGGCGTGTGCAGATCGATGATCTGTACAAGGGCCTAAAGCAATGTGAGTGGGAGGATTTTAAAAGGGAGTATGAGGCGAAGAAATTAGTTGGTGGAAAGAGAGATAGTAAGGACGTCCATAAAATGACGTGGCCCAAATTTGAAGAGGGGAGAATAAATAGCGCCGCGCAAAGTACGCGTGCTGCTGATAGGAGGAAGGTTAATGATAGGAAGGATTTGGAGGATGAAATCCTCAGCATTGACGAAGAAATAACTTCTGCTAACAGTCCGCCAATACAACAAGCTGCTACCGAGAGGCACCGTGGAGAAGGGGTAGATGATTACCTGAAAGTAATTAAAGTCCACGAGGATTACACTGAATATGAAGTCACAGTAGATGTAAATAAAGCTGATGATGAGGCCGTTTTGCCAAAAGAGGAGATTGAATTAAAATCCAAGCCTGACGACAATACAGAGGGAGAACTTAGTGCCTGTCTCAGAAAAGCTTTTATGTTAGAACCTGAAAGCGATCCGGAATGGTCGGATTCCGACGATAGTTCGGATGATGAAAGATACACAAATACAGACGAAAATGAATGTACTAACTCTCCCTATTTTGCAAAAGTAGCGTACTTAAGTGAATCTGATGTTGAGGAAGAGAGTAGTGGTGATTCTAGTGAAGATGAATTTTCAGGTGTAAAGGAAAATGAATATACTTTTACTGAAAGAGGGTATGAGAAAATCAGTGAAAATAAAGGGGATGCAGTTAATTGCGATATTGTACCTAACGATGACGACGTATCAAAACAAAATCCAGACGTTGAGACCGAACAAAGAAAGAAAGAGCCACCGGACGACTCAGTGTTCATTTTGCAACGAGTTCAAGTAAGCAAAGACTTTGAACTCCAGAAACCGAAAAAGCCGCCAGATGTAAATGGTTCACAGGGCAGGAACGTATCTTGTGGAAAAGACAGGAAGGGGCATGATTTAGAGTCTGGGGCAGATTTATATCGGATTTTGAGAATGTCATGAACGCATTATATCATGAAACTACAGGATTTCCACCGGAAGAAATTTTGTTAGGCAGAAGTAGTAAAAGTTTATTTGAAGAAAAATTAGAGTTTCCACCTTGTACAAGTTTGGGATTGGATCAAAAGAAAGAATTGGTGATAAAAAGGGCAAAGCAAAAAGCTGAATCTAGATCTAAAAGACACAATAAAAATTTAAAAGTTTCAAAATTTAAAATTGGAGATTATGTTCCTTTAAAATCCCACGAAAAGTCTAGTGAACTAAACCATGAAATTTCAAAATTTAAATATATTTATAGTGGACCATATAATACAGAATATTCCACACGACAATGCTTACTACCTGATCTACCCAAAATCCAAAAGACCTTTAGGTGTAAGAAATATTGTGGACCTGAAACTGTATGTTCCTAGGAACGAGTAAATGTGCTGTATCTTATGCTGAACCCAAGTTATTCTAAATGTATCTAATCTTTGTAAATGTCTGTATACCCTTGAAAGTGTGCTAATGTAGTTATGTGAGGTTCAGATTACCAATTGTACTGTAACTGTAAAAATGTATGGAGAAAAGGACTGAAAAGAAAGGATAAATGCTATCAGCCAGAAAAAGATGGGACTGTCAAAAATGGAAATGGGCAGTGTGTGAACCATAATATGAAGGACTGCCAAATACCAATGAGGGCAGATAAATAATCGATGGAAAATTGTAAATGTGATCCAGAAGATGTGACAATATGAAGTGAAAAGGACTGCCCAAATCCGCATAATAGGCAGCAAATATGTGTAGTTAATTTTCTGAATATATGTGTGTGTGTTTTGTTTAGTAAGTAAGAAAATGGACTGCTATTCAAAGCAAGCAGAGACAAATTATCTTATAGTGTATACAAAATATGCATTTGTTTTTGTAGTTAAATGTTTGTATTCCAGGATTTTAAATTATTTCTTTGAGAAATTTAGAAAAAATGATTAAATTGCTATTTTAGTTATGTTATGATGGGAAGTTGGGCTGTGCAAAAGGCACTTGAGTAAATGACAAGAAATTATTCTTGATGTGTAAAAAGAAAGTGTAAACCTATATACAGTGGGTAAAAGGAAATATGTAATGTAAATCTTTTTGGACAATTAAGTAAAGATTCGGAACCACTGTATAATTGTAAGATTTAGTGTTCCCATAAAATTTGGACTTAAGAAAATTTTCTGGAAACAGGGGCATGTGTAACGACAACTGTACATATAATAATTTTTTTCTTTATGAATTTAGATAAATTAATGTAAGCCATGTTTTGAACTTCTTTTTCGGTTCGTTTCGTTATGTTAAAGAAACTGTGAGCAACTTTTGAAATGAATATTATTATTTATGTAAGATTTCAAATAATGTGGTAATCAAAGGAAAGTGTATTTAATGTTAAAACTATTGTAAGATGTGAAAATTGTAATTTATACACTTGGTCCATAGGTAGGTAATGCATTAGGATATGTGTAATAGAAAACCTGTGGTGAATACTCTACCTGTAGGGGAGCGGGAAAAGGTGGAGGCAGGCGAGGCGGGGAAACGCACACTGGCACGGTTCGGCACAACGGACACAGTAGGACAGTCGGAGTTGGGCATCGTTCGGAAGTACACGTACTGTACCGAGGAGGCTACCCAGGAAAAGTGGATTCCATTGAGCCTCGGATGAACCGATTCCGACAACTACTTGGCATGGCTATATTCTGAGGCACAAAGTTGGAAAGATAACGACGCTAAGAAGAAGGAAAGTGCTGCTGCAGTGAGAGCCTTAGCCGTGTTTGCATGTGTGCCGTGCTGCCCGCTATCTCGCTGCCCGCCATCCACCGCACCGACTTGCACAGGTCAAACATTTATTTCATCTTTAGAAATGTATCTGTGTGGACCAGTGTCGAAACTGTTTCTAACTGCTCAATAATAACGTGACTTTTACCAGAATTGCCTTAGCCATTACTGATCTTGATCACTGTCCTAGACAGGGTCCTTACCTCGTATTGTGCACCCCGAGTATCCTGAACTGAAAGTTTAATGTTAGTGTTAATGAAAATTATCGGCAGATTAATCTATGCCATAAAGGAATCTGAAGTTCAGTGTGTTATTGCAAATGTTGGTAAAGAACAAAAGCATAACTAAATTGGAAGAGAGTTTTGTGAATTGAGTTAGCGATGTTATTTAATTAATTTGAGACAGAAATAATGACAGTTAAATTATTCAGAAGTAAAACAAAAGAGTAGTTATCCATAGATTGATAATTTTGAGTGTAAATTTGCCTTCAGTACTTAATAGTTTCAGTATAACGACCATAACATTTTCAGGGACCCCCCCCCCCCCCCTTCTCTTGTCCATTCTTTCAAACCTTGAAATGTGTTGATCAGATTTGACCAGTAAAGCTAATTCTATATTAATCCTAAGTGTATTAGTGTTTTTCCATCATTAATAGTGATATTGTGTGTACTTTCAAGATTGTCGATGCTAGGGCAATCTATGCCCGATTTCAGTCTGCTCAACATACAAAATGCAGTTCGTAGTAATCATTACTGTGTGGTGTTGTGTAAAATTAGCTCGTCCAAAGTAGTACAAAAAGAGAAAACTTTAGTTCAGTGGATTTTTTTTGTTCCAAACTTTGCCATATAACGCAACGTTACTACGTGTAGTTATGCTTGTACATGCACCCACTTGTACAAGGAAAAACTCACTCATTGCCTAAGTAGGCTGGCGACCGAATTATTAATTATAGGTAGCATCTACTGTGTGTACTTCTTGTCCATGCGAAAGAGTAATTATACTTTACATTTGCTTGATGCATCACTGTAGTTATTGACTGAGTATAAGTCCGATCTTGCTTCTATTAGGTACACGCGGTCAACTAATGTACTAAAATCCTTGTTTATAAGGTGAAGCCCGTGAACTTATTGCAGTACCGGCTTTATAGAGCTAACGTACGTCTGAGCAGGGCGGTAGCGTTACAGACTCTCCCATAATAACTGCTCAGAAATGGCAATACACGTCAACTGTATAATGTTTGATCCACCGTACCATCTGGAACTGGAAGTTTGACGACATCAGTTTCCAGCAGTAAGCTAATAATCACTCTGAGAATAGAACATTATGCTGTAACTCGCCATTACAGATAAGTGTTTTGGCCTCATCTCGTCTGTGGGTCTATTAATTTGTTGGTGATATCACACTTACGTTCAGCACTCCTTGTAATGCTATACACATATAATATCTTACTGAGCGAATTGGTGCAGTGGTTAGCATTTGAACTCGCATTTGGGAGGATAACGGTTCGGATCCACCTTCGGGAATCGTGATTCAGATTTTCCCTAAAACGCTTTAGGCAAATGTCGAGATGGTTCCTTTGAAAGGGCACGGCAGACTTCCTTCCCTATCCTTCCCGAAGTTGACGGCACCAATGACCCCAGTGTTTTGTCCTCTCCCCAAATTCAACCAACCAACCAATCGTTTTTTAATTACATTAGTGAATTTTCGTCACTGGCCTATGATACTTGTCATCTTTTGTAACACCCTCAGCCATAGCTTGGGTGATGTCAGCTTCTGCTCTGCTTCCCCAGAGACAGAGATTCGAAAGCGCAGTTACAAGGTCTAAGACGACAATATAACTTTTGGATCATATCGCGTATCTCACAACAATCACATAAAATGTTGCTTTTTTTTAATGGTAGGTTTTTCTTTATTGATGCAACAACTATTACTAGTCTCCTATGGCCCCAACAAATTTTCCATTACTGTTGAGTATGTGTAGGCATAGGTTCTTGTAGTGACTGCCATTTGGAAGGTTCTGTGTCCTCTTAGTTCAGGGAAATTCACCGACATTGCCACTTTAGTGGAAACGTGTTCTCTGCCCAGTAAACGATTTTTATCAAAGCACAATTTTCCGAGTATTCTGTTGTTGATCGTCATGTAGATGAAGTACAGGAATTAACTTCACTATAATTTATTTCTTGGGATGTAGCCTTTGTACAGACAGCATGTTACATTCAACATGACATCCACTTGTGCCATATGGAAAGATCTAATTCGTTGTGAGCAGGTGTTCCCAGTAGTGGAGAAGCACAGGAACTCACCAGACCTTCTGTGGATAGCTGAATAGCTCCACAGGTACTGTTAAACTTTTCGTAAAAATTTTCATCCCCGGTGCTACTTCCTTAGCAATTAGGATGCACTGATGTTTACAGATCAAAGACATGTGAAGGAATATTTCTAGATTATCAGTAGTGTCGTGTGTTCCAGCTGCTGGCCCTACCAATATACTTAGAATTTTTATCTTGCCAATCTCGCTCTCAAATGTTGTCCACATATTTACGTTCTTAAAAAATTTGGTCTCTACGCTTTTTGTCTGTAACACGTTCACATCGCAGTTGCTCAAGAACAAGTTCAAAATTCTACCCCCCCACAGAAAGAGAAACCTCACCTGCGTTGAGACAAAGCTTCATGTTTCCAATAATTGGTTGGCCACTTCCGTACAAATTAACTGAAGTTGGTACACTTTGTTACAATATGACGTGTACTTGTATACCCATGTTTTGCTTTATCGATACATACACTTTCATAGGATTTGTCGAACTGGAAAAAGCGTTCGACAATATAAAATGGGGCAAGCTGTTCGAGATTCTGAAAAAAGTAGGGGTAAGCTATAGGGAGAGACGGGTCATATACAATATGTGCAACAACCAAGAGGGAATAATAAGAGTGGACGATCAAGAAGGAAGTGCTCGTATTAAGAAGGGTGTAAGACAAGGCTGCAGCCTTTCGCCCCTACTCTTCAATCTGTACATCGAGGAAGCAATGATGGAAATAAAAGAAAGGTTCAGGAGTGGAATTAAAACACAAGGTGAAAGGATATCAATGATACGATTCGCTGATGACATTGCTATCCTGAGTGAAAATGAAGAAAAATTAAATTATATGCTGAACGGAATAAACAGTCTAATAAGTACACAGTATGGTTTGAGAGTAAATCGGAGAAAGATGAAGGTAATGAGAAGTAGTAGAAATGAGAACAGCGGGAAACTTAACATGAGGAAATCAATGAAGTAAAGAAATTCTGCTACCTAGGCAGTTAAATTACCAATGACGGACGGAGCAAGGAGGACATCAAAAGCAGACTAGCTATGGCAAAAATGGCATTTCTGTCCAAGAGAAGTCTTATAATGTCAAATACCGGCCTTAATTAGAGGAAGAAATTTCTGAGGATGTACGTCTGGAGTACAGCATTGTATGGTAGTGAAACATGGACTGTGGGAAAACCGGAACAGAAGAGAATCGAAGCATTTGAGATGTGGTGTTATAGACGAATGTTGAAAATTAGGTGTACTGATAAGGTAAGGGATGAGGAGGTTCTACGCAGAATTGGAGAGGAAAGGAATATGTGCAAAAGACTGACAAGGAGAAGAGACAGGGTGATAGGACATCTGCTAAGACATGAGGGAATGACTTCCATGGTACTAGAGGGAGCTGTAGAGGTCAAAAACTGTAGAGGAAGACAGAGATTGGAATATGTCAAGCAAATAATTGAGGACGTAGGTTGCAAGTGCTACTCTGAGATGAAGAGGTTAGCACAGGAAAGGAATTCGTGGTGGGCCGCATCAAACCAGTCAGTAGACTGATGACAAAAAAAAAAAAAAAAAAAAAAAACTACATAGAACCTTCTGCCCTCAAGAACCGAGTGTTTAACTTGAAGCAAATACCCTGGGGCTTCAGTAAGTAATGCATCACTTTTTTTCTGAAAGCAGGTTGGTTTTATTCAGGAATTAAATACACTGCTTTCGTCGTAATACACAGTTTTCGTCATGATACACTGTTTTCATCATAATTTCCGTTCACTGTGACGGCTTCACGTCGCCTTGCTAGGAGGCTCTGTGTGGCCCCATGGTGCCAGTGGAAAGGTCGACGTCAGATCCAACATCTGGCTCCAAGTCATACACGTACTGCTTCCGGCGGAGTGCATCCCTCATTGGACCAAACAGAAGGAAGTTGCCAGGGACGAAATCCGGACTGTTAGGTGCATGAGAAAGAACAGTGCAATGAAATGTGCACTTTTGTTAAGACGCAAACGCTGATGTGGTTTGTTCACTTTCCTGAGGATAGCACAACACACTTCGAAGCAGATCAGTGCGCCTTGAGAGAGGATATCAAATAAGGTAGTCTTCAGAGTAGTAGATCGCTGTCGGTTTGATGTTACCGGATAAGGGAGTGATTTTCTATTTCTTCATTGGAGAAAATGTAGCGTTTGTATTGGAACTTACGGTGGTTTACCTATATGGGTATATGTTTTATTATTTTCTGTCTGTTTTTATCCATTCATTCGCTTACTGCAAAGGTTAAAATACGGTCTGCCCGCAGCGGTCAAGCCTGTGGAGATATCAAGTAAAAATATGGAACATTATGAACTGTGAGTTATTTTCAAAGAATATTCTTAAGAATTTATTTTATTTACTAGCGATTCATCGAGAACATTAACACATTTAATCACACTATGTAAGCACGGAAGATGTTGCCAGGGAGTAACTGATGAAATCATAACCAAATTCCATTTAACAAATGAGAATTTTATTCACTTTAATAGTGCCTCAAAACATTTTTTTAAGGAAACAGATTTAAAACTATAACCAGAAAGCAATCTCTAAATATCAAAGTTACAATTTATTCAGAGGCAGAAAGAAACAAGTTTTGACTGTATGAGCTTTCCGGCAGAGTACCTTGCCGCTCCCTTTCTGACATGGCCGTAGTTACCACTCACAACAGCCTCTAAAAGACTACACTGGTGAAAATCTACAATACACCAGATAACTTTAAGCTAAGAGTTTTAACAATTTGCACAAGCACACAAACTACACACCTGCGTAGATAGATGGAAATGGTACAAAACACTAACAATTAAAATATTAACCTTGCCACCGAAGGTGCAACTTGGTTCTGACGTCTAAGAAAAGTCTTACCGTGAAAAGGTGGCAACTTCATATTAAAATGATCATTTGAATAAAAGCCCATGGAATGCAATCTTATATAAAATTCTGCAAGGTTGGCCAAACAATAGTAAAGGTGCTCTACAGTACACAGAT
The DNA here is from genome assembly GCF_021461395.2 of Schistocerca americana. NCBI lineage: Eukaryota > Metazoa > Arthropoda > Insecta > Orthoptera > Acrididae > Schistocerca > Schistocerca americana. Next base: position 132,156,228 of record NC_060122.1, on the reverse strand, counting down.
ACCGCCTCTCAAGATCATAGGCAATAATATCAACGTTTCCAAATATCAAAACGTATTTCAGGTACTAGCCCGTTACACTCCAAGCAATAAATTCGTTAACACACCAAATCCGACAAACGTGACAGAGGCAGCTACTAAGGTACGGTAGATTGATAGGGAGATTACCGAATAACCCGAACCGCAGGTTGCTCTAACCAGCCACTACTCCACAAGGGAAAAACAACCACCCAATTTATAAATAACCACCTTCCCGCGGGTGGGCAAACGGAGAAAAATCGTGGGACGACCCCAAAGCAAAACAGCTGGTGACCTCACCAAGAAAACAAGTAGAATTTAACAAGAGTAAATCAAACATCGTATCACCAATCACTTAACTTCTAATAAACTGCGATTTCTCGAGACGAATTGACGCAGCACTCCCGAACCGTCCGCTGCCAGCCGCTTCAACGGACGCAGGAAGGCGCGCCGATCTCCCGTCTCACGGCGTCGCAGCTCGCAACCAGACTGATGTCGTGGGTTGACCCCTGTTGCTCTCGTGTCGACCGCGAAGTCACTACACTTCGCTATACGCCGCGGCCCACTGGACTTACGTGGCGACCTCACATGCGCCGACGCTCAAGACGGTCAAGTCATCTTGTGTCTCAGTGCGCGACCAACCAACCGATCGGTCCAACCGCCAAAGACCATTGCCTGAGCAAACTCGAGCAGACTGGCTGCCTAACGCGCAGACTCAGATGCAGGAACTAAGCCCCGATCGGGTGACCGCTCGCTGCGTTCTCTTGCTGGCCGAGTGGAAAGACTCTCATTTTGCCGGCTTTAAGGTTGATTCGAATGACAGACATACTAGCACTCTAGATCGACGACAGACACTAACTGCCGAACAAATGCGGACGAGATACAGATTAGCAAGCTAGGGACGAGAGACTGACCCAGACTCACCAACTGGTGAGCACATAGTGCTCCACCGCCAGAAACGGAGGGCGACTGCTTCACACTACGCGCTGCGGCGCGCTCTTCAGAACAGCAATTTTTACCACGGCTCACATTAATTACCGTACATATATAAAAACACCTATCGGATATTTCATCGATTTGTACTATCTCTCTTTTCCAGTCCATGATAGAAAGAGCACATGGGATTCTCTTTAGTGTACTAATAAGGTGAAATATTTTAATTCTTATAGTATGAAGTTGACTTCATTTACTTGTTCCTTATTTCACCTGATCTATCTAACTGCTTTACCGGTATCAGTAATACTTTGAGGAAGAAAGAAACTTAAGCAGAGCAAACTGGACGCCATAACAATGTCTTAAAGAAGAACGGGAGGTAAATAGCTTCGAAGATAGATCTAATAATCCAATATTATTTGTTACAGATTCTTCGTGTGTATGAAAAATCATAAGCCTGACTGACTGGATTTTGCGTCGGTGAACGTAAATTAGCTGAGTCACTATTGTTGCGCCTCTTTTGCGGCGCCAGCAAATTACCATGGTAATTATTATTCTTGAAATTATTAATTAATCAGTAGAACTGGCAAACGTTCCACGGACGGTGCCAGATAGATTAAGCAGGTGTAATAATTAAATGATATAAATCATGTTGCGTAACATACTATAGTACTAATCGTTTTCATTTTTTTCTACTTTGTTTCATGATTGGAGTAACACTGTTTAGAGAAAACCTAGTACAAACATCAAATTGTATGCGTAAATTACTATTTGTTAACCAGAGGAATGTACCAACAACATTTAAGAAGGTAGGAAAGAAGGTAGGAAAGAACTGCAACTTATAGCTCACATGACTGCACTTGGAATTTCCTCGATAACAAGTAGTATCAGTACCTTACCCTATGCAGTCATAAATTTAAAGGATTTCTCTTAAAGCCTTAGAGTTAGTTTGACAATATTTTGATTTTTTGGAATGTAGATGCAAAAATTGTGAACAGCAACAATAAGGTGCAATACTGGCGTAGAATACGTAATGCACTGATTAGGAAAATTCTCGCAATGTTTTAAGAATAAAACTCACTTTTATTTCGTATTTATAGCATTCAAAAAGGTTTGGTAAATGGAATAAGTTAGAAGCTTGTGTCGAATAATGAAAATAGTTTACAGATACAAAATATCACCCTAGTGGGTGCGACGAAGAGTGATAGTGACACAGGAAATGTCGATCATATCAATGACATCCAGGAATTTAACAAAAATTCAGTTTATGATTATTACAATAATGTCTTACCTGATGAGACTACCACGAACCCTGTAGACGAGACTAGTACCAAAATCTCACCGGGTAGCATTTTCTCTCATGAAGACGGTGAAGGCGCGTTAGTGCGGAATCAGTAAATTACAATTTTCCATGTCACGAGAACTTGTTCGAATGAGATGGAACACGACACGGTGAAGATACAATACGATATTGCGTCAGCAGTATATTCAATGCAGGACATGTATAACGACCTCACTGACCTTGTGAGGAATTTATGTAATAATTTTTCTACACCACAGACCGAAAAACTTGATGAAAAGTTTCATGATTCTAAAAATGAACAAAAGCAAACATTTGATGACTTTAAGAATTACCCATTATAGAAGTTCAATAGTTTAAATCAAAATCTACGCACTGGCTTTTCTTATGATTTAACTTGCAAATCTGCAGATATGGGGAAGAACTTAAAGGTGGAGTTATTTACTGATTTGTTTCGTCGCATAAACCAACTAGACAAAAAGTGATATCTATAAACGAGGCACAAGAGGAAATGGCAGGTACGATAAGGATCGTGAGTGACTCCCGGTCTCAGATGCAAGAGGTCAGAAACTTGCAAAACCTCAGAGATTATGACAGGTACAGTTAGTGAGTTGCAATCTTCAGGCAAGGATTCGCCGGAAGAACTACAGGATCTGTTTGTCTACTTGATAAGCAGACGAGGGTCTGATTTTTTTAAAGAGAGGGTGAGAGAACAAGCCCGTTGTGTTCAACGCAGTTTATCGGAATGTGTTATTCCAGAACTGGATAGAAACATCTAACATTTGGTTCGTTTTTGGGTACACACAGGGCGATGTTTCATATGGCTGAACGATGCCAAATCTATGAGCAATTTGAACCGACTTTCTTGTTGTTCCACAGCAGTTAAATAAAGGTTATTTCGACAGGTCTTCAAAACCGGAGACAAAAAGAAAGAAATTAGACATATACCCATGTAGGTAAACCAGCATCACCAAGCAGTAGTGAACATGGGGACTGAGGAAGTACTTCGAAGACCACTTAACAAAACCAGGTTTTGGACAAATCGAGTTCCCACATTGATGTATTGAAAATACCGAAAAGTCGCCTGCCCGCCCATATTTGGGAAACGCTGATCGCTACATCGGGCGAAAATGATGTAGATTATTTTTTATCTGTACTCGACTCGATTGATCTAATATAGCGTAGCAACCACGCAATATTAGTACACAGTGTACACCTCCGCAACAGCAGAGTCGCAACGGCGGTAATAACGAACATGGTTGGCACCATCATGCCCAATGCAACAACAATAATGCAAGAAATTATTATGGTAAAGGGGGAAATCAAAAGTACAAACGGGATTTCAAAGGAAATCACGAACAGAATTACAATAGACCGGCTTATACCCAACAGGGAGGCTATGGCTAACAAGTGCGCAACACATCCCCAAGCCGTCCCCAGCAGGAGCCAATAACCAATACAGTAATTGGCAGCCGGTCGCAAGTAGACCATCCGACAAACCTCCACCCTGTAATCACAATCAACAGAAAACTATTATGTATCAGAGAGGAGGGGAGGGGGGGTGAGGATCAAGCTCAAGGACAGTTTAATTGCAGGACAATACAGGAGGCGAAATGCCGAGGTCAAACTCACGGCATGTAGATAGTTGAAGTTACTCGTAATGAAGACTCTAACCTCCCAACTAACCAGGAAAACTCGAACAAGCTGCGATAAGCCCCTATGCGCAGACCAATAAAATGAGGGGGGGGGGGGGGGGGGGGAAGCATGCAATGTATTCTAAATTACCCTGTCAGCTGTGACAAAGGTGTACATATGAAAGAAGAACTGTGTCGGGGAGATGTTTCAGACAGAGATAATGGGGAGACAGTGCAAGCTGTAATTAATGCCCAGATATGTCATCTAGATGTGCCAGTGATACTTGACACATGTGCATCGACATATATAATATCACAAGGTCTATGTAACAATCTTAACAATCTGTGTAGGCGATGTCATATATCCTCTTTTCAACAACAGAGTTGTCATATTCAGACTACAATGGGGAGAAAGTCAAAAGGAGTGAAATCTCAGGCATTAATACCCACTTACATCAGGAATTTTTCTCTAACTTGTATTTTTTGGTAGTGGAAAAACTTGTGGTAAACTGTCTTATTGGAATGGATACCTTTAGATAATACAAAGTACAGAGAGACACAGGGCAAGGAAATGTTCCTTTACAATCAATGAACAGACTTATCAGTAAATTTAATTAAAACCAACACAGCTGAAAATACACTTAAACCAAGTGCTGATTTCAGAGTAGAATTATCATATCCAAACGTACTGTATACGGGTATAAAGTAAATATTTTCCCGCACGACACATTTAGCTTTTCCTCAAAACCAATTCCTTTGCCAAAAGGAGAAGCTGTGAGGAATGAAATTTAAAGTATGAGAAATTGGAAGATCATTCTATACCCCATATTGTAGCCCCATTTTAGCTGTCGTCAAGCTCGATGGTAGCGTCAGACTTGTACTTGACGCCCGAAGTATAAACTAAATGATTATTCCTATCAGGAAACAGCCTGACAATCTTGAAGAACAGATACTGGAACTTCACAATGTTAAATACCTAACTATAACTGATTTAAAAGCGTTTTATTGGCAAATAGCATTACTTGAATAGAGTAGGATGTGAATTTTGTGTTTTCCTGTTTGGTTTAATCGTGAGCGCGGGTGTTTTCATTTCCACACTGGGCAAAGTTTTGACACCAGAATTCCTCTGCAAAGTCACTTTCTATGTTGATGACCTGTTAAAAGCTACTTCTACATGTGAAGTCACAGTTAATTTAACGATATCGAAGTTTGGAAAAGAAAACGTCAAATTTCTGGGTCAAATTATCACGCCACGTGGTATACGACCTAATCCAGGGAAACTTGAAGCGCTCAAACATTTACCACCACCACAGAATAAAAAACAGCTCAAGGCATATTTGGGTTTGGTTTCCTTTCTTAGGAAATTCGTTTCAGCTCATTTACCGAGTAGTGACACAGAAAATCAGTCCATGGATGTGTACTGATTAGTTTCAAGCAAACTTCGACAAAATAAAGGAAGCCTTACTATAAGCAAACGTACTGCACCATCCTGACCCACCACAGGATTTTTCTTAAGAACAGATGCATCTTCACATATGCATGCTTCAGAGCATTGATGGTGATGATGCGGAATTAAAACCCATGGTAATCATTTTTGCAAGTCGGACACTTTCTGAATCCAGGCTGTCATATTTAGTGACAGAGCTCGTGGTTATCAGGGTTATATGGGCATTTAAGAAATTTGAGTACTGTTTATGCACACCAATGTCCACTGTGACCATCAAGCACTTTCTTTCCTGTTGACATGCAAATTATTACATCGGAGGTTAGCCAGATGGTGTATATGCTTGCAGGAATTCAGTTTTGAAATCGTGTACATCAGGGGTAAACAAAAAATAATCTCAGACACCTTGTCAATGTTATCTCAGGGGTTTGAGAAATTCTTAGAATTTACAGTACAGGATTCTGAAATCAGGGTTCTGCTTATACAGGACAAGACGCAACAAAAATATAACGTATAGATGCGTAAGAGTGTGGAGAAATTGCAATAGAGTGACATGTGACGAAAAAAGATGAGGTCGTAACTGTCTGAAAATAGCGACGAGAATTTGAAGAAATCTTCCTCTAGTGACATATTGAAGTATATTGTATACACAGTAGTGGTATCCTTAAGATACGGATATACATCAGTTAGGTACACTGAATTACACTCACTACTGATACTTTCAAATAATTCATGTTGACATCTTATATGACATTCCACTGTCTAAGTTCTGCACTTAGTTCAGCAGACACTAATAAAGTAGTTTCACAAAGATAAAAATAAGTATGCACGAGAGTTCGCACAATTATTCCATGGGGTGTAGACGATTGATTTCAGCAGCAGATAGAAAAAAAAAGAAAACGCTACTGTCCATTCCGTCACCATTTCCTGTAGATTAGTAGCCGCATATCCAGTAGACTTGAGTGATGCAAGGCTAAGAGTAGCTATGATTGCTTGTGTTGATGAATGCTTAATAATGATTTTGTTCCCTTTCGTTAGCCATCTGGATTTACTGGCGCGTGAGTCAGACAAATTGTGAGGACAGTGGTTTATGCATCTCATCACGTTGTACGTGTGTTTATTGTCCTTTCAACCCTGCAATTAAAGAAAATTATTTTGATTTTTATTCTATGTAAGGTAATGCTATGCATGAACTCACAGGTTAAGAGAGTTACCTACTCAAGACAAATCTGTAAGAGACAAGTAGCCTTTGAGTGATGGGAGAAAATGTCAGTTATCGTGTGTTTAAAATGTCATAAGATGTTGTTATATACATCCTACTGCGTATTTAAAATATCATGGGATGTTGTTATAGGCGTCCTAAGGGAGAAAATGAAATCTTTTGAAGAACATACAGTGCTCTTGAAATTTTTCTTTCTGCGCAAGATGTATAGATTATAATGAATCTAGATTTAATATGTATAAATTGTACGATATATGCACACAACGTGTCAGAATCACGTGGATATAGGCTTATGTACGCTAGGGTTATATCAAATGACATTTAACTGTACTACTTATTTTGTACATGGTATGTGAGACCATATGTGTATTGACAAAACAGATGTGAAGAGGAACTATTCAATTATCAAACGTTTGGCTGGTGCTGTAAAAAGGTTACATTTACGTGTGTTACAGTGAGTGAAGATGAGGGTGCTTGCAATGTGCAATACGTTTTCGGTACGTTTGTAGTGGTAAGGAATGCTAGACTTCGCTACAATCGGCCATAGAAGGTGGAAAGGCTTATGGACTTACCTGAAATTTGGTGAGATCTCGACGCTGAATGGACTGACTGGACTTGGACACAGAAATATGTGGTTCCAGTACCACAGGTCGGGAATGACGGGCCTTTCCGTTGCAGCATCGGAAACTCTGATCGCACACTCGCCTACAGACACTATCCTACGGAGCAGCTGTAGGACATTTTGACGACGTGAAATTCGTCGTTACCTAAAAACTGTGAAAACAAACTGTATCACCTAGCCATGTGGCGCCCTGAGATGGGGATGGGGTGTGGGGGAGGGGGGTGGGGGGCAATCCAACAAAGGAACCGCGACTGGTCACTCTCGCTTGACGTCAGCAGGTAGGCAACCGCAGGCCGCACCAGACAGTTCGTTGCATGAAATCAAGGTCGCGGGAATGTTTAGACAGCATGTGCCTTCCGTGAGTGATTTAAACGCTCTTAAAATGTGTCAGGGAAACAGAGATAAATAAATAGACCAGAAGAAATACGTAACTAAAAATGATTCCACAGTAGATGCGATAATTCAATTCGATAAACGAATATACCTGCATTCTGTAATTTTTAAGTGTATGACTCGACTGATAGGAGCGAATCTTCAATTTTTTCGTGGTCGAGGTGCTGTCCACTTAAAATTCTTCTTTACTTCGTTCATCTTCCATGCTTGCAACTACTTCTTTTTATTAAAAAGCTAAACCAGATAAATGTTCTCTTTCTAGCATACAACCTAATTGAATCTTCGTGCACCAGAAGGAAGTTTGCTTCAATGATTAACGTCAAAAATTTAACTACATCTTCAAACTTAGATATGATATATCCATGAAATCCAGGATATATAATTTCAAACTGTTTGACCGCGTTCACCCAATCTGATTCAAAAGACCTCCTCGAAGAAAACTAGAAATCAGAATCCGCACCAGGAATTGAGCACATTTCCGTTTGTGATCCCAAGGATTTGGTCAGTGGCTCGACATATAAACGTAGATAGTCTGCCATATAACGAACAGTCAGGCGCACCGTCCTCTGCATCAGAATATTTTTCCTCTATTTTGTTGACTGTTCTCAGGAATTCTTCTTCCCCTTCCACAGTGTGTGCAACGTCACAACTACTTGCACGCTGGGCTTTCACTTGGTTTTCCTCTATCAAGTCAACAAAAAGTTCACTGGTTATATATTTCATGAAATCGTTATCGTGCGTTTCAGTGTCTGCAGTAGCTGTACTCATTTTCCCATGAGTAACCAATGCATATCGTCTGCATTTTCTGTTAAATAAGAAGCCGAATTCTTTGCCTAGCTCTGGACGTTCACCTTTCATTATTATATCTTGGAGTTGGTTGCTGTCCACTGTCACATAAAGATCACAATATATTCATTTCATCCTAGACTTATATATTTCATGAAATCGTTATCGTGCGTTTCAGTGTCTGCAGCAGCTGTACTCATTTTCCCATGAGTAACCAATGCATATCGTCTGCATTTTCTGTTAAATAAGAAGCCGAATTCTTTGCCTAGCTCTGGACGTTCACCTTTCATTATTATATCTTGGAGTTGGTTGCTGTCCACTGTCACATAAAGATCACAATATATTCATTTCATCCTAGACTTATATAAGCCACGAATCATCACAACTTTTATATTGTCCTAAAATCTTGTCCTCCGTCGCATCGTAACAGGTGCGGCAGTCAATGTTTATTTCTCAAAACATAGCACAGTTTTCTTTTCTATCACAGTTAATATGAGACATCTCTCTCAAAATTGTCCAAATTTCTTCCGAAATACCTGGATTGCGCTTAAAATATTAGTCTAATTTTGAAGCTTTGAACGATAGGGCAAAGGAATATTGTGCTTTCTCAAATACGTATAAGCTTTTCGAGATAGGACCTTTAAAGTAACCTCGGTGGCAGTATCCTGGGGACTCCATTTCATCCGCCTTTTGCCTCGTAACAAACAGCGAATTTATTCCAAATTATACATTTAGATATTACGTTTTCTACCTTCTTGCGTTACTCTTTTTTAACAAGACGCGGTTGACAACTTTGATCCTTTTCAGGGCTGCATCGCGTACTATTAGTCTAGACTACAACTGCCCTCTTTCGCAGATCTCTACTTTTATAGCGTAGAGCTCGCTTATTGAGCCTCACGTTGCGTCTACAGTGTACACGCGGCATTCGCACACTGCCGGCTGTCTACCGGATGACGTCATAGCGCGAGGGGCACTGTGGGAAGCTTGGCCGCTGGCCCGCCGTAATAGGCTACTTTATACTTGTATAGCTACACTGTGTTCTACCAACGGAGTTATGAGGAGCGATCGCAACAAACATTGCTTAACGGGTGTGAGCATAGCCCTGCAAGAGGCGTATAGTGGCTACCCGGCAATAATGGAGTAAATTTGATGCTGCTTGGTCTTGGAAAATTAAATTTTTAGAATATATAGATAAAAATGTAAAATGAGAGAGCTGGCACGTCTACGGTATACATTAAAATAAAATTCGCAGTCAATAAAGATATTTTAAACCCCGTTCAGGCCAAAGATACAATATAAGTTATGTTGTTGTTGTTGTTGTTGTTGTTGTGGTCTTCAGTCCTGAGACTGGTTAGATGCAGCTCTCCATGCTACTCCATCCTGTGCAAGCTTCTTCATCTCCCAGTACCTACTGCAACCTACATCATTCTGAATCTGTTTAGTGTATTCATCTCTTGGTCACCCTCTACGATTTTTACCCTCCACGCTGCCCTCCAATATTAAATTCGTGATCCCTTGATGCCTCAGAACATGTCCGACCAACCGATCCCATCTTCTAGTCACGTTGTGCCACTAATTTCTCTTCTCCCTAATCCTATCCAATACCTCCTCATTAGTTGTATGATCTACCCATCTAATCTTCAGCATTCTTCTGTAGCACCACATTTCGAAAGCTTGTATTCTCGTCTTGTCTAAACTAGTTATCGTCCATGTTTCACTTCCATACATGGACACGCTCCATACAAATACTTTCAGAAACGACCTCCTGACACTTAAATCTATACTCGATGTTAACAAATTTCTCTTCTTCAGAAACGCTTTCCTTGCCATTGTCAGTCTACATTTTATATCCTTTCTACTTCGACCATCATCAGTTATTTTGCTCCCAAAATAGCAAAACTCCTTTACTACTTTAAGTGTCTCATTTCCTAATCTAATTCCCTCAGCATCACCCGACTTAATTTGACTACATTTCATTATCCTCGTTTTGCTTTTGTTGATGTTCATCTTATACCCTCCTTTCATGACACTATCCATTCCGTTCAACTGCTCTACCAAGTCCTTTGCTGTCTCTGACAGAATTACAATGTCATCGGCGGACCTCAAAGTTTTTATTTCTTCTCCATGGATTTTAATACCTACTCCGAATTTTTCTTTTGTTTCCTTCACTGCTTACTCAATATATAGATTAAATAACATCGGGGATAGGCTACAACCCTGTCTCACTCCCTTCCCTACCACTGCTTCCCTCTCATGCCCCTCGACTCTTATAACTGCCATCTGGTTTCTGTACAAATTGTAAATAGCCTTTCGCTCCCTGTATTTTAACCCTGCCACCTTCATAATTTGAAAGAGAGTATTCCTCTCTAAGTCTACAAATCCTAGAAACGTAGGTTTGCCTTTCCTTAATCCAGCTTCTAAAATAAGTCGTAGGGTCAGTATTGCCTCCCGTGTTCCAATATTTCTACGGAATGCAAACTTATCTTCCCCGAGGTCGGCTTCTACCAGTTTTTCCATTCGTCTGTAAAGATTTCGCGTTAGTATTTTGCATCCGTGCCTTACAAGTTATAACTGAAAACAAATTTTAATATGTTACTATTGTACGTAGAAAGAGCGCCACTACTGTATGTTATCGTACGAGTATACACGCTAGTATTCAGCCAGTGTAGAGTAAAGAGTTATGTTAGAACATATGCTGGTTTACCCATATAGGCGCTACAGTCTGGCACCGCGCGACCGCTACGGTCGCAGGTTCGAATCCTGCCTCGAGCATGGATGTGTGTGATGTCCTTAGGCAAGTAAGGTTTAAGTAGTCCTAAGTTCTAGGGTACTGATGACCTCAGAGGTTAAGTCCCATAGTGCTCAGAGTCATTTAAACCAACCCATATAGGTATATGATTTATTTTTTTCCGTTTTTATCCATTCATTCGCCTAAGTAGTTTACGGTAAAGATTAAAACGCGGTATTCCCGCCTGTGTGGATGTAGTGAGGAAAAGCGAAGAACATTAGTTTTACTATGTTTGTAAAAACTCCTATCGGATACTTCATCGATATTGTACTGTCTCTCTTTTTCCGTCCATGATGGAGAGAGGATGTGGATTTCTGTTTAGTTCATCTATAATGTGGCATACGTTAATTCTTACAGTACAAAGTTAACTTCATTTACTAGTTCCTTATTTCACCTGATCTATCTGCGTTATTGGTATCTGTTATACTTCGGAGAATCAAGAAATTTAAGTAGAGCAAGCTGAAAGCTGAACGCTGTCTTCAAGGCTCGAAGAACCATCATCTAATAGTCAAATATAATAGGTTTCAGGATTTTCGCGTGTACGAAACATCATAAACCTGTCTGTCTGGAGTGTGCGTCGCTGTAGAGAGACATCCTCCCGAGTGAAATTAGTATTGTTGTTCCTCTTTTGCGGCGCCAATTAATATCCATCGTAATTATCAAAATTAATAATTAATCAGTAGATGTGGCGCCGCTCTATGGACTCCCGTTCTGTTTCCAGTTCGAATTGAGGGACTCACGTTTCATCGCCAGTGACTACGTTCTACAAGAAATTGTCACGATCGACCTCATACAGCACAATCAATTCCGCACAGATGGTCCTTCGTTGCTCGTTCTGGCCTTCTGTGGCGAGGAACCCAGCGACTACACACTTTTAAGTACCCCAACTGGTTGGGGTGTTAGCCAGCGCTAACAACAAAAACGTGCAGCGAGGTGTTTGTGATCCGTCGTTCACATCGAATGAGAACATCCGCACTTGCCAACAATGTAGGAGTCACAGCTTTGAGCGACCGGACAGGTTTACCCGACCTTGTTGCGTTGATGACAGACGCCTCGCCCGACGGGTCACCGTGCTTTTGTTTTCTGCCAGGTATCCCTAGATATTCTGCAGGCATCTACGAGTATTTGCGATGCTCTGATTTCTCGACAAAATATGCTCAATGACAGCTCTCTGCTAGAAACGCACCTCTGTTACTGACGTCAATTGGAATGGATACCTATAGTGCCACCACGTATCGAAACTTCTTGAAATTATAGGGACTGAAGGGGGAATATTCCACAAAAAATTCCGAATTGTTCAACCGAAATAGGCCGAAGAAAAATAAATATAGCATAGTCTTTCCAATTGGCTATTTGGAAGCTCACCTTTCTTCCGTAGGGGCTCTTGCTGTGTTTAGTGCAGCAAAAATCTGAAGACTGATAGGTCGATGCTGTATTTCTTGGCTGGGGTTGGCTATAACTTGGTTCAACAGTAGCCTCGCTCAAGACTGGCAAAACGCAGATCTGGATTTTGCCCTTTCTGCCATACCCCACTGTTATAGGAGTGTGGTAATATAGCATCACAAATCAGCATTTTAATCTCATGTGACTCAACGGCCTTGCAGTTGTAATGTAGCAACTCAAATTTGACCGAAAGTTTAATAAAATTTTTCGATTATACTGTGCCTATAAAGGTCCAAACATAAAAGGATCGACTTTTCAAATAATCTTAAATTTATCAAGTTTTCTAAAGAAGTCAAATGTCTTTGACAATCTGTTAAAGGTAAATGGAGTAATAGGTGTTGTTTAAAGAAACTCATAGCATAATAAGGAATAGTTTCTATGATTATAAGGAAATCGAGATTCCATTTTAGGTTTTGAACCCGTGGTTCTGTGGATAACGCTGGCGCCAAGTGACGCGGAAAGAACGTAACGACATGAATAGACAGCGGCCGCAGTGAAGCTGGCCTGGTGTGTGTACGTAGTTGTGCCATGTCTAGCGATGTCAATATTCTGTTGGTTCTAAAACCGTGCATAATCAAGTGTAAGTTTGTATTGCAGCGGTATTTGTGTCTGCATAAATTGTAGTTTCTGGAAAGAAAAAGAAAATGCAACACTGATCTAACATGGAATATGGAGCCGACGCAACTTGCAAGAAAATGGCTACTGCAATAATATTAAATTAATTCCATGTTACTGGAGACGTGAAGAACCTAGATACTTATCATTAAACAGTTTTCAACTACAGCACCACAACTACCATAGACAATACCTGCATTAAAATAAGTATAATGAAATACTTCATATTTAATTATTGCATAGCGTGAATTTTTTAAAAAGTGTCTGTTTAAGTCACTATTTTAAAGTCACAAACTGAATGCCAATATCCTTGTTACTCTGGTTAAACAATTTTGAGTAAATATAAACCGTCAAAAGATTCTATAAAAATTATTTCAGAGTTGCGACAACGCGAGATTGTCATAAGTGTATTTACCTGGAAAATACAGCTTTAAATTTATTTGTGTAGATATAATACCATCTGGTGGCATTGCTGATTCACTTAATGCTGCTGACTTTGAGATTACTTTCACTTAATTTTCAGTTATTTAATTTTCAGTAATACGTAATTGCAGATTTTTAAGAAGGTAGCCATTAGGCTACATAAGTATCTCCTAACTTGTATCCACCACTATCTCAAGTTGAACATTCAAAATTGAATGTGTAACAGTTAATTCATATCAGTAACAACTCCTGAAATAATTAAGTTATATTGGCCCTTCAGAGCTGGTAACTACAGTTCCTAGTAGAAATAGTATCTTTCTTTTAGAGGGACTGTCGCACTGTAAGACAATACCGTTCTAAATTTCGATTGCTACTGCGGTGAATATAAAACTACAAGGAAGGCAGTGCAGCGTATTCAGTGTAATATACTTTCATGTGTGCCGAAAGTATTGCAAATCGTGCCCCGTGATCCTCATCGCGCTTCGGACAGAGGTCCAACAAAGAATAAGTTGCCAGGAAATTACAAAATTCCGGTAGGTTTCACAAGGTCAAATCTGTAATCTTATATTGTTAAAGTGAGTAAAAGTACTAAGAGTTATATGCTGCAGGTTAAATGTCAATGCTCACTTGAGTGAACAGGAGGCATTAGTTTTCAGGGAAGAGAAACAGGGTACTCAGTGAGGCCATTTTTTTGTGATGATACGCGAAGGAGGGACTGGGTAAAGGGCCGTGCTTCTGTTATACCGGGCGGGACAGCAGCCCGTTTCTTCGTGGCTCCGTAAGTGTCGAAGCATTTTCTTTCCAGCCGCTTAAAACATTATTCTGTACCATATTTAACATCACAGAAAGTAAGCATAGCATTTACAATAGTTGAAAGTTGGTAGCTTTTTTGTCAGAAAGAAATATTTTCCCTGCTTCGAAAAGATTAAAAAGTTTGATTGCACGAGATTTCTGTAGTGCAAAATTAAAAGGCGGTTGGATCACATGTGGAATCGGCGGTTTCGGTAACACATTACACGTGAGATCTGAGACTAATGTTGTATCATCTGATGATAGTGATATAATGAGATAATAACCATTCAGCCCGACGTAGGTCAAAGAATATCACAGCCGCAAACAATTAATACATTAGTTCTGCAGTCTTTTGGACTACGAGTATTGTCGGTAAGTAACTTGATTATGTGGCTGCAGGACATGTTCTTGCTTACATTACCTACTATTAAGGCGCCCTGGGTCTTCGTACTTACGTACCTGTCGTATTAAAAGGGTTTCGAAATTCTACGTATGGTCCACAATTATTTATTTATTTATTTATTTATTTATTTATTTATTTATTTTTTTTGGTCATCAGTCTACTGACTGGTTTGATGCGGCCCGAAACGAATTCCTTTCCTGTGCTAACCTCTTCATCTCAGAGTAGCACTTGCCACCTAAGTCCACAATTATTTGCTTGACGTATTCCAATCTCTGTCTTCCTCTACAGTTTTTGCCCTCTACAGCTCCCTCGAGTACCATGGAAGTCATTCCCTCTTGTCTTAGCAGATGTCCCATCATCCTGTCCCTTCTCCTTATCAGTGTTTTCCACATATTCCTTTCCTCTCCGATTCTGCGTAGAACCTCCTCATTCCTTACCTTATCAGTCCACCTAATTTTCAACATTCGTCTATAGCACCACGTCTCAAATGCATCGATTCTCTTCTGTTCCGGTTTTCCCACAGTCCATGTTTCACTAACGTACAATGCTGTACTCCAGACGTACATCCTCAGAAATTTCTTCCTCAAATTAAGGCCGGTATTCGATATTAGTAGACTTCTCTTGGCCAGAAATGCCTTTTTTGCCATAGCGAGTCTGCTTTTGATGTCCTCCTTGCTCCGTCCGACATTGGTTATTTTACGGCCTAGGTAGCAGAATTCCTTAACTTCATTGACTTCGTGACCATCAATCCTGATGTTAAGTTTCTCGCTGTTCTCGTTTCTACTACTTCTCATTACCTTCGTCTTTCTCCGATTTACTCTCAAACCATACTGTGTACTCATTAGACTGTTCATTCCGTTCAGCAGATCATTTAATTCTTCTTCACTTTCGCTCAGGATAGCAATGTCATCAGTGAATCGTATCATTGATATCCTTTCCCCTTGTATTTTAATTCCACTCCTGAACCTTTCTTTTATTTCCATCATTGCTTCCTCGATGTACTGATTGAAGAGTAGGGGCGAAAGACTACAGCCTTGTCTTACACCCTTCTTAATACGAGCACTTCGTTCTTGATCGTCCACTCTTGTTATTCCCTGTTGGTCGTTGTACATATTGTATATGACCCTCCTCTCCCTATAGCTTACCCCTACTTTTTTGAGAATGTCGAACAGCTTGCATCGTTTTATATTGTCGAACGCTTTTTCCAGGTCGACAAATCCTATGAAAGTGTCTTGATTTTTCTTTAGCCTTGCTTTCATTATTAGCCGTAACGTCAGAATTGCCTCCCTCGTCCCTTTACTTTTCTTAAAGCCAAACTGATCGTCACCTAGCGCATTCTCAAATTTCTTTTCCATTCTTCTGTATATTATTCTTGTAAGCAGCTTCGATGCATGAGCTGTTAAGCTGATTGTGCGATAATTCTCGCACTTGTCAGCTCTTGCCTTCTTCGGAATTGTGTGGATGATGTTTTCCGAAAGTCAGATGGTATGTCGCCAGACTCGTACATTCTACACACCAACGTGAATAGACGTTTTGTTGCCACTTCCACCAATGATTTTAGAAATTCTGATGGAATGATATCTATCCCTTCTGCCTTATTTGACCGTAAGTCCTCCAAAGCGCTTTTAAATTCCGATTCTAATACTGGATCCCCTATCTCTTCTACATTGATTCCTGTTTCTTCTTCTATCACATCAGACAAATCTTCACCCTCATAGAGGCTTTCAATGTATTCTTTCCACCTATCTGCTCTCTTCTCTGAATTTAACAGTGGAATTCCTGTTGCACTCTTAATATTACCACCGTTGCTTTTAATGTCACCAAAGGTTGTTTTGACTTTCCTGTATGCTGAGTCTGTGCTTCCGACAATCATATCTTTTTCGATGTCTTCACATTTTTCCTGCAGCCATTTCGTCTTAGCTTCCCTGCACTTCCTATTTATTTCATTCCTCAGCGATTTGTATTTCTGTATTCCTGATTTTCGTGGAACATGTTTGTACTTCCTCCTTTCATCAATCAACTGAAGTATTTCTTCTGTTACCCATGGTTTTTTCGCAGCTACCTTCTTTGTACCTATGTTTTCCTTCCCAACTTCTGTGATGGCCCTTTTTAGAGATGTCCATTCCTCTGCAACTGTACTGCTTACTGCGCTATTCCTTATTGCTGTATCTATAGCGTTAGAGAACTTCAAACGTATCTCGTCATTCCTTAGTACTTCCGTATCCCACTTCTTTGTATATTGATTCTTCCTGACTAATGTCTTGAACTTCAGCCTACTCTTCATCACTACTATATTGTGATCTGTGTCTATCTCTGCTCCTGGGTACGCCTTACAATCCAGTATCTGATTTCGGAATCTCTGTCTGACCATGATGTAATCTGATTGAAATCTTCCCGTATCTCCCGGCCTTTTCCAAGCATACCTCCTCCTCTTGTGATTCTTGAACAGGGTATTCGCTATTACTAGCTGAAACTTGTTACAGAACTCAATTAGTCTTTCTCCTCTTTCATTCCTTGTCCCAAGCCCATATTCTCCTGTAACCATTTCTTCTACTCCTGGCCCTACAACTGCGTTCCAGTCGCCCATGACTATTAGATTTTCGTCCCACTTTACATACTGCATTACCCTTTCAATATCCTCATACACTATCTCTATCTGTTCATCTTCAGCTTGCGACGACGGCATGTATACCTGAACTATCGTTGTCGGTGTTGGTCTGCTGTCGATTCTGATTAGAACAACCCAGTCAGAGAACTGTTCACAATAACACACCCTCTGCCCTACCTTCCTATTCAAAACGAATCCTACACCTTTTATACCATTTTCTGCTGCTGTTGATATTACCCGATACTCATCTGACCAGAAATCCTTGTCTTCCTTCCACTTCACTTCACTGACCCCTACTATATCTAGATTGAGCCTTTGCATTTCCTTTTTCAGATTTTCTAGTTTCCCTACCACGTTCAAACTTCTGACATTCCACTCCCCGACTCGTAGAACTTTATCCTTTCGTTGATTATTCAATCTTTTTCTCATAGTAACCTCCCCCTTGGCAGTCCTCTCCCGGACATCCGAATGGGGGACTATTCCGGAATCTTTTGCCAATGGAGGGATCATCATGACACTTCTTCAATTACAGGCCACATGTCCTGTGGATACACGTTACTTGTCTTTAATGCAGTGGTTTCCATTGCCTTCTGCATCCTCATGTCGTTGATCATTGCTGATTCTTCCGCCTTTAGGGGCAATTTCCCACCCCTGCGACAAGAGAGTGCCCTGAACCTCTATCTGCTCCTCCGCCCTCTTTGACAAGGCCGTTGGCAGAATGAGGCTGACTTCTTATGCCGGAAGTTTTCGGCCGCCAATGCTGATTATTTATCAAAATTTAGGCAGTGGTGGGGATCGAACCTGAGACCGAAGACGTTTTGATTATGAATCAAAGACGGTACCCTAGACCAGGGGTACTCCACAATTATACTGCAAGCTAATTCATTTCGGGAATTCGTAGTCCCATTCGCATCCACAGTCGCTAACACGTTATGGGCACATCGATTCATCTCTCTTGCTTGATTACGAACCAGTATATGCTATTCGATTCATATGTAGGTTTCAGTCCATCAAACAATATCACATAATTACGTTATTCAGCCGGCTGTGTTGTCCGTCGGTTCTAGGGGCTTTAGGTGCTACGGTCGCAGGTTGGAATCCTGACTCGAGCATGGATGTGTATGATGTCCTTAGGTTAGTTAGGTTTAAGTAGTTCTAAATCTAGGGGACTCATGACCTCAGATGTTAAGTCCCATAGTGCTCAGAGCCATTTGAACCATAATTATATAATTGGCTCTGAGCACTATGGGACTTAACATCTGAGGTCATCAGTCCCATAGAACTACTTAAGCCCAACCAAACTAAGCACATCACAGACACATCCATGCCTGAGGTAGGATTCGAACCGGTGACAGTAGCAGCAGCGTGGTTCCGGACTGGAACCTCTCTTGTGAAACTTAATTTAAACCTAGATTATAGATGTGATATGGCATAGGTCATCCTTCGATCCATTGTAGAACTTGGAAACCCACTCAGGGAATATTCGTTCACATTTTTGTTGAACGCAGTTGGTTTTTTCCATCCTGCATTAAAACATTTCCTTTTATAAATAGTGCAATTTATAAACAATGTTTTGTGATTAGAATAAAATTTCCAATGGTAAACTTAACTTCTTTTTCGAAGTTATTTTACCAGCTAACTAAAAATAGGAAGGCCTTGAACCCCTTCCACTAAATTTAGTTAGTATTAAGATTCTTTTATAGGGAGTGCAGTGGAGCTGACGCTGAAATCATTAAGTATTTGGTTATATCATCGCTAGTCTCACTGAACTCTTCTGAACTCTACATGTCATGTGTGGTCTGGCGTCTCCTTACCAGCAACAGGTCCCAGGTTCAAACTAGCAAATTCCCTAAAAAACACGCTCAGAGCGTCGTTGCGCGAAAGTGGTAGGGAGACACTATATAGAACAAACAGACACCACGCAGAATGTTAGAATGTGTTCACGAGAGTCAAGCTCTAGGGATAAATGGTATTTCAGCGCAAATGTCAGTAAGCATTTGCTGATTTCATGATACAGCTAACCGCTGACTTAAAATCAAAAGGGAGAATTATGTCCAGAGTAATTTCAGTTTTCTTTAGAAATTCTTTTTACATACAGTAAAGGATTGGTTGGTTGGTTTAGAGACTTACGAAACCAAAGAAATAATAAAATTTTAAGATAAAATTTTAGCTGACTTATGGTGCTGAACACATTTAATGGTACGAAAAACATGTTTTCTAGTGGGAGCTTAGACAAGGTGTTTGAATTGCCGAACTGAATTAAGTGTGACACGTTTGTTTGTGTTGCCATCCTCCGCAGCAAGCATATAAATACTCGTTTTGTAAATCAAACTGCCTTTTCCTGCTGCTATAGCAATTGGTATTTGGCTATAGCAGCAGGGAAAGGCAGTTTGATTTACAAGACAAGTATGAATTAAGTGTGTTTGGCTAGTACTATAAATCAATTTTTTTCTTGCTAAACTGTCTGTGAATGAATCGGTTCTACTGGGAAGGGAGTTCAGCGCCGAATCTATAGGCATTAGGGAAGCTATACCATTGTTATCAGCCACACCACAGATGTATTTCGATAGCTGTCAACCTCCAGCACTGACGGGAGCCGCAGATTGACGCATCGTTCGACACAGTACGCGGCCAAGTGGATTATGGTTCAAAATGGTTTAAATGGCTCTGAGCACTATGGGACATAACATCTGAAGTCATCAGTCCCCTAGAACATACAACTACTTAAACCTAACTAACCTAATGGTATCACACACATCCATGCCCGAGGCAGGATTCGAACCTGCGACCGTAGCGGTCGCGCGGTTCCAGACTGAAGCGCCTAGAACCGCTCGGACACACCGGACGTCAAAGTGGATCATGAATTTCTGCAGAGGTGGCTGGACTGCGAACGATCTAAAATTTGATGACAGAACATCGATCGTGCGCTGTCTTTGTGATAGTGAAGTGCTTCGAAGAAATGCTCCAAGCAAAATGTGATTTCAAATGAGTGTAAGTCGAGTTGTCTCGAATGTTTGCTAAATTTATATGATTTATGTTTATCTGCTAATTTAATAAATATTCCGTTTTTTTTATAATTCTTGTTACAGTTAGTAAATTTAAGCTGTGATAGATTATGACACACTAGCAGATACATGGTGTTCAATACTCAACTAAAAAGATGCTTACATTATGGTTCTGACATGTAAGTAATAAATTTTGTTTATTATAGTATGTATTTATTTATTATGTTATGTGTGTCAGATACGGAGTGACTGAGTGTACCAAGTTATCGAACTAATGTGCCACATTAAATGCAGGTATGTAACGTATCCCGTATGTAGGCGAGTTATTCCTTATTTAAATATTATTGTAATATACTAGTTAAGTTTGTGAAGTGGTCAGGTTGAGTCAGACCAAGTGGAGACACACACTTTTTGAGTGGTGCGCTCAAGTCACCGATTCTGAGGACTTTTCGTTCGGAACTTGAGAAAGATTTTGTAAGTTATTCGTTTATCTTTTATTTAATAATACTGTTCATTTTATTAACTGGTAATTCTAGCCAATGCGTGGACTGTATAACTAAAGGTTCACAGCTAAAGATTTTTTTGCAGCGAGTTAGTTGCTGGGGATGAAAGCAAACGTGCGCTGATAGACCTTATGACTGCTTCCACCAAATGTTTTTAAACAGAGACGCGGATAGCCGAATTACCTAAGGTGAGAGCAACATCAATTAAGCTCACAACAGGTTTGTTGATATGGGATGCTGTTCAGAGAGTATCTACTCAGCACAAATCCATTAGGTGAAGTGGCAACTAGAATGAGAAATTCTCTAGTTATGTAATGACATTAAGTTTTGTTACCACTGACAGTGATCTTTACGTCAGATTTAAAGAAGTCGGAAGTATCATCATAACACTTTTTCTTGATGATGGGCTGTTTACTGGAAGGAGTACAGATGTTTTTCCTGACGTTCTGAACAAGCTGAACCAGAAGTTTGAAATAACATTTGTCATATCTTGAAACGTAAATTAAAGTAGATTCATCGGGAATTTTAGGATATCAACCTATTTATAGAAAGAAATTCTCAAGACAGTTTTAATTTTACTGTTTAAAAGCAGCAGGTACGGCTACGCAGCATATAATGGTGACAGATGAACAAAATCTCGTCAGCGATGAGCCATTGGTAAGGACTTAGCACTAATGAGAAACTATGGGGAATCTGCTGTACATTGCAACAACATCTCGCCCATACATTTGATTTTATTATTAATTACTCAGAAAGATTTGGATATAAATAAATGGATAGTCACTGTAAAACGGTAGAAGGAATTTTTCAGAACGTAAAATTAATTATCAGTTGTGCTATATTCTTTGATGAACGTTACACACCACCTTCCTATTGTTATTCTAATTATAGAGATGATATCCCAACTAGATGCTCCACCAATGTAGTTCTTATCTTGGAAAAGGGACCTATTGTATGGCATGCTCGAAAGGAACGTCTAATGACAACTTCAATAGCTGAAACAGAATACCAATCCACCGTCTCCTCGATCTGTCTATATGTTGAATACGAAACTGTGGACAAGAACTTCGAATTTCAGCTCTGAAAGAATTGTGACAACAATGCGCTGACAATCAAGCTGTCATACATACGTTAAAGAACACCTATGAAGAAGAAAATGACAGGGAGCAGTAACATATAGAAATTCCACGGAAGTTCATCTAGCAGGATAATAGACTGACTATAAAAATTAAACTCCTAGGAAGGCCAGGCCAACATATTGACTTACTGCCTCAACCACCGAGTCATAAGGTGTTCGAAGAGTTAAGAAAAGAAATTAAGGAACAGTGCTGAGATTTACTTGTTTTTATAGCTTGTTGTTACATGATGTGCAGACTGTTTATATACCTGTATACATATTCCACATATTTTTTAATAATAATATAGCCGTTACCCTATGTTCTATTAGTTGTTTTTTATCCAAGCACGTTATACGTGAGAAAGGTATATTAATGTTATTCCAAATATCGCCAAACTGTTACTTATCATTAAAACCAGAATTTATAAAGAAATAACCACAAAGGAAGATCAAGTCTAGTTACACACGACGAAGAACCTTCATCAGAAAGTAACCTAACATCGTGGAGACAATGAGGAAGCGTAATACTCTGTGTGATATATAGTACTAAGGTCATGTAAAAGGTTTATTAGATACCATCATCACTGCTCCAAAGTGACGCTATTATAAACATAGTACAGCGATGGGTAGAATTGTTGAGAATACTTCCTAACCAATTAATCACCTACAGCTGTTAAATGTGTCTAATTACTCACTAATGAAAGAAGAACGTGATCTGTCATTTTCGGGGAATTCCTGGATGCCTTAACAACACTTGAGCATTGACGGATAACGCTATAAAAGGAATTTAAATGCGATGAACATTAGTTATTAACATTACGATAAATAATTTGTCTGCCTGACGATACCCTCGAAGTGATATAAATTTTCTCAATACAATAAAGGAATACATAGGTCAAATAAAATAATATAATTATATACACGTGTGTTTAACGATGACAGGGCAGGCGGTTCAAAGAATGGTGTCGGTAATTTCCTGAATTGAAAAACTTGGAATACTTTAATGAGCATGAAAATCCATCCTTCCCAATTTAGCGCCAGTGACTATAAAAATGCACCGTCTCAACCGGCTACACCCAATATACAGTGCTCTTACAATTGTAAATACTTGGACCATGTAAGTTTAATAACACAAAAGCCACACGCACTTGCAGAAGACGTGAAGCCCACGACTACGCTGATGCTCCGCTGCTACATCACCAAGTCCTCGCTACTGCCTCTCTGAAGTGCAGGGTCAGCGTTCTGCCAGGATGAGTGAGACATCGAGCTGAGGCAGACGGTGAGACATTAGTATTACACTCCTTGGGTGTAACACTTTCCTCCCAATATCGTTACTTTGCCGACGTATGTTATTAAGTCAAACATTTACATTAGTTATAGCTTATTTTATCAAACGATAGCGTGAGTAACTTACTTAATCAGTAATTCTATGGCATGCATTACTTAAGATCTAGACTTTCGTGCCCTTGTGAAGAATGTATTCGACATTTCTCTGCCTACTTTTTTCTGATGTGCAGAAAACACTTGTAGATGAATTCATTTGGTTCGGTAAGGACACTAATATCTTATAACTGTTTCCGCACGATGGTCTCGTGGTACTTTCGTTAATATTGTAACGGCCCTTGCCTGTAGTTCTAAAAATATTCCGGTGTTTCCTGTATTTAATCATCTGAAAACAATCCGCAGGCAGTATGTCGACGGGATCCGGCTGCATACCTGGAAACTATTAGAAGTACAAAAACCTTATTAAATTTTTTTTATTATTCTTCAATTTCTGATACATGCATTAACTAATCACGCTGCTTTACTGGTGCTACTGAATTAATTAATCTTTTAGTAATTTTGATCAACTTCGAACTTGCTTCAAGTATTATGCTCGTTATAAAACTGCCCTTGAAGTAGAACGTGTTATTTGTCTGATAAAATGTGTCTTTATTGCTTTGCGTGTCGTTTCGAAAACCATGGTCTACTTTAAACCTACACATAACTTGGTGTTCTCATGATAAGGTACTGTAATGTATGTGCTGAACACAATTAGTATTATAATATTGGCTCAGGTGCAGAATTTGTTCAGACCACCTCGCAAAGCTCACAACGACACTTTTGTTTTTTTTGGAAAATCGCGGTAGTACAATTCATAAAGTTCTTGACGTTAGGTGAGGTCAGATGGCGGCTTCAAGCTTCAGTAACAGATACGCCTCAACCAGAGTAGTAATGTACGAGTATGTCAGTGTAATCATCGTACGCTAGTTAACGAATGACAGCATCGAACTCAATGGAACAACATCATAGCTTGAAACAGCTACAGGGTATCGAACTTTCGAATTCTGCTCCTTTCTCGATATCGTGTGCTTCCTCAGCTAGGAGTTATGGTGTTTACCAGCGAGTAGAGAATTGCTGTCATCATTAAACACAATTATCACTCCATGTGTTCAACTGTCTGGGAAGTCATTGATACATATTACGAACAGAACAGATCATAATATACGTTCGTGAATATTTCCCGTGTTAATATTTTCACGCCGATATTTGTTTCACTAACAATTAAACATCATCTGGAATGTGGATCATTGTATCTCTCTAGGCATGGCTGTACTATTTGATATCTGTTCTACTTATTTCAAATGCTCACTGTTTGTTTAGCAATAGTTAATTGTCAAGAGTGGCCAACACGTACATCACAAAAACGATGTCGTAAATAGAAGAAATAGTCACGATTGGGAATAAATGACATGTTTATCTAGCTTTACCCCGTGATAGCAGCGACGACACAAGCTGTTGTTAAGAATTTGAAAAATATTTTTCTAATTTTTGGATCACCTCAATACACTGTTGTTAGTAATGTTATTAGTAGCTCATTTCTCGTGATTATTAAGATACTTCAGATTTTCAAAAAGAAGTCGGTAAAAATAGCTGGCAAGGAGAACGTGCCTTATACTAAAGCACGATCCCAGCAGTTTTGTGAAGAAGACATGGAATTCATCGGTCGGACTAGGAGACTTCAAGAAGCACCTGTTCCCTCTGTTTTCCTTTCGCATTCATCGCATTTTTAGAAAATGGACGCCTCAAGGAAGCCTCACGTTCGTGGAAATGTTGGTGACAAAATTCGAAATGTGCGTTTAGCACCATATTGAGATGAGCGTTGTATTGAAAATCTGTCATTAAGAAACAGAAAAATAATCGAAGAGCTGAGAAAAAAGATACAGTTAATCATTGCAAAGCAAAGAAAAAAAGGAAGTCCTATGCAGCAGAGTAGGTGAAATGAGAAGAGAATACAGACTGACAGGGATATTGTTGACGTACTTCTCAAAGACGAGGTCTTTAACGAAGATGGTTATGAAAGTGTAAATAAAAAATAGCCGCCAAAACCGTGTTTTATTCTTTATTATTCATCACGTTCTGATTCGTACTGTAATAACTCGTGCTACAATAGTAGTGTTTATGTATTTGTTACTCTTTTATTAGTTTTGATCAACTTCGACATTTCGAAAAAATGTTATCCTAGTTATAAAAGTGCTCTTAGATAGATATCGCTCTGTTTGTCTTTGATAAAAAGTGGTTTTTTAATCCTTTGTGTGTTGTTATCTCATATTCAGAACGTAATCAAACTACCTCGTAAAGTTTAAAATGTTATTTCGCTTCAAAACATCATATTTGTACTATTCATAAAGTTCTTGAAGTTAGATGAGGTCGGATGGCAGTATCAAGCTTCGGTAACCAGATGCGCTTCACCAATTTAGTAATGTTCGAGTACGTCTGTGTTAGTAGCGTATGCTTGGTAACGAACGATAGCACCAAACACAATGACACCACATCACGACTCAAAACGCTAGGCGGTATCAAAGTTTCAAATCCAGCTCCCTTGACGATTCGTGTGCTTTCTCAGCGAGGACGTTTGGTGTTTACCAGTGATTAGAATGTTGCTGTCTTCTTCAAGTAAAATTTTCGGTCCATGTCTTCAAAGGTTCTGGATATCATTGATACATATTACGAACAGAACAGAAGATAATATACGTTCGTGAATATTTCCCATGTTCAAGTTTTCGGTTTGATATTTGTTTCACTACCAATTAAACATAATCTAGTCGCGGTCATCCTATTTTTTAGGCATGGCTAGACTATCAGTTAGCTATTCTACTTATTCCAAATGCTAACAGTTTGTTTGTAATATTTTACCGTCAAGAGTGGCCAACACGTACGTCAGAAAAGCGTTGTCGGAAATAAAAGAAACAGTCGGGCTTGGGATTAAAATTCAGAGCTGAAGAGCATCAGTGATATCATTGACTGGTGACAATGACATCTTCAGTGAACGTAAGGGAGTATCCCAGAACGTACTGAATCGTACAACAAGTCCCTAACCCCCAGGATGGAATATGAGTACTCCAGCTGTCTGATTGTACTTTTATTCGTGTGAAAGTGAACGGTAGGTTTGTAACTACTTTGCGATTGTTGTGGCTGAAGGGGAAGGGGAGGGGGGTGGGTACCAGCTGAGTATTCACCTACTGGGATATGGGAATCCGGCTTAACAACACATCCAAGAGAACACTCACACACGTCGTTAATACGCCGGCCGGATCAAATCCGTGGCTGTCGCACTTTACAGTCCTGGAAGCGGCGCTATAACAAGCAAGCCTGTCTGGGCAGATGAAATCTGTGGGATCTCGTCGACTCGTCTCACATAGGGTACCTAAGGGATGCTGCATTCTCGGAATGCTATACAACATTTCAAGCAAAATCACATTAACAGTTTTTATTACAAATAAGAAGATTGACAATACTGAAAACGTATAACTGAGGGCGTAGGATGCAGCTGCTAGTCTGAGATGAAATGTTTACTCAGTGGAGGAAGTCTTGGAGGGCCTCATAAATGCTGTCAAGAAACTAATGGTTCATACAGACATCTCAAAAACCTTGGACAGATCTAATGACATTGCAGTAACACTGTCATCCAAACCCAGAGGCTTCCTTTACATTTGCGACATCGCCCATACAGCTAGCGTCAGAATGACTTTTTTAATATTGAAATGTATCACAGCCTCAAACCATTAGTACGAAACATGCTATAACCCCAAATTAAGCCAATGGTGTCATAAAAATAAAATGCATTCTTTCATAAAATATTAGGGTTCATATAATTAATCATAGATACTTATTACATATTTAGCCCATCAAAACGCTTTCATTAATAAAGAAATGAGAGTCCGTATGGCTAATCATATTTACTACATATTTACTACATTATAGTACAAAAAATCGCTTTTCCTTCATTCGTATTTCCGCTTCTACTATGGAATCTTATAGCAGATCCTTACTTTCAGGTCTTCTGTCTGTAAAAGAACTTTAATGTTCGTTGGTAATGCCAGAAAACATTATTCGCTGCCATGGTTTCGTGGTTTCTTAACATCTTCTGTCGTGGTCGATGGCGATAATTAGGTTAACTCCTTCTTCACTGCGGTATTCAAATGAAGAAGTTGGGATGATGTTGAGGGGACAGAGCTGTATTAGAGACCCCCAAAACGTGTCGTTCTCACCATAAAGTCTCTACTCCAACCGGAATTTCGGTAGCAAGGACGTGATGGGAGATTAGGTACCGCAGTGGCACAATAGTATCTCACTTTCATTTCATAAGAGTGGCGCAGGTCATAGCTTTGGCGACCATTGTTTCTTGTCCTTATGGCATGTTGGAGATACTCAGGAACGACCTTATTGTGTTCCACTATACCTGTGCAGAGCGCTTCTCTGGTCAGAGTATTTACCTCGTCAGAAGTGGCTACTAGTACATTTGTAGACTCTGTAATGACCGATGCTCTCCTTCTGTTATCTTGGAAGTTTGACTCTCCTTGGTTAACAAATGAGTGTTCACAGAAATTGCATAAGCCAAGGCACTACAGGGCTGTTCTGTGATAACGTCTGAAATGCAGTATTTTATTCTGTGTCAGTTGTCATGATGTAAGCAAGACACAAGATGGCGAGCAAAAAAAAGGACATGCAGCAAGAGTAATAATAAAGCTGAAAACACTATTGATAGTTTTAATATTAAATAAGATTTACTTTCAGCGGTGCCCCATGCATATCAGAGGACTGCCACTATTTATTCAGTGCCTCATAAGTATTGTCAGCGTTGGTGGAGCACAGCATGGTCATCGCAGATCGCGCTTACCGTCAGCCTCCAGTAAAGATTTAGGAAGCATCTGAGATGCGCACCACAACACAGACCTCAGACTTGTTGAGTGATGTTTCAGTTTCGTAAGCTTTTTCTATAGTTTGTCAATTGGCTCAAATCCTTGGGAGAGCTGCTGTCCACATACTGTTGGGAAGCCATATATTCCCGCAATCCACTAAACAATCAATTTCCATAAATACACTCAACATGGAGAAGCGTGGATAAGGACTCAATAACCGAGACCATAGGAAAGTAATTTCACATCCGGCCAGCCACTTGATTTCAATTAAACACGGTTTAACTTGATCGCTCTGTACAAATGTTTCTCGTAATGTCTGAATTCAGTCATCATTAGTTAATTTAGTATTTCACTCAGCAGTGTCTCGTGAAAAAATGAAAAATATTGGTTTCAGTTTTCTCTATGTGCATTGTTTCACTTAAAAGAGAAAACATAAACTCTTGAAAATATTTATTGTAGACTGTATTTTTTAGCTTGGTGTAAAACCGCGCCACACAGTTTTGCTAAGCAAGATTCATGGATTGACCGTAGGCAAGATACACGTTCAGGCGGTCGATTGGATGACTGTGGAGGAGATAACTCCAAATGGGTAGGTCAGCAGGGACCATGCTACTAATGTTACAACACTCATCCCCTCTGCAACCTTACTGACACTCTAATGTCATCACAAACAACATCATGTTAGTGTTACTGTAATTGGTCCTAATTTCCTACCATGTTTCTATATCATCAGAATCGGTTTCACCTGATTATGCAGACAACTGTTCTTAATATTTTCCGAACATATTTCAGCACATGTGTGTCATCATCAGTGATTCATTCTTTATACCTTAGTGGTAAGACTGTTTTCTATTGAAAAGAGTTTTCTAAAGTAACAATTTATCTGTGTAACTATTTTACAGTGTAAGAGTTTTCCAGGTAGACCATTTCCCTGTATAACTGGTTGCGACGTAACCATTTCCAGTGTTAGGATTATCCAGTTGAATCATCCTCCAGAATACCAGTTTTGAAGTGTATCTGTTTCAATGCAACCATTTTCCAATGCAACTGTTTCTAATGCTACCTTTCAGCTTGTAACTGCATCCAGTCTAAACTGTTTCTAGTGCAAACACCTCCTGATCAACCATTTTCTGGTGTAACCATTTCCCAGGATAACGATTTCCTTTGGAATCATCTTCCAGTCGACCCATTTCCACTGTAACCAGTCTCCTTTGTAAGCATTCCCAGTGTAACTCTTTTCCATTATAACAATTTCCAGTGTGACCATTCCCAGCGTAAACATTTTCCATTCTGTTTTATAGTGTAACTATTTCCAGTGTAACTGGTTTCCGTTTTAACTGTTTGCAGTATAACCATTATGCATTGAAACCATTTTCCGGTGCAAATGCATTCCAGTGTAAACATTCTCCACCATTGCCTTTCTGCAGTGTGTCTGTTTCCATGAAAGCATTTGCGTGTCACATTATGTCTGATTTCACCTTTTCCCCTCGTCTCCGTTACCAGTTGAAATGATGCTTCTTTGAATAATTAATAGAATATGCCCCAATCTTTCAATTAAAACTAAAATACATGAAGAATAAATTTTCTCTGTGCAAATGAAATGATAGTATGGCATTTTTGGCCGGGAGGCCTTATCTGAGGAAGTTCGGCCGCCGAGTGCGATTCTTATTGCAGTCGACGCCACTTTGGGTGACTCGCCTGCCGTTGATGAGGATGAAATAATACCCAGTCCACGAGCGGAGAAAATCTCCAGCCCGACCGCGAATCGTACCCGGGCTAAGGGAGTTAAGCACGTTAGCAGTCAGCTAAGCAGACGGACTTCTTTGTGTACATAAATCTGTGAAGTAAGGAGAGTAGGTCACGATTAAATGTAAGGAATGTATTTTTTTGCTGTTCCGGTGACGAATGTTCCAGAGAAATGTTTTTCAATCGAAACAGTAACGCAAGTTGAAGGCAATCGCCGTAATTCGTTTTTGTATTTTATAAAAGCAGGAGCTGTGAGCTTTCTCTGTCTCGTTTGTTTTCGATAGCTGTTTCACAAGATGTAAGAGTCGCTATCGTATCTATAACGTTTGGTTCAATAATTACACTAATTTTACTAAAATAGCTGTGTTTAAATTAACAATCTACTTTTCATTTTCACTAATTCCACGTATCAAATTATTGTGCTGCATTTTAAAACTTTTTCAGGCTGCAGTGAGGGAGAGCTGCCGACGAAATGTATGGTGGCCACAGCCGAACGCTGCTAGTGTTCAGTCTGCTTTTACTTTACCAGACATTTATTTTAGCGTTCCTGAAATCTCTTATACCGTTCGTCTCTATAAGTATCCAGGCAACGTAATGACGCAAACTCCGTAATTTGGAGATCGGTCACTGGCCTTTAGACAATACCTTCGGTCAACGTCTCAGCGGTGTAATCGGAATCTGATGACGGTTGGCGGAATATATAATTTCATTATCCACAAGTAAAAATTTTCTATGCACCATTTAACCATTTCAGAAGCTTTGCCACCAGCGAAAGCGATAAATATAATTTTAAAAAAACCTGTAATATTAATTTGCGCAACCGCCGTGGGGTTCGAACAAAAAACTGTATAATGTTAGTTCATGCTTGTTTGTTCTGTTTTTCGTGAATCAACTATATTGCTGGAATCAAGAAGAAAATGACAGGTACACGAAAAATAATTGAAATTAACTCATGTAACGGGATTTAGGGCAGACTGCAAGTAGAAACACGAAAAAAAACATGGTTATCAACATCTTACCAGTTGCCTCTGCTTTCGTAGTCTGCAACGTGTAGCTCTTTAAATTCATGGTCAGTTTTGGATTTTCTGCCTTGGGCGTAGTTTGTAATTGCAGTAGGCATTGTTGCTAAATGGTTCAAATGGCTCTGAGCACTATGGGGCTGAGGTCATCAGTGCCCTAGAACTTAGAACTACTTAAACCTAACTAACCTAAGGACATCAAACACATCCATGCCCGATGCAGGATTCGAACCTGCGACCGTAGCGGTTGTGCGGTTCCAGACTGAACGTTGTTGCTAAGCGCAATACTAAGATGGCTCGTGTTCCGCTGCGCGCAAATGAAATGAAAACGAGTGATAGTGGATTGTTTTAGTTTGAAGCATCCATATTCCCATTTTGGTAATACAACAATTATTTGCTGGTTCAAATGGTTCAAATGGCTCTGAGCACTATGGGACTTAACATCTATGGTCATCAGTCCCCTAGAACTTAGAACTACTTAAACCTAACTAACCTAAGGACAGCACACAACACCCAGCCATCACGAGGCAGAGAAAATCCCGGGAATCGAACCCGGGAACCCGGGCGTGGGAAACGAGAACGCTACCGCACGACCACGAAATGCGGGCATTTGCTGGTCAATTTACGCTAATTATTCAATGATTTGTCAAGAGATTTTATTTCAAAGTATATTTTCAATTTGTGTTACGACGAAGATAGGTAAACCTGAAAACAAGGATTCCACAAATGATAGTGTTTCTGGAAATAGCGTCGATGGCGGTAACAACGGTACGGATGCAACGGTGGCTGAATCCGATGCTGAAAATGTGGAGGCAGAGGGTAATACGCAGGCACAAGCAATTGAAAGTTACGAGCAAATACCACCTACCGCTGTAGATCCTTTTTCTCTGTTATTCAATAAAATTTCTGAGATGGTTAATGCTCGCGATAGGGAACTGTTAAAGACAGTTAATGCACGCGATTAAGCGCTTGCTTCACGCATAAATACTACTCTTGTTGAGAGAGATGAAGCGCTGACATCTCAAATTTCTCAGGTAAATGAGGAATTAGTAAACGAGTTAAACACTGGTTTAGCAGCAATAGCATCCGAAATTACCAGCCTAAAGGAGGCATATAAGAATTTACCAGCAACGGTTGCCAAACTATCAACAGTTGTGGAAACATGCAATCAGCAGCGAAGATGATGGAAGATGGGATGCGCGAATTAACACAACGTGACGACAGCCTGTCTGTAGAAACAAAAGAAGAAGTGTTAAAAATCAGGTTACATGAGCAGAGTGAAAAATTAAATACCGAATTCTCCAAGTGGATTAAGGAGAAAGACAAGATACACAGTATAAAATAGATTCAGAGTGGAAAAGCGCAATACAAATGGCTGGGAGCGAAGCGATGGCCGAACTCGGCACCTCAAAACAAACGCTCCGCTCGGAAAAAGAGCACATAAAGCACATGATACATCAAGACCTTCCACAGTGGCGAGACGAAGTTTTGTCACAGGTGAGAGAAGTGTGGCGTGCGGTGGGAACAATATCAAGAGAAGCACCGACTATCGATACGCATATGCAGGACGCGTACATTGCAGTTCACGGACATACTTTGAAGCATATCAGCCTGTAAACCCCAATGTACAACAATCGTGTGATGAGATTGGGGCAGGTGCAACCTTAACAGAGAACTTTCAGGAAGAAAGCCTGTTGAAACACAGACAATTTCAGGTCCTAATCCCACAAATAAGACAAGTCCATCCTGTAGTTTTTATACGTTCATTCCGCAAAGTGTTGCCCACGTCATGGAATGAGAGGCAGAGAATACAATTCGTTGTCTCCAATATACAAGGAGACAGTGCTTTATGGGTAGGATGACCAGACGTCCGTATTAATCCGGACATGTCCTCCTTTTTAGCTCTTTGGCCAGGGTCTGGGCGGATTTTTACAGTGTCCCGCTTTTTCGCAAAGCTGAGCGTAACACAGTTAAATTTACAATTCGTCCCGTTCTATTGCTCTTTTATTACATACTTTAACTATTGGCACAGTCTTCGTGATAAACACGTACCAAGGCGGTGTTAGTAGGTGGCACCAGGGTCGTCGATGATATCGTTGATCGACCTACAAGCGAATGCATATATCGACTATTTAAAATTTTCGTTTCGTATCTTCGCTTTGTTTTGGCTTGGCTTCCTGTAGTCGACGTGTGATTTGTGAGTGTAATTTTTAACCGAGTGAGTTACATAAACTATTTGGCTACGTCTAAACGAAAGTGTACGTTTTCTGATTCCTTTCCTGCAAATATCCGGCTTTCAAGAAAGGGAGAAATGAATTAGAAGCGGATTTGTAAGATATGTGGAGTTGAAACGTACGTCTCAGTGGCCAATAAAGGAAAGAAATAACTCGACAGATTAACTGTCACGATTTTATTTCATTGTTTCATAGTCATTCAATTTATTTGTATTCGGAAGGTTAAAGTGCACTTTACATGTCGTCAGCTGCTGTTTGAATTGTAGATGTTGGTAGCAGTGCATCCAATGAAGGGAGGTGAGTGGTCATACGTTTTCGCTTTTGTAAACAAATCCGTGTTGTTGACATAATAAAAATTGGCGCCACAATCAATGTTTTTAATTTTTTATATTGCTCCGTTAACCACCACCTGACCATCAGTAACAATTAACTACTAGTTTTGCCGGTATTCCCGGCAGTCACGTGACTTGTCCAAAGCTGACAGGTGGTATCCTCATCTGCAGTTGACCCGTTTAATATGTCCTCTTTTTTCTTCCTTTGTCCTCCTTTTTGAAGCTGTTTGTCCTCCTTTTTAAACAATTGCATCTGGTCACTCTATTCATGGGCTACCGAAGCCGCAGAGAACTGTATACATTATGAACAATTTGAAAAAGGTTTTTCTGGCTAAGTACTGGTCGGTGGGCATACAATAACGCCTTAGAAAGCTGGTCTTCAGCCCACAAATTTACAACCCAAAGCAGGGCGGACTTCGGAAGTACTTCGAAAAATTCGTTCATTTAAAGAGGTTAAGGGACGAACTGGTAGAGCACAAAGATGTATTGCGAATCTTAAAGGCATAGTTTCCTCTGCACATAACTGAAAATTTATTAACAGTCCCTGATTTTGACCGTGAATACTTTTTGTCAGTGCTTGATACCGTGGACCTAATACAAGAAGATGCGAAAACCAGCAGTGCCAACAATGGCTCGCAGTCCGCTAATAGGAACGGCCATGGCCAAAATAATAGCCGTAACGGTGGGTCGCGAAGTAACGGAGGTACGTCGCAAACCGGACACGCACATCAGAACGGCAACAATGGTGGTCCACAAAGCGGACAGGCATTCTTTCAAAGGCAGAGTCGAAATAGTAATCGGTACCATCCCGGTTATCAAAATAATCGAAGCGGGAACCGGCAAAATAATAATAAGAATCAAGTCCACAATAATCAGTGGTCGCAAAGTAATCGAGAGCAGTGTACGCCGGTAAAACAAAGTAGGAATAACTACAATCGGGACGTCCAGATGTTGAGGTGGCTGAAGCGCCACCGACAACGTCCGGGGTGTCAAACTAAACGCGACTGTATCAAGCTTCCGCGGGACGGAATGGGGGCAATAGTTTGAATGAACAGATAGACATGCTCCGATACAGCGATGAGACTGACATCTGTCAAGAGTTATTTAATGAGGTAGACAATAATATTGAAGGTCCCTTGGAGTACATACAAGCTGCTGTTCAAGCAGTTGTGGGAGGTATTCCCACGACATTGATTTTAGATACCGGTGCAAGTGTAAACATGATAGAAGCCAATTTCTTTAAGAAAATAGCGCAGTCTGTGAAGATTCAGACTTTGCCAGTTCAAAACTGCATGGTATCTGGTGCCATTGGTGACAGAGGCCACACTGTTACGCTGCAGGCACGGATGGGTATAGAATTCGGGAACGGAGCGGATCAATGCACGTTTCTCGTCGTGAAAATTTAACCGTGTCCTGTCCCGCAGGCATGGAATTCATGCTGGAACAGGACATAATGATCGACCTCCCACGCTTGAAATGCCATTTAAGGTGAGGAATTTGTTCTGAATCTGAGAAAGACAAAAGCAAAATACAACAGAATTTGTCAAGGAATGCATGTTAAAATTATCAAGAACACAATGCTGTGGGTGCAAGACTATTAAAAAAAATGGTTCAAATGGCTCTGAGCACTATGTGTCTCAACTGCTGTGGTCATTAGTCCCCTAGAACTTAGAACTACTTAAACCTAACGAACCTAAGAACATCACACACATCCATTCCCGAGGCAGGATTCAAACCTGCGACCATAGCAGCAAGACTATTCACAGTATACGAAACTTGGGCCTGAACTAAAGAACAGTGAGCAAAGCGAAATAATTCTTCATTCATATGATGCAAATACGATGAATCAAAAACCTTAGCGGATGAACAGAAAAAGGGATTATGTATATTACTCGAGAAATAGATCGAGGTATTTTCATTAAAGCCTGGCGTGATTAAGGATTATGTTTACCGAATGGAAGTACTATGGCATAAAACTTGCTGCCAAGCAAACTATTCTGTCCCGTGGTCCAAAAGGGAGGCTGTCAAACAGGAGCTTCAGATGATGATACAGTGGCGTGGTATAGAGCCTTCTGTTTAGCCATACAGCAGCTCATTATTAGCTGTGGGCGAAGCTGGCAAAGGGGTGCTCCATGTTCTTGATGCACAATCTATCAACCAAATTATTGTTCCCGTAAGAACCAGACGAGAAGTTTTATTATCTCCAAACGGATCTGAAGCAATATGTTCAATAAGGGTACTTGCACAGATACCAAAGTATTTTCCCTTCACATGTTATCCACCACTCTGCACTGTGAATATATACACTATTTGAAATTTTATGCTGAACCTGTCATACTATGAAAGTCCATTGCACCATCAAGAATGTGTACTAATGTACCATAACTATTTGACATAAATATTACCAGTGATATAAAGATAGCATTAGAAGGCGAAAACTGGTGGCGTTTGTGTGACATTAGAAGCAATAATGATCTTTTAGTTTTAAGTATTTGCTGAATTTAAGTAGTAATTAGGAAGTTTTCCTGTGTGTTTTCATGAAAGTATGTTTATGTTGTCAGAAGTGACTGTGTAATGAGAAAGTATCACTATGTCACTACATGGCAGTACGCCTTATAACGTGAAAAAATAATACTGAAGTATTTCGCAAATTTAACAAAACTGACGTCTATCAGTTAATATGATCTGCAAAAGCTATTATAATCTCTGTTCCTTCTGAAAAAGGGTCGACTCTCTTCCCTTTTGTTTCTTGGTAGTGTAAGAAGCCAGTGTGTGACGAGGCACGAAAACGTTTAAGTTTCTTGCAATATTTAGACTAAATATAATCAAATATTACTTAAAAGTGTCGCTAATATTTTACTGTATATTCATGAAGCTATTTATGAGAATCATTCATGCAATATTCGCGAAGAGGTCAACGACATTATTCTAAATGATAACGGCCCAAAGCTGTCACAAATATTTTACTATTTGCTAACTTCGACAAATAAAAATAAATGTAAATGTAGGATATTTCTGTTGATTGGCGGTTCTTCCTATGATGCAATAATAGTAGTCAGTTTTTCCAATATTGAATCACAATTATGTAACATGATTTCAGTAATTCTTTGATCCCCACTGAACAGAAATTGCAAGAATCTCCTCAGCACTGAAATTGCATAAAAATAAAACAAGTAATTAATTGCGCAGCTGTATATATGGGATATTGAGTGTTGGTTGTGTCTTTTAATACAAAAACAACGTGTCGGCCAAACTACCTGCGAGAAGTACCATAAACGAGTCACTGACGCAAATAATTTTCATCTTGTGAAGCAGGCAGAATAATATCTAACTGCAACTAATCATAACATAACAAATATCACCAATACACATAGGCCTACATGAAAAGAACCACCACAACCAAAACTGTGAAATGTGAAACTGAGGACCGAATATTTTGCCAGTAAAGAAAAATCCATTTTCCACATTAGTTATATGAGGTCTAGAAGTTTGACAAGTTTATTATGGAAGATACTTCTGTATAGATCATTTAATGTACAGGATAGGGGAAAGTGATTGAAAAGGGCTAAATGAGAACTAAAGCTGTTTTCATTATTTGTTGCCTAGTATAAACATGTCCACAGCTCGTCATAGCGTTCTCGCTTCCCGAGCACGGGGACCCGGGTTCGATTCCTGGCGGGGTCAGGGATTTTCACCTGCCTTGAGATGAATAGGTGTTGTGTCGTCTTCATCATCATTCATTCCCATTACGGTCAGAGGAAGGCAACGGCAAACCACCTCCACTAGGACCTTGCCTAGTAAGCAGTGCGGGTGTCCCGCATTGTCCCGTAGGCTCTATTACGGGGTATGGGACTTCATTATCATCATCATCATCATCATCATCAGTATATGCATAAACAGATGAACTGTTACCTGCAACTAAGTGTATATAGAGTAAGAGACAGTAATATTCAGTGTAACGAGTAATCTTGTGATAAACATCTTTTTTTTTCGAGTTTAATTTCCATAGAATAAATATGTGATGCACTTATACATTGAATACCACCAGCCGGCCGTTGTGGCCCAGCGGTTCTAGGCGCTTCAGTCCGGAACAGCGCTGCTGCTATGGCGCAGGTACGAATCCTGCTCGCGCATGGATGTGTGTGATGTCCTTAGGCTAGTTAGGTTTAAGTAGTTGTACATCTATGGGACTGATGACGTTAAAAGTTAAGTCCCATAGTGCTTAGAATCATTTCATCCATTTTAATACTAACAACTAAATGACAACTACTTAACACTGATAGTGAACTGTATGTAAACAGAGTGCGTTCTCTGGTCACACTTGTGCTATGTAGGGTGACACTAAACTGAGCTGATCAAATACTGAAAGAAAGATGTACAGGCCATGTAATAACTATACTCATACTGTAAATATTAGTATTCAAGCAGCATGAAAGACAGCATTTCTAGTATAGGCCTATAAATCAAGTAGAAGCTAGTACAAGGTGCTATTGCACTGATAATTTATTTTGTATGTGAATATTTATATGTATGCTAATCTCTTGTTTATCTATTTCATGTGAGATGATATGAATTGTATTTTGAATTAGAGAATTTCTTATGCAAAAGTGTACTGTCACAATTTCATCAACATGATCCATTATATGTTAAATGATGTGAGACCGTGAGTTATGTGAGTTTATGCGGAGCAGCAGCTCAGAATTTGGCCACATGCGATTTCGGCGGCATGTGTTAATTTTGTGATCGCGGTCTGTGTTGTTTGGATTTTGTTTGTGCTTTGCTCGTTGCCGATTCGTATCTAGAATGGGGCTATTTCATGATTACATGGTAACATGACGAGAAACCAGGTAATGTTACTCAATCTATGAAATATAAAATGAGGGAAATAAAGAATTTTGTGAATATCAAACCACAAGCAATGCATAGTAACGAAAATGGCTAACATTAAAAAGCTACAAAAGCGACACATTATTCATATACAGTACGCCACTTATAAGAAAGACAAATGTAAAAACTATATCAGTAGATTGTACAAGAAGTACATGCGATCCAGGGAAAGAACAGACTGGTGTCGATAAGAAAATGGGACTCATTTATTTGTGAGTGTTTTTATGAAAGAAGGTTCAGACGTAAATTGGTGGACAGTGGTCGCAATAGGTCACTCAAGCGAGTGACGTTGTGGATCCAAAATGTGTAAAGTAAATAAGTGTTATGCAAAGTGAACAGTTCATATTTCAAACTCACCGTTGTGAACTGCACCCCAGCCAACGCAGTGAGAAGTCCGATGCACGTGACTTTTCTTCGATGTGTACACACACGTTGACGCACATATCCGCACACAAAAGCAACGTGCTGAACTTATAAAAGATATTATTGCACTGGGGAGATAATGAACAAATAAAAAGCTTCCTCG
Source organism: Schistocerca americana (assembly GCF_021461395.2). Taxonomy (NCBI): domain Eukaryota; kingdom Metazoa; phylum Arthropoda; class Insecta; order Orthoptera; family Acrididae; genus Schistocerca; species Schistocerca americana. Next base: position 132,117,256 of record NC_060122.1, on the reverse strand, counting down.
TCAACAAACAAACACGTGTGAAAGCGTGCCTAATTGTCGCTGCACACAAACTTCGCAGTTATACACTGAATGATTTTTTTTTTAACAATTGTAATCAGTGGCTCTGCAGAGACGTTCTTGAAATACCTGTGGTGAACACTACAAAGCCTAGACGAGTACTGTTTGTTAAGCCAGCAGTCAAGAACTCAACACATTTAGTTCGAAAATACTCCATGATCTGTAGACAGTGGTGCCAATTACAAACTAGTGATAAATGAAGTTCCCTAAAGATAATTCTGAAACCTGGATCGCAAGAACGATACAAATGCTAGACAATAATGAAAGTGAAACCCATTGTACTAATCAAATTTTTCTGTAGGGCAGATCGGCGATACAGTACTAATTTTTATAGAGCTGAAATTGCTTTGCTTTGATCTGCATGTATCAACGGCCGCAGCTGGTTGTCACTTGTGTGGAGGAAGCACGAATGGCGGCGTGGCCAGCCACCAGAGCCCTTTCCACGCGTTCCAGCTATGATGGGTATTTGCTGGGCAGCGGGTTTTCTGGAATCGTCACCAGAGGTCACCACACGAACTGACGGTCCCGCCTCCTCAACAGAGAGCGCCAGATCGAGAAAATTTGTTGTGTCAATCGGACGCGCCGCGCGTGTTTCGTAGCTACAGACAATTGCGTAAAAATTTTTATTTAAAAAAATCAGTAAGTAAGAAAAAGAGATAACAAACTCAGGAAGAACTTATGTCTGCAGTACTGAATTTCTGTATATTGACTAAACCTTTATGAAGATTTTCTAAATGACAAATGTATTTGAATAAACTTTAAAAAACATGTACACAAAGACAATAAAATGTGAAATGTATGAACCAAACATTTTCTCTAAAAGAACTGCCAAATGGACAGTGTATTTTATTAGTGATTCTGTTTTAATGTGATATTTATTTACACCTCACAATGCATACTAATCTTACTCCAGTTGAACCCTCATTTTGTATTTTTAAGGACAAAATAAGAAACAAATGTTCGAGGAGTCACTTTCTTGAATAATTATTAGAATGACGCCCAATCTTTTAATGAAGGCTAAAATATATTACCAATAAATTCTCTCTGTGTAATTAAATCTGTAAAGTAAGGCGAAATGGTCACAATTAATGTGAGGAAGCTACTTTTTTGCTGTTACGGTAAAGAATGTTCCAGAGAAATATTTTTGTATCGAAACTGTAACGCAAGTTTTTGTCGAGAGAGATTGGATTGTATAAAAGCAGGAGCAGTGAGCTCTCAGTCTCTCGGGTTTGTTTTCGCTGGCTGTTTCACAAAACGTAAGAATCGCTCTCACGTCAATAATATTTGATTGAATAGTTACACTAATTTAATTACAACAACCATATTTAAATTAACAACCTACTTTCCTTTTTCATTAATTCCACATATCAAATTATTATGCTGCTGTTACCAGACTATTATTTCAGCGTCCCAGACATCTCTTTCAGCGGTCGTCATTATCAGATTCCTCGCAATGTAATTACGCAGACTGCGTAAATTTGAGACCGATCACTGGCCTCTAAACAATGCCGTCGGTCAACGTTCTCGTCGGTCTGATGGGAATCTGATGCTGGTTGGCGGAATATATAATTTCATTATCCACAAGTAAAAATTTTCTATGCACCATTTTACCATTTCAGAAGCTTTGACACCAACAAAACCGATAAATATAATATTACAGTAATTTAAAAAAAATACCTTTAATGTTATACAGTGTAACCTTCTTCCATTGTAACCTCTTCTGGATTAACCATTTTTTGCTGTAACCAATTTCCAGTATAAACATTTTCCAGTACAATTATTGTCAGTGTAAACCTTTCTACAGTCTAATCAGCTCCAGAGTAACCAGTCTTCCTGAAGCAGTTTCTACACTAACATTTTCCCATTGGGTCCTCTCCCAGTGTAACCATTTCCAATGCAGTCATTTTCCATTGTAATTGTATATCAACATAACTGTTTTCCAATGTAGTGTTCTGCAGTGAACAATTTTTTAGTGTAACTTTTTCCTAGTCAAAATATTTGCCAGAGTAATTAATTCACGGTGTAAGCATTTTCCAGTGTAACTGTTTTACAGTGTAAATGAGTACTGAGGTAGATTTTTCCGCCATTTTCTGTATATGTGTTACAGTGTAATGGTTTTCCAGTCTGACTGTTTCTAAAACATCACATTTCCAGATGTAGCCCTTTCCAGTGTAACCATTTTCCAGTCAAAATTTCTTCCGCTTTACCATTTCCAGTGTAATCATGTTCCTTATTTCCAATGTTGCCTTTAGACTGGTAAACCACTTCCACTTTAACTATTTTCCAGTGTAACTGTTCTCCAGGGAAGCTGTATTCCAGTTCAAAATGTTCAAATGTGTTTGAAATCTTATGGGACTTAACTGCTAAGGTCATCAGTCCCTAAGCTTACACAGTACTTAACCTAAATTATCCTAAGGACAAACACACACACCCATGCCCGGGGGTGGACTAGAACCTCTGCCGGGACCAGCCGCACATTCCACGACTGCAGGGCCCCCGACTGCTCGGCTACTCTTGTGCGGCTGTATTCCAGTGTAACAGTAATTTAGTCTAGGTATTTTCCAGTATAAGTACTTTCCATTGTAACTATTTTTGTGCACACATTTTCAGTGTAACCATTTCCAGTGCAATCAATCTCCAGTGCAACCATTTTCCAATGCAATCATTTTCCAGTGCAATCATTTTCCAGTGCAACCATTTTGTAGTGTAACTGTTTCCCAGTGTAACTGTATTCAGTGTAAAAATTTTCCGTTATACCCACTTTTCCACATAAACATCTTCCAGAGTAAAGCCTTTATCAGTGTAAACTTTTTCCAGCATAGCCATTTTCCAGTGTAACTGTTCCCCCTGTAATCATTTTCCAGCATAACCATTGACAGTGTACCTGGTTTTCATTGTAATCATTTCTGGTAAAACATTTTTCAAGTGTAAACTTTTGCATTGTTACTATTTTGTAGTGTCACTGCTTTCTAATTCAACAATTTTCCAGTGCAAGATTCATGTAGTACATCCATTTTCCAGTGCTCCATTTTCCAGTGTAACCATTAAATGGTGTGCCGTTTCCAGTGGTATTGTTTTGGAGTGTATTCGTTTGCCAGTGTAAGTGTTTTCAAGAGTTACTTAGTCTGGTTAAACTTTTGCAGTGTAACTGTTTCCTCAAGACTTGTTCCAATAAGCAAAACATACAGATTTCTGATGTTTCGCTGACTTTAGCTTCATGTAGTGGTATCATTAGCAGATGTTTACACTGGAAAACACTTACACATGAAAATGTTTATACTGCGAAATAATTACCCTGCGAGCTTTTACACAGGACAATGGTTCCACAATAAAGCAGTTACACTGGGAAACTGTTACGCTTTATAAATCTTTCTGTTAAAATGTGTATGTTTGACATGTATATCTGCGGTTAAAGTTTGGCATTATCAAAAGGCAGTTTGTTGGCTCTAACATAGGCTTTTACAATTTTTGCTGTGACATAGGTTCTCGCAATTTTTGCGGTAACATGCATTGTTACAATATTTACTACAAATATAGGCTGTTACAATTTTTGCTGTGACATAGGTTCTAGCAATTTTTGCGGTAACATGCATTGTTACAATTTGTACTACAATTTTGGTTGTTTAATCATCTTATTTACCACGCTGCATAAATTAAGCGTGTTTCCAGGGTAACAGTAGTCACCCATTACACTCACACACTGACAGCTATTGCTGACACAAAATTGTCTTAAGACCAAATAACAAACACTGCCAAGTAATGACATTTACACTATCACATTTTGGGGGTTAGAATGTCAGTTTCTGGTGCCACAAATCTATTTCAGTTACGCATCCCCTTTTGTTTGTGTAAAATAGCAATATCGTGCGTGAACATGGTTGTGGTCAACAGAGTTTACGTCCTATGTTTTTGTGTGTCAGATAATGGGTTCTCAATGTGCTATGTGGCAGCTGACATTATCTTATGATGACTAATAAGAGACAGACAGTTGTTTTTCCAGATTTCATCAATGGTTCGTGTTAAACAATTATAATGTAGCAATCGCCATTAGCTGTCCTGAGAATGCTCACGGGCCTGCATTTCCTGGATCGATTTTTTTTGGAGATTTTCTACGACAATGAACACGAGGCCGTTCTGGTACTTTGTCCTCCAAGCACAACATCCAGCAAGATCCAATAGTGGTCACACGCATCAATACCAAAATCCAGCAGATGCGTTAAACACTTGATGCAAGCATAAATAATTGAATGAATAAATAATGACGGTATTAAATGTGCAGCACACTTTATTAAATAGTAAGGCAGTACAACCCCCCCCCCCCCCCCCTCTTCATACATCTTCTCCCATCAACAATAGACTGTAAGGTTATTAGAACAGAAATCGCAAAAACAGCCAGTAATGGCGGCGACTTCTCAGCCGAGGTGCCACGGGTCCAGATCGCTTCCGCACGAGGCGCCGTTGACGACGAGATCGTCGACGCCCTCGCAGATGCATCGGGCGTGTCGGCGGCTCAGAGGTGACGGACGCATCGATGGGGAGAGCCGCAGCGGTGGGTGGTAGGGGCTCTCCAGCGTCCTGTAGGCGGAATAAAGAAGCTTGAGAAGTTCGCTACCAAACAACAGTCTACGTACCTCAGTGGATTGTTTCAAAGTAAATGACAAAAAATTGCGTTAATTCCAAAGGTTATCAGTTAGCGTGAATGTCGTAACAATGCTGTTCTAATTTTCAAATTATCGAAAGCACATGTTAGTCCACTTGGCAGTTCACAGACATTCGTGTGATCAGCTCACTGGTGCTCGTGGCTGTTAAGACACTGTTCTAACTCGCTAAATAGTTCACTACAGGAACCTGGTACTTTATACTGTGTGGATCATGTTGCGCAGAAATGAAATTGACATAGGTTGCCAATCTATCAGACGTAACAGCACCTGTAATGTTGTCAATATACCTAACCGAATTATTGCCTGGTATCAACAGCATCAGGTGTCTACAAGCCACTATCACCGTGTGGTGAACCTAAGGAAATGCAAAGATAATTACAAAAAATTTCCACTAGGTGTACTAATGGCAGCACTCTCTAACTAAACGTAAATACAAGATAATGTCTATAAAATAGATAAGTAGCCGTAATTCTGCCCGACTAGACATGTCTCGGCATATAAGAATTTAGAGGTAATTACAAGAACCAATACAGAGTGGGATATATACTTCAATCAGTATCAACAAACGAAAATGTAGGTCAACGATAATGGAGGTCAAAGCCTTCTTGGAACGGTTCTGCGAAAATACACTGCATACATAAGGAACGTTGCACGAAAGGCACTAGATATAACAGTTCCGCGGTATTGTTCTTGCGTTAAAGGAGTTCTCATGAAGTAGGAACGTCTGCTCGCATACAACGATTTCAGAAGCGTACTCCTAGGGTGGGAAGAGGTCGATTTAGCCCATACGAAAAGAGTAACAGAGATGCACACCTAACTTTAATGTCACTCTTTGGACGAAAGAATGTGCACTTCACCTGAAACTTTGTTGGCTAATTTAGAGATCGTTTATCCGAATAGGAGTGTACGACATTATACTGCCGTCGTCAACATCACAAAGAGAACATCAGAACAAGAGACTAGGAGGGCACAGGGGTGGCTACACAGTCACGTTTCCTCACTCAACACGAGAATGAATTTTCACAGATATTCGTTAACATTGTTAGGAAGAACACTCCACCATGTACCACACTCTGGGTTGTGGAGTATATTGATAAATGCAGATTTACCACTTCTGATTGTCAGCAGTGAATGTAAACTGAAAGCTTACGAAGAATACGCACATTAAGTCTCTAACTGCTAAGCAGAAGCTTCAACTTAAGGAATTGCTTATAAAATAGACGATGCCACTATCTTTTCTGCAAATTAGTAAGATCTTTGACGGAGTGAGTACTTTCTCTTGCTTTCCTGCCTCACTCGCCGGTCTAAATGAGAAGGGCGATAAAGTTAGGAAAAATATAACTGATTCAATGGTTAGCAGACATTCAATCCATCCACACTTCATTCGCAAAGCAGCACAAAATATAATGAAGCGATAATGGTACCAGAAGAACTCCCTGCCACACACAAAGCAAGACTGAAGTGTCTAGGACACAAACGCAAATTAGAGAGTTGAGTTAGCTGATCGATACTTACACCCAACATTACATTTGTAAATAAAAAATGGTGCCACTCCAGTCGTACAATTTGTGAAATCCAAGTGGATAAATTATTTTAGCAAAGCCTTATTGGAGTTCCAGGGAAACGCGACAGAATTTAGTAACTAGTGGATGAGTTAAATGCAATGAGGTTGCCACTGTTCCGTTTGCCCTGTCATTAGCTACATAACACGAGAGGCCTCACCTGCAGAGTGTCTGGGACCGCAGCTCGGCTCTGCTCCTCCTCTTCCACGTCCTCCTCCATCTCCTGGTATCCGGCGCCCAGGCAGCATAGGTTCCTGATGCGTTGGAAGATCTGCATACACAAAACAAGGTGTGAGACAGTGGCCAGAGCAAGCGAAATGCAACGCAATTTAATACATGCTGCTGATGCTCTACAGTACAGGTAATGCAAGAAACACGAGCTTCGTCCTCTTTGCCGAAAAACACCTGACTGTTTGCAAAGTGTGTGGAACCATAGTTTGGCAGCCTTCAGAACAAACAAACGTTGAAGTTTCAGATACTGCATCTGCGTTACTAGCAAGCAGCAATTACCTTGCGTTATGAAAGTTCTATATATTCTGCGTCATCGAATCGGTAGACTCAACAAACACTAGACATCCCCCGCCCTACAATGCCATTACTACAGTTTATCTTCCCCTTCGTCAGCCAACTGAGAAGTGAGAACAAGCTATCGTCTCAGTCTACGTGTATACTGCAACTGGAATTCTGCATTCGAATAGTAATGGTGGCTGTTTGGGGACGTACCGTGTGGCGTCCAGATCGTCTTCCCTCTCCAATAGGATGAGGACGCGAAGCGTGGTGTGGTGTCTCTGAAGAGCGGGACGGCTCGGAGTCCACACTAGTCCAGCAGGCAGACCAGGCGCCACCAGTGTCCTGCAGAAAAAAATTATGAAGTTTGAAATAGCGCCGTCTTGCAATGGTGTGCTCGACAGATGTGTATGGCAAGGATATAAGAATTACTGGTAATCTAAAGTTGCTGCCTTAGTATTGAAAGATTCGTGTTACGGACTATATGAATCTAAACGAGAAACTTGGCGTCAGTTTCTTTTTTTCTGTCGTGGACTAACTTCAAGACAAAAGCTATTATGGTGTAATTTTGTTGGAAGTTATAACACTGTGAGTTTAATTAGCTTCACTTTACTTGTGACTGATCGGCTATGTAATGCAGTGGGGTATGTGTCGCTGTTATTATTGTTTCATTTGTCTTCAGTTTGAATACATGTTCGATGCAGCTTTCAAAGCTAGACAGAAATGTGCAAGCCTCTCATGGTGAGCCCCATTTGCTTTAACCTGTTTTTAGTAGTCACATCTTGCTCTCCTTGTACATTGGTTAGCTCCTTTCTCCCTCCACACACGTTCTTTTCTACATGACCACAGTTACCATAGCTTAATAATTTGCAATTAGTTCCACCATTAAACTGTATTGCAAATGTCTTCCTGATTCGTTGCTATACCTCCTAATTAGCTGACCAGATTACCCATCCATTCTTCAGCATTCTTCTGTAGATGGCGCTAGGCAATCAGGATTATGACCTCACTGAGTCGTAAAGTAAATTCCAACACTAACTGCACAAAGATATTGGCAAACTAAGCGTGTGTTTCTCAGACACTTAATAAAAGTGACGAGGGCGCATTCTGTTTACTCTGCAAAATAAATAGGCCAGGAAAAAAACGTTGTATAGGTATAAGACGCCGTCTGCACTGCTAACATGTAATGACTGGCGGATATATCCAGTAGTTGCCTCCAGACCACTCCTATAACGGAAGAGTACGGAATCTGCGGTACTCACCCCTCCAGCACCACGCTCTTCCTCTCCATGCAGGCGGTTTCCAAGCAACAGGAGAAAGAACTCGTCCCGCGTCACAGCTCGCACCTATTGGGGAAGAGAATACGACTGTAGACAACGAAGATTTAGTTGAAGTGTTGGGATGGTGTAATATTCAACATATCTGGACTGTTCGCTGCTGTATCAGTAAACACACTTTCTAGGCACTCGATAAATATTTACATTTGTGTTGTCTGATAACAATAAAAAAATAGGAATATTCGAGCCATCGTGCTATCGCTGGTCAGTCAGAATCTTAAAGCTGACGCTGTCGAGTCTTGTTTGCATGTGGAATTACATGGAAACTTTCGTAAAAGACTGGTAACACACAGTATTTACAAGAACCAAGGGGAAAGAGTCAGAATGGAAAAGTAAGAGACAGGTGTTGTGATTAAAAGCGTAGTAAAACCGGGATGCAGTCTTCCTTCCCTACTGCCATTGCTGTACATCAAAGAAGCAATGACGAAAATAAGAGAAAGGTTCAAAGAAGCAATTAAAATTCGGCGTGAAAGGATAGCAGTGGTAAAATTCGCAAATGAGGTTTCAACCCTCTGTGAATGGGAGAACGGTTTACTAGAGTGAACTGAGCAGTGTAATGAGCAGACAATGTGCCCTCTGAGGAAAACAATGAATAAACAAAGAGAGTGGGTGGGGGGGGGGGTGGGGGGGGGAGAATTCTCCAACGTTGGAAGCAAAACCACACAAGACGGTTAAAGCGAGAAAGCTTCAAGAAGTAGACCAGAACAGATGAAGACGGTGATCCCCCGGTAAATGGATCCTGCTAATATCAAACACGGGTCTTAATTCGGGGATTAAATGTCTTAAGTCTATACGTCTGTAACACATTATGAGCCATGGGAAAATCTGAAACGAAGAGAACTGTAGCGTTTTGAAAGTGTTGTTGGAGACTTCCATTAAACTTCAGAGGACTGGAGAGATAAGAAATAACGAGTTCCTCCGGTGAGAAAGCAGGAATATGTGAAAAAAAATGGACTTGAATAAAGATCTTCATTAAATGAAATCTGTCACTATATCAGGGAATACATTCCATTTTACCACAGCGAGCCGCAGAGTGTCAAATATTTAGCTGAAAGCACATCTTGCAATGCGTTCAACAAATAATTCAAGATGATGATGTTAAAAGGTATTATGAGACGAAGAGGTGGGCACAGTCTTTTTTTGTTCTTGCTGGCCGCTTCAAACTAGTCGGAGGACTGACTACATTTAGTTTCCGTCTCATAAAAAATTCAGTGCATCCTAATGCCTATAAGGCTCTCTCTATATACATCACCAGAGCAAGCGATACACCGTTAATCAACCACACGAGCTGCTATGGTGTCTTCCATCGCCAGGTCATGCAGCAGGTCTTTTACATGAGATTCCTCTGTCACAAAACGCTGCGACATCAATATCTGTTCCCTGTAATCAGGTTCCTTCGCATTGTCAATACGGTCTTATTACTCGTAGCCAACGCCATAAGTAGCTTGTTGTTGAGTGCTTTTGGACACTTCAGTTCTTTCAGTTACGTTAAACTGTTTGCGTCCCGGCAGAGTCTAACTGACTCGAAACTAAAACGAATGAACAATTGTCATCTCCTACAATTTAAGTTTTGCTCTCGGAAGCAATGTAACACGACGATACTCACCTGCAAGGTGTCTTCTTCTGGAGAGACGTCGTCCCACACGCGCGTCTCCTCCGTCTCCCCTGGCGCTGCTGACAGGCAGCAGAACCACTCCCTCACACGAGAAAACATCTGTGCAGAGGAGGCACCACGTGAGATGTAGTCCAGGCAATACACAGGGACAAACATTACAGCTGGTGACGTTATATTTTCAGGAACAATTTCGCTGCAAATCTTGTAATATTAAATACCTCATTCATTAGGGAAATTGGGATTTTTCTCTAGTTACTACACTGAAGTTTAATAGAGAAGATTAAAATGTACATGGGATCTGTTAGAATAAGTCATTAAAAGCAACACATTTTTTCACGAATCATATATAGAGTAACTGACTAGATTTCTTTTCTAAAGATGTGTAGCAGGTACTTCCGCTCCCCACCCTCCCCGCCCTCGTTTGGCATTGTGAGTGTTAAACGATGAATAAAATTCTCTTTCCACTCTGTCTGTCTCTTGTCCACCATGCGCAATACAAAGGCAAATCTGATATCGGAAGGGGAGCAATGACAGTTTTTGGCACAGGATTTGCAGTACACAAATCACTCACAGACAATACCCAGCATTTCATTTCAAAATCAGAAAGTTTCTTCACAACCACCTTGAAATCAGGAAACAAAATATACACAATCATCAACCCACATTCATCAACAAACGATCACAACAGAAATAAGCCACATAAAGTCGAAAGCATTTCGGAAGTTCTCCTCTTGTCTGACCTGTTTATCGGCCATGTTTAACCCTCATACGTGGCTAAACTCCACACATATACTTTCAGAAAGGACTCCCTGACACTTAAATTTATACTTGCTGCTAACAAACTTCTCTTCTTCAGAAGTGCTTTTCCTGCCATTTCCAGTCTCCCTACTTCGACCATCATCCATTATTTTGCTTCCCAAATAGCATACTTCGTCTACTACTTTAAGTGTTTCATTTCCCAATCTAATTCCCTCACCATCACCTGATTTAATTCGATTACAATCCACTATCCTCATTTTGCTTTTGTTGTAGTTCATCTTATATCTTTTTTCAAGACGCCGCCCATTCCGTTCAACTGCTCTTCCAAGTCCTTTACCCTCTCCGACAGATTTATAATGTCATCGGCAAACCTCAATTTTTTTATTTCTTCTCCGTAGACGTTAATTCCTGCTCCCACTCTTTCTTTTGTTTCCTCTAATACTAGCTCAATATACAGGCTGAATAACATCTGGAATAAGCTACAACTCTGTCTCTCTCCCTTTCCAACCACTGCTTCCCTTTCCTGCCCCTCGACTCTTACAACTGCCATCTGGTTTCACAACTAGGCAAAGAAAAATGTAGTCAGAGTACTGATTCTCACATAGTACCCAAACGTACGAAGAAAATGATCAATTTATGCATTATTGTCAAAATTTTAACATAAAAATTATGTCTCAACACTATCGGGACACCCTCCGCTGTACATTGAAAATTTCATTCTGTGAACATCCTCCTGTCTGTAGCTTAGCCATTTTTGTGCAACATCCTTTCCTCCATGAGTGTTAGTCTTGCATGTTTCGCAGGAAAACATCTGTGAGGTTGGAAAGGTTGGAAACGAGGTACGGGCGGAAGCAAAGCTGTGAGGACGATTCATGCGTTATGCTTGAGTAGCTAAGTACTGCACGAAAGGCAAAGGTCCCGAATTAGCGTCTCGGTCTGGCGTACAGTCTTCATCTGCCAGAAAGGTTCAAGTAAAAGATTCCTCGAGTCAGACCATCACTGCAAACAGGTGAAAATTAGGCTAGTCACAAGAAACAGAAAGACAATACAGAATAAAGTTATAAGACTGCACCCAGAATACGTGTATTTAAACACTGGCAAAATTATTGAAGAATTTAATCAAAACACAACTGAAAAATCGACAGACCTCTCGAAGAAAGTTCACAAGTGGTGTGTAGGGGTCACCCTCTCTGGAAACGCAAACGTAAATAGTGGAAAGCAAATTGTGACCAGACCACTGAACAAAGAATCCTGGCGTGGAATAACGTTACAGTAGCAGAACAACGGAAACAATTGAGGATTTCCAAAAGAGTCCAGAGAATCTTCAAAAGATACTGGAAGATTCAAAAGCGCATACGTCGATTAAAGTAATTGAAATCGAGGAAGGCTTCAGAAAAAAATAATATCTGAAATTCTGCAGACCATTCAGGAATATTTAAAGGGTTATCACCCTTCAAATAACTAGTTCAAAGGATCAGATAGAGCTCTAGAAACAAATGTTGAAGAAAATTACTAAATCCTCAAAAAACAATTCTTTGATAAACTCTTCAATGGCGAGAAGCCTAACGAAAAATTAAACTTCACGAAAACAATACCGGATTTAGATTAAAAACATATCATAACAACAGAAATGAAGAAGATTACAAACAACCAAAAAGCAACAGAGCCAATGAAGAAGATGGTACTATTAGCGATATGTGGAAACTCAAATAGTAGAACATCAATAAGAACATTCATAATGTTCTAGCATGAATGTAGATTACAGATAAAATCCTACTGGAATGTAAATGCCCGTCGATTCACAAAGACTCCGTCAAGATAGACTCTAATAGTTACAGAGGTATCTCATTTATTACCAGTCAGTTACGAAATTCTTCACAAGACCTTACTCAAAATACAGGAACCACAACTGATAGGATGAATACGTATTGAACAGACTTTGAGCCTCTGAACACTTCTGAAGTTCGAAGAGACGAACAGCACTGTGATGACATTTGTGGATTTTAAGAAAGCCTACTACTCCATAGAGAGGCAGATTCTCTTTGACACATTAGGAGAATACACAGAGAAAGTAGGGCACCCATACAAGAGACAATCAAGGACGAAACATCCAGTATATAGTTTGTGAAATTTCTCAGTACCATTCGATGTACGCGCAGGGTTTAGACGTGATGACTGGGTGTTGTGTGATGTCCTTAGGCTAGTTAGGTTTAAGTAGTGCTAAGTTCTAGGGGACTGATGACCATAGATGTTAAGTCCCATAGTGCTCAGAGTCATTTGAACAATTTTGAACAGGGTTCAGACAAGGAGACGGATTCATTTATCTGTATTGCATACTGTAACTGAAACAGCTCTGCAGCTAAATGTCAGTTTGTGCAAAGCTTCCGTTGACTTGAACTGGAGGAAGTGAAACATTATCACCACACAGCTACCCATTAATTGCACCATTGTTGTTCCATTCTTACATTCACTTAAGAGGACACTTCAAAACTAGTATTGTAATTATATTTTGAAATAAAATATATTTCAGTACTTGTACACTTCTCGACAAACGATTACGTTTATTTGTTGCCAATAATGTCGTTTTGCTTGTAGGTCGCTGACTCCTAAGTAAACGAATTGCCTTAAGAGAGGACCAGTGAGCGTTTTTGTGTGTTTGCATTAAAACGTGGCATAAATCTTGTCTTATTCTTGCCCTTAAGGACCAGTTTTTACATCAGGCACGCCTACGCATACGAGTTGATTACAATATAAGCGTCACTAAATATTTTGCAGAACAACTACGGACAGTGTACCGTTGATGATGAAATACGTGTGTAATGATAGACTTGTAGTGTTTTCCATTGCAAAATGTAAGATTTCTCCAGTTTCCAGCTAAGCTTCCATTCTGCCAGTATCTACTGCTTCACACGGAACATAAAATAATGAGTAGGTATTTTGATTCTGAAATGCTGTCCATGGAAAGATGGCCCATATTTTATTCTACTTGGCTTAGGACAAGATTATCGAACAATGCGAAGCAAAAGTCAAAGGGGTTCATTTAGGAAGAACACGTACAAGCAAAACACTCATAAAATGTCTGGAATTCACAGATTACACAGCAGACTCAGCTATAATAGACACGAAGCAGAAGGAGCTCTGGAATACTTGCATAAACTCTACGCCAAAACGGGTCTACACGTAATGTATGAGTAAACGCAACACATGGAAGAAAATGCAACACACAAGTAATGCACACAAAACACGTTAAGGTTAGCAGACTGGAAAAATTCAAGTATCTAGGGGAATATGCACAAATAAGAGGATAACACAAGCCATCCAACATAGAAGGAACACAAACATTTCAGAAAGCGTACAAACTCAATGGACACACTAAATTAAAAGAAACATTCCAAAGACATGCCAAATTCAGGAACTACAACACAGTTGCCAGAAGCACTCTAAACATTAGAAACGTTCACTGTCTGATCAGAGAGACTGAGAGATAGAACATAAAATTCTCAGAAATATGTTTGAAGCAATACACGTTATTTTGATAAAGAAAGCGATCAAGGAATTGTAAGAACATACAGACAGACTCATAGTCACAATTGTAAAACGCCTACTGACATTACACGGACACACACATTAATCAGCAACAAGATACTCATGAAGAGGGTTTTTGATGCAGTAAACATCCCAACCGCAAACGCAGTTGCTTTCAACAAGTAGAAGAAGACCGAAATCAAAAAGAAATCAATGGGGAAAGTATAAATGAAAGAGTCAAAATCAGAAACAAAATTATGAACTCTTAATTTTAAATAAAATAAAGGAAAAAAACAGGGGGAAATATGGAGGAAACAAAGAAAAGAAGAACACAGTAAAAGAATGAAGAAACTTTTGGAAGAGAAAAAGAAACAAGAAAAAATTGGAAAATCTAGTAACAACGTAGTTGAAACAGTTCCTTAGAGGGAATAACGTGTAGTAATTGCAATAAATGCAACATTCATGTTGGCAAATGGATTTATTATTTCCAAATCAATTCAAGTTGTGAAATGTTCACCATGAATATTCCAGTTTTGGCATACGAAGACTAATGTTTGCCAGTGGAGTGGGACTTTATTTAGCACACACTAATCGTGATATGATTTTACACATTTCACGTTTCTAATTGTTAACGCGTGTTTCATGTGTATCTGAAACGAAAATCTGTGTAGTAGTAGCAGCTTATCGCAGTCAGGCAAACATGTGAAACATTTGTTAGGTCAGTTATTTGAAAAGTAAGTATTTAGACTCAACACTGACAGTCGGAACTGTAAAATTTTGCATTCTACCGGAAGTAGGTGTTTCAGATTGCGTATGAACATAAGGGTTGCAAAAAGAAAGAAACTGATGATTTCGAGGAAATTAGGGATCATATTGTGACTCTGTTTTTTTGAAGTGTATTGCTGTGCATCTCGTGATTTAGTGAATTTTAACCACTGTTGTATAAATACACACAGATCCACCGTAAAGTTAGGAATGCGTCGCCACCGACTAGACATTTCGTAGTGAATTTCGGAGCTACATATTTGGCGCTGTATGTTTTGATATATTCCCCGTTACAGGCATGCATACGAAAGAACATGTGAGGTATGAATATGACACTTATATAGGAGTAATAAAAGATTTGTAGTCATTTCCACTGCAGACAGTAAGATTTTGCCAGTTTCAAGCTGAGTAACCATATCTACTCTGTCTTCAAGTGCAACGTGAAATAATGGGTATATTATGGAATGCACTCCACGAAAAGATGCTCCGTAATTTCTGTTTGGAAAATTAATATCCCCTTTTAAACTATTTCCAGCTATTCTTTTTTCATTGCCTGTTATTTCTCGAGTCACTTTCAAAATGTTGTATCCATTGGCATGATTTTATCATTAGGAATTGTAACATATTTTATTGGATGAGATACATGGACGATATCCACCACCAAAAATCAGTCTGCTGGATGAAGCTATAAACACAACACACAGACAAAATTCACAGTAGAGAAAGAACATTACACCCAAACAAAATTTTTTGTTTATAACCATAAAAAAAGAAAAGAAAAAACAGCATAGCTTTGAAATTTACCGTAAACCTATATCTACCATAAAGTACGTCTATACCAACTACAATGTAACATATGCGATGAAAGGTACACTATGTGACCAAATGTATCTGGACACCCACAAAAACATACGTTTTTCACAGTAGGTGCAGTGCTGCCACCTACTGCCAGGTACTCCATATCAGCGACCTCAGTAGTCATTAGACATCGTTAGAGAGCAAAATGGGCGCTCCGCGGAACTCACGGACTTCGAACTTGGTCAGGTGATTGGGTGTCACTTGTATTATACGTCTGTATGCGAGATTTCCACACTCCGTCCGATGGGTAGTGAAGTGGAAACATGAAGGGACACGTACAGCACAAAAGCGTAGAGGCCGACCTCGTCTGTTGGCTGACATAGACCACTAACAGTTGAAGAGGGACGTAATGTGTAATAGGCAGACATCTATCCAGACCATCACACAGGAATTCCAAACCGCTTCAGGATCCACTGCAAGTATTATGACAGTTCCGCGGGAGGTGGGAAAACTTGGCTGCTCATATGCCACACATCACGCCGGTAAATGCCAAACGACGCCTCGCTTGGTTCAAAGAGTGTAAACATTGGATGATTGAACAGTGCAAAAACGTTGTGTGGAATGACGAATCACGGTACACAATGTGGCGATCCGATGGCAGGGTGTGGATATGGCGAATGCCTGGTGAACGTCATCTGCCAAGGTGTGTAGTGCCAGCAGTAAAATTAGGAGGCGGTGGTGTTATGGTGTGGTCGTGTTTTTTGTGGAGGAGGCTTGCACCCGTTGTTGCTTTGCGTGGAGATATCACAGCACAGGGCTACATTGATGCTTTAAGCACCTTCTAGCTTCTCACTGTTGAAGAGCAATTCGGGGATGGCGACTGCATCTTTCAACACGATCAAGGACATTTTCATAATTTACGGCCTGTGGTAGAGTGGTTACACAACAATAACATCCCTGTAATGGACTAGCCTGCACAGAGTCCTGACCTGAATCCTATAGAACACTTCTGGGATGTTTTGGAATGCCAACTTCGTGCCAGGCCCCACCGACCGACATCGATATCTCCTCTCAGTGCAGCCCTCCGTGAATAATGGGGTGCCATTCCCCAAGAGACCTTGCAGCACCTGATTGATCGTATGCCTGCGAGAGAGGAAGCTTTCATCAAGGCTATGGGTGGCCCAACACCATACTGAATTCCAGGATGACCACGAACTTGCAAGTCATTTTCAGCCAGGAGGCCGGATACGTTTGATCACATAGTGTATGAGGGCGAACCAGCAGAACATTTTACACTTGGCACAAAGAACATATCAGTGCATGGTAATATCGGACAAACCATTAAGCTTTTGCAGAACATTTAAGAGAAAATAGTCACCAATTTACTACAAGAGAGAAAGACATGAAAAAAGTCAGAATAAATAATGAAAGAGGCGCTAAACGTTAGAAGATAATTATCATATAGACAAAACAAAGACTGAAATGAAGCTACCACTAAATTACCGTGTGGATATGACTAACCACTCACTGTTTAGACTGACTGATCATATAACAGACAGAAATTTCCAATGAATGATCACAAGTTCCACTTCCCTCCTATGTATGGTAAAATTAAAATGGAAAATAAAAATAAAAAATTAAATTAAAGAAAAATATAAATATTAAAAACCAAAATATTTACTAATGCAGGAAATTGGTAAATAAGAAAATAATAAAATGCGTAGAAAGACATATACACACAAACACACAAAACTCACATCAACATACATACAGTCAAACAAAAAAAATGGAAACAAAAAAATTGGGATATTTGGCAATGCTTACGGGAAACAGCTACACTCTAGACATGGATATTGGCAGTTACAAGGCTGTAAGTCGAAAACAGAGAGACCGCTAGGAAAACCGCAAAAATATGCACTAGTTTTTCGCCTGAGAGAACGCTGTTTCGTCAACAAACAATGATTTGGGCGTTAAAATGTAAGTGCCTTTCCATTTTACTGTAAAAATTTCAGTGAACTGTTTCAAATTTGTACTTAACCCATTTGTACAAACAAAAACCTAAATGTGCAAACGAAAAAATCGTTCCTGTAATATTTCATGACACCTGCTGCGGATGGATTCTAAATAAGGCGAAACCTGTCTGGGTGCATAAGATACATAAAAAAACTTAACGTGCTGCAAGCTATAGGTGTTTTTCTTCCAGACGGCTGTAATTCGTATCAACATGTGCATAAATGGCCTCCACAAGAAAACTGATTTTGTCATTGCTTAGAGTGGGTCTCTGGTAGCGTCAGGCAGGGCGCGAGTTCGCCGACAAAAACGATTGTGGATCCCCGGTACCGTTCCACGTTTCTAAGAGCTTTAATTGTGCAGCCAGTTCCGAAGTCACTGTCAATAGGAACTCCTACAGTAGTTTGTACAGCCCTCCCGACCACGTTTTAATATCTGCATAAACGCAACCTTTTGTTCCTTCGTGCTTTGAACCATTCGTGTAAATCTTTTTGAGGTTCCTCCTGCATTAAGTTCATAAAGGATGTCATCTTAGTCATGAGAATTTAACGTTATTGCGTTGTGTACATAGATGGAAGAGTCCGTTCAAAAATTTACATGATAACAGTATACCGTTTAATTTGTACACACTCTTGAACTTCTGGCGGAAGAACTTGAAACTTAAGCCTGGTAGGTACAAAAAACGTTCCAGTGATTCTAGAAATGCATTCACACTGATCAGTCTAGTTCTCTCGTGCAAACGTGCCACTTCATCGGCTTCCGAGGCTAATTTAGGGTTGGTTTAGCAGCGATAAATACGGTCCTAATCGAAATAATCTATCTTCAATCATTGGTAGAGCTTTTGGATTCAGGACTTCCTTGCTGACAGAACTCAATAAGTCGCTCTTGACGGGAAAATATTGACCGTTTTAAAGGCAATTTCTGGGGTATCCCAAGCAAGCGTGATGGGAACTTTACTGTTTACAGCGTGTGTAAATTATCTAGCAGAAAACATTGGAAGCTCTTAAGACTGTTCGCAGATGATGCGGTTGTCTATAAGAAAGTAACAATGCCCGAAGATAGTGCCCATTTAAAAAATTACCTGCAGAGGATTGATGAATTTTGCAGGCTCTAGCAGTTAAGCCTGAACGTAAATAAATGTAGCATATGGCGCATACGGAGGAAAAGAAATCCACTACTGCACTCTTCACCAAATGTAACTCACGGGGGAAGGAAATGGCTTACAAGGCACTTCTTGGACAAAGCCACAAGTGTCATTCATCAATGTGGGATACCTACCATGCCGGACTGATAGGAGAGATAGACAAAATCCAACGAAGAGCCGCGCGCTTTGTCATGGATTCGTTTACTCGACGCGAAAGAGTTACAGAGATACTCAACAAACCCCATTGGCAGTCGCTACAAGTCAAGAGCTGTGCATCAAGGAGAGGCTTTCTATTGAAATTTCGTGAGAGCATTTTTGGAAAAAGTCGTTCAACACACGGTTTCCCCTACATATAGCTCCCGAAAGGACCATGACTGGAAAATTTGATACATTACAACTAATTCCGAGACTTAACGACATTCGTTCTTCCCATGGACCAATCGTGAGTGGAAAAAGGAAGGGGAGCGTCAGTATTGGGACAGGGCCGGCACCATTCCAAAATACCGAATGTATCCGGCACGTGTTGTCTCTCTAGTCGTTATTACCGTAGCGGGTTGCGACATAGAGAGAGTCCTTTCCTAAGCATCGTTAGTAGACAGCAACAAGGTCGCACGCAGTGTATCCGGCAAGAGTTGACTCTCTAGTCGTTATTACCGGCGCGGGGTTGTGACATAGAGAGAGAAACTTTTCTGGAACTCGAACCCTGCTCCTCCTGGGTGGAAAGGCCAAGTGCTCCCACCTAACACAATTAAACCACCAGACACACATGGAATTGATGGGAAATTAAAAATGCCGGAGCCCTTTCTTGGACTCGAACCCTGGTGCTCCTGGACGGAATGCTCAAGTGCACCCCCAACACATGAAGCCTGTCTAGATGCGGGAGAGGAAGGTTAGGTTAGTGTACTTTATTTATTTTGGTCGAGAAACTGACGCAAAGATCGATCCTAATTGCGTAATTAATCACAAAGATAGGTCCTAATTACACAACTATATGCAAAGCACTACAGAAGGACGGCATAAAATCGCAATACGCCGCGGAAACTGACGATACCATACAACTGGTGTTATCCTGCCAAGAAAAAAATTCGCAGAACCACTCGAAACCAGCGACAGAAACATCGAAACTCTACCCTACACCTACAAGCTGCCAGAGTCGATATTAGCTAACTTAGAGACGGGTGTATTTCCTGCTTTTCATGTATGCGTGTTTCTACTGCATTACAGAGAAGTTATTATCAGAGTTTTTTTTTTCTTTGTATACGTCTACGGCATTGCATGTTTCGAATTCTTTAAGTTCAATGGGCCCCCATGTACAATTAATCTTAAATAGAGTGATGGTAGAACTGCTGTCTGGACGCTTCCATATGAGGTCTACTTTTTTCGTATTTGGTCTTCGTGGTCCTTATGCGCAATTAATGTTAGCTGCAGTAGAGTCGTTTGGTAGTTACCTTGAAATGAGGGTCTCTAAATTTAGTGTTTACAGTTCCTAGGAAAGAACACCGTCCTCCAAGGACTTCTGTTTGAGTTCTGAAAGCAGCTCCATGGCACTTACAGGTAACAAATCTAGAAGCCATTCGCCGAAATTCTTCAACATGACCTGGAACGGATCAATCCCATCAGTGAAGTAAGCAGGACGATAGTAATACTTCACCTGAATGTTACTGGTTTATTATTCCTACTCATCAGCATTAACTTGCATTTTTTCCGCATTTAAGGCTAGCGACCATTCATCACACCAAATGGAAATTTTGTCTAAATCGTCTTATGTCCTCCTACAGTCACTCAGCTTTGATGACTTATCGTAGACCGCTGCATCGTCGGCAGACTATTGACCCGCCAAATCATTTAAGTATAAAGAGAACAGCAGCTATCCAATTGCACTGGGCTGCATATTGGATATAGCCACTCTCTTATCTCTGAGCCTGTTAAATATGCTCGTGCCCTCGTTAACGGGCTGCGATGGGAGATCGTGTCATATACCTTCCTGAAATCTAGAATATGTAATCCACCTGTTACCTTCCTTTATAGTTCTAGATATATCATGTGAAATAAAGGCATGCCGAGTTTTGAACGAATGATGCTTTCTAAAATCAGGCTGATTCATCAACATAAACAGCTTAGCCTCAAGAATGTTTATTATATTCGAACTGAGAATACGTACAAAGATTCGGGAGCAGTCCGAAGTTAGGGATATTGGTCTGTAATTTTGCGGTCTGTTCCTTCATCTTTCTTGTATACTGGAGTGACCCGCGCTTTCTTTCTTTCCTTTATACCATTCGTTTCGATCTTCGTGTTGGACGAGAAAGAAAGAGAGAGGGAGAGAGAGAGAGGCGGGGTGATGGACCAATTCCCTGCAGTACTCCTTCTAAAATCTAACAGGAATGCCATCCGGACCAGATGATTTGTCTGTTTTTCAAATCTTGACGGTACTTCCTTATGTCAGTTACACATCTTCCATACGGGGGTCCGTCCGAAGGTCAAGAGACTGCATGTTTGTACGGTTTTCATGCTTGAACGATGTCTTAAAGGTGAAATTTTAAACTTAGGTTCGGCTTTTGCTACATTCAACTGCCGCACCAGACTGGTCAACAAGGAACTGATTGGAATCCTTAGACTCGCTTACCGATTTTACACACGGCCTGAAAGTTCTCGGCTCCCTGCCAAATCTTTTGCTAAGTTGTGACGGTGGCAGTTACGTGCTTCACGCATTAATATTTCGGCAGCCGGCTAATGGCTTACGAGGCCTCGATTCAATCTATTAAACGTGCTTGATTCGATTATTCTATTCCCTACAGCTTACAGTCATGAAATATCGGTCAAATTATACATCATCTTCGTTTTCCATTAATGTCGATGGTACTTCATTCCTAAATATACGGCTTACAAGTAGTATTGTTTAGTGCTCGTCGCAGTTATGAGTACCGGTAACTACAAGCGAGGTTCATTACAAAAGCGATTCATTACAAAAGCGATACTGTCTGACTCGAAATAGCCAGGTATCTATGACAGGGTATGCTAATACACAGAAAATTCGGTGCATATCTGATTCTTTGTCTATGTGATGCACAAAACTAATTTCATTTTGTTTTGATGTTATTTATTTATTTATTGATTTTAGTTTCAGAAGCTATCCCCGATAGCTCCGCATCGCCGTCACCACTACCATCACTGCCAAGATGGTACTTACTTCCGGAGGAGGGGTATGGAAAAGATGATAATGATGACGATGACGACGATGTAATATTTCTCTGTGAAATAATAAATATCGACTAAAAGCACTACATATTTTGGAACACAACCTACGAGCAGCTTAGAGACAGAAGTGATGACACTTTCTGCAGGACCTGACCATCATTTTGCAGAACAATGCTCAAGCACGTAGAGTGCAAACTGTTACTGATTTGTTTGACTGATGGGACTGCTGAGTGCTGTACCACCTACTGCGGTCCCCTGACGTAAGTCCTCGTGAGTTCAACTCGATTTCTGACTGAAGGAAACACTTCACGGCATTTGCTTGACGACTGCTGCAACTCATCGATTAACAGACCGCGCCACTCGAACTGTCGACACATGTGACACTGCTAAGAGCATCACTGGCAAGGGTTATACACTATGCTGGAGACTACTTTGAAGGTCAATAAAACTTTGAAAGACATATTTATTTTGTACGAGCTGTAAGTAAATAGTTTTTCCAATGTTAAATTTCCAATCCTCGTATATAAACTCTCTCCTAGTATCCACCATCTTCTACAAGACGAGTCCCTTCCAACAGAGTATACCACAGAGGTGCATGTGTGTTTGATGCTTTAGAAATACGCAGTGTGTTGCCTCTACAGTTGCTAAATTCATCATAGCATCCACAGTGAGTAAATGATACACTGTCACTGTTGCGGCCAAAGATGTCAATACAGAGATAGAATGTATTGTATTTAAACTGCCAACAGCCCTGTTCAGTCTATTTCAGTAATGTCCTGCCTCGTACCTATCCATATATCCTCAATTTACACTATAACTTTGATGCCACTGGCTGATCTCCATGACAGCAGCAATATCTCCCTCCCTGTAATACTATTACTTGGAGTGCAATAAGACTCTGTTCACCAACTGTTCGGTGTTGTAATCAACGAAGAAATTAACCGCATATTTACCTTCTCAGAGGAACCGAAAGTATAGGACCACTCGGATTATGTTTCGCAGACTCATCCATCATTCAATTTGATTTCGTTTGGCTCCCATACAGCTCAGCTGATGACGCCATTCTTACGTGCCCTCCGTCCCACTCAGCAACTTGTGTGATGAAGACGCTCGATCTGCTCACCACACAACGAATTCAACCACTGATGGTGTTAAAGATTAATATGTTTTAGAACAGTTAGTCTAATTCTGAAGACGACGCTAGTTTGACTGATTATGGCATTGGTCTTCCGCTCCTAGTCTGCTTCTGTCTGTAACGGCAGGCTCAATTCAACGTCATGCTTATCTGTTGAACAAAACAAGAGTTAGTTTTACACGCTACAACAAGTAAAAATTAGTGATAGTGGTCAAGGTTCATGGCTGGACTTGAGAGCGTCTATATTTTGTGGTGACCTTCATTATCATCCTTTAAACTGACTGGCGTGTTGTTTTAACGTCTCTGCTTAACTCAAATAGTTAAGCGTAGACTCGGCTAGCGTCGCTAATACGTCTCTACAACACTCCTACGGCACAAATCATCAATAAGCTCTGTCGATCACGCTATTGCGTGCGACCAGCCACCTGATTTACGTCGAAATCCTTGGGTAACAGAAGAAATACTGAATTTAATTGATGAAAGGAGAAAATATAAAAATGCAGTAAGTGAAACAGGCAAAAAGGAATACAAACGTCTCAAAAATGAGATCGACAGGAAGTGCAAAATGGCTAAGCAAGGATGGCTAGAGGACAAATGTAAGGATGTAGAGGCCTATCTCACTAGGGGTAAGATAGATACCGCCTACAGGAAAATTAAAGAGACCTTTGGAGATAAGAGAACGACTTGTATGAATATCAAGAGATCAGATGGAAACCCAGTTCTAAGCAAAGAAGGGAAAGCAGAAAGGTGGAAGGAGTATATAGAGGGTCTATACAAGGGCGATGTACTTGAGGACAATATTATGGAAATGGAAGAGGATGCAGATAAAGATGAAATGGGAGATATGATACTGCGTGAAGAGTTTGACAGAGCACTGAAAGACCTGAGTCGAAACAAGGCCCCCGGAGTAGACAATATTCCATTGGAACTACTGACGGCCGTGGGAGAGCCAGTCCTGACAAAACTCTACCATCTGGTGAGCAAGATGTACGAAACAGGCGAAATACCCTCAGACTTCAAGAAGAATATAATAATTCCAATCCCAAAGAAAGCAGGTGTTGACAGATGTGAAAATTACCGAACTATCAGCTTAATAAGTCACAGCTGCAAAATACTAACACGAATTCTTTACAGACGAATGGAAAAACTAGTAGAAGCCAACCTCGGGGAAGATCAGTTTGGATTCCGTAGAAACACTGGAACACGTGAGGCAATACTGACCTTACGAGTTATCTTAGAAGAAAGATTAAGGAAAGGCAAACCTACATTTCTAGCATTTGTAGACTTAGAGAAAGCTTTTGACAATGTTGACTGGAATACTCTCTTTCAAATTCTAAAGGTGGCAGGGGTAAAATACAGGGAGCGAAAGGCTATTTACAATTTGTACAGCAACCAGATGGCAGTTATAAGAGTCGAGGGACATGAAAGGGAAGCAGTGGCTGGGAAGGAAGTAAGACAGGGTTGTAGCCTCTCCCCGATGTTGTTCAATCTGTATATTGAGCAAGCAGTGAAGGAAACAAAAGAAAAAATCGGAGTAGGTATTAAAATTCATGGAGAAGAAATAAAAACTTTGAGGTTCGCCGATGACATTGTAATTCTGTCAGAGACAGCAAAGGACTTGGAAGAGCAGTTGAATGGAATGGACAGTGTCTTGAAAGGAGGATATAAGATGAACATCAACAAAAGCAAAACAAGGATAATGGAATGTAGTCTAATTAAGTCGGGTGATGCTGAGGGAATTAGATTAGGAAATGAGGCACTTAAAGTAGTAAAGGAGTTTTGCTATTTGGGGAGCAAAATAACTGATGATGGTCGAAGTAGAGAGGATATAAAATGTAGGCTGGCAATGGCAAGGAAAGCGTTTCTGAAGAAGAGAAATTTGTTAACATCCAGTATTGATTTAAGTGTCAGGAAGTCATTTCTGAAAGTATTTGTATGGAGTGTAGCCATGTATGGAAGTGAAACATGGACGATAAATAGTTTGGACAAGAAGAGAATAGAAGCTTTCGAAATGTGGTGCTACAGAAGAATGCTGAAGATTCGATGGGTAGATCACATAACTAATGATGAAGTATTGAATAGGATTGGGGAGAAGAGAAGTTTGTGGCACAACTTGACCAGAAGAAGGGATCGGTTGGTAGGACATGTTCTGAGGCAACAAGGGATCACCAATTTAGTATTGGAGGGCAGCGTGGAGGGTAAAACTCGTAGAGGGAGACCAAGAGATGAATACACTAAGCAGATTCAGAAGGATGTAGGTTGCAGTAGGTACTGGGAGATGAAAAAGCTTGCACAGGATAGAGCAGCATGGAGAGCTGCATCAAACCAGTCTCAGGACTGAAGACCACAACAACAACAACATGACGGCTCAAAACTCGTCTTTTCACACAACATCCTCATCGCACCAATTACGAATTATCCATGTTTGATGCGTCCCTATCGCCTAATTTCGATTGACTGGCCACCGGATAGTCGTTTGATCACCGTACTCACACTATCAACACAATTGAGATAACAGGTGCGTCTCGAACACTACTGCGTCGGACAGACCACCTCATAATTATCACCCGAAACACCCACAATCACCATACGCCGATAACGCAACGGGTGGGTCCTGAACACTACCGCATCAGACGTCATGCCCTGCACTCGTCTCAAGAAACGCAACACATTCTGTGGGACGCAATATCCACCTACCACATCACAACACGCTCAACACAGCCCAAATCCATCCACCACAGAGCCAGATTTTATCCTGAAAGCTCTCCTGTCCAATAGCCTCGCCATAAAATTTTGTATAGGAAGTTATCTACATAAGATAACCCCTTCTATAATTAATCTAATACTTCTAAATATTGTTTGTGTCATAGCTGAAGCAAATTTTCTATACTAAGCGACCCAGTGGTCCCCATACAACAAAATTTAACATCAAACACATAATATACACACAATCCATGCCAAAATAAGACAAGCACATGAAAATAGGAAAATAAATACACACAACATAAAACAAATAATCACAAAACACAAATAAAACAGTGCCTATACTAATACAAATAAACATCGCCAACAAATCACAAAAATCTAATCTAATTATACACTACTTTGTTCCCGGCCGCGTTCTTCCGCTGCCGAGTGTGCCGCCCTAGTCATTCTTGTCTGTTTTGCGCAGTTTGCATACGGCCAGGGTTCGCCGGACGTATTTTGATTATTTGTTTAGGTTCTGGATTGCGGTCTTCACTCGCTCTCCAGTTCTGCACTGGTTGATCCCTTCCATTTTTATTGGTTGGTTTCCAGTTATTATTACCCTGGTTCCACCTACGTTCCTGTGGCGGATAATGTTTGTCCTCTATTATCGCGTCACTTCGGATTGTTTCTTCAAGTTGCATGCTTTGTGGGCTGCACCGCGTTCTGCACTGGTTGATCCCTTCCATTTTTATTGGTTGGTTTCCAGTTATTATTACCCTGGTTCCACCTACGTTCCTGTGGCGGATAATGTTTGTCCTCTATTATCGCGTCACCTCGGATTGTTTCTTCAAGTTGCATGCTTTGTGGGCTGCACCGCGGAACTTACCCGTAAGATGACAATGGTCTCTACGAGGAGTCTCAGCTTTTCTATCTAAGGCCAGCCCGCAAATATGACAATTAACAGCCTTTTCATACAAGTCATCATTTTCCTTTGATTTGGTCATGGGAATATTGATGCTGTAGAGCTTGTGAACTTGCCATGAAAGTTTTCCAAGCTCAGTGAGAAGCCAAACCGCCGGATCGCCCCCTACATAAGACTGATAGCTATTAAGTTTACAATCATATGCGCATACAACTTGGAACGCAGTCGCATAAGGTAAGTGTTTTTGTGTGAAGGTTGTGTGTGAGGCTAAGGGGTTCCCTTCACAACGAGTAATAGGAGCCAGCAAGCATCAAAATCGGCGTACACAACAAAAGGACAACGCTGCTGGTGGTGAGCATTTTTAAATTTAATGAAGTTATTTTCCTCAGTGGGCATAATAACACGTACCGGGTCCATGCATGCACAATCTAATAGATGTGTCGCTAATAACTCTTGAGATGAAAAATAATTCAAACACCTTATAC
Source organism: Schistocerca americana (assembly GCF_021461395.2). Lineage (NCBI taxonomy): Eukaryota > Metazoa > Arthropoda > Insecta > Orthoptera > Acrididae > Schistocerca > Schistocerca americana. The sequence goes on along the minus strand of NC_060122.1, from coordinate 132,090,091 downwards.
AAATATGTTGTTTATGTTCATTTTTACTTAACTGGGAGGAAATGAGTCGGGACATGTCTTTGATCCAGACGTAGTGATAATTATCACGTTCGGAGAAGAGCAGCATGTTGACATGCAACTCTCGCTCACATGCAAATTTTGAGAAATGGAGGGGGTCTACTACTGTATGCTTCTTCTGCTCATCTGAGTTGCTTTTCCTCTCCAGCCCACAAACGTGGACCGATATTGCGGTATTCTGAGCTTAAAACTTAGGTATGTCCTGGATTCTTAAAGGGAACTCTATTCCATCTAAGTTTTACCGTCTCTTAATATCTTTGACTTTGTAACTGATGGGACGCTCGGGATGATGTTTGTAATTGTAATTGTAATTGTAATTTCTCTCGCAAGCCAGGACTGACCATGCAAAACACGCATTATCATACTTATTTTGAACATTAATGCACGCCCGCTTTTTCTCAATATCTATAGGGAGTTTAATATAACTGGACCCTCCATTCATTGGATCATAGACATGTATATGGATGTCGAGGTGTGGTATACTGCTGAGCGCTTTAGCGGATCCACGTACTTCCATCTCGGAAAATCGGGCCATAATAGCGCTCAAGGTGGATTCTCGGTACAACTCAGCAATCGATGTGCTCCGAGAAATAACACCATTTTCACCCCATATATAATGCAGAGTAGCCGTCTCCGCGTCACCTTGATGTTTAGGGGGGTGACTCAGTTCACTGCATAATACCGCACTGCATTTAAAGGCGTTAAATTCCGGATCTTCTAAGAGTTTGAGGAGCTCGGTCTCCAAGACGGGGAGGCACGCCTCCAAAAACCTTACAGGATCGCGATACCTCCCGCATGGATTCTCAATTCTGGTGAAAGAGATTCGCCCCTCAAACGCTCTAGCAACTGCTGAGTATTCTAAGGGAGTCATTACGCCGTTATTCTGATCGAATTCGTTATCGATAGGACGGGGGAGAGAACTACCGTTAGCCATAAGGAAATTACTATTGTTACTGTTGCTACAACTAGGAGTCCACCCGATAGATGAATGGACTGGTGATGGGTGATCGTAATCATCATCATTTGCGGGGAGAGGCATACGTCTCGAAAGGCATACCTTGCGTGGGCGGCGAGCTGCTGTTTCTAGAGGAGGAGGGGGCGACAGCCGGTTTGAAGGGCCAGGCTGTGGCGACGGCGGACGGGCTGCGCAGCCAAACGGTTGCGACAGCGCTGGGGGAGGAGATGGCGCTAACTCTCTATGTCACAACCCCGCGGCCGCGGGTAGTGGTATGAAGTTAAAATTTGTCAGATACCAAAGTCTGCGGTTCCTTGGAAGTGTAAGTAAGTGATCAAAACATACGGCCGTATATGACACATATTTTGATTCTCGTAAGCTCTTTCACCAAAACCTACGGTGAACAATCTACATTCTGTTGACCCTGGACGGTTAGCGGTAAAAGGCATGCTTGGAAACAAAGAGCTATTGGGAACTAAACTCGTAGGGATCACGGATTTTTCAGTTTTCGTTTTAACCTAATCATCAGCTCTCAACAATATGTGGTGTCGCCAGAAACAACACGTGGTTCGGCCTACACGTTAGACTGCACGTCTCCATTCCACGGTTTCATAACTGGGGTCGGTTGAGGACACGCAACTCGCCCAATAGAACGACAAGTCAATGAGCAACGCCAAATTATTATTATTATTATTATTGTTGTTATTATATTATTATTATTATTATTATTATTATTATTATCTGTATACGTAATTAAGTCTGTACGAATCTCTAAGTGCCCGACACTTCACTGCACTTATCAAGGTTTTTTATTTTATATGTAACAGTGTGCGACCTCGTCGAAAAGGGCAGGTGGGGGAGAGAATATTCGGCGAATGTACTTAACTTCCCGGTCCCCCGACTTAGATCTCATCGAGAACGTGCGAGGAGTGTTGCGGAGATATACCGCAGCACGTCCGTATACACCAACGGCGGTTCAGCAGAAATGGATCGTGCTAAGACAAGAATTCCTTACCAGTCTAGGGGCCTGGATGGGACACGCCTCTCAGCATGCATTACTGTCCATGGTGATCACACAAGCTGTTAAGAACGATGTCCCGCCTTTTGTAAAGTTGAGGTGACCATCACAAATCGTGGTGATATCAGTGTAATTTTAGTCTTTGACTAAAAGTGCAATTCATGTTGGTCTCACTGCATATTTCTTGTTGTTACCTTCTGGACTGTCCTGTCCTGTAGCTGTTATTTCTATGTACGGTCAAATTTTCACCAAGGGATGTTTCCTGTAATGACTCATCGTGCGAACGTTACTTTCGTCCTTCAGTTTTACACAGCACTGTACATATTCTGAAAAGTAAAGGCCCAATAGCACTTCCATGGTTTACGCCGTAATTTCTGTGCGCTAAAAATTCTTCAGTCTTATTACACAGTTGGTCTGATATTCCATAGACTCGTAATTTTTTCATCAGGTTGCCGTGCGGAACTGCATGGTACACCGTATGAATTTGGGAGGCGATGTACACTTCATTTTGGGCTCGTGGACGAACAGAGCAAGGTGTTCCATGCTGATGCCTATAGAGCAGATTTGCAGCCTCCAGAAATATCACAACAAACGATCATGAAACATGTTCCAAAACACTACAGCAGACCGACGTCAGAGGTGTGGGCCTATAATTTGATGCGTCAGTTCGATGACCCTTCTTGAAAACGGGAATGACTTTCGTTTTCTCCCAGTCAATAGGAATGCTCCGCTCCTCCAGCGAGCTACGGTACACAGCCGCTAGGAGAGGAGCAACATCTCTCGCGTACTCTATGTAGAAACGTTTTGGAATCCTGTCAAGTCTAGTGGCTTTCCCCCTGATGAGCGATTTCAGGTTGATTTGACGTTCGTGTGACGATTCAGAGGAGGGACTATAGTCCAGTCTTCCTCAGGGAAACAGTATTGACGAAAGGACTTCTGTTAATTTGGCTTTCCTTGTGGCGTTCCCCATTTCGATATCATTATTATCAGGGAGCATCTGGACTGGTGACTTCGATTCGTATGTTTTTGTCAAGTCGGTTGATAAAATTTTATTTTCGAGTTCGTTGAACGCTTCAAGCGTACCTCTCCTTAAGTTACTAATGGCTTCGTTTAGGTTTTGTTTGTCCGCGAGGTTTTGCCTACGTTTCAAATTGCAGTAGGGTTCTCTTCCCTTTAATAGGAATTTCTGTCATAGCTGTCGAACAAAGTCGCGTCTTTTCCATTCCTCACAAGTTTGATCGACAAATATGTTTTTAAAGCGTATTGAACAATTCTCTTGAACTCTATACATTGATGCTCAACATTATCGGTTCTGTATATGTAATTTTCACGTTGACCGATTTTAGAATCCTATGCAGTGGTGCTGCAGCGGCCTTATCATCACTGTTTTCCTGATCAACTAAGACAGGAAGTTCTCTGTTCTTGGTGACCAGGAAATCCAGTACGTTCTTTTCGGGAGTCGGTTGTCTGATTAGCTTCTCAACAATATTTTCGAATACGCTATGTAGAAAATTTCACATATTTCCCTGCCCTCACAACCGGCCTTAATCATTTGTCTCCGAGATAGGTTGATATTTATACCTAATACTATTTTGCAGGAAGCAATTGCAGTGAATAAATTAGTAGTAGCCTCACTTTTTTAAATAGTTATCTACAGATCGCTTGACATGGTCATAATCATACCTAGCCACAATGTATTCGTACTAGGTGGACATCTGTGATTTATTTCACGCTAGTGAGATCTCATTTTGCCTGAATGATTGTTGGATGATATTCATTACGTATCTCATCATTGCGTAGCACTATTCCTAAGAATCATATTCTGCATTTTTAAATAAGTATTATAATATACTGTTCTAATTTATGGATTAAATAATAGCGAGATTCCTTAGGAACGGATAACACAGCAGATTTAAAACGTTCTTAGAGCCAATAACAACATATGAACTCAACAAATCTTATCAAGACTAAGGAAAAACAACGCACTAGGGTGTGGTTACATGAACTCTAAATACACTCATGTTCATAATTTAAGGATAATGCTGATACATGGTGAAACAACGCTCTGGTGGGTGGTTTGCGGGTTTAAATCACCTCGGGGTACGACCATGCTGTGCATTCGACCTGCGATCGTCGCACGGTGGTGCTGGTAGCAGTCCACATATGCAGAGGTGTTGTAAGTAGGCTGATTAAGTTTTTATATTGGTAACGGCACGTAGCGCTCTGTGTGTGCTGTGTGCAGGCTGTGGCTAGTTTGCATTGTTGTCTGCCATTGTAGTGTTGGGCAGTTGGCTGTTAACAGCTCGTAGCGTTGCGCAGTTGGAGGTGAGCCGCCAGCAGTGCTGGATGTGGGGAGAGAAATGGCGGAGTTTTGAAATTTGTAAGACTAGATGTCATGAACCGCTATGTATATTATGATTTTTCAACACTATTAAGGTAAATACATTGTTTGTTCTCTATTAAAATCTTTCATTTGCTAACTATGCCTATCAGTAGTTAGTGCCTTCCGTAGTTTGAATCTTTTATTTAGCTGGCAGTAGTGGCGCTCGCTGTATTGCAGTAGTTCGAGTAAGGAAGATTTTTGTGAGGTAAGTGATTTGTAAAAGGTATAGGTTAATGTTAGTCAGGGCCATTCTTTTGTAGGGATTATTGAAAGTCAGATTGCGTTGCGCTAAAAAAAATATTGTATGTCAGTTTAAGCACAGTCGTGTATAATTGTTCAAAGGGGACGTTTCAGTGTGTTGGTGCATTTCTGAGTACAGTGCAGCGAGTAAGTGTGCAGACGTTTTTAGACGTGCTAATGGTGACTGTGTTGAAAATATCTCAAAGAACACACACTGATGACGTTATGAGGAGTAGAATACTAGGGCGACTGGAGGCTGGTCAAACACAGCCTGTCGTAGCACGGGCCCTGCATGTGCCACGAAGTGTGATCTCAAGATTATGGCAACGATTCCAGCAGACAGGAAACGTGTTCTGGCGCTACAGTACAGGACGTCCACAGTATGCAGCACCACAAGAAGACCAATATCTCACCAGCAGTGCCTGCAGACGACCACGGAGTACCGCAGGTAGCCCTGCTCGGGACCTTACCACAGCCACTGGAACAGTTGTCTCCAGGCACACAGTCTACAGACGACTGAACAGACATGGTTTATTCGCTCGGAGACCTGCAAGGTGCATTCCACTGAACCCTGGTCACAGGAGAGCCCGTAGAGCCGGGTGTCAAGAACACAGTACATGGTCATTGGAACAGTGGTCTCAGGTTATGTTCACGGACGAGTCCACGTATAGTCTGAACAGTAATTCTCGTCGGGTTTTCATCTGGCGTGAACCACGTACCAGGTACCAACCCCTTAATGTACTTGAAAGGGACCTTTACGGAGGTAGTGTCTTGATGGTGTGGGGTGGGATTATGATTGGTGTACCTAAACCCCTGCATGTCTTTGACAGAGGAACTCTAACAGGTCAGGTGTATCGGGACGTATGTCCTCCTTTTCAGGGGTGCAGTGTGTCCCACCTTCCTCCTGATGGATGATAACGCACAGCCCCAATGAGCTGCCATCGCTGTGGAGTACCTTGAAACGGAAGATATCAGGCGAATGGAGTGGCCTGCCTGTTCTCCAACCATAAACCACCTCGATCACGTCTGGGAAGCTCTCGGTCGACGTATCGCTGCACGCCTTCAAAACCCTACGACTCTTCAGAAGTTCCGACAAGCACTTGTGCAACAATGGGAGGCTTTACCCCAGCAGCTGCTCGACCACCTTATCTAGAGTATGCCAACCCGTTGAGCGGCCTGTGTACGTGTGCATGGTGATCATATCCCATATTGATGTCGAGGTACAAGGGCAGGAAACAGTGGCGTTTTGTAGCACATGTGTTTCGGGACGGTTTTCTCAACTTATCACCAATACCGTGAAATTACAGATTTGTGTCGTGTGTGTTCCCTATGTGCCTATGCTATTAGCGCCAGTTTTGTGTAGCGCCACGTTGTGTGGCACCACATTCTGCCATTATCCTTAATTTATGAGCATGGGTGTATTTTTAAGTGTAAGTATCAAAATGATAGATTGTATTAACATTGCTCTAGAGTTTTTATTGCCAACGAAAAAGCATTTAAAAAGACAACCCAAAAGGAATTACACTGAGTCGCAAGCGATACAATGGTTGGCAGAAAATGCATCAAAATTATAGTGGATTGACGGAATTTGAAATAATACAGGCATTTACTCAATGATGCCCTCTGCTACCTACTCGCCTTTTTTACTTATGATTAACAAATTCCACATATTTCTTGTCAACACATTTAAAAAAAAAACATAATACTACTATAGACTTAGCTCTCTTTGGAGACCGCCGAATTATTTTATTTGGAACCCAAGAAGGTCTATAATGTTGGTTGCTTGTGAAAATATTGTATCCCTCATCATAACTTTCTTAGAGACGTGTGTTAACGCACTTCCACACATTACAGCGCTGGTAAGTCATGTCGTGGCGACATGAACTCGCCGGTTAGGAAACTACGCAGCTACGGGTAGGGACAAACGTCTTCGTAGCGTCTAAGGAGTCGAGCAAGCGTGAAACCGTTGATGGCGATCCGTTACCTTCACTCCAACAAATTTTCTCACAATATTAAAAAATAACATAACTCCGACCCTAGGTTCACGTGAAATCCTCACCACCACGTAAGCAGATTTACACATGGACCATTATAATCAGTTTTCGCAACGAGAACATGCCCACTAATGTGGTAATCAAGAAAATTTAATGGGCGCGTTGCCAAAAACGGCAAGGAAGCCACGAAAATTGTAACGCAAAAGTTGGACGGGAGAAAATACACTTCGGTTCAACTCAGCATGGCTCTAAGCAGCGGGAAAACTACCACTTCACAGATAGCAGAAAATGGCAATATCACGATGCAACGAAGGTCACAGAGATTAACTATTTATCATCGACCAGGGAGAATGTCTAGTGACAGTTTGGCAACGTGAAATGGATAAAGAGGAATTTGCGATACTAATATAGAGGCATCTTTGACCTGTGACTTAATAGTAATGCTTTCCTTGACATCATGCCTTGAAGTACATTTCGAATTTAATTGTTCTACACTAATTTTCGATTTCATATTTTTGCTGGTTTCGAGATAAATTATTTTTCACTCTGCGAGGCGTCTCTGGAACAATACTGCTGTGTGGTAGAAATCTGTATCGTTGTAAAGCTTTCGTAGAGATACTCGATTCGTCCTCTCTCTCTCTCTCCCTCGTGTTATTAGTTTACAGCTGAGTATTGTATTTGTAACTGGTTTTATCTTTCACTACTTAATTCACTGAGCCGCCAAAAGACACGCGATAGTCATATGGACATATACAGATCGCTGTGGAATCAATAGTATCGCGTACGAAAGATACAAAAGGGCAGTGAGTTGGCAGAGCTGTCATTTGTAGCAAGGTGATTCATGTGAAAAAGTTTCCGACGTGATTATGGACGCACGATCAGATTTAACAGACCTTAAACGAGGAATGTTAGCTGGTACTAGATGCATGCGACATTCCTCTTCGGAAATCAGGGAATTCGGTTTTCCGAGATCCACAGTGTGAGGAGTGTGCCGTGTTTACCAAATTTCAAACATTACGTCTCAGCAAGGACAACGGAGTGGCCGACATCCCTTCACTTAACGACCGAGAGCAGCAGCGTTTGTGAATGGTTGTCAGTGCTAATAGTAAAGCGACAGTGCGCGAAGTAACACCAGAAATCAATGTGGGACGGACGACGAACGTATCCATTAGGACAGAGCCGCGAAATTTGGCGTTAATGGTCTGCGGTAGCAGACGACAGACGCGACTGCCTTCGCTAACAGCGCTACGATGGCTGAAGTGCCTGTTCTGGGCTCGTGGTCATAACTGTTGGATCCCAGACGATTGGAAAACTATGGCGAGCTCACATGAGTTCGATTTCAGTTGGCAAGTGCTGATCGTAGGGTTTGAGTATGACGGGGAGCCCACGAGGGCATGGACCCAAGTTATCAACAAGGCACAGTGTAAGCATACTGTAGATCCATTAAGGTGTGGCCTGTGTTTACATGGAATGTACAGGACTCTCTGGTCCAGTTGAACCGACCACTGACTGGAAATGGCCACCGCTCGGCTTTCTGGAGACCATTTACAGCCATTCATAGACTTTATTTCAATGGATGGCTGGTCGCCGTGTCACCGGCTCATAACGGATTACGATTAGTTTGAAGAACATTCTGGATAATTTGAGTGGATGATTCGGCCACCCACACCATCCGACATGAATCCTGTAGAAGATTTACAGGGCATAATCACGAGGTTAGTTCATGCAAAAATTTCTGCGTCGCAACGCTTCCGCAATTATGGACGGCTGCAGAGGTGACATGACTCAATATTACTGTACGGGACTTCCAACGGCTTCTTGAGTCCACACCACGCCGAACTACTGCACTATGCCGTGCAAAAGAATGTCCGACACGATATTGGGCGGTATCTCTTGAATTTTGTCACCTCAATATACAATTCACGTAATGAAAACTTCCTCGTTCATTAATAGTTAAGTACATTGCCATAAATGTGATGTTGTGTTGAATACCTAGCCTGACGCATAGCCGCCTTGCTCCTTATACCGCTGGTCGATAAAATGACAATCCCCACAATCGCTATTAAACGTCTGACTGACTTTGAGAATACTCAAATTCACTTCATACACACCGTCACATATTCAATAAGCAAGTCTCAAAAATTAAAGCAACGGAGACTTCAGCTGCGTGAGAAGTTACTAAGAAGCGCTAGAATGCGAAAATCTGACTCAGAAGTGTACTGTCATTGAGAAACCAGTTACCAACCAGGTATCTGCAACTTGTATCAGCATCCGGAAACAAACCTTAATATACCGGTACCAGTTTCCTATACACATAATGAAACAGAAGTGTCTACGTTGTTCGGATTGTCATTAAATATCTCGTGCTACTAGATGAATAAAGAGTGACACCAAGTTGATGGATCATACCTCTTAGCACTGATGCTTCCGGTGCCCCCAAAGCTGGAGCTAAGGCTTCTTGCGAAGCTCACAGGCCCGAAATGAGCTTATAGCAGCGGCTCGTGTGCTGTAAAGAAAACTCTATCACTTCAGAAACGAAAATCGATAGTTTCTTCTGGGTTTCAATAAGCGCGCGATTTCGTAACGACACTATTATAGCTTCGGCAGAAATCGCAGTGATGCTAGGCAACGACACAGGTCCCTCCCAACGACCATCCATTGTTAGGAACGTTCCCAGGGATAGTTACTAAGCAAAACCGCCGCGAATTACACTGAGCACTCCGCAATCTTTTAGCTTTAGCATTATGCAGGCATTTTGTATTTGTTATGGTTTATAAAGATAAAACATATAAGTACGCAGATATAATTATGCAAGCATATTGTGACGTTGGTTCTTACGTTACGTCCTATTGACAGATCTGGCATCATTAAAGGGAGCGAGTTTTTGCATTAAAATTAGTTACAAGTGAGTAAACAAATTACCTAACTAACGTGCTACTGGAAATATTTAAATGACAACAACATTTATGTTCACACAGAAGTTAGTAGAAGTTCTTGCGTCTGTAAAATGTCGATGCGCGAAGCGTCGACTACCAGCCTCATGCGTTAGCAAAAGATATTGCCGAGAACTCGAGCAAATTCTGGTCATACGTAAAATCGCTAAGCCTAAGTCCGAGAAATAATTGAGTACTTCGGTGCAGGAGCTATGCTGATGTGAACAGGTAGACACAGGAGAGAAATTCGTGACGAACTGCATCGACCCAGTCAGAAGCCCGACCCTTGAATCAGAAAACAGAATCGTCGATAGAATGTCTCCTCATATGTTGTGCTCCATGTATATATTTGCCTTTTATTTTAATTTTTATAACTTCCACAATAAAACCCTTTCTCGACGTCTGGAAGAAAATCCGTAGAAATTCTGATTATGTGTAAAACACATTAGCGGCAAGACGCAATAAATCTTCAATGCACAGTAGCAATGGGAATGTTACGGAGGTAGCAAACACGATTTTCGGAAATTCGTTCACCAAAGAAGACAAAGCAAATATTCTAGAATTCGAATCAAGAACAGCTGCCAACATGAGTAACTTAGAAGCAGATATGCTCGGTGTAGCTAAACAGCTTAAATCACTTAATAAAAGGCAATGTCACCGCTCCAGACTATATACCAGCTAGGTTCCTTTCAGAGTATCCTGATAAAGTAGCTCGGTGCTTAGCAATCATATACAGACGCTCGCTCGACGAGAGATCCTTATCTAAACATTGGGAAGTTTCACGGGTCACAAAAATACTCAGAAAAGGAAATAGGAGTAATCCGCTACCTATACACCCAAATCACTAACGTAAATCTGAAGTAGAATTTTGGAGCGTATACTGCGTCCGAAGATTATGAACTGCCTCTATAAAACGATGTATTGATAGATAGGCAACACGGATTCAGAAAATATTGGTCTTGTGAAACACAACTACCTCTTTTTACTCACGAAGGAATGAGTGCTATCGACAGGGGATGTCAAATTAATTCCATATTGAATTTTCTCATTTTGAGAAGACAGAAGAAGTGATCTGTTTTCTTTGCTGAAACAATCTGAAGCCAAGATCGTCTTTTTCTGTTGTGAAACGCTATCATTTTAAGTTTCACCTCATGCCAAGTTGTCACGCGGCTGAAAAACAACGCTTTTAAAAGATCTGTCGTAACTAAAATATTTAGGTTCTTACTTCTAAATAGTTCAATTTAGACAAACCTTATATGATGTGACGTTTTTAATGTACATGGCAACTTGAATGAGATTTTCACTCTGCAGCGGAGTGTGCGCTGATATGAAACTTCCTGGCAGATTAAAACTGTGTCCCGTACCGTCAATCGAACTCAAGACCTTTGCCTTTCACGGGCAAATGCTCTAACAACTGAGCTACCCATGCACGACTCACGCCCCATTCTCACATCATTACTTCTGCCAGTATCTCGTCTCCCGCCTTCCAAACTTTACAGAAGCTCTCCTGCGAACCCTGCAGAGCTAGCACTCCTGAAAGAAAGGATATTGCGGAGACATGGCTTAGCCACAGCCTGGGGGATGTTTCCAGAATGAGATTTTCAATCTGCAGCGGAGTGTGCGCTGATATGAAACTTCCTGGCAGATTAAAACTGTGTGCCGGACCGTGACTCGAACTCGGGACCTTTGCCTTTCGCGGGCAAGTGCTCTACCAACTGAGCTACCCAAGCACGACTCACGCCCCGTCCTCACAGCTTTACTTGTGCCAGTATCTCGTCTCCTGCCTTCCAAACTTTACAGAACCTCTCCTGCGAACCCTGCAGAACTAGTACTCCTGAAAGAAAGGATATTGCGGAGACATGGCTTAGCCACAGCCTGGGGGATGTTTCCAGAATGAGATTTTCACTCTGCAGCAGAGTGTACGCTGATATTGTAACCTCCCAACAAAAATAATAAAAAATGAATTTAAAAAAGTGTAACCACCCCACAAAAATATTTTAATGAATTTTACATATTAATAATTGAATGTAACCTCTGAACAAAATTGGTTCCCATTTATTATCTACATGCAGAAATGCATTCACATTTAATGTACCCACAAAATTCTTTTCTCATTTAATGTTAAGTTCGAAACAGAAAAATTCCTAAACCAAAAAATAATAGAAAATTCAGTAACCTGGTAAATTTTATGACGACAGCAGCGCTGCGCCACGGCCCTGTACTCTGAATAAAAAAAAGCAAAAGTTCTTACCTCAATTAAAACTGCGAATATATCTGCTCTTATCTAAAAAAAATTTCGGCACAGCTTCGTGCAATGCTGGCCTATATTTTTGTGATTCTTGAAAGGAATGATCATGCAGTGGACATATTCTTTAAATTGAAATGAATGCTTTTTAAAAAAAAAATTACTTTATATTATAAAATTATTATTGGGGCATTTTTTTAAAGACATTGGATGACAGTTAACATACATTACTAGATATGCGCAAGGCTGCTTCTTTACCTTCTACAATAATACTCGTCCTCCAGAGTCGCGACCAGAGCAGACTGCCGACTCGCGTAGACACGCGCAGACCACCGCCGACTACTGAAGACTACTGAAGACTACTCAAGACTACTGTCGACTCACGCAGAGTACTGCATACTAGCACAGACTAATGCCGACTAGCGACAAGCAACAACTAACTGCTCTCTGGTCAGAGACTCTCCTAAGTGTTGCCTGTTGCAGGCAGCGCATATAGCGCATACCTCGTACATAACCCTCCACTGGGTGTCAAAAATTTGGCAGCGATGGTGAGTCAATTGGACTTGCCATGAGCAACAAATTTTTCTTAATTAACTAAGTTTACAATAACGGAATATATACATATATATAAGTGCAGAACATGAAATAAAATATAGTGCACATGCACTGAGTACAGAACATATCAAGCAATGACAAAATATATACGCAATGAGTACAAAACACATTAACAAAAAACAAAAGTGCACACGCACTGTAGTTCACAATATATCAGCAAATCACAAAATGTATACGCAATGAATACAAATCATATTAACAAATGACATAAAGTGCACACGCACTGTAGTTCAGAATATATCAGCAAATCACAAAATGTATAAGCAATGTGTACAAATCATATTAACAAATGACATAAGAGCACACGCACTGTAGTCCAGAATATCAGGAAATCATTGAGAATTACACTAATCTAACAACTGATTTGAGGAATTCGTGTCACTCATCGCCCAGTTACTGAACATTTCTGTACCATGTATGAAGTATTGCAGAATAATGTTCATACGTAATCTGTTTACAGAGAACATTGGCACTCATTGACCAGTTACAAACCATCAGAAGTCATCAATCAAAACAGGAGCTAATGAGTGTAGCATCAAGCTACTGGTATCCATATATATAGCACGAAAGTGACATAATACAAATTTAAAGTATAAGAAACAGTGGCATTCATTGATCAGCAAGTATTGAATATTACAAAACATTTCTCATCATTCAAGTGACATATGACATATTTAAAAATAATTATTGGCACTCAGTGGCTAGTTACAAAACATCAGAAGTCATCAGTCAAAACAGGAGCTAATGAGTGTAGAGCATGCATGTTTTATTACAAAATATCATTCACTATTACTCAGAACTCATCATTCAAGTGACATATGACATATTTAAAAAATGTAACACTCTGTAACTATTACTCAAAGTCTGTGATTAGAGAACATCATTCTGTATTACTCATAACTCTTTTAAATTGGTACCATTATTTGGGACTGGTAATACAATTTTTTTGTGCTAGCAATGCATTGCGTTGGGATCGATAATTAATTACTGGAGGCATAACAATATTTGCATTTCACTTATTGCTGCAAATGAAGATGGGCAACGTCTTTCGTCATGAGTCACCTGTAGCAAGGTTATGAAGCAAATAGAGTATATGTGATCACATTCATGAATGACACAGGTATAATGAACAACTGCTTATAGCACATTAATTTCATGAATAATTTCTCCTGCAAAAAATACAAAATGGATTATTAAGCTGGAAGAAGAAACGCATATTATGCTGAAAAGTAGTGAACTTCGAATTAACAGGTAATGAAATGTGTATTAAATATATATGTTCTCTAGCTGTCCTTTCCGAAACCTTCAGTCATCATACCATACGACATAAGACATACTGTCAAAACGAACTGCATCAAATACTTAAATAACTACATATCATTTCCTAACTAACAGTAAATATATAAACTTCATCTGCAAAGAAAAACTTCATTATTATGACTGTCATCACCTGCAAAGAAGAACTTCATTATCCATATCACCATAATTCCATTATTATCATCACCTGTAAAGAAAAACTTCATTACCCATATTAGCATATTCTGCATCACTATTCATCATTCATTATCATCTGCAAAAAAGTCACTTTATTATAAAACTATTCATAGTATAGAGTTCCTTATTTCTAGCATATTTCATCACTAAAACTAAGATGTGTAGTTCTGTCTGACAGCCTGCATCAATCGCCTCGTATTCTGAAAGAAAAAATTAGTTAAGACTGCTATCATACGATGTGTATAGTATATTCTTGTTAATGCTTGTTAATTCTGATCCATTTACTCTTCGTGACGAGGTATTGCATCTTCTTTCGTTCATTCTGAAGGTGAAATTTCCATAATTTTTTTTTTTCCACGTTATTTCTTTCTGAAAATGATAAACAATGATTAATGACTTGCATTTAAATCATATACTCATTAAATAAAAGCTGGTTTATACTGATATAATTGAGCATACAGCATAGCATGACAGAAAACGTAAAATGTCAAAAACATAGACAGTGTTCAGATGCAAAAGAGCACACAGAATATCTCAATATGGCAGCAAAAAAAAAGGAAAACAGTCACGATGTTGAGCTATCATAAGGCATAATGTAAAAATCAACTGGTGTTTGTTACATCTTAAATATTTTATAGTGCATACAAACAAAACAGTAAAACAATCATACATGCATGAAAAATGGAAAGTGTGCACGGTCTGATGTATAACGACAAGAAATGCGACCTGTTAACCTTACCTTGCCGGGCACTTGCCAAGAAAAAATACGATAACCAACAGTAAGTAATCACATAAATATAATTGCATAAGTGGTCATAAAATGTGTAAGTTCATCTGGAAAAAATGTGCACGGTCTGATGTGTAATGACAAGAAAGGCTCTGTTGGATAAATAGTGCGTACGTACTATAATATCTTCTGTCCAATGTGAAAGTCACGGCCTGTACAAACCTGTTTTTGCTGTCTTCTCCGGCGCTCTGCGGCACGTTTGATGTTGTTCAGCGTAATGTCAATTATTTCATGGTGTCGTAGTCGACGAGATGTAGGAAAGGTTACTAATTCTTTAATTTTGTTAGGTGGTTCAACATTTCTCAGTATAACAGTCGGAGATAGCATAGTAGATTCATTTGGTATGGAATTAATTACATCCTGGAATGAGAATATGTGTGTGTCCAAATCAATATGTTTTTTATGGCAGTATATTCTACATAGTTTACCAATTTCCTTCATTAGTCGTTCACAAGGGTTCGAAGAAGCATGGTACCTGGATATATAGATCGGAGAAATGTTTCTAGCTCGTAACATACGTGTCCGTATAGCAGATCGAAACTGTGGTCCATTGTCTGAAAGAACTTTCAACACATGCCCTATATGAAATAGAAAATGTTTTACAAATGCTTTCGAAACAGTTTTAGCAGTAGCTTTGCGTAACGGAGTGAATGTAACAAATTTTGAAGTGAGTTCAACAGCGACAAAGATGTGGCAAAAACCTCTATTACTTCTGGGAATCGGACCAAAAATGTCTACAGCGGCTATGTGTCTCAATTTAATAGGTACAATGGGATGTAATGGAGGAATATGTGAAGTCGTATCTGACTTAGCTTTCTGGCAGATTTTACATGACGCTAAAACTCGTCGAATACGTTTCTCCATGTTGGTAAAATAACAGTTCTGTCTCAGCATAAGAAAACATTTTCTGGCTCCGTAATGTGCGTAACTTAAATGAGTATACCAACTTAATTTGTTAACAAGCTCGTCAGGAATGCATAATAACCAATTGTTGCTGTCAGGGTGAGAGCGGCGAAACAGAATGTTATTGCGTACGGTGTAATGGTTTCTAATGGTAACATTATTCCTATCTTGCCAAAGGTGTTTAATTTCTTTCCATACGTTGTCTTTACTCTGCTCGTGTGCTATGTCTTGTAATGACGACGAAATGAAATTCTCAGATGCAACTTGTTGAACGTACATGACGCTGAAATTTGCTTTGCAGAAGTTGGTTGCGATGTCTTGCTGATTGTTGCTGAGAGAACGGGATAGTGCGTCTGCTACAATATTTTGTGTACCTGGAATGTGAACAATTGTAAAATTAAATTCCTGCAAATAATGTTTCCATCTGCTTAATCTCGTGTGTAAATTTAGCAGAAAGTAAAAACTGTATAGCTCTACGATCTGTATAAACGGTCGTATGTCTTCCATAAAGAAAATGCCGAAATCTCGTAAATGCCCATACAACACATAATGTTTCAAGTTCTTTAACAGAATAATTGCGTTCAGCAGGTGACAGAATGCGACTCGCAAAGGCGATGTTTTTAATTACTGTACAACCATCTTCTTCAATTCCCTGAAAAATGTGTACGCCTAAAGAGGTGTTAGTACTGTCGGTGGGAATGGAAAAATTTCTAGTAAGATCTGGGTGTGACAAAAGTGGTGCATTCAACAAAGCTTCTTTCAGGTTCATAAATTCAGAATGTGCTTGCCTATCCCAGGACCACATAGTGTTTTTACCTGTCAATTGACATAATCTAGGGGTGTCTAAAGCAGGGTAATGAATAAATTTACGAAAAAAAGTTAACTGAACCCAAAAAGCTGCGTAGTTGTTTCTTCGTCGTAGGAACAGTAATGTCATTTAAAGCTTGAAGATTTTCCGGGTCAGGCGCAATGCCCTCTGCTGAAATTACATGTCCAAGAAATTTTGTAGACGTTTTGCCAAAGTGTGATTTACTGAGATTAACTGTGAGTCCTTGTGCACGAAAAGTGCGTAACAGTTGTTCAAGAATCAGATTGTGTTCAGACCTGTTAGCTTCCGCAATAAGAATGTCGTCTACATACGTTGTGATTCTGTCTTTAAGTTCTGTCGGAAGTTTTGTATTCAAACCGCGAATAAATTCTGCTGAAGAAATAGTTAAACCGAACGGAAATTTACAAAATTGATAACAATCACCAAAACAGAGAAAAGCCGTGTACTTTCTGCAGTCCAGATGGAGTTGAATTTGCCAAAATCCCGATTTCAAATCTAATGTGGAATAAATAGCAGTACCACGAAATTTCTGTAGAAGTTCTTCTAGTGTCTGTGGGCGATCCGTTTCATTAATAATAATGTCACTGAATTGTCGCGAATCAAGTACGAGGCGAAGTGAACCATCCTTTTTCTTAACAATATGGAGCGGGTTTATGTACAGACTAACTGCCGGTTCAATAATTCCCTGGTCAAGCATAGCTTGCAATTCTTTCTTAACTTGTTCTCTGTGAATATACGGAATGGGATAATGTTTGGCTTGAAATGTGTCGTGCTGTTTAACTTGAAATTCATACATAAAACCGGACATAGTACCAGGAACGTTGTCAAAAACTAGAGCTTGCTGTAAAAGAATTTGGCGTAGTTGCGTGCGTTCGTCGTCTGTATTTGCAGTGCTCTGTTTAACTTTATCAGAAATCATCCGTATAACGTCATAGTCGGCTTCGTCTGGAGTATTATAGTTGTGTACGTACGTATCTGTGAACAATGTGGAATGACAGTCTATGTTACGTGATGCGGAAATGACCTCTGGACGGTTAATTGTTTGTTCTTCTGCAGATAAAGATTGCTGA
Source organism: Schistocerca americana (assembly GCF_021461395.2). Lineage (NCBI taxonomy): Eukaryota > Metazoa > Arthropoda > Insecta > Orthoptera > Acrididae > Schistocerca > Schistocerca americana. The sequence goes on along the minus strand of NC_060122.1, from coordinate 132,072,568 downwards.
AATTCTAAAGCCAGTTGTACATTTTCATCCTTTAACATTAAATAGGAGTTTTGAAAGTCAATAATTGCGTCGTGTTGTGCCAGAAAATTCGTACCTAAAGTAACCTGTCGTCAATAAGGGAACAATCCAAAAATTAGAGTGAAATGTATGACCTGCAATACAAAATGATAAATGTGTCTGTAATTTTACATCTACTCCTTTACCAGATACTGCTCCATTTACTTTAGTTTTGCCTAATGGTAACGTAGGATAGGTATTCTCTTTGTTACATTCGTTGAAAGTTTCCTCATTTATGACTGACATAGGAGATCCAGAATCGATTACCGCTGGAAATTTCGATGATCCAATTTTTACTTCAATGACAGGGTGTGAAATGGTTTTTTGAATAACTGGTCTTTCCTGCAAAAGAGTGTCTCGGATGTCGTCAAAAGTAATAACAATTTCCTGAACAAGATTCTGCGTGTCAAAAGTATTGCTTGCATTGCTGGAAGACGCAACCTGTACTGTATCGAGTCAAATTCTATCTGACGTGCTGTTATTTTCGCGAGGATGCTGTGGCATTTCCACTATTTGAACTGTTCTGTTATTTCTTCCTGACGTATTACATTCGGAATGATATCTACTGTCTGGTTCATTCATGATACTCTGTTGTTGTGGATGAGTCTGCTGTTGGTAAGACCGACTGTTATTAAACGTACACTGAAAATTGTGCTCATTATTTTTACGTCTGTCATGATAGTCATTGCTATATGGTGCATTGCGATAGGAATTGAAATGGTGTGTTTTCTGTACGTACTGATTTCCTTGTTCCTGTGCGTTACTATTTGTTGGAGCTGACGCCATGCGTGTAGGCGGCGAAACATTAAAGCTTGGTTGACCGTGTACATTACATTGTTGTTTAGGTATGCTAACCGGCTGGCTTTCATGCTGTTGCGATGAAAAACGTCTATTGTTACCAAAATGTGGTTCCTGTTGCTGATAATTTTGACGATACTGATAATTAAAATTTTGTCTGTTATTAAAGTCCCATAGTGCTCAGAGCCATTTTTCATTCCGTCTCCTGGTGGTTTCCGGCGACAGTGTTGTGGCTCGTCGGTGTAATCGCCCATACACACGAGCATACATTCCCTCTCTCTCTCTCTCTCTTTTCGTCTCTCTCCCTCACACACACACACACACACGCACACACACACACACACACACACACACACACACACACACACACACACATATATATATATATATATATATATATATATATATATATATATATATATTTTAGCTGCTAATGACTCACCATATGCACCAGGATGCGAAAGAAAATGAATGTCCTGGAGGTGTCGAGATCAACTTCTCCGAAATGTATGTGTTACACTTCACAAAGTAGACTTCGTCGACATTCCATTGCGACTGTTACGTTGCACCATGATACTGTATTATAAATGGCGCCCTACAGTGATCACCAAAGTACACACCATAAAGATAGAGGGCAAACAACTTCGGAGTTACCGACGGTACAGGACGTTCAGCTAGGAATACACTCCCGAAGAATGCATATAGATTCATACTTGTGTAACGGTGAGATGAGAACACATGGAATGTGATGGCATGCAACCGTATGCGAAACAGTCTGCTGTAGAGCTTATTGTGAAACTGGCTATCCTCTGAGGCATAGCTGCAGATAGGGTAATAGTATATTTAATCAGCATGGAAAAAGTAGACATCGAGCGATAGAATTTGTCCAGTGGTTCAAGGTAGTATGAACTGCAATGTCACCCTATTCTGGAGGGTTAGTTTGCTCTAAAAGAGTATGATTTTTATACGCAGGCTAGGAAACAATCGAAGAAAGTTATTTTGACCAGCTGTTGGCCAAAATCAGTGTTCATACCATAGGTGTAGTTCTCGTACGGCCACTTTCTCACTCTACTTTGCAGTGCCGTAAATATTCCCTACTGCCCTTGCAAGATCACGCACACGAGGAAAAAACGTAGATGGCAAAGCCCCTCCAACTTCTCGTAGCACAATAAATAACTTTCAAGTCAGTTTACCATCTAGATTAACAGTTAGCATTATTGTGTAAGAATGCGCTGAAGCACTGAAGTTTATTGAACTTGATACAACTGTCTAGTGCCTCTAATTTCTAGGGCTCCTTTCATACACATTTCCTCTTCAAATCTCAGTTGCAGAAAAATTCGTGATTGAACGTTGGGATACGTTTATTTATGTCACCTATTAATCTGTGGGCCAATATCGAAGTTTGCTGTGCATCGCCAAGTTGACGCTTTGTTTGCCATTTAGTTATCTTATGTCTTCCAATTTTGAAGCAGTATTTCTTGCTACGTAACCACCCGCTGCTTCCCTCGAAATCACTGTAATCTACGTCACGCGCTATTTCATCAGCATAAGCACATCCTGTAAACCGTATCGAGCATCCTTGACACGTGTAAACAACGTTTTTTGCAACAACTGCGTCTTGTCCTCCGTTCAATATTGGCAGCTTTTTAAGGCACTACACGTCATGTTGCTGCGGATTTATTGTAATCTGTTGGATGTTCTTTTCTTATTATGCTCTGGTTTACCTTCCATGTATGTAATTAAGTTTAGTACGCGCTCCTTGGCCAATGATCGTCCTTTGCTACGTCTCACTGAAGACAGGGTTTATGGCACCGTGTGTGACATGATGGCTCAACACCTGTTCCAGTATCACTTTCACTTGTTAGGCACATACCGTCATCATTGACTCCTCACGTACATTGTCTGCACGCTCGAGCGTATACGACACCCCAGATTTTACTGACTTATCTTGCACAAACGTTAATATTTCATATACTACCACTTTCCCTCCGTGCGAAATTCCTTGGGTTCCTCCTTGCCGAAATGTCAACTTCAGCAACTGTCGTTGTAGGTATGATGCAATGTTTGCTTTGTTTATCGTTGCCATTGCTCTGCTTTGTATCAACACCACTAGCATTGTAACATTGTTATGAGATACTCGTCAACCAGGAAGTTCAACAAGTACGCTCCGTAGCCACATGCTGTACTCACCATTGGATACCTCCAGTCCCGCCCCTGTTTCATTTAGCAGCCAATATTGTGGTTGCGTGATAGACGCAACGTGGCTCGTGGAATACTGTAAACATCATTGGCCTTTGCGACCTGACACTCAAGGGCTTCCTTGTTAGCATAAGAGTGTCAGATCAATCCATCAGACACAAAATACGAGCCACATTCATTCGAACAGGGTAACATATTTGTCCAAGCCCTTGTGCGAGTTGGCACGGGAAACCTCTTTCAACAGTCTGTCCCTCATTAGTATAACCAATACGCCAATAAGTATTCAGGTACACAGTTGACAACTGCACACTCTCAGGACACAGCTAAAAGTTTAGGAACAATCATGAGGTCATTACAACAGGAGCTAATTTTGTTACGGTTTAGGCTCGAGATCAATTGCTTTGTGCAATGACACCTTTCATATCAAGTTACTTAAAGTCATATATTTTGTGCTGTGGGTTGGCAGGAGAGCCAACATCGTGTTATTAGAGGAAGCCGAAAGGCATGCGTTTTAGCTCACGCAGGCTGGCGTGAGGTCTGGAACAGGACAGGGTAATTAGAATTTAGAAAAACGGACGTAGCTGGTGGAATACTTAACTTTAATCCATTAATGATGAGCGTCGCTCTTGACTGTACATTATTCACAATATCAATAGTAACTGAACATGGCGCCTTGCTAGGTCGTAGCAAATGACGTAGCTGAAGGCTATGCTAACTATCGTCTCGGGTAATGAGAGCGTATTTTGTCAGTGAACCTTAGCTAGCAAAGTCGGTTGTACCACTGGGGCGAGTGCTAGGAAGTCTCTCTAGACCTGCCGTGTGGCGGCACTCGGTCTGCAATCACTGGTAGTGGCGACACGCGGGTCCGACGAATACTAACGGACCGCGGCCGATTTAAAGGCTACCACCTAGCAAGTGTGGTGTCTGGCGGTGACACCAGATTTTGTAAACCCTCGACGCTAATTTTGTAAAGGCCTCGTCGCTACTGCAGTGGAGACCGAGTTGCCACTGTTGTTACGGTAGGTTGAGTTTATGAGTTCGTGAAACGGCTTCTGGTGCGGTACACCGTACCCCGCGAAGATAATTTCTCCCCGCCACTGTTACACAGCTGCACCTCAGGGTCAGGTAACATGATAGGAGGACGAGGGCTCTAAGGCACTCCACCAAATTAGTAACAAAATCACACAAACGCGTTGAAACGTTTATTTATCTTTGTGATTTGTTGAATAATGAAGTCTGCGACACCGCATGACATATAACACAAAAAAAACCTCAATGGCTAAGTGCAAATAATCGTAGGTAAACTTCACAGTATAGAGGAGCATATGCAATTTACAACTTCTGATAGTTCACTAAACGACGTTCCCTGTCTAAATCAGTCCTGGATGGTGATCTATAAACAGTTGGGGAGAGCTGCTTTCCTCTCTTTCTTGAAGGTTTCTGGCGGATTGTACTCGGCCGGCAGCTCTCCGAGGCGAAGCCGGTAGTTTCATCAGTGCCGCCCGTGGTGCAGGTGGAACTCGCGCAACAGGCGAGTCTCTATGGCAATGGCATCAGCTAGCATCTTTGGACCTGTGGTGCTTTTTCCCTGGCTGTGTCTTGTTCACACGACACAGTAATATGAACTTCCAGTACATATCCCAGACTAACACAATCCACTCAAAATGATGGCCTGTGCTCGACGTCAACATGCATAACCACCCACAGGCGGCATGTGTCAGCACCTGCAGTGGAGGGTATACACCACGTGACGGCATATGTGGAAAACAGTGCTGTCGTCTCTGTAATTAGAAAGGGGAGCTATTTAACTGACGTCTAAAAGGTCATTGTTATTAGCTTTCGGACCAAAGGTGCAAACATTTCCGAAACGGCTAAGGTTGTGAAAAGTTCGAGTTGTTAAAGTAGGCCGTGCATCGCAAAATGCTACCCAAAACGACGCTGAGGAAATAGTGGTGCACGAAGGACAGTAGGTGATAGGGGTGAACCATGCCTGCGGAGATTTGTACAGGATAGTGGACATGCTGCTGTCGAACAGCTGACCGCCCAGACGAACCAAGGGGCTATCAAGAGTGCGTCCTCAACGACCGTTCAGCGAATGTTGGTGTGTTTAGGCCTCCGCAGCAGGTGCCTGGTTCACACACCCGTGCTGACTGATGCTCATAGACAACGGAAGACGGAAATCGCACGCCAGTACCGCTATTAGAAGCCACTGTAGGCGATACGTGGCCTTTCGAGGTAAATCAGGTTATATGTTCCATTGTGCAGATGGCATTGGCGCGTACGGGGTGAAAGATCTGAAAGCAGACATCCTGTAATAACTTTATGGTCTGGGTAGTGTGGCTGATGCATTCCCTGGATGATCTCGACATTCTGGAAGGCATAGTCGACAACACAATTTTGCATCTGTCCTAGGGGACAGCGTCCACAGTTGCACGCAGCTTGTTCTTCCTCGGCACACTGGCATCTGCCCTTTGGAAAATTCACACAGCTCACTGTGTATGAGCGTGATTTGAAGAGCACCAGGATTAGTTTATTGTACACCCCTGGCCACGAAACTCCCCGGATCTAACCCTTCGAGAATCCGTGGAAGAACCACGAACGGTTCTTCGCGACAAGAAGAAGCCTACAGCAGCTGGCCACGAGACTGGAGTCAGGATGGTTCCACATTCCTGTCGGTACCTCCCACATCCTCATTGACTTTCTTCCTGCGGTCTGCGCTGCTAAAAGTGATTATCCAGGCTTCCAACATTTGGTAACATTAATGTGACTGGATAGTGTAGTGAGGCGCGTTCAGACAAACCGAATGTAGCGAATAATCAGATCTACTGGGCAGTGATCAGTTTCTCAACACATTACATACATTTGTTCTTCGATTCTTATAGATCAAAATATTCGCAAATTATACTCAGTAAATGCCAGTATACTGAGCTGGTTCACAGGCATTCAATAATACCAACGTTCGTTTCATGCGGAAACTTTGTTCATCCCTGCTACGCGCCGGTTCGGGGCAATAATCTGCTGTCGGGAGATGGAACCCAGCGCCTCGAGCCCACAGAAGAAACACAAGTTTGCATCTGACCTAGGGAACCGCATCCACCGTTGCACGCAACTTGTTCTTCCTCGGCACACTGGCATCCGCCCGTTGGAAAATTCAACGTGTCACGCAGCTCACTGTGTATGACCGTGATTTGAGGAGCACGCCTGTCTCACCTAAACAGGTGTTAGTGTTACAATGCCAGGCCGACCCTTGGAAACTTCTGAGCGCCATTTCTTGTGTGGTATGTACTAATTTCCCTGTTTGGATTTCAGTTATTTCGTTGATGTGTGCCTTTCAGCCCAGTATAAATATCTGTTAAATTTATGTTCTTGTCTAGCCCTTAAGACATGAGATTGTTATGCACTACTGGCCATTAAAATTGTTGCACCACGAAGATGACGTGCTACATACGAAGGAGATGCTGTGATATGCAAATGATTAGCTTTTCAGAGCATTCACACAAGGTTGGCACCGGTGGCGTCACCTACAACGTGCTGACATGAGGAAAGATTCCAACCTATTTCTCGTACACAAACAGTAGTTGACCAGCGTTGCCTGGTGAAACGTTGTTGTGATGCCGCGTGTAAAGAGAAGAAATGCATATAATCACGTTTCCGACTTTCATAAGGGTCGGATTGCAGCCCATCGCGATTGCGGCTTATCGTATCGCGACATTGCTGCTAGTGTTCGTCGAGATCCAATGACTGTTAGGAGAATATGGAATCGTTGGGTTCAGGAGGGTAGTACGAACCCGGTACTAGATCCCAACCGCCTCGTATCAATAGCAGTCGAGATGACAGGCATCTTATTCGCATGGCTGTAACGGATAATGCATCCATGTCTTGGTCCCTGAGTCAACAGATGGGGGCGTTTGCAGGACAACAACCAACACGAACAGTTCGACGACGTTTGCAGCAACATGAACTATCAGCTCGGAGACCGTGGCTGCGGTTACCCTTGAAGCTGAATCACAGACAGGAGTGCCTGCGATGGTGTACACAACGACAAACCTCGGTGCACGAATGGCAAAACGTAATTTTTCGGATGAATCCAGGTTCTGTTTACAGCATCATGATGGTGGCATCCGTGTTTGGCGACATCGCGGTGAACGCACATTTGAAGCGTGTATTCGTCATGACCATACTGGTGTGTCACCCGGCGTGATGGTATTGGGTGCCACTGGTTACACATCTCGATCACCAGATGTGTTACGACCCGTGGCTCTACCCTTCATTCGATCACTGCGAAACCCTACATTTCAGCATGGTAATGCGCGGCCGCATTTTGCAGATCCTGTACGGGCCTTTCTGAATGGTCACCCATCCAAGTGCCGGCCAGGTCCGACAGCGCTTAACTTCGGTGATCTGACTGGAACCGGTGTATCCACTGCGGCAAGGCCGTTGCCGGAGACGTATAACAGCATCTCAAATATCACGAAGGCCAACAATAAAGTCTGAAGGAGATTCTTGAAATATGACCTGGTGCCTACGACATTGTTGATTTAAATGAAGTCTTAAAACACTCTGAAAAAGGAATTGAACTAAGCACAAACATCAATACACTTAAATCTTAAATACGAACAGAGAATGTGACGATCGACTTTAGGCAAAAAGATTGAAAGGTTCTCTGTTTGGTTTTGCGAAAGACCGTGTTTTGGTGAAGGATTCCAGTACATTTGACTCACCAGATTAGGCTGGGGTAATACTACCAGTCAGCACAATCCACGTTGTGTGTAACATAGATGCAAACTCATATCACAACGATAAGTTGATTCACTCTATTTACGGATTCTTGCCTACAGTTGGAACTGGGTATAAGATAGTTCAGACCTACACAAACGCAATGTACCTCCCGGTGAAAGTTTAGACTTTGGACTACCTTGAGTTACGTACCGCAGTCAGTCAAGTATGATGATCGGATTATACGTCATGAATTCCCGTCGCATAAGCGCTACACCTGAAAAACATTTAACAAAAATTATGAAATTAGGATTGTTATTCAACACCAGGACACTTTAACACTACCCTGCAAGAGCAACTTACATCTGGACTGCACATTTAAGGAAACTGATGGCGCTGCGGTAACACTCTCGAAGCTGAAACGTAATGCGCCAGCATTCCTGTTTCAAGAATTCGACCACACACATTATGCCGGACTAGTATCAACCCTTCAGCCGTGCGTTTCAGCCTCAACCTCCGATTGGAACAGCTTGGAAAGTGTGAGCTGGTTCATAGATGGACTAGATGTCGGATAAAGTCGATTTACTGCTCGCTTCCATTTTTAATGTAGGAGGCTATGGGTGCACTCGTCGACTGAATGAGTGCATCGAATACAGCTATTAAAACTCCCCCGTCTGGCACTAACATTTCCTCATCCTCCCTCCACACCGACAACTGATATCTCAGCCTGTTGTGACGGTAGCACCACACAAAGCCACTAATGCTGTAGGTAGATAATAAATTTAAACAAATTTCACAAATTTAAATAAATTTAATCAATTTTATACAAATTTAAGCAAATTATATTGGAATTTAATGGCATCATGAGCAGTCTCTAGTGCAGGCAACACTACATTAACCCCTCTTCAGCTGCAGGAGAGATATCTTAGAGCAAAATTCCCCCCAAAGTTCGAAATTCCCGCCCATTTTGCAAGAGAATAACGCACATCATGCAAAAAAGTCGGAAAGGAAGGACCTGTAGAATTTCCTGCCGTTATTGAAGCTTCCCAGCGGGGGAGGGGGGGGGGGGGAGGGCGGGGGGAGGGGGGAGTGGGGGGCGTGGCTCTTTCCCGCCAAAAGCCGTGATCTTGAATAATGGTACTCACGTCATCAGCTAACGTCACGGCCGCTATCTTGGATAACGATACTCGCGTCATCAGCTGACGTCACGGCCTCCAACTTGGATGACGTCAGTGCGGCCGCACCGGCCTAGTTCTCTTACTGACTTGATGTGTGGCTAATTAGCAGCCACTCAACCATGAAATCCAAGTTTTCTCACCTCCCGCCTAACTGACATAGTACTTGCATTGGATCCCGACACAGTTTGGAATTCTTGTGTGATGGTCTGGATAGATGCCTGCCTATTACGCATTACGACCCTCGTCAACTGTCGGCAGTCTCTTGTCAGTCAACAGAGATGGTCGGCCCGTCCGCTTTTGTGTTGTACATGTCCCTTCACGTTTCCACTTCACTGTCACATCGGAAACAGTGGAGCTAGAGATGTTTAGGAGTGTGGAAATCTCTCGTGCAGACGTATGACACTAGTGACACCCAATCACCTGACCACGTTCGAATTCCATGAGTTCCATGGAGATCCCCATTCTGCTCTCTCATGACGTCAGAGAGTACCGAGATTGCTGATCTACATCTACGTCTACATGGTTACTCTGCATTTCACTCTTAAGTGCCTGGCAGAGGTTCATCGAATCATTTTCATACTACTTCTCTACCATTCCACTCTCGAGAGGTGCGTGGAAAAAAGGAACACCTAAATCTTTCCGTTCGAGCTATGGTTTCTCTTATTTTAATATGATGTTCATTTCTCCCTACGTAGGCGGGTGTCAATAAAATATTTTCGGATTCGGAAGAGGAAGTCGGTGATTGAAATTTCATGAATAGATCTCTGCCCTTCTTTGCAATTTTTTGCTGTCCTCCGTCAATCCTACCTGGTAAATATTCGATACCGCGCAGCAATATTCCAGCAGGGGACAGACAAGTGTAAGGTAGGCTGTCACTTTAGAGGGTTTGTCGCATCTTCTGAGTGTTCTGCCAACAAAGCGCAGTGTTTGTTTCGCCTTCCCCACAATATTATCTATGTGGTCTTTCCAATTTAAGTTGCTCTTAATTTTAATTAATAGGTATTTAGTCGAATTGACAGCCCTTAGATTTGTTCGATTTATCGTATACCCGTAATTTATCGGATTTCCATTAGCACCCATGTGGATGACGTCGCACTTTTCTTCGTTCAGTGCCAATTGTCACTTTTCGCAGCATACAGAAATACTCTCTAGATCATTTGTCGTTGGAATTGATCGTCTGATGATTTTACTAGATGGTAAATTACAGCGTCATCTGCAAACAATCTAAGGGGGCTGCTTAGATTTTCACCTAGATCATTTATGTAAATCAGGAACAGCAGAGGGCCTATGACACCACCTTGCGGAATGCCAGATATCACTTCTGTTTACTCTATGATTTACTGTCTATCACTACAAACTGTGACCTCTCTGAGAGGAAATCACGAATTCAGCTGAGACGATACTCCATACTCATGCCATGTGACTAATAGTCGCTTGTGAGGAGTGGTACAAAATACTTCTCAGATCCCTTGTCAATAGCACACATTAATTCATGGGAATAAAGAGCTAGCTGCGTTGCACAAGAACGATATTTTCTGTGTCCGTGTTGGTTATGTATCTTTAAGTCATTTTCTTCACGGTGATTCATAATGTTCGAGTACAGTATATGCTCCAAAATCGTATTGCAAATTGAGGTCAGTGATATGGGTCTGTAATTCAATGGGTTGGTCCTATTTCCTTTCTTGAATATTGGTGTGACCTGTGCTACTTTCCAGTCTTTAGGAACAGACCTTTCGTCAAGTGAGCGGTTGAATATGATAGCTAAGAAAAGCGCTATTTTGCCAGCATACTCTGAAAGGAACCTGACTGGTACACCATCTTGACCGGAAGACGTGCTTTTCTTAAGTGATTTTACTTGTTTCGCAACACCTAAGATATCTAGTTTTATGTCACTCATGCTAACAGCTGTTCTGGTTTCAATTTCTGGTACATTTACTTCGTCTTCTTTCGTGAAGGAATAACGGAAAATTGTATTCATTAACTCGTCTTTAGTGACACTATCATCGATAACATTCCCATCGCTATCGCGGAATGACGGTATTGACTGTTTTTCCCACTGGTGTACTTTACATACGACCAGAATCTCTTTGAGTTTTCTACCATTTTTTGAGTCAATGTTTCATTGTGGAAACTATTAAAAGCATCTCGCATTGACGTCCGCACTAAATTTCGAGCTTCCGTGAAACTTAGCCAGTCTTGGGGACTTCGCTTTCTTCTGAATTTGGCATACTGTTTTCGTTGCTTCTACAACAGTGTTCTGACGTGTTTTCTCAGAGAAAGTATTTAGTACAATTTCGGAAGATGTTTTCTGTCTTCTATCGGCTTTCAATGTGTACTTTCGCCAACAAATCTGGTGTAAATTGTAGTCTCCACCAATTATAACTGTATGAGTGGAGCACTTACTAGTAATGAGATTCAAGTTTTCTTTGAACTGTTCAGCTATTATATCATCTGAGTCGATGGGGGGGGGGGGGGGCGGGTTCGGGTCGGTTGAAGGAGCCAATTATTATTTTGATACGGCTGTCTCTACCCATAGTAATTCACGGGAGCTACCTATTTCAACTTCACTACAAGATAAACTACTACCAACAGACACAAACACACTACCACATACTTTATGTAATGTATCGTTTCTGAACACGGTTTGCGTCTTTGTAAAAATTTCGGCAGAATTCATCTCCGCCTTTAGCCAGCTTTCTGTTCCTATAACGATTTCAGCTTCACTGTTTTATGACAGTGCTTGAAGCTCTGGTAGTTTTCCAACACAGCTACGAAAATTTACAACTACAATACCGACTGTTGCTTGGAGTACCTGGCAGTACGTGGCAGCACAATGCACCTAATATGAAAAACCTATATTTTTGGGGGTGTCCCAAGTGTACATTGTCACGGTGGTTCATTTATGGTATATAAATCATAGGCCAGCATTTTTTAATACGTGGGTAATTCGTCTAGCTGAATCTTTGCTATGTGTATACACACCTGATACACTGGTATAGCATTGAAACAATCAAGAAGAGATAATTTCTACAGATATTTATTAAAAATCATTCATCCTTTAGTTATCTACAGCACACTCTGGTAACAAAGAGTAATCTGCTTTCTGCATAACAATGAGCTGTTTAGGGCAATCTGTATTAATTACAACGAAAGATCGTCTTTAATAATAAGACAATAACACTATATACTGCACTGGCATTTATCTTGGTTCGGTCAGTAACCAAAGCATCGTACATGGCTCGTTATTCTCTAACGTAAGTGGAACCAACCAACCGAGTCCTGTAAGTACAGATTAGAAGTAGTGTAGGCGACAAATTTGGTGCTACAAAAATGGGAGAGAAAATGGACTATACAATTTTCTTCCATTGTTGCTCAGAGCGATATTGACGTGGTCTGATCACCCAAATCAACGTTACACAGTCTTTCTTGTGAGTAGTGGACATAGGTGTCATTGTACGTTTTAAAATCATGTTCTGTGTTTTCTCGACGTATCATTCTGCAACTGACTTTGCGAGCAGCAACGAAAGTCGCTAACAGTGGTTAAGTAGGTGATCTTTTGATTTTTTTGCACAATACGCCTTACAGGTCTTCGCTGAACACCGGCTAAATTCTCAAGTCTACAATTCTTCTAACGTTTCATCTAGAGAATAGCAAAGCTACAAAACACCTAGCCACATCTCTCTGACAAATATTCCCACTGTGAACAACCACGACCATACCGTAAGCACATATGTTCCCTCCATTAACTTATCCGCAAAGAAAACATATTCGGCATAATGTGGTTCTATTTACATATATACGTACTGAGAGCATAGGCATCCTCGTTGGAACGTGAGAGGTATGTATTCCACGTAGATTCCTCAGTGAAGGTCATCAGCTTCAGGGTGTAAGGCTTAGATCTATTTCGGCTGATAAGTTCTGTCATCTTTTCTAAGCGTGGCCCTGACTCCATTGGTTTATCGTTTTGTACAACCGGAGCTGTCTTGGGTAGTCTAGATTAGCACTTCGGTTGCAAGTACTATAACAAGTTAGTTGTTCTTGTGTCTCATCATTCCGCCAATTATGCCTTAAACTCCCAGATCTTCTTGCTTGTCTTATGAATACCAAGAGCATTTTTCTCCTATATGTGCATACCTTGCTTGGATCCAATAGTTAAAGTTTCGCTCCCATATAGTAATAATGGTTACATAATTACATTATACAAACTAAACAGGAATTCTTCCCATACTTTGTGGAACAGTCAGAACTCTAGTGTATCCATGAAGTGTCTAAATCTGCCAAGTTTGATGTGTGGGGCCTGTTTTGTGGCATACGTTATGTAAAACCACAAATACGTGAACTCGGAGACTTAGTCAACTATTTTGTTGTGTTTGTTAGTTATAAACTTTAAGTAATTGATAATATCTGCTTATCAGTATTTTAGAACATAATTCATAGTAAAAGTTCAGTAATCTTATGTCTATGAAAGCGGAGTATGGCTTCCGTTACCATTCTTAAAAACTGACTATGCTTCCTCCATTTTTCAGTATTTAACTAACATATTTTTATAGAATGTATTAATCTGTGTATAGAAGTTACTAAGGCATTGTATATTAAGCGAGCGCCATGTTTTTATTATCGGTTCCAGATGGTTTTCTGTTCCTTCTTTCATTAAATACCTCCAACAGCTCTTGTCTTGTCAAATGGTCAACACGGATCGTGGCAGTACTCATTACGAGAATTTCCCTCTTTACAGAAAGACTATAAATTTTTAAAATAATCTAATATCACTCACTGTAATATTCGTTTGGTTTGAAGAATTTGTAGACAATACAGCACCTTTACAGCAAAGAAGTTGAAGCGTTAGTGCTGTGTTCCACAGCAGTTTCATGACGATATAAAAATGTTCCAGTGTGACGTCAGCTTAGTTAGTACGACAGATTTCAACTGACTAAAATGGCGTCCGGTGGTAACTTTCAAGGCGTCCTCCTCATCCAAGTAACTTACTTCTCAGGGTTCAGTGTCTTAGTGCTGGCTGCGACACCTGGAAGAGAACCGCCACTGTAAATGTTCTACAGAAGAAAGGCTAAATTTTTCACAAATGAAACAAAGCAAAATACTAATGGCTGTTCTTATAGTTCATTGCTGATACTCAAAGGAAAGTCGGGGACGTAATATCGTGAGCACACATAAATTAACATGAACATCCAGGTGGTTTAAAGCAGGTCGAAAGCGTGTGTGAATTGGTCTGTGTAAACTGTGAATATATGCTAACGATTCTTTACACACACACACAAACACACACACACACAGAGAGAGAGAGAGAGAAAGCTTAGTTCCGTAATAGATACTATTTTTTCCCAGAACTGGCTACAGTGCTTTGAATGTAACTGTAGTGGAAGGCAAATACGACATTTAGTTTCATTTAAATATACGTCTAGTAGATTACATGTACTGTTGTTTTTCTTAGTAAGGGCGTTGGCTCCTGAACGATGATATTTCGTGCTATGAACAATGCATGTCTTATTAAATGAAAAGGTTATCTAAAATATTATCATCAGGTTTCGATGTGCCCTTTTCTTTCTATATGGCCATGGGAGCCATTGCAAATGATTATATGACATAACAAAAAATTAATGAAACACTTCAATGGGTTTTACATGTTTTAAACTTTACTTTTCCCTCCTACTTAACCCCCTACTTCTGTGTGCTAAACTTTACTTTTCCCTCCTACTTAACCCCCTACTTCTGTGTGCATTAAGTTATTGCCATATATACCATTACAGAAACACCACTATGGATTGCACGTTTCTTCTGACGTTCTCTTTTCTATATGCGGACAACAGTAAGGAACAGTACAAACGTCTACTCTTCGGACAAGATGAAATCCATCCCTTGTTTGATAGTCTTGGATTTCTAGTCCTTGCAACACTGTGAAATGTACATTACTGTAGCTGGTTAGAGGTGCAATGACCGTTACTGTTTGCTGGAAGCCGTTTTGGTGCTTGTCAGAATGCATTTAGTTCTAACCTAGTCAATCAAAATTTTGTAAGAGCCGGCCGAAGTGGCCGTGCGGTTAAAGGCGCTGCAGTCTGGAACCGCAAGACCGCTACGGTCGCAGGTTCGAATCCTGCCTCGGGCATGGATGTTTGTGATGTCCTTAGGTTAGTTAGATTTAACTAGTTCTAAGTTCTAGGGGACTAATGACCTCAGCAGTTGAGTCCCATAGTGCTCAGAGCCATTTGAACCATTTTATGTGTGAGAATATTTTGCATGAACACCATCATTACTAATAGGAAAAATAATTTAGGAAAGAATCCAATTTCACCATACGTTCTTTTCACTCTTGGTTTAGTAATTGTGATTGCTCTTTCACGTTTCCACTTCAGAATCACATACACAACACCCGACTTGGACAGCTTTAGTAGTTTGAAACGTCGGTAATGAAATTGTTATTCACATTACGCACACTGACTGGACCACGTTAGAGGCCACTAACAGATCAGGTAGTACATTCTCTACGAAATAATGTTAACGTTGGCCGTTGATCCAGAGTGGAAGAAAGTGAGGCCCTTCCAAACTGTCATCAACTATGCCGGCCCAAACGTTGACTGAAAATCTTTGTTGATAACTTGCTTCCACAGGTGCGTGGGGATTGAAGTCCGCCCATACATGCCTATTGTGAAAATTTACACTCTGATCTCGCTCAAACTCGTTGGAGAAAATGAGTTGTAAGACAGAAACAAAGCGTTTTCAGATCCATGTTAATATAAAATAATTTATGCCTCTGCATGTGAGGAATGTATCCTGAAATTTGTGCCGTACATTGTTGTTAGACGCTGTGTAATTGTCCACAGAAATCATTAAGCAGAAGATGTCATTGCCTTTTCTGGGTATACGATAGATTCACTTACCGTGTAAGTGATCAGGAGCCAAAGTACCATAAAGTGCAGCTCTGGTGTTCTCCGTTTGTGAGTTCGCCATTTAACAAAATATCAGTATTAATAAAGTCAGGTTTTGTGCACTTGGCAGTATATGGTAAACGTGAACTTGAGAGTGACAGGGTGTGAGTGGATGAACGGTTAACGAAGATTTTGTCCTGTGAATTTTAGTATTTGAAACATTGTAGCTACCTCCATTTTGGCATGTTCTAGAGAGAGATCTGATAATAGCGCCCTTGAGAACTAGATACCTACGTCAGCATCGTTATGGGGATTCACGTTATATTCAACTGCTGTTATTTTATTGTGGCAGCAAAGAAATAAATTGAAAGGAAAAAGTCAACAAAGAAACATATTTACAACAAATCTGGACTGAATTACTGCTGTGTTGGAGAAACATTGACAGGATATGCTATTAAAATTTATATCCTCACATTTTGCCAGAAACTTCCTCGCTGTTGACTACAGTGAATTTTCCTTCAAACCACATACTTCCCACACAAAACGAAATGTGTTTCAAGTACGTGGAATAACGTGAAAAATAAGACAGTACATCCTTTCCATTAATTCTCAGTTACTGTGACGGTCTCGTACGTACAACAACGTAATGACATGAGTGCTATATCCCACACTGAATAACCAGTGTTTGCGACGTTACTGGATCTATTGTCAGCACAATTTCGGCGAGAGCCCAGCAGCAACTGTTTTTTCTGTCACGCTCTCTCACGCAATGGAGAACTCTGCTGTGCCACCACATCGCCTTATATGGTAAGTACATACACTCCTGGAAATGGAAAAAAGAACACATTGACACCAGTGTGTCAGACCCACCATACTTGCTCCGGACACTGCGAGAGGGCTCTACAAGCAATGATCACACGCACGGCACAGCGGACACACCAGGAACCGCGGTGTTGGCCGTCGAATGGCGCTAGCTGCGCAGCATTTGTGCACCGCCGCCGTCAGTGTCAGCCAGTTTGCCGTGGCATACGGAGCTACATCGCAGTCTTTAACACTGGTAGCATGCCGCGACAGCGTGGACGTGAACCGTATGTGCAGTTGACGGACTTTGAGCGAGGGCGTATAGTGGGCATGCGGGAGGCCGGGTGGACGTACCGCCGAATTGCTCAACACGTGGGGCGTGAGGTCTCCACAGTACATCGATGTTGTCGCCAGTGGTCGGCGGAAGGTGCACGTGCCCGTCGACCTGGGACCAGACCGCAGCGACGCACGGATGCACGCCAAGACCGTAGGATCCTACGCAGTGTCGTAGGGGACCGCACCGCCACTTCACAGCAAATTAGGGACACTGTTGCTCCTGGGGTATCGGCGAGGACCATTCGCAACCGTCTCCATGAAGCTGGGCTACGGTCCCGCACACCGTTAGGCCGTCTTCCGCTCACGCCCCAACATCGTGCAGCCCGCCTCCAGTGGTGTCGCGACAGGCGTGAATGGAGGGACGAATGGAGACGTGTCGTCTTCAGCGATGAGAGTCGCTTCTGCCTTGGTGCCAATGATGGTCGTATGCGTGTTTGGCGCCGTGCAGGTGAGCGCCACAATCAGGACTGCATACGACCGAGGCACACAGGGCCAACACCCGGCATCATGGTGTGGGGAGCGATCTCCTACACTGGTGATCGTCGAGGGGACACTGAACAGTGCATGGTACATCCAAACCGTCATCGAACCCATCGTTCTACCATTCCTAGACCGGCAAGGGAACTTGCTGTTCCAACAGGACAATGCACGTCCGCATGTATCCCGTGCCACCCAACGTGCTCTAGAAGGTGTAAGTCAACTACCCTGGCCGGCAAGATCTCCGGATCTGTCCCCCATTGAGCATGTTTGGGACTGGATGAAGCGTCGTCCCACGCGGTCTGCACGTCCAGCACAAACGCTGGTCCAACTGAGGCGCCAGGTGGAAATGGCATGGCAAGCCGTTCCACAGGACTACATCCAGCATCTCTACGATCGTCTCCATGGGAGAATAGCAGCCTGCATTGCTGCGAAAGGTGGATATACACTGTACTAGTGCCGACATTGTGCATGCTCTGTTGCCTGTGTCTATGTGCCTGTGGTTCTGTCAGTGTGATCATGTGATGTATCTGACCCCAGGAATGTGTCAATAAAGTTTCCCCTTCCTGGGACAATGAATTCACGGTGTTCTTATTTCAATTTCCAGTAGTGTATAATCGTAACACAATATATAAAGTTTCTCGTCCCATTATTTGTAACTAATTTTGAACTTTACTATTACGAACTTTGCTATTATGTAAAAATACACACTAGTAATAGGTGCATAAAACGAAGTTGCAGTAATATCCCCATAAAATATGAGGAAGTCTGTATTAATAACTGCAATAAAACACCCCATATCACATTGCTACTTTTAAAGTTCCTTAAAATGTTGCATGAACAAAAATTATTGAAAAGATAGGCTAGAATAGAGTAGGATCTTATAGCTGAAGAGTTGCAAGTTAAGAAATAAGAAACTGCGCATTTAATGTTGTGTGACATTGTGGTTAGTCATTTCCACTAATGTCAGATATGACAGAGTCCGTCTTTATTTACCGTACCATGTATTTCTCCCGAAAATATTCCCTCTGTATTCAACTGATACATATAGTCAATGGACATTATAGGCCTGTTAATTTTACTGTGGTAGGTATATATTTTATATCTATCTGTCTATGATAGTAAGAACTGGCTGTAATTACATATTCATGTCTGTTGCATATTACCATATTATTATCAACGGAGTGGGACTGAATTTACTGATAATTTAATTATCTCAATTACTAAATTACTCTTTATGATGATATACGCATACTTTTGGACGAAAGTAAAATATAAGTGCCCAATTTACCTATAAATGGTTTCATTTTATTTTCAGATACCGTGCATTTATTAAAGTTTCAAAACGTACGTAATTTTGTTTGATATTGTGTGAGCAACCAGATTATATTTTTACTAACGTTAGGTAATAAATATGCCTTTTGACACCTTTAATTACTGCAGTAAGTGTTTATTATATGCAGCAGGTAAAGATATGTAGAAAGTCCTGTTATACAACTGACAATTAGTTTCGATACTGAGGATAGACCATTGTCCAACGAATTTTTGGGTTTAGCTCGCGTTCCACAACAGTTATCGACATAAGTCATTCTAATGAACGTCGTCAACCAGTCGTGTATAGCTCTGATGCTTTAAACTGGCAGACAGCCGCAGGTACAAACAACAGTGAAGTCAGACTGCTGAGTGGAGAGCAGTGGTCTTAGGAACGAGCCCCGCCTGTCTCTTTCAGGACTGCCAGCCTACATGCACCCTTGTTTTATGATCCTACAAAGCAGAATCTTTGTATAGGAATACCGGCGGATGATTCTTCGATGAACTGTGTAAGTCTTATTCCAACCTCATGATCGATTTGCTTTAGCTTTTTATGTAGATAAACATAAGAAAAGCAAATAACGAAGAACTCACAACAGAAAGCAAAGTGGGATTTGGAAGCGGCTGGTGTGTAACTGCATGCTGGGTTTGGCAGTGTCGTAAGCGTGATACTTACGGCCACTCCTCTAACCCGTAATTTCTGCAAAACATATTTCAATACAACCCCTCCACCCCCACCACGCACACTCTCTCTCTCTCTCACACACACACACACACACACACACACACACACACACACACACAAACACACAAACGCTCACGCGCGCGCCACAAACGGCCATGTTAAGGTGTATAAAATATTCTAAAGTATTTCAAAATGTATTCCACAAAATCACTATTCGAAAATGATAAAACAATGGATTATCTCACTTAATAAAATATTCCGAGTTATTATGCCACTGAGGGGTGAATTTATTTTTGAAACGCAACGTTCTTTAAGGGAGATGTAGTTTTCTCCCCAAGCTCAACGCACACACTGCTTTGCAACTGATTTATGCGAAATTCCGTCTTCGAGTGCTCTCCTGCTGAGGTGTGACAGCAGATTTATTGAAAACTCGAGCACATATCGACGGTTATCAGTTGTTATCATTCGTTATGCTACCACCATACGGTGGAAGACTGGTAGAAATCATTTTCACCACTGGAATTCAAATGCCATTCTGTTTCACATCCTTCTTCAGATTACAAATACGTCCCTATGGACTCTAGCCATTGCCAATATCCAATTTTGGCTTCCAATGACTCTTATCAAATCTGACACACACACACACACACACACACACACACACACACACACAAACACACACACACACACTGAGTGAACGAGAGAGAGAGAGAGAGTCAGCTGAGATGTTCTGTACATATATATACTGTACAACTGCCTCTTACCACCCGCCACAAGTTTCAAGTAACCCATGATTTGTGGCTGCTTTCCTCTAGGCACATAACACTTACAGTCTGGAAGAGCATAAACAAACACAAAAATAGCCCCCATAATATAAGTGTATTTCACATTTACGTGCAGTGGAATTGTAACCACGTTTGGGTATCACATCCCATATCAGCACACACGTGAAAATATTAAGAAATGTGATAAGCCCTTCAGCTACATTCTTTTCGATTCTCTTCACTTTTGGCCGGCAGGAGTGGCCGAGCGGTTCTAGGCGCTACAGTCTGGAACTGCGCGACCGCTACGGTCGCAGGTTCGAATCCTGCCTCGGGAATGGATGTGTGTGATGTCCTTAGGTTAGTTAGGTTTAAGCAGTTCTAAGTCTAGGGGACTGATGACCTCAGAAGTTAAGTCCCATAGTGCTCAGAGACATTTGAACCATTTTGAATCATCTCTTCACTTTTAATTAAACACTTATGTAAAAAAATC
This sequence comes from Schistocerca americana, assembly GCF_021461395.2. Lineage (NCBI taxonomy): Eukaryota > Metazoa > Arthropoda > Insecta > Orthoptera > Acrididae > Schistocerca > Schistocerca americana. The sequence continues at coordinate 132,051,875 of NC_060122.1, read as the reverse complement.
GCAATACTAAACCTTATTAACTTAGAGTACTAAAATTTCCGATCACAGGTTAATGTAAGCGCGAGATAAGCCATTTCACAAGTGAACTGTAGTTACATTCGTAATCAGTGTAACCGCCAGAATCTTGAACGCAGACATGCGCCTTGCACCTTGATACTGAAAACATCATAAATACTAATCAATGTAGAATTATTAAAAACTCAAATAACAAGCTGGTAGAATTCAAGAATGTACCGTAATTGGTTGGAGACATTATTTCACTCATTTGTACATTAATTACAAGTTAAACTATTAATCTCTATTTTATTAAAACTACACCAACAAAGAGAATAGAAAGTGTTGTTTTCTGTGTGTAAATGAAAAAAACTGTATTTATTTTGTATCTGGATGTTTGTTTTCTTATTCATTGTCCTGCGGGAAAGAAGGAAAGAAAGAAAAGATGGATCTTCAAAAGTCTCTTCTAGTTCCACGCACGTGAATATAAGGAAAGGTACGCCTACAGCTTCGGTTATTTTATATGAATACCTGTTATGCATTCTCTGGCATAATTCAACGTTCAGTAACCAAGTAGGAAGTTCGAGTCCTCCATCGGACACGGATGTGGGTGTTGTTCATGGCATAAGTTAGTTTAAGTTAGAGTAAGTAGTGTGTAGGCATAGGGACAGATGTCCTAAGAATTTTTGGTCCGTTAAGACCTTACCACAAATTTCCAGATTTTAGAGGCATTGACACGGAAAATTAGACAAGTGGTGCACAAAATGGAGATGTATAATTATTGCCTAACATCAAACCAAAGCTTCTGTGTGCAAGGAAAATAAACTGTCGTAACATTATATCCACGTCTGTGCGACACTACCCGTCAAGTACCACCGATTCCCAGAATTCCTGCTTTCACATCCCCAACGTCCTCCTTAGCGTGATCTACTGTCTTCGAATATTCAACAGCAAAACCTTTCCACGATACATAGCACCTCCATCTTGATGAGTATTACAGGAGACTGCGTGCATAACAGGAAAAAAAAATGACAAGTTTTGTGCTGAAATTGGACGATAATGTTCCTCAATCGTCTAATGCAACGGTGATTCTGCATGACACAAGATTGTGGCAAGATTTCGGAAGTATGTAAAATTTGTTATTTACAAAATTCATGTCTCTTCCAAGTTCTTTAGTTGTGGATTTCCATAATTCATCGTATGAACGGTATCCTCACTTCTGCCACCGACTCAAAACCGGCACAGCTAGGACAACGTAACGTCCACAAATATTTCTAATGAGCAATACAACTAGCTACTTTACGTGAGTCGATACACATCTACAGTTGTTGCATTAACAAATCCGCCCCTCACAACATTTTCGAAGTCATTTCCAATAAATATAGATTGAATCTATTCCTTCAACAAAGCGCTTGTGTGAAAACTCATTTTGCTGACCAAACCTGGCGATAACCTTTATAGAGAGGTCATCTGTTGTGGCTTACACTAAACTATCTAGGGATAGTCAGAAGATTGTTTGTAGTAGGAAACTAGTGCTACAATGGATTCCTTATGGTTTCCAGAGCTACTTAGCATAGCATGGTTTATGCAGATTCTAATGATATAACACAACACATAGCACAAGGTTATGCTGAGTGAGATGTGTGAAAGAACTAAATAATTAGAGGAGTAACTAGGAATAATACAATAATATGATGCAGGCTTGACTAGCTTCCGTACTGGTATTCAAGCATGTATTTCTCACGGTACTTACATACTTTTGTAAAAGTGAAGTACCACATGTGGTGAAGTGTATTTCGTACAGATGTTTCGCTTCCTGCCGACATGAGGCATTGCAATGGAAGTACTGCTTGTGTGAGAAAGTGTTAATGAATCATGACATGTTGCACTAGCCACCCTGAATTGCAGCCAGTGTAATACGGTATGACTGCATCTGACATCTATCAGCATTAACTGATTGAAGGCCACCACCAGCGAGTCGACATTTGCATTTCTTGTGCTGCCAGCGGTTGATGTTGATTAAATTAAGACATAATGAACTGTCAGTGCTGCTTGGTCTGTCCAGTGGTTGCAGCCACACTTGACCTCTAGCTGTCTGCATGTGTAGAAAGCACTCCAGGCACACGAGATTCGTACTCAGGATGCTAACAAGAGGGAGATGCCACCTCGAGTGTGCGGCCCCACAGACCGGCGCATGTGGGATTACTGGTTGTTGTATTTTCTATTAGTAATAAAAGCAAAGTCATTGTTCTCTAATCAGTTACTGCAATATCTTCCAGCAGGATAAACATGGGAAATCAGTGATGTGGTATATATATTCAGCACCTAGAGTTTTGTGTACGTACATGTGCATATGAGTGTGTAGGTTGAAGGCAAGGGCATTTGGTTTTAGACACAGGGGTTATATTGCATTTTAAATTTGGAGAAAAAAAACGTTAAGAAGAGAAGAGTGTACTAGATACGCTGTATAGTATCACAAGTCAGGTGTAAATGGCTTCCACAGCACAATTTGTGAGATGTGGTAGATCTATTGGACCCATCTATTTTCGAGGGACTCATTCCTAGTCTTTATTATTTGCAAAAAAAAATGATATATTATGAAAGTATCCGTTAGCACAGTGCAGCGAAATTTGGCGTTAATTGGCAATGGCAGCAAACGACTGACGTATGTGCCTGTGCCAACAGTACAACATCGCCTACAGCTGCTCTCCTGTCTCGTGACAATATCGGTTGCACCCCAAAACGACTGGAAAACTGTGGCCTAATCAGGTAAGTCCCGCCGATATCGATTGGCAAGAACTGATGGTAAGGTTAGTGTGTGGGCACCCCCCCCCCCCCCCCCCCCGAAGCCATGGATCGAAGACACTATTCAAACTGGTGGTGGCTCTATAATAGTGTGGGCTGTGAGTACAGAGAAGGGACTGGCCCTCTGGTCCAACTGAATCGATCAGTGACTGGAAATTTTTATGTTCATCTACTTGGAGATCCTCTGCAGCCATTCATGAACTTCTGTTCCCAAACTACGATGCTTTTTTTCTGGATGGCAATGCGCCATGTCACCAGGCCACAGTTGTTGACTATTGGTTTCAGGAACATTCTGAAGAGCTAGAGCGAATAATCTGGCCACCCATATCGCCCGACATGAATCCCATCGAACATTTATGGGACGTAATGGAGAGGTCTGTTCGTGCACAAAACCCTACACCGGCAAGCTTTCGTAACTATGGACGGTTGCATAGGCAGCATGGCTTAGTATTTCGGAAAGGGACTCCTAACGACTTTTTGACAGCATGTAACATCGGGACGCGGCACTAGGTCAGGCAAAAGAAGATCTACAGGAAATTAGAAGGTATCCCATGACTGTTTCACCTCAGTGTATGTGACGATATTATAACAGTAATTGTTTCATGCATTTTTTCTGATTTTCATTTCTAAAAGATGTAACAGTGTCTTTCATCTTCTTACCAGTGTACACATGCCCAACCTAAGTTCTTTAGGTTTAGGATAATATTCTCAAGTACATGAAGATCGTAAATGTGAATCCCAAAACCCATTGAAAATGATAATTTCACTGCAAATAAATGTATAAGGCAGTTCTACTGCTGTGGCTACTGGTGTATTATAATTCTATTCTGGCAAGACTGAAACATGGGTTATTTTAATGTTGTGACAAGTTTACTGCATGTGGATGTGTAAAATACGGACTGTCGCTTTACCGCCATTTTTGAGTCACGAACTGTTTTTTAGAGTTGCGGGCAGAGAGGATTGATAGTGAGGTCGTAGTTCACCATATTTAGTGATGTGTTACCTCCACCCAAAGGCCCAACAAACGGGATGGGATGAGGAGTGGTGGGAATTCGTCACAGCTAATAAAGCCAATTAAAAAGTCATAAATTGCGCTTGTATACCCATTGCTCCATTACCACTGTTTTGTCAATATCATCCACTTGCAGTTCTCAACGTCAGTAATTAAGGGCAGGACAAATTTTGATCTCGCAAACGACTGTACATCGATAAGATCTTTTTATCTCAGTAGGCGGATATTGATTTTTCAGCAGTGTATTGATGAAATATTACAATTGCGCCTAGTGCAGCTCACTTCACAGATTTTCTTTCTCTTTCCAACTCGTTTGTGTCATGTGTGGTATTTGCAATCCATTGTAATCGTCCATGAGCGTGGGTAATTGGCATATTGTGTGGGTCAAGCTATCACTTTCTCTCTTGAAAACTAGCGTTTAAAAGAAATGCCATCTGTGGTGTACTTCCTCCGCTACAGTGAACTCAGTCTTCAGATTAATCTGATTGAAATGTTCGTGAAAGCGCTCTAGTTTCTCTCCGCTTTTCTCCCACGACACAAATATATCATTTATGTAACACAGCTATACGTTCCGTTTTTTCTGGGGTTCCTGTTGGCTGTTCTTCGAATTTTTGCTCAAAGAAATTTTCTATCACTGAACTTATTTATAGGGCATCCCATAGCCATGCAACGCGTCTCTCCGTAAAACACATCGTTGCATCTGAAGTAAGTGATCATGAGATAATATTTAAACAACGAACGAAAAATTACTAGATGAAAATAAGAACAGCTGCATGAGGGAGGAATCCTACAGGTCAGCTCTTGGAGAACGTGCTTTGCTCCCGGGAGACCACCAGAGTCGATCTGATAAGACTAAAGCACTGGCAGTCACAAGCGGATACTACTAAAGACTAGACAGAAAGGCCATATAGATTACTAAACACACCGATCTTAATCGGAAGGAGGATAGTATGAAACTGAATGCTTTCCAGTCTCTCTCACTGAAGAAGGCGTGTAACAGTACATCGCTATGATTAATAACAACTGCAGACGACGGCAACCGACAATGGTGACGTGCGCTTTAGGTTTCAAAGCATGTCACGTCAACCTCCATGCGAGAACATGAGAAAACGGAATTTTGCTTGTCAGTATAGCAAGGCAGGATGTATATCGGAGCTTCGGGAAAGTTACAACACCACCGTAGTTGTGCGTCGCAGTTGTACACTACTGGCCTTTCAAATGGGGCATTGAGTCAAGCACAGCTTGGACGGCGTGTACAGGTACAGCTGCCCATGCAGCTTCAACACGATACGACAGTTCATCAAGAGTAGGGACTGGGGTATTGGGACGAGCCAGTTGCTCGCCCACCACTGACCAGACGTTTTCAGTTGGTGAGACATCTGCTTACCAGGGCAGCAGTTGAACATTTTCTATATCCATAAAGGCCCATACAGGACCTGCAACATCAGGTCGTGCGTTATCCTGCTGAAATGTAAGGTTTCGCAGGGATCCAGTGAAGGGTAGAGCCACGGGTCGTAACACATCTCAAATGTAAAGCCCACTGTTCAAAGTGCCGTCAATGCGAACAAGAGGTGACCGAGACTTGTAACCAATGGCACCCCACACCATCACGCCAGGTGATACGCCAGTATGGCGATGACGAATACACGCTTCCAATGTGAGTTCACCGCGATGTCGCCAAACACGGATACGATGCTGTAAACAGAACCTGGATTCATCCGAAAAAATGACGTTTTGCCATTGGTGCACCCAGGTTCGTCGTTCAGTAAACCATCGCAAGCGCTCCTGTCTGTGATGCAGCGTCAAGGGTAACCGCGGCTATGGTCTCCGAGCTGATAATCCATGTTGCTGCAAACGTCGTCGAACTGTTCGTGCAGGTGGTTGTTGTCTTGCAACCGTCACCATCTGTTGACTCAAGGATCGAAACGTGGCTGCACGATCCGTTACAGTCATGCGGATAAGATGCCTGTCATCTCGACTGCTAGTGATACGAGGCCATTGGAATCCAGCCCGGCGTTCCGTATTAACCTCCTGAACCTACCGATTCCATATTCTGCTAACATTCTCGACCAACGCGAGCAGCAATGTCACGATACGATGAACCGCAATCGCGATAGGCAAGAGTCCGACATTTATCAAAGTCGGAAACGTGATGGTACACATTTCTCCTCCTTACACGAGGCATCACAACAACGTTTGACCAGGCAACGCAGGTCAACTGCTGTTTGTGTATGAGAAATCGGTTGGAAACTTTCCTCATGTCAGCACGTTGTAGGTGTCGCCACCGGCGCCAACCTTGTGTGAATGCTCTGAAAAGCTAATCATTTGCATGTCACAGCATCTTCTTACTGTTGGTTCAATTTTTGCGTTTGTAGCACGCTATCTTCGTGGTGTAGCAATGTTAATGGCCAGTAGTGTATTTCTATAAGAAATTTATTCGACCACGACGTAATAAACCCGAACGTTTTGATAAGTGTGACATTTCCGGCAACAAAAGTTTACATGTTACATGTTTGGTATTCGTTGGTCAGATCACTGCATTCTTGCTAACATATCGACTACTTTGCAGCGATAGAATGTCGGGATAACTGTACCTGAGGGCCAGAAGGTGAGGAACAGGGTGCTGTACGTGGTCACTATGGAGATGAATGCACTGACGAGGCTCAGTCTAACGGTGATCACGCCCAGCAAGTTGGCCAATGGGCGTCCAGAGGACACCTGCCGCGCCAGCAGCCGCAGCTCACGGTGGGCGGCGCCGCCCACACGCAGCCCTTCCAGCAGTAGCTCCGAGCACAACCTCTTAGTGCTCCTCGCTTCTGCCTCCATACAGTGAGCTGGCAGGACGAGTAGCGTCAACTGAACTAGGCAGAGGCACATTACCAACTTTCCTTGCCAGCTATCTATATTACCTGAACCTAGGAATGCTGATTTGGTTCCAAGGAGGTACAACCCAACTGTCGACTGCAGTGCAAATGCTAGGAAATATAACACTAGGAAAACCTCATGTTGTGATGTTACAAAATAGAAGTGATGTTGCTATTCAATGGAAAGTTGGAAATTGAGATTTAACTAACTGTTTTATCAATCGCAATTGGCGTAAGAATCATGGATTGACCATTGTCATAAAATATTGCATTATGAGATGTGAATAGTTTTTACTTGCGGTTTCGCGTGGCTTGAGGCAGTCACAACTAGCGTGCTATTGATTAAGAAGTTGCGTTATCGTCTTTCTAATTACTTCATGATCGTAGATACGATCATACCCGGTTGTGAAGTTATTGTTATGACAAAAAAAATTTCCTAAGGGACCAGAAAGTTCTTAAGGGCGCAAAAACAACTGTAACATCACACAAAAGAGAAATTCAATATTAAAGCTGATGCAAGAAGACGATAAAACAGTTTTCTTTTTATCAATGTAACACGCACATTGGACTGCTGATCTTGGAGTCTGTAATATTAGCAAAATGCATAATTAAAATGAAAATAATACTGAGGAGATAATAGGAATGAGCACTGCTAAATGATTCAGTATTCCCAGAACAAATATTTATTATAACTAAAACATATATCGTACCTTAAGCTTAATACAACAATGACGGTAGATTTTTATGTCTGTATCATGTCCATTGAGCGCTCTTTTATATAGCCATTGTCCTCTTGAGTCGCTCGTGCTTCGTCACGCTAAGTTACAACAGTTCTTCTTCCTACACTTCACTCAAAACTTAGACGGAACACGTTTTTATTTATTTAGTAAAAATAATTAGATCAGACTGCCACAAATCTGCGTCCGTCTTACTTCAGAAAAACAGTACAAGTCTTCTTAGCGCTGAAGCCTTCATTTGTTCTCCAGCGAACAAAATAGTGAAGGATCGCACATCTATCCGTATTTCTGTTTATATTGCCGCCCAAAGACGACGAATTACATTATTTAGAAAATTCCACCGTCGCTATGCGACGCCTCATTATACATTAATCATTATTTACAAACAAGTATTTGCCTTCTGGCTGAAAGTATTAACTACTCGTATTTGCTGTTTTAATGAAGTCAAAAATAGCGAATATCACATTGCCTCCCATGAGGAGAGAGGGAATGCCGAAGGATTACCTCGATCCTCATGTCCTCATGAGATATTCGTGATTTTTGGTGTGACATTTACATAATGTTACTGGCGTACTATGTACTTAAATTGAAATTACATTTATAAACATATATCAGATATTTATCATTTTTCAAAATAAAGTTTTTCATTCTTTGTTCATCAGTCACTTCATTCCATAATACCAAGACTAACATTTATGTGCATTTTTAAGTTTGGTCCATATTTGCTTATAACAATAAGTGAACGTTCATTTCGCTCTTCAGGGGATATAATTCAGAAATTACTTTCTCTTAAGCTTGACAACTAATACATGAGTACAGTGAGTGCTTATTTTCACTAAACTAGAGTGGACAATGTTCGAGCATCTGTTGACTCATTGTGGTTCAATTACAGTTTAATAACGTAGCACTACACTTCGTGATGCTTTCACTTTCTGTGTTAGCTGTCTACGGCGTTCATCATGCAGTACATCTGTCCTTTCCGCTGTGGTGCCAGGAATTCAAGTGGCTTCCCGGGTTTTTATTTACAATATGAAACAGAAGAAGTGGAAAATTATTAGCATGACTTACAAGCTACTGGATACATTTGTTAAGGATCGGGACTGGTCTGGAGTTTAGGGTCTTCCTATAGTGCACATTCATTTTCTTTGTCCATCAAGAGACAGGATTATAATTTATTTTAGCAGTGTTCAGGAGTGCCGGTATTAATGGCTTTAAGGCCTGAGTAATCTAACAATCTACTTCTCACTCATCTCAACTTCAACTCAAGAAAATTGCTTAATTTACATATGAAAATGTAGTCACACAAGTGTACAAATGTCTTTCCTCCAGTATGTACGATGGAGTCATGGCGGTTAGCAGTTTAAAGTTTGGATTGTTTCGTCACCCACACGTCAGCCACTCACAGCGGCTGCACAGTGTTGCGTGAGCTCCAATACTTAGTATCCGTTCGCACTCAGGCTGTAACAGAGCTGCTGGTCGTCGAGTGCTCCTTTTTTTTTTTTGTGAACTTCGTATCACACGAGTGCATCGATACAAACACCTCGCGCGCGTTTTCCATCGGAGGAGCCAGATACTGAAGCTGCCTCCATACTTCTCTGTCAACTGCCTCCCATGAGGCTCACAGGTAAGTGACGACGAATGTTTTAGCTGTCGCTGCACTTAGAACAACACTGAACTTTGCGTTGCACCTGTTGTCGTAGCCTTGACTTCTTTTTATACTTGCAGTAGAACACTACCACTAATATACAGTGAACAGTTATTTTTATTATGCACGTCGCACTTTAGTGTGCATCTTCACACAGCATTCGTGCTTAGTTCCTTCGCCGATGGAGTTCATTTACAAAACAATCAATTTTGCACGTTTCCTCCACTGGTATAGAAAGACTTATATTCTACTATTTACAAAATATCACTTACGAGCTAATATTTACAATTAATGGTCACTCCTTTTGTTAAGTCCAGTGAACAACTGCTTTATGAATGGACTCTTTATATCTCAAGATTTGCTTTCACTAGTGAACCTAAAAATATTCTTTCAAACTTTCTTTTAAGTGCTCATCTCCTCATTATGAAAACTACAGGTTTCGCAACACTCGTTGCATTTATTCTTTAGTGCACCCAAGATCATTTTCTACTGCCACGCAGAATATCTACTACTTAACGAGTATGCATTTAGCGCTGAATCTTTTTTTTTTATATATTTGAGGGCAGACTGGATAACAATAGGTCTCCCTCTTCGCTTCATGTACTCAGCAATCGTTCTCTGTTAAAAAAAAATAGGGTAACGCGTGTCTACTATTTTTTTGCATGAATGGAATTACCGACAGTTCACTGGGTTTACGCAACCGGTCCATAACAAACATTACCAAAGCTAGCGAAGTTCATCACGCTACGTGTCTCATTTCTCATAAGCACTGCTTTGCTTCGAAGCACACGTGCCTTTTACAAGTCGACACTTGGTCTGGGTTAATGAACCAGGATCAAAAGGAACGGGCACAAGGAAAATGGATTTCATAAGAGGAGTGTCTTAGGAGACATTTTTGCAATAAAATCTGCATGTAAATAAAATTATCTTAATAAACATAGGCACATATATAAACTTCAACCTCCTTCCTTACAGCATGCTTTGCTACTTCTACGTCTTACTCAGGTTATAGTCAATATTAAGTTTAAATATCACTGCATTGCTTGTTCTTTAGATTAGCCTTCAATTAGGGTATTGAATGGTCGCTAGATTACACTACAGATCTTCTGAAGATCTTTACTTGGTCTTATTTATGATACAGGGGGCTTGCTGTGTGGTTATTTAGTACCTCGATTCTACTGAAATCAATTCGTCAGCTTACATTCCTCATATACTCTTTACGTTGGGCTCAGATCACAGGGAAATAGTTTACTTTCATAGCAATTAGTGGCCTCGTGGAGTACTTACGCTACATTATTGATGCTTCATGGTTTGCCTCTATTTGTACTGTATTTCACCTAACTTAGTTTACTACAGCTTATTGTCTCCTTGCGTGAACACATGCGGGTTACCACTTGTTTTTCCATTTAACAGCACGCTTTAACTGAACTTTAAGCTATTTCTTCTACTCCTGTCCACTGTCTGGACTGTTTGACCATGTACCCTTTTTTTTTTTTTTTTTTTTTTTTTTTTTTTTTTTTTTTTTTTTTTTTTTTTTTTTTAAGCAGGTAATTTGGGCTTTTACAACAGAACTTCAAGTACTTACATTACTAAAAATAAATCTATAAATCTTCTTGTACCTTGAGAGAAGTGCTTATTTACGCATCCTCCTCCATTTCTCACCTTTACATATTTATATAGCTCCGGGCAATCGCCTCGCAAGCACTTTTTTTTTCTTAATACTAACTTAAAATTAAATTGAAATTCTTGGTGCAACCCCTATTCCTGCTTCAGCTTGTTGAAGAAATATCAGTTCATGTCCATCACTATAAACAATTTTTCCATACATAGCATTTAATACTTAAAGATGACATGTAGTAGCCGTTACCATGTAGTCAGTGCGCTGTTCAACACAATCCTTATCATTAACAGTTCACACAAGGGAATTTCCAGTAAGCAAGAGGTAAGAAACCAAAACATATTCTATCTGCAGCTGAGGCCGTGTCTGTAAACTAACTCTTTGTTTCAATGGACCAGTCGCTCCCGATATGGAGCAGCCCTGAATCGGCAATGATAAAACTTTTGAAACAGAAGACACCTGTCTGAAGAGACATGGTGACATCACATTGATGTTTGCTCCTGTATCAACAATGGCTGTGACAGGAATGTTAGTAATAGAAATCTTAATCGAAGCCTGGACCTGTTCATCATAAATGTCATTAATGTCTTGAGCTTCTTTGTCACGTGCAAAGTCATCTCGTAAGTCGGTCTCATGGTCGTACCGTATCGCATTAACATACTCAGAATCAGTGTATTCGTTAGTGCCCCCACTCAAAATCCGCAGCGACCTCTTGGAGGCTGAAAGGCGCTGCCTCTAATTTTCCGCAGGATGTTTAACCTGTTTGTCATTCATGGCCTTAAGTGTTTGTTCCGTTTCATATTGGTGCTGGTTATGTGGTACAAATACCGGTGTAAAGGGGTCAAATCCACTGGGTGCATTCACTTGTGAATAAAATACTTGAGACGGCTGCTGTCGCCCGATCTTTTGGTTGCCGGCAGAATCATTTCCTTGTGAAGGAAAGTTCGCATTTGGTACCGTTTGAAAATTGTTCCGCGGTCCTCTATTCTGTGAAAAGTTGTTCTGATGTGCTGGGTGGCCTCCGCCTTGCTCATGCCACTTGCTATTTTTCGACCTATAACTTTGATTGTACACTGGCCCATTTGAAAAATTACCACTAGTTTGTGGAGAATTTCCATACTGCTCAGGCGCAGAATTAAAGGGTGGGTTTCCGTACTGATGTTGTACCTGGTGGTTGTAAATTGGGTGGTATCTCTGCTGATTACTGTAATTGGTTTTCTGCTTCCGTTTAAAGTTATTGCCGTTTGCGTTTTGATAACCGCTGGCAGTTTGGTAACAGCGGACGCAGTAGCTCGCTCTCTCCTTGGGCGCATTGTTGTCCGCGGGCGATGCATTCTGCTGGCTGCCAGGGAAGAATTTGCCGCTGCCAACCTTGGAGCGCACATCCTCGCTAATTAAATCTAAGGAATCCAGCACAGAAAGGAATACATCCGTGTCTTCTTCGGACACATTTACTAATTTCTCTCTAATAGACACAGGGAGTTTGCTTTTGAGAATCATAATTACGTCCTTGGAAGAAATCGGAGAATCCCAGAATTTAATTTTTGCTAGATACTTCTCAAAGTATCGCCGGAGACTTCCATGCTTCTCATTGAAAATTTCCGCACCATACACCTCCTTCCTTAATCTCTGCTGTACCCCATTACTCCAAAATTTTGCCAAGAACATTTTCTCAAACTCTTCATAATTCCTACACGTGTCTACCATTTCCGTTCCCCATAATGCTGCATCACCAGAAATAAAGCCAGTGACGAACTGAATACGCTGTCTGTCTGTCCAGCTCCTGGGAAATATGCCGGAAAAATTCTTTAGGAACACGATGGGGTGTATTTCTCGCTTCTGCGGATGAAAAACAGGAAAAGTGCGATGCTTAATCACACTTTCCTCTTGCATTAAACGCACGATTGTGGGCGGATCATTTATTTTCCTTACTCGGGACTCAACAGGACTGTTGTTTTGCATGTAATCAGGCGTTGAATGATAAGGAGTTGACTGACATTCGTCACCGTCTAAAGAGTTGTTCCCTATAGTTTGCGTATGTGTATGCGGATTTTCTACCAAGTTTCTCAGCATTCTGACTTCGTCCACTACTTGCTGCTTCCACTCGGGAAGATCCCGTGTAAGTGTCCTCCGAATGTGTCCCAATTCAGAAACCACTGTGTCTCCAGACTTACCAGGAGCAACTAAGATTTCATAAGTTACATCCTTGACAGTCTCCCTAAGCTCCTCCCTGACCTTCTTTTCGATAAAAATATCTTTACCCTTTATCCATTCACCGTAGTGTTCCGACAATGCCTCCGCGTGTGCTTTCACGGTGCTCTTAACCTGTTCTTCAATATTGATTGAGTCTATCTGCCTCGACAGATCCTCCACTACAACTTCAATGTCAGATACTGCATTTCTAACTGAGTTTATTTCTTTGGTAGCTGCCTGAATTTTTGTGTTTAATGTTCCAGATACTTCAGCTATTTCACTTTTCACCCGTTTCTGCATTTTCTGAATTTGATCACTGATCTTAGTTTGCACCTCACCCAAATGGGTATTTAATTCAGCCGTAATTTCTTTATGCATATCTGTTTTGATTGTGCCTAGCTGTGTTTTTAATGATTCGCTTACAGCATCTAATCGGACGTTAACAGCCTCAATTTGTGTTTTTACTGATTCGCTTACAGCATCGAATCGGGCGTTAACAGTCTCATTTTGTGTTTTTACTGATTCGCTTACAGCATCTAATCGGGCGTTAACAGTCTCATTTTGTGTTTTTACTGATTCGCTTACAGCATCTAATCGGGCGTTAACAGTCTCATTTTGTGTTTTTATAGTCTCATTTACTGCGTCAAACTGTTGTTTCAGCATTTCCATTAACGCACCGAGGTCATTTGTAGCTGCAGCGGGAAGAATTTGGACTTTAGGGTCACTTTCCCCTGTTACAGACATGGTTAGTTCAGTTTCCACACGGGAACCTACCGTTCGCGATCGTAAAGGGTATGGAATACTATTAACGTCTTCACTCCCGTCTCCTGTTGTCACCTGTCTCTGTTTACTATCTGCCATTTTCGTCAGTTAACCACGTGCTACGTAAGGCTTTCGTCGTTTGTCACTGACGTGGTGAGTCCGCTAAGAGCACCGCTCTCGCGTGAGCAACAAATGAAATTCTATCTGGCGAGAAGACAAGATGGAACCTAAACGTTTCAGACAAATGAATGAAGATGCTCTTCACTGCAAATTGCACACACTATCCACCATGTTGAAAATGTAATACAGCTATACTAACAATGGGGAGAAATAATTTCTATTATCAGACTACGAATAATTTTACTTTGAAAGATAAAATAAAGCAGATTTTCTATAGCGGGAAGGAGATAGAAAGGATGTGGATCGACTTGGAAAAGCAACGTTGCTACTGAAGCACTACACTGCGTATGCAAAATTCTGACTTACTTTTTGATGGCTTGGTTACCGCTATGTTGTCTCAGCAAATTCGCGTCTCTTTTCTTTTCCTTTTTCTCGATAATTAAACTGCGTTATCGACCAGCGTATTTTCTGTCATTCTCACAGAGAGATGATGTGTACATGAAACGACAGAACATATATTAACACAAGCACATAGAAATTTTCCAAGAATTTGAACTAATTTTTGGTCAAGTCCCTGTTCGGGCGCCAAGTGTGATGTTACAAAATAGAAGTGATGTTGTTATTCAATGGAAAGTTGGAAATTGAGATTTAGCTTACTGTTTTATCAATCGCAATTGGCGTAACAATCATGGATTGACCATTGTCACAAAATATTGCAATATGAGATGTGAATAGTTTCTACTTGCAGTTTCGCGTGGCTTGAGGCAGTCTCAACTAGCGTGCTATTGATTAAGAAATTGCGTTATCGTCTTTCTAATTACTTCATGATCGTAGATACGATCATACCCGGTTGTGAAGTTATTGTTATGACAAAACAATTTCCTAAGGGACCAGAAAGTTCTTAAGGGCGCAAAAACAACTGTAACATCACACAAAGGGAAATTCAATATTAAAGCTGATGCAAGAAGACGATAAAACAGTTTTCTTTTTATCAATGTAACACGCACATTGGACTGCTGACCTCCGTGTCTGTAATCTTAGCAAAATGCATAATTAAAATGAAAATAATACTGAGGAGATAATAGGAATGAGCACTGCTAAATGATTCAGTATTCCCAAAACAAATATTTATTATAAACTAAAACATATATCGTACCTTAAGCTTAGTACTACAATGACGGTAGATTTTTATGTCCGTATCATGTCCATTGAGCGCTCTTTTATATAGCCATTGTCTTCTTTGAGTCGCTCGTGCGTCGTCACGGTAAGTTATAACAGTTCTTTACACTTCACTGAAACTTAGACATAACACGTTTTTACACATTTAGTAAAAAATTAGATCAGACTGCCACAGATCTGCGTCCGTCTTACTTCAGAAAAACAGTACAAGTCTTCTTAGCGCTCAAGGCTTCATTTGTTCTCCAGCGAACAAAATAGTGAAGGATAGCATATCTATCCGTATTTTTCTGTTTATATTGCCGCCCAAAGACGACGAATTACATTATTTAGAAAATTCCACCGTCGCCATGCGACGCCTCATTATACATTAATCATTATTTACAAACAAGTATTTGCCTTCTGGCTGAAAGTATTAACTACTCGTATTTGCTGTTTTAATGAAGTCAAAAATAGCGAATATCTCAGAATATAGTGATGTTTTCAGTGACATACCTGGTAGGGTAAAGGGTATCAGTGTGAGCTTCAGGTAAAACCTCATGAACCATTTTTCATAAAAGTATACAGTATTGCAATATCAAAAAGACCTACTGTTGAGAAAGAGCTGAAAAAGATGGAAGGATGTAATATAATAGAAAGCAGTATCAGTGCATATAATAATCCTCTAGTAGTAGTTTCGAAAAAAGATGGTGGAGTAAAACTATATAAACAGAAATCGTAATTTCAAAATTTAAATAACCTATTATCATCTAAAACAAAAGTCCTCCACTGGAATATGCTTGTTGGGACAAAACTGCATGTACAAACAAGTATGTATATTTGCATGTATAAATTAATAATTTGAAGTCACATGTTAATTGAAACTGATAAAAAAACACTGTTGTAACAAAGAATGAGAGAAAGACTTATTTTTAATTTTTTACAAAGAAAAAGTCTCCATAGTGAGCATTTCTGAAATTTTCTAATTTTTGGAAGCTCAGTCTTCCCTGTGGGTGAAGGCATGCATGTGAGGACATGCATGCAAAGGTATAAGTTTCAAAACCAATTTTAGATAAAGCCTCATGATATATGAACAGTTTATTGTTGTTTATACTGATGTTGTGGGGAGCAAAAGTACTCTTCACAAGAATGTGACTTGTAGTAATATTGTAGTAGAGAGGCAAGTGTACATAAATAATTGCAAAAAATTTAGATAATACTGATGTATCTTTAGCTGTACTAAAAGAAGAAAATCATAAGCAAAAAAACAAAAGAAAAAATAATAAAAAATCAAAATAAAAAAAATATATATATAAGGCAAATATTTAAAAAAAATTAAACCTTATTCTAGGAAATGAGTTGTAACTTCCTATTATTTTCAGTCTGTATGCTGTATGATAGAACATTTTTCATGTATGTTTTATACCATGTATATTTGTTAGGTCAAATAATTTTACTTTACTTGAATTTTTTGTGTATGGGATTGATGGGGAAGTATCATTGCAACAACAGCCAGTAACAAGTCCACAGATTCAAAGATTCCAAATTAGGAAGAGGTTATCAGACTGCATCATTAATGTACTAATTGTGTAATACAGATCCATTACTGAGCGTGGTTGGGATTTTGTTGTATATGTCCATAACAACAAAAGCCCTGGGGAGCAGTTGTAATGGATCTGGGAGATGTTATTTTTTTTACTGTATTTTTCGATACCAAATTGTAAATGGTTTTTTTATACTTTGTGTTAGAATTTATTGTAATTTGCATTATTATATGTTAATTTACTTATGTTTTTGAGAGTGAAAGCATATTGATTACTATTAGTAAATGTATCGAAGAATAGCAAAGAGACTGATTATAAGTGGAAGCTTGTGTGTTGTGTAAAATATCTTTGACGCTGGAGTCGTCTTTGACTATAGTTAGTCGGCAGCTAACTCTTGGTGTGTGTTGACGGAAGAACAATGTGAAGGTCGCCGTCATAAATAATCTTGAATTATGTAACTATTTTTTTGTATTAACTATAAAAAAGAAATTCATTAAAGAAATGGTATTTGAAACACCAAAATGAGGCAAACACGTTGAACCACGTCTTTTCTGCAGCCGACAAAGATGCATTGTGGAATCATACTTAGACAACTGAAGCAAAGACTAATATCGCCTTGCAAACGTCTAATGGGAAAGGTACTGTCACGAAATATAGCAAATTTAAGTAAATAAAAAATAGTGACAATATTTTCAACTTGTGTCTTAGCCGGGATACAATATTTCAGGGTATTCAGAAAAATTAAGGATATTGCACGTCTACGGAGCATACCTTAAGATTAACTTACTTTGATGTGACACCTGGCATCAACCAAAAAGGCATTTAAAGACACCACGTTTAAGGTATGATATGTCATAGAATCAGGTATGAAATGTACACTACTGGCCATTAAAATTGCTACACCAGGAAGAAATGCAAATGATAAACGGGTATTCATTGGACGAATATATTATACTAGAACTGACATGTAATTACATTTTCACGCAATTTGGGTACATAGATCCTGAGAAATCAGTACCCAGAACAACCACCTCTGGCCGTTATAACGGCCTTGATACGCCTGGGCATTGAGTCAAACAGAGCTTCGATGGCGAGTACAGGTACAGCTGCCCATGCAGCTTCAACATGATACCACAGTTCATCAAGAGTAGTGACTGGCGTATTGTGATGAGCTAGTTGCTCGGCCACCATTGAACAGATGTTTTCAATTGGTGAGAGAATGTGCTGGTCATGGCAGCAGTCGAACATTTTCTGTATCTAGAAAGGCCCGTACAGAACCTGCAACATGAGGTCGAGCATTATCCTGCTGAAATGTAGGGTTTCACAGGGATCGAATGAAGGGTAGAGCCACGGGTGTAACACATCTGAAATGTGACGTCCACTGTTCAAAGTGCCGTCAATGCGAACAAGAGGAAACCGAGACGTGTAAACAATGACACCCCATACCACCACGCCGGGTGATACGCCAGTATGGCGATGACGAATACACGCTTCCAATGTGCGTTCACCGCGATGTCGCCAAACACGGATGCGACCATCATGATCCTGTAAACAGAACCTGGATTCATCCGAAAAAATGACGTTTTGCGATTCATGCACCCAGGTTCGTCGTTGAGTACACCATCGTAGGCGCTCCTGTCTGTGATGCACCATCAAGAGTAACCGCAGCCGTGGTCTCCAAGCTCATAGTCCATGCTGCTGCAAACGTCGTCGAACTCTTCGTGCAGATGGTTGTTGTCTTGCATACGTTCCCATCTGTTGACTCAGGCATCCAGACGTGGCTGCACAATCCGTTACAGCCATGCGGATAAGATGCCTATCTCGACTGCTAGTGATACGAGGCCGTTGGGATCCAGCACGGCGTTACGTATTACCCTCCTGAACCCACCGATTCCATATTCAGCTAACAGTCATTGGGTCTCAACCAACGCGAGCAGCAATGTCGAAATAAACCGCAATCGCGATAATCTACAATCCGTCCTTTATCAAAGTCGGAAACGTGGTGGTACGCATTTCTTCTCCTTACACGAGGCATCACAACAACGTTTCACCAGGCAACGCCAGTCAACTGCTGTTTGTGTATGATAAATCGATTGGAGACCTTCCTCATGTCAGGACGTTGTAGGTGTCACCACCGGCGCCAACGTTGTGCGAAAGCTCTGAAAAGTTAATCATTTGCATATCACAGCTTCTTCTTCCTGTCGGTTAAATTTCGCGTCTGTAGCACGTCATCTTCGTGGTGTAGCAATTTTAATGGCCAATAGTGTAATAGTTGCCTACAATTTGGACAGTGAATAATGTTTCAGAGTTAGAAGAACTGATTGTGATCTAGGATTATTTGTTCGACCATCCAGCCACTTTATTCAATTTATTCTCTTTTCATTTACACTAGTGTTGAAGAAATATGTTGTAGAAAATATTAGTAGTTTGGAATCCAATCGAAAGGTTATAACAGTCTCAAATGTCTTTGTGCTCCGTTAAAAATTGAGTTTCAGAAATTTTACCTTTGAAAGTGCTCTAGTGTGAACACTGCAGAATTCTTCCACCTCCAAAATAACTGCTGTCTCTAACTGCAAAGCGATAAATGTTGGCCTTGACACGGCACGTTCACTGATTTTACATGCACCGTGCGTGTGCCAGACAGGTAGTCATTTCTCACCACGTGACACTCCTATATCCTGGACGGATCGGGTTTTTTATCGATAGTAGATAGCTGGTCATAATGTTCTGTCTCATTATTGTATCATGCTAAATAAGATACACCACCGTCGTTCTGAGCGGCGAGACTTCATTTCTTCTGTACTACTAATCAATGCCCTGTAGCAATCCAGCTGGTTTGGAAAAACTCTGAGATTCGGCCATTGTATTTGAAAATGTACACCAAAAAGAGTCACGAAGCAGTTTATGGCATCTGCTTTTTACAAAAAAAAAAATGTACTCTAGAGTTAAACTGGAGAAGTACACAAATAGCAAAAGTTTTCTCTGGAACAAATGGAATTTATGTTCTCGTAAGAGACATAACCAAATCTACAGCACTACTACCTCCAGCCCGCTCACGTCTCCATGTTCTAATATGTTGTATCTGGCTTCGTAGAAAATGCTTGGGTAACAAGTCGCTCACTTCCTTTAAAAATCGAAAAAGAACTATATTGATAAGTGTGGATGATACACTCGTGACTTCCAGGGACGCCTTACGACCAAAGCAACACAAGCCGCCACTAGGGGCGCCAAGCAGGCAGGGGCGCTAGAGACGACGCAGGTGTAAGATTTCTGGACAGGATGTGTCGTAATGAGTAGAGGGTGCTTGGGGAGCCAAGCTGAGAGGGCGCCAGGAGCACCCTAGTGGGAGATGTGATAAAGTGCGTACCACAATTAGTAGTGAAAACTGATGCTGGTGAAAGTGTGCGAGGAAAAATGGGGGCCGGCCGTAGTTGCCGTGTGGTTCTAGGCGCTACAATCTGGAGCTGAGCGACCGCAACGGTCGCAGGTTCGAATCTTGCCTCGCACTTAGATGTGTGTGATGTCCTTAGGTTGGTTAGGTTTAATTAGCTCTAAGTTCTATGCGACTGATGACCTCAGAAGTGGCATAGTGCTCAGAGCCATTTGAACCATTTTTTGAAAAATGGGGGAAGGTGTGGCGGGGGGCACCAAACGATAAATTTTGTCGAACCGGCCCTGCCATCTTCATTGACGCATCGTTTTTAAAACCTCATCTCCGCCACAGTGTGACCTTATACGGGTTCCGTCTCCGGGAACCGAAAAACTATTGTTGGCACTCACAGCACCGATCAGCAATAACCGAGAGGCGTGAATACGCTCCGATGTGCTACAAGTGCACATTTACGTAAATCACACACTGGATGCTATAGAGGTGAAATGCCGGCAACTCAGAACGCTTCCACCAGATAATGAGCTACATGGAAAGTAGAGCGAATGTCACCCTCGCCTTACATGTCTCGATAGCAATAGGTGATGTACTAGCGCTAGTTGGAACTATCACCCGCTCAGCTAAACAGCCTTGTCACAACAGGCGCCTGCGGCTAGCAGGAGGCGCAGGGAGCTCGAGGAAAGGGCGCCGATGAAGCCACGCGTCCGGACAATGGGCGCAGTGATTGTCGCTTCCGGCGATTCGCGCCGCCTCGCCCAGCCACGCGAACGTGACGGACAGCGCGGAGCGGCGCGGCGCGACTGGCTCAACATTGACCAATTTGAGATACGGCCGCTGCGATTGTCCTGCCGCCTGAAAGGCCGCCAATCTGAGGCCCATCTGCTAAGTGGGCGCGTGACGGCCGCTTCCGGCAACCCCACCCTCCTATCAAGAAGAAAACTGGACAGTTCAGTGCGTTGCAGCCGAGCGGGATGGCAGTGTAGCGGGATGGCCACCTCTGACTAACGCTTTCGCTGCTACAGAGGTGCTCTTTGCATTCTGCGCTGAGGCGTTTTTTTTTTTTTTTTTTTTTTTTTTTTTTTTTTTTTTTTTTTTTTTTTTTTTTTTTTTTTACGACTGAACGGCTCGCCATGTCCTGGTGCCTGTGCTGAGAGACGTCGCACAGGCCGATATGAAATACTTATCATCCGATTTTTCGATAACTATTATGTAAAATTTTTGATTTTTGCTCATCTTACAATATGATATTTACACGCCATAAAAAACAGAGTTTTTGTTTCGTTACCCGTCGAACTAACTGTGCAGCATAGAATTAAGTAAGACATTGCCCGAAATTTGAAAGACTTTGCAGAGCTAAAGACGCATTGCGTAAACTAATCGTATGGTTCATTTTAGCTCATACATCGCAGGAATGAAATGTAGATGAGATAGCGAAACTTTATGTGAAACTGAGAGAAGAAGAATATCTCATTTCATTCTCGAGTTATTGGGTCTTATAGCTGAAGGAGGGTCGTGCGCGATTGCCCATTCACATCCTAGCCAATCGCGTATCATGTGGTCTCAACAATCCGTCATATCTCATAAACGGTTCAAGATATCGATACGAAATGGTAGCATGCAATGAGGTTCATTTGTTATATGGTAACTACTTGAAATATTGTGTTCAACGGGACATGGAAATAACCCGTCCGCAGTAGTGAGATGTCGGCCGCTCAGGACGCATTCAGACGTCCACAGCATTGTAGGAAAACCCGAGCTGCTCAGGATAAGTGTCCATAACACCTACGGAAGGCATAGCAGGACTTCTATACACGCCTCATGGGTAAAGACGTATGAGGGGAAGCTTTGGGATGGGATCCGCAGTACCGCGTCGAGCTCACAGTACAGAACAAATACTCAGCAATATCATTCTTTATAATTCGGTACTTGCACACAGGAGACCGACGTTGTAGCTAGCAACAGCCCGTGACGTCTGCTGAGGCGGTGGAATGCTGTAGCACCAAAACATTGGCTGCCGACGACGGTGATCTTGCTGACACTAGGCAGGGAGCACCTCTGCAGTATATGGAGTATTGCTGCTCGGGTGACGTGCACTGCATGCAGCCCATTGTGGCTGACTGGGATGTCTAGGACCATCGAAGTCTCAAGCGATGGTACCAGCTGGGGAGGAGCCTCGTCTTCTTGGACCCATTTCGAATCTCAGAGTTATCGGTACTAGTTGATGACTCGTAGATTGGCGGCTTTGCCTAGCACACGACGTTGCTCGATGGCGCTGCCGCAGGTTGCCCACACATTCGACTCACGACTTGCACGGATATTCCACTGGGCAAATGCAGGACACCGGCGGAATACCACTACGGCTGATCTGGAAACTTATAATATGACTTCTCTCCAATCAAAGGTGTCAGCAGTGGCTGAACATTGCCTAGAAAACAGGCATGAAATACAATTTTAAAAACATCACCTTACTGGGATTTCGTTGTGAAAGAAGCGGTCGAAATTAGAGTATACAGCAACGGTTTTAACACATACCAGAACTACACACTTAGTAGGGCATGGGAACGCGCTTTGGACATTGAGCGAAAGCAAAGACGTGTTCTTGACGCTTGTAGGGACGCGGGAGCGGCAGTTTTAAACATGGCGCCGACCGCTCGCGCCGTGTGACGTCACTCGGTCTCGCGGCGGAACGGAACAGCTATGAGATGCCCAAATTGCTTTCGGACTTCTCTGGAAAGTTCTAGATGTTGCCATTACATCTGCACAAGCAGAACGCTGTGCTAGCTCCGGTAGTTAGTGATTTCAGCTCGTTATGACGTTGGCGGAGAAAGGTATCAGAAGCTCGAGTGTTTTATTCGAAATACGTGAGGTTACGTTCCCGTTGGTTTGTATGAAGTTCATGCGGAGTAAGTCGTCTCTGTCTCACGCTCACGAGGAATGTGCTGGCTCACACAACGCGTTATACCTATTTCTGCGTAGTCATAAGTTTTAGTGACACACCCCTACCAACTCAAGAAAATAAAGTATTGGCGTATGACTTGTGCCGAAAGAGTTTCCTGCTTCATCTGTCAGCATATTTATTCTTCAACAAATATTTCGTTTGCTGAAAGCTGACGAGGTACTAGCAGGCTGATGAAATTTGGCACCACAAATTATTATTTTTGTGCATACGTGTACATATCCTTAACGTTTATTAGTTTATCATTAACACCAGTCATTTGACAGAAAATTGCTGATTAATTTATATGTGTGGCAAAAACATTCAGGGCATTAACTGTCATCATCAGTATTTCGTCAGACTTCAGTACACGAAACATTAGCTGAAACAAAACTACACTG
Source organism: Schistocerca americana (assembly GCF_021461395.2). NCBI lineage: Eukaryota > Metazoa > Arthropoda > Insecta > Orthoptera > Acrididae > Schistocerca > Schistocerca americana. The sequence continues at coordinate 132,028,702 of NC_060122.1, read as the reverse complement.
AAGGGACGTATGGGTACACGACTCGCGTGCAATCTTTGTTTGATTACGCTTGTGAAATAATGTGACGGAAACTTTCGGTCGCTTGCAGTGGCTCTAAAACAACACATTAAATCCGTAAGCGGTCCGCTGCGAGGTGTGGTTTACGAAACGTCCGTCATTAAAAGTAAAACCATTTTCGGGGCATATTATGGTCGCAGAATTTCGGGTAGTTGTTTTTCACGAATCGTAACTTTATAACGAGTGATCGGCAATTCGACATGTATTCTGGTCCACATGGACGTTCCAGCTTCCCATACTTTTTGTTTATAATCCCTTACGCCCTTTCTCATTGTGCTCCTCAAAGCATTTTTAACCATAATTTTTATCTAAGTTAGAGAGGCCTGCAATTTCGGTAATACATGGTCCCGCTTGTGTGCTTTTAGTATTTGGCCATGTGCACCCTTATCTTGTGATTAGAACCCCTTTCTATTGCTATTTTTGACTCTATAGAGATTTATTCGAAATTCTGTTACCAGCTATACGCAGTTAAGGCATTACTTCCCGTAATCAGCACACTGGACTCGCATTCGGGAGGACGACGGTTCAATCCCGTCTCCGGCCATCCTGATTTAGGTTTTCCGTGATTTCCCTAAATCGCTTCAGGCAAATGCCTGGATGGTTCCTTTGAAAGGGCACGGCCGAGATCCTTCCCCATCCTTCCCTCACCCGATCTTGCGCTCCGTCTCTAATGACCTCGTTGTCGACGGGACGTTAAACACTAATCTCCTCCTTCTCCTCCCGTAATCCTCGGACTAAAACTGCTATGGTCAAAATTTCGATTTTTTGTAACAGCTGGAGCTACGCATTTTTGGAGAATTTTCATTTGTTAGACATATTAACAATATTTTTTTCCAGATATGGACAAAATATTTTTCATACAAAGCCAGTAGCTTCCTAGAGGCCGTCATTTCGTTCTTTCCCTACCTCTCGGGACATAACGACGAACGTCATACGTCAGTCTACCATTCATTCAACTGACCACATATGCAGTCTAGCAAAATTTCTTTTTCATTACGGTATAATTCTCTCACTTCTAATATAATTTCGTAATGGATTATCGAAACAAAGTCGATAGCAACACCTAACGCTCAATTCTTTCAACTCAATCAAAGTTTTTATCGTGTAAATACCATTTTCAATTTACACGAGACATATTTATGAAATACATCCGAAATGGTGGTTTAAGATCCATATAAGAAATCCATATTACGGCCTTTTAAATCAGTTTAATTCATGAACCGATACTTTTCGGCCACTAACTGAGGATCTACAGCAACTGCAGAGCATAACGGAATAAAATAATTTTCTTCGGTGACCAACTCATATGGCTAGTTCGAATATTTTATGAGGTATGAACAAAGAAACAGTTACAATATATTCATATTAAATTAAAAGACTTTTCGTCATTTTTTTCTGATTTCCGCCTTTCCCTTAGTTGCGTAAATTCGTGGAGGTATTTACCGTCTACGCACATCATTAAATACAGTTTTTATTGCCATACGCGTTTCGCTTCATTCATTTGGGAAGCATCTTCTGTGGTGATTTTCAGAGCTGTTAACTCACGTGTGTGGTCCTGGGGATGTATTCGTTGGTTTCCATACCGCAGCTGGACGATTTCTGGCGTTCGTCTACCCACATTTGTCACGTTGCATATATCACTTGCACTCTCCATTTCGTGATTAACATATGTGCCATCGCCACGGATGATGCTTCCTAAGTAAATGAAGCGAAACGCATAGGGCAGTACACAAACCGCCTTCAATTAGTTGCACAGACGAAGTAAAAGTTTTTCTTTATAAAAGCAACGTTTAATCAACATCCACTGGAAGACGAATGATCGTATTTTAATTTTCATAAAAATATGACGAATTTTATGCTAATAAGATGACAGGCAGGTTTGAGGATGTAATAGTGGATTCAAATATACTTGCTGTGGCGTTAATATACATTCAAATAAATTTAACTGAAAAACTTTTTAAATCAATACCAATATCAATGAAAATAGAACTAGCCTTCTGGCATCTTAATTGTTCTGTCTGGCGATTAAAATTACTACACCACGAAGATGTGGCCGAGCGGTTCTAGGCGCATCAGTCTGTAACCGCGCTGCTGCTACGGTCGCAGGTTCGAATCCTGCCAGGGGCATGGATGTGTGTGATGTTCTTAGGTTTAATTAGTTCTAAGTGTAGGGGACTGATGATCTCAGATGTTAAGTCCCATAATGCTTAGAGCCATTTGAACCATTTTTTAATTTTGCAAGTGCTCTTCTGCTGGGCTGAAGGGCCAGATATACTCGTCTGGTTGGCAGTGTTGTGACAAGAATTCCCTCTTGTTGCCAGATTCACCTGAAAAACGCTGTCCCAGATGATGTGTAGGAACGTGGCTCGTTATACAGCAGTTTGCGGAGTTGAGGATGCTGAGGCAGCAGTGCCTGCCCCTGTAACATCAAACTGGCGGCCCACTTGACCGACAGACGTGGTCCTCTCTAGCTGATGCTGCGATACAATAGAGAGATAGAGTTAACGCTGCTTGCTTGCCTGTTGTTGCTTAATGTTTGAGTGTCGGTATCACTCGGCTTTGGTTACATTCGGTTCCTTGGTAGCGCTAGGTACTTACAGTGTGTGTTATACTTCTGAATAGACCGTCTTTTGGGTTACGATATCCCGCCCCTCTCCCCTCGCTCCCCTTTCCCGCTCAACCACCAGAAAACGAATCTTTAAACTATTGTGCACAACTGTCTCTCGTACCATTTGTTGCTTGAAAATGAATGTGTGTTCAGATGACGAAATATTGGCGATGGTCGAGGATGGTTCCCGGCTTTATTCCCATAAGTAAGGATTTCAGTGAAGAAGTGGTCGTCAATAGTTACTTGTGTTACATGCACGTCAAGATGATAAACCCAATGGAGCCATCAGTCCAAGGATCTTACAAGATTTGCTTGTGATTTCATGAATGATGGTGTGTGCAAAATCTGTTGGAGGTGCTGGAAACCTAAGGGTGACAAAAAAGTTATTAGAAGGGAAATGGTTTGGCAACTACAATCTCTGAACGGCAGAAAATGCTATGTTACTCGAGAGTAACGAAAGTTGTCAACATCTGTACTTATGGTAGAAGTCCACTCGCTCGTGAGATAACAGTGTGTTCAAATGATCGATGTTGAAACATTAGTGCTACCCTTTTGAGCCACCTTAGTAAAAGCAATGTCTGCCATTCAAGAAATTCACAGCAACACCAACACTGGGAATGCACCATCTGATAATGAAACGCACCAACCCAACCGCACAAGAACTCTCACGGCAACATAGCACATTTCTTGCTGGAATAGAACTGAGAAACATTCGGGAAGGCGACTCTGAGTTGAATCTGTGGTGTTATTTTCTTCGAGGTCAGTTAGTGAGTAATTTTGTTCAGGCCAACTATAATATGGGCATGGTTTAAAACAAATGAATCTTATGGTAGTAAAATATTTATGATGTTCGTAGGAACTACTTTCACCACATTTTTGCAATTGGTACATCTAATACGTATATTTTCTTCAGTTTTAAATACTTCTCCTAATACATAGATCATAGACAGTAAATTCGATTACCGTAATTCAGTTTCTCGTGCTACAAAACGAAAATAATTTAACGTAAGGCTACCAAAGTAGCACCGCTCGCTGCATTCCGGAAATTAAACAGCAGTAAAAGCAGAGTTTACAGGTATGTAAACATACAATAGAAGAAGAATGGGTAGCTCTGAGGGATGAAGTAGTGAAGGCAGCAGAGGATCAAGTAGGTAAAAAGACGAGGGCTAGTAGAAATCCTTGGGTAACAGAAGAAATATTGAGTTTAATTGATGAAAGGAGAAAATATAAAAAAGCGGTAAGTGAAGCAGGCAAAAAGGAATACAAACGTCTCAAAAATGAGATCGACAGGAAGTGCAAAATGGCTAAGCAGTGATGGCTAAAAGACAAATGTAAGGATCTAGAAGTTTATCTCACTAGGGGTTAGATAGATACTGTCTACGGGAAAATTAAAGAGACCTTTGGAGATAAGAGAACCAGTTGTATGAATATGAAGAGTTCAGATGGAAACCCAGTTCTAAGCAAAGAAGGGAAAGCAGAAAGGTGGAAGGAGTATATAGAGGGTCTATACAAGGGCAATATTCATGACGACAATATTATGGAAATGGAAGAGGATGTAGATGAAGATAAAATGGGAGATATGATACTGCGTGAAGAGTTTGACAGAGCACTGAAAGACCTGAGTCGAAACAAGGCCCCGGGAGTAGACAACGTTTCATTAGAACTACTGACGGCCTTGGGAGAGCCAGTCATGACTAAACTCTTCCATATAGTGAGCAATATGTATGAGACAGGCGAAATACCCTCAGACTTCAAGAAGAATAAAATAATTCCAATCCCAAAGAAAGCAGGTGTTGACAGATGTGAAAATTACCGAACTATCAGTTTAATAAGTCACGGCTGCAAAATACTAACACGAATTCTTTACAGACGAATGGAAAAACTGGTAGAAGCCGACCTCGGGGAAGACCAGTTTGGATTCGGTAGAAATGTTGGAACACGTGAGGCAATACTGACCTTACGACTTATCTTAGAAGAAAGATTAAGAAAAGGCAAACCTACGTTTCTAGCATTTGTAGACTCAGAGAAAGCCTTTGACAAAGTTGACTGGAATACTCTCATTCAAATTCTAAAAGTGGCAGGGGTAAAATACGGGGAGGGAAAGGCTAGTTACAATTTGTACAGAAATCAGATGGCAATTATAAGAGTCGAGGGACATGAAAGGGAAGCAGTGGTTGGGAAGGGAGTGAGACAGGGTTGTAGCTTCTCCCCGATGTTATTCAATCTGTATATTGAGCAAGCAGTAGAGGAAACAAAAGTAAAATTCGGAGTAGGTATTAAAGTCCATGGAGAAAAAATAAAATCTTTGAGGTTCGCTGATGACATTTAATTCTGTCAGAGACAGCAAAAGACTTGGAAGAGCAGTTGAACGGAATGGACAGTGTCTTGAAAGGAGGATATAAGATGAACATCAATAAAAGTAAAACTAGGATTATGGAACGAATTAAGTCGGGTGATGCTGAGGGAATTAGATTAGGAAATAAGACATTTAAAGTAGTAAAGGACTTTTCCTATTTGGGGAGCAAAATAACTGATGAAGGTCGAAGTAGAGAGGATATAAAATGTAGACTGGCAATGGCAAGGAAATCGTTTCTGAAGAAGAGAAATTTGTTAACATCGAGTATAGATTTAAGTGTCAGGAAGTCGTTTCTGAAATTATTTGTATGGAGTGTAGCCATGTATGGAAGTGAAACATGGACGAGAAATAGTTTGGACAAGAAGAGAATAGAAGCTTTCGAAATGTGGTGCTACAGAAGAATGCTGAAGATTCGATGGGTAGATCACATAACTAATGTGATGGTACTGAATAGAACTGGGGAGAAGAGAAGTTTGTTGCACAACTTGACAAGAAGAAGGGACCGGTTGGTAGGACATGTTCTCAGGCATCAAGGGATAACAAATCTAGCATTGGAGGGCAGCGTGGAGGGTAAAAATCGTAGAGGGAGACCAAGAGATGAATACACTAAGCAGATTCAGAAGAATGTAGGTTGCAGTAGGTACAGGGAGATGAAGATGCTTGCACAGGATAGATTAGCATGGAGAGCTGCATCATACCAGTCTCAGGACTGAAGACTGCAACAACAACAATAGGTATGTGAGCACAGCATCACCTACAGACTGTTGTCAGTATTTACTAGGTAATTAGTATGAACGGTAATTTTGTATGAAAGCGTTTTCTGTAGATGATTTGCTAAAGAGGCAGATTTTTGGAGGAGACAGTAGGATTTAGATCTACTCCAAATGCAAATCTAACTAGAAGCGGAAATGGGCTGAGGCCCTGTGATTTGGCGCGGACTATGTGAGTAGAAGTACGAAGACGCCCCGTCCAGGTTCCTAGACTATTTCACGTGAGTGACTGTACGAAAATGTAAAACGCTCACTCGTAGATTATGAGCGATTTTTGAGCAGCAGTTCACTTCTTGTCGTGGCAGCCCAGTAGTCAAACACACCGATTAGTAATTCGTCGGCTTGAATTGGTTTCCACTTCTACCACCTTTCTTTCATTTTTGTTTAGTCTCTGCGATGTTAAGCGATTGATTATAAAATTTAAATATCTTTAAACAGTTCAGTAAAATTAATATATTCAATTCAGTTATGATTGCCACCCTTGTATGTCCAAAGGCTATAGGCCACCAAATTGTAGCACACTGCTAAAATTTTCCTTGGACCACCACTGAGTGGATGCGTATTACCGCCTCAGCCTCCGGCACTGGCCAACTACATTGTAAAATATGCGTTGCCAATAAAAGCTGTTTAACTTCTGAGGGAGTTCTCTGACTTCGCAGTCGCCACGGATCCGTCATCATCTCCTGAGGCCACCCATACTCGGCAAAAAAAATTGTTCAAATGGCTCTAAGCACTATGGGACTCAACTGCTGAGGTCATTAGTCCCCTAGAACTTAGAACTAGTTAAACCTAACTAACCTAAGAATATCACAAACATCCAATCCCTGAGGCAGGATTCGAACCTGCGACCGTAGCGGTCTTGCGCATACTCGACATCTTGCGTTCTTCGATGACTACATAATAGTCAAGAACCTGGACTGCTAAGTTTTTACCAGGGAAAAAGCAGAATTGAAATACTGATCTCCATCTCTGTTTATAAGGTCACGAGCTCGTGTCATCTCAACGGTGTCCTCAATAACACTATACCAGTAGCTGTGTTTGCCGGCCTCGGTGGCCGAGCGATTCTAGGCGCTTCAACCGGCAACCGCGCATCTGCTACGGTCGCAGGTTCAAACCTGCCTCGGGCATGGATGTGTGTGATGTCCTTAGGTTAGTTAGGTTTAAGTAGTTCTAAGTTCTAGGGGACTGATGACCTCAGATGTTAAGTCCCAGAGTGCTCAGAGCCATTTGAACCATTTGTAAGTGTGCGCCAGAGGTGTATTGTTTTATTCTACTGTGCGACAGATACGGAAGCCATTTTCTGCAATCATAGGTTTGCTCGGCTAATGTAAATGTGTGACACGCTTCTGGTCTGTATACCGGTCCTCTATTATCCTGATCGCGGCACCGATATGTTACATGCAACAACTGCGCAAGATATCGTAGGCACCTGCCTTACGCAAACGAAGACCATCCTTTCTTTACGTACGGTAAAACGAGCCTCATTTTGCATAGTGTGCGGTAAAGGCACTTCACACAATGCTTCCCATAATGTTTCGTCAGAATACGATCTATTCTCTTTGGAAATGCCACATACGTAAGGGAAAAATAACTGTGGATTCAGAATTTTCTCCTCTTAAACAGGCAGTATTTCCAATAGGACTGGTTGTATGTGGATCGCTATGACACACAGTTTTCATGGACGATGGGAAAGGGCCATGATATATGGAGCCCTTACACGAAGCCGAACTGGTAGGAAACTAAGTATCGTCGTTTGTACGAAATTGTTGTGACATTGCGTCCGTTGTTGAAAACATTGTAAGAAAGACGAAGTGTATCATCATAAGTGGTGGAGGTACTAAATTACTTTAATGCGCTGCAAACGACTCGATCTTTGTGTTCGTAAGTCTGTCCAACGTATTGTGGCCTCATCTCACTTTGCTCATCTTCTTCGTGAACCCCTAGGAAAACGCCCACTGAAATATGTATGGAGTGAAAGGTTAAATTTTATGGCCATCTGACTTCTTCTGAAACACTTCTAGTTGCTTCTAATTGGGTCGTATAAAATGTCTTGTGTATGACTTGTTGAGCACGAAGAAGATGTCCTAATTAGAAATATCGTTGTTTCGACATACGTAGAATAACATCGGGTGCGACAGATATTTGTCATGCGTGCTTTGAAATACTGTCTGAAATTCAAGTTCTAGAGATAAAAAAGAAATAATAAAAAAATTGTTTCTTAGGGATTTTTATCATCGCCAGAAAGCCAATGGTAAATATGGGCTCTCTATTTCATTACTGACTTATGTCTTATTGGATTCCAGATCATGATTTCCTATCACAATTCGTTACATTTATCGCTATCTATCATGTCCCAAACTTAGTATCATGCTCACGGAAACGCCCTGGATGACAAAATGATCCCATAACTTAGCACCTAACGCCGAACTGACGTACAAACTACCGAATCCACTATTCTCACGACACCAGATTTCTGGTAAATTTCCACAAAGCAACTGTTTCACCACGGTTTATCTTAGTGCTCAGATGTTTTCCGATCATCTGCAGAGAGAAAAAGTATTCTCTGTTTCGTACAAGCGGCAGATGGCGATATCAATTATCTACATTTCCTAAAATATGGGATTTTTTTTGTCAGTTCATGCATACAAACTGTATAGAAAAATGGAGCTGGAGATTGGATGTCTTACGTAAGCAATAAGAGTAAAACCCATATCAATTGGATTGTAAAGCACAATCTTCACTTCAAACGCTCTGAGAGCGATTAACTACACTTCACACGAAGATATCAAATGTCACACTCCAGCACAATATAACGCTAAGCTCACAACCACATGAAGGTCCGAACACGTTCAAATTTGCCTGTAGTCTAACATATATTTTTAAAACCCTCGAAGACGGAATTCTTCAACAACGACGGGCGCTAAATTATCCTAAGGACAAACACACACACCCATGCCCGAGGGAGGACTCGAACCTCCGCCGGGACCAGCCGCACAGTCCATGACACCAGCGCCCCTAGACCGCTCGGCTAATCCCGCGCGGCTCTCGATTATCCCCCATAAATGTTCAATGGGACTCACATCGGGTGACCTGGATGGGCAGACTATTAGCTCAAATTTTCTATTCATCACACCAATCGCTAACAACTGTGTCCCGGTGACATGGCGCATTGTTGTCCATAAAAATTCCATCGTCTTTTGGGAACATGAAAGGCTGCAAATGGTCTCCAAGTTGTGGAAAATAACAAATCCAGTTAATGGTCGATTCAGCTGGACAAGAGGATGCAGTTCATTCCATGAATTGAGCCCCCACCAACTTGCACAATGCCTTCTTGACAATTTGGGTCCTTGGCTTCTTGGGATCTGATCCACACTCGAACCTGACCGTCAGGTCTTACAAACTGAAGTCACGGCTCATCTGACCAGGCCACGGCTTTCCAGTCATCTAGGGTGCAACCGATATGATGAAGAGCCCAGGAAAGGCGCTGCAGGCGATGTTGTGCTGTTAGTAAAGGCACTCGCGTCCGTCTTCTGCTGCAATGGCCCATTAACGCCAAATTTCGCCTCATTGTCCTCACGGATATGTTCGTTGTACGTCCAACATTGATTTCTTGGGTATTTCACGCAGTGTTGCTTGTCTTTTCGCCCTGACAACTCTACTTAATGTTGTTGCTCTCGGTCATTACGTAAAAGCCACTTTGTGCGTTTTGAGTGGCAATGCCTGAAATTTCATAATTTTGGTGCACTCTTAAGATTGCGGATGTCAGTATTTTGAATTCTCTAACTACTTCCGAAATGGAATGTCCCATGCGTCTAGCTTCAACTACCATTTCACGTGCGGAGTCTGTTAATTCCAGTTGTGCGGCTGTAATCACTTCGAAAACCTTTTCACGTGAACTATCTGTGTACAGCTGACTGCTCCGACAATTCACCGCCCTTTTACATCTTGTATTAGCGATGCGTCAGCCAAATGTATATGTGCATATCGCTATCCTTGTCACCTCAGTGTACAAATGGCGTACATTACATGAGCCCACAGAAAATTATATGCTTACGAGGGCAACAACAAGAGGAGCACAGATGCGAACACTGGACTGCTTAGTAGTGCTGTGGTGCACACCCTGAATAACCAGCTAACTGTATTTTATGCTAGTAATTAGCCAATGTTTCGTGCAATGTACCATAGCTCTGTTTTGAAAGAAGTTAGTGAGGCAATAGCATTAATTCACTGTCTCATTTAACGCAAACGGAACTTTTCCTGAACAAAATTTGCTGTTTTGAAAAACAAATTGCTACATGAATTATGATCAAGTTATGCGGGTAATTACTTTATACTCTTGTTTATAGGTACTTGTGAGGCCTCTTCTCTGTCTCTGTCTCTCTCTCTCTCTCTCTCTCTCTTTCTGTCACACAAAAACACATCCCCTGAAGAAACGTCGTGTGGAAAGGGCCTCCCGTCAGGCAGACCGGTAGGCTGGTGCAAGTCTCCTTAGGTGCCGCCATTTCGGCTACTTGCATATCACTGAGGATGATGTTATAATGAAGAAAACCCAGTACGCAAGCTGAGAAAATCTCCAACCCAGCAGGGAATCGAACCCGGGCCCTTAGCACGGCATTTTGCCGAGCTGACCGCTCAGCTATGGAAGCGACATCCACTGATGAGCCTGCTGTTTATGATCACCTGCTTGTTCCACATTCGGAATGCAGTATATAATCGATTCTGCGTGGCGTGTATGCAATAAGGCCTTGATAGGTATCTGGTGGTGTATAACATCAGTGTCTACGCACATTCCTTTAAATTACAAGCCGGGTTGTATGTGATCGGAGCAAGGGACCGAAGCGCCTCGGATATATTCCACATTCTATTGGATTCTGATCATGTGAATTCTGACCCTGTGAATGGGAAAATTATTCTGTTGGACGATGTGATACTCGTGCACCAAAATACCAATCTTGGAGGAATGCAGGGGGTCCGCAATAACATATACGTAATTCACAGCTGCCATGGTGCCTCCATCTACTACCTCAGGTCCCATGGAACGCCTGGTGAATGATCTCCATCGCACAATAGGTCCCACCGAACAGCGTCTTTAGCCCGATGCATATTCCGAGCAGCCATTCACCTGGTAGATCGTGTATCTGTTGCAACCAGAAACGTAATGCGTCCGTCCAGGCGGTAAGTTTCTACTAGTCATCCGTCTAATCTCGGTGATGCTATGCCCACTGCATTTGCAACTGACGATGTCATTGGAACAACATTGGAACGTTCACAGCCCGTGGTCTATAAGTTGGCATTGTTGCCGCTAGATCGCGGAGTCCCAGATCCGACCCTCAGTTAAGATGGAGATTTTCTTTGCTTGGGAACTGGGTCTTTGTACTGTCCTGATCTTTTATTCTCACCCTCTTATCAAAGACTTACAAGTCGCCGAACTGGCATCAAATAGAAGTACTTTCATTTGGCGGCCGAACGAAAGCAGGCTAGTTCTCAGAGACAACTATTTAACACGAAAACACGCTGGGGTCGTCAGCACTACAACCACATGTTCAACTACTTGCACTGCACAGTGTGTTCAGAAATGCCCGACACTGCAGCAGCATTGTACTCCGTCGTCAGATCTACCACACATCCCACCTGTCCCACTTTACAGAGTGGGTAAATCAGTGACCCCCACGTTCTGTTTCGCAGTTGGAACGCCAACAACTTGTCGACTACTTGTGCTTTTACCGTCCTTGAACAACATACCATTGACAGCAGCCAAAACAGCCGACCCTTTCCGCCGTTTCCGAGATCCCCTTACAAAAGTCGCTTATGTCGGTGATTTTTCCCCTTTTGGGGCCCATAGCGTCTATCTAATATGTTGACAAAAGCAATAACAGAAGAATGGAAAAGAAAATTTAGGACCTTTTGCATGACGATCAGTTTCGATTTAGGAAAGGTAAAGGCAGCAGAGGTGCAGAAACTTCCTGCCAGATTAAAACTTTGTGCTGGACCGAGACTCGAACTCGGGACCTTTGCCTTTCGCAAGCAAGTGATCTACCGTCTGAGCTACCGCAGCTCAACACACGACGCCTCCTAACAGCTACAATTCTGCCTATACCTCGTCTCCTACCTTCCAAACTTGACAGATACTCTTCTGGGAACCTTGCAGAACTAGCACTCCTGGAAGAACAGTTTTAATCTGCCAGGAAATTTCATATCAGCGCACACTCCGCTGCAGAGTGAAAATCTCATTCTTGAAGCATCCTCAAGGCTGTGGCTAAGCCATGTAGTGTATTTATACCTACTATAGTTAGTTTGAATTCCAGGAATAAACTTCAGCATTCGAAGCTCTACATCCACATCAAATAGGAATAATAAGAATGGAAGACCAAGAACGAAGTGATACGATTAAAAATGCTGTATGGCAGGGATGAACTTCTTCGTTCTTACTGTTCAGTCTACAAGGGCATGCTGAGAAGTATTGTCTCCAGATGTTTTATTCAGTTCTCAGTATTGGCTGAAGTATTACATTTCATCAATAATACACGGTCGACTTTCCTGCTTTTCTGATGCATATCTTGGCGCTAGACGGCTCCGAATTATAACGTGTAATATGGCGGTGTGTACCTCAAAACGTCGTTACTGTGATGCAGTGTCTAACCGCAGAAGACTTTCTCCACACAAGGAGCACCGTCTCTTTCAACATGACAATGCCAGAACACACAAGAGGACTGCAGCATCTGGAACAATCCGACGCCTTTGCTTCAGGCCCCATCCGACTTTCATCAGTTTCTAAAACTTAAAGACCAATTTCGAGGACTTCACTTTGATTGCGCTGCAGTGGTGCAACCAAAGGTGGGGTAGTGTCACCATCAACAAAGTCAAACAGTCTACAGTGACGGTATCAGGAAACTAGTCTCTTGTTGGGAGACGCGTGTTCGTCTCCATGGTGACTGTTGAAGAATAAATACACTACTCGCAACTAAAATTGCTACACCACGAACATGACGTGCTACAGACGCAAAATTTAACCCACAGGTAGAAGATGCTGCGATATGCAAATGATTAGCTTTTCAGAGCATTCATACAAGACTGTCGCCGGTGGTGAAACCTACAACGTGCTGACATGAAGAAAGTTTCCAACCGATTTCTCATACACAAACAGCAGTTGACCGGCGTTGTCTGGTGAAACGTTGTTGTGATGCCTCGTGTAAGGAGGAAAAAGGCGTACCATCACGTTTCCGACTTTGATAAAGGTCGGATTGCAGCCCATCGCGATTGCGGTTTATCGTTGTAGGACATCCAATGGCTGTTAGCAGAATATGGAATCGGTGGGTTCAGGAGAGTAATACGGAACGCCGTGCTGGATCCCAACGGCCTCGTGTCACTAGCAGTCGAGATGACAGGCATCTTATCAGCATGGCTGTAACGGATCGTGCAGCCACGTCTCGATCCCTGAGTCAACAGATGGGGACGTTTGCAAGACAACAACCATCTGCACGAACAGTTCGATGACGTTTCCAGCAGCATGGACTATCAGCTCAGATACCATAGATGCGGCTACCCTAGACGCTGCATCACGGACAGGAGTGCCTGCGATGGTGTACTCAACGACGAACCTCGGTGCACGAATGGCAAAAGGTTATTTTTCGGATGAATCCAGGTTCTGTTTACAGCATCATGATGGTCGCATCCGTGTTTGGCGACATCGCGGTGAACGCACATTGGAAGCGTGTATTCGTCATCGCCATACTGGCGTATCACCCGGCGTGATGGTATGGGGTGCCATTGGTGACACGTCTCGGTCACCTCTTTTTCGCATTGACGGGACTTTGAACAGTGGACGTTACATTTCAGGTATGTTACACCCGTGGCTCTACCCTTCATTCGATCCCTGCGAAACCCTACATTTCAGCAGGATAATGCACGACTGCATGTTACAGGTCCTGTACGGGCCTTTCTGGATACAGAAAATAATCGTCTGCTGCCCAGGCCAGTACATTCTCCAAATCTCTCACCAACTGAAAACGTCTGGTCAATGGTGGCCGAGCAACTGGCTCGTCACAATACGCCAGTCATTATTCCTGATGAACTGCGGTATCGTGTTGAAGCTGCATGGGCAGCTTTATCTGTACACGCCATCCAAATTCTGTTTGACTCATTGCCCAGGCGTATCAAGGCCGGTGTTACGGCAAGAGGTGGTTGTTCTGGATGCTGATTTCTCAGGATCTATGTACCCAAATTGCGTGAAAATGTAATCACATGTCAGTTCTAGTATAATATATTTGTCCAATGAATACCCGTTTATCATCTGAATTTCTTCTTGGTGTAGCAATTTTTATGGCCAGTAGAGTATGTAGACGTGAACAATAAAGATGAAGAATAGTAATAAAGTTTGTTTTATTTTAAAAATTTAAGAGTTTCTAAATAAATAATTCGAAGCTGTTCCGTTTCAGCTTGCCCTCGTATATCTTGAACAGGCAAAGGTGAAAATAAACAAAGGCTTCTACAGGGTATTAAAATTCGGGATCAAAGTATATCAATGATAACATTCGCTGGTGAGAATTATTACCCACAGGAAAGTGAAGAAAAATTACAGATCTCTTGAATGGAATGAACAGTGTACTGAGTATAAAATACGATTTAAGAGTGAACCGAAGAAACATGAAAGTAATGATGAGCAGCAGAGTTGAGTTCAGCGATGAAAGGAAGAAATTGTGCCACCGTATAAGAAAAATAATACACGACGGATGAAGCAAGCACAAAATATAAAGCGGGTTATGACAGGCAAAGAGGGCATTCTTGACCAAAAATACCTGCTAGTATCAAACTTCAGGTTCTGTCTGAGGGAAGAAACGTCTGATAATTGATGTTTGGAGCACATTACAGAGTGGAAGCGAATAGTGGACTGTGGAAGTCAGTCCCGATAGCTGAATGGTCAGTGTGACGGAGTACCGTCCTATGGGACCGGATTCGATTCTCGGCTGAGTCAGAGATTTTCTCCTCTCAGGGACTGGGTGTTGCGTTGTCTTCATCATCATTTCATCTCCATCCGACGCACAGGTCGCCCAATGTGGCGTCGAATGTAATAAGACCTGCACCAAGGCGGCTGGGCCTGCCCGCTAAGGGCCTCTCGACCACTGACGCCAAACGCTCATTTCCATTTTTTTCCATGCACTGTGGAAAAACCGGAAAAGAAGCGAATCATTGTGTTTCAGATGCAGTGCTATAGAGAATGTTTGAAAATGTGTGTACTCGTTAAGATACGGAATGAGGAGGTTCTCCGCGGTATTGGCAAATAAATGAACATAGACAAAACACTGAAAAAAAGGACAGGATGATACGACGAGTGTTAACACATAAGAGAATAATTTCCATGCTACTAGAGGAAGGTGTAGAGGGTAAAATCTGTAGGGAAAGACAGAGATTGCATCACGTCCGAGAAAAAATTGAGTACTTCGGTGCAGGAGCTATGCTGATGTGAACAGGTAGACACAGGAGAGAAATTCGTGACGAACTGCATCGACCCTGTCAGAAGACCGATCCTTGAATCGGAAAACAGAATCTTCGATAGAATGTCTCCTCATTTCTTCTGCTCCATGTATATATTTGCCTTTTATTTTAATTTTTATAACTTCCACAGTAAAACTCTTTCTCGACGTCTGGAAGAAAATCCGTAGAGATTCTGATTACGTGTAAAACACATTAGCGGCAAGACGCAATAAATCTTCAATGCACAGTAGCAATGGGAATGTTACGGAGGTAGCAAACACAATTTTCGGAAATTCGTTCACCAAAGAAGACAAAGCAAATATTCCAGAATTCGAATCAAGAACAGCTGCCAACATGAGTAACTTAGAAGCAGATATGCTCGGTGTAGCTAAACAGCTTAAATCACTTAATAAAAGGCAATGTCACGGCTCCAGCCTATATACCAGCTAGGTTCCTTTCAGGGTATCCTGATAAAATAGCTCGGTACTTAGCAATCATATACAGATGCTCGCTCGACGAGAGATCCTTATCTAAACATTGGAAAGTTTCACGGGTCACAAAAATACACAGAAAAGGAAATAGGAGTAATCCGCTACCTATACACCCAAATCACTAACGTAAATCTGACGTAGAATTTTGGAGCGTATACTGCGTCCGAAGATTATGAACGGCCTCTATAAAACGATGTATTGATAAATAGCCAACACGGATTCAGAAAATATTGGTCTTGTGAAACACAACTACCTCTCTTTACTCACGAAGGAATGAGTGCTATCGACAGGGGATGTTAAATTAATTCCATATTGAATTTTCTCATTTTGAGAAGACAGAAGAAGTGATCTGTTTTCTTTGCTGAAACAATCTGAAGCCAAGATCGCCTTTTTCTGCTGTGAAACGTTATCATTTTAAGTTTCACCCCATGCCAAGTTGTCATGCGGCTGAAAAACAACGCTTTTAAAAGATCTGTCGTAACTAAAATATTTAAGTTCATATTTTTAAATAGTTCAATTTAGACAAACCTTTTATGATGTGATGTTTTTAATGTACATGACAACTTCAATGAGATTTTCACTCTGCAGCGCAGTGTGCGCTGATATGAAACTTCCAGGCAGATTAAAACTGTGTCCCGGACCGTGAATCGAACTCGAGACCTTTGATTTCGCGGGCAAGTGCTCTACCAACTGAGCTACCCAAGCACAGCTCACGCCCCGTCCTCACAACTTTACTTCTGCCAGTATCTCGTCTCCTGCCTTCCAAACTTTACAGAAGCTCTCCTACGAACCCTGCAGAACTAGCACTCCTGAATGAAAGGATATTGCGGAGACATGGCTTAGCCACAGCCTGGGGGATGTTTCCAGAATGAGATTTTCACTCTGCAGCGGAGTGTGCGTTGATATAAAACTTCCTGGCAGATTGAAACTTTGTGCCAGACCGTGACTCGAACTCGGGAACTTTGCCCTTCGCGGGCAATTGCTCTATCAACTGAGCTACCCAAGCACGACTCACGCCCCGTCCTCACAGCTTTACTTGTGCCAGTACCTCGTCTCCTGCCTTCCAAACTTTACAGAACCTCTCCTGCGAACCCTGCAGAACTAGCACTCCTGAAAGAAAGGATATTGCGGAGACATGGCTTAGCCACAGCCTGGGGGATGTTTCCAGAATGAGATTTTCACTCTGCAGCAGAGTGTGCGCTGATATTGTAACCTCCCCACAAAAATAATAAGATATGAATTAAAAAAAGTGTAACCTCCCCACAAAAATATTTTAATGAATTTTAAATATTAATAATTGAATGTAACCTCTGAACTAAATTGGTTCCCATTTATTATCTTCGTGCAGAAATGCATTCACGTTTAATGTACCCACAAAATTCTTTTTTGATTTAATGTTAAGTTCGAAACAGAAAATTTCCTAAACCAAAAAATAATAGAAAATTCAGTAACCTGGTAAATTTTATGACGACAGCAGCGCTACGCCACGGCCCTGTACTCTAAATAAAAAAGCAAAAGTTCTTACCTCAATAAAAACTGCGAATATATCAGCTCTTACCTAAAAAAAATTTCGGCACAGCTTCGTGCAATGCTGGCCTATATTTTTGTGATTCTTGAAGGGAATGATCATGCATTCGACATATTCTTTAAATTGAAATGAATGCTTTTCCTTAAAAAAAATTACTTTATATTATAAAAGTTATTATTGGGGCATTTTTTTTAAAGAAATTGGATGACTGTTAACATACATTACTAGATATGCGCAAGGCTGCTTCTTTACCTTCTACAATATTTCTCATCCTCCAGAGTCGCGACCAGAGCAGACTTCCGACACGCGCAGACACGCGCAGACTACCGCCGACTACTGAAGACTACTCAAGACTACTGTCGACTCACGCAGAGTACTGCATACTAGCAGAGACTAATGCCGACTAGCGACAAGCAACAACTAACTGCTCTCTGGTCAGAGACTCTCCTAAGTCTTGCCTGTTGCAGGCAGCGCATATAGCGCATACCTCTTACATAACCCTCCACTGGGGGGCAAAAATTTGGCAGTGATGGTGAGTCAATTGGACTTGCCATGAGCAACAAATTTTTGTTAATTAACTAAGTTTACAATCACAGAATATATACATATATGTAAGTGCAGAACATGAAATAAAATATAGTGCACATGCACTGAGTACAGAGCATATCAAGCAATGACAAAATATATAAGCAATGAGTATAAAACATATTAACAAGTGACAAAAGTGCACACGCACTGTAGTTCAGAATATATCAGCAAATCACAAAATGTATACGCAATGAATACAAATCATATTAACAAATGACGTAAAGTGCACACGCACTGTAGTTCAGAATATATCAGCAAATCACAAAATGTATAGGCAATGAGTATAAATCATATTAACAAATGACATAAAGTGCACACGCACTGTAGTTCAGAACATATCAGCAAATCACAAAATGTATGTGCGATGAATACAAATCATATTAACAAATGACATAAAGTGCACACGCACTGTAGTTTTTTTTACTATTTTACAAAAACTAGGATAGGAAAGGGAAGGATTGCATCATGGTTGTAGCACATTAGGTTTCACGCAGCTGCACTGAAAGTCCATATCTTTCTACAGAAGCACAACACCAAGTGAGACAATGTGATGTTCTTTTCCCTGAAGTATTAATCAGTGTAGTCAAGACACTGAAATGTCGTATTAATATTCCATGTTATCATTTTGGTAGTACATTAGGTACACCAAACAGTGGGACCATAATAACATCTCCATCGCTCAAGGTGGTGAACAGCATGTCGTGTCAACACCGCGTTCTTGTAAGGTACACCAACGTAGAATTAGTGCAAAAACCAAATATAGTGCTCCATGAGCATGAGGATAGACAGAACAAACGGATATTGCAGTAATTTCTGGTAATTAGATCAGAAGGTGAAGGACATTAAGTCACATGCTAGTCTTCATTGAGAATTACACTAATCTAACAACTGATTTGAGGAATTCGTGGCACTCATCGCCCAGTTAGTGAACATTTCTGTACCATGTATGAAGTATTACAGAATAATGTTCATAAGTAATCTGTTTACAGAGAACATTGGCACTCATTGACCAGTTACAAACCATCAGAAGTCATCAATCAAAACAGGAGCTAATGAGTGTAGCATCAAGCTACTGGTATTCATGTATACAGCATGAAAGTGACATAATACAAATTTAAAGTATAAGAAAGAGTGGCATTCATTGGTGAGCAAGTATTGAATATTAAAAAACATTTCTCATCATTCAAGTGACATACGACATATTTAAAAATAATTATTGGCACTCATTGGCCAGTTACAAATCATCAGAAATCATCAGTCAAAAGAGGAGCTAATGAGTGTAGCATCGTTGTTGTTGTTGTGGTCTTCAGTCCTGAGACTGGTTTGATGCAGCTCTCCATGCTACTCTATCCTGTGCAAGCTTCTTCATCTCCCAGTACCTACTGAAACCTACATCCTTCTGAATCTGCTTAGTGTATTCATCTCTTGGTCTCCCCCTATGATTTTTACCCTCCACGCTGCCCTCCAATGCTAAATTGGTGATCCCTTGTTGCCTCAGAACATGTCCTACCAACCGATCCCTTCTTCTGGTCAAGTTGTGCCACAAACTTCTCTTCTCCCCAATCCTATTCAATACTTCATCATTAGTTATGTGATCTACCCATCGAATCTTCAGCATTCTTCTGTAGCACCACATTTCAAAAGCTTCTATTCTCTTCTTGTCCAAACTATTTACCGTCCATGTTTCACTTCCATACATGGCTACACTCCATACAAATACTTTCAGAAATAACTTCCTGACACTTAAATCTATACTCGATGTTAACAAATTTCTCTTCTTCAGAAACGCTTTCCTTGCCATTGCCAGTCTACATTTTATATCCTCTCTACTTCGTCCATCATCAGTTATTTTGCTCCCCAAATAGCAAAACTCCTTTACTACTTTAAGTGTCTCATTTCCTAATCTAATCCCCTCAGCATCACCCGACTTAACTCGACTACATTCCATTATCCTCGTTTTGCTTTTGTTGATGTTCATCTTATATCCTCCCTTCAAGATACCAACCATTCCGTTCAACTGCTATTCCAAGTCCTTTGCTGTCTCTGACAGAATTACAATGTCATCGGCGAACCTCAAAGTTTTTACTTCTTCTCCATGGATTTTAATACCTACTCCAAATTTTTCTTTTGTTTCCTCTACTGCTTGCTCAATATACAGATTGAATAACATCGGGGAGAGGCTACAACCCTGTCTTACTCCCTTCCCAACCACTGCTTCCCTTTCATGTCCCTCAACTCTTATAACTGCCATCTGGTTTCTGTACAAGTTGTAAATAGCCTTTCGCTCCCTGTATTTTACGCCTGCCACCTTTAGAATTTGAAAGAGAGTATTCCAGTCAACATTGTCAAAAGCTTTCTCTAAGTCTACAAATGCTAGAAACGTAGGTTTGCCTTTCCTTAATCTTTCTTCTAAGATAAGTCGTAAGGTCAGTATTGCCTCAAGTGTTCCAGTATTTCTACGGAATCCAAACTGATCTTCCCCGAGGTCGGCTTCTACTAGTTTTTCCATTCGTCTGTAAAGAATTCGTGTTAGTAATTTGCAGCTGTGGCTTATTAAACTGATGGTTCGGTAATTTTCACATCTTGCATGGGGGCTTAATTAAATATGATTGAAAATACTTTTTAGTTTTCTTGTAGCTGTAAGTCCGATTACGCTATGTCTCGTAAACGGCTGGCCCTGACTAGTATTATTACGCTATCTGACTGCAAAGAACAACAACAAAGAATGAAATGAAAATTTTCATAAACACAGTTAATTAATTAAGTCCCCAGCAACTACACTCCTGGAAATTGAAATAAGAACACCGTTAATTCATTGTCCCAGGAAGGGGAAACTTTATTGACACATTCCTGGGGTCAGATACATCACATGATCACACTGACAGACCCACATGCACATAGACACAGGCAACAGAGCATGCACAATGTCGGCACTAGTACAGTGTATATCCACCTTTCGCAGCAATACAGGCTGCTATTCTCCCATGGAGACGATCGTAGAGATGCTGGATGTAGTCCTGTGGAACGGCTTGCCATGCCATTTCCACCTGGCGCCTCAGTTGGACCAGCGTTCGTGCTGAACGTGCAGACCGCGTGAGACGACGCTTCATCCAGTCCCAAACCAGCTCAATGGGGGACAGATCCGGAGATCTTGCTGGCCAGAGTAGTTGACTTACACCTTCTAGAGCACGTTGGGTGGCACGGGATACATGCGTACGTGCATTGTCCTGTTGGAACAGCAAGTTCCCTTGCCGGTCTAGGAATGGTAGAACGATGGGTTCGATGACGGTTTGGATGTACCGTGCACTATTCAGTGTCCCCTCGACGATCACCAGTGGTGTACGGCCAGTGTAGGAGATCGCTCCCCGCACCATGATGCCAGGTGTTGGCCCTGTGTGCCTCGGTCGTATGCAGTCCTGATTGTGGCGCTCACCTGCACGGCGCCAAACACGCATACGACCATCATTGGCACCAAGGCAGAAGCGACTCTCATCGCTGAAGACGACACGTCTCCATTCGTCCCTCCATTCACGCCTGTCGCGACACCACTGGAGGCGGGCTGCACGATGTTGGGGCGTGAGCGGAAGACGGCCTAACGGTGTGCGGGACCGTAGCCCAGCTTCATGGAGACGGTTGCGAATGGTCCTCGCCGATACTCCAGGAGCAACAGTGTCCCTAATTTGCTGGGAAGTGGCGGTGCGGTCCCCTACGGCACTGCGTAGGATCCTACGGTCTTGGCGTGCATCCGTGCGTCGCTGCGGTCCGGTCCCAGGTCGACGGGCATGTGCACCTTCCGCCGACCACTGGCGACAACATCTATGTACTGTGGAGACCTCACGCACCACGTGTTGAGCAATTCGGCGGTACGTCCACCCGGCCTCCCGCATGCCCACTATACGCCCTCGCTCAAAGTCCGTCAACTGCACATACGGTTCACGTCCACGCTGTCGCGGCATGCTACCAGTGTTAAAGACTGCGATGGAGCTCCATATGCCACGGCAAACTGGCTGACACTGACGGCGGCGGTGCACAAATGCTGCGCAGCTAGCGCCATTCGACGGCCAACACCGCGGTTCCTGGTGTGTCCGCTGTGCCGTGCGTGTGATCATTGCTTGTACAGCCCTCTCGCAGTGTCCGGAGCAAGTATGGTGGGTCTGACACACCGGTGTCAATGTGTTCTTTTTTCCATTTCCAGGAGTGTATAAAACCTACAAAACCCAAGCATAAATGTAACTGTTCTGTGTGTGGGAGTGTGACTCAACGTACATATCTGGCACGGTTCTTCTTCAACAAGACAAGAAATTTTAAATACCATTTATACAGAAGTAACTAAAGGAAATAAAAATACCATAATTACTCAAGAAAACCAGAATTACACTCTAATACAAGAACACAAGCCAGATGCTTTGTTGACTGAACCTGTCATGACGCATTATTTAAAACATGGAAATAATGAAAAAACACGCAATATTTTACCTTCATATATATTGACGAAAAGCACTCTGATCGTTTCGATATCTTCATTAGAATAACATCTGCTATCTCTCCCATCAAATAACTGGATAAAACATGGAACAAGCACTCCTTACTACAACATCTCGACAAGCCTTGCCCACTCGCACATCTCAACATGAACTGTCTTCTACGAGCTCTGCCCACGCACTGACTTCTACGAGTTCTTAACAGGCACTGACTACTACGAGCTCTCGACAAGCACTGTGGAGGCGGCTTAATAATACTCTTTGGCGCAATCTCTGGCGCAGTGTAGCCACCTTTCATATGCCCCTCCTCCACAGGCCAGAATTTGATGGTATTTTTGCCAGCATTGGTGGTGAAAATAGCACCAAATTCGTCCACAAAAAGACAGACAAAAATAAAAGATAATATTAATACCTAAATATCACATAATTAGTTAAAATTTTGGCTTTGCACTGACCTTTCAATAACATAATATATAAAATACAGTAGGCAATACAAATTCTTTTCCTACATGTGGCTTTACATAATAGTGTAGCCACCTTTCATATGCCCCTCCTCCACAGGCTAGAATTTGATGGTATTTTTGCCAGCATTGGTGGTGAAAATACCACCAAATTCGTCCACAAAAAGACAGACAAAAATAAAAGATAATATTAATACCTAAATATCACATAATTAGTTAAAATTTTTGCTTCGCACTGACCTTTCAATAACCTAATATATGAAATACAGTAGGCAATACAAATTCTTTTCCTACATGTGGCTTTACATAATAGTGTAGCCACCTTTCATATGCCCCTCCTCCACAGGCTAGAATTTGATGGTATTTTTGCCAGCATTGGTGGTGAAAATACCACCAAATTCGTCCACAAAAAGACAGACAAAAATAAAAGATAATATTAATACCAAAATATCACATAATTAGTTAAAATTTTGGCTTTGCACTGACCTTTCAATAACCTAATATATAAAATACAGTAGGCAATACAAATTCTTTTCCTACATGTGGCTTTACAAATGTTCACATAAAATGCTTTCAATGATTAGTTTATATAAAAAAAAAGACACCAACAGGTGACATCTTTTCAGTAGAAGCAGTCCATCAGTGGCACCCAGTATAGTTTAGCAGGTACACCCAGCAACAAGTCACATTAGTTCAGTAGAAGCAATCCATCAGAGGCACCCAGCAATGTTGAGTAGGTGCGGACAGCAACAAGTGACTTCATTTCAGTAGAAACAGTTCATCAGTAGCACCCAGCAATGTTGAGCAGGTGCAGACAGCAACAAGTGACTTCATTTCAGCAGACACAGTCCATCAGTTGCACCCAGCAATGTTGAGAGCAGGTGCCGACACCAACAAGTGACATCATTTCAGTAGAAGCAGTACATCAGTTGCACCCAGCAATGTTGAGTAGGTGCAGACACCAAGAAGTGACATCATTTCAGTAGAAGCAGTCCATCAGTTGCACCCAGCAATGTTGAGCAGGTGCAGACAGCAACAAGTGACTTCATTTCAGTAGAAACAGTTCATCAGTTGCACCCAGCAATGTTGAGCAGGTGCAGACACCAAGATGTGACATGATTTCAGTAGAAGCAGTCCATCAGTTGCACCCAGCAATGTTGAGCAGGTGCAGACAGCAACAAGTGACTTCCTTTCAGTAGAAACAGTTCATCAGTTGCACCCAGCAATGTTGAGCAGGTGCAGACAGCAAGAAGTGACTTCATTTCAGTAGAAACCGTTCATCAGTTGCATCCAGCAATGTTGAGCAGGTGCAGACACCAACAAGTGACATCATTTCAGTAGAAGTAGTCCATCAGTTGCACCCAGCAATGTTGAGCAGGTGCAGACACCAACAAGTGACATCATTTCAGTAGAAGCAGTTCCATTAGTGGCACCTAGCAATGTTCAAGAGGTACACACAGCAACAAGTCACATTAGTTCAGTAGAAGCAATCCATCAGGGGCACCCAGCAATGTTGAGTAGGTGCAGACAGCAACAAGTGACTTCATTTCAGTAGAAACATTTCATCAGTTGCACCCAGCAATGTTGAGCAGGTGCAGACACCAACAAGTGACTTCATTTCAGTAGAAGCAGTTCCATTAGTGGCACCCAGCAATGTTGAGTAGGTGCAGACAGCAACAAGTGACTTCATTTCAGTAGAAGCAGTTCCATTAGTGGCACCCAGTAATGTTGAGTAGGTGCAGACACCAACAAGTGACATCATTTCCATACAAGTAGTCCATCAGTTGCACCTAGCAATATTGAGAGCAGGTGCAGACACCAACAAGTGACATCATTTCAGTAGAAGTAGTTCCATTAGTGGCACCCAGCAATACTGAGCAGGTGCAGGCACCAACAAGTGACATCATTTCAGCAGAAACAGTCCATCAGTTGCATCCAGCAATGTTGAGAGCAGATGCAGACAGCAACAAGTGACTTCATTTCAGTAGAAGTAGCCCATCAGTAGCAACCAGCAATGTTGAGCAGGTGCAGACACCAAGAAGTGACTTCATTTCCATACAAGTAGTCCATCAGTTGCACCTAGCAATGATGAGCAGGTCCAGAGAGCAGTCCATGATATTCACTATCACTGATCACACTGTTCATCGGAGTATATAAGCACAAATTAAACATGTCCTAGTGGCACCAATCATGTAGAAAAATTACAAGTAACAGTCCATAATCTTCACTATCACTGGTCACACAGTTCAAGCATGAACAATAGTTTGAATACACATACTAATCACACTGTTCATCAGCAAAAATTAAACGTGTCCTAGTGTCACACATTTTGTTGAAAAGTGCAGGTAACAGTTCATAATATTTACCATCACTAATCAGACAGTTCAGGCATGAACAATAGTTTGAATACACATACAAATGCTTTTACACTAAACATATAAATTCTAATAAACACACAAATGATTTCAGATAATTGTCATATTAACTATTACAAATACTCAAATATCAGTAAACCTATAATATTTATGGGTGTCAGTGCAAGCCACTACAAACAAATAAAATAATATTTACGAGATAGGTGGGTAGGATTAGGAAAGGAAAACACACAAAACACACTCATTCATCTTTCATCCACATTAAGTACTACTGTGTAATTGAATAGTGTTAACTGTGTAAATGCAATTCTGTCAAAATCTGATGTGCATCATGTGTATCAAGTAGTAATGGCAGCAATGTATCACAGTCAATAATAGTTATGTCAACGTCATAGTCATCATGTCAAGACCAATGTTTGCCAAGCCAGATCAAATGTACTGTTGTTGAACAACTGTCAGTGAGCCAAGATATGCAAATACTTCCTCTCTTCAAAAAAAGTATATACTGCTTAGTGATTTAACAAAGTGTGTGTATAGACTATCTTCCTTCTACTTTAGTGTTCTAGTCTGCTATCTTCATCCTCCTTGTTTCATAAGACCAACAAAAAAAATTTGCATCTCACTTACTTTACCTCTTATCCACCAAAACTCCAATAATCATCAACTTCACACAATCTCAATCTTATCTCAATAAAACCTCTTCAATACGTCGATACATATAAACCTTATTGCCAATGTATGCTCCTCACTTACTTTACCTCTGATCCACCAAAACTCCAATAATCATCAACTTCACACAATCTCAATAATACCTCAATAATACCTCTTCAATGCGTCGATACATATAAACCTTATTACCAATATCATTTCACTTCCATAACAACTCTTTCCTCTAGTCAGTCTCCTCGAACAAGTACAGATAAAATCCTAATGCAAACTTCAGTTCATCATCCCATACAATCTGAAGACACATTGCCAACACACAACCTCTGTGTAATCCATCTGACCCAAATCTTCTGCTCATTATGAATTATAAACAAAGAAATGCATACATGACCTCTAACAGACTTAGTTCGAATAATTCTCAGTAATTAAGTACGATTACAGAGTGTGAATAATCATAATATTTCACAGTGTGTACACCACTTCAAGAATTATGGCAGAAGCAAACATGTGGAGTATTTCTTGTGTCTAGTGTCACTTCCTATTTCAACTGCTCACGAAAAATGCAGTGTAATAACTGTTAATGGTCTAAACCTAGTAATGGTATGTCATGTCGTTAGCTTCCTTCCTATTAGCATACATTTATACAGCTTCCATAAAACCTCCAGCTCATGTGACTTCAACGAAATTCTTTGTACCAATGTCGTTCGTCGAATTATAGCAGTTCATTTTCTTATCTTGAAAATATAAGGCACTTAGCGTAAGCAAAACAAGCAATAGCGAGTAAATATACCAGTAGAGAACAGAATGTCAAAAAGTGGATACAGCACAATCCTTACAACGAGGCTCTGCCAAGCGAACAATCTATAACCTATACCATAGTGTAATCTAAACTCTATGTTCGTACACTGTACATCAGCATTGCTATATACCAAATTAAAGAGTAGTTGTGACGACAAAACAGAAACGTGTAAATATGTAATCCACACGCATAGCAGCAAACATATGTTATCTAACATAATAAACAGGTCATTAGCATCATATCAGCATAAGCAAATAAATGTTCATATGTCATCTTAATAAGTAAACATGAAGGCGCAAGCAGATAAATCACAAAGTATAACTTACATACATAACCACATCAGTACAATTAATCAGGTTACAATTAGAATTTAAATAAATAAGCACAGCAGGCACATAATTAAAAAAAATATGACATCAGTGAAAAAACAGTGCAGCCAAGCGATGCATAATATACACAAGTTACAACCCAGTTCATTAATAATCATTGTCAAAATCAGTTAACGTACGCAAGCACGTCGCTTCACAAGTAATTTCATAGAACATGAAATTAGCACAAAGTATGAATCACGTAATCGCGAGCAGCAAATTACGTCTAAAGTACGTACCTAAGTGGAAATATGTTACCTGAAAAATAAACTCAATTAATACTTACCTTTTTAGTTTATTAGTTTCTTCTTCGAAATTACATTCTTCCTGAAAATTTCTCGATAGCAAGTCCTCTTAACGTCGGAGACACACAGAATTTACCTGAAGTTCTTAAATATTTTATAGAACCGTATCCTGAAAAATACTGAATGGTAATAACATAATTCATCAAGTCACTATAGCTTTGTACTGAATTTATTCGGAGAAATTAACTGTGTATTTGTTTACGGCTGTCAGTGCATTCGCACTGAGCGCTCGATCAGCTGTAGGCGCTTGACGTAGGAAGCAATTGTTCGCGGTCAACGACTGCCTTGTGCGGCGCGCAGACTTGACTGTTGCTTTGAGTATATGCCGCCGCCAAAACACAGCGCGGTATCCTTGTACTCTCCGCATGTTTACATCTAGCTGTTGGTTTTTCACAAGTACGTCATTCCACAAAAATTTTTCAAAAGTATATCATTCCACAAAAATTTTTACGTTTGATATATGATGTATTACTTTAGAGCGTCGAGATTTAAGAGTTTCTACTTCGACAGTGTTATCATGAATAATTTTGCGAATTCTATATGGACCGTTATAAAGGAGAAAAAATTTGCGACACAAGCCCTTTCCTTTGTGAGACAAACGATGAGACTTAATTAACACCTTCTGTCCAACTGACAAGATTTTTAAACGACCAGGATGTTTAGCTGATTTCTCTCTTCTAGCAGCCGCAGATGCAATATTTTGCAGAGCCAGGTTGACAACTTCAGAATGCCGCAGTTTCCGTGAAGGCGGAAAAGGAACGATTTCAGACATGCGATTTGTCGGTGCTTTATTTTTTAATACCAGTATAGGCGGTAAAGAAGTTGAATCATTAGAGAGTTCATTCAGAATGTTTTGAAAAATATGAAGATACTGATCCCACGTTCTGTGATTCTGATGACAATAAAGTCGACACAATTTATTGATTTCCTTCATCCATCTCTCTGAAGCGTTAGATTGAGGGTGAAAAAGTGAAATGAAAATTGGTTTAATTTTACGACGCTGTAGAGTACGAAGCCAAATTTTAGAACGAAGCTGTGATCCATTATCTGATATAACCTTATCAACATGACCAACTTCTTTCAGAAAATGTTTGATGAAAGCGTTACATACTGAACGAGCTGTTGCTTTGCGTAACGGTGTAAAACACACATATTTTGACGTCAACTCCACTGCTACGAAAATGTACGCAAAACAATTAGTAGATCGAACCACTGGACCGAACAAATCGACTGCAGCCATCTCCTTTAATTTCGCTGGAATTGTGGTGTCACCGCCAGACACCACACTTGCTAGGTGGTAGCTTAAATCGGCCGCGGTCCATTTAGTACATGTCGGACCCGCGTGTCGCCACTGTGTGATCGCAGACCTAGCGCCACCACAAGGCAGGTCTCGAGAGTCGATATAGCACTCGCCCCAGTTGTACGAGGAGATTGCTAGCGACCATACGGACGAAGCCTTCCTCTCATTTGCCGAGAGCCAGTTAGAATAGCCTTCTGCTAAGTCCATGGCTACGACCTAGCAAGGCGCCATTAGCCTTACCTACTTTGAGAGTTATAGTATAAATGTCTCAAGAAGAATGCTGTAGTCATCAAATAATAAAGTTAAGTATAAAGCAGCTACATACTTTTCTTGCTACCATTCAATAGTTATCCTGTTCCAGAATTGACGCCCGTCGGCGTGAGTGTGTACGCGTGCCTTTCTATCGGCTACCCGTCACTGTGGACTGGCTGCCTTGTCAGTCCACTTCATTGGCGACGAGTCTACAAAGGATCTTGTGTTTTGCTTTGCCCTAATTTATTTGTGTCATGGCTTCGCCAGATGTACTGTCCGAATTTTATCGCTTGCAGAATCAGCAGACGCAGGCGTTATTGGATGCCCTTGGACAGCTCGTCCAGGGTCAACGTGCGCTGCACACCGATGCGGCCGCCGCCGCTTCACCGCTACCGCAGCCACAACCTGCCGTTGCACCGCCTTTTAGGCACTACGACCCGAACCAAGAGACCTGGCAAGAGTGGTCCCGCCAGTTTGCCTTCCACCTCGCTGCCTACAGAATTCAAGGTAATGAGCGGCAGCCGTTTTTGCTTTCTTGTGTCGGTGTGTCCACCTACCGTGTGATAGTGAAATTGTTTCCCCGACGAGACGTAGCAACTCTGTCCTACGAGGAAATTTTGTCTGCATTAGATGTCTATTTCAAAGAAACAGTTAATGTGGTTGCAAAACGGTATACGTTTTTTCGTACAAAACGTACGGCCGGTCAAACTAATAGCGACTGTGCCTTTGAATGTGACTGTGGTCTTTCTTATTCAGATACAATGGTGCGTGATGCAATTGCATAGAACGTTTCTGATGTTCGCATACGGGAGCAAATTTTGAAACTAGTTAATCCCTCCCTTCAACAAGTGATAGACATATTGGATAGACAGGACACACTTGACTGTGCTCAGGAATCTTTTGAAACTTCGCCAGCTGTGTGTACCATTAACCGGCCCGCCGGGCGCTCTCGAGCTGCGCGGCCTGGTCAACTGCCCTCGCATACGTCCGCACAGCTGCCGCCGCGCGCTAAGCCAGGTGTGCCGCGCCAGCACACAAATGCAGTGAAATCATGCCCGCGGTGTGGTACTAGACATTCGCGTGAACATTGCCCATCACGCCAAGCTATTTGCTTTTTCTGCAATAAGAAAGGACATGTTCAAAGTGTTTGCCAGAAAAAGCTCCGTTCAGACAATCACAACCATTCCAGGCCCTTTGCTTCGCGCCAGAATCGAACCAAGGACACTCAGGCTCGTGGACCTTCGCCCATGGACATTCATGTCGTTAATTCCACTTCGTCCAGTGACACTTTCTCTAACAGTGCCTGTGTTCGTCCCACAAAAACTGTGCGTCGACGTCGCCGGAAATCACGTCAATTAGCAAGTGATTCTGTACATGTGTCTGTTCCAATTGCACAAAACAGTCGCTCTTGTCGTCAGCAGGACAATAAACTTTTTGTGGACTTAGACTTTGAAGGCAAAGTGATACCATTCCAGCTCGATACCAGAGCTGCAGTTTCATTGCTCAATCACGACACGTACAAACAACTGGGCGCCCCTCCGTTGCGTGCCGCAAATGTTAAGTTACATAGTTATTCAGGACAGACAATACCTGTGTTAGGACAGTGCAGCCTTCTTGCCACATACAAGGGACAGACAAAACTGGTGTCATTTTACGTTCTTCGTTCTTCTACGGCAGTGAACTTGTTTGGCTTAGAATTATTTCAGTTGTTTAACATGTCTATTGTAAATCAGGTCCTCTCAGTGAATCAGACTGTGCCTTCAGACAGTGTTTCTCGCTTATGTGACGAATTTGCAGACATTTTTGCACCAGGCTTAGGTTGCGCTAAAAACTATGAAGCACATTTGGGACTGAAAGTAAACGCGCAACCGAAATATTTCAGAGCGCGCAATGTTCCCCACGCATTGCGTGATGCGGTCGCACGACCGTTAAAGGATATAGCATCACACAGTGTCAGTGAATGTGCGCAATGCCTCTTCCCTTTCAGCTCCGCTTCATCGCGTACGCCGTATAGGTGTTCCGTTCGTCTGGCCGACGGAATGCGAACGCGCCTTTCGCCAGTTGAAATCGGCGTTGCTTTCTAATACTTGTCTCACGCCTTTCGATCCCCAGAAACCCCTTTTGTTGATGGTAGATGCATCGGATTTCGGGATCGGTGCTGTGCTTGCGCACAAAGTTGGCTCCCATGATCGCCCTATTGCCTTTGCGTCCAAATTGCTCTCGTCTGCGCAAAGAAATTATTCACAGATAGAGAAGGAAGCTTTGGCTCTCGTGTTTGGTGTTACTAAGTTCCGTGATTTCTTGTATGGTCGTCACTTCACCATCATCACAGACCACAAACCTTTGACATCGCTTTTTCATACGACCAAGCCTGTACCTCCACGTACAGCGCAGAAATTCATTCGCTGGTCTATTTTCCTCTCGCAGTACCGCTACGATATCTTGTATCGGTCCACTGCTAAGCACGGAAACGCCGATGCGTTGTCCCGTTTGCCTGTTGCTGAGGATAAAGCATTCGATTCTTCCGAACTTGCTTGCATGTTCATTGATTCGGAAACCGATAAAGTGGTCGAATCGTTTCCGATTGATTTTCGTCGTGTAGCTACAGCCACAGCTGCTGACCCTGTCCTTGCTACTGTTTTGCGTTTTGTTGCTACGCAATGGCCTTTGTCAAAGTCTCGGATCGAGGATCCGTTGGTTCGCCGATTTTTTGCTCACAAGGAGAGACTTTTTGTTCGACGTGGTGTTTTGTTGTTGCGTTCTGATAATGATCAGTCAAGAGTCGTGGTCCCACGTTCGTTACAGTCCTCTGTTTTACGGCTTCTTCACCATGGACATTGGTGTATAGTGCGAACGAAACAACTTGCTCGTCAGCACTATACTTGGTTCGGAATCGATGCTGCGATTACGAATATGTGTTCTTCTTGCATGGCGTGTGCCGAACAACAATCCGCACCGCCGCGGAAAGTCTTTGCATGGCCAAAAGCCACTTCCCCTTGGCAACGCTTGCACATTGATTTTGCTGGTCCATTCTGGAATGCTCGATGGTTGGTTCTGGTCGATGCCTTCAGTAATTTTCCTTTTGTTGTCCGGATGTCTTCCACGACGTCCTCCGCCACCATCCAAGCGTTGTCTGCTATCTTTTGCACTGAAGGTCTTCCGCAGACTATTGTTTCCGACAATGGCCCACAATTCATGTCCGCAGAATTTCAGTCATTCTGCCAGGCCAATGGTATTCAACATCTGACATCCGCGCCGTTTTCGCCTCAGTCAAACGGTGCCGCTGAACGATTGGTCTGGACTTTCAAGTCACAGATGTTGAAATTGAAAGAGTCGCATTCTCGGGAGGACGCATTGTTGCTCTTTTTGTCTTCGTATTGCTCTCAGCCCCGAGATGGTCGCTCGCCGGCTGAGTTGCTCCACGGTCGTCCTCATCGCACCTTGATGTCTTTGCTGCATCCGCCGCATCAGGTTCCTGTGCAGCGGCAGACTCCTGCTTTTGCTCCAGGCGACGTTGTATTTTATCGCAACTATCGCAGTTCACGGCGTTGGCTCGCAGGGCGCATTCTTCGCTGCCTCGGCCGCGCGATGTATTTGGTTTTGGGGGCCTCTGGTGAGGTGCGTCGGCATCTCAATCAGCTGCGCCTCTGTCGTCGCACGGGTTCTGCCGCTCCCCGTCTGCTTTCAGCGACGGTGCCGTCCGGTCAGCGCCCTGGGGACCCATCTACTGGCTCGCCTCATCCCCAGGTGTTCCCGACGATGCCTTCCATTTTGCCCCATGGCGACGCGCCGCCGCAGCAGCCGCCGCCGCCGCCGCCGCCGCCGCCGCGGCGGCGCCGCCGCCGCCGCAGCCGCCGGTCCTCCGGCCGGCGCCGCCCGCATTCGACGCTTCGCTGCAGCCGCCAAGCGCCTCCCAGGGTCACGCGCCGCCGATCGCTTCCCGTGACCAGCTGTCCTCCGCCATGGAACTCCCGACCGCTCCGGACCACATGACGTCATCGCGCGTCGGCTACCCCGACGCAATGGAGTTCGACACTTCGGCCCCTCATGTTTCTTTACGGGCGCCTACACCGCATGTTGACGTGCACCCTGGACTAGCTTTTCAGGCGTTTCCTAGCTCCCCTCGGACCGAATGGCCGGGTGCGGGTGGCACAGCCTCGCCTGTTGTTAGGCTCCCCACCTCGTCGGATACGTCAACATGGGGTCCTCCCCACGGCGGGCGGAAGCCTTATCTCACGACCGTTCGCCGATTTGCGGGGGATGAATGTGGTGTCACCGCCAGACACCACACTTGCTAGGTGGTAGCTTAAATCGGCCGCGGTCCATTTAGTACATGTCGGACCCGCGTGTCGCCACTGTGTGATCGCAGACCTAGCGCCACCACAAGGCAGGTCTCGAGAGTCGATATAGCACTCGCCCCAGTTGTACGAGGAGATTGCTAGCGACCATACGGACGAAGCCTTCCTCTCATTTGCCGAGAGCCAGTTAGAATAGCCTTCTGCTAAGTCCATGGCTACGACCTAGCAAGGCGCCATTAGCCTTACCTACTTTGAGAGTTATAGTATAAATGTCTCAAGAAGAATGCTGTAGTCATCAAATAATAAAGTTAAGTATAAAGCAGCTACGTACTTTTCTTGCTACCATTCAATAGTTATCCTGTTCCAGAATTGACGCCCGTCGGCGTGAGTGTGTACGCGTGCCTTTCTATCGGCTACCCGTCACTGTGGACTGGCTGCCTTGTCAGTCCACTTCAGGAATGATAGGAAACAACGGTGCTCTGTGAGAAACTGTTGGCGGCTTAGCCTTTTGACATAATTTGCATTTGGCCAGAACAGATCGAATACGTTTTTCCATATTACTGAAATAACAATTTTCTCGTAATCTGTGAAAGCATTTTCTGGGCCCAAAGTGTGCATAACTGAAATGCGTATACCAAATCAATTTATTGACCCACTCATCAGGAATACAAACTAACCAAACGGAGTTGTCGACCGATTTTCGTTTAAAAAGCATGTCATTGCGGACTAAATAATGCTGTCTAATCGCCACGCTTTCCTTTCTCCTCCACTTCTCCTTAATGTCCTTCCAGATTGGATCCTTATTTTGCTCCTTAGCGATGTCCTGGAGCGAAGACGAAATAAAGTTCTCAAACGCAACACCTTGAATATACATCAAACAATAATTGTTTTCTATGCAGTCCTCTTCAGCACTTTGTTTCAAACCCATAGGTGCACGTGATAAAGCATCAGCAACAATATTTGAAGAACCCTGTATGTAAACAATACTAAAATCAAACTCCTGTAGGTACAACGCCCATCGTGACAATCTGCCGTGAGTTAATTTTGTTGACATAAGAAATTCCAGAGCTCGATGATCGGTATAAACCTTAGTATGTCTGCCAAACAAAAATGTGCGAAATTTTGTGAAAGCCCAAACAACAGCCAAAGCTTCAAGTTCCGTAATCGAATAATTATTTTCTGATTTAGAAAGAACACGACTTCCAAATGCAATAGTTTTCTGTACTACAACGCCGTTTTCTTCTATCTCTTGAAATAAATGTGCACCTAGGCCTTTGTATGATGAGTCCGTCGCCAAACAAAAATCTTTAGATAAATCCGGATGTGAAAGAAGTGGAGCAGCAACTAAAGCATCACGAAGCTGTTCAAATTCTGACTGAGCTTCCTCATCCCAACACCAATTAGATTTCTTTCCAGATAGTTCACATAAACGAGGTGTGGCCAAATCGTCCAATCTAACAAAGCGTCGAAGAAAATTACAGACACCAAGGAAACTACGAACATCACGTTTTGTAGTAGGAACAGCATAATTACGAATAGCGTCTAGTTTTTCTGGATCAGGAAGAATACCTTCTGTAGAAATAATGTGACAGATAAATTTCACCTGAGAACGACCAAATTCAGATTTCTCCAAGTTCACAGTAATGCCAACTCTTGCAAAAATACGTAAAACTGAATCCAAAATTTTGTTATGCTCACTCCAAGAACGTTTCGCTATAAGAATATCGGCAACATATGAAGTGATGTTGTCACGAAGATAAACAGGTAAAATTTCGTTTAAACTAGGAATGAATGCTGATGAAGATACAGTAAGTCCAAACGGTAATTTTCGAAGTCACTATTGGGTAAATTAGTCATATCAGGTTATTGTTTACTTACTCTCTAGATAGACTGATAGTCGAAGAGTTGTTTTGACAGATGCAAAGAATAGTAAAGAGTAGGCAGCCTTGCAGAAAACTAAAAGGGAAATAGCACCACTACATCTCGGGGCCCTATGCTCGCTACGGCACATATTCACTTAGAGTAGTGAATCCCCTGAGGACTTTAATAGCTGCACATTATTTCAAGTTTGTGACTTAGTGGCAAATTTGGCGGAAGTGTGTAACGCCGGAAATGCATATCCTCCTATTTCCATCTATTGTACTATTATTTATTTTCCTTGTTTTGTTACCTCAAGATATGACATTTCTGTCTCTTTATATATTGTAATTGTTTTACTGTTTGTATATATATATATATATTTATGCACTCATGTCGATGTATAATTGGTTTGTTTCGTAAATATTATTTGTATTTTTACGCTGGGTCTTGCCTAGGGAAAACTGCTATCGAACGATTACATCGATAGGTCGTGTGAAGAATCAAAGTGTGTAGGATCTTTGGGAGTGTTAACTCTGCCGCGTGAAGCGCGGGCAGGCAGGGGGAGTCTGGCGGGAGTAGCGAGTGGAGCAGGTGTTGTGTGACGCTCCCGCGAGTTGCCGCGCTTTCGGGGTTTGGCAGCATGTAATTGCGCTCGACTCGCGATGATAGTTTCTGACATGGTGTCGCGGACGGGAAGCATTAGCTGGCGCACATCAAGAGCCCGTTTCGCCTGGTGACCGTGTCGAGAAGAAGGCGCGCCAACATCCAGCTTCTGCAACAGCGACGGCCGACAATGAGTGACTGTCGCCACCTCCTCGATCGACGGCTTCAAACCTTCAATCAACCAACAAGGAAGACTAAAAGCACGTAAAGTTTCACAACTGTACGGCAGACCTCAGCTTTTCAAATTGTTCCATTTGCCTCGCAAAATTACAGCAACTTAGCATGAACCTTTGTTGCTCATTGTCCCAATTGCATTGCCAAGCAGGGTCCCTTCCTTTTCCGAAATGAACCCGAGTGTCGTTGAAATTCAAACGCCAGCATTAAAATAATATGATTAGATTTCACTGCTTTAATTTCAAAGTTCAGTAGCTGGCTACAATATTTAGGTTACACGAGCACAAATTTAGAGTGCGAGTTTTGTTAGCATATTTTAGCTTACCTGTGACTGCAGCTCAGCTTGGTACGTACTAAATTTTACTATTGTTAATAGTTCAGAATCATTTAATTCA
This sequence comes from Schistocerca americana, assembly GCF_021461395.2. NCBI lineage: Eukaryota > Metazoa > Arthropoda > Insecta > Orthoptera > Acrididae > Schistocerca > Schistocerca americana. The sequence goes on along the minus strand of NC_060122.1, from coordinate 131,992,436 downwards.
AGTTCAAAGTTAAATCTCTTGTTTCTAAATTGCGTGGAGTCAAGTTGATTTTGAAATGATTGTTGAGGTAGTCCAAGACTAACCGTATTTTACTGGATTTCGATGTGCTTCAGAAAGAAAGCTCACTATTAACTTCAGTCACTAAATTAACTTTCGATTTTCCGGTTTTATTAATTCTTTTGCTAAATTAAGTCAGAGTGTAGCGAAATTTATTACTTCTGACAAACTTTCAGTTTTCACACTACACGTGTCAACCTTCAGTTGCCACGCTTCTAGTGTTAATTATATGTGTAATAACCTTTCTTTTTCAGTTACTATAGTAATTGTCCTTAGGACTGGCGACCGTGATTTCCCCCAAATCTCAAATATCTAATTACCGCTAGTTAATTGTTAACGTAACGGCCGCACATTTACTTTCTTTATTAACTTCACCCCTTTTCAAAATTAATTTCCACCAGTTTCATTTGAATTTTTCCTTTCATTTAGATGTAACCCTTTCCTCCCACTTTACCGATAGATTAACTTCGGTGACGATTGCTTTTCCCAAATTTCCATTAGGTACACGCGGTTTAATTTTTCACTGTCATTAAGGTCGATAAGTGAGGGGGGAGGTTACACGTGGCGACCTGGTGACAGGACAATCTTCAAATTTGAGGTTGTTCTGGACACGAATTTTGCATTGTGCAAATCTCGTAACAAAGTACTGGTTACGAACTGGTCGATACGTCAGCGAGAATATTCGTGTGAGGAATCCTAATTAGAGTTGAGATTTTGCAATTATATTGAAAATTATTAAAATGAGTGAAGGCAACAATTACCAAAATTTGGTAGACTAGGATACGGAACAATCGGTCGAACAGTGGGAAACGCGCACAGCGGTACCCATTGTTCCGGGCAGGCGGCTAGCATGAAAAATGCGACCGCCGAAACGCAACAAAGAGCACAAATGGAATTCCAGACTTTAGAAAATGTTTCGGAATCGGAAGTGAAAATCAAATCTGAATCCCTTGATGACGAATACGGGGGGACAATGAAAGAGGAAGCCGCTACGGAAGTAAAACCGGTGGTTTCCGGGAATTTAACTGATTTATTGAATGTTTTGATTAACGAAATCAAGAGTCAATCGGCAGAAATTAAAGATCAGGCTGCCAAGCAAGAAGCTCAGGCTGCCGAGCAAGCAGCTCAGGCTGCCAAGCAAGTAGCTCTGTATGAAAAAATTGAACGAATGCTAGACAATCAGAACAAAGCTATTAATGTTGTTAACAACAATGTTGAAGTTGTTAACACAAAAGTTGATAAAATCAAAGACGATATTGTCGTGATTAATACCGAAATCGGTAACCTTAAACAGGAAATGATAGGCGTTCAGGCGGAAATTGCGAGTATAAATACTCGTTTTGATTCCGAAATTAGCAGAATCGAGAAAAGTGTAGAAGACGCAGTTGCTCCGATCATCGATAATAAGGTGACGGAACAAATTCAATTAGTGAGAAAAGAGGATCAACAGAAGGTGGAAACTTTAAAGGCTTTAGTATCCGAAGTAGATACCAAAGTGACGAAGCAGGCTAACACCTGCGAAGAGAAAAAGAGGGAAGTGGAAACGCTTGCGACAACCACTTGCCAAGTGATTACGAGGGTGTCGGAATTAGAAAGGAAACTTGACGAAAAACAGAGCTATGTGCCAATCTGTGCACATAGTTCGGAGTTGTTGACGAAAGAGGAGCGGTTCGACCCCTTGAAAAAAGGCGGTATACACCCGACGGATTTCATTAAAAATTGTGAAAGAGTTTTACCCAGATCATGGACTAATGAGAGAAAAATTAATGCGGTTATTGATGTGTTGGCTGGTGATGCCAAGCGTTGGGGCCTAAACCTCAACATTACGAACCTGACTTTTGACGAGTTTAAAAATTTGTTTCTGGCTGAATACTGGTCAGAGCAAAAACAGCAAAGTGTCTGGCGCGAATATGTCGTATCGAGGCCTTTCGATGCGAATTCGCGCGGCTCGATGAAGGAGTTTTGTGAGGGCTGGATCCGCAAGTTGGAATATTTGCGTGATCGCCGCACGGAATCCGAAATAGTCTGGGAACTCTACAAAAAGCTTCCAGATGATACAAAACGCTACGTAGGAAGCAATTATAGGACAATAAATGATTTCCTGGAAAGAGTGGAGGACGAGGACAATTGGCGCAATAATCGCGACAGTGGTAGAGGCCGTGGTAACAACAACGGGTACCACAGCAACCACACCAACGATAACCATGGGAATAATGCATACCGCAACCATGGCAGCAATAACAATAATGGTTCGGACCGTAATAACAATCGGTACAATGCAAATAATAACCGGAATGACGGAAACCAGTATCATACTAGCGTGATACGGGCTGCGCAGAATAGTAATAACGCCAGAGGGTGTGACCAGCCGCCTCAGCAGTATCCGGGGAGCGTATCTGCTGGGACGAGACAGGGAAACCATTAGCCGCGCCGGTGAGGGGCCGACCGGGCGTGGAGAAATTTTGGCGGCCCAATAACAGGAGAAAACCAAGGTGTCGTCGTTATGAAAATTCCATATGGAATAATCAACGGCGGGAGAGTGTGCCAGTGTTAGGAGAAAGGAGTGCGCCCACAAGTAGTAGATCAGCTGTAGACACGGCAGTAGGAAGTACATTCACTGTCAGTGAGAACAATTTAAGTAGTGTTCCGGAAATCGATTATAAAGTGGCAGCTGTAATACCCACAGCGGAACTGGAGATTGAGTTTAAGAATGATTCGCAAGTGTTGAAAGAAGATCAGATGTCGGATAAAACGTCCGTCATCGAGCGAGGAGATGCAGAGAGGGATGAGGTCTGGTTAAGGCAGTTCGGTCGCTTATACGACGAACTAAGAGATTATAGGGGCCTGTACGGGAGAAGTGTTTATGGGGAGCGCGGGCAGGATTTTCCGCGTCTCGTCCCGCAGGAAGATAGTGATTGTGAAGTGATAGAAAGTTCTGGCCCTAACCGGCAGACTTTACTAGAAATAGTTGATGTTAATGGGGAGCACGAGCAAGATGCGTCGTGTTTCGTCCCGCAGGAGTTGAATGTTGAAGTAGTAACGGAAAGTTCTGGCCCTAACCGGCAGACTTTACCGAAAGTTGTAATGGTAGAAGTAGCCGACCCATCCGACGCGAACATCCAGTTTAAACATTGCGAGAGTATTAAGGAGAAAGATTACGAAAATTTTAGTGATAGCCGAACACGATTGGTAGAAAAGCACGTAGATTACAGCGTGTATGAGGTTAGAGCTGACATTATACGGTCAGAAGATAACAGTGTTGGTTGCGCAGATCTAGAGGAAGTAATTGCAGATACTACTGGGCACATGTCTCCAGGTAGATTGGCAGATGAAATCAATCTGATTAAAGAGGAATCAACGAAGGTGACAATTAGTGAATTGATAGCAAAGCTACACTCACTAGTTGACGAGTTACAGGAAAAGGTTTCGGTATTGGAGGCGACGCTACAGACTAAGCCTCAGGACAAACGTGTTGAAATTAAAACTGTATGTGAACAGAGGCTGAAAAAGCCGCCAGATAAACTGGATTTAGGATCAAAGCCGGATGGTTTGTTCTGGAATGACCTGGATATAGAGGAGGATTTACTGTGGGAAAATAAACAAACAGTCGAGGACAAGTGCAGACAGATAGTAGTGTCTGTTAATATGCACGACCTACAACTAAACGTGTTGATTGACACCGGTGCAGAACTGAGTGTTGTATCTGGGAAAATATTTGAGTTACTGAAAGATAGACCTGGCATCGTAGTTATGCCAGTGACAGGAGTGAAAATTATCGGTGCTACTGGGAAGGCCAGTAAACCGGTCACAAAACAGATTTTTGTCAACTTCGAGATATGTGGGGCACGATTTGAACAAGAGTTTGTCGTCGTGCCAGACTTAACTACGGAAGTAATTATCGGGTTAGATTGGCTATTAAAGTACCGTGCGGTGATTAACTGCGAAAGCAAAACTTTGACATGTATGTCCCAAGATAAAACAATAGTAGTTAGTTTTGACGAGGCAGGAGACGGTGTGCATAGGCAATACCAGCCTATACACATTGTTAACTGGCCGGATGACATTGACGTAGGAATGAGTTTGACCTGCCGTAACATGAGGAATTTCGGCATTGGAAAAAGTGTAGAAAGTGAATTGGAAGAGATAATCAAATTCCCTCCACGGATTAACATTAGTATTGGTGTGAAAAAAGATCGTTTGCGAGAAGTAATGATGCTAAAAGCTGATGCTCGCATACGTCGTCATGACGCTAAAGCGCGTTTTGCTAAGTTTGCAATCGGAGACTTAGTACTTGTAAAAGCTCATGATAAATCGAGCGAGATAGACAATGAAATCTCTAAATTTAAGTTTGTTTATAATGGACCATATAAAGTCATTGGTATACCTCACACAAATGCTTATTGCTTAGAGTATCCAAGCTCTGGAAAGCTATTAGGTATACGAAACATTGTAGACCTGAAATTGTACCAACCAAGGATTGATTAGTACCACAGATAGGGTCATTTGTACAGTATGTAGATAAAGAGCGTAAGATTTAAGGATGTGCCATGTGGCGATGCTTTTGCCTGACCTAGAGGTCATTAAAGAAGTTGTAATTAATAAGTAATTAATTTTGACTAAATGATTTAAGAGAAAGTGATTATTTATCAATTGAAAAATCCAAGCTGCTAGTTTAAGTTTTCAGCTGAGTCACAGTAGATTAGGCAATGTAAATATGATTTTGTAACTAGCTGTAAGATTTCATGAATATGTGTTTTACAAGTCATTGCCGATGTACTTAGACGGTGTTTTAAGTGTCAGGCTAGTACATGCGTGTGATGATGGACAGTGTTGAGTTATCCACTGTGATAGAATTAATGGACTCCTTGAGATTATTCGGGAGTGAGTTTTACCGAAAGAATTCAGTGAAACGGACGTTCTGGAAATGCCGTTACAAGGGCGAGAGAGATCAAGCGTGCCGCACAGGCGGGCGCAACAATACTGGCGGGGCGGTGCCGCTGTTGGCTCTTGTGCCGCTGTCCGCATTCTTTGTACTTGCGAGTACGGAAGGCGGAGATGTTTTTCTTCCCTGACAGCTGATATGAAAGAATTCTGTTGTCAATACTTATGTTTTTTTCGATCTACTGAATATTATTTTCTTGTTTAGCATTAAGTGGACTCTCATGGCAAGCGTATTAATTACGAAAAGGTTATATAAAATGTGTATTCTATGTAATTAATAATTAACTTGCGTATTTTGATCTACCTATTTTTATGACCATGTACTCTGTTTAATTTTGTAAATAGTATTCCATTTCATGATAGTGTTACGGATTTTGACGATTTTGGAATAGCTAAACCATTTTCTATATCTTCTATGAATTTTAATATGTTGTCAATCTGTTTTATTTTGTGCAAGATGACAGAGTGGAATAAGATTAGGAGTGTCTCCACTCAATTATTATGGTCTAAAAATTGATTTATGATTAATTAGACGAATGCTAAATTTTGTTGATGTTTTGAGCATATGCATTTCCGCTGTTTCTTTTTTGGGACATTTTCTGAGTCTGTTTACGTTACACGAACATCCTCAGACAATGTGGGGCACGTGTAACGCCGGAAATGCATATCCTCCTATTTCCATCTATTGTACTATTATTTATTTTCCTTGTTTTGTTACCTCAAGATATGACATTTCTGTCTCTTTATATATTGTAATTGTTTTACTGTTTGTATATATATATATATATTTATGCACTCATGTCGATGTATAATTGGTTTGTTTCGTAAATATTATTTGTATTTTTACGCTGGGTCTTGCCTAGGGAAAACTGCTATCGAACGATTACATCGATAGGTCGTGTGAAGAATCAAAGTGTGTAGGATCTTTGGGAGTGTTAACTCTGCCGCGTGAAGCGCGGGCAGGCAGGGGGAGTCTGGCGGGAGTAGCGAGTGGAGCAGGTGTTGTGTGACGCTCCCGCGAGTTGCCGCGCTTTCGGGGTTTGGCAGCATGTAATTGCGCTCGACTCGCGATGATAGTTTCTGACATGGTGTCGCGGACGGGAAGCATTAGCTGGCGCACATCAAGAGCCCGTTTCGCCTGGTGACCGTGTCGAGAAGAAGGCGCGCCAACATCCAGCTTCTGCAACAGCGACGGCCGACAATGAGTGACTGTCGCCACCTCCTCGATCGACGGCTTCAAACCTTCAATCAACCAACAAGGAAGACTAAAAGCACGTAAAGTTTCACAACTGTATGGCAGACCTCAGCTTTTCAAATTGTTCCATTTGCCTCGCAAAATTACAGCAACTTAGCATGAACCTTTGTTGCTCATTGTCCCAATTGCATTGCCAAGCAGGGTCCCTTCCTTTTCCGAAATGAACCCGAGTGTCGTTGAAATTCAAACGCCAGCATTAAAATAATATGATTAGATTTCACTGCTTTAATTTCAAAGTTCAGTAGCTGGCTACAATATTTAGGTTACACGAGCACAAATTTAGAGTGCGAGTTTTGTTAGCATATTTTAGCTTACCTGTGACTGCAGCTCAGCTTGGTACGTACTAAATTTTACTATTGTTAATAGTTCAGAATCATTTAATTCAAGTTCAAAGTTAAATCTCTTGTTTCTAAATTGCGTGGAGTCAAGTTGATTTTGAAATGATTGTTGAGGTAGTCCAAGACTAACCGTATTTTACTGGATTTCGATGTGCTTCAGAAAGAAAGCTCACTATTAACTTCAGTCACTAAATTAACTTTCGATTTTCCGGTTTTATTAATTCTTTTGCTAAATTAAGTCAGAGTGTAGCGAAATTTATTACTTCTGACAAACTTTCAGTTTTCACACTACACGTGTCAACCTTCAGTTGCCACGCTTCTAGTGTTAATTATATGTGTAATAACCTTTCTTTTTCAGTTACTATAGTAATTGTCCTTAGGACTGGCGACCGTGATTTCCCCCAAATCTCAAATATCTAATTACCGCTAGTTAATTGTTAACGTAACGGCCGCACATTTACTTTCTTTATTAACTTTACCCCTTTTCAAAATTAATTTCCACCAGTTTCATTTGCATTTTTCCTTTCATTTAGATGTAACCCTTTCCTCCCACTTTACCGATAGATTAACTTCGGTGACGATTGCTTTTCCCAAATTTCCATTAGGTACACGCGGTTTAATTTTTCACTGTCATTAAGGTCGATAAGTGAGGGGGGAGGTTACAAGTGCGTACATAAATTGATCTAACCATGAACATGGATGTATCTCATTCTTAGAATTGCGGAAGATCTTAAATTTCTGAACAGTCAAAAAGTGTTTATAGTCAAAGTTTTCGCCTCGTGGCGACAAAGACCTACCGCGTCTGTGCCAATCACAATGATGATTATTGTTAAATTCACGCGCCTGTTGCATCCCGTACATGGAACAAATTATTTTCTTCAAACCCTTCTGCTAAACTAACACTTGTCAATTTATCTGAGATCTCCTCAACTCTTTCCGATGAGTCACTTAATTGTTTTTTCTGTTTATTTACGTCTTCTGTAAATGTCGCGACTCGGGTTTCGGTGTTGTCACATTTAGTAGTTAACGGTTCACACTGTTGCGTTAAGTTTTCTATTCTGTCATTTGGTACGGATTCCTCGATTCTTTCAATTATTTCTTCCTTATCGTGTGCACGTTGTAAATTTAATTCTGAAAATTTTTGTACTATCACGCGATCTTTTTCTTCCTGTACTCTATCCTGTTCCCCTTGTCTGATTTCTGTTGAAATTAAACTATTATTGTGAGCATTCAAAATCGGTTGTACTTCTCTAATTTCTTTCTTTGATTCATCTTTCATGTTTTTGAAACATGTCCCTGTTCGTAAGCCTAACTGTGTATCCATTGTTTCCATTTCGGTTTTGCTTGTTCCTATTTCTGAGAATAACCGTGTTATCATTGCTTCCATCCGTGTTTCCATTTGTGAGTCTAACCGTGTTGCCAAAGTTCCTATCTCTGTTTTTAATTCAGATCGTAACTGTGATCCCAAATTTAATATTGCACTCATCAACTGCTCCGTTTCTTTTGTCGTTAACCACGTAATCTGTGAATTTTCTGATTGAGAAAAATTTTGAAATGTTTCTGGACTATTTTCCCGACTGATTAAATTGTTTTCCACTTCATTATTCATGATAATGTTTTCCTCTGTTGGCGAGTTCGCCGTGTTAACAATTTCGTCATTCTCACTATCCATCATTTTTGCCTTTTTCATTGATCGCGTAATCATTTACAAAATATGCAAAACTCTTCACTATATGAAAATTACATACAATGACACTTTATCATCAACAATATCATTCACACGAAATGTTTCCCTCAAACACGATTAACGAACAATTGAAATAACTGCACTAAATTGTCAAACGCGTATACAAGACAACAAATCAAATTCTGAGAAAAAATACCATTAGAAGAATGACAATTACCAAATCTACACATGCAATACAGACTACAATTACTAAACTCAAATTACTACAACAATACTACGGCCTACTATTTTTACAATCAGAAGAATTCCAAGGGACGATCCGAAGCAGCGGTCGCCACGTGCATGGGGGCTTAATTAAATATGATTGAAAATATTTTTTAGTTTTCTTGTAGCTGTAAGTCCGATTACGCTATGTCTCGTAAACGGCTGGCCCTGACTAGTATTATTACGCTATCTGACTGCAAAGAACAACAACAAAGAATGAAATGAAAATTTTCATAAACACAGTTAATTAATTAAGTCCCCAGCAACTATAAAACCTACAAAACCCAAGCACAAATGTAACTGTTCTGTGTGTGGGAGTGTGACTCAACGTACATATCTGGCACGGTTCTTCTTCAACAAGACAAGAAATTTTAAATACCATTTATACAGAAGTAACTAAAGGAAATAAAAATACCATAATTACTCAAGAAAACCAGAATTACACTCTAATACAAGAACACAAGCCAGATGCTTTGTTGACTGAACCTGTCATGACGCATTATTTAAAACATGGAAATAATGAAAAAACACGCAATATTTTACCTTCATATATATTGACGAAAAGCACTCTGATCGTTACAATATCTTCATTAGAATAACATCTGCTATCTCTCCCATCAAATAACTGGATAAAACATGGAACAAGCACTCCTTACTACAACATCTCGACAAGCCTTGCCCACTCGCACATCTCAACACGAACTGTCTTCTACGAGCTCTGCCCACGCACTGACTTCTACGAGTTCTTAACAGGCACTGACTACTACGAGCTCTCGACAAGCACTGTGGAGGCGGCTTAATAATACTCTTTGGCGCAATCTCTGGCGCAGTGGCTCAGTGTAGCCACCTTTCAACCTGTCAACACCTGCTTTCTTTGGGATTGGAATTATTATGTTCTTCTTGAAGTCTGAGGGTATTTCGCCTGTTTCATACATCTTGCTCACCAGATGGTAGAGTTTTGTCAGGACTGGCTCTCCCAAGGCCGTCAGTAGTTCCAATGGAATTTTGTCTACTCCAGGGGCCTTGTTTCGACTCAGGTCCTTCAGTGCTCTGTCAAACTCTTCACGCAGTATCGTATCTCCCATTTCATCTTCATCTACATCCTCTTCCATTTCCATAATATCGTCCTCAAGTGCATCGCCCTTGTATAGACCCTCTATATACTCCTTCCACCTTTCTGCTTTCCCTTCTTTGCTTAGAACTGGGTTTCCATCTGAGCTCTTGATGTTCGTACATGTTGTTCTCTTATCTGCAAAGGTCTCTTTAATTTTCCTGTAGGCAGTATCTATCTTACCCCTAGTGAGATAAGCCTCTACATCCTTACATTTGTCCTCTAGCCATCCCTGCTTAGCCATTTTGCACTTCCTGTCGATCTCATTTTTGAGACGTTTGTATTCCTTTTTGCCTGTTTCACTTACTGCATTTTTATATTTTTTCCTTTCATCAATTAAATTCAATATTTCTTCTGTTACCCAAGGATTTCTACTAACCCTCTTCTTTTTACCTACTTGATCGTCTGCTGCCTTCACTACTTCATCCCTCAGAGCTACCCATTCTTCTTCTACTGTATTTCTTTCCCCCGTTCCTTTCAATTGTTCCCTTATGCTCTCCCTGAAGCTCTGTACAACCTCTGGTTCTTTCAGTTTATCCAGGTCCCATCTCCTTAGATTCCCACCTTTTTGCAGTTTCTTCAGTTTTAATCTACAGGTCATAACCAAGAGATTGTGGTCAGAGTTCACATCTGCCCCTGGAAATGTCTTACAATTTAAAACCTGGTTCCTAAATCTCTGTCTTACCATTATATAATCTATCTGATACCTTTTAGTATCTCCAGGGTTCTTCCATGTATACAACCTTCTATCATGATTCTTATACCAAGTGTTAGCTATGATTAAGTTGTGCTCTGTGCAAAATTCTATCAGGCGGCTTCCTCTTTCATTTCTTAGCCCCAATCCATATTCACCTACTACGTTTCCTTCTCTCCCTTTTCCTACACTCGAATTCCAGTCACCCATGACTATTAAATTTTCGTCTCCCTTCACTATCTGAATAATTTCTTTTATTTCATCATACATTTCTTCAATTTCTTCGTCATTTGCAGAGCTAGTTGGCATATAAACTTGTACTACTGTAGTAGGTGTGGGCTTCGTATCTATCTTGGCCACAATAATGCGTTCACTATGCTGTTTGTAGTAGCTTACCCGCATTCCTATTTTCCTATTCATTATTAAACCTACTCCTGCATTACCCCTATTTGACTTTGTGTTTATAACCCTGTAGTCACCTGACCAGAAGTCTTGTTCCTCCTGCCACCGAACTTCACTAATTCCCACTATATCTAACTTTAACCTATCCATTTCCCTTTTTAAATTTTCTAACCTACCTGCCCAATTAAGGGATCTGACATTCCACGCTCCGATCCGTAGAACGCCAGTTTTCTTTCTCCTGATAATGACATCCTCTTGAGTAGTCCCCGCCCGGAGATCCGAATGGGGGACTATTTTACCTCCGGAATATTTTACCCAAGAGGATGCCATCATCATTTAATCATACAGTGAAGCTGCATGCCCTCGGGAAAAATTACGGCCGTAGTTTCCCCTTGCTTTCAGCTGTTCACAGTACCGGCACAGCAAGGCCGTTTTGGTTATTGTTACAAGGCCAGATCAGTCAATCATCCAGACTGTTGCCCTTGCAACTACTGAAAAGGCTGCTGCCCCTCTTCAGGAATCACACGTTTGTCTGGCCTCTCAACAGATACCCCTCCGTTGTGGTTGTACCTACGGTACGGCTATCTGTATCGCTGAGGCACGCAAGCCTCCCCACCAACGGCAAGGTCCATGGTTCATGGGGGGGGAGTGTAGCATCAAGCTACTGGTATTCATATATATATATATATATATATATATATATATATATATATATATATATATATATATATATAGCATAAAAGTGACACATATTTAAAAATAATTATTGGCACTCAGTGGCCAGTTACAAAACATCAGAAGTCATCAGTCAAAACAGGAGCTAATGAGTGTAGAGCATGCATGCATTATTACAAAATATCATTCACTATTACTCAGAACTCATCATTCAAGTGACATGTGACATATTTAAAAAATTAACACTCGGTAACTTACTCAAAGTCTGTGATTAGAAAACTTCATTCAATATTACTCATAACTCTTTTAAATTGGTACCATTATTTGGGACTGGTAATACATTTTTTTTTGTGCTAGCAATGCATTGCGTTGGGATCGATAATTAATTACTGGGGGCATAACAATATTTGCATTTCACTTATTGCAGCAAATGAAGATGGGTAACGTCATTCGTCATGAGTCAGCTGTAGCAACGTTATGAAAAAATAGAGTATATGTGATCACATTCGTGAATGACACAGGTTTAATGACCAACTGCTTATAGCACATTAACTTCATGAATAATTTCTCCTGCAAAAATACAAAATGGATTATTAAGCTGAAAGAAGAAACGCATATTATGCTGAAAAGTAGTGAACTCCGAATTAACAGGTATTGAAATGTGTATTAAATATATATGTTCTCTAGCTGTCCTTTCCAAAACCTTCAGTCATCATACCATGCGACATAAGACATACTGTCAAAACGAACTGCTACGAATACTTAAATAACTACATATCATTTCTTAACTAACAGTAAATATATAAACTTCATCTGCAAAGAAAAACTTCATTATCATTACTATCATCACCTGCAAAGAAAAACTTCATTATATATATCACCATAATTCCATTATTATCATCACCTGTAAAGAAAAACTTCATTACCCATATTAGCATATTCTGCATCACTATTCATCATTCATTATCATCTGCAAAAAAGTCACTTCATTATACAACTATTCATAGTATAGAGTTCCTTATTTCTAGCATATTTCATCACTAAAACTAAGATGTATAGTTCTGTCTGACAGCCTGCATCAATCGCCTCGTATTCTGAAAGAAAAAATTAGTTAAGATGGCTATCATACGATGTGTATAGTATATTCTTGTTAATGCTTGTTAATTCTGATCCATTTACTCTTTGTGACGAGGTATTGCATCTTCTTTCGTTCATTCCGAAGGTGAAATTCCCATAATTTATTTCTTTTACACGTTATTTCTTTCTGAAAATGATGAACAATGATTAATGTCTTGCATTTAAATCATATACTCATTAAATAAAAGCTGGTTTATAGTGATATAATTGAGCATACAGCATAGCATGACAGAAAACGTAATATGTCAAAAACATAGACAGTGTTCAGATGCAAAAGAGTACACAGAATATCTCAATATGGCAGCAAAAAGAAAAGGAAAACAGTCACGATGTTGAGCTATCATATGGCATAATGTCAAAGTCAACTGGTGTTTGTTACATCTTAAATATTTTATAGTGCATACAAACAAAACAGTAAAACAATCATACATGCATGAAAAATGGAAAATGTGCACGGTCTGATGTGTAACGACAAGAAATGCGACCTGTAAACCTTACCTTGCCAGGCACTTGCCCAGAAAAAATACGATAATCATCAGTAAGTAATCACATAAATATAATTGCGTAAATGGTCATAAAATGTTTAAGTTCATCTGAAAAAAATGTGCACGGTCTGGTGTGTAACGACAAGAAAAGCCTCTGTTGGATAAATAGTGCGTACGTACTAATATCTTCTGTCCAATGTGAAAGTCACGGCGTGTACAAACCTGTTTTTGCTGTCTTCTCCGGCGCTCTGCAGCACGTTTGATGTTGTTCAGCGTAATGTCAATTATTTCATGGTGTCGTAGTCGAAGAGATGTAGGAAGGGTTACTAATTCTTTAATTTTGTTAGGTGGTTCAACATTTCTCAGTATAACAGTCGGAGATAGCATAGTAGATTCATTTGGTATGGAATTAATTACATCCTGGAATGAGAATATGTGTGTGTCCCAATCAATATGTTTTTTATGGCAGTATATTCTACATAGTTAACCAATTTCTTTCATTAGTCGTTCACATGGGTTCGAAGAAGCATGGTACCTGGATATACAGATCGGAGAAATGTTTCTAGCTCGTAACATACGTCTCCATATAGCAGATCAAAACTGTGATCCATTATCGGAAATTACTTTCAACACATGCCCTGTATGAAATAGAAAATATTTTACAAATGCTTTCGAAACAGTTTTAGCAGTAGCTTTGCGTAACGGAGTGAATGTAACAAATTTTGAAGTGAGTTCAACAGCGAAAAAGATGTGGCAAAAACCTCTATTACTTCTGGGAATCGGACCAAAAGTGTCTACAGCGGCCATGTGTCTCAATTTAACAGGTACAATGGGATGTAATGGAGGAATATGTGAAGTCGTATCTGACTTAGCTTTCTGGCAGATTTTACATGCCGCTAAAACTCGTCGAATACGTTTCTCCATGTTGGTAAAATAACAGTTCTGTCTCAGTATAAGAAAACATTTTCTGGATCAGTAATGTGTGTATCTTAAATGAGTATACCAACTTAATTTGTTAACAAGCTCGTCAGGAATGCATAATAACCATTGTTGCTGTCAGGGTGAGAGCGGCGAAACAGAATGTTATTGCGTACAGTGTAATGGTTTCTAATGGTAACATTATTCCTATCTTGCCAAAGGTGTTTAATTTCTTTCCATACGTTGTCTTTACTCTGCTCTTGTGCTATGCCTTGTAATGACGACGAAATGAAATTCTCAAATGCAACTTGTTGAATGTACATGACGCTGAAATTTGCTTTGCAGAAGTTGGTTGCGATGTCTTGCTGATTGTTGCTGAGAGAACGGGATAGTGCGTCTGCTACAATATTTTGTGTACCGGGAATGTGAACAATTGTAAAATTAAATTCCTGCAAATAAAGTTTCCATCTGCTTAATCTGTCGTGTGTAGATTTAGCGGAAAGTAAAATCTGTATAGCTCTATGATCTGTGTAAACGGTCGTACGTCTTCCATAAAGAAAATGCCGAAATCTCTTAAATGCCCATACAACACATAATGTTTCAAGTTCTGTAACAGAATAATTGCGTTCAGCAGGTGACAGAATGCGACTCGCAAAGGCGATGTTTTTATTTACTGTACAACCATCTTCTTCAATTCCCTGAAAAATGTGTACGCCTAAAGCGGTGTTAGAACTGTCGGTGGCAATGGAAAAATTTCTAGTAAGATCTGGGTGTGACAAAAGTGGTGCATTCAACAAAGCTTCTTTCAGGTTCACAAATTCAGAATGTGCTTGCCTATCCCAGGATCAAATAGTGTTTTTACCTGTCAATTGACATAATCTAGGGGTGTCTAAAGCAGGTTAATGAATAAATTTACGAAAAAAGTTAACTACACACAAAAAGCTGCGTAGTTGTTTCTTCGTCATAGGAACAGTAATGTCACGTAAAGCTTGAAGTTTTTCAGGGTGAGGCGCAATGCCCTCTGCTGAAATTACATGTCCAAGAAATTTTATAGAAGTTTTGCCAAAGTGCGATTTACTGAGATTAACTGTGAGTCCTTGTGCACGAAAAGTTCGTAACAGTTGTTCAATAATCAGATTGTGTTCAGACCAGTTAGCTTCTGCAATAAGAATGTCTTCTACATACGTTGTGATTCTGTCTTTAAGTTCTGTCGGAAGTATTGTATTTAAACCGCGAATAAATGCTGCTGAAGAAATAGTTAAACCGAACGGTAATTTACAAAATTGATAACAGTCACCAAAACAGAGAAAAGCCGTGTACTTTCTGCAGTCCGGATGGAGTTGAATTTGCCAAAATCCCGATATCGAATCTAATGTGGAATAAATAGCAGTACCATGAAATTTCTGTAGAAGTTCTTCTAGTGTCTGTGGGCGATCCGTTTCATTAATAATAATGTCATTGATGTGCCGCGAATCAAGTACGAGGCGAAGTGAACCATCCTTTTTCTTAACAATATGGAGCGGGTTTATGTACGGACAAACTGCCGGTTCAATAATTCCTTGGTCAAGCATAGCTTGCAATTCTTTCTTAATTTGTTCTCTGTGAATATACGGAATGGGATAATGTTTGGCTTTAAATGTGTCGTGCTGTTTAACTTGAAATTCATACATAAAACCGAACATAGTACCAGGAACGTTGTCAAAAACTGGAGCTTGCTGTAAAAGAATTTTGCGTAGTTGCGTGCGTTCGTCGTCTGTATTTGCAGTGCTCTGTTTAATTTTATCAGAAATCATCTGTATAACGTCATGGTCGGCTTCGTCTGGAGTATTATAGTTGTGTACGTACGTATCTGTGAACAATGTGGAATGACAGTCTGTGTTACGTGATGCGGAAATGACCTCTGTACGATTAATTGTTTGTTCTTCTGCAGATAAAGATTGCTGAAATTCTAAAGCCAGTTGTACATTTTCATCCTTTAACATTAAGTAGGAGTTTTGAAAGTCAATAATTGCGTCGCGTTGTACCAGAAAATTCGTACCTAAGATAACGTCTGTCGTCAATAAGGGAACAATCCAAAAATTTGAGTTAAATGTATGACCTGCAATACAATATGATAAATGTGTCTGTAATTTTACATCTACTCCTTTACCATATACTGTTCCTTTTACTTTAGTTTTGCCTAATGGTAACGTAGGATAGGTAATCTCTTTGTTACATTCGTTGAAAGTTTCCTCATTTATGACTGACATAGGAGATCCAGAATCGATTACTGCTGGAAATTTCGATCATCCAATTTTTACTTCAATGACAGGGTGTGAAATGGTTTTTTGAATAACTGGTCTTTCCTGCAAAAGTGTCTGTGATGTCGTCAAAAGTAATAACATTTTCGTGAACAAGATTCTGCGTGTTAAAAGTATTGCTTGCGTTGGTGGAAGATGCAACCAGTACTGTATCGAGTCAAATTCTATCTGACGTGCTGCTATTTTCGCAAGGATACTGTGGCATTTCCACTATTTGAACTGTTCTGTTATTTCTTCCTGACGTATAACGTTCGGGATGATATCTACTGTCTGGTTCATTCATGATAATCTGTTGTTGTGGATGAGTCTGCTGTTGGTAAGAACGACTGTTATTAAACGTACACTGAAAATTGTGCTCATTATTTTTACGTCTGTCATGATAGTTATTGCTATATGGTGCATTGCGATAAGAATTGAAATGGTGTGTTTTCTGCACGTACTGATTTCCTTGTTGCTGTGCGTTACTATTTGTTGGAGCTGACGCCATGCGTGTAGGCGGCGAAACATTAAAGCTTGGTTGACCTTGTACATTACATTGTTGGTTAGGTATGCTAACCGGCTGGCTTCATGCTGTTGCGATGAAAAACGTCTATTGTTACCAAAATGTGGTTCCTGTAGCTGATAATTTTGACGATACTGATAATTAAAATTTTGCCTGTTATTAAAGTTCTCGTGGTTGTCATTTCTGGAGCGTCTAATGAAATTGTCACTTTCGGTAAAATTTGTCATATCAGGTTTTCTTTACACGTTCCTAATTAGAGATAGATCGATAGTTGAAGAGCTGTTTTAATACACTCCTGGAAATGGAAAAAAGAACACATTGACACCGATGTGTCAGACCCACCATACTTGCTCCGGACACTGCGAGAGGGCTGTACAAGCAATGATCACACGCACGGCACAGCGGACACACCAGGAACCGCGGTGTTGGCCGTCGAATGGCGCTAGCTGCGCAGCATTTGTGCACCGCCGCCGTCAGTGTCAGCCAGTTTGCCGTGGCATACGGAGCTCCATCACAGTCTTTAACACTGGTAGCATGCCGCAACAGCGTGGACGTGAGCCGTATGTGCAGTTGACGAACTTTGAGCGAGGGCGTATAGTGGGCATGCGGGAGGCCGGGTGGACGTACCGCCGAATTGCTCAACACGTGGAGCGTGAGGTGTCCACAGTACATCGATGTTGTCGCCAGTGGTCGGTGGAAGGTGCACGTGCCCGTCGGCCTGGGACCGGACCGCAGCGACGCACGGATGCACGCCAAGACCGTAGGATCCTACGCAGTGCCGTAGGGGACCGCACCGCCACTTCCCAGCAAATTAGGGACACTGTTGCTCCTGGGGTATCGGCGAGGACCATTCGCAACCGTCTCCATGAAGCTGGGCTACGGTCCCGCACACCGTTAGGCCGTCTTCCGCTCACGCCCCAAGATCGTGCAGCCCGCCTCCAGTGGTGTCGCGACAGGCGTGTATGGAGGGACGAATGGAGACGTATCATCTTCAGCGATGAGAGTCGCTTCTGCCTTGGTGCCAATGATGGTCGTATGCGTGTTTGGCGCCGTGCAGGTGAGCGCCACAATCAGGACTGCATACGACCGAGGCACACAGGGCCAACACCCGGCATCATGGTGTGGGGAGCGATCTCCTACACTGGCCGTACACCACTGGTGATCGTCGAGGGGACACTGAATAGTGCACGGTACATCCAAACCGTCATCGAACCCATCGTTCTACCATTCCTAGACCGACAAGGGAACTTGCTGTTCCAACAGGACAATGCACGTCCGCATGTATCCCGTGCCACCCAACGTGCTCTAGAAAGTGTAAGTCAACTACCCTGGCCAGCAAGATCTCCGGATCTGTCCCCCATTGAGCATGTTTGGGACTGGATGAAGCGTCGACTCACGCGGTCTGCACGTCCAGCACGAACGTTGGTCCAACTGAGGGGCCAGGTGGAAATGGCATGGCAAGCCGTTCCACAGGACTACATCCAGCATCTCTACGATCGTCTCCATGGGAGAATAGCAGCCTGCATTGCTGCGAAAGGTGGATATACACTGTACTAGTGCCGACATTGTGCATGCTCTGTTGCCTGTGTCTATGGGCCTGTGGTTCTGTCAGTGTGATCATGTGATGTATCTGACCCCAGGAATGTGTCAATAAAGTTTCCCCTTCCTGGGACAATGAATTCACGGTGTTCTTATTTCAATTTCCAGGAGTGTAGATATAATGGATAGTAGAAGAGAAGGCAGCAGTGCAGAAAACTACAGATAAAACAGCACTACTACGGCTTGGGGCCATGTGCACGCTACAGCACATATTCATTAAAGCGTAATGAATCCCCTGAGGTCAATTACACGCTGCAAATAAATTTTAGTTTCTGCATTCTCCTCATGAATTTTCAGTCTCCAACTTTGTCCGATTACGAAACCATTTTGTTGGTGCTGTCCTATACAGAGAGGAATGTTCGCCATAAGAAAATAAGAGAAATCAGAGCTGGAACGGAAAGATTAATGTGTTCGTTTTTCGCGCGTGCTGGTCGAGAGTGGAATGGTAGAGAAATAGGTGGTTCGATCAACCTTCCGCCAGGCACTTAGTTGTAAATTGCAGAATAGTCATGAACATGTAAATATACCGAGTCACCTGCCCGAAGTGGCACGAGTCATCCCGTCTCCTGGTGGTTTGCGGTGACAGTGTTGTGGCTCGTCGGTGTAATCGTCCATACACACGAGCATACATTCCCTCTCTCTCTCTCTTTTTGTCTCTCTCCCTCACACACACACACACATATATATTAGCTGCTAATGACTCACCATATGCACCAGGATGCGAAAGAAAATGAATGTCCTGGAGGTGACGAGATCAACTTCTCCGAAATGTATGTGTTACACTTCACAAAGTAGACATCG
The DNA here is from genome assembly GCF_021461395.2 of Schistocerca americana. NCBI lineage: Eukaryota > Metazoa > Arthropoda > Insecta > Orthoptera > Acrididae > Schistocerca > Schistocerca americana. Next base: position 131,973,270 of record NC_060122.1, on the reverse strand, counting down.
TCGACATTCCATTGCGACCGTTACGTTGCACCATGATACTGTATTATAAATGGCGCCCTACAGTGATCACGAAAGTACACACCATAAAGATAGAGGGCAAACACCTTCGGAGTTACCGACGGTACAGGACGTTCAGCTAGGAATACACTCCCAAAGAATGCATATAGACTCATACTTGTGTAACGGTGAGATGAGAACAGATGGAATGTGATGGCATGCAACCGCATGCGAAACAGTCTACTGTAGAGCTTATTGTGAAACTGGCTATCCTCTGAGGCATAGCTGCAGATAGGGTAATAGTATATTTAATCAGCATGGAAAAAGCAGACATCGAGCGATAGAATTTGTCCAGTGGTTGAAGGTAGTATGAACTGCAATGTCACCTATTTCCGGAGGGTTAGTTTGCTCTAAAAGAGTATGATTTTTATACGCAGGAAAGGAATCAATCGAAGAAAGTTATTTTGACCAGCTGTTGGCCAAAATCAGTGTTCATACCATAGGTGTAGTTCTCGTACGGCCACTTTCTCACTCTACTTTGCAGTGACGTAAATATTCCCTACTGTCCTTGAAAGATTACACACACGAGGAAAAAAACGTAGATGACAGAGCCCCTCCAACTTCTCGTAGCACAATAAATAACTTTCAAGTCACTTTACCATCTAGATTAACAGTTAGCATTATTATGTAAGAATGCGCTGAAGCACTGAAGTTAATTGAACTTTATACAACTGTCTAGTGCCTCTAATTTCTAGGGGTCCTTTCATACGCATTTCCTCGTCAAATCTCAGTTGAAGAAAAATTCGTCATTGAACGTTGGGATACGTTTATTTATGTCACCTATAAATCTGTGGGCTGATATCGCAGTTTGCTGCGCATCGCCAAGTTGACGCTTTGTTTGCCATTTAGTTATCTTATGTCTTCCAATTTTGAAGCAGTATTTCTAGCTACGTAACCACCCGCTGCTTCCCTCGAAATCACTGTAATCTACGTCACGCGCCATTTCATCTGCATAAGCACATCCTGTAAACTGTATCGAGTATCCTTGACATGTGCAAACAACGTTTTTTGTAACAACTGCGCCTTGTCCTCCGTTCAATATCGGCAGCTTTTTAAGGCACTACACGTCATGTTGCTGCGGATTTATTGTAATCTGTTAGTTGTTCTTTTCTTATTATGCTCTGGTTTATTTTCCATGTACGTAATTACGTTTAGTACAAGCTCCTTGGCCAATGATCGTCCTTTGCTACGTCTCACTGAAGACAGGGTTTATGGCACCGTGTGTGACATGATGGCTGAACACCTGTTTCAGTATCACTTTCAATTGTTTAGCACATACCGTCATCATTGACTCCTCACGTACATTGTCTGCACACTCGAGCGTATACGACACCCCAAATTTTACTGACTTATCTTGCACAAACGTTAATATGTCATATACTACCACTTTCCCTCCGTGCGAAATTCCTTGGGTTCCTTCTTGCCGAAATATCAACTTCAGCAACTGTCGTTGTAGGTCTGATGCAATGTTTGCTTTGTTTATCGTTGCCGTTGCTCTGCTTTGTATCAACACCACTAGCATTGTAACATTGTTATGAGATACTCGTCAACCAGGAAGTTCAACAAGTACGCCCCGTAGTCTCATGCTGTGCTCTCCATTGGATACCTCCAGTCCCGCTCCCTGTTTCATTTAGCAGCCAATATTGTGGCTGCGTGATAGACGCTACGTGGCTCGTGGAATCCTGTAAACATCATTGGCCTTTGCGACCTGACACTCAAGGGCTTCCTTGTTAGCATAAGAGTGTCAGATCAATCCATCAGACACAAAATACGAGTCTCATTCATTCGAACAGGATAACATATTTGTCCAAGCCCTTGTGCGAGTTGGCACGGGAAACCTCTTTCAACAGTCTGTCCCTCATTAGTATAACCAATACGCCAATAACGGCGTAAGTATTCAAGTACACAGTTGACAACTGCACACTCTCAGGACACAGCTAAAAGTTTAGAAACAATCATGAGGTCTTTACAACAGGAGCTAATTTTGCTACGGTTTAGGCTCGAGATCAATTGCTTTGTATAATGACACCTTTCATATCAAGTTACTTAAAGTCGTATATTTTGGGTTGTGGGTTGGCAGAAGAGCCAACATCGTGTTATTAGAGGAAGCCGAAAGACACGCGTTTTAGCTCACGCAGGCTGGCGTGAGGTCTGGAACAGGACAAGGAAATTAGAATTTAGAAAAACGGACGTAGCTGGTGGAATACTTTTTAATCCATTAATGATGAGCGTCGCTCTTGACTGTACATTATTCACAATATCAATAGTAACTGAACATGGCGCCTTGCTAGGTCGTAGCAAATGACGTAGCTGAAGGCTATGCTAACTATCGTCTCGGCAAATGAGAGCGTATTTGGTCAGTGAACCAACGCTAGCAAAGTCGGTTGTACCACTGGGGCGAGTGCTAGGAAGTCTCTCTAGACCTGCCGTGTGGCGGCGCTCGGTCTGCAATCACTGATAGTGGCGACACGCGGGTCCGACGTATACTAACGGACCGCGGCCGATTTAAAGGCTACCACCTAGCAAGTGTGGCGTCTGGCGGTGACACCACATTATGTAAACCCTCGACGCTAATTTTGTAAAGGCCTCGTCGCTACTGCAGTGGAGACCGAGTTGCCACTGTTGTTACGGTCGGTCGAGTTTATGAGTTCGTGAAACGGCTTCTGGTGCTGTACACCGCACCCCGCGAAGATAATTTCTCCCTGCCGCTGTTACACAGCTGCGCCTCAGGGTCAGGTAACATGATAGGAGGACGAAGGCTCTAAGGCACTCCACCAAATTAGTAACAAAATCACACCAACGCGTTAAAACGTTTATTTATTCTTTTTGATTTGTTGAATAATGAAGTCTGCGACACCGCATGACATATAACACAAAAAAAACCTCAATGGCTAAGTGCAAATAATCGTAGGTAAACTTCACAGTATAGAGCACATGCAATTTACAACTTCTGATAGTTCACTAAACGACGTTCCCTGTCTAAATCAGTCCTGGATGGTGATCTATAAACAGTTGGGGGAGAGCTGCTTTCTTCTCTTTCTTGAAGGCTTCTGGCGGATTGTCCTCGGCCGGCAGCTCTCCGAGGCGAAGCCGGTATTTTCATCAGCGCCGCCCGTGGTGCAGGTGGAATTCGCGCAATAGGCGAGTCACTATGGCAATGGCATCAGGTAGCATCTTTGGACCTGTGGTGCTTTTTCCCTGGCTGTGTCTTGTTCACACGACACAGTACTATGAACTTCCAATACATATCCCAGACTAACACAATCCACTCAAAATGATGGCCTGTGCTCGACGTCAACATGCATAACCACCCACAGGCGGCGTGTGTCAGCACCAGCAGTGGAGGCTATACACCACGTGACGGCACATGTGGAAAACAGTGCTGTCGTCTCTGTAATTAGAAAGGGGAGCTATTTAACTGATGTCCAAAAGGTCATTGTTATTGGCTTTCGGACCAAAGGTGCAAACATTTCGGAAACGGCTAAGGTTGTGAAAAGTTCGAGTTGTTAAAGTAGGCCGTGCATCGCAAAATGCTACCCAAAACGACGCTGAGGAAATAGTGGTGCACGAAGGACAGTAGATGATGGGGGTGAACGATGCCTGCGGAGATTTGTACAGGATAGTGGTCATGCTGCTATAGAACAGCTGACCGCCCAGACGAACCACGGGGCTATCAAGAGTACCTCCTCAACGAAAGTTCAGCCGCTGTGTTTAGGCCTCCGCAGCAGGTGCCTGGTTCACACACCCGTGCTGACTGATGCTCATAGACAACGGAAGACGGAAATCGCACGCCAGTACCGCTACTGGAAGCCACTGTAGGCGATACGTGGCCTTTCGAGGTGATTCAGGTTCTATGTTCCATTGTGCAAATGGCATTGGCGCGTACGGGGTGAAAGATCTGAAAGCTGACATCGTGTAATAACGTTATGGTCTGAGTAGTGTGGCTGATGCATTCCCTGGATGATCTCTGATGTGTCGACAGAAGTGCCGACACAGTGTGTTTTCAGGAGACCGAAATGCACGCTATAAGCTCACGCAGGATGGCGTGAGGTCTGAAACAGGATACGTAATGAATGCTATAAAGAAAAGTACGTAGCTTCTGGAATAAATAACTTTAATCCATCATTTGTATACATCGTTCTTGATGAGACATGCTTCATACGATACCTATCAATTGCTATGACGCCTTGCAAGGTCGTAGCCATTGACTTAGCTGAAGGCTATTGTAATTATCTCTCGGCAAATGAGAGAAAGGCTTCGTCAGTGTAGTCGCTAGCAAAGTCGTCCGTACAACTGGTGCGAGTGCTAGTCCGTATCTCGAGACCTGCCTTGTGGTGGCGCTCGGTCTGCGATCACTGACAGTGGCGACACGCGGGTCCGACATGTACTAATGGACCGCGGCCGATTTAAGCTACCACCTAGCAAGTGTGGTGTCTGGCGGTGACACCACAATCTCGACATTCAGGAAGACATGGTCGACAACACAAGTTTGCATCTGTCCTAGGGGACAGCGTCCACAGTTGCACGCAGCTTGTTCTTCCTCGGCACACTGGCATCTGCCCTTTGGAAAATTCACACAGCTCACTGTGTATGAGCGTGATTTGAAGAGCACCAGGATTAGTTTATTGTATACCCCTGGCCACGAAACTCCCCGGATCTAACCCTTCGAGAATCCGTGGAACAATCACGAACGGTTCTTCGCGACAAGAAGAATCGTACAGCAGCTGGCCACGAGACTGGAGTCAGGATGGTTCCACATTCCTGTCCGTACCTCCCACACCCTCACTGACTTTCTTCCTGCGGTCTGCGCTGCTAAAAGCGATTATCCAGGCTTCCAACATTTGGTAACATTAATGTGACTGGATAGTGTAGTGAGGCCAGTTCAGACAAACTGAATGTAGCGAACAATCAGATCTACTGGGCAGTGATCAGTTTTTCAGCACATTACATACATTTGTTCTTCCATTCTTATAGATCAAAATAATCGCAAATTATACTCAGTAAACGCTAGTATACTGAGCTGGTTCACAGGCATCCAATAATACCAACGTTCACTTCGTGCGGAAACTTGGTTCATCCCTGCTACGCGCCGGTTCGGGGCAATAATCTGCTGGCGGGGGTTGGAAGCCAGCGCCTCGAGCCCACAGAAGAAACACAAGTTTGCATCTGACCTAGGGAACCGCATCCACCGTTGCACGCAACTTGTCCTTCCTCCGCACACTGGCATCCGCCCGTTGGAAAATTCGACGTGTCACACAGCTCACAGTGTATGACCGTGATTTGAAGAGCACGCCTGTCTCACCTAAACAGGTGTTAGTGTTACAATGCCAGGCCGACCATTGGAAACTTCTGAGCGCCGTTCCTTGTGTGTTATGTAGTAATTTCCCTGTTTGGATTTCAGTTATTTGGTTGATGTGTGGCTTTCAGCCGAGTACCAGTATCTGTTAAACCAATGTTCTTGCCTTGCCCTTAAGGCATGAGATTGTTATATTTTTATATGGGGCTTTCAGTCGAATTTTACTGCAGCTGCAGAGGATGGCTTCCTACTATACTGCGTATTTCCGATCCTAAAAGCCGACGGCAAAAATTACGCGCATTATATTTTCAATCACCAAATGAACCCAAAAATACAACAGACAGTAATGAGCCGTACACAGCTCGTGTGTATCCCATTAATTGTTTGTCATCTTCTATTACGGTAGTGCCGCCTCGATTTCTTATTCCATTTACTGGCGTCACTAACTTCCTGTGTTAGTTGCCCGTGAGTGGCAGCAGCAGCGCGTATCGATTAGCGCAATTTCATACCATCTCTGGAGCGACCGATAGTATTTCCGGACCATCGTGTGTCAGGTAGTCAGTGAGTGGGAGACTCACCAGCAGGGCAGTCGCGACAGAGCAGCAGTCGCGGACGGACCAGCAGTCCAGTCAGTCGGTTGGCGTGGAGCAGCAAGCAAGCAACCGTCACAGAGAGTAGGGCTGGAGCCTCTGGCTGCGTGCACGCGCGGTTGGAGTGTGCGTTGCTGCTTGCGAGTGCTACGAAGTTCGTCGCCCACCGATCTTGGACACCTCACTTAACTTACTATCGCTCCCAAACTGTTGACATTTCTTCGTTTGATCCTGGTTGTCGCTTTTGGGACATTCCCGTGAGCAATAACATGTGTGTATTTTAGTCGGCTAAGATTCCAGCCATCTTCCGGTAGAATTTAACTTAATTTATTCCCTGTTATGGAAGTTCACCAGCAGTATATTCTGCCTTGTGGCCGTTGACGATCTGGTTACCTGCCCTGGTCGTTGACGTAATTTTAGGCAGTGTATTCTCCTCGGCATGTTGTTGCTGTCCAGCACGGCGTGTAGTTCGACAGGTGAGGCGTTGTTGGTCGTTGTGGGCGCCAGTATTCTGTGTGTAGTGTATTGAAATCTTGTGATCGTTTTGCTGGTTGCGTGGAGCGGAACTGATTTGTTTGATTGGTCGGTCGGCAGACTGTCGGTTGGTTTGCCTCCGGATTAAGAAGTCATTGGACGGGCTGCGGGTCTCACCTAAATAGGAGTTAGTGTTACAATCCCAGGCTGACCCTTGGAAGCTTCTGAGCTCCCTTCCTGGTGTGTTATCTAGTAATTTCCCTGTTTGGATTTTAGTTATTTGGTTGATGTGTGGCTTTCAGCCAAGTATAAATATCTGTGAAATTACTGTTCTTGTCTAGCCCTTAAGGCATGAGATTGTTATGCACTACTGGCCATTTAATTGTTGCACCACGAAGATGACGTGCTACATACCAAGAAAATGCTGTCATACGCAAATGATTAGCTTTTCAGAGCATTCACACAAGGTTGGCACCGGTGGCGTCACCTACAACGTGCTGACATGAGGAAAGTTTCCCATCGATTTCTCATACACAAACAGCAGTTGCCTGGTGAAACGTTGTTGTGATGCCGCGTGTAAAGAGGAGAAATGCATATAATCACGTTTCCGACTTTCATAAAGGTCGGATTGCAGCCTATCGCGATTGCGGCTTATCGTATCGCGACATTGCTGCTCGTGTTGGTCGAGATCCAATGACTGTTAGCAGAATATGGAATCAGTGGGTTCACGAGGGTAATACGGAACGCCGTGCTGGATCCCAACGGCCTCGTATCACTAGCAGTCGAGATGACTAGCATCTTATTCGCATGGCTGTAACGGATCATGCAGCCACGTCTTGGTCCCTCAGTCAACAGATGGGGACGTTTGCAAGACAACAACCATCTGTGCGAACAGTTCGACGAAGTTTGCAGCAACATGGACTATCAGCTCGGAGACCGTGGCTGCGTTTACCCTTGACGCTGAATCACAGACAGGAGCACCTGCGATGGTGTACTCAACGACAAACCTGGGTGCACCAATGGCAAAACGTCATTTTTTCGGATGAATTGAGGTTCTGTTTACAGCATCATGATGGTCGCATCAGTGTTTGGAAACTTCGCAGTGAACGCACATTGGAAGCGTGTATTCCTCATGACCATACTGGTGTATCACCAGGCGTGATGGTATTGGGTGCTACGTGTTACACGTCTCGATCACCTCTTGTTCGCACTGACGGCACTTTGATTTCAGATGTGTTACGACCCGCGGCTCTATCCTTCATTCGATCCCTGCAAAACCCTACATTTCAGCAGGATATTGCACGACAGCATGTTGCAGATCCTGTACGGGTCTTTCTGGATGGTCACCCATCCAAGTGCCGGCCATGTCCGACAGCGCTTAACTTCGGTGATCTGACGGGAACTGGTGTATCCACTGCGGCAAGGCCGTTGCCGGAGACGTATAACAGCATCTCAAATATCACAAAGGCCAACAATAAAGTGTATCAGGAAACTGACGGTCAGAAGGAGATTCTAGAAATATGACCAGGTGCCTACGACGTTGATGATTTAAAGGAAGTCTTAAAACACTCTGAAAAGGGAATTGAACTAAGCACAAACATCAATACTCTTAAATCTTAAATACGAACAGAGAATGCGACGATCGACTTTAGGCAGAAAGACTCAAAAGGTTCTCTGTTAGGTTTTGCGAAAGACCGTGTTTTGGTGAAGGATTCCAGTACATTTTACTCATCAGATTAGGCTGTGGTAATACTAGCATAATCCACGCTGAGTATAACAAAGATGCAAACTCACATCACAACGATAAGTTGATTCACTCTATTTACGGATTCTTCCCTACAGTTGGAACTGGGTATAAGATAGTCCAGACCTACACAAACGTCATGTACCTCCCAGTGAAAGTTTAGACTTTGGAATACCTTGAGTTACGTATTGTGGATCAGAATGATCGATTTGTCGACTTTCGGGGTGAAGAAATCATTCTACGTCTACATCTAAGACAAGATGGGGGTAAGGTATAAAGCTAGCACGCAGGGCTCATATTCATTGTGTCACAGCATCGCAAGGTGATAACATGCATTAATTACGAGTTCCTTATTTCAGTTGGTCCCAAGCCGTGAGATGACGTTTTCAACGTACCGCAGTCAGTCAAGTATGATGATCGGATTATACGTCATGAATTCCCGTCGCATAAGCGCTACACCTCAAAAACATTTAACAAAAATTATGAAATTAGGATTGTTATTCAACACCAGGACACTTTAACACTACCTTGCAAGAGCTTCTTACATCTGGACTGCACATTTAAGGAAACTGATGGCGCTGCGGTAACACTCTCGAAGCTGTCACGTAATGCGCCAGCATTCCTGTTTCAAGAGATTCATTATGAACTAAACGGAATAGAAATCGAGCACACACGTTATATCGGACTAGTATCAACCCTTCAGACGTGCGTTTCAGCCTCAACCTCCGATATGAACAGCTTGGAAAATTTGAACTGGTTCATAGACGGACTAGATGTCGGATAAAGTCGATTTACTGCTCGCTTCCATTTTTAATGTAGGAGGCTATGGGTGCACTCGTCGACTGAATGAGTGCATCGAATACAGCTATTAAACCTCCCCCGTCTGGTGCTAACATTTCCTCATGCTCCTTCCACAACGACAAATGGTATCTCAGCCTGTTGTGACGGTAGCACCACACAAAGCCACTAATGCTATAGGCAGATAATAAATTTAAACAAACTTCACAAATTTAAATAAATTTAATCAAATTCATACAAATTTAAGCCAATTATATTGGAATTTAATGGCATCATGAGCAGTCTCTAGTGCAGGCAACACTACATTAACCCCTCTTCAGCTGCAGGAGAAATATATTAGAGCAAAATTCCCTCCAAACTTCGAAATTCCCGCCCATTTTGCAAGAGGATAACGCACATCATGCAAAAAAGTCGGAAAGGAAGGACCTGTAGAATTTCCTGCCATTATTCAAGTTTCCCAGCAGAGGGGGGCGTTGCACTTTCCCACCAAAAGCCGCCATCTTGAATAATGGTACTCAAGTCATCAGCTAACGTCACGGCCGCTATCTTGGATAACGATACTCGCGTCATCAGCTGACGTCACGGCCTCCACCTTGGATGACGTCAGTGGGGCCGCACCGGCCTAGTTCTCTTACTGACGTGATGTGTGGCTAATGAGCAGCCACTCAACCATGAAATCCAAATTTTCTCACCTCCCGCCTAACTGACATAGTTGTTGCATTGGATCCCGACACAGTTTGGAATTCTTGTGTGATGGTCTGGATAGATGCCTGCCTATTACACATTACGACCTTCGTCAACTGTCGGCAGTCTCTTGTCAGTCAACAGAGATGGTCGGTCTGTCCGCTTTTGTGTTGTACATGTCCCTTCACGTTTCAGTTCACGTTGTTTCAGTGACTGCCACCCCAACTCTTGTATAATATCAGTGATGCTCTCACCCCTATTGTGCGATAACACGAACCGAGCTGCCCTTCTTTTCACTTTTTCGCTGTCCTCCGTCAATCCTTCCTGGTAAATATTCGATACCGCGCAGCAATATTCCAGCAGGAGACAGACAAGTGTAATGTAGGTTGTCTCTTTAGTGGGTTTGTCGCATCTTCTGAGTGTTCTGCCTACAAAGCGCAGTGTTTGTTTCGCCTTCCCCATAATATTATCTATGTGGTCTTTCCAATTTAAGTTGCTCTTAATTTTAATTAATAGGTATTTAGTCGAATTGACAGCCCTTAGATTTGTTCGATTTATCGTATACCCGTAATTTATCGGATTTCCATTAGCACCCATGCGGATGACCTCGCACTTTTCTTTGTTCAGTGCCAATTGCTACTTTTCGCAGCATACAGCAATTCTCTCTAGATCATTTGTAGTTGGAATTGATCGTCTGATGATTTTACTAGATGGTAAATTACAGCGTCATCTGCAAATAATCTAAGGGGGCTGCTCAGATCCTGATTTACATAAATGATCTAGGTGATAATCTGAGCAGCCCCCTGTTACCTGATTTACATAAATGATCTAGGTGATAAACAGCAGAGGACCTATGACACTACCTTGCGGAATGCCAGATATCACTTCTGTTTACTCTATGACTTACCGTCTATCACTACAATCTGTGACCTCTCTGAGAGGAAATCACGAATTCAGCCACACAACTGAGACGATACTCCATACGCACGCCATGTGATTAATAGTCGCTTGTGAGGAGCGGTACAAAATATTTCTGAGATCCCTTGTCAATAGCACACATTACTTCATGGGAATAAAGACCAAGCCGCGTTGCACAAGAACGATATTTTCTGTGTCCGTGTTGGTTATGTATCTTTAAGTCATATTCTTCACGCTGATTCATAATGTTCTAGTACAGTATATGCTCCAAAATCATATTGCAAATTGAGGTCAGTGATATGGGTCTGTAATTCAATGGGTTGGTCCTATTTCCTTTCTTGAATATTGGTGTGACCTGTGCAACTTTCCAGTCTTTAGGAACAGACCTTTCGTCAAGTGAGCGGTGGTATATGATTGCTAAGAAAATCGCTATTTTGCCTGCATACTCTGAAAGGAACCTGACTGATATACCATCTGGACCGGAAGACGTGCCTTTCTTAAGTGATTTTACTTGTTTCGCAACACCTAAGATATCTACTTTTAAGTCACTCATGCTAATAGCTGTTCTGGTTTCAAATTCCGGAACATTTACTTCGTCTTCTTTCGTGAAGGAATAACGGAAAATTGTATTCATTAACTCCTCTTTAGTGACACTATCATCGGTAACATTTCCATCGAAATCGCGGAATGACGGTATTGACTGTTTTTCCCACTGGTGTACTTTACATATGACCAGAATCTCTTTGAGTTTTCTACCATTTTTTGAGTCAATGTTTCATTGTGGAAACTATTAAAAGCTTCTCGCATTGACGTCCGCACTAAATTTCGAGCTTCCGTGAAACTTAGCCAGTCTTGGGAATTTTGCTTTCTTCTGAATTTGGCATGCTTTTTTCGTTGCTGCTACAACAGTGTTCTGACGTGTTTTGTGTACTATGGTGGATCAATCCCGTCTCTTATTAACTTATTCAGTATGAATCTATGTACTGCTGTCGATACTGCATCTTTGAATTTGAGCCATATCTGGTCTACACTTACATAATTAGCTTGGAAGGAATGGAGACTCTCTCTTAGGAAGGCATCGACTGAATTTTATCTGCTGTTTTAAAGAGATATATTTTGGGTTTATTTTTAGTGGTTTTCGTTGATATGGTTTTAAGCCTCGCTGCAATGACCTTGTGTTCACTAATCCCTGTGTCCGTCATGACGCTCTCTGTTAGATCAGGGTCATTTGTCGCTAAGAGGTCAAGCGTGTTTTCTCAAACATTTACAATTCATGTGGGCTCATGAACTAATTGTGCAAAGTAATTCTCAGAGAAAGTATTTAGTACAATTTCGGAAGATATTTTCTGTTTTCTACCGGCTTTCAACGTGTACTTTCGCCAACAAATCTGGGGTAAATTGAAGTCTCCACCAATTATAACTGTATGAGTGGAGCACTTATTTGTAATGAGATTCAAGTTTTCTTTTCAGCTATTGTATCATCTGAGTCCGGGGGAAGTGGGGGGGGGGGGGGGGGTCGGGTCGGTTGAAGGAGCCAATTATTATTTTGATACGGCTGTCTCTACCCATAGTAATTCACGGCAGCTACCTATTTCAACTTCACTACAAGATAAACTACTACCAACAGACACAAACACACTACCACCTACTTTATGTAATGTATCGTTTCTGAACACGGTTTGCGTCTTTGTAAAAATTTCGGCAGAATTCCTCTCCTCCTTTAGCCAGCTTTCTGTTCCTATAACGATTTCAGCTTCAGTGTTTTATATCAGCGCTTGAAGCTCTGGTAGTTTTCCAACACAGCTACGAAAATTTACAACTACAATACCGACTGTTGCTTGAAGTACCTGGCAGTACGTAGCAGCACAATGCACCTAATATGAAAAACCTATGTTTTTGGGGGTGTCCTAAGTGTACATTGTCACGGTGGTTCATTTATGGTATATAAATCAAAGGCCAGCATTTATTAATACGTGGTTAATTCGTCTAGCTGAATCTTTGCTATGTGTATATACATCAGATACACTGATATAGTATTGAAACAATTAAGAAGAGATATTTTCTACAGATATTTATTAAAAAACTTTCATCCTTTAGTTATCTACAGCACACTCTGGTAACAAAGAGTAATCTGCTTTCTGCATAACAATGAGCTGTTTAGGACAATCTGTATTAATTGTAACGAATGATCGTCTTTAATACTAAGACAATACACACTATATATTGCACTGGCATTTATCTTGGTTCGGTCAGTTACCAAAGCATCGTACATTGCTCGTTAATCTCTAACGTAAGTGGAACCAACCAACCGAGTCCTGTAAGTACAGATTAGAAGTAGTGTAGGCGACAAATTTGGTGCTACAAAAATGGGAAAGAAAATGGACTATAAAATTTTCTTCCATTGTTGCTCAGAGCGATGATGACGTGGTCTGATCACCCAAATCAACGTCACACAGTCTTTCTTGTGAGTAGTGGACATAGGTGTCATTGTACGTTTTAAAATCATGTTCTGTTTCCTCGACGTATCATTCTGCAAGTGACTTATGTTTGCGAGCAGCAACGAAAGTCGCTTACAGTGGTTAAGTAGGAGATCTTTTGATTTTTTGGCACAATACGCTTTACAGGTCTTCGCTGGACACCGGCTAAATTCTCAAGTCTACAATTCTTCTAACGTTTCATCTAGAGAATAGCAAAGCTACAAATATTCCTACTGTGAACATCCACGATCATACCGTAAGGACTTATGCTCCCTCCATTAACTTACACACAAAGAAAACATATTCGGCATAATGTTGTTCTATTTACATATATGCACACTGAGAGCATAGCCATCCTCGTTGAAACGTGAGAAGTATGTATTCCTCATAGATTCCTCAGTGAAGGTCATCAGCTTCAGGGTGTAAGGCTTAGATCTATTTCGGCTGATAAGTTCTGCCATCTTTTTTAATCGTGCCCCTGACTTCGTTGGTCTATCGTTTTGTACAACCGGAGCTGTCTTGGGTCGTCTAGATTAGCACTTCCGTTGCAAGTACTATAACAAGTTAGTTGTTCTTGTGTCTCATTATTCTGCCAATTATGCCTTAAACTCCCAGATCTTCTTGCTTGTCTTATGAATACCAAGAGCATTTTTCTCCTATATGTGCATACCTTGGTTGGATCTAATAGTTAAAGTTTCGCTCCCATATAGTAATAATGGTTACATAATTACATTATACAAACTAAACAGAAATTCTTCCCATACTTTGTGGAACAGTCAGAACTCTAGTGTATCCATGAAGTGTCTAAATCTGCCAAGCTTGATGTGTGGGGCCTGTTTTGTGGCATACGTTATGTAAAACCACAAATACGTGAACTCCGAGACTTAGTCAACTATTTTGTTGTGTTTGTTAGTTATAAGCATTAAGTAATTGATAGTATCGGCTTATCAGTATTTTAGAACATACTTCATAGTAAAAGTTCAGTAATCTTATGTCTATGAAAGCGGAGTACGGCTTCCGCTACCATTCATAAAAACTGACTATCCTTCCTCCATTCTTCAGTATTTAACTAACATATTTTTATAGAATGTATTAATCTGTGTACAGAAGTTACTAAGGTATTGTATATTAAGCGAGCTCCATGTTTTTATTATCAGTTCCAGATGGTTTTCTGTTCTTTCTTTCATTAAATACCTCCAACAGCTCTTAGCTTGTCAAATGGTCAACACGGATCGTGGCAGTACTCATTACGAGAATTTCCCTCTTTACAGAAAGACTATAACTTTTTAAAATAGTCTAATATCACTCACTGTAATATTAGTTTGGTTTGAAGAATTTGTAGACAATGCGGCACCTTTACAGCAAAGAAGTTGAAGCGTTAGTGCTGTGTTCCACAGCAGTTTCATGACGATATAATAATGTTCCAGTGTGACGTCAGCTTAGTTAGTACGACAAATTTCAAGTGATTAAAATGACGTCCGGTGGTAACTTTCAAGGCGTCCTCCTGATCCAAGTAACTTACTTCTCAGGGTTCAGTGTCTTAGTGCTGGCTGCGACACCTGCAAGAGAACCGCCACTGTAAATGTTCTACAGAAGAAAGACAAAATTTTTCACACATGAAACAAACTAAAATACTAATGGTTGTTCTTATAGTTCATTGCTGATTCTCGAAGGAAAGTGTGGGACGTGAGCACACATAAATGAACTCGAACATCCAGGTGGTTTAAAGCAGGTCGAAATCGTGTGTGCACTGGTCTGTATAAACTCTGAATATATGCTAACGATTCCTTACACACAGACACACACACACACACACACACACACACAAACACAAACACAGAGAGAGAGAGAGAGAGAGAGATTAAAAAGCTTAGTTCCGTAACAGATACTATTTTTTCCCAGAACTGGCTACAGTGCTTTGAATGTAACTGTTGTGAAAGGCAAATACGACATTTAGTTTCATTTAAATATACGTCTAGTCGATAACATGTACTGTTATTTTTCTTAGTAAGGGCGTTGGCGCCTGAACTATGATATTTCGTGCTATGAACAATGCATGTCTTATTGAACGAAAAGGTTACCTAAAATATTATCATCAGGTTTCGATGTGCCCTTTTCTTTCTATATGGCCATGGGAGCCATTGCGAACGATTATATGACATAACAAAAAATTAATGAAACACTTCAATGGGTACCTTTCCCTCCTACTTAACCATTTACTTCTGTGTGGATAAAGCTATTGCCATATATACCATTACAGAAATGCCACTATGGATTGCACGTTTCTTCTGACGTTCTCTTTTCTATATGCGCACAACAGTAAGGAACAGTATAAACGTCTACTCTTCGGACAAGATGAAATGCATCCTTTGTTTGATAGTCTTGGATTTCTAATCCTTGCAACACTGTAAAATGTACATTACTGTAGCTGGTTAGGGGTGCAATGACAGTTACTGTTTGCTGGAAGCCGTTTTGGTGCTTGTCAGAATGCACTTAGTTCTCACCTAGTCAATCAAAATTTTGTAAGATTATTTTGCATGAATACCATCATTACTAATAGGAAGAATAATTTAGGAAAGAATCCAATTTCACCATACGTACTTTTAACTCTTGTTTTAGTAACTGTGGTTGCTCTTTCACGTTTCCACTTCACAATCGCATACACAACACCCGACTTGGACAGCTTTAGTAGGTTTGAAATGTCGGTAATGTAATTGTTATTCACATTACGCCCACTGACTGGACCACGTTAGAGGCCACTAACAGATCAGGTAGAACATTCTCTACGAAATAATGATAACGTTGGCCGTTGATCCTGAGTGGAAGAAAGTGAGGCCCTTCCAAACTGTCACCAACTATGCCGGCCCAGACGTTGACAGAAAATCTTTGTTGATACCTTGCTTTCACAGATGCGTGGGGATTGACGTCCGCCCATACATGCCTATTGTGAAAATTTACACTCTGATCTCGCTCAAACTCGTTGGAGAAAATGAGTTGTGAGACAAAAACAAAGCGTTTTCAGATCCATGTTAATATAAAATAATTTATGCCTCTGCCTGTGAGAAATGTATCCTGCAATTTGTGCCGTACATTGTTGTTACACGCTGTGTAATTATCCACACAAATCATTAAGCAGAAGATGTCAGTGCGTTTTCTGGGTATCGATAGATTCACTTACCGTGTAAGTGATCAGGACCCAAAGTACCATAAAGTGCAGCTCTGGTGTTCTCCGTTTGTGAGTTCGCCATTTAACAAAAGATCAGTATTAATTAAGTCAGGTTTTGTGCACTTGGCGGTAAATGGTAAACGTGAACTTGAGAGTGACAGGGTGTGAGTGGATGAACGGTTAACGAAGATTTTGTCCTGTGAATTGTAGTGTTTGAAACATTGTAGCTACCTCAATTTTGGCATGTTCTAGAGAGAGATCTGATATAAAGGCGCCCTTGAGAACTAGATACCTACGTCAGCATCGTTATGGGGATTCACGTTATATTCAACTGCTATTATTTTATTGTGGCAGAAAAGAAATAAATTGAAAGGAAAAAGTCAACAAAGGAACATATTTACAACAAATCTGGACTGAATGTCTGCTGTGTTGGAGAAACATTGACAGGATATGCTATTAAAATTTATATCCTCACATTTTTCCAGAAACTTCCTCGCTGTTGACTACAGTGAATTTTCCTTCAGACCACATACTTCCCACACAAAACGAAATATGTTTCAGGTACGTGGAATATCGTGAAAAATAAGACAGTACATCCTTTCCAATAATTCTCAGTTACTGTGACGGTCTCGTACGTACAACAACGTAATGACATGAGTGCTATATCCCACACTGAATATCCAGTGTTTGCGACGTTACTGGATCTACTGTCAGCACAATTTCGGCGAGAGCCCAGCAGTAACTGTTTTTCCTGTCACGCTCTCTCACGCAATGGAGAACTCTGCTGTGCCACCACATCGCCTTATATGGTAAGAACGTATAATCGTAACACAATATATAAAGTTTCACGTCCTATTATTTGTAACTAATTATGAACTTTACTATTATGAACTTAGCTATTATGTAAAAGTACACACCACCATGTCACCAGGCCACGATTGGTTTCAGGAACATTCTGAACAGCTAGAGCGAATAATCTGGCCACCCATATTGCCCGACATGAATCCCATCCAACATTTATGGGACGTAATGGAGAGGTCTGTTCGTGCACAAAACCCTGCACCGGCAAGCTTTCGTTAACTGTGGACGGTTGCATAGCAGCATGGCTTAATATTTCGGAAAGGGACTCCTAACGACTTTTTGACAGCATGTAACATCGAGACGCTGCACTAGGTCAGGCAAAAGAAGATCTACACGAAATTGGAAGGTATACCGTAACTGTTTCACCTCAGTGTATGTGACGATATTATAACAGTAATTGTTTCATGCATTTTTTTCCGATTTTCAGTTGTAAAAGATGTAACAGTGTCTTTTATCTTCTTACCGGTGCACACATTCCCAACCTAAGTTCTTTAGGTTTAGGGTAATATTCTCAAGTACATGAAGATCGTAAATGTGAATCCCAAAACCCATTGAAAATTATAAGTTCACTGCAAACAAATGTATAAGGCAGTTCTACTGCTGTGGCTTCTGGTGTATTATAATTTTTTTCCGGTAAGACTGAAACATGGGTTATTTTAATGTTGGGACAAGTTTACTGCATGTGGATGTGTAAAATACGGACTGTCGCTTTACCGCCATTTTTAAGTCACAAACTGTTTTTTAGAGTTGCGGGCAGAGAGGATTGATAGTGACGTCATACTTCACCGTATTTAGTGATGTGTTACCTCCAACCGAAGGCCCAACAAAGGGGATGGAATGAGGAGTAGTGGGAATTTGTCACAGCTAATAAAGCCAATTAAAAAGTCATAAATTGCGCTTTTATACTCATTGCTCCATTACCACTGTTTTGTCGATATCATCCACTTGCAGTTCTTAACGTCAGTAATTAAGGGCAGAACAAATTTTGATCTCGCAAACGACTGTACATCGATAAGATCTTTTTATGTCAGTAGGCGGATATTCATTTTTCAGCAGTGTATTGATGAAATATTACAATTGCGCCTAGTGCAGCTCACTTCAAAGATTTTTCTATCTCTTTCCAACTCGTCTGTTTCATGTGTGGTATTTGAAATCCATTGTAATCGTCCATGAGCGTGGGTAATTGGCATATTGTGTGGGCCAAGCTACCACTTTCTCTCTTGAAAACTAGCGTTTAAAAGAATTGCCATCTGTCGTCTACCTCCTCTGCTATAGTGAACTCAGTCTTCAGATTTTTCTGATTGAAATGTTCGTGAAAGCGCTCTAGTTTCTCTCTGCTTCTCTCCCACGACACAAATATATCATTTATGTAACACAGCTATACGTTCCGTTATTTCTGGGGTTCCTGTTGGCTGTTCTTCGAATTTTTGCTCAAAGAAATTTTCTATCACTGAACTTAAAGGACTTCCCATAGCCATGCAACGCGTCTCTCCGTAAAACACATCGTTGCATCTGAAGTAAATGACCATGAGATAATATTTAAACAACGAACGAAAAATTACTAGATGAACATAAGAACAGCTGCATGAGGGAGGAATCCTACAGGTCAGCTTGGAGAACGTGCTTTGCTCCCAGGAGACCACCAGAGTCGATCTGATAAGCCTAAAGCACTGGTAGTCACAAGCGGATACAACTAAAGACTACACAGAAAGGCCATATAGATTACTAAACACAACGATCTTAATCGGAAGGAGGATAGTATGAAACTGAATGGTTTCCCGTCTCTCTCACTGAAGAATGCGTGTAAAAGTACATCGCTATGATTAATAACAACTGCAGACGACGGCAACCGACAATGGTGACGTGCGCTTTAGGTTTCAAAGCATGTCACGTCAACCTCCATGCGGGAACACGAGAAAACGGAATTTTGCTTGTCAGTATAGCAAGGCTGGATGTATATCGGAGCTTCGAGAAAGTTACAACCCCACCGTAGTTGTGCTTCGCAGATTGGGACTACACGTTGTACACTACTGGCCTTTAAAATTGGGCATTGTGTCAAGCACAGCTTGGACGGCGTGTACAGGTACAGCTGCCCATGCAGCTTCAACACGATGCCACAGTTCATCAAGAGTAGTGACTGGGGTATTGTGACGAGCCAGTTGCTCGCCCACCACTGACCAGACGTTTTCAATTGGTGAGACGTCTGGAGGTTTGCTTCCAGGGCAGCAGTTGAACATTTTCTATATCCATAAAGGACCGTACAGGACCTGCAACATGAGCTCGTGCGTTATCCTACTGAAATGTAGGGTTTCGCAGGGATCCGATGAAGGGTAGAGCCAAGGGTCGTAACACATCTGAAATGTAACGTCCACTGTTCCAAGTGCCGTCAATGCGAACAAGAGGTGAGCGAGACTTGTAACCAACGGCTACCCACACCTTCATGCCAGGTGATACGCCAGTATGGCGGTGACGAATACACTGTTCCAATGTGAGTTCACCGCGATGTCGCCAAACACGGATACGATGCTGTAAACAGAACCTGGATTCATCCGAAAGAATGACGTTTTGCCATTCGTGCACCCAGGTTCGTCGTTGAGTACACCATCGCAGGCGCTTCTGTCTGTGATGCAGCGTCAAGGGTAACCGCAGTCATTGTCTCCGAAGTGATAGTCCATACTGCTGCAAACGTCGTCGAACTGCTCGTGCAGATTGTTGTTGTCTGGCAAACGTCCCCATCTGCTGACTCAGGGATCGAGACGTGGCAGTACGATCCGTTACAGCCATGCGGATATGATGCCTGTCATCTGGACTGCTAGTGATACGAGGCCATTGGAATCCAGCACGGCGTTCCGTATTAACCTCCTGAACCCACCGATTCCAGATTCTGCTAACAGTCATTCGGTCTCGACCTACGCGAGCAGCAGTGTCGCGATACGATGAACCGCAATCGCGATAGGCTACATTCCGACCTTTATCAAAGTCAAAAACGTGATGGTACGCATTTATTCTCCTTACACGAGGCATCACAACAACGTTTGACCAGGCAACGCCGGTCAATTGCTGTTTGTGTATGAGAAATCGGTTGGATACTTTCCTCATGTCAGAACGTTGTAGGTGTCGCCACCGGCGCCAACCTTGTGTGAATGCTCTGAAAAGCTAATCATTTGCATATCACAGCATCTTCTTCCCGTCTGTTAAATTTCGCGTCTGTAGCACGCCATCTTCGTGGTGTAGCAATTTTAATGGCAAGTAGTATATTTCGATAAGAAATTAATTTGACCACGACGTAATAAACCCGAACGTTTTGATAAGTGTGACATTTCCGGCAACAAAAGTTGACATGTTATTTGGTATTCGTTGGTCAGATCCCTGCATTCTTGCTAACACATCGACTACTTAGCAGCCATAGAATGTCGGAATAACTGTACCTGAGGGCCAGAAGGTGAGGAACAGGGTGGTGTACGTGGTCACTGTGGAGATGAATGCACTGACGAGGCTCAGTCTAACGGTGATCACGCCCAGCAAGTTGGCCACTGGGCGTCCAGAGGACGCCTGCCGCGCCAGCAGCCGCAGCTCACGGTGGGCGGCGCCGCCCACACGCCGCCCTTCCAGCAGTAGCTCCGAGCACAGCCTCTTAGTGCTCCTCGCTTCTGCCTCCACACAGTGAGCTGGCAGGACGAGTAGCGTCATCTGAACTAGGCAGAGACACATTACCAACTTCCCTTGCCAGCTGTCGATATTGCTTGAACCTAGGAAAGCAGATTTGGTTCCAAGGAGGTAGACCCCAACTGTCGATTGCAGTGCAAATGCTAGGAAATAGAACACTAGGAAAACCTCGTCTGCAGATGCGGCCAAGTCTGACAGTTCACAGAGGTCTGCATGCACTCGTGTGAGAGACCGCACATCGGCTGACATACGCCAAACAAATGTACTGTGTACTTGTAGCCTCCCTATGCTTACATATCGGTTCTTCGTAGACTCTTTACCATCACTTGCCGCAACCATGTCACGTAAACAAACATTGAGAAGTGAAATTCTATACTTTATCATCAACCGTAAATTCGCAAATCTCAAAATAGTTAAAAAGGCGCAAGGAAAGGAGCCTACAGTAACTACAAAACCCAGCTGGTGGTCCTCGTTATTACTAACCGTAAAAATGAATGTGTACAATGAAACAACATAACAAAGCAACAGAAAAAGTTGGAGTTTTACTACATTTCCGTCATATGTATTCACAGGCCCAATATGGGACGTCAGAATTTTGTCACATGACACTACCGACTTCAGCATGTTCTCGTACATTTTTGTATTGCAGAAGGCGTCTGCAGTTATTGAACAGAAGCTCATTGCTGACCAACTCAATTCGCTAAAAGGCGTGATAATGTTTACTACAAAGAAAGTACCTAACAATCTACTGTGGAAGTGCACCAAAATGTATACAGAAATGAGATCAAATACGCTGGCAAGAGTCACAATAACCAAATCCGATCTCACTTTCTTCACTAATCTGACCTTCTCATCAACTGTGAATGGCATGAGCCCAAACAATTTGCATGTGAAGTGAAACGGTTTAATGGCCAATAAAAGTTTTTTTGTGATTTGAGGCACCATCGTCGGAGATTCATATGCTGACATCATCTGCAAAAGTGGAAACAATTTTGTAGTTTAGTCATGTTGAATGCTCCACTATTCATTGCTTAATGGAATATTAAAGTATCTCTAAAACTAAATATATACATCAAGTAAGGTATGTATGTTACATAGTGATTTACAAATCACTATAATATTTATCTTACAAAATACCAGTTAATGCAATTTTTAGTTTCCCTTGAAGGAGTAAGGATTAATAAATAATGGTGAGAATAAGATAAGATTTATTGCTTACTGAATATTTCCAGAAATTTCTGCAGATATCACTTCGTTCTATACGGTTGATGTTGGCCCTAATGTTTTAAGGTAACATGACATGATTGTTGACAACAACTCCATACACCGCAGCGTTTATCACAAGACAGTCTATCTCCTCAGACAGGAAGACCTGAAGACATTTTAATAAAATTTGCAACAGTTGATTTGGTCTGTTTCCTCAAATTCATCTAGATCTTTTCCCCCCAACTCCCAACCCCTCCATTCCACCTCAACCCAACCCACCC
The DNA here is from genome assembly GCF_021461395.2 of Schistocerca americana. Classification (NCBI taxonomy): domain Eukaryota; kingdom Metazoa; phylum Arthropoda; class Insecta; order Orthoptera; family Acrididae; genus Schistocerca; species Schistocerca americana. Next base: position 131,951,052 of record NC_060122.1, on the reverse strand, counting down.
CGGCTAACGCATTTTCCCCACAGGAGATTAGGTTGAAGCTTCAGAAATAACTTTAGTAATAATGACCATACTGAAGTTCTGAGAAATGCTGATTTGCAGTTAATATTCCCTGAAGCTGTAAAGCATGTATTTCAGCTGAAGAGAACTGGTCATCTCTAAAAAGGATAACCACAAAAATTGAACAGACAAACATAGATAGAAGGAAGACCACGGCGAAGAAACTGTGGGAGAGGGATGATATATACCTATTGAGTTATGCTGGAAAGAATTACAAAACCTATCAGCAAACTAACTCAGAAATTAAATCTAAGAAGCGCAAGGAAGACATTGCAAAATGACTGTAGAAAAAAAGTGCATACATACAAGACGAAATGTTTGCTGATAACTGTCAGAGTAGCTTCCTGTAAACTAAAAGCATAGGCGTCAACATTGATAGCGCAAAGAGAAGAGCAGTGGTAACTGCAAGGGAAAGAACAGATAGAGAATACAATGAGGATCTCTGCAGTAAGGCAGGGCCGTATGCCATGGGGATAGAAGAAAAAAAGTCGTCTTGGAAGACCTGGACGGTCCAGAATTAAAAGTCAAAGATTTCAAAGCTTTGAAAGACCAGTCGAACAAGTACGAAGGCATAGATGACATTGGTTCGGGATTGCGAAAGTCATTGGAGAAACTGGCAGGCAGATGATAAGTTACGGTGTAGAATCCGGTGACAAACCTTCAGACATTCGGAAGAATACCATCCACACAGTCCCTAAGATAGGAAGCCCGTTGAAACTAATGCACAGTACACTTCACAGCTCATACGTCATAGATGATGAGCAAAAGAATAGAAATGAAAACCGAGTTTCTGTTACACAATATTTTCTTCATGGGAGGAAGAGAAAATGCCAGATTTATTCACAAAACAATCAGTTTGGCTTTAAAAAAGATAAAGCCATTATAAAATCAGTGCAGACGTAATAATAGAAGCAAGAGATTTTTTCAGGATTAATGAAAAGTGCTCGACAAAGTGAAGTGGAATCAGATATTATAAATCTTAGAAAAATTGTAATAATGTATAGAAAATGAATGATAAAATACAGTAATAATCAAAGACGAAGAAATAATTGTAGAGACTAAAAAGGCTGTAAGCCATATACCGTCTTTAGTATGTCAAAGAAACAATAAAAGAAATAAAAGGAATGTTCAGAAGTAGGAAGATATTACTGGGTGAAACGATATCAATGCTGAGAATAGCTGATGACATTGCTGTCTTTTGTCATGTGAAGAAGAAGCACAAAACCTGTTAAATGAGATGAATAGCCTACGAAACACGCAATATATACCAACAGTAAAGAAAAGATAGAAAAGTATTGAGTAATAGCAAAAATAGGGTTATTGACAAAATTAGTATCAGAATTGGGGGCCATGCATTAGGTAACGGAAACAACAATACTACCATGAAAACAAAACAACGCATGAGATATGTTGCAAGGACGATATAAGAAACGTATTAGTTCAGATGATGACAGCATTTTTCGGTATAAGAAATCTGCTTGTGTATTTATCAGTTTACGGGGACCACGCGTGCCAAAGCTACTACATCGTGGAAAGACTCGGTAGGTACTTCACATAGCTAGGATTAGAAGATTTTTTAAAAGCAGAAATAATAAAACACAAAAAAGAAAATCAGACAGATAACGAATTAATAAAACATTACAGAGAAAAATTGTAGACTGAGGAGCTTTTGTATAGAATAGAACTGTGCCACAAGGAAATCTCTCAACTTGGACTTCAATACTTGTGGTTTATAAGCAAATTTTTACAGTTATCTTAAAAGTCAATGCTGCATACTTCTCTGCACAATCAATAAGAAAATATTATTCAAATGCTTATCGTTCTTTCGTCCACTCTTCACTGAATGGATGCTGCTGTTTCTTCAGATTGAGTGAGTATTGTTAATAACAAATTCCTTGATGGAATATAGACTATGTACAGGAACGGCAGAGCCAAATTTCCTAATTACTTGGACAACGCCGTACACGAAGTTCACGAACTGACATCGCCGATCAGTCTGACTGTCTTTTTCAGAACTGTGAATATTCTTTGTGAGCGCATGCAGTAGCTCCAAACATATAACAGAACGTGAGATAACAGGCTGAAAATAAAAAGAATCACCCAACCTTGGGGATTTAGTGTCAGAGACAGAAGAGCTGATTGTTACACAGACGACAGAAACAACGATTCAACAAAAGACATTGCATGTGATTGTTAGAAGAAAGTTGTCCTTATATCATCAGTCATAGAATTTTTAATGGTCAGTAGTGTTCGACCAGCTTCCGACAGTAGTTTTCTCTTTTTCAAGAGTTCCATCGAAGAAATTATATCTGTTGTGTTTTGTTTCTGTTAGGTGTTAATCTGTTCTCTGAAAACACATGCTTCTGTTGGCAACGCCGGTCAACTGCTGTTTGTGTATGAGAAATCGGTTGGCAACTTCCCTCATGTCAGCACATTGTAGGTGTCGCCACGGCGCCAACCTTGTGCGAATGCTCTGAAAAGATAATCATTTGCATATCATAGCATTTTCTTCCAGTCGGTTAAATTTCGAGTCTATAGCACGTCCGTGGTGTAGCAATTTTAGTGGCCAGGAGTGTAGTTCCTTTGGCCGACCATGATGTGGAGGCTACCGGTGGGTCGTCGTCATCCACACGTCTCTTGGCGGCTCCATGTTTTTCCGCTGTCTGTCACTGCACAGCGGCTTTGTATGCTCAGTGAGCTACTTTTAGTTCGTGGCCTCAGTGTCTAGATCACACGGCACTCGTGAGGTCTGATCTTCCTCCCCGCTGTGAGCGTGATAATTGTGACTGTTTTGCTTCTAGGGCATGTTTGTGCCCTGCTGCTTTTATATCGGACTCGGTTCAGCCTCCTGTTGGTGTTCCCTGTTCCTGAGTATGGCCAGCCGTCTTCTGGAGAGTCACTCTCGTATCAAAATACTGTAGCTTTCACTTCGTAATTGTCATAGAGTTATCATTTGGTGATATGTTTTAAATTATTGGAGTTTTGTAAACGCCTCTTATGTTCAGTGACATTAATCATGACGTTTAAAACATTTTTGTTGCCTAGTGCCTTGTGTACTAAGTCGCCAAGTCGCTTTCTTTAGACATTTGGATCCGGCAAGCTTATGCGCCATACCGGGGCAAACGTCGTTGCTTCTGTCTACGCAGGTGAGGGTTCACCAGCCAAACATTCGCGTCTTCCTTGCACCTATGTAAATTATTTGCCGCTTACTCCTCGTGTCGTGATTTGAAGCTGAATCTCGGTTTGACGCTGAACTTCTAACTTAACGGGAAAAAGTGTGGTGGTTGCCTTGGCAAGTTATATTATCTTTTAGTGACTTTTCACAAGTATTTTGTGTATGCCGCCAGCATGTAATCTGATCATTTAAGTTTTACTCGGTTTACTTAAAAATTACTCCTCTGTCCATCTTGCTATGATTGTATGTTTGTGCCTTGGAGCGTGTTCTCACAGGTTGCCAGAAAAATAAATATGGTGAGCACCCTATCGGCCTGACCTAAGTAATTTCGGGTCCGTGCGTCCGGACCATTTCGCCCGACTCGTGATGGCTTCAGCTTCAATTGTTTTCTGTTTCCTTTCAATGAACTTCGTTTTATGTACACCTTAATTGTTTGTAGTTTTTTAACGAAAAACATTTTAACGATGTTTGTGGCCCGCCTACTTTCTAGGAATCTTTGAAGAGATTGTTACGTAACTTCAGCTGATGAGTTATTACGTTGCTTCTTTTACTGAAATTTGCTGTAAATATTTCAACAACAGTAATCAGTGGCATACAAGATTTGTATATTTTTGGAAAGAGTACATAACATTTGTCTTAAATTTAAACTTTTCTGCTTCAGGTTCCTATAATGAGTTTTGGAGAGTTGAGAGCAAGTGCATCAATTAACACTATAACCTTTTGACATTTGAGCTCACTGGAAAATTTTATAATGTTATTGATCGATTATCAGTAACTGTTGTTCAAAAATTTTATATTATTGAACAATTGTGTCTTAATAGGTCCTATTGGCCTAACTGGTAAAGTTACTTTTGCTGACATGTGTTAATAAAAATCTTGATACGAATGTTGTTCTGCCGGCCACTGTGGCCGAACGGTTCTAGGCGCTTCAGTCTGGAACTGCTACGGTCGCAGGTTCGAATCCTGCCTCGGGCATGGATGTGTGTGGTGTCCTTAGATTAGTTGGGTTAAAGTAGCTCTAAGTCTAGGGGACTGATGACATCAGATGTTAAGTCCCGTAGTGCTTAGAGCCATTTGAACTAGCCAATATTGTTCTACAATGTATTTGGCCAGGTCTTTCCAATCCCGTGTAGCCTTACGCCAACAGTGCGTAGCACAGTTGATTGGAGAGTTTTCTTATTCTTGATGTGCTTTCGGTGGAATGTAGCTTTATGTTTTCCTTTTTTTAGCCTTTCTTCGTGAGTATTAGTGATATAACTGAATAGGAATACGAATCTGTTAGGGCAGTTCAGTGGTAGGATTTAGACCCTGCACGGTGAACGTCTTAAATGAGGCACTTGTCGAATTCCTTTTAGAAAACTATTGTGAGAGGCTCTAAGAGCACACATGCTTGTAAGAAATAATTATTAGTAGGAAATTGATCTTCGAGTAGTTTATGGATCGCATATTACAAATCCCTCCATGTGAAAGACATAAATAAAGTGTCTTATAATTCAAGTACCAAACTGTATACGCACGATTACAAATAAGAAATGTAATTTTCCTTAACGGGCAGCCACTTCACTAAATTACGTGCTACTACTGTTATCTTCTCATGAAGTGTGATATGAGTATCTTGGTGCTAGAGAAAGGCTCCAGTTTTGATAGGCGTAGGAACATACAGAGCCCCGACTCCCAATTGCCAAGTGTACAGCGGAAATGGTATTTCGGCTCTTTTCTGCAGGATGTCATTGCGTCTTCGTATCTGCGGAAGGTGCTTAAAACAGGCATGCGCAGTCTCCGCCGATTTCTTCAGACCATCTCCACTTTTTTGGAAACCACGGCCAGGTGGTGAAAGAACTGCTCAGTTGACTAACTGTCGAACGGCGGAACTACAAAGCTGCCAGCGTCTCGTTGTCAGAAAAATAGTTGCTCAGCCTTCTCTGTCACCGTGGCTGGAAGACCGTGGTGAGCCTCGACAACGTGTGTGCAATTCTTCCACGTAAGGTCCGCCTTTATCGTCATTCCCTCCCACTCGGCATACGTCATTTTATCATCTGTTGTTAGGTTCGTGCTGGGTCGCGCTGTAGGTGACTAGCTTTTGCTAAGCAATACTTTCTCTCTCTGTGTATTGTTTAAAATGTATGTGTGTGTTCATTAGTTCCTTTTAAATTAAACCTCCCCTTCTCCCTCTGCTCGGTCCTATGTTTAATTCATGTTTCGTGGCTCTGTTAGACTACATTCTGATGTGTTCTCGCTGGCAATGGCCTTAAGAAATTCCTTGTTTTTCTTTTGAATATAACTTCATCATGTTGAGTGACTGCAGAAGGAAGGTTCAAAAAACTAGTTTTCCAAACAATCCAACTAATTCTGTCCCGTCAATCTGCCGTTTAAAATGAATAAACCTACCAACATTTTAGCGATAATTCCACACTAAACATTGACTGAAAACCGAACTTGAAAATTCGTATCCACTGTAGCATGCGGAGTTTGCTGCGATCATCGATGATTATTACGTATGTTATTGCTTCTACTCCGTGAAAACTTAGCTTCATCAGTGAATAGCACTAATGGGAGTAAATGAGGATTGTCATTAAAGCAGCCGTTTCAAGTCTTGTGGCCAGGTCGCCAATGTAAAGATTGTGAACACGCTGTGTGTGAAATGCGTTAGTCTTCCTCTTGCGATGTGCTACCATACACGTGTTCGTGGGACACCGACATTAGCTGAAATTCGCCGTCTGCTGGTAATAGGATTACGCTCCACAATTCCATCAATCTGTTGCTGATCCTCTGCAGGTTGTTGACCCACGCCCTCAGAAGGAATGGCAACCTCGAAGAATACCCGTTTCGTGCAATGTGGTGAAAAATCTGATGAACACTCTACGGTCAGGAATTCGACGTGCCAGAAAGCGCCATCGGTGTTCTTGGATAGCAGCAGCTGCAGTACCATCGCAGACGCTTACACATGCATCGTATCTGCATAGTCTTCATTAGTTTAGATGTGTGGCATTTTAGCCAGCGCATTGGTAAACACAGTTAATCGATCCTTCACTATGATATACTCTCAGTTCCTCACACTGCTTCACACGCAACACACCGTGGACAACTGCACATTCAATGGGCTACTTTATAGGCAGAAACGAATCCCTAGCGAAGAGGTTGAAAGCAACGAGGTAGGCTGGGCCAGAACAAAACGTCAAAGAGGTTCGGCGGGTAAGACACGCCTCAGGCACCATTCGGAGTAGAACACATGCCCATTTGAAGCTGTTTGCTTCACGTGAGCTTCCTTGTCACATCTCTGAATATTGACCATTGCTTCTGGGACATCCTGTATATGATGAGCCATATTGTTGATGCACACTGGCTGAGATACATATTGGCCAAACTGCCAGTCTTGGCCGGCCGCTGCGGCCGAGCGGTTCTAGGCACTTCAGTCCGGAACCGCGTGACTGCTCCGTCGAAGGTTCGAATCGTGCCTCGGGCATGGATGTGTGTGATGTCCTTAGGTTCATTAGGTTTAAGTAGTTCTAAGTTCCAGGGGACTGATGACCACAGATGTTAAGTCACATAGTGCTCAGAGCCATTTGAACCATTTGCCAGTCTTGTGAGTTGCAAAGCTCTTCACGTTTCTAGTATATGTGCTGTATTAGAATGGTCAGAATTTTAGTAAATTCTGATGACTGTGAGACGAACGTTTGTGGGGACACGGCTTCTACCCAGAGTTTATACTACAACTACGCTGTACACTCTTGTCTCTGATGTTCTACCGACGCTGTGATTCGAGGCGGGGCACTTTACTGTGTACCTAACTTAGTAAATTAGCCATTAGGGGTGCATCTCATCGACAGGGTTGTGAAGAATGGACCTGGTATATCATGATGGTTGATCCATGTCTTCAGGTAATCTGCACCGATGACTACAGTACAATTTGGATATCAACACAATTATCGAAAGTTCACAGACTGAAAGAAACAACTCTGAATACTCATGGTACAGGTAATACTTCCCTGAGTAGTGGGTCTTCAAGAAGAGTATCTGAGGTTACTCTGGTAGCCTATTCATGAAGTGACGTAGCATAAGACACATTTCATGACTTTCACAGAAAATCAAACGTGTCACGTGGATAGACCTTGGAGATCACTGTGTAGTGCCACGTAAAACGTACCTGATAGTTCAGTGTACTGATACAATTTGAGATTTACGGCTACGAAAGCATTTTCCTGACTGTTGAGTTCTGCAGTTCAACACGTGGTGATTCTTATTGTAGTTAATTACAAAAAATTGTATCCTGATGGGACCAGTTAACAACTGAAAACTCGGATGTAATTGATGTAGTTTACTACCTGAAATATGGTCAGAAGTACTCCTTTCTTGCACTCAAGGTTAATTAAACACAAGTACACTTTTCATTTTCATTCTGCTTCTTAGAAACTGATAAAATGAACTGATTGTAGTGCTGATGTTGCCTCCAGATGATATTTCAGTGCATGTAGTTCACGCTGATATATTATTGGTTGGGTAACTGCTGTTACTGAAACTACGCTTTTCCTGTTGTGTTGTGGTTGTTGTTTGGCTAATTAAAGCCACAGAATCTATTGTTAACTCTGTTGCAATGCTTGCTGACGTTGTCACAAATGCAACACGTTCAAGTCCTCACCGAACAGTCACTGCAGTTGGAAAACTATCCTTGTTGTCATTTATTTATCTTAACAAATAGTAACCAATTTCAAACATGCTCTAGCCGACAGAGCTGCCTGTGCTCATAAACACTGGAGAATCAGACAGCTGCGCGAGTGTCGTTTGGGGCAGGTCAGAAGCAGACAACCGATTACGAACGTAAGAGGTTGCATAAACAATGAACAGTTGGCACTTGAGTACTTGAGAACTAGCATGCACTACGGTGCAAGTCTGCGCAGTGTCAAGGTGTTGGTTTTGTTTGGTGGGGATGGAACAGGCTCACATGTGTAGCGACTATCCCAAAGTTCACACAGATTTTGTGGCTCATTCGAAATATATCGAGTGAACCGTTGAGTGCCGTTACTCAAGAAGAGGGCTAATGAAAAGAAACTTGTTTCATCGTCAGAGCCGTGAAACAGTGTACAAGAAGTAGAAGTGCAAGAGAATAAAACCGACCTTAACGATCCTGTTAATTTAGAAAGGCGTTGCAATGTGTTTCTCAAGTTCCTGTGCATTGGGTGAGTGGTTAAAGTGCATTGTCAAAGAGTGTTACTGGGTTAAAATGGAAGCAGAGTCTTTTACGATATTAAATGAAAAGCATTTCACGAAGAAGCTGCAAAGGAAACGATCGTTGTGATGAATTAGCTCAGAAGACAATCGTTTATTTCCACAAGGGCAAGAGACGGCTAGTACTGAGAACGTTGCCTTCCATTCTGAAACACATCATCAGTGTTTCGAGCAGCAGTTCCTCTCTGCGACAGATCGCTAACGTTGTATGATTCAGCAGGCGTAAAACGGCCATAAGTGGAAATTATTAACAAAAAATGAAAACATTCTCGGAACACTATTGCAATATTTACAAGCTAAACTACACACACATTTACTCACCTAACTTACATATGGACGTCACTTACATCCACACACTACATCCAAGCAACCATTGTTTCAAAATGGAAAGAACAAACGTTCGCTTGCAGCAGTTTCTAAGGGAAAGCAAGCAATCATTTTGCACGCTAGAGGTGACGTCAGGTTTAGTGCTAAATGCACTGCTAATATTTAAGTGCAACGCAAAGTATTGTAGTTTTCGTACTACCGTAACTGTAAAATGTTTAACAAGCAGCTCTGTGGTAGTTACTAATGATGCTTCCGATTACATCATCGAATTTAATCCCCCACCAGTCTTACCTTTCCATAATGAGAAAATGATAACAACATTCCACAAAGAGGCATTCAGTTCCATGTGTCCATGCGTTGTGGTCTTCACTCTGAAGACTGCTTTTTTGATGCATTTCTCCATGCTGCTCTATCCTGCAGAAGCCTCTTCATTTCTGAATATTTACTACAATCTACATCCTTCTGGATCTGATCACAGTATTCATCTCTTGGTCTCCCTCTACGGTTTTTATCCTACCACACTTGCTTGCAGTACAACACTGGTTATCCCTTGATGTCTCAGAATGTGTCCTATCAACCAATCCCTTCTTCTAGTAAGATTGTGCCACAAATTTCTTTTCACCCTAGTTTTATTCATTACCTCCCCATTAGATACGTGATTTACCTATTTTAATTTTCACCATTATTCTGTAGCACCGCATTTCAAAAGCTTCTATTCTTATCTTGTCTAAGCCATTTATCGTCCATATTTCACTTCCACACATGGCTACACTCCATACAAATACTTACAGAAAAGACTTTCTCACACTTAAAACTACATTGGATTGTAATAAACTTCTTTTCTTTAGAAATGTTTTTCTTGCCATTTGCTGGTCACTATTTTATATCCTCTCTACTTTGGCCATCATCAGTTATTTTGCTGCCCTAATAGTGCAACTCATCTACCTTAGGTATCTCGGTTCCTAATATAGTTCCCCTAGCATCACATGATGTATATCGACTGCTTTCCATTGTCTTTGATTTGCTTTTGTTGATATTCACCTTATATCCTCCTTTCGAAACACTGCCCATCCCGTGCAACTGCTCTTCCAAGTCCTTTACTGTCCCTGACAGAATTACAATGTCATCGGCAAACACCCATGTTTTTATTTGTTTTCCCTGGACTTTAATTCCTAGTCCAAGGTTTTGTTAGGTTTCCTTTACTGCTTTAACACTGTACAGCTGGAGTAACATCGGTATAGGATACGAGCTTGTCTCACTTATTCTTCTCTTTCATGCTCCACGACTCATAGCTATAATCTGGTCTCTGTACAAGTTGTAAGTAGCCCTTCGCTCGCTGTATTTTACCTTCACTACCCACAGAGTTTCAAAGAGAACATTGCAGTCAACATATTAAAAAGCTTTCTCTTATGCTACAAATTCCTTAAACGTAGACTTGCCTTCCCTTAATCTATCATCCACAGAAATCGTATGGTCAGTATTGTCTTGCACGTTTCTATATTTCTCTGGAATGCAAACTAATATTCCCCGAGGATGGCGTCTATTAGTTTTTCCGTCCTTCTGTAATGAAATCGTGTTAGTAATTTGCAGCCATGATATATTAAACTGATAGTTCGTTAATATTCTCATCCGCTAGCATCTGCTTTCTTTGGAATTGTAATTATGTTCTTCTTGAAGTCTGAGGCTGTTTCGCCTGTCTCATTTGTCTTGCACACCAAATGGAATGTTATGGCCTGCACTCCCAAGGCTGTCACTAAGCCTGATGGAATGTCTTCTTCTCTTTTCTACTCTCTCTTTTCTCGTTAATTTTTCTGTTTCTTTGCCCTAGTGAAATGAGCTTCTAAATTCGTACATTTGTCCTCTAGCCATACCTACTTAGCCATTTGCACTTCCTGCCAGACTCATATTTTGTACGTTTGTATTCTCTTTTGTCTGCTTCGTTTACGTTATTTTACATTTTTTACTTTCGTTAGTTAAATTCAGCATCTCCGATGTTATCCAATAATTGCTACTAGGTTTTCTCTTTTTACCTATTTGATCCTCTGCTGCCTTCACTATTTCATTTGTCAAAACTACCCGATCGTCTTCTACTGTATTTCTTTCCCCTGTTCTTGTTAGTCATTCCCTATCGCTTCCTCTGAAACTCTGAACAACCTCGGGTCCCTTTAATTTATCAACGTCCTGTCTCCTTAACTTTCTACCTTTTTCCTATTACTTCAGTTTTAACCTACAGTTCCTAACCAATAACGTGGAGTCAGTCTCCACATCTGCCATTGGAAATATCTTACAGTTTACGGGTACAAAGCCGATATGTACTAGTTTTGGGTACCATTACGCTGCTGCCTCGCTTCTGAGACATCGCTGGCATTGCGTTGCCATTATAAAACAAGCGAAGTCTTACCAACACATGTAACCTCCAGTATCCTGTCCCAGCCAGGCGAGTTCGAGTATGTCAAGCTGCTCTGCGTGTCTAGCAGTGTCCACTGCCTGCTGTCATGGACCTGGAGCTACGGCTGCCTTCTTCAGTCACTTACTTTAGCTGTAGCTAAACGACGAGTTAGCTGGTCGACCAGAGGCATGCAGTAGGATATGCACACGTCATCATGGCCCAATTACTGTGGCGAAACTATTAGCTGCTATTGCTCTGACAAGGGAGCAGTTATTATTATCGGACAAGTTAACAAGTTATTTCAAGTGGTAATAGTTAACAGTCATAAGTTTTGCGTTTATGATTCAAAATTCTGCCTATAGAAAAAAATAAGTACCGAAGAAAGAGAAGTATTGACTTAAGCAAGATAATTGTCGAACGACTAAATCTTCATTGTGCCCACATTTCGTAGCAGTAAAGATGCTAAAAAGAGATCTAGATAGGACATCAGCAGGCAACATTGGTGCTGAAAAATTTTATTCCTCTTCTTACATTAAAGAGAGGATACTTTGAAGGCATCAACCATCACCATCATCAAACCTTGCTCGTCACGTATACAGATTGTTAAAAGAAAGTATTCCATATTTTGAGAAGTGATAGTGTGGGCCAAAATAAGACAAAAATGCCCAGTAAACATGGACTCCGATTTCACACCTTAACAATTTTTCATCTGCGCTACTGTAAAACACATCTTGTTTTTATCTCTCAAAATAAGAAAATGAAAGGACTTGCAGTAGAACAGGTTTGTTTCATTATGGAGAAAATGAACTAGTGCTCATAGTTCATAAATATATGTATCCTTCAACGCTCTGTGTATGCGTACTTGAAGTGCGTCATTATAAATCATAATGAATTTAGGAACATTTACACGTTTCTATAAAATACCATCTGGTAAACTGACATCACGCATGATCTTAAACATGTCAATGTGAATTTAATGAGTTCCATATTGGATAATAAAGCTTCATCAAGCGTTATTACCCAGGACTCAGCTAGAGAATTAGATTACTGCATAGAAGTATCAGTTTGGTAAAGCTGCACATTTGTGTTAGTAAAGTACAAGCGATAAATAGTTTCCATTGTACTTGAAATTTCGTTACTCTTCTAAAAAAAAAAGTTGAGTAGACACAGAGTGTTTCAGTGTCAGCTTAGCTAGATTGTCCTGTCTACGATCATTATTATTCTTGTTACATATAAAGGGAACCTCACTACACACCAATCTGCCTTTTGTTGCTAATGTTGGAAACAACAACAGGCTCTAGAAAGACAGATTAACAGCACGGATGGCAACTAACTTCTTTCCATGGTGGACCATTAGTTAACACGGCATCTCTCTAAAGACCTGTCAGGTGCTGTAACGCAAGAATTATAGCAACTGTAGCAGCATTTCAAATATAGTCCTACATTGTTCACTCTTGAGTCATATATTTTACCAGGATGTTTTGGGTTAAAAAAAAAATTGAAACTAAACACCCAATGATTTAAATAACCTGGTGGATGATAAAAATAAAATATTTTCCTCTTCATGACTTCTTCAGATACAAAATAATTTCGCATTCAAAATCCTGTAATAACATTTTTTATTCATTGCATAAAATTGTTTTCCACTTTGAATAGTCTATTGTATTCAGTACCACAACAAATAAATCCCAAAACTGAGTAAGTAGCAAACCAGCTGTGATGTACACCATCACGCAAAACATCATGACAAAAATATTTTTAGAGTTAAAAGAAGTCCAGTTTAAACGAAACACGGGAACCTATCGATCTGTTAGCTGATACAATCGCACTCTGTTGTATCAAATTAACTGATGAGCATGCACACTCCTTCCAGATGTTCGATATTCAGGTCGTCGTGCAGCGGCGTTTTACCACTTCACAGCGTACGTAATACTTTCAATAGCATCTACTCCTCTCACGTACAGCATAATTCCGTATATTTGGCGTCTAATATTAATACGAGATACTGTGCGAAAAGCAGTGGATGAAAGGGCCGTGCTTTTACAACGAATTGGAGGGAAACGTATTATTCCTGACCACTAATACTAGTTAGAACAACTAATATGGTAATCAGCTACAGTTACCAAACAAAAGTTAGTTCATGTTTAGAGTAGACAATTGTTCCATTAACAGTGGAGAAAGCTACAAAACAATTGGCGCAATAGACAGTACACGAAACAGTGTTGTAATCTATCGTCCTTTCTTTTTACGTTTTCTTTCTCTCTGTCACGTCTGTAGCTATTTCAACGGTAGTTTCATATGAACGAATATCGTAACTATAAAATTTACCCTGAGCTGTCGTCTTAAAAAGCAGATGGCATCTCGGCACAGTCCGATGCCAATTCAGTCATCCAAGAACTTTTCATATACCATTTTTGCAGCTTTCTTTGTACTCCACAGTCGGTCGTTGTGCTCGCTGGTCGTCTTCTTCTACCAAAATATATCTTATCCAGGAGTATGTGACGTGATACACTTTGGACACTGCAGGTAAAGCTTATTTGTCTCTTCTTGGTACTCCACTATTCAGTGTGTAATATTAACCGTGTAAATTCCTGTGAAAACTGTTCATCCAATTTATGTTGCGTCACTAATCTGTTTAACAATTTCAGTTCATATACTTTTGGCAATTTTGTTTAGGTTTACACTATGTATTTTACACATCCTCTTTACAGTGATTTGCTGATGCTGCAAGCTGTTGGCGATAATCTTACGTCCATTCATTCTACATCTACATTTATACTACGCAAACCACCCAACGGTGTGTGGCGGAGGGCACTCTACGTGCCACTGTCATTACCTCCCTTTCCTGTTCCATTCGCGTATGGTTCGCGGGAAGAACGACTGCCGGAAAGCCTCCGTGCGCGCTCTAATCTCACTACTTTTACATTCGTGATCTCCTCGGGAGGTATAAGTAGGGGGAAGCAATATATTCGGTACCTCATCCAGAAACGCACCCTCTCGAAACCTGGACAGCAAGGTATACCGCGATGCAGAGCGCCTCTCTTGCAGAGTCTGCCACTTTAGTTTGCTAAACATCTCCGTAACGCTGTCACGCTTACCAAATAACCCTGTGACGAAACGCGCCGCTCTTCTTTGGATCTTCTCTATTTCCTCAGTCAACCCGACCTGGTACGGATCCCACACTGATGAGCAATACTCAAGTATAGGTCGAACGAGTGTTTTGTAAGCCATCTCCTTTGTTGATGGACTACATTTTCTAAGGACCCTCCCAATGAATCTCAACCTGGCACCCGCCTTACCAACTATTAATTTTATATGATCATTCCACTTCAAATCGTTCCGCCCGCACACTCCCAGATATTTTCCAGAAGTAACTGCTACCAGTGTTTGTTCCGCTATCATATAATCATACAATAAAGCATCCTTGCGTTCATTACATCGATATCGCCTAGTTATATAATTCGAACCATTTAGGTCGGATCACAGATACAGACACGAAACTCCCGGCGGCTTCATTATATGCAAGTGTTGGTCCATCACTGTGGAAGGCGTGCAACACATGTAGCAGCCACGACTAGATGTTTTTAATGGGTGAGAGTTCCACAGACCGTGGTGGCCAGGGCCACAGTGGAACACTTTGGGTATTCACGAAGGTCTGGTCAGCACGGCTAGTCTAGCCTGATCTTGTCGAAAAATGTCACGGAAAACTCGAGCAGTTCAGACACCGGCCTTAGCACATCAGGAATACTACGCACCTCAGACTTTCACATAGGGTACTGGACGCATATGATGAGACCAATATTATAAAGCAGGGTCCATTCTCCTCGGAACCTCCATGGATGTGAGCATTACGATACAGCAGACTGAACTAGAATCCCTTTAAAATTTTGCAGGCGAATTGAATGTTCAAGCAAATTTCGAACTTGCAGCCGGTCGTCGATTAATTCGATTGGGCGCTTTCCATTCAGGTGAACCATTGAAGAAGGGGAAGAATTGCACCTTTCTGCCCTATATAGTGCACTGCGAGTATTCCTGGCGGCAGCCCCCTCGCTGGTGGAACAGTGGAACTCAGCTGTCCTCTATGTTACCGATCGTACTCTGTCGTCTTGGATTGGAACAAATCGTGGAAATGGTGGGGTTCTTTACACTATCCAACTGACTGCCGCTATCACAGTTCATCAGATTTTCCGCCGGGCGTATTTCAAAAAATGGTTCAAATGGCTCTGAGCACTATGGTACTTAACTGCTGAGAACTTAGAACTACTAACCGAAGGTCATCACACACATCCATGCCCGAGGCAGGATTCGAACCTGCGACCGTAGCGGTCGCGTGGTTCGAGACTGTAGCGCCTAGAACCGCTCGGCCACTCCCGCCAGCACGCGTATTTCCACGGATTCTTTAAAAACGGAGTTCCAAGCACATGTAGGTCAAAATCACAGTTCTATCATATTCCATTGGCTGTACATTGGAGATACAGTGTTCGGCAATAGCGGACGTCACTGCCTTTTTTCGGTATGCTCTATCTCCAACTTATTTTATGTTCAGCCATATTTTGAACAAACCGAAGGCGTCACCGGGGATAGCCCCCTGTCTCACTTGGTGGCCAACCTTTTTATGGAGGATTTCGAGAACAGAGCGCTTGAATCAGCTGCCCTTAAACTAACTACACTTTGGAGGAATGTAGATTATACTTTCATACCGTGGCCCCATGAAGAAGATAAATTGACGAGGTTTCTTCACCATCTGAGCCACGTTCATAAGAACATTCGGTACGCCATGGAAATAGAGAGAGGCGGTTGTCGGCCTTTCTTGGGTGTCTTGGTTAGAAGAAAGAATGTTTGTTCTCTGGAGCATTCAGATGATCCTAAGTCCAATCATATAGATTTGTATTTGCAGGCGTCAAGTTGTCATCGGCCGTCGGAAACTATGAGAGTGCTTGAAACACAGAGCTCAGACTGTATCAGATCCAGATAGTTTACCAAACAGCTCGCCCATTTAATGACAGTGCTTAGAAAGAATAGAAATTCCACCCAGCAGATTAACAGCACACTGTCTCTTAAAACCAAGAATCAGGAAGTGAATTTAGCTTTTCTTCCATTTGTGGACAACATTTCGTTTAAAATAGCAACAATCCTCAGTATCTTTCAAGTGAATGGGATATTCCGTGCACCATCTAAGACGAAATCCTTTTGAGATCAATGAAGGACGACTTGTTACTGTGGATGGTCAGAATTTACAAAATACTTTTTCAGTGCTGTGTGGCTTACAAGGAGAGACCTCTGGCATCATGAAAGAACGCTCAACATCAACGATGCACTCGCCTTTTGCAACCAAGCAAGTGCGCTATTTCCAAGCGCTGTATTTCCACTGGACATTCATGGGATTTGATGTAATTGTGATTCTGACCACAGGAACATCTTTTTGAGACTCCATTATAAAAGAATCCTTTGAATTAAGCCTGGCGGAAAATCTGATGAAAGGTGAAAGCGGCTAGCATTTGGACAGTGCGTGGAAACCCCATCAACTCCACTATTTGTTGTAATCGAGGACGACAGAGTGCGCCAACGGCCGCTGCGAATGGTAGCACACAGGACAGCTCACTTCAACGGCTCCATCCACCGGGAAGTGTGCTTCGTCCGTCATCATGAAATTTGAGGCATTCGCGGAATACTCGCTGTTTTATTCAATGGGGCGGGCCGGAGCAAGTCTTCGTCAGTCTTCGATAGCCTGCCTGAAGTTGACTGGGAGGTCCCAGTCGAAATATCGGTCAATGAATCAATCGATGACCGGTTGCAGGACCGAAATTTCTTTGAAGAGACGTTGTGGTTTCTCACCGGTATCCAGTGCACGACTGACAATGCAGCTGACTTTGTTGCCCTGCCAAGAGTAGCGCCCCCATCGTGCACATCTTGTGCATAACCTCCTTTAGGATAACGACGTCGTTCGACTAGGGTGGCCAGTATGTTCTCCAGACATGAACCCTATCAAACATGCCTGGGATATATTAAAAAGGGCTGTTTATAGACGACGTGACCCACCAACCACTCTGAGGGGTCTACACCGAATATGTTGAGGAGTGCGATAATATGGACCAAGAGTGCCTTGATGAACATGTGGACAGTATGCCACGACGAATACTGGCATGTATCAGCGCAAGAGGACGTTCTACAAGGTATTAGAGGTACCGGTGTGTGCAGCAATCTTGACCAACACCTCTGAAGGTCTCGCTGTATGGTGGTACAACACGCAATGTGTGGTTTTGATGCGCAATATAAAGAGCGAAAACGATGTTTATGTTGATCTCTATCCCAGATTTCTGTACTCGTTCCAGAGCACTCGGAACCGAGGTGATGCAAAACTATTTTTTATGTGTGTATTTGCACAGGAGTGGAATTAGTGGTGAGTCACATCAAGCCAGTCAGAAGACTACAAGTCATAAATAAAAATAAGTGAATGACATTTGTGTGGCACTGAGCAAGTACACACTTGCGTGTACCATCTGCATGACCCCATGCAAGTGCTCACTCAGTTGTCATGTGTACAGAGAAAGAAATGTAGTTACCGCTAAAGGGTGGATCAACGTCAGGCAGATTGGCCCAGGGTGGAAAATATTCCCTTGTTATGTAATGAGGAAGCACATGAAGTCAGCTGGTTTGCAGTCCCAACTCGACGAGTCTCGCAGCAGCTGGCTATTGGTGCACCAGTTGGCGACGCGCTACAATGACAGAATCGAGTCTCGCATCCCTTAATCTTTCTCAAACTATTTTAGGTAAACTATTCACTACAGCATTTAAGTTTTCGTTATTTATAGCTCTATATTCACTTGTAAGTAATTCGAAAAGTTTTTAGTGATAAATATTTGAGCATTATACACCATATGTTGCTGTACACGAAATTTAGCTAAGGTATTGAATTTTTCTTTAGCGAGAGGAAGTCTCTATCTGTCTCCAACCTTGAACATGAATTTTATGTTACAAATTGACTTTGAACCTCACGCAATTTACTGTAAAATATTCGTGTCATATCCAATATCACCTAAAACCCATAAGACATCTAAACGAGATTTCACCTAATGATAGCCAACAAAGTGGATTTTATCATATACTTAACATACAGAACTTTCTTACGTATTTCAACATGGCCGAAGCTACAACTTTTATTAAACTGTTTCCAATTTGGTTGTGTAGTTTTTGAAAATTCGTTGATAGCTAGTGAAAAGAGAGCTCCCTAGTATGAAAATAAACATGAGGTTTCTTCTCTTACATTACTGAAAACCGACACAATGTGTTTTTAATAAGGTACTGACCTCTCTGAAAGCCTCTCTTGTTTGATAAGAGACTGTTTCAAGATTCTGTAACAATATTATTGGGAGGAGAATTTCTGCATTTTATACTGTGTTTTGGCACATGAACCAAAATTAAACTTGTCAACACTTTACTCATAACTGACAATACTTTTACGAATAAAAATTAGTAAATACACTCCTGGAAATTGAAATAAGAACACCGTGAACTCATTGTCCCAGGAAGGGGAAACTTTATTGACACATTCCTGGGGTCAGATACATCACATGATCACACTGACAGAACCACAGGCACATAGACACAGGCAACAGAGCATGCACAATGTCGGCACTAGTACAGTGTTTATCCTCCTTTCGCAGCAATGCAGGCTGCTATTCTCCCATGGAGACGATCGTAGAGATGCTGGATGTAGTCCTGGGGAACGGCTTGCCATGCCATTTCCACCTGGCGCCTCAGTTGGACCAGCGTTCGTGCTGGACGTGCAGACCGCGTGAGACGACGCTTCATCCAGTTCCAAACATGCTCAATGGGGGACAGATCCGGAGATCTTGCAGGCCAGGGTAGTTGTCTTACACCTTCTAGAGCACGTTGGGTGGCACGGGATACATGCGGACGTGCATTGTCCTGTTGGAACAGCAA
The DNA here is from genome assembly GCF_021461395.2 of Schistocerca americana. NCBI lineage: Eukaryota > Metazoa > Arthropoda > Insecta > Orthoptera > Acrididae > Schistocerca > Schistocerca americana. Next base: position 131,931,937 of record NC_060122.1, on the reverse strand, counting down.
GTTCCCTTGCCGGTCTAGGAATGGTAGAACGATGGGTTCGATGACGGTTTGGATGTACCGTGCACTATTCAGTGTCCCCTCAACGATCACCAGTGGTGTACGGCCAGTGTAGGAGATCGCTCCCCACACCATGATGCCGGGTGTTGGCCCTGTGTGCCTCGGTCGTATGCAGTCCTGATTGTGGCGCTCACCTGCACGGCGCCAAACACGCATACGACCATCATTGGCACCAAGGCAGAAGCGACTCTCATCGCTGAAGACGACACGTCTCCATTCGTCCCTCCATTCACGCCTGTCGCGACACCACTGGAGGCGGGCTGCACGATGTTGGGGCGTGAGCGGAAGACGGCCTAACGGTGTGCGGGACCGTAGCCCAGCTTCATGGAGACGGTTGGGAATGGTCCTCGCCGATACCCCAGGAGCAACAGTGTCCCTAATTTGCTGGGAAGTGGCGGTGCGGTCCCCTACGGCACTGCGTAGGATCCTACGGTCTTGGCGTGCATCCGTGCGTCGCTGCGGTCCGGTCCCAGGTCGACGGGCACGTGCACCTTCCGCCGACCACTGGCGACAACATCGATGTACTGTGGAGACCTCACGCCCCACGTGTTGAGCAATTCGGCGGTACGTCCACCCGGCCTCCCGCATGCCCACTATACGCCCTCGCTCAAAGTCCGTCAACTGCACATACGGTTCATGTCCACGCTGTCGCGGCATGCTACCAGTGTTAAAGACTGCGATGGAGCTCCGTATGCCACGGCAAACTGGCTGACACTGACGGCGGCGGTGCACAAATGCTGCGCAGCTAGCGCCATTCGACGGCCAACACCGCGGTTCCTGGTGTGTCCGCTGTGCCGTGCGTGTGATCATTGCTTGTACAGCCCTCTCGCAGTGTCCGGAGCAAGTATGGTGGGTCTGACACACCGGTGTCAATGTGTTCTTTTTTCCATTTCCAGGAGTGTATTTAGAGAAAAATAAATGGACAATTCAATTTCAGTCTTGACAGGATCCTGTAACCAATCATGTTTTTAATACTGAATGACTGGGAAGAAAACTTACCAAAGGATTTTCTCCCTGTTGTTTCTATCCCCATTCAGACTGAAGTGGTGAATTTTTTCACCACAACTATGTTGAAATGTGTTAGTGGTAGATCACACATATTTATAAGCTATTTTACCCCTAAGGAGTAATGTCAAGGGATTCACAAAGTAATGACTATCATGCTTTTGTAATCTTGCTATCCACACGTGATCAGGAATCAAATTTGTTTTCTGTAATAGAACAATTCTTTGTGTCTGATATAGAGTAGACTAACCCAATAAAACTCTTTCGTAACTATAAGCTGTTAACACATCGATGGCTTGCAGAACCTTGCCAGCTATTCGTCAAAGTGAACAGGGGTTTCCATTTCAATTTTACCAGGATTTGGTATTATCTCACATGTTGTATGTTAAGAAAGAGGAAAAATCGAATCATTTAGAACATTATGTACAATTTACGCCATATTATCAATTAGATTAATAAGGTTTACTGTATGTGCACTGATGAATTAAAAGTTATGTGTAGTATGAAGATTCACTCACTTACTCTGTAAGGTGATAGGAACGGAAAGATAGCATGTTATTTGCTGCACTTTTACATATATCATAAATAACTAAAGCGTAGAAGCAAACTCATTTCGTACGTTTCAGTCTCCAGTGTTTATTGTTCAAGACATACTGGGTAACAATATTAGCAGGAGAATTGGCGATTTATTTTCATTTGATTATCTGGACTTTTTTCTTCAGAAATGTGATGAGTGACGAGTTTTAAGTAACATACACAATATATTTACCTAAACGGCACGCTAAATTTTGTTTCTTTTGCCAAAACAAACAGAAATTGAACACAGAGATGACTGCCAAAAGGAACACATGAACCCACTGCTGTCGCAGAAGAAGCATCCTAGCAGTGCTGGAAATACGTAATCAGATTATCGCTCAAACGTTAGAGGTGTGAATAATAACGACTGCATAACTGTATTCTTGCGACTTTAATGGAACCATTTGTAAAAAAAAAAAAAAAAAAAAAAAAAAAAAAAAAAACTATTCAACCCTCACTATGTAGCCTGATAATAAACTGTCTTCCCTTTACCTATCATTATTTAGTTTTGTTTTCAATTTCGGTTTTGGTTCAGCAAAAGAAACATAATTTAAATTGACATATACACTGAAGAGCCAGAAAAACTGGTACATCTTCCTAACATAGTGTAGGCCCTCCGCGAGCACGCGCAAGTGTCACAGCACGACGTGGCATGAACTCGACCAATGTCTGAAGTAGTGCTGGAGGGAACTGACACCATGAATCCTGCAGGGCTGTCCATAAATCAGGGGGCGGAGATCTCTTCTGAACAGCACGTTGCAAGGCATCCCAGATACGCTCAATAATATTGTTGTCTGGGGAGTTTGGTGGCCAGCGGAAGTGTTTAAACTCAGGACATATTCCTAGCCACTCTGTAGCAATTCTTGACGTGTGGGGTGTCGTATTGTCCTGCTGGAATTGCCCAAGTCCGTCGTAATACACAATATACATGAATGGATGCAGGTGATCAGACAGAACGCTTACCTATGTGTCACCTGTCAGAGTCATATCTAGACGCATCAGGTGTCCCATATCACTCTAACCTCACACGCCCCACAAAAGTACATTGCCTCCACCGCTTGAACAGTCCCCTGCTGTAAAGCAGGGTCCTTGGATTCATGACATTGCCTCCATACCCGTATACGTCCATCCGCTTGATACAATTTGAAACGAGAGTCGTCCGACCAGCCAACATGTTTCCAGTCATCAACAGTCCAATGTCGGTGTTGACAGGCCCAGGCGAAACGTAAAGCATTGTGGCGTGCAGTCGTCAAAGGAACACGATTGGGTCTTCGGCTCCGAAAGCCCATATCAATGATGTTTCGTTGAATGGTTCGCACGCTGACACTTGTTGATGGTCCATCATTGAAATCTGTAGAAAGGTTACACTTTTGTAACGTTGAACGATTCTATTCACTCGTTGTTGCTCCCGTTCTTGCAGGATCTTTCTTCGACCGCAGCAATGTCGGAGATTTGATGTTTTGCCGGATTCCTGATTTTCAGGGTACACTCGGAAATGGTCGTACGGGAAAATCTCCCCTTCATTGCTACCTCGGGGAAGTTATGTCTCAACGCTCGAGAGCCAACTATAACACCACGTTCAGGCTAACTTAAGTCTTGGTAACTTGCCATTGTAGCAGCAGTAACCGAATTAACAACTGCACCAGACACTTGTTGTGTTATATAGGATTTGCCAACCGGAGCGCCGTCTTCTGCCTGTTTACTGATAGTATACGCATGCCTGTGCCAGTTTCTTTGTCGCTTCAGTGTAGATAAATGTACCATATACGTTACTCAAGACTCGTCACTGATGATAATTCTGAATTAAAATGTTTAACAATTGACAATTGCAACTGAATATTACCAAAGATTTTATACCAACCCTTCAGTTATCTTCGACGTAGGGAAAAGTACAGAAAATATTTTACAATTTTTCCTTTCCTATTCATGCACAGAAAAAGCGAGGGAATCCTCTTACTACAGATATCTTTCAGTTCGTCAATGATACTTACTTCGACGAATAGCTGGCAAGGTTCTACAAGCCGTCAATGTGTTCACGGCTTCATAGTTACGATAGAGTTTTATTGGGACCATTCAATAGTGCTGCAAAAATGCAGCACTGTTCCCTTCGAAAAAATTAATTTCATACCTGTTCAGACGTCGCTGTCAAGGTTACGAAAACATGATAGTCATTACTGTATAAACCGCTTGAGGCTACTCATTAAGGTTAAAGTAACTTATAAATATATATAATCTATCTTTACTACATTAAATAATGGTATAAAGAAGTTCACCACTTCACTCTGAACTGGGATTGGATTAAAAATATGGTATAGGATTTGCTACGAATTATTTTCATATTTCACAGATGAAGGACAGGGAGATAATCCTTCGGTAAGTTTCCTTTCTAGTCGTTTCACTATTAAAAATACGATAGGTTACAGGATTCCGCAAAACCTGCAACAGAATTGGCGATCAATTTTTGTCTGAAATGTTTATCATTCTCAATTGCAGGAGTATCAGCAGTTTATAGTAACGACTATACTTCTGATGCCTGAAAAAACTCCAAACCACCAAGCTCGCTAGTAAATTATTTATTCAGAGTGTGGTACCTCCGCTGGGGACCACCTTCACTGAATCATTCCACCAGCAGCCTAGCGGAAAGCCTGCAGGACCCCATGTGGTGAGCACTTGAGACCCAGACACTGGAGTCTTTCTGCAGTCACACAGGGGATAGCCTGGACGATACTGTCATCTCGCTAAAGCTTGGTTGGTTCATTGAATGGTGAAAGGGACCAAACTACTAGGTCGCAAGCCGCCCTTTCCTCAATCAGACGGGTCTACATGACTGTATATCAGAGACAGCCTGCCACACAAAACACAGAGGAAGAAAAGCCCATGGCCTACTGAATGTCAACGAAGACTCGATAAGGGACGAAAAAGAAGATAGGGGAGATATAGGTTCAAATGGCTCTGAGCACTATGGGCCTCAACTGCTGAGTTAATAAGTCCCCTAGAACTTAGAACTACTTAAACCTAACCAACCTAAGGATATCACACACATCCATGCCCGAGGCAGGATTCGAACCTGCGACAGTAGCGGTCGCGCGGTTCCGGACTGTAGCGCCTAGAATCGCTTGGCCACTGTGGCCGGCGGGGAGATATAGGAAAAAAGGCATTGGAGATGCCGTGTTTATGAAGCTCCCTGTAGTCTCTTAAAGCAGAATGCAACGATGGAACATATAACCCCAATCCCTCCCCACTTACAAGAGGTACCCCATACAGAAACTGTCTAGGAAAGACTGTCAGCACAGATAGGGCCACAGAAGTACAGATAAAAGTTGAACAAGTCAAACAGACCATGTGACAGGGTGAGAGGAAGAGAAGAAGAACAATTAGGGTGAGGGCGGGGGTGGACCAAAAAGTCCAGACCTCTCAGCACAGTTTGTGCAGAAGAGTCAACAATGTGTTCAGCCAATTGCTGAATGGGCTGATAAGATTAAGTGGCCTCCCCTTAGAGATAGTAGTAAAGGCAGCCTTCACGAATAAAATTCAACACTAAGTCAGCAGATGAGGCATCTTCTCCTAATATCTGTGGTAGCGAGTCAACGAGATTAAGTGTCCTCTACAGTGTAGCTAGGTTGGGACAATCTAGCAAAATGTTTACGACCATCCCTGGTATCAACAAGGGCGGGGTTCACGTTACTGGAAACCAAGTCTCCTGGAGCATAGTCCAGAAACCAGGGTAAGTATTTAAAAGATGTTGTAGTTCAGACAGGTGGTGGAAGAACCACTACAGTTCTAAGGAAAATAATCTTGTCGATATATTGTGAGGCCATGCAGGAATCAAGTTTCGCAAAAAGGTCATAGAATCACCTGCTGCCACTAGTAGAGGGGTGATAGCATAAAATACATGGGTTTTAGTTTCCATTGTTTGGTACAAACCAGGGTCTCAGGGGTCACCAGAATCTCTGCCTTAGACAAAGGAGTGGAACTGGTGGTATCTGGTGGTGTGGGGGCCACTGTAATGTCCTCCTTCTTGGAGGATGTCTTCTTGTCTTTCCCCTCATTAGAGAATTTCGATGGTGGCAAAGGTTTCTCTGAATCATTTTCAGTGAAATATGATGGACATTAAGTCCTTGGCTCCTTCAGCCACTGGGTAGCGTCCAATTGTAGACTATTGGGAACCTTGAGATGAAGTGTCCTGAGGGACCCATTCCTGGCAAGAGAAGCCAGAAGAAGATATCTCCAGCTGGGAGGTGAGGATCAATGTCCCCCTCTCCCCCCAAGCATCAAGGTGGGGGGAGGGGAGAAGTCATGCTTAAGTAGCCCTGACCGTTCATCAGTTCACTGTAGGAAATGTAATTGGCAGGAGTATGGTAACTAAAGGGGGCGAGGTAGTTATAGCCATAGCATTTGACATTGTTATATATGCTAGGCGTACTCTCGCGTACATCTTCTTGGCCGCTTGGTAAGTGAGACCGTCCAGAGTCTCGTATTCTTGTTTCTTCTTCTCTCTCTGAAAAGCAGTGCAATCTGGTGAGCAGGGAGAATGGCGCTGTCCATAGTGAACACAGAGGGGCGGGGGGGGGGGGGGGGGGGGGAGGGGGGGCAGTCCAATGAGCATCTGTGTGCAGTGCTCGTCCAGAGTCTCTGCAGATGGGATAGGCATTGCAACATTAGTATACATAGATACATAATTTCTTGGGCATCTTAAATGACTTACGGGAGCTCCCTACAGTACTATACTTAATATGATTAGTATATTAATGGCGCCAAATCCTAAGGTAACAATTTACACACAGAATATGCATTATGAAGAAATTCAATAAATGACATAAGTGTAAAAGGCAAATACAACCTAAAAATTCCTTAAATTAAAGCAACACATGGTATTATGTTATATCATATTAAATACAAGAAGATAGTTACTCTGGAATGTCACACTTGTTAGCAGAAAAATAGATATAAAAGAAGCTTATCCTAATCCATGGCAAAAAGAGTAAAGCTGGAAAGTAAAACAAAAAACAGAAATATACTATCCCACATTCCATGTCACAGTTCGCAAGTCATGAACTTTATCTTCACATACAAAATTGAAAATTCCCCCAAAACCTAGACCGTTATTACTTCGTTTCAGATACGTGTAAAGTTTATCTGTTAGACTAAGAAATGGCAGATTAATGTTACAGAATTCAGTAGAAGTTAAATTTTCGCATACCCATAGCTCAATGTAAATCAGAAAAAACTGTCATTCATCAGTATAGATAATAAAATAGACACTAAGACAAAGAAAAATAAAAAAATCTGTGAGGTACTTCATAGTGAAGAGTGCGTCACTGTACAGAGTAGCAATCAATGCTGAGCCACATCTTTACAAAACATTTTCTGTGCACAATGGAGACAAAAATGTACACTTCTCGAATTATTGCAAAGTGTAACTGTTAAGTGATGTGTTGCTCCAGTGAAAAAAATTATAGCATATGTTTAGTGAAAAGATGAAAAATTTGCATCAGATAATCACAAACTCCACATCAAAGTAATAACTGTGATGCCTTAAGTCACGCTGCCTTCATTAACTATTGTCGTACAGCCACATCTTTTCGAAAACTTACCTCTTATAAAGACGAAATACATCCACATCACATAACAATTGACTATAACAAGACATAGATTGTCTATGTCCTAACCATTACTCTTTCACTCTTTCTCTTCATTAATCATCATAATATTTGCCTCATTCTGTTAAAGAACACACATTAATGTCACAATTGTCATCTCATGTACCTCACCAGTATAAATCTCATTATCCTATTACAACATTAATCATATGCGCTGCCTTCGTCTCAAAATACACTTCAAATAACAATTTCCTGCACTGTTTCCGTCCAATTATTTCCACTTAAACAATATTTCATAGCTATTATCGTAAATGTTACAGCTCAGTAAACACAGGATCACTACTTCACAACAGATCCTTAAAAATTTCTTACATCAAAATACCCATCACTCTTCTTCCCATACAACACAATTACCATCCTAACAGCAGTATACCTCATCAAAAATGCCAGGAAGTGTTAAATGTCGCTGAATTATCATCACTGTGTGCAGCTAAAAACATTTTACCAGTGAGCAATTTATTGCTAGTAACCTTTGTATCCTCTCAGAGATGGTTAAGAAAATACTGTCAATGTTTATTCGATTAGATATTATTTATTCTTATTCGGATTCTGGATGAATTTTGAAGTTAGTAGCAGTTTGTTTAGCGTATGCGTCATGACAGCAAATCTCTCGGCTTATTGTGCGATTAATGTCAAAAGTTCCCTGCCGTGCGACGGGAGTCGCTGTGACATGCTGTGCAGTGGCATTTTTTATCGCTAACTGTTGCTGTCCGAAATATTTTCGATATAGTTGACATGCACTTCTATCATTTGGGTCCAGCTTTAGTGTTATATAGGATTATTCTATATACGGTTCGATATGTGAAATATGATGCAGTCCTTTGCTCTTGCGTGCCAAATAGTAGTGTCGTGTACAGTTGTCCGAATCGTGTCAGTTGCCTCACATACAAGAAAGAATTTATGACTAAGATGCTTGCTTTTACAAGATAAAGGTAGGAAGATTTTTCTGTTTAGCAAAAGTGACAAAAAGCAAATTTCAGAGTACCTTATGGCAACACAAAAGTTTTGTCTCAAGTGCAGATAGTGTTGTGGATCAGTGGACAAAGTTCAAAACCATCGTACAACATGTGTTAGATGAGTATGTGCCAAGCAAGATCGTAAGAGATGGAAAAGAGCCACCGTGGTACAACAACCGACTTACAAAACTCCTGCGGAAGCAAAGGGAACTTCACAGCAAACATAAACATAGCCAATGCCTTGCAGACAAACAAAAATTACGCGAAGCGAAATGTAGTGTGAGGAGAGCTATGCGAGAGGCGTTCAATGAATTCGAAAGTAAAGCTCTATGTACTGACTTGGCGGAAAATCCTAAGAAATTTTGGTCTTATGTCAAAGCGGTGGGTGGATCAAAACAAAATGTCCAGACACTCTGTGACCAAAATGGAACTGAACCAGAAGATGACAGACTAAAGGCTGAAATACTAAATGTCTTTTTCCAAAGCTGTTTCACAGAGGAAGACTGCACTGTAGTTCCTTCTCTAGAGTGTCGCACAGATGACAAAATGGTAGATATTGTAATAGACGACAGAGGGACAGAGAAACAATTAAAATCGCTCAAAAGAGGAAAGGCCGCTGGACCTAATGGGATACCAGTTCGATTTTACACAGAGTACGCGTAGGAACTTGCCCCACTTCTTGCAGCGGTGTACCGTAGGTCTCTAGAAGAGCGTAGCGTTCCAAAGGATTGGAAAAGGGCACAGGTCATCCCCGTTTTCGAGAAGGGACGTCGAACAGATGTGCAGAACTATAGACCTATATCTCTAACGTCTATCAGCTGTAGAATTTTGGACCACGTATTATGTTCGAGTATAATGAATTTTCTGGAAACTAGAAATGTACTCTGTAGGAATCAGCACGGGTTTCGAAAAAAACGGTCACGTGAAACCCAGCTCGCGCTATTCGTCCACGAGACTAAGAGGGCAATAGACACGGGTTCCCAGGTAGATGCCGTGTTTCTTGACTTTCGCAAGGCGTTCGATACAGTTCCCCACAGTCGTTTAATGAACAAAGTAAGAGCATATGGACTATCAGACCAATTGTGTGATTGTATTGAAGAGTTCCTAGATAACAGAACGCAGCATGTCATTCTCAATGGAGAGAAGTCTTCCGAAGTAAGAGTGATTTCAGGTGTGCCTCAGGGGGTGTCGTAGGACCGTTGCTATTCACAATATACATAAATGACCTTGCGGATGTCATCGGAAGTTCACTGTGGCTTTTTTCGGACGATGCTGGGGTATATCGAGAGGTTGTAGCAATGGAAAATTGTACTGAAATGCAGGGGGATCTGCAGCTAGTTGACGCATGGTGCAGGAAACGGCAATTGAATCTCAATGTAGACAAGTGTAATGTGCTGCGAATACATAGAAAGAAAGATCCCTTATCATTTAGCTACAATATAGTAGGTCAGCAACTGGAAGCAGTTAATTCCATAAATTATCTGGGAGTACGCATTAGGAGTGATTTAAAATGGAATGATCATATAAAGTTGATCGTCGGTAAAGCAGATGCCAGACTGAGATTCATTGGAAGAATCCTAAAGAAATGCAATCCGAAAACAAAGAAAGTAGGTTACAGTACGCTTGTTCGCCCACTGTTTGAATACTGCTCAGCAGTGTGTGATCCGGACCAGATAGGGTTGATAGAAGAGATAGAGAAGATCAAACGGAGAGCAGTGCGCTTTGCTACAGGATCAATTAACAATCACGAAATCGTTACGGAGATGACAGATAAACTCCAGTGGAAGACTCTGCGGGGGAGACGCTCAGTAGCTCGGTACGGGCTTTTGTTGAAGTTTCGAGAACATACTTTCACCGAGGAGTCAAGCAGTATATTTGTTCCCTCCTATGTATATCTCGCGAAGAGACCACGAGGATAAAATCAGAGAGATTACAGCCCATACAGAGGCATACGGACAATCTTTCTTTCCACGAACAATACGAGACTGGAATAGAAGGGAGGACCGATAGAGGTACTCAAGGTACCCTCCGCCACACACCGTCAGGTGGCTTGCGGAGTATGGATGTAGATGTAGATGTAGAGATTTAAGTAGAATTTTCTGCCCAACCTGTAGCTTTTTGATGTTTACTTGCCCCTGCTGAGATTTCTTTCTTGTTTCTGCATCCTTTTTAATGTTGTTTAGTACTATATCTACTTTTTGAAGCTGGAAATGGTACTAACTCCCTGACACAATCTGGTGGTTGCTTATTTTTGAGTTCAAGTGGCGGAGATAACGATGTAGAATCGTGTGATAAATCATTGAGAACATCTTGGAATGTGTGAATGTGTTTGTCCCAAGTCTGATGTTGACTATGACAATATATTCTGCACAGATTCTTAGTTTCTCGCATAATCCGTGCTGAAGGATTGTACCGAGGTCAACAGAGTGAAATAAACGCAGGTCTACTTTTGCGACGTCGTAAAGTCCATATCCAAATATTTGATCGATATTGTGGAAATTGTGGAGCTGTGTTTATCAATATGACCAACTTCTCGTAAAAAATTATTGACAAATACTGAAACTTCCTCGCAGATTGGCAGATTAAATCTGTGTGCAGGGCCGAGACTCGAGCTCGGGACCTTTGCCTTTCGCGGGCAAGAGCTCTACCAACTAACAGTGGGGTCTCTTCACGGCACTGCCAGTGCGTCGAGGCCCAAACCCCTCCCACCCCTTTTTTCATGTCCCCTGTTGGGTCATAGCACTAAGTGTGCAGAAATCTTAACACAAAACTCCCATTCCCCGATGTAAGAAAGACAAAGAAACCTCTTCTCTGATTAGAAACTGAACACTGATACAACTTAACAATTCTTCTTGAATCACACAAATACTGTGGAAGTCGAACACGAGTAATTCTGAACAAAATGTTTTGAAAAAAAAAAAAAAGAAGCTCTTCGCGTAACATAGAAGTTTCGGAAGCAAGGTAATAGTGTAATAGTAAATAATAATAAGAACACAGGATACTTTTAATTTTCTTCTGTTCGTTCTCGTTCAAGGTCTTGTAGTGGTTCCACATATTTAACCTACACCCATTCCTTCAAAAATGATCTTCAGCATGTTGCCGTAGAGCTTCTTCTGGTTGCGATACGTGCTGATTTTGGCGTATTCACACTTCATGTAAACGCGGAATTCTAGCTCGTTGTCCGACCCAAGTTTGTTGATGACATAACTAACGTATTTTCCCAGTAACCAGCTAATGTCGTTGGCTTTTAATTTCGGAAAGTATGTCATGTCTGGTCTCAGGAGCAGCAATGGCGTTATACGTATATTCTGTCGAGGATCTGGTGGGAAAGGCGATTTGTTGCCTGATCCAATTCCAGTTATTCACATTGCCGCCACAGGTGAATCTGTGGATGAGTGTATCGACCAGACTGCATTTTCCACAAAGGTGTGTCTGGTTTAAACCGATCCCATATAGTCTCTCGTTGGTGCTGATGACATTGTTAACTGTTTTGTACCATTCGGAAATAGCGTCTGTAGATAGCCCGGCATAATTGATGTTCCGCCATACAGCTTTCCAGTCACAATTAGGGAATTTCTTCCCAATTTTGTTTCTGCCCTCATTTAACTTCCTTTCAAGTATGATGACGCGCGCTGTAATACATGTGTTGCTTCTGATTTCGTCATTAAGATAACTTACTTCGAGGAAAAAGTTCCTCACATACTGCAGACGGGCATTAATCCTTCGCACATCAGTCGGTGCTTGCAGGCTATGGAGTGTCACAGCGTCAAAGAGCTTTGCGGTTATACATTCCGGAAGTTCTCTGAGTATAGGAAAAGTCCGTTTGAGGAACAGAGCAGACGCCTTATTTCGAGTATCCACCAAACCGAGGCCCCCGTTTCTGACATCCAGTATAACGGTTGTCGCACCAACCCGGAATGTGTCTCCTCGCCATAAATAATTGGTAACAGTGGACATGATCCCTTTCGCTACTAGTTTGGGAATTGGAAATAACATGCGCAGTGAAATACGATTTAGACAAAATGCAGTTGATGAATCTGACTTTTTGCAAAAAAATGGCTCTGAGCACTATGCGACTCCACTGCTGAGGTCATCAGTCGCCTAGAACTTAGAACTAATTAAACCTAACTAATCTAAGGACAGCACACAACACTCAGCCATCACGAGGCAGAGAAAATCCCTGACCCGCCGGGAATCGAACCCGGGCGAGGGAAGCGAGAACGCTACTGCACGACCACGAGATGCGGGTGACTTTTTGCACCTGGTCCATAGTTCGATGGATGTTGTTGTGGATTGGCAGGACAGCCAACACCCTGTTATTAGAGGAAGCCGAAAGGCACGCGATTTAGCTCACGCAGGCTGGCGTGAGGTCTGGAACAGGACAAGGAAATTAGAATTTAGAAAAACGGACGTAGCTGGTGGAATACATAACTTTAATCCATTAATGATGAGCGTGGCTCTTCACTGTACATTATTCACAATATCAATAGTAACTGAACATGGCGCCTTGCTTGGTCGTAGCAAATGACGTAGCTGAAGGCTATGCTAGCTGTCGTCTCGGCAAATGAGAGCTTATTTTGTCAGTGAACCACCGCTAGCAAAATCGGTTGTACAACTGGGGCGAGCGCTAGGAAGTCTCTCTAGACCTGCTGTGTGGCGGCGCTCGGTCTGCAGTCACTGATAGGGGCGACACACGGTTCCGACGTATACTAACGGACCGCGGCCGATTTAAAGTGGTGTCTGGCGGTGACACTACAGATGTTCTCCATTACAGCACCATGAAATTTCCTCCTAGTTTCCGTCCAGTTAAAAGCAGCCATCCTCATCGGACATGCCATTAAGGTTATTCCCAAAGTTTTATGTTTGTTGTCTTGTTTTGCCCATGCCAGTCGGAGGTGATCTAGGCCCCGCAGATTCAATATTTTACTTTTGTTTTCATTTGTTGTCGCTCCCGACGCTAGACAATACTATTGGATTTCTCTTTCCAGTGTAACTATCTCCATCTTATTCCTTATTACAACACCCACGTCGTCAGCATAAGCTCGTATGACAGTTTCCTCACCACTCAATGTTATGCCTGTTAATTTTGCGTGGACATTGCGGAGAAAGGGCTCTAAAGGTACGGAGAATAAAAACATAGATAAGGGACTGCCCTGTGGAGCCCCTCGCCTTATCTGTATGGGTTTAGATGTTTGGCCATTGATTGCTATTTTCGCATTTGTACCTGCTGCAATATTTCTTAGCATGTTGACAATCTGAGGGTGGAAAGCCATTTCTGACAGCGTCGCAAAGAGGTATCTATGACTAACGCGGTCAAAAGCTCTGTTAAAATCTATGAAGATTAAAGCACATTTTATACTTCTCACTGAGGTAAATGCAATGACGTCTCTGTATGCAGATAGACTTTCGAATATCGTTCTGGTTGAAGAACAAGATTGCTGATGACTCAATATTTTGTTGGAAAAGGCAGAGAGTCTTTTGTTGATAATACGCGAAATTATTTTGTAATCAGAATTTAGTATCGAAAAAGGCCGAAAATTGTTTAAGTTGGTTTTGCCTTTACTCTTAGGAATCAGTACTATTTTACTTTCCTTAAACTCCGCAGGGACCGCTTTTCCGTTCAGGACCTCATTCGCCATGGAAGTGATCTTGTCCCTAATTATAGACCAGTAGTGGGCATAAAACTCCACAGGGAGGCCATCAAGTCCAGGAGACTTTTTGAGAGGTGGGTTACGCACTGCCTCATGCACTTCATGTTTAGTAATAGGTGACAGGATGTCAGCGTTTTCTGTTCCCGACAATTGTAGACCTAAAATAGTGAGAAAGTCCTCCAGAGCTGCATCGTCCATAGTAGTAGGGGCATTTAAGTTGTCATAGTACCTGTGGACTTCGTCCAGTATTTATTTCTGGCATGTGAGCCTTGTACCAGTATGTGTCTGGACTTCATCAATAAAAGTTTGACGTCTGTTTTTAGCATACCGCACCAAGTGATACAGAGAAGCTGTTTCATCTGCTACTACTGATGTGGCTTTCGATTTAATTTTTAGGCCCTCCACCTGTTGCCGTTTAATGAGTAGTAACTTGGCTTTTATTTTTTTGATATCATTCAGACGAATTACATCATCATGTGCCTGTTGATATAAGTCTCTTAAAACTTTAGAATAAAAATCCATTGTATTCCTCAACTCCCTGTGCTTCGCTACGCTACACTACATGACAACTTTCCGCAGCCTTGGTTTAGCCCTCCTAGTCCACCAGCCAATGACTGTTGGATGCTTGTCTGCTGTGCGGAGGCACATAGTCCACGCTACTCTTATTTCCTGTTCCAGTTCTTCGTCAGTTAAATCAGAGATATTCAAATTCCATTGGCCTCTGAATCGACGGGTTGGCTGTACACTTAAATTAAGGCAAGCTAAAAGTGTACTATGATCGCTAAAATACACGGGAACAGTTTCAACGTTTAATAAAAAAATTTTGCAAATTTGGTGACACGTAAATTCTATCTAGTCTGCTGCGGGAGTGGCTGGTTATATACGTGAACTCGACTGAACTTCCCACACATCCTTAAGTTATAGTTCATTTACTAACTTTTTTAACTGTGGCGAGTAGTTGAAATTGGGTTGTTGATATTTCTGGTTTAAGACACAGTTAAAATGTCCACCTAGTATAAGAGAACACGGATTTTTCCTCAATAAATAAATTGGTTCACCTTGAAAAATCTTCGCACGATCCAATTTATGGGAATTTCCTGATGGGGCGAAAAGGTTAAGCACGGTCACATCGAAAATTTTTATGCCTACGGCCCTTCCTGATTCTAGTCGTTCGATTTCAGCCACCGGAATGCCTTCCCTTATAAGAATGGCTGTACCGATATTGGCTTCCGTAGAAACATTAACAATTTTTAAAAAGCCTGGGATCCGAAATTCCGTTATCGCAACTTCTTGTAGCAACGCGATATCTGTCCCAGACTGGTACAAGAATTCTCTTAGTGCTGCCAATTTCAAGGGTGACTGTATTTTATTAATGTTAATAGTAGTAATGCTATAAACTTGCATCACAGACATACCAGAAGAAGCTATTTGGGATGAGGAGCGGTATGATTATAGCAGCAACGTGCTTCTCTACAAGCCACGATCTTTACAAGCTGTGTGCCCATTACATGTACTAAATTCCTAGAAAAGTTTTTAGTGTTTTTAAACAAAGTGCTTGAAAGGAAAATTATCCTGAAACTCTGACAATGCATTGC
Source organism: Schistocerca americana (assembly GCF_021461395.2). Classification (NCBI taxonomy): domain Eukaryota; kingdom Metazoa; phylum Arthropoda; class Insecta; order Orthoptera; family Acrididae; genus Schistocerca; species Schistocerca americana. Next base: position 131,916,437 of record NC_060122.1, on the reverse strand, counting down.
TATAAGTCACTGTGGTCTTTCTCTTTCTCCTCGTCAGTGATGGCCCTGATGACTTCATATTTAATATTCTTTTTCTTGATGTCTTTCTTCTCCGGTGTGGCTTTCGCTTGATGACGCGTGACAGCAAGACCCGGTTTCGGTCGCAGCCTCCGACGGTAGGCGTCTGGCGCAACGGCGGTGGCTTGCGAGTCGTCAATATTTGGCTCCGGCGTGTTGTCTGTTGTGTTGTCTTGCTGGCGAGGCGGTGATGCTTGTTTATTTCCTCCTTCGGCGCGGTATTGCGCTTCGGAGTCAGCAGGTTGTTTACTCGGTACTTCCTCGTGCTGTTCGCACTGTATGGGCTGTGCACTTGAAGCGATTATTGCAGCTGTGACCTCAGGCTCAGGGTCACATTTCTGTGAAAGGTCACTACCAGCTGCGCCACTATTTGTTCGTGGCGGTACAATTCCTTGTGCGGAAGTGGGACCCACATCGACCTGCATTTCATCTCCTTTTTCCACTCCCAACAGATCTTCAGGACTTGGCTTCGGCTTCCTAGCAACGGGTGTTTCACAGGAAGAGTCTTCATCAACATTTTTTTCAGTGTCCTCTAGAGGACGCTTTTTAGTGGAAATCTCGCTGTCACGGGATGGAATTTCTGCAGTTAATGCAGGTTTTAAAGACGGAAATTCATTAACATTAAGTGCAACATTTTTAGAGGTAGTAACAGGATCCACGACAGCCGCCGGCTCTGTTGTATTACTAGCTGGCAACAAATCATTGAGTGTTAATTTCCGGCGTTGCGTAAGGTTACTTTTTAGCACAAAAACACGGCCAGGCCAGTCCTGACGGAGGTGACCAGACTCGTTACATACATGACATGTAGGGGTTTGCCCTGAGTAAATAACATGCGCCTTATGCCCGTCAACAAAGATGTGGGAGGGAATGTTTGTCTTCACTTCCATCTCCACGGAGCGAATGCCGTTGAAGCACTGCAGCTTGAAATGCGAAGCCCACGTTTCGTTGACTATTTGCCTCACAACCCCATACTTTGAAAGGACATCTTTAATTTTCGAGTTGTCTTCTTCCACGGGAATATTCAAAACCCTAACATTTTTAATTGCAGACTCGGAATTCCTGAGTTTTACAGTACTTTTAGTACCATCACGGTGTATAAATTCCGTTTCATAACTAAATTTTTCCAGTAAGCGGTCAACACTCACGGGTTCGTTAAACTTTACAAAAGTTCAGTATTCGTCAGAATCTAGCTACATGGAATGTACAGATTCAGAATGAAGGCCAATTACCTACGGTAATCCAGTCGTGTATTTCAAGTGCAGAAGTTTGTACTCGACGGTTGTACTTGTCGAAGGTGAAAATTACGGTGTTTTTCTCTCGGAGTCTGCCTAGGTGTTCGGCAGCGAAGAAATTTCGGACAACGCCGAAATCCCAACGACACTACGTAGAAAGACGACACGAACGAAGACCAATAGCTCAATTTATAACACTTAATTCACGTGCAAAACGCCAATAAACAATCACGAAACACGAAAACACTGGCGTAAACACTGAACGTTCACGGAGCAAACTTGAGGAGCGCGCGACCGCGGCGACAGCTAAAGCCAGACTGTCGGACTGAGCTACCCAAGCATGACTCACGCCCCGTCCTCACAGCTGTACTTCTGCCAGTACCTCGTCTCCTACCTTCCAAGCTATTGACAAATATTGATTACTGTTTTGGCAGTAGCTTTTCGTAAAGAAGTGAATGAAACGAATTTTAAATCAATTTAACAGCAACAACCAATTTACGAGAATCCACTGAGTGATCTGACAAGAGGTCCTAACAGGTCTACTGCAGCCAACATTTTAGTTTAGAAGGAATTACAGGAAACAATGGTGCTCAATGTATAATGGTTGATGCCTTGGCTTTCTGACACAGTCTTCATTTTGTGAAAACTTTATGTTTCCTTTTCTGCATTTCATTAAAATAAAAGGGTGGTACGAAGTTTGTAAAGCATTTTCTCGGAGCAAAGTGAGATTTGTACACCAAATAAGCTTATTTACAAAATAAAAAATGTCTTATTGCAGTGTTTGCTTTTATGCCATTTACATTTAACATCTTTCCAGGTACGATGCTGATCCTATTCATGCGCTATGTCTCGTAAAGAGATAAACTTTTCAAAGGTTACCTTTCGTATATACAACTAACTGAAGTTTTTCTCCAAATTATTTCAGAAGTGTTTTTGATAACGCCGACAGGAACATGTGATAAAGTGTCCGCTACAACATTTTGATTACCAGGAATGTGAACAACAGTGAAGTTAAACTCTTGTAAATATAAGGACCATCGTTTCAAACGATTAAGGTTCAGTTTAGACGACATTAAAAACTGGAATGGTCGATGTTAGTGTACACCTTTATATGTTTGGCACCTAAGAAGAACCGAAATTTAGAAGATGCCCAAATAATTTCCAATGCTTCCAATCCGGTTACAGAATAATTTCTTTCAGATTTAGACAAGACACGACTGGCAAAGGCTACACTTTTGTGCACAGTTATATCCATCTCTTCAAATTCTTGCAATAGACGGGAGCCAAGCACAAGTTTGAAGAGTCCGTTGATAAGCAAAAGTCTCGTGATAAATCATGAAGAGGAAGTATTGCAGCATTACGAAGGGAATCTTTCAAACTCTGAAACTCTAATTGTGCTTGTTCATGCCAGTGCCATATGGTGTTTCTTCCAATAAGTGAGCATAACTTACGAGTCGCTAGAATTTTATTACTTAAAACCGCCGACAAAAATTTGCTGGATCAAGGAAACTTTGAATTTGACGTTTTGTGGTAGGAGGGGGAATTGCCCTATTTGCTTCAAATCCCTCGGGGTCTGGCTCAATACCTCCTGATGAAACTGTTCAAAAAATGGTTCAAATGGCTCTGAGCACTATGGGACTTAACGTTTATGGTCATCAGTCCCCTAGAACTTAGAACTACTTAAACCTAACTAACCTAAGGACAGCACACAACATCCAGTCATCACGAGGCAGAGAAAATCCCTGACCCCGCCGGGAATCGAACCCGGGAACTCGGGCGTGGGAAGCGAGAACGCTACCGCACGGCCACGAGCTGCGAACAAATGAAACTGTATGACCAAGAAACTTTACTCAGGTTTTTCCAAACTCTGATTTGCCGAAATTGACACTGATTCCCTAATCATCAAAAATACCCAATAAATTTCTAAAAATACGGTTCTGTTGTGATCATGATTTTTCTCCTATAATAATATCATCAACATAGGATTTTATGTGTCTTTTCAAGTAGTGAAGTAAAGTGCTGTTCAAGCCTCGAAGAAAGGCTTCTTGCGGCCAAAAGATAATTTACGAAACTGGTAACACACACCAAAACAAAAGGAAGCAGTATATTTTCTATAGTCTTGGTGTAACACCATTTGCCAAAACCTAACACAGAGGTTAACAGGAGATTAGCAGTAGTAGTAGTAGTAGTAGTAGTAGTAGTAGCTTTATTCATGCATAGATCTCTTTTTACAAAGATATAGGACATGTGAAAGTATTTACAAATTTAGATCAATTGAGAACAAGCTAATTCATATAAACGTGTATTTACAGACTTCTCGTTAGAGACAATCATTAGATTTACTCCTGGTATACAGTACTACTTTTACAAACAACATATTAAATAATGTAATGCCACATTGTTCACTCATATCTCACTATCAGTCATTGCACAAACTTTACTCATATTGTTTCATAACACTTCACTCACCACACACACACACACACACACACACACACACACACACACACTGGTGTTCAAAGATAAAATTTCCACAGCACTTATCGATAGCGCGTAGTGTGGTACCATGTTTGGAGTGGCCTCTAGTATTTCCGGGTCGTCGTGTTGAGAAAGTTGAGTTGGGACGGAGCAGCAGTGCTCGCCCGACCGCTGGCGACACACATACGCTGTCCGACGGAAGGTTGTGGTCGCGAGAGGGCACGACCACGTCAAGGACGGGATCCAACGAGTTTTAGTTGAGTGGGCCATGATATTCGAGTAGTGCAACTTTCACTTGTGTGTGTGTGTGTGTGTGTGTGTGTGTGTCGCCCGTCGAAGTGTCCTCATGACAATAAGTTGTCAGTCGACGATTTATACTGGGATCTTTCCTGTGCCTGACTTGAGTGGGGACGTTCGGTCGGTCGCTGCGGACGACGTGCATTTGGTTTTCCGACCACTTCTGACTTCTCTGTGTTTGTGCCAACTCATAATTCGTCCGTGTCGTTTCACCGTGACTGGTTTTAGTATTGTTTGAGACATTGTGGAATTGTCTTCGTGGATCCGTGTGTATCTTGTGTGGTTTTTAATGTCCAGTTATTTAAATGGTGCCTGCATTGTGGTGTCTGCAGTTCAGCTTCGGACGGAGCAGCGAGGAGATCCGCAGCGCTAGGGCACGTCGAGGCCGCTGGCGGCGTGCAGGCACTGTCGGACCGAGGGGCTGTAGCCGACGACCGAACCCAGGACGTTTGAGGTTGAGTGAACCGTGTCCACTGCTGGAACCTCCACTGTTTGAGATCTCGCTGTTATTTGAGTGTTGCTGTTCCCAGGCTCGGTGAGACCAACCACAACAAGTGGAGTCGGTCAGATTGGCATTTGCAGAAGCTATTAGCCGCCTTCTACTCCTTGATGTTAGTTTGCATTTAGTATTATTCTTACTAGTCTTGTGCAGCCAGCGTATTTTCTGCCTTGTGACCGCTAACGCCCCAGTTACCTGCCCTGGAGGTAGCGTACGTTCAGGACAGTGTACCCTTCCTCATCGTGTTGCTGCTGTCCATCACGGCTTGTAGTTCGACAGCCTCTTGAACTGTACTATGCATTTGTTTTTGGGAGGTCTACCTTGGTTCTAGTGTTTACTTCGGCTTTGGGTATGTTTCTGACGACGTGGTGCTGTCCGTCTCTTCCCTCTTGTCTAAAAATATTCCGTCGTTGTACCAGTGATCGGACGTTAGGCGGATTGGTTAGTCGGTCAGTTGGCGCTTAAGCAACCCCTAGTGTGAGTTGCCATCCCGTCATGTGAGTGCAACTCTTGCCTACCTGTCTCACCGCTTACACAGCTGTAGTCACCTTCCTCAGGTCGATCCAGGGAGCACTGTCTGTGGATCACTCCGCCTTATTTGATGAAGTGGTTATAATTGTTTAAAATTTACTGTGATGTTATAACGTGTAATTGACTTCCTCACTTGTAATTCAGACCTTCAGATATTACTTTTTAGCAAACTGCTTGTGGCTTTGAGCTGACAAATAATTTTCAATTTGGTTCTAATAAGCCCTATTGCAGTTTGTTAAGATTGTTCAAAATGGTTTTAGTACTTTTTACTAAGTAATTGCCTCCTTACTTTTAATTCAGACCTTCAGCCGTTGAGTATTCTGAAATTGCTTCTGGCCATCAGCCGACGAATAATTTTGAACCTTCTTAATCAGGCCTTCAGCCGTTTATTGTGTGTAACATATCTTGTGGCCTACAGCCGACAATAACTTGCAATTCTTCTAATAAGGCTTTCAGCCACCAGTGTAGTAAAATATTTGATAAAATGTTTGTTGAGAGTTTTTACTTTCAAAAATAAAATGTATGTGTTTTCTGTGCAACCAACAGTAACTGATTAGGCCCCGTCCACACCTTTCCTGCTTGTCCTAAGTCCCACGTCCCACAGTTACTGTTGAAATAATAGTTTTAATCTGTCTAGCATCTAATACAAGTGTAATTGAGCTACCTTTCTTCTTCACAATATGTGATGGGCTGTTATATGAATTGACTGAGGGTTCTATGACGCCCTGTTCCATCATGGACTGAATTTCTCCTTTCACTTTTCCTCCGTAGCAAGCTGGAGTGATGTATCGTTTAATGCATAACATATTGTGCTCTTTGACCTGGAATATGTCGAAAACCCTTAATAGTTCCTGCACGATGTGTCAAAACAATGTAATGTGTGAGCAGAATGTCAAGAAGATCCTTTCTGTCAGTTTCTGTGCATTGCTCTACTCTATCTACCTTTTCCTGAATGAGACTCTGTTTATCGATTTCCGGATCCATTTCATCGTAATATGTATGTGCACAACTTGTGACATTACGAAAGTAATAGGATGGAATTTGAGATGCATTATCTGTCAAAACACATAAAAAATTTATTTCTTCTTCTTGTTTCGAGATCCAGACTTGAAAAAATAAAACTTACTTACCTTTCACTTCCATTCCTACTTCGGCGTCACAGAAATTCTAAACAGCTTTATACACGTATCAAAAAAGTTTTGCATCACCCCCGTTCCTAGTGCTCCTGATGATAGACGTTGACTGTGGATATTGTATTACAGACACGGTCCCTTTGACTGTTCAGAGATGTCACTAAACCCGCCCAAAGATGTAAATAGCCATGCATGAGCTGCGCCTATTGGGCGGAAGGGGTCAGATAGCCGTTCAGTTCCAGTCATTCCACCAGCAAAGAGGTACGCGGCTCGTGTTGTCTGTAGTTCAACCATGCCTAGACGGTCAATACCGCAGTTCGGTGTTATTCGGACATGGGGGAGATGCAGAGAGACAGGAACTGTTGATGACATGCCTCTCTCAGGCAGCCCCAGGGCTACCACTGCAGTGGATGACCGCTACCTTCGGATTATGACTCGGACGAACCCTGACAACAACGCCACCATGTTGACTAATGGTTTACGTGCAGCCACAGAACGTCGTGTTACGACTCAGACTGTGCGCAGTGGGCTGCACGGTGCACGTCCATCTTTGCAACCACGACACCATGCAATGCGGTACAGATGGGCCCAACAACAAGTCGAATGGATCGATCAGGATTCGCACCATGATCTCTTCACTGATGAGTGTCGCATGTGCCTTCAACCAGATAATCGTTGGAGACCTGTTTGGAGGCAACACTGTCAGGCTGAACGCCTTAGATCCACTGTCCAGCGAGTGCAGCAAGGTGGAAGCTCCCTGCTGTTTTGGGATGGCATTATGTGGGGCCAACGTACGCCGCTGTTGGTCATGGAAGGCGCCGTAACGGCTGTACGACACGTGAATGCCTCCTCTGGCTGAAAGTGCAACCATATGATCAGCATATTGGCGAGGCATTCGTCCTCATGGACGACAATTCGCGCCCCCATCATGCACATCTTGTGAATGACTTCCTTCACGATAACGACATCGATCGACTACAGTACCAGCATGTTCTCCAGACATGAACCCTATCTAATATTCCTGGGATGGATTGAAAAGGACTTTTCATGGACGATATGACCCACCAACCACATTGAGGGATTACGCCGAATCTCCGGTAAGGAGTGGGACAATCCTTGTGGATAGTATGCCACGACGATAACAGGCATGCATGAATGCAAGAGGATGCCGGCTTTCAGACATTAATAATGTGGTGACGTGTTGATAGTGACCCTCAGCTACGTACTCACTGACTCAGAGTTGTAATATTAAAAGTTTTGGCTGGTTTCGTTGTCTAGGGGCTGGGGTACGTAGTTGCCGCATTACAGGCCAAATACTGATGAGTCTACAGTATACGATAAGAATACACACATGAATCGAATGTTACAAGGTTTCTATCACTCGGCAATTGCGAATTATGTTTGTAACATATAAATTTATAAATGAAAGTTTTCAATTAAATAAAATCTGCAGGTATCTCTTAGTGACTTTAAATGATGAGTACGATAGTAGAAGTACTTTTGAGAATGCGGTACATTTCTGCAAAAGACTTATTGGTGTCGATGGTCCAGCAATTAAATAAAATATAAGTTGAATAACAGGGAAACAATAGATTCCTACAGTACGTAATTAGTTATGAACAACAACACAGCTCGCGCGATATTCAGCTCTAAACGCACAATGCGTCTTCACTGTAGAAGCCACGGAAATCTCACAAGTGCAAAAGCCGGCACTCCAAAGTATTTCTATCTGCCGCGACGCGCGCAAACCGCTCCACTCTCTGCAAGTCTCTGCCGCGACTCTGTGCGTCCATCGCGCCGTCCCTGTCCTTACTCACTCCCGTGTCCCGTCCCTTACTCCCCAGAACTGCCGCACTGCCAGAACTCCCCCTCCTCCTCTGAGATGATCGCTGTGATTGGCTAGAGCGCTCCGCCCTGTCTTCAAGCCGACGCCCAATCACGAACATAGTGAAACACGAAATACTGGAGTTACATTTAAATAACTGGAAATTAAATAGATATTCTTACAGCTGGACCATAAAAACGCTCTAACACACATTATTAGATACATAAACAAATTAAATAAACATATATCAAAGGACTAGAGCAAAAGGTAGGTCAGTAGCCTAAAGTCTCTGTGCTTTCTAAAACACAGTAAATATTTAACCAATTTCTTCATGATTAGTAGATATAGAGATATAAACTAAGGCATGGATGGATAAATATATTTATAGGCATGCTGCTACCGTTTTTTGGTGTAACTGTGGAGTACTTATGGCCGGACGCGATTTATAGTAATCGGCCACTTTGACATCATATAACGCATGTACTATTCAAGTTACATGCGTGTAATTTGTACCAATTTAGGTTTACAGTAATAGCTTTCTAAAGACACGTCTATCGACGAAATCGGATGAAGCGTTTAAATTTTGGAAATTCGTTACTGGGTGTTACTTGTTTAATTTACCGTCAGATACTAAACTTTAAACTAATAAAGACATTGAAAATCTGAATACACGATCGGAATTGTCGTGCAAATAATGGTAATGTATACGTTTCTTTTTGAGGAGTCATGATTCCTCTGGCTACTATTAATTTCTATATGAACCGTGAAATGTCTGCCATTAAGGTTTCACAAAGTCCACCATCTTTGGCACTCCCGGCGTGTCTCCTTCATCAACATAGCCGCCACCATGGCATCCCCAGCCACGTGGCTGGTCCCCTCTTGCTTCTGCCAGCGTCTGCCACCTCGTGGTCGTCCTGCCGAGCGGCCCGTGCGGCCAATGCTTCCTCCGAACTTAGAATATTTTCAGGGCGCGTCGACTCGCCCGTTGCCTCTCAAGGACGTGTTACTGGGTATTAGAGGTACAGGTGTGTAAAACAATGTGTACCACCACCTCTGAAGGTCTTGTTGTATCGTAGTACAACATGCAATGTGTGGCTTTCATGAGCAATAGATAGGGCGGAACTGATGTTTATGTTGATCTCTATACCAATTTTCTATACAGGTTCAGGAATTCTCGGAACCGAGATGATGCAAAAATTTTTTTAATGTGTGTACTTGTTTAGAAAATCTGCTTCTAATATTACTTCAGTGGACAAGGGAGGAACAATCAAGAAATTCATCGCAAATCTATAGCCTTGACACAAAAAGTCTAAATACGTTTGAGGCTTCACGTCTACACTTTTCTAAATATCGCTCCCTGTATTTTCATCTTACCTAAGGTCGGACAGTCTGTTGTTGTCATACATTTGCTGAATGCAGTGTCTGTGACTACAGAAATAGGGCTACGTGAGTCAAGAACAGCGGAAAGTGTAGTGTTGCCGACTGAAATTTTTATTATTTGATGTACTACAGAGTTTTATTTGCCTTCAGTCTCTTCCAGTAAAATATCTCTAATGTCTTCAAAACGCTCAGCTGCGGCGTGTTTTGCCTCATACACATAGCTGCTTGCTGCCGAAGCCGCGAGTCATTGTCTTGTATTGCTTCCTCGTCGTTGATTATCTCTTGGATCTGGTGATCTGGTTTTAGTTGTTTCTATCTGTTGCGCTGGGCTTGCCCTTCCAGAATTTTGCCTCTGTGAGTTATGATACAGCTTACTGTGACATATTTCTTTTCACTGTGTTGTTTTTGACTGTGTTGGTTGCTATTTACATAACTGTTATTGTGCCATGTATTTTGCGGATTCAATGTGCCTGAAATGTACCCCATGGAAACCTGTATGATTACCATCTGAGCGAGGGTAGTGTCTGTGACTATTTAGATTCTTACGCTCGTTCTCATTACCTTAGTTCCAGATGTGACTTCTATGACAATCACTGTTCTGATGCGAGAAATGTTCTACATACGGACGATGTCTATTCTCCCGTCTGTAATTGTTTCGTCGATTGTGTTTGTTATGCGAAGTCCCATAGTTTTTGTTTTCGTGCGATACGGACACGTCATGTGTGTCATACTTCCTGTTCTGATTGTTATAGTGTCTTTTCGTTAAACCGTAATCACTGGCCAATTCCAATTCCTGCTGTAATGTTTGAAATGGTTCTAATTTATCTTTATACCTGCAGTCCAAATTTATTTGTCTCAGATGTGTAGGTAGCTTTGTTAAAGAAATGCGAATTAGCTCTGTCGAACTGTATGGGTTTGATAAGTACTGATTTCTGCGTACCATGTCTTCAGAGTCTTTTGCTGGAATCGAGAAGTCAGACTCTTAGAAGTTTCGTAACATTATGATGCTATCTTTTACTCGATCTTGTGTGGCCTGCGACGAATAGGGTGACAAAAATGCTCGATAGAAATCATTTACGCTTTGGCAGTCTTTCACTACTGAGCGCATTATTTTCGCAGGTTCATTTCTAAATAGCCGAACATAAATTATAAGTTGTGTTCAAGTGGTCAATTTAGTGGTAAAGAAAACTGAAACTCTTCAATCAAGTTTTTGGGGTGAATTTCGTTACTGTAATAATTCCTGAAAACTTTGAATTTATGTGCTGTCATATGTTGTAATTAAAGTTACCATTTCTGTCTGAACCATATTGTTCTCTATTGCATCACATCAGCGATTCATTGTCGTATCTGGAAGTGTGGTACTGTTCTAGTGGAAAATCACCTGAACGCTGTAAATTTGTATGGTCACCAAAGTTTTCTGAATATGAATCCACACAGTCAAATTCGTCCTATTTGTCTTCGAGGTTAAGCTTTCTTTCAACACGATCGACCTTCACATTCATAGTGTTCCCGTAATGCTTATTTTCCCGATTTATCTTCTCTTGGTTGTCTTTAAAATCTATTAAAGACTTGTATTCTGCTGTGTCTGATTATTGTACTGGCATTGTGTCATTTGAAACTCTGGCTACACTGGTTGACAAATTTGCCATTTGCGTTATCAGTTCAACTTTTTCTTTTATTGTGCTTAACTGTTCTTTTCTTTTTTTATAATTTAGTGTCAAAGTTTCTACTGATTAGGTTAATCTCTTTTGCTGTTTTGTTAAGACGTTCGTTCTGTCCTTTTGTCTTGGTAACTAACGCCCTCAGAACTACAGTGTTGATTTTAGGTGACAAATCGTCCTTGCCATAAGGTGACTTGTCTTCAAGTTTTCGTGGTCCGGTTCATCATCACGTGATCTAGCTGCAAAAATGCTGATTATTGGTTGAACATCATTTTTAATTTCTTCAGTGATCTCCACTGATAAATTGTGTATTTTCAATTTCTTTTCATGTGATTTCCTACTCTCATCTTGTGGTTTTTTGTGTTCCTCCTATGTTTCTTCGATTTTCTTACTCATTTCATCTTGTATTTTGTCGTTTTTCTTACTCAGTTCATTTTGTGTCTCTTTAAGCATCTAGCGAATTGATTCTTGAAAATTTGTCGGATTCGCAGTGTGTTTCTATTATAACTGTTAACTGAAGGTGATGTGTTCGTTCAAAAGACACTGCCGTACAACCATATTCTGACGTGCCTGTTGTATGTCGTAAAGTTTCGCACGACTGTGGCGAATATAGCACGCTTTCGTTAGACTGTAGCGAGTAATCGCCGACCGACCCAACTTCAGAATTCACGCAGTAATCGCCGACCGACCCAACTTCAGAATTCACGCGTTCATTACCCATAGTTTGTTCTGTTTCGTTATTGTACGCTAAACTGGTTAATAATTGTGGATCTGTGCAATTTTCTACAGTCTTCTGTTAACTACTGGTATTTGCTAATCCGTGTATTTCCGTTTGCTAATTCGTATATTCCTTTCCTCGTCAACTCTCCAGAGAACATACTCAATACCTATCTTATCAGTACACCTAATTTTCAAAATTCTTCTGTACCACCGCCTCTCAAATGCTACGATTCTCTTCCGCTCCGGCTTTCCCACAGCCCATGAGTGTCTATAAGAGAATGCTGTATCCCAAACATACATTCTCAAAAATTACTTCAAATTAAGACATGTCTTTGATACTAGTCGGCTTCACCTGGCCGGTAATTCAGTTTTTGACAGTGCTAGTCTGCTTTTTCTGTCCTATTTGGTCTGTGGTCTTGAGTATTTTGATGTCTAGGTAGCAGAAATCCCTAAATTCATCTACTTCGTGCTCCCCAGTTCTCATGCTAAGGTTCTCGCTGTTACTTTCGTCTCTCTTCGATACACTCTCAATTCATATCCTGTACTCATTAGACTATTCACTTCATTCTATAATTATTAGCAATGCTATCAGCGAATTTTATCATTATTATCCTTTCACCTTCAACCCTATTAAACATTTCATCTGTCTCCGTCATTGTTTATTCGATGTATAGATTGAATAACAGGGACGAGAGACTACATCCATATCTTAAACCCTTTTAAATTCGAGCACTTAGTTCTTGGTCTTCCAGCCTTATTGTTGATACTTGGTTCTTGTTGATATTGTATGTTACGATCTTCTAAGGCTGACAGGTATTTTTCTCAGAATTTTAAACATATTTAATCATTTGACATAGCCGAAAGTTTTTTCCTGGTCGATAAATCGTATAAATGCGTCTTGAGTTCTTGAGCTTCTGTTATCAACTACAGCGTCAGAACTGTCTCTCTAGTGCCTTTACGTTTCCTAAAACCAAACTGATCGTCATTTACCATATTCCTAGCTTTATTTTCCATTATTTCATGGACTTGCATGCATCAGCTGTTCAGCCTACTGTGAGATAATTCTCTCACTTGTCGTCTCTTGCAAGTTTCGGAATTGTGTGGATAATATTTTTCCGGAAGTCTGATGGTATATGATTAGTCTCTTACACTCTGCACAACAACGTGAACAGTCGTTTTGTTGCCACTTCCCAGAATGATTTGAAAAATTCCGATGGATTGTTATCAATCTCTTCTGCCTTGTTTCATCTCGAGTTTCCAAAGCTCTTTTAAATTCTGATTGTAATACTGGATCCCTATGTCTTCCCTGTCGACTCCTGTTTCTTCTTCTATCACGACATCAGACAATTCGTCAACCCCATAGAGGCCTTCAATGTAATCTTTTGATCCCTCCGCTCTTTCCTCTCGATTAAACAGTGGAATACCCATTGCAATCTTAATGTTACTGTCCTTCCTTTTAGTTTCATCGAAGGTTATTTTAACTTTTCTATATGCTGATTCAGTCATTTCGACAATAATTTCTTTTTTGATTTCTTCACGTTCTCATGCAGCCGCTTCGCCTTAGCCTCCCTGCATTTCCTATTTATTCATTTATTTTGTAAGTGGGTAGTACTTGTTTATCCCTGAATTCCCTGAACATTTTTCTACTTCCTTCTTTCGTAGATCAACTGAAGCATTTCTTGTATTACCCACGGTTTCTTCGCAGCAACCTTCCTTGTACCTATGTTTTGCTTTCCAGCTTTTGTGATTGCTCTCTTTAGAGATGTCCATTCCTCTTCAACTAATCTGCCCACTCAGCTACTCCTTATCGCAGTATCTATAGCCTCAGAGAACTTCGTGTTTAACTCTTCAATTCTCAGTAGTTTCATGTCTCACTTCTGTGCGTGCCAAAACTGTTTGACTAGTCTCTTAAACCTCAGCCGACTCTTCGTCATTACTAAACTGTGATCTGAGTGTCTATCTGCCCCGTGTAAGCCTTACAATGTAATATCTGATTTCGCAATCTCGGCCTGTTTGTGATGTAATCTAACGGAAATCTTCCCTTATTTTGCGGCCTTTTCCAAGCAAACCTTCTCCTCCTCCAGTGATTTTTGAACAGATTATTCTCTATTACTAGCTAAAAGTTACAGGATTTCTTGATTCGTCTTTCTCCTCTTTTACTTCCACTACCGTGCGCATATTCTCCTGCAAACCTTTATTCAGCTCTATCCTCTACAAACGCATTACAGTTCCCAATGACTATTAGATTTTCATCTCCCTTTACGCTCTGAATTACTCGTTCAATATCTTCACACAATTTCTCTGTCCCTTAATCTTCTGCTTCTGACGTCGGCGTGCATACCTGATATTTTCAGATTTTCTAAATTCCCTACCATGTTCAAACTTTTGACATTTCACGCCCCTACTCGTGGAACGTTGTCCTTTCGGTAGTTATTTAATCATGTCCTCATCGTTACTCTCCCCTTGCTAGCTCCTCCTGGAGATCCTAACAAGGGACTAGCCCTTAATCTTTAACCAGTGTAGAGACCATTATTTCAGTTTTCCCATTACGGGCCACGTGCCCTTGGAAAAATATTATATGTCTTTAATGCAGTGTTTTCCATTGCCCTCTACTTCCTCATACCGTTGATCATTCCTGATTATTCCGCCTTTTAAGGGAAGTTTCTCAGGCGAAGGACAAGAGAGAACCTGAACTTTTCTTTGCCCTCTTTGACAAGCCAGTTTTCAGAATGAAGGAGACTTCGTTTGGCAGATACCTTCGGCGGCCAATGCTGATGGTTTTTATTCGAAAGCAAGCAGTGACGGAGTGCCAGTCTGGAACTACGGACGTTCCGGTTACTGCTCAAAGATGCTACTGCTTTCCCCCATACGTTCAAACCTTCGATATCGCGCTTGTAGCTAGAAGTCGCCTTACCCCTTATGTTATATTTTCTCCTTCCCCCTCACCTTCCTGACAATAAACGTACCTACACAAAAAAGTCTATCTGTCACCACCACTTTGACCCTAACGAAAATAATACCCGTGTCACTTCAGGTTTTCGCCCTTAACTACACCTATCTCAACAGTTCTACCTAGTCCAAGAAAGCAGGAAAGGAAAGGTGGGGCGAAGGTATCGCATGGATGAAACAGAGAAGAATGTTTTTTGTTTATTTATTTTTATTTTTTAAGTTTTTTCATTTTCTTTCAGTTTTTATTTTTATTTACTTATTTACCTTTTTTGAAACGTGGAGTGAAGTACTGGCAAGTCACGTCGTGCAACACCGCCACATCACCAACTGCGAACCGACGAAAAGGGCGTGAACTCTATCCGGTATATGGTAAACACCCACAATGCCTCGAGTCTGGGGAAGGATGAGAGACTCATAGCGGACTTTGAAGACCATCCCCCGGTTAATAACAAATGAACCGATTGCAGATAATATCTGGCGAGCCAAGGTGTGTGGGGTCGGAAGGGTTTGCGCCATGTGAGGAATCCCCAACGCTATGTCACTGCTGACAAAGCAGGTACATTGCAGGAGTTCAAGGGAGCGAAGGCGTTGTTTAACAAGTCTAACCTGCTCCGTTACAGCAATCACCTGCAATCACGCAGTGCGCTGCATGTCAGCCATAAAATCGATGCTAAGGCAATGTCTCGTTCAGTGGAGCGAGGCTCCCCTCCGACTGGCCAGTACCTAAGAACATAGCTCGCAATTTACGTACATTAATTGAGCTGCCCGACTCCTCACCGTGGGTCACCACCTACGCAAGCGATGCCTGGGTATTTTAGGCAAAGAACCAAATCGTACGCATAGGCTGT
This sequence comes from Schistocerca americana, assembly GCF_021461395.2. NCBI lineage: Eukaryota > Metazoa > Arthropoda > Insecta > Orthoptera > Acrididae > Schistocerca > Schistocerca americana. The sequence continues at coordinate 131,900,827 of NC_060122.1, read as the reverse complement.
GTAACAGAATTGATGTCGACCCATCGACATCACCGTCATTCGTTGTCGTAGAGCACAAACAATGGTTCTAGGCAGAGGGTGTATAGTACCGCGACAGAGGACACACCTGTTCCACCGAGGACCTGGTCAGAATCGGTTGCATGAGCCTATCATTATACAGCACCCGAGATGTCGCTCCTAGTAGGAGACATATGACAACATCTTCTGGATATCACATGTGTTGGAGGATAGCCGTAGGAAAAAACTGATCGACTCGATCAAATGCCTGCCCGAAGTCGAAGAACGCCAATGCCGCGGGCAACGTTGAGCTGGAGCAAGGGCTATCAGATCCCTATAGCGGTAGAGCGCTTCCCGAATTTTGTACGCCCCCGCCAATCGACGCCTGATTGTAGGACACGACATGACGGGCCGACCTCTTAAGTCGCGCTACCAAAATACGAATAAAGACCTTCATGTCACTATTTGGCAAGGTCGATAATCAACGATGTGCTGACTGCCATGTTGTTATTGAATAGTTACAATGATGCCCTCTAGAAATACACCGCGGGGGTCCTCAGTTTTCCGCAGGTAACAGTCCACATGGACGCTAAGAAATGTCGTCAATATCATAATATTCGATGATTATGCCGTCAGGGCCAAATGACTAGTTAGCTTCTGCTTGACTAGCATCGAGGACTTGGTCTTCTGTGACTGGAGCCTGCAATTTCATCGCCACGTTCTCCGGTATTGTGCTGAACGTTAGTCGGAAGACTTCTCCAATAACAGCTGGCGAATGAAGATGGTAAGCGTACAATCGATCATAATGGGCGTGAAAGGAAAGCTCACTGCCGCATTCTCGGTAATGTTGCCTGCCTTCGTCATCAATGATGCTGAGTATAAGACCGCTCACCATGTATTATTGCGGATATTCAATATGAAATGTGATAAACATTCTGTTAGGTCCTCTTACCATTTCTCTATGTGCCCATTCGCTGCTCTCTTATTTCTACAGTTGTGCTTTTCCTGTCTGTGCTACGGCTGAACGTAGTCTTTATGTTTTGATTTGCTTCGGTGAAGCAGTTCCAAAACATTTAATCTGAGATATTTTTACCATCTTCGATCTAAGTCAACGGGTGTTTCGACTGAAGACTTTATAATATTGCGTGGCTTATTTGTGCGCTTAGACGAATGCTCTTTCTGTAGACACCCAAGTCCGAGTTACACTATCTAAGTCCTGTCTCTTGTTTAGCTATATTCTTTTTCGCTAACGAACCAATGGTCTTGTTACACACTTATTTTTAAGCACGTTACAATGATTTGTATTTCAAAAGTTGAAAACGGCTAAACAGCCAAACGCACATAGTAGCGGAGAATCTAAGAAAAAGATATTTTAAATAAACTGACGTCAATGATGAGTTCTCATTCAGAAAATGTGCTTTGGACGTGGCCCCTATTGCATCTTAAATATTGTATAAAATAGGACAGGCTTCAAATCAGTTCCGTACACCTTTCCATCTGTTAAGATTTTAGATTATTTTCTAGCACATGGCTTTTTATAAATTTTGTTATTAATTTGTTTTCTCCATTTACTTTGTTACACATTTATGCGCTAAATATGAGAAATCAAAAGTTATAGTTAAACTTCAGCTTCGATGATGCGAATGAATGTGGAGATTTTAGAAAGAGAACTAGTGATGGTTGCTTTCATTCACGAAATCAACTGAACTTTATGCAAATAAAGAGAGTATTAATCAGAAATTTCAACGTGCGAAACATATTAGAATATGCTTTTTAATTTGAAATAATCAAAAGAGGCATCTCGCTGAATAAGATGATGCTAAAATTTAAAAACATAATCAATAACTGGGCACGACTTTCAGTATTCAATATTCTGAGAATAAAGACTCAAACCAGAACGATCTCCTTTACTCAACTTACCTTTGTTTCAGATGAAGCCAGTAGCAGAAATGACCGAGCGGCTCCTGTTGGCTGGAAAACCATTTTACTTTGCATGCAGATTATTTGGCCTGATGCCGTTTACCATTGACGCCAGAACTGCATCCCTGAAGAGGTCGCAGACGGATATTATCTTGACATGCCTAGCCTGCCTCTTCCAGCTGCTTTGTGCCTGTGTGGTGTTATATTTTGCATTGCGGATAAAACGCTCGTCTTCTGCAGAAGAAATTATTACACTGATAGGACTTCTTCAGTATTTGTCCCTGTCGTTTATTGTGATAGTTGCTGATGGCTTGTGGAACACAAATAAATATGAGAAAATACTTCGTTTGTTAGCATCGTATGATAGATGTCTGGCTGCCAAAACGGGACAAACAAGAACGGCAGCAGGAAGGTTTGTGAAGGCGCAGGTATCAATAGCGTTTCTCCTTTACTGCTTGATGTTTAGTGCCCTGCTGGCCGCAGATACTGCTCTGGATGATACATTATGTTCAATAATCGGTCTTAACAATTTTGGAATATCTGTGATGACGATCTTACGATTCACAAACATGCAGTTGGTTATCAACAACATATTGTCATTACTGAACATGAACCTCACCAAGATGAAAGACAGAGCAGCACATAAGCTGAAGTACTCAGGTATAAGTTCTGAACGGAACAGTATCTTAGCTTTGACTAAGATAGATTCTCTCTGCACACCGATCTCTGTGAGAGCTCTTAGTCGAGGGTACTTGGCACTGTGTGAATTGTCAGCGGTGGTGAGATCTATTCACCAGACTTTCCTAATCCTTTACCTCGCAGCGTTATAATCAGTAGTTGTGATATTTGCGTACTACATTGTTACTAAATCAGAGGTCCTTAGCACAGGAAATGATGGCAGCTTGTGGCTCCTGTGTTTCTCCTTCATTTACAACACAAGCACCATGGCTATATTCTTCCGAGTCATACCGCAGTCAGGCTGTGCTCGCAGCTGCTGCTGCGAAAGAGAGGTGCGGCGGACTACATACAGAGAGAACTACGCCTGCTTGCGTTGCGGGTGACCTCTGGTCGTCCCACGACCACGCTGATGGGGATGCTCTCTCTCGACCTTGAGGTGTTCTCTGGCTTCATCTCCGTCGTCACAACCTACACTACTTTGCTTGTCACCTTTCTTCCTACAGGTACGGCTATAGTATACTGTGTCTACAGGGTGGTCCATTGATAGTGACCGTGCCAAATATCTCACGAAATAAGCATCAAACGAAAAAACTACAAAGAACGAAACTCGTTTAGCTTGAAGGGGGAAACCAGATGGTTCTGTGGTTGGCGCGCTAGATGGCGCTGCCATTGGTCAAACGGATATCAACTGCGTTTTTTTTTTAATGGGAACCCCCATTTTTTATTACATATTCGTGTAGTACATAAAGAAATATAAATGTTTTAGTTGGACAACTTTTTTCGCTTTGTGGTAGATCGCGTTGTAATAGTTACAACCGTATGAGTACGTGGAATCACGTAACATTCCGCCAGTCCGGACGGTAATTGCTTTGTGCTACATTACCCGTGTTAAAATGGACCCTTTAACAATTGCAGAAAAGGTCGATATCGTGTTGATGTATGGCTATTGTGATCAAAATGCCCAACGGGCGTGTGCTATGTATGCTGATCGCTATCCTGGACGACATCATCCAAGTGTCCAGACCATTCGCCGGATAGTTACGTTATTTAAGGAAACTGGAAGTGTTCAGCCACATGTGAAAAGTGAACCACGACCTGCAACAAATGATTCCCAAGTAGGTGTTTTAGCTGCTGTCACGGCTAATCCGCACATCAGTAGCAGACAAATTGCGCGAGAATCGGGAATCTCAAAAACGTCGCTGTTGAGAGTGCTACATCAAAATCGTTGGCACCCATACCATATTTCTATGCTCCACGAATTGCATGGCAACGACTTTGAACGTCGTGTACAGTTCTGCCGCTGGGCACAAGAGAAATTACTGGACGATGACAGATTTTTTGCACGCCGTTCTATTTAGCGACGAAGCGTCATTCACCATCAGAGTTAACGTAAACCGGCATAATATGCACTTTTGGGCAACGGATAATCCACGATGGCTGCGACAAGTGGAACATCAGCGACCTTGGCGGGTTAATGTACGGTGCGGCATTATGGAAGCCGCGCAGGATTAGCCGAGCGGTCTGAGGTGCTGCAGTCATGGACTGTGCGGCTGGAGGTTCGAGTCCTCCCGCACGCATGGGTGTGTGTGTTTGTCCTTAGGATGATTTAGATTAATTAGTGAGTAAGCTTAGGGATTGATGACCTTAGCAGTTAAGTCCCATAGGATTTCACACACATTTGAACATTTGAACGAGCGTTATGGAAGGAAGGATAATTGGCCCCCATTTTATCGATGGCAATCTAAATGGTGCAATGTATGCTGATTTTCTACGTAATGTTCTTCTGATGTTCCTACAAGATGTTTCACTGCATGACAGAATGGCGATGTACTTCTAACAAGATAGATGTTCGGCACATAGCTCCTGTGCGGTTGAAGCGGTACTGAATAGCATATTTTATGGCAGGTGGACTGGTCGTCGAAGCACCATACCATGGCCTGCAAGTTCACCGGATTTGACGTCCCCGGATTTCTTTCTGTGGGGAAAGTTGAAGGTCATTTGCTATCGTAATCCATCGACAACGCCTGACAACATGCGTCAGCGTATTGTCAATGCATGTGCGAAAATTACGGAAAAAGAACTACTCGCTGTTGAGAGGAATGTCGTTACACGTATTTTCAAATGCATTGAGGTTGACGGACATCATTTTGAGCATTTATTGCATTAATGTGGTAATTACAGGTAATCACGCTGCAACAGCATGCGTTCTCAGAAATGATAAGTTCACAAAGGTACATGTATCACATTGGAACAACCGAAATAAGATGTTCAGACGTACCTACGTTCTGTATTTTCATTTAAAAAACCTACCTGTTACCAAGTGTTCGTCTAAAATTGTGAGCCATATGTTTGTGATATTACAGCGCCATGTATGACAAAGCGAAAAAAGTGGTATAACTATAACATTCATATTTCTTTACTTACTACACGAATAAGTAATAAAAATGGAGGGTTCGTATTTAAAAAAAACGCAGTTGACATCCGTTTGACGTATGGCAGTGCCATCTAGCGGGGCAACCATAGCGCCTTCAGGTTTCCCCCTTCAAGCTAGTCGAGTTTCGTTCTTTGTAGTTTTTTCGTTTGATACTTGTTTCGTGAGATATTTGGCCCGGTCACTATCAATGGACCACCCTGTATATCTCGAATTTGGAATCCTGTTCTACCAGAGTAATTAATTTATTTTCATTACATAAAAGATGCTGTATACCCACTATTCCGGTCCTTGTGGCAATTTAATATACACTGTTGAACATTAAAATGATAACTCCATGAAAACGACATGCACCAATCGTCGGATTTGATGTTCCGACATGCAAATGCTCGGCATTTCAGTGTAACCATATAGAGTAGGTGCCTCACTCTACATAGACTGGAAGTTAATGCCGTAGGTTTGTCATCCAGGAATCGCATTGGGTTGTGTATGAGAAGCTCATGCACGCTTCGACTAAGAAGAAGAAATATTTACCAGTATGGTTAATGGTTAGAAATTTGATAGTGGCGTTATGAGAGCCTATAGGGACAAAAGATTCTTGTTCTGAGGTACCCATATTTCTACGTAAGGTGTTCTCAGGCTTCCAGCGAAGTCAAGTGGTTAAAATAACATGAACTTTCGACCAAGCATTCGTTGACCATTGTGAAATGGCGTAAGTCTCATTCCACTTGACACTGGTCAGGGAGTGCTTGTTCCAAAGCTCAGAACATGTTAGCTACCTGACAGGGCTGTAAACCTCAGAATATTTTATTCCGTGTTACTTCCACATAACTCTTTATTTTTACACTCATAGCGCTGATTTGTCTGAATCCCCGAGTGTCATGTAAAGGTGCTATTTATCGCTTTAGGAGGGGCAAACGCTATGCAGAATCTCACTGGCCCAACACAACTAGCGCCTGAGACGACTGAGATACTGTTCATTGGACCGTACAAGATAGTACAGACACGTCACGTACCTCGGGTCAGGAATTGGGTTTGTTTGCTGCTAGACAATCACCCACGCAGATATATATTTATTTATTTTCTTATTCCAATATCTTATGGAGTATATATTAATACTTAATTTTATCTTTCACAATACTACCTCCCATCACCATAACTGTTTCTGTTAGGAATAATAATAATAATAATGATGATAATGATAATTATTTAGAACAATAAAGAAGCAGAGTCACTATTTCTTCCATGAATAAAAACTAGACCTACAATACTATAACATCAGTTCCATTATGTCACATTCGACAATCCCCTCCAGCACTCCAATGATGTCGGTTCCTTGCACTCTGCAGAGTACGTTGTGGTTCTGTCTGCTTCTTCCGCTGTTTGTTGGCTCCCTGGTTGCAGGGATGATTCCCCTGTTAAAAGGGAACATCATTATTGCTGGTAAGCGGCGCAGCCACATGCCAATCCACTCCACCCTGGTTCTGGTTCGTTGGGTGGCGAAACACGGCCCACGCCTGCGTTTCTCTCTGGTGTTATTGCGAAGGCTGTGCTTACGGTGTTGGTAGTTCTTCTGCCGCATCTGTTGACTTCAGTTGCCTTTGCTGCGCTGCTTCTCGATCTTCTGCCTCAACCTCTCGTAGCGTTGTGGACGGTGGTTGATTGACAGATTAACGGATTAGCCAAGGTTTTCTACAAATGCCGTCGGCAGTGTTGACGAAGATGTACCATTCTTTCTCGCAACGCAGTATCACCTTGACATTGAGAATTCCGTGCCGATTCAGATGTTGTCGATCAGTATCAGCAACATTGGCATACGGTGGACTTACCCAGATAGCGGGTCTTTTTCCCATTTCATATCTCGTGTAGACAATTTCTTCTTCTTTTTTGCTTAGAAGTGCTTCCGCCTTCGGTGGCGGGACTTCCTTCGTGTATAGTTCTTAGCATGATTTTATTTCATCTCTCTTTATTAGTAACTTGGGCTGTTGCCGTCCTTTGAGCGCAATATGGTGATTGCTACGTGTTTTTCTTTAGTCCATTTAATTCCTTGTTATGACTCTGGCAACTCTCACTCTCGAGGTTCCACCATATTCTAGGTGTCCGGTTGTATTTCTTAATTGGCCAGTTTTTCCAACAGTTTTCGAGTTTCTTTCAGTATTTGTTGTGTGACTATTGGGATATTTAATTCAGCATACAGGTCGTTTATTATAGTTCACGTAAAGACTTCGACACATTTATTCGAAACTCAAGACATTTCACAAGCTGTCCCCGACAGCGACGTATCATACAATAAACCGATTAACTGAAATAGTACAGTAACCGCACAAGCAGTTTATCTGACTCATGGACTTCTTACGACTGCGAGGGACGGATTGTCTCACATTCTTGATATAAAACCTCTGTGGCTATAATGTGGAACATTACGTGTACAATGGACTGATTACTTCTGATTGAGAATTGCAGAGAGTAGGACCACAGTGGAATTGTAATTAGCGGCATTGTTCTAAGCCGCCACTTAAAATATTGAATGTTACTGGATTAATTATGCTGACGTATCATCTCATACAAGAGGCTGATGTATCCAGAAATGTAGCTAGGAATAACATTTATGGAAAAATATAATTTCATGAATGGAAAAGGTACGTTCAGTTCTTTGGTTATTTTAAATTCTCCCTTGCCTGTGGCTCGGAATTCTTTCTTGTATCGTAACTCGTTGGGAATTTCGTATCCTGGGAAATCAGTAGAGCCTGCACCACGGTTGTTTACACTCTATTTTAAGAGATTAAATTCTGGACTTTATCGAAATTAATGCACAACTTGGACACTGATTCCCAAGCTCCAGAGTGAGTACGTCATAGCAGCCAAGACGGCTTCCCCAAGGCGTACAAATGTGCCGCTAATTATTTTAAGAATTTTCAGAGTCGACTATCGCCGGAATTATGTAGCCACAGAGATTTTATTCCAGATGCTTACTTTGACACCGTGGGTCAGACAGTATACGCTTATGAACTGTAACTTCTAATTATTTTGTTTTATGGAGTTGAGAAATCAAAAGAGTAACAAAATTTCTACCTGGAAGCGTGGGAGGTATTGTGTAAAAATATTGGAGAAGCGACTTCTCTCGCCCAAAACTTTCCATTCAAGTAACTGGATATTGTTCAGTCCTAATAATTTAACTCGCATTTCAGGGGGAGGGAAGTTAAAGCGGCATAGGGCCGATGACCCATCAAGAAGTGTGTAAGATCTCTTGCGGGATTTGCTTCATTCAGAGTCTTTCTTTTATATTTGGCAGAGAATATGTGAACCTCCTCGTTTACGCATCATCCCATCGTTTATGCCGTAGCATATGATGTTGACTTTGCTGCTTTCTTGAGGCCCGTATACGTACTAAATTGAGCAATTAGTGATATCGCTCTTTCTTCGGCCAATACATCACCACTGTTTTCCTATCTGGAGATCGAGTGAACATATTGCTAGTATTACTTGCAACGTCTCAACTGGCACCCTGTCAGTTATCCTTGCTGCTGTCACAAGCAGAAGTCTTCGGTTCCAAGCACTCGCGCAGTATCCCACGATTGCAATTAAGACAGTGCTATGATACGTTCTTAGCGTAATCCTTATAAGGGTAACTGTCGAGACTAATATATGTAATGTTCCTGCTTATAGTGCACGTCGTTTTTCAATATGTGCGCCACAGCTCTGTCTTTCGCCCAAGAAGACGACTAATTATGTGATGACGGACTTTGTCTTTACGGACAGTATGACGACATCTGGAACTTCACGAATTCTCAGCACAACTTGATTGATGCTGCAGTATGCACAGACATGCCGACAGCGATCACTACACCAGTGACAGGAGTGTCAACATAACTTGTTTTCAGATGAGTCCAGGTGCTGCATACAGCAACAACATGTATCTGTCCTCGTCCGAAGGCTCAGCGGAGAGCGAACTTTTCCAGATTCCGTTCCTCACTATCATACACAATACACACTTGGCGCGATCGTGTATCGCATCAGTGTGCCCGTAATACGAGCATCTCTGGTTCTCATAGCTGGAAATTTGGACAACACCGTTACATTTCTGATGTTATAAGGTCGAAAGCTGGGACCTATTTTCGAAGTTTCCATGCTGTAAGTCCGTGGTGTTCCAGACGTCGGGAGGTCGTTAGATTTTTTATGAGGATACCTGCCTTGTGGTACATAAACCCTACTCCCGACTCAAAATATGTGACATGTTTGTACGATCCTGCATGGCAGAGAGCACGAAAAGCCTATCCTCACAGGCAACAGTTGCATGGGACAATTGAGATCCTGCACGGAACTGAGTGTGGCACTCCTGAATCCATCGATTTTATTTTCGGATGACAGTGGTCGGACCCCAACAAATGCAAGCAACAGTATCACGGAACGATGAACTGTGGCCATGATAGGGCCACAATCCTGCTGCTATCGAAATCCGACACACGCCGGTAGACATTGCTCCTTATGTTCCCACGAACAACTGACATTTCAACTCGATTTCTGAATAACAAACCTGCTGCACTATATTTCCTACACTGAATGTACATATCTTCACTAGTACATATTTTCTACGATTGCGCTGAAATGCTAATCATCTATGCACAAATGTGACGAAAGTCATGGGATAGCGATATGTATACATACAAATACCTGTAGTATCAGGTATACAGGGTATAAAGGGCAGTGGATTGGTGGAGCTGTCACTTCTACTCAGGTGATACATATGAAAAACTTGCAGTCGTGACTACGGCGGCATGAGGGGCATTAATAGACTTCAAATACGAAGTGGTTGTTGGAGCTAGACGCAAGGGACATTCCGTTTCGGAAATCGTTAGGGAATTCAATATTCCGGGATCAACATTGTCAAATATTCCGGGAATACCAAATTTCAGGCATTACTAATAGCTCACCACACACAACCCAGTGGCCGACAGCTTTCACTTAACGGCCGAGAGCAGCGGCGTTTGCTTTGAGTTGTCAGTCTTACTAGACAAAGAACAGTGAGTGAAATAACGACGGAAAACAATGTGGGGCCTATGACGCACGGTTAACTGCGTGCGATACAGCCAATTAGATGTTTAAACCTTGAAACTAAGTACATGAATGGCTGGATAACATTATGATTCATCAAGCCACTATCGCTTCTACTTGAAAGTCTTAAGGACAAGTCAAAGACTGTTTACTGGAGTGAGTAGTGCCATGTTATAACCAAGACTACAAATGTGAATTTTCACAACTTCAGAAAAGACCCGTTCCCAAGAAACTCACAGACTCTGTGTACCGAGATCTAAATATTTAATGAACACTGTTGCTGAGTAGACACAACAATAGGCGTAACAGTAAGGATGGTATGCAATGTACAACTGACTGTGATGTGGTCCCAATTAGTGAAAAACTTAATGGTACCTATAGATATGCAATAAAACAGCATTAGCAATCTAAGGCCAAGGTTATTTCAATGCATTATGAATGAAAATCCCTAAGTGGGGCAGTTTTACCTGTATTGTCCATGGAAAATTGGAAGACAGTTCAAAACGTAACACATTCAAAAGTGTGTTAAACATACATACAACACATGAAAACTGGTTTTTACTCTAGTTTTATGTACTATTATAATTTTCATAAGACCAGCTCAAATTACACAGAACCTTGAAATACTGCTATTGAAATTACCAGGGCTCTACTGTACATGGAATCTGAAGCAATATATTGATTACCAGCATTTAAGTTGCCAATTGTGTATGGTATACATAGTGTGTTCAGCAACAGTGCTCAAAAATGAATGAATGGTATAGCACTATCTTTTTACGTGATGAAATAATGTGAATATAGTGTATGTAACGTTTGCAGTGATCAGTGTTGAGAAATGAATAAATGTTCTAGTGCTAGCTACTTAAACTGGAAAATAGCTTCTTTTCAGGAATGTATAAGAAAAACAGTACTGCACACCTGGAATTGTGCTGTATTTAAGTGATCAGCCATGTAGTCAGGAGGATGTGGGTTCTAATCTCCACTGGAGTATCCTGATTTAGTTTTATGTGGTTTTCCTAAACTACTGCGACAATGTATATCTTTCAACAAGAGATTGCAGTTCTGGAGGAAATTAAAGAGGAACAGTACTTGAGAATGGTGTGAGACAGTTTTGTAACCTATCCCTGATATTATTCAATCTGTGTAATGAGCAAAGTATGAAGGAAATGAGGAGAAATTTGGAAAAAGGAATTACAGTTGAGACAAAAGAAATAAAGTCTGCTGATGACATTGTTGTTCTGTCAGACATGATGAAGGGCTTGAAAGAGTTGAGTAACAGATTAAACAGCGTCTAGAAAAGAGTTTGTAAAATGACTATCAAGGAAAGTAGGATACGGAAAGTAGAAGTAGTCACAGTCAGGTGATGCTTTGGGTAGAGACATTAAAAGTTGTACATGAATTTCACTATTTGGGCAACAAAATAACTGATGATGGTAAAGTAGGGAGGATATAAAATGCATATTGGCAGTAGGCATGAAAAGCATTTTTGTGTAAGGGAAATCAGCTATAATAGAATACAAATTTTCATGTTAGGAAGTATTATTTGAAGATATTTATCTCAAGTACAGGGTTCAACTGAAGCAGTTTAGGCAATATGAGAATAGAAGCTTTCAAAATGTGGTGCTGCAGTAGAATTCTATAGATTAAATCAGCAAACTATAATAACTAATGAGGAGGTACTGAGGTGACTTGGGGGAACATTGTGGGACAACATGGCTAAAATAAGGGATCAGTAAATAGGTCATATCCTGAGGCATCAAGGAATAGTTGCTTTGGTAATGGGGGAAGTGTGGCGGGTAAAAATTGTAGTGGGAGACCATGGCTCCACCTTGTATGCAATCTGAAACTGACACGGGTTGCAGTAGTAATTTAAAAATGCTTGCATGTGATACAGTAGTGTGCAGAGCTGCGTCACAACAATCTTCAGACTGAAGACCACGATAACAACAACAGAGAAAAACAACAAACCTTTATCGCTGTGCATCAGTGACATGTACTCAAGAACAGTGTAATATTGGAGACAATTGAGCTGCTTGGGGGAACAAAATGGTAAGCGCCAAAATCACAGTTTCAAGATAAAGCGCATCTAAAGTTTCAATTGATATGAAAATCTGAATAATTTTTTTTGAACAGTCCTTTTATTCTGTAGTGATTCTAACATCTATCTTCTACTATACAGACATAAATGAAACTCAGACCTGACTAAAACAAATGAAATATACAATAATTATTACATTACCATACACCATTAACAACACATAGTGATGGAATATTACATATTAAATTTTACAGTAAGTCTTCAACACTTTACTGAAACTGCAAAATCATTCATTGCTCTTGTTACTAATGTCTTTTTCATCCAAAACTGTTGGCTTTAGTGACAGGAAAATCTATGGTGGACGGGAGGTATGTAATTCAGGAGTGACAGGACGTCAGCAACTTTCTTCTTTTCAATAAGCCTTGGCCCATTGCATTTAAGTTGAAGCGTAGGAACTGGTCCTTGTCTCCCACATTTCCTGAAGCTTATTTCATACCAAATGTCACGACAAAATGTCTCACTGATGAATAAAGATGATGGATATTCGGAGGTCACCTTCCACCTACATACTTTCCTTAGGTTGACATCTCGACCATCAACTGTCTTCTTTCTAAAGACAAACGCTTCTTTAGAGTGTCGTATTTGATAGAAATCCTCTCTTTTCATATTATATACAAGCAATGCACTCTTCTTAGCCGACTTCTTTATGATCTCGCACCACTGATCTGGACTGTACACATCTTGTACTTGTCGTCGAACGTAATTTTCAATTGTCACGAATTCTATATCGGATGGCAACATTGTGTGCCCGCTCATGGGGAAGTGGTGTTCAATCACACAAAATCTACCAGTTGAAATTAGATATTTCCAAAACATTACCATGTTCCAGTTCTTATTTTGGCCACAGCAGTTATCAGGTAGCGCAATTAGAGTCTCTCCTTTTATGTCGTTCTCCTCAAAGTAACATAAAAGGCAGCTCAAAATTTCCTCTGATCCATGGGCAGCAGTAGCCTCATTCCACAAAAAGCAATGCCCTTTCTTCTTGACACAATCATGAACATTTAGATTATACAACCAAATCTTCCTTTTGTTAAAAGCTGGACCACAACTTAACTTAGGAACTGGGAGAGTATGCTGCAAGTCAAAAGTCACAACATGTAGATTACTGTCTGCTTCTGCTCGTTTTGTCTGGATGGCAATGTTAGCTTTCCCTGCTTCTGCCCGATGTTGGTGCAATTCCGACTGATGCTCCAGACTTACTTTCAGTTGGGGGGCATCAATGCTCTTAATTTGCACTTTGAGCATGTCACAAGTCTTACACGTATCATTCTTTGGTGATTTTACTCCTATGTTACACTCTTCAGTGAAAATTCACCTGTACTTGTCTGCAGATACAGGCTCATAGGACATCTTGCAGAAAACATTCTTGTAGTGCTCGTAACAGGAGGTGACTGTTGCATTTGTGCCCAGGTACAATCTGGCACGACTGTTTGAGCGTCTGTAATGACTCTCGTATTTCAGTATTTTGTCAAAGTGTTTCCTGACATGGTTAACATCAGTATCGGAGTAAGCATGCGGACATACGGTATGCTTGCCCATTTGTCCTGGTTGATCCATATGCGATTTTCTTCGGTATATTTTCGACATGACTGTGATTGTTATGTAGACCATGAATGGCAAGAAAAGCCTTCTTGTGTACTTTTATATCACTGCCACTAACTTTTATGCTGTAGGAAATAGTACAGTTTCTCCGGAATTTTCTACAGTTGCTTTTTGGTGACATGCAACAGTATTAGATTTCATTGCACCAAATAAGTATGCATTTTGAATGTTATAATCACCCATTCCCAAAATGTTCTGAATAGTTTCATCACACTCAAATCTCCTACTTTTTCGAAACATTTACGAGGGTACTGGCAATTAAGTCCCACAGTTGTTTTACTAACAGTTGCTCCTGTACGAGAAACATACTCTTCGCCCAAATTACGCCTCTTCTGTTTAATTTTGCGTTGAGAATCAACTCTCTGTCTTTTCCGAGACGCCTCATTGTCTGTTCGAGGGCCACTTCCCGAATGGTTTCTGCAGGAGCGAGACACTGTTCATTCTGTTGGGCAATATGATCTGATTTGCTATTAACCCGTGTAACAACAAAAACTACTATTACCATTACCATTATTATTATCATCACATGTAACAATGTAAATGAGAAATGCACATTCACACACCACATAGCCAAAAAATGTAGCCATTGTAAAATAACATCAAAATTAATGTACTTGAGGAACATAATGGTATCTACATGCACTTAACATTATGTTCATGAAATGTACTAAGGACAGTATATTTACAAAATAACTTACCTCTGAGTCACCTGAATCATTAGGAATGTATTCTGGATCCCTCTCGAAGATATTAGTACCATTGGAACTATATTCCTTGTCTTCTACCATGTTCACTGTTGCCATAATCTTGGAGTTGTTTTTACTTGCTGCCATCATTCTCTCTGTCACTTACAACTATGTTTCCACAACAGACGGACAGTGGTGCTTACCATTAAGCTCCACCCTGACATCTGTTGAGTGAATTTGGAGCTACTAGTATGTTTACTGCATTGTGCATCCTACAGGTGGTATCATCAGCCATCTACCGCAAAATACACGGTGATGGCACTTACCATTGTGTTCCCCAAGCAGCTTAATTATCAAGAATGTCACTACTGACCTGTAGGCATTAGGCATATCACAGTGTGCACAGAGTATAGCGTTAAACCTCAGTCAAGATCTCATGTGGTCCCAATTACTCATTCTAGGCTCATTGCCCAGAAAGTTTAATATTGCCTCTTGTCTTTAGTGCTAAATATGGTAACCACAAATTTCATTTCTTCAGTGAAAAATTTAGGAGTAATATTTGATAAGGAGACATGCAGCAAAACTGGAGATACTATGGGAAATTTGCATTTGTAAAACAATATGCTGAAATAGCAGGTAAGGTGTTATATGAATGTCTCGGCCGATATTAAGAAAATTCATAAATCAAGTCTGTGTCTACTGAATTCACTCTTTATTATTAATCAGGATCACTATTAGGGAGTAAATGCTTTGGGATGTTAGTGTAAGATTTTCAGGGTTAGAATGGGCAGTTTTTAGATCTTAGCTGCACTGCTTAAAAAGAAAATGCTGTAGGACAGATTGAGTAAAAGTATGCTGTCTGAACTATTTGTGGGCCAGTACAGTAACAAAGATTTCTTGGTGCAAAGCAGGCAGTACTAAGGTTTTTTCCAAAATTCACACACTCTGAACAAATGTTTCAAAAGTAATTAGACTTCATTGTAGATAATTTAGTCCCGTGTTCTTACCATTTGGCAATCACTGTCTATTACCTATTTACTGCTTGAGACTTAGGTTATTTACACAGGATCAGATGCTAGTTCTACACCAATCTGCTTTGACCCTTCGCATAACTGATGTGTGTAATCTACCCCTCTTACTTACTTTCAGCTATTGTCCACATTAGTCTGTTATGAAGATTTGAGAGGAGCAAAGATTACAATAAACTTTCTATTTTACTTATCATTTCACTTACAGTTGGCTCCTGTTTTTTTTGTCTTGGGGTCTAACTCTTGAAGCCAAAATTCTCACATTTTATGTTCCCATAGTTGAACTGATCTAAATAAATTTGAAGATCGTTGTTGCAGAGTTCTTGTTGTTATGTTAATATATTTTGTCACATTTTAGTATCTCATCTGGCCCTTTGATTTCTTACATTAACAAAGACAAAATTACATTGTTCACACAAAATACAAAAATATGTAGGATCACATCAGAGGCATGCTTACTACTGTCCCACTCAGCAGAAATAACAATATTTGAAAGGGTTTAAAATTTTTTGTGGAAATGAATTTCTATTAGTTTCAATTATTATTACATAAATCAATCCAGAAACAAACACAGTAAACATTATTAGATTGTATAATTAACAAAAGAAATTTCAAGCATACGAAATAATTCATAATTTGAAATTTTTTTAAAAAACTATATATAATTTTAACTGTACATTCAGAACTACTATTTATTGATCATAACATCCAAAATAAAGTAATCCTTTTTCACAAATTTTAGCTTGAAATAAAACATACTGTGTATAAAATTATATGAAACTTTTCTGAAGAGCAGCTGAGATAATACTAACCTGTCCAAAATTCGAAAAATAATACTGGTATCAACAACTACTGTTGAGAAAAAGTAATGCTAGAGATGAATGTCCCATTACATGTGTTGTGTGATGACATGGTGAGGCTTCATGTTTTTGAGCCTGTTTGTTTTTTAGATGATGTGTTGTAGTATTTGGTGGTGCTCTCTTGTGCTGGATATTGGTTAGTGATTTGTTTCATATGAGTTGAATATTTCTGGTTCCTATTGGAAGAATCAATGCTGGTTTGCTAGTGAGGTACTTTAAATTAGTATATTGTGGCTGATGGATTCATTTTTATATTTGATACTATTTGTGCCATGAGATTTTTATGGTCTGAGATTTAATATTATTTTTCTTTTTTCTTCAGTTGTGAATAAGATACAGATATTTATGAGTAGGTCATAGCTTGTTGCAATGAGCAATGATATGGTGGCTGTGATAAAGTTGCTACAGTTAGTTGGACTGATGGTGGATGAATTTTTTTTTTAACATTTTTGTGTCTGTGCTGGGGAATTGGGAGATGTTGAGCACTTTTGTGTCATATTCTATGTGCAATATGAGTTTGTTGTTTATAGTTGTTTCTGTGTATTGAAACTGGGGCTTTATACCAAAATCGGTGATGATGCCAGTTTTCATGAATTTTGGGGTTTTCCTTCTTTGTGTTTGGTAATTGTGTTGGATTGTGATTGGTAGGTGTTCTGGGTATTGATGTACCATTGCTGCTAAAAATACATTTCTGATATTAATCATGTGAGTTGGTGATGTTTATTGTACTGTAGACTTCACTTTAGAAAGAGTAAGTGGAAGTGTGGATAATGGATTTTTAAATTTGAGTGTGTTGGTTTTGGTACTGTGAGCTTAATTTTTTGGTGCCATAAAGGTCAATTGAAATTTGTGTCATCAGATTTTGGAGGTGTGTGCAAGTTCATAATATCTAGGGCTTTGCTTGAGGTTGTTGGTTGTATACAACATTGCTCACACTTAAAATGAGCAACAACTGCACATGTGATGCAAAAGGAGCAAAACATACATCCAAATTATTTTCATTGTTGTCATTGTCAGTGGCTGTTGGAAGTACATCAGTGGGGGTGGTGGTTTGGGCAACATTAGGTTCTCCCATTCCTGTACATCCTACAGTGCCTGAGAAAGTTGTGTGGTGCCTAAAATATCCGTTATTATAATGGGCACATAGATTCCAAGGAAGAATTGGAGTTGGCTGACACCTAGCCACTGCCAAAATCACAGAGTTATTTTAGTCAAGGCTTAGTGTGGCTGTGAAAAATCAGTTCAGGATGATCTGTGATCTGCATTATCAATACAAGACATAAATATAACTTTGGTGTAAAATTTGCAACCTTACCTCTGATTTACAAGAAAGTTATGTACTATGCTGTGAATATATTTGAGAAGCTCCCATGTAACATACAGCAAGCAATTGGTTATCCATTCAAAAGAAAATCTAAAACATACCTTATTAGCGAATCCTTCCACCGATTAGATTCTCCTTAAGCTGGATGGCAAGTAGCTTGTTGTACACTGTCTTGTGTAATGACATATTTAGGTTACTGTTTTCTATGAGAAATGCCTGATTAATCGAATAAATATTGAGTTCCTGATAAGATGGTCTGCAGCTACCTAATATAATTGAAGTAGCAGCAGCTTTCTTCCTAATTTACTAGAACACATTTAACTGACATAAACAGAACTAGTATTAAGTAGTATTGTGATACTTTACTATTAATATAGCATATGACTTAATCTATGTTTGGTTGTCTTTTATTAATGTGTACCTTTACTTGTTCCATAGCCCTGTAAGTTCACCTTTTTGAAACGATATACAGAATATGATAAGTGGCAGAAGTCACTATTATTTTGAAATTGTAATGGTTTATTTATGTCAATTCTCATTAGTAAATGTATATATTGTGGAGGCGCATTTACAATGCTTAATGCCTTGAAGATGCACCTACAAAATGACTGTTAGTAAACTATCTCTAACTGACCACTTACAATGTGAATGGAATATCTGATCATATGTTTCACCATTTGACAACTTAATATTTGCTCAAATTCAGGGGTTTCTACTCCTGGGTACTACACTGGAGATTTGTTTGCAACTCATTGGTGACAGAGTGGTGTACAATACATACAAAATGCATGTTACTTATCGGTACATATTTAATTCTTTTCTGATTTGACATGTATTGATGTTATTCTACTTATGTTTGTTCTTTCCATTACTGCCATGTTCAATCAAAAAATATTCAATAATACATTCAATGTACCTTTGTTTTATTTTCAGAAACACATTGCAAATCCAGTACCACACTGGAATGGCCACTGGTTTGCACAAAAAACTTTCTCTACCATCACTCCAATTTTCAGGGATGGCTACTAAGGATAGGTCATGGCCATTACCCAAGATCATTATTTTATATTTTACCATCTGTGCCAAATTTGTGTGTCTGGTAATATATTAATGTCATGGCACTATCTCTAGTAGTCTCATAGATACACTTAAAAAAACTGAAATGATTTACATTATCCTGTGAAAACCCACCATCATTAAACATTTATTGAAGTGGAAGACATTTGTACCTCATGTGTTGGAGTTACTGTTGTAATGAATGTGATTTGTTTAATATGACGAGTTAAAAGTAACTGCAGTAAAATAAATTTGTTTATTGCAAAAGGAGTTATGCCACTTATATATGTTATAGTGTCTTGTTTTACGTACATGTGTTGCTCACAATCCCTGCTCCCCACCCCCATCCAGAGAAAGTAATTACAGAATCATTGCATAATGTTACATTTGTGTGTGTTGGGAGGGGCCAAGTGCATGCACTATTGATAAGAGAGTTTATTGGTCCATCCACTAATGATTGTAAGTCCAGGGATAGTATTTTTTTGACTGAGTGGCTTACATTTCTTCGAAAGTGAAGGTGTGAAAAATATGAAATTAAAATATTTTGTGATTTACTCAACAAGGAATATTGAACTTTTTATTAAAATATATTCAATTATTCATCAGCTGCTTTACATATAGATGTAATAATAATTAGTGACATTCAAATATTTCTGCCAGAGCACAAATTGAACCTGCATTTATTGGAGACAATATTCCATGAGGTTTTAGGATTACAGTCAGATGACTCTGAACCAGTCTTTTGATGCATAATATCCAGCAATACCAAACTGAATGAGATGAAATACTGAATATTCATCTGTTCTAAAAGCGTCATCAAAATTTCGATGTGTATATGTTCAGAATAAGGTATAATGAGTCAGTTTTAACACATTCAACCAATGATACACAGCTTTTTGCTTGTCATGTGTTCAGTTCCTCAGTTCCTTTTCCTTGATTTTTTCCACACATCCCCCTCCCCCCCCCCCCCCCCCCCCACGCCTTTGCTTGTAGTTCAGACTGATTAGTCTCTGAAGTATATAACAGGCTACAAAAAGGAACACTTATTTACAACAGTTTTTTCTACATAAGTTCAGTTTGCATTGACCTTCAGGATGTGACATGAACCTGTAGAAATAAGAGCAAAACAAACAGAAGTAACAACAGTTACTGCCAGTTCTTGATTGGTAAAAAATGAGGTTCTGGTGTTGTGACCTACCAGAGAGTGGCTTTTTTTGTTGACTTTTTTTTAATTTAATGTTTTAAGCCGTTACTTTAATGCTTCTTTTTAATCATAGGTATCAGTACACATACTGTCATAAATCAAGCACTGCTTATAACAACAAAAGCAGTTGTTTGCTTTGGTCTAGTGACACCAGTAACTGCACCTGGATTCCTTTATCTCACAGCAATAAAAAAGGAAGAATAATGTTTGACAGTTTTATGAAAAGGATAGTCATTCCTCACCGTATAGTGGATATGCTGATTTGCAGACACACAGACACACACACACACACACACACACACACACACACACACACACACACACACACACACACACACACACACACACAGAGAGAGAGAGAGAGAGAGAGAGAGAGAGAGAGAGAGAGAGAGAGAGACACACACACACACACACACACACACACACACACACACACACACACACACACACACACACACAGAGAGAGAGAGAGAGAGAGAGAGAGAGAGAGAGAGAGAGAGAGAGACTCACACACACACACACACACACACACACACACACACACACACACACACACACAAATCAAGAACTGGTTGTACTATTGCTACTTCTGCTTGTTTTACTCTTATTTCTACAAGATCATGTCACATCCGAAAGGTCAAACCAAACTGAACATATCTTGAAGAAACTGTTGTAAATAAGTGTTCATTTTGCCTTGGCAGCCAGAGACTGTGGTCATGTGTATGTGAGATGCACACAACTCACAAGTACATGATGACAGTCACCAAAGTAGTAAAGATGGACTATCAGACTTCCAGTGAGAGACAGGACATACAGCGGATATCTTGCCAAGAGTATAGATTATCTCTTACTATGTGGTGCCCATCAAGATGGACACAGTCTTACTTAAGGCTTTGCACATCAGATCTGTGGCTGAGTAGGCACCAACTGCATGTTGCCTCAAACTGAGTAACAGATTAGTAAAGACATAAACAGAGAGGAAATTTGTTCATGGCATAAACTTGAAACTGATATTAAATTGACAGGCTCTTTGAGCAAAAGTTTGCTCACACTTCACCAAGTGCTCTCATCGCACAGTTATCTTCTTAACTGAAGTTCATGACAATTTCTGTTCATCAGCATGTTTGAGAATTATTCCCAAACAAAAAATTCAAAATACAAAAATTTATAGCAACAGCATTTGAGTCTGACTGCAGAATGGTTCTATTGCTGCCAGTGTACTTTTAGTATAAGGAGCATCAAGGTAAGATTACAGAAATAATGGCTTGTACAGAGGCACACAAACAGTCATTTTTTCCTTGCTCTATTTGTGAGTGGAAGAGTTAGTGGCTTGCGCAGTATCTATGCAGATGTAGATGTCTTCCTTTAGCAGTTGAGAGTACTTTGGAAATCAGCTTACAGGATCATGTTGCATAACCAGCAGTTGAACTGCCATATGGTGCAGAGGAGGCTGTGATATAGGTGGCTATTCTGTAAAATCTTGATTGATGGCACCACATGAAGTGGGATGAAGATGTGATGCATCATCCAAGATCGCTGTATGGGGAGGTCATGCAAGGGGCATAGGGGGTGGGGGGGGTGGAAGGGATAGTGAGGTGCTGCTCACGTGTTTCATGACACAGCAGACATGGATGAGAAAACTACTTGTAAACATGGATGGAACAACCGTGGTTATTGAAGGATGAGTCTGTAGGTTTCAATGCCGATTGCTAACTTGCAGCATGAATCTGGTATAATTGTCCTGCTTCTGCAGTGGGCAAGATGTGGTAGATGCATTGAGATGAAAGGTTGGGGTATGAATTCCTGCATCAACTGGTGTAGGTCATGCTCTGGAGTGGCATACGGTGGTAGCCAGCTTATGCTGCCATTAGGAATGGAGCTTACACATGTGGATCCTGCCATTGTGGTGCAGACGAGGTTAAGTTTTTTGCATGAAGACTGGCATGGCATGTAGTTACACAATCAAGTGAAGCTGGCCTTTTAATGTTTAGATTGCCTTTGCTTCAAAATCTAAATTTGATATGTAGGTATGAAAAGCAGGATCCAAAGCTCTAGATATTAGGTGATCCATTGAAGTCCAATAACGAGTAATGGTAGTACAAAAAATTAAATTAATAATTCATGAAAAAATAAACAGATTCAATAGTGATATGAGATGGCACTACTATAGATATAAAATTCACTTTACTGTTGAAGAAACATATGTGTTATAACATCAAGTTTAACACATATATTTCAGAATGATGCAACACATATAAGTCACAGAGTAAGTTGACAAGCAAGACATGTGTACATGTCAGCATTCGAATGAGCAGTGAGTCCCAATCTAGCGGCCGCTGCTCAGGTGGCCGCTTAGGTGGCGCAGCTGCTGCATGGCTGGCAGACAGCGCCGCACGTAGAGGACGCACGTAATTGTGCGGCGGCACTTTGAATGATCGGCGAGTCACAACACTTTTCCCCTGTTTGAATTTGTTGCAGTGGTCTTGATGGAGGTGTCCTGGAGATGGCTAACGTCCATAGGCGTTGTTTGACTCACCTTAAAGTCTCGAGGAGGAGGCTTCCCCATAGGATGGAAGTGTCCCCGGTGATAACGGGTCGAGATGACAGGAGACGTAGGGGTCGAATCTGCTGGGGCCCCATGCACCAATCTGCCTGTTGCGGCAAGTCCAGTTGATATGACAGGAGACATGGGCGATGTGTCGGCATCCGTTGGAGGAGGAGGCGAGTAGATTTGCTATGACAGAGGATGGTCCACTGGTTCCTGCATGGGCACGTCTTCTGGTGGCATCCGTTCTTGTGCTGGCATCGCGATGATGGTGAGAGGGCTGCGTTGTGAGTATTGAGAGATGCCAAGATCCCGAGCGTCAGGTAGAGCCAAAGGTGGTGTAGCGGCATTCGGAACAGGCGTTGCTGGCACACGAGGCTGAAGCTGGTCCGAATGACGCACTGCAACACCCGTGTCCGTCTGGATTTCATACAGGCATCTGACATGGTGTCTTAAGATGTGGCCCGGGCTCCATTTTGGCCACCTGCCATATCCCAGTACCCAGACGAGGTCATTGGTGGTGAACTGGCCAAGTGAAGGCACCCGCAGCTGTGAGGTGGAACGCCACAGAAGATGAAGTAGCGTGCGGGGCTGTCAGCCATGTAAGAGCTCAGCCGGGCTGTGGTCACCCATGGGGGTGAAACGGTAAGATGCCAGAAACTGGAGAAGCACATCATCAGCAGCAGAAGAAGTCAGAAGTTTCCGCATCTGAGCCTTAGATGTGAGGACCAGTCGTTCAGCCTCAGAGTTGGATTGTGGATGGAATGGCGGGGCCGTGACATGCATAACGCCGTGACGGGGCCAAAAATCCACAAATTCGGAAAAGGCAAATTGCGGACCATTATCAGTAACAAGAGTAG
Source organism: Schistocerca americana (assembly GCF_021461395.2). Taxonomy (NCBI): domain Eukaryota; kingdom Metazoa; phylum Arthropoda; class Insecta; order Orthoptera; family Acrididae; genus Schistocerca; species Schistocerca americana. Next base: position 131,877,486 of record NC_060122.1, on the reverse strand, counting down.
AGGGGAGGCCTTCCAAAGAAAAAATGCAGGTGAGAGCACTGGTAGTTGCTGTGGTGGTAGGCGACGTGCAATGGACAATGAAAGGAAAGTTAGAGTAGGCGTCAATTATGAGGAGCCAATAAGTACCTAAAAAGGGTCCCACAAAGTCAGCATGAATGCGCTCCCAGGGCTTCTCAGGCGAAGGCCACGGTGTCAAAGATGACTTCGGGGCAGCAGCCTGTGACGCACAAGGGCCGCAGGCAGCGACCATGTGTGCTATTTCAGAGTCGATGCCAGGCCAGTACACATGACGGCACGCCAGAGATTTTGTGCGAGACACACCCCAGTGCCCTTGGTGAAGGAGGCGCAAGACCGAAGCACGCAAAGACGCAGGTACCACAACACGCGGCGAAGCATTGTCAGTGGAGAGGAGGATAACACCATCCCTAGCCGTGAGGCGGTAGCACAAAGCGTAGTAGTTCCACAACGGATCAGAAGTCTTAGCAGACAGGCGATCTGGCCAACCCTTCTGAATACAGCGTAAAACCTGGGAGAGGGTAGGGTCAGAACCCGTAGGAGCCGCCAGACTGTCCCCAGTGATGGGGAACCCGTCCACAACCCGCTGCTTGGCAACATCCAGGTGGAAACACAAAAGTTCGTCCCTATCGAATGCCTGATCAGGACCCATGGGAAGGCTAGACAGAGCATCAGCATTTGCATGTTGAGCCGTTGGCTGGAAATGAATCTCATAATTGAAACGAGACAAGCCCAACGCTGAAGGCGGTGTGCAGCCTTGTCGGGAAGTGACGATGGATGAAACAAGGAAACAAGTGGTTTGTGATCTGTAACAAGATGAAATTTGGAGCCACAGAGAAAAACACCAAACTCATAAAGAGCATAAATAATGGCCAAAGCTTCTTTCTCAATTTGAGAATACTTTTGTTGGGCATCCGTGAGCATTTTGGAGGCATAAGCAATGGGTTGTTCCGAACAGTCAGAAAAACGGTGCCAAGGACTGCCCCGACCCCGTATTGAGAGGCGTCTGTGGCAAGAACAAGATGTTGGCCAGGTCGATAAGTAGCCACGCACGGGGCCTGTTTCAGCATAGTCTTCAGTTTCTGGAAAGCCACTTCACATGACGCTGACCAGTGAAAAGGCACGTTTTTACGCAACAGGCGATGCAACAGCTGAGCCACCGAAGCCGCAGACGCTAAAAACTGCAGTTCCTTAACAGATGTAGGGCGAAGAAGGGCATCGATTGCAGTGACAGTTTGCTGAAGCGGACGAATACCATCCCGAGAGAGTTGAAACCCCAAGTACGTGATAGATGCCTGAAAAAATTGTGATTTCTGAAGATTACACTTAAGACCGGCAGTCTGTAAGGCATGAAAAAGTGTGCGGAGATTTTGAAGATGTTCTTCAGTGGTGGAGCCAGTGACAACAATGTCGTCCATGTAATTGAGACACCCAAGGACAAGGAGGAATAATTGTTCCAAGAATCGCTGAAAGAGAGCAGGGGCGCTAGCAACCCTGAATGGCAAGCGTTGGTATTGATAGAGGCCGAAAGGCGTGTTAAGGATCAGAAACTGCCGGGAAGCAGCGTCGAGAGGAAGTTGATGATATGCTTCTGACAGGTCAATTTTAGAAAAAATATTGGCCTTCAGCAAGTTTAGTGAACAGTTCTTCAGGACAGGGCATAGGGTAAGTGTCGATGAGGCATTGAGCATTTACAGTGGCTTTGAAGTCGCCACAGAGACGAATATCATCATTTGGCTTAGCCACGACAACGATAGGGGAGGACCACTCACTGGAAGTGACAGGACCAAGACCCCTAAAGTAGTGAGACGATCCAACTCCCGTTAAGGGCCACAGGAATGGGCCGAGCCCGAAAAAACTTCGGCCGGACAGTGGGTTTGAGAGTGATATGAGCTTCAAAGTCGTTTGTACGGCCTAACCCAGGAGAAAAAAGGGACGAAAATGTCGTCGACAAGGAATCCAGTTGAGCATAAGGAATAGCACCAGAGACAATATTGACAGAGTCATCTATGGAGAACCCAAAAACGCGAAAGGCATCGAAACCAAAAAGATTTTCTGCGTTGCTCTCGTCGACCACAAATATGGGAACAGTAAGAATGACGGATTTGTAAGATACCTCAGCATTAAACTGTCCCAAGAGAGAAATCTTCTGTTTATTGTACGTCCATAATTGCCGAGTGACAGGTGACAGGAGTGGAGAACCCAACTGAAGATACGTCTGAGAATTAATTACAGTGGCAGCAGAACCGGTATCCACTTGCATGCGAACATCTCGACCAAGGATTTGGACAGTGAGGGATAACTTCCCTGAAAGGGAAGAAGTGCAATTGACAGACAACACAGAATCAGAATCAGCGTCATGCTCATGAACATCATGTATGCGGTCGGATTTGCAAACGGAAGACACATGACCTTTCTTTTTGCAATTGCGACACACAGCCCAACGTTGGGGACAATCCTCGCATGAATGCTTCGTAAAACACCGCGGACATGAAGGAAGTTGCCGGGGGTTTTGCTGCAGTTTCTTAGCGGGTTGTTTACAGCTAGGCCGAGGCTGCGCATAGGAGCGCACTGCGGTCACCTCGGCCGGCAGGGACGCGCCGCACGCGTCGTCAACAGCGCACAGTTGTTGTATTTCCCGACATCACCCCCACGCCTCTATTTGCGCCCCAGCGGCGCGAGAAATTTCAAAAGACTGCGCAATGGAGAGAACTTCATCTAGAGTCGGATTCGCCAACTGAAGGGCACGTTGCCGAACTTCTTTGTCGGGCGCCGACCGGATAATAGCATCCCGTACCATGAAATCGGCATAGGATTCTTTGTGAACGTCAGTAACAAATTGACACTTTCGACTGAGGCCGTGAAGTTCAGCAGCCCAAGCGCGATAGGATTGATGTGGCTGTTTTTGACAACGATAAAAGGCAACACGAGAGGCTACCACATGCATTTTGAAAACAGACAGACAGAAGTGAGCACATTTCAGCAAAGGACAAAGACGCAGGATCCTTCAAAGGAGCCAATTGTGACAACAACCGATTCATTTGAGGTGAAATCCAGGAAAGGAACAGAGACTTACATGATTATTCGTCCGTGACGTGAAATGCCAAGAAGTGCTGTCGAAGACGTTTTTCATAATCAGACCAGTCTTCCGCCGTCTCGTCGTAAGGAGGAAAAGGAGGTATAGCCAACGACAAGAAACGTCCCGCATTTGACGCCGCGACGAAATCGCGAATCGCCGCTGTTAGAAGCGTTTGCTGTTCAAGGAGATTTTGCAATAGTTGCTCGACAGTAGCCATGGAACCCTGTGAGTCAACGGTGAAAAGGAAAAATCCACTACCTCGTCGCAAATTGTTATAACGTCAAGTTTAACACATATATTTCGGAACGACACAACACATATGTCACAGAGTAAGTTGGCAAGTGAGATATGTGTACACGTTAGCATTCGAATGAGCACTGAGTCCCAGTCTAGCGGCCGCTGCTCGGCTGGCCGCTTAGGTGGCGCAGCTGCTGCATGGCTGGCAGACAGCGCCGCACGTAGAGGACGCGCGTAATTGCGCGGCGGCACTTTGAATGATCAGCGAGTCACAACATAGATATCTACAGATGAAATTTATTTGAATGTACAAATATTATATTGTCAAATTGAATAATAATTTTTTCCTGCTCTTTAAACAATGTATAGATAAATTTCAGAATCCAGTGTTAAATTATATGGTTTATTGTTTAAATGTGTTCCTTTCTGTAAGTGCAGGGAGACTGTTGTGCTGAATTATGTGGGCAACTTATATTTATAAAAGATGTAAAGATGTTCATAGCTGACATTGTACAAGTTTATTTTTTTCTTTTTATTCTTTTTTTACCCAAACACCCAAGAATTTGTATGAGCTGATCAATGCCAATTGTGATTCACTTGACATTGCAGTCAGAGGATATCAACATATTTCATATTGTGAATGAAAATTGTATCAGATCTGACTGAATATTTCTACAACCTTTTTCAGACAGTAATTAATAATATATAATTGGATCATCTGGAAAAAGTTTGAGGTAATTATTTATGTTATCTGCAAGCTCATTGACATATAGCATGAACAGCAAGAGTCTGAACACACTGCAATGGGGACACACCTGAAGTTACTTCTACAAATGTTGATGATTCTCCATCTGAGATACATGCTGTGTCCCTCCTGCCAATAAATCCTCAGTTCAACCACAAATTTTTGCTTGCCACAACATATGATTGTACTTTAAATAATGAACATAGATGTGGTACTGAGTCAAATACTTTTCGGAAGCTTGCACTTTCCTCACATGACGCACTGAAAGCTTTAAGTAGTCAGGTAGATGCTTCATTTCTTGATTCACAAAAAGCATTTGACTCAGTATCACACTTACACCTACTGTCAAAAGTAAAGTCATGTGGGGCATTAAGTGAAATCTGTGACTGAATTGAGGAGTTTTCCGTAGGGAGGATGCAGCATGTTATTTTGAATGGAGCGTCATCATCAGATATAGAAGTAAACTCAGATGTACCCCATGGAAGTGTTTTGGGACTCTTGCTGTTTGTTTTGTAAAGTAGTGATCTTGCAGACAATATCAATAGCAACCCCAGACTTTTTGCAGGTGTTGCAGTTATAAATAATGAAGTACTACCTGAAAGAGGGTGCACAAATATTTAGTCAGATCTCAATAAGATTTCAAAGTGGTGTAAAGATTGGCAACTTACTTTAAATGTTCAGAAATGTAGAATCGTGCACTTCACAAAATGAAAAAAATGTAGTATCTAAGGACTATAATATCAATGAGTCACTTTTTGAATCGGCCAGCTTGTACAAATCGTGGGTCTAAAACTTTCCAGGAATATGTCATGGAATGATCACATAGGCTGAGTCATGGCTAAAGCTGGTGGTAAACTTCAGTTTATTGGTAGAATACTCAGGAATCAGTGTCTACAAAGGAGATTGCCTACTAATCACTTGTGTGACCGGTTGTAGAATACTGTGTGAGACCCAGACCAAATAGAATTAACAGGAGATACTGAATGTGTACAGAGAAGGGCAGCACAAATAGTCATAGGTTTATTTGATCTATGGGAGAGTGTCAATGAGATACTGAAGGAACTAAACTGGAGGACTGTGAAGATAGATGTAAACTATCCCTAGAAAGTCTATTAACAAAGTTTCAAGCACTGTCTTTAAATGATGATTCTAGGAAAAGATTACAATCCCCTACATATCCCTCACATAAGATCAGGAGGATAAGACTGGAATAAATACTGCATGTGCAAAGGCATTCAAATAATCATTCTTGTTGTGCTCCACACATGAATGGAATGGGAAGAAACCCTAATAGCTGATACAGTGGAATGTACCATTTGATGTAGAAGTCAAGAAATATTCAGTCTTCCTTACTGCCATTATCCGTAACTAACAGTGTATCACCTGAGAAAAGAACAAGCTGGGTTTCCCATGACCAATTTTTTTTCAGCTTCCATGCTGTTTGCCATAGTGGAGGACATTCTGTCCAAGATACCTCATTATGTTTGAGATCATAATAGGTTCTAAGATTTTATGACAGAGGGATTTCAATGATATCGGACAGTAGTTTTGATTATAACTTCTGCTGCATTTCTTATACATGGGTGTGACTTGTGCTTTCTTCCAACTATCGGACACACTCCTTTATATCCTACAGACCTCACTTCCTTGATTGTCTCGTTATTCATCCTTATATTATTTCACAACTTGGATAATTCTTGTGTATCCATAACAAAGATACAAACTTTCCATTGAAAGCTGTTAGGTGAACATCGAGTCTATGGCACTCTTTAGTGAAAGTCAGTTTCTTGTTGCAGATGTCAGTGTGCCTGTACCATAACGTGGGTCATGAGAAGAGGATGCAGTTACGCAGCCAGAGGCTACTTCTAGAGTGGGAGACCTTAATGCGGCAGGCCATCATCAACAGCTCATTGGAGAGATCTGAGCAGGGTCCGCCGTTCAAGTACAAGAAAAATGACGAGTATATTGATTTGATCTCAGGGTCTGCAAATGATGAGTTTAGTCACCTGCACTTCCGTACAGTGGTGCGTCACGAAGGCAAAATCTGTCACTCATTTGTCCTGAGGCTGCACAATAATGATGGACATGAGGAAGAAGAAGAGGAGCTGGTAAATGAGAAACAAGAAGTCACAGAAGAGCACAGGGAGAAGAAAGATGAAGAACAGAAGGCAGTAATTTGTATGCAGGAGGGTGAAGGTGAAGAGGAAGACAAAAGTGATATGGACTATGAGAATGGTGAATGTGAAACACTAGAGGAAGTAGAATGCAGTGACGAGGAGGAGGAGGAGGAGGAGGAGGAGGAAGACGAGGAGGAGGAGGAGGAGAAGGGGGGGCATGGGGACGATGAATGTGAGGAGCGAATTGAGGTGCACAAGAAGGAAGAAAGTGAAGAGCAAGATGAAAAAGGAACACAAAGCAGTGCTGAGAAAGTGGAAGCTGGAACAGATTGCAACTCAGTTTCAGAAGACAGAACTGCTGAGCAGGAGGAGGAATCTAACTGCAAAAATCTGCCACTGGGTGACAGTACTGCACGCTAAGGGGATGCACCTGGCTCTAGACAGGGTATGTATTTGTGTTCATTCAAAATTACATCTCAAATGTACTCTGTTTGTATTCTAATCAAAGTCATACCTGATCCAGGGCAGGAATGAGCATTTTTTGTTAAATGTATTTACATTTTTAAATATTAGAATATGCAAATTTCTCAATTAACTTTCAGAATGTAAAGTAGAATTAAAACAAAAATTCTAAAAAATTACAAGTAATATTTAACATAGGATAGTTTTAAGCTGGTTGACTGGGAACTACCTACTTTGATTGGCTTGTGGCCCAAACAGCTGCTGAAAACAGCCATCCACAAAAAGGTGGCCATTCACAGCCTGACCAACAACTAAGATGACTTGTTTAATGAACTGCAAACTAAAGGAAGTAGAGTAAAGTATGACAGTAAAATACCTTCCAAAAACAAAAACAAAAAAAGTCTGATTTTCCCACACACAGATGGAAAGAAAGAGCATTTCCCGCACTAACTTCCTAGTGTACTTACTGTCTGCAGGCCTGCCTTAACAATTGTAGTGATAAATGAAACAGGGATAATGGTGAGAGCACACTTTGATTTTACATAACACAAAGTGTGATGTCATAGAAAATTGAGAGGTTTTCTTGCTGTTATTCACATGAAACATGTATTACTAAAATTTTTGGATGAACCATTTTCAAATGGAGAACTTCTCTGAACTGTAATTTCTTGGCAGCTATGCTACAGCAATGTACTAAGAACTGACACAAATAAATCTTCTTTATTATTAAATTAAAACATTTTATACATATTATTGCTGGTATCTTCAATAAAATGCAAATCATTAGTGGCATATCAAAGTTGGGATGAAAACAAATTATATTTGCCAGCAGGATAAATACAGAAACAAATTATGACCTCAGCCAGAACAGAACCCTGAATCCGCACCTGTTATAACTGTTCTAGGTTAATCAATTTCTTGATCGATAACCCATTGCAAGAGAATGTCCAGGATAGGGTTGCCAACTCTTCAGTATCATCTTCTGTATTCTTCTGAATATTTGAGGGCTCCTGTCTCCCATATATCAGAAAATGACACATTAATATATTTTTCAAATCTCATTGCTGGACAATTGTTGCAATATCAATTAATCGATACAGCACAGTATTATTGATACAGTCACTACATTAATATATAGGGAACACAGAACATAACACGGTGTTGCAAGGCATGTTGCAATTATCTTGTTTCTTAGTCATTCTGTTCAGTCCGAGTTATGCAAAATGGAAGAAACCAAAACTCTGCAGAAAAAGAAAGGAAAGTACTTCTGTATGTATCAGAAGATATGGAAAGAAACTCATTTATAGGTTAATCCTGTAAAAGGAAACAATTCTAAAGCGTATTGCACCCTTTGCAAGCATGAATGCAGCATAGCACATAGTGGTAGTACAGACTGTCAGCAGTATGCCAACACCGAGGCCAACACTGAAGGACACAAAAGCAGAGTTAGGGGAAGTAAGACATCTAAGATACCCAGCTATTTTCAGTGCCTAAGTGATGGTCCCACTAATGATGAATCCATCAAAGATGCAGTGGGTGAGTTATAGTTTCTGTATCACACAGTGAGGCACAATCTAAGTTATATCAGCATGGACTGTGCAAATAAACTTGCAAAGAATGTATATACGGATTAAGATGTGACCAAAAAAAATACATTTTGGTAGGATGAAAGTAGAATCTATTTCAAAAAATGTATTAGCACCTAGAAGTGTAAGTGATTTCCTAGATGTGCTTAATGATCCAGAGAAGTGTAGCATCTTTTTTTCTGTGGCTTCAGATGAGTCGAATTTCAAGAAGAGGAAAATGTTTCCTGTAGTAGTCAGGTACTCTGAACCTTGTGTTGGCATCAGAAATGAACTATTAGATTCGTGGAACAAGCAGATGAGGATGCTAGTGGTATTCATGCTTTGACAGAAAACAGTCTTGTATCTCATTCATTAAATGTAAATAACATTTTGCCTTATAGTGCTGATAATGCTAGTGTCAATTATGATGAAATTATTGAGTGAGAAAAATAACAAAATATTTAAAGCAAACTGCACAAATCACATAATCCATAATGGTACTAAATTTGCTTCTGATGTCTTAGATGTAGACACAGAAATAACAGTTACTAAGATTTATGGACACTTTTCAGTGTCAGCATAATAAACTAATACTAAACTCCATCTGAACCGGCCATGAAGGCCCAATGGTGCCGACTGGTCACCGTGTCATCCTCAACCCGCAGGCATCACTGGATGCAGATATGGAGGGGCATGTGGTCAGCACACCGCTCTCCTGGCCGTATGTCAGTTTATATGAGACCGGAGCTGCTACTTCTCAATCTAGTAGCTCCTCAGTTTGCCTCACAAGGGCTGAGTGAGCCCCGTTTGCCAACAGTGCCCGGCAGACTGAATGGTCAACCATCCAAATGCAAGCCCAGCCCAACAGTGCTTAACTTCAGTGATCTGACGGGAACTGGTGTTACCACTGTGGCAAGGCTGTTGGCTGTCAGCAAAATCCAGGAAAGAATTAAGATCTTTTTTTAATTTTATTGGCACTGATTCGTGTGCAATTTTAAGGCATGTGCCTACTAGGTGGCTGTCCCTCACATCAGCTTTTGAAAGGCTAATAAAGAACTGGGGGCCAATAATAAGTTATTTTCAAAGCACAAATGAAACATCTAACACTTCAAAATTGTATTTTAGTGATGAGGATCCAAGCAAAATTTTAATTCTGGAAGCATAGCTTCAATTTTTTTTCTTACATTGGAAACATTATTTTGGAAACCTCAAAAATCTAGAGATTTCAGATTTAACATGGAGTCTTGTCACATCATTGAAGCTTTGTCAAATAAAATTTTGCAAAGGAAAGAGGACTTGACTTTTGGAAGCAATACACATAAGACTTGAAATCGATTAGATCCTGTCAATCAGAAAAGAATTCAAAATAATTTTGTTGAATTTTATGATACCTTTCATACTTACATCATAAAAAATGTAAACATTTCTGACAATGCTATAATTCAGTCCTTGCTCCCACTGTCCCTAAAGAATTCAGTTAATTTTAATGGTTTTAGAACCGGCTTACTCATATTCAGGTAGACATAAATGAGGATAACCTGCACAATGAAATTTTGGTCTTTGAAAAATGTAATAAATACAAAAATTGCCACCAGTGGTAGCACAATTGAAAAGTGGGTATCCATGATGACTGAGCCTGAGGCCAAAGGAATTATAGCCAAGAAGATAAATATGATTCTTGGCTTTTTTTCTCTGATGAATGGCAAATGGTCTGATGATAGGAACTGTTGCAATATAGATTTAATGAAAGCTGAACAACAAATAAGTGTTAATTTTTGTTACACACATGATAAATTTGTCCAATTTGCAAAGAATGATAGCAAACCTCAGACTGCTGTCAAAAGTGTAAACAAACGTAGTCTTGGTAAAAAATTCTGTAGACCTTCAGGATATAAATGTTATGAAGAAGTTTTTTTGGTTAGTCAGTGCAATAAAACTGTTTTAAGATTTAAATAAATTGTGTCTGGATATTAATTTTGTCAGGTCCTAGTTTCCCTTATTTCGACAAAAAAGCAGGAGGGTGTTAGGGACGGTGGGGGGAGGAGATACTCATGTTAGTTTTGAGGTGAATGCCAAAATAGGTTTGAGGTTCCATGACAAATAAATCTAGTAGGAAGCAAAATGGTGGCATGTATACAAGTTGTTGAAAATTGCTCTATAAACTTATAGTTTTTATCATCATTGGAGTGTCGCTCATGTGGTGAAAAAGTGAAAACTGGTGTTAGAATGTGTCCAGCAAAACATATATGGTATCACTCATGCTGGTTTGCAAAAGTAAATTGCAATTATGTATTTTCGCGTGACTGTAACCATCTGTATAATGGTTGAGAAGCTGCCACAGAGATATGTAATGCTGAACTCAAACTAAATGTGAAAAATGAAGTTTACAAAGACCTAAAAGCAGTTAGAAAGATCATTAAAATATTAGAGAACATGATTCAGCTTGTTCTTACTGAACCTGCTGAAACATCAGTATTTCGCCAATAACATCGTATACTGCCAACAGCATGGAAAATGAGGTAGGCTTAAATATTTACTCTGATAGCCATGGATGCAGTATAGCGGAAATTCTTAATAATCATTCTGACTTAAAAGCCTCCAGTAGTGTAAAACCAGGTGCTCCAATGCAGGGAATTATAAAGGACTTCCTAAAAGACAACAAAAAAAGCACAAATCGTTATCTCTTCTCATTGGAGGTGCCAGTGACACGTACAGGAATGAGTTATATTGAATGCTTATCACAACTTAAGCAAATTCCTGGACAATACTAAGAAGCAGAATGTGATTGTCACTAGCATGCAAAATGTATCCAAATTCAAACTGTATACATTTTCTTAGAGGGAGTGCTTCATGAAACATGGGATGCCTCTGAACAAAAAGGGCAAGAAATTTTCATGTGGGAAAATCAGTGAAATGTTGAAGAGACTCAACAAACATTGTAACAGCATGTCATTACCATCAGCTTCAACAGCCCATTCTTCCAAGCATAAACACTTATCAAATACTCCTTCCATTAAAGACACAAAAGAAGCAGTGCCCAAAACCCTATGTGAGGAAGGGCAAACTGTGATGAGCACCATACCTCCATTAGTTTTAAAGCAAGCACCGGCAGAACTATTTCCACAAAAATACTAAAACCATCAGAAACAATTAAAACAGCAACAAAAAAACAACAACAACACAAGCAGCAGCAGCTTCATCAACAGCAGAGACAACTCTGACACCAGCAGCAGCCTCAATGGTAGCTGGACAAACTCCTGCAGCAGTATCTCCACCAAAAGTGGTAAAAACATCAAGAACAGTTACAGTAACAACAGCAAATGCAGTAACAGCTCCAACAACTGCAGCGCTAGCCCTAACACCAGCAGCAAAATCAACAGCAAGAGCAACAAAACCATCTTTAGCAACAGGAGAACCATCCACAACAGCAGCAGAATCAACTCCAACATTAGCAGAACCAGCACTGTCAACTAAAAAACTTCAGACAGCAGACAGAAGCCAGTGCCTCCATCCCATCTAAATGATTTTTTACTGGAAACCAGAAAGAGAAGGAAGCCCACAAGAGAAACAAAGATATGACCTTATTTAATTTGGAAAAGCAGAGAAATCTACAACAAAGTATTTACGACTTTAAATAAAATAATCCACCAGAATGTACAGGGCCTGAGAAATAAATATCAACAATTTAGATGTATTTGTAAATGAAAGTGTGGCTGACTTGCTTACTATTAGTGAATACTGGTTATCTGATACCAAATTAGAACTTTTTAAACCTCTAAACATGGTACTACATGGTGGTGCATGATATGTCACCTGATTGAATTTTTATCCTACAAGTATACTATTGGGGCAATACCTTTCAAATTGTGTGCTCAACTTTGTGCACTTCATAGAAATTATGCCAGATGTCACTGTGAGTTCATTGCTTTTGTTGTGAGTCCACCATTTCAGTTTGCTGTGATGGTGGACAAATAATGGTTGACCATCACACAAAAGACAAAGATTGTGTTACTGTTCACAGTGATGAACAGTGTTACATTGACACAGAGAAGGTTTTGTGCTCATTTCAGCACAGGGCGGGCTCCCAGTCCACAGGCAATATGCCGATTACATCAAAAATTTGAAGGTACTGGATCTGTTTTGGACTGTCAGAGGCCACATGCACATACCGTATGTTCGCCGCAAAACTTTGAAGCAGTTAGAGTGGCTCTGACTTGTAGTCCAAGTAAATCAACAAGAGAGTCAGTGCCGAGTTGGGAATTCCACACCGATCTGTACAAAGAATTGTCCAATCTGACCTTCACTTGTATCCATATAAGATGACTGTGGCACATAAGCTTACTGCAAGAGTTAAGGAGTGGAGACTGCAGATTGCAAGGTGGACAATCAGGCAATACCAAGAGGCAGTGCTACACAACACATGGTTTTATGATGAAGCTTATTTTTATGTGAATGGCATTGTGAACGAACAGAACATTCGTTTCTAGGTACGTGAACCTCCACAAATAATCCACATGAAAGACACCTATGGGGACAAAGTGGGTGTGTGGGTCACGATGTCAAACCATGGAATCATCTGTTTGTTCTTCTTCAATGCTACAGTAACTGGTGAATGCTATTTTCACATGCTGCAAAACCAGTTCTTTCCTCAACTCATGGCCTCATGTCTTCCATTGCAGACACAATGGTTCATGCAGGATGGAGCATGCCCCCATACTGCCAATGAAGTACTTGATTTCCTACATGAAAGACTTGGCCTTAGGGTATTGTCAAACAGATTTCCAGAATGTTACGTAGGAGGAGGAATGTGGCTGCCCCACATCCCAAACATTAACCCATGTGACTCCTTCCCTTGGGGGTTCCTTAAAGAGAGAGTCTACCACAGAAAACCCAAAAATGCAGTACAACTTAGGCACATCATTGTGGAGTTATGCCGCACCATTCCAGAAAATTTGTGTCGGAGAGTCGTCAGAAATGCATGTGTGCGACTTGAAGAAGTTGTAAACCAAAATGGCAGTCATATTGAATATGTGATTCATTAGGTTGTATTTCTAAGCTGTATTCTTTACTTTTGCATCAATATATTACAAATCTTGTCAACAACAAATGTATTATTCATGGAACAAATCAGGTGACTTATCATGTGCCACCCGGTAGCTCATAAGTTTTGCAGATCTTCCGTCAGAGATGGGTGTGTGTGAGTGTATGTAAAAAGCACATTTGATTTTAATCCTGTAAATGTAAGTAAATATTCATTAGAAGGGACAATTGCATTATGTGCAGCTTGTATAAAGACACCAAATGATGAAATTTATGTTATATGTTTATATAGACCACCAGGTGGAAACTTTGAAGTTTTCATAACAAAGTTTTGTGACATGATAGAGAATGTTTCCATATTACACAAGAATAAGTTAGTAATTATAGGAGATTTCAACATAACTGTATTAACAGATAAGTTACACACTAGACTATTCAAGTATACTCTGCATGAATATAATGTAATATACCTGATCAACACTGCGACCTGAGAGACTGAAACATGCCAGTCTGCAATAGATAACATAATCACTGGTATTCATCTTTATGATCTTACATCTTCTCTTACTATAAGTGCTTTGTCAGGCCACCACGCAATAGAACTAGGTGTGAACATAAAAAAGGTTCCTACACACAGTTGCTATAGATATATTAGGATGAATACAGACCAAAATATAATTAATTTGAATAACATGGTAAGCAATGTGGATTGGACCAGTATTATAATGACACACTGTAGTCTTCACAGGTTTGCTGTCGGATCGCATCGTGCAAATTCCACAATATTTCCTCGGAGCAACTGTCTGACATCTTCAGTTGGTTCAACCCTGCTAGTGACTAGGTACGACTGATGGTATCTGCCCATCGATACCCTGTTTCTAGAACATGCATGCGAAGAATGCACAGGTGTGGAAATCATGCATGCCAAAAGATTTGCAGTTAGATGGTGCCATAATCAAACTCCCTATGCAAAAAATCACAAAGCGGCTCTCCTGCGTGTGAGCTGTATGCTGCATTTGCCAACGGTGTGGCCATACATTACTAACTGATGGCCATACTAGACCAATGTTGTGATGAGCCTGTTATCGAAGAATCTTGATTTTTGTGTCATTATTTAATAGCAGCCAATGTAGGCTTCCAAGCTGAGCTCAGTTGAAATCCCATATCCATGTTGATGAGATTATTAGCAGTACAGATATATATTGCTTCCTTAATGATGCAATCCAAGAAAGATGATGCCAGGGATAAAACTTCCATCTTTTCATAAATCATCTGATGTCCTGTATTTAGACAGTGAACCGCAATTGCCGACTTTTCCAGTTGACGAAGGCGTGTATGACGTTGATGTTCATCACAGCATTTTTGTACTGTGCAGCATGTATGGCATATACACACTGACCCACATTGGCAAGGAATCTTGTACACAACACATTTCCTCAGGCCAAGATCATCCATAACCAAACCCAACAGGTTTCTCAGTTTAGCAGATGGTTGAAAGGCACACTTAATTCCATATCTTCCGAGGACTCTCCTGATTCTTGATGACAAGGCACCAATATATATAGCAGAAAGGCCAAAGTGTTGGGTGTCTTTGTATCTTTATTCTGCTCCACTGATTGAACTGATCTGGGCCTGAATCCATTACGTATCTCTCTCTCAGAATAGCCATTTTGTCAGAACACTGTCTTCAAATGCTGTATTTCACTCAACAGGCTTTCAGAATCAGATACCATGTGTGCTCTATGAACTAACATACATAATGCACTACCGCCTTGTGCAGGATGATGGCAGCTTGTGGCCTGCAGATATAGATCAGTATGCATTGGTTTGCGGTAGACACTGTGTCTCAAGATTCCATCTGCTTTCCTTCATACCAAAACATCAGGAAAAGGTAAAGTACCATCTTTTTCCACTTCCACTGTGAAGTTTATATTCAGATTGAGTGAATTCAGATGCTGCAGAAATGTAGGTAGAACATCAAGTAAATGTAGCCACACCAAAAATGTATTATCCACATACTGCAGAAAACAAGAGGGCTTGAGAGTGGCTGACTGTAGTGCTTTTTCTTCAAAGTCCTCCGTAAAATAATTGGGCACCACAGGAGACAGAGGGCTTCCCATGGTGACACTGTCCACTTGTTCAAAATATTGGTCATGAAATAAGAAGTATGTTGAAGGAAGCACGTGTTTAAATAATGCTACAATGTTCCTCTCAAACTTGTTACTAATGAGCTCCAAAGAGTCCTGCAAAGGCGCTTTGTAAATAAAAATATAACATCAAAACTTACTAAGAGATCCAATGATTGCAATCTAAGAGGTTTCAGGTGATCTATGAAATCTTCAGAGTTTTGAATGTGGTGGTCGCACTTGCCTATGAGAGGTCCCAATATTGATGTCAGGTATTTGGCAAAAAAAAAAGTAGGTTCTCCTATGTTACTTACAATGGGATGTACGTACTTAAGATGATCTTTATAGCAGTAAACAGTAACAAAACACTTAATAAAGAAACACATGAACACAACACTAAAGGGAGAGAGAGACCGCACAACATGTCTCACAGAACCACACTGTATGAGAATGGCCCTCACTATGCATACAGGCATAAAACTACTGAATTGCTTCCATCCTAATATCTCCCAATTGCCCATTATAGAACTAAAAAAAATTAAAATTATGGCTACTAAACAATCCTGTGTATTCAATAAATGAGTTTCTAGATTTAGTACACTTGTATGATGGAAGACATCTACCTAAAAATATATGACTCTCAGATCTAAGACTGTGTTACAAACCGTAAATATTTGAATCTCATATTTGAAGACTGTGCCACAAACTGTAAATTCTTTAATCAATGTATTGCAATAGCAAATTGGTTTTATGTGTAGTCCATATATGTTACATTGTTCTCTCAACTAAGTTTAGAAACAGTGTAGATAATAATGCCAGGCAATAATATGTAACTCTAGTAAGTAAGACTCTGACTTATCCAGAAGACTGGAACAAAGAAAACGTTTTTTTGTAATCAGTTAATGTTGGATCAAAATAAATAATGCTATAAGCCAATACACATTACATATTTAGTCTCAGTCAACACATTTTTATGCCATTGGTGTGGTGGTTTGACTGTTTTGTTATTTTGACTGAGAGCATTTAGACTGAATATAATATCTTCTGTTTTACTGTCATTTTTTTGGAGTACGTACGCCTGAAACTAAGTGGTACATCTCTCCAACACTACCATCATAATGTGGTGTACATTTCCAAGACAGATGAGATGACTGCTGTGTCACCTCAATAGTTCACATTGCAGAACTGTGGGTACATCATCTGTATCAATACTGTACAACAAAGATCCAAGAACAGATCTTGTGAAATTGGGTGAAATCCGTGCTTGTGGCTGTAACTATACTTCTTAGAACTAATGCTTTACAAGGAATCATTTTATAAGTAGGAGAAAATCTCAATTTTCATTATTATTTTCCTGATTGACTAAATTGCATTGGTCATAGAGGATTGTTTTCTACTCCATAGGGGCAAAGTTTTCTGATGAAAATATTGTGGGGCACTATAACAGTTGTGTTCCTTAGATCCAATGTTGTTGCAAAAATTATTTATTATTATTGGAAGCATTTGTGCACCTTAGTTATCATGCTTTCAACTGCTTGGACTGTAGAAAGGCTGGACCAGAACTAGTATTATAAGGAGCGAAGTATATCATTAGATTCAAATATTGGTTTACCTATTCATGCACACAGTATTCAATTGTTTTTGGTACTGCAGGTGTAAGTGATGTAGGTCAATAATTATCTGTAGGTGCAACATCTCCTTTCTTGTGAACTAGTTAAATAACAGATATTTTCAAACATTCTGGAGATGTTCCTTCATTTAAAATCTTATTAATTGTTTTAGCCAATATGATTACAATACCTTTTGAGGTATTCAGTTACATACTCTGAGAGGTCATAATAGTCCACTTCTCTAGGTTTACTGAGCTTAGCTACTGATAATCTTCTCTGTCATTAGTCCTGTGAAAGTCGAAAAGCTGTTACAGCAGTGACTAGTTTCTTTCACAGCAGCTATGGATTCTGTATTTGTCTTTTACCGTCGTAGAGAAGTAGTACTTGCGGCTGTAACTATGTGTCTGAAACTGCAGTGCTAATGTTATTAACGTTTTACAGTCTTAGGTCTTGAATCATAATAGCCAATATTACTCCACACCTCTTTTAAAATTTTAATTTTCTTTGGTGCTAAATAGTTTGAACACACTTCTAAATTGTACTTTTTCCTGTTGTTCTTATAGTTTTGCATAAAAATGCTTTAGTTTAAATACTGGTAATTATTTTTAGAAAATGTATTACAGATTATTCACAGAAATAGAGGAACAGTTAAATTTCCTTAAAGTTTATATATGCAGGAACAGAGAGAAATTAAATACATCATTCTAAAAATTGCTGTAAATGTATTCCATGTATACCATAATGAAAGGTTCCTTTAACAAAAAGTCTAGTTTGTGGACACACAAATTCATGTTTTGATGAAGGTATTTTTTTTCAGAGGATCTCTCACATTTGTATACTGCATGGAAGTAGAATATCTGATTACCTGTACCATTTCTTCAATTTTACACCTCCAGTAAGTCCTAAAGTCTTTCTTTGCACCACAAAATTCTTTGTATTCAGGCATGTAATGACCTTTAGAGAATAGCATAAAAATGACATAAAAATAAGAATACACATGTACAATTTTCAAAACAAGTTTTGTGCCAACAGTTTCCATTAAAATTCATTAATTAGCAGCTCCTTCCAAAAATTTTCGGTATTTGTATCCAAACTGAGATCATTCTAGAATAAAATATTAATGTTTTGTGCTGTCTTCTGCTGAAGTGTATCTGTCAGAATACTACATTTTTTATATTGTTCTCATTATTTCATTTGTACCAAAGTAAAGGTAATGGTAAATATTCACCGTATCATCAAGTCATTGAGCAGTTGACTTGCACAGAAATAAGACTGAAAATATTTCTGGGTTTTCTGGCAGTGTCCTTATTTGGTGATAACTAATATAAAAGAAACAAACAGACACATTCTTGGCTGCATTGTCCTGACATGGAGAGTCAGGCCAGTTCAGTTGGCTCAGATAATGTAGCTGTGTGTATGTGTGTGTTGTCTGTGATGGGTTGGTTCTGTATGCTACTTGAAAGTTTTTACTAATGTGCCTATGAGCATACATCACTCCACACCAAATAGAAGAAGAAATGAACAACAGATCAATATAAGTTGAATGTTTCTTCTATTTGCCAAATAGTGATCTAACCTCATATAGGTGTGTATTTCACATTGAATTTTCCATTCATGTATAAATTTTATATTACTGATTTATTTGGTAGTTCTTAATGTCTTCCAACAGTTACGTTGATTGCTGTTATAAACTGAAAACAGCTGTGACATTAATGTTTGACTTGAAGTCATCACTAAACAACAGAAATGACAATAGTTACATCACAGAACTCCACTGTATGCCACATTTAATGACCTATTTGGAGAGGAAAAAAAAATCTTCTCACCAAATGGTGGCAGAACACACACATAAAAGAAGCTCATAATTAGGAAAGCTTTCAGAGCCAGTGGCACCTTCTTCAGGCAAAAGTTTTGTAGGGGAAGGAAAAGGGGTGAAGGAAAAGGGATGAAGGAAAAGGACTGGAGAGGTCTAGGTAATGACATAGATTTCAGGAAAGTCACCAAGGACCATGGGTTAGGGGAAATTTACTGCATTGGATGAGAAGGAAAGACTGATTGTTGGGGACTGGACTTTCCGAAAACCTATTCCCTTCCCTAGACCTCTCCAGTCCTTTTTCTTCACCCCTCTTCCTTCACCTTCAGGCTGAAGAAGGAGCTACCAGCTCCAAAAGCTTGCCTTATTATAACTTTCTTCTATGTGTGTGTTCTGGCACAGCTCGGTGTGTAGATTTTGTATCTGTCCAATAAAATTATTTTGTCAAAAATTGATTGTTTTCGTTGCTGTATTTAATGACCTGGTTTTCACAATGTTTAGTTAATCTTATCTTGTAGTTAAATGACACTGATGTGTTGTTTGTGTCAGCTTTGGGTTTATTTTGTTCCTAGTTTTGATTACATGTTTTGGAAGTATCGTGGTACTTTCACTCTTTCTAATTTGTAACTGTAGTTTGTTTTATAATGTTTCACATTTTCGAAACAAGTCAACATTATCGATGATGAAAACTCCCATACGATAGATGATGGTAACTGTATGTGGAATGGACTCCATGTGTGAACATGCCAACATTGTTGCCTCAGTCTCATCAAGGAGAGCTATCAGAAGTATGGAAAAAATACATGATGGTCTGCCTAAGGAGGCAAAAATTTATCATAAATGATTTAATTTGAACAATTTCAAGATGTTGATGGCAATAAATGTATCTATTATTTTTTTGTATGCATGTAAGGAAAGATGTCATTGATACAAAGTCACCTGGTGGGTGAGACTGTACCCTATATGATTTTCTATGACTGTCATAGAATGACTTTCGCTTTTTACTGTCTACTTTGTTTTGTCATCATTGTCATATGTACTATATAGTTTTGCTGAATATAGTACATCGATAAACATGAATGCTTTATTGGTGTGAAAATATCATCTCTCTGAAGCCAAATGCTTTTCATATTAATTCTTCCATTTGTTGGCCAAATTTGTTTTCCTTACATTTTTTTTAATTTATTGATCATGTTGCATAAGTCAAACATAAAATGATAACTATCTAAGACACTGATTAGTCGAGGAATATGTACCACCATATATTCCTTATTAAAAACTAGATTTATTTATTTATTTATTTCGTTAATCAAATCTTATACGTACAAGATCTATGAAGATTTTGGACAAACTTAAAATTTTTAGAACAGAACCTCACCTTCCATTATGTGATACGAATTTTAGGCCATAAATTACATGACATTGATGAACAGAGTAGATTATTTGTGATAACACACTAATAACTGAGCACAGCATAGCTCATCAGACTAGATCACAGTTAAGAAACTTAGTCAACTGCACATGAGCAATACTAAATATTAAAAATAAAACACAAAAACATAACAGCACAATTCAGATCAATTATACACTATTACAAAAATGTATATACATACTATAGTACAACCACACTGTAGACTAAGAGTACAAAAACATTTAGGTCAAATTCAGTGTAGATATTCATCAACCCCCAAATAAAATGAATGCTTCAGTAAGATATCTTTTTCTTTATTCCTAAATGCATTTCTTCTGTCTGTAATCGATTTCAGTGTTTTATTGTAGAGCACACTACCCATATTTCTAACACCAAGCAAATTTTTGGTCAGTCTTTGACTGTTTAGGTGAATGTCTGCACTAGTAGGAGTATTATGATCATGAATAGATTTATTGGTCTGAAACAAATGCAAATTCTTATTAACAAAAGTTACAGTTTTTATATATTAATGCATGGAACAGGTAGTATTTTCAGTTCCCTAATAATAGGGATAGTGGAGGTATGGGGAGATGACATCTGTCTTATCTTCAAGAGCCTCTTCTGCATTACAAGAATTTCTCCAAATATTGATCCCCACAATGAGAACTGAGTGTATTAAACCAAAAAGTGTTTTTAGGATGGAGATATCACATGACTGACAAAGAATATGAAAAGCATAGCACATATAATCATTTTCTTTAGTAGCTATTCTCTGTGAATATTCCACTGTAAGTTATTGTCTATCCACACACCAAGAAATTTGATCTCATTGACTTGCTCTATTGTTTCATTGTCAATTAGTATGGGCTCCATGTAGGCAGGTTAATTTTTGGAGGCACTGAAAAGTATATGAGCAGTTTTGCTTTTGTTTGATAGTAGTTTGTTTTTGTGTACACAAAAAAATTAGTCTGTTGATACAATCTGTTATTACATTCTTAACAACCTGGAGAGATGGACTATGAAAAATGAGATTTGTGTCACCCGCAAACAATGTAAGTAAGGCATTAGGCAGATTCTGAGACAAGTCATTGATAAATAGCAGGAAAAGTAAAAGCCCTGGACTGAACTTTGAGGGACACTACACCTAATCATAGTTTCATTGGATAGAGCACTAATGCTATCTTTGTCTGAGAATTCAACCATCTGCCTCCTGTTACTGAGGTTTGACTGAAACCACATATTACAAATGTCTCTAATGCCAATAAATTCTACTTCTTCAAGCAGCAGAGAGTGACTGACTAGGTCCAAGGATTTAGTCAGGTCTACAAAAAGACCAAAGACAAAATGTTTAACATTAAAAGCACTTAGAGCTTGATCAGTAAAGGAAAATAATGCTTCATTTATGGACTTGTTCTTGCAAAAACCAAACTGATGTTCTTTGAGTAGCAATATTTATCAGAGAATGAAATTACATAGGAACACATTACTTTTCTAGGATCTTTGATATGGCAGAAAGAATGGAGTTTGTGAAATTTAAAATTTCTCCAACAAATTAATGTTAAAAGAGATTTTGGGATTGCAGCTGGTCATCATAAACTTCATTCCATGCTATTTTGGCTCTCCAACTGCCAGTCATTTTCAGATGAGTCATCAAAGACTAACAAAGATGTTCTCTGCTCCACCTTATATATTTATTGATCAATCACTGTTCTGGTTGAAGAGATTTTGGTATTGTAGCTGGTTGTTGTAAACTTCAATCCATGATATTTTGATTGGATACCTGCCAGTCGTCTTCAGGTGGGCCACCAAAGAGAGACAGACAAAGACATTCTATGCTCCTCCTTATATATTTATTGACCAATCTCTATTCTGTTTGAAAAGATTTTGGGATTGCATGCAGTTGTTATAAACTTCATGATATTTCAACTGTATGCCTGACAGTCATATTCAGGTGAACCATCAGAGACATTGTCTGCTCCTCCTCTTAAACAAAGCAATAACTTTAGCAGTTTTGAAAACAACTGGGAAAGAGCCTGTAATTAGGAAATTATTATTTCTAGGGCAATATTTTTTAACAAAAAATCAGACTTGCCATCAATGCAAGATGAATATTAGTCACTAAATAATAATCTGTTGGTCAGTTTCTCCTTGTTTGTAGAGCACTGCTGTCTGTTTGTAAAGTTTTAATACGGGGCATTAAATGTATCATGTCCACATGTAAAATGGCCTTAAGTGAATATCTGTTTGAACAGAGACAAAAACTCTGCTTCCTACTTATGCCATCCAGCTGCCATCTGTCTGAAAGTGAGTATATCACAGTACTATTACTGAATTAATAATTTACAAAGGAAAATAATTATCTGTGAATAAGTTAGTATTACAATTACAGTACCAGAAACTCTTCTCAGAGGAAAATGTGACAACATGCTGGCCATTCACTTGTTTTCATTTTATTTTATTTTTATTTTTTTACAGACGTATTTACAGTGATTTATAATTTACACACACACACACACACACACACACACACAAATACAGAATCATAGTATTACACACTTATCAATCCGTTTAAGGAGCTAAAGGAATGATAAGCATATATAATTTCAGTTTGTGTTTGAAGTTCATTTTATCATCCATTAAGTTCTTTATATCACTGTGCAGGTGGTCAAGGATTTGAATACCTCCCCCCTAACTGTGACACACAAAGGCTGACTTATGGATAGTGTAAATAATTTCTCCTTCTAGTATTATATTCCCCCCATGAACCATGGACCTTGCCGTTGGTGGGGAGGCTTGCGTGCCTCAGCCATACAGATGGCCGTACCGTAGGTGCAACCACAACGGAGGGATATCTGTTGAGAGGCCAGACAAACATGTGGTTCCTGAAGAGGGGCAGCAGCCTTTTCAGTAGTTGCAATGGCAACAGTCTGGATGATTGACTGATCTGGCCTTGTAACAATAACCAAAACGGCCTTGCTGTGCTGGTACTGCGAACGGCTGAAAGCAAGGGGAAACTACAGCCGTAATTTTTCCCGAGGGCATGCAGCTTTACTGTATGATTACATGATGATGGCGTCCTCTTGGGTAAAATATTCCGGAGGTAAAATAGTCCCCCATTCGGATCTCCGGGCGGGGACTACTCAAGAGGATGTCGTTATCAGGAGAAAGAAAACTGGCGTTCTACGGATCGGAGCGTGGAATGTCAGATCCCTTAATCGGGCAGGTAGGTTAGAAAATTTAAAAAGGGAAATGGATAGGTTGAAGTTAGATATAGTGGGAATTAGTGAAGTTCAGTGGCAGGAGGAACAAGACTTCTGGTCAGGTGACTATAGGGTTATAAACACAAAATCAAATAGGGGTAATGCAGGAGTAGGTTTAATAATGAATAGGAAAATAGGAATGCGCGTAAGCTACTACAAACAGCATAGTGAACGCATTATTGTGGCCA
Source organism: Schistocerca americana (assembly GCF_021461395.2). Classification (NCBI taxonomy): domain Eukaryota; kingdom Metazoa; phylum Arthropoda; class Insecta; order Orthoptera; family Acrididae; genus Schistocerca; species Schistocerca americana. Next base: position 131,853,818 of record NC_060122.1, on the reverse strand, counting down.
AGATAGATACGAAGCCCACACCTACTACAGTAGTACAAGTTTATATGCCAACTAGCTCTGCAGATGACGAAGAAATTGAAGAAATGTATTATGAAATAAAAGAAATTATTCAGATTGTGAAGGGAGACGAAAATTTAATAGTCATGGGTGACTGGAATTCGAGTGTAGGAAAAGGGAGAGAAGGAAACATAGTAGGTGAATATGGATTGAGGGACAGAAATGAAAGAGGAAGCCGCCTGGTCGAATTTTGCACAGAGCACAACATAATCATAACTAACACTTGGTTTAAGAATCATGAAAGAAGGTTGTATACATGGAAGAACCCTGGAGATACTAAAAGGTATCAGATAGATTATATAATGGTAAGACAGAGATTTAGGAACCAGGTTTTAAATTGTAAGACATTTCCAGGGGCAGATGTGGACTCTGACCACAATCTATTGGTTATGACCTGTAGATTAAAACTGAAGAAACTGCAAAAAGGTGGGAATTTAAGGAGATGGGACCTGGATAAACTAAAAGAACCAGAGGTTGTACAGAGATTCAGGGAGAGCATAAGGGAGCAATTGACAGGAATGGGGGAAATAAATACAGTAGAAGAAGAATGGGTAGCTTTGAGGGATGAAGTAGTGAAGGCAGCAGAGGATCAAGTAGGTAAAAAGACGAGGGCTAGTAGAAATCCTTGGGTAACAGAAGAAATATTGAATTTAATTGATGAAAGGAGAAAATATAAAAATGCAGTAAGTGAAACAGGCAAAAAGGAATACAAACGTCTCAAAAATGAGATCGACAGGAAGTGCAAAATGGCTAAGCAGGGATGGCTAGAGGACAAATGTAAGGATGTAGAGGCCTATCTCACTAGGGGTAAGATAGATACCGCCTACAGGAAAATTAAAGAGACCTTTGGAGATAAGTGAACGACTTGTATGAATATCAAGAGCTCAGATTGAAAACCAGTTCTAAGCAAAGAAGGGAAAGCAGAAAGGTGGAAGGAGTATATAGAGGGTCTATACAAGGGCGATGTACTTGAGGACAATATTATGGGAATGGAAGAGGATGTAGATGAAGATGAAATGGGAGATATGATACTGCGCGAAGAGTTTGACAGAGCACTGAAAGACCTGAGTCGAAAGAAGGCCCCCGGAGTAGACAATATTCCATTGGAACTACTGACGGCCGTGGGAGAGCCAGTCCTGACAAAACTCTACCATCTGGTGAGCAAGATGTATGAAACAGGCGAAATACCCTCAGACTTCAAGAAGAATATAATAATTCCAATCCCAAAGAAAGCAGGTGTTGACAGATGTGAAAATTACCGAACTATCAGCTTAATAAGTCACAGCTGCAAAATACTAACACGAATTCTTTACAGACGAATGGAAAAACTAGTAGAAGCCAACCTCGGGGAAGATCAGTTTAGATTCCGTAGAAACACTGGAACACGTGAAGCAATACTGACATTACGACTTATCTTAGAAGAAAGATTAAGGAAAGGCAAACCTACGTTTCTCGCATTTGTAGACTTGGAGAAAGCTTTCGACAATTTTGACTGGAATACTCTCTTTCAAATTCTAAAGGTGGCAGGAGTAAAATACAGGGAGCGAAAGGCTATTTACAATTTGTACAGAAACCAGATGGCAGTTATAAGAGTCGAGGGACATGAAAGGGAAGCAGTGGTTGGGAAGGGAGTAAGACAGGGTTGTAGCCTCTCCCCGATGTTGTTCAATGTGTATATTGAGCAAGCAGTAAAGGAAACAAAAGAAAAATTCGGAGTAGGTATTAAAATTCATGGAGAAGAAATAAAAACATTGAGGTTCGCCGATGACATTTAATTCTGTTAGAGACAGCAAAGGACTTGGAAGAGCAGTTGAATGGAATGGACAGTGTCTTGAAAGGAGGATATAAGATGAACATCAACAAAAGCAAAACAAGGATAATGGAATGTAGTCTTATTAAGTCGGGTGATGCTGAGGGAATTAGATTAGGAAATGAGGCACTTAAAGTAGTACAGGAGTTTTGCTATTTGGGGAGCAAAATAACTGATGATGGTCGAAGTAGAGAGGATATAAAATGTAGGCTGGCAATGGCAAGGAAAGCGTTTCTGAAGAAGAGAAATTTGTTAACATCCAGTATTGATTTAAGTGTCAGGAAGTCATTTCTGAAAGTATTCGTATGGAGTATAGCCATGTATGGAAGTGAAACATGGACGATAAATAGTTTGGACAAGAAGAGAATAGAAGCTTTCGAAATGTGGTGCTACAGAAGAATGCTGAAGATTAGATGGGTAGATCACATAACTAATGGGGAAGTATTGAATAGGATTGGGGAGAAGAGAAGTTTGTGGCACAACTTGACCAGAAGAAGGGATCGGTTGGTAGGACGTGTTCTGAGGCATCAAGGGATCTCCAATTTAGTATTGGAGGGCAGCGTGGAGGGTAAAAATCGTAGAGTGAGACCAAGAGATGAATACACTAAGCAGATTCAGAAGGATGTAGGTTGCAGTAGGTACTGGGAGATGAAAAAGCTTGCACAGGATAGAGTAGCATGGAGAGCTGCATCAAACCAGTCTCAGGACTGAAGACCACAACAACAACAACAACAACAACAACAACAGTATTATATTTGTGAATGTGACTATTGTTTTTAAACATTGATGGACTGTTGACGACAAACTTCATAAGGGTATATATGGACTGTGAGACTGTTATCAGTACACCTGACTGTTTAACGAGCTATCAGATATCTACAAGAGGTGCTAGAGTGCACACCACATCTTATCCTTATGATATGGTTCTGTGTAACAAACACTTTTTGCCTCAATGAGAAGTTACCCCGAAAAAGATGCCGTATTACATGAATGTATGAAAATAGGAAAAGTAAGTAAATTTTGTACAATCTTGTCTCCAAAATCTGATATTATCCATAACGCAAAAGTTGCAGAGCTAAGACATTTAAGATGATCTGTAAACCTATAATGTATGGCTTCCATTTAAAATTCTTATCAGTATAAACAATTTTGAATGCTCTGTTTCATTTATTAATTTGTCCTTGAGTATTAATTATGATTGTGTGGTCAGGATTTGTGCTGTACTAAATTGCATATATTATCTCTTATACAAATTCAGTGACAGTCCATTTGGAGAGGCACAGTTATTACAAGAATGGACAGCTTTGTCACTGTGAAAATTATTTACTACAGCAGAATAAATATTTACAGATGTAAAACTGAAGTATTTAAATTATTGGCAGAATGGATTGTTTCACAGAAACTTACTTCAAGTATGCTACGTTTTATGGTAATTCTGAATTTTCTGCGATAGGTCCTTATGCATCACACTGGTGGCTTTTCTGCAAGAATTCACAAATACACTCTAGACCCTAACAAGAATGAACAGTTTGAATGAAAATTATTTTTATAATTTCTTGCATCCATGTGTATTTCACAGTTAATCTGAAGGCACTATCAAAGAAGATACCAGTAATGATATTCCCTTGGCAGTGGGACAGCATGTTTCTGCTCATTTTTTGTGCATTCTCTATGATGATTTTGTAAATAAAATTGCGGAAACTATCAACTAAAACCATTTCCTCTGCTATTTGACTTCCATTCTCTTTGACCAATGTTGTTTGCTTTACTTCTGTGTGTGGGTTTTTGCATGCTTGTTCACTGTGTTGTTGTCTCAAGTGAACAAAAGTGTTTTATGACTAATTACATTTGGTGAGTTCTGGCTCCCTCATCACATGACCAAGGAACAGAGTTTGCTACAAAGTTAAAGACATGGCAGGTAAGAGCTTGAAGAAGGATACAGGCCTTGGGAAACAGTTTGCTGTTAAGTGCACTACTAGAGAACACCTTCAGGGTGACTTAAGGTTTCAGCTCACCACAGACTGAAACTATTCTTTTCAAACTCCACATCAGCTGTGCACTGACCATGTATTGTGGTCTTGAGTGTGAAAACTGGTTTGATGCAGCTCTCCATGCTAGTCTAACCTGTGCAAGCTTTTTCATCCCTTTATAACTACTGCAGCCTACAGCCAGCTGAACCTGCTAACTGTAATCAAGTCTTGATCTCTCTTTACAGCTTTTACCCTAAACACTTCTCTCCATTATCAAACTGACAATTCATTTACGCCTAAAAATGTGTCCTGTCAGCGGATGCCTTCTTCTAGTAAAGTGCACTACAAATTTCTTTTTTCTCCAATTGAATTTAGGAGCTCTCTCTTTTAATCCCACCTGATGAATTGATAGATGAAGGGATATAATTACACATATGTCCAGCGAGGTTGCTAAGCAAGGCACAGAATGATACATCCTTCAGCACCAGGTCATACGGTTCAACAACAGTGGCAGATTTGAGGTCTACCATGGACCATCTTGGCCTCACTTGCCTCAACTCCCTGATGTGTACTACATGGTCTCCAGTCAACTCTTTTGTGATAGCCTTGTGATACTTGGCTATTTTCTGGACATTCATTTGTACTTTGTTATTCCCTGCTGTTGATATTTAACTTACACAGGGACAGGTCCATTTTCCTAAAGTGGTGCTGTCTCATTCTCTTTTTGAGTGCACATCATGCCTTCTGTAAGTGAATTAATGGAATGTTCAAGTACCGAATGAATGGTTTGTATTTGAGTGTTCCCAGTTGGCTGAACTTAGAGTATTCCCCAGCAATAATATTTAAGTTATTCAGTAAATGCCCAGAGTACTTAAATGATCAAGAGGCATTTACCTCCAGAACTCTTTGTTACTGTTGAGTTCAAGAAAAGTCAGCCTGTATTGTACTATGCGATTTATTTATATTTCACTGGTGTTGAATAAAACCTGTGTTGTTGAAGAAGCACAAATACAGTAACAACTTTATTAGGTATTTAATCTACCCATTTAATCTTCAGCATTCATATGTAACACCACATTTCATAAGCTTATATCCTCTTCTTGACTGAACTGTTTCTTGTAGTGTGGGATTTGGGTGGAGTGTCAATTATGCTAGGGGTTGTACAGGTGTAGGCTTAATTTTACAGTTTTATTGAACATAAAATATTCTTCTTGACAAGTGACAAATAGTTATATAGCTGGACTTAGTTTGTAGCCTAATTGTAGTTCCTGTATAAGCAATACGTCAGGAAACAGTCCTCTGGCTTAATCAGGCTTTCTTACATGGCACTCAACTAAAACTAGATCTACTGTCACTCCCAACAACAACTACTCACTTTAGCAACGCTGCTATCAACCCACTAAAATACATCCTAAACAAATTTCACACTCAACACAGGGCCTGCATCCTTTCTACATCTACATCTACATATACATCCATACTCTGCAAGCCACCTGACAGTGTGTGGTGGAGGGTACTTTGAGTACCTCTATCAGTTCTCCTTTCTATTCCAGTCTTTGTTGTACACTAAATTGTGTAACACAACTGAGCAAAATACCACTGTTGGTTACTAATGCTCCTTTTGTAATCTAGAAGCCTCTCTCTGCATCTCCTGTGGAACTCTGTCCTCCTGCCCAGGAACCTGCGCCAACAACCCTGCTAGATTCTTTGTGTCCTCACAGTGGCCATGCCCCATGCTGACCATTAGTGAAGTCTGTAAAAAAATCTACGTTGGACAGAAAGGAAGAAAATTTAAAACTAGTTTCAAAGAACATACCACGGGAATAGCATGCAATAAATTGCTATTTGGACAACAACTAGATGCCAAGAAACACACAGAAATTAATATAGAAGGAAATCTAAGGGTATTGCGTGTGGCCCAGAAGGGACCCATGATGGACAACTTGGAAAATTTAGAGATCTTCCTGCACAATAAACAGGATACAACAGCAATTCTTAATGAGCAAATAGTAAGCTGTGATAATAATTATTTTGAAATCTTATTAGTTCATGACAATACTGCTTCTCCTTCTCAGCTATATTAATGTTGTATGGGGATGTATATTGATACTACTTCTATTATAGTATTTTAATTTTATAATGAAGACCTACAAAGTTTATAGATTTCTTTATATAAGTCCTAAAATATTAATATATAATTCAGAAACCACTTTGTGGATGAGTATCCATAATACAACAACTTATGTGGATTGATGGCAGAATGATGAAGGGAGGATTGTGGTACACCATGCTATGATATTGAATGGGGTGCTACAGCAGACAACATGTATGAGGAGGCTACTATGATGATGAAACCCTAGCCAAATAGGCAAAGGGGCACTTGATATACTTCTTTATCTAATATGTTAATTTTATAATGGAGAATACACTGATTTTGAAGTTTTTTTACTAGTTACTAGGAACAACTCTTATTAATAGCAGCCAAAACACACCAAAACAAACATAACACTGCAGCAGAAGACCACATGGATTGACAACAACACGGTGGAAGAATAGTTATGGTACGCCATTACCATAACAACGAACGCCGCACAAAAATGGTGTTACAGCAGATGACTTATACGAAGCAGCTACCATGATGACAGTGTCCCAACCACACAAGCTAGGGGGTGCTCGATATATACTGTCACCCATGGCAACGGCGTCCCTACCACAAAAGACAGAAGGCTCTGCTCTATCCACAAATGATGTGAAAAATGAATGGGACAACAGTTACCTGAATTTTAAATAATTGTAAATTTCTTGAGGTTCAATTAGTTATATTTATTATTATTATTTATTATGTTTTATATTACAACTAGAACAAACTTGAAAATTTATGATTTCTTGCTTAAGCATGTAACTACCATTGGTCACCATGGAGGGTGTTACTGTCTGCCCACGTTTTGTTGGCCGTTATTTAAGCTCATGCAGACAGCCAACCATGCATGGTTACCAACCATGTACAGGCAGGGTGACGACTCTAGCGAGTGGCCAAATCGGTATAAAAGTCTGTTTATTTAGGTAAATTTGACTAATTGCTTGTAGATTACATACATGATTACCTACTAATATTATAACTTTACAGTGTAAATTGCTCTGAAGATGATCCCATCACGGGTTGAAACAGGATGGTGGCAAAATAAATAATGTGATTGTGACTGTCATTTTGAATAATTGATTATATGTAAATTAATCGCTGTTTATCTCCATACAACTATTTTGTCTCAAAAAAAACCTCGACATTGACCACTGGTAGGTTTCCCAATGCCAGCCATGTGGTCACAGGCACTCATTTTCAGAAGATGTGTACATGCTGATAACAGAATGACTGACTGACTTATTTCCACCTTCTACTGCCCCACCCAACCGTAGAGCCATGCTAGCTGCTACAAATGTCACTGACTGTGCCCCCAAGCCAAGCAGGATCACAAGAGCAGCACTGGTGGAGCTAGCTGATCTGTGCAGGAAGGAAGACGTGCCATGAATTACAAACTCATGGCACATTATCACCCATATTTCACACCCATAGAAGGCTGTGCTCCAGACAAATAACTTCAAAGAAAGACTTTCTAGTATCAGGCTTTATTTTGATATTAACAAATTCCTCTTTTCTAGAAATATTTTTCTTGGTATTTGCAGTCTGCATTTTATATCCTGTATAGTTTGGCCACCACCAGTCATTTGGCTGCCCAAAATACAGGTATAAAATACAGATTGTTCAGGTGTACGTTCCCACCTCAAGTCACCCTGAGGAAGAAATTGAATCCTTTTACGAAAGTCTGGATAACACCTGTAAAAAAGGTAGCGATTGTCACTTCCAGATGGTCATTGGAGATTTCAATGCAAAAGTTGGCACCAAGAAACAAGGCGACACAGTGGTGGGCAACTATGGAATTGACGACCGAAACGATAGAGGTGAGAGATTAGTCCAGTTCGCTGAGTACACCAGTATGTCCATCATGAATACGTTCTTTAAAAAGCACCCTGACCGAAAATGGACTTGGAGGAGCCCAAATTTCAGTGTCAAAAATGAGATAGACTTTATTCTGTCAAATATTCTGCAGATTGTAAAAGACGTATCAGTGCTAAATCAGTTCAACACTGGCAGTGATCACCGTCTTGTGATAGCAAGGGTCGAACTCAATGTAAGAAATGAAAGGAGTAAACTTATGAAAGGGAAGAGAAGGGTAATCAACCTCAAAAACCTGGAAGAACATTCCTCGAAATTCCAAGAAGTCCTCCATAGCAAGTTCCACGTAACTAAAGATTGTGATTTGGCGGAAATGATTGTTTCAAGTGCACAAGAAGTCGGTGGCCTATGCCAAAAAAATAAACAACCAAAGAAATTCAGTGCCAAAACTGAAGCCCTTTTACAACAGAGGAGAGAAATGAAAATCCAAACCGATCGTGACATGGTGGCATATTCCGAACTATGTAATGCAGTGTGAAGAGAAATGAAAACTGACATACAGAAATTCACTGAAGACACCTTATGAGCAAGCTTGGAGAACAAGACAAGTTTAAAGTCAGCCAAACGCAAACTCACAATAGGTAAAAAGCAGATTATCGCACTCGATGGAAATGACAGTCGAATCACTGAAAAGGAGGCGGTTTTGAAGTTCATCAGAGACTTTTATAGCAATTTGTATAGCAATCCAGGGGAAAATTTGAGTGTATCTAATTTAAATGATATATCTAGTGTTCCAGATATACTCCCATCGGAAGTCAAGTGTGCTCTGGATAGCATGAAGAAGGGAACAGTGCCAGGTGATGATGAGCTCAGCGTTGACATCCTCAAACTGGCAGGAGAGGTAACAATCAATCACTTGGCAAAAGTATTTACTTCCTGCCTGCACTATGCTTCAATCCCACTATCGTGGAACAAGGCTAAGATTATTTTGATACACAAGAAAGGAAGTATTCACAATATTCAAAATTACTGTCCAATCAGCTTGCTCTCAATTTTGTACAAAAGTTTTACAAAGATCTTGTTAAACCAAATTAGTTCCACCCTAGACTCAGCCCAACCTATAGAACAAGCTGGATTCCGAAGCAATTTTAGCACTATTGACCACATTCTGACCGTTAGTGAAGTGATAAGCAGAGCAAATGAATACCAACTGCCTCTCTACATTGCCTTTGTTGACTTTGAAAAGGCATTTGACTCCATAAGCCATGTAGCTGTCCTCGAAGCTTTGAGTGAGCAAGGAGTGGGAGCAGCATACATTGAAGTGCTCAGGAAAATCTACGAGAATTCTTCAGCTTATGTTAACATCGGCGATTCAACTCAAGAATTCCGCATCATGAGGGGTGTCAAGCAAGGCGATCCCATCTCCCCAAAACTGTTCTCTGCTGTATTGGAAATGGCTATGTCAAAGCTGAGCTGGGAAGGTAAGGGAATTAGAATTAATGGAAGAAGGCTTACCAACTTGAGATTTTCTGATGATATTGCCTTACTGGCCAAAGACTTCGCAGAGCTCCAAAACTTAGTTACAGATCTTGCATTGGAATGTCAGCTGGTTGGCTTGAACATGAACCTTTCCAAAACAAAAGTAATATCCAACAAATGGGTCCCAGCTGGAGATGTGAAAGTCAAAGACAGTCTACTAGAAGAGGTCAGTGAATATGTCTACCTTGGCCAGATTATAAATACGAAGGGAGACATAAGACCAGAAATCTATCGACGCATCAAGCTTGGCTGGCAAGCATTTGGGGAGAATTCAAAAGTATTCAGATCAAAAATGCCAGTAAATCTGAAGAAAGCAGTATTTGATCAATGCATTCTTCCTGTGATGACGTACAGATGCGAGACATGGACACTGAACTCATTCACAAAAGGGAAACTTAGGACAGCACAGAGAGCCATGGAGAGATCAATGCTGGGCTATACAAGAAAGGACAGGAAAAGGGCAGATGACATCCGGTCTGTGACGAAGGTTAATGACATCTTAGAGAGAGTAGGTTCCTTGAAATGGCAGTGGGCTGGCCACGTCGCAAGAAGAAAAGACAACGGATGGACGAAGTTAGTACTGGAGTGGAGTCCGAGAGAGCACCGGAGGCCTAGAGGAAGACCACCAGACAGATGGGACAAAGACATCAAGAAGATCGCTGGTAACACCTGGCAGAGAACTGCCCAAGACCGTCCCACTTGGAGAAGACTTCTGAAAGCCTACCTGAATCCATGACTCGAAGAGGTCACATCATCTAATGATTGAATTGGCTGATGATGATGATGATGATAGTTTGGCCACCACCAGTCATTTGGCTGCCCAAACAGAAAAACTCACCTAATACTTTTAGTTTTTTTTAAATTTCTAGTCAAATTCATTCAGCATCACTTCACTTATTCCAATTATACTCCATTGCCCTTGTGTTACTTTTGATGATGTTCATCTTACACCTTCCAAACCACTGAACTGCTCTTCCAAGTACTTTGCCACCTCTGACAAAATTACAAAGTCATCATCAAACCTAAAAGGAATAAAAACTTTGAGTTTTAAATCAGTTTCCAATTTTTTTTTTATTTCCTTTCCTAAGAGCTCAGTGTACAGTACTCTTTTCTTATCTACTGCTTCCTTTTCATCTTATCCAACTTTACAACTGTAATCTGGTTCCTATACAAGTTGTAGATAAACTTTAGCTCTGGTACATTCAAGCTTTCTCTAAATCTACAAATTCTATAAATGTAGGTTTGCCTTTGTTCAGCATAGCTTCTAAGCTAAGTCATAGGATGTTTAATAACCCCAGTGAACATGCAAATGAAAGATATGGATGTATCAATGTGCATAACACTGGCCCTGTCAGGTGGGGAAGCCAACAATATTGCAGGTCAGTCACATGTCATTCCATGGAATGCCAATATAAGGCTACCCACATGTGGCTAACTGTTACTTTTCCTTCATTAGCGACAGTTATCAGACTCGACTCCACGAAGTGATTTACAAACACTGCTGCTGTTTACCTGGATTGAACTGGACATGTGCTGGGATATTGTTTACTGTCCTTTAAACTTACTGCATTAATAAAGTAATGGGCCTGTTATCAGCAGGCCAAAAGCTCAAATAACACTGCTGTGTTGTGCATCTATTTGATGAGAGTGCAGTTTCCACTACTGTAAGACTTATTTGGAACCGTGCTTAGTATTATAACTGTGAAATGTTTTGTAACATTTTGCTGGCTTATGTCTATTTACAAAATCCATGATTATAGCTCAGTGCTGGACTTCTCTTGCATAATCATTATGAAGCACATCTATCTATCTATCTATCGTATCAGTGATCACGGGCCCCGTAGACCACACACTGCATCAACGATCTGCTTCCACCACCTTCTATCTCTTGCAGCCTCTCTACACCCTGCAGAAATTCCTAATGCTGTGATGTCCTTCTCTATGTCATCTTTCCGCCTTGTATGAGGTCGGCCCAGTGGTCTTGTTGCCTGGAAAGTTCCTTCAAATGCTTTCTTGGTGATCCTGTTGTTTCCCATTCTGGCCACATGTCCAGCCCATTGCAGTCTCCTACTTTTTAATTTCTGGATGATAGTGGGTTGCTTCATTAATTGATAAATTTCATTGTTCTTTCGAATTCCCCATGCACTATTCTCCAACGCAGGTCCCCAGATTTTTCTCTTTACTTTTCTTACGAAAACATTCAGTTTTTCTCTTTCATTCTTTGTAAGCTTCCAGCTTTCTGAACCGTATAGCACTATGGGGCAGATAATAGTGTTGTATATCTTCATCTTTGTGGTGATTGAGAAAGCTTTACTTTTGAGTGGGTTGCTTAGTGTGTACAGACATCTTGATGCTGAGGCTATTCTTTCATTTATATACATTGTTATGATATTTTTACTGTTGAAACGTGGTCCAAGATATTTAACCTGGAGAACTTTTCCGAATTTAGAATATTGGTCAATTTCAAAGTATGGATTTGGGTTTATGACTCGACCTATTTCCATATATTAGGTTTTCTCTTGGTTAACGAAAAGCCCGATTTTGCTGGCACTGTGACTGAGAGATCTGTACATGTCATTATCAAGCACATAACAGATAAAATTGGTTTTGTGGCAGTAAATGTACAATTAGTAACACTTATCTTTCATTTAGTTCAGACATGGGCAATGAAGATATATAACTTGTCGCTATAGACTAAGATTTTCCTGGGTTTAGTTATGTGTTACACTTTTACTGACACTGTGTGTGTGTACAGTCCACAGCTCTGCAGAAGGATTTGTTCAAAAGCTAATGAAGTTCTGAGCCTTGTTTATTTGCCTTTCAAAAACTCACAACTTCTTTCAGTGAATTAATGACCTTACTCTTTCAATTGTTTATGTTCTACCATGACTTCCCATTAGCATATTACAAGCAAAACAGGTAGATATCTATGGGCACACACTGGATCAGGCTTGTAGTATGTTTGAGTCATGGGAGTTTGTTTAAACAGGTGTTTGTCTCATCATTTTATGTCATTACGCTGTACCAACAAGCTGAACATGTCATTTTCATATGCAAAATTCAGACAAATAATTACAGATTTGTTTTAGGAGTAAAGATTACAGGGATGATGATTGTGTGTGTGATCTGGTCACAATTTTTTATTTACCTTTCTAATTACAATATAGATTAAAAGCGTTTGCATCATTCTTCTGTAGATATTTTAAATAAAAGCTTTAATGTTTTATTCAAGTATTACCTGTTTGGAGTGTTCATAGTTAGCTGAGCCACCTCAGACCAACTATGGACACATTTGCATACTTCTTATTCTTCGTGCCATAAATTTTAGCTTTTTTGGTGGTGGTGATTGTGGAACCTAGCATGAGCACAGTTTTTGATACTGCAGACAATATCGGATGATGGAATGTGCACTGCCTACTGAGATGAGCGTACATTGACGATGTCTATAACATTCTTAGGGGTTGGTTTACTCATCGTAGCAGGCAATCAGTCGCAGCATAAGTCCTGGAGACAGATACTGTAAAATTCCACCCTCAGAAAAGTTAAAATTAAAAATAATCTTGTATTATGTTATTTTAAATACATGTATTATACTTTCAAAACATAGTTAAAGCATTATTACATAGGCAAACAATACTTACAATACTAAAAGAGCAGCTACATGCTCACTGCTCAAAACCCAAAACCAGACTGACTCCCTCTGCTAACATGGCAGTCACTCTTTATATTTTCTTAACAATCCCAAAGAATCCTCTGCATTGTTTAAGATGAATATTTGATTAATTAGCAATTAAAATTCATACAAAAAATGAAAATACATATCTAAATGTATGTATGCTCAGAACAGTAAGTACAGTACGATATTAGTACATGTCTATTATTTCTTTCGAGAATAAACTATTACATAAGAAATTACAATAATACATTTATATTTTACATTAATTACTAGAGACTTCCTACACAGGAATTATTCCTTTCATTTACAGAGCTTCTACACTTTGAACTGAAATAGATTAAACAGTTATTTTCTCCGTTATAAGTTTTTCTGGTTGAGTTAAATATTTTGTTTATATGTGCAATCCTGAATTAGACTGGGAAATGTTCATTTTAAATTGGCCTTAATGGGCTGTTATGTTTCAACAGCCCCAAAAGAATTTGTGAAACTGAAAGTTGAACAAAAACTTTTCTGTCAGATGTACATAACAGTCCTCATTTTATAAAAAAAACTGGAGGAACAAGCATTTTACTTATGGCATGACATAATTTCTATGTTTGATTAAAAATGTAAATTAATTATGAAGCATTATGCAATAATTATTACTCAATAGTACAAGGGAAGAACAAGTTATTTCGTAACTGTATGAGCTGACCTGCAACTTAGAGTTTTAAACTAGTACAGTATTCCTAAGTGTAAATATACTAATCTCTGTACTTTACATGAATGTAAATAGTCTTGATGTTTGCAGTTCACAGACTGCTCCAAGGTGAATCTTTAAGTATGCAGAACGCAAACTGCTTCATAGTGAATCTTGAAGTATGTAGTACGCAGACTGCTTTGTAGATAATCTTGAAGTTTGCAGTACACAGACTGCTGTTTAGGATGAAGTGCCTGACCAATGACCAATCTTACTATTTTTAATTTGTCAACATACTTCCAATGCCACTTTCCCACCTTTACAATCATTCAAACATGATATATAAGAGTGCAGTTACATATATCTCCGAGAGACAATGTAAGTGACTAATACATTATATTGGTTGTGTCTTATAAGTAATTGAAACAGCACTGATAACTTTGTGATTGAGCCTAATATAAAGGTACGTTTTCACCACTTGGGTGTGAATGCACAATAAATGAATCATGAATAATTGGTACATCATAACAATTATAAGGTTGAACACTATACTTTGGTAATTGGCTCATAAGTGACACATACACCATGACAGTTATATGGTTGAACATTACATATATATGTAACATATTTAAGTAAAATCAGTATCTTCAACAGTGCAAAAATACTCTCTTATAAAATAGGCTTTGTACTCTAATGAGAAGTAAGAAATGAAATAGAAAATTCGGAGTGTTAGAGTTGAAGAAGACTTGCACATAAGTGAGTTCACGATGTTGAGTGCTGGTACATACAAAAAATTACATTCAACAACCTTGGACATTGATAAATATAGAGAGTTATTACAAATATTAACAAGTGAGCCATACTTCATGATAATCACAAATATTAATGAGTGAGCCATTTCTCATGATAATTACAAATATTAATGAGTGTTCACAACTTTGAATGCTGGTATGTAGCAAAATAAATTCATAAGTAAAATGTTCATCAATTTGGTGATAACATGCAACAAAATAAGACATAAATAAATAATATACTATGACTGAGTATGGTTACATATAATAACGCATAAATGATGGCTTGATTCCTGGTTCCTCCTATAAAACTGGCTTTAGTCATTTAATAGACTGACAAGGTTAATTAGAACGGTCTCAGCAATAGAGACATATGCATGTGAACAGGGACCAGAGGAACTTGGTCATCATTAGGCATGTGAACCCCTAGCCAGATTACACTCCCATATTTTATTTTCTCAGGCTTTTCTGACATTTGGCATTACCCCGAAAGGCCTCACACTTAAAGTTCCCATCTCTGGTTGCAACCCTTCTTTTCATCAGTCCCTATACCAGTTCCGAACTGAACAGTCCATTGCCCTCACCCACCTAATCCTTCACCTACACATCAACTCAGCCAATGAACACACCCGTCAACTCCTATCCTTAATAAAAGTCCTCAATCTTTCCAATCCCACATCCACACCAGCTGTTCAGAGCATCCTCCTACAGGCCAACTGCAAATTAGAACAGCATGCCACCCTCCACCTCAAAAAACTATCCAATTTCCTGGTTTTCCACCTCCGGAAAGGCAACTCACTCACCCTTCACAGCCTTTCCAGCATACCTCAACCTCCTCTCATTGCACACAAACCCAGTCTCTCCCATCTACTCAATCTCCAACTTCCAGCTCCACTCCCTCCAAAACCTCAAAATTCCAATCAACACAATCTGGAACCACAACACCCTAATTCAGTGGTTAACCTTTCCTCCAAACCTCTCTTCCAATCCGAAACCTCTCTCCTATCCAAAGGCCTCACCTTCAGCCCCACTCCCAGATTCAACCAAACAGCCCTCGTCAAAGATTTACTGTCCTACACTCGTACTCTCTGCTGGAAATATCACTTTGCCACGAAGAAAAATGATCCTAATCCTACTCGTAATGATCCAACTCCCCAAGACACTATCCAAATTGAACCCTGCCTGGGACAATACCGCCCTCCATCACAGCGGGACCCACCTCCTCTTCCTCAAAATCACCCTCTCCAAACCTTCCAGGAATTTCTGACTTCCAGCCTTGTGTCTCAATCCTTCTTAAAAAACCTTAATCCTACTCCCAACATCACCACTGCTGAAGCCCAGGCTATCCGTGGTCTGAAGGCTGACTGATCCATCGTCATTCTTCTGGCGGACAAGGGTTCCACAACCATGGTACTTGATCGTCGGGAGTATGTGGCTGAGGGACTTTATCAGCTTTCAGACAACACCACATACAAAGTTTGTCAAGGTAATCCCATTCCTGATGACCAGGTGGAGCTTCAAGGAATCCTCAGGCCCCCTACAAAACCTTTCACCTGACTCCATCAACCTCTTGACCCCACCGACACCTCGCACACCTACCTTCTACCTTCTTCCAAAATTCACAAACCCAATCATCCCGGCCACCCCATTGTAGCTGGTTACCAAGCCCCCACAGAATGTATCTCTGCCTACGTAGATCAACATCTTCAACACATTACATGCAGTCTCCCATCCTTCATCAAAGGCACCAACCACTTTCTCGAACGCCTGGAATCCTTACCCAATCTGTTACCCCTGGAAACCATCCATGTAACCATTGATGCCACTTCCTTATACACAAATATTCCGCACATCCAGGGCCTCGCTGCGATGGAGCACTTCCTTTCACGCCGATCACCTACCACCCTACCTAAAACCTCTTTTCTCATTACCTTAGCCAGCTTCATCCTGACCCACAACTTCTTCACTTTTGAAGGCCAGACATACCAATAATTAAAGGGAACAGCCATGGGTACCAGGATGGCCCCCTCGTATGCCAACCTATTCATGGGTCGCTTAGAGGAAGCCTTCTTGGTTACCCAGGCCTGTCAACCCAAAGTTCGGTACAGATTTATTGATGACATCTTCATGATCTGGACTCACAGTGAAGAAAAAGTCCAGAATTTCCTCTCCAACCTCAACTCCTTTGGTTCCATCAGATTCACCTGGTCCTACTCCAAATCCCATGCCACTTTCCTTGATGTTGACCTCCATCTGTCCAATGGCCAGCTTCACACGTCCGCCCACATCAAACCCACCAACAAGCAACAGTACCTCAATTATGACAGCTGCCACCCTATCCACATCAAACGGTCCCTTCCCTACAGCCTAGGTCTTCGTGGCAAATGAATCTGCTCCAGTCTGGAATCCCTGAACCATTACACCAACAACCTGAAAACAGCTTTCGCATCCCGCAACTGCCCTCCTGACCTGGTAAAGAAGCAAATAACCAGAGCCACTTCCTCATCCCCTCAAACCCAGAACCTCCCACAGAAGAACCACAAAAGTGCCCCACTTGTGACAGGATACTTTCCAGGACTGGATCAGATTCTGAATGTGGCTCTCCAGCATATATATATATATATATATATATATAAAAAACAAAGATGATGAGACTTACCAAACAAAAGCACTGGCAGGTCGATAGACACACAAACATACACACAAAATTCAAGCTTTAGCAACCCACAGTTGCTTCATCAGGAAAGAGGGAAGAGGGAAGGAGAGGGAAAGATGAAAGGATGTGGGTTTTAAGGGAGAGGGTAAGAAGTTATTCCAATCCCGGGAGCGGAAATACTTACCTTAGGGGGGAAAAAGGGACAGGTATATACACTTGCGCACACACACACATATCCATCAGCACATATACAGACACAAGCAGACATATGTAAAGGCAAAGAGTTTGGGCAGAGATGTCAGTTGAGGCAGAAGTACAGAGGCAAAGAAGTTGAGGGGAGGGACTTGCCTTGGGGGGAGGAAGGGACGGGTATACACTCGCGCTCGCACGCGCACGGACTCATATACGTCTGCACATGTGCAGACGCAGGCGGAAGTGTGTAGGGGTGGGGAGTTTGGGCGGAGATGTCGGTCGAGGCGGAGGTATGAGGCAAAGATCCTCTCTTCCCATTACCCACCAGGCCAAAACCTCCGCTAATTTCAAGTTGCCGCCCCTCATACATCATTTGTCGCTTAACAACTTCTTTGCCTCTGTACTTCCACCTCGACTGACATCTCTGCCCAAACTCTTTGCCTTTACATATGTCTGCTTGTGTCTGTATATGTGCGGATGGATATGTGTGTGTATGCGCAAGTGTATTCCTGTCCCTTTTTTACCCCCTAAGGTAAGTCTTTCTGCTCCTGGGATTGGAATGACTCCTTACCCTCTCCCTTAAAACCCACATCCTTTCATCTTTCCCTCTCCTTCCCTCTTTCCTGATGAAGCAACCGTGGGTTGCGAAAGCATGAATTTTGTGTGTATGTTTGTGTTTGTTTGTGTGTCTATCGACGTGTCAGTGCTTTCGTTTGGGAAAGTCACATCATCTTTGTTTTTTTATAAATATATATTAACATACCAAGTGAAATCATTGGTATGTTGATAGAGACATTAACAAACACACACACACAAAATTCAAGCTTTTGCAACACACAGTTGCTTCATCAGGAAAGAGGAAAGGAGTGTCAAAAGGATGTGGGTTTTAAGGGAGAGGGTAAGGAGTCATTCCAATCCCAGGAGCGGAAAGACTTACCTTAGGGGGGAAAAGAGACAGGTATATACTCACACACACACACACATATCCATTCGCCCATATACAGACACAAGCAGACATATGTAAAGGCCAAGAAATTTTTTAATTTTTATTTATTTTTTTTCGTGGGTGTTTTTTTTTTTTTTTTTTTTTTTTTTTTTGTCCATCCACACATATAAAGACACAAGCAGACATATTTAAGGATGTCTGCTTGTGTCTGTATATGTGTGGATGGATATGTGTGTGTGTGCGAGTGTATACCCGTCCTTTTTTCCCCCTAAGGTAAGTCTTTCCACTCCCGGGATTGGAATGACTCCTTACCCTCTCCCTTAAAACCCACATCCTTTCGTCTTTCCCTCTCCTTCCCTCTTTCCTGATGAGGCAACTGTTTGTTGCGAAAGCTTGAATTTTTTGTGTATGTTTGTTTGTGTTTGTTTGTGTGTCTATCGACGTGCCAGCGCTATTACAAGTAGCAGTGCAAATGAATAAATACTCAAAGTTTGAAATTACATTGACAATACGTAATTGTAAAGGAGTATATTGCATGTACCAATTGTATATCATTGTATTGAGTCTAGATAGACCAGATTAAACAGACGATTATAGTATGCTTCATACCGTATAGGTAGCTGTCAAGCAATTTACAAGAAACAGTAATTGTTAGCCTTTCAGACATCTATTTTCATGGAAAAATTATGTCAGTTTTCATCTGTTGAAATGCACATGGATATATTGACTGCACCACTAGTAGGACCAAATGTCCTCATTTCCTTACAAATCAAACTCCGACTTTAGAACAACTGAACCGACATGAACATTTCAGGTCAGGAAACCACAAGGACGAATAAAGGGATTTGCCCACAATAACTGTCAAAGGCACCTTGTTCTCTTAGCTTGAATGTTGTCATCCCATATTTCTTCAGCATCTTCTTGTAGAGACTGAGAGCCACCATGGCCAGATGCCACTGCAGAATCAGATTTACATTGGCAAATTAAGTGCCAGCAGGTTACTGCTCAACAACTAGTTGACAGATATCTCGTTGGTCATCACCACATTAGACATGATGTAGTAACATCAGATCAGAAAGTAATTAACATTGGGCAAAGATAAGGTAAATTCCAACATAGGCAAAGGGTAAAGTACTAGTGGTTAAATATGAATGGGTTAATACTAGGAGTAAAATAGTTAGTTCAGTCACTCTAAAGGTATGATAAATATATTTATATTTCCTCATCAGCTACATATTGATGAATCAACTAGTCTTCAATTGAAAGTAGAAGTCTGCAAGAACCATAACTATACCATGAATACTAATCCTCAAACTTTAGTTTTTCGTTTGCTACTCATTACACATGAATTATTAGTGGTCATCAGAGTATTTTCAAAAATACATTGGAGATAATTAACCAGTTTTCACTAATAATCAGATAATAAGCTAACATTTGTATGTATTGAAAAGCATGGACTTGCTGTAACATACAGCAGTATTGAAAAGTTCAGATTTGTGTAGTCATTGTGACAAAGAACATCTCGTATCTATACCTAGGAGATAGCATGACTTTTACAGATTCAGACATATCTTATAGTATTAAGACGGCAAAAGAATAATTAAATAAGACTACCAATGGTTTGATCATTGAAGTGGTTGAAATTACATGAAAATAAAACTATGTGAATCTTAAATCCTGGAAATCAGAACACTTCTGTCCCAATAACTATTTCCAACACAAAATTCCATTTTCGTTATGCACCACAGATGAATTACAGAAGTAATACAAACATAATTAATTTTTTTTCTGATAATTGTTCCTTTTCCAAGTACATATAAAATCTAACACATGTTCAGGACAAGATCCTGACAAAGTGTTTTCATATTTGATAGTAAATCCACATCTATCTAGTGACTTTCACATAGTAGGTGTAGTAACAGTTGAAACCAGATGATAACACATATATAAGGCTACAAACAGTCTGACCTAATTGTATTCACATCTCAGTTGTAAAGTAATAGTACATTGCCATTACAACACAGATATCTTTAGTAAACTTCACACCAATTCTAAACATTTTCTCTACTTTTCACAAAATCAAATGAGATTACAACTTTATCAGCATAATGAGAATAATTGTATGGACATCATGAATAAATACGAGGGTTATTCCAAAAGCAAGGTCCGATTGATTGCCAAATTGAAACCACAGTGAACATCAGAAATGTTTTACTTGTAACAATTAGCTACACCTTTCAGCTACTTCTCTACGTAGTCGCCGTTCTGACTTAGACTTTTGTCGTAGCGTTGTACCAACTTTTCAATAGCCTCATCGTAGAAGGCAGCCGCCAGTGCTTTCCGCCAATTCTCCACGCTGGCCTACACCTCGTTGTCTGTGTCAAAATGTTGTCTTCAAAGACAGCGGTTCATGTGACCAGAGATGAAACTCAGGGGGAGACAATTGCGGACTGTATTGTGGGTAATCTAACATTTCCATTTGAAAACGATGCAGGAGCATCTTCATTGCCCCTGCAGAATGTGGCTGAGAATTGTCGTGAAGGCGAAACAGCATGACAGTTATGTAATGTTGGCTGCATAGCTTCAGGCGAAATTTCTCACCAGGCACTCGTACTTGGCGGCAGACACTATTTTCTAGACATCTTTACGCACTCACTGCGAGCTCAGAAATGAGAAGAGCGACGTGATGCTAACTGGGGTTATACTAGAGACACTACCCAACACATCTGTGCAAAGCTTTATCGGATTTTCATAGTCGTTTCCATTTCGCGACCGATCGGACCTTACTTTTGGAATAACCCTCGTATTACACCAACGCACCTCAAAATTCGTACTCTGGTTGTATTATTAAACTAAACGTTATTAAATCTGCCAAAGTTTGTATTTGCATCCAGATAACCAGAAAAAGGCAGCCTGCTCAGTATAAAATACGTGCACCAGTTCCTTTTGGCATCCAGTCTCTAACTACTCATCTGAATCAGAAAGTGGAAGAGGGTGAGTTTGTACAGATAAGTAAGAGAAGATGTGACTTGAAACGGAAATAGTCACACCAGCTCGGAGCTTGGGTTTGCCACCCCCAAATTGCAAAAGGGGCTTGCAACCTCCTGAGGAAAGACAATTCTTATGATGTTATACGAGTGATGAAGGCTGTTTGTATAATTTCAGCTGTGTAACATTCCTAAGTTAAAATAATCTTTTGGACTTAGGATATACAAGTCTATAAGCATTTGGGTGTGGGTTATCAACAATTTCAAATGGTCCTATATAAATATCAAAAAAATTCTTTATTACTCTATTTAGTGCTTTGGATTTGGTGTAACTTTTTGTCAGTACTAAATCCCCAACTTTGAATTTTGTGTTTTTTATCTGTTTGTCATGCGATTTCTTTCTTTTTTCATAATAATCTTTCATAGTTCTTCTAACTATCTGCTCTCTTTCAGATGCTGTTATACTTTTACAAGCTGGGAACTCTATAAGTTCTTTGATTAAGTAAGGTGGTTTTTGGTCAAACATGATCTCATAAGGAGAGTATCCTGTGGTAGTATGTTGTAAGCTATTCATAATGCCTTCAAATTCTATAACATAACATAACCAATTTGTGTGATCTTTCTGACAGTAAGTTCTGCACAACCTACCAATTTCCCTCAGTTGGGTTACATTTAGGTGAATAGGATGATATTAAGATGGTATGTCTGATGTTATGTTCTTCTACAAATTCCTTCCAAAATTTAGAAGTAAACTGGCTCCCATTGTCAGATAAAATAGCTTTAGGTGTACCCATTTTAATATAGTTGTCCTTTATAAATGTAGAAGCTATTTTCTTACTAGTGGCTTTCTTTAAAGGATAAAATTTCACATATTTAGATATCTACAATGACGAAAATATACTGAAATCCCCCTTTAGCTCTTGGAAGTTGTCCATACAAATCTATCCCTACCAAGTCCAACTGTTTATTTGGTAGCACATTTCGCAAAATTCCCTTGTTGGTTTTGTTACTCACTTTTGTTCTTTGACATTTGTCATAGCAGATGAGTAAGGTCCTAGCTCTCCCGGACATATTATGAAAATATATACACTCTTGTATTTTTTGAATACATTTAAATGCACCACAGTGTCCAAAGCTTTCATGTGTGTACTTTATCAAAGTATTTATGTGATAATCTGGCCAACAAACTCTCTAAACATCACTATCTGTGCTGTGTCTATAAAACAGAATACCTTTGAAGACCTGATAATACATCTGCACTTTCTCATGATCTTTCTTCCATAAATAACTTTTAACAAGCTTCCAATTATCATTACCATTTTGATATCTTCTGAATTGATTACAGATTTTTCTAATTTCACTTTCCTCTTTGACATCTTTAAAATACATTATTTTTAAGCTTTCCCTCCTGACTATTGTTTCCATTATCATTTTCATTCCCCACTGGCATTCTTGACAAGGCATCGGCATGGCATTTTCCTTACCATTTATAAAATGAACTGTGTATTTAAACTGCTGTAAGAACATTGACCATCTAGTAATTCTCCCATGATACAGTTTACACTCTTGTAAGTAAGTTAATGCTTTATGATGTGTATAAACTTTGACTTCATGCCCAAACAGATAATTTTTAAATGTTTTGAATCCCCATACAATTGCCAAAAGTTCCTTTTCAGTAATCATGTAATTTCTCTCATATTTTTGTAAGGTTCTGCTTGCAAATGCTATAGAATGATGTTCAATTTTCCCATTAATTTCTTTCTCTTGGAATAAATGTAATCCCAGTTCATAATCACAACTGTCTGTCATCTGTCTGTCATCATACACTTTCTGCCAATTCTTTCTTAATTCTGTCAAAAGCTATCTGGGCATTCATCAGACCAATCCCACACTGCATTTTTCCTTAACAGGTTGTTCAAGCATGTTGCATTAAGTGCCTGTGTTTTGACATATTTTTGATAGAAGTTTACTAATCCAAAGTAAGAGTTTAAATCTTTTTTATTTCTAGGTTTTGTGAATTTTGCAATGGCCTCAATCTTTTCTTCATCAGGCAAAATCCCATTTTCATTTATGCAGTGGCCAAAGAATTTTAATTCTTTCATTGCAAACTTACATTTTTCTAATTTCAAAGTCATACCCCCTCTGTCTCATTTTCTCTCCAATTTCCTATAAAATCTGAATATGTTCCTCCCAGGTCTTACTTGATACCAAAATGCCATCCACAAAATTAATGAACTTTTCTAAGAGTTCTTTACCCAAAACAAAGTCCAATCCCCTAATAAATTCTGCCACAGATACATTTAAACCGAATGGTACAACACAATATTGAAAACATTTCTCATTAAACAAAAATGCAGTGTATTTTCTAGAGTCTCTTTCTAATTTAATCTGATGAAATCCAGAAGACAAGTCAAGACTAGTCATATATTTTACATTTTTCAAATTTATTTAGTAGTTCATCTATACTTTCAGGGTGGTCAGTTTCTCTCTCCAAATATTTATTCAAATGTCTAGAGTTGAGCACTAAACGAATACTCCCATCTCGTTTCAAAACTACCACTAATGGGTTATTGTAAGAACTACAACTTCTATCTATTATTTTCCACCTTTCCATTTTCTGAAGTTCTCTTTCTACTTCCTTTCTCTTACAGATAGGGGTAGCATACGGTTTTAAGAAAAACGTCCCATGAGCTTTCAATTTTAGTCTACATTGATACTCTTTTATTGTGCCTGGTTTTATATCAAATATGCCGTTATAATCCTACAAAAAATTTTCAAGTTCTCTCCTGTTCTCTGCATTAAGGCTTTCAGTTTCAGATACCTTTTTAGCCACTAGTTCACTGTAATAATTAACACCACCCTCATCAATACCAAATTCTTCCCCTTTCTAACAATAACCATCACCGTCAGTCTCTTTCATCCCTCTAATCTGACTACTTAGACCATGATCTTCCATTACAACTCACATTTCCCCATGAATTCCACTTTTTGGTTCAACAAATGTTACTTTCATGTCGCCCCAGATAAAATTTACTTTAGCCTTAACAATCCAGTTCATTCCTAGTATCAAGTTTTCATTCAAATCATCCATTACTAAGCATCATTGTATAAATTGTCCATTATTAATCTTAAATTCAAGTAAGACTTGTCTGGTAATCAGATTACTGCTTTTTCCTGTTGCCCCTTTTATCCTTACCCCTGCTATTGGAAATTGTGTGAAATTTTTATTATTTTTGATCCTGTCCCTTAGCTTTCTTGATATTCCTGTAATTGGGCAGCCTGTATCCAGAAGACAGTTTCCTATCCAATCATTAATCTGTACTAAAATATATGGACTTCCAAATTCTTTACCCATTTCATTGACCTATTTTCAAATAACAAATCCTCTTCTATGTCCCAAAAACTCACCCCTTTATCACAATCATTAGTTTTTACTACAGATTCTACACATTTACTAATCATATTACCACCAGGATACTGTTCCACATTTTTCGTGGCAATTTTATCATCTGAGTGCACACTTTGAGAAATTTCACTTAAGACTTTACAATTTTGATCACCATACTGACAATTACTACTATAGTCATTGACTACACTTAGTACTCTATCACTAATTAGATCTTCCTTTCCTTTTTCACAAACACATTGAGACACAACATCACAGACATCAACTGGTAACATTAATCTATCAGGCACTACTCTACTGGTTTCGAAATCATTACTCGAACACTCACCAGAAATTCCAGAATCGTTCTGCATCAAATCATCAAGTTTAACTTCTACATATACTATCCCATCTAATTCTGTAAGTAACATTTTATCATCAACATCATTATTATCACCATCATCTGAATCAGTCTCATTAGAAACGTTATCATCACATTTAATATTTTCAACACCAAACTCATTTCTCTCTTCACACACTTCTTCAACAACCTCAACACTGCGACTACTCTGTTCTACCCCATCCTCATTTTCCTGTTTATTATCTACTGTAATTTCATCTGGAATTACTCTGTCATTCTCACTTCCATTGCCTAGCACATGATCATCAGCTTCCACACATATGGCACCAGTGTCAGCGTTTTCACTCATTTCACGTTAATTCAACATTCTCACTAAACCATACTCATCGGACCTGTTCTCATCACTATCAGCTGCTACTACTGCATTCCTGCTGTTAAAGAAATTTGTCAAAGTGTTTTCTTCTAATTAAAATTCTGATTTATTACTTTTTTGTTCATCATTGTTTTCAGATAAAAAAGTTTCCCAAAATTCCGTATCAAACTTCATTCTACTTCGGGTGTAAACTGGACACAAAATTTAGGTATGTTCTATTTTTTCTGCCCCTTCCCCTTCTGAAATTACTACAGTGTGCCTGATTGTAATTCCCATGTCTATTTGCCCCATTTCACCAGGCTCCTAAAGAGGCAGGTCTTAGTTTACCAGACCATTTCTTCTGTTTTCAAAATTGTAACTATTGTTTCCCTGATTTTGCCCCCACTGTTTATTTCTTGGTTCGAAATTCCTATTCTCAGATTCTCTGCCTATCATTCCTCCCCCCATTTCTTCTGTCATCATTTCTGAATCTGCTATTGAAATGATCAATGAAAGCTCTGTTATTGTTATTCCTGCTATCATCAGGTCTGTCATTGCATCTGTCGTTTCTCTCCCATACTAAATCCAATTTATCTATATATCTAAGGAATTGTTCAATTGTATCATCAGGTCCATAGACAAGACTCCACAGAACCCTATTTGGTAACCTACGTTTAAGGGCATCTATTTGGATCATTTCATCGAGTGGTTTATCAAGATATACTAAAGTTCTTAACTGTTGTTCACAAACAGTTTTCATGCATCCGATACGCAGTTTGAAATTTGGTCCATTCAAAAATTCTAACTTAATTCTAGCTTGTTTAGTTTCTAACCAGAATTTGTTCATGAAAGCTTGTTCTGCCTCATTAAATGACATTTCAGGATTGATTGCTCAATTCGCCCATGACAAAGCCTGCCCATCTAAGAACTTCCAAAAAAATTTAATGTTCACATTATCGCCCATTTTATCAGACAAGTTGTCTTTAATCTGGAACATAAAATCAACTGGATGTATATTGCCTTCCCCTGAAAATGTTTTTATGTTTTCGCTACTTCAAAATGAACTGTAACTACAGAAAGATTTCACAGCAATGGAATCTTCTATTTCTTGAAATTTAGATTTGAAGTTCGAAATTTCACATAAACAAGTGCCTACGTCTTCTTTTAACTCTGCAAAATTATCATTTGCAATTTTAGTGAAATTTTGTATATTCTGATCTGTTTCTGTGAATTTCTTTACGAAATCTTTGTCGAGTTTTTTTCAATTGTTACATTTCTACAGTAGCATTTTCTCCAAAATTTTCCATGGAATCTAGCCTCTCTTTGAATTTTTGGTTTTCCTGTTTTAATGTAATGATTTCCCCTTCTATAGCTGACACATTTTTGGTATTCTCATCTACTTTTTCCCAACACCCGTCTAAACTCTCTGTTGTCTCACGAATTTGGGTTCCATGGTTGTCTAACTTTTTACTGGTAGAATCAAGCTTCTGATAAAAAAAAGTTTAATGTTCATCAAACGATTTTTTAATTGTCTTTTTCTGTTCTTCCATCGATCTTTTCTGTTCTTCCATTAACTGAAGTAACCTATTAAAACCTGATACATTACATTCAAAGCCGCGAAAGGGTGAACATTCACTACTGTGGTCACTATCCTCTTCAATTTTACTGTCCTGATTGACTACATTATTAGCAGTAATATCTATGCTGTTTTCCAAGTTTCCATTGACCTCCCATTATCATCAACTTACCTATTGTTGTTCACTTCTCTATTATCCTACATAATGACAAAGTAGAAGAAAAAGCAGTTCCTAAAAGTAAAATTACAGTAAAAAGGCAGAAAAAAATACAGTTTCCAAAAGTAAAATTAAAGTAAATTTTGTACTTACAAACAGTTGGTTTTCCAAGTTGCATTTTCGCATAAGTATCCTTTGTAGTGCTACTCATGCTCTTCTTTGTCTTATTCTCGTAAAAAATGGAATATTATTTCAACAAATGTGCTAACTCTGAAACAAAATACAAGATTAGTTTACATATTTACATGTATCCCAGCTCCATACACCAATTATAACATTCTTAGGGGTTGGTTTACTCATCGTATCAGGCAATCTGTTGCAGCATAAGTCCTGGAGACAGTTACTGTAAAATTACAACTTCAGAAAAATTAAAAATAATCTTGTATTATGTTATTTTAAATACATTTATTACACTTTCAAAACATTGTTAAATCATTATTACAAAGGCAAACAATACTTACAATACAAAAGGAGCAGCTAAATTCTCACTGCTTAAAATCCCAAAACCAGACTGACTCCCTCTGCCAACATGGCAGTCACTCTTTATATTTTCTTAACAATCCCGAACAATCCTTGGCATTGTTTAAGATGAACATTTGATTAATTAACAATTAAAATTCATACCAAAAAATGAAATTACATATATATAAATGTATGTCGGCTCAGAACAGTAAGTACGCTACGATATTAGTACATGTCTGTTATTTCTTTCGAGAATAAACTCTTACATAAGAAATTACAATAATACATCTATATTTTTCATTAATTACTAGAGACTTCCTTCACGGGTATTATTCCCTTCATTTACAGAGCTTCTACACTTTGAACTGAAATAGATTAAACAGTTATTTTCTCAGTTATAAGTTTTTCTGGGTGAATTAAATATTTTGTTTACATGTGCAATCCTGAATTAGACTGGGAAATGTTCATTTTAAATGGGCCTTAATGGGCTGTTATGTTTCACATCCATGACAGTCACATTGCAATTTCTCTGTATCATTTCCTGAATTGCCTGGACATTGTCTGTGGTTGACGGTAATGGCCTTCTTTATCAATCAGTGTTTCCCATGTCTGTGTGGGCTTGGTCAAATTGTTGGCACCATGGCTGGACACAACATTGCATTTGGTGTACATACCACCAGAATTTCGTTGTGAATCTATGTGAAATTTAGACAATCTGCCCACAAGAATCATACTGTTCCATGTAGTTCAACTTTGGAGTATATTTCCAGATATTGTGCCATTTCACTTA
Organism: Schistocerca americana; assembly: GCF_021461395.2. NCBI lineage: Eukaryota > Metazoa > Arthropoda > Insecta > Orthoptera > Acrididae > Schistocerca > Schistocerca americana. The sequence goes on along the minus strand of NC_060122.1, from coordinate 131,825,420 downwards.
CACACAGTGAGCACTCATTATCTGTACCACAGCTGAGCTGCATCTCCTGAAAACTTGTAATATTTACTGATACTGTGTTCTGACAATGCACCACTCTTGTTGCATTATTGTCTTAGAGTGAGATGACAGTGTAACTAGCTTTTTGAAAACCATACATATTTTTGATTTATTTTGTTGTAATTAGCATGGAGTGTGTGAAGTTTTCGTAGAGTAAGCAGAATGATAAGATGTACAGTTTTCAAATGTCAAGTGTTCAAGAAAATGTGAATAAATTGAAGAATTACTGGATTCAGATGTCGAAATTATGCAGAGCAGCAAAAATCCAGACTCTTTATGGTATGTCTACAATCAACAACCATTAAGAGAATTGATCCAAAAAGGTAGGAATAATATATGTTTCACTTCCTGTCCTTGAATAACTGAATGAGACCAGGAGGATTACAGGCTAGATGTAATGATGGTAAACTGAGGGAACATTAGCATGTGAGTAAGTAAACCAACAAGATAGTATATTTTCCCTCCTTACTGCCCCTGTTGGCATAAACTGATGGGTCAGTACAACTGTGACCAGGAAGTATTTGTTCTACAGAACTGTGCAGTAAGTAACCATGCATAAAGTTTATAACTCAACATCTTGGAGAAGCCTCTTCAGGGACCGAGGGATTCTTACACTGTTGTACCAATATAAACACACCTAGGGATTCTTACACTTTTGTACCAATATACACAGCTGAGTAGCAGAAGAGAAGAAGCAATGGCCTTTATTCGAAGCAGCTTTTTCTCTTCTTAGATACATAAATACATGTAAAGCAGTTTAGAAGTAATTTTCATAATCATCACTATGAGTGGGTCAACACTGGTCATAATTTATTTGTGGTATCATAAGCTTTTGAGCCTTTGTCCTGCATTGTCACAGGGTCAGTATAGTTATTAATAGATGAGGCATGGTTACTTTAAGGGGTAGCCAGATGAGCTTCCTATCATCACTCCTCCAGCCTCCAGGATGGAATACGAATATCCCAACTGTATATGTGTTGTGTTATCTATACGGTAGTGGGGGAAAGTTCTCTAAATGCTTGTGAATCATGAAACTGAGAAGGGACTTGGATACCACTCTGGTAATCACATTGCAGGGTATGGGAAACTTGACTAAAAATGACATCCGGGCTCATGGGTACAAAAAACCTTGTCATTTACCTGTTGGGTGGATTCAATCCAGGGCCAGAAGCAGTGCATAACATGCATGGATATCCTGGTAGGTATAATTTATTGTTGTTATACTTTACGGAAGTGGCCTGTTGGGGCTACTTTTGTTTGTTTAAATATATCTTTATGAAAGAAGATCCTGAGGAGGTCCTCAGAAAAATGGAAATGATTTTCTGTGGCCAGCATGGTATGAAGATAAACAAGAAAAAGAATAAAGTGATGGTCTGCAGTACTGAAGAAGAATTGGAAAAGAGGAGTTAGATATGGTAGAGGAATTTATCTATTTAGGAATCTGGATTATTAGGGACTGAATAAACCGGGAAGACAATGTGAACACAATGCTACAGGCCAAAATTGCATTTAATATAAGAAAGAATTTATGGAGCAGCAAAAACATAAATCTCAAAATAAGGAAACAGATCATAAAAGAATTTGTTTGAAATGCGGCACTATACATGTGTGAAACTCTGACAGTAGGAAAACAAGAAAGAAAACAGCTAGAAGGCCTGGAAGATTTGGAGTTACAGATAGATATTGAAGATGAGCTGAAGATGTGGAGTTACAGGAGGATATTGAAGATAATCTGGAGATTTGATATTACAGAAGGGTATTGAAGATCAGATGGAGAGGTATAGGCAACAATAAAGATGTGCTGAAAACAAATACAGGAAACCAGATCCCTCTGGATCCACATTCAGACAAGAAGGAACAAACTTGTAGGACACATTCTAAGTAACAATAACACTGCTGGAACAGTAGCAGGAGCTACTGAGCAAAAGAATCACTGGAATGATGAAGGATGTCATGTGTGCAGCAGATTATGAGTGATGTAGGGTGTGCGTGGAAATTCAAAGCTAACAATAGGATAGATGACTAGGGTACAGTCATATTTTCTACAGAAGAGGTTTGGAAAATGGTGATATCTGCTAGCTATAGCCTAGACTTCTTCAACAGCTCCATCACTCTGGATAATGTACACAAAAGGTAAGTGGTAAGGGGATTTACTGTGGGATGCTGAGAAATAGCCTGCCTAGAAGATACAGCTGGTTTTAGGCACAGTAGTAGTTGGGCATTATGCTCCACAATTACGAACATAAGAGCAGTTAATCTTAAGGATCAAAACTTAAATGGCAGTATTACAGGGAGAATTAGAGTTGCTGATATCTGCAAGGCTAGGAATAGGATACTGTGGTAAAATTTGCCAGATTGAGCAAGAGGTTTGAGATAAGGTACAATCTACTAATTTTAGTCCAAACATCTTCAAAAGCTTTATTAATACAGGTATTATTAACAAAAATGTGAATAAACTCAACGAGTTCAGGAACAATCAGACAAGATAGGGGAAAAGATGCAAGTCAAAGTTACTAAACAGCAGAGAACTAAGAAGATCTTGCTGTTAGAGGGTAGTCATGGGAGTGAAGTGTTCAAATTAGTGCAGGATTTTCCAGGTACTGAACACTAGGTCACTGGATTTCTAATTCAACTTGTCACTTGTGATTTAGATTCACTTGGGACATACTGTAGATAAAATTAACATGGTTTACAGAAAGATTAAATGTGTGAGTTTTCCCATGGTGGTGAGAAGATGGATCAAGATGCACATACAGATTCCATGAAATGTGACCACTTTATTAAAGATGAATGATCACATGATATGAGACACATGCATCAGCATGTTGATGTTGTTGTGATCTTCAGTTCAGAGACTAGTTTGATGCAGCTCTTCATGCTACTCTATCCTGTGCAAGCTTCTTCATCTCTGAGTAACTATTGCAACCTACATCCTTCTGAATCTGATTACTGTATTCGTCTCCCTCTACAATTTTTAACCTCCACAAATTCCTCTTCTCCCCAGTTCTATTCAGTACCATCTCATTAGTTACGTGATATACCCACCTAATCTTCAACATTCTTCTGTAGCACCACATCTCAAAAGCTTATATTCCCTTCTTGATATCCTCTCTACTTTGACCATCTGCAGTTATTTTGCACCCCAAATAGCAAAACTCATCTACTACTTTAAGTGTCTTAGTTCCTAATCTTTTTCCCTCAGAATCACCTGATTTAATTTGACTACATTCCATTACTTTTGTTTTGCTTTTGTTGATGTTCATTTTATATTCTCCTTTCAAGACACCGTCCATTCCGTTCAACTGCTCTCCCAGGTCCTTTGCTGTCTCTGACAGAATTACAATGTCATCGGCAAATCTCAAAGTTTTTATTTCTTCTCCATGGATTTTAATACCTACTCTGAATTTTTCTTTTGTTTCCTTTACTGCTTGCTCAATATACAGATTGAATAACACTAGAGATAGGCTACAACCCTGTCGCACTCCTTCCTTAATCACTGCTTTCCTTTCGTGCCCCCAACTCCTATAACTGCCATCTGGTTTCTGTAAAAATTGTAAATAGCCTTTCGCTCTCTGTATTTGACCTCTGCCACCTTCAGAATTTGAAAGAGAGTATTCCAGTCGACACTGTCAAAAGCTTTCTCTAAGTCTACAAATTCTAGAAATGTAAGTTTGCCTTTTCTAAATCTTTCTTCTAAGATAAGTCGTATGGTCAGTATTACCTTGCATGTTCCAACATTTCTATGGAATCCAAACTGATCTACCTTGAGGTTGGCTTCTACCAGTTTTTCCATTCATCTGTAAAGAATTTGTGTTAGTATTTTGCAGCTGTGACTTATTAAACTGATAGTTTGGTAATTTTCACACTTGTCAACACCTGCTTTCTTCAGGATTGGAAGTCTGAGGGTATTTCACCTGTCTCATACATCTTGCTTACCTGATGGTAGAGTTTTGTCAGAGCTGGCTCTGTTAAGAATATCAGTAGTTCTAATGGGATGCTGTCTACTCCCGGGCCCTTGCATCAGCACATGGAACCCAAAATGAGCTAGTTGACAACCAAGAGTAAAACAAAAGACATTACACATATATAGTGTTCTTAGGGCTCGATTTTGCTTGCTCATAGTGACCTTCACAGGTCAACATCACCACATATGTTAATCTTGTAACAATATGAAGTGCAGGTGAAATACCTCAGCATCATTTCATGTCAAATCATTCATGCCATCTCACCGACAATTTCAGTTTGAATGATACTTTGTTCTCCTTGTGGAGACAACACAGGTCTGAAAAAAAAAAAAGAACTGCTGCCTGAGATATTTTTACTCAATTATATGTTTTAAAATGCACTGATTTCAGAAGTGATGTCCATTTTTTCCATCACATTCAAACATAAAAAATTGGTAAAAGCACTCACTTATAGAAAATTATCAAATACAATATTTTTTACAACCAATGAAAAATTATTTAGAGACATATAATAACAATATTATACTTATTCATGTGTTTTTATGAAACCTTTTCTTCTTTTCCTTGATACTTTGCTGAGTCCTTTTCCGATTTCCATCTATAGTTTCCCGCTTAAGCATCCAACAGTAGTCTACAAGCATAGTGACATCCCTTCTTCCTTGGTACCATCTCTCGGTATCACAGACATCCTGGTGAAACTGCTCCACCTGTTCTTCACTGTAAGCTGCCAGGTTTACAGGAAAACTGTGGGAGTGTAAAATATGAACTTTCAAGCTCATCTTGTAGCCTTGAGCTTCATATGCTGCTAACATCCATTGAAAAATGTTTTTGTAGTCAGGATCCTTAGTATTTCCCAAAAACTTTTGCATTACATCCTTGAACAATACCCAATGCTCTTTTTCCATCTCATTCATACATTCCACGAAGATTGTATCAGTTAAAAGTTTACTTACATCGGGGCCAGTGAAAACTCTCTCTCTCAACTTTGTTTCTGACAGTTTCGAGAATTTTGTAGATAGATATTTATAACAGTCCCCATCCTTTTGCAGTGATCTTACAAATTGTTTCATCAACCCCAATTTCATATGGAGAGTGGGCAAGAAAACCTTTTCTGATGGTACTAAAGTAGTATTGATAACATTTTTCTCTCCAGGTTCTAAGGTTTCTCGGTGTGGCCAATCACTTTTAGTCCAGTGCTGTTCTCTGGATCTACTATACCACAAGCATAAGAAGCATTTAGAAGAATTTAGTATAGCCTGCCTGCTGACCCAAAAACATCATGAGCATTTTCAACTCCCCAAAAACCGCCCATTGATAGTCCTGATATTTGAATTTTTCCAGGATAATGGCCAAATCATTATTGTTTTCGTCCATATGCACAGAATGTCCCTTTGGAAGCAATGCAAATTTATTTCCATTGTGAAATAATACTACTTTAAGACTAGTTTAGGATGAAGCAATGAATAAGTGCCATTCAGATGAGCCATAATGCATATTAAAGCAATGCATGAATCCTTCCACATCATTGCAAAAAAACTAAATTTCCTTCTTTTGAGAAAAACTGGGTAAATTCTATTTCTTGGTGTCTGTACCATGAAAATGAGGTGCCAGATGATAAAAGGTTTTTATTTTTTAATCTAGAACCTAACAGTTTGGCTGCATCTTTTGAAAGATCTAAATCTCTTACTAGATCATTGAGCTCACTTTGGTAAAATAGTTGAGGCAATTCATCTTCATCTGGAGAAAAATCTGAGCTTGATTCACCCTGAGGAGGTAGTGTAACTTCGTCCTTCAACTCACTCGGGTATTCATCCAAACTGATAGGTGGCTGTGGGATAGGTATTTCAGAGCTATGGGACACTGGATGTATAGCTGAGTCAAGGTTTATGTCAAAGAAGTAGCATTCAATGGTATGGTTTTTCTGCTCATGCCATATCATAGAAATTCCAAATTGAAATGCCGAAATGCATTTTTCTTACCCTTAAACCACAAATAAAGATTTTCTTTGCATCTTCTACACACCTTCCACACACCCATGGTTTATTTTCTTCACCAAATTTGTAAGTAAGCAAAATAAACTTCCCTCACAAAAACACTTATCTTTCTGTGTTTACTTTTAATAGTGTATTCACCACAGATATAAGAAAAACTGCTTGGAGAAATAACACAACCTCTTGCAGCCACAACTAGACAGAAACAACAGCGCTGTTCACTTTAATAGCATTATGTCTACTGAGAGTTTCTCTTCATTTCATGCGAGATACAAATTGTCATTTGACTTGTGGCAACACTATACAACTGAACAATAAGATTGTTTGCATTTGCTTCTGGCGCCAAGGAGTTCACAGTAAAGCCTGCAAGTGATAACAATTGTAAATTTTTTTAAAATTTAAGTTTATTTTATCAATTACGACCGATATAATTTTTAATAATTATTAAATTAAAAAACCACATCGGCTTATTACTAATTAACTTAAATACTGCAATATACATAAAAACCTATGTGATAGAAATTTTTGAATATTTTTCCTGTTTTTGGGAGGTCCAAATCTATAAGAAAATGTTAAAAAATCCTATGCAGTAATTTAGTTGCAGACGTGTAATCGACCATACACAGTTTTAGAGTTATATTTCCCTCCATCTCCCTCTGTTTTTGCTTTAGCTTTTTTCAAAGTTTGAAGTTTTGTTGTTTTTAACACCTGTAATGTCACCAAATGATACCTGCTAACATTTGGCCTATTTATCATCTAGACCATGTGAAATCTGCGGGTTATATACCCTAGTACAATGAGTCCAGTGTTGTAACCAAGGCATCATCTCACTTGGTGTATACTATAAGGACTGTAGAATAAAAAAAAATATGGCACACTTCAAGTAAAACTATCAAGACAAGAAACTGTATACTCACATTTTTTGTATTTTATTTTGCAAAAGCACGGTTCATAATAATATTAAATTTTACGTACAGGGAAATGGATGCTCTCTAAAAAAGTTTTTTTTTTTTCAAAATAATCTTCAAAGCTAGGATTTTCACTTGGGAAAGTAAAATTAATGTTGCTTTGATTGTGATGCATGAATGCTAACTGCAAGAACACAATCACTTTATATGGTCAACACCTTTGCACAGATACATCAGTTACGTAACCATCATTAGATGGTAGGACATAAATGATCATATGCACTGCAAATATTGCTCACTTTACAGAGGATCTTTAATCTAAAATGGAAAAAATAATTATTACATTGCCTAGTTTCAGTCAAAATATTAGATGAGAGTTGTCATATGATGTCAATGTTGCAACTGACTTTAGTAAAAATTGCTCTTTTGCTATCCAGGATGAAACTTGAAACTCAGTGATTCCACTAGAGATCTAACTCTTGGAACACACGTCCTACCACAACTAGGAAAAAAAAGAAACTGATGGTGAAATATTAATTAAAAATGTCTCTGTTTTATATTTGATGACATGAAACATGATGCTTGTATGGTACATGAAATGCAATACACCCTGACTAATTTCAGCAGAGAAACACATTCAAATGTTAATATAAGCCATTATTTTAGTTATAGCTGTGCAGGTCAATAAAAAATAAGTTTAGTTTTAAAAACCTATGTTCCCTGTGTAATAGACATAGTGACTTTGGCTAGTAAGCAAAATGCTCTGTCCTGGGTTCAGTCCTAACCACTGCTCAACTTTTGAATAACAGTCACCAGCAACGTTGACTGAAGGCTTCCAGTATCACTCTTTTTCTGCCAGCGGCCTTGTTAAAGAGGGCAAAGGAGTGTATAGAATTTCAGGGCACCCTCTTACCTTTGTGGTGGGAAATTGACTGTAAAAGATTGAGGAACCAGCAATGATCATTGGCATGAGGACGCAGAAGGCAATAGAAATCACAGCATTTAAGACACATTATGCACATCCATGGGACATTTGGCCTGTAATTGAAAAAGTGTCATGTTGATCCCATAACCAATGCTAGGGTAACATTCTATGAGACAGAGCATGGGATTGCAGAAATTTAAATGTGGTAAGAAAGTTAGAAAATCTGAAAAGGGAAATGCAAGGGCTCAGTCTTGATGTAATGGGTTCAGTGAGGTGAAATGGAAAGAAGATCAGATTTCTGGCCACAGGATATAGGGTAGTACCAGCAACAGCAAACAGTGTAATAGGAGTAGAATTCGTTATGAATAAGAAGACAGGACAGAGAGCGAGGAACTGTGAACAGCTTAGTGACAGCATTATTCTCATCAGATCTGAGTGGAAACTGATGCCAACAATGATAATTCAAGTATACACACAGACATCACAAGTATAAGATGAAGAGATGAAAATATATGAGGATATTGAATGAGTAATTCAGTATGTAAAGTTGACAGTCTCATAATCATGGGGGGACTGGAACAAGATAGTAGGGGAGGGAACAGAAGAAAGAGGGGAGCAAATAGGCTTGGTAGTAGGAAAGAGAGAGAGAGACAGAAAGTAAATTAGTTCTGCAATTAAATTCACCCCCCCCCCCCCCCCCCCATGAACCATGGACCTTGCCATTGGTGGGGAGGCTTGCATGCCTCAACGATACAGATAGCCGTACCGTAGGTGCAACCACAAGGGAGGGGTATCTGTTGAGAGGCCAGACAAACGTTTGGTTCCTGAAGAGGGGCAGCAGCCTTTTCAGTAGTTGCAGGGGCAACAGTCTGGATGATTGACTGATCTGGCCCTGTAACACTAACCAAAACAGCCTTGCTGTGCAGGTAATGCGAACGACTGAAAGCAAGGGGAAGCTACAGCCGTAATTCTTCCTGAGGGCATGCAGCTTTACTGTATGATTAAATGATGATGGCGTCCTTTTGGGTAAAATATTCCGGAGGTAAAATAGTCCCCCATACAGATCTCCAGGTGGCGACATCGTTATCAGGAGAAAGAAAACTGGTGTTCTACGGATCGGAGCGTGGAATGTCAGATCCCTTAATCGGGCAGGTAGGGTGGAAAATTTAAAAAGGGAAATGGATAGGTTAAAGTTAGATATAGTGGGAATTAGTGAAGTTCGGTGGCAGGAGGAACAAGACTTTTGGTCAGGTGAATACAGGGTTATAAATACAAAATCAAATAGGGGTAATGCAGGAGTAGGTTTAATAATGTATAAAAAAATAGGAGTGTGGGTAAGCTACTACAAACAACATAGTGAACACATTATTGTGGCCAAGATAGCCACGAAGCCCACACCTACTATGGTAGTACAAGTTTATATGCCAACTAGCTCTGCAGATGATGAAGAAATTGATGAAATGTATGATGAGATAAAAGAAATTATTCAGATAGTGAAGAGAGATGAAAATTTAATAGTCATGGCTGACTGGAATTCGACAGTAGGAAAAGGAAGAGAAGGAAACATAGTAGGTGAATATAGATTGGGGCTAAGAAATTAAAAAGGAAGCCACCTGGTAGAATTTTGCACAGAGCATAACTTAATCATAGCTAACACTTGGTTCAAGAATCATAAAAGAAGGTTGTATACATGGAAGAACCCTGGAGATACTAAAAGGTTTCAGATAGACTATACAATGGTAAGACAGAGATTTAGGAACCAGATTTTAAATAGTGAGACATTTCCAGGGGCAGATGTGGTCTCTGACCACAATCTATTGGTTGTGAACTGTAGATTAAAACTGAAGAAACTGCAAAAAGATGGGAACTTAAGGAGATGGGACCTGGGTAAACTGAAAGAACCAGAGGTTGTACAGAGTTTCAGGCAGAGCATAAGCGAACAATTGACAGGAATGGGGGAAAGAAATACAGCAGAAGAAGAATGGGTAGCTTTGAGGAATGAAATCGTGAAGGCAGCAGAGGATTAAGTAGGTAAAATGACGAGGACTCGTAGAAATCCTTGGGTAACAGAAGAGATACTGAATTTAGTTGATGAAAGGAGAAAATACAAAAATGCAGCAAGTGAAACAGGCAAAAAGGAATACAAACGTCTCAAAAATGAGATCGACAGGAAGTGCAAAACGGCTAAGCAGTGATGGCTAGAGGACAAATGTAAGAATGTAGAGGCTAATCTCATGAGGGGTAAGATAGATACTGCCTACAGGAAAATTAAAGAGACCTTTGGACAAAAGAGAACCACATGCATGAATATCAAGAGCTCAGATGGAAACCCAGTTCTAAGCAAAGAAGGGAAAGCAGAAAGGTGGAAGGAGTATATAGAGGGTCTATACAGGGGTGATGTTCTTGAGGACAATTTTATGGAAATGGAAGAGGAGGTAGATGAAGATGAAATGGGAGATACTATACTGCGTGAAGAGTTTGACAGAGCACTGAAAGACCGAAGTCAAAACAAGGCCCCGGGAGTAGACAACATTCCATTAGAACAACTGACAGCCTTGGGAGAGCCAGTCCTGACAAAACTCTACCATCTGGTGAGCAAGATGTATGAGACAGGCGAAATTCCTTCAGACTTCAAGAAGAATATAATAATTCCAATCCCAAAGAAAGCAGGTGTTGACAGATGTGAAAATTATCAGTTTAATAAGTCAGAGCTGCAAAATACTAATGCAAATTCCTTACAGACGAATGGAAAAACTGGTAGAAGCTGACCTTGGGGAAGATCAGTTTAGATTCTGTAGACATACTGGAACACGTGAGGCAATACTGACCCTACGACTTTTCTTAGAAAAAAGATTAAGGAAAGGCAAACCTGCATTTCTAGCATTTGTAGACTTCGAGAAAGCTTTTGACAATTTTGACTGGAATACTCTCTTTCAAATTCTGAAGGTGGCAGGGGTAAAATACAGGGAGCGAAAGGCTATTTACAGTCTGTACAGAAAGCAGATGGGAGTTGTAAGAGTTGAGGGAAATGAAAGGGAAGTTGTGGTTGGGAAGGGAGTGAGACAGGGTTGTAGCCTCTCCCCAATGCTATTCAATCTATATATTGAGCAAGCAGTAAAGTAAACAAAAGGAAAGTTCGTAGTTGGTATTAAAACCCATGGAGAAGAAATAAAAACTTTGAGGTTCGCCGATGACATTGTAATTCTGTCAGAGACAGCAAAGGACTTGGAAGAGCAGTTGAACGGAATGGACAGTGTCTTGAAAAGAGGGTATAAGATGAACATCAACAAAAGCAAAACGAGGATAATTGAATATAGTCGAATTAAGTCGGGTGATGCTGAGGGAATTAGATTATGAAATGAGACACTTAAAGTAGCAAAGCAGTTTTGCTATTCGAGGAGCAAAATAACTGATGATGGTCAAAGTAGAGAGGATATAAAATGTAGACTGGCAATGGCAAGGAAAGCGTTTCTGAAGAAGAGAAATTTGTTAAGTGTCAGGAAGTTGTTTCTGAAAGTTTTTGTATGGAGTGTAGCCATGTATGGAAGTGAAACATGGATGATAAATAGTTTAGGCAAGAAGAGAATAGAAGCTTTCGAAATGTGGTGGTACAGAAGAATGCTGAAGATTAGATGGGTAGATCACATAACTAATGAGGAGGTATTGAATAGAATTGGGGAGAAGAGGAGCTTGTGGCACAACTTGACTAGAAGAAGGGATCGGTTGGTAGGACATGTTCTGAGACATCAAGGGATCACCAATATAGTACTGGAGGGCAGTGTGGAGGGTAAAACTTGTAGAGGGAGACCAAGAGATGAATACATTAAGCAGATTCAGAAGGATTTAGGCTGCAGTAGGTACTGGGAGATGAAGGGGCTTGCACAGGATATAGCAGCATGGAGAGCTGCATCAAACCAGTCTCAGGACTGAAGACCACAACAACAACAACAATTAAATTTCAGAAAAAAATGAGTACACTGGTCAAAAACTGCAATAAGAGGAGTTATACTTGCAAAGGACCACAGACCACAGGTAAAGGTAGAAATTAGTTGAGATTGTAAACATGTCATGCCACAAGACAAATTTGGCAGAAAGTTCACAGAGCTAATTGTATCTTAAATATTTGAGAGTTATCTAGTGAATATTTTTGGAAAGTTGATTACTGCTGTACCTTAAAGGTAAGCGTATTTCATTAGTATACCAAAATGCATATATGCATGCATGAAGACATGTTTTTGTATTATTGTTACAAATACGGATGCAGGAAACCTTCAGAAACAACTATCAAATTGCTCAGTACATTCAGCTCTTAACAGCCTTGGACTCAAAAAATTGAATTCATCTCCTGATTTGACTATTTGACTGTTTATTGTGTAGACAGGGCAACTGGACTATATAACTCACAACTGACTGGAATCTTACATTCCATCCTGTATTTTCCATTGTTTGATTTCATAAATGACTGGATATCACACAGAGTTGTACTCTGTGTAGTTTAAGAAACATTTTTTTAAGAAGGTGCAATCACCTTTTTGACGTCAATATTTAACTTTTTTTTCCTCTCATCAAGTGCAGAAATTTACATTTTTTCTGTATTTGGGCCCACAGATAAAATATACACGAATACACCTGCAATACACCATGACAGTGTCCCTGATGCTCTACTGTGTGTAAAATAGAATTAAGTCCCAACAAGGCCAGATATTTCAAATGCAAACATCCTGCAGAGATTAAGATGCATGCAGGTGAAGGTGGTTTCCTTGTCTTAACTGGGGATGGCTATCAGGCTGGTGCAATGAAGGCATACGTGTGCTGTGCTAGGGTTTGGAACTGCCACTTTCCATAGCCCATTAAGAGCTGTACAAGGAAACAACTGAGAAAAGATTGGGTGATCTATTTTGGTAAAGTTCTGTGAAGATTCAAAAACACCCCTAGATGGCAAGGCAACATCATAACTGCTGCTACTGCACACACAGAGGCATTCAAACAATCATTCTTCCCATGCTCCATATGTGAATGGAATGGGAAGAAACTGTAATAAATGATAGAATGGGACATACCCTCTGCTATGCACCTCACACTAGTTTGTAGAGTATAGATGTAGAAAGTGGTATAATTTCTTTTGACAAACCTGAAAATCAGACAATGTAGTCTTTACTAAAGCCACTGAGTTATGTCTTGCATGTGGTTGAGTAGAATCACAGACAATATGTGAGAATTTTTAAGTTGATAAAAATTCTCACGTATTGCAGGGGGTAGGAAGTGCTCCCTCTTGCAGATACCTATGCAAAAGACATAAGCATAATCCAGCTGGATTACATCATTGTTAATTCTGAAATAAGATATTGGATTTAAGCATACCCAAAAGCAGATATACACTTGAATCAAATTTTAGTAAGAATGACAAATAGACTAAAGTTTAAAAAATTGTCTGGAAGAATTAGTGTGGAAAGAACTGGGATACTACAATAGTGAGGAATGATGAGACACATTAGAAGTTCTATGAGGCCATTGATACTGTGGTAATGAATGTCACAACAGACAGTTGAGTTCAAGAGGTATGGATGCCTCTAAATGGGCAATCAGAGAAGTTGGACAGACAAACATCATTTGAAGGAAGATAACTGGAAAGAAACTTTAGGTAACAAAATAAATGCTTCAACTTATTGATGGAAAAAGGCAGTATAAAAATGTTCAGGAAAATCCATGTATACAGCAGTGTTACTTGGAAAAGAAATAAAATGAAGTGCAGTGAAGTCAAGGCAGAATGGTTGCATGGAACAAGGGAAGAAATCAAAATGTAAATTGTGGTAAATATCAAGTTTTTAGTGTACAATGGATTCCTCCAGTACTAAAATACATGAAACGATGGAAACAGTGTGGTATAAGCTTTGCTACTGTAAAAAGAGGGTAGAAAAAGGAGTAAATTATGCAAAATGCAGATGTAAATTTCATTAAATTTCGTTAAAACAACAGCTAGAACATAAAGCTGGAAGTGTAACAAGTGCTTTCTGACAGATGGGTCTGAGCCAGAAGACTTCAGGAACACTCTCTCGAAACCATGTAAGTGTAGCAAGTTAACTGAAGAACTCTGAACAACGAAAAATGAACTTAGGAATGCAAAATGATTAATAAGTGAACTGACTAACAAATTGAATAAAGAGGAATTGCTCAAAGGTGATATTCTGCATGACACAAAAGATTGTAATGAGACTAGTGCTATGAAACTAAGTGTTGCGAATGAACTTGTCGACATGACATCCAGTGGCTCTGTGAACCATGTAACAGAAACCAACCATTTTCAAGCATCAGTGTCAGATATAAATGTGAAATCAACAGAAAACTGTGAAAACAAGAACTGCACACAGAAAATACAAGTAAGTGGACACCACAGTAACAGTGATATGCACAAAAGTAGAAGTAAAGTAAATATATATTCCGATAGTCATGGTCATGGCAATGCAGATATATTACTTTAGACTACTGTGTGGAAGCTAATAGCTTTGTCAAACCAGGAGCCTGTATGAAACAAATTACCAAAAACATAAAAACTGAAGAAGATATTGTAATCATTGCAGGAGCAAATGATGTCTTTAGAAATGAACTGTCCTATGCAACATGTAATCTTAAGACAGTAATAAACACTATTACAGAAAAAACTGTCGTTGTTGTTGGAATTCCACATAGGCATGATCTTCTGAATTGGTCATGTGTAAATGCAGAAATAAAAAAAAGGCCAATAGACAATACTTGAAAATATGCAAGGCCTATTGAAATGCACATTTCTTAAGTATGGATTCCATAGAGAGAAATAGCTATACAAAGCAGGGCATGCATTTTAATAAAATGGGCAAGAGGTTCCTGTGCCAAGAAATTGGCCAGATGCTGGAAGCACTAACCAGACAAGAAAATATAGTTGATGTTGTTCCAGCTCCTCCACTAATACCAGCAAAATCTACCAACAGCAGCAAAATCCACTACTAGTACAATAGAATGAGTCAACAGGCAAGATAATTTAGCAGATGTAGTTTCAGCTCCTTTATCAATGCTAATGAAGTTCACACAAGGGGTTCCCTTTCCCACACCAGCAGCAGAATCTATTACTGTTGGACAAAAATCATTTCAAGAATATTCATCAGTAGAAGATGAAACACCATCCACACCACCACCAGCTGAAGAAATATCAGGAGGCAACATTAGACTTTGACTTAGAAGAAAAGCAGCTGCACCAAAACATCTCCAGGATTTTTATTGGCAGGCAGCATCACATAGCAAGGTAAATGGTGCACCAAAATCAAAAAACAGAAATAAGTTAACAGTCTTCTGTCAAAATGTACAGGGTTCAGGCAGCAAGCTAGGTGAAATAGAAGTCCTTCTAATTGACTATTTAAATGAAACTGCAGTCTTATGTGTAAACGAGCATTGGCCTAAAGAGACATAGTCATGTACTGCTGTTATTCATGAATTTGAATTGATAAGTAAGTATTGTAGAGTTAATAGTAAGGCTGATGGTACATGCATATATTTTAGGACAGGTAGTGATGGAAAAGAAATTAAATATAGTAATGTAAAATGCATAGAAAAAGACTTTGAATACTTCTAACATTTTCCTGATGACTGGAGAATGTGTGGTGCTTACTACAGAAACGTCACGACGGCAGTCTATCTTAATAAAGCATTAAGTATCTGTAAGACAATTGAGTCTATTTTAACACGAATTAGTAGGATATCACCGACTTTTGACTTCGAAAATGTCTGTATTTACTTCATGTCCTGTATCATTTGCAAGTACTGTATTATGAAAATGTTGCACTCCATAAATAAAATTATGTATTCACAACAAAAACAAATATGTCGGAAGAAAACATAAGTGGCATTATGAATTTTGAAGTACTGTAAAGTTTTCGTTCTGACACTAAGGGGTACTAAAAGTAGCAAGATGAATTTTGTTCGAGCGTTATCTTACGATGCCCTTATTGAGTTTGTATCTGCCTGCTTGTAGCTCTGCTACAAAAGAATTAAAAAGCTGGCTTTCAGCGATTCTCGAAAGGCGAAGGAAAGCATATTGCACCTGGAAGCCAAGCATGTTACCTGTGAACTGGTTTTTTCCTAAAGTGGGTAGACATCATTTTGAGGTTTAATTGATGGCAAATGTCAGTCAGACGTGTGCCGCTGGTGTAAGTGTTTCGGTGAGTTGAATTTGTGCCAATGATTTGTCTATAGGTTTTTTTTCTGTCCCAAATAGAGAACTGAAGTCTCCCATTAGTATTTTCACGTCATCTTGATGAATTTTGCTCGTGGTTTTTAAGAGGGTCCTCCAGAATTTTTCGACATTTTCGGTGGTTTTCTTATTTTCGGTGTTGGTGGGGGAATGTGCATCGATGAATGTATACTTATTATTAGGGCTCTGAATTAGCATAGTCATAAGTCGATTGTTGATGGGTGTGATTTCTTTGACAGAGTTGATGATAGATCGGTGTTCGAGAAATGTCATGCCAAAGATTGGTGCGCCCTTCGCTATCTTTTGTTGTCTTTTGCTCTTGAAGATGCGATAGGTTCCGTAATGCAAGGTTTCATTGTCAGTTAGTCGTGGTTCTTGAAGAGCAAGGATGAGAATTTTTTGTCGGTCAATTTCTTATGTGCGATTATTTAGTTTTCGTGTTTAGGTCAATGTATCGATGTTTAGTTTTCAAATGTACTTTTTCCGTTTGTAGGGAGATCTCAGATATTCTCTGCCGTGCTAACTTGGACTCCGCACTCCGATTAGTAGGTGAGGGAACAGAAGAAAGAGGGGAGCAAATAGGCTTGGTAGTAGGAAAGAGAGAGAGAGACAGAAAGTAAATTAGTTCTGCAATTAAATTCACCACACCCCCCCCCCTCCCCCCATGAACCATGGACCTTGCCATTGGTGGGGAGGCTTGCATGCCTCAACGATACAGATAGCCGTACCGTAGGTGCAACCACAAGGGAGGGGTATCTGTTGAGAGGCCAGACAAACGTTTGGTTCCTGAAGAGGGGCAGCAGCCTTTTCAGTAGTTGCAGGGGCAACAGTCTGGATGATTGACTGATCTGGCCCTGTAACACTAACCAAAACAGCCTTGCTGTGCAGGTAATGCGAACGACTGAAAGCAAGGGGAAGCTACAGCCGTAATTCTTCCTGAGGGCATGCAGCTTTACTGTATGATTAAATGATGATGGCGTCCTTTTGGGTAAAATATTCCGGAGGTAAAATAGTCCCCCATACAGATCTCCAGGTGGCGACATCGTTATCAGGAGAAAGAAAACTGGTGTTCTACGGATCGGAGCGTGGAATGTCAGATCCCTTAATCGGGCAGGTAGGGTGGAAAATTTAAAAAGGGAAATGGATAGGTTAAAGTTAGATATAGTGGGAATTAGTGAAGTTCGGTGGCAGGAGGAACAAGACTTTTGGTCAGGTGAATACAGGGTTATAAATACAAAATCAAATAGGGGTAATGCAGGAGTAGGTTTAATAATGTATAAAAAAATAGGAGTGTGGGTAAGCTACTACAAACAACATAGTGAACACATTATTGTGGCCAAGATAGCCACGAAGCCCACACCTACTATGGTAGTACAAGTTTATATGCCAACTAGCTCTGCAGATGATGAAGAAATTGATGAAATGTATGATGAGATAAAAGAAATTATTCAGATAGTGAAGAGAGATGAAAATTTAATAGTCATGGCTGACTGGAATTCGACAGTAGGAAAAGGAAGAGAAGGAAACATAGTAGGTGAATATAGATTGGGGCTAAGAAATTAAAAAGGAAGCCACCTGGTAGAATTTTGCACAGAGCATAACTTAATCATAGCTAACACTTGGTTCAAGAATCATAAAAGAAGGTTGTATACATGGAAGAACCCTGGAGATACTAAAAGGTTTCAGATAGATTATACAATGGTAAGACAGAGATTTAGGAACCAGATTTTAAATAGTGAGACATTTCCAGGGGCAGATGTGGTCTCTGACCACAATCTATTGGTTGTGAACTGTAGATTAAAACTGAAGAAACTGCAAAAAGATGGGAACTTAAGGAGATGGGACCTGGGTAAACTGAAAGAACCAGAGGTTGTACAGAGTTTCAGGCAGAGCATAAGCGAACAATTGACAGGAATGGGGGAAAGAAATACAGCAGAAGAAGAATGGGTAGCTTTGAGGAATGAAATCGTGAAGGCAGCAGAGGATTAAGTAGGTAAAATGACGAGGACTCGTAGAAATCCTTGGGTAACAGAAGAGATACTGAATTTAGTTGATGAAAGGAGAAAATACAAAAATGCAGCAAGTGAAACAGGCAAAAAGGAATACAAACGTCTCAAAAATGAGATCGACAGGAAGTGCAAAACGGCTAAGCAGCGATGGCTAGAGGACAAATGTAAGAATGTAGAGGCTAATCTCATGAGGGGTAAGATAGATACTGCCTACAGGAAAATTAAAGAGACCTTTGGACAAAAGAGAACCACATGCATGAATATCAAGAGCTCAGATGGAAACCCAGTTCTAAGCAAAGAAGGGAAAGCAGAAAGGTGGAAGGAGTATATAGAGGGTCTATACAGGGGTGATGTTCTTGAGGACAATTTTATGGAAATGGAAGAGGAGGTAGATGAAGATGAAATGGGAGATACTATACTGCGTGAAGAGTTTGACAGAGCACTGAAAGACCGAAGTCAAAACAAGGCCCCGGGAGTAGACAACATTCCATTAGAACAACTGACAGCCTTGGGAGAGCCAGTCCTGACAAAACTCTACCATCTGGTGAGCAAGATGTATGAGACAGGCGAAATTCCTTCAGACTTCAAGAAGAATATAATAATTCCAATCCCAAAGAAAGCAGGTGTTGACAGATGTGAAAATTATCAGTTTAATAAGTCAGAGCTGCAAAATACTAATGCAAATTCCTTACAGACGAATGGAAAAACTGGTAGAAGCTGACCTTGGGGAAGATCAGTTTAGATTCTGTAGACATACTGGAACACGTGAGGCAATACTGACCCTACGACTTTTCTTAGAAAAAAGATTAAGGAAAGGCAAACCTGCATTTCTAGCATTTGTAGACTTCGAGAAAGCTTTTGACAATTTTGACTGGAATACTCTCTTTCAAATTCTGAAGGTGGCAGGGGTAAAATACAGGGAGCGAAAGGCTATTTACAGTCTGTACAGAAAGCAGATGGGAGTTGTAAGAGTTGAGGGAAATGAAAGGGAAGTTGTGGTTGGGAAGGGAGTGAGACAGGGTTGTAGCCTCTCCCCAATGCTATTCAATCTATATATTGAGCAAGCAGTAAAGTAAACAAAAGGAAAGTTCGTAGTTGGTATTAAAACCCATGGAGAAGAAATAAAAACTTTGAGGTTCGCCGATGACATTGTAATTCTGTCAGAGACAGCAAAGGACTTGGAAGAGCAGTTGAACGGAATGGACAGTGTCTTGAAAAGAGGGTATAAGATGAACATCAACAAAAGCAAAACGAGGATAATTGAATATAGTCGAATTAAGTCGGGTGATGCTGAGGGAATTAGATTATGAAATGAGACACTTAAAGTAGCAAAGCAGTTTTGCTATTCGAGGAGCAAAATAACTGATGATGGTCAAAGTAGAGAGGATATAAAATGTAGACTGGCAATGGCAAGGAAAGCGTTTCTGAAGAAGAGAAATTTGTTAAGTGTCAGGAAGTTGTTTCTGAAAGTTTTTGTATGGAGTGTAGCCATGTATGGAAGTGAAACATGGATGATAAATAGTTTAGGCAAGAAGAGAATAGAAGCTTTCGAAATGTGGTGGTACAGAAGAATGCTGAAGATTAGATGGGTAGATCACATAACTAATGAGGAGGTATTGAATAGAATTGGGGAGAAGAGGAGCTTGTGGCACAACTTGACTAGAAGAAGGGATCGGTTGGTAGGACATGTTCTGAGACATCAAGGGATCACCAATATAGTACTGGAGGGCAGTGTGGAGGGTAAAACTTGTAGAGGGAGACCAAGAGATGAATACATTAAGCAGATTCAGAAGGATTTAGGCTGCAGTAGGTACTGGGAGATGAAGGGGCTTGCACAGGATATAGCAGCATGGAGAGCTGCATCAAACCAGTCTCAGGACTGAAGACCACAACAACAACAACAATTAAATTTCAGAAAAAAATGAGTACACTGGTCAAAAACTGCAATAAGAGGAGTTATACTTGCAAAGGACCACAGACCACAGGTAAAGGTAGAAATTAGTTGAGATTGTAAACATGTCATGCCACAAGACAAATTTGGCAGAAAGTTCACAGAGCTAATTGTATCTTAAATATTTGAGAGTTATCTAGTGAATATTTTTGGAAAGTTGATTACTGCTGTACCTTAAAGGTAAGCGTATTTCATTAGTATACCAAAATGCATATATGCATGCATGAAGACATGTTTTTGTATTATTGTTACAAATACGGATGCAGGAAACCTTCAGAAACAACTATCAAATTGCTCAGTACATTCAGCTCTTAACAGCCTTGGACTCAAAAAATTGAATTCATCTCCTGATTTGACTATTTGACTGTTTATTGTGTAGACAGGGCAACTGGACTATATAACTCACAACTGACTGGAATCTTACATTCCATCCTGTATTTTCCATTGTTTGATTTCATAAATGACTGGATATCACACAGAGTTGTACTCTGTGTAGTTTAAGAAACATTTTTTTAAGAAGGTGCAATCACCTTTTTGACGTCAATATTTAACTTTTTTTTCCTCTCATCAAGTGCAGAAATTTACATTTTTTCTGTATTTGGGCCCACAGATAAAATATACACGAATACACCTGCAATACACCATGACAGTGTCCCTGATGCTCTACTGTGTGTAAAATAGAATTAAGTCCCAACAAGGCCAGATATTTCAAATGCAAACATCCTGCAGAGATTAAGATGCATGCAGGTGAAGGTGGTTTCCTTGTCTTAACTGGGGATGGCTATCAGGCTGGTGCAATGAAGGCATACGTGTGCTGTGCTAGGGTTTGGAACTGCCACTTTCCATAGCCCATTAAGAGCTGTACAAGGAAACAACTGAGAAAAGATTGGGTGATCTATTTTGGTAAAGTTCTGTGAAGATTCAAAAACACCCCTAGATGGCAAGGCAACATCATAACTGCTGCTACTGCACACACAGAGGCATTCAAACAATCATTCTTCCCATGCTCCATATGTGAATGGAATGGGAAGAAACTGTAATAAATGATAGAATGGGACATACCCTCTGCTATGCACCTCACACTAGTTTGTAGAGTATAGATGTAGAAAGTGGTATAATTTCTTTTGACAAACCTGAAAATCAGACAATGTAGTCTTTACTAAAGCCACTGAGTTATGTCTTGCATGTGGTTGAGTAGAATCACAGACAATATGTGAGAATTTTTAAGTTGATAAAAATTCTCACGTATTGCAGGGGGTAGGAAGTGCTCCCTCTTGCAGATACCTATGCAAAAGACATAAGCATAATCCAGCTGGATTACATCATTGTTAATTCTGAAATAAGATATTGGATTTAAGCATACCCAAAAGCAGATAAACACTTGAATCAAATTTTAGTAAGAATGACAAATAGACTAAAGTTTAAAAAATTGTCTGGAAGAATTAGTGTGGAAAGAACTGGGATACTACAATAGTGAGGAATGATGAGACACATTAGAAGTTCTATGAGGCCATTGATACTGTGGTAATGAATGTCACAACAGACAGTTGAGTTCAAGAGGTATGGATGCCTCTAAATGGGCAATCAGAGAAGTTGGACAGACAAACATCATTTGAAGGAAGGTAACTGGAAAGAAACTTTAGGTAACAAAATAAATGCTTCAACTTATTGATGGAAAAAGGCAGTATAAAAATGTTCAGGAAAATCCATGTATACAGCAGTGTTACTTGGAAAAGAAATAAAAAGAAGTGCAGTGAAGTCAAGGCAGAATGGTTGCATGGAACAAGGGAAGAAATCAAAATGTAAATTGTGGTAAATATCAAGTTTTTAGTGTACAATGGATTCCTCCAGTACTAAAATACATGAAACGATGGAAACAGTGTGGTATAAGCTTTGCTACTGTAAAAAGAGGGTAGAAAAAGGAGTAAACTATGCAAAATGCAGATGTAAATTTCATTAAATTTCGTTAAAACAACAGCTAGAACATAAAGCTGGAAGTGTAACAAGTGCTTTCTGACAGATGGGTCTGAGCCAGAAGACTTCAGGAACACTCTCTCGAAACCATGTAAGTGTAGCAAGTTAACTGAAGAACTCTGAACAACGAAAAATGAACTTAGGAATGCAAAATGATTAATAAGTGAACTGACTAACAAATTGAATAAAGAGGAATTGCTCAAAGGTGATATTCTGCATGACACAAAAGATTGTAATGAGACTAGTGCTATGAAACTAAGTGTTGCGAATGAACTTGTCGACATGACATCCAGTGGCTCTGTGAACCATGTAACAGAAACCAACCATTTTCAAGCATCAGTGTCAGATATAAATGTGAAATCAACAGAAAACTGTGAAAACAAGAACTGCACACAGAAAATACAAGTAAGTGGACACCACAGTAACAGTGATATGCACAAAAGTAGAAGTAAAGTAAATATATATTCCGATAGTCATGGTCATGGCAATGCAGAAATATTACTTTAGACTACTGTGTGGAAGCTAATAGCTTTGTCAAACCAGGAGCCTGTATGAAACAAATTACCAAAAACATAAAAACTGAAGAAGATATTGTAATCATTGCAGGAGCAAATGATGTCTTTAGAAATGAACTGTCCTATGCAACATGTAATCTTAAGACAGTAATAAACACTATTACAGAAAAAACTGTCGTTGTTGTTGGAATTCCACATAGGCATGATCTTCTGAATTGGTCATGTGTAAATGCAGAAATAAAAAAAAGGCCAATAGACAATACTTGAAAATATGCAAGGCCTATTGAAATGCACATTTCTTAAGTATGGATTCCGTAGAGAGAAATAGCTATACAAAGCAGGGCATGCATTTTAATAAAATGGGCAAGAGGTTCCTGTGCCAAGAAATTGGCCAGATGCTGGAAGCACTAACCAGACAAGAAAATATAGTTGATGTTGTTCCAGCTCCTCCACTAATACCAGCAAAATCTACCAACAGCAGCAAAATCCACTACTAGTACAATAGAATGAGTCAACAGGCAAGATAATTTAGCAGATGTAGTTTCAGCTCCTTTATCAATGCTAACGAAGTTCACACAAGGGGTTCCCTTTCCCACACCAGCAGCAGAATCTATTACTGTTGGACAAAAATCATTTCAAGAATATTCATCAGTAGAAGATGAAACACCATCCACACCACCACCAGCTGAAGAAATATCAGGAGGCAACATTAGACTTTGACTTAGAAGAAAAGCAGCTGCACCAAAACATCTCCAGGATTTTTATTGGCAGGCAGCATCACATAGCAAGGTAAATGGTGCACCAAAATCAAAAAACAGAAATAAGTTAACAGTCTTCTGTCAAAATGTACAGGGTTCAGGCAGCAAGCTAGGTGAAATAGAAGTCCTTCTAATTGACTATTTAAATGAAACTGCAGTCTTATGTGTAAACGAGCATTGGCCTAAAGAGACATAGTCATGTACTGCTGTTATTCATGAATTTGAATTGATAAGTAAGTATTGTAGAGTTAATAGTAAGGCTGATGGTACATGCATATATTTTAGGACAGGTAGTGATGGAAAAGAAATTAAATATAGTAATGTAAAATGCATAGAAAAAGACTTTGAATACTTCCAACATTTTCCTGATGACTGGAGAATGTGTGGTGCTTACTACAGAAACGTCACGACGGCAGTCTATCTTAATACAGCATTAAGTATCTGTAAGACAATTGAGTCTATTTTAACACGAATTAGTAGGATATCACCGACTTTTGACTTCGAAAATGTCTGTATTTACTTCATGTCCTGTATCATTTGCAAGTACTGTATTATGAAAATGTTGCACTCCATAAATAAAATTATGTATTCACAACAAAAACAAATATGTCGGAAGAAAACATAAGTGGCATTATGAATTTTGAAGTACTGTAAAGTTTTCGTTCTGACACTAAGGGGTACTAAAAGTAGCAAGATGAATTTTGTTCGAGCGTTATCTTACGATGCCCTTATTGAGTTTGTATCTGCCTGCTTGTAGCTCTGCTACAAAAGAATTAAAAAGCTGGCTTTCAGCGATTCTCGAAAGGCGAAGGAAAGCATATTGCACCTGGAAGCCAAGCATGTTACCTGTGAACTGGTTTTTTCCTAAAGTGGGTAGACATCATTTTGAGGTTTAATTGATGGCAAATGTCAGTCAGACGTGTGCCGCTGGTGTAAGTGTTTCGGTGAGTTGAATTTGTGCCAATGATTTGTCTATAGGTTTTTTTTCTGTCCCAAATAGAGAACTGAAGTCTCCCATTAGTATTTTCACGTCATCTTGATGAATTTTGCTCGTGGTTTTTAAGAGGGTCCTCCAGAATTTTTCGACATTTTCGGTGGTTTTCTTATTTTCGGTGTTGGTGGGGGAATGTGCATCGATGAATGTATATTTATTATTAGGGCTCTGAATTAGCATAGTCATAAGTCGATTGTTGATGGGTGTGATTTCTTTGACAGAGTTGATGATAGATCGGTGTTCGAGAAATGTCATGCCAAAGATTGGTGCGCCCTTCGCTATCTTTTGTTGTCTTTTGCTCTTGAAGATGCGATAGTTTCCGTAATGCAAGGTTTCATTGTCAGTTAGTCGTGGTTCTTGAAGAGCAAGGATGAGAATTTTTTGTCGGTCAATTTCTTATGTGCGATTATTTAGTTTTCGTGTTTAGGTCAATGTATCGATGTTTAGTTTTCAAATGTACTTTTTCCGTTTGTAGGGAGATCTCAGATATTCTCTGCCGTGCTAGCTTGGACTCCGCAGAATCCGAAAATCTAGCTGCCGACTGTCGACGGGCGGGTTGTGTACCACCTGGGGTAAAGATGACTTTGCTTCCACAGGTCATGTTTCCCTATGTTTCATTGGTTTGGCCGGACGGGACCAGAGGGTGTTGAATGCTTTGGAAGCAAATATTGCCGGCCGGGGTGGCCGAGCGTTTCTAGGCGCTACAGTTTGGAACCGCGTGACCGCTACGGTCGCAGGTTCGCATCCTGCCTCGGGCATGGATGTGTGTGATGTCCTTAGGTTAGTTAGGTTTAAGTAGTTCTAAGTTCTATGGGTCTGATGACCTTAGAAGTTAAGTCCCATAGTGCTCAGAGCTATTTGAACCATTTTTTTTTTAAGCAAATGTTTTCAGCCGAGCTCAGTGAGCTAACGGACGTGTCCGGATTTTGGGTTCAACGGGTTGAGTAGCCGTTCAGGATTGTGTTAGTATTAGGTTCACCCCAAGTATGTTTGATTTCCTCGGTACCACCCATATGTGGGAGGCTTTTCCCTATCCCACGGATGGGATTACTATTATTATTATTATTATTATTGTTATGTCATCAGCAAATCCGGTATGGTGTATTTCCCCACTACTGAAACAGATGTGTATGGTCGATTCAGTATTTCCATCAAATAAGTATGGGTTATAATTACGTTACATTGCTGCTAGTAGACATAGTCCGCACTTTTTCCTAGACAGATGCTACCTGTTACTCCATCAAAGGAATTTATGTGCGCAGCATTGTGGCAATACAGACGTTTAAATTAGCCGATTTCTGCAATTTCATTTCGATACCTGATCGTACTAATCGGATTCAGCCAGTGAGTCTTAATGTGGGTAACCGACTACGGCTCTCATCATATGATAGACTGGGTAAACCATATTCTTAATCGGACTGTTAAATCTAGATCACTTATCTATGACAGGGCCTGAATTCTTAAACACTATGGAAAATACTAATACAATGTGCTTATTACAAATACCTTATTTAAATATAAATATATGAAGTAACCGAGATATCAGTTTATTTACAGGAGAAGAGCCTCATCCATCAGAGCAGAGCAGTGCAAGATTGGTTTCAGGGCCAAGAGAGGATAAAGCTGTTGCCATTTGTTCCATGATTACCAGATAGAGAATATGTGGGCAGAGGTAACGAGGTCATTGCCATGTGGATCTACAAATGCAAGCGACCTTTGGACGAATATAGAAAACGTATAGTGGGAAGTAAACCATCACGCTACGCTATCGACGACTGAATGAAATCAATGCCCCTACGCCTTCAAGAAATCTTACGTAATGATGGTGGGTGGGTTGGTTACTAAAAGTATACTCGTCCACAAAACCCATGTGGACAATTATCTGATAATCGGTCAAGCTTTGCTTTATCACAGCTCTTTAGCATACAACTCCATTTACTTTTAGTCACCACCTTACAATTCTTGCAGTGCAAGGTAACTGAAAAATCTCATCCACTCGGTGCCAACTGAGGAATTGATTGGTGCATGTGTTGTTCAACACACAGCAGAATCAATAGTATTAACATTAGAGAGACAACCAACAATAAAGATTGCATCAAATATGACTGATGTATTTTAATGCGATGGGAAGTTACAAACTGAATTTTTACCCAATCCACGTCCTGCATATTACGTTAAGTAAGTAAGATGTATTAGCTCCATAATATCGTTGGGATGGACAGCGCGCTCTTGTTCTCGCGGCCCGCTACAAGTGCAGCGATTAGCAGTGCCCAATGCCGTCGCGATTTGCTTACGTTGACACTGCAGCAGACGCTTCGCCTTAACACAAAGAAATCACCTTGGATCTCACTGCAGTGAGCGGATATCACTGCCTGTTTGTTCTTACAGTGACAAACGTGAGACTCTACTCACAGGTGCCATGGAGGAATTAGAACGGATATCATGTCATTACTCACCAAATATGAACCAGTGATAAAATGTCTACTCTATTTGAATCCCAAGAAAATAGGAACCTTCTCACAAAGGAATGTGAGGTGATATAAAAATTTATCCAACATACAAAAATTAACTGCAGAGCTTTCATGCACGCATTAGTAGCACACACGGAAATATTATGTCCTGGAAGCGTATATTTCATTTCTTCTTCTCATATCAACGCCCTTTTTATAGTATGAAGTGAGAAAATAAACATGAAAAACTAAAGTTCCTGAGAAGCATATAAGTCATTTGCTCTTCTCATATCATAGTTTTTGTTTTAGAATGAAGTAAAAAACAGTCTAGGGTTCTGAAGCATAATATGACACCAGATTCTTATCGTAGGCGCTATCGGAAACGCAAAAAGCAGGGAGCTGTTCATTCTTTTGTCCAACAATCTGTTTCCTTTCATGCATTACTACTGCTCGAAGATTCTTATTTAAGGACGTGCGGGCATCAAGTTCTTGAGCGAAATAATCCTTATGTTATTGTGCTAATTACGGTATGGAAAAAATGCAACAAAGACGAATTCCCCTAGACCAGTGAGGATATTTGCACATGTCTGCATTCAGCGATGACTGCCAGCTGCCACAACACTTCACAGAATCCATGCGGCAGGCAACACAACAGTGAGTGCACTTCAAACTTCATTCAGTAAGTCGTCAGGAGATGGACGGAAACGTCAAATTAACGTCGCTTTCCGACTCGTATTCAATCCAGAATGAGGTGTTATTAAGGTAGCTGGGCGTTCTAGCAATTGCACTTTGACAATTCCCATATGAGTATTCCGACAGCCAAAAGAACCCGTTAATGTGAAACCATCGGGAACTGCATTAATATAAACTGCAAGAAATTGAGACAATACGTGGACTCTTCTCTTCGCCGGGTAAGACCCTAGACCAGTGAGGATATTTGCACATGTCTGCATTCAGCGATGACTGCCAGCTGCCACAACACTTCACAGAATCCATGCGGCAGGCAACACAACAGTGAGTGCACTTCAAACTTCATTCAGTAAGTCGTCAGGAGATGGACGGAAACGTCAAATTAACGTCGCTTTCCGACTCGTATTCAATCCAGAATGAGGTGTTATTAAAGTAGCTGGGCGTTCTAGCAATTGCACTTTGACAATTCCCATATGAGTATTCCGACAGCCAAAAGAACCCGTTAATGTGAAACCATCGGGAACTGCATTAATACAAACTGCAAGAAATTGAGACAATACGTGGACTCTTCTCTTCGCCGGGTAAGCTATTACTGTTATTTAGGATTCTCTCCGACCTATGCTAATTACGGTATGGAAAAAATGCAACAAAGACGAATTCCCCTAGACCAGTGAGGATATTTGCACATGTCTGCATTCAGCGATGACTGCCAGCTGCCACAACACTTCACAGAATCCATGCGGCAGGTAACACAACAGTGAGTGCACTTCAAACTTCATTCAGTAAGTCGTCAGGAGATGGACGGAAACGTCAAATTAACGTCGCTTTCCGACTCGTATTCAATCCAGAATGAGGTGTTATTAAGGTAGCTGGGCGTTCTAGCAATTGCACTTTGACAATTCCCATATGAGTATTCCGACAGCCAAAAGAACCCGTTAATGTGAAACCATCGGGAACTGCATTAATACAAACTGCAAGAAATTGAGACAATACGTGGACTCTTCTCTTCGCCGGGTAAGCTATTACTGTTATTTAGGATTCTCTCCGACCTAGGCGTAATGCAAATGGAACTTCACATTCATGAGGCGCTTTCCGCTATTATTGACAAACATCAGCAACCTGCAATCACTGCGAGTTACAACTGTGTGATGATAATGGTACATGTTTCCAGTGGGTGTGATGGTGTAATGCTGTCGAACTGCTTACAGTAACGTTAATGGTGGCGCACATAATTTAGCGCTGACTACCTTACTTAAGTAAAGATAGTGTGGTGGCGTCGTCGCTTCTCTTTGTTTGGCATCAGCTTGAATAATCCCATCCAACGAACATAGTGCTAATGATACAAAGATCATCGTGCGGGTCTTACATTAACTCTGCAGTGAATTGCTTAACAAATATTACCATCAGCTATGCAGCTGGAATGACTCATTACACAGGTACTCTGTGTTGCACTTGGTTAAGAGATCAATTCGCTGCAATCCTGCTTCTACTGTTCGTAAATACTTCTATACTGACCCTTCGTTATTTGACTAAATATACTCTACAATCTGATTCGCATGTATATGACATGGGTTAGTGCCGGCACAAAGCAATGACTAAGAGTTGGATGCCATTGAGTCCCAGTTACATCGATGGCAAGACAAATGTTTGCAAATCATCTCTATTGCCTCAAAAAAATTGCATCTTAAATATCGAAGGACCGACGTCCACCACACTATCACAGCGCCTTGAAATACAGCAACGATGGCAAATGAAAATTTGTGACGGACTGGGCTTCGAACCTGGACCTCCTGTTTACTAGACAGACGTGCTGAGCATTTTTTAATTCCCATGTATTCCATGCTTGTTCCCATACATGCCTTAAACTGTAGAACAAAATTGAAGTAATGATTAAGCTTCCAATGGCGTGCGTTCCTTGTAGAACATAACTCACAACAGGCAAATGGGTGACGGAAAAATACATAACAACATCATTTCAGAAACATATTAACAGTTTAAGTTATTATACACTGGATGCATATGAGGTCTGTAATGAAGTCATATAGTTTTCAACAAATGAAAGAAATTTCGGAGCTGGAGGGGTTTTGTCAAATTAGAATAGTTCTGACTTTAGAACCAACATAAATGAAGATTCAAGGAATAAAAAAAAAGTGAAAGGATAGTATTCTGCTTCTAATCAATAAAACTGCCCACCTCCTTGTAGCCCACATAAAGCAATGGATAAAAATTTTTGAAACCATTCCTTATATTTGCTGTTCTTCTTCAACTTAAAATGTTCTCCTGCAATATAAAACATGTACCCCTCTAAGTTCAAAGTTTTATTTGTTAACACATAAAACACAAACTGTCCCAGAAGCCACGAATAACTGTTATTCTTTGCGGACAGGTAACGTTTCCAGTCGGGTTGAAAAGCTTCAGTTATCGGTATATGACTTTCTGCGGTTCTGTTGGTCCAAATGGCTCTGAGCACTATGGGACTCAACTGCTGAGGTCATTAGTCCCCTAGAACTTAGAACTACTTAAACCTAACTAACCTAAGGACATCACAAACATCCATGCCCGAGGCAGGATTCGAACCTGCGACCGTAGCGGTCTGGCGGTTCCAGACTGCAGCGCCTTTAACCGCACGGCCACTTCGGCCGGCGCGGTTCTGTTGATAAGTGCTAATTTCTTCTTAGTCCAGTTCCAAATACTGATTCTATTTTCGCATAACACGTGCGCTACAGTTTCTACAAGCCGACATTTGTCGCAGTTTGGAGATGGTCTCAATTTGATTTTCCATAATCTTTCCGCTGTGGGTATGGTTTCGTTGACAACGTTGTACCATACAGCACTGAGTCTAGTTGGTAGAATTTTATTGTTGATATTTTTCCAGACGTTCATCCAGTTTTTTGTGGGTTAATTTACCGGAATTGGTTTGGGAAGACCATGTCTCCTAATATAATCATAGACGGTTATAGTGTTGGTTTGTGGTGGTGAAAGTCTTATACATCTCCAATCGCCATAGCACTTTCGGATCTAATCTAGTCTGGCATGCTATATTAACAGGAGCGTTTCTATTCCCAGGATCTAACGACAGGAACAGAAGTTTCGTGATGCCTGTCTTAGGCACATGTATTAGTTTAAAAGCACGAGTTAGAAACAGTGCGTCACATCTGTATTTAATTCCAAGTTCTCCGTTTTGTCTCTGTAAAGTCGCCGTCTGGAAGGATACTTTGCAGATATTTTGTTTCCACATATACCAACAGGCTGCAGCTAGTATTTAATGTGCGGTGACTTGTGGTATCGGTAAGACTGCTGCAACATGATATATTTTGCTAAGTATGTATGTATTTATAAACTGAACTCTCTGCAGTCAGTCTAACGATCGCATGTCATGGTCCTTCAACAAGGCTCTGATGACATTAAGTTTCCGCTCCCAATTGTTCATAGCCATGCGCTTGGGATTCGCCCTTAACCACAATACGAGTTGGAGTCTCTCTTCAGTTACATCTAACCAGTGAGCACCTATTGCACAATTGTAAGAACCGAGATGCAGTATTTTGGATTTAAAATTTTGTGAATTTGTGGTAGGATCTTATGGGACCAAGCTGCTTAGATCATCGGTCCCTAAGCTTACACACTACTTAATGTAACTTAAACTAACTTACGGTATGGACAACACACACACACACACACACACACACACACACACACCCATGCCGGAGGGAGGATTGGAACCTCGACGGTGGGCACTATCGGGACACAGCAACCAACCTCTCTGCAGCACCTATCTACACACACTTCTCGTCAGACGCGAATTCCCATTTAGCCGCATACCACATGCCCGGTACCCTCTCCCCCCCCCCCCCCCCCCCCCCCCCCCGGCCATTATATTATTCCACTCGCTCAGTCACTCGCTGCCACTCTGTATTCCCGTGAGGGTTCGGACGATCGGACTATCGGACGATGACGTGCGTCTAGCACTGAAAACTTTCGATGACCCGTCGAGACCGGAGTAATTATACATGATGTTTCAGGAGGAATAGTAAATATCGTAGGTAATGGTAGTATAGACAAATTGCAGAAAAAATGCCATATAACATGTATCCAATTCTTATTAAGTACATATAGCTGGGTTCAATGCATTTTCGTTTCGTACCTCGGTCCTTACAGGACTCCTCCCTACGGACCTTGAAAATGAGCTTCCAGCGTTATTGCAAGAGTTTCCTTTGGCTACAAGGATACTTATGTTCCTCCAGTATGACGGGACTCCTGCACATTCTAGTCGTCAGGTGACATTATCCAAACCTAACATTTCCCAGAAGATGGATCCGTAGATATGGGCACTTTTCTTGGCCACCTTATCTCTTTGGATTTTTGCCTGCGGGGATGGTTAAAGGCGAAGTCTACAAAGAAAAAGTAAACCCAAGAGCCGATTTGATCGTTCGGATTATGAATAGTGCACCCCTCATAAAAGAATGCAGATGACCTAAGAAGAGCTACACATGGCGTTATAAAGAGAAGTCAAATGTGCATTGAAGTTGGTGGGGGAATTTTTCAAAATCAACTTTGAACGTCCTCATTTGCCTGTGCTTTGAGTTTGTTAGGGTTAAGTACTAACAACTGTATCTCTGTAGTCAATAAAAAGTGGACGCATTTATATGGAATTTTTTGAATCAATTCGTCTGTACTACCACCTGCGAAAATATCTACTATTCCTCCTGAAACACCCCATATATGAATACAGGGTGTTACAAAAAGGTATGGCCAAACTTTCAGGAAACATTCCTCACACACAAAGAAAGAAAATATGTTATGTGGACATGTGTCCGGAAACACTTACTTTCCATGTTAGAGCTCATTTTATTACTTCTCTTCAAATCACATTAATCATGGAATGGAAACACACAGCAACAGAACATACCAGCGTGACTTCAAACACTTTGTTACAGGAAATGTTCAAAATGTCCTCCGTTAGCGAGGATACATGCATCGACCCTCCATCGCATGGAATCCCTGATGCACTGATACAGCCCTGAAGAATGGCATATTGTATCACAGCTGTCCACAATACGAGCACGAAGAGTCTCTACATTTGGTACCGGGGTTGCGTAGACAAGAGCTTTCAAATGGCTCCATAAATGAAAGTCAAGAGGGTTGAGGTCAGGAGAGCGTAGAGGCCATGGAATTGGTCCGCCTCTATGAATCCATCGGTCACCGAATCTGTTGTTGAGAAGCGTACGAACACTTTGACTGAAATGCGCAGGAGCTCCATCGTGCATGAACCACATGTTGTGTCGTACTTGTAAAGGCACATGTTCTAGCAGCACAGGTAGAGTATCCCGTATGAAATCATGATAACCTGCTTCTTTCTGCCCTAGCCTATACTACAGCAATGAGTGATTGCTCACATTCTTGATACCTTACTGGACGTGCTACTGCAACTGTTGCCAAAGATTCAAATCCTGCAGGAAACGTATGTTTCAAGACAGATGGTTTTGCTCCTCCCTACTGTCACTAAAATGATCACAACGAAATTAAGTATAGGAATCCTATGAAAACCTTGAGTTATACTGCGGTGCTGTGGAGACGAAAAAAGTAGTTTTTCACAATTATCAGACGACAGATGGAATTTCTCAGATTCCACTAATTATGACTGCATTATAATTGTTGGTTCACAGGCGCTTTTCTGCCGTTTATTTTAACTGTTTCTGAAGGTTAGAGCTGGAAGAGCAGAAACATCAGATTTTCGCCATATGGAATATTCTAATTCACCTTAAATCTTCACGTTTCGAGCAAAAGGCAGAAAAGATGACAACAAGCAGCCAGGCGATGCCTGTCTTCTGGTGGATGTGCCAATGACAGTGATCTCAATAACATTATTGTACAGCAAAGATACGTTGCCAACTCAACCACTGGAGAAACTCCAAAATTGTGAATCGCTTCGGGTGAATAGGCTTTCAAGGTTTCTGTCCGATTAAGACAGTAAACACAAATAATCGTCACAGTTTTTATGACATTTAGTTTACACTCAGTGCATCGATGTATTACAAGTAATGACACTCTAGCATCTAAACCTAGTTACAGAAGTGCTAAAAAGACTCATTGACATATAATGAGGATATTGCGGCCCTTGCCACCCGTAACTTTGAGACGAAGCTATAGTCACTTCCGAGGTCACTCACAAAACACATCAGTTTGTATCCTTCCTGGCAGTATAACTGAAACTTGGCAATAGCGCAGAATATGTTTGGCAACTCTGTAACTGACGAATTACTTCCTTGATGGCACAGAACTAGCCCGCTAAATTCACTTGATTTTGTCATGTCATTTCAATAGAATATTGTGAGTGATTTTCTCTTGAGATGTGAGTTCGGTCGGAGTGTTAGCTGCTCTCTGTAATGAAAAAAACTGAGTTAATGGATCAATGACGAACTGAACCGGATGTCTTGCGACGTCCGCCCCGAGCAGATACAACGAACGAAAACGAACAAAATGAGATTAAAAAAAAAGAAAAAAAAGGGAACGTGCTTGCCTGTCAGGTTCACACTACCTTTGTTCACCTTTCGAGACTCGCCGAAAGCCGGATTTTTAATTCTTTTGTAGCAGAGCTACAAGCAGGTAGATACAAACTCAATAAGGGAATCGTAATACAACGCTCGAGCAAAATTCGACTTGCTACTTTTAGTACCCCTTAGTGTCAGAGAGAAAACCTTACGGTACAGCAAAATCCACAATGCCACTTTTGTTTTTTTCCGACATATTTTTTGAGGTTGTGAATACATAATTTTATCTATGAACTAACACATTTTCATAATACTTGCGAATGATACAGGACATGAAGTAAATACATTTTCGAAGTCAAAAGTCGATAATATCCTACTAATTCGTGTTAAAATAGGCTCAATCGTATTACAGATACTTAATGCTTTATTACGATAGACTGCCGTCGTAATGTTTCTGTAGTAAGCTGAATTTAATTTATATTAGTACAGTGACTGCTTTAACTGCGATTTCCACTTTTTACTGAACGCAACAGTAATCATCAAAGAGAAATTAATCAGCAGCAGGATTTTCTTTCACGATATCTAAAACAATCTGACAATGCTGAAGTAGTTTACAAATTCTACACCCATAGAAACCTACTGGTTCTAACAATGTCATTAAACCAGTGTAGTTGGAAGAGTATTTTCGTCTAGAAATGAACTGCCTTGACGGTTGATCGATCAAGAGTGGGAAAGGTAAAATTTTGCGGGTATACGATGAGAGGGACAAGTGCTTGAGAGCGGACTTCCCTATCAATACAAGTGCCTGAGGGGCGACTTTCCTATCAATCTCCTGGTGGTTTTGTTTCTCAAATCAACAGAGTGCCTAACCACACGTGATGTAGTTTTGTCAGCCAACTTTCTTACACTGCGACCGAAAGGTGTCACAGTTGCTGGTAACAAATTCCAGCTGTGATGCACACACCCCTTGAGGCAGAATTCGTAGTGCAAAACACACTTTTGGAGCTATCAGATGTAAAATATGATGTTCACACTACCTTTTGTTCGATTTTACGTCTTTTGGTGGGGCTCAGCCTCCCATTTCTTCTTAGGAAGTTAATGATAAAGGCATCATAACTCGTCACCAGAAACAGTACTGTGTAAGAATGCTCAATGAGAGACCTGATGACGTTAAATAATAGTCACTCCGTTGATTTTTGTTGTTTCGAATTAGAGCTCGCAGTGCTCCTACACCAGACTTCTGAACTTTGCCTGTTGAACGCAAATGTCGCATGATGATTAAAGCCATCACATTTATCAGTAGTCGAGACTTCGTTAATGTGGAAAATCATTCATGCCAGAACTATCTTTGTTGAAACAAGAATATCTTTTTCTGACGTATTTTTCCCAAAAGCACTCGCT
Source organism: Schistocerca americana (assembly GCF_021461395.2). Classification (NCBI taxonomy): domain Eukaryota; kingdom Metazoa; phylum Arthropoda; class Insecta; order Orthoptera; family Acrididae; genus Schistocerca; species Schistocerca americana. The sequence continues at coordinate 131,790,123 of NC_060122.1, read as the reverse complement.
CCACACACAGTTCAAATCTTCCTAGCTGCCTCCTCTGCATTCACCCCTCTGTTCATCTACATCTACATCTACATTTATACTCCGCAAGCCACCCAACGGTGTGTGGCGGAGGGCACTTTACGTGCCACTGTCATTACATCCCTTTCCCGTTCCAGTCGCGTATGGTTCGCGGGAAGAACGACTGTCTGAAAGCCTCCGTGCGTGCTCGAATCTCTCTAATTTTACATTCGTGATCTCCTCGGGAGGTATAAGTAGGGGGAAGCAATATATTCGATACCTCATCCAGAAACGCACCCTCTCAAAACCTGGCGAGCAAGCTACACCGCGATGCAGAGCGCCTCTCTTGCAGAGTCTGCCACTTGAGTTTATTAAACATCTCCGTAACGCTATCACGGTTACCAAATAACCCTGTGACGAAACGCGCCGCTCTTCTTTGGATCTTCTCTATCTCCTCCGTCAGACCGATCTGGTACAGATCCCACACTGATGAGCAATACTCAAGTATAGGTCGAACGAGTGTTTTGAAAGCCACCTCCTTTGTTGATGGACTACATTTTCTAAGCACTCTCCCAATGAATCTCAACCTGGCACCCGCCTTACCAACAATTAATTTTATATGATCATTCCACTTCAAATCGTTCCGCACGCATACTCCCAGATATTTTACAGAAGTAACTGCTACCAGTGTTTGTTCCGCTATCATATAATCATACAATAATGGATCCTTCTTTCTATGTATTCGCAATACATTACATTTGTCTATGTTAAGGGTCAGTTGCCACTCCCTGCACCAAGTGCCAATCCGCTGCAGATCTTCCTGCATTTCGCTACAATTTTCTAATGCTGCAACTTCTCCGTATACTACAGCATCATCCGCGAAAAGCCGCATGGAACTTCCGACACTATCTACTAGGTCATTTATATATATTGTGAAAAGCAATGGCCCCATAACACTCCCCTGTGGCACGCCAGAGGTTACTTTAACGTCTGTAGACGTCCCTCCATTGATAACAACATGCTGTGTTCTGTTTGCTAAAAACTCTTCAATCCAGCCACACAGCTGGTCTGATATTCCGTAGGCTCTTACTTTGTTTATCAGGCGACAGTGCGGAACTGTATCGAACGCCTTCCGGAAGTCAAGAAAAATAGCATTTACCTGGGAGCCTGTATCTAATATTTTCTGGGTCTCATGAACAAATAAAGCGAGTTGGGTCTCACACGATCGCTGTTTCCGGAATCCATGTTGATTCCTACACAGTAGATTCTGGGTTTCCAAAAACGACATGATACTCGAGCAAAAAACATGTTCTAAAATTCTACAACAGATCGACGTCAGAGATATAGGTCTATAGTTTTGCGCATCTGCTCGACGACCCTTCTTGAAGACTGGGACTATCTGTGCTCTTTTCCAATCATTTCGAACCCTCCGTTCCTCTAGAGACTTGCGGTACACGGCTGTTAGAAGGGGGGCAAGTTCTTTCGCGTACTCTGTGTAGAATCGAATTGGTATCCCGTCAGGTCCAGTGGACTTTCCTCAATTGAGTGATTTGAGCTGCTTTTCTATTCCTTGGACACTTATTTCGATGTCAGCCATTTTTTCGTTTGTGCGAGGATTTAGAGAAGGAACTGCAGTGCGGTCTTCCTGTGTGAAACAGCTTTGGAAAAAGGTGTTTAGTATTTCAGCTTTACGCGTGTCATCCTCTGTTTCAATGCCATCATCATCCCGTAGTGTCTGGATATGCTGTTTCGAGCCACTTACTGATTTAACGTAAGACCAGAACTTCCTAGGATTTTCTGTCAAGTCGGTACATAGAATTTTACTTTCGAATTCACTGAACGCTTCACGCATAGCCCTCCTTACGCTAACTTTGACATCGTTTAGCTTCTGTTTGTCTGAGAGGTTTTGGCTGCGTTTAAACTTGGAGTGGAGCTCTCTTTGCTTTCGCAGTAGTTTCCTAACTTTGTTGTTGTACCACGGTGGGTTTTTCCCGTCCCTCACAGTTTTACTCGGCACGTACCTGTCTAAAACGCATTTTACGATTGCCTTGAACTTTTTCCATAAACACTCAACATTGTCAGTGTCGGAACAGAAATTTTCGTTTTGATCTGTTAGGTAGTCTGAAATCTGCCTTCTATTACTCTTGCTAAACAGATAAACCTTCCTCCCTTTTTTTATATTCCTATTAACTTCCATATTCAGGGATGCTGCAACGGCCTTATGATCACTGATTCCCTGTTCTGTACATACAGAGTCGAAAAGTTCGGGTCTGTTTGTTATCAGTAGGTCCAAGATGTTATCTCCACGAGTCGGTTCTCTGTTTAATTGCTCGAGGTAATTTTCGGATAGTGCACTCAGTATAATGTCATTCGATGCTCTGTCCCTACCACCCGTCCTAAACATCTGGGTGTCCCAGTCTATATCTGGTAAATTGAAATCTCCTCCTAAGACTATAACATGCTGAGAAAATTTATGTGAAATGTATTCCAAATTTTCTCTCAGTTGTTCTGCCACTAATGCTGCTGAGTCGGGAGGTCGATAAAAGGAGCCAATTATTAACCTAGTTTGGTTGTTGAGTGTAACCTCCACCCATAATAATTCACAGGAACTATCCACTTCTACTTCACTACAGGATAAACTACTACTAACAGCGACGAACACTCCACCACCGGTTGCATGCAATCTACCCTTTCTAAACACCGTCTGTACCTCTGTAAAAATTTCGGCAGTATTTATCTCTGGCTTAAGCCAGCTTTCTGTACCTATAACGATTTCAGATTCGGTGCTTTCTATCAGCGTTTGAAGTTCTGGTACTTTACCAACGCAGCTTCGACAGTTGACAATTACAATACCGATTGCTGCTTGGTCCCCGCATGTTCTGACTTTGCCCCGCACCTGTTGAGGCTGTTGCCCTTTCTGTACTTGCCCAAGGCCATCTAACCTAAAAAACCGCCCAGCCCACGCCACACAACCCCTGCTACCCGTGTAGCCGCTTGTTTTTTACCAAAAGAAGATATTGTGTTGCAGATGTTACACCTTTTTCCACTTGCGACTCAATTTTACAACTTTTAACCGTAGTTCATGATTTTTCAAGTAAGCAAAATCCAACGCTTAACTGCAAGATGATAACTAGAACTTCAAATTCGAAAATGACAGTTGATACATACACTGTCAGCGTCGCGCAGCGTTCAGCTGGGCGGCGCCGGATTTCAGGCGGCGGGTGGCGTCTGGCCGGTGGCCGGTAGCCGCTGCAGCGCGAGGAAACGCTCAAGCGTAAGCTGTTCTGATCGCGAGGCAGCCACGAGCTGTCCTGCGGAATTGTTTCTGGAAGTACTTGTTATTGCTGGTGGGTAGAATGTGAAGCTAATTAACTTCGATATTCAATCAGACTCATTATTTTAGACGAGGTCCGAAATATGGTAAAAAAAAAAAAAAAAAATACAGTTGGACGCGAACACGCGATAATAAGTTTATAATTCACGACGATTACCACTTTTTTTTCCTTTTATTCCATCGGGCCACATAATTTTGCGACTGTCCTGCTTCCTTTCTTTCCATGACCCTCCACCGCAGATAATCTGGTAGGCATCTTCTCTGCGCCATACTGCACTGTCTGTGACTGTGTACGCAACGATTGTGGATGTGGGGCTACCTGACAAACACTACCTCGTTTCACAGGTGCTCTGACGTCGTTGTTGGCATGATTTCCTGTTTTTAATTTTTTATTTTTTAACACGCGACTGCAAGTCTAGAATTCGCGACGATTACATTTTTTTTGGCGCTCCATATTTTTTTTTCTTATTTTACTTATGTTAAACTAATAATAATGCTTCAGAATCTATAACGCGAATGTTAGGAAGAAAATAAGATGAGGCGAGACGCGAACCATTGGCATCTCGATTTTTTTCACTGCTCGCTCACCCCACAGTACAATACCGCGACGAATTTTAATTTTTTTCTTTTTTTCCCCAACACAGGAAACACACCGTAATTATACACTCAAAAAACGAAAATATTCACTCTTTTTTTCCAAGGTACTTATTGAAGGCAATAAATTAAAATCAATTAAAATAAAACGAAAGAAGTCATTTCAACAAAAACAAAGGGGTGAAATCAGAAAACGTATAGGAAGGAATGGGGCATCAATTTTACCATGCCCACACATTCTTTCTTCCTTCACTTCTACATGGTGGAACATCTAAATCCACAGAAGTGTCCACAAAAATAAAAAATAAAAAATTAGCAAAAGGGGGGCAAGGCAACTCACCAACGCCTTTTCGATGAAAAACAAGATACAACATATTGGAAAATAAATCAAAATAACAGGGCATCCTCAGCCACGTCCAATGTGCAGTGGCCAAATATTGGGAAAAGGCACACCGATCTGCGTCATATCCACTCACCATCACATAGTGGACATATTGACCAACAAGCCACATGATGGAATTGTTCTTCGATCGAGGAAAGAAGGTTGAATCGGAACGCACGAGAATCTCCCCCGAGACGGCCGCCTCCGACGTCATGAGGAGAAAAACCAGTTGTCGGCGAAGCCATCTCCAATGGTCATGACCGCAGGAAATCAACCGATGAAATAATGAATCAGTTTCATGGCAACGATTGCAGGGATCCGTTACACTGAGGTCAATACGAAAAAGTCGCACATTGGTAGGTACTATATCGTGAACAACTTGGTACCACGATGACGCCACTTCCATCGGAAAAATCGGGAGGCTGATGTTAGACCAAACAATCTTCCAGTTCGTTTCTGGCGACAGGGCTGCCACTGAGGGAAGACTATAAGGAACGGGCCAGAGGCTTAATAGCATTTTAGGGAGAGATTCGCTTAGGAAAGGATATTTACTCTTAAATAACTGACCTCAAGAAAAAATTCCTTGACATGCCGTAATTTATAACTAATCTTACCAATATCTACTGGAGGTGTTAAACTCTCCGGTCGGATACAGTCATAAAGGCGAGCTGTAAGTGACTGGGGGGCGCCTTGACACGTTAACACGGTGCGACGCATGAATGAGGCAGAAGCCTTAACCCGAATGTCAGGGAGGCCCAAACCTCCCTGCAAACGGGGCCGCACTATGACCCCATAATGCACGCGAAATACAGAGTGGCGCCAGATAAACCTGCCAGTTAAACTTTGCAACTTGCGGGACATCATCGCAGAAGGTGAAAAGATTTGTGCAATAAAATAAACCTTACTTAACACATATGTTTCCATGGCCCGAACCTTGTGAAGAAGTGAGAGGGAGCGACACTCGTGTTCAATGATTGCACCCTGAATCTTATCCGTGACAGACTTCCAGTTTATCATAGGCATCTTTAGTGGACAGCTGTCAATTATAACACCCAACGATAGATATCGCGTGACCTTCAAAGCCTATGGAATTTCAACAGCGCAAATTGAGTGAACGACATTTCTGGTCATTAACCCACGCACCCGTAAGACGACAAAAGGCATCCAAAACTTCCTTCAGCAGTGGTATATCATCATGGGTATGGAGAAGAACCATAACGTCATCAGCATATGCATGAACGGCAAACCTTTCTCCCAGCAGCGATCAGCCACTCAAACGAGCAGCTATAGTTCGCAATAATGGTTCCAGAAACAGCACATAGAGCAACATTGATAATGGACTCCTTTGAACGATGCCCTGACACACCGCGATGGGGGAAGTAAGATGGCCATTTACGTCAAAGGACTCACGAATACCAGTGATGAGAGAGCTAAACAGCCGTCATGCAGCATTGTTTAAACCAACAGTCGTCAATACTCGCATAAGGAACCCATGATTGTTACGGTCGAACGCTTGGTGAAAATCAATGAAAAGCAAAGCGCTTGGCACAGGAATGGTAGAAGCAATCGAAATTAAATCTCGACATTCAGCAATGGGAGTCAGGAGAGTACGACCCGGAAGACAACTCTGATGGCTCGCGATGATGATAGTCAACAATACCGATAGTCGGCTATTGACCGCACGTGCCACTATTTTATAATTATAATTGAAGAGGGTTGTCAGGCGGATCTGATCCACTTGCAAACGTCCCAGCTTTTTGGGAATCAGGACTATTTTAGCAACCTTAAACCTGGGTGGGAGAAGGCCTCCATGGAACACTTCATTCACCTTGGAAGTTATCATATCTCCTATTAGGGGCCAAAATCGAATATGAAATTCTTTGGGAAGGCCATCGGGGCCAGGTGATTTATGGGAGGGAGAACGAGCCACAATATCAAATATATCATCGCAATGGAATACAGAGAAAAACTCGTCCTGGAGAACTGGTGTAACAACACGATCACGGAGGGATCTGAAATCAACAAACGGTGGACCGTCTGAATCCAGCATAAAGCTCGGAATAGTGCTGGTAAAGTTCACCCATGATATCAGATTGGGAGGGCCACTCACGCCCATCTAGAGAACGAATGGTAGAAAGACACGTCCTTTGAGATCGCTTGTGAAGCTGGAGAAGATGATAGAGAGAGGTTAACTCATCCTGTACGATTGAACGAGGCTGGGAACGCAGTCAGACCCCATCCATTTGCCTACATTTTAGTTGGAGAAGTTTTGCCTTCACACAGTTGACGTCGACGACCCTCAAGGGGGCATCACGAGCATTATCGTAAAGATCACGAAGGACTGCATAATAAATTTCTATAGTGCGCCTTATTTCAGCCGCTTTTTCAGCGCTAAAATGCTTGAGTGTGTTTCGAATTCGGGGTTTAGCAACGGTAACCCACCATTTGAGAAGTGAGGAATAACGCCTCTGGGACTTGGTTGTCCGCCACCATACATCTGCGATGATGTCTTCCAGAGAAGGGTCCATGAGATGTAGAGTGTTTAGCTTCCATAAAGGTCGTGAAAGATGGATCCACTGTGGGACGTGGTTAAAAGTCATGGAAACAGCACAGTGATCAGTGAAACTGGCAGGAATTACATCAATCGATAGGTGCTGACTACCTATGGTGGCAGATAAATAAAAGCTGTAAAAAACGTAAACCGCACCAATGTAGGATATCTGCAAACCCAAGCATCCTGGAGATGCAAGGACGTCACCATATCATTAAGTTCACGACAAAATGTATAATTGGGGGTCTGATCAACACGGCGTAAGACGCAGTTAAAATCACCCGCTAAAAAAACCTTGCGCGGGTTCCGTCAGAGTAAATAAACAACTTCTTCCTTATAAAACCATGCGCAATCGGATGAACGACTGGATCCAGACGGAATGTAAAGAAAAATTAGAATGAGGTCATAAAAACTACAGCCTATACTGCGACCATCATCTAGCGTTTCGAAGTCCGTCAGCGGGATTCCATCTCGATAATGTAAAGCCATACCGGTTGAATTTTCAGGCGCGACATTGAAAAACAGAATATCCAAGAAGACAAAACAAAAAATACCTCTTGTAAACACACGATATCAGCTTGCGAATCGTAAATAAACTGGCGTAACGCAGCAAGCTGTAATTGGGAATGTATCCTATTAACATTGAGGGTTAGAAATGTATACGCCTGCATCCGTTAACACATGTAAGGTCAATAATACAACATTAAGGAAAAAGCACTACCACGGCCGTCTCTCCCCAACATCCGGAGGCAGGGAAAGAACGTATAACGCTAGTCCTCCCCACCTGACGCCGAGGAATCCTCGCTTTTCTTTTTGCGACGCACCGCGGCACGGGAAGGTTGAAAACGCAGTTTCATACAATTCCGTGAAAACATACACTCTTGATGTGGAGGGGTTGGGGGCACGTCAAGCTACGATTTGACAGAGGAGCCATCGTCACCGCACTTATCGGAAATCGGTGAACACAACTCAGAACGACCAACAGCAAATCAGGTACAGAAGAGACAGGTAACGCAGTACTGGTGTGGGGTGGCATCCCCTGAACCCATGGAATCCTGTTACTCGACCGTCTCAGCGTGGAGGGGTGGTACTGCACTAGAACACTGTAAAGGCTGGCCAGCAGGCGACGTCTCTGTGGGAACAACGGAACCCACGGGAACAGTCACGTCGACAGGTGAAGTGGGGGATGCAGATTGAACGCACATTTCAACATCAACAGAAGCAGCTAAATCCTCTCTGCTAATACTGGAATCACAATTAATATCAGTAGACAACACATTACCACCAGAAGGTGCACCCTCTGTCAACGCCGTGTCAGAAGAACGAGACTGGAGAGGGACGGTCTAGAAATCTGTACCGTCCTCAGTCCACCGACGACTGACGTGCGCTGCAGGAGCCGTCATCCCCTCGTGGACAGAGGCCACACTGTTACGCGCTGGTAACAGTGGAAATTCGCGAGGAGTACGGGGTAACGTTGCCCCTACATCGCTTAAAGCTGGAGACTGACTGACAGCTGACTGCGAAGCTACTATGTCTGCTAAGGTTAAAGGAAGAAGTTTTTGGTAAGATGACGTCAGAACAGTAGTATGGCGCAGGCAATCAGATCTGAGATGACCGCTTTCGTTACAGAGAAAACAAGTTCCTTCTAGCCCTGTATACGTATCATGGATTCGGTAGCCACAAATACTTAAGTGGGAAGGAATATTCTTTTTAACACACATGTCTACAGTCTGGATACCATTACAACACTGGAAGCGATGTTGTGCTGACCAGCGTTCCCATCGGATATGCCGTATTACTCCAAACGGAAACAATGCTGTTTTAAGAAATGAATCGTCCACTTCAGGAGGAAGGTTATAAATTCTAACTGGCGTATACTCGAGTGCCGCATTTTCAAGGAGGACTTGACTAACGGAACCATCGTGATGTGTAAACAACACTTTAGAACCAAGCCGGGAGAGAAGTCTTTCTACTTGCACTGGATCATAAAACTTCACAAAGAATGCATACAAATCAGAATCAAAGTAAGTAGTATCTACCTGATCAGGTGTAACACGGATAACATCAGCCAACTAATCGTGAATTTCTAAGGAGCCAGGTTGAACATGACGCGTACTCTTGTAAAAACTGAAACGAACAGTAGCTCGATGAGGAAAAGATTTAGGAGACTCGACAAAAACCATGTCACAGGCAGAAAACACTGCTGACATGAGGAAAACTACAACAAACTCTGATGCGCTACTATGATGTGAGTCCGGCCAATACACCAACAAGACTGAGTTTCGACACAAGCGGCACTGTGGCACAGGCGGAAGTTAACGACAACGTGCTCGCTCGACGCGCAAGGCGACGAAAGCTAGACCACAGGCTCACCCAACATAACTGTATCTCCGAAGTAGACAACACTTCCTCCTGACGCTTCCGCATCTAGCAGTGTTGCCAGATCGTGCAGATGATCGGACTTAGCGTTAGCAGGAACGGTCGGTTTTATTGGTCACCTTGGGTGAACGACTCGGACTTAGTCTCTGTGGTGGCCGGCCGGCGGTGAGTTTTTATGTCTAAGACTGTACATTCTTAGGAATATCTTTCTCAAGTTAATAGTTTCCTCTCGGCCAGGAAATCCCTGCTTGCCAGTGCTAGTCTGCTTTTTATGTCCATACTCCGTCCATCATGGGCTATTTTGCTGCCTTGTTAGGAGAGTTTCTTCACTTCGTCTACTTCGGATCACCAATTTATTGGCATTCTCACTTCTACTACTTCTCATTACTTTCGTCTTTCTTCCATGTTCTCTGAGTCCATGTTCTTTACTCATTAGACTATTCATTCCATTCAAGAGAATCTGTAACTCTCTTTCACTTTCACTGGGGATAGCAACATGCAACCTCCCCACAGAAAAATTAAAATAAATTAAATATGAATAATGAATGTGATTCTAATTTAGTGTAACCTCTCTACAGAAATTCATTCACATTTAACCTCCACACAAAATGTGTTTCCCATTTAATGTACCCACAAAATTCTTTTCTCGTTTAATGTAAGCTCGAAACAGAAAAATTCTTAAACCTCATAATAAAAAAAATAAATTCAGTAACCTGGTAAATTTTGGACGACAGCAGTACTGCGTCACGGCCCTGTAAGATCATTCTGAATAAAAAAGGAAAAATCCTTACCTCAATAAAGTCGGCAACTATCTGCTCTTATAATAGCTTTTTTCGGCACAGCTCTGTGCAATGCTGGCCTATACATTTGTCATTTATGAAAGGAAGCAACTGATTTTTCTTTTGCAACAATCGGAATGATCATGGACAGGAGAAATTAGTAAATTCTTTAAATTGAAATGAATGCTTGTTAGAAATTACTTTATATGACAAAGATTATTATTAGGACATTTTTAAAAGATTTACATGGGAGTTCACATAACATTACTAGATATGCGCGAGGCTGCTTTTACCTTATACAATAATACTCAGGCTCCGCCATCGCTGCACCACAACCGGCCCAGCCAACACGATACACCAGACTGCTCGCTAGCAACGACTTACTGCTACACAGTTCCTACTGCAGTCAATACTGCTCTTTGGTCTCAGATTCTCTTATAGCTTACATATCGCAGGTAGCACATACCTCTTACATAACCCTCCACTGGGGGGGCAAAAATTTGGCAGCGATGGTGAGTCAATTGGACTTGCCATGAGCAACAAATTTTTCTAAATTAAATAAGTATACAGTCACAGAATATATACATATATATAAGTGCAGAACATGAAATCAGTGCATATCAAGCAATGACAAACTGTATACGCAATGAGTACTAATCATATTAACAAATGACATAAAGTGCATACAGACTGTAGCATGGAACATATCAAGCAATGACAAAATGTATATGCAATGAGTACAAATCATATTAACAAATGACATAAAGTGCATACAGACCGTAGTATGGAACATATCAAGCAATGACAAAATGTATACGCAATGAGTACAAATCTTATTAAAAAATGACATAAAGTGCACATGCACTGTATATATTTTTACCATTTTACAAGAACTAGTATACGCAATGAGTATAAAACATGTTAACAAATGACATAAAGTGCACACGCGCTGTAAAAGTCTTTAGCATTTTTACATATCATGGAGTGAAATGAAGTGCACACATACTGTAGAAGTCTTTAGCATTTTTACATAACATATCATGGAGTGAAATAAAGTGCACACACACTGTAGAAGTCTTTAGCATTTTTACATAACATATCATGGAGTGAAATAAAGTGCACACGCACTGTAGAAGTCCTTAGCATTTTTACATAACATATCATGAAGTGAAATAAAGTGCACACGCACTGTAGAAGTCTTTAACATTTTAGGACAACTGATCTTGCTAACAAATGAAATGAAGTGCACATGTACTGTATATGTCCTTATTATTTTACAAGAATTTAAATGCACTGTATAAGTCTTTAGCATTTTTACAAGAATTAGGAAGGGAATGGGAAGGATTGCATCACGGTTGTAGCACAGTAGGTTGCACATAGCTGCACTGAAAGTCCATATCTTTCTACAGAAGCACAACACCAAGTGAGACAATCTGAAGTTCTTTTCCTGAAGTATTTATCAGTGTAGCCAAGACACTGAAATGTTGTATTAATATTGTGTGTTATCATTTTGGTAGTGCATTAGTTACACAAAATAGTATAACCATAATAACATCTCCATTGTTCAAGGTGGTGGACAGCATGATGTGTCAACACCAAACTCTTTCATCAACGTAGAATTAGTGCAAAAACCAAATATGGTGCTCCATGATCATAAGGATGGACAGGACAAACGGATATTGCAGTAGTTTCTGGTAATTAGGTCAGAAGGTGAAGCACATTAAGTCTTATGCTAGTCATCATTGAGAATTACACTAGTCTCTCAACTGATTTGAGTAACTGGTGGCACTCATCGCCTAGTTACTAAACATTTCTGTACTATGTATGAAGTATTACAGAATAATGTTCATAAATCACCTGATTACAGTAAATATTGGCACTCATTGACCAGTTACAAACCATCAGAAGTCATCATTCAAAACAGGAGTTAATGAGTGTAGCATCAAGCTACTGGTATTAATATATACAGCATGTAAGTGACATAGTACAAATTTAAAATATAAGAAACAGTGGCATTCATTGGCCAGTTACTAAACATATAGCAAGTATTGAATATTACAAAACATTTTTCATCATTCAAGCGACATACAACATATTTAAAATAATTATTGGCTCTCATTAGCCAGTCACAAACCATCAGAATTCATCATTCAAAATGAGAGTTAATTATTAGCATAGCATTTATAGAGTATAACAAAAATATAATTTACAGAAATTATTGGCATAGCATGTATGCATTATTACAAAATATCATTCACTGTTACTCAGAACTCATCATTCAAGTGACATATGACATATTTAAAATGTAACACACTGCAACTATTACTCAAGGTCTGTGATTAGAAAACATCATTCAGTATTACTCAGAACTCTCTTAAACTGGTAGCATTATTTGGGACTGGTAATACTTTTTTTTTTTGTGCTAGCAATGCATTGCGTTGGGATCGATAGTTAATTGCTGGGGCATAACAATATTTGCTTTTGACTTATTGCTGCAAATGAGGATAGATAACGTCATTCGTCATGAGTCAGCTGTAGCAAGGTTATGAAACAAGTAGAGTATATGTGATCACATTCATGAATGATGCACACAAATGGGTAAAAAAGTGCAAGTACTAGAACAGGTTTAATGACTAACTGCTTATAGCACATTAATTTCATGAATAGCTTCTCCTAGAAAAAATACAAAATGGATTATTAAGCTGAAAGAAGAAACGCATATTATGCCGAAAAGTAGTGAACTTCGAATTAACAGGTAATGAAACGTGTACTCAATATGTATGTACTCTAGCTGTCCTTTCCAAAACATTCAGTCATTATACCATGAAAGTTAAGACATATTGACAAAACGAACTGCAACAAATACTTAAATAACTACATAGCATTTCTTAACTAACAGTAAATATATAAACTTCATCATTATTCTCATTTGCAAAGAAAAACTTAAAAATGGTGCGTTAAGTGGCCATATAAAATTTATCACTATCATCACCTGCAAAGAAAAACTTCATTATTCATATCACCATAACTTCATTACTATCATCACCTGCAAAGAAAAACTTCATTATTCATATTACCATATTCTTCATATAACTATTCATTGTCATTCTTTATCATCTGCAAAAAGACACTTCATTATTCATTATTCATATTACCATTTACTTCATACAACTATTCATAGTATAGAGTTTCTTATTTCTAGCATATTTCATCACTAAAACTAAGATGTGTAGTTCTGTCTGACAGCCTGCATCAATCGCCTCGTATTCTGAAAGAAAAAATTAGTTAAGACTGCTATCATATGATGTGTATAGTATATTCTTGTTAGTGTTTGTTAATTCTGATCCATTTACTCTTCGTGACGAGGTATTACATCTTCTTTCGTTCATTCCGAAAGTGAAATTCCCATTTCATAGTAATCCACCGTGGTTTGTTTAATTTCTTTCTTTTACACGTTATTGCTTTCTGAAAATGTTGAATAAGGATTAAAATCTTGCATTTAAATCCTATACCCATTAAATAAAAACTTGTTTCTAGTGATATAATTAAGCATACATCATACCATGACAGAAAACATATTATGACAAAAACATAGACAGTGTTCAGATGCAAAAATGTACACAGAGTATCATAATGTAGTAAGAAAAAAAATGTAAAATAGTCACGATGTTGAGATATCATAAGGCAAAATGTCAAAGTCAACTGGTGTTTGTTACATCTTAAACATTTCATAGTGCATACAAACAAACAGGAAAACATTCATACATACATGAAAAAATGGAAAATGTACACGGTCTGATATATAACGACAAGAAATGACTTTCTTTGTGTTCAGCTTGTATGTTGTGTAGTTGATAGAGGCGAGAGTTGAAGACTTTAATGGAGAAAGAATTTGATAAAATTAATATGTCACTAAATAGAATTGCATAATTGGTCATAAAATATGTAAGTTTATCTGGAAAAATGTGCACGGTCTTATGTGTAACGACAAGAAAAGCGACCTGCTAACCTTACCTTGCCGGGCACTTGCCAAGAAAAAATATGATAATTATCAGTAAGAAGTCACATAAATATAATTGCATAAGTGGTCATAAAATGTGTAAGTTTATCTAGAAAAATGTGCACAGTCTGATGTGTAACAACAAGAAAAGCGACCTGCTAACCTTACCTTGCCGGGCACTTGCCAAGAAAAAAATATGATAATCATCAGTAAGTAGTCACATAAATATAATTGCATCATTGGTCATATAAAAATCAGGAAATAGCATTACAGTGTGATAAATCATGAAGTATGTTCATTCAATAAAGGGTTTAATATTGGAGACATAGTGATTGCCTTCGCTTTTTCTAGTTCTCAAAGTTTCGATGTGTACTACATTGGGGTGAGGAATGCTGCGAATTCGATATGGACCTGCGTATAGAAGCTCAAATTTACTACATCTACTCTTTCCTCTGTTGGATAGATAGTGTGTACGTACTAATATCTTCTGTCCAATGTGAAAGTCACGGCGTGTACAAACCTGTTTTTGCTGTCTTCTCCGGCGCTCTGTGGCACGTTTGATGTTGTTCAGCGCAATGTAATTATTTCATGGTGTCGTAGTCGACGAGATGTAGGAAACGATACTAATTCTTTAATTTTGTTAGGTGGTTCAACATTTTTCAGTATAACAGTCGGAGATAGTAAATTCATTTGGTATGGAGTTAATTACATCCTGGAATGAGAGTATGTGTGTGTCCCAATCAATATGTTTTTTATGGCAATATATTCTACCTAGTTTACCAATTTCTTTCATTAGTCGATCACAAAGGTTCGAAGAAGCATGGTACTTGGATATATAGATCGGAGAAATGTTTCTAGCTCGTAACATACATGTCCATATAGCGGATCGAAAGTGTGGTCCATTGTCGGAAATTACTTTCAATACATGTCCTACATGAAATAGAAAATGTTTTATAAATGCTTTCGAAACAGATTTAGCAGTAGCTTTGCGTAACGGAGTGAAAGTAACAAATTTCAAAGTGAGTTCAACAGCGACAGAGATGTAGCAAAAACCTCTATTAGTACGTAGAATCGGACCAAAAATATCTACAGCGACCATGTGTCTCAATTTAACAGGTACAATGGGATGTAATGGAGGAATATGTGAAGTCGTATCTGACTTAGCTTTCTGGCAGATTTTACATGACGCTAAAACTCGTCGAATACGTTTCTCCATGTTGGTAAAATAACAGTTCTGTCTCAGTATAAGAAAACATTTTCTGGCTCCGTAATGTGCGTAACTTAAATGAGTATACCAAATTAATTTGTTAACAAGCTCGTCAGGAATACATAATAACCAATTGTTGCTGTCAGGGTGAGAGCGGCGAAACAGAATATTATTACGTATAGTGTAATGGTTTCTAATGGTAACATTATTCCTATCTTGCCAAAGGTGCTTAATTTCCTTCCACATGTTGTCTTTACTCTGCTCTTGCGCTATGTCTCGTAATGACGACGAAATGAAATTTTCAAATGCAACTTGTTGAATGTACATGACGCTGAAATTTGCTTTGCAGAAATTGGTTGCGATGTCTTGCTGATTGTTGCTGAGAGAACGGGATAGTGCGTCTGCTACAATATTTTGTGTACCGGGAATGTGAACAATTGCAAAATTAAATTCCTGTAAATAAAGTTCCCATCTGCTTAATCTGTCGTGTGTAAATTTAGCGGAAAGTAAAAACTGTATAGTTCTATGATCTGTGTAAACGGTCGTATGTCTTCCATAAAGAAAATGCCGAAATCTCGTAAATGCCCATACAACACAATGTTTCAAGTTCTGTGACAGAATAATTACGTTCAGCAGGTGACAGAATGCGACTCGCAAAGGCGATGTTTTTAATTACTGTAGTACCATCTTCTTCAATTTCCTGAAGAACGTGTGCGCCTAAAGCGGTGTTAGAACAGTCGGTGGCAATGGAAAAATTTATAGTAAGATCTGGATGTGATAAAAGTGGTGCATTCAACAAAGCTTGTTTCAGATTGACAAATTCAGAATGTGCTTGGCTATCCCAGGACCAAATAGTGTTTTTACCTGTCAATTGACATAATCTAGGAGTGTCTAAAGCAGAGTAATGAATAAATTTACGAAAAAAGTTAATTAAACCCAAAAAGCTGCGTAGTTGTTTTTTCGTCGTAGGAACACTAATGTCACGTAAAGCTTGAAGTTTTTCCGGGTCAGGCGCAATGCCTTCTGCTGAAATTACATGTCCAAGAAATTTTATAGAAGTTTTGCCAATGTGCGATTTACTGAGATTAACCGTGAGTCCTTGTGCACGAAAAGTTCGTAACAGTTCTTCAAGAATCAGATTGTGTTCAGACCAGTTAGCTTCTGCAATAACAATAGCGTCTACATACGTTGTGATTCTGTCTTTTAATGCAAAAGTGTGTATCGGATGTCGTCAAAAGTAATAACGTTTTCGTGAACAAGATTCTGCGTGTCAAAAGTATTGCTTGCGTTGCTGGAAGATGCAACCTGTACTGTATCTAGTCAAAGCACAATTTTCGACTTCACTGGTCTGAAGCGGGAGCTCTTTGGAGGTCATAGTGGAGGCCTGCTGTGTTGTCTGACGAAAAAGCTGGTTCTGTGTCGGTGCCAGGGATGGCCGTGTGTTGGTTATAACGAGATCAGATGAGGGCCTGCTGGACAAACTGCACCTACACTTGAAATTATGGTTTGGAGTGCGATTTCGTATGACAGCAAATCTGTTCGTCAATCCGTTGATTCGACCGGTTGTGCTGTCATTCACGAACAGCATTTCAGGTTGTGTCTTCCAACAGGATAACGCCGGCCCACAAGCCGGTGTTGCAATCAAAGGTATTCTGCAGAGTGTTGAGGCGCTTGGCCTGTTCGATCACCAGATCTGTCTCCAATCCAGCATATATCGGACGTCATCGGATAAAACTCCAGCGCCATCCAAAACCAGCATTAACCGTCCCTGTATTGACTGTCCAAGTGCAACAGGCATGGAACTTCTACCCACAAACTGATGTACGGCACCTGTGCAATACATTTTATGCATGTTGGCATGCTTGCATCCAGTATTCTCGCGGTTCCACCCGTTATTAATATACCAGTATTTCAAATTTGCAGTGATTCATCTCGGGCTTACATTAACCCGTGATCTTGTAATGTTAATCACTTAAATATGTTACCTAGAAAAAAGTGCTCCCAAAATTTAATTACTCTGCATTAAATATCTTTTCGTGTAGCGATTTTTTTCTGTCAGTATATTTCTTATTACATAATCATGATCCAAACAATGGTCAAGACGTCACTTTCTTGAACGTCTGTGGGCTTGCTGCAGAACTGAACTGAAAAATTCACGGGAGGTAACAGGCTGTCGTGTTTTCGTCTGACTGGATTTTTTTTCACAGACTGTATTTGAATGTTACCAGTTGTACTCCGCTGCTTGTTTAAAGGAGGCTTCTTCATGTTGTACTATCTATAGTATGCTCTCCTCCTATTTTATGTTCAAAAGACCATGTACAGATTGATTGTATGATTACATCTGAACACTGAAGGAACTCGAGCTCAACTGCAGTTTATTTCGAAAAACATTATATGAGTTAATATTCTTCTACTGTCGAAAGTGGTCTGTCTGATAGTTAAAACATGCACGTATTTCCTCTCATGCGTATTGAAATGGCACGAAACACCACAAGACATAAAGAACACATGCTCTTACGTATCTGATTGAGAGTAGCGGTACCAGAGAGTTGTGTGTCGTGACTCGTTACATAGCTACATAAGTAATGATCCCATGTCATTCATTAACATAACATGAACTGCAAATTGCTTCTTTATGGACGCAGTGATCTCATAAAATAAATAAAAAGGAACACCGATTTCGTCTTCTGAAAGAGATGTGGTAGCTGCACTGCATATATATCTTCCTTCTTACAGACCGAATACTCTGAACACATTTGACACCAACACACTGCTAAGGAAATTACTTCTTTATCTAAGAAAACAGCTGACAGAAGTTGTTCGTCGTGAGTGTGGTTTCGTTATCTGATACGTGGTTACACGCCCGTACTTCAAGGCTTTTATGTCGAGGAGCAGGGACGTCGAAGGATTTAGCGATTGTAATCGGGTGGGTAAAAATGATCAGCTAATGGAAGTTTCTCAATTACATGTAATGCTCATCAGTTATCGTTATCATCATCTAAAGCGAATTTCAGCAGCTTTACTGGCATTAAAACGCACAAACACGGAAGAAATCCTCTGTGTTAGAATTGGGTCGTGGAAACAAAACGGGGAAATGGCGATTAACACATCTGCTCAGACCAATACATACAGCTAAATGAAAAAAGGGCGTGTCGCACGGTAAGCTAACCAAGAATTATTTAAGTTATACAAACATAACACCATCATTAAACGTAGAATATTTTAATATGCTCCGCCAACAGAGGGGCTCTAAATACTTTCCATTATTTGTCTTATTGTAGTGTTGGAATCTTATTTACACTAAGCACTAAAATAATAATATTCTGCTGTCCAGTAACTATATAACTTGTTTATTAGCATGAAGAACAAATGTTCTACATATTACATTGCCATCAGAGTACAAGAAACAGAGCCTGTGGAGACAGTCTGAATAGTATGGTGAAATATTTGTTGGATTTAAATGAGCAATGATGATTTCGATAGTTATAATTTAGTTCTATTTAAAAGGTTCCATGCTTTACACTCCATGTTCCACGACTGTAAATTTTAACCTACTTCGCTGCATCAGTTTTTTTTCTAACTGTCTCTGATTATACTTTATTGGTGACTGCAAGATGTACATTCCTAAAAGGCTATCCCTTATAATACACTTAAGAGATTTGAGCAGGCAAAACAGGTATAGTATTTGCATGGAAGTTTAGTGGCAAACACTTTTTTTGGATGTGACTCACGATTTTCTCGAAAGGAGTGTTACAGTTCATAATGGAAAGATCGCTTTTCTTATGCTCAGACTTCATTGTCTATGATCTAATTTTATAACTATCCTTGTTGCTAATAACAGACATCTGGGTTTTAAGAAGAAGTTCATTAAGGTACTTAAAAACGCCTCTTTCTCAAGTTTTATTATAGCCATTTCACTTGTCAGAACAGTGTACAAACATCTTGGTTCACCAAAACACTACATACAAAATACTTGACAAAAGAATTCACTATGTAAGAAACAGTAGGAATACACTTATCAACTTGAGATTAGTATAGATGTTCTGCATTTCAAAGCTACGAACCAACTGACATAAATATTGCACTCCTAACATTTTCTGAACAAATGAATGTCTGAAAGAATGCTGTTCGGTCTTAAGTAATATAGCATTTGAGGTATGAAGTTTCTGGAACAGGATCATCAAGAAAGATTATCAAAACACGATTTTTCAAATCAGAAAAAATTTATAGTAAATTTAGATGTATTACGAACTGTCTACTTAAATCGAGCCAAAATAAAGTCTTTATTCTTCAAATTAAATTGCATCTTACAACAGAATTTTCTCAAAATAAGAGCTCTGTTTACATTATTAATTTTAAAACTATTTCTTTTATTTTTAGCGAATTTTCCTACTTTGTCCTAATCAGCAAAGTAAATGTAAGGTAATAAACAATAAATTATAATTGTAAACTTTCTAAATTATGATTAGTCAAATGCAAAAATGAGAGAGACCATCGTTAATTAATACAGTTGTGACCTTTCACTGTGTGTTATAGCTTCTTTAAAACTTTAAGAGAATAGAAAGACAAGGTTTGAGAAATATTTTGGTAATGTGTTCTGATTCCCAAAAGTGATTATGCTAATTATAAACAGAAAGATATTACTGCCACAAAGACTCAAACGTATGATCAACTTAATGTATCAGGTATTTCGGAATTAAACCAATACCAAAAGCGTCGAAGGTAAATGTGGCATCGAATAATAGATATGAAAATTTTGCCTACTTCTTGGTATATTAAAATACTCCCTCCCCACGAGAAATCCATGCACAGAACATGTGTGAAGTTCTGTGACACTATGTAATACGTTATTTCTCAAGAGTTGGTCATTCAATATTCAAAAACTTTCCCAAAACAAAATTTTATAGCTTCTGTGGGCACTGCAATGTAACAATACCTTTTAGTGAAGTGGAACGCCAGTTCATGCAGTGGGAAGAAACACTCGCCAGAGGCACTTTTGTTGCCAGGTGAAATTTGTTTCCAAAGGAAACAACAGACCACAGACAGTGATCAGCCAGGACATTGTGACCACCTACTTAATAGCCATGCCACCGTTTTCACTGATAACAGCGGCGGAATATCGTGGCACAGAAGCAACGAGTCCATGGTAGGTTGCTGAAGGGAGTTGGCACCACATCTGCATACACAAGTGAAATAGTTCTCGTAAATTCAGGAGAGGGGGAGATGAACTCTGATACCACATTCACTCACATCCCAGATGTGTCAGATCAGGTTCAAATCGTGAACTGGGGAACCAGCACATCATTTGGAACTCGCCACTGTGTTCCTCATACCACTCCATCACAGTCCTGGCCTTGTAACATGGTGATTATTTTGCTGAAACAGGCCACTCCCATCGGAAAACACCATTGTTATGAAGGGATGTACGTGGTCTGCAACCAGTGTATGATACTGCTTGGCCGTCGTGATATCATGCATGAGCTGCACTGGATCCATGTATGCCCACGTGAATGTTCCCCAGAGCCCAATGGAGCCGCCGCCACCCTGACTCCGTCTTGCAGTACAGGTGTGAAGGAGCTGTTCCTCTGTAAGACGACGGATTCGCGCTCTCCCATCGACATGATGAAGAAGGCATCGGGGTCCATCAGATCATGAAAAGCACTGCCACTGCGCCAACGCCCACTGACTTTCTGATTTCAGCCCTATAGTTGCCGATGTCGTGATGTTGATAATTGCACATGCATGAGTCGGGACTGCGGAGGCCCGTCATTACAACTGTCCGGTGAACTGTGCGTTCAGACACATTTGTACTCTGCTCAGCATTAAAGTCTGATGTGTTAGTTCTTCCATGCGCAGTGAGTGTGTGTGACTAGCAGTCATTCCTTGCCAGGTGATGCTGCTACTGTCTGGACGGGTTTCTAACGGTAGTAGGTCATAGTCATAATGTTTTAGTTGATAAGTGTTCCTTCCCCCTCCCTATGCCTGTTATCCCCTGTTCGTTGATCATGTACGAGTTCCAACTTATGTGGCACTGTTTCTTCGTACTCGTTAACCTCTCGAGATAACTTTATGTGGTCGGCTTCTACGGCTTCAGTATTATCCTAGAAACGAGAAAATATCGCCTCTTGTTCAGTCTTGACTTCTTCCCGTAGCTGAATTCTGTGTTTGGAACCCATTTTCAAAATGGTTCAAATGGCTCTGAGCACTATGGGACTTAACATCTATGGTCATCAGTCCCCTAGAACTTAGAACTACTTAAACCTAAGTAACCTAACGACAGCACACAACACCCAGTCATCACGAAGCAGAGAAAATCCCTGACCCCGACGGGAATCGAACCCGGGAACCCGGGCTTGGGAAGCGAGAACGCTACCGCACGACCACGAGCTGCGGACGAACCCATTTTCCACACTATTACGTATTTCCTCGGTAAGTTTTTCAGATATTTCGCGACATTATTTCATGCACTTTTCTTGCTGTTCAGTAAACTCGTTCAACTCTTTAGCATGATTTTTGCCTTGTTCTTTAGGAACTTTCATTTCTCCCAAAAATAGACTCGTAAAACTCTCCATACTCGTTTCTTGCCCTATAGATCCACCACCCTGCCTTTCGTTTCCACAGAATTGCTTATGAATGGAATCAGAATTTTGTCGAGCTTCTTGTGTAGTACGTAGGTCCTGCGTTAATCAAGCGCTAGGAGTTTCACTTCTCTATTAACAGTCACAATATCTTGCCCGTTGGTTGATGAAACAGTTTCCTGCTGGCCGCTATGGCCGAGCGGTTCTAGGTGCTTCAGTCCGGAACCGCGCTACTGCTATGGTCGTAGGTTCGAATCCTGCCTCGGGCATGGATGTGTATAATGTCCTAAGGTTAGTTAGGTTTAAGTAGGTCTAAGTCTAGGGGACTGATAACCTCAGATATAAAGTCCCATAATGCTTAGAGCCATTTGAACAATTTGAAACAGTTTCCTGCTCACAGTTTCCATCCTCGAACTCAATATGCACGTTCTGTAATGCCTCTAAGTCGTAATCACACACGTCTTGTGCTTCTAATTCCTTTGATTCTTCACCCAGATCACACTTCACTCGCTTCAAACTACTCAGTGAGCGCAATTGTAAAAACTTTCCAGGCGATCTGTTAATACCTTGAAGTGTCGGGTATTCTGCCGGATATTAACGTCGTTCATACACGACATTTCGACCATGCGACTCATTATCTTCATAAGGTGCCAGCTGATGCTACTCGTCTAGTCACACGTCACTTTAACGAAAGGTCTGCCCATAGCCTGAGGTGGAGCGCTTGGGTGCTGTTCCTACGAATCACGTTGTTGTCGGTACTTGTGGCCTCTCTGGTTGAGTCAGCATTCGTTGATGTGATATCAGAGTAAAAAAAAAACAAGTGGTGGTGCGCAGCTGCTTGGAAGGTTCGTCCGTGAAGGTTGCCTCCTCTCCCTTACAGTTGGCGTTGGGGCCAATCTCCTGCTGTACTCGGAGAGTCTCCTCTGCGACGTCAAAGATGTGTTGCCACATAGCCAGGGTCATTAGCTTGACGGATGCAAGGGCGAAGACATTGAGCAGCGTATCTTGCTGCTCAGGGCTGAAAGGATACGAACGATGCGGAAAAGGAAGTCGATTTTCGTACGAAAATTTTTGTTAACACTTGCCAGGAACATAATTGTATTAATTAGGCCAACAGGACTTTGACGTATTAAGACAAAACTGTTAATTGAAATAAAATTATTTAAAACAATTACTGACAAACGACGAAAATTCATCAAATATTTCGATGAGATCAAATAACAAAAGGTTATTGTGTCATTTCAAACACTTGCTTTCAACTCTCCAAAAGTCGTTAATGGGAAGATGAAGTATGAAATTGAAATTTAGAACAAATGTTATTCTCTTTCCAAAATTATGCAAATCTTTTGTGCCACTGGTTACCACTGTTAAATTATTTTTAATAAATTTTAAGAAGAGAAGCAAAATAATATTTCAGCAATTGAAGTTACATAACAATCTCTTCCAAAGTTCTATGAAAACAGTGCTCAAATACACTACTGCCTATTAAAATTGCTACACCACGAAGATGACGTGCGCCGCGCGGGATTAGCCGCCGGTCTTAGGCACTGCATTCATGGACTGTGCGGCTGGTCCCTGCGGGGGTTCGAGTCCTCCCTCGGACATAGGTGTGTGTGTTTGTCCTTAGGATAATTTAGGTTAAGTAGTGTGTAAGCTTAGGGACTGGTGACCTCAGCAATTGAGTCCCATAAGATTTCACACACATTCGATTTTGAAGATGACGTGCTACAGACGCGAAATTTAACCGACAGGAAGAAGATGCTGTGATATGCAAATGATTAGCTTTTCTGAGCATTCACACAAGGTTGGCGCCGGTGGCGACACCTACAACGTGCTGACATGGGCAAAGTTTCTATCCGATTTCTCATACACAGCAGTTAACCGGCGTTTCCTGGTGAAACGTTGTTGTGATGCCTCGTATAAGGAGGAGAAATGCGTACCATCAAATTTCCGACTTTGATAAAGATCGGATTGTAGCCTATCGCGATTGCGGTTTATCGTATCGCGACATTGCTGCTCGCGTTGGTCGAGATCCAATGACTGTTAGCAGAATATGGAATCGGTGGGTTCAGGAGGGTAATACGGAACGCCGTGCTGAATCCCAACGGCCTCGTATCACTAGCAGTCGAGACGACAGCCATTTTATCCGCATGGCTGTAACGGATCGTGCAGCCGCGTCTCGATCCCTGAGTCAACAGATGGGGACGTTTGCAAGACACAACCATCTGCACGAACAGTTCGACGACGTTTGCAGCAGCATGGACTATCAGCTCGGAGACCATGGCTGCAGTAACCCTTGACGCTGCATCATAGACAGTAAAGCCTGCGATGGTGTACTCAACGACGAACCTGGGTGCACGAATGGCAAAGTGTAATTTTTTCGGATGAATCCAGGTTCTGTTTACAGCATCATGATGGTCGCATCCGTGTTTGGAGACATCGCGGTGAACGCACATTGGAAGCGTGTATTTGTCATCGCCATACTGGCGTATCACTCGGCGTGATGGTATGGGGTGCAATTGGTTACACGTCTCGGTCGCCTCTTGTTCGCATTGACGGCACTTTGAACAGAGGTCTTTACATTTCAGATGTGTTACGACCCGTGGCTCTACCCTTCATTCGATCCCTGCGAAACCTTACATTTCAGCAGGATAATGTACGACCGCATGTTGCAGGTCATGTAGAGGCCTTTCTGGATACAGAAAATGTTCGACTGCTGCCCTGGCCAGCACATTCTCCAGATCTCTCACCAATTGAAAACGTGTGGTCAATGGTGGCCGAGCAACTGGCTCGTCACAGTACGCCAGTCACTACTCTTGATGAGCTGTGATATCGTGTTGAAGCTGCATGGGCAGCTGTAGCTGTACACGCCATCCAAGCTCTGACTCAATGCCCAGGGGTATTAAGGCCGTTATTACGGCCAGAGGTGGTTGTTCTGGGTAGTGATTTCTCAGGATCTATGCACTCAAATTGCGTGAAAATGTAATCACATGTCAATTCTAGTATAACATATTTGTCCAATGATTACCCGTTTATCATCTGCATTTCTTCTTGGTGTAGCAATTTTAATGGCCAATAGTGTAAGTAGTCCATAACATTTCTCGAATGTGTTTGACTAAAACATAACAAATAATTGAGGTTTACTTAAAAACGGATTCATTAAAAGGGAAGAAAAACGATTAAAGTTTCTTGATACGAAACCACCTTACATCAGGCAATGTGGTCCAGACGACTGGACACTAAACCTCTTAGCGCAGGTTGATACGTTTCTCACCACACTTCTCTTCTAAGCAAAGAGTGGTAAAATGCACCAAGTGGCAAACATACAATGATAACTGGATGAAGAAAGAAATAACTATCAAGTAAAACTTGTAAAAACATAAGGTCCCTCATGTCGGGAAGATGCTCACCTAGGTCAGCATTGAAGTTATAAAGCCAGTAGAAGAAACAGCCGGCCTGTTGCCATGCCGAACTGCTTATAAAAAGAAGACGCACAAATACGTGCCACCGAATGGGACACACACAATGTAGTGAATGAAATGATAGACGGTTCTTCACTGAGAAAGACTGCTAATAAATATGGAATAAATTCCATGACACTATGGTGATTTTATTGAACAATGAAAACTGGTTATACCAATGACCCTAATCCAGCTGTGTTTAGTATTAACTAAAAATCTCGCCCGGTTTTGCTGAAAACTCTAAGAAACATCCGCAAGAAGTAGCCATTGCTCCAAAAAAGAAATGCTGAAACAAAGTCTGTGTTGGGAAAAGTGCTTAAACCTACTCCTCATCTTCTACAAAGTTTTATTCAAGAAGGGCAGCTAGTCAGAATGGAGAATAACAAGAAGACAGACCAAGTGAGGAAGATGAATAGAAGTATACTAAGGCAAAAAGTAAATTATGTGTTTAGGAAAATAGAAAGTGAAGATATCGGAGGACGAGGAGGGGAAGGAGAAGAAGAAGATTGCAATGTTTGATTTAAGAGGGACATCTGTTTAGAAAGGAGAGTAAAAAAAGACAGATCAAGGCAAAGAGAATGAAGATTTCAAGGGCGTTACATCTGTGGTAAACAATGTGTTTCTGAAAGTAGAAGGCAGAAATATTAAAGAAGGTGGATGAAAAGAAAAAAAAAGATTGCAACGAGAAAGTTGTTTTTGATGATGATAATAATGGCAAAGCTGAAACAGATAAGACTGTGCAATAGAATCCATATACATGGGGTATGCAGCCTTTAAGTTTAACCAAGTGTGGCAGAGATATTAAAGGAGGAGGATGTGAAGAAGTATTAATAGCAGTAGAAGAAGAAGAAGAATAGGAATAAAATTACAATGAGGAAGTTGATACCGATGGTGGTGATGATTATGATGATGATTACAATGTTGAAAGACATAGAGCTATCCAGAACAATCAGTGTCTATTTGGTATTCAATCTATAAGTTTAACCAAGCATGTGATAAAGGTGCAGCATAGAGAACTTGAAAGAATACTAGTTTTACTGAAACTCTCTCTCTCTCTCTCTCTCTCCCTCTCTCTTCTCAGCGGTCACAGGCCCTGTAGACCACGCGCTGCATCAACGATCTGTTTCCACTGCCTTCTATCTCTCGCAGCCCCTCTCCACCCTGTGCAAATTCCTAATGCTGCGATGTCCGTCTCTATGTCATCTTACCACCTTGCACGAGGTCGGCCCAATGGTCTTGTTGCCTGGAGAGTTCCTTCAAATGCTTTCTTGGTGATCCTGTTGTTTTCCATTCTAGCCACATGTCCAGCCCATTGCAGTCTCTTACTTTTTAATTTCTGGATGATAGTGGGTTGCTTCATTAACTGATAAATTTCATTGTTCTTTCGAATTTTCCATACGCCATTCTCCAACGGAGGTCCCCAGATTTTTTTCATTACTTTTCTTTCGAAAACATTAAGTTTTTCTCTTTCATTCTTTGTAAGCGTCCAGCTTTCTGAACCGTACAGTACTATGGTGATGACAAAGTTTTACTTTTGAGTATGTTGCTTAGTGAGTACACACATCTTGACCCTGAGGCTATTCTTTCATTTATATTTATTTTTACTGTTGAAACGTGATTCAAGGTAGTTAAACTGGAGAACTTTTATGAATTTAGAATGTTAGTCAATTTCAAAGTATGGATTTGGGTTTATGACTCGACCTATTTCCATATATTCGGTTTTCTCTTGGTTCATCAAAAGCCCGATTTTGCTGGCACTGTGCCTGAGAGATCTGTACATGTCTTTCAGTTCTTCTTCAGTTTCACTCAGCTACACTATGTCACCTGCATTAGCCAGGAGTTTTACTTCACTGTGTTCGAATCGGAGACCATTGAATAGATGTAAATTACTCTCCCGAACCACTTTCTCTAATGCAAGGTTGAAGAGGACACATGAAAGATCGTCTCCCTGTCGTAAGTCTGTTTTAGTTGGAAAGGTGGGGGATATGGATCCTCAGAACTTCACTACTGACTGGGAGCCATCCATGCGCAGTTGTATCATCCTAATGATTTCGCAGGGTATAGTAAATTCTTGTAATGTGTTGTAGAGGCTACTTGTGTGCATGCTGTAGTAGGCTCGCTGGAAGTCAATGAAGAGACAGTGGATGTTTTAGTTAAATTCCCAGTATTTCTCAAAGATCTGTCGTATAGTAAACAAATAATCAGTTGTGGAACGGTTTGTTCGAAATCCAGCCTGGTAATCTTGAATAATGTTTCCTGCGTAAGGTTTAAGTTTTTCCAGAATGGTCACTGACAGGATTTTGTATGTTATGTTCAGCAAACTAATTCCTCTGTAATTTCCACATTCCATTCTGTTTCCTTTCATGTGTATGGGACAAATTATTGCAGTTTTCCAACCTTCAGGCAGTGTTTCAGTTTTCCAGATCATTGTGATAAGGTTATAAATTTCTTTACTGAACCTAATATTCCTAAAAAGTTCAAAACTGGGTAAGTATTCATTGAACAATGTAGAAAATCAGGGCTAAAATTTATGTATTACAGAAGAAAATAAGAAGGCGAATCGTGTACATATATGATGCTTCAACATTTCAAAATACAAAAAGGGTTGGGTTGTTTTGAGGGCCGGCCGGGTTGGCCGAGCGGTCCTAGGCGCTACAGTCTGGAAGAGCGTGACCGCTACGGTCGCAGGTTCGAATTCTGCCTCGGGTATGGATGTGTGTGATGTCCTTAGTTTAGTTAGGTTTAAATAGTTCTAAGTTCTAGGGGACTGATGACCTCAGAAGTTAAGTCCCATAGTGCTCAGAGCCATTTGAACCATTTGTTTTGAGGGGGCAGACCAGACAGCGAGGTCATCGGTCTCATCGGATTAGGGAAGGACGGGGAAGGAAGTCGACCATGCCCTTTCAAAGGGACTATCCTGGATTTGCCTGGAGCAATTTAGGGAAATCACGGGAAACGTAAATCAGGATGGCCGGATGCGGGATTGAACTGTCATCCTCCCAAATGCGAGTCCAATGTGCTAACCACTGTGCCACCTCGCTCGGTCTCAAAATACAAAAACATTATTAAACTTGTGTTTGGGGTCTACCTGACATTGGTGTTACTGGCAATCAGGTTAAGAAAATTAACAGCCATCTACACAATACATCTACTATGACGACCGCCTACAAAATACTTGAACGATTACAATTGCTTGTAGCATTGAGCACCAGTGAAAATATATCTCATTGAAACGAAATAATTTCAGTCATTTCAGAGCTTTGAGAAAGACTTATCATCCAATAATTGTGGAGACAGTAGTTAATGAGCTTCACAAGCCAGCATGCAAGACAAACTAATGTAAGCATGGCTTTATATGTAGTTTAGATAATTTATGGCATGTGGTTTCCCCAGATATGATGCAATATTCATGGAACAATAAGGGTTGAAAAGTATTTTAATGGTCATTGTGACAATCCTTTCGACCATATCTTTTAACCATTGTAATATTATCACAAAACGATTCTGTAATAAATGTAAGCACATTCAAATTCATGTTGTTAAGGAGTGTGGGAGTTTAGATGCGATTTGTGCAACCAGTGTTAGTAGCAAGACTGGCTAGGTTCACCTTGTCTGCGTCTGAGGAACTGGAGAAGTATGAAACACTTCAGGACAGAACATGGGGCACTTTGAACTTTCACAGAGTTGTAGGTTTCCCATGGAATAGGTAACTAGAGACTGGCCACACTCACTGCAAGAATAGGTCAGTTCAAAAATTAAAGTGTGGGTAGGAGAACCGTAAAAGCTATCTGTAGGATGGAGGCTATCCCCTCCCCCCCCCCCCCCCCCATGGGTTCCATGATTAAGTAAGGTGGTGCAGTACGTGGTATACCATTCAGATGAAAGAGCGTTTGCACATTCTACATGAGATGGAACTTCAGTTCAACTGTTACAATGTCAAAGAGAGATTTGACAGTTCACATAGTTTTAGTCGTCGTTACTATCTTACAGAAAAACGTAGCAGTTCATGCGTTATCTGCTGTTGTTGAACTTAGCAATTCATTATCAGAACAGACGAAATGTGAGTGGAATACAGTAGCTTAACAAGTGAAGCATGTACAGGTGAAGCATGCAAGATGGCTGCAGGAGGGAGAGAGAGGGGCGCTCTTGAGAGTTCCACCCTGTTCCACGTAGCACTGCTCACTGTGTGCAGGTATGACAGTGTGTTGCAAAGTTTGGGTATTCTGTACTGCACCAGTCCACTCCTCAACAATATCACGTGCAGTTATACAAATAATGTCACGTGTTACATACAGCATCATACCTAGAGGAACCACATGCTGTAAGTTGACTAAACCACATATAAAAGCAAACTACTGTTTCTTTAATTATTCGACAATATGTCTTTCTTGAAGAACTAAAATGACTGAAATTATTTCGTTCCAATGAGATGTATTCCCACTGGTGCTTGTTGCTGAGAGCCATTGTAGTAGTCCAACTGTTTCGTCCAGGTTGTTGTAGTAGTTGTATAGTGTATGTATTTGAGGATAGCATTATGCATTTCAGCAGATCATCACCATCATCATCTTCCAAATCATAATCTTCTTCTTCTTCTAATTCTCCTTCTCCAGTAATATTTCTACCTTCTATTTTCATAACTACATTGTTTACTTTGGCTTTAACATCTTCGTGTTCTACACCATTTTTGCCTTGATCTGTCTTCTCGTTGTTCTCCTTTCTAAATAGCTGCACTTCTTGATTCAAACTTGGGGAAGGTTTTTCGACTACAGCCTTGGCTTTAGCTTGTCTTCTTTGGAGCGACAGCTACTTCTTGTGGATAGTTCATTGAGATTTCATGGAAATTCAGAAATACAAAAATAAAAGTAACTTAGGAATGAAATAAATAGGTAGTACAAGGAAGCTAAGGTGAAATGGCTGCATGAAAAATGTGAAAAAATCGAAAAAGAAATGACTGTCTGAGGGACTGTTTCAGCATAGAGAAAATTTAAAACAACCTCCACTGAAATTAAAAGCAAGGATGGGAACGTTATGAGTGCAATGGGAATCTCACTGATAAATGCACAAGAGAGAACGGATAAATGGAAAGAGCACAATAAATGCGTCTAAGACGGAGAAGACTCGTCTGATGACGTTATAGATGAAGAAGATATAGAAATAGGTCTTCCAATATTAGAATCAGAGTTTAAAAGAGCTTTGGAAACGTAAGATCGAATAAGGCAGAAGCGATAGCTCACAAAGAGCTATACATCTCATCTATCCAGATTAATGAAAGAGAAAATTGGGGACCTATTAGATGACGACGAGTTTGGCTTTAGCAAGGGCAAAGGCACCACAAAGCCAATGCTGTCGTTGCGGTTCTTAATGAAAGCAAGACTAAAGAAAAATCAAGGCATGTTCATAGGATTTGTCGACCTGGAAAAAGTGTTCGACAATGCCAAATGGATCATGTTCCAAAAATAGCGGTATGCTATAGGAAAAGATGAGTGACATACAGTATGTACAAGAGCAAAGAGAGGACGTTAAGAGTGGAAGGCCAAGAACAAAGCGCACGGATTAAAAAGGGTGTAAGACAGGGATGCAGCCGTCTGGAGAGGAAAACCTAGATTGGTATACATTCAGAAAATAGTTGAGGACGTAGGCTGCAAGTAATACATTGAGATGAAGAGGCTGGCATAGGAAAGAAATTCGTGGCAAGCCACATCGAATCAATCAGAGGACTGATGACGCAAAAGAAAGGAGCTGTGCAGAATTATCACGAGTGACGATTTCAGTGTCATTTCACTTAAATTCAGATGGAACTGAATTCGTTGTTTAACCTGTTATGATGCAATTCATTTATCATGTGTCCAGTTCATTGTGATGATACTTTGAGTCACGAACTGCCTTTCATGAGTCATTTGGTTATGGAAAGTGATGTACCTTGCTTTCATATCTTTGTGTGAGTAGTTGTGCTTCCACGTAAAGTTACCTTAATCCAAACAGTCATAATTCGCTTACGATGATTATTAGTACGTTATCGTTTGCTCATATGGAACCATAGTGTTTGTGTTTTATGTGTGTTCCATGCAATTGTAGTTTCACAAACACACAACAATTATTATGTAAATGGTTCATTACGCATCCATTCAGTTTGTTTACCTTTGCTTCAACGTGCAAGCAAGTACGTTTTCCGTCAGCCTGTAATTTTTAACCTCCTGTACCCTGCGAGAGAAAATTACTTAATTCGTTTATTAAAAGTCCAAATCATGGGTGGAGGTTCTGGAATTCGGCAATTAAAATTCCACTGTGCATTTCTCTCTAGGATAGCCACTAGAGCTAATAACTAATTAAAATTCTTGGAACTTTAGACGATTTGGCCATCAGGGCCAAGCAGCTAATGTTAAGCACGGTGTTCTTGCACAACTACCGAAAGTCCTCATTACAAGTGAAGTGAACTTTCAGAATATGTCTGACAATTAACTTAATGCACTTCTACTGCTACTCCTCTGAATGGATGTACTGCAGTACCATCTATATTCGATCGCAAACCAGTGATACTTGTCATCAAACTTTTAAAAAGTGACAAGGTATTTGGCTTGTCTCTTTTCATTCAAAATGATAATTAATTCAAATGGAACATAATGAGAAGGCAGGTTCTAACAACAGTAGCTTTGGAGAGTAAGTATCACTGCAGTGATTGTACGTACTGACTTCTTGGTGATTTCTTTTCTTAATAAGCGTTTTCACATGTAACCTGGTACAGGGTCTGTTTTTTGTTTTTCTGAGATAATTTCGGAATTGCACACCTTGTGGACTCAGGACCGGCAATCCAGGGTCCAGCAGATAAATACAGGTCTTGCTTAGCAGTTGGTTCACAGGTACTCGTGGAGACAGAGCCAGGCCATATCACAGCTAGAGGGAGAAGCCTTTTCAGTGCTAAAATTGCGCTGCCAGGCAACTCCCAGGGGGACGACAGGTATTGTTTGTGTTTATGGAATGTTTTCGCTCTGATGGATGGCCAGGGAACAATGTGATAGGAGAAAGAGAAGCACACTGGCTTACTGGTCATGTTAAAATAGTGCCTTCAGCTGAAAAGAATCTTCAGCTTTCTAGAAAACATGGAGATGCTACAAAGTTAGCAGCTAGCCTCAGAAACAGTTCTTTAACTTTCCCAGGACCTGGGAAGTGAGTCTAGCTCTGCCAGAATGATCCCATCTCTTAAGTCCAACATAACCTCCAATAGCTATTTAAAGTGTTAGGCCCTACCAAGAATCCCTCCCCTGAATCCATTTCTGTCGTCACACTCATGCCAATCTGCACATTCACCTTCCCAAAATCCACAAACCCAACAGTCCTGGATACCCCCTTATGGCTGGATATTGTACCTCCACTGAAAGAATTTTGGCCACCATTCAGCACCACCACCAACCAGTTGCCCACAATCTAGCCTCTAATGTCAAGATACCCAAGACTTGCTTCGCCAGCTCTCCATCAATAGCACTGCTTTACTTTCTGGAGCCTGCTTGTTGCTGTTAATGTCACCTCCCTGTCCACCATCATACCTCAGGACCATGGTGCCAATGCTCTTGCACACTACCTTTTCCAACGTTCTTCAGACTCCAGACCTACTACTTCATTCCTCAATCATCTTACTAACTTTAACTAACTCGCAACAACTTCTGTTTTGAAGGGAAGATATATAAACAATTGTGGAACACAGCCGTGGAAACATGGATGGCACTCTACTATGATAACCTGTTTATGGACCGTCTAGACGAGACCCTCCTAGTAAAAAAAAACGACAAACCCCTAGTCTCGTTCAGATTTCATTCATGATATCTTCATCCACTTCAATGGGTCCTACTCAACCTGGCGTGCCACGCCCTGGACGTTGATCTCCTCCTCTCCAATGGCTTCATCCACACCTCTGTCCACATTAAACCCTCCAACCACCAATAATACCTGTATCCCTGTCATCCCTTCCACATCAGAAAACCCCTTTCATACAGCCTGTTCACCCAGGGACAGCTTATCTGCAGTGACAAGAACTTCCTCACCCAGTGTGCTGAGAGTCTCATGAAGGCCTCCACTGACAGGCTCTAGCCCCCAGATCTAGTACACAAACAGATCCCCCTTGCGATTTCTCCTCACACCTGCAATCCTTCCACCATCCTCAAGAAACAGCCACAAAGGAGTACCCCCTTCGTCATCCAGTACTATCCCAGAATGGAACCTTTGTCAGGGCTTTGATTATCTATCATCATGCACTGATGTGAGGAGCATCCTACCTGAGATCAAAAATGGTTCAAATGGCTCTGAGCACTATGCGACTTAACTTCTGAGGTCATCAGTCGCCTACAAATTAGAACTAATTAAACCTAACTAACTTAAGGACATCACACACATCCATCCATGCCCGAGGCAGGATTTGAACCTGTGACCGTAGCGGTTGCTCGATTCCAGACTGCAGCGCCTAGAACTGCATGGCCACTCCAGCCGGCTACCTGAGATCCTTCCCACTCATCCTAAAGTAGTGTTGTGTCGCCCACTCAACCTCCACAACATTCATTCCATCCCTACACTACCCCTAATTGCAGTCCCTAGTCACAAGTGGCATATCCCTGTGGAAGACTGAGATGCAAGACCTGCTCAGTCCAGCCACCCAGCACATTGTGTTCCAGTCTCGTCACAGGCTTATCTTACTCATTCAGAGGCCAGGCCATGTGTGAAACAAGCTATGTCATATACCAGCTCTACTGCAATTATTACACAGCTTTTCATAGTATGAATACCAACCAGCTGTGTACCAGAATGAGAGGCCACCACCAAATTACGTCCAAGAGCTAAGTAGACTACCCTGCGTCACAAGCTGAACATAATGCGCTTGATCTGAATGGCTGCTTCATTACCCAAACCATATAGATCCTCTCCTCCACTACCAGCTTTTCTGAAGTGCACAAATGGAAGTTATTGCTACGTCTCCACTCCCAAAATGATTCCAGCCTTAACTTACAGTAACATACTGTCTCCATACCCCCACCCAATAGTTTCCACCCCCCCTGTCCTATCGCCTCCTCCTTATTCTCGTCTCCCACTCTCTTTGTGTGCCGTGTTCTGCCAATGCATTCACCTATATTTACGTACTCCTCTCCTTTTCCACTCTGCTCCTCCACTCCCTCTGCCTCCCTGCCCCACTCCCTGCCATCGCTGCACCTGATTGCATTCTAGTACCCACACTCTTCGCAAAACAGTGCTCTTCCCCCCCACCCCCCACCCCCATACCTGTACACAGCTATTCTTTCCCCTTCCCCATCCCCTCCAGATTGCTGCAATCTATTTTTTCCTTATTTTGTTGCATTCCGACCTGGTGTTTCCATTTATCATCAAGATGATCAGATGCATTTCCGTATTTGATGTTTGTTTGAACAAAGTAAAGTGCTCATTCAAATCTTTTTTGTTACTCATTAAATACTTTAATTATTGATATTAGACAATTCCGTCCTTTAGGATCAACAGCTAGGGCCTTAACATAATTAATCCATTACATACAGAAATTTTGCTTGTGTCTTACGGGTGTGTCCACCTCAAAATTAATTTTTTAATTCAAGTTATTACATTCTACACACACAGCATTTTGCCTAAATTGGCAGACCCTGCCAGTATCTTATCAGCATAGGATATTCTGGGTTGGGTTGTTTTTGGGGAAGGAGACCAGACAGGCCGGCCGGCGTGGCCGAGCGGTTAAAGGCGCTACAGTCTGGAACCGCACGACCGCTACGGTCGCAGGTTCGAATCCTGCCTCGGGCATGGATGTGTGTGATGTCCTTAGGTTAGTTAGGTTTAAGTAGTTCTAAGTTCTAGGGGACTTATGACCGCAGCAGTTGAGTCCCATAGTGCGCAGAGCCAGCCAGCCAGACCAGACAGCGAGGTCATCGGTCTCATCGGATTAGCGAAAGACGGGGAAGGAAGTCGGCCGTGCCCTTTGAAAGGAACCATCCCGGCATTTTCCTGGAGCGATTTAGGGAAATCACGGATAACCTAAATCAGGATGGCCGGACGCGGGATTGAACCGTCTTTCTCCCGAATGCGAGTCCAGTGTCTAACCACTGCGCCACCTCGCTCGGTAGGATATTCTGTGACACAGTCAGTCCTTATATGTTTGTTGTAAATAACTTGGCCATGTTAAGTACTCATAATTGCGATAGCTTACAGTACATTCACTGGTGTGAATAAATAACACATATATATATATTATTTTCAATTTCATATCTCTGTTTTCGTGGATTCTGTTCTACATCTGATAAATGATTGGCTTTGTTAATTCGGTGTTGGACAGTTTTGAATGGATTATGTGTTATGTTTAAGTGATTTGTTATGGTGAGGGCAGAATTAGTTTGATGATGTTCAGTTGGTTAGGTTTAACACTGTAGTAAATATGTAATTCTTAATGATGACAAGGAGTAAGATGCAACTTGAACTAGAGCGGTCTAAAAGCAAAAGAGAATCGAAGCATTGGAGGTATCATGCTACAAACTAACGTTGAAAACTGGGTGGACTGATAAGGTAAGAAATGAGGAGGTATTTCGCAGAATTGATAAGGAAAGGACTATATAAGAAACACTAACAAGAAGAAGGTACATGATGATACGACACCTGTTAGGACATCAGGGAATAACTTCCATGGTAGTACACGGAGCTGTAGAGGTTGAAAACTGTAGTGGAGGACAGAGATTGGAATACTTCCATCAAAAAATTGTGGCTGTAGGTTCCAAATGCTACTCTGAGACGAAGAGGCTGGTACAGCAGAGAAATTCGTAGTTGGGACACATCTAAGCAGTCAGAAGACTGATCGACACAAGAAAAGAAATTTAAAAATGTGAAGAAAGGAGCCAAGGATATGGAACGAAGTTAAGAAAATAAAGGGAGAAATGAGGAGAATTCTGAAACTTGGGAAAAGACTTATAAAATGGATCAGCATGCAAAGAATGAAGCACACAAAGCTCGGGAAGTAGCGATGGAAGCGAAAGAAGAATGCAGGAAAACAGTAAAGGAAAGTCGTAAGATGATTTAAAAAAAAAATCCAGTAGAGTTGAAGGTGGGAAAATGGAGCATATGGCAAATGTCGCTAAACTCCAAGTAAGAGGAGCAAGCGGCAGCTATTCCTCTCACTGTTTCTGCCACAGTTCCTCCGAGGTGTCGGCACAGGAGCTCTAATTTACGAACCAGTAGCTATGATGGTGACAACAAAAGATCAAATTGCAAAATCCAAGTGTTGGGATGCAGCGTGATTCCATTGTCTTTCTAATTTTGAAACTTAAAATCAAATGGCTCCAACCCCTTTATGCACGCGCTGAATGTCGTTTCCAGTGTTCTTCTTATTCCTCCCTGTGTGGATTCGCTGTGACAGTTCTCACTACTTATGTGTCCACAACTGTACCTGCTCCCACCGCGAGCATAGCATCTGCTCAATGGCACACGCATGTGCGTTTCACTAGAGTCTGATTCCTCGACTAATGTATTAATGACTTTCATCTGCAGATAGCCGTACTTTTTATCTACCTCTTCGTTTCTTTTCACTTGCTGTCGATTGGTACTTCCTTGTTGGTTCTTGAAAGCGAGAAGTGACTGTACCTCTTACGATTCTGTACCGATATCGCATTAGTAACAAAAGAGCCAACACCAGCTTTCTGAATTTCATTTCCTATTATTTCGTGATTCTGATCTCGTAACAGATTTGTTGCTTCTTCTAACTTTTTATCGATACGCTCTTTAACCGTGGTAAAGCGTGTGTGTACGTTTTGTCTCTATTTTTAATGTTACTTTCCCTACTTCTTATATAGTTGTGTGCAAGCCTTGCTAAATTATCATACGTATCTGTTGTCGAACTTGTTGATGAATATATCTTTAGGATACCTCTGCATTATTCAAGGGAAGAATATATATATATTTTTTGACAACATAGTTGTGTGGAGATAACAGCGTCATTTTGAATAATTTATTCAAAGGAAGAATCCTATCAAGATAAGAACCTATATGTTTTGTGCATTACGTATGTTTTTTGTATACTCTTTGTTATAAATAACTGTATAGATATACTTGGTAGGTGCTTCGTATGAGTGGGCCTTCACTCACTGAAAATTTTATCCTGCGATTCAGCGAATGGACAAGGAACCACACTTCTGTGGAGGCCAGAGTAACAAAAACAATTATTATAATTAGTTTTGCGACTCTGACCTTGGTAAAGGGGTGAATGATTATTGACCAACTGGTAATGGAATCCTGGTTTATTTCGTGTACATTCATTGATAGACAAGGATTTGTTTTCAGCATCCACACTAGCTAGCATTAAATGGTAATGTTTCATTGTGGTTTCCTCGTAGTTGTACATGTTTTGCTTCAGCTGCTTGAACCTTATTTTCATGTTGTGTTTGGCATAGTTACCTTTCGTTGTTTCCTATTGAAAGCCACCGACTCTATCTGTCATATAGATAAGTTTCCGCCAAATACAGCTCATAGTTGTTTGTAAATTTTGATTATTGCTGTCCGACTATCAGGCTTGAGAGGACCACCACCAGTGCAAAATTTAGATACAAGTGAGGTGATATGAAAAGGGCGAGCCGTTGGGCCTGTGTCTTTTGATTCAGTATGACAATTAATTCAGCTAGAGGATAATGAGGGGTAGGATCTGACAACAATATCTTTCAAGGCTAAATATGACAGCAGCGACTGTATGTGCTGACTTCTTGGTGCCTTCTTGTCTTAATTAGCGTTCTCACATTTACCCTGGTGCTGGATTTGTTCTTTGATTTTCTGAGAGAGCTTGGGAATCACACAGGTCAGACTCTGGACGGGTACAGGGTCTGTCAGAAAAAATCAGGCTTTGGAATGCAGGTGGGGGACAGACAATCGCGGAAACAGAGTCAGGCTATGCCGCAGGTAGAAAGATAAGGTTTGTCGTGGTGAAAACTGGGTCGAAGGTAGCTCCCTGGCAGGCCACAACTAATTTTCGGTTTTATGGCATGTTTCCACTCTGGTCGGCCAAGCAGAGTGCTGTGGGGTGGAAGACAGTACTTGTATCAGCAGGAGGCTGGTGCATTGCCCATTCTAAGAACAATGACTTCAGCAGCTTTCCAAAATTGAAGATGCCACAGAACTATGAGCTAGCCTCAAGCATAGTTCATAAACTTTCCAAGGGCCTGGGAAGCGAGACTAGGATCAACAGGAATATATTGAGTTACTTCAGAACATGAGTTGCAGTTATAGGTGCCACTATCAGTCTTTTAAAATGACTTTGTCAACTGAAAGATCCACTTTGATCGAAGCTCATGGTACATATTTGTATTTTTAACTTTGTTTATTGTCAGTTAGTCACATGTATTTCCGTATTTGTGCTATGTTTCATTACATTAATGTGCTTGTACATGCCTTGTTTTTGTTAACACCTGCAATGTTTTAATTAGGCAATGCTCTCCACCTTCTATAGGGTCGACAACTAGGGCCATAAGGTTTCATTACGTTAAGTAATCCATTTGTGTGGAGTAATACAGCTTCGGTCTTAAGGATCTGTCTGTCGTATAATCTTCTGATTCCAGGTATAGTATGCTACACACATGGGGTTTTGGACTTCGATCTTAGTAATATCGAGTGATGACCGAAATCACAAAAGTACGTGCCCATCTCAGCGCGTCCAACCAAGACAATACCACACATCTCCTCACGAGGCTGATCTTCCTTATGATGATATTGAGTTCAATGGGTCACAGGTCCAGACGATAAACACCGGAAGACGATATCATAAGAAATCCGCTCTAGATGGTGTGCCCTATGCACAATGTAAAACACAATTTATATGACAAATCGTTTAAACATACTAGAGAGCTTTCTGTTTATATGAGGGCTTTTTCAAGTATAACATGTGAAATTACCGTATTATTCCAATCAAAAGACGTTCACGCAACTTCCGCTAAGGTATGAACGTTAGGAAAACAAGTATGTGTAGTCTGAAGCATTCGTACAATACATGAGGAGTTTATTACTGCTAGTCATAACCCTTTCCTATTCCACTCGAAAATGGAGTGGTGGGAGAACGATTATTTGCCTTCGTACATTACGTGTTCTCTGTCAAGTAACCATAAAGCATCCCAGTTCCGTGAACCTTAGTAGTATGGTCGAGCTCAATCTACGGCGGACATAGCTTTAACTACCTTTCAATGATGATGTCAAATACTTGCAACATTGAGTTCGTGTTCCCGACTCCTGGTGAGGTTCAGTACAGTTCCGAGATGTACGGAAAATCGTGTAGCATTTACAGTCCTAGCCAATAACTAATGGCTGTACTAATTTCACAATTTCTTACTACGAGAGTCACTCCAAAAGAAATGCACACTATTTTTGTAAAAATACAGTTTTCATTCTGCATGTGTGAAAGTTTTACAGTGTGTAGATACATCCTTCCCGGTTCTTTTCAAACTTAGTCCAACCCGTTCCCGTGAGTGGCGCCGTCACAGCATGTCTTTAAGATGGCTACTACACTTGACGTTCGTCAGAATCAACGTGCTGTCATAGAATTCCTGTGTTGTGAAAACGAGACATTGGGAAACATCCACAAGAGGTTGAGAAAGGTGTATGGAGATGCTGCTGTCGATCGCAGTACAGTTAGTCGGTGGGCAAGCAGGTTACGTGATGAAAGCGGGCACGGCAATATTGAGGATTGTCCTCGCAGCGGTAGGCCTCTTACTACACACACTCCAGACAATGAGAAGAATTGGTGACTGCTGACAGACGCATCACAGTGAACGAATTGTCACGCTACGTTGGGCTAGGGGAGAGAAGTGTTTGCAGAATACTGAAAGTGTTGGCGTTAAAAAAGGTTTGTGCCAGTTGGGTCCCCAGGATGTTGACAGTGGCTCACAAAGAAACAAGAAAAACGGTATGCAGCGAACTTTTGGAACAGTACGAGAATGGTGGAGATGAATTTCTTGGAAGAATTGTGACAGGTGATGAAACAAGGCTCCATCATTTTTCACCAGAGACGAAGAGGCAATCAATGGAGTAGCATCGTGCAAATACACCCAAGAAAAAAAATTCAAAATCACACCTTCTGCTGGAAAAGTTATGGCTACGGTGTTTTTTGATTCCGAAGGACTCTTGCTTGTGGACATCATGCCAAGTGGAACCACCATAAATTCTGATGTATATGTGACAACACTGAAGGAACTTCAAGCTCGACTGAGTCGCGTTCGACCACATCGACAAAAGCAGGATGTATTGCTGTTCGCGACAACGCACGGTCACATGTCAGTCAAAAAACCATGGAAGCGATCACAAAACTCGGATGGATAACACTGAAACACCCGCCTTATAGTCCTGACCTGGCTCTATGTGACTATCATCTCTTTGGGAAACTGAAAGACTCTCTTCGTGGAACAAGGTTTGAAGATGACGACTCCCTTGTGCACGCTGCCGTGCGGGTATACAGGCGCTGGTTCCAAGATGGCGTAAGGCAGCTGAGAGGGATGGAGATTATGAGGAGAAATGAAAATATTGTTCCTAAAGGACGTATCTACACACTGTAAAACTTTCAAACATGTAGACTAAAAGATGGATTTAAAAAAATAGTGTGCATTTCTTTTGGAATGACCCTCGTATATATTTGCTTTTTTCAACGTAAAATTTAGTGCTGTCAGTAGAATATTCATTTCAAAAATCCTAAGACTACACCAGGATGACACAGTCTAATAAGGACATTAACTTTATGAGAAGACAGAATCAACAGATCATAATGGAAGGAGTGGATAACAAGCTGAACATCGTTTGTTTCTTTTAAACAATATCTTCACAAAATTTGTCACTACAATACAGTTCACCAACATATTACAAATATAAGAAATTACTTTCCTTTAACAGTAAACCTTTTACTATCAGCAAAAATTGAATTTTTGCTATTAAAACAGTACAACATTAGGACAACCTGGATAGACCATACCAAATCACCTACCTACCAATAAATGGCAGCGAACTCCTTATGGCAAGCTGCTGCCCACTAACAGTGCAGCACCTCGTAACTACAGGTAGTAACATAGTAAAGTTACAAATGGCAATGTGTCTAAAATAGCACTCATAACTCAGCAAAAACACCGAGCTTCCCGAATCCAAAAGACTGCTCACTGGCAGCATGATTGATGCTTGCACAAACAAAAGAGGGAGGATTCAACTGCCCGCTCTCAAATGATTAGGGGTGCTAGGCATAGAGGAAGTACACGACGTCTGTTTAAGGTCTGGCATCATCTTTTCAACATCAATTTAGGTGTTTGGTGGCACGAGGTTTAAATCTCACCGCTGTTCACATAAGGAACACCGCCTCTTCGTAGTAATGACAGTGCTATCATACGGAAGACGTCCGAGTCCCCCAGCCTGCTCACACCTGGCATCTGCTTGAGTAATGCCAATGACGTCAGAGAACAGACGCTCTAAATCTTCTGAAGACAAAAGGCGCGAGCGATCTTTTTTATTAATGCCCTGCACAATAGTAGCCAACACTTCCTCTTATGGAAGCTGCACATGGAAAGCAATTGCTGTAGTGTGCATTTACCACATGTACTCGTAAGGGATTCGCCAGCCTACTGCACATTGGAAAAACATTGGTTAATCAACTAGTTATGGAACCAGGTCAAAAATCTTTGCCTAAGGATCATTGTGAGTAGCTCACGTAAATCATCCTTAAGGGCCAGAACACTACTGACCATTTCTATTAAAGGACCTTTACACAAGGGGCAAAAGATCTGAAAAATCAATTCCCAAGCGACGTTGAACACACTGACTTGTTTCTCCAGATTAATATTTATTTATTTAACCTGATCAGATTAGGGCCATCAGGCCCTCTCTTACATCGGACCAGTGTTCCACACATGCAGCATTTCACACATCAGAGTTACATCTCGACAATAGTTTAAATAAGAAAATTAGATTACTCTAGTGACAATATGAATAAAGTTTAATGACTAAGAACTAATAAAGTAAATTCCGGCAGTATTATTACAACAGGCGCTATACATACAGATTATTATGATAAAAGCAATAATAATAACAGTAAAAAAATCAAATAATAATGATAAACATGAGATAAATTAGCAATAGTAATGAAGATTTGTGCAGATGTACATTAATATCTTGGTGTGTAAAGTAGATGTTTACTAGTATAGCGAGTTTTGGGGAAGGGAGATTGAAGGAGGGGGAAAGAGGGAAGTAATGAAGTGAAGTGCATTCATGTACAGAGGAAGGCATTACTGTTGCTGAAGTAGATACGTCATTAACTGTTTTTTGAAGCCGGACATGTTTTTAAGTTCTCTACCATAACGAAGGAGGTTATTCCAGAGTCGGGTTCCCGCTACTGCAAAGGAGTTGGAGAAGGTGACTCAGCGATGCAGTGGAACAGAGAGGATTTTATTATGATGGGAACGTGTGTTTCTGTCATGTTCTTCTGACATAAGCGTTAAGGACGAGGAGAAATATGAGGGACAGTGTACATTTATAAGGCAGTAGATGAGACAGAGTGTATGGAAATAACTGATTAACACTATCTATAGAAAAATAATGTACCCTCATAATGGCATTAAGGAATGAAATCGGAAGTGTGATAAATACGCGATCTCTGCCTGCAGGCGATAAATTTGAGCGCGAGTGGGATCAGAACCTGTCAAAAACTCAATATTCCGGTCTAAACTCACTAAAGGGGCGGCGGCACTAGCAAGCACGTCACTGACCTGCCAAATACGCTGCGCCGCGACGTGCACGGAAAGTGTCAATA
Organism: Schistocerca americana; assembly: GCF_021461395.2. NCBI lineage: Eukaryota > Metazoa > Arthropoda > Insecta > Orthoptera > Acrididae > Schistocerca > Schistocerca americana. Next base: position 131,747,076 of record NC_060122.1, on the reverse strand, counting down.
CTGCACGGCGGCGTGTACATCGCTCGCTGGCGTCACCTTCTTCATTTTGGCCACGAAGTCTCAACTCATATCTCAACTGCTCCTTCTTCAGTGTCCCCACTCCAATCACGGCATGAGGTTCCATGTTACATGGGGTACTTGAAGCAAAACCCTGCCGCAAACTGTTTCCAAACACAAAAAAGGTTACATCAAGAAAAGCGAATAAGAGAAGTAATTCACCAAGCAACGAACTATGTTCAATAAAGACGAGATAGACTGGAATGAAATCACATTCTAGCTATCATTTTGATATGGCCTAACAAGGACGTTAATTAAGGAGAGGACACATACACCAAGTCCTAGTGGAAGGACTGGGTAACTAGACTCACGCTCATAAATTAAGGATAATTGCAGAATTTGGTGCCACACAACGTGACAATACACAAAACGGGCGCTAATAGCATAGGCACATAGGGAACACACACGACACAGATCTGTAAGTCCACAGTATTGGTGAACGAATGAATATCATGTGACTAGGACCTCCCGTGGGGTTGACCGTTCGCTGGGTGCAATTCTTTCGATTTGACGCTACTTCGGTTACTTGCGCGTCGAACGGTATTGGTGATAAGTTGAGAAAACCGTCCTGAAACACATGTGGTACAAAACGTCACTGTTTCCTGTGCATGTATCCCGACATCAATATGGGATATGATCACCATGCACATGTACACAGGCCGCACAACGGGTTGTCATCTCTGGATCAGGTGGTCGAGCAGCTGCTGGGGTATAGCCTCCCATTCTTGCACCAGTGCCTGTCGGAGGTCCGGAAGTGTCCTAGGGGTTTGAAGACGTGCAGCGATATGTCGACCGAGAGCATCCCAGATGTACTCAGAGGAAGGTCGGACCCACTGCATCCCTGAAAAGGTGGTCATACTGGTGCAAAATGACGTCCCGATACACCTCACCTGTAACAGTTCCTCTGTCAAAGACATGCAGGGGTGTACGTGCACCAATCATAATCCCACCCCACACCATCAAACCACGACCTCCACACAGGTCCCTTTCAAGGACATTAAGGGGTTGGTATCTGGTACCTTGTTCACGCCAGATGAAAACCCGGCGAGAATCACTGTTCAGTCTATACCTGGACTCGTCCGTGAACATAACCTGGGAGCACTGTTCCAATGACCATGTACTGTGTTCTTGACACCAGGCTTTACGGGCTCTACTGTGACCAAGGGTCAGTGGAATGCACCTTGCAGGTCTCCGTGCGAATAAACTATGTCTGTTCAGTCTTTTGTAGACTGTGTGTCTGGAGACAACTGTTCCAGTGGCTGCAGTAAGGTCCCCAGCAAAGCTACCTGCAGTACGCCGTGGCCGTCTGCGGGCACTGATGGTGAGATATCGGTCTTCTTGTAGTACTGTAAACTGTGGACGCCCCGCACTGTAGCGCCTGGACACGTTTACTGTCTGCTGGAATCGTTGCCATAATCTTGAGATCACAAAAAAATGGTTCAAATGGCTATGAGCACTACGGGACTTAACATCTCAGGTCAACAGTCAACTAGAACTTAGAACTACTTAAACCTAACTAACATAAGGACATCATACACATCCATGCCCGAGGCAAGATTCGAACCTGAGACCGTAGCGGTCGCGCGGTTCCAGACTGAAGCGCCTAGAACCGCTCGGCTACCAGCGGCCGGCTTTCAGATCACACTTTGTGGCTCACGGAGGGTCCGTACTACGACCTGCTGTGTTTGACCAGCTTCCAGTTGCACTAGGATTCTTTCCCTCACACCGTCATCAATATGTGAGCCATTTTCAACACACAGTCACCATTAGCACGTCTGAAAACGTCTGCACACATACTCGCTGCACCGTTACATGACCTGCACCAACACACCTCTGCGTATGTGGACTGCTGCCATCGCCACCGTGCGACGACCGCAGGTCAAATGGATCGCATGGTCATTCCCCGAGGTGATTTAAACACGCAAACCGCCCACCAGAGCGTTGTTTCACTATGTATCAGCATTGTCGTTAATTTACGAGCATGAGTGTAGTTGAAAATCGTTTATTTGTCTTGAATAATATTTTCACAAAATTTATCACTATATACAGTCCACCTATATGTTACAAATGTTCAGACGTTCCTTTCTTTTGACAACAAACCACTTACTAATCGTAAGAATTGATTTTTTTCCTATTAAAACAGTGCAAAATTGGGGAAGTTCATCTACATCGAGAATGTAAATTTTGCATAATTTTCGAAAAAGTTGAGAGAGTGCAACTTTGCAACAAGGTTCATTTACATCAGAAACCAAATTTGCAATATGTTACAAAAGCGTTACAAAGCAGTTTATTAGCTTCAGGCGTTAAATATTGTCTTATTAATACAGTTCAATATATATACTCCTTGTGCTTCAAAAATTTCTTGCAAAACAATTTACTCAAAGAAGTTCCTTAGACCACAATGAACAGATTATGTGGAACCAGCCCAGTGTGAAATCAGGATGCAAGCCTGCAGACGGCACATTCACTCTGAGTTGGATCTCGACTAGCCGATCCGTGTCGACAAGGCGTGAAGTTAACACTGGCTCAACTGGAACGTACATGAAACCTCTCTTAAATAAAGCAGGAGTAACACAGCATTTCATTGGCCCATGATAAAAGCCACTCTTCTCAAGGTTAGAGCAAAAGCGGGCACGAGAAATTTAACAGCATCAAAACACAAAATTCGATCTCCAAAAATTGTATGTTAAAGTTAATCAAGCGTGCCAAACAATGCGAAGTACCTTTTCAGGATGCAACATACTGACTACCGGTTACCTCAACCGTGTGTAAATGCTCGGCTACTAAGTTTATGTTAACTACGCCAACAAGTAACAAGCACTTCAGGATGTTCGAAGGATTATCAGGCAACTATTACCTGAAATTTGACAAGAATTACAAAATACTAATGCTTCCCCTACTATCAAGGTGTGCTTTCTTCTTGATAAAGAAAAGCTGAACAGTTAAACATTATATGGGCTGCAAGACGCTGTGAAAGAAATTAAACACCAATAACACTAAAAAGTAAAGTGAGCTCTCTGCAATATTTGCTTTTTAGTTTAAGAGAATTTAGCCTTAACAGAAACTGTAGTTTGCCTACGAGGGAGAGAGTAGAGCACATTTGGCGGAAGTTCAGAAATAGACGTTACGATAACCGGACTTCAAAACGGATGGTGGAGAGTTGAGCACCAAATAATCAATAATCACTAAACCAGTGAAGCACAAACAAGAGCCTCTGGCCGAAACGGTAGTCGTAGAAATGTCTAAGAGTACTCAGCATTACCGAGCGAGGTGGCGCAGTGGTTAGACACTGGACTCGCATTCGGGAGGACGACGGTTCAGTCCCGCGTCCGGCCATCCTGATTAAGGTTTTCCGTGATTTCCCTAAATCCCTCCAGACAAATACCGGAATGGTTCCTTTCAAAGGGCACGGCCGACTTCCTTTCCCGTCCTTCCCTAATCCGATGAGACCGATGACCTTGCTGTCTGGTCTTCTTCCCCAAAACAACCAACCAAAGTACTCTGCTTTAAAATAGATAGTGGCATATTCCAAGCTTTTTGACCAATCGTGGCAAGCAATCTGGGCAAATCTCCGGTCTAACTAGGCAACAGACAGTCCGGCGGGAATACACTAGTAACTGCTGGCACGCCACAATAACTGCCTCAGAGCTCTGTACCACCAGCGCCTACACTCAGGGTCCACTGCTCGAACATGGGAACCCAAAGTAAGTCCTCTCCGCCTCGTGAACCGTCTTGTCCAAGGCTCCCCCAACCTTTGGCCTCACTATAGCCTCCACCGTTCCTCTGATAGACACCACTTGCTACCTAGATACCCAAAGATGGTGGTCAAGTTCGCATGGTACGAGGTATCGACCTTGCCACACGGCTGACTGGAGAGGGACTTTACTTTTCTTTAGGTACAAATTATATTGATTTCGGTACTATATTCGCTGTTTTTCACGGAAAATGCGGTGTTGTTGGTACAGTATTCGTACTATTCGTGGATTTGAGTTTATAATTGGCGTCAAAGTTCAATGATCTGCTGTATAGGTACGCACAAATCAGTCTGTGTATGTATGAGATACGTTGATAACTAATTAAAGAATCATTCTGCACCGATCGTTCACAGTCACGAAATCTTCGCCTAACTGGTCAGCAGAGTGCGTACAATCATGGCGCGAGAGTTGGCTGGGATCGTAGACCATCGACCTATTGCGGGACATGGTGTGAGCCATGAGTTGCTGGAGGCGACTGCACATCTCCCTTGACGTATTAAAGAGTGGTATTTGTCCTATTGTCTGTCAATAGATCTATCTAAATATAGGCTGTCACTGGCAAAAGCAACACCTATCTACTGTCAGTTGACGCTGTACTCGGTTGCTGACAGAATTGGGTTATTTCGTTATAAAACATCTCGTGAAAACTGGTTACAAACCACGACCCTCGTGAAGATGCAGTCTGTTGCCGTCACATATATTTACAGCATTTTCCATGATTATGATTTGACTTGTCACTTCGTAGAAATGTGCTCCATTCTCATGTTTGACATGTGTCTGGTGCACGAATCTGTGGTCGCTGGCTAGGCTGCTGCACTTGTAATAGGTGCCATCCATTAGACGCATAAATTTTTTGTACCGAATTTTATAATCACAGAACCTCAACTAATCTCATTTGACTTCATAGCCACTGCACAAGTCTCCACATTCGGAAGGCGAATGTGCATATTTTGATTATTCAATCTCCTTAGAGAAAATCTGCGTGTGTTACAGATTACAGGTGAATTTTGAAACACTGCCCTTTCTCAGCATGAGTTAATGTACAACTATGCTTCTTACATTTTTCATGTTCCCTAGCATTTTAATACAGGCCAGTGCTATCGCAAGCAGCACTCAATTGGCAGAGGTCAGAGTTAATATTCTACACTTCACAATTGATAGGTGAATCGGCAGTAGGCGTGACATCTCTGTGCATGGAGCTGTCACTGGCAGATGTTGGCTTGACTCCCAGCTACATGACTGCTGTTCTGCCAGACTCAGATGTCTCCTGAGATCATACGCAGCATGGGGACCCCAGCGGCCAGTGACGCGGCAGCTGAGGTCTGACACAGTAAGACTGGATGGACTTTATAAGCCCCATGTCCAGAGACCATGGAAGAGAACCTCTCCTATATGGCGTTTGTTTATAATAAAGATAGACGAAACAGTATCCTTTCCGAGCATAGCACAAGCAGACAGATCAAACCTTAGGGCAACTGAATTTTCACTTAGGAGCATACGTGCTTGATGTCATGGGTATCTTGAAATGGAGAAGTAACGTGACTGCTAAAAACAGCCATTCAGGTCTGAGAGAATAATAGATTGATTGGGTGTAGGGGGGAGGCATGTTAAGTAGGTCAGAAGACTGTGCTGTGTACTACCTCTTACCAACGAGGTCTAATTGGCATGCTTTGGCTAACAGACAGTTTCGGATCTGCAGGGGGAGAAACACTTTTGTCCTGGGATGTGGATAGCAGACAATCGGTTCTGTATAGGGTAAAAATGTCGTTTATATACGGTGAGACAATGTCCTTTGTCCTAGATATGCTATGGGGTGAAGGGGGTGAACTTGAGAGACAATGTCCTTTGTCCCAGAACCACATGCTCAGACTGGAATCTTATGTATATTAGGTAGGTTTGGACGTGCAGGGAGTACCAACATCATTTCCCTCAGGTGAGTGATATCAGGGGAAGACTCAGCAAAAACTGTCTACAATGCAAACTGTGCCAGTACCCAGGTCATCCAGCAATGGGAATTACTGCAAATTTATACTTATGACTACAATGCATCCATAGTCATTTCAAGGGACAATCCACTAGCAAAATTATTGGGCTATTTTTGAGATCCCACCAAAGTTTGAATTTTCCAAACATTTTATACATAGGCCAATTGGCCTATGTCAGAGAGGTGCGGGAGAGGTTAAACTGAGCATTACAAAGTGCCGTGTTCATGATCTATGGAACATCCGCCCCATCCTGGTCGATCTCCAGTGAGATGACCAGTTGCACCGGCAAAGTATTAATTCTTCTATCTGGGGCTCGAAGAGTTAACGTCTGCACCATTCCATCTCTCCCTCCTCTTGTCTCCATAATGTGGGCTCTTTTCCACGTGTGTTGGCTGCTTATCCTCTTGTAAAGGGACTGTGTCTCCCACTCTACACTTAACCAATTTCTTGTTAGGACGCTGTACTTCGTGAAAGTTTCTTAATTCTGACAAATATTCTTTCTTCTATCGATTCGCAGTTATTCTAGTTACCTTGCTCCTTTTCGCAGATACTTCTGTATACTCTTTTCAGGACCTGTTGATATGGTAGTTAACCCTTCTCCTGTCAAGAAATGGCTTGGTGTCATGCATCTGGTTCACCACATGCGATTGATCGTGAGTTGATGACGGCTCGTATTTCTAGTAATAAAGTCCTGGGTGTATAATTCGTCTGCTAGTGATTTTCACAGAATATTCCGGTGGAAATGCTTGGTAGTCTTTACCATGCGTTCCCACCACCCTCCCCACAAAGCCACTATTCAAACAATAAATTTCCAAGCCACACCTTGGTGCGTAAAGTGCTAGCTGAGCCCTGCGTCTTCAAAGAAATGAGCGATGTCTTTCAGTTTTGCGTTTGCCGCTTGAAACGTTTTTGCGTTATCCGAATAAAGAATATATGGTAGTCGTCTTTAAGCAGTAAATCTTCTGAAGGCTATAAAAATTTTATCTGTGCTCATATCTGATGCGAGTTCGAGGTGGAGAGCTCTTGTAGTAGTACATGTAAATAATATTTTCGTTACAAATTACCGAGTCTGACGAAAAGCGGTCCTGCGAAACCTAAGCCTGTTACCGCAAATGGCTTAGTAAATTTAATGCAGTCAGGTGATAGAGTAAGTTCTCTCTCACATCCTCCGCTGCTTCTGGCTGTCTTACAATAGAGAAACGTATGTATGACTCCTTTTACTGTTTGTCTTCCCCTTAAAATCAATCTTCATTCCGTATTTCAGCTAATTCTATAGCAACTCCTATGTGGTGTAAGCGTATGTGCTTTTGTCGAATAATTAACTTTGTAAATGGATGAAAACCTTGTAAGAGTAGTGGACGCTTATTCAGTATATTCAAGTCCACAAAGTGAATTGATTCTCCAAGTCGTACGAGTCCATCCTGAAGAAACGCTTTGTAACGTTCTGTCTTTGATTTCGCTGGAAACTCGATCTTGTTTTTAAGCGCTTGGTATTCCGCTGGAAATCTTTCCTGGTGGGTCATTCGTATCCAACTCCGTTTTGCTGATTCTAGTTCATGGGCAGTGAATCTACCCTCTACCTTTCCTGGACGTGTAACATTACGGGTGAAACGGAGAGTCGACGCCATTATGAGCAACAGTTTCCAATAAGAACCGTGTTTTGATGCGTCAGTGGGACATGTTCACGCGTTAATAGCTAATGCTTGTTTGTATATCTTTCGTGTCTCTGGTAATGTGTCACACTAGATTTGTTGTTGAGGCTAAGTTTCAGAGTTATGAGTTAGTCATGAAGGCCCATGCCACCGTAGCATGTTAGATTGTAATCTCCACGTGATAGCAGATCTGCCGGATTGTCTGTGGTAGGGCAGCCTCTCCACCGCGATGGCGTTAATATTTTGTGGATTTCAGTTACTCTATTAGCAAGAAACGTATTCCAGGGATTTCGATCGCTTCGGATCCAGCCAAGTGCCCCTGTGGAATCGCTCCACATTAATGTGTTTGCGATGTCAAATTCGGGAGCCTGGCAGGAGTATCTCAGAAGGTGTGAACCCTGTAGGGCAGCTAGTAATTCAAGTCGTGGAAGCGTCACCCTTCTGATTGGAGAAACTCCGTTTCTACTCACAAATAAACAGGCAAATTTATGTTTGTTGTCGGATGTTCGAATGTACAGCACTGGCCCGTACGCCCTTTCTGAGGCATCACAAAAAAGTGATTTTGTGAAATTTGCGATTTTTGACTGTGCAAGCCTATACATCTGGGTACTCTGAATGACTGCAGATGAATGAGTTGTGATGTTCAAAACTTCCATCGAGTGGCTAACTCTGGAGGCAATATCTCATCCCAGTGTATGCCTTTACACTACGTCTCTTGAAAGAGGATTTTTCCTGTTACGGATATCGGTGAGAGATATTAAGAGGATGATAAAATTCCTTTGTCATGTTCAGTAACTGGCCTTTAGTTGCAGGTCCATATTGTGATTTATTGGTAGCGAGATAGAGATCGAACAGGATTGAATCTGATTCTGTACACACCTGAGACTATGGTAAGTTCTTTTACTGATTGTCCTTCCGTTTTCCATACGCTATTTAGTGTGCCATGCTTTGTAGCCCATTTTGTCGCTGGAGGCTTTATTTGTTGTAACAGACGTGTCACGTAATAGTATACAATGAGAGTGTAAAGTCGTTCTCGCAGTTGGCGGCAAAGTCGTCTAAGAAACTACTTTTGTCTGTACGTTCTGCTGCACTAGGATAATGCTTGTAAACCTTGAACCTAATTCACGAAATGTTGCAAACAGGAGAAATGGGTTACATGTGAGGCCAAATGGTAAACGACTAAATCTATAAATGACGACGTCATTCGTAGTTTTACAACACAAAATCAGAAAATTGGCGTTGAATCTCTATCCTTTTCATTCAGTGACAGTTCTAAGAATGCCATTTTAGTGCTCGTTTTCGTCATTTTTTTGACAGCATGTCGTCTGCAAACTAGCCACGAAGAAAATTATTGCGTGTTTGTGGAGAGCTGTTTCGAGGGTACAGGTTATGTACGTTTCTGTACTTACATTTTCTGTCCTGTTTCGTGTCCCTGATTGGTGTCTCAATCAGCTACTTTCACTCAGTTTTTCATAAATTTCCGCCCACTACTTCTCCTCAAATGTGATCTGAGTAGACACTTGTGACAATGCAGTTAGTGATAGGCGTCATGTTATTGTCGTTGCTCACTTGTTTCTCAGTGGTCTTGGGTGTGTTATGGTGAAGATTTTGAATGTGTGTGTCTGTATGTGTGTGTGTGTGTTTGTGTGTGTGTGACAGATAGATAGATAGATAGATAGATAGATAGAGAGAGAGAGTGAAAGAGAGATGGAAATAGGGGTGGGGAGAAAACCAAGAAAACAGCAGGTTGTTTTGTAGGGAGTCCTCTTTGTATAGTTCACTGAGTGTTCCAAGCAGGATTTTGTTGCACGGTGTTGTATTTTCGTTTAGGACTCTTTTTCCCTGTATTATTGCTTTTTATATGTGGTAGTTCTCCTCTATTGTGAGTTTTTGATAGAGACTGTTGCTTTTTCGGAAAATCCTAAGTTCAGTCTCCATGTTTTTTGGGTGGTGGTTTTCTTGTATTAGATGGTGTGCAAAAGTGGAGTGTGTACTATCACTTCTTAGGGCTCTGAGGTATTCGAAGTACCTCATTTTGAAATTTGTCTGCAGAGGTGTTCTTGGATCTTAGATCCTTCTTTACTGTGTTATATGTGCGGAATGATATTTGTAGTCCTTGTTTCTTCAGTACGTTTGCCACCTTGTGTACATTTTTGTTACTGTATGTCACTGTGTGCCATGCTGTACTCTTTGTAGGGTGTTCCTGGTATCCTGTGTCTGTCTGGAGCTTGTGTTCTTGGTTCCTGTTGTGGCTGGCGATGGTTTGTTCTCTTTCAATTTGTTTTTTTTTAATTTGTTGTTCAGTTTGCTTATCTTTTTTGTGTTGTACACATTCTCGCTGGATATTTGGTGTATTGTTTTTAGTACCTGTGTGTAGGTGAGTTTGTCCAGTGGGGTTTTGTTGAGCCTGTGCAGCATGGGTCTGAAACTTGAGAGTTGGTGTGCTTGTGGGTGGTTGGAGTTGATGTGAATGGTTGTACTTATGGCTGTAGGTTTCCTGTAAATTCCAAAATTACGTTTGTTGTTGATTCTGTGTATGGCAATGTTTAAGAAATTAAGCTTAATTTCCTCTTCTGCCTCAATGGTGAATTTTGTTTTTTGGGTGAACTGTATTTGTGGCACTGTGTAATTGTTTAATTCCGGTGTGTTCACCCAAAATGAAAATAATACAAGAAAACCACTACCCAAAAACATGGAGACTCCTCAGAGAGAGCAACAGTCTCTATCAAAAACTCACAATAGTGGAGAACTAACACATACAAAAAGCAATAATACAGGGAAAGAGAGTCCTGAATGAAAATACAACACTGTGCAACAAAACACTGTTTGGAACACTCAGTAAACTATACAAAGGTGACTCCCGACAAAAAAAACCCTTCTGTTTTCTTGGTTCTCTCCCCACCCCTCTTTCCATTTCTCTCTCTCTCTGTCTCTCACTCACACACACACACACACACACACACACACACACACACACATACACACACACACACAAACATTATATATGTATATATTCAAAATAAGTGCAATAACAAACACAAGACCAACGATAAACAAGTGAGAAACGACAATAACATGACACCTCTCACTGAGTGTATTGTCAGAAGCGCCACATTTTGTGTAAGTGCATGTGAGGTGAAATAGTGAGCGGAAATTTATGAAAAACTGAGTGAAAGCAATGCAGTAAATAGTAGCTGATGGAGACACCAACCAGGGGCACGAAACAGGACAGAAAATGTAAGTACAGAAACGTACATAGCCTCTACCCTCCAAACAGCTCTCCACAAGAAAGCAATAATTTTCATGGCTAGTTTGCAGACGACATGCTGTCAGAAAAACGACGAAAACGAGCACTTAAATCTATGAATAATAATACAGTTCAATTAGTTATGTAATTTTAAAGTGAGTGTCCAAACAAAACGATGCAAATTGCGAATATTGTATTTCTTAGACATGCAGCAGTTAAATTATTGAACATGTGATATTGTACTTTACAGAAATAAACATTTTTACCCACAGAAGATGACACATTGGTATCGAAATATGTCTCGGGAAATATAAAAATACACAAATTGTGTTTGCATAAGGCTGTTTTCAAAAACAATCCAGTTTTTGAAAATAAAAGAAAATTAAAAATGACGTTGAAGGATTCATTGCATGTATGCAGCCGGAAATGAGAAAGGCTGTGGAGAAAAATAGGAATGAAATAATCACACCTGTTGTGGAACCTTTGTTAGAACTAAATATGACGCAGAAACGCATGAACGAGAAGCTAAACTACAGTAGCAAACAGAGAGAAGTGTATTCCTGAAGATCAACACAATGTTGTGTGAAAGTAACCGTTGTTCTTTTATTTAGTATAACAATTACAATGACTTTGGATGTCCTTACTTGGGGAAAACAAGCAGCATTAATTTGTGGCAGACGAATGTGTATGTTTCTTGAAAAGATAGTGGCTGGGTCAGAGAGCTTTCATATAGTATGTAGATGCATACGTCTAGTTTTTGAGAAGATGGAGCCGTGGCTGATTCATGGCAACGTTAACTTGTTTCAATTTGAGAAGACGTCACTGCCACATGAATAACGGCAGATCAATGGAACAGCTGGCGGATTGAAGAAACCTCGTCAAATTTTTCGCACAGTTCTGTAACCCATACACTACATGGGTGCTATTCTGTCTAATGCTGCAAAAGAACAAACTATCGCTACTGAACAAATAAATAAAGAATATTTTGCGATAGGAAACGCGACATTAACTGTGATTTCGGTTAGTCATGGGGATCAGTTTAAAACGTGTCAGGTTGAACTTAATGTGTTGGACAGCCTAAAATTTTGATTTTAAAAGAACCCATTTCAGCTGTTTTAGTCTTTGACGTGGTGACTTTTGTTGAAGCGCACCGTCTCCTATTTCGAATGTGTTCAGTTTCCGATAGTACACTAGTGGCCATTAAAATTGCTACACCAAGAAGAAATGCAGGTGATAAACGGGTATTCATTGGATAAATACGCTATACTGGATCTGACATGTGATTACGTTTTCACGCAATTTGGGTGCATATATCCTGAGAAATCAGTACCCAGAGCAACCACCTCTGGCCGTAATAACGGCCTTGATACGCCTGGGCATTGAGTCAAACAGAGCTTGGATGGCGTGTACAGGTACAGCTGCCCACTCAGCTTCAACACGATACCACAGTTCATGAAGACTAGTGACAGGCGTATTGTGACGAGCCAGTTGCGCGACCACCATTGACCAGACGTTTTCAATTGGTGAGAGATCTGGATAATGTGCTGGCCAGGGCAGCAGTCGAACATTTTCTGTATCCAGAAAGGCCCGTACAGGACCTGCAACATGCGGTCGTGCATTATCCTGCTGAAATGTAGAGTTTCGCAGGGATCGAATGAAGGGTAGAGCCACGGGTCGCAACACATCTGAAATGTAACGTCGACTGTTCCAAGTGCCGTCAATGCGAACAAGAGGTGACCGAGACGTGTAACCAATGGCACCCCATACTATCACGCCGGGTGATGTGCCAGCATGGCGATGACGAATACACGCTTCCAATGTGCGTTCAACGTGATGTCGCCAAACACGAATGCGACCATCATGATGCTGTAAACAGAACCTGGATTCATCCGAAAAAATGAAGTTTTGCCATTCGTGCACCCAGGTTCGTCGTCGACTACACCATCGCAGACGCTCCAGTCTGTGATGCAGCGTCGAGGGTAACCGCAGCCACGGTCTCCGAGCTGATAGTCCATGCTGCTGCAAACGTTGTCGAACTGTTCGTGCAGATGGTTGTTGTCTTGCAAACGTCCCCGTCTGTTGACTCAAGAATCGAGACGTGGCTGCACGATCCGTTACAGCTATGCGGGTAAGATACCTGTCATCTCGACTGCTAGTGATACCAGGTCGTTGGGATCCAGCACAGCGTTCCGTATTACCCTCTTGAACCCACCGATTCCATGTTAGCAGAACATTGGATTGTTAGCAGATCATTGGATCTCGACCAACGCGAGCAGCAATGTCGCGATATGATAAACCGCAATCGCGATAGGCTACAATTCGACCTTTATCAAAGTCGGGAACGTGATGGTACGCATTTCTCCTCCTTACACGAGGCATCACAACAACGTTACACCAGGCAACGCCGGTCAACTGCTGTTTGTGTATGAGAAATCGGTTGGAAACTGTCCTCATGTCAGCACGTTGTAGATGTCGCCACCGGCGCCAACCTTGTGTGAATGCTCTGAAAAGCTAATCATTTGAATATCACAGCATCTTCTTCCTGTCGGTTAAATTTCGCATCTGTAGCACGTTATCTTCGTGGTGTAGCAATTTTAATGCCCAGTAGTGTATTTGAAAACACAACTACTGAAAAATTTTCAGAACGTACACGTTACTTCATCTGTCATGGATGACTAAGATGGGTAGCTAACGTAAAAGACTCAAAAGGTGTGTCAAAAATTAAACCACATAATCGTGGAAAAGCATACGGAATACTTTCATAATTTTTCAATAAATTGACGACATTCTACTGCCGTTGAGCAAGGAACTGTAATTTTTACACACACTGCGTGTAGCGGAACGCGTAAGGCTGCGTTCACACTGCCGGCCAGGCCGGGCCGGGCTGACGCGTACTGGCTCGGCTCGTGCCTATCCAGCTAAGGCCGACGTGTAGTGCATTCGGCGAAATGGGGGAAAATCCACTTCTCCGATTTTCATGTTCTAAAAATTCTTAGCGGTATATAAGACTGCGCCACATCGTTTTATGAACTCATTTATTCCTTAAAAGCGTTACTTACGTCGTGAAAAAAGAAAAAGTCTACTTTTCGTTTCGCGTGATTTCTTAGTTTCGTAACGCTTCCCAACCGATTTTGAAGAAAGTATGCCGCTAAAAAATCTGATTTTTGTACACGTGCTAGTGTAACATCTTAGCTTCGTATTGAATCATTTATCTTTTCGTATTTCTTAACAGTCATTGTGAAATGATGCTATTTGTCAACGTTGTGCACTTGATTTACAAATCTTGTAGTGAAAAAGTTATGTAGCGGGTAGCTTACTGTTAGATCCGTTTTAGACCATACATTGTTGCGAATTAAATGTAGCTAAAAGTACCAAAAAGTTTTTGAAATGATAATGATACTGATATCTGTCTCTGGTCACAAGTAATGCGAGCTATTCAGTGGCGTCAGTGCCGCGTCCGCAAGCCACGGAGTTCGCACGGTTACAGCTTGGTTTAGTACATGTACAGGTAGAAGTGTCAATGACATAGGTCTGATAAAATTTCGTGTAAAACTAATCACAAAAACAAACTGGAGATTTGTGATACGTTTACTGCAGAAACTGAAGCGCAATTCTGTAGTCTCGTTGTCTACTTTGACAGAAAAAATAATGGACAGTTAATGAAACTACTGTAGATCGACACAGAGGTGCGTTTCATTGGACTTCATTGTTTTTATTCTTCCTTGGCGGGCTGCGCTGCACTGTCAAGGTAATCCCCACTCTTTGGCTAAATGGCTGTTAGTTGGCGAAGGCCAAATAAATAAATTTAAAAAAATCCCCACGCTTCGACAGCTGACAAGCAAGTCAGTAGAAGACGCAGCTGCAGTCAACAGCTGCTCGCCTTTAGCTAGTCTGTGCTGTCGTGTACAACAATCTCTTCATTCTTTTATTGGTATTGTTTTGACTCTGCAGTAACTCGTCGAGTTTTTGAAGTACAGAAGAACTAGGAGGTTATGGATTCATCCCATAAATAGCGACAGACGTTTAGGAGAGTTTTTTTCTTTACATGAAGAACTTAAAAACTACCCTGAAAAATTTTATTCATATTACAGAACGAATCATAATACATTTCAGTATGTGCTGCAGAACATTCAAGACAAAATTTCGAAACAGAACACAAATTTTCGCAGAAGTATAACAGCAGAAGAAAAATTGTGTATAACGATAAGGTAAGATTCCTTAGTACACACTTTTTGGTTTGCAGTAGAACTTTGTGCATCATTCACTACCTCCAATTAACTGTAGTCATGCTTTTGTATTTTAAATTTCACAAACGCTTACCTCTGAGGGGAAGAGAGTTTATGGGACTCCTGAGAATCATTTGGTATAATGACCAATAAATGGAGACTACTGAGGAAGGAAACTGAAACATCCATTGACGTAGCTGATCACATAGTCAAGTGCATTTGTCTACTTCATAATATTGTCCTTGTCAGAGAAGGATGCAATGTTGAAGCTGAAAAGTTTTGTAACAATGCTGATATGCAGACAGCTGGTGCCACATTGAACAGAAATTCCACATTACGTTCGGAAACTAACAGGAACACTTTTGTTGAATATTTCGTTAAAAATGCAACTTAAAATAATTAAAAAACCTTTCAGAAATAAATTTTGGAATTGAAAGTACTTAGATATTTACTGTATTTTTGTGTATCTCATTTCACTGTAAATAAAACAAATAAAATTATAAAGGAAAATAATTTATATTTGTGCGTACTATCTGAAACACACTCCTAGGTTTCTTCGTTCCATAATCTGGAAACTGCATCATTACTGTCATACTAGCCGAATTTCTGATACCAAATTGATGGACACAAGTTAATGTCATGTATATGTTTGCATTCATTAAAGTAAGAACATCGCAAAAAGATGTCACAGACAACTGCTTATAGTATCGTACCACAGCATGACTTTACAATGCATTGTCATCTGGTAGGGACACATTCCGTCCCTCAGTGACACTCATATCTGCCTCCGTTTATAAGTAAATGCGAAGTATTCAGTGGCGACAATGCGGCATCCTTGAAGACATCGAAGTGCGACTTGATCATCTCCGTCGTCGCCTGCACGTATCAGCTAATTTCTGCTTGCGCATTCCCGTATTTCTTCGTCCGCGTTACAGGGCGACTATTTTCGATAAATATTGTTAATTTTTCAATCGCTTTAAATATGTCTGCCTTATCTGTAGTCTCTATACTTACTGATCAGTTATTAAATCGAAGGAAATACGAAAAAATGCTTAAACTGATCGTGTCATGTGATAGGATTATGAACATGTACTTGTTCAGGAGACCCACGAATGAAATTGTTGGGAAGATCGTAAAAATACAGTTGTTTTTATTACTTAGCCCTTATTTATGGTTTTGTATGGGCCTGTTCGAGGCAAATACTGGTTCCAATTGGAAGTTGTGTGCTTTATTTAGCGTAAACACTTTTTCTGTTGTGACTCAGACGATTTTCAGGTTTTCAAACCTGCAGCTGATCGTAAAGAACAGAACTTCGGTTTTCAACATTTGTCTGCTTGGCGTGAGAGATGAAATGCGAGGTACTCTATGCATACGAATACCTGTGTCGGAAAGATACGCGTTTTGCGAAGAGGGTCACATTAACATCGCTGATGCTAGCTACCTGCCGTTTCACATCAGAACCCTGAGGAGAGCACATGCAAAACTTTGTGAGCTATCTCTCGTAGTGACTTCGACTCACGAAATCTTTCTAGTGCTCCACCTGGTCACGATGATAGTAGTGGTTGTCTCGCAGCTGTACATGATCTTCAGAGACGAGCTGTTCTTGGGTAGGAGGGAACCCATAGGGGAGAAGTGCTACGGGCTGGGGTACAGCGCGAGCCTACTGTGCGTGCTGCTAGTTTCTGCCCACCTCACCAAGACGGAGGCGCGGCGGTCGGCTAGACTGAGCTCCAAGTTGCTGCTCGAGAGCTCCCGGTCTGCACCTAGATCGGTGGGCCGCGAGCTGCGGCTGCTAGTTCGGCAGGCGACCGCCAGGAGCCCAGCGGCGCTGCTGCTGCGGACGCTCGCCTTGGACCTGCGCCTCGTCATCACCTTCGTCTCCGCCGTCACCACCTACTGCACCGTGCTGCTCACCTTCCTGCCGCCAGGTGCGCTGCACGTCATTCCTACATTTGTCTTCATTAACTGTATATACTGAGGTGCCAAAAGTCAGGGGATACCTCCTGATATCGTTTCGGAACTCCTTTTGTATGCTGTACCGCAACAGCGACTTGGAATAGACTAAGCAAGTCGCTGAAAGCCCCCGCAGAAATACTGAGCCGTGCTGCCTCCATAGCCGACCATAACTGCGAAAGTGTTGCCGGTGTAGGATTTTGTGATCGAACTGACTTCTCGATTATGTCTCATAAATCTTCGATGGGGTTAATGGCGGGCGATCTGGGTGACCAGATGTTTCGCTCGAATTGTCCACAGTGTTCTTCAAGCCAGTCTGACCCAATATAACCATTTCTAGTCAATGATACGTTCAATTGGACCAGAGGACCCAGTTCATTCCACGTAAACACAGCTCACACCATTCTGGAGCCAACATCAGATTGCACAGTGCCTTGTTGAGAACTTTGGGCCATGGCTATGTGGGGTCTGTGCCACACTCGAACCCTATCATCAGCTCTTACCAACTAAACTAGGGAGTCATCTGACGAGGTCACATTTTTCCAGTCGTCAAGGGAACAACCGACATAGTCATGATCCCAGCAGTTCGACACCGTACGGGGGACATCGTTTGGTTCACTGATGGGTCGAAAACAGATCAAGACATTGGGGCAGGGTTGTACGGGGTTCAGCAAAGACTGGAGAGCAGTATCTCTCTAGGGAAACTGGCCTCTGTATTCCAAGCCGAAATTACTGCAATCAGGGCATGTGCTGAGGAGAATATGAGTAGGTGCTACAATGATCATAGCATCTACATCTATTCAGACAGTCAGGCAGCCCTGAAATCATTGGCAGCTCCTGCAACAAGATCTAAGATTGTTGCAGATTGCCACAGGGTTCTGGTGGAGCTAGGGGGAAGCAATAGGGTGTACCTAGTGTGGGTCCCTGGCCGCTCAGGGATCTGTGGCAATGAAAAAGCCGATAGATTGGCTAGGATGGGGGCAACAACTCCATTTATTGGACCGGAACCTGTCTTGATAATCACCAAGGCTATGAATTATGATCAAATTAGAAATACGGAACTGGCTTAGGAAACAGCAAGTAGGATATTGGACCAAGATCCATAAACAAAAGCATAGTAAGGTAATGATGCCCAAGCCATGTTTTAAAAGAAGCTCTGTAATCCTGGGATTGAACAGGAAATAGATCAAACTCATGACTGGACTGATGAGCGGCCGTGGGAACTTCAAAAAACACCTACACACAATGGGTATAATGGAAGAGGACGCTAAATGTAGGATTTGTGACGAGGGTGAAGAAACCGGATCACACCTAATCTTTGAATGCATGGCATTGGAGAGTAAAAGATACAGAATCTTCGGGACAACTAGATCTGCAGAAATTGTGTCTAACAAAAAAACTGGTAGAGGGACTCCTTGCACTATTCAAGGGCACTGGTTTGCTTTACTAGATATACAGGGAGCGATACCGCACAAGAAACCTAGTTTCGGAGCGGGCAGTGGCGGGTTAGACATAAGCTGTTTTAGCTCTCCTGTTAAAATCAAATCAAATCAAAAGATCAAATCATGAGCCCAGGGTGCCTATTCTATATCGTTTCGGTACTCAAGAGCACCGAACGGTCTAGTACTCGAATTAGAGTCCCATCATTATTCAGTATGCATTTTGGTAGCGATACCGTTTAGGTCTAGAGAACCGAAGCGCTGTTGTCGGTTCGCGTAGCACAAGCCAATCAAAAGCAAGCGGTTGCAGATCCGAGCATGCGCACTGCAGCGCGCACAGCGCCACGAACACAAAGCGGCTAGCAGACGACACAGCGCGCTACTCTTCGCAGTACCGAACTTGCGTTTTCGCAGTACGAAGTGTTGCTAAAATAGCAGCGGAAATGTTGGACGAAAATGAGGTTAGTAGGTTCACAGTTCTGTGACACTTAAAGAGCCTTAAGGATTGCTATTGTGATTGCCGTTTATGGGTATTTTATTTGAAACAAAAACAGCAACCCTGGATATTAAAAGGCACTTATTATTGAACTTGGCCAGTATTTGTAGCCTGTGCTAAAATTGTAGCCATTAGGTGATGACTGAGAGCTATAATTCGAGAATGGAATAGTAGAGAAATGGTCTGAAAGTGATTTGATTTCATCTGTAGTTCAGTCTTTCGTTTTAGTGTTATTAGACTGAAGTCATGGCATCGAAAAAACTCATTACGGACAAAGCCCGCTCTTACATGTAAGTAATATAACAGAAAAAATCTTAACTTACAATGTCTCAGAACGTGTTGCATATATGAAGAGGGAAAAAAATTTTAAGCACCCATCCGTGCGCGAACCTGTGTCCTTACGTGTAACAATCGCGCACGCTAACCACTCTTGGCTACGCTAGACAACAGCTACGCGATGCTGAATTCTTGTAGTATTGTGCAGGAACATAGCCTGACTTCGTTGACAAACGTTGCTGCGTAAGTCAGAAAAGTTTAATAGTTTGGAAGGTTTCCATTATCAGGCTTCACATTATTGCTTTCGATTGTTACTTGAAAGTCGTAATTACTAACTTAACTATTTGTGGGAAAAAGTACACAAAGTCACTAGTAACGCCAGTTCACACTCATGTAATATACGTAAGCAGAGCCGATATCTTGCTATTTAATGATCTTTAAACTCTTATTTGCATTCAAATAACACGTATTTTGAGAGAATATTGACCGAAAACGTTTTCTTTTTTGATGTAATGATTCACAGTAATAACCTAACCTAACCATATTTCTAACAAAGGGAAACAGTCTACTATGAACTCACTTTCCAATCGGATGCGTCCTCTGGTGATTCTTTAGTAACACAATCACTAAATCCAAAGCTAAATTCGCTAAATATGTTTAAAATAACAAATTATAGGTGTACATAAACCACAGCTCACCGATCGACAGGGCCACACCGAAATCCAAAACTTCTTGGTACAATTGTCGTAAAATCGGTGGGAGGACCGTTCGGTAACAGGTCTCAGAAGCTTACTGAATAGGCTATTTCGATAAAGAACCGAAAATGACGTCACTACCGAAACGAACCTACTACATCGGCCGATATGAACGATATAGAATAGGGCCCCAGGATAGGAACTGCAGGCGATGTCGTACTGTTGGCAAAGCCAGTCGTGTCATTCGCCTGCTGCCGTAGCCCATCAGTGGCAAATTTTGCCGCGCTATCCTAAGGCATACATTTGTTGTACGTCCCGTATTGATTTCTGCGGTTATTTCACGCAGGGTTGCTTGTCTGTTAACACTGACAATTCTGCACACACGCCTTTGCACTCGGTAGTTAAGTGAAGACCGCCGCTCACTGCTTTGTACGAGCTGAAAGGTAGTGCGTGAAATGTGGTAATCTCGGCACACTCTGCCATGGCGCACAAACACACCGGTCGGCTACCGCAGTAGAGTTAAGTGGCGCCTGCAACTTAGTACCGGCGCGTTCCGCCAGCTAGCGCTAGAGGCGTTCCCGTCAAACATTCAATCAGCCGGGAATTACCCACGCGCACGAGCCTTTTTCTGGCGCGGATGGTCACACTACACACTATGATATCACCATTCGCCAATCAGGGATCGCCAACGGCAGCCAATCATCACTCCGGAATCAGCGGAGGATGACTGGAGCCGCCGGCTTAAAGAGCCGGAAGAAAGGAAAGCAGGCGTCTTTCGACCTGCCGCGGACTGCCGCACGGAAGAGACTTCGACGCAGCCGGAACGTCCAGGTGCCACGTCTTCGCTACGCCAGACTCTGCTCCCGTCTACTCTCTCGGCATCCGCCGGAAAGCGTCGAGAGAAAACCAGACAAAGGAACGTAAATTCAGTTCAATTGCTAATATTTCAATTCAATAAGGTGGCATAGTTCTTTGGCTTGTTATAAAATCTTGGCAGGAGAAGAAGCTTTTTGTTTTCGATGGAAGTTATCTTTTGTAAAATTAAGCGGTGGCCTTGTTCGCATATGTGTGTAATCTGTGGATATAACACTCTTGGACTGTAAGCCTCTGAGTATTCTATTCCCTAACGATTTTCGAAGTGGAATGTCCCATGCATCTAGCTTCAGCTACCATTCCGCGTTCGAAGTCTACTAATTCCCGTCGTGCAGTCATAACCACGTCGGACACCTTTTCGCATGAATCAACTGAGCACAGTTAAGAGATCTACCAAAACACTGCCCTTTTATACCTCGTGTACGCGATACTACTGCCATCTGTATAGGTGTGTATCGCTGTCCTATGATTGTCAACAGATTACCATTCATAATGCGGTGTAAGAAGCTACTTATTATTGGAAAAGCTTCCAGTCGTCTCGGAATAGATACATAAAGGTCCTTTGTGATTTTCAAGGACATTTTGTACCATTCTTCCTGCACAATAGTGCCAAGTTCAGCTAACGACGCTCTGGATGAATAGTGATCACGCACGCTTTTCTCCAAACGAGACCGCAAAGTCTCAATAATATTGAGGTCTGGTGACTGTGGTGGCCGCGGAAGATGTGACAACTCATCTTCGTACTAAAAAAACCAGTCGTGGACAGTGCGAACTGCGTGAGCAGAGGCCTTGTTATCTTGGAACACAATATCATCGTTGGAGAGCAAACATTGCGCGATCCAGCTAACCTGATAGCCAAAATGTTCTCATAGCCCTTGGCATAGTGCGAACTTGACGAGTAACCATGGGGCCCATGGGATACCACGATATGACTGCCCTAATTATCAACGAACCCCCGCCTCATTTCACTGTTGTGACGTTAACTTCGCCTGGAAGGAGTGTGATAAAGACTCATCCGGCCAAATGACTTCATTGCATTGTTTCGCAGACCACGTTTTATCGCTTCGGCACCACATTTTCCTGTTGCAGGCATTTTCGTCACTGACGAGTGTCTATTGGAATTCCAGGTCGCCATGCAGTTCTTCGCTTAAGGAGTTCCATTCATGGTGGCTTGGTGGTGACAGGATTTGCGAGTGCGACATTCACTTCTTTAGTGATTCCTCTTCAATGATCGTCTGTCAGGAGTGTTGTGTTGGCTGGAGAGCCAACACCGTGTTACTAGTGGAGACCGAAAATCACGCGTTTTAGCTCACGCAGGCTGGCGTGAGGAGGGAAGGACTATACTGACGTGAGGTCTGGAACATGACAAGGAATTAGAATTCAGAAAGCGGACGTAATTAGTTTGATACTTAACTTTAATCCATTAATGATGAACGTCGCTCTTGATGGTACATGATTCACAATATTATCGGTTCAGAATACATTCTTGAAGAATATGGCGCCTTGCTAGGTCGTAGCAAATGACGTAGCTGAAGGCTATGCTAAACTGTCGTCTCCGCAAACGAGAGCGTATGTAGACAGTGAACCATCGCTAGCAAAGTCGGCTGTACAACTGGGGCGAGTGCTAGGGAATCTCTCTAGACTAGACCTGCCGTGTGGCGGCGCTCGATCTGCAGTTCACTGATAGTGGCGACACGCGGGTCCGACGTATAGTAGCGGACCGCGGCAGATTTAAAGTCTACCACGTAGCAAGTGTGGTGTCTGGCGGTGACACCACAAGGATCACTGAAGACTTTCTTCCGCATTGTCACTTAGCGGAAAATGATTTTCCTTTTCCTGTGATACGGCGTCTTTTGAAACACCAAACACTTCGGCTGCCTTGATTACAGAAACACCCAGCATATGAGCAGCAACAATGTGCCCACGTTCGCATTCGCTTAGCTCCGACATAATCCACTGTACAGGATGGGCTAACTTTTAGATAAAGGCCGTTTATTGGGAAAGCATGTTGAAAGGGGTTACATAGGCCTAGGGAGGTGATGGTGAGCCAGAGCGTAGAGTTTAGAGGGACATAGTTCGCGAAGCTAACGAAAGCGGTTGTCTGCCACAACTAAATCCACAGTGCCGCAGCACCAGGAGAAGCAGGAGATGTTCAATGCTACAGTGCGCGCATCCGACTCGCGGGTGAACAAGAATACAAGAGAGCGGGGCCGGTGACTGGCGGCCGGGCATATTCGACGCACCACGCGGCTTCCTCCGCCCTAATTGGTCAGGACCGAGCAAACCGTGCGGGCGGCATGGACCTTTCCAGAGCGTTGCGCGCTAAGCGACGCCTGGGGCGGCGTTACCTCACAGGCACGTGACAGAGGCGCGTGGCCAAGGTGCCCTTTCTCGGTGCTAAACTGTGGGACGAAAGAATTTACAGGCAGCTAACACTGCCGGCCGTGGCTTGACCCCAATGGAAAAATGAAGTTACCGTTTGGAAGCTCATATAATAAAAACCCCTATTGTCTGGCTCATCCTTTACAGCACTCACAATTACACAGACCAGTGTTCTGGGAACGCCTAACACTTGTAACTGTACTGCGGACTTTGCGCAGATACCATTATTGGTTAAGTACAACAGTGCAACAGTACAACAGCGCAGTCATACAATGAAGGCTTTCACGACCGAATGTTTCAGCTGCTGAGAATTCTTCCGGGTCGTATGGCCGACTCGGCAAGACTCACCACAACCAGGAGTACCTCCGAAGATGTCCAACGCAGCCTTGGACGTAACGTCAGGGATATAAGAGTTCCATGGAGCACGGCCATACAACCCGGAAGAATTCTCAGTAGCTGAGTACAACAGTGAAACTTGCACGCTTCGCTAGAACCTACATTTATGTTTCAACTTACATTTCTCGCAATGTTTCCAAATTTTTTCCGACCCGCATACCAACAAGTATCCGAGGTGAAGTGACATTCGAATGGCTGCAACTGATTAAAACTTATTTTAAAATACCCAGACGTTGAGACTTACCATTTCCAGGGCGTGTTTGTGTGCCCGTCCCGTTCGCTATTGTGGTTGCTAGAACTGGTTGCCCTTATCTGGGACACGTGGGTTTTTCTTCAACTTGCAGATAATGGGCTAGTCTTTCTGTAATCTTCCTACATGGGTTGTGACCGAGACCTACTCGACTGGATTAAGGCCTTGTGGGTTTACCCTGGCAGTAGGTGTTTTGCAACACCCTTTGGAAAGAAACTGCTTAAAAGAACCTGGAAGGTAGCAGCACTATACGGAAAACTGCTCTTAGTGGGACCAGGAAACGGCCAATTAAACAGTAAAGGCCTAGATGTAAGGCAATTTTGTGGAGAGGTTTGGAGCCCTTGTGAGGTCTAGAAGACAAATGTCCTCTGGGACCAGAAAGGCGTCTTGAAGTGAAAATCAGCAGCTATTGGGCAACCATGAGGGGTGAAGGAAGGGAATCGCGGGCCCAGTGGAAGGGAGTGAATTAACTTGTGTCCAGTAAATCTATTCTTTCTGCCTGGAAAGATGTGAGCTGTTTGTCAGCGCGTCACCGGAAGCCTGGTATTCAGAGATTTGCCGGTTTTTTGGTGAATATTGCAGTCTTGTGAGAGTCCACTTACTCGGTAGGGAGTCGCTGCATTGCAGAGTGTACTGCGGAGCCATTTGTTAGTTGTGGGTGCTCCTTAATGAATGTGGCAGACTTGGCGAGATTTAATAAAAGACAATAAATCCCATCCACAATTGATTAACTCCATTTACAATTACTAAGTTGTCCGAATCCTGTCTGTGAAAAATTTTCACGGCCAGTTTTTGCCGTCAAGGTGAGGGGAGGTGACGGTGTAAAGTTCCTGGTTACCTTTCTTTGCGCCAATGTCTCCGACTGAATTCCGAACCTCTCGGCAGTGTTTCATGATAATTTTTTCTGGTTGTATGGCCGTGGTCCATGGAACTCTTCAATCCCTGACGTTTCGTCCAAGGCTACGTTGGACATCTTCGGAGGTGCTCCTGGTTGTGTCGAGTCTTGCCGACTGACGAGTTGGACGTCGAAGAGCGGTCAAAATACCGTGGAAAGTGGGCGTGGTCTGGATTTCATGTGATAGCAGAGATAAACATCGTCAAAGATACAATTTTTTAACTATCGATTATAGTACGTCAAAGATAAAAACTTCTCATCGGTTCTGTAGCGCCACACTCCATATATCACTGAGAGTCATGGCTTCTTCTTTTCTGTTAAAATTATCCCCATTTTTATATTTCGATGGCTTCTCTGTATAGCGATGGATAATAGTTCGTCATAGTACATGAAACTTTAGTTTCCGAAAATTTCACTACGTGATCACCTGATTGAAGAGCATGTTCCGGCACGGCTGATTTGTCTGTTTTCCCTAGTCGGCAAAGACTTTAATGTTCCTTCAACAGTGTATTCGCACTTCCCTTTGTAGTTCCAATGTAGACCTTGCCACACGTACACGGAATCTTATATACGCCACTTGCAGACAGAGGGGGACGTTTATCCTTAACGGAACGAAGTGCTTGGCCTATTTTCTTAGTTGGTCTGAAAATCGGTTGAACGTCATGTTTCCTTAGAATCTTGCTGATCTGATCCGTCACTTTTTTGATGAAGTGTAGAGAAACCGTGTTCTTCCATCGCTGTGTCCTATCGTTGTCCTTAGGCCTCGTGTTATTCGGTCGCAAAACTCTATTTATTTCCTTACTAGAGTACACACTCTTCTCAAAAGCCTGCTGTAGATGTTTTAACTCAGCGTCCAGGTGTTCCGGCATACAAATCCTTTTAGCTCTGTCCACTAGACTTTTAATTACACCTCTTTTCTGTTGTGGATGATGATTGGAATTCTTATGCAAGTGTCTGTCGATATGTGTAACCTTCTGAAAGACTTTATGTTTCATGCTGCCATCAGTCTGTCTCACGTCGAAGACATCCAAGAAGGATATTGCATTGTCTTTCTCCATTTTCATGGTAAACTGGATTTTTTTGATTTATACTATTTAAATAACAAAAGAAGTCCTCTAAAGCTTTTTGGCGATGTGACCAAACAACAATTGTATCATCCACGTATCGATACCATCGACATGGTTTCTTACTCGCTTTTTCCAGAGCTAATTGTTCGAATTTTTCCATGTAAAAGTTACCAATCGTATGACTCAATGGGTTACCCATGACCAAAGATAAAGTTTTTATCTTTGACGTACTATAATCGATAGTTAAAAAATTTTATCTTTGATAATGTCTATCTCTGCTATCACCTGAAATCCAGACCACGCCCACTTTCCATGGTATTTATGCCGCTCTTCGACGTCCGAATCGTCAGTCGGCAAGACTCAGCACAACCAGGAGCACCTCCGAAGATGTCCAACTCAGCCTTGGACGAAACGCCAGGGACTGAAGAGTTCCATGGACCACGGCCATAAAACCCGAAAAAAAATCTCAGCAGCTGAAACATCCGGTCGTCAAAGCTTTCATTGTGTGAGTGCCTCATGAAATGAAGGTATGTATTACTGTAGATGGTGATCCGTCCGTCGGAGAGGAACGTTAAGCTCGCCGGGCTCCCAGCTGCTGCTCGGCACTCGGTTTCACCGTCTCTTCTTTTCGCCATCACAACAAGAAACCCGACGCTACGCTGTAGTAGCAAACATCACCGTCATCCACACGACAGAGATACACGTTCGATACGTCATAATATATCAGAGGAGTGCACTCTTATACATCAGTATAACCTCGGCATAAGCGGCGATGTAGAATTCCTGCATCTGCTCCCCTACACTCATTCTCTGAGTGTGGGACAGCTTTAACCTTTCGCACTAGACCATCCACAGTTTACAGCTTTTCATCTACAATTATGAAGTCGTACAAGTATGGATCAGTTAAAATGATCCTTTCGCTCCACTGGAGACTTGTAATATGACGTATGTGTACTCCTTTTTGAGTTTTTCCTTTCTCTGAAGGAGGAGATCATCGGCGGGTATTGTACACAGTGTAGCGAGTGCTTGCAGTTCTCATTTTTCAGTTTCAAGGTTTGACTTGATATTGTTTTGAAAGTAATTGAGTTGGTACAGGATACTAATTTTCTGGCTTAGGAGTAGTAACGAGGTTAAGGTGAGGCTGGCGACCCTACTTTAGACATCTACATCATACTTCGCAAGCCACCTGGCGGTGCTTGCTGGACGGTATTTGTGGTACGACGAACTGATTCCCCCACATCTATTTTCCAATCCAGAAAGCGGTTACAGCGCCGATGATGCCAGCCGTAAATAGAAACATTAAAAAAGGTAGGAAGATTTTACTGTTTAGAAAAAGTGACAAAAAACAGATTTCAGAGTACTTGACAGCTCAACACAAAAGTTTTATCTCAAGTACAGATAGTGTTGAGGATCAGTGGAGAAAGTTCAAAACCATCTTAGAATATGCATTAGAAGAGTATGTACCAAGCAAGATCGTAAGAGATGGAAAAGAGCCACCGTGGTACAACAACCGAGTTAGAAAAATGATACGGAAACAAAGGGAACTTCACAGCAAACATAAACATAGCCAAAGATTTGCAGACAAACAAAAATTACACTAAGCGAAATGTAGTGCCAGGAGGGCTGTGCGAGAGGCGTTCAATGAATTCCAAAGTAAAGTTCTGTGACCAAAATGGTACTGAAATAGAGGATGACAGACTAAATGCCGAAATACTATATGTCTTTTTCCAGAGCTGTTTCACAGAGGAAGACGGCACTGTAGTTCCTTCTCTGGATTGTCGCACAGATGACAAAATGGCAGATCTCGAAATAGATGACAGAGGGATAGAAAAACAATTAAAATCGCTCAAAAGAGGAAAGGCCGCTGGACCTGATGGAATACCAGTTCTATTTTACACAAAGTAGGCGAAGGATC
Source organism: Schistocerca americana (assembly GCF_021461395.2). Lineage (NCBI taxonomy): Eukaryota > Metazoa > Arthropoda > Insecta > Orthoptera > Acrididae > Schistocerca > Schistocerca americana. The sequence goes on along the minus strand of NC_060122.1, from coordinate 131,719,517 downwards.
TAGCCCCCCCCCCCCCTTCTTGCTGCGGTGTACCGTAGGTCTCTAGAAGAACGTAGCGTTCCAAAAGATTGCAAAAGGGCACAGGTCATCCCCGTTTTCAAGAAGGGATGTCGAACCGATGTGCAGACCTATATCTCTAACGTCGATCAGTAGTAGAATTTTGGAACACGTATTATGTTCGAGTGTAATGACTTTTCTGGAGACTAGAAATCTACTCTGTAGGAATCAGCATGGGTTTCGAAAAAGACGATCGTGTGAAACCCAGCTCACGCTATTCGTCCACGAGACTCAGAGGGCCATAGACGGGTTCCCAGGTAGATGCCGTGTTTCTTGACTTCCGCAATGCATTTGATACAGATCCGCACAGCCGTTTAATGAAAAAAGTAAGACCAAATGGATTATCAGACCAATTGTGTGATTGGATTGAAGAGTTCCTAGGTAACAGAATGCAATGTGTCATTCTTAATGGAGAGATGTCTCCCGAAGTAAGAGTGATTTCAGGTGTGCCGCAGGGGAGTGTCGTAGGACCGTTGCTATTCACAATATACATAAATGACCTTGTAGATAACATCGAAAGTTCACTGAGGCATTTTGCGGATGATGCTGTAGTATATCGAGAGATTGTAAAAATGGAAAATTGTACTGAAATGCAGGAAGACCTGCAACGAATTGACGCATGGTGCAGGAAATGGCAATTGAATCTCAATGTAGACAAGTGTAATGTGCTGAGAATGCATAGAAGGAAAGATACTTTATCAAATAGCTACAATATAGCAGGTCAGAAACTGGAAGCAGTTAATTCCATAAATTATCTGGTAGTAGACATTAGGAGTGAGTTAAAATGAAATGATCATATAAAGTTGACCGACGGTAAAGCAGATGCCAGACAGATTCATGGGAAGACTTCTAAGGAAATGCAATCCGAAAACAAAGGAAGTAGGTTACAGTACACTTGTTCGCCCACTGCTTGAATATTGCTCACCAATGTGGGATCTGTACCAGAAGTGGTTGATAGAAGAGATAGAGAAGATCCAACGGAGGGCAGCACTCTTCGTCACAGGATCATTTAGTAATCGCGAAAGCGTTATTGAGATGATAGATAAACCCCAGTGGAAGACTCTGCAAGAGAGAAGATGTGTTGGCAGAAGAGCCAACACCGTGTTGCTAGAGGAGGTCGAAATGCACACGTTTAAGCTCACGCAGACTGGCGTGAGGTCTGGAACAATTAAAGGAGTTGAGTCTAATAAATAAAGTACGAAGCTCTTGGAATACTTAACTTTAATCCATAATTCGAGAACATCGCTCTTGTTGATACATTAATTACAATCTCAATATAAACTGGTAATGGCGCCTTGCTAGGTCGTAGCAAATGACGTAGCTGAAGGCTATGCTAACTATCGTCTCGGCAAATGAGAGCGTAGTTTGTCAGTATAGCATCGCTAGCAAAGTCGTCTCTACAACTGGGGCGAGTGCTAGGACGTCTCTCTAGACCTGCCGTGTCGCGGCGCTCGGTCTGCAATCACTGACAGTGGCGACACGCGGGTCCGACGTATACTAATGGAACGCGGCCGATTTAAATTCTACCACCTAGCATTTGTGGTGTCTGGCGGTGACACCACATTCCTCCCCCGCAAATCGGCGTACGGTTGTGTTATAAGGCTTCCGCCCGCCGTGGGGAGGACCCTATATTGACGTATGCGACGAGGTGGGGAGCCTAACAACAGGCGAGGCTGTGCCACCCGCACCCTGCCATTCGGTCCGAGGGGAGCTAGGAAACGCCTGAAAACCTAGTCCAGGGTGCACGCCAACATGCGGTGTATGCGCCCACAGAGAGACAGGAGGGGCCGAAGGGTCGACCTCCATCAGAACGGGGCACCCGACGGGCGAAGACGACATCTGGTCCGGAGCGGGCAGGAGTTCCATGGCGGAGGACAACTGGTCACAGGAAGCGATCGGCATCGCGTGACCCAGGGATTCGCTTGGCGGCTGCAGCGAAGCGCCCACTGCGGGCGTCGCCGGCGGGAGAACAGGTGGAGGCGGCGGTGCGTCGCCATGGGGCAAAATGGAAGGCAGCGTCGGTAACACCTGGGGCTAAGGCGAAACAGTAGATGGGTCCCCAGGGCGCTGACCGGACGGCATCGTCGCTGAAAGCAGACGGGGAGCGGCAGAATTCGTACGACGCCAGAGGCGCAGCTGATTGTGATGCCGGCGCACCTCACCAGAGGCCCCCAAAACCAGATACATAGCGCGGCCCAGGCAGCGAAGAATGCGCCCTGCGAGCCAACGCCGTGACCCTCGATAGTTGCGATAATATACAACGTCGCCTGGAGCAAAAGCAGGCGTCTGCCGCTGCACAGGAACCTGATGCGGCGGATGTAGCAAAGACATCAAGGTTCGATTAGGACGACCGTGGAGCAACTCAGCCGGCGAGCGACCATCTCGGGGCTGAGAGCGATGCGTGGACAACAAGAGCAATAACGCGTCCTCCCGAGAATGCGACTCTTTCAACTTCAACATCTGTGACTTGAAAGTCCGGACCAATCGTTCAGCGTCACCGTTTGACTGAGGCGAAAACGGCGCGGACGTCAGATGTTGAATACCATTGGCCTTGCAGAATGACTGAAATTCTGTGGACATGAATTGTGGGCCATTGTCGGAAACAATAGTCTGTGGAAGACCTTCAATACAAAAGATAGCGGATAACGCTTGAATGGTGGCAGATGACGTAGTGGATGACATCCTGACAACAAAAGGAAAATTACTGAATGAATCTACCACAACCAACCATCGAGCATTCCAGAATGGACCAGCAAAATCGATGTGTAAGCGTTGCCAAGGGGAAGTGGCTTTCGGCCATGCAAAGAATTTCCGCGGTGGAGCGGAGTGTTGTTCGGCACACGCCATGCAATAAGAGCACATATTCGTAATCGCAGCATCGATTCCGTACCAAGTACAGTGCAGACGGGCAAGTTGTTTCGTTCACACTATACCCCAATCTCCTTGGTGGAGAAGCCGTAAGACAGAGAACTGTAACGAACGTGGGACCACGACCCTGGACTGATCATTATCAGAACGCAACAGCAAAACACCACGTCGAACAAAAAGTCTCTCCTTGTGAGCAAAAAATCGGCGAACCAACGGATCCTCGATCCATGACTTTGACAAGGGCCATTGCGTAGCAACAAAACGCAAAACGGTAGCAAGGACAGGGTCAGCAGCTGTGGCTGTAGCGACACGACGAAAATCTATCGGAAACGATTCGACCACGTCATCGGTTTCTGAATCAATGAACATGCAAGCATGTTCGGAGGAATCGAATGCTCTATCCTCAGCAAAAGGCAAACGGGACAACGCATCGGCGTTTCCGTGCTTAGCAGTGGACCGATACAAGATATTGTAGCGGTACTGCGAGAGGAAAATTGACCAGCGAATGAATTTCAGCGCTGTACGTGGAGGTACAGGCTTGGTGGAATGAAAAAGCGATGTCAAAGGTTTGTGGTCTGCGATAATGGTAAAGTGACGACCATACAAGAAATCATGAAACTTAGTAACACCAAATACGAGAGCCAAAGCTTCTTTCTCAATCTGTGAATAATTTCGTTGCGCAGACGACAGCAATTTGGGCGCAAAGGCAATAGGGCGATCATGCAATCCATCTTGGTGCGCAAGCACAGCACCGATCCCGAAATCCGTTGCATCTACCATCAACAAAAGGGGTTTCTGGGGATCGAATGGAGTAAGGCAAGTAGTGGAAAGCAACGCCGATTTCAACTGGCGAAAGGCGCGTTCGCATTCCGTCGTCCAGACGAACGGAACACCTTTACGGCGTAAGCGATGAAGCGGAGCTGAAATGGAAGAGGCGTGGCGCACATATCTGTTATAGTAATTGATATTTCCCAGCACACTCTGTAGCTGCTTCAAATTCTGCGGCAAAGGCAAGTCTTGTATGGCACGGAGGTGCTCGGGACTGGGATGTATGCCTTGGGCATTGATTACATGTCCCAGATAGGGTAAGTTTCGAGCAAAAAACACACATTTCTCCTTCCGCAAGCGAAGACCATCTTGTCGCAAGACCTGAAATAATGTTCTGAGATTGGCTAAATGTTCTTCTTCCGTCTTTCTGGAGGTCACAATATCGTCCAGATAGTTTGCTGCACTAGGGACCGAGGCACAAACGGTTTGCAGATATTGCTGAAACAATGCAGGGGCAGATGCACACCCGAATGGCAGTCGTTTGAAGCGATATAAACCAAGATGCATGTTAACCACCAAAACGCGCTGGGAGTCAGCGTCCACCGGTATTTTACATGTACGCATCTGCTAGGTCCAACTTCGAAAAATATTTACCCGGGCACAGTTTGTCAAAAAGATCTTCCGGGCGGGGTAAAGAAAAAGTTGCAATCACTAGTTGTGGATTCACTGTTGCCTTGAAGACCACACAAAGTCTCAATTTTCCGGAAGATTTTGGCAAAATTACTAAGGGTGATGCCCAGAGAGAAGCCTGCACATGTTCAATTATACCTTGTGATTCCAAATCGTGTAACGTTCTTGCGACCTCATCACGCAATGCGTGGGGAACATTGTGCGATCTGAAATATTTCGGTTGCGTGTTTACTTTCAGTTCCAAATGTGCTTTATAGTTCTTAGCGCAACTATGGCCCGGTGCAAAAATGTCTGCAAATTCTTCACATAGGCGAGAAACACTGTCTGAAGGCACAGCTTGGTTCACTGATAGGACCTGATTGTCTATAGACAAGTTAAACAACTGAAATAAATCTAAACCAAACAAGTTCACTAGAGAAGAAGAACGAAGGACGTAAAATGACAAAAGTTTTGTTTGTCCCTTGTATGTTGCAAGAAGGCTGCACTGTCCTAACACAGGGATAGCTTGTCCTGAATAACTATTTAACGTAACATTTGCAGCACGCAACGGAGGTGTGCCCAGTTGTTTGTACGTGTCTTTATTGATCAACGAGACTGCAGCTCCGGTATCGAGCTGGAATGGTATCACGTTGCCATTAATGTCCAAATCTACAAAACGTTTACTGTCCCGCTGACGACAAGAGCGACTGTCTCGTGCAACGTGAACCGACACTGGTACAGAATCTCTTGCGACTTGACGGGATATCCTGCGATGTCGACGCACACTATTTGTGGGACGAACACAGTCACCATTAGAGAGAGTGGCACTGGGCGGAGTGGAATGAACTAGATGAATTTCCACGGGCGAAGGTTCATGAGCCTGGGTATTCTTGGTTCGATTCCGATTCCGGCGCGAAGCAAAGGGCCTGGAATAGTTGTGAGTGTCCGTTCTGAGCTTTTTCTGGCAAACACTCTGAACATGTTCTTTTTTATTACAGAAAAAGCAAATAGCTTGGCGTGATGGGCAATTGTCACGCGAATGTCTAGTAGCACACTGCGGGCCTGATTTTAGCACTGCATTTGCTTTCTTGCTCGGCACACGCAGCGGAGAGCTTGGCGGCAGCTGCGCGAATTGGCACGAGGGCTGTTTACTGTTCCGTGCAGCTCGCCCGGCGTGCCGGTTAATGTGACACACAGCTGACGAAGTTTCAAATGATTCCTGAGCAAAGTCAAGTGTGTCCTGCCTATCCAATACGTCCATCACTTGTTGAAGGGAGGGATTGACTAGTTTCAAAGTCTGTTCCCGTATACGAACATCGGACACGTTCTGCGCAATTGCATCACGCACCATAGTATCTGAATAAGGGAGTCCACATTCACACTCAAAAGCACAATCCCTAGTAAGGCCTTGCAAGGTTGCAACCCACTCCCTATTAGTCTGACCGGCCGTACGTTTTGTACGAAAGAACATATACCGTTTGGCAACTACATTGACTGATTCTTTGAAATATGCATCTAATGCAGACAACATTTCTTCGTAGGACAGAGTTGCTACGTCACATCGGGGAAACAACTTCACTATCACACGATAGGTGGACACTCCTACACAAGAAAGCAAAAAAGGCTGCCGCTCAATACCTTGAATTCTGTAGGCGGCGAGATGGAATCCAAATTGGCGTGACCACTCCATCCAGCTTTCCAGTGCCGCATCAAAAGGACGAAAAGGTGGTGCAACTGTGTGTTGTGGATGCGGTAGCGGTGGAGCGGCGGCTGCCGCATCGTTGTGCATTGAACGTTGACCCTGGACGAGCTGTCCAAGGGCATCCAATAAGGCCTGCATCTGCTGATTCTGCAAATGATACAATTCGGACAGTACATCTGGAAATTGTGGCGAAACCATGACACAAGTAATTTAAGCAAGTATAAAGAAGAAGACCGTTTTTACACTCGTCGCCATATGATGTGTTGGCAGAAGAGCCAACACCCTGTTGCTAGAGGAGGCCGAAATGCATGCGTTTAAGCTCATGCAGACTGGCGTGAGGTCTGGAACAATTAAAGGAGTTGAGTCTGATAAATAAAGTATGAAGCTCTTGGAATGCTTAACTTTAATCCATAATTGGAAAACGTCGCTCTTGTTGATACATTAATTACAATCTCAATATAAACTGGTAATGGCGCCTTGCTAGGTCGTAGCAAATGACGGAGCTGAAGGCTATGCTAACTATCGTCTCGGCAAATGAGAGTGTAGTTTGTCAGTATAGCATCGCTAGCAAAGTCGTCTCTACAACTGGGGCGAGTGCTAGGACGTCTCTCTAGACCTGCCGTGTCGCGGCGCTCAATCTCGAATCACTGGCAGTGGCGACACGCGGGTCAGACGTATACTAATCGACTGTGGCCGATTTAAATGCTACCACCTAGCAAGTGTGGTGTCTGGCGGTGACACCACAAGAGACGCTCAGTAGCTCGGTACGGGCTTTTGTTGAAGTTTCGAGAACATACCCTCACCGAGGAGTCAAGCAGTATATTGCTCCCTCATACGCATATCTCGCGAAGAGGCCATGGGGAGAAAATCAGAGAGATCAGAGCCCACACAGAGGCATACCGACAATCTTTCTTTCCACGAACAATGCGACACTGGAATAGAAGGGAGAACTGATAGAGGTACTCAAGGTACCCTCCGCCACACACCGTCCGGTGGCTTGTGGAATATGGATGTAGATGTATATGTAGATGTAGAGCACAAAACCGTCACGTCGTGTTCATCAACTGCTGCGGCAGAAACTGCAAGAAAAGCATCTTGTCACGGTGGGATTTACTGTTAACGGTCCGAGAGCGTACGTTTCTAGAAGAGCCAACAAATATATTGCTTCCTCCCACGAATATCTCGCTGCAAGAAAATGAAGATAAAATTAGATCCCTGCTCACCCGGAGGTTCACTACCAGTCTTTCTTTCGGCGAATCATTCTCGACTCTAACAGGAAAAGGGGAAAGTGATAGCGATATATAAAAAATACTGCTCACCACATACCTTAAGAAGGCTTGCGCAATATAGATGAAGACGGAGATTTGGGATTGCTAATCACCCACAGGGGTTAAGAGTTTGCAACTCTTTTCTGACCTAGCAGTAACAGACATTCGAGCTACTGACTGGTAGCCGACGCCTGCTCTATTGTACCTCCATGGTTGTTTTGATAACTCACCGCCGTTTACGGCGACATCGATTTACAAAATTTACTTTTCGTCTATAATCACTCTTTGTCGTTCAGATTTTGGAATGTGTCACTTGTATTGTCATCGCATTAGACACAATTCATCTCCAGAAACCTTACACTCTGACGGCCATCAATAGAATTACTGCTACTGGCCAATCTCTGCAGACACTTTCGTGGAAAATAAAATCATTCGTACTGCGTTTACTGATGCCAGTGTGACAACTTATCGTAACAGTAAAACACACACACACACACACACACACACACACCGGACGAAAGCTCAAAGTTACAAATTTTTAAGCACACTGGCCTATACCCTGTTCTGAAACATCTCGACGGTTTATATACACTGGAACAGCCAACAAATATTTAAGTGACATTATTTACTCCAACATCAGTGCTGTACCAATACAATGGATCGTATACAACACAGTCGTTTAGAGTCTGTAATGTCTCGAAACAAGTTATGAGAAATACAGAATAAGGTATCAAAATTCTCGCAGACGTTACTTAAAAATTAGGCTTTTAAGACAAGTTGCATCAGTTCATTAAAGGCGAGCGTATAACTGTTAAGTTAAGTTACATAATGCATAAAATTATGTGCATCATTCCTTAGTTACAGGTAATGAGAACGTGCAACACACATAAAAGAGTGCCAACGGCTCGACCCGGTGATATCTGGGCATGGTAATCAGAAGACGAAACCAGGAACTTCACCTTCATAAATAGTTCAGCAAACCATCTCAGCGTTCAATAGCAACTGTGAGACACCACTCTTGTTCACAACTTAGGTCTTGTTCAAGTTTTTGTTGGCAAGTGATGCTCCATATCTCCTGCACATATGTAATTTTCCATCAAACTGCAATGAGTCATCACTTTGTGATGCACTTCCTATAACTAATCACCAACGAATCTAGAAATATATCTGGTGGTACAGAAAACGTTATACACTTCTTTCGTAATAAATTAATAAAAATTGGGGAATATAAATAAATTCTCTGTTCGTTATTCATTTCCGTAAAGTAATATCTTTAACTACAGGAACAGTAAAAATCTGCAAGTAATAGGCATGATACCTTGTGTGTTAATACACTACTGGCCATTAAAATTGCTACACCAAGAAGAAATGCAGATGATAAATGGGTATTCATTGGACAAATATATTATACTAGAACTGACATGTGATTACATTTTGACGCAATTTGGGTACATAGATCCTGAGAAATCAGTACCCAGAATAACCATCTCTGGCCGTAATAACGGCCTTGACACGCCTGGGCATTGAGTCAAACAGAGCTTGGATGGCGTGTACAGGTACAGCTGCCCATGTAGCTTCAACACGATATCACAGTTCATCAAGAGTAGTGACTGGCGTATTGTAACGAGCCAGTTGCTCAGCCACCATTGACCAGACGTCTTCAATTGGTGAGAGATCTGGAGAATGTGCTGGCCAGGGCAGCAGTCGAACATTTTCTGTAGCCAGAAAGGCCCGTAAAGGACCTGCAATATGCGGTCGTGCATTATAATGCTGAAATGTAGGGTTTCGTAGTGATCGAATGGAGGGTAGAGACAGGGGTCGTAACTCATTTGAAGTGTAACGTCCACTGTTCCAAGTGCCGTCAATGCGATCAATAGGTGACCGAGACGTGTAAACAATGGCACCCCAAACCGTCACGCCGGGGGAGCGCCAGTATGGCGATGACGAATACACGCTTCCAATTTGCGTTCACCGCGATGTCGCCAAACACCGATGCGACCATCACGATGCTGTAAACAGAACTTGCATCCATCCGAAAAAATGACGCTTTGCCATTCGTGCACCCAGGTTCGTCGTCGAGTACACCATCGCAGACGCTCCTGTCTGTGATGCAGCGTCAAGGGTAACTGCAGCCATGGTCTCCAAGCTGATAGTCCATGCTGCTGCAAACGTCGTCGAACTGTTCGTGCAGGTGGTTGTTGTCTTGCAAACGTCCCCATCTGTTGACTCAGGGATCGAGACGTGGGTGCACGATCCGTTACAGCTATGCGGATAAGATGCCTGTCATCTCGACTGCTAGTGACACGAGGCCGATGGGATCCAGCACGGCGCTCCGTATTACCTTCCTGAACCCACCAGTTCCATATTCTGCTAACAGTCATTGGATATCGACCAACGCAAGCAGCCATGACACGATACGATAAACCGCAATCACGATGGGCTAAAATCCGACCTTTATCAAAGTCGGAAACGTGATGGTACGCATTTCTCCTTCTTACACGAGGCATCACAATAGCGTTTCACCAGGCAACGCCGATCAACTTCTGTTTGTGTACGAGAAGTCGGTTGGAAACGTTCCTCATGTCAGCACGTTGTAGGTGTCACCACCGGTGACAACCTTGTGTGAATGCTCTGAAAAGCTAATCATGTGCATATCACAGAATCTTCTTCCTGTCGGTTAAATTTCGTGTGTGTAGCACGTTATCTTCGAGGTGTAGCAATTTTAATGGCCAGTAGTGTATCTGCAGGTTAAAATCAACAGTCGGGATCACAATAACACTTGTTTGTTTACCGGTTTCAGCTTACGTTAAAGCCATCTTCAGAATTTTTGGCCGTCAATGGCTGATGGTGGCGCCTCCTCGGTTTTCTCGTGGTACTACGATCGCACATTGTCAATTGTGGTATCACGAGTAAGCCGAGGAGCCGCTAGCATCAGCCATTGGCGGCCAAATTTCTGAAGATGGCTTCAACGTAAGCCGAATCCGGTTAACAAACAAGTGTTATTGTGATCTCGACTGTTGATTTTAACCTAAAAGTTCTTCAGTGTTCTTCAAATAATGTTTCTCTGAATATTTCCTTGAAATGAACATCACCTTCCTCCAGGGAAGAACACCAACAATGGTTTAACTTGGTTAAATCCGGGTATCTTCTTCAGAGGCGTAAGGCAAGTAGTCGAAAGCAACGCCGATTTCAACTGGCGAAAGGCACGTTCGCATTCCGTCGTCCAGACGAACGGAACACCTTTACGGTGTAAGTGATGAAGCGGAGCTGAAATGGAAGAGGCGTGGCGCACATATCTGTTATAGTAATTGATTTTTCCCAGCACACTCTGTAACTGCTTCAAATTCTGCGGCAAAGGCAAGTCTTGTATGGCACGGAGGTGCTCGGGACTGGGATGTATGCATTGGGCATTGATTACATGTCCCAGATAGGGTAAGTTTCGAGCAAAAAACACACATTTGTCCTTCCGCAAGCGAAGACCATTTTGTCGCAAGACGTGAAATAATTTTCTGAGATTGGCTAAATGTTCTTCTTCCGTCTTTCCGGAGATCACAATATCTTCCAGATAGTTTGCTGCAGTAGGGACTGAGGCACAAACGGTTTGCAGATATTGCTGAAACAATGCTGGGGCGGATGCACACCCGAATGGCAGTCGTTTGAAGCGATACAAACCAAGATGCGTGTTAACCACCAAAACGCGCTGGGAGTCAGCGTCCACCGGTATTTTACATGTACGCATCTGCTAGGTCCAACTTCGAAAAATATTTACCCGGGTTCAGTTTGTCAAAAAGATCTTCCGGGCGGGGTGAGCAAAAGTTGCAATCACTAGTTGAGGATTCACTGTTGCCTTGAAGATCACACAAAGTCTCAATTTTCCGGAAGATTTTGGCAAAATTACTAAGGGTGATGCCCAGAGAGAAACCTGCACATGTTCAATTATACCTTGTGATTCCAAATCGTGTAACGTTCTTGCGACCTCATCACGCAATGCGTGGGGAACATTGTGCGCTCTGAAAAATTTCGGTTGCGCGTTTACTTTCAGTTCCAAATGTGCTTTATAGTTCTTAGCGCAACTAAGGCCCGGTGCAAAAATGTCTGCAAATTCTTCACATAGACGAGAAACACTGTGTGAAGGCACAGCTTGGTTCATTGATAGGACCTGATTGACTATAGACAAGTTAAACAACTGAAATAAATCTAAACTAAACAAGTTCACTAGAGAAGATGAACGAAGGACGTAAAATGACAAAAGTTTTGTTTGTCCCTTGTATTTTGCAAGAAGGCTGCACTGTCCTAACACAGGGATAGCTTGTCCAGAAAAACTATTTAACGTAACATTTGCAGCACGCAACGGAGGTGTGCCCAGTTGTTTGTACGTGTCTTTATTGATCAACGAGACTGCAGCTCCGGTATCGAGCTGGAATGGTATCACATTGCCATTAATGTCCAAATCTACAAAACGTTTATTGTCCCGCTGACGACAAGAGCGACTGTCTCGTGCAACGTGAACCAACACTGGTACAGAAGCACTTGCGACTTGACGGGATTTCCTGCGATGACGACGCACACTATTTGTGGGACGAACACAGTCACCATTAGAGAGAGTGGCACTGGGCGGAGTGGAATGAACTACATGAATTTCCACGGGCGAAGGTTCACGAGCCTGAGTATTCTTGGTTCGATTCCGATTCCGGCGCGAAGCAAAGGCCCTGGAATAGTTGTGAGTGTCCTTTCTGAGCTTTTTCTGGCAAACACTCTGAACATGTTCTTTTTTATTACAGAAAAAGCAAATAGCTTGGCGTGACGGGCAATTGTCACGCAAATGTCTAGTAACATACCGCGGGCGTGATTTTAGCATTGCATTTGCTTGCTTGCGCGGCACACGCAGCGGAGAGCTTGGCAGCAGCTGTGCGAATGAGCACGAGGGCTGTTTACTGTTCCGTGCAGCTCGCCCGGCGTGCCGGTTAATGTGACACACAGCTGGCGAAGTTTCAAATGATTCCTGAGCAAAGTCAAGTGTGTCCTGCCTATCCAATACGTCCATCACTTGTTGAAGGGAGGGTTGACTAGTTTCAAAATCTGTTCCCGCATACGAACATCAGAAACGTTCTGTGCAATTGCATCACGCACCATAGTATCTGAATAAGGGAGTCCACATTCACACTCAAAAGCACAATCCCTAGTAAGGCCTTGCAAGGTTGCAACCCACTCCCTATTAGTCTGACCGGCCGTATGTTTTGTCTGAAAGAACATATACCGTTTGGCAACTACATTGACTGATTCTTTGAAATATGCATCTAATGCAGACAACATTTCTTCGTAGGACAGAGTTGCTACGTCACGTCGGGGAAACTATTTCACTATCACACGGTAGGTGGACACTCCTACACAAGAAAGCAAAAAAGGCTGCCGCTCAATACCTTGAATTCTGTAGGCGGCGAGATGGAATCCAAATTGACGTGACCATTCCATCCAGCTTTCCAGTGCCGCATCAAAAGGATGAAAAGGTGGTACAACTGCGTGTTGTGGCTGCGGTAGCGGTGGAGTGGCCGCTGCCGCATCGTTGTGCATTGAACGCTGACCCTGGACGAGCTGACCAAGGGCATCCAATAAGGCCTGCGTCTGCTGATTCTGCAAGCGATAAAATTCGGACAGTACATCTGGAAATTGTGGCGAAACCATGACACAAGTAATTTAAGCAAGTATAAAGAAGAAGACCGTTTTTACACTCATCGCCATATGATGTGTTGGCAGAAGAGCCAACACCGTGTTGCTAGAGGAGGCAGAAATGCACGCGTTTAAGCTCACGCAGACTGGCGTGAGGTCTTGAACAATTAAAGGAGTTGAGTCTAATAAATAAAGTACGAAGCTCTTGGAATACTTAACTTTAATCCATAATTGGAAAACATCGCTCTTGTTGATACATTAATTACAATCTCAATATAAACTGGTAACGGCGCTTTGGTAGGTCGTAGCAAATGACGGAGCTGAAGGCTATGCTAACTATCGTCTCTGCAAATGAAAGTGTAGTTTGTCAGTATAGCATCGCTAGCAAAGTCGTCTCTACAACTGGGGCGAGTGCTAGGACGTCTCTCTAGACCTGCGGTGTAGCGGCACTCGGTCTCCAATCACTGACAGTGGCGACACGCAGGTCCGACGTATTCTAATGGACCGCGGCCGATTTAAATTCTACCACCTAACAAGAGTGGTGTCTGGCGGTGACACCACAAGAGACGCTCAGTAGCTCGGTACGGGCTTTTGTTGAAGTTTGGAGAACATACCCTCACCGAAGAGTCAAGCAGTATATTGCTCCCTCATACGCATATCTCGCGAAGAGACCATGAGGATAAAATCAGAGAGATCAGAGCCGACACAGAGGCATACCGACAATCTTTCTTTCCACGAACAATGCGACACTGGATTGGAAGGGAGAACTGATAGAGGTACTCAAGGTACCCTCCGCCACACACCGTCAGGTGGCTTGTGGAATATGGATGTAGATGTATATGTAGATGTAGAGCACAAAACCGTCACGTCGTGTTCATCAACTGCTGCGGCAGAAACCTGAAAGAAAAGCTTCTTGTCACGGTGGGATTTACTGTTAAAGGTCCGAGAGCGTACGTTTCTAGAAGAGCCAACAAATATATTGCTTCCTCCCACGAATATCTCGCTGCAAGAAAATGAAGATAAAATTAGATCACTGCTCACCCGGAGGTTCACTACCAGTCTTTCTTTCGGCGAATCATTCTCGACTCTAACAGGAAAAGGGGAAAGTGATAGCGATATATAAAAAAATACTGCTCACCACATACCTTAAGAAGGCTTGCGCAATATAGATGAAGACGTAGATTTTGGATTGCTAATCACCCACAGGGGTTAACAGTTTGCAACTCTTTTCCGACTTAGCAGTAACAGACATTCGAGCTACTGACTGGTAGCCTATGCCTGCTCTATTGTACCTCCATGGTTGTTTTGATAACTCACCGCCGTTTACGGCGACATCGATTTACAAAATAACTTTTCATTTATAATCACTCTTTGTCGTTCAGATTTTGGAATGTGTCACTTGTATTGTCATCGCATTAGACACTATTCATCTCCAGAAACCTTACACTCTGACAGCCATCGATAAAGTTACTGCTACTGGCCAACCACTGCAGACACTTTCGTGAAAAATAAAATCATTCGTACTGCGTTTACTGATGCCAGTGCGACAACTTATCGTAACAGTAAAACACACACACACACACACACACACACACACACACACACACACACACACCGGACGAAAGGTGAAAGTTACAAATTTTTAAGCACACTGGCGTATACCCTGTTCTGAAACATCTCGACGGTTTATATGCACTGGAACAGCCAACAAATATTTAAGTGACATTATTTACTCCAACATCAGTGCTGTACCAATACAATGGATCGTATACAACACAGTCGTTTAGAGTCTGTAATGTCTCGAAACAAGTTATGAGAAATACAGAATAAGGTATCAAAATTCTCGCAGACGTTACTTAAACATTAGGCTTTTAAGACAAGTTGCATCAGTTCATTAAAGGCGAGCGTAAAACTGTTAAAAAATTATGTGCATCATTCCTTAGTTACAGGTAATGTAGAACGTGCAACACACATAAAAGAGTGCCAACGGCTCGACCTGGTGATAACTGGGCATTGTCTTCAGAAGACGAATCCAGGAACTTCACCTTCATAAATAGTTCAGCAAAACATCTCAGCGTTCAATAGCAACTGTGAGACACTACTTTTGTTCAAAACTTAGGTCTTGTTCAAGTTTTTGTTGGCAAGTGATGCTCCATATCTCCTGCACGTATATAATTTTCCATCAAATGGCAAAGAGTCAACACTTTGTGATGCACTTCCTATAACTAATCACCAACGAATCTAGAAGTATATCTGGTGGTACAGAAAACGTTATACACTTCGTTCGTAGTAAAATAATAAAACTTTGGGAATATAAATAAATTCTCTGTTCCTTATTCATTTCCGTATAGTAATATCTTTAACTACAGAAACAGTAAAAATCTGCAAGTAATAGGCATGATACCTTGTGTGTTAATACACTACTGGCCATTAAAATTGCTACACCAAGAAAAAATGCAGATGATAAATGGGTATTCACTGGACAAATATATTATACTAGAATTGACATGTGATTACATTTTGACGCAATTTGGGTACATAGATCCTGAGAAATCAGTACCCAGAACAACCATCTCTGGCCGTAATAACGGCCTTGATACGCCTGGGCATTGAGTCAAACAGAGCTTGGATGGCGTGTACAGTTACAGCTGCCCATGTAGCTTCAACACGATACCACAGTTCATCAAGAATAGTGACTGGCGTATTGTGACGAGCCAGTTGCTCAGCCACCATTGACCAGACGTCTTCAATTGGTGAGAGATCTGGAGAATATGCTGGCCAGGGCAGCAGTCGAACATTTTCTGTAGCCAGAAAGGCCCGTAAAGGACCTGCAATATGCGGTCGTGCATTATAATGCTGAAATGTAGGGTTTCGTAGTGATCGAATGGAGGGTAGAGACACGGGTCGTAACTCATTTGAAGTGTAACGTCCACTGTTCCAAGTGCCGTCAATGCGATCAATAGGTGACCGAGACGTGTAACCAATGGCACCCCAAACCATCACGCCGGGGGAGCGCCAGTATGGCGATGACGAATACACGCTTCCAATTTGCGTTCACCGCGATGTCGCCAAACACCGATGCGACCATCATGATGCTGTAAACAGAACCTGAATCCATCCGAAAAAATGACGCTTTGCCATTCGTGCACCCAGGTTCGTCGTCGAGTACACCATCGCAGACGCTCCTGTCTGTGATGCAGCGTCAAGGGTAACCGCAGCCATGGTCTCCGAGCTGATAGTCCATGCTGCTGCAAACGTCGTCGAACTATTCGTGCAGGTGGTTGTTGTCTTGCAAACGTCCCCATCTGTTGACTCAGGGATCGAGACGTGGGTGCACGATCCGTTACAGCTATGCGGATAAGATGCCTGTCATCTCGACTGCTAGTGACACGAGGCCGTTGGGGTCCAGTACGGCGTTCCGTATTACCCTCCTGAACCCACCGGTTCCATATTCTGCTAACAGTCATTGGATATCGACCAACGCGAGCAGCCATGACACGATACGATAAACCGCAATCACGATGGGCTAAAATCCGACCTTTATCAAAGTCGGAATCGTGATGGTACGCATTTCTCCTCCTTACACGAGGCATCACAATAACGTTTCACCAGGCAACGCCGATCAACTTCTGTTTGTGTACGAGAATTCGGTTGGATACTTTCCTCATGTCAGCACGTTGTAGGTGTCGCCACCGGCGCCAACCTTGTGTGAATGCTCTGAAAAGCTAATCATGTGCATATCACAGAATCTTCTTCCTGTCGGTTAAATTTCGTGTGTGTAGCGCGTTATCTTCGAGGTGTAGCAATTTTAATGGCCAGTAGTGTATCTGCAGGTTAAAATCAACAGTCGAGATCACAATAACACTTGTTTGTTTACCGGTTTCGGCTTACCTTAAAGCCATCTTCAGAATTTTTGGCCGCCAATGGCCGATGGTGACGCCTCCTCGGTTTTCTCGTGGTACTACGATCGCTCATTGTCAATTGTGGTATCACGACTAAGCCGAGGAGCCGCTAGCATCAGCCATTGGCGGCCAAATTTCTGAAGATGGCTTCAACGTAAGCCGAATCCGGTTAACAAACAAGTGTTATTGTGATCTCGACTGTTGATTTTAACCTAAAAGTTCTACAGTGTTCTTCAGATGATGGTTCTCTAAATTTTTCCTTGAAAAGAACATCACCTTCCTCCAGGGAAGAACACCAACAATGGTTTAACTTGGTTAAGTCTGGGTATTCTCTTCAGAGGAGTCAAACACAGGATAATATCGGTAACTGATGCAGTGAGGGTTTAAATATTGAAGCACGTGCCACACTGTACATTGCATGTCAAATTAGTACAGTCTTTGAATGTCGTACTTAACGGTAATCCGAGAGAGCGCCGCCTATTGACAGTAGTTTGGTACTGCATTGTAGATTGTTCGTGTGAGACAGCACTTCTAGAAGCTACGACAGAGAAAGATAGACAAAACAGGCTGTGAAATTCCAAAAGGAAATGAAAACCTGAAAGGACACTCCTAACATGGCAACTGACTATAATACCAACCGATCCCGAATCCACTAGACTGGATAACATTTGAAGAGACGCTAGTCATAGACTTCATAAAGAGGGGGGAGGAACAATATCTCCTCGAACTTAGAAACTAGCGCGAAGCCCAGCATCCTAAGAGGCAACCCGTCAAATGCCGAGTGGGAAATATTATCCTCTTACAGGAAGAAATTTGGAAATTTGCTGTAAGATCTTATGGAACCATACTGCTGAGGTCATCGATCCCTAGGTTTACACAATACTTAATCTAACTTAAACAAACTTACGCTAAGGAAGACACACACACTCATGCCCGAGGGAGGACTCGAACCTCCGACGGGGTAAGCCACGCAGACCGTGACAAGGCGCTCTAGATCGCTGGGCTACCCCGCTCGGCTTTACAGGAAGATATAAAGCCGATGCACATGGGAAAGACAGTCGCGTTATTGAAAGAAGACCAGGAAAAGGTATATTGAGTGATGTGAATAAAACTGGAGTCTACTTAGCAATCCATAAGACTTACATTTAGCGCCGACTATTTGTGGAGAGAATAACTGGAAGCTCAGTGTTAGTAGATATACCAAGTTTAGTCGGAAAATGTAAGTATATTCTACATCGGCTAGATACAACCTAAGGGTAACCTATTCCGTGTGTGCCTCGACGCCCCTACGGCTCGACCCATTGTTCTGATACCATATGCCAGCCGCATGTAGAGGAACGTAACGCGCAGGTCAAGCTGGGTCTATAATCGACATGTCCTCCAGTGAATGTGGAGATGTAGACAAAACGACAGTTATCAAAGTGCTGTTTGTCAGTTTGATATCTTAGCGCATGTTTGCGTTATAAAAATCGTAAACTGTGCAGTAATATGAAGAATCAAATAAAAAAGAAAATTGATCTGAAGAAAACATGAAATAAACAGATAAAACTTAAACATTTGGATAAGGATTTGTTGATATTACTCTCCCAGGAAGATAATCATGTTTTCAGAAAGGTTCCATGAGCTATTTTGATTGGTGTCAAGCACGTATGAAACGCTGCGAAAGGCTTTGATAGAAATGAAGTTCAGGGGCAAATGTCACACGTAGGTACGAGCCCATTGTTGGTCCTATAACAACAAAATCGGTAATATCAACATACATTTTATCTGGAGTAAAAACCCTAGCAGCAAAAGAAACTACAGAAACAAAAGATTTGTCTTTACCGCAACTTCAGAGACTTGTATTGTTGAGAAAATTGGAATTACATAACCTTAAAATAGAAAAATAAAAGAAAAAGCAAGAAAAATTGCAGAGGACAGGTCTATTTAAACGGATTATAAGATATGAAACATAAATTTTGTACTGTTAAATGCTTCGTGTTATTGTAGCCTCTCCATTCCTATCTTTAATGTCTGAAAGAAAAAAAGAAAAATACAGTTTGTGCAATTTTCCTGTTCTGTTGTAATTACGTGACTTTATATTATAATTACATTTCTTATATTTTGCTTATTAGAACGGAATGGAACACAATTAAACCAAGAAAAAGACACCTACATAAGACCGAGCATTTGCTGCCGCCTCAGTTAACCACGAAACTTGTTTCCACTGCTTTCCATTTGTCTGCCAGTAGGTTTGTCTTTATTAGGAGTCACACTTTCGTCTACCTCTTCTTCCGCTTCTTCTTCTTCTTCACCATCATCTTTCCAGTCTTCCAAATGATATTGAAAGTGATCTTTCAGCTGCTTGGAAATATTGTGCAGTGCTGCACACTTACTACAGCTCTTTCTCCGGCACGGACTAAATTGAATCGTCGCTGCTCAGCATTTCTTACAGACTTAAAGGGAGTGCGTAACCATGGAGATATTCCATACCCTGAACCACAAAGTAAAGCAGCCTGCCCATCGTACCCTGAAATTATATTTCTAACTGGGCTATGTCTCCTTATTCTAGCATCGAGCACGCTACCACGCCATTCTGCACTTATGCTAGTAAAATTCTCACCAGCTTACGGTGGCCTGCATATTAACAGAGACCTTTGCAACTGACGTATTAATCACCTTGTAACGTTGACTTTCTAATCCTATTTGGGTGCAGTCCAAAGCCCGCTTAAGAGTTGACAGTCATTACGTTTTTTGCCATTCTAGCTTAGCTGTATTAACTTCCTGCATTTTAGACGGGTATGGAATCCAGTTACCAAGTTTTAAAACTCTCTGATCCATAACATCGTTCACTGTTTTACATAGTGTTGTCCAGTCATCTCCAAAATCCTCGGCCACATCAGTCCGGAATTCAGGATAAATCTAAAAGTTAAAAAGTTCGCATTTTAAATTGCAAATCGAACAGTTCTTTACATCTACCAACGTCGCTCTGAATCTGCCAGCCGCTATGGCCGAGCGGTTCTAGGCGCTTCAGTCCGGAACCGCGCTGCTGCTAGGGCGCAGGTTCGAATCCTGTCGCGGGCATGGATGTGTGTGATGTCCTTACCTTAGGTTAGTTAGGTTGAAGTAGTTCTAAGTCTAGGTGACTAATGACCTCAGATGTTGAGTCCCATAGTGCTTAGAGCCATTTGAACCATTTGAGCTCCGAATCTGATAACGTTTCTCATGTATGACTGGCAGCAACATCGCCATGGTACGGACAGTGCTTAAGAGCTATCGTGCCCCAGCACCGACTTTAGGAATAACGTAGATGTATCTCAGTGTGAAAACTGGATTATACTCTTTATATAGAGGTTATATTCAGCGCATCGAGAAAGGCCAAGATACACCTTGGCATATTAGAATGTACAACGCTTATTCACACACAACTTTCATACATCTCGTTGTTGCCCATGTCACTGTCTTTGTAACTGCTCACTCTGCTTCAGATTGACCAGGTGGAGGGGATGCTATAAGCAGATACTCTTTTCAGATCTGCAACGTAATTTCTTTAACTGTAGAAATAATTACAAAGCTTTAAGAAGATACACGTAGTGTCTCATCCGTACATCCGTGACATATAAGAAAAATATATCCGTATCCTAATTCGAATAATTCACAGTGTCTGTTCCTTCCTTAGCTTACTCTGATATAGCAATACCACGAGGACTATTCGAAAAGTTAGGTCCGATCGTGTGCGAAATGGAAACCACAGTGAAATTCCGATGAAGCTTTGCACGGATGTGTTGGGCAATACAGATACTCTTGGGAAATGTCTCTGGAATGCCCGTAGATCGTGCCACCCCGCTCTTTCCAGTTCCGAGCGCACAGTGAACACGTAAAGATGCCTCCCCCCTAGTACGAGGGCCTTGTGGGAGATTTCGCCTGATGTCATGCAGTCCACATAACTGCCATGCGTTTCCTTCTTCATGACAATAATTCTGGGCCACACTTCCCAGGGCAAAGAAGATGCTCCTGCATAGTTTTCGATGAGAAGTGTGCGATCAACCACAATACAGCCAGTAACTGGCTTCCCCAAAGTTTCATTTCTGCTCATATGAACCCTTGGCTATGAAGACGACATTTTGGCTCAGACAACGACCTGCAGATCAGCGTAGGGAATTGGTGGAAAGCACAGGCGACTGCATTCCGTGACAATGGTATTATAAAGTTGGTACAATGCTATGACAAATGTCTAAGTCGGAGCGGTGCCTATGTACAGAAATACCTGGAAGGTATAGCTAAATGATGGAAATGAGACCTTTCTGATTTCACAGTGGTTTCCATGTCGCGATCTATCAGACCATACTTTCCGAGTAGCCCTCGTATAACCAGGTGGAGGCCATATTTATTTTGCCTTTCTAATATATTTCAAAATATCTACGAAACTTTCACCAATTTCCATTCTAAAACATGTGTAATTAAGAAAAAACAAAAGAACTTAATATGTCGTGTGGAAGGAAATGTGGGTAGCCGAGGAAGTAATGCAAGTAATCGACGAAAAAATTAAATTGAAACATGTTCGTGGAGAGGTAGGAATGCAGCAAAACTTCAGTACGAAGTGAAATGAACACTCAAAAATCGCGAAGAAGTCGAATAGCTAATTGTCAGCAGAAGGTCTGATTCAGACTGCAGACACGTCACAACAGTTTTCGGAGAATTTAAAAACAAACATGCCATTATTAAACTAGCAAATGGAATACTACTCTCAGACGAAGAGATGGAGAACAGAATGGAAGAGTAAATCACAGACGTCTACGAATGGGAGGAACTGTATGGTAACGCAACAAGAACAAGAAACCAGATTCGGGTTGGAGAACGTACGGGCCAAGTATTGGATCATGAGTTAGGCAGATTTATGCAAGACTTGCTATCATAAATGGCGGAGGAAAAAGGTAATATTCATGCAGAATTTCTAAATACATTGGGGAAGATGGCACCCGAACGGTTTCACCAGTTAGTGCACAGAGTCCATGACATTGGAGGCATAAAATCAGATTTTCGGAAGAATTTCAAACACTCAATCCGGAAGATAGGTAGAACAAAAAGATGAAGAAACTATCGCAATAACAACTTGACAAATCGTGTATCTTAAGTTGCTGATAAGAATAGTGTAGGATAATGGGAAAAACTGCGTATCTGTTTGTCTGGCTGTTCAAAATGTACAGGCACAGAGAGGAGGTTCTGACATCATCTATAAATCTAAGAAGGAAAGAAAGTACTCAAATAATAGTTGAGAAGTGGTATTAAAGTTTTTTGAAACGGAGGGGGTAACTAAACAGTCTAATGTGCACAGAATATGGAACGAGAGTAAAGTAAAGAAATATGAAATTATTAAGGATCATGAGAATGAAGATACAGCATTGGGGACCACGTAGGAAACAAAGTGACGTAACCCACAAACACACACACTAGGTGTTCTGGCTTAGGGAAACAGGGAAACAGTGACACTGTACGACGTATCCAAATCATGTGATGATGACTTGGTAGTAAACTAAACGGGTAACTTATATGACCAAAGACTCAAATATACAACTTTTTGAAAAATGAAGTGATTCAGCTAGCTTGCAAGAAAAATAAAGAATGACAAGCGAAACAAAGAGGGAATATGAAGCACCATACTACAGGTAAAAATATACTTCGCTAAAAGAAGTCGACTGATATTAAACACCGACCTTAAGTGGTGAAAAAATTTCTGCGAATGTACGTCTGGAGCACAGTATTGTATGGAAATGAATCTTCGACTGTGGAAAAGTCTGAAGCTTTTTGAGATGTGGTATTGAAGAAGGCTGTTCAAAATTAAGTGGAAGGAATTTCTCTACAGATTTGGCGAGGAGAAGTGTATGTGAAAACACTGATTAGACGAAGCGTCAGAATAACAGGTCATGTATTAAGACATCGGGGAATAACTTCCACTGTGCGATAGGGACTCATAAATGGCAAAACTTATAGGGGAAGATAGGCACTGGAATATACCCAAGAAATTGCCGGCTATGTTGGATGTAAGTGCTGCTCTGACCGAATGGGATTGACACGGGAGGGGAAGTCGTGGTGGGTCGCATAGAAATGTCTGGACGACGATTAAACTCCCCTTCTAGCCCCCCTCCTCCCCCCTTCCCCTCCCCATCCTAATAAACAATCTTGTGTATTGATAAGTGCTGTCGTCATATGAAACTTACAAGTGCTTCGTTATTTACTTGTTCAGCTAACAGCAGCGATGACCCCTGTATAATAATATAGATACAACAATATAGAGCTATAATCCATACAAAGTAAATTACGGACACTAAGATGTGTCTAAGTTTCCACAATTTTACAGGCTACATTGCAAACATATTGCGGAGGACAACTTACACCTGTCACAACGTATGGAGCAACTGAACTTTACCGGTGTTCAAATAATTTACGGCATTGCCACTGGGTAGCGTCCTCGACAGCCACCGATATTTCGACAGGTGAAAATTCCTCCATTTTCAAGGCACAAATAAAACGATAAATCGCTGTCCCTGGCTAGTTAAGCCCTTGGTGTGCAAGGTTACGTCAACCAGAAAACGAAGGGGCTGTGTATGCTGAAAGACAATACACACTGTGAATAACTAGCGCCATCAAGCAACAGAATATGACTGACATCAGACGTTATTGATAGTGATATACTAATCGACAACAGGTCAGCAAGTAGCGCTGACTCTGTCTTTCTCTTGTTTGTTGAGGCAGATGATATGAGAAGTCAACTGTGTCACAGCTGTGGATGTCAGAATTATCCGCTTTCGCTGGACGGGCCGGTACTCAGGTCGCTTGTCAAGGCCTCGCATGCCTTAAGAAAATTATGGCGCAGTGGGTAACTAATAGAACGGGGATGGTCCTACAAAAATGAGACGTGGTAGGCGCTTCTCATAGTACATAATAATTAAGGGGATCATCTAACTATGAAATGAAACACTGGTCCACATTAACCCCTATTTATTATAAATTTGCTTTCTAACATAAACATGAACTAGAAATAACTACAGAATGTATACGATCTTGACAAATGCAGAGAACAAGGAAAATGACAATTATTGAATGGAATAATTTTTTATGTGAAATAGTTTTAATATAACTCTTACGTGACCTGGCATAGACAGCACAGTTTTTGTGAAAGGGACAAAACTGGGAACTTACCTACAGTGAGTGCCTGATCGCAGAAAAGGAATTAAAACTACACATGCAGATAACATCACTTATCGAGTCATGAATGAGGCTTCAGTCACTCAGGAAAACCTACTTGAGCTAAATAATACATCTACAGTCCCTAGCTAAGCCTCGTATTCTGGTCGCCTAAGCTGCAGTGTCTCACCAAATTCTGTATTCAGTATCGTGGAGAGTTGCGAGTGCTGTAATCTGCTGCAGTCTACAACACGTCAGCTGCTGACTGGGAACACCACTCTACAGAATCCGCAGCCGAAGCGTTCTCAAAATGGTTCAAATGGCTCTGAGTAAATTGGGTCTTAACACCAGGTCATCAGTCCCGCCGGCCGTTGTGGCCGAGCGGTTCTAGGCGCTTCTGTCCGGAGCCGCGCTGCTGCTACGGTCGCAGGTTCGAATCCTGCCTCGGGCATGGACGTGTGTGATGTCCTTAGGTTAGTTAGGTTTAAGTAGTTCTAAGTTCTAGGGGACTGATGACCACAGATATTAAGCCCCATAGTGCTCAGAGCCATTTGAACCATTTTCATCAGGCCCCTAGAACTTAGAACCACTTAAACCTAACTAACCTAAGGACATCACACACACCCATGCCTGAGGCAGGATTCGAGCCGGCGACCTTAGCAGTCGCGCGGTTCCGGACTGAAGCGCCTACTACCGCTCGGCCACTGCGGCCGGCGAAGCGTTCTCTCCAGAATCTGCAGGCTAAGTGTTCTCTCCCGAAACACACTTCTCTCTCCTGTCTACTAGTTTGGGCAATTCTACCACCTAGCAAAATTTTATGTCTTTAACTGATCGTCTAATTCCCACGTAAGTTTTCACTTCAGCCAGTATGCTACGCTCCATGATTACATTTCTGGGAACTGGTCTTTTGACTATCCTTCTCTGCTATTTTTTAAGAGTAACCAACGAGGAGCTCTCTTACAACCTTTCAGACAAGAGAGTGTTCATCTCATAAAGTGGCGCGAAAAAGATGGACCAACGCTTTACAAAGACGGAAAAGAATTCCTGAATAGAGTGCAGCTGCATCACTTTACGCGGAACACTGAGATCAGTATCTGTGGTGGACTTCCATTTCCACAACGTTCCAGGAAGGCGACCTGACGGCGAAAAACAAAATTATTTTTAAATATGTTTCGACCAGATGACACAACTTGTACAAACTATAATTCTACACTAGTGCCGGTGCTCGTTATGGAACGTTACACAACTTTTTTGAATAGTGACATGGATCCATATTGCGCAGTGTGCATTATGCGAAACACGGCCAGACTCCGAAGTGCCTAGGTCAAACAGTGCCGGGGATATACTTGCTCCTGACAGACGTAATTAAATTTTTATGGTAGCAAGATCAACAGCCGACCCTTCGACATCATTCCCCCCACTTTCTGAAACGCCACGAGGGTCCTGACCAGACAGTGAGTCACTACTCTAGCTCTCTCTGCCCAACCAGAAAAGAGATTGAAATAATTCAAAAGTAGACAGCTTAATCCTGGCAGTTAATGGAGTTAATTATTAGAAACCTTAAATATTTATTATCTGACATACATAGAACTCAGATTGTGCTGAATTTAAATCAGTTATGAATGAAACATGTGAGATGACAGTCTACAAATAGATTGAATCATATCAAGAAGTAAAATTACAAACACATTTCAAACAAAAACATCTGTTTATATTTATAAGGTCAGTTAGTTTAATTTTAACAGCTTCCACAACAACATTACCCCAGTAACTGGAAGCGCACATCATAATCTCTGTGTTGTGATACTTCATTGGATCCTCACGATGCTAACGGTCTTACAGATATATAACATACCATGCTACATAGTATATGGCTAATACTTGCCTTACACACTGTGTTAGGTAAGTTTTTACCATATAGCCTGCAGTTGTTCCGTGTTATACATACTTCATAACTTACGTTAACTGTATTTATATTGATATCATTGTTTTCTATTTGCAAACTGTCTTGCTTTTGGATCTGTTTGTGCTCAATGGTTGATCTTCCTAATATAAAAATTTAATTGTGTCTATCAGGAATAAGAAGTGAACAATGATTATCCCAAAATAAACCTTGTGTATTGCCAGAATATAAACAAAATTTTGCAGTAACTTCCAGTACAAAACTAAGCCTCCCGTGCACGTGTCATATTAAAACTTTTATTAATCTTCTGTTTTCTGTTTGGTTTTAGGCAGCTCGCCACGTATTACTCTCCTGTGCCAACCTCTTCATCTGATACAGTGCACCGCAGCGTTCTCACTCACATGTTGAACATATTCCCACCACAGCTTTTAGCTTCTACATCTCCCTCAAGCATCATGGAAACGTTTCAATTACGACTTAACACAAGTCGTTTCATCCTGTCCTTTGCTCTTGTCAATTCCTTTGTTGATAATCTCGTTTCTTATTTATCTATTTACATAATTTTCAGCATCCTATTACACCACATAACAAATGGTTCGATTCTCTTTTTCGGTTTTCCGCACTCCATATTCATACAATGATTTTTTCCAAATGTACATTCTCAAAAATTTCTTCCTCACATTTACGCCGTTGTTTGATACTAGTAGCCTACTTTTGGCCTGTAATACCCTTTTAGCTGTGCTAGTCTGCTTCCAAAGAAGTTGAATACCTTCACTTCGTCTACTTCTCGGTCCCCAGTTTGTCGCTGATCTCACATCTGCTATTACTCGTTACTTCCTTTTCCTTCCTTTTATTCTCAACCCACAGTTTGTGCTCCTTAGACTGTCCATTCTGTTCAACAGAACCTGCAATTCTTCCTCACTTCCAATGTAGGAAGCAATTTCATCAGCGAATCTTATCACTGATATCTCTTCATTCTAAATTTTCTACCTAATCTAAACCTTTCTCGTATTTCCATAATCGCTTCTTCGATGTATAGATTGAGTGGTATAATATTACGTGCTTGTTTAGTACTATTCCTAAACAGAGAACTTCGGTTTTGGTCTTTCATTCATGTTTTGTCGTTTAGTTCTTGTACATATTGTATATTACCCACCTTTCTCCACAGCTTACATGTATTTTCCTAAGAATTTCGAACATCTTGCACAACTGTACACCGTCTAACGCTTTTTCTGCTTTGAATAGTAATATGAATGTGTCTCGATTCTCCTTGAGCCTTGCTTCCACTAGAAGTGCAACGTCGGAACCGACTCTTTGTGCCTTTACCTCTCTAGAAGCCAAACTGATCATCGTATAGTAGTTCCTCAAATTTCTTATTGTTGTTTGTAATGTGTAACTAAATTCTAGTTACCACTCATACATAAGGAAAATACAAAGGAAGGTAATTTCCTGTAACATCTTCCTACTTTCAAAATAGTTCATATTACAAGACTTCCTAAATTCCTCGAATAACAGTATCAAAAACAATTTTCGATTCCCAGTATGATTATGTGATCGATAATAATATACATATGATATAATATATATCATAAAATTTCCAAAGAACTGCAGTGTTTTTGCATGAGAAAGGCCGAAAACAGATCAAAGTATCACACCAGGCAATAGCAATGCAGGTGAGCCTCTCAAACTGTTGTGTTCATTGGCTTCAAAAGCACCATTTCAGAAGATTTTCCAGGTAATAGAAAACAGGGTTTACAGATTATGATTTTTATTTCAGTGAGTGAAGTATAAAAGTGTGTTTCTTGTAAACATCAGCAATAGTCATTGATGTTCAACATATAATACAGCACGATCTGGGGATTGTCTACACAAAAGCTTACTTAATGTCTGAAGACGCCATTTTAAAATGGACAATCAATAACTGAGTGCCACACAGACTACTCCAGCCAATAATGAAAGATGCTACAGCATTCCTATGTAAGTCCCATTTTTTTCAAAGTAATTATATTCAAGACAATGAGGAAACTATTGATACAATGATCTGATTGTTTTTTTAATCATACTGTGTAATGGATAGATGTTATTTGTTTGAGAATAAGCTATTTAATAGCCATGTAAACTGTAATCAATTGTGTCGTGGCCCAAGGTAGATAAGTTTCGTTAATATAAGAATTATTAGCAATTAGTTTACCTATATTTATGTACCTGGAACGTCTTACCATTTTAATTGATATTAATTGGTACACTTAAAACATTTTTATCGTTAATAAAACGTAAACAAGATAATAATTTCATTGACATAAAAGCACTATTACAAACATTAGCTTTCAGGGAGAGCATAAGGGAACACACCGTTGGGTGGCTTGCGGAGTATCAATGTAGATGTAGATGTAGAATTGACAGGAATGGGGGAAAGAAATACAGTAGAAGAAGAATGGGTAGGTTTGAGGGATGAAGTAGTGAAGGCAGCAGAGGATCAAGTAGGTAAAAAGGCGAGGGCTAGTAGAAATCCTTGGGTAACAGAAGAAAGATTGAATTTAATTGATGAAAGGAGAAAATACAAAAATGCAGTAAATGAAACGCAAAAAGGAATACAAACGTCTCAAAAATGAGATCGACAGGAAGTGCAAAATGGCTAAGCAGGGATGGCTAGAGGATAAATGTAAAGATGTAGAGGCTTATCTCACTAGGGGTAAGATAGATACTGCCTACAGGAAAATTAAAGAGACGTTTGGAGAGAAGAGAACCACTTGTATGAACATCAAGAGCTCAGATGGAAACCCAGTTGTAAGCAAAGATGGGAAAGCAGAAAGGTGGAAAGAGTATATAGAGGGTCTATACAAGGGCGATGTACTTGAGGACAGTATTATGGAAATGGAAGAGGATGTAAATGAAGATTAAATGGGAGATACGATACTGCGTGAAGAGTTTGACAGAGCACTGAAAGACCTGAGTCGAAACAAGGCCCCCGGAGTAGACAACATTCCATTGGAACTACTGACGGCCTTGGGAGAGCCAGTCCTGACAAAACTCTACCATCTGGAGAGCAAGATGTATGAAACAGGCGAAATACCCTCAGACTTTAAGAAGAATATAATAATTCCAATCCCAAAGAATGCAGGTGTTGACAGATGTGAAAATTACCGAACAATCAGTTTAATAAGCCACAGCTGCAAAATACTAACACGAATTCTTTACAGACGAATGGAAAAACTAGTAGAAGCTGACCTCCGGGAAGATCAGTTTGGATTCCGTAGAAATACTGGAACACGTGAGGCAATACTGACCTTACGAATTATCTTAGAAGAAAGATTAAGGAAATCAAACCTACGTTTCTAGCATTTGCAGACTTAGAGAAAGCTTTTGACAATGTTGACTGGAATACTCTCTTTCAAATTGTAAAGGTGGCAGGGGTAAAATACAGGGAGCGAAAGGCAATTTACAATTTGTACAGAAACCAGATGGCAGTTATAAGAGTCGAGGGACATGAAAGTGAAGCAGTTGTTTGGAAGGGAGTAAGACAGGGTTGTAGCTTCTCCCCGATGTTATTCAATCTGTATATTGAGCAAGCAGTAAAGGAAACAAAAGAAAAATTCGGGGTAGGTATTAAAATCCATGGAGAAGGAATAAAAACTTTGAGGTTCGCCGATGACATTGTAATTCCGTCAGAGACAGCAAAGGACTTGGAAGAGCAGTTGAATGGAATGGATAGCGTCTTGGAAGGAGGATATAAGATGGACATCAACAAAAGCAAAACGAGGATAATGGAATGTAGTTGAATTAAGTCGGGTTATGCTGAGGGAATTAGATTAGGAAATGAGACACTTAAAGTAGTAAAGGAGTTTTGCTATTTGGGGAGCAAAATAACTAATGATGGTCGAAGTAGAGAGGATATAAAATGTAGTCTGCCAATGGCAAGGAAAGCGTTTCTGAAGAAGAGAAATTTGTTAACATCGATTATAGATTTAAGTGTGAGGAAGTCATTTCTGAAAGTATTTGTATGGAGTATGGAGTATGGAAGTGAAACATGGACGATAAATAGTTTGGACAAGAAGAGAATAGAAGCTTTCGAAATGTGGTGCTACAGAAGAATGCTGAAGATTAGATGGGTAGATCACATAACTAATGAGGAAGTATTGAATAGGATTGTGGAGAAGAGAAGTTTGTGGCACAGCTTGACCAGAAGATGGGATCGGTTGGTAGGACATGTTCTGAGGCATGAAGGGATCACAAATTTAGTATTGGAGGGCAGCGTGGAGGTTAAAAATCGTAGAGGGAGACCAAGAGATGAAGCAGATTCAGAAGGATGGAGGTTGCAGTAGATACTGGGAGATGAAGAAGCTTGCACAGGTAGAGTAGCATGGAGAGCTGCATCAAACCAGTCTCAGGACTGAAGACCACAACAACAACAACAGGTTCTGAAAATGAGACTGACAACAAATACATCATTTATGAAAAAGACAGCAACTATCCAGTAAGCAGAAAAAATTCTCTAGTTAAACCATTTAATGATTTAATTTATTTATTTTACTTTCTGACAGAATGATGTGGCAACACATGTAAATATGTTGTGGAAAATGGACAATAATCTTATTGGAAAAATGGTACAAAGTACAAAAAAATCATATGGAGGAACACATGTACTGAAATAATTGTTTTAAAAAATGGTTAGTAACGAATGAGGAACCCACGTTGTTACTGGAATATAGCTAAAAAGCGATTATATGCATCACACATTGCCAGACTGAAAGAAACAGAATTCCTGGGAAATGACAGAGTTGTTTGCAACTGGTATTTAGCCACTTCAGCTGTTGACCATGTTAACGGGCTTGCCTCAGTGGTAACACTGACTGGTTCCTATCTGCTCACTGAAGTTATGCGCTGACGGGCTTGGCTTACACTTGGATGGGTGACCGATCCTGGCAAGCGCTACTGGCAGGCACTCAACCCATTTGAGGTTCAACTATGTTATATTATTGGCATCCAAAGCTGTTGAACGGCCTGACGGTAGGAAGAATTCCGCTAACAGCTCGTAAAACTGTTGTTTATTGATACACAACCGGTTTCACAGCCTGAAACTGCATCATCAGGTGCAACATAAATGGTAAAGCGCAAAGTACAGTGTCAACAAATTTTGTGGATATTAAAATTATAAAACGAATGTCTATGATATACACACACCGTTAAAAGGTCATTGGCATACCCTTAGCTCCTAGTCAAAATTTACTGTTCAGTGAATACTGTCAATGCTTTAGCGAGCGAAAGTAGCGAAGATGTGCTCCATTGATTTAGGACAAACTGCTGATAGAAGAAACTTGTGATTGTAGAGTCATGTTTTAAAATATGGCAGCATCTAAAGAAAAGAGAAATATTTTATCATGAGAAGATGCTAAAAAGTTTTCAAAGCATAGTGTTGCGACTCATCATGTTAGCAGTGACAATTTTTTTATCGCCAATCCTGCCCTTTTAAAATTTTCTTGCGTAATATCACTATAAAATATATCTCTCTTTCCTTTTTAGATGCAGACAGCTTTTAAAAAATGACTGTCTAAAAGCAAGTTTCACCTATCAGAAATCTGTCCTAAATCACTGGAGCTTTCGCTCGTCGTAGTACTATTATTCAACGAATAGTAAATTTTCACCAGGACCGATGGGTATTCTCATGACATATTAACGTCATGCGAATATTTCAGATATGCCATTATTAATTTTAATACCCAAAAATGTGATGACACTGTACTTTGTTCTTTGCTACGTAGGTTGCACCTGATGATGCGTCTTTAGGTCGCGAAACCGGTTGTCTTTCAATAAACGACAATTTTACCAGCTATTAGCCGAACTCTTACTAACATCAAGCTAGCTGAGGCCTATTGAGGAGGATCTTGTTTGAGAAGTACAGCACGAAAACTGACAACAGGTAGGAGAGCGGGTACTGGCCACAACACATGCCCCATCGAACCCGCTGTAAGTAGGCTGTTTAGGTTTTTATGTTGGTAACGCCACGCAGCGCTCTGTAGGAAAATCACTGACTGCGCTGTGTACATACAGTCTGTGGCTGGTTGGCATTGTTGGAAAATTTGCTACAGTAGTGTTGGGCAGTTGGATGTGAACAGCGTGTAGCGTTGCGCAGTTGGAGGTGAGCCTCCAGCAGTGGTGGATGTGGGGAGAAAGATGGCAGAATTTTGAGAGCGGAAGATCTGGACGTGGAAATTTGTAAGACAGGTTGTCATGAACTGATATATATATTATGACTTTTGAACACTATTAAGGTAAATACAGTGTTTGTTCTCCATCAAAATCTTTCATTTGCTAACTATGCCTATCAGTAGTTAGCGCCTTCAGTAGCTAGAATCTTTTATTTAGCTGGCAATACTGGTGCATGCTGTATTGCAGTAGTTTGAGTAACGAAGATTTTTGTGAGGTAAGTGATTCATGAAAGTCAGGGCCATTCTTTTGTAGGGATTATTGAAAGTCATATTGCGTTGCGCTAAAAAATTAAAAAATAAAATATATATATGGTGAGTCAGTTTACAGTTGATCAGAATAAGTAAAGAGAGAAATGTCTGAGTAAGTTCAGTTTTGCTTAGCTGTTTCAAAATCAAATAACGTAAGAGGTTTACCAGCACTGTCATTCTTAATTTTTCTAAGGGGATGTTTCACCGCAACCAATGACGATTATCAGCTAAGGACGGCGCGGCGGTCGCTTGGTACGGCTGGACCTTCCAAGACCTGTTCTGACAGGGTTTAGTTGTATTAAAGCACCGTTGCCACAGTTACTGTGGCATCTCGCTTGTCTTTAAAATTTAAAATCCACAAACACAACAGTGTTAGATATTATAACTCCACTGATATACTTGCATAA
The DNA here is from genome assembly GCF_021461395.2 of Schistocerca americana. Taxonomy (NCBI): domain Eukaryota; kingdom Metazoa; phylum Arthropoda; class Insecta; order Orthoptera; family Acrididae; genus Schistocerca; species Schistocerca americana. The sequence goes on along the minus strand of NC_060122.1, from coordinate 131,686,687 downwards.
ATTTGATCATTATTATTTTGTGCTTTCACTGAAGAATAACAGAGCGTAGCTTAAAAAATTTATTTAAGCAATGGTCAAGTTATTATTGACCGCATAATATACTGAGAAATTAAAGTAAAATGGCCTGCACAAAACTGGGAGTGATTCAAAGAAATTTTTACTTGAGAGGTGTCTCCAGTTACGGTAAATGGCATCAAGTTTCTCCAGAAAAGCAATGTACGAGTACAAAAATTAGTATCACTCTGCGTGAATGAGAAAGAACTTTAGTGGAAGAACGACAAAAAAATTGCAGACGAACATAGAGACCAGTAAATCATGCGGCTGGAGAGGCTGCTGATGGCAGAGGGCATGGGTCACATATCAGTGGTGCCAGTTGGGTCGATCAGCAGATCGGGTTCCACTAGGCATGGCCTGCACCTGAGTAGGTATGGGAAGGGGAGGCTGACAAAGCTTGTAGATGCCAGTGTAGTGGGTGGTGGTGGGATCACTCATGCAAAAATTCCTGTACTAATTGGTGTTAGTGCTGCACCTTTTTTAGACTGAAGTCAGCTGATTGATATACCTGCTTAAAGGAAGTCCCTCTAACTAAGGAATCACCTTCGGAGGGCGTCATGTTTCCAACTAGAGAAGGAATTAGCAAACTTCATCAGAACATACGTGGTATTAGAGATAAAGTTAGTGAACTGCTTATTGATGTTGACTCCGAAATTATTGGTATATTGGACCACCACTTAAATAATTTGGAAATTCAGAGGCTTCCTTTAAAAGGATACAGATTAGCTGGCTGTTTTTCAAGGAGTTCCTTGAGGGTTGGGGAGTGGCTATGTATGTAAAAAACAGCATTCCATTTGAATCCATAGAAGTATCACGGCACTGCAGTGAACAGATATTTGAATGTTGTGCAGGGGCAGGTGAGTTTAGTGAAACTAAACTTCTAATTGTTGTTGTTTATGGGTCCCCTAACTCTGACTTCAGAGCATTTCTGCTCAAGCTAGAGAGAGTTCTTGATTCACTTTGTAGGAAGTACCAGAAATTAGTTATATGTGGTGACTTCAGTACAAATTTTGTGTATGATGGTGCAAGAAAAAGGAAGTCGGTAGATCTCTTAAATTCATGTAGTCCGATGCAGACTGTTTTTTTTTCAGGTATGGTGCATGGGAACTGTAGCACAGCCATAGACAATATTTATATTAATTCTTCATTATTAGATGTGCATTATGTTAGTAAAAGGCTGAATGGCCTTTCAGACCCTGACGTACAAAGTTCAACACTAAAAGGGTTTTGTACTCAAACAAATGTCACATGTAACTACAAACGATGTAGGAAACTTAATCCAACAGCAATAGAGAGTTTTTTAAACCTCGTCAAGGACCAAGAGTGGCAGGATGTTTATAGTGCCTCTGACGTAAATGATAAATATAATGTTTTCCGGCAGTTTGTTTATAGTGCCGACAACATAGATGATATATATAATGCTTTCCTTAACACGGTTCTCATGCTCTTTGAGAGTTGCTTTCCATTAGAACGTTCTAAAGGGGGTACTAGCAGTAATAGGCAGCTGGGTGGCTGACTAGTGGGATAAGGATATCATGTATAACAAAGCAGGAATTATATCAAAATGTTAGGAGTAGTCACAATCAAGCTACAGTAGCCCATTACAAACAGTACTGTAACATGCTTAAAAATGTTATTAGGAACGCAAAGAGTATGTGTTATGCAAATAGAACAGCTAATTCACAGGATAAAATTAAAGCCATATGGTCAGCTGTGAAGGATGTGTCTGGTCAGCAGCAAAAGGTCGACGATATAAAGTCAGTTTGTAGTAAAAATATTTCTGTTACTGATAAATCAGATATATGTACAGTATTTAACAATCATATTCTGAGCATTGCTCGTGAATTAAATAAAAATTTAGTTTCTACAGGGAATCATATAACTTTCTTAGCAAGTGCCTTTCCGAGATTGATGTCTGAAATACTCCTCTGTGATACAGACGAGGGGGAGATAGAGTCAATAATTAAATCACTGAAGACCACGGACTCTCATCGATATGATGGAGTGTCTAGCAGAATATTAAAGTACTGTACTGCACATGTTAGCCATTTAGAAATATTTGTAATTTTTCCTTTAGGAATGGTCAGTTTCATGAACAATTAAAATGCTCGGTAGTAAAGCCGCTGTATACAAAAAGGATAATGTAGAAAATTTTAGACCTATTTCTATGCCCTCAATGTTTCCAAAAGTTATTGAAAAGGCTGTGTATGTAAGGATAATTGATCGTTTTATAACACACGATTTGCTACCAAATGTACAGTTCGGTTTTAGAAGTCGTTTAACAACTTAAAATGCTACATTCTCTTTTCTCTTTGAGGTACTGGATGGGCTAAGCAAAAGGTTTCGAACGCTAGGCATATTTTTTGATTTAACTAAGGCGTTTGATTGTGTTGATCACAAAATATTGCTCCAGAAGTTTGACCATTATGGAATACGGGGTGTAGCTCACAATTGGTTCACCACTTAGTTTAGCAACAGACAGCAAAATGTCATTATTCACAATGTTGAGAAGGGCTGTGATGTGGGGTCTGAGTGGAGTGCAGTCAAGTTGGGGGTGCCCCAGGGATCAGTGTTGGGGCTACTCCTGTTCCTTGTTTATATAAATGATATGCCTTCTAGTATTACTGGTAACTTTAGAATATTTCTGTTTGCTGATGACGCTAACTTGGTAGTAAAGGCTGTTGTATGGAACATTGGCCCAATTTTAAATAGTGCAGTTCATGATCTAAGTTCATGGCTTGTAGAAAATAAAGTAACGCCAAACCACAGTAAGACTCAGTTTATATAGTTTCTAACACAAAATTCAGCAAAACCTGACGTTTTAATTTCACAGAATGGGCATATGATCAGTGAAACTGAACAGTTCAAATTACTAGGTTTTCAGATAGAAAATGTAGTGGGAAGCCCACGTTCAGGATCGTGTTCAAAGACTAAATGCTGCCATTTTCACTATTCGAACGGTATCTGAAGTCAGTGATCGTTCGACACGAGAATTAGTCTACTTTGCTTATTTTCATTCGCTTATGTCGTATGGTATTATATTTTGGTGTAACTCTTCCCATTCTAAATGGATGGTTTTGGCTCATAAATGAGCGGTTCGGGCACTAAGTGGTGTAAGCTCACGAACCTCTTGTCGACTCCTGTTCAGGAGTCTAGGTATTTTGACATTAGCCTCTCAATATGTATAGTCATTACTGTGATTTCTTGTTAACAATGTTATCTTATTCCCCAAGAATAAGCATCTTTCATTCAGTTAATACCCAGCATAAATGAAAACTGTATTTCGCTCGGACTTTCTTAACTCTTGTGAAGAAAGGTGTGCGGTATACTGCTGCATCCATTTTCAATAAGCTATCGCTCGAATTCAAAAATCTTAGCAGTAATCCACGCGCCTTCAAATCGAAATTGAAGAGCTACCTCATGGGTCACTCCTTCTATTTCGTCGGGAAGTTCCTTGAATCTGATTCTTGTTGTATTGGTGACTGCATTTACTTAAACTTATGGATTGACTGTTTTTGGGTTCATAAACATTTTTTTTATCTGTTGTTACTTTTATGTTATAATTTCATGTACTGACATGTTTCATGACCTTGGATATTTGTTCCTCGATTTGGTCCTACGGAACTAGACGTATCCATAAAATAATAATAATAATAAATAAATTTACGCCCAAGGTACACAGTCGGTCAGGTGAATGGTAAGAAGAGTTGAGCTAATGTCTTATATTACCAAGCACAAAAAAAGAGTGTGACTAGGTTAAATTACAATTTCTCTGAGAACAAGACATAAAACATACTGAGAATTATGAACTTAAGACTAACACAGTTTACTGTCATAAATATAGTATATATGTTACAAAGCATCTCGAATGTACAGGAACATTTTTAGGTTTGGTTGTTCAACAAACCTAAACTAGAACCTTGACTTAGAACTAAAGAAAAGGCATAATGAACAATTATCAGACTTTGCATGACGAGTTCCTTCTTTGACAGTTGTATGTTATGACATTACTCTTAAGAGTCAGTGATAACGGGACCCTGGAAGATTTCAGGGCCGAGAAAGCGCCACTCGGTAGGGTTGGGGTTCACCGAGTCTAGTAGCCCTGTAGACACTGGAATGTGAAGGTGCGTCCGGGGCCGAAGAGCGACGATTAAGTGAGTAGCAATTCCCACACCGACGCTAACGTGATACGCTACAGTAGAAAACTGTAATAATCAAGAGATACAACATTACTTGTACGGTATGTGAAAAAATATGAACTACGACGTACAAATGAAAAAAGCACACTCATATCACCATACGACTCTGAAGAGTGCGGGGAGACGTCGTCTGTATTCCACAAACTCAGACACTACAAGCAATTTAATTACATTTTGCAAAATTTTGAACACTTATATTTATACTGTGCAACGAAACATGGTAGGAATACCAACATTAAGTCAGGTGATAACCAAGGTTATCCACAATAAGAGCCCAACGTAACCTAGTATTAAATGAGACGGGGGCACGCTGAAAGATGCCTCCGAATTTTTAAAAACTCTTAAATATTTTAAAATAAAACTCATTTTATGAAAAGTCTACACCTTCTTCATATTTATTTGTCAACAAAGTTATCCTAGTGACGAAACACATTTCTACCAACAGGAGGCCATTTTGTTGATAATGACACTGAAGAATGTTTGTTGGTCAGCGAAGTGCGATAAACTCATCCTGCTGCTGTTCGAAACATGCACGTACAGTGTGAGCTGAATGATACGTTGCATTGTCCTGCCGGTAGGTGCCATCGTGCTGAGGAAAAACAAACTGCAGCTAGGGTTGGTCATGCTGTCCGAGGATAGATGCGTTCTTGTAGTGAAAATTGTGCCTTCCAGAATCAAGAGATCACAGAGGGAATGCCACGAAAACATTACCAAGATCATAACACACGATTTGTGCAATGTTTTCCACTTCAGACCTTTCACTCCGTACATGACAACGTTGAATTGTCTGCGGGAGTACAAAACGTGATTCATCTGAAAAGGCAACCTGTGAATGGTCACTTGTGATATTGGCCTCCAAATGCCAGCCTTCATCGCTGAACAGCTGTGACCATGGGTGTATGCAGCTGCAGAGCGACATACATGGTACATATCACGAACGGGTCATCCACATAACGAAGAAAACAAGTAGGTTTCCATTTGGATGACGGCAAAGCTTCCTCCTCGAAGTACTCCATATAGAAATTCGCGACCACAGGCGAGAGTGGGCTCCTCATTGCGACTCCTTCTGTTTGTTCATAGTTTTCTACATTAAAGAGAAAATACGTGGAGGTCAGATCGTGCTGCCGCGCGGAATTAGCCGAGCGGTCTTAGGCGCTGCAGTCATGGACTGTGCGGCTGGTCCCGGCGGGGGTTCGAGTCCTCTCTCTGTTTGCCCTTAGGATAATTTAGGTTAAGTAGTGTGTAAGCTTGGGGACTGATGACCTTAGCAGTTAAGTCCCATAACATTTCACACACATTTGAACATTTTTTTCAGAACGTGCCTGAAAAGGTCGGTCTTCTTCTCGTCAAATTTCTGTGCAATAAGCCCAACTGACTCCTGAAGAGGGACCCTGGTGAATAATGAAACAACGAAAATAGGGCGAATATTGAGGAAGCACTGAGTAGGAACTGTCTTTTGCCCACCCAATAAAACACGGGCATTATTTGGAAGTGTTAAAGACGATCTCGGTTTGAGGAAGGCCGGCATACACCAGATTCAGTGTCAGTGTGGGAACACTTATATTGGACAGACAGTGCGCACTTCGAAGATCGTGGCCGAGAACATCAGAGGCACACTCGACTTAGGTACCCCAACAAGTCGGCGGTCGCAGAGCAGTGTTGGTACGAAAATCACAAAATGAACCACCAACATACCAGTGTCTTGGCACAGATATCTAAATACTGGGACAGCGTCATTAGAGAGGCTATCGAAATTCGTACCAGGGACGGACTCATCAACCGAGATTGCGGCTATAGCCTCAGAAAGGCATGGGAACCAGCATTGAGTCTAATTAAAAAGACGCTCAGCAAAGAAAACGAACGGGCGACCAGGGCGGACGAGGCAATCACATCGACGCCACGCCAGCGTTTCCGCGACCGCCGACGAGCCGCAGCGGGCGCGGACCGCGGAGAGAACGTCTCGCGAGGGGAGGGGATTTAAGACGGTCTCCCGCCCTCAGGAGTTCAGTTCGTCAGCGCACCTGACGATGGCGACATGTCTCATCTTCGAAATATTGTGCCCGTTGGGCACTATGGCCCGGCAGTACACCAATGGACTGTTCAATCCTTATCATTGTTAACAACAATGATAATGATAATAATAACATAAATACTTCCCATTTCTCCATGTTCTTTGTAATTCAGCGACTGCAACCTAATGTTAAATTAATCAAACTGCATTTTAAAGTTATCTTTTAATTTTGTGTTTTTTCAGAGACTGTACGAACGTATACACTGAGGTGATAAGACTTAGGGTCACAATGTGCACATACACAAATGGCAGTAGCATCGTGTACACGAGGGATAAAAGGGCAGTGCATCGACAGAGCTGTCATTTTTACTCAGGTGATTCATGTGAAAAGGTTTCAGACGCGATAATGGCCTCACGACGGCAATTAACGGACTTTGGACGCAAAATGGTAGTTGGAGCTAGATGTGTGGGGGATTGCAACTCGAAAATCATTAGGAAATTTAATATTCAGATATCCATAGTGTCCAGAGTGTGCCGGCAATACTAAATATCAGGCATTACCTCTCGCTGCAGACAACGCTGTCTGAGGGTATTCACTTAGCGAATGACAGCAGTGTTTGCGTACGGTTGTCAGTGCTAATAGACAAGCAACATTGTGTGAAATAAAAATTTTGGACATACAACAAACGTATCCGTTTGGGCAGTGCGGCGAAATTTGACGAGAATGTGCCATGGCAACAGGTGACCGACATTTGCTGACAGCAAAGCATCACCTGCAGCGGCTCTCCTGGATTAGAGACCGTTTCAGTTGAACTGTAGATGACTGGAAGTTGTGCATTAGCTCAGCCTGTGATGGCTACAAAGAATGTTCCGACCTGACTGATCTTACCCATGGCAGTGAGGGCTGGCAAACTGACCAGTGTGCTGGCTGAACATGATAGAAGCAGACGTGTGTTGCACGAGGTGAAGGAGGGGGGGAGAGGGAGGAGGAGGGGGGGGGGAGAGGGAGGAGGAGGGGGGGCGGTGGGAGTTTCTTGGTAAACCACTTATGTGAAGAATTCTTTAAGACCTGTCAATCAAAAGTGATCACAATCCTCTTAGCAGAACGATAGTGAGCCGTAGTAAAATTTGCTGTTATGAAGAGCGTGCCGCAGTGCGTAGTGTCAAGCAATCGCCCTCCGTTTCTGGCAGTAGCGCCGCTGTGACAATCTCAGCTTTGGTGTCTCCCTCTGGTGGAAAAGGGGAAAGGTTGCCTGTTCACGTGCATTTAAGCGGCGCTATGAGCCCATCCGGGGGTTAGTGGGAGACGGTCAGTTGAGGCGAGTCTAATCACTTGGTCAGCCGGCTCAGTGTGGGGCAGTCAGTGTCTGTCTGTCGTCGGAGTGCTAGTATGCCTGTCGTTTAGATCAAACTTTAAGCCAGAAAATGAGAGTCTTGCCACTCCGCCAGTAACAGAACTCAGCTAGTGGTTACCCGGTCAGGGCTGAGTTCCTGCATCTGAGTTTGCGCGTTAGGCCGCCAGTCTGCTCGAGTTGCTCGGGCAACGGTCATTGGTGGTTGGGTTGGTCGGTTGGTTGGTCGCGCACTGAGACACGAGATGACTTGTCCGCCTTGAACGTCGACACATGTGAGGTCCCCACGTGAGTTCAGTGGGCAGCGCCGTATAGAAAGGGGTAGTGGCTTCGCGGTTCACAAGAGAGCAACAGGAGTCGAACCACGACATCGGGCTGCCCAGGGCGAGCTGCGACGCCTTGCGACGGGAGATCGGCGCGCCTTCCTGTGTCAGTTGAAGCGGCTGGCAGCGGACGGTTCGGGAGAGCGTTGAGGCTGCTGCGCCAGGTCTTCGCCAGAAATCGCAGTTTATTAGAAGTAAAGTGATTGGAGACATGTTGTTTCATTTACTTGTTAAATTCTACTTGTTTTCTTGGTGAGATCACCAACCGCTTTGTTTTGGGGTCGTCCCACCATTCTTCTCAGTTTGCCCACCTGCGGCAAGGTGGTTATTGTGAATTGGGTGGTCCGTTTTTCCCTTGTGGAATTGGGGACGTTTAGAACAATCTGCGGTTCGGGTTGTTTAGTAACGCCTCCCCTCCCCCCCCCCCCCCCCCTTGTCAATCTGCCATACGTTATTAGCAGCCTCTGTCATGTTTTTCGGATTTGGTGTTAAAGAACTTATAGAATTAAGGTAAGGGGCGAATTCCTGAAACATGTTTTTATCTTAGCTATCATCTTGTGAGGCGGTATAAGTGTTATGTAGAGCATGTTGTACACTTTATGTAAGTCTGAATTTCATGGGTTTTATTTAAATAGTCATTTTTACAAAGTTGCCACCCTTCCACTGTAAGAGCCATTTTAAAAAAATAGCTCTTTTGGTGGAAAATAAGTTCTTAGTGTGAGTGTTTCTACCATTTCCATCCCTCTTACAGGGTGCATAGTTAATGTGTTTGTGTGAGTTGTTAAAAATTTTGGTTTAAAGTAATCTGGTGTGTTGCAGATTTGCACCAGTATAGTTTTTCAGAGGTTATTGTGAGCGGTCGTGACTACGCCCGTGTTGAAAGGGAGCAGAAGCTTCTCAGCCCGAAGGGTCCTACTGTAACAATTTTTTTTTATTTTGCCTCTGAATAATTGTAACTTGATATTTTGAGGGTGCTTTTCTGCTTATAATTTTAAAACTGTTTTGAAAAAGCTTTTAGGAATAAAATTCACATTTGTTAAATATGGTTTGATATTTTGAGGGTGCTTTTCTGCTTATAAATTTCAAATCTGTTTTTGAAAAGGCTTTTATGAATAAAATTTCCGTTGTTTGAAATTTAATTTGTTTCCATCAGTTACTCCTTGGCAACTACTTCCACACTCACATAGAGTGTTAATGTTCTTGATGAATCGCTAGTAAATAAAGTAAATTCTTTAATAAAAGATTTTGAAAGTAAATTTTCACGGTTCAGATAGGTTAAGAACGTGTCAATCAAATGGGCACATTACGTTGCTCCTGAACAAGTAATTTCCCCTGATGTTGGCAACCCACGCTAACAAAACACCCTCATAGCCATGTTGCCCTACTACTCTTGGAGTTACCTTCAGTCATTCTGAGACCTCTTGTTCCCAGACAACAATGGAGTTTTGTGGATGACAATGCTCCAGGTCACTGGGACACAACTGTCAGTGATCAGTTTGAAGAACATACTGTGCAATTTGAGTGAATGGTGTGGCCAACCAGATCGTCCGACACGAATGTCATGCTACAACCACAAGTTTTCCGCAGTTATGGACGGCTATAGGGACAGCTTTGCTCAGTATTTCTGTAGGGGACTTCCAACGACTTGTTGAGTCCATGCCACGTTGAGTTTCTGCAATGCGAAACAGTTTAAGAGATTATGATGCGCTTCAAGAAAACAGAAGATAATTTTTTCTAATAACGTGGCATTACCACAGAAATAAGTCAAATTAACACACATTTGCAGCTGATCAAAGCTTTAGACATATTTTAGAAACATTCAGACGGTAAGTAATTAATGGATGACCGTTTGCATTAGCACCGATTGATCAACTTTTCGAGACCCATTGTCACAAATATTTCTGCGTATAAATATTGAGGCTATTTGTTTTATATAACAATAATGTACTGTAACCAACATCAGGTGGCTGCAGATATACATAATTTATCGACTGAGTGCGTTTACCAGAAACTACGATGAAAACGGTGATGGTAAAATCGTTATCTCGCTCGTAAGTTTCCTCTCCTGTTATTAGACGAGTTTAATTAGTTGATGGGGGAGGCATTGATGGCACACCTTATGGCGCATATCCTGTTCATAGTTATAGCTAGTGCTGCGAAGAACGCCATCGAAATACAACAGTCTTCACAGTTGTTTTAGTAGAGATGAGGAACACTTACTAACAATTTCTACCGTGATACTTACGTTGACTATTAAAGGAGAAACGGTCTTGTATTTCTGAATTACAAAATATGTAGAAAGCGTATACGTTTGTGTGTTAGAACGGAATCATTACCTCTTTCTGAAACTTCCGGTTTGGTTAAGAGATTAGATAAATTTAATTAATCGAAGGCAGTTTGCGATGATACCGGCACTGTATACTTCGAAATAATTTTCTCAGATATGTTCACTCAGAGAATACAGATAAATACAGCAAGAATACAGATGAATTACTCTCGATGCACGGTATCTCCACTCAAGACGAGTGTGCTTCATAACGGAACATTAGTATTTTGGCATCAATTGTACCTACGTTTAAAATTTTCCTTGTAGACTGCAATTAAATGAGAATTAAATGTAGTATTCTTAGTTTCATTCTGTTGATGTAAAATAGTTAAAAAATCACCGTCAACCCTCACTGAAAATCAAATTGCTAGATATATTGGTTAAGGAACAGTTACAGTAAATTGGCACACTAACACTTGTAAGATAGACTGTGATATACGAAGACTTCATACAGAGTGAGTGAAATGGTATACGACGAATAACAGTCTCTCTCTCTCTCTCTCTCTCTCTGTGTGTGTGTGTGTGTGTGTGTGTGTGTGTGTGTGTGTGTGTGTGTGTCTGTGTCTGAGTGTGTCTGTGTGTGTATTTTTTCTTCTGTTTGCCTTAATCTCCTGAAGGACTTTAGGGGTCTTCCAGCTCCGTTAAAACGTCTCTAGCGTTATCCAAAATGTGGCTTACGTAGTAGGTACAAAGATTCTGCTCTTTACTGTAAGTATACTCGTGACCCCAATATGAGTATGGGGTCAATAACAGAACCTCAGTGGAGGCCGTAATTGAAGTTAACGAATAAATTCTTCTGGCATTTGGAGACGGATTGACGCAGTCTTCTGGTGAGCTACCAGGTTTTAATTTTTAGTTTCCTTTTACCACAATATGTCAAACGCTAACTTTAGAAGTGAAAATTCTGTTCTTGTCTTTAATTTTGGGTGAACGCTATTTCTTCCATGACGCTTCCCTCTGTGTCAGCAATATGATGTTCAAATTTGGCGTTATTCTCATCATGATTGTCTTTCTACAGAGTTCTGAAACGGGAACTTTAATTATGGATATCCTGTACTTCTAAATATCAGAGACCAGGCTCATCAAGTCTTAAGTGCAACATGTGCCATCGAAGGTCAGCTCTTTTGAGATTTTTTTCTCTGAAGAGTCCTGTCTACAAGCTACTCCTCTGACTCACTGCAATGTGTCTTCCACATAATTGCTCGAGACATGGGACACTGCATGGGTAAATATCTTTTAAGTCTCTAATTTGTAAACATGTGGCACACACTCAACCATTATGACCAATGCTTATAGTTGCTTGTTAATACGCGATGCATCTCACTATACAGTAGTGATTCTCCCTAGCATGGATTCCACAAGTGCTTGGTAGTACAAGATTTCTAAACACAGATCACTAAATTCCTATAAATTACCATAATTAGAGCCCAGTAGTTTCCCACCAGGCTCAAAACAGGCGAATTTGGTGGCAATGTTGACACAGTCCACAACTGTCATGGTGGCTTTGATTACTGTCGCAGCTCCTATGAAAGACCAGTTGAATGTCTCCAAAACAATAATTCTGCCTCCACCGGCCTGCGTCCATGGTGTAGTGCACGTTTCAAACAGTCATTCTCCTGGATCGGGCATATCCGAACGTGACCATCGACATGGTGTAACAAGAAATACGATGGATGCGACCAGGAGAAACGTTTCCATTCATGATTACCCCTTGTTCAATGAAATCGTAATTGACGATGTCGTTGGTCAACATGGAAAAATGTAAACGTCGTCCACTGCGGAGTCTCATGTTCGACAATGTGCGAAGAACTTTGTACTCCGAAACGTGCCTGTACTAGCATTATATTCTATCGTCATAGCTGCTACAGATAACTGCCAAACCAGCTGAAACAGAGCGGGAAGGCGTCGGACCTCCCCTCCCTGTGACAACGCTTGGACGTCGAACACTTCAACACAGACTCGTGATTTCACTTCCCAGACGTCTCACGGCAGTAGCACGCCAACATCTGACAAGCTTTGTCGTTTCCGAAATGCTCGTTCCCGGACACCGGGCCACAACAACCTGCCTTCCATCAAAGCCGCTTTCTGCCCTTTGTCAAAGCCACTTATGTTGCAAAATTTCCCCATTTGATTACCATTTTTTCTCCTCGCTAAAACGGTTCCCCACTCGTCTCTGCTCATTTTATAAACTTCCATTACAGCGTCACATGCCAACAACCAGGAGGCTTCAATCTTGCCGTGGACAGTGGTCATAATCTTGTAACTCATCAGTGTACATGACAGGGACGGCGGAAATATGTGAGAAAACGTTCCTTCATTCATCAGTTGGGCTCTGTTGCTCTTGGAAGTCCCTAAATGAATCTGTATTACGGCCAACATGGCTCTCATCTCCATTCTGTTACTCATTTGTCTGCCTTGATAGAAAACATTCAGGTAAAACGAAAGTTCATTATATCAAGTCGACAACTGAAAGAGATCTTTTTGCTTTGAACGATTGCAGAGTACATGCTGTGCGCAGAAACATTTGTTGAACTTACGCCAGCCTTAGCAAATAATTACTTTCATCTTGCTCCCATTTCTCACTAAATACGATTTAACTTTTCCTCTCTGATAATTCTTTAGCTGTGCTATACGACGGGCATTGAGTACGTAATGCAACATTATTTCGGCCACTTTCTGGTAAAAAATATCTTGTGGCGCATCACGTGAAACTTCTTAATTAAATTTTTACTTACTTGGACAGAAATAACTTAGAAGTTCAAACTTCTTAATTTATTTAATTCAGAAACTGCTGTGTGAAATTGAATGCAAGTGAACCTGCTTAAACTGCCGAGAGAAACTGAACGTACTCTCACTTTGCTTGTCTTTATCGTTTCATTTCTGACCTACAGAACTATAACAGACAAATACAACTCAAACGAAATCTGACTGCTAAAAAATGATAACCTGACTTAAAATAATTAATACAAAAGAATGGCCCTCAATAAGAAGAAATCCTATACATTTCATAAGTCACTTACCTCACAGAAAATCTTCATTACACCAACTAAAGAAATGCAGCAAACATCAATAAAGCTAGCTAAATAAAATATTCTAACTACTGAAGGCTCTAACTACTAATAGGCATGTGGTTAGCAAAGGAAAAATTTTGATGCAGAGCAAACAATGTGTTTATCAGATTCTACCTTAATCAAGTGACAACCTGTTAAAAAAAATTATGTAGTCATGAGTAATAAATCTCCATGACGGATACATATTCAGACTCTCCGCTCGCACTAATACTGCAAACCTCCGACACTGCTAATTGTTAACCTCTAACCTGCATCACTGCTGACTGCTCACTCCCAACTTCCATTACTGCTCCCTGTTCACCTCCAACTGCTAGTCTGACCAGTCACCTACAGAGTGCGCACGGTGCTGTCAGAGTTATTAATGCAGAGCGCTACATAGTGCTACAACATGCAAACACACAAACAGGCTACTTACATAACCCCCCTGCTCCTCTCAAAAAAAAAAAAAAAAATTTGCAAAAACTAATTTGTTAAAATTTTTTTATATTAACGTTATCAGATAGATCAGATGCACACATTTAGTAATATACTGTTGGTCAATAAATCAAAAACTTCACCTCACACTCCCTAAGGACAGTCCTAATCATTCATGAGAAGAGTAGTCTATGACAGTTTTATGCACAGTCTGAGCAATAAAAGAAAAATACACACGTAAGAAGTGGACCTCCACGCAGTCTTGAAGTAGTAGTGTTGTCCTCCCAACGGAAACACTGTTCTGGATCTTGACATGAAGACTGGTAATGAGCCACAACAGAGGAAATCAACAGCAAAGTCAGTCGAAGTCTTGCAGAATAAAGATAGAATTGGTAGGTCGCCAGAGAACAGACCTACAGTATTTCTTGTAGAGATTTGGGTAGTAGTGGGCCACCAAACGTGCAAACCCACTGTAGTCGTTGTAGAGATTATGGTAGTAGTGGGTCACATGTAAACCCACTGTGGACCTTTCAGAGATGGCCAGCAGCCATCTGTTGCGACTGTGCGGGTGCACAACCACAATTGAAGAGTCTTGATGACAATATAGCAATCCATGAACAACCTCTTGTGAATTCACTAATGCATTTTTTTTAAATATCCTTAGAACCAGCAATACTGTCAACCAGTCCCTTGCTGAATGATCAACACACGTGCAAGTACTAAGTCATATAACCTCAGACATTTTATACATGTACTATGATCAACAGAAGTGTGCAGTACTATACAATTACAATTTTACAGCATAACAATACAATTACAAAGGTGTAGAAAACATAATTACAGTAAGGAACATGATAATACAGATAACATTTGTAGTAATACAAGCTTTACAAAAGAATAGAAATAAGCATATACATCAGTATTACAGGAATTGTGACATAAGTAAGTAAATAAATGAAAAATGAGAATATCCATTGAAACATTAACTTGACACATTAGCATTAAAAGATAATAGAATAGAATAAATAATGTCTGAACATCTTTCCAAAGTAAAGAATATGTTACAAACCAAAATTAGATTTGAGGACAACAATATTCCTCATCATACAGAATGCAGCTTAGTATTAGAAGAAGAAAAAATTCTATCAAATTTATCTTATCAGGTAAACACACAGAGACAGGGAGAACACAAACACACAGCGGAATAACACAGAAGGAAAGGACAGTGTCTGTTTTCAGTGTGACTTTGGTGCTGCAGTTCTTTTGGTGGGCATTTGATACCTCTTTTTCGTTTTTTTCTTCAATACTTTCCTTCATACTGGTCACTCTATAACTTTCAGCCAAAACTACATTTCCAACTAAAACTTCATTTATCTCTCTTACTTCAACATCTTACCTCATCATTTGTTTCCAAGAAATTGCTACCTAACAAAATCATTGTTCCTCATTATACAATTCTCTTTGGCCAAACTTTTTTCTTATAGCTTCACAATGCATTTCTTCCCAATTCACCACAACTCATTTTCTTATATAGCATACCCCCTCTTAAACTATTTTCAATATACTGAGCTCAGATATATAAACTAAGAGGCAATGCAGCAGCACAAAATAATTGACACAAACAACAATGACAAAAAATGCAAAGTGGCAAAGTAAGCAGCAGTAGCAAAGTAATAGAAAGTAAAATTCAGTAAGACAATGCCTGACAAATAGCAGCAGCAAATGCAATAACTTACACCTAAACATGACAAAGCACAAGCAGAAAAAATATTACAGTAAAGACAGCAGTGCAGATAAGGGAAATGTCTATTCACATCTTAATGTCTGTCACATCTTATCACTACTACAACAACTCATTCTAACAACAGAATTACCAAGTCCTTGAAAAGAAAATAATGTATGCAGTTCCTGTTATTAGTCCCTTCTCCTTGTTATGCTTCTTTTCTTTCCTAGTGCTCTTTTTTTAAGAATTTGGATCATAGAATTATTATTTAATAGGTCTGTTGATAAAGGGTGTATACGTTAGCATATGTATTAAATTTTGTTTTGTAAAAACCAATGCTGCAGCCCAACTAGAAACCAGATATCAAATAAAATAAGCAAATATGCACAAAGCAAACTATAAAAACATCATTCATGAGCCATATGGCATTTTAGAAGTCAGTAAAATTCTCTCAGCCCTCGTAGATAGACACTTGTCATAATCAGATGTGTAGATGTAAAAATATTTCTGATCACTTCATAAGCATTTCTGTAAGTAGCTCGAAGTACGAGCTCCAAAGTGTACTAATTGGTTTCCCAGTATTAATGTGTCGTGATTTTGGTGTGTTCTGCAAAGAAATGTCAATAGCGAGGTCAACAGCCTCTTTTACATCTACATCTACATCTACATTTATACTCCACAAGCCACCCAACGGTGTGTGGCGGAGGGCACTTTAAGTGCCACTGTCATTACCTCCCTTTCCTGTTCCAGTCGCGTATGGTTCGTGGGAAGAACGACTGTCTGAAAGCCTCCGTGCGCGCTCTAATCTCTCTAATTTTACATTCGTGATCTCCTCGGGAGGTATAAGTAGGGGGAAGCAATATATTCGATACCTCATCCAGAAACGCACCCTCTCGAAACCTGGCGAGCAATCTACACCGCGATGCAGAGCGCCTCTCTTGCAGAGTCTGCCACTTGAGTTTATTAAACATCTCCGTAACGCTATCACGGTTACCAAATAACCCTGTGACGAAACGCGCCGCTCTTCTTTGGATCTTCTCTATATCCTCCGT
Organism: Schistocerca americana; assembly: GCF_021461395.2. Taxonomy (NCBI): domain Eukaryota; kingdom Metazoa; phylum Arthropoda; class Insecta; order Orthoptera; family Acrididae; genus Schistocerca; species Schistocerca americana. Next base: position 131,670,162 of record NC_060122.1, on the reverse strand, counting down.
CAAACCGATCTGGTACGGATCCCACACTGATGAGCAATACTCAAGTATAGGTCGAACGAGTGTTTTGTAAGCCACCTCCTTTGTTGATGGACTACATTTTCTAAGCACTCTCCCAATGAATCTCAACCTGGTACACGCCTTACCAACAATTAATTTAATATGATCATTCCACTTCAAATCGTTCCGCACGCATACTCCCAGATATTTTACAGAAGTAACTGCTACCAGTGTTTGTTCCGCTATCATATAATCATACAATGAAGGATCCATCTTCCTATGTTTTCGCAATACATTACATTTTTCTATGTTAATGGACAGTTGCTACTCCCTGCACCAAGTGCCTATCCGCTGCAGATCTTCCTGCATTTCGCTACAATTTCCTAATGCTGCAACTTCTCTGTATACTACAGCATCATCCGCGAAAAGCCGCATGGAACTTCCGACACTACCTACTAGGTCATTTATATATATTGTGAAAAGCAATGGTCCCATAACACTCCCCTGTGGCACGCCAGAGGTTACTTTAACGTCTGTAGACGTCTTTCCATTGATAACAACATGCTGTGTCCTGTTTGCTAAAAACTCTTCAATCCAGAAACACAGCTGGTCTGATATTCGGTAGGCTCTTACTTTGTTTATCAGGCGACAGTGCGGAACTGTATCGAACGCCTTCCGGAAGTCAAGAAAAATAGCATCTACCTGGGAGCCTGTATCTAATATTTTCTGGGTCTCATGAAGAAATAAAGCGAGTTGGGTCTCACACGATCGCTGTTTCCGGAATCCATGTTGATTCCTACATAGTAGATTCTAGGTTTCCAAAAACGACATGATACTAGAGCAAAAAACATGTTCTAAAATTCTACAACAGATCGACGTCAGAGATATAGGTCTACAGTTTTGTGCATCTGCTCGACGACCCTTCTTGAAGACTGGGACTACCTGTGCTCTTTTCCAATCATTTGGAACCCTCCGTTCCTCTAGAGACTTGCGGTACACGGCTGTTAGAAGGGGGGCAAGTTCTGTCGCGTACTCTGTGTAGAATCGAATTGGTATCCCGTCAGGTCCAGTGGACTTTCCTCTATTGAGTGATTCCAGTTGCTTTTCTATTCCTTGGACACTTATTTCGATGTCAGCCATTTTTTCGTTTGTGCGAGGATTTAGAGAAGGAGCTGCAGTGCGGTCTTCCTCTGTGAATCAGCTTTGGATAAAGGTGTTTAGTATTTCAGCTTTACGAATGAAGGGTAGAGCCACGGGTCGTAACACATCTGAAATGTAACGTCCTTTGTTCAAAGTGCCGTCAATGTCAACAAGAGGAGACCGAGACGTGTAATCAATGGCTCCCCATACCATCACGCCAGGTGATACGCCAGTATGGCGATGTCGAATACACGCTTCCAACGTGCGTTCACCGCGATGTCGCCAAACACGGATGCGACCATCATGATGCTGTAAACAGAATCTGGATTCATCCGAAAAGTTGACGTTTGGCCATTCGTGCACCCAGGTTCGTCGTTGAGTACACCGTCGCAGGCGCTCCTGTCTGTCATGCAGCGTCAAGGGTGACCACTGCTATGGCCTCCCAGCTGATAGTCCATGCTGCAGAAAACGCCATCGAACTGTTCGTGCAGACGGTTGTTGTCCTGCAAACGTCCCCATGTGTTGACTCAGGGATCGAGACGTGGCTGCAGGATCCGTTACAGCCACGCTGATAAGATGCCTGTCATCTCGACTGCTAGTGATACGAGGCCGTTGGGATCCAGCACAGCGTTCCGTATTATCCTCCTGAACGCCCTGATTCCATATTCTGCTAACAGTCATTGGATCTCGACCAAAGCGAGCCGAAATGTCGCGGTACGATAAACCGCAATCGCGATAGGCTACAATCCCACCTTTATCAACGTCGGAAACGTGATGGTACGCATTTCTCCTCCTTACACGATGCATCACAACAACGTTTCACCAGGCAACGATGGCCAACTGCTGTTTGTATATGAGGAATCGGTTGGAAACTTTCCTCATGTCAGCACGTTGTAAGTGTCGCCACCGGCTCCAACCTTGTGTGAATGCTCTGAAAAGCTAATCATTTGCAAATCACAGCATCTTCTTCCTGTCGGTTAAATTTCGCGTCTGTAGCACGTCATCTTCGTGGTGTAACAATTTTAATGGCCAGTAGTGTATTAAACTCTAACCTCCATGACTGCTGACTATTCACTCCCAACTTCCATCACTGCTGGCTGTTCACCTCCAACAGCGAGTCCGACCAGCCACAGAGTCTCCCACAGGGTGCGGACAGCGCTGTCAGAGTTATTAATGCAGAGCGCTACATAGCACTGCCAACATACAAACACATAGACAGGCTATTTACACGCGGAATATTCCCTGTTCCGCCCCAAAAAATTAATGAAGTTAAGATTGGTGACGGCGCTACACGCCGGCCGAAGTGGCCGTGCGGTTTTAGGCGCTGCAGTCTGGAACCGCGAGACCGGCGGTTCGAATCCTGCCTCGGGCATGGATGTGTGTGATGTCCTTAGGTTAGTTAGGTTTAACTAGTTCTAAGTTCTAGGGGACTAATGACCTCAGAAGTTGAGTCCCATAGTGCTCAGAGCCATTTGAACGGCGCTATACGTCGCCATCAAAACGGAATATGTAGCCGAGGTGCGTCCCAAGCAGAGAGCTCTCTTTTAGTTTCTTTTGGCTGGGGGAAACCAGATCTTCGCAGTTACTCACAGAAGCCTGTAGAATGTTTATGGAGGCCTGGCACTGAGTTGTTGGCTGAGGCGTCTGCCATCATTGTAACAAGGTTGCTCAAATGTGTCCGATCTCCCGGGTGCTGGCCGGGCGTACACAGCTGTGACTTCTGGAATGTTGGAGCGAACAATCACCCTCATTAGAGGTGACAGACGGATCAAAATCAATAAAGGATACACTCCGTGGGATGCAGTTCTCTGAGTAATGTAATTGCTCTTTGTGATGTGATGGAGTACCCATTGTTAGCCTTACTTTCAGTAACCTCTGACGTATTCTGTAACAGAGAAAAATACAAGAACGCCCTCCGTCTTTTGCTGTCATGTGACAGAATCTTGATGGGTAGTGCGAGATCGGAGAAAAAATCACCAGAAAAGTGAGTTTTCACTCACTTTTCTCCTTTCGGAGAAATGGTTTTAGTACTATCGGCGATTATCTTGGGAGGCTTCGGTGTACTTACTTCTGGCCAAGCTGCATTTCAGAAAGTTGTCTTTATGTTGAGTATGGGATCTTTCATCACAGCGACATTGACGCTCATGAGATTTACAAATATTCAGCTGATTATTCTGCAGAGGATTTCAGAGCTGAATGCGTGCTTGCAAAATCTGAGGTTCGAAACGGGCTGCAGCCGACAGAGCGGAATGGTACGACACGAAACCTTTTCACAAAAGAGCTTACTCTTTCTCCGAGACCTCCCCTTTCGTGAAGACGCATCCTACGTACGGTTCCTCAGTCAAGCGTATGTGATTCTGTGCAAAATGTCGACGCTCGTCAATGACATTCACGAAACTTTCTAATTGCGTGCTTACTGGGTCTGTCGGTACGAACAGTGGTAGTAATTTATTACACTTCAGTAGATACCCCGCACTTCGCTTTAAATACGCATAAGAAAGGGCATATGCTGGGAGGGTTGGCAATGAGTCTCGTCATAATGTCGTTAGTAGTGGTGCCCGGCCACTGGTTGGCGCTGGAGACAGCGCGAACGAGGAAATTACCAGCGCAGCTGCTCGCCCGTGGGCGACGCAGGGGCGGCGCCGCCCTCCGCGAGCTGCGGCTGCTGGTGCAGCAGGTGGACGCTCAGAGTCCGGAGCCCAGATTGTTGGGGTTGCTGCCGCCGGACATGTCATTGGTGGCGCACTACGTCTCCGTCGTGACAACGTACTCCACCCTGATGATCACCTTCGCGGTCCCAGGTACGTTGTCGGCATCGTCTTCAGTACGAAGACTCATTTGTTGCAGTCCTCCGCACTAGTCTATCCTACTCAAGTCTCCACACTCCTGTGTAACCATAGCAGCGTACATGGGTCTGAATCTGCTCGTTGTTTTCATCCCCTGACCTGCCTCTACATTGTATACCCGCAACACTTCCCTACGCTATCAAATTAACGATTCCTTTACGCCTCGGGACGTGTGCTGTCGACTTACCCCTTCTTTCATCCAAGTTGTTCCGTTAAGCAACTTCTTCCCCAAATTTAATCACTACCTCCTCATTGGTTACTCGACCTACCTGTGTGATCTTCAGCACTCTTCTACAACACCACATCTGTAAAGTCTGTTCTCTGAAACTTCCTGGTAGATTAAAACTGTGTGTCGGACCGAGACTCGAACTAGGGAAAGGCAAAGGTCCCGAGTTCGAGTCTCGGTCCGGCACACAGTTTTAATCTGCCAGGAAGTTTCATATCAGCGCACACTCCGCTGCAGAGTGAAAATCTCATTCTGGAAACATTCCCGAGGCTGTGGCTAAGCCATGTCTCCGCAATATCCTCTCTTTCAGGAGTGCTAGTTCTGCAAGGTTTGCAGGAGAGCTTCTGTAAAGTTTGGAAGGTAGGAGACGAGGTAGTGGCGAAAGTAAAGCTGTGAGGACGGCGCGTGGGTCGTGCTTGAGTAGCTCTCACTTGTCCTCGAACGGCAAAGGTCCCGAGTTCGAGTCTCGGTCCGGCACACAGTTTTAATATGCCAGGAAGCTTCATATCAGCGCACACTCCGCTGCTGAGTGAAAATCTCATTCTGGTAAGTCTGTTCTCTTCTTGTCAGAAATGCTCACTGTCCAAGTTTCACTTCCATACAAGACTACGATACAGACAAATACCTTCAGAAAAGACTTGCTTACAGATAAGTTCATATTTGAGATAACGAATTTTACTTTTTCAGAAATGCTTTCCTTGATACTGGCAGTCCGTATTTTATATAATCTTTATTTCGACCATCATTTACTACTCTTAATGTCCTATTCCCGTCACCATCGCGTGACGTAACTCGACTACTTGCGATTTTTTGTCATCGGCGCTATGACTGGTTTGATGTGGCCCACCATCAGTTTTCTCCAGAGCCGACCTCTTCATCTAAGATTAGCACTTTCAGCCTATGGCCTCAAGTTATTTATTGGATGTATTACAATGTCTGTTACCCTCTCCAGCTACCTTTAGTGCTATTGAAGTTATTCCCTGATGTCTTACATATTTCCTATCATTCTGTCCCTTCTTCTTGTCAGTATTTCCATGTATTCCTTTCCTCGCCGATTCTCTGGAGAATCTCTTCTTCCCTTACCTTATCAGTCTACCTACTTTTCAGTATTCTGCTGCAGCATCAAACATGATATGCTTCGATTCTCTTCTCTTCCGCTATTCACATACTGCATATTTCACTACCATGCAGTGTTATGCTTTCTCAAATTAAGGCCTACGTTTGATACTCGTAGACTTTTCTTCGCCAGGAATGCCCTTCTTGCGAGTGGTAGTCTGCATTTTACGTCCTCCTTGCTCCGTCCGTCGTGGTTTATTTTGCTGGCTAGGTAGCAGAATTTCTTATCTTGATCTACGCCGTGGTCGCTGGTTGTGATGTTAAGTTTTTCGCTGTTCTCATTTCTGCTACTTCTCATTACTTTCGTCTCTCTTTGATTTACTCTCAGTCCATATTCTGTACTCAATAATCCGTTCATTCCATTCAACAGATCCCGTAATTCTTCTTCTCTCACTGAGAAAAGCAATGTCTTGAGCGGTTGTTATCATTGATATCCTCTTACCTCCTCAATATTTTACCCAAAATTACGCCATTCTCATTGAGGCAAATAGTAGAACTGCATTCCCCCGGGGAAAAAGAATAACGGCTGTAGTTGACCTTTGCTTTCAGCCTACTGCAGTACCAACACAGTATCACAGCTTTGGTTAATGTTACAAGGCCAAATCAATCATCTGTTCTCTTGCCCCTGCAACTACTGAAAACGTTGTAGACCCTCATCAGGAACGATGGGTTAGTCTGCCCTCTCCACACATATCCCTCTATTGTCATTGCACCCACGGTACGGCTGTCTATGTCACTGAGGCACTCAAGCCAACCCTTCTTTGCAGGGTCCACGTTTCATGGGAAATATACTTAATACACGTAGGAATATTGGAAATATCTTTACGTATATTTTTTGCAAACATTCATCAGCAATTTTTTAAACGACATCATACTCGCCGTTATTTGTATCACTATTGAAATTTCAGCCTACGCCCATTTTCAAGTGGTACTGCAAAAGATTGTGACCTCCCCTTCTCTCTTTGCTCCGTTTCTTTCGCTGATCTTTCCTCTTATTTCTTCCTTCTTCGTACCCCAGTTATATCTCAGGGTTTTTGAATGCAGAAATGTAGTGAGAAGGGGCCACATGTGTGTGGTGGTTCACGATATCGTAGTGCTGTGAGGAAGCATCACTCGTGCCACTGGTTCGAGAACACTGACGACTGAAGTACGAACATTTCGGCCGGCCGTGGTGGCCGAGCGGTTCTAGGCGCTACAGTCTGGAACCGCGCGACTGCTACGGTCGCAGGTTCGAATCGTGCCTCGGGCATGGATGTGTGTGATGTCCTTAGGTTAGTTAGGTTTAATTAGTTCTAAGTTCTAGGCGACTGATGACGTCAGAAGTTAAGTCCCATGGTGCTCAGAGCCATTTGAACCATTTTGAATGAACATTTCTGAAATGAAACGACTACTTCATCGCGCATTCGAGCAACACTGAAGTTTTCTTTTTTCTTACAGAGAGAAAACATATCATGCATAATGTAACAAGGTTATTTGCTATGTCAAAATATATTTATATCTATCTCATTAAAACTCATTACCTATTAAATGTTGTACATAATTAAATTCCTTTACTCTGTAACTAATAAATAAAATTTAGAAATGAATGACAGGTATAAAAAAAAAAATCTCAGGTTGATATGACGTCATGGATCACTACTGGTTTCGACTCCCCTACCAACACGTGACGCAAAGTAGATCCGGCTACATAGGACATACTCATGTAATGTTACAAGGTTTCGCTTCAGAACATGTCATAATTTAAAATCCTCCTACATATATACATGTCACAGTCAAAAATAGGCCTTATCACAGTAACATCAGGCGGGTGCGAAGCTTTGTACGTCGTAAAATGATGTAAACTGCGTTAAATGTTATCTATTAGTAACATCATTCACGTTAACTCGTTACAAATCGATGTTCTAACACACTGTTCATAGCTGCTTCAGTTTATCTATTGCGTGAACGGAATTTTGATACACAGTTCAGAGTTATTGGTATCTAGGTTTTCGTGGCCAATGTTTTAACATGCAGCGGCCGAGCCATTTTCATCACCCACACACGGCTCTGGCATTCGACATGACGCAGTTCTTCTTCGTCATACCTCCGTAATATCTGACATGTTCTGCCTTACATTGATTCTTATATCTATCCATGGTGAATCGTCTGGTATCATCCCCTCTGTGCTTAAGGGACTTGCAGTGGTAAAATGAAGAAGTCTTGCTAACGACCATCTCGCCTTCATGGTATCACGGTCCTTTTTAATCTCCTCTGAGCCAGTGTTGCATGATACTAAGGTAAAGAAATCTCAACCGTATGATATGGTGCCACAATAATTTACGCTTCAGTTCGTCAGCACTGTAACACGATTTACAAATGACTTTCAGAAAACAGAATAAGCAGTAGGTACGTGAAGCAGAAACAGAACAAGAAGAGAAAAGCTCCGCACACATCTCAGGCGCTCTGTGGACGTCATACCAAATACCTGCCTGTGTAGACCTTTGGAGAACTCCTAAACTTGTAGCTTACCTGACAAAATTAAATTACGCCTACAGTCATCTAATATTTACACAACCATGTCCTACTTAAACTTGCCTATATTCTCTAACATGCACTTGCCTTCATCCCCAACATATTTTTCACAGAAGGGAAAACACTGACGGAGGCAAAACCAGGAAACATGGGAACAAGGACTCTAAAAGCAGTTACAATAAATACATGTTGCTACTTACCTGCGTTGCTGGTGACCATAACACCTTCGCCAGTCCCACTCCTGACACCAGAGAGTAGAGGTCTGCAATGTATTGACCTTTATGGCGGGTGTGAGAAGTGTTGTTCTACTTCTCAGGATGGCGTTTAGCTCTCCACCCTGCGTGTTGTGGGTCTGATGGGTTGGCGACAGCCATGGGAGTCCGTCACAATTGAAGGTCGCTGCAGGAAGAGAGACGGCGTGCATGAATACCCTTCATTGCTCCAAAAAGCTACAGCAGCTACAGTCTGGTATCGACCCAGGCGTCCATATGTCGTGGTGAGATCAGGTGTCCCTCTCTGGTTCACGTGAAGTGATACCATGCTTCAGTGCATTGTCTGAATGGTAGTGCAGTGGGCTTGGAGTGCAAATGCACAGGATGCTGAGATGACAGCTTGCAGCCAAGGAACCCACAGTGGTGGTAGGCGCTGACCAGAGTGGCCCGCTGTGCTGAATAGTCTAGATGTGGGGCGGCTTGGTGCCCAAACTCAGAATGTCCGTGTACAACTGCTATCAACAGGTGCTGGAGAAGCCTGGCATCACAGTGGCTGCTCGTTATGGTCACCGACTTGAACCTGTGCATAGTGACTCGACTGGTGCGTACAAATAACTATTTGTTTGGCTGTCTGCTGGGAAGTAGTGCATAGTGATTGACGAAATGCTGCGTCAATACGTCGTTACAACCACCTTGCCACATATTAACGTAACGTCTGTCCCTCTCTCTATAGGTCGACTGCGTCGCCAGCCGCGTCTCTACTGGATCGTATTTTGGACACCCTGTCCCGAATTTCCTTGGCGACTCGACATACTGCGGCACAGTGAAATAGTGCCTAGTTCCTGAAGCCATGTGACTCTGGCCTGAATAGCGTCCCTAATAGCAAACGGTAAAGAGCGAGCTCTACAAAATTGTCTTTTCATAGCAAGACATGACTGTCACTGAGTAATTTGAAGCGGAGGCAACTGAGTCGACAATACATACCTCCACTCATTAATGACACAAGAGCTCCAATGTCCAGCTGGAACTCAACTCACTGGTTGGAAATGACAGCCGCCAGATTCCATGGTATTTGCTAAATAGCTTGCCCATTTCACCTGACCACATGGAGAGGTTCTCCTTCATTGGGCCGTGTTGTTACGCAATGCCGGCGGGCGGCTTGTTGACACATTGCTGTCTGGTGTCCGCTTTTTCGACGAGCTCAACAGTCAGCAGCGCTGTGCGGGCAACTGTTTCTTGGGCCCTGTTAGCCATAATCTGAACATGACTGGAAATTCATTTACGTCTGTTATGCACACTTCAGTGTCGAGGTAGTTGGCCGTTTATGAGCCGTTCATGAGCCTTTACTTCATTGTGAGGGAAGATTATTACAAACTGCAGAGCCATGAGCTCTGCTAAGACGCCAGGTGTAAGAAGAAGATGAGGAGTCAGAATCATCGTCTGGATGATGTTGGTGAGGGCGACGACTTTTGTACCAGTTCCGTTATGGAAGGTATCCTTAGGTTCAGAATTAACCTCGAAAGATTTGACAACATCGAAAACACTTCTTTTAGGATCCGATGTTGCTTCTCACGAATAAGGTGAACAGTCTCATCACGAATAAATGTTTATGCTTAGGAGTCTTTACAATTACGACAAGTGAAACTGAAATGTAGGGCAAAACCTTGCATGTTGGCGGCTCATAATGTATAAAATTGGCCATGGTGTTTATGACACAGATTCAGCTTTAACCCATCTGTACATGGTGCGTCTGATAATCGTAGCATTTTGGTTAACAGAGTTCATTGAAAGATATATTAGATGGGGTTTACGAGTGGTTATAATTTCTGCAACACTTCATGAAAAATACAGCTGGACGACAGGAGTAAAGCACTTTGCTGCTTATCAGAAATCCTACAAGCAAGATAAAGCAGTTCAAAACGTCAGAGGTATTAGTCCAGCTCTCTGAAGACTCGTTGAAACATTGGGGCTAAAGGGTAGCCACCGACTGATGTTCCTGCTCACACATTTGCTGCTAAAGAGGAGCATGCTGCCCTTATTGGTGCTGCTGTGTTTTCATCGCAGCTTTAGTTGTTACCAGAGCTGTTGCTGCCAATACAGTAACAGCTGCCCAAGTTTAAAATCTACAGTACTGGCACTGAGACCAATCGTATCACTAAACGTATGGTAGGGACTTTCTCATCTCCATTTTTCTGTCAGTTCTCTGCACGAAAGCATGCACCATAAACAGGACGAGATGCGTCGTCAGCTGCGCACTGAATGTACGACAGCAGAGAAAAACAGACAGTCCAAAAAGGGAACTGGGTCTTAGATGGTGCAACAAGATGATTGATTGTTGGAAAACACAGAACCAATGTCGAGACTGTCTGCCAACAACCCATATACCCCAGATAGTGACACCACCCACATGACGTGGCAGTCTCATCTCTTGCGATTGGCTGCAACGACTCTCCTGCTAGTGACTTGCAGCTGCTATCGATAACCACTGTAGACGGGGATACTAAAGTGTTATGTTTCTGGGTTTTTAATTTTGAAGCCCGAATTACACAGCACTTTTTCTATGGAACCAGTGACCTGCCTCAGCTTGCATGGGTAGCACTAACTTATAAATATACCCAAGGGAAGCAACTCGATCTTGACTGACTTCGAATATTTTTTTGTGCACAACAAAATAAGATACCCATTTTTTTTTCACGGACATACGAAAGTTAAGGTGGTGAAGGACTCCCTTGAAAAAAATTGAGTTTGATATCTCTGATTTAATACCGTTGAGCTAGTTACAGATATAAGAAAATACTTCAAACAGACGTTCTATGGTTTTTAAAGTACTTTACGATGTTGTACCTAGATGTGTTGAAAAAGCCAGTCTGTTCGAAATCATTCCTCTGTCCCCCTCCCCCCCCCCCCCCCGCCCCACATACACTCTATTTGGTTTCTCGTTTCCACATTTGACGAACAGCACCGTTCATACCAAATTCAGCTCCATATGATGAAGTTGTATTTCAAAGAAGCATTTGTCAGTCATGAGCTAGAAAAGTATGTGACTGTAAGCATGCCCAACATATGTACACTTCTATGCCAGTTGTCATTTAGGTTGTTTAATAAGTCTTTCCCAGATAAATATATTCAAAGTGTAGATTCTACATGTATAGCTCTCTCATATGCTGGGGGGGGGGGGGGGGGGGGGGGAAGGGGATTGGGGGATGTTTGAAGAAAATGACTTTTTCAACACATCTATGTGCACCACTGTAACGTACATTAAAAATGAAAGAACTTCTATTTGTAGATTTGTTTTAGTGTATATATTACTGTTTCAATGATACTGATACACAAATATTAAATTCGATTATTTTCCAAGGGGGAGTTTCACCTCTTTATCAGTGTCATTGGCACATATAAAGGAATATGTGTCTCTTATTTTGCTCTGCAATACAACATGGTCAAAGCCGATCGAAATCCGAGTGTATCCCTTTGTTAGGTTTATTTTTGGCTAGTATAACGGCTGTAGATTATATCCATAAAATGTTACTACTGACCTGCCACAGCGTCACGCATGTAGCGCAACGACCAGACAACTTTGAGATGCAGCAGTAGTAAATTACATACACAAACTGTCTTTGTGAATCAGTCTATTAGTAAAAACTGTACCGAAATCCGTGTGGTAGTTCCTGAAAGCAGTATTTCATACAGACAGAAAAACGCTACTGAGGACTTTGTATCAGTAACATGTTCAGACGGAATCCAAGTAGAGTGATAACCCAGCAATAGAGTGGTAACCTAAGGCCAATAATTGAAAATTTTAAATAGTGCCATAGAAGAGCAATTTTAGGGAAAGAGCTAAGCCCTTGAAGAACGTAGGAACAGTCTAAATGTACTCTGTCGCTCGAGCTGAGTAACAACTACTCAGATTGTATACAGTCAGCTTATCTTCAGGTGATCATGAGGACCGGCCATATAATTCTCACATTATGGCCCATGACACTAATTGCTATGGGAAAGGACCAAGCACCACGTGGCACAAGATACCTACCATCCGAATATTTGTGCTACTTTACAGACCTTAGGACACGTTAGTGTCTCTGTACACTGCCAATCACTACTAGATGAGGGTGAAAATATGTGGGTCGTCCTTGCAGGGCTGCTATGGCTGATCTACCAAGTCAGTCGGTTGGCAGCGCTGTCTCCAGACGCTATCAGCGGCTGTGCTGAAGCAGCACATATTGTGGACATGTGGACCACACAGCTGGCTCACGATTCGCGATGGGTGCTATGACTGACCCACTTTTATACAACCTGTATCCGTGGGGGTCATTTGCTTCATTGTCTTCGCTCTATTCCTGTGTTACTAAAGGGAGCTGTAAAGGGTAGAAGATGTAGGGGAATACACCCAACAAATAAATGAGGACATAGTATGGTACATGTTATGTTCTGAAATGTGGATTTTCGCACAACAGATGGATTCGTGGTGGTTCTCATCAAACTGGAAAGTAGAAAGATGACTCAAATAAAAGTATAGTTAGGACAAAATGTATGTATGAGCTACGTTCCCTCAAAGCAGAAAAATTTACTTCTAAGGATTGTGTATAGCCTATGAAATACTATTTAGACAATAACAATGACAAAACTTAGTTTCGTTGAAATGATAACTGCTGCTATTCTCTCCATTTTTGAAATGTGTTTTTCATCTATTCTCGACTTCTTCACAAAGTTCACTTTAATTTTCTTGTAGTTGTGTGCCTTAAAA